>NC_083381.1:12500-4812500 GCF_031755915.1 Ziziphus jujuba | reverse complement strand
TGAGATATTTAACTTTTAAAATTAACCGGTAAAAATTAACAAAATTTGACAAATGGACCTGTTTTTATTGCTATAGAAAACCACAAAAAGATTAATAATAATTTTTAAAATATGTAAGATCTAAGTGAAACGATAACAAAGCTAATGCGACATAAAGGATATTTGTCCATATTTAATTTAGCTAATATCTATAGGAAATTTTGTATTTTATTTTGATTTGTCCATCTAGTGTACTCTTTTAATTTGCTAAATAAATAAAATTTCTAACTTATATTTGAATATGTATAAAAAAAACAGAACCTATCGATTTCCTAAAAGATAAAAATAAAAATTGAAAAATCGGTCCTATCAAATGATATTATTCTTAGACAATTATAAAAAATTATTTTAAAATAAAATTAAAAACTTTTTTTTATGTTGGTAAATGTTTAATTTATGGATAATAACCCTTCATAATATCTTTTAAAAATGATAAACTGTGGATTGAAAACTTAACTTGGCCCTGTTTATATTCGACTAAAGATGATAGATGAAAGAGGAGAAAGAGATGGAATTGCGTACCCAACTGATCAAGCTCGAGTGCTACCAATTGATCTCTCACTGCTTTCTTTTTTGGCTCCTTCAGCTTCTGTTATGTCTTACCTTATGTTTTAGGCCTTTTATTTATTTATATACTAACTTATTTATTATTTAAGAAAAAGAAAATTACAAACATAAATTAATAAAAAAAGCAAGGCATATCTACGCACTTTAAGAAAGGTAAAAGTGATGATGAGTGGCAAGCATGTTAATAATATACCTTTCGTAATTGAATGCATAGAAGTAAAGAATAATACTTCCTTTTCCATCCTTTTTATGGCTTAAGTAAACAACAACACTTAACATGTCAAATAAATTATTCATGATATATACCGAATGTGATGGGTTAATATTTAATTGGTTTATATTTAATTATATGCATACCTTCAAAAGTTCACTTATCTATAATTATAATAAAATATTAACATATAATAACACGTAATATAATCTTAGTAGATTTATTTGATACCTCTTATCAATATTTGAATGGAAATAGTAAATGGTGGTTGTAACAGTCATTGTAACATGTCATTTGTTAAAGTGTGAGAGTGGTAATGGATACTACACAAACTAACATCCCTTTCATGTTTTTATTTATTTATTTATTGATATTGAGCATGGGGAAATTAGATTATTATATGAAGAAACAATAACTTTTACTACTAGACTATCCCCACAATATCACATCTCTTTCATGTTCAAATGTGACAATTTATTATAATTCTAACATTGATTCATAAAACATGCATGCATCAATATCAAATCGAAATCTTATCTTTCAATTAAATTTGAAAGTCTCAATTTTTGCCACAGCACAAGTGGATACCTTTACTTTTTCATTTCATCTTGCTTGGAATCAGTCTTATTGCCTCTTGATTATTACAAACTTTAAATTTACATGAACTTCATGTAGCTACTATTATATCCACAACCCATACACAAAAATCTATAATATTTGTTAGGGAAATTCATTGCCTTCAACTGCTGTTATACATTTTTTTTTTTAAATTAATAGAAAACTTTCATTTAGACGCCTTCAGTTTTGTCCTAATTACAGATAAATTTCAGATTTTTAAAAAATTTTCATTTAGATCCCATTTATTAGTTTTTATCAATTAATTTTAACAATTAAAAGCTATAATTGTATTTTTATGGTATTATTCAATCATAAAATGTTAATTTTTAATCTTCTTTTAGTTTTTAATTGTAAAAATTGATTAAAAAAATTTGATAAACGAGTCTATTTTAATAAATATAGAAAATTACAAGGAAATTAATGATGATTTTCCAAATGTGTGGATTTAAATGTAATTATACCAGAACTAAAAGAATCTAAATAAAATTTTCCCAAAAACAATTGAGATGAGGTAATTACATTTTATCCCTTCATATTATGGTACATTTTACACCTTGCTCCCATATGACAATATCTTTTAAACTGTCCATCAAAATAGGTCAAATGCCTAACTATGACACTTTTTCTCATAAATTCGACAAAATTAACCAAGCATATTATACAAAATAAAACAAAATACAATAAGACAGTTTTGAAGAAGAGTTCCATGAGTTATATAAGTTTAATTTAATCAATATTTTTATATTAAAATGCATGATTAGACTTTATTGATAGAAAAATAATAGTTTAGAAAGCAATGTGAGATGTTTTGTTTTGTCGTATATAAGGAAAACTGGAAAAGGTAATCTGATTGAAAAGGGCAAAAATGTAATCATCCCTAATTCCTTTGCTATTAGATATTTTTTTGCTGAAACCTTTGTTACTAGATATGTGTGTGTATAAATATATATATATATATATATGCACAGTGAGCCTCTTATAGGAATGTTAATGTTGGGAAAACCATTAAAACCTTTGTCCTTAGTTTTTTAATTACCTCAACATCTAATATTTAAAGATGTCTTGGTGATTTAATAAGTTTGTTCAAGTGTTAGAGCCCTAACAGGGCAAAGTAAACCTTGTTTGTGCTCATTTAAACTCCAAGAATAATTTTATATCTTAACCATTCATTAAAACAAAAATGAATTAGATACGACAACATTTTAGATTGATAGCATTAGGACCCATTCAAGATCTTTTATTGAAAATCCTAGATAAACTCTAATCCTAGGGGAAACCCTACCGGACCATTGTACCGAAAATTCAATAGCATCTCTCATAAAGATTGAGCATATTCCAAAAATTTTCTACACAAAAAACACTCCTATATAGTATCCACTACTTGAATCGCAGTGATAGATGATGCAATTAATACATCAAAATAAAGACCGACGTTTATAAAGTGTCGCCTAACGTCTAGTCGCTAAAACTATAAGATAAAAGATGACGCATTAATAGTGTCACATAATATTAAGTTTTTAGCAATGCTTTTTCAAATGCGTTGCCTATTTTTTTTGACTTTTTAGCAATGCTTTTTAAAATGCATCCCCTATTTTTGGAGTTTTTAACGACGCTTTTTGAAATGCATCGCCTATTTTTTGACTTTTTTAGCGATGTTTTTTGAAATAAGTTGCCTATTTTTTGAGTTTTTAGCAATGCTTTGTCAAATGCGTCGCCCATTTTTTGAGTTTTTAGCTACACTTTTCAAAATGCCTCACTTATTTTTATGCATTGCCTTTTTTTTTAATTTGCTTATTTTAATTTTGTGAAAATTGATTAAAATAGTAAAAATACAAAATAATTAAAATACAAAAAAAAAATTAGCTTCATCCAAAACAATTAGAATATAAAAATTTAAAATAAACATTTTTATAACAAAATAATTATTAAATAAATTAAATATTATCTCATGAAATATTTTTACAATTTGGTAAACTATTGTATATGCAAAAACAAAAACAATATTAATTAAACTTCCATGAATGCATAGTTATTGAGATGGAAGTTGACATCTTCTTGTTGATGATATTATGCTCTCATATTGCATATGGAAAAATTAAAAAATTATTAACAGTTATGCAAAATAAATAAATATATATTATTATTAATAAGTAATTTAGTCAATGAAAATTTAAGAAATATTACCATTGTTCTTAAGATTTGGCAGGGCATATTTTTCCTAATTAAAAGTGAAAAACTCATAATGAAGCGGATCAAAAAATTAATTAAATAAATAATAGTAAATATCATAAATATTACTTAAAACATAAGTAATAAATCTATGTACCAATTTATTTAGAAGATATTTTTTATCCATATCCCATCACAGTCATTACGAACATAGTCACTCTCATATTCATCCTCATTATCATTTTCATCAACACTTGACAACTGTATGACAAATAGATTGTGAGCCATCGTAGTATAGTCAAGAACATCTTCTTCAACAAAAGTACGATGTTGTGGTGAAGTTAAAATAACAGATCATCTCAAATCAAGTTGATCTTCGATATAAAATACTTGTTGAACTTAGCAAAACAATGTCAAGCAATATCACAAACAAAATATCTACAAAAGCAAGATTAAGAAAACTTAACGAACCTAACCTACAATAAAAATGGAAAAAAAAAGAAAAAAAAAAAAAACCAACCCACTATATGTCACCACCAACCACAAAGAAAAAAGAAACCCACCTAAATGATGGAGATGAAGAAAGAAGAAGTCAAGCTAACCACGAAGGCGACACAGAGAAACACAACTTTCCAACGGTAATGTAGGCAAATGAAAAATTTAACCCGAAATATCCCACTCTTTAAGTCTCTCTTATATCGCTTCGAATTTTAACATCTATTAGGTAATGTACAAATATCTATTTTGTCTTCTGATAGCGTCACCTGTTCTATTATTATTATTATTTTTTATTTTTTATTTTTGTTCTTTAAATATGACTTTGTTCTTTATTTGATTTTAAAATTTGCATTTGCTTTTAAAATATGCAAGTCTCATAAATGTTCTTTTTTTTTTAAATTAAAAAAAAAAGGCGACGCATTTTCATTTTAAAAGCATTGCTGAATCCTTTTTTTATTATTTCTTTGTAAGCTTTAATTAGTTTTTTGAAATTTCATCCACAAATATATTCACGTTGCAATCCAATAAACATCAATTCCATTGATCCAAAAACAGAAAACAGTTTTGTCAATGTTTTTCTCAATTATTCACATATATGTGTAGATATGAAATACAAAATATCTCACGACCTAATTTGATGAGATAGAATATACCAAATGTATAATTGATCTAATCAAACAAGAACTTATTATCCAATTTCTCTACATAAGTATGTTCAATGAGATGAATTTTTAGGTTTTTGGATTTCAATGATAGTTAATTTGCATTTAAAATTTGCAAATCCATTAATTTTTTTTTTTTGTTTTTGTTTAATTAGAAAGAACAGGTGATGCATTTAATGTTAAAAGAGTCGCCAGATAATTTCAAACGACTCATTCACATCTAAAGGAGTCACCTTATACTTTTTTAAATTTCTGTAATCAGTACTTAATTTTGTTTAAAAATCGGATTGGGTGACGTAATTACATATTTTAACGTCGCCTTTTTTTTTTCCTTTAAATAATTTGTTTTTCCAAGTATAATTTATTTTTTGTTTAAATTGTAAGTTTCTTAACTTGTATTATTTTTTTTTAATATATAACAAGGGTAAAAGGCAACGTACAGTCTTTAGATAGCGTCGCCTATTCTATTTATTTGTTTTTCTTGAAATAGGATTTTTTTTTCATCTTCAAATAACCAGCTTAAATATTTAACCAATATAACTGAAGTGGTTGTTCAATTATTTTGCTTTTCAAGTACAATTTATTTTCTGTTTAAACTTGCAAATCTCTTAAATTGTATTTTTATTTTTTATTTTTTAAAATACAGGCGATGCAATTATTTTGTTTAGCGTCGCCTATTCTTTGTTTTCTAAAGTAATAGGCGACGGAATAACAATTTTTTAGCGTCATTTGTTTTTTTTCTTTTTTATTTAAATAAATTTTTTTGCAAGTACAATTTATTTTCTGTTTAAAGTTGTAAGTCTCTTAACTTGTATTTTTTTTTTTTAATAACAAGGGAAATAGGTGACGCATAGTCTTCTGATAGCGTCACCTATTCTTTTTTTTTTCCCCTTTAAAAAAGATTTTTTTCAACTTTAAATAAGCAATGAAAATATTTAAGCAATATAACTGAGGTGATTGTTTAATTATTTTGTTTTTCATGTACAGTTGTTTTCTATTTAAACTTTCAAATCTCTTAAATTTTACTTTCTTTTTTTTTTTTTTAAAAAAAGAGAATAGGCGACACAATTACTTCTTTTAGCATCGCCTGTTCTATATTTATTAAGGGAACAGGTGATGCAATTACTTCTTTCAGCGTTGCTTGTTCTTTTTTCTTTTTTCTTTAAATAATTTTTTTTCCTAGTACATTTTATTTTTTGTTTAAACTTACAAATCTCTTAAATTGTATTTTCATTTAAAAAAAAAAAAAAGAAACAGGCGATGCAATTACCACTTTTAGTGTCGCTTGTTCTTTGGTTTTTTTTTTTTAAAGGATTTTTTTAAACTTCAATTAAGCAGTGAAAATATTTAAGCAATATAACTGAGATGGTTGTTCAATTATTTTGTTTCTCATGTAAAGTTTGTTTTCTGTTTAAAATTGTAAATTTTTTAAATTTTATTTTATTTTATTTTTCAAAAAAAGGGAACGGGCGATGTAATTACTTTTTTAGCATCGCCTGTTCTATTTATTAAAGGAACAGGCGACGCAATAACTTCCTTTAGCTTCGCCTGTTCTAAATATGCAAATTTAACGACTCTTTTTCATAAATGCGTCGCTAAATCCTTGAATAAGTGACACTTTATAAAAGCATCGCTAAATGTTGGTTATGAGGCGACACTTTTTAAGGAACGATTTGCCTTTTGTTTAATATTAATTTTCTATTCCATTTAACACAAGTTGCACACTTGGTCTGATGGTGTGGTACTTGTTAAGCTCTTAAAGAGCTTGGATTCAACTCCCCTTTTAGTCATTTTTAATATTTTTTTCAAAAATATAAAAGAAAAATAAAATAATATAGTAAAAATAATATAATAAGAAAAAAAGTTAAAATTGCCAGTCATTTTTAATATTTTTCCAAAAATATGAAAGAAACATAAAAATAATATAAAATGAAAAAAGTGAAAATTAATAAAATAATAAAGTTATTATATGAGTTAATATTTCATTTGTTTAAAATATAAGGTTGTTATCCAAATATTTATTTGAATTTCATTGTTTATTAATTATTTTACATGAATTTATCTATTAAACAATCCTAATTTGATAAAACTAAAAGCAACTTTCAAAATGATAAAAAAAAAAGTATTTTTTTTTAATAAAAGCGTCACTAAATATACAAATAAGCGACGTTGTTTCTAAAAAAGTATTAAAAGGGTCGTTAAATGTTAGAATAGGCGATGCCTAAATGTTTGGAGAGCATTAAAAGGGTCATTAAATGTTAGAATAGGCAACACTTTTTAGAAAAAGTGTCGTTAAATGTTACAATGGGCGTCACTTTTTGATGCTTTTTAGAAAGAGTGTCGTCTATTCTCTTTTTTTTTTTTTTCTTTAATTAGTTTTTTTTTTATCTACAAATAAGTACTGAAAATATTTTTTAAATATATGAAGCAAAATATTTTTTTATTCATATAATTAAAATTTTTGATTATGTAAACATAGATAAAGTGGTTGGTTAATTGTTTTGCATGAGTATAGCATTTAAACACTATGATTCAGATAAAAGATAAGCACAGTATTAAAGGCAACGCTTTTCAGATGTATATTCAGTGACGCCGAAAATCAGCGTCGCATATTTTATTTTTAGCAACTTTTTAACTTCGACGGTTTTTCAATGCGTCATATATTTTTAGAATTTTAACTGACGCTTTTGCTTTAGCATCGCAATTTTATTTTTTCAGACACTTTTATTTTATAGCATTGCTAAGTTAGATCGCTAGATCTCAATTTTCGCATAGTGATCACATTATTCCTCGCATTTTATTATAAGATTTTCTATAAAAAAAATAGAACTTTAATAACAAAGTATGAGAATATATATACAAGAAATAATTTAATAAACAAATAATACTTTTAAATATTCATGTCCACCCATACCACTCACTTAGTATAGTACTACATTTCAACATTGCTTTACGAACATACCATTGCATAAATGTAGATAAAAGGGTGACAAAACAACAGTAATAATAGTAATATTAACAATAATAATAGTGTAACATGCTTGAGGGCTACTACAATTGTCCAAAGGTTGTAATATTTGCCTGAAGGTCGTAATTCTTACCCGAAGGTTATAATATTTGCTTGAAAGCTACCGTATAATAATAATAATAATAATGATAATAACAACATTAAAAATAATCATAAGAAATAATAATAATAGATACAATAATAATTTACAATAGTGATAATAATAATAATAATAATAATAAATAATAACAAGCAGTAATAATAATAAGAATAATAGTAATAATAACAATAATAATAAAAAATAATAATAGTCATAATAATACTAAAAATGATCATTATAATAACACCAATAACAGTTAAAAATAATAACAATGATAATGATAATTTCAACAACAATAACAATATTAATAACAATAATAATAATAACAAAAATAGTAACAAATAATAACAATAATAATACCAATAATGATTAATAGTAATAATAACAACAACAATTATATAATATTTGATAAATATAATCATAAATGGATAAAATAAAATAAAATTTTAAAATTTATAAATATACTACGAAATGTACACACTCGTAGCAGAGTACGTACAATGCTATATAACATGTTAATATGCGATCACATGATATCAGCTGTCTCAGATACTCTATTACCAATACAGTCTGGGATGGTTATCTATGATGGTTGTCCAACCCTCAAACTCGTAGCCAGCAGAGTTATGAAGCTAAGCTATTCATGGTTGAATTGGATTGTTGCTTCCCATATGGTGTGGTACATACATATATAATATAATATATATACACGTATGCATGAAAAATATACTTGATGTATCACACGATATACCAATGGTGTCAGACAATACTCGGCGTTACAAGTATTACTTGACGGGGAGATTAAACAGAGAAACTTGCAATCGGTCACCTTGGCATTTCGTGATGCCAATTGCCAATAACTTGCCATGGCTAAAATAATCGTCTTTCAACCGAGGAAAGGATGGTTGATACTTATTGTGCACTATATTTGCCAATCCTCAGGTTTATAACTACCACATGCTGGGCAAACATACATGTGTATTAAACCATATATATATATATATTATCATAATCTTAAAATTACACTTTAAAAGCAACTATATATATATATATATATATATATATATGTGAGGTCGTCTACAGTGCGGATGGTTTGCATAAAAACCCATAGTATTGACAACCATTTTTCTAAAATCCATCGTCAATGTTATTTCTGTATGATAGTATTGATATTGAATTTTTCAAAAACCGTTGTCAATACTATAGATCTGTATGTGGACAATCTGTACTATAGATGATCTCTATATAAATCCTCTTTAAGTGTTTTTTTTTTTCGTTAACATATATATATATATATATATATATTAAGCATTTTTTGAATAATAATGAAAAATATATCGTTCATTTTAAATTTTTTGATAAGTTTATTAATTCATTATTAATTACAGTACATTAATCTTATTATTTTATGATAAAATTTTATTTATTACATATCCATATATATTAATCTATAGAATTTTTATGTGAAATATCTTTAATAATAATAATAATATCTTGTATTATATACACATTTTATCTTATATTTTAAAATTAAAAAAGAAACTAAATAAGAATATCAATCTTATTATTAATTACAGTAGTTAATTCATATTATTTTACAATAAAATAAATATAACAAAACAATAAAAATATTAATGAATAGATTATATAAATAAGTAGATCAATCTCATTATTAATTATTATATATAAAATCTTGTTATTTTACAATGAAGATATTAATACATAGATTATAAAATCTTTTTTCAATATTTTTTATTCCAATTATCTTTTTTTATTTTATTTTTCGCTTTTCTTATATTAAATTTTCATAATATAATATAATTATCTTTATTATTATTATTTACCCTATACACAATTTTTTACCTTGTAAGGTAATTTATTATTTTATAATAAAATAAATATAAGAGAGCAATAAAGATATTAATATATAAATTATATAAATAAGTAGATCAATTTCATTATTAATTACTATATAAATTTTTTTTATTACTTTTGATTATTTAACAACAAAATAAATATAGCAAACCAATAAAGATATTAATATATATTATAAATTTTTAATGTTTTTATTTTGAGTATTTTTTATTCCTTACAAGTAATTAATTTTTCTATATTAAATGCTTATAATATAATTTAATTACTTTATTATTATTATTATTTCTTGCCCTATCAAAACGTTACCTCATAATGTAATTTTTTTAATATTATATATATTTTAAGGAGATCAAATAAGAAGATTAATCTAATTATTGAAATTTATATATATTAATGATATTGAAATTTCATTTGTTACATATCCATATATGAATATGTATTAGTGTATTTAATTTTTTTATGAAATTTCTTTTTGGTTAATAGTTTATTTTTTTAGTGAAATTTCTTTAATGATAAGAAGGCAAAGACATAATTGTTTCATGGATGAGTATTCTGGATTGTTATTTAACCATATTAATAGCAAGAAATAATAAGGAGGGAGATGAGCCTTTTTTTAATGATTTTGGATAGAATTCAAAAGAATTCCATGACGACACATGGGAGTTATATTCACTCATTATTCAACTTTTATATATTATAAAGTTTTATTTCTCTTGATTAAACTCCAACTATATTTCTCTCTCCTCAAAAACCATCTATAAGATTTCTAAATTCTCTACTTCTAATGGGTAAAATTGTTAGACAAAGAAAAGGGTAGAATCTATTAGAGAAAAAAATTGTGAAAGAGAAAAAGTAATACAATCCAATAATTCTCTCTCTCTTTCTCTTTCTCTCTCTCCTCCTTAATTTTTACTATTATTTAAAATATCGTTAACTCATAAACTCAAAATTTGAATATATATGAAAAAACTAAAAAATCTACTAGTCCCTTTGTATTTTTTTCCTGCAAAACAATTCAAGAAAAAGAAAAATCTATGTCACTTTCATATAAATGCAATTTAGTAAAAGGTTAGCTGTAAACTTAAGTTTTTAGCAACAAAACCTAGTTTCATAACCCTAAACTCGGAGCAATTTTTTTATTTTTTATTTTTTAAGCTTTTTGGATGCATTGCTGTATTTCTGTCAATTAGAATTAGAAATCCTCAATTAGGTTTTAGGAGATAAAAATATGATCAGGACTTAATTAGAAAAGAGGAATTTTTAATTAAGTGAGATAAAAAATCATTTTTAAAAAAATAAATAACTTAAGAAAATGATAAAACTTAAAAGAATGTTTGGATTTGAACATAAAAATTTAAGAATTTTTAAAAGGCAAATATATATATACATATATATTTATATACCGTTAGATTATATTAATTGAAGGTCTAGATTGTTTCTTAAAAAGCTTTGTTAAAAAGTCTAGTATTATGAACTCTACTCATTGTATTTAACAATTCATTATAAGCTAAATTTTAATTTAGTTAGTTTTATTTTAAATTTTTACATAAATGCAACTTCTTTTTGTAAAATTTTTCACTATAGCCTCTCACATTTTATTTTAATTTCACTTTATTTAATGGCTTGACTAATCAAACTATAAATCACTTTATATATTTTATTTTGAGTTATTGTTTTAAGCTTTACTTATTTTATATGTAAAATAATTTTTTTCAATTTTCAAGTTTGTTTTCAAATAACAATTATACTTTTTTTGACATAAATGTTAGAATAAACAATGTATATATATATATATATATTTACAGAAATATTTTCGAAAGAGGAGATTTTCACTCAGATCAATTTTAAAATTTTAAATTAAAGATATTTTTTTAATAATTTTACTAGTAGGCTAAGCCTGCAGGATTGTTAATAATTGAAAAAGATTTTTACAAAAGGAAAAAAAAAAAAAATCAAAGTTTTAAACAAGAATAATAAAAGTTGTTGAACGGTGGATAAAAATTTCAATTTGGTTTTGAAAATTAAACCAAACAAAAATCAAGGACGGAGATCTCAAGGTCCAAACCACAAATGTGGAAAATGTTCTACTACTTCACGGAGTACCTGGACTTCATTACTCCAACCATTCACTGACTAACACTTATTATTTTTAACCACATAAGAAGTGTCTTATTCTCTCTTCTTGCCACGTTTGCTCTCTTCCTTGTCCAAAACACTGTTCTTCTATTTATTTATTTAAAAAAAGAAAAAAGAAAAAAGAATACGCAATCACGAAGTAATTTCCATACCATATATATATATATATTTTTTTTTTTTTTTTTGGGTATAATTTCATATCTGGTTGGAAATTTGGAATTCAACGGTGAAAGAAAAGTGGTAATTAGTTGCATTGGCTGATGTGGAAAAAAGGATTGCACGTGTTAGACAGTTAGTGGAATGAGTACTGAGGCTTCGTACTCACGGGAATAGAAAATTCCCGCCCAAAACACGCGCAAAACTCAGACGCAAAAACCAAAGCCTCCTTTATTCTTTTTCTTCTCGTTCTGTATCCGACTAATGAAGCTGCCATTTTTATCTTGGCCCAAATTCTTCTACTTCTTCTTCTTTTTGTGTTGGACTAATAAAGCTTGCATTTTTATGAAAACCCAACTTCCAAATTCCTTTCCTTAGAATTACTCATAGAAAAATAGAGATGATTTGTCAATCCCAGCAGTTTTCACTACTTTCTGTTTCTTCTTCTTCTTCTTCTTCAAATCCAATTGCAAAACCCCACATTCCCATGTCCATAAAGCTGCCAACTTTGGGATTCAGAATCCGATGTGAGGCCGTGGATTCGGCCAAGAAGGCGAATGGGTATTCGGGTCCTCACACTGGGAGAGACCCAAATGTACAGAAGCCCGGATGGCTGAGGCAGAGAGCCCCACAAGGAGAGAGGTTTCAGGAAATTAAGGAATCGCTTTCCAGTTTGAAGCTCAACACGGTTTGTGAAGAAGCCCAGTGCCCCAACATTGGAGAGTGCTGGAATGGAGGTGGGGATGGTGTTGCCACTGCCACTATCATGCTTCTTGGTGATACTTGTACTCGAGGATGCAGATTCTGTGCTGTCAAAACCAGCAGAAACCCTCCTCCTCCTGATCCCATGGAACCCCTTAACACCGCTCTTGCCATTGCTGCTTGGGGGTAGGTTCTCTCTTTTACCATTTCCCATCATGAAAATGTTGTCTTTTTTGACAAACAGGCTTTGCATATGAGCTATGGCATGTGAAAGTTAAAAATGGTTTTAGCTTAAAATTTTTGGTAATTGTTTTCTGTCTTTGGATTATGTTTGCTAGGTTCTCCCTTTCACCATTTTGCAGATTATCTTGTGTTTCCATCATGAACATGTTATTTTTGGGACAAAAGTTTCTATGCAAGCTTGCTACAGGATGTTTAGCCTAATATACAAATAGGTTTCTAGCAAGTGAAAGTAAGATACTTTTAGCTTTAAAATCATGATTCTGTCTTTGTATGATGAACTTTCTCTTTTGTGAATTTACTGTAGTGTGGATTATATTGTTCACCATTTTGAGTCAAAAAGTCTCTATGCAAGTTACCGCTGGGTCTTGAGCCTTATACGCGAATTATGCATATGGGTCTATGGCTTCTGAAAGTTAGGAATGCGTTTATAAGTTAAGCCGTATAATTCCTTCGTTGTATTATTGCCATCAACAATTATTTTTCTTTGCGTTTTTTGCAGTGTGGATTATATTGTTCTGACAAGTGTAGATCGTGATGACCTATCTGATGGTGGAAGTGGACATTTTGCCCAGACTGTGAAAGCTCTGAAGGTCTCTATATCTATGTCTAGATAGTATTTAGTTGCTTGCTGTTTCTTTGATCGTTGTTGGTATTCCAGTATTAGTGCACAAGATGTTGAGCTGAGGGCACTGATTTAGTGGTTAAACAACTAATTTTTGCAGGAACTTAAGCCGGAAATTATGGTTGAGTGTTTAACTTCTGACTTTCGGGGTGACTTGAATGCTGTAGATGTTTTGGTGCACTCGGGATTAGATGTTTTTGCACACAACATTGAGACTGTGAAACGGCTTCAACGAATTGTTCGAGACCCTCGAGCCGGGTGAGCTACCATACTGAATTTTTTATTTTTTTTTTATTTTTTAAACTGATTTCCGTAGTATGCTTGGTTTATTTGCTGATTATTTGGTTTGGAAACTTGTCATAAGTGAAAAGTTACTAATTTATGTGAGCCAAAAATATGTTTGAAGATACTTAAATACTTGTCTGGATTTAGATTATCCAACATCTACTGTTTATATGATTTTTTTATCACTCTCAATTGGCTTTATTTGCAATGGCTTCTTAATTTTTACTTGTGTAATGCCAGGCAATATGTTAGTTCACATCTATATTTCAAACTGATATTTCCAATTTTGGCTGATTTTTCTATAGACTTGCACCACGCCCTGAATTTTTGATGGTTTTAGAATTTTATTTAAGTGACTCTGTTCGAGTTGCCAATTTTAACACCCAGCATACATGAGCATACATGATTTAATCATGTCTTGGTTTTGGAGATATGTGATCTTGAAAGATATCATTGGAAATGTAAAACCTGTATTTTCTGTGTTGTTTTGACATTCTAAAAGTAAAATTTTTGTCAATTTTTTTTGGGTATTATGCCATTTTCAGAAGCTATTACAACTTATTGGTTTGGCTGGTTTTCAGTTGTGTTGTTTAGCTAGGAGAAAGGGGTTTGATGGTTTTATAGAGATATAGGTAAGAAAGAGTGTAATTGTGATGAATTCAAATTGGGTCTACATGCTGGCCCCAGCTGGAGGGTGTTATGGAGGTGGGGTGTGGGTGGGAGGTGCTGGGATGTTCAAGAGCTAGAGCAGTACAAAACACGCTCTTGCACATTTAAATAAGTACTGAGTTTGTAGATTTATCCTATTCATTTTTCTTATTTGAAGCCCGATACTTTTGCCTGGTAATGGAATATTTTTTTACTATTTTGTTTCTGCATTCTCTTTTTTCCCTCGAATTTAGGTTCTGATTATCAAATTCAGAATTTCTTATTGAAGCAAAATGGAAAATAAAAGTATAGGTTACCTAAATTGATTTTAGAGATGGTTCTGCTATTTCAATGTTGTGCAATTGAAACTTGTGAATGTGAATGCAAATTATTGGGTTAGGGGTATATGATATGTATATAAATTGCATGCTCCTCCACCAACCATTCAATTGGATTTTTTTATACATCCAGAGAAGGAAATCTTTTCTGGGATTAATAATGCACAAAATTCTCAATTAACTGGGCTGGTTACATTTGGAGTTTAAGAAAAATGCCAAGAATTTAGGGGGAGAAAGGTTAGATGTAGAGAGACTCTTGAGCATTATAGGCTTTTTTCTGCTTGTCTTTTAGGATAAACTCCTAGACAGGTTTGTCTTATTCATTAGCTTGTCTTAGTTGTTATAGCCAGACATCTGTTTTTAAAGATTATTTAGTTCTCTGTGAAGTCTTATTTGCAATGCTAGTTTTGATTTTATATTCCATTTAATAATTAGGTATGAGCAGAGCTTATCTGTTCTAAAACACGCAAAGATCAGCAAGAAGAGTATGGTAACAAAATCTTCCATAATGCTGGGTCTTGGAGAGTCAGATGATGAGTTAAAGGAGGCTTTTGCTGATTTAAGGGCCATAGATGTTGATATATTAACGCTTGGTCAATATTTACAGGTTTGTTAATAATCAAAATTTCTTGTTATTAGTGTAGAGTAATTCTTGCATAAAGCAACTATTTAACTCACATTTGGATTTTTGCAATGTAACCTCTTGTGTCCTCTGATGGCTGTGTTTTATAGCTGTTTCTGATCTTTAGGCCATGGTAGTTGTGTTATGAAAAAAATGGACATTTGCTTTAGTCCATCGTTAATGATGAAGTTGTTGAATTAAAATTGGGTAAATTTTTCAGCCAACTCCATTGCACTTGACTGTCAAGGAATATGTTACCCCAGAGAAGTTTGCTTTTTGGAAGGAATATGGGGAGTCTATAGGATTCCGCTATGTTGCCAGTGGGCCATTGGTAAGATCTTTGTCACTATTACTGTTCTTGATGAAAATGATTATCTTTTTATATCCTTTCTTCAATGCAAATCGATCTAAGGCGAGCATGGATTATTATAGTTGATTATGATACTTTTTATCATGAAACAAACGTAGACCATTTTTGGACCACAACTGGTGAATAGTTTTACTTGATGGATAGCATAGCTTTGCGTATACCTACCAGTGTTCATGTCACTTTTTTTTTTGTTTTTTTGTTTTGTTTTTTTTTTTTTTTTTTGGGGTAATTAGTGTTCGTGTCACTTGGTGAAGCTTTTTTCTATTATTTCATCTTTGGTTTGTTGATGTTTCTCTTCATAATAGCTGTTTCCAGATACAATTATCCATTCATGAAAGTCTTTTAAAATATGTTTAATGTTCCAGGTTCGATCATCATATAGGGCAGGGGAGCTCTTCGTTCAGACCATTGTTAAGGACAGGGCTAACCAAACTGCTGTCAAATCCTAACTGTGGCAAAATGATGATAATTCAATTCCATAAGAAGCTGAAGTCAGGCCAAGTAATTGCATAAATGGCCCTAAAGCATTGTAGGGTCTGAAATTTTTGCTCTGAGAGGAGGAAATATCTGTTCCATAGCAAATTACTATTTAATTTATTCATTTATTTCTCTTCATGATCTAGCCCATTTTTGCTGTTGGATGAGAAATTAGAATGTTGGGATTCTAAATATTTGATTCTCGCATTCAGGGTTTTCTTTCTGTTTCTGGTTACTCTCCTTGATTCAAATTTTCGAAAAAGTGGAAGTTGAAGAGCATTATATATGTTGGATAGAAAAGTATCTCAAGCTTTGTGGTCGAATTTGGATGCAATACTTGCAACCATTACTTTTAGAAATTTGGTATAAAAACTCGTAAATTGTGTAAAAGAAAACAGACCAAGCTCGGCACATCAATCATTCAATGACATTACAGCATCAACGTGGAGTCCAACTGGAGCTGCTGGTTCAAGTGCATACTGCATGGTAGGGGAGCTGGTATTCATTTTGAAAGAGGGATTGGATATTCTGATATGTACTTAGTTTAAAACTATGTGAAAGTTTTTTCTGTTTCTGTTGTTCTTTTCAGAATATATATATATATATATATTATATTGATTTTTGCATAATTAAGTTTCAAATTTGTTTATATATATATATATATATATATAAAGGGTTTCAAATTTGGAAAGTCATTGATATGAATGTTAGTTACTTTTTAATTTTGATCCCCAATGCCACTTCTTGAACATTTACATCTGCAATTGATATTCTCTTCATCGTTGACAATCCTATTTTTCAGTATCTAAAACTTTTTCTGCGATCTTATGGAACTGCAACAATGAGTTAGCATAATGTCTGAAAATAAGATCGGCTTCCTTAATTATAGCAATGTCGGAAATCATTCTGTTTATTTCCATTATCTATTATTACTGATATCTTATCTATTCTCAAGTTTTCCTGAAATGTTTGCATTTTGGAGTAATCTTTGTGAAAGAAATCACCATAGTTTAGTTCTGTATGATGTTACATCACAATGATATTGGTAGACAACAAAATTATTTGATCTCTTTAAAACAATAACTATGTACATTTAACTATTAGCTAATGTTCAGAAGAGAAACATAAAGGTATATAACTACATATATAACTCAAACTAGAAAGACAGAAGTACCACACAGATAAGTTGGCATTTTCTTCGTATTGACATTATCTTGAATTTCTCATTTCTCGCCATTGAATCCCCAAATTTTGCTTTGAACTATTTACTTTCAAAGAAGATTGGCAAAACAATATGTGCTTTGGATGCTTTACACTCGAGGATTTGATCAAGTTCATCCAGACAGCACGTGGAAGATGCAAAGCTTGTTGAGACTTGCGAGTATGTTTGACTCGAGAAGTTCTGGTAGAATGTTTTTTTTATTTTTTTATTTTTTTTATTTTTTTTATTTAAGGACCGTCAGTGTCATCCTTGAGTGCATAAAACAAGATGAAAATGACTTGTCTGTGATGAGTTACCAGAATCTTCACCTCTAAAACTCAAGAGAACATCATGTTTCCATCCATGTTTATCAGATACTGAAGGAAAAACAGCAGTTTCTGAGCTTCAGTTTGTATATATAATGAAAATCAAACCACAAATGTTATAATACATACATATGTAGAGGTTAGGTGCACAACTATGAACAGCATATGATGTTTTCTGCACGCAGTTTTTTTCATTTGTTATTTCAATGTATTATTCTGTTTGAAAGGAAAGACAAAAGGTGAGAACTAGTCTTAGTCCTTTAAGCTCAACTTAGTCTTAGTCCTTTAATTCAAGCTCAACTTGGATAACACAACTCTCATTTATAATATTAGAAACAAGGGAAAAAAAAAAAAAGTTCATTGGTTCTAGAACAACCGATTTATTTTACATACAGAGTAATTTTCAATTCTTTCCAAATAATAGCTAGAAAAATGATAGGTGTTTGTTGATTAAAAGAATTAATCAAAAATGTTGTATTCTCTGTAAAGGAAAATGCAGGCGTGCCAAAAATAAAATAGAATAGAAATGCAACAAAAATAAAAGCAAAATAGAAGAAATAAAAATATGCACAGGAATATAATTTAATCAGGCAATTATATCTAAGAACAGAGAACTAAAAGATTTTAAGAATCTTAAACGGTTCTTAACATTAAAAATAAAATATTTAGAACAATAAAAGAACAATGAAATTGAATAATATTAATTTTGGACTAAAGCTGGACTGTCAGGACCCGTACAGAATCTCTTCCCCGGAACCCTAAACAAGCTTTGATCCTAGGGAAACCCTACCGGACCCTTCAACGGAAAATCCAGCAGAGCCTCCCCTAAGGGATTTACTTACCACAAATTTACCTGCACTGAAAGCACACTTCTAAAAACATCCCCTTATTCCTCCCACAAACTACAAATTGATTCCCACAAATTTCAGCACTTCAAAATAATACAGTAATCCAGTGCGAAATAACTACAACAAGAGTGAAAGAAATATTACAATTGCAAGAAAAGAAGAACAGGATACTGCACGAACTAAAACAGCGAGGAAGGTTGAGTCCGCTCCGAATAAACACCGACAACCTGGCACCTAGAGGAACGGAATTTAAGAGTGTGAGATGCTAATCATCTCAGTAAGTGACCCTATCTACTATACAATAATACCACGATAATACAATAGATAGATAATAATTAATTGGAAATAATAATTTCTCTCAAAACCCTTACAATTCTCTCAGTTGGAAAAGTTCCCCTTTTAAAACCTTTTCACAAAACCCTTGTTCGTAATTCCCGAAAACCAAGACATCAAATAAATACCAGAAAAGTAATAATTATATTTTTAATTCCAATACAGTTTCCAAACATTTTGTTTTTAAAACACAGTTCTGAAAATCATTTGATGCACCTATTATATACCAGTGGCGCCAACAGTACCCAGCGTCCCAAGGTACCGCAAGACAGGAGGTTATAGAAAGAAACCGGCATACGGTCGCGTGGCGTCCCACTGCGCCGCTGCTAACCTGGTGTCCCGGCCATGGGGGGTGGCCTACCCTCATCCGATGGCAACCACAGGACAACCTCATAATATCAACCGCGCGCTAATCACACCCACCTGCGCGCTACTCACATCACCTGTGCGCTAATCACACCCATCTGCGCGCTAATCATAACCGTGTGCACACTAACCATATCACATATAAACAGAACACCAGTACGTGCACGGTGCATCTAAAAATCATAAAATCCACAAATTTAATTTATAAATCAAAACTCTCATTTTGCATAAACACAGCGGGTATAGTCCATCCGCTTGAACCCGAAATTCCTCCGTAATTTCTTTATAATCAATACCATAAATTCCATGATTTTCAAATCCACCAACTCCCACATCCACCAATTCAAATAATCACATTTTCCCAATAGCATAAATAATTCTCGAAATATAATAATCAAATCTCATAATATTCCATGGGCATATTTTATAAAAATTGAAGTCACCAACATAACCAAATATTTTCCTTGAAATATCTGAAAATCAAATCATGCCCAATTTAATATTAAAACCACAAGAATTTCAAAATCCTCAAACCCATAAAATAATTTCACATGGCATAATTTGTAAAATGCACGTTTTTCTTAAATCCAATAAATTCACCAATAAATCCATAATAAATCAAATAAATATTTGGCACATAGAAATTAAATTCCAAATATTTAAATCACACATAATATATTCACCAATTAAATTCCCAAATTTATTTGAAGGTGGGTCACTCACCTGGAGCACTCAATTAACCCACGATCCACTACGGGATCAATTCTACGACTCACTGGTGCTCCTAGAACAAAATTCACAGACAGTCAAATAAATTAATATTTTATTCGGGTAATTCCCAAATGGGTACCCGGGGAGCGAACACCAAACGATATCTAGAATTTACGAGTTATATACCGAATCGAAGCTCGAGTGATGCTGATCACAGATTCGGTCTCAATTTCCAAGGATCGTACCCGACGGGGTCGGAATTTCATCGGGAAGCTTTTCGGGTTTCGGCTCCACAATTCTCCCAAACCATCGCGAATTGGCGGAAACGGATGTCGGATTCGAGTTCAGGAGGTCGAACACAGCGGACTGGAGCCGGCCGGAAAACTGGGTACTCGCCGGAACAGTACTTTCCGGCGAGCCGCCGCGGTCACCGGCAACCGTCGCCGGCGGCGACGCGTGTGGTGGCCGTTGGTCGTGAAATTTTGCAGATTTGTAGATCGTGAGGAGAGAAACCCAACGGGACCGGCGGTGAGCAAAACGGAGGCCGGACGGCGGAGAAATCACCGTTTGAAGATTTCCGGCCCCTCGCCGGAAAACGCTCCGATCCCGGCGCGTCGGTGGTCCGATGGCCGTGATTTTTGGTGGGTCGGCCGGACTTGAGGAGAGGATGATGGGTGTACGGCGCATGTGGCCGGAAAATGGCCGGAAGTGGGTCGATTTGCGGTGGCCGGCGGTGGAGGGGAAAAACTCGCCGCCGATCTTCGGACGTCCGATCCGGGCGCGTCCGGCGGCCGTTCGCCGTGAAAATTGGATGTTTTGCCGGAAATGAGGAGGGCAACCTTGCTGGCCGGCGCGTGTGCAGTAACTCGGCCGGAAAATTTGAAAATCTCCGGTGGCCGGCGGACGCTCTCTCTCTCTTTCTCTCTCCTCTCTCTCTTTCTCTCTCTTCCCCGAGAATTTTATCAAATAAAAACCCCTGTGGGACACTGTTCACTTAAGCCAAATATATTAAAATAATACGGTATCCGGCGAATTTCAAACGTGCATAACTTTTTAACCAAACGTCCGATTTAAGCGTGCCGCTAGTCTATGAACTCGTATCGACGAGTACTTTACAACCATACAAGAGTCAACACAAAATTACATCGCAAGAAAAAGTCAACTCCGGCACCTTTTGGACAGTTTGAACTTCAACTTGTTTTGCCCATAACTTTCAAACCGTAGCTCCGTTTTCGACGTGCTACTAGTCTACGAACTCAGGGCGTCATGCACTTCGCCACGGTACCCTAGTCAACTCAAAATTCCAACTGGAGCAAAAAGTCAACTTTTGACCCCTTCGATCAACGGTCAACGGTCAAAGTCAACAGTCAACCTCGATCAACGTGCAAAAATTCCGACATGGTTCGGGACGGGGTGTTACATGGACAGACATTCTGAAAAGGGTCTTGTGTAGTATTGAGAAATATCTTTTGTCTTTTGTAAGACCCTTTATATAGAGCCCGTCAGAATCATTATTGAAATAAATATCCTATCAAATAGCTAGATAATAATGATAAAAATAAAAAACTGATAATCTAATCGAGATAATGATAAAAATTAAATAAATAAATTATCTATATGATACTAAATACTATCTCATCTTGTATTACATTATCTCAACATATTCTTTATTCTGTCGATGGTAGTGATACAAACATTTCTCTTCACGTTTGATCAAATTTGAATAATTTGATGAAACATGTAGATGACATCAGACCATCTATCATATCCCATCAATTCTGAAGAAGTGATGGGGTCAGCCTTTACGATCATCTTATTTTCATCTTGACCATAATTTTGGCCTTTACCTTTGACTACTTACCCCCAACCAAAACATCCTGCAAGGGAGTCAGTAGCTTGCTCATCACCATGATGGGATAGTGAATCCTTAGGTTCATGTTCAACTTTATGCTCATGATCACGTTCATCAGGTTGATTACAGTCATCATACTCATCAAGTTGATCATACCCATCACACCCATTAGACGTTCGTGTTCACTTCCATCATCCTTGAGGGTTATTGGCCGGTCGTGCTCATCATGTTCACGTCCATGGTCATCACACCGCTCACGTCCATCTGGCAAATCACATACAATATCAGGTTATACAGCCAGAAGGCCATTCACACTCAATAGGCCATCCACATTCAGCACATAACTACTGCCACCATAATTTACATCGATTAAGAGTTTGACGCAACTGGTTAATACTCTCGCGTAACCGAAATGTCCCACCGGGGCATGCCACAAAACATGTTGATTAAAAAAATTAATAAAAAATATTGTAGCCTCTGTAAAGGAAAATGTGGGCATGATAAAAATAAAATAGAATAGAAATGCAACAAAAATAAAAGCAAAGTAGAAGAATAAAAATGTGCAGGAATATAATTTAATCAGGCAATTGTATTTAAAAATAGAGAACTAAAAAATCTTAAGGGATTTTTGACATTAAAAATAAAGTATTTTGATATGAAATTGAATAAAACTAGTCTTGGACTAAAGCTGAATAGACATTCTGAAAAGGTTTCTAGGTTTCTTGTGTAGTGTTGAGAGATATCTTCTGTCTTCTGCAGGAACTTTTATATATAGATCCAAATCAGAACTTTATTGAAATAAATATCCCATCAAAAAACTAGATTATAATAAAATTATTTGATAATCCTAATCTAATCTAGACAAAGATAAAAATTAAATAAATAAAATATCTAGATGATACTAAATGCTATATATCTACATTTTGTATTGCATCATCTCAATTATATTTTTTATTTTGTCGAAAATAGTGGTACAAGCAGTGTCATTTACGCTATGATTTATTTTGCACCCCATTCTTTTCTTCTATTCGTATCCTACAGTAAAGCTTTTCCTTTCTTAAAAAATATGATTTGTAATAGAACTTGGTGGGACCCGCAGCCATACATGGAGGTGTGACATGGAAGACTAGAGACCTCAACATTTACCTCCACACTTGCAATAGTTGAATGTCATTTATGAATAGTTGCAGGCAATTTTAAAATAGTAGCATGTAAAACATGAATAGTATAGACATAAACTAGAATCAAGACAGCATGGGCGTCCAAATTGTATAAATAGACCCATGAGGTCATCATCAATAGCAAGCCGAGAAGCTTAATTACAAAGCACTAGCTATATTCTCCCTTCCTTCTCTTCTCTTGCATATAAAATCTCGGTCTTCCTGTGTCAATTTTAGAAAAATTGTCTTCTTTTTTTTCTTCAGAAAAGGTCTCTCATTTCTTATGGTAATAAATACTCAAGTCTACTAGTTCTCTAATTTCTTATAGCGTTAAATACTCAAGTGTCCTAATTACCCAACAAATTTGGTATCAACTGTTTGGTTTTAACCTCTCCATCATACCCATGAAAGCCAGTACTTCCATGTTTAATTATGCCCAAGATCTAATTCCCATCTCCACAAGTGAGAATTATGAATTTTGGTATATTCAAATGAGAACATGTTTTATCTCACAAGATTTGTGGGACAGAATTGATGTAGGCTTAATGAGCTTGAAAGTCATGGGTGGCAAAAGCCAAGGAGTACAAACAAAATATTCGAAGAGATGCATGTGCATTGCTTTTCATCCAACAAGGTGTAAGCAACACAATCTTCCTTAAAATATCAAATGCAGCTAAAACAAAAGCTGCTTGGGAAACTCAAAAGCAACAATTCAGAGGCTATGAAAAGGTAATCTCCATCAAACTTTAAACTATTTGGGGAGAATTTGATAATTTAGCAGTGAAAGACAGTGAACCTATCGAAGATTTTTCTTCAAGAGTTTCTGGAATTATTAACTAAATTAGAAGTTATGGAAATACCATCGTTGATAAACAAATTGAGGAAAAAATATTAAGATGTTTGCCAGCAAAATTTGGGCATGTGGTTGTAGCTATAGATGAACCCAAAGATTTAAAAACTTATCCTTTGGATCAGTTATGTGGTCCTCTCGAAGCACACGAAAAAAGGATGAGTAGGTTTTCTACTTAACCTGTGAAGCAAGCATTCAAATCACATTGCAACATTTCAAACAAGAATTCTACAACTTCAACAAGAAACTCCACCTTAATAGGCAGTTCATTTAAAAAAGGAGGATTGTCTAGATATTCAAGTCCAAGACAGAAGAGGAAGAAACAATAATGAAGAAAGGAACTTTCAGGGTAATTCTAAATCACATTGCTTTATTTGCAAAAATGTCAGGACCCGTCCAGAATTCCTTCCCCGGAACCCTAGACAGCCCTGATCCCAGGGAAACCCTACCGGACCCTCCAACGGAAAATCCGACAGAGCCTCCCCTAAGGGATTTACTTACCACAAATTACCTGCACTGAAACCGCACTTCTAAAAACATCCCCTTATTCCTCCCACAAACTACAAATTGATTCCACAAATTTTAGCACTTCAAAATAAAAATACAGTAATCCAGTGCATAATAAATACAACAAGAGTGAAAGAAATAGTACAACTGCAATAAAAGAAGAACAGGGTACTTCACGAAGTAAAACAGCGAGGAAGATCGAGTCCGCTCCGAATGAACACCGACAACCTGGTACCTAGAGGAACGGAATTTAAGAGTGTGAGATGCTAATCATCTCAGTGAGCGACCCTACTACTATATAATATAATACCACGGTAATAGGTATATAATAAATAATTATTTGGAATTAATATTTTCTCTCAAAACCCTTACAGTTCTCTCAGTTGGAAAGGTTCCCCTTTTAAAACCTTTTCACAAAACCCTTGATCGTAATCCCCGAAAACCAAGACATCAATTAAATATCAGAAACAATAATAATTATATTTTTAATTCCAATACAGTTTCAAAACATTTTATTTTTAAAACACAGTTCTGAAAATCATTTGATGCACTCACTATATACCAGTGGTGCCAGAGTACCCAGCGTCCCGAGGTACTGCCAGACAGGAGGTTATAGAGAGAAACCGGCATACGGTCGCGTGGCGTCCCACTGCGCCGCTGCTAACCTGGTGTCCCGGCCAAAGGGGGGTGGCCACCCTCTCCGATGGCATCCACAGGACACCCTCATAATATCAACCGCGCGCTACTCACACCCACCTGCGCGCTAATCATATCCGTGTGCACAATATCCATATCACATAATCAGAACACCAGTACGTGCACGGTGCATCTAAAAATCATAAAATCCATAAATTTAAATCATAAAACAAATTTCACATTTTTCATAAGCATAGCGGGCATAATCCATCCGTTTGAACCGGGAAATTCTCCACAATTTCTTTATAATCAATGCCATAAATTCCATGATTTTCAAATCCACCAACTTCCAAATCCATCAATTCAAATATCCATATTTTTCCAAGCATAATTAATTTCTCGAAATATCATAATCAAATCTCATAATATTCCATGGGCATATTTAATAAAAATTGAAATCACCAACATAACCAAATATTTTCCTTGAAATATTTGAAAATCAAATCGTGCCCAATTTACCATTAAAACCACACCAATTTCAAAATCCTCAGATCCATAAAATAATTTCACATAAATTTGTAAAATGCACCTTTTCTTAAATCCAATAAATTCATAAATAATTCCACAATAAATCCAATAAATATTTGGCACATAGAAATTAATTTTCAAATATTTAAATCACACATAATATATTCACCAATTAAATTCCCCAAAATTAATTTGAAGGTGGGTCACTCACCTTGTGCACGTATCTCAATCAAGATCCTCCACAGGATCGACTCCGCTACTCGCACGTGCACCTAAAACATCCACAGTACCAAACCACAAATATTAATATTTTATTCGGGTAATCCCCAAATGGGTACCCGGGGAGCGAACACCAACGATAACTAAAATTTATGAATCATATACCGAATCGAAGCTCGAGTGATGCTAATCACAGATCCGGTCTTAATTTCCGATGATCGTACTCGACGGGGTCGGAATTTTATCGGGAAGCTTTTCGGGTTTCGGCTCCGCAATTCTCCCAAACCGTCGCGAGTTGGCGGAAACGGATGCCGGATTCGGGTTCAGGAGATCGAACACAGCGGACTGGAGCCGGCCGGAATTTTCGGGTACTCGCCGGAACCGTCACCGGCGGCGGCGCATGCGGTGGCCGTTGGCTGTGAAATTTTGCAGTCTTGTAGATCTTGATGAGAGCAACCCAACGGGACCAGCGGTGAGCAAAACGGAGGTCGGACGGCGGAGAAATCTCGGTTTGAAGATTTCCGACCCCTCGTCGGAAAACACTCCGATCCCGGCGCGTCGGTGGTCTGATGGCCGTGATTTTTGGTGGGTAGGCCGGACTTGAGGAGAGGATGATGGGTGTACGGCGCATGTACTGTAGATCGGCCGGAATAGTGCCGATTCGCGGTGGCCGGCGGTGGAGGGGGAAAAATCGCCGCCAAACTTCGGACGTCCGATCCGGGCGCGTCCGGCGGCCGTTCGCCGTGAAATTTGGAGGTTTTACCGGAAATGAGGTGGGCAATCTGGATGGCCGGTGACTCTCTCTCTCCCTCCTCTCTCTCTTTCTCTCTCCTCTCTCTCTTTCTCTCTCTTCCTCGAATGTTTTAACAAATAAAACCCCTGCGTGACACTGTTCATGCCACGTGGACCAATCAGAAGCTGACACGTGGTATTACTGTGCACTTAAGTCA
Source organism: Ziziphus jujuba (assembly GCF_031755915.1). Taxonomy (NCBI): domain Eukaryota; kingdom Viridiplantae; phylum Streptophyta; class Magnoliopsida; order Rosales; family Rhamnaceae; genus Ziziphus; species Ziziphus jujuba. The sequence goes on along the minus strand of NC_083381.1, from coordinate 4,785,668 downwards.
GATATATTAAAATAATACGGTACCCGGCGAATTTCAAACGTCCGTAATTTTTTAACCAAATGTCCGATTTAAGCGTGCCGCTAGTTTATGAACTCGTATCGACGAGTACTTTACAACCATACAAGAGTCAGCTCAAAATTACATCACAAGAAAAAGTCAACTCCCGGCACCTTTTAGACAGTTTACACTTCAACTTGTTTTGCCCATAACTTTCAAACCGTAGCTCCGTTTCTAACGTGCTACTAGTCTACGAACTCAGGGCGTCATGCACTTTGCCACGGTACCCTGGTCAACTCGAAATTCCCACCGAGTCAAAAAGTCAACTTTTGACCCCTTCGTTCAACGATCAACGGTCAACCTCGGTCAACGTGCACGGATTTCGGTGCGATTTGGGACGGGGTGTTACAAAAAAACCTAGGCATGAATCTAAAAAATGTAGTTTCATATGCGCTAAATGCAAAATTCCTAATTACTTACAAGTAGATTGTTGCTATAAAAACATGCGAGGAATTAATGAAGTTAACTATTCTAAAAAAGTTGAAGAAAGTCAAGTATTTTATTTATGTATGTTTTTAAATAGAATAAAAAATTACTTCTTATTCGGATAGTAGTTGTAGTAGCCATATGATAGGTGATCAATAACTCTTTGTGAAAATGAATGGAAAATGTTCCTACGAAGTAAAGCTTGGAGATGAAAAATTGCATGGAGTTAAAGGAGTAATTGTAGTAAACTCCAAAGAAGATAACTCTAAACTCATCGATGATGTGCTTTATGTTCCTGGTTTAACATCAAATCTTTTAAGTGTTGGCCAATTACTTTGGAAAATTATTCTATGAATTTTGATGGTGATGAAAGCACTTTTTTGATTAAAACGAAATCATCATAGTGGCAAAAATAAAAATGAACCAAAATAATGTTTTCTCCTTGTTATGTCACTAGATTAAAAATATGCTTTCAAAAGTGAAAAAAATGGATGAGTCATATTTGTGGCATTTAAGATATGGACATTTAAATTATAATGGTCGTTAATTATTAAGAGATAAAAATATGGCTTTAGGCCTACCTCTTATTGCCCATATATATAAAGTCTACGAGGGACGCATATTATGGAAAAATGCACATATTACCATTTCCCAAGGATATATGGAGAGAAAAGACACCATTAGAGTTGGTTATGCTAATATTTTAGGGCTAACTCAAACTTCCATCACTAAATGGAAAAAGATACTTTATTCTGTTTGTGGATGATTATACTTATATGATATGGATTTAATTCCTCAAAAGAAAAGTTAGAAGCATTATCAATCTTTCTACAATTCAAGGCACTTATAGAAAAAGCAAGTTGCGAAGCCATTGAAAATACTCCAAACAGATCTTGGTAGAAAATTCATCTCTAAATCTTTTATAGAGCATTGCAAAAGAAATGGTGTACAGAGGCAGCTTACTATTCGCCAAACTTCATTGCAAGATGGTGAAGCAAAATGCAAAAATAGAACAATTGCAAAAATGGTCAGAAAAATGCTAAAGGAGAAAGGCCTTCAAATGACTATTGGGCAGAAGCGATCAACACTACAGTCTACATCTTGAACAGATCTCCAACAAAAGCTGTAATGAAAAAAATGCCATATGAGGCATGGTAGATTTACAGCTTATGCATATATCCCCTCACTAGATAGAGAAAAAATTGATGAAAAAGGAGAAAAATATCTCTTCATTGGATATAACGGGGAATCAAAAGTATACCGATTATTTGATCAAAAAACAAATAAACTGGTAACTTCTAGAGATGTTATCTTTAACGAATATGTAACATGGAAATGAGATAGTAGTCCTAAAACAGTAGCAAAAATATTTAAAGAAATTTTTGCTTAAGAAACCTTAGATCTTCAGGCAGTCCAAGATTCATGTCTAAGCACAGGTCAAGAAGTTCCAAGCCAAATCCAAATATTAGCTATATCTTTAGATGATAAATCACCACCAAGAAAATGCTCTATGAGAGAAATTTATGAATCTAATAACATTGCATTCTTTCCATGTGAGCCTCAGAATTTTGAAAAAGCAACAAAAGAAGATATTTGGATAAATGCAATGGATGGGGAAATTGCAACAATTGAGAAAAACAACACATGGGAGATGATGGACTTGCCTGAAGGCAAAGAGATTATTGGATGAAATGGCTCTACAAAACCAAATAAAAAGAAGATGGCACAATTCAAGAACACTAAGCTTGGCTAGTGGCAAAAGGCAAAGAGATCATCCGCACCTATTGCTAGAATGGAAACTATTAAGTTAGTTCTCAAATTAGCTATTCAAGTGAAGGTTCCAGTCTATCAACTGGATGTCAAATCCATAAATTCTAAATGGAGAACTCTAAGAAGAAGTATATGCGAAGCAACCTTTGGGTTACACCATCAAAGGAAAAGAAAATAAAGTTTTGCGATTAAAAAAGGCACTGTATGAATTAAAACAAGCATCATGAGCCTAGAATTGCAAAATTGATTAAACAAGCACCATGAGCCTAGAACTGCAAAATTGATTCATACTTCTGACGTGGCAAAATGGATTTCAAAGAAGTCCCAATGAGCCTTCCCTACATGTCAAAAATGAAAGTATGTAAAATATTCTCACTGTATGTTTATAAGTTGATGATTTAATTTATACTGGTAATAACCATAAAATGGTAAAAGAATTCAAAAGTGCAATGATAAAGGAATATGATATGATAGATCTTAGTCTGATGAAATATTTTCTTAACATTTAAGTTCAACAAATAGAAGGAGATATATTTATTTCTCAAGAAAAATATTTAAATGATCTTCTCAAACGGTTTCGTTTGAATGACTACAAACCAATGTCTACGCAATGATGTTAAATGGGAAGTTGTGAAAAGATGATGTGTAGAAAAAATTGATGCAAAAATCTATAGAAGCTTATTTGGATGCCTGATTTATCTAACAAATACCGAGCCAAACATTGTCTTTATTATTAGAAATGTTTCTAGGTTTATGCACAAGCCAAATAAAAATCACTAAACTATAGCAAAGAGAATTATGCGCTATCTACAAAGCACAAGAAAGCTTGGAATTAAGTATAACAAAGAAGCAAACAACAAGCTCATTGGATGCATAGATAGTGATTGGGCAGGCTCGGTAAATGACTCCAAAAGCACTTCAGGATATTTATTTTGCTTGGGTACAAAACCAATTTCTTGGTCATATAAAAAAAAGAAAAAAAGAAAAAAAGCAAAGGACTATGACATTATTTTCAACAGAAGTGGAATATATGTGAACTATATATGCAACTTGTGAAGTAGTATGGCTTAGAAGAATTTTATCAGATATGCAATAGGAGGAAGCTACTCCAACAATTATCAGATGCAACAATATGTCTGCAATTGCAATGACAAAAAATCCAATGTTTCATGGCATGATAAAGCATATAAAAATTCGACACCACTTTAAAAATTTGGTCGCAGAAGGAAAAATCCAACTTGAATTTGTCAACACAAATGAACAACTTGCTGACATCTTCACAAAGTCGGCAACAAATGAGAAGCTAAAAGACTTGAAGACCTCCACCGAAATTACAAATTAAGAGGGGGTGCCAAAATATATTATTTGTAATAAAACTTGGTGGGACCTGAAGCCATGCTTGGAGGTGTGAATAGTTTATGAATAGTTGCATGTAATTTTGAATTGCAGCATGTAAAACATGAATAGTGTAGATATAAACTAGAATCAAGACAAGTGTCATACAAGCATTGACATCCAAGTTGTATAAATAGACCCATGAGGTCCTCATCAATAGCAAGTCGTGAAGCTCAATTACAAAGCGATAGCTATATTCTCCATTTCTTCTCTTCTCTTGCATATATACTCTCGGTCTTCATCTCTCTATTTTAGGAAAATTGTCTTCCTCTTCGAAAATAGCCTCTCATTTCTTATAGCATTAAATACTCAAGCCTCCTAGTTTCCAAACATCTTCCGCACACATTACCCAACATCCTTTATCTTAAGTGGTGTTTTCCCTCTGTGCACAAAAGCCGATGAGTGACTGCAATTGACTGTTTGTCCTTCATATTCTGTGTCTCTGGTGTTTAGATGAGATCCAAAATACCAAATGGATGCGCTAGACCTTCTCTAACTTAGCGGAATATCAGAATTCCGTGAAGAACAAGGAAGTTTGATCTCTTCTTAATCCCATAGAATGTGGACTCCACACCTAGAGAGAAACTTTCCAGGGTGTTTCTCAACTGCTGAAAATGAGACTTTATGTCTGTTACAAATCTTGAATAGAGTACCCAAGCGGCAAATAAAACTACTGGGGACATGCTGAAGCTTCATTTGACTTGACTGTTTGGAAAAGACAGTTCTGTCAAGGAAGCATTAAGACCTGTTATACAAATGGAATGGTTGATCTTCTTGCCGATTAAATTCTAATTTGAAAGTAACTGTTTTGGAGTTTAATTCTAGTACAGCACAGATAATCACACCTGCCATTTTCTTCGACTCATTTGAAGGTGGAATGAAGATTATGGCATCACACTCGGATTTACTGTCAAACCAGTGTGGAATGTCAGTTCCCGGAAGTATAACTTGGATTTCTGAGTCCCTCAACAATCTCAGTTCGGAGATAGCAACCCTGTTTCGTATATACGAGCATGCCCATGATATTGCCATTATTCTCGAGCAATTATTTGCAATAATTACTTGCATTTTAGGTGCGAAACATTTTCTGGAAGCTATGGAATTTCCTCAAGCAGTTTGTATTGATTTGAATTAAGACTGCAAAGTTTTAAAAGCCTGTTAGTTGATGGAAGGCTAACAAACTTGTTTTCAGCCAGATTCACTCTTCAATACTGCAAAAGCTCTTTGGAGTTACGCAGAAATGTTCTCCTGGTAGAACACGGTTTTGAAGATCGAAGGTCTATTACAATATGGATATGAGAGCTCTAAACTGCTATCATCAGCCATTTGACTCGAAAGAGGAAGCAATTTCGAGATTTGGAACGATTCATTAGTGTCATTAGTTTGTGAGAAGGCAAGTTTTGAGCAACTATCAAGACAAATATGCTCAAGATGATGGAGCTTATAATTTACAAATGCTATTAGGAAATGTGCTCAAGTTTTTTACGAGAGGCTAAATTTAAAGAGCAACTAGATGATCAACTAAGGAAGCTGGCAACGCTTTTATAGCACTGCCGGATAAATCAAGTTTCTTCAAATATTTCATTCTACAAATATGTAGGAAAAGCATTTGACACTTAAGCTGCTTGGGAGATTCAGTTTTCTAAATTCTCAGCTTAGAGCAAAACTGAAGGTCCAATATGCATATACTTTTACTCGATCCAACACAGACTCATGAATCTCAACTAAATTTGATGGACAAGATAAAAAATTTCGATGTTTGGAGCCGATGGAATGTTGGGGATTTTGGTTAATAATTCAGAGAATCTTTAAATTCACAAGTTTCAAGTTCTAAAAATTCTGTTAAACAAAAAAGAAACAAAAGCAGAAACCGATTATGGAGTTAGCTGCCAAAAATATAAAAATTCATGACTTACAGCTGCAAGGCATGTTAAGAATGACAAGTTGTTTTGGAACAGAATTTAATATGGCAAAGTGGGAAATTGTTATGCATTCCAGGCCAATCAATGAACCTTTTCAGTAGGTAGGTATTCAGGTAGAGTGTTGTTCTTCTAGCTAGGCAAGTCCAAATTAATGCTTTCAATTGCGTTCGTTTCCTAAACAGTTGAAAGCAGATAAGTTGATTCATTAGTACTTCACATAATAAAAACATATAGTACAAGTGTTGTGTTAGACCAAATAGTTGATGACACTAATTACCACGTTTTCCAACTTCAGGGGATTCTTGTAACAAAGCCTTTCCTCCATGATATGGATACCTCTATGAGTATTAGTGCCTATCTTTTTAAGTTTCTATTTATTCCCCAACATAAAAAAAAGTGTGTTTCCCGTAACTGAACCAGCCCACAATTTGGTTTTGATATGTTGCTCCAACAATTACAAGGAAGCTAGCTTAGCGCCTTCAAACTCATCAAAAAATCTATTCTCAATCTTATGGCTTTTTAGACAAAATCCTTCATTCGTTTTCTTTTCTCAATCATAGTGGCTAGCTTTTAGACAATACTCGAGGCAGTTTCTTTGATTTTTTTTCAATTGAATTTTGATCATTTTGTTGAAGTTTTCTTCTTTTTTTTTCTCCTATGGCCCCTGAACTTTGTACGTATTTGCAATTTGCCTCCTTTATTTCATATTTGTCACCTATGTTGTCCCTTGAAGTTGTACAAGGTTTACATACATAGGATACAAAGAGTCCATGTATGGACCAGAGCTTATGCTAATGGAAAGTAATTAAAAGCTAACGGTAATAGAATAATTTAGAAAGATGCTTTGACTTTTATCGGAGGCTTAATTCAGGCTCGTATTTTTATTGTGGAGAGATTCTTAGAGCTTTACATATGGTAATATTAGATTCCGGTGGCTGGTGAGTGAGAGAATCCTGCTTGTGATCTTCATCAATAACAGTTTCCAAGGTAATGGTATAGCACAACATTCGTAGAATATGCCCTGGTATTATAGCTGTATGTGAGTTCAGGAAGCCAAAATAACTTCGCTAGCATTTTGGGAGAAACCAGTTACATTATTTATATCTTGATATAATTCACCTTATTTAAAAAACCTAATAATGGGACAAAAATTCTCAATCATCTTTAAGATACAAATATATTAAAAAACTAGTTCAATATCTTATCTTATATCTCTTTTCCTTTTTCTATTTGCAAATTTATTTTTATGGACACCTTTCTAGATACTACATTTTGAATTCATAAAATTTCGCGGCCGGCAAGGTATAGACTTTAGCAAGCTGGATGCACATATGCATACGTACCTATAAACGTGTATAGAACAGGTCAATGATGGTGAGGAAGTATACATATATTATTTGTCTCTCTGTGTGTGTGTGTGTCAAATTTTCAATGCTGAATACATTTTTCACCTTATAAATAAATAAATAAATAAATAAACCTTACATAGGTGTCATAAAATTTTGTATTACAATAATTGAGATTTGTAACCAGGTGGAAATAGGTTTATGAGAGATTGAATGCTGCCAACACCAAAATGACAATCTATTAGAAGATGACAATAATGTCTAACAACATTATTAAAATAAAATAATATGGGTTCCTATCTATAAGAAGCGTTCTTTACCATTAATGCTCAAGTAATTATCCAACATTACACAAAAATTTAGCCTAATGGGGTTGTCGGTTTGCTTATCTATGTTGTTGTGTTTATTTTTAAAACTTGCTATCTTGTCTGAGATTGTGGTTTCCGACTCTTTTACTTCTTTGCAGCCATCTTGCCATGAAGATGAGAGGTCTGCTTTATTGCTGTTCAAGGAGAGCTTTTTCATTGACAAATCTTCTTGTGTTTATTCGAAGCTTTCAGAGTGGAAATCTGAAGGAGTGAATGCTAGCAATTGTTGCTCATGGGATGGAATTCAGTGTGATGAGGAGACTGGTTATGTGATTGGCCTTGATGTTAGTAGTAGTTGTCTTTTTGGCTCCATCAACTCAAGCAACGGTCTCTTCAACCTTGTTCATCTTCGAAGTCTCGATCTTTCTGATAATGATTTCAGTTACTCTCAAATTCCTACGGCTATCAACCAATTTTCTGGTTTGGAATATCTCAATCTCTCTTTTTCTGGATTTATTGGTCAAGTGCCAATGGAGATTTCACAATTATCCAAGTTAGTCGTCCTTGACTTGTCTCTCAATTATGTTGATGACAAAGAGTTTTTGTTACCTAGAATTTATAATTTTACAAGTTTTCTACAAAACTTAACTAGTTTGGAAATTCTTGATCTTAGATATGTTGATTTGTCATCCACAATACCCAATTTCCTTTCAAACTTTTCTTCTTTGACATCATTGCGTCTTGATGTGCTTCTATCCCCTTACCGAATTCTCTGTCATTTTCTGTAATATTAAGTGTTGTAAGATGTTGTAATAAATGTTCTAGTTGAAATTCCACCTCCTCCTTTTCTCATCCCTTAGCTCTTTGTTTGTTTGATGAGCTCTTCGAGAGTAATGAAATAGGCGTATTCTTGATGTGCGATTCAATGAAAATCTCACTGGTCAATTGCCTGAATTCCACCAAAGAAGCCCTCTTAGGATACTGAGATTGCAAAGTACCAAGTTTTCAGGAAGCCTACCTTCTTCCATAGAAAAACTTGATATGCTTGTTATGCTTTCAGCTTATGATAGCAAATTCTCAGGGCCTATTCCATCTTCACTTGGTAAACTCACCAAACTTACTTTTCTTGATCTTGGCAAAAACAATTTTGGTGGTTATATTCCATCCTCTTTTCAGAATCTTACCCAACTAACTGCATTACATCTTCCTTTTACTCAAATAATTGGTCAAATCCCACCTTGGCTAGGAAACCTTACAAAGCTAGAACATCTAGATCTTTCAAATAATCAATTACATGGTCCAATTCCAGAATCATTATCTAAGCTCATCAATCTTGGAACTCTCAATCTACACCTCAATAATTTGGGTGGCATAGTGAGATTTGACATGTTCTTCAACATGAAAAAACTTACTGAACTCCAGCTCAACTCTAACAATTTGTCGATGTTCTTCGATAAGACAAATGCAAGTGCAGCAGCTCCACAATTCAAGCTTCTTGGTTTGGCGTCATGCAACTTAAATGAATTCCCAGATTTCCTTAAGCATCAAAATGAGTTGGAGTGGTTGACACTTGTTGGAAACAATATCCAAGGTCAAGTGCCTGAATGGATGTGCAATACAAGTCTAGACACTTTGGTAACATTGTACCTTAACAATAATTTCCTGACAGGCTTTCCCCAAAACCTTAAATTTCTTCCCTGGGTTAACTTACGAAATCTTTTTCTTTCGTATAATATGTTGAAAGGAGCACTACCAATTCCCTTGCCATCGATCATGATTTACGATGTCTCAAATAACATGTTGAGTGGAGAAGTTTCACCTCTCTTTTGCAATATGAGTTCGCTTGACTCCCTTGACTTGTCCAACAACAACTTGGGTGGCATGATTCCAAAATGTATGGGAAACATCAGCATTTCATTATCCGCATTGAGTTTAAGAAACAACTCTTTTCATGGCATCATTCCTCAACTATCATGCAATAATGAAAGTAACTTGCGGATGATTGATTTCAGTGATAATCAGTTACAAGGGCAATTACCGCGATCTTTATCCAAGTGTATGATGCTTGAAAGTATCGTCCTCTCGAACAATCAGCTGAATGATACGTTTCCATCATGGTTGGGGTCTCTTCCAGAATTGAAAGTTCTCTCGCTGCACAACAACGAGTTCCATGGTGAAATTGGAAAGCCTCACAAGGAGTTAGAGTTCTCGAAGTTGCAGGTGATTGATTTGTCTTACAATAATTTCATTGGTGAATTACCATCTCAATACATCTTCAACTGGAATGCCATGAAAGGTATCAACCCTAGTGATTCCGCATATTTGAATGCTGAATGGAATTTTTCTCTTTTAAACAATTATATGGTGGGAAACAATGAGGCTTACAAAATCACAATATCAACCAAAGGGGTATTGATATACTATGGAGTCATCCCAGAGATGTTTGCTTTTATTGATTTGTCAAGTAATAGATTTGAAGGAGAGATTCCTGACTTGTTTGGGAGTCTAAAGGCCCTTCGGTCTTTAAACCTTTCAAATAACATGCTCACTGGTCGCATTCCATCATCTTTGGGGAACATAACATTGCTTGAGTCATTGGACCTTTCTCAAAATAATCTCATTGGTGAAATCCCTCAAAAGTTAAAGCAACTTGGATTCCTTGCACGCTTCAATGTTTCTCACAACAATCTCACAGGGTCTATACCTCAAGGGAATCAATTTAATACATTTGATAGCAGTTCATTTGAGGGGAACCCAGCACTTTGTGGTGATCAATTGCTAAAGAAATGTAGAAACTCACAATTCTCGCCACCTGCACCTTCAACTTCCGAAGAAGATTACAACGCTGAGTCTCTGCTCAAATTAGATTGGAAATTTGTGTTGGCGGGTTATATAACTGGGCTAGTTGTTGGAATGGTTCTCGATAACATTGTATTCATGAGTAGACCGAGATGGTTCCTTAAGATGCTGCCTAAAAGGATTAGTAATAACTTGGAGAGACGTCAAAGAAATTGAGTATATGATAGTTCTGCTCTTGTTTACTTTGTTTTATTTTCTTCTACTCTATATTTTTTCTTTAAGGCTATGTTATCTACCATTTATGTGTATTTGTGTTAAAAGTACGTACATGAAAAAAAAAAAAAAAGTTAATGTTGAATGAGTTTGAAGAAGTACAGGTTATATATATGTTGTTTATAGGTTATCATCTCGGATACCTATTGAAAGACCAATAAATATCTAATGTGTTGTCAAGCTCCTCTTGGCATAATATTAAGCATAAATAAGAGATATTTATGGATTGTTATGTATATGGCACATTAGATTGAAAGGGCTTTTAGTCTATGTGATATAAATATCTACTTAATAAACCAATCAAAAAATCATTTTTCAATGGTTTTGTTTAAATCTCAATAAGTTAATAATATGCATATTAGTTTTTAAAAATAATAATTTATTTATTTATTCTTTTCCTTCTAAAAGAAATATTGATAATGGACGTTTGATAAATCATACCGTTTAACATTAATAGAACCATTAGATTTTTTTTTATTTTTTTATCTCTACTTATTTTGCGAATGTGGTAATAAAAATATAGCAATTCACATAGTCATTAGTGATATTCTAAAATAAGGATTTTTTTGCACTAGTGGTTCTTATCTTTAGAGCTTTTTGCACATCTAACTTCGATCATTGTTTTGGCATTTTTGTCCCGTAAATTCCTTTTTTTTTCTTTTTTTTCTTTTTTTTTTTGGGTTTTGGCACCGTTAGTCCTTTGCCCATTTTTCATCCAAAATTCTATTAAGTAGAAGAGACCAAAGTGCAAATTCGACATAGATATGGGACTTTACATAAAAATATATATATTTTTAAGATAAAATATTTTTAAATTAATAATAATTTAAAAATATAATGCATTTTATTTCTAAAAGTTTTAAAAAATGACCAACATAATTTTAAATAATTGAAAGATTTTTTTTTCCAAAAGTTATTTAAAATTTTACAAATATTAAAATTTTTATAAAATATATTTATCATACAGAACAATATTTAAAAAAGAAATGAACTCGATATTAAATTATAGAAATTTAGTGAAGAATGTATTAATCAACTCTCTATATATCAATGTTATAGTTTGTTGTTGTAATATAAAAATTACAATAATTAAATGAAAGGAAGTAAAAAGAAAGTAAAATATATTTTTCATAAAAATTGTATTTAAAAATTTGAATTGCATATGAAAGCTTTGAAATTATTTTAAGAGAACATAAATTAAAATCTAAATATAAAAATATAAAAATGTTATAATCTTTCACGGAAATAAAAAATTAAATTTTGTTATAATAAATAAATGAAGGAAGTAAAAACAAAAATTATAGGTGACATATGGTTTTAAGAATAAAATTTTTAAGTATAGTTTATATATAATATATATATATATATATTAAAAATTATCTTTTTTTGGTTTAAAAAGATATTCAAATATTTTAGGAATTATTCAAAATTTTCACAAAATTTTTTATAAACAAATATAGCTTATTATATTTGTAAATAATTATTAATTTTCAAAATAATTTCTCTTCACAAATATATATTTTTATCTCTTTTTAGGGCTTTTTGCATACGACTATGTCGAAATTACACTCTAATTCTTTCTACTTAATGGAAATTTGGATAGAAAATGAACAAAGGACTAACAGTGCCCAAAAAAAAAAAATTTACAAGATAAAAATGCCTTAAAAAAAAAAATTCAGAGATAAGTTTGTAAAACGTGGTAAAAATAAGAAACTACAAGTGCAAAAAATCATATAGGATAATGAATTCCATTCTTCCAGTACCAACTATTGCTTACGATTAGGCAAATGTGGCATGAGAAAAGCTACCAATTTTTATTATTTTTGCATATTGGAAAACTATTGCAGAAGCTAGCCATGATTTTCCTCTAGAATATAAAGTTAATTGCATTAATTTTAGTATCCTCTACTATGTAGATATTTTGTTTTTGGTCTAAATGATTTAAACTCTCAAATTTTAACTTTGTATATTTTGATCCATTTGGATATTTTGGCTAACAAAAGTTAAAATTTCTTCTCATTCGCGATATTAAAATTCAATTTATTACAACTGAAGCCTTTTAGTTTATTTTGTTACAATCTTTAAAATTTTGAAATTGAATACCACAAGCCATTAACCATTATTTGCCAAAACAAATTAAGATAAAAATGCAAAAAATTGAAGTTTAAAGTATAAAGTATAACATATTAAATCTGAAGGTCGAAAGTACAACCTTTTTCAAACTGGAAGGTAGCTAGCAAAATAGTATTAACCATAAAAAGAAACCAATATTCATTTATTTCTACTATGATTGTTTGTTTTGTATGTTGTTTTGTGCTGTTCCATTAATCTTCTCTTCCATGGTATAGCATCACTTGATAAAACTCCAAAGTTTTGACAGCTTGTTAATTGATAGAATGCTAACAAACTTGTTTTCAGCTAGATAGTGTGAAAGCTATTTGGAGTTAGGAGGAAATCTACTCCAGATAGATTACAATTTTGAAGATCGAAGGTCTTTCACATGGGAACTGATAGCTTTAAACTGCTAACATGAGCCATTTGAATGGAAGAGGAAACAACATCGAATTTTTGAACGCAATGCTCTTTGCAAACTCCTAGAAAAATTATATAAGAAGTTAAGTTAGTGTTTTAGAAAGCGTTTTTGTGGGCGTAGCCCAAGTGCACCTTTAGGCAAGATGGTAATAAAATGCTTCTAACAGCTTGTCAGGATCCGTCCAAAATTCCTCACCGGAACCCTAGACAGGCCCTGATCCTAGGAAAACCCTACCGGACCCTCCGATGGAAAATCCGGCAGAACCTCCCTTAAGGGTTGGAGTTACCACAATTTTCTGCACTGAAAACACACTTCTATATTCATCCCCTTATTCCTCCCACAATACTACAAATTGATTCCACAAATTTACAGCGCTTCAAATGAATAGCAGTAATCTAGTGCATAATTAATACATAAATGTCCAAGACAGTATACAGAGCTTAATGAAGTACTATTAAGCATAGAATACAACAAGGATGAAAAAAATAATACAATTGAAATAAATGAAGACAAAGATAACTTCTCGAACTACGACAGCGACGGAGATTAGGTTCGCTCCGGAAGAACGTCTACCACCCCTTGCACCTAAAGGAACGAAATTTAAAAACGTGATATGCTAATCATTTCAGTGAGTGACCCTATCTACTGAACACTTTTAATATTAATAGTATAACAAATAAAGAAAATTAATTAATACCAACAATTAAATAGATAATAAATAATAAACAATTGAAAGTAATAATTTCTCTCAAAACCCTCACTATTCACTCCGTTGGAAATGTTCCATTTTTAAAATATTTTCACAAAACCTAATATTCGTACTTCCAGAAAACCAAGGGATCAATCAATTTAATAAACAATAGATAAATACCCCAAATATAAATAAAATGTAATAAAATATAATAAATAATTTTTGAACACTTTGGGGTTTGAAATTTCTATTCGAAAATTTATACTTGACGCACCACACCATATACCAGTGATGCCCTCCGACACCCAGCGTCCCGAGCACCGACTGGCGGGGAGATTAAAGAGAGAAACTTGCATACGACACTTCGGCATCCCGATAGTACCGCTGCTGAAACCGTCATCCCGGCCAAGGAGGGGGGCGGCTATGTGCACTATATAAAACTTGTCTGCCCTCGGTCCAATGGCAACTCACGGGAGATATAATAACTTGCGCGCTAACCACATATACACCGGAACACCAATACTGTATGAGTGCGTCTAAAATAATTATTAAATTAATTATTACCGTACCGATTTTCCAAAAATCACCATGGGAAATATACCAGTTTTCAAATTCACCATCTCACATATTTTTCTTTAACATTTCCGGTACGAAACCATTGATAACAATATAAAAACAATTTTTCTCGTAACACGAGGTTCAACAAATAATATTCCACGGGCATAATTATAAAATTTAAACCACCAATTTAAACAAATATTTTTCTTAAAATATTTAAACCAATTATGCCCAAAAAATAATATAAAAATCCAGACACAATTAATTTACGAAAATACCTTGCTCATGTGTAATAAATACAATTAAATCACAATAATAAAAATCGGCGATTTCTTAATAACCCAAAATTTCCGTTTAACACCAACAAACATATACGTACTTATAAAATAATAATTTTCCACAATTATAATTAAATTTCACCACATGAGCATAATTGCAGATATCAATTAAACACCAATTAAATATAATTAATTACCCTAAAATATTTTTAAAGGTAGGTCACTCACCTGGAACACGTAATTAACCTAAGATCCTACATGGGATCAATTCCACGACTCACCCGTGCTCCTAGAACACAATTCACACACAGTCAAATAAATAATATTTTATTCGGATAAATAATATCCGGTACCCGGGAGGTCTAACACAAACGTTAACCAAAATTGACAAATTATATGTTTATGGAAAGCTTGTGAGATAAGGATCACATTACCGACCTCCATTGAGCTCAATTCAACCGGCGGTGGCCGGAATTTGGTCGAAAAGCTTCGGCCGAGTTTAAACTTGAGGGATCTCTCAAACGGTGGGGATTTCGGGCAATCTAACCCCGGAAATGGACTTAAAGGGGTCGAAAATGGTGGGATAGAGGTATGGGTCGAGCTGGGTTGGCCGGAAAACACAAGAAAAGAGGAGAGAGAAAATTTCCAACCGGCGGCTTCTCCGGCCCGATCTAGGCACGTCCGGTGACTGGTGGCTGTGAAATTTTGCAACCGAGCTCGCCTCCGTCCCCCGCTCCTCTTTGGCCGGCGCGTGCAGCAAGGTGGTGGCCGGAAACGAAGAAACGGCGAGGGACCGAGAGGAAGAAAGAGGAAGAAGAAGAAGAAAGAAGAAGGCTCGGGGGGGGGGGGTGTTTTCCTGCGTGGCGAAAAAGAAAAAAAAGAAATAAAAAAGAAAGAAAAAGAAATAAAAAGAAAATAAAATAAAATAATTAAATAATATTATTATATAAAATAACAATAATAAAATAATATGGTATTAAGCATGGTTGACATGTGGCATCTCACCATGGTGACACATGATCACATTTATTAAGTTACACGTGGCACATTGTTACACGTTTAAAAATAATATTAAAATAATACAGTATTTGAAAAACTCTACATGTCCATAACTTTCAAACCACATGTCCAAATCGGACGTGCCGCTAGTCTACGGACTCGTATCAACGAGTACTTCATAACCATGCATGAGTCAAAACTCAACTTTGCATGAATAAAAAGTCAACTCCGGCACCCCTTGGACAGTTTGGACCTCAACTTGTTTTGCTCATAACTTTTAAACCGTAGCTCCGTTTTCAACGTGCTACTAGTCTACGAACTCGTGCCAGCGTGTACTTCGTAACGGTACCTCAGTCAAGCTAGAATTCCATCCGAGTCAAAAAGTTAACTTTTGACCCCTTAGGTCAACGGTCAACTGTCAAAGTCAACGGTCAACGGTCACCCTCGGTCAAAGTTGGAAAATTTCCGTTGTACTTTGGGATGGGGTGTTACACAGCCTATTTGATAAAAGAGAAAATACTAAAGGAAACTGATTCCTAAGAATTAGGTTTTGAGGATTTAGTTTTTTGAGAATGGATTTTATTGGAATTCTTTTTATAATGTTTGGTTAATTATAGAAGAAAATAGGACTTATAAGTAATTAAGTTTGTCCATTAAAATTGAAAAGTAAAATTGTATTTAAAAAAATTACGTAAAATCAATCGAGAGGTGCCTCTTTCCATCGTAGTTTTACACATTGTGAGATTTATTTTTCTACTGTGATCCACAAATTCCTCTTTTTAAAAATTATCCAAATAAGAAAAAATTTTATTTTGTTAGAGAATTTTAAATTCCTATTAATTTTACTATTACCCAAACACATGTTTTTTTGGACCATTCACTTGGAAGGCGTTGGCGTCGTATATGGGAGCACCGGTTTCAAACGTAAAAACTCACTATTTTGTGCTTAAATGAGTAAGAGTGTACGCTACGCAGACATGAAAAATAAGAGCCAAAACCTGATATTTTTATCCATTCCAACTATGAACCCTAGTTTTCCGAAGGCCATTCAGCTTCATCCATCAAACCCCTCGCTTTGGCAATATTTGGGGCCAGATTATACCAAATTAGCAACCTTTTGCATCTCTACCAATCAATTTTAGATCTGATCCTTCAAACCCCTTCAAATCATTGTTGCGCATCCTCTTCCATATCTGCAAACCAACTTGATCACATCGCTTTGTGCATCGTCGAGTTCACATCCCTTCCCTTCCGACAAAATCAAAGACTTCCTATTTTATGCATCTTCGTTGCTGATTTTTTTGGCTTTTTATTCCCTTTTTTAAAAAAAATTATTAACTAGAAGCAGATAATTATTATCACTAATTATCTTATATTTAGTGTTTATCTGCTTGTGTGGAGCATTCCTGTGAAAATGAATTTGATAAAGGCATATTCATGGCGTGGGTTCACTTTCTGAAGGATGGTTTTATTCTTCTATACATTTATTACGAATTTGTCTAATTGAGATACTAATGATAGAACCAATGTGTACTTACAGTAACTGTGAAATTTTAATATTTGTTCTAAGAGAGAAAGATGTGTATATATATATATATATTAGTTGGTATTTTATAAACATATTAGTTGATATTTTGGAGATTATTAGCTTTATACTTATTTTTATTAATTTTAAATATATTTTATTCTTTATATGTATTAAATTTAAACATCCAAATGGCATACGCATAACGCCTTAAGGTTATGGCTAGCTCGTGACAAATAAAACGCCTTATTTTGTCTTTTTTTCCTTTTAAAATACTGATTTAAATATAAAAAATAGCCAGGATAGGAGCATTCAAAAAAATTTTTAAAAATACAATAAGCTTGTAAAATGTTACGGACAGAAAGCTTACGTAATAATCTAAACAAAACATTAAAAATAACATAAATATTAATAAAAATATATTAACATAAAGAACTAGTTAAGATGTAGGGTTTGAACTTTAAATCAAAAGTCTATATTCCACAGTGCTTTTAAGATGGATTCGCTTCTCATCGGTGCTATTGAATGCATGTGTGTCTACCTTAAAATTATCTTAACTCCATTACACTAAATACCCCAAGATGTTTTTAAGTAAATTTCAAAAGTATATAAGAAGAAAGCTATAAAACTTCTTCTCCTGTTCTATCTCAATTCTCCATTCCACATCGGATGAAGGTTAGGCAATTTATAGACCTCACCAAAAGAGGGCATTTAGTAAGGTATTTACTATTTAATACGTTTAATAATGTTCACCATTAAATTATCATGATTTATTTGGCCATTACAAATATATTCAAAACTTATTATTACCAAATTTAAAAACCATTTAACATGCCACTACAATCATTAAATTGGTTTTTAATATCAAAATTTTCTAGCACAAAGTTTTTAGCAATCGATACGCTCAAGATGATGCAGCTTATAAATGCTACTTGGAATGTGCTCAAGTTTTTAACAAGAGGCCAAATTTAAGCCTTGAAGAGCAAATAGATGATCAATTTTAGGAATGCAACGCTTTTATATAGCACTGCCGGATAAATTAAGTTACTTGAATTTCATCACCACAATTATATAGGGAAATCATCTTGAGACTTAAGCAGCTTGTGAGACTCAGTCTTCCAAGATGTTTTGACTCAAGAATGCTCGGAAGAATCATCAGCTTTGGAGCAAAACTGAAGATCCTATGTGCTTGATTAGACTTCTAAGAGATATTTCCAACAGATTCATGAATCTCAAATAAATTTGTACAATGAACTTTTCAATGTTTGGGGCCGACGAAAGGTCAGGGGATTTTGGTTAAGAATTCAGAGAACCTTTAAACTCACAAAATTTTCAAGTTCTTAAAATTGTGTAAACAAAAGAGAAACAAAAAGCAAAAGAGGATTATAAGTTAGCTACCAAAAACATAACAATGCAAACTGTTATTAGAAACCATAAAAACGACTTAGCATACTGTTATCTTGAATTGTTCTCCCAGTTCATGAATTATGGTTGTGACTTGTTAGGCATGTCAAGAATGGCAATTGTTTTGGAGCTGAATTAAATAGCAAAGTGGGAAATTGCTATCTAGGCCAATCAATGAACCTTAAGTCAGTAGTTAGGTATCAATATCTGTTGAATGGACTAAATTGTGAAATTATAAGCATCCAGAGCCTCTTCATTTTCTTCATGTACCAATCCATTTTTCATGACAGGCACATATAAAATAAAAACAGGCTTATAGAACCTTAAAAATCAGTTTAAATAATGTAGGTACGACGAGATCTACTTCGAAGTTTGCTTTGTGGAAAGCATAGGGGGAGTCTATTGGATATTCCACTATGTAGCTACTGGATGCGATCTTTGTTACTGTTAGTTTTTTAGGCGACGATAATTATATTCTTATATCCTTTCTTCAATGAAAATTTGATCTAATGTGAGCATGGCATATATACTATACTTTTCTGCTATTTTATATCAAGGACCAAATGTAAATCGTTTTGGTTTACAACCACTGAATAGTTTCATGTGATGGCTGACATTCAAAAACTTTTATCTAAAACATTATGCAAATCGAAACCAAATCCAGTTGCCTTAATACTAAATTCTCTGTACTGAGGAATTTGGTATCCCAAATAAGCCGACCACTACAATTGTCATGAAGACAAACAAGGCCGTTACAAGAACCAGCTATTTTCGGCAACCAGGATTTCAATCACCACTTCCTCCACCAAATCATTGTCATGACTTTGGATTTCAATTTTAGAGAGCTACAAAATTACCAAAAAGGAGAAGAATTAGACGCCTCAACAGATTTCATTTTTATTTTTATCTTTATTTTGAGACGAGGAGAAGGATTTATTAGGATTCCATAATTTCGTCAAGGAAAATCAACCCTCAAATTTTTGGAACGACAATTCAAAAAAAAATATAATGGAATGAGATTTGTTATTGATTTTTAAGTCCAAAAAACAATCAAAATCCAATAAATCTTTTTCTTTTTTTTTTCACTTGTATTCTAATATATGAGAACAAATTTATTTATTATGTTATTTATTAAAAGTTTTAGGATTTTAGCACCAATGCATCCCAAATTGTGTATGCTTTGGCACTTTGCATTCAAATTATTAATATTATTATTTATTTTTTTATTTTATTTTATTATTATTTTTTTTTGTATTGTGCACCATGAACTTCACTTTTCTTTATACTTGCACTCCTATTTCTTCTGTTAACTTTTTAATAGACTTATTATATGATTGACACAACATTAGACAAAAATGAGGGTGTAAAATTCAATTCTATATAGTTTAGGGTACAAAATATAAAAAAAATTTAAATAAAAAATCAATAAACTTTTTCATTTTAAATAATTATTATTCTTTAGATAAATTAGTAAAGTTTTAAAACAATGCAAATATAATTTTTTTTAAAAATAAAGAATAAAAATATATATAAAAAAATAAAGACTTACGGAGAAAAGGTAATCTAAGTATTATAAAATCTAAATGAAAACTTTGAAAGTTTATTTTTATAAAATATGTTATTTTATTTATTTCATATATTTTATTTATCTTTATATTTATATATTTTTTTTAAAAAAATACGTTTAATAAGTATTTTACTTAAAAAAAATTTATTTTTCCAGGAAAAAAACAATTTTTTTAATGCCTACTCAAAATTTTTATTGGTCTTTAAGAATCACGTCAAAATTCATTGGATCTTGGAAAAGATGGTGAATAACTCTTTCACCATGAGACAAAGAAGCATATTATAGAAGTCAATAATCAATAATTGTACTGTTAGATGTTTTGTGTAAACTATCCATAATCATGTAACTCATTTATAAAGTTTGTTTATACCAGTAATGGGACTGGCTTATCTATTGAATTTTTCGGTAGAGCCCTTAGGCTACACACTTTCTGTAATATTTTAGTTGGCCCATTAGATTGAAAAATCTATTTTCTCGAGAAGCCCATTTGACTTATTCTCTGTTTTATTATTGTATTATTATTGTATTATATAAATTTATTATTATTATTATTATTATTATTATTATTACTACTACTACTACTACTATTATAATTTATTAATTATTTTGTATATATATAAATTGGGAATAAGTCATGAGTGTTATAATACAATACACATATTGAGTGATCAGGGTATAAGGTGTCTACGATACCCATTTGGTGAAAACTTGAGGGAGAAAGATTAGAGAGCAATGTGTCCATTAAACACTACTTCTGTGTTCTATTTTGCAGGTATATTTGATAAATCAATGGCTCTGCTTAAAGGTTAGTAATTTAATTAAATACAGTTTTGTAATTATATGTGAAGATCTTGGGATTATAGTTGTAACACCCCGTCCCAAATCGCACCGGAATCCGTGCATGTTGATCGAGGTTGACCGTTGACCGAGCGGGTCAAAAGTTGACTTTTTGTCCCAGTTGAAATTTCTAGTTGACCAGGGTACCGTGGTGAAGTGCATGATGCCCCGAGTTCATAGACTAGTAGCACGTCGAAAACGGAGCTACGGTTTGAAAGTTATGGGCAAAACAAGTTGAGGTGCAAACAGTCCAAAAGGTGCCGGCAGTTGACTTTTTCTTGTGGTGTAATTTTGTTTTGACTTTTGTATGGCTGTAAAGTACTCGTCGACACGAGTTCATAGACTAGCGGCACGCTTGAATCGCACATTTGGTTAAAAAGTTATGAACATTTGAAATTCGCCGGATACTGTAATATTTTATTATATCTGGCTTAAGTGCACAGTGACCCCATGTGTCAGCTTCTGATTGGTCCACGTGGAATGAACAGTGTCACACGGTGACTTTTATTTGATAAAAATCTCAGGGAAGAGAGAGAAAGAGAGAGAGGAGAGAGAAAGAGAGAGAGAGTCCGACCGGCCACCGGAGTTTTTCAAATTTTAAGGCCGATCTACCTTACACGCGCCACCCAGCAAGAATCCCCTCCCCATTTCCGGCAAAACCTCAAAATTTCACGGCCATTGGCTGCCGGACGCGCCCGGATCGAGGCGGCGAAGATCGGCGGTGACTTTTTCCCTCCACCGCCGATTGACCCATTTTCGGCCATTTTCCGGCCATACACGCCAGCTAGCCATCACCACCTCCTCAAGTCCGACCGACCCACCAAATTTCACGGCCACCAGACCACCGATGCGCCGGGATCGGAGCTTTTTCCGGCGAGGGGCCGAAATCCTTCAAACTCCTATTTCTCCGCCGTCCGGCCTCCGTTTGCCTCACCGCCGGTCCTGTTGGATTGCTCTCCCCTCGATCTACAAATCTGCAAAAACTCTCAGCCAACGGCCTCCGCACGTGCCGCCGCCGGTGACCGCGGCGGCTCGCCGGAAGTTACTGTTCCGACGAGTACCCAGTCTCACGGCCGGCCCCTGTCCACTGTGTTCGACCTCCTGAACCCGAATCTGGCATCTATTTCCTCCAATTTGCGATGGTTTGGGAGAATTGCGGAGTCGAAACCCAAAAAGCTTTCCGGCGAGATTCCGACCCCGTCGGGTCCGATCACCGGAAAGTAAGACCGAATCCGTGATCCTCATCACTCGAGCTTCGATTCGGTATATAACTCGTAACTTTTAGATATCGTTTGGTGTTCGCTCTCCGGGTACCCATTTGGGAATTACCCGAATAAAATATTAATATTTTTGGTTGGTACACTGTGGTTGTTTTAGGTGCGCGTACGAGTTGTGGAGTTGATCCTGCGGAGAATCTTAGCTGATTTACGCGCTCAAGGTGAGTGACCCACCTTCAAAAATTATTTTGGGCAATTAATTATGTTTAATTGGTATTTAAATTATGCTCATGTGGTGCGATTTAATTATGAATTTTATTGTGGTTTAATTTATTTATTATGCATGAGCAAAGTGTATTTCGGTAGCATTTGTACGTGGTTTTAAGTATTATTTTTTGGGCATAATTGGGTTAAATATTTTACGAAAATATTTGTTTAAATTTTATAAATTATGCCCGTGGTATTTTTATGGCTGCATCTCGTACTTCGAGAAAATTGTGGTTTGTTGTTATCGATGGTTCGTACCGATGTGTTAAATAAAAATATATGGAATGGTAAGTGTGAGAATTTAATATATTTCCCACGGTAATTTTGGAAAACGGTACGGTTGGTTAATAATGATTATTTTAGACGCACTCATACAGTATTGGTGTTCTGGTGTATGGACACGTGGTAGCGCGCAAGTATTATGTGGTTTAGCGTGTAGGTATTATTTCTCCCGTTGTTGCCATTGGACCGTGGGCAGGAAAGTTTGTTATTGGCCACAGCCGCCCCCCTCCTTGGCCGGGATGATGGTTTCAGCAGCGGTACTGTCGGGACGCCGAAGTGCCGTTTGCAAGTTTCTCTCTTTAACCCCCCCGCCAGTCGGTGCTCGGGACGCTGGGTATCGGAGGGCATCACCGGTATATGGTGTGGTGCGTCAGGTGTAATTTTCAAAAAATTGTTTCAAACCCCAAAGGTGTTCAAAAATTATTTATTATAATTTATTACATTTTAATTATATATTGGGGTATGTATTTATTTATTATTGTTTATCAAATGGTTTAATCCCTTGGTTTTCGGGAAGTACGTACATCGGGTTTTATGAAATTGTTTTAAAAAGGGAACATTTCAAACGGAGCGATTGGTGAGAGTTTTGAGGGAAATTATTATTTCCAACAGTTATTATTATTTATTTATTAATTGTTGGTATTTATTCAATTCCCTTCATTGTTATTATTATTATTTTATTATCATTAAAAGTGTTCAGTAGTTAGGGTCACTCATTGAGATGATTAGCATCTCACGTTTTTAAGTTCCGTTCCCTTAGGTGCAAGTGGTGGTAGGCGTTCTTCCGGAGCGAACCAAATTTTCCGCTGCTGTTGTGTTTCGAGAAGTACTTCTGTACTCTTTCATTTCAGTGTATTATTTCTTTCATCCTTGTTGTATTTCTGTTGATTAGCACTTCTTAAAGCTCTGTATACTATTGGGACACTTATGTTTTATTTATGCACTGAACTGTTGTTATTGTTGAGAAGTGCTGGAATTTGTAGTTTGCGGGAGGAATAAGGGGATGAGTATAGAAGTGTGTTTTTAGTGCAGGTAATTTGTGGTAAGTCCATCCCTTAGGGGAGGTTCTGCCGGATTTTCCGTTGGAGGGTCCGGTAGGGTTTCCCTGGGATCAGAGCTTGTCTAGGGTTCCGGGGAGGAATTCTGGACGGGTCCTGACAATAGTGCTATTGTTTATGCATATCAAATTGTTTATACCATAGTAACAGTAACAATTGGTATCAGAGCCAAATATAATTATGTTGTATTATGTTCTATGATTTGTTATGTAATTTTCGATACATAAATTTTCCTTTATGATTGGTATTTGTGATCTATTTAGCCATATTGACATGTGGTCACCGATAGGTAACAAATATAAAAAAATAAAATTTTGATTTATGGCCTTCTAAAGATTACTTTATGATGTTTCGGATTTATATTTTTTCTATAAACCCATTATAAGCAATTTTTATGGAAACTTGTTATTCTATATTAAACTGTTCATTTAGAACTTGTACAATTAAATTTTTTTTTTGAATAATGCAAATCCTTGTCATGGATGAGATTGAGACCTTGGCTATGTGGTATTTTGTTTTTCCTATGGAATGGAATAGCTTTGAGTGCCTAATTTGGATTGAAACCCATTTGTAATAATGCAAAAGAAAGGTGAACCCGTGACTATATATATATATTGGGTTGGGCATTTATTTTCATTACATAAATATTAAACTTGATTTGTACAAACGGTTGCCCAAGAAGAGACGAGTTAAATGCCACTGGAATCAAAGAATTTGGTGATTGAGATAATGATTTCCAATCGGGTCAGATTGGTCGGTTAGAGACCCATTTGCAATGAAACTAGGTCAACCCGTGACCCAGTTGGAAGAAGAAGACAAGTAGAATGACTTGTCATTTGGGAGATGAATCATGTTATGTGCTGACATCAATGTGCTGATGTTAGCACGAGATGTCATGCGCTGACGTCAATGGCAGAATTATTTTAAAAGAAAAAAAAACTTATTTATTTTTCTTATTTATCTTTTATATGTGATTTTATTTAGTTATTAATGTATGTCTATTTTGTGGAAATTTATCTCCATTTCAAATTCAAATTAAATAAAAAAAATTCATTTATTTGATTCATTCTGAAATTTTATTTATTTATTTATCTATTTATTTTATTATTGTTATTTTATGTGAAATTATCTTTATTCTCAGTTTATTTTAAATTAAATATTGTTGGTTAAATTACCCATTGAAAAGCTTTATGCTAAGTTTGACATATTGGTGAGGATTGGCTAAGTGCTTGCCTGTCACAATATTTGGTATGTTCAAACCCGGAAATTATCACTTGTCGTGAGGCTTTATGCTTAGTTGGTATAGTGGTGTGGAATTTTAAGTACTCACCTATCGTGGGGCTTAATTTGTCTATATCATGAAATTGCCAATGTAACTCATATTCTTTCTCACCTTTGAACCAGGGTCCATACGGGTGATTAGGCTATCCTATCCGTGGTTTGATTACTTAGTAGAATGATTAGAATGACAGTGGAAATTCATTAAATACCATGAATTGCAGGTTCTGAATTACCTTGTCGGTGACTTAGTTCAATGTATTTGATTGTGGTGATTTGGTTTACTGTTTCCCGCCCGTGTATAGGTATCCTTTGCGCTCCAAAAACCCTAGCGATATTATATGTTTTGATATGATTGAAAAGGGGCTGGGAAGATAGCATTTGCATAGTCCTTATGATATATTGTATCATGTTATTTGCTATTTCACAGCTGAAAGCACCCATAATACTCTGCCTATGAATACCATGATAAAATTGAATGGACTAATTATCAAAAGTGTCAACAAAAAAATTCTAGTAATATTTGACTTTGGAAATTGGACCACCGGAGATAGCACATATTTATAATGCTACTGACGTTAAAAGTTGTGTAAGGAACTCAAGCACTTGTATAAGTGTTAAGTGAAGGTCATGGAAAATCACTTGCATGATTTTATATATTTTATGTATTATGTTCTTTGTATACTTTTCTTAAGTTGTTGGATATTAATAGAAAATTTGTCAATTTGATAAATTAAGAAACACCACTATTTGAATTTATTGAATTCTATTGTGTATGATAGAGTTAGTCGTATGTATGAGCTTATTTTGAAACTTTACTCTTATCATATTGATCTCCCTGATAAGGGTTTTGGTAAGTAATATCAACTGTTGAAAATTGATACCTTAATAGGAGATGATAAAGAACAATAAGTTGCTTAAGCCTTTATGTGGCATTTTGTAGTAATTTAGCTTCTGAGTTGCTGCTTGTATTATTTTTCTTGTTTTGTTGTTGTTACTTCTATAGTTATGCCAGTATGAGCCACAACTTATAATAATTGTTTATGTTGAGACATTAATCTTTATGTATTTTGTACACATCTTGCTTTGAGAGACTATATATATATATTTCATCACCTATATTGATAATTTTTTCCATTATGGATATGTTAAGATTATTTGTGAGAAATTAGATATCTTAGTTGTCTTTAAGGAATTTAAGATGAACATGAAGTTTTAGAAGACTAAGAAGTTGAAGGCTGTAAGATTTGATAAGATGATGAATATTATGGTAGACATGATGAGATTGGACGGAAACCAATGTCATTCGTAATTTATTTGTTTGAATGTGGAATTGATGCATAGTTTACAATACTTGGTACTCTTTAGCAAATGGCATAAGAGAGAGAAATAACTACACTTTTGATAGATATAGTGTGGTGTGTGTTAGCAAACCTTAATTTGCCATTTTTCCTTGTGGGTAGTAAGGTATGCCTAGTTTACACCTTTTCTTATGTATAGGGTTCTAAAGTTGATGTTATGATGTATAATTTCGATATTAAGAAGTTAGACCTTAAAACCTTTAATGGTTATTTTGTTTGTTCTTTAAAGTATCTAGGGTTTTTGTATTTTATTATTCATCTTTCACAATAAGGATCCTTAAGCCAAACATGGTTATTTATTTTGAAGTGTTTTAGTTTTTGGTGAATATAAGGGTCCAAAGGTGCTTATTTTTCAGAAAGGAAGTTGTATTGATTCCCACTATTGAATTGAATTTAGACATTCATGAGGTAGCCAATAAGTAGTTCAGTGTCTCTATTCTGGGTTAGTTACTTGAACGTAGCAAACTTATTGAATATAAATGGGTCTATAAAACCAAGAGAGACTTTAATGGTTAAGTGAACAAATATGAACTAGACTTATTACTGAAGGGTTTAGCCAAAAGGAGGAAATTTGCTATAAAGAGATGTTTTCTCATGTATTCACAAATGATTCTTTTAGAATCTTTAAGGCAATTGTGACTAATTCATTTTAGAATTGTATTATATAGATGTTAGAACTGCTTTCTTAAATGGAATTTTGTATTCAATTGTGTATATATATATGGTCCTTCCAGTTGGCTTCCAAGCAGTGGGGAATGAGAATTTATTTTTTGCAAACTTAATATGTTTATTTATGGTCTTAAGTAGACTTCATGGCAGTGGTTTTTTAAATTTTTTATGGAATTGTCACCTAAATGGTTTTAGGAAGAATGTTGTTGATCTGTGCACATGTTTGAGGGTCAGTGGGAGTAATTTTTAAACTTATAGTATTGTATGTTGAAGACATACTGTTAGCTTTCAGTGATATTGACCTATTGACTAGGACAAATTGTTATTGTGTAGCCATTTTAATATAAAGAACCTTAAAATAGTTTCATTGGTACTAGAAATAAATATTCTTTGAGATAATGCTAATTGTATAATATAATTGTCTTAGCTAGAGCCTATATCGATAGAATTGTGTTGAGTTTTAATATGCACAATATTCTCCTAATATGGTATCGGTGGTATTGGTGATAAACTCTCTAGAGATCTGCGTCCTAAAAATAAAAGAGTGATAAAATAGACAAATTATAATAGTCCAATATTCTTTTGTATTTATCAGTTTGTTGTTCATTAAAGATTGCACATCATTGAATATTATTTATGTTGTGGATGTGTTCTTGTAAGTGCTTGAGTAAACCTGATTATGTGTACTATAAAATAAGCCATTTTTTGTTTTGAGATCAGCACACCACTACTTTGATGCAGTGGGGTATTGTGAGATGATTATAATGGCTATATATATATGTTTAAATGTTTAATACTGAGAATGTTATTTATAATGGCAGTAGAAGCTATTTTATGAATTAGTGCTAGACAAACACTTATAGCTTCATTGATTGTAAAGGCATAGCATATGGCGTGTTTTGAGACTATAATACATTCTTTTGGGTGCACGTTTGTTATAAAGCCTATAATGTTGTCATGTGTAATTTCACAGCTGCATCATTTTGATGAGTCTTATTTTGTTGCGTACACTCCTGTTATAACATGGTGGCAGACCCACTAACAAAAAGGCTAACCTATAAACTTGTTTAAGAAGCATATGTTTCTGTATGGGTGTGTAGCAGCAGAGACTGCTATAACTCAGTGGACGTTTTGTAATCTGCAATCATGTCAATGTTGTATATAGTTTATGATTAAATATTGCATTGTGAGTAATACATATTTGCATGTGGATCATTATAATGTGATGTTTGCTACACATATCGGTGCTCTTTATTGTAGCAAGCCTGTTTGAGATTTTGTCTTTGTGTATATGTGTATGTTGATCCACAGATACCATGGTGAGTCCTTACTTGCCTTAGTTTGAGTCTGCTATCATACCTGTTGGTATGCAATGTGCTTAAATGAAATAGTATCATGTGTTAGGGGATTACACATGGTAAGGTAAATCACTACTATCTAGATTGAGTTTATGGCATGCAAAGTAGTCAGTTGAAATGGTATCTACTTTTGGGAGATTTACTGAGAGAATCTCCACTATCTAGTCTGGCATATTATTGTGCTCTGTCAGCATGCTATATGCTTAAATAAATGATATTTTGATTCGGGAGATTCTGTAGTAAATGAGTTTATTTTTATTTGTGATGGTTATGCAGTCCAAGTGAGAGACTGTTAGATATTTTGTGTGGACTAGCCGTAATCATGTAACTCACTTACAGGGTTTGTTTATACCAATATTGGAACTGACTTGTTTATTGAACTTTTCAATAGAGCCTTTGGCCACACACTTTCTGTAATACTTCAGTTGGTCCATCGGACTAAATGACATATTTTCTCTAGAAGCCCAATTGACTTATTCCCTGTTTTATTATTATATTATTATTTACTATATAAATATATTATTATTATTATTATTATTATTACTACTACTACTACTACTATTATTATTTATTAATTATTTTGTGTATATATATATATATATATAAATATTGGGAATAAGTCACGACTATCATAATACGATACACATATTGAGTGATTAGGATTTTAAGGTTAGAGAGCAGTGTGTCAATTAGGCACTACTTCTGTTACTTCTATGTTCTGTTTTGCAGGTATATTTGACAAATCAATGACTAGGCTTAAAGGTTAGTAATTTAATTAAATACAGTTTTTTAATTATATGTGAAGATCTTGGGATTATAGTGCTATAGTTTATGCATATTAAATTGTTTATATTATAGTAGCACTAACACGTACTTTTGGAAATATTATCTATAGGATTCATAACAACTCGGCTAGGAGATGGACAATAAGTTAAAAAGGAATTTATATAGAACAAATGTTGTGATGTAAGAAAGTTGAAGTAATGCTACTTGAAAAAAGAATAGCTATTCTTCAACATTGGGAAAAACAATGATCTACTAAAGAGGATATGTCAGGACCCGTCCAGAATTTCTCCCCGGAACCCTAGACAAGCCCTGATCCCAGGGAAATACCATCGAACCTTCCAACGGAAAATCCGGCAGCACCTCCCCTAAGGGTAGGACTTACCAAAAATTACCTGCACTGAAAATACACTTCTATACTCATCCCCTTATTCCTCCCGCAAAACTACAAATTGATTCCACAATTCACAACACTTCACAACAATAACAGCAGCCAAGTGCATAAATAAAACATAAGTATCCAAATAGTATACAGAGCTTTATGAAGTGCTAGTCAACAGAAATACAACAAAGATAAAAGAAATAATACACTGAAATGAATGAGTACAAAGGTACTTCTCGAAACACGATAGCAGCGGAAAACTGGTTCGCTTCGGAAGAACGTCTACCACCTCTTGCACCTAAGGGAACGGAACTTTAAAACGTGAGATGCTAATCATCTCAATGAGTGACCCTAACTACTGAACACTTTTAATGATAATAATAATAATAATAATAATACAATAAGGGAATTGAATTAATACCAACAATTAATAATTAAATAATAACAGTTGGAAATGATAATTTTTCCCTCAAAACTCTCACTGATCACTCCGTTGGAAATGTTCCATTTTTAAAACAATTTCACAAAACAAAACCTAATTTCACAAAACAATTTCACAAAACCGAAAACCAAGGGATCAAACCATTTGAGAAACAGTAAATAAATTAAATAACCCAATATATAATTAAAATGCAATAAATTATAATAAATAATTTTTGAACACCTTTGGGGTTTGAAACTTTATTTGAAAACTACACTTGACGCATCACACCATATACCGGTGATGCCCTCCGATACCCAGCGTTCTGAGCACCAACTGGCGGGGAGATTAAAGAGAGAAACTTGCAAATGGCACTTCGGCGTCCCGACAGTACCGCTGCTAAACCATCATCCCGGCCAAGGAGGGGGGCGGCTGTGGCCAATAACAAACTTGCCTGCCCACGGTCCAATGGCAACTCACGAGTGAAATAATAATACTTGCGCGCTGAACCACATATACATATACCAGAACACCAATACTGTATGAATGCGTCTAAAATAATTATTAAACCAACTGTACCGTTTTCCAAAATCACCGTGGGAAATATACCAAAATTTCTCAATTACCATCCCACATATTTTTATTTAACAAACGGTACGGAAATATCGATAACAAATAAACCATAGTTTTCTCGTAACACGAGGTTCAACAATTGAAATACCGCGGGCATAATTTATACAATTTAAACAAATATTTTCATAAAATAATTGACCCAATTATGCCCGAAAATAATACTTAAAACCTCGTACGATTATTACCAAAATATACTTTGCTCATGCATAATAAATAGATTAAATCACAATAAAACCATAATTAAATTGTACCACATGAGTATAATTTAAATACCAATTAAACATAATTAATTGCCCAAAATATTTTTTAAAGGTGGGTCACTCACCTTAAGAGCGTAAATCAGCTAAGATCCTCCACAGGATCAACTCCACTACTCGTATACGCACCTAAAACATCCACAGTATACCAACCAAATATATTAATATTTTATTCGGATAATTCCCAAATGGGTACCCGGGGAGCGAACACAACGACAACTAAAAGTTACGAGTTATATATCGAATCGAAGCTCGAGTGATGAGGATCACGGATTCGGTCTTACTTTCCGATGATCGGACCCGAGGTGGCCGGAATCTCGTCGGAAAGCTTTCGGGTTTCGACTCCTCAATTCTCCCTAACCATCGTGAATTGGCAGAAAAGGATGTCGGACTCGGGTTCAGGAGGTCGAACACAGTGGACAAGGACTGGCAGTTCGACTGGGTACTCGCCGGAGCAGTAACTTCCGGCGAGCCGCTGCGATCACCGGCAACTGTCGCCGGCGGCGGCGCGTGCGGTGGCCGTTGGCTGAGATTTTTTGCAGATTTGTAGATCAAGGGGAGAGGAATCCAACGGGACCGGCGGTGAGGCAAACGGAGGCCGGACGGCGGAGAAATCGGGGTTTGAAGAATTTTGGCCCCTCGCCGGAAAAAGCTCCGATCCCGGCTCGTCGAAGGTCCGGTGGCCGTGAAATTTGGTGGGTAGGCCAGACTTGAGGAGGTGGTGAGGAGTGGCTAGCGCGTGTGGCCTGAAAATGGCCGGAAAGGGGTCAATCGGTGGTGGCCGGCGGTGGAGGGAAAAATCGCTGCCAATCTTCGCCGCCTCGATCCGGGCACGTCCGGCGGCCAACGACCGTGAAATTTTGGGGTTTTGCCGAAAATGGGGAGAGGATTCCATCTGGCCAGCGCGTGTAAGGTGAATTGGCTGGAAAATTTAAAAATTCCGACGGCCGTTCGGTCTCTCTCTCTCTATCTTTCTCTCTCTTCCCCGAGTTTTTGTCAAATAAAAGGCACCATGTGATACTGTTCATTCCACGTGGACCAATCAAGTGTTGACACATGGCGTCACTGTGCACTTAAGCCAGATATAATAAAATATTACAGTATCCGGCGAATTTCAAACGTCCATAACTTTTTAACCAATTGTCCAATTTAAGCGTGCCGCTAGTCTATGAAATCATATCGACGAGTACTTTACAACCATCAAAGAGTCAAAACAAAATTACACCACAAGCAAAAGTCAACTCCTGGCACCTTTTGGACTGTTTGCACCTCAACTTTTTTTGCCCATAACTTTCAAACCGTAGCTCCGTTTTCGATGTGCTACTAGTCTACGAACTCGAGGCATCATGCACTTCGCCACGGTATCCTGGTCAACTAGAAATTCCAACTGAGACAAAAAGTCAACTTTTGACCCACTCGGTCAACGATCAACCTCGGTCAACGTGCACGGATTCCGGTGCGATTTGGGACGGGGTGTTACAGGACATTTCTCCTAAACATGCCTTCACCTGTAGTTGAATTGGCCAAAGTAAAGTTGAAAGCCAAAAATGTTCAAGATCTTATTAATAGCAGTTTGGCCAAAATCTACAGTATCACTAAAAGTGTTCTGCAAGAGCATCAATATGCATAAAATATCAAGAAATGGTGAAGCAAGAGGAAAATGCTATGATGATGAAGCAAGATAGGTAGGATATTTAGAAATTTGTGCACAAGGCAAAGCAAGTGCCATTGAAAAAAGAAAAACAAAAAATGGACCAAAATTGAAAAAAAAAAAAGGAAAAAAGAAAAATAGAAAGTAGTACAAAGGAAATGCATGTTCATTAAAAGAAGAAAGACTCTAAAATCCTCACATAAGTGTTTCCTTTCCAGTAAAAGAAGTGATTAGTCTAAAACTTATCCCAAGAAAAAGAAAGCACCTTATCACCTTGTAAAAATGATCGAAAACCCAGAGTACAATGACATTAACTACAAATGGACAACATCTTCATAAATCTCATATTTGTATATGAGGAGAAATCATCATCCAAATAAGTAGAGGATGAAAACCAAGTATACACATTGTTCAAAATTTGATCTAGCCGATATACGTGGGAATACTATTATCACTGCATTACTAGACATTAGCACAATTGTATCTATGGTACATAGCAACTGTCTACCAAAGATGTGTTGGATTCCTACCAAAATGACACTTTGATCAGTCTTAGGAAAACAATTTTCAAGTTCTTTTTATACAAAACCCGTAAATATCTAACTCTCTCTAAACCTACAATGGAGTTTTTTTTTTTTTTTCTTCATATATGTAGTTCTAGAAATAGATTTGCTTTCCCTTTGGTCGTCTCTTTCCTTCCATCCTGATGGTCCTCAATTATTTGGTCAAGAAAAAGTTCACTAGGTTACCAAACACAACCTCTTCAAGGTGGGAGATACGTCATGAAAAGAATTTGAAGAAGAAAACCAACTCCTTTTGAAATGTTGTGCAAACAGGATAAATAAGTTCTGGGAATGAAAAAAGCACTTTATTGAGCTTCCATATGAAGGTTGAAAGATGCCACATCAGATGACCTAACATTTAGGAATACCAAATGATGAATAAATTTGCAAAGAAGAAACTGATACTCTATTGGCAATGGGATTACTAAAAAATTCAAAATCCTAATGGGAAAGTTTTGCATTCAATTAAGCATTTATAACAAATAAGAGAAAAGAAAAGACTGGTTAGTTATAGACTATAGGAAACTTTATGAGTGCCTCCAAGACAATAGATATCCAATATCAAGAAAAGACTAGAAGTTGAAGAAAACGATAAAGTATGAATATTTTCAATGTTTCGGCTAGATGTTAAAGAAAACGCATGAAGTATAAATATTTTCAAAATTTGAAATGAAGTCAAGATTTTGGCAGAATGGTATAACATACAAAGATAGACATAAGATAGGCTTCATAGTTCTCCATGGACACTATGAATGGAACACCATGTCTTTTGGGTTGACAAACACCCCATTAGAATTCCAGCTTCCAATCGATGAAGTCATGCTCCTCTTTAGAAACATTATCGTTTACATAGATGATGTTATTATTTAAAGCAAAACAAAAGAAGAACATATTAGAAAATTCAAAGAATTAACATTCAAATATGTATTGGCCTTGTTGGAATAAAAAATGAAGACATGGTTAATAGATGTGGATTTTCTTAGATTGAAGATCGTATCTAAAAAAATTATCAAACAAGATCACATTGCTGGAAATGCAAAAGAATTTCCAGTTTAGTTGAAAAGGAAAAAGCAAATTCATTAGTTCTTCGAAATAATCAATTTTGTCTTTTCTCACATTTTGCAGTTGTTCTTGATCATTGCAAAAATATCAAGGCATTTGAGAAAAGGAGTAGCTTCATAGTCCCTAGAAGCATCTTGAATAATCAGAGAATATAAAGAAATTTGTCAAAATTTCCGCCCATTAAAAATACCAAAAAAAAAAAGATAGTTAATTTTACAAACAGATGCATCTAACAAATTTTTGACAACATTCCTCTCATAAGAATGAGATGAAATTTGTTGAAACAAGTCTGAAACATTTAGTAATTCCAAATAGCATAGCCCCTTATAAATGGGATAAAAAAAATCACAGCTCTTCTTATTACAAACCCATTTTATTATTGAAATTGATTATAAGTATTTTGAAGGGATTCTCAAGAGACGATGGAATGAGCTTCCAAACACCAAATGTTACAAATGGGTCATCTCGTATCCAAACATTGAAATACTTTGATAGAAAGATAAGCACTCAATTCTTATTAGAAAAAGACTATTTCAAAACAAAAAATTGAAGTGTGATCAAACGTTAATGGTACCTTCTCATCCAAAAAGGCTCTTATCATTGATTATGTAAATTCTTCATCATCTTCAAATATTCACAGTCAACAAAGGAAAGAAAAATCTTTATTCCTATCACTAAAATTTGTTTTTTTTTTTATTCCTATCATTAAAAGTTCTTAAGCAGTTAACAAGCGCATGAATTTTTCAACAACCAAATTTTTCCTTCATATTTACTTATGGATTGAAGCTTTAGACAAAGAAAAAAATATATAAACAATTACTCATTACTTTAATTGAAGCTTAAGAAATGTCTAAGAGGGCATAAAGAATTTACTTTAAAATTGTCAAGCATAAAATATGAACGAAGCCTCCCTTTACCCATCATAATGTCATTGTTGTCATCAATATGACACATAACATCATGAATATTATTTCTTTTCCAAAGATGTCCACTTTGAAATAGTCTATTAAGAGGCACAAACTAAAAAATCTAAAAAATCTAAGAAGAGTTTTCCAAGCTTAGTAACAATCTTGAACAGCCTTCCACACATCCTTGGCTGTTGGCAAAAAGAGGTGTGGCTTCCTAATCGTAGACTCCAGTTACAGCCAAGCAGTCATTAAGGAATTCTCAGACCTCCATGTCTTCAAATTTGGATCTTTTGTTGTTGGTCATTTGATCTCACCAGTTAGATACCTTAGCTTCTTTCTATCATCAATTGCCAGCTTCATAGATTGAGCCCATTCTGAAGTAATTTTTAGGATTTAGTTTATGAACGATAAGTTGAAGACTACTTTGGAAAAAATGATTTGTACCACCATTTATTGTTATGGATAGAGATTGCATACTTTTTGAAGAATCCCCAAAATTTCTACTTGTTCCTATCATTGCCGTTTTCAGTTTTACCTTAGAAAAATTAGGTTTTAGAGCTAAGGCTTTGATACCATTTAGTTCTAAAGAAGAGAATAATAATTATTCTCATTCAATCGTAGTTGATTACAAAGTTATATAGCAGAGATTGGCTCCCAAACTTCTCAACCAATCTAACAAGAAAATAGGAAACTAAACATATTTATGTTATTACCTTAATAAATTTAGATTTATTTAAAAACTGAAAGCAACTCTCCTAATTCCCAATTTTCTCCTAAATCTCCAACAAAACATCAAAAAAAATTATGCAAATATTTAAAAAATATGAAAGGAACATTTCTTCTTTCATAACTACTGTTTGGGCACAAATAATCAGAGTAAGCTTTATAGTCTTCTGATGAGCTTCTCTGGTAAGTTACGCCTAAAGACCAAAAATTTAAAAAAAAAAAAAAGAAAGAAAAAAAAAAGAAGAAGTTATGAGTCAATGGCATTGGTGTGGTACCGTCCTATTACTCTTCTACGCTTAAGTAAATAAAGTTATTCTTGAAAAATGTGGAGAGAAAAATAGGGTTTGAGACTTACCTCAAAATGGTATAGAAAGACTATTTATAGAGACTTAATAGGCTAATTAGATAATTAGCTCATCTATTCTTAGGCTTGTTAGTGTTATGAAATAATCCTACACAACTACTTATAAAATTTAAAATTTATTCAAGGCACTATAATAAATATAATAGGAAAAAAACTAATACTTCTACAAAATTTTAATTTTTGAAAATACTAAAAGTAAGTTGAAAATTGGTACAAATAATAAATAAATAAACATTTAAATTTTTTTTTGTTTTTGTTAAATAAAAAAATGGGCCTCCTGGTGATTGTCCTCGGCTTAGGCGGTAGGGAACTGTGGACCATTAGTAGCTGTGGCTTTATAACCATGCAGGAGTCCACCTACTACCCAGCCCACCATTGGACGGCTGTCCCTAGCATCCTCTCCCACAGTGTGTTCAGCATGTAGTATCCACACTAAGACTTAGATGGGGTTTACTAGAAATCGAACCCGCATCTCCTGCAAGTAGGTGTGAAGGGCAAGTCGGCTTCCTACCATCTTATCCACCCCTTTGGGTGTAAATAAACATTTAAATTGGTAAACATGGATGCTTACAAAGTTTATAAACGAGAAAAGGTTTTGAGTTTCCAATTTATCCTAGATGTTTAATTGAGTTTTTCTTTATTTGGACACCATCTACTAAGTTTGAAATTGTTTGGTGATTTGTATTTGACTGGTTTTTGAATGCATAAATTGCTGTTATAAATTGTTTAAAAGGAGAAAAAAATGAATAGAACTGATGAAAAAGTTAAGATATCTAAATGTGGTAAAGAGAAAAAATGATGAACCTAAGACACTAGGCCAAACACAATGGAAACTCCTAGGAATGTCTATAAGAGAAACCAAAAGCACATGACTTGACATTTTTTAGTAATTGAAGCGAGAGCCAATTTGTGGTTTCAGAAAGATTTTAGCAAAGCAAGTGTATGAACAACTTTGTTTAGTGCGACTTTCTAGTATAAAAACATCCGTGTAAGGGTCTATTATGTGTTGGTGAAAAAGAGATGCAGGGAATTCTCTTATAAATTGATGAAATGCAAGTCTTCCTTTCTATCTCTGTGTAGAGAATCTGCCAAGAGCATTTTCCTAAGTTCTCAAATTTCTACTAGTTAATGCTCTTAACAATGCAGACAAAGTTCTACTTACTACTCCAGTTTGACCATCAGTTTATGGATGACAAGTAGTGGAAAACAAAAGTTTAGTGCCTACCTTAGCCCACAATATTTTCCAAAAATAACTTAAGAACTTAGCATACCTATAAGAAACAATAGTCTTAGGCATACCATGAAGTCTTACAACTTCCTTAAAGAACAAGTTAACTACATGTGATGCATCATCAGTTTTATTACATAAATGAAAAGTGTTATCTTAGAAAATCTATCAACAAACACAAAAATTAAATCTTTTCTTGTCCTAGACTAGGTTTACCAAGTATAAAATTCATAGATAAATTAACCCACAAATGAGAAGGAATTGGTAAAGCATGTACAATTTGTGCGGCTTAAGCTTGTATTTGGACTTTTTGCATGTTAAACACCTTTCACACATCCTCTCTACATCTGTCCTCATGGTCAGCCAAAAGAAGTGTTCTTGCAATATAGGCAAAGTTTTGCAACACCAAAGTGTCCCATTAAGCCCCCACTGTGACCTTCCTTAACTAACAATTCCCTAATGCTACAATTAGGCACATAAAGTTGACTTTCCCAAAATTTATTATAGCCATGTTTAGCACAATTTCTATATATTTCACCAAAGTCACTATCATGTTCATAAATTTATTTTAATTGTTCAAAATCAAGTAATCTAGCATCTAAGGTTGAAAACAATTCATACGTTTGGGACAAAGAATCGGCTACCACATTTTCCTTATCTTTTTTGTAGCGGACTAACATAAGCGAAAGTCTCAATGAATTTAATCTACCTTTCATGCCTTCGGTTAAGCTTTCCTTGGCCTTTAATGACTTAAAAGATTTATGATCCGTATGAATCACAAACTCCATTGGAATCAAGTAATGTTGCCATGTCTCCAAAACTCAAGCTAAGGCATACATCTCTTCGTCATAAGTTGGATAATTCAATGCTGCTCCATTCAACTTCTCACTAAAGTATACTATAGCTCTTCCTTCTTGCATCAATACAACTCCAATACCTATATCTGAAGCATCACATTCAATTTCAAAAGTCTTAGAAAATTTGGTAAAACCAATAAAGGAGCATTAGTTTTTTTTTTTTCAACAAGTTAAAAGACTTCTTTTGTGTTTCTCCCCATTGGAGTCCCACATTCTTCTTGACATTTCGATAAAAGGTGCTGCAATGGTACTAAAATCTTTGATAAATCTCCTGTAAAGCTTAGCCAAACCATGAAAACTCTTTACTTGGGTGATACTAGTAGGTTTCAGCCATTCTTGTATGGCTTTGACCTTGGATTGATCAACTTTAATCCCTATGGCACTTACTACAAATCCTAGAAATACAAGCTTATTTTGGCAAAGATCACACTTTTTAATGTTAGCAAACAATCTTTCCTTTCTAAGTACTTTTGAAACTAACATAAAGTGTCCTACATAATCATCTAAATTTCTACCATATACAACAATATCATCAGAGTAAACAACCACAAATTTTCCAATGAATGGATGCATGACATGGTTCATTAATCTCATAAAAGTGCTAGATGCATTAATTAAACTAAAAGGCATTACTAACCACTCATACAAACCATACTTAGTCTTGAATGCGGTTTTTCATTCATCTCCCTCTTTCATTCTAATTTGATGATACCTACTCCTCAAGTCAGTATTTGAAAACATGCAAGCACCATATAATTTATCAAGCATATCATCTAATCTAGGAATAGGATGACTATATTAATGGTATGTTATTAATGGCCCTACAATCTATACACATATGCCACAAACCATCTTTCTTATGTACTAATAACACAGGTACAGCACATAGACTCATGCTTTTACGAATATAACCATTTTCAAGCAATTCACTTATCTGGCTTTGTAGTTCCTTAGTCTCCTCGAGATTACTTCTATTTGCAGGCCTATTAGGAATTGCAGCTCCGAGAATAAAATCTATTTGATATTCGAACCCTCAAATAGGTGATAAACCACTATGATCTTGGCAAAATCTCTTCCAGAAAGACATCATCAAATTCCTGCAAAAGAGAAGATATAGAAATTGATAATACAAGCTCTTCAAGGCTAGCTAAATGATTCAAATAAGTATTTTTATACATCATGATCAGCATAGGTTTATTACCTAAAAATGCCTTTTTAACCTCACATTGTCTAAGATAAAATTTTTCTTTTTCTTCTCTTTCCTCTCTTTCTCACTCTTAGATTTCTCTCTCTTTGTTACTCTCGGCTTGCTCTTTCTTTTTATCACTCTCGTCTTTCTCTTCCTTTTTCTTCTAACTATTGGGTTTAGAAAGCTTACTTGAGTGATGATGTTCTATCTTGCTCTCTTGAAAACTAGATGAAGCTGTGGGTGGCATGTTCGACTTCTCTTTTTTCCATTCCACTTCCTTCATTTGTTGCATTTATAATTAATCTCTAAATACCTCTTTTGGTGTCAACGGCTCAAACTTAATTTTACCTCTTTTGGTGTCAACGGCTCAAACTTAATTTTCTTATCTTTAAATCGAAATACAATGGCATTTTCTCAACCATAATGTATGGTATCCTTATCAAATTACCATGGTCTTCCCAACAAAATATGTTTAGCATGCATAGGTACAACATCACATAAAACCATATCCACATAATTATTAATATTAAACTTTATCTTGGCTTGTTTATTTACCTTTATCTCTCCACTATTATTAAACCATTGAAGTTTATATGGTTTTGTATGCTTGATTGTTGTTAAACCTAATTTCTCCACCACAACATTACTAATAACATTGGCACAACTTTCACTATCAATGATCATACTATATATATTACCTTGGATATCACATCTAGTATGGAAGATATTTTTTCTTTGCACTTGATCTTCATTCTTGTACATAGTTAAAACTCTTCTTGCTACCAAGCTTAGTTCGGCCCTTGGAGCTTTTTGGGTCTTGGGTTCACCTTGTTCTTCCTTTTCAAATTCTTCCTCATCATGTTTGGTTTCAGCTTTAGCTTCATCACTATCGGACTCTAGTTCTCCATTGTCCTTCAGCACTATAATTCTTTGGTTCGAACATTAGTTGGCAATATGTTTTTGGCTCTGACATTTAAAACACACAATATTACGAGTTGTAGATGGTTTAGAATCAAACTTACATTCGGATTTTTGTGCTTGTGCAGGTTCGGGTCTTATGTCTCTTCTTGGTTGATTAGTGGTATGAGATAATCCTACACAACTACTTATAAAATTTAAAATTTATTCAAGGCAATATAAGAAATATAATAGGAAAAAAAAAACTAATATTTCTACAAAATTTTAATTTTTGAAAATAATAAAAATTGAAAATTGGTACAAACAAACAATAAATAAACATTTCAATTGGTAAACAATTCTGTCTTCCTATAGCATTGGACCATTGGTCCTGCCTAGCTAAGTTGTGTATCTTATTTAATATCCAACGCTTTCAGAATTTTGTATTCAAGCTTAATAAATCTTTTCACATTATGCTTTCCGGCTGCTATTTTGGCTTTTATTGTGCATTCGTAAGGTGAGAAAATGGGTTGGGAAATGGAGGAAGCTTGACAAACTTTTTTGATGATTTTGTGGAGGTGATGCGGCTGGTCAAGGGGGATTAATGATGTCTAAGCGTTTATTGTGTGAAAGAGGAAGAATTCGAGAAGAGTGATGACATCGGCCGAGTGAAAAAGAAAAAATTTGGTTTTAAACCCTAGTTTCTATATTTGCAAAATTACATTAAAAATTGACAAAAATTCATTTAAAATCTTCTAATTTTATTATAATAATAGTTAAATTTTATACTATTGAAAAATATAATTTAGTTTTAATATTATAATTATATTTTTATAATATTATTTAATTATAAAATATAGAATTTCAATTTTTTTAGCATTTAACTATACAAATTACTTTTAAAAATTAATAAATAAATTTATTTTCAT
This sequence comes from Ziziphus jujuba, assembly GCF_031755915.1. Classification (NCBI taxonomy): domain Eukaryota; kingdom Viridiplantae; phylum Streptophyta; class Magnoliopsida; order Rosales; family Rhamnaceae; genus Ziziphus; species Ziziphus jujuba. Next base: position 4,744,640 of record NC_083381.1, on the reverse strand, counting down.
AAATATAAAAAATTAATAATAATTTTTTGAAATTATAGAATTCAAATGTAGCTACGCGAAAACTAAAAACCCTAAATAAGATTTGATGATATTTTTGTATCCTATCGAAGCAACCAAGCCACCGCACGACCACACCATCTCAATATCTCACTGGTCACCACTCAAGCTGTTTGACCACCAGCAATCCAGTCATCAGTCACCGGAATTGCCGTGAAGCTTTGAGCAGCCATTGATGTGAAGAAACTAGCTCCTCTGCTCCTCTCAGCTACCTCTCAACGCCTGAAGCCCTCAAAAATCAGGTTTGAAATTCTTCATTAGCTCTCTTCAACACCGTCCTCCCTTTACTCTTTGTGAAATGTGAATACATACACACTTTCTACCTTAAGCTTAGAATTTTAAATACAACAAATGCCGTCTCTCTTCTATCTGCGATTGAAAGCCCTGCGAGAGTTTTTATAGAATCTCATGGATGCTTACAAAGTTTATAAACGAGAAAAGGTTTTGAATTTCCAACTTATCATAGATGTTTAACTAAGTTTTTCTTTATTTGGTCACCATCTACTAAGTTTGAAATTGTTTGGTGATTTGTATTTGACTGGTTTTTGAATGCATAAATTGCTGTTATAAATTGTTTAAAAGGAGAACGAATGAATAGAACTGATGAAAAGTTAAGATACCTAAATGTGGTAAATAGAAAAACTGATGAACCTAAGACACTAGGCCAAACACAATGGAAACTCCTAGGAATGTCTATAAGAGAAACCAAAAGCACATGACTTGACATTTTTTAGTAGTCGAAGCGAGAACCAGTTTGTGGTTTCAGAAAGATTTCAGCAAAGCAAGTGTATGAACAACCTTGTTTAGTGCGACCTTCTGGTACAGCAATATCCGTGCAAGGGTCTATTATGTGTTGGTGAAAAAGAGATGCAGGGCATTCTCTTTTAAATTGGGGAAATGCAAGTCTTGCTTTCTATCTTTGTGTGTAGAATCTGCCAAGAGCATTTTTCTGGTATAGCTGGGACCTGATATTTACTTTTGGATTTCTTTTTTGTGTGAAAATCCACCAGTTCTTTTTGCAAATTACCAAACATTCACTAGAGTATCCTTTAATATAGTTGCAACTTCAAAACATCTGTTTTTTGCAAGTGCAACCTCAAAATTCTTATTTAGCTTGAAGTCTGCCATATGTAGAAGGATACCATTCTGTTCTTGAGGAAAAAAAAAAAAAAAAAAAAGAGAGAGAAAAAGAGAAAAGGCCCAAAAACCTGTACATGAATGCTGTATACAGAGTATCAAATAAATGATGCAAAGTGTCTGTTAGAGTGAATGGCATAGGGTGGTATTGAGTAAATCATAGTAATTTTTATGTTACTTGAGGATCTTAATTAATAATGTCAGACAATTATCCTCCTGTTATATATAACTGGTGCTATAGCTATATTTCAATAGCATAGCTACTTAGTTAAGTGGCATTTGGATTTAAATTTTCCATTTAAATCTACTTCCAAGATGGTTACTGTACTGTTTACATAGATACATCTGGACATAAATAGTATATGTAGACAAACTACATGCTTAACTCGTATTTGGTCAAAGTCTTATTTTACTTCTATTAAACAACCAAAGTGCCCAATGCATATTTTCAAAAAGGGAAATCAAAGGGGCACTGATCCACACCATCCCATCCAAATCCCAAACCCTCCAGCAGCTACTTCTCAACCTTCCCCACCTTCTCTTCCTCCACCTTCTCTTTCTCCTAAGCCCAAGAAGAGAACCCTACACAATGATTTTCCTTTTGCCAGTTTTAAAGTGCTTCAAGATTTGAGCTCTCTGCAAAGATGTTCGTCCTCATTTTTCTTGAGGTTTGAGTTGGACTCAGGTACTTCAAAATCAGAAACACTCTTCTCTTATAATTTCTTCTAGTTTTGGACGACTTTTGAGATTTCATTTCTTGGTATATATGTCTTTTCTTTTTCAAATTTTCCTGTTTAGTTCATACTCGGACTTACTATTGCGTTTTGTTCACTTAATTTGTGCAGGTACCTATTTTTTTTTTTTTTTCCCTAAAATGAATTTTTAAGGCTCTGTATGGAGTTATGAAAATGTAGAGAGAAAAATGTGGATGGAAAAATGTAGGGAAGAAAAACACTTTCCCTCTCACTTTTCCTTTTTATTTTATTTTTTTTTCCTAAAACTATTTTAGAACCAAATATGGGATTCTAAAATCCCTTTATTTATTTATTTATTTATTTATTTATTTTTTCCTTTTCCCTAGTATTTTCTAAGGTCTAAACAGAGTCTAAAAGAATTTATTTCTGGGTTCGTTTCCATTCATTAGATGTTTGTAAAATGCACATGCTTTAAATTAATTTCGATTTTGTGTTGGAGATCTATTTGATTTGGTGATAAAATTTAGATTTTCATATGTTTTAAGTTTAATAGGAACTCAGTTTAGCATTTAAAATTTACCCAAAACAAAAAAAAAAAAAAAAAAAAACGAAAACAAAAAAACAAAAAAAGAAAAAAAAAATGGGAACTCAGTTTAGAGTTGGTTGGGATAGAACAAGACAGGGTTGGGTTTTATCAATTTATTTTGAATTTTTTTTTTTGGTTATGACTGCTTCACCATCGTTTTTCTGGTTGCCCTCTACTTTTCACATCTTATTATTGTTTATCTGATCTGGTGATCCGGATGATGGGTCAATTGGGTATTAGGCAAAATGGTGGATAGAAATAAAAATAAGAAAGTTGTTGCATGAGCAGACTAAAAATTAAGTTAAAACCTATATATTGGAACCTAAGGTCTATCTCCACTTTGTTCTAACTTTATACATTAGCAGGCTCTAATTACAGTTATTCTGACTTAACTTTGTCTTTCAAGTAAGAAACTACCCCTTTGACACCATAATTATCCATCCTCCACTCTCCTCTGGATTTGTAAAAGAAGAGTGGCCAAAACTCTTCACATTGATCACCAGCAGAGCTCATAGTTTCCTCCTGAAAGATTTAACTGGAATAGATCTGCATTGCATCCTAGAAAAAGGTGGGAAAGTCCCTTAGGAGGAGCAATTAGGTAAACTCCAATATTTTCATTGACCCTGATATTTTTGATCTGTTGTCTATATCCTTCATTTTGCTTTTTTGCTAATTTCTTCCTGTTGTTCTGACTCTATACTGTTTGATAAAGTTACTGTGTCAATATTATAGACCTTTGCATATGCCGTGTGTTTGCCACGTTGCAGAGATATTAGATATATAATCTTGCTAGATTTCTCAATTGGGTTATACCTGCAATTGCTTTTTTTTTTGAGTTTGGACATGGTTGTCATATTTATGCTACCAACTAAATCATGCTAAGAGTTTTCGTACCGGTTAGTGCAGCATTAGATAGAGCCTTGTTCTTAATTCCCCTGAATTTTTTATATCTGTCTGTTCTTGTGTGGTTTGCTATAAGCGTCAAACTGCATGCGAATATCTTTACTCTCAGGCCTTTGATTGGGCAGGCAACCACTTGGCAATAACTTTTAAATAGCTAGGCAGGCAACTACTTGGCAATAACTTTTAAATAACCAGGTTCCTGATTGGTCATTGCCTCTTGTTGGCAATGTTATGGTTCTCCTTGTGACATTGAAACAGAACTTCGAATGCTTTAATGCTGTGAAGGTTTTGCAATTATTATTTTTTTATTTTTTATTTTTATTTTTCTTTTGAGCTAAATTGATTGCAAACAGGAGGTGTGATTATGCCTTCAAATTGACTAAAGTTTGTTCCCAGGTTTCTTTATTATAAGTTGAGGAAAAATATCTTACTTCTAATTCCTTTGAGCTCTACTGTATATGCTTTTAGATGCAAGGAATCATTATGCTTTGTTTTCAACAAGATTAATTTGTTTGAGATGATCCAATTTATATGTATGAATTTCCAGCTCTAGCACATGACAATCTTCAAGATAATATGTGTTCTAATCCACGCCTAAACCAAACCCCAATTAATAAGAGATTGTTTTTGTGAAAATCCCACCTCAGGACAAGTCTGTTCAATACCTACTGATATTTTGTATATGCTATGAGGTAGCCTATTGATAGTTCATCGCTATTGTTGTAAAAAGCCAGTTGCATGAAGAGTGAACTTTATCTAATTAAAACAGGGTTTAGTGACCTTTAGTTAAAAATACTTATTTTGTTGATTCGATACTATTGTTGTTGTCCCATTCAAGCTTAGTCTCTTCCTTCAGATTGTTTCCAAGGAAATATTCTCTTTCCAAGAAAAAGAAAAGCTTTATGTTTTTTCTTGGGCACTTTGTTTGTGCTGTAGCCTGTACCAAACTTGGGTACTACTATTGGTGTCCCCGGTCAAGGTTAGTCTCATTCGTTTAGTTTGTTTCTGAGGAAATTTTTCTTACCAAGAAAAGAATTCAAGGGTTTTGTGCTTTTTTTTAATTTTTCAGGTTTAGTTTCCTCTGTTTATGCTTCTTTCTTTTTGATGATGTGATTTTTAGTTTCTTAGGTTTCTTGATGTTTACGTGTGGTAGAGTATAGGGTGAACATTAAGTTTTGAAGGCTTTGATCTTGAATAACAATCAATATAACTTATACCAGAACTCTCATTCTTACTTTTGTACTAATTCAAAGACTTTTTTATATGAGCAATAGTCATTTTGCAATAAGACTGGGTAAACAGACATAAAAACTTTTTGTACCATATGAAAATGATTGCCGGAATAATTTTGAGTTATCTACATTCAGTCTCTTGTAATATTCGCTAAATCGTTCCAGAATTCCAAAAGTTTCCATGTTGATTTTAAAAGTTTTAATTATTATGTAAACTTACTTCAATTTCCTTCCCAATATGCTTGTTTCCGGTTATTTTTAGATTCTACTTTATTGTATTCAGAATCATAAAAGCATGAGACAGTATGATGCTATGAGTATATGATCTTTTATACTTATCATAGAACTTAGTTAGAGAGAAAATAAGTTGGCTGATTAATATCTCTCATAATTGAGCCATATCTTGCATATTGAATTGTCTTTCAAAGGAAGCTTCTTGTTTTTCTTAAAAATTCACTCCAGGCTTTACGATAGATCTATTGTATCTTGTCAAATTACTAACAATGTCCAAAAACTATGTCTTTTCTGTTGGTAGAGCTCTCATATAATATAGAGGCATTATATGATGGAGACGAAAATCATAGTAGAAGGCTTTCTTTGGCCTACACTAATTATGGTAAGCAAATAGCTCATCTAAATATGTGATTAGACTGAATGATAATGTATGTGACTGGTCATATTGTATTCGATTTCTGTCATGTTTAGCTAACAAGATAAGAAGATAGATTGGCATCAACAGAATTTTTATAGTCTCAGATTGAAATTGTGCAAATTACATCCTGAGGACTTTGAAACATTTTTGTAAGTTATAGTTTACCCTACATATTTTATTTGTAGTAACCAATTTGTGTATTAATTAGAATTTGATCTGTAGGTTGTAATTAGTCTAGCAAGCAGAATATTCTGAATGTGTATGTAGATTCAAAAACCATTTCTTTTTTTCTTTTTCTTTTTTTTATCCTTCTTTTAGTAATTGGTATGTATTTACTGTTTGGGTGAATCTAACTTTGCTTGAGAGGGCATGGAATATAAGCAAATCCTGGTTTTTGATATATTTGTAGGCTTAAATGGGACCTAGGTGGAAAGGAAAGGACTCAGAAGCCAAAGCTTTTAAAGATCCTATGTCAAAAATAGTATGGGAGCTTCAGTCTTCTCTGATCCAGTCAGAGTCTCAAGGATTACTGTGTGGATGCAGTGTGCTTCTTGCAGCAGAAGCGGAACAAGCTGTCCTCCTAAATCGTGCGTGCTTTGGTGAGCCCATTTCTGCAGCTGAGAAAGATAAGCAGTGGTTTCAGCTAGGCCTGGAGGAAGCCTTTTACCTATGCTATTCTCTAAAATGCCTCAACATAGTTGGTGAAGACAAATGCCTAATGAACGTTGAAGAGTTTTGGTTGCTCATGAAGTCTAGAAAAGCAATTTTCCCTGATTTTTACAAAGGTTATTCTCATCTTCGAATGAAAAACTGGGTAGTGAAGTCAGGAAGTAGATATGGTGTGGACTTTGTAGCCTACCGTCATCATCCGGCTCTGGTTCATTCGGAATTTGCTGTGTTAGTTTCAACAGAAGGAGGGGGTGATGTAAATGGGAGATTAAGGATGTGGTCTGATGTTCATTGCACCACTCGGCTCTGCGGCGGTGTTGTAAAGACATTGTTAGTCCTCAACATCAATAAAAATGGTCAAGGTGCATTTTCTCCATCTTGTATAGAAAAATACACTGTTGATGAGCGCACAGTTAGACGATGGAATCCAGAAAAATGTCGTGAAGATCATACAGTAGTGGAAAGTGAAACAAATAATCATACCGTAATTGAAAATGGAACAAAAGGAGAGTTTATTATTTAACTTTTGCATCCTGCAGTTCCATATTTCAGGTGCTTTTATATTTTATTTTTTAAAATTCTTTTGGTGTAAGTTTACTGGGTAAAAAATAGAAAGCATTAGATATTCGACACAGTAATACTATGTTCTCGTTGTTGGTTCCCCAGCAACACAAACTTTCTGTCAATATGTTCATATTCATGAGATGAGCGGTATTGCTCTGTGGGAGCTCCTTATTTATACAAATAGTTCTTAAGAATGATAAATTGTCTTTTTATTTGCCCAAATTCTTTTTTATTGTATATGAACATGATTGGTTTTTCAGTTACGGTTATGCTACTACTTTGTGACAATTTATTAGAAGTTCAACAAATTAACTATACATTTAGTAGATTTCACCTACGATATGTTTGGCATTTTTATGCAAAGATGTTTAAACATATTGTTCACAGCTCAAAGCTTTTGTAATGTATCAAGAAACCATTTTGGTTTTTAACCTTAAGAAATACAATAATTTAATTTTCCCAATAAACAAACAAAATCCTCATGAAAGGTTGTATACTTCAACATATACATCAAAGTGGACCCTTTCGATTGGGTCTGTTGCCATGCAAGTGGGCCATTAAAGAGATTGGCCCTTGTTTAAGGTCTGTGAGAGTGGGCCCTGGAGGCTCGATCTATCCACAATCACGAAGTCCATATGCCAGCATCTCACATTGGAAAAAAGTAGTTAATTAATTAGGAAAAAAAAAAAAAAAAAAAAACTTAGAACGAGTCTACGAGAACTAAAAAGTGGCTCAAAGTGGCTCCAAATTCTCAATAAAAACAAAAGCTTTTTTTCGTAAATTCGTTTGATACTTCGTCTTTTACTGCAGAATGAGGTGTCAATATAAAAAATGCTGCGTTATAATGGTGGATTAGCTTCCTCCTTATCCACGAGAAAAAACTAACCACAAACAATCAAAAAGTAGACATGGTAGATATCTACAACACTGCACACATCCATTAACTAGAAAAGTCCCTGAAACAATCTTTTTTCCAATAATTTCGTGTCTAAATTTCTGACAATATATATTTATATATAATATACTATTTGCCTAACAAAATATTACAGATAATATAGTAATATAATATATATATATATATATATATTACTTTGAAATTTCTTGTACCCGTTAAACCATTAGGTAGCAAACAGAATTTCGTAACAATTTATTATTTTATTTATTTATTTTTGGCTGATTTTCCTCGTTATTAGTCAATAAGAACAAAATGGAATGAAATTTACGTTGAAAATGTCAAATTCTCAAGAAAAAACGCCTTCCACATGTGTTACAATTAATTAACACTGTACTACATGTGCTGCAAACGAGTATTTGTTATGTATACCAACAAAAAAAAAAAAAAAGTTGCCTGTTTCGTTTTACTATGTTGAAATCGGTCCAATGAAATCATTTAATCAAAATCAAATAGTTTATTCAAAAAAAAAAAAAAAAGAAAGTTTTATTTCATTTACTTAAATCTATATTGTTTTCAATGGAATGCTCTGCTCAAAACTCAGTTAACAAATATAAGTTTCCTTCCAATTTAAATGACAGATTAGTTTTTGGTTTCCAAGTTCTTAAAATAACCAACCGTGTCAATTCGTTATTATTATTATTTTGATCATTTTTTCAGTTTGTTAGTTGACTATGTATCTAATTTCTGAATATAGCTCTGTGGTGTCTATTTCCCTTTTAATATGATTAACAATTTTGAAAAGAAGAACATCCCATATTTGAAAACTATTTACTTGTATTTTTTAAATCATTATTTCGACACTCACGGCCCTGTATTAGAGAAGATTAAGTACTGATTAACTAATAATTGATACTTTATTATATTTGTTAGATAAGGTAATGCATATAGATTTCATTACTGTGCACCTCGTCGAATTATCAAACTTCTATTTCAAATGGTTATGAAGAAATTGTGCAAAAATAGAAAATGGTTACTATCAAGAAAAGCAATATAAATAGAGTAGTACTTATGATTATTTTACTAAATTTAGAATTTAATATATAAATATATTTATAATAATTTTTAATTGTTGGAAATTCAAATGGTTGTCAAAATGATAATTTGATAAGTGTTAAAGGTTGTTATTTTATCATTAAACATATAGTTTTAAAAAAACTATCATTTTAAAATATCTATATTATCTTTTTTTTTTTAAAAAAAATAAATAAATAAAATAAAATAAAACAAAAAACATAGTTTTCATTAGCCACAGCAATTTCCTTCTTTTTTATTATTTTTTGTAAAATATCATAATTTATACAATCCTTTTGTTATTAAAATAAATATTAGCATTTTGAGAGAAGTTAGAGATTCCAAATATAGAATTATAATACTAAAACCAAATTAGAAAATTAAGTTAATTAGAATGGTAACTAAACGTGAATAAACTAAAAAAAATAAAAATAAACCAAATAAAGTCAGACTATATTTTGGAAAGATTGTGTAGGATTATTACCTTGAAGTTTCATTAGATTCACATATTGCAACATGAACTTCATGTTTAGCACTTAATACTTTCTAAACTTAACAAATTTTGACAGCATTAGTCAGGGACCTCAACTCTGTTTCTTTCTTCCCGTTAAGGGTTACGTGCCGAGCACATGCACTTTTTCTCTTTCATAGTTTGGGGGGTAAAATGGGCATTTCATCATCTTCTTTTTCCTTTGGTGTTCTCTTTCTGTATGCAAAAGACAGATTCAAACAGCCTTCCTTTTTTTTTCTTTTTCTTTTCTTTTCTTGAAGAATTTCAAACAACTTGTTGGACAAGTAACTTCTCTTTGAAAGGCAAAGAATCATGGCCGAAAGTAATCCACAGATCAAAATAATCAACAATTCAAAATAATCAAAATAACCCACAAGTTCAAGGGTCAAATTTGGGAGAGAGAAAGTGAAAGAAAACTAATCTAGCGTATAAATCATGACCCATCTCAATTATGTGGAAAATAAAATTCCGTAAAAGAAAAAAAATTTATATAAAATGTCAATGAACAAAATTTTTGCACAAGAAATTAATATTTAAAGCACACATACACTGGGATAGTATATCAAAATTAAAAGCAAAGTGTTATAGAAATTAAAAAATAAGTTTAACCAGCCAATAACAAAAAATTAAGAAATTGATAAAAAAACAAATACCCAAACTAAAAAGAAAATATTTTTCACTTAAAAATATCAGATTTTAGTAAAAGAGAAAAAAAAAAATCTAGATCTGCTCACTCATAAGCGTTTGGCAAACTTTTGGCAAACAAGAAAAACATGTGGTATATTGGGGATGAGATCTAGTTCTTCTTTCCCCTCCTTAAAGGGCCCGAAGATGACACCAGTAAGTGGTTTGTCATTGGTACAGTCCTAGTTTGTGCTTTAGCCTTTGAACCTATAATGAAGTAGATTTAAAGGAAAGCAAGCTTTGTTCTGGTTACTTCAAGGGACCAGGCCTCCAACTATTCTGAAATAGTAATATGAATTATTGCTAGGCTTTATTTCAATCAAGAGTCCAATTTAAATACAAGTGGTTCAACAATCTACAGCTAAAAAGTAGGAAAATGACTACTAAAAGATAGGAACAATAAATGCTAAAAATTTGCAACTGACAAACAAATTAAATTAGCTAACAACTCACTTTGATTCGGTCTCCTAAAGACCAAGTCTATTGTAGCTCCATAACAATCCTCCCCTCTTAAAAAGCATCCTTGTCCCCGAGGATATAATCTGAAAATTGAAGTTTCAAGGAATCAAAATCTTCCCACTTTGCTTTAGCTGGAGAAAGACCTTGCCAATGAACCAAAACATCTTGTCCTTTCCTATGCAAACAATGATCCAAAATTGCTAGTGGCCTGGGCATCAAGTGATTGTCTCCAACTTGTATTAACGGCAAATGAGGTTGTACTATAACTTTGTCACCTAACTTCTTTTTTAGCTGACTCATATGAAAAACTGGATGCATTCTTGATCCCGTTGGCAACTCCAGCTTGTAAGCAACTGAACCAATCCGTTGAAGCACTTTAAATGGTCCAAAATATTTGGCAGCTATTTTGGCATTCTTCCTGAAAGCAATGGAAGTTTGGCGATATGGCTGCAACTTAAGATAAACCCAATCACCAACATCAATTTTTTTTCCCGATGATGAGTATCATAGAATTTTTTCATCCTTGCTTGAGCTGCATTTAAATTATTCTTTAAATCCTTGAACATCTGATCCCTCTCTAGCAACTTTCATTCCATAGCTTCCACTTTGTCTGTTCCTGGAAGATAAGTTAACAATGTAAGTGGCTTTTGTCCATAGACAACTTCAAAAGGAGTTCTCTTTATTGACAAATGCCAACTAGTGTTACAACAATATTCAGCCCAAGAAAACCATCTGACCAAATTCTTTGGCTATGAACTGATTAAACATCTTAAATACATATCCAAAGTTTTGTTCAGCACCTCATTTTGCCCATCAGTCTACGGATGGTATGCAGAACTGAAATTAAAGTCAGTACCATTAAGATGAAATAATTCCTTCCAAAATAAACTTGTGAATGTTGGATCACGATCACAAACAATCGTTCGAGGCATCCCATGTAAATTTAAAATATGATCAAATTTGTGCCAAAAAAGCAGCTGTATAAGGATGAGAAAGAGAACAAAATAAGCATACTTGGAAAGTCAATCCACCACCACCAAGATAGTTGTTTTACCTTTTGAGTATGGCAACCCTTCTATGAAATCCATGGAAATATCCTCCCATACCTGATTGGGTATTGGCAGTAGCTGAAGCAGTCCAGCAGGTGCCAAATTTTCCACCTTATGCCTTTGACAAACATCACATTCTTTTATGAAGTTTTTAATTCTTAACTTCATACATTTCCAATAAAAATTTTCTCTAATCCACTGGAATGTCTTCTGATATCCTACATGAAAATTACCATGAAACTACCCAATTATCTCAGTTATTAGAGATGAGTTCTCAACAAGATAAATTTTATCCTTGAAGAATAAAATTCCATTTGAAATTTTCCATAAACCCATTGTTTCCCCTTCTTTAACATGCTTGTAAAGATTTACTAAGATAGGGCTCTTGGCAGTTTCCTCTCTAATTACTTCCATCCAATTTGGAATTGGTTGAGATATGGTTGCCTGGTAGCTTCCTCATTTTCTTCTTTTCTAGACAATGCATCCGTAATAATATTTTCTTTTCCTTTCTTATATTCTATGGAAAAGTCAAATCCCATTAGCTTATAAAGCCATACCTCTTGGGCAAATGTTGAAATCTTTTAGGACCACATATGTTTAAGGCTCTTTTAACCACTTTTCATAGTAAAATGCCTCCCTAACAAATATTGACGCCATCTTTGTATAGCCTACACTAATGCAAAAATTTCCTTTTTAGAGGTTGACCACAAAAATTGCTTCCATTGTAAAGCTTAACTAAAGAAAGCAATCAATCTTCCTTAATGTAAGACAGCTCCCACACCTATTCCTACAACATCATATTCTACAATACAGGTTTTAGAAAAATCTAATAATGTTGAAAAGGAGCTTGAGTCATTCTTTGCTTCAATTTTTCAAAGGCCAACTCCACTGCAATGGTCCAATTAAAATTGTTCTTTTTAAGCATTTGTCTTTCACTGTGAGTTTATTTAATCCTTTATAATCTATGCACATTTTCCAAGATCCATTATGTTTTTTAACTAATATGACAGGAGATGAATATGGACTATTAGAAGGACAAATCACTCCTGAAGCAAGCATCTAAGCTACTAGCTACTCTATTTCTCCATTTTCGTAGTATGGATAACGATAAGGCTCCACGCAAATCGATCCACTTCCTGGAGATAATCGAATTTTATGGTCTTTAGCATGTGGAGGAGGTAAACTAGAGGGCTCTTGAAAAAGCTCTTTGTATTTTTCCACCCGGGACGATAATTGCTCATCTCCACCTCATGCTTTTGTTTGTTTTTGTGGAGCTACCAAACAAAATAATTGAAATATCTCAGTTTTTGTCCTTCCTGATAACCCCATCAATTTTATGCTTCCCAACCAATCGATCTTCTGGTGGTGAACTTCCATGGAGAGTAACCTCTTTCCCATTTGTGTGAAAATTCATCTTCATTTTTGTAAAATCCTATGTGATTAGTCCCAATGTAGAGAGCTATTGTGTGCCCAACACTATGCTATATCCTTTCAAAGGTAACCAATATAGGTCAACATGAATTGGGAAACCTTGCAAAATTATATTTTCTTGATTGCACTTTCCTGGATTTGTCAATTGTTCTCCAGAGGCCACCATCACATTTAATCTTCCTTCATGCTTCAGATGTAAGCTCACTCTCTGCTATCTCTTCATTCACAAAATTGTGGGTGCTTCCAGAGTCAACTAATATCATAACTTTTAAATTTCCCATTTTTACTTGAACCTGCATCGTTGTTAGTACTCTGGTTCTAGTAATAGCATGTAAGGAAATACCTGGCTCTTCCTCATCCTTTGTATCTTCTATTTCCATTTCAACATCGCCATCTTCCTCACAATTTTCATTGCATGCTTCAATCATAAACAGCCATTGACAACGATGTCCAGGATGAAACTTCTTGTTGCATTTGAAACATAACCCCTTTTCTTGTCTCTCTTTTAGCTCAGCAAGTGTTAGCCTTTTGATTGGTAAGATAGGGGGCTATCTAAGTACTCCTTTGATTGAAGGCAGTGGATTCTTCTTAGAATTTGGAAAATTAATTTTTCTCAAAGGAGTATTTCTGGCTTCATATACTCTAGCCAACATAATTGCTGAAGAAAGACTTGATGGTAGTCTAGCAAGAACATTTGCCTTGATGTTCTCTTTCAAACCACTGACAAACCAACTTACTTGTCTATCCTGTGAGAGAGCACCAGCCTTTGCAAGCAACTTTTCAAATTGATTTCGGTAGTTATATACGCTTCCTGGTTGTTCTAATTGGTGAGTTCCCCAAATGGATCATAGTATTTAGTTGGACCATAACTTGAGTGGAGTCCCACTTTAAATTCGCCCTATATCACCACTGTATCTTCTTAATGCAGCAATTGATACCATAGTTGAGCTTCATCTTCAAGATGAAAAGATGCCAATGGCACCTTTTCCTCCTCTGAAGTGTCATGAAATTGAAAAAATTGTTTAGCTCTACATAACCAGCTTGTAGGATCTCTCCATCCATTGTATCATGAAAAATCCAACTTGACAAGTTTTGGAGTATATGATTGATGTAAAGTTGAAGTACGTTGATTGGTATAACCACTCTTGGCTCCAACTAAAGTTTCTCCAACCTCGTGCATAGCTTTGGACCCATCATTGGAAGACAACCTTGGAACAATTCCACAAGTCGATCCATAATTTGTTGTTGTCTATTAGGAAGAGAACTAATTGTATTCTCCAATTGCTCCAAACGTTCTTCCATCCCCACGCTCTGATACCACTTTGGTATGGTCTTAGTTTGTGCTTTAGCCTTCGGACCTATAGTGAAATAGATTTAAAGGAAAGCAAGCTTTGTTTTGATTACTTCTAGGGCCTCAAACTATTCTAAAACAGTAAAATAGTAATATGAATTATTGCTTGCTTTTATTTCAATTCAACTTAAATAAAAGTGGTTCAACAATCTACAATTAAAAAGCAGGAAAATGACTACAAAAAGGTAGGAACAATAAATGCTAAAAATATGCAACTGACAAACAAATTAAATTAGCTAACAACTCCCTTTGACTAAGTCTCCTAAAGACTAAGTCTATTACGGCTCCATAATAGTTATTTGCACTCTTCCATGTACTGAGGATAAACCGCTTCCATTTTTCATCAGAGAGAAGTGACGAATCAAATTCACAGAGGTACAAGAATTCATACAAGAAACCAAATAGGAAACTGATGAGGAGATGAACGAATAGAGGAAAAAAAAAGACCCATGTTTTCCCCATGTGTGACAAGGAGAGAAGAACAAGGAGAGGCTTTCAAAAGCATGTTCATGGAGAAGAAAAAATATATAGAGATTGCAGAAAGAGTACGGTCAAGGAATGACAAGATGAAATGCCTATTTTACCCTTTGAAATTATAAAACAGAATAGCCCATATGTAGCGCCTGACGCTTAATGGAAAGAACAAAATGGAGTTAAAAGAAACATAAAAATCAGAGTACAATTTGCAAATCTGGTAAAACTTCAAAGGCTATTACTGTTAAAAACCCTAATAACAATTCAAAAAATAATGTCCATCTAAATTTTCTTTTGAAAATTAATTTTTGTCAAACTCAACTGATATTTTTTAGATGTGCTATTTAGGTATAGATTTCATTGCAAATCTTTTTTAGAGCCTCAACACGATATAGCAACCAATTTATATATTTTATATGGAAAGATTTTTTGGTTAATATTAATAAGCCTGGTCAAACCAATATTTGGAGGTATATTCTTAAAGATTTTACCAGTGGACTAAATTAATTAGTTGAAAATGCATTTATCGTTAATAATAAGGAAAAAAAAAACAATAAGTTGCATATAAATATATATATACATATATCATTTTATTATGCTGAGTGAAGTACATATTTTCGATCAAAATATTTTGTGTACTTATTGTATTCCACCCTCCAATAATTTCTTAAATTCCGCCCCTCTTTCCATCAAATGACTTAATGATTTTATCATCTAGGCTTCATTATTAACTTTTGGATTACTTCAAGGCTAAAGTTTTTTAAAAATGCATTAGAATATTTAGTGATCTATTCTCAAAAATTTTACCACTAGGCTAAATTAATTAGTTGAAAATATATTTCATTAATTACAAGAAAAAAAAAATCTAATTCTCTGGGCCCACACTTTTCTACTTCACATTAAGTATCCAAATAAAAGAAAGTTATCACTTTCCCAAGGAAATTAGATTCCCACTAACTTTATCTTTACCCTAACATACCGTAAAGGTACATTCTCTATTTTTAGATCATTTAGTCGTATTCATTTACAAAACTCATATATCTATTAATTTTATTTTCACATTATTTTCATGTCCAAGAGAATAAAATACAAAACCAACTTTTAATACAGAACCAACTTTTGTCCTTTCTTTTGCAGAGAAGCAAAACTCTCTCTCTCTCTCTATATATATATATCAAACTCAAATAATGTTCTAAATATGAGAATTAAAATTATATTTATTAATCATTAGATTTGACAGTGATAAGGTTTTATCAAGTCATTAAACTCATATTATTTGACCACTTTTTAAATTTTAAATCGTAACCTTTAAATTAATCTAATGATCATGAAAGGTGGATCATAGTTTAATGAAGGAAAATGAACTTGATTTTGAACTTGTTGTATATATATATGTATGTATATTTGAGATAAATATATTTTAGATATTTAATAGTTATGTTAGAGATTTTACCTAATGATGTGGTAAATAATGTTACTTGCTTATTGATCAAAAAACTAATATAAAATAAATATACTTACCAAGAAAAATAATAGAAACTAAATATGATAAATAAATCATAAAGTGATAATGTATTTAATACATTTCAATAAAATAAAATCATGTCATTGATCATTTATCGTATTGGTCGGTAGATAATTTGGTAGACAACTGTAACATTTTTGTATTAATGTTGTTTGAATGATTTGTCTTTAATGGAATTAAATGGCTTGTTTTTTTGTTTGGGTGTTGAGGCTTAATGGGTTTTTCTGATAATTTCTATTTTTCTATTTTCCAAAAAGAGTCCACGGGAGGGTATATTGAAGGTTCAAAGAGGAAGGCTTTGGTGGTGCCATGACCAAGCCTGAGAATCTATTGTATCCTGAGAGATAATTATCAGAAAAACATCTGCACTGGTGGGATGGAAATCATCTTAAGGAAACTGTAGTACCACACAGGCCTTGAATTCATCAAAAGCTCATCAAATCAAAGGCATACATGTTCTTATTTCATTTCTTAATTATTTTCCAATTTTTATTATTCCAAATAGATATACATATATTTTTCTAACAAGCTTAAGACAATTCCTTTTTATATATTTATATGTTTATATATGTGGTTATATGGATATATATATATATATATATATTAACCTCAATGTGTGTTTCGACTGAAGAAGAAAAAAAAAATTCTTTTCATACCACGTGCTTGATTTTGTTATTGGGTATATGTTTATTTTTGTTTTATCAAAATTTTTTATTCATAAAATTTTTGACCATGTTTTCATGAATTTTTGGGTGTTTCAAATTTTATATTTGTATATATATATATATATATATTGTTGTTGAGAAAAGGAAAAAAAAAATTTCTTCAAACTCGTGTTTATTATTTTGATTGGGTATTTGATTTTTCTTTTATTCTTCAAAATTTTTCACTATTGATCAAATACCCATGTGTTTCTATAAATTTTGGTGATTTTTTGGTGAATTTTTGGTGCCAGAAAGCTCAAAATTTGAGGAAAAATTGAAACCATGTCAACTGACCTGTTTTGATACGAACCTAGGATGACCTGCTCCTAAATCTGTATTATATTAGCTCGGATCACAATTAAGTTCAAGTTTTAATGGTCACCTCAACCCCTAATCCATCTGTGATTAGAAACCTTGGTATATCGAAGATGTCACAATAGGTTATGGATGCCCTATTGATAAGTCAAACTAAAACATACACTCTCTAATGATATTTTAGATATTCAAAGAGAATAAAGAGAATTCTATCTCACAAGATAATTTTTAAATGAATAATGCACTAAATATTATTGATAAAACAAGCTCTTAAATAGGCTAAAAAGTTACAAAACAAAACCCTAATTAACTAGGTAAAACCGGCCACATAGGATAGGAAACCTAATGATGGCCGAAAATCACCTCCTTTCCTAATCTAATTTGGATTAATTAATTCCTTAATTTTGAAATAGGAATTAATTAATTTACAATGAAAATAATAAAATAATAACTTTCCTAAGTTGATTTGTCCAGCTAATAAATAAATAAAAACCAAATAGAAGATTAATTTCCTAAAACAAAAAGTCAAAATCAAATTAGGAAACAAATTGACTATCTTTCTAATTAAGCTAACTTTGACCAATCTCTAGCTTGTTTGGGCTTCAAATCAGCTTCTATATGCCATTTAGGATTCCAAATATGATTAATAATGATTCCCACATGTTTTTCCTAAATTAGAATAGGTCAAACTTGCTTGAACAAGAAGAACAGTCAAAACCAATGGCTAAACAACATATTTTTGGCCAAATTGAGATGTTGTCCATACAAGCCCATTTTAGATGCTTTTGATTCTTCCTTGGCTGGATTCCATATCCTCTTAATGATATTCATTGAATCTATGAAGTGTTGGAACTATTTCTTGCTGCCTGGAGTCCATATTTGCATGAAAAGAGCTATCCAGGTCCATATTCTCCTCCACCACTTGGATGCTTAAAACAAGCTCTTTTGAGAATTGATAACTCCCTGTATAAAGGCAGCCAAGTTTTCCTTAAATCTCTTTACTTGAGCTCTAGTGATCGGCCCAGTCTTTGTCCGTATCGGGTCAACACCCCAACGGGTAGTCGGTTGTGCAGGTTCGGGCAGATTCTCATCATGTTGACCAAAAAAGCAGGTCAAAATCAACCCGTTTGGAGGTTAAAAAGGGGTCAACGGGTTGGTTCTGGGTTAATGGGCTTGAATTTAAAATTCTATTAGACTTGACCCAGTTTCAAAGCCTAGTCCGTGGTTAGAACAGGGTAGAGGGTACATCAAAATTCTAGGCTTTTAGTTCATTGTAATTCCATTTTAAGCTGTTGAATTGTGCATTTGTGACTTAATTTTTTTTCTTTTGTCATTTACTTGATTATACAATTTCATTATTTAATTTCTTACTTTGCTTTTAATTTCAATTTTCTCATATAAATTGTGTGCCTAGATAAAAACAATTAGTCAAAATTTTGGTAATTAGTTAATATTAAAACCAATCCTCGTGGGAACGATACTCTCTCATCACTTTATTATTTGATACGACCCGTATACTTGTGGAAAAGTCCCTATCAAGTTTTTGGCACCGTTGTCGGGGATTGAATGTTTTGATATTTTACTAATATTGAAATTGTATTAATTGTTCTTAATTTAGGCTTTTTATTCATTTTATTTAATTTTGGTTACTTTTGTTTGTGTAGTGTATGCGAAGTGCTAGAGGTGTTGAGATTTTACCTCTTAATCCAGAGATTGAACGTGGTTGTCATGCTAATCGGAAGTTAAGAAGTGAACAAAGGAGTGTTATGGTGAACAACAATGAAAATCCACCTCGACAAAGAGCCATTTGGGATTTTTTTGGGCCAATGCCTTAAGAGCATTATTTGGGGATAAGGCGTCAATCAATCAATGCAAACAATTTTGAGTTGAAGTCGGGCTTAATCACCGAGGTCCAACAGAATCAATTTGGTGGTGAGGCAAGTGAAGACCCCAATATTCACTTGACGATGTTTTTACAAGTGGCGGACACCATCAAATTCAATGGAGTTGATGAGGATGCTATTCCATTGCGCTTGTTTCCTTTTTCACTCAAAGGAAAGGGTTTGGTATGGTTTCATGCTTTGCAACCTGGGAGTATCTCTACTTGGGAGGAGCTTATGGATAGATTCTTAATGAAGTTTTTCCCTCCATCAAAGTCCTCAAAGTTAAGAAGTGAGATTGGTGAATTTCGTCAATTGGACTTTGAGCCGATGAATGAAGCATGGGAAAGATTTAAAGAGCTTCTAAGGAAGTGCCCTTAACATGGCTATGATGAATGGGTCCTCATTGATTTATTTTACAATGGTCTCAATGGTCATACCAAGACCGTTGTTGATAGCACCGCATGTGGATCATTGATGGCAAAGACAGTGGATGAGGCATATGCGTTACTTGGCTTCTAGTTCTTTTAGTTGGCCTATTGAAAGGCAAATGGTAAGGAAAGTCCTAGCTTTGCAATGCCTCTGAAATGCCTGAAATCATATGATAATTTTGCCCTCCCTCATTAGCTCTACGATGCCTTAGAACTATAAGGGTCATAAGGCAAGATTTGGTAATGGACATAGCACATAGGTTCCATTATCATATAGATTATGGTTATGAAACTAATATTTTTGCTTATGGTTTATATTTGCAAAAATGTAATTTATTTATTGAAGTACAGGAGGTTATGACTGGTATCATATTTATAAATATTTTCATATGAAATATGAAATTCACTATATTTTTAAGAAAAATTCATGGGTTTTATGAAAGATGTTTTCCAAAACAGGAGAACTTTCAAAAGAGCAAAAGTGAGATTTTGAGAGAAAGATTTTAGAGATAAATGATTATTTTCATATTATGATTTTACTACATTCATTGAGCTTGTCTTATAATTTTGTTTGTAAACTATTTCCCCTAGGCCTCAGCTGACAAGTTATGTATATCACGTTTATATATCTTTGTTGTTTGTATATTATTCCACTGCTTATGTATCATTATTTTCCTTTGACTTTCTTTCTTTCACTGATTCTAATGTTTAAATTATATTAAGTATTTTCGATATTTTGAATTTGTTCATTTATACTCCTTATATTATTTTGGTGGATCAATTTAATATATATAACTTTTACATTATCTTTCTATCTTTTTTGGATCTTGGATTTAAGACCTTTGATGTTTATGATTGATCACTTTGTGAGAATTCTACAAAAAAATGTTTATGATGTTTTAGCTGTATTGTTGGGTTATATTCAAATTATAAGGAAGTTATACTGGATTTTCAATAGAAAATTCGGTAGGGTTTCCCTAGGCGAGATCACTTTGGGTTTTGAAAAGACTCCAAGGGCGATCCTATTGATACCAAACTACATTAGTTCTATCCAATTATAAAAACGAGTTCCTTTGAGATTGACAGAAGAAGTAAAATGCTTTCTTACATCTTGAAACAACGAAAGAGAGAGAGAGAGATTTTGTTGGAAAGAAAGAACTAGAACTCAACGTTCATCTTCCCTGCATCTTGAATTTTTATTGTTGGTTCTTACAAAGATTGAAGATAAATTGAGAAAGATTTGAAAATTTATTGGAATTGTCTAAGTACGAAAAGCCTAGAAAAAACAAACACAAAAAATACAGAAAGCAAAAAACACAAAGATTACTAAGAAAAGATTTATTATTATTTCTCTTTATAAATCAATACATAAAAAACTTTTCTTAAACAACTCTCTTTGGAGTTTTTGAAATTCTATGTTGTTTATAATAAAAGAGTGAAAAGCCTAGCATCTATTTATAGGCTTATAAGGTTGCTTTTTTTACAAATTAACTTGTTCACTAAGTGAACTTAACCAACAAGTAAGTTTAACCAACAAGAAAATCTCTAATAGGTTGGTCTTTTATAAAAAGTATCTCACAATTCTCATCCTCTAGCTACATTTCAAATTGATGGTCACCTTCTGTCCATTCCAATAACTTCTTTGGACAACTTGAGCTTCTCCAGTGTAACAGCCTTGTAAACATATCTACTAGATCCTCTATTATGCAAATTTTCATCAATCTCAGTAGTTTGTTCTCTATTGCATATTTTATCCAATGACAATGAATAACAATATGCTTTGTCCGAGAATTATACATTGAATTCTTACTTAGATCCATGGCACTCTAATTATTACAATGTATATTGTAATGCTTTTGCATGTTGTTCAGCTTATTGAGTAAACACTTTAACCACAAGTTTTTTTTGCCAGCTTCCATTATGA
The DNA here is from genome assembly GCF_031755915.1 of Ziziphus jujuba. Taxonomy (NCBI): domain Eukaryota; kingdom Viridiplantae; phylum Streptophyta; class Magnoliopsida; order Rosales; family Rhamnaceae; genus Ziziphus; species Ziziphus jujuba. The sequence goes on along the minus strand of NC_083381.1, from coordinate 4,723,441 downwards.
AAATATACTCTACTTTTATTGTTGATAAAGCATAAACAATTCCACAATCATGACTTTCAAGACACAACTCCTTTAACATAAGTATAAAGATAACCTAAAGCAGATTTTCTATTATCAAGTGCTTTGACCATATCTATATCAGCATAGCCTTTTAGAACTGGATCATTTTCCCTGTAATATAAGTATACTTTCGATGTATTCTTAAGATATTGAGAATCCACATGACTACTTCCTAGTGTTTCTTACAAGGATTTCAAAGAAATCTGCTCACGGTACCTAACTCATGAGTAATGTATTGTCTGGCACATTCCATGCATACATCAGAGTTTCTATAGTTGAAGAATAAGGCACTAAAGCCATCTCCTCTATTTTTTTCTTGGATGAGGGAGACAATCTCTTGCTAAATATGAAATGGTTTTACTAGTAGAATGTTAACTGGTTTAGCTTTATCCATGTCGAATCTCTTTATCACTCATTTGAGATATTTTTCCTAAGATAGCCATAACTTGTGATTCTTCTTATCTCGGACTATTTGCATTTCTAAAATCTATTGAGCTAGTCTTAAGTTCTTCATATCAAAAAATTTGGAAAGTTTCTTCTTCAACTGACTAATTTTAAATGCATCTTATCCAACGATCTACATGTCATCTACATATAGTAAAATTGCAATGAAAATTTCATTTGGATATATTTGAATATCCATGTCTTTTTATAACTTTGACTGGCAGTAAAAGAGTCAAACTTTTTGTACCATTGTCTAGGTGCTTTCTTAAGTTCTTACAAGGCTCTTCCTTAATTTACAAACTAGGTCCTCCATTTTTAAAACCTCAAAACCTTCGAGCTACTTCATATACATTTCCTCGTGTGTATCACCTTGAAGAAATGTTTTACATCTATCTACTTAAGCTCTAGGTCTAAATTGGCTAGTGACTGAGAATGACTAGTATTGAAGCTATCTTCACCACTGGTGAGAAAATTTTGTCAAAGTCAATTCCTTTCTTTAGAAGAAATCCTTTGACTTCTATTTAGGCTATGTGTTTTACTACCATTTCACAGCCATTTTCATGAGCTTGAATACCCATTTATTCTTTAGTGTCTTCTTTTCTTTTTGAAGCTTAACCAACTTATAAATATGGTTATTTTGTAAAAATTCCATCACATTTTGCATTACTTATAACCATTTATCTTTGTCTTGATGGGATTTAGCTTTTTGGAAAGTCTTTGCCCCCTTTTATTTAGTAAGCATAATATATCAAGATTCTTGATATCTCTTTGATGGAATACAATCTTATTCAAATCTTCTTATCAATAAATTGTTGGTTTCATGAGGTATGCTATCATCTAGTCACTGTGATAGTCTTGCAGCTTTTGGTGATTAGGTCTCTCTTGCTCAACATCCTTTTTCTCTCTTTTGTTCTGCTTCTAGCAGTTCTTTATGTACCTTATTGTCATCTAAGGTTATTAGTACTAGTGTTGGATCAAGAACATTCTCACAGACATTAGAACTAGAAAACTTTATAGGCTTTTTAATGTCTTCTAATTGTTTGGATTTCATGAAATATTACATCTCTACTTCTAACAACCTTCTTTGCTTTTGGATCCTATAGTTTGTACCCTATCTTTTCATCTCCATATCCTATAAAGATGCATGGAGATATGGAGTAGTCTTTGCATCGAGCTTCTACTTAAGCTTTTAGGATATGTACAAAGACTAAACATCCAAATACTTTTAAATGAGAACAAGTGGGATTATTACTAGACCACACTTTCTCTTGGATTTTAAAATTCAATGTACTGATGGTAATCTATCAATTAAATAGCAAGCAGGGCAAACAATTTCTCCCTTGAATGGCTTTGGTAGCTTAGCCATATTGACCATGTTTCTAACCTTTTCCATGATCATGCAATTCATTCTTTCAGCTACTTCATTATGTTGTGGGGTGCTAGGAACTATTTTTTCATGTTTAATGTCCTGTCCTCTACATTACACATTAGACTCTCTAGATGTATATTCACCTTTGTTGTCTGAGTGACACTTCGACTTCTTTCTTGTTTCATTCTCTATCATGACATGGAATGTTTGAAGTGATCTAAAACCTAGCTCTTCATCTTTAAAACATAAATCTACACCTTTAAAAGTATTATTAATAAAGGTCAGGAAATACATATTGTTATTTAATGGTCCACATCCAAAGGACTACAAACATCATAGTACAATAGACTAAGCAACTCTGATCTTCTTGTTGAAGATGACTTGAAAAAGACTCTGTGTTGCTTACCTCAAACAATGATTTCAAAGATCTAGCACAACATCCTTTGAAACAATGATAAGCTTTTTCTTTTCAGGCTAGACAATCATTTCTCACTCATATGATCGAGTCTCTGGTGGCATAAATTTTAAAACATCTCATCTATTGCAATATTGAGGATGTCTATACAAATTTTCACACGAGTTTTGTAAATTTTGTACAAATATGTGCTTAAGCGGCAACTATGACACCTTTCATCATTTCCATGTACCATTCCTAAAGTGGGTGTCATAGCCTTCTTTGCCAAAGGACAATCCTAAGAGTAGATTAAGTCAAAGGTATGGAACAAGATGGACATCCTTTAAAGTAATTGTATATCCAATGTTGGTCTTAATTTGAACATCAGCAATCCAAACATTCTTCGTGAAACTGGTATTACTGATATTCACTTTACTAAAGTCTTTTGCTTTGTACATTTTGAAAAAGTTTATGTGTGGAGTAACATGGTAGGATGCTATAGTATTGACAACCTAATCAATGTTTTAACTTGAAATGTGAAGGCATTTCTTTTCGTGTATAAAATGGTATGCCACTTCTTTTGTAACAATGACTAGTGTTTCTCCATTCTTCTCTGATTGATTGCTTTTCTATCTCTGCTCTTGTAACATCTTCCTCTACTATTGCTTCAAGTGATCATCTAGGGTACAATAATGGCACTTATATGATGGTCCCCTTTGATCTGCTAATCTGCCAATACTCTAACTCCTGCTTTTCCCCCTAGCTTAACTACTTTGTTACTATATCCATTGTTTCTCTATGACAAGGGCATATGATTGAGTATTGCCTATGTTCTTCCTCCTAGCCTCCTTATTGACTAGGGCATCCGTTACTACAGTTATAGTAAGTTTGTTGTTTGGGATGAAATTGATGAGAAGGACTACCACCATCTCCCAATTATCTAGAAGAGAGTTAAGCAGTAGGTGTCCTTGCTCCTCATTGATACAAACCTAGGTCGACTTACTCTTAAACCCATATTATATTAGTCTGGATCACAATTAAGTTCAGGTTCTAATGGTTACCTTAACCCCTAATCAACTTATGATTAGAAACCTTGGTATATGATAAAAACGCCACAATAGCTGATGGATGTCCTATTGATAAGTCAACCTAAAACACTTGATTTTTATTCAATGTTTTAGGTGTTCAAAGAGAACAAAGAGAATTCTTTCTCGTAAATAATTTCTGTATAATAATCTAAGCTACTTTCTTATTGAAAAATAAGCCTTTAAATAAGCTAAAAGTACAGAACAAAAACCCTAGAACATTAGTAGGGTAAAATTCTGCGAACATAGACTGGAAGTAGGAAAGTGGCCGAATTTTCTAACATTTCTTAAACTAAATAGGATTAATTAATTCCTTAATTTTGAAGTAGGAATTAATTAGTTTACAATCAAAATAATAAAATATAAACCTTTCTAAATCAGTTTTCCCAGCAAATGATAAACAAAAACCAAATAAAAGACCATTTCCTAAAACAAAAGTTAAATTTCAAATTAGGAAACTAGTTGACTAGTTTGACAACAAAGCTGTTTTTGTCCAATCACCAGCTAGTTTAGGCTCCTAATCAGCTCCAATATTCCATGTATGATGCCAAATAGGATTAATATTGGTTCCCATGTGTTGCCCTATATTGAAACAGAAAAAAAACTTGCTTGAACAAGGATAAAGATAAAAGCCAGCGCCAAAATAGGATTTTCGGCCAAATGGAGTCTTGTGTGCAAATGTGATGTTTGGTCCATCTTGCTTTTGCCTTGACATGATTTTGTGGTCTCTTGGAGTGCTCAATCTCATTCATGAGTCAACAAATTCATTCTTTGCTACCCGGAGTCCAAAGAAGCACCAATACAGCTTGCTAGGTCTATTTCCACCTTCATAACTTGGATGCATAAGATAGGCTTTGGATCTTCTAGTATTGTCATGCTCTGTTGAGATTGCATCACACCTTGTATGAATCTCATCATGTTTTTCTTAAATCTCTTAGCTTGTGCCGTCGTGATTAGCCCAATTTTCATTTGTACAAGATCAGCACCTCAACGGGTAGTCAGTTGTATGGATACGGGGGAATTCTCATCATTCCCCTCATCTGGAAAATAATTTGCCTTCAAGTCAAAATCATCACTTGCAGCAAAAGGAGATAAATCAGCAACATTAAATGTACCACTCGCATTATACTCACCTGGTAAGTCAAGTTTATAAGCATTCTCATTGACCCTCTCTAAGATTTGGAGAGGTCCATTCTCTTGAGGCAATAGCTTTGACTTTCCTTGCTCCGGAAATCTTTCTTTTCTTAGGTGTAACCAAACCCAATCTCTAGGTTCAAATACAACCTTTATTCAGCCTTGATTAGCATTCTTGGCATATTGTTCAGTCCTCTTTTCTATGTTTGCTTTTGTCTTTTCATGAATCTGCTTAACAAAATCAGCTTTTGCTTTCCATCTAGATTAGAACATTCACTTAAAGGTAATGGTGTTAAATCTAATAGAGTCAAAGGATTAAAACCATAAACACTTTCAAATGGAGAATATTTAGTAGTTGAATGAATGGTTCGATTATAAAAAAATTCAACATGTGGTAAACATTCCTTCCATGTTCTTAAATTTCTAGACAATGTTCTATTTACTACTTCAGTTTGTGGATAACAAGCAGTTGAAAATAAAAGTTTTGTCCCTAACTTAGCCCATAAAGGTTTGCAAAAGTAAGTTAAGAATTTAGCATCTCTATCTGAAATAATTGTCCTAGGCATTCCATGTAATCTTACCACTTCCCTAAAGACAAGATTAGCTACATTAGACGCATCATCAGTTTTATTACATGCAATAAAATGTGTCATCTTAGAAATCTATCAACAACCATAAAAATTGAATCCTTACCTATCCTAGACCTAGGTAAACCAAGAAGAAAATCCATAGACAAATCCACCTAAGGAAAGGATGGGATCGGCAAAGGCATGTAAAGTCCATGCGGGTTCAACTTGGACTTGGACTTTTGACATTTATGGCACCTCTCACATATTCTTTCCACATCTCTCCTCATGTTAGACCAATAAAAATGTTCTTGCAATAAGAATAAAGTCTTTGCAACACCAAAATGTCCCATTAGACCCCCTCCATGACCTTCTCTCATAAGTAATTCCCCAATGCTATAATTATGCACACAAAGTTGATATTCCCTAAACAAATGTCCCTAAAACATGTAGAATTTATTATAACCATGCCTAGCAAAGTTTTTAAATATTTCACCAAAGTCACTATCGTGCTCATAAAGTTCTTTCAATTGTTTAAATCCTAGCATCTAAAGTAGAAAAACAATACATACCTTTGGGATAATGCATTGGCAATCACACTTTCCTTACATTTCTTGTAGCGAATGACATAGGAAAAAGTCTTAATGAACTCAATCCACTTAGCATGCTATTGATTAAGCTTCCCTTAGCCTTTGATGTGCTTTAATGATTCAAGATCCGTGTGAATCACAAATTCCTTCAGCATCAAGTAATATTGCCATGTCTCCAAAGCCCTCACCAATGCATACATCTCTTTGTCATAGGTCGGGTAGTTCAACGCAGCTCCATTTAACTTCTCACTAAAGTAGCCTATGGGTCTTCCTTCTTACATCAAGACAGCTTAAATACCTACACCCAAAGCATCACATTCAATTTCAAAAATTTTATCTAAATTCGGCAATATCAATAAAGGAGCATTAGTTAATTTTTCTTTCAATAAATTGAAAGACTTCTCTTGTGCTTCACCCCATTTGAATCCAACATTCTTCTTGACAATCTCGGTCAAAGGTGCTACGATGGTGCTAAAATCCTTGACAAAACTTCTATAGAAGCTAGCAAACCATGAAAACTTCTTACTTGGGTGATAGAAGTAGGCTTCGGCCAATTTTGTATAGCTTTTGCCTTGGATTGATCAACCTTAATTCCTGCAACACTTACAACAAATCCTAGAAAAACAAGTTCATCTTTACAAAAATCACACTTCTTAAGGTTAGAAAATAATCTTTCCTTCCTAAATACTCCTAAAACTAACTTAAGATACTACATTCTTATATAAATTTCTACTATATACAAGAATATCATCAAAGTAAACAACCACAAATTTTCCAATGAATGGGTGCATAACATGGTTCATCAATCTCATGAAAATGCTAGGTGCATTAGTTAAACCAAAAAGCATTACTAACCACTTATATAAGCCATATTTAGTTTTAAATGCGGTTTTCCACTCATCACCCTCTTTCATCCTAATTTGATGATACCCACTCCTAAGATCTATTTTAGTAAACATGCATGCACCATGTAATTCATCAAGCATATCCTCTAACCCTCTCACCTAGGTATTGAATGCCTATATTTAATAGTTATTATTAACAGCCCTACAATCTACACACATGCACCATGATTCATCTTTCTTAGGTACTAACAAAACTGGTACAGCACATAAACTCATGCTTTCACGAATATAACCCTTGTCTAACAACTCACTTACCTGCCTTTACAGTTCCTTTATCTATTCAGGATTACTCCTATATGCAGGCCTATTAGGAATTATAGCTCTCGAAACAAAATCAATTTGATATTCAAACCCTTGAATAGGTGGTAAACCATTAGGAATTTCCTTTGGAAAGACATCTTCAAAATCCTATAAAAGAAAAGAAATAGAACTTTGCAATACAAACTCTTCAAGGTTAGCTTGATGATTTAAATAAGCATCTTTATAAATCATAATTAGCATTGGTTTATTACTCACAAATGCCTTGTTAAGCTCACCTAAGCTAAGATAAAACTTTTCTTTTTCTTTTCTTTCATCTCTTTTTCTTAGTGACTCATGGATTTCTCTTTCTCTCTCATGCTCTCGGCTTTTACTTGTTTTCCTCCCTCTCAACTTTTTCATTCTTTTTTTCCCTCACCATTGAGTTTAGAAGACTTACCTTGGACATTAAGCTTGGTCTTGGCTTCATGCACACTTGTTGAAGCTGTGGGTGCCATACTTGCTTTTTCTTTGAACCGTTCGGCTTCCCTCCTTTGTTGCATTTGAATTTGGTCTCTAAATACTTCCTCTGGAGTTAATGGTTCCTGCTTAATCTTCTTTCCTTTAAATTTAAATACAATAGAATTCTCTCTACCATAGTGTATAGTATTTTTATCAAATTTCCATGGCCTACTCAATAAAATATGGTCAACATGCATGGGAACAACATCACATAGAATAACATCCACATATTTATCAATGTTGAATTTTACCTTGGCTTGTTTATTGACCTTCATCTCACCACTATTAGTAGGCCATTGTAATTTATATGGTTCAGGATATTTGATTGTTGTTAGACCTAATTTCTCAACTACCACATTACTAATTACATAAACAAAAATTCCACTATCAATTATCATACTACAAATATTACCTTGGATTTCACATCGGGTATGGAAAATATTTTCTCTTTGGACTTGATCCTCATCTTTATACACGATCAAGATCTTCCTTGCTACTAAACTCAATTCGGCCTTTGAAGCTTTGAGAGTTTCAGCTTCATCTTATTCTTCATCCTCAATTGCTTCATCTACAAGTTCGGCTTCTTCCTCGTATTCTTCACTTTCGGACTCTAAGTCCCATTGCCTTTCAGTATCATAATTCTTCGGTTAAGGCATTGCTTGGCAATATGTCCTCTTCCCTGTCACTTAAAACAAACCATATCTCTAGTTCTTGAAGATTTAGGATCAAATTTAGCTTCCAACTTAGGTGCTTGAATGGAATCCGGCCTTGTATCCCTCCTTGGCAGATTGGAGCTTTTTCCTCCTTGCTTTGGTTTTAGCCTTGATTCATATACTGGATTACTTCTCCAAACACTTGAATTGGATCTTCTGCTGTTGGAAACTCCCCCAACCCGTGAGCATTTACCCCTCGTCTTGAATTGGTTCTCAATTTTAATGGCCACATGTAACATCTCCTCCAATTCCATATATTATTGTAATTATACTTGGTTGGCTATCTCTTGATTCAAACCACCCAAAAACCATGCCATGGTTGCCTCTCAGTCTTCATTCATGCTCAATCTCATCATGAGCATTTCCATCCCCTTGTATCAGTCCTCCACGGTCCTACTTCCTTTTGATAATGATTGAAGCCTTTGATGTAGCAACCTATGGTAATGGCTTGGAACAAATCTCTTTCTCATGGCTCCTTTCATTTGTCTCCAAGTGCTAATTAATTTATCACTAACTCTCCTTCGGGTACTTTGCTCATTATTCCACCATTGGAGTGCATAATGTCCAAATTCCAAAGCAGCCAGTTTAACCTTCATTGTCTCGGAGTAGTTGTGGAAATCGAATATCATCTCCATAAGCTCCTCCCACTCTAAGTAAGCGTCCGGATCGCTCTTTCCCATAAAAGGTGGTATATTGACCTTAATGTTGCCAAGGTTATCATCTTCCTCTCTAGATTGCCTCCCATGGGTTTTCCATCCTTGGAGTGCAAAGATATCTTCAAACTCCTCCTCAAGATTATCTCCAAAGTTACCTCCTTCGAATTCCTCTCTAACATGTCCACGACCTCCTCAACCTTGATCTCGACCTCCTTCGTGTTCATGTCTTGGATTCGGCCCACCTTGGGAATTCTCAATTCTGTTCATTCTTTGATCTAGGTGATCAAAGTGAGCATTTATCCTTTAAAGTTGTTCCAAAACCGCCATCATATTAGTAGGTTCACCTCCACTTCCCATAGCTCTAGAATCCCTTTTGAATCCCACAGAGTCTTCTTCAATATTTCTTAATGAATCACCTCCTCTTCTTAATCTTGAATCTATCATGTAAGTAAAAAAATTCTTACCAAATTCACTCCTTCACGTGTTTCACTCAAACAAGATCTCGGCACTCGTGTTTGCACACTAGTTTCGACTTTTGACTCTCTTTTAAGCTCACACTCTCTTGTCTTTTTCCACTCACAAGAATATCTCAAAGTTCTATTAAAACACACTCAAATAGCAACTAGATCACAAGTGTGCTCTAATTAAACTTATTAACAAAACAGCAACTAAAACAAGCAAATACTGAGTGGATTAATAAAACCTAGTCTCGGCCTAACTAACCAAAACAAAGGTAAAATTAACAAAGCAAATTTTCAAATTTAACAAGGGATAAATCAGAATATTAAGGATCAATAATTCAAGGATAAAATCTAGAAAAGAGATTCAAACAATGAACAAGAAAATCTAGAAAAGAGATTCACACAACGAACAAGAAACAATTCTAACAAAATATAGAATAGGTATTGGTTGTAGTTATTGTAATTCAAGTCTTTGTCTCAATTCCTTTAGTCAATTTTGATCCAAACAATTTTAGCACTCAAAATTCAAATATCCAGCAACCAGATATTGAATAAATAATCAACAACCTAGCAATTACAATTGTGTTTCCCGAAAACAAACAATCCCCAATAATAATGTACCAAAATTGGCCTTTTGGGCAAAAAAAATTTTTTCTCACAGAATATAAACACGAACTCCAATAGCAAGAAACAATACCGAAATTGCAATTCCAATGCTAAAATATCACCAAACCCAATCCAAACTTCAAAAAAAAAAAATTGCAAAAACTTGTAAGTTTTATGCAATATGTTATCAAATCTCACTTTTTTTTTTTGAATATATGAATGCAACTAATTAAGATTAAAACAGTAAAGAAAAATCAACAATAAACCAAATTACTGAGAACTAATATGCAAAACAACCAACAAACTAGGAAGTAAAAATTTAGCTAAAACAATGAAACAAATTCGGCTGTGATGAAGTGCTTTTTTTTAGATAGAAACAACCTTAACCTAATGTTAAAATTGCATAATAAAACAAAAAAAAAAAAAATAAAGCAAATAAATGAGATCAAACCTGAACAAAATTCGGCTTTGATACCAGATGATACGAACCTAGGTCGACTTGCTCTTAAACCCATATTATATTATTTCGGATCACAATTAAGTTCAAATTCTAATGGTCACCTTAACCCTTAATCAACTTATGATTAGAAACCTTGGTATATGATGAAGACGCCACAATAGGTGATGGATGTCCTCTTGATAAGTCAAGCTAAAACACTTGATTTCTATTCAATGTTTTAGATGTTCAAAGAGAACAAAGGGAATTATATCTCACAAATAATTTCTGTATAATAATCTAAGATGCTTTCTCATTGAAAAATAAGTCTTTAAATTGGCTAAAAGTACAAAACAAAAACCCTAGGACATTAAGGTCAAATTTGGCCAACATAGATTGGAATTAGGAAAGTGGCCGAATTTTCTAACCTTTCCTAAACTAAATAGGATTAATTAATTTCTTAATTTTGAAATAGGAATTAATTAATTTACAATCAAAATAATAAAATATAAACCTTCCTAAATCAAATTTTCCAGCAAATAATAAAATAAAAACAAAATAAAAGATTATTTTCTAAAACAAAAGTCAAATGTTCAAATTAGTTGACTAGTTTGACAATTAAGTTGTTTTTGTCCAATCACTAGCTGGTTTAGGCTCCCAATCAGCTCCAATATACCATGTAGGATTCCAAATAGGATTAATATTGGTTCCCCTACGTTGCCCTTAATTGAAACAAAAAAAACTTGCTTGAACAAGGAAAAAGATCAAAGTTAGCGCCAAAATGGGTGATTTTCGGCCAAATGGAGTCTTGTGCACAAATGTGATGTTTGGTCTGTCTTGTTTCTGCCTTGACATGATTTCATGGTCTCTTGGAGTGGTCAATGTCATTTGTGAGTCAAAAAATTCATTCCTTGCTACCTGGAGTCCAAAGAAGCACCAATGCAACTCATCGTGTCAAAATCCTAATCTTAAAAAATTCGAGATAAATCTACAATTTGTAAAAGTTTTAGGCCAAATGGCAAATGCCAAAAGTTTTTGGGGTAGACTTGCAAATAGAAAAAATATAAGGTATATATGCAATTTTTGAAAATATATGACTGTTGCAGACATGGTGCATGATATGGCAAATCTACTAATGTATCTATGATGTGTCAGTAACGTGGCTCTAACTTAGCTAATGATGTAGCTACGAATGTGACATGGTCTTGTGCAGCTTGGCTCATGGCTTATGGCTAGGCTAGGCTTGATTTTGTGGTCAACTGGTGTGTGTGTGTGTGTATTGTGGAAGTTCGTGACTAGTGCATTTAGCCTGTAGTAACTTTGATTAAATTGTGTGGGCGCATTTGGCAGTGTGTAGACCTCTGGTTAGGCTTGTTTTCTTTGTCTTGGTAAGATCTATCACCCGCTATACTCAAAATCTCTATTTGGAGCTTGTTTGCTATGAACCCTATCTCTCAAGTTGGAGCTCTAATATCACTTATTATGATTCTTTAACTACGAAAAACACAGAAAAACAAATACAAAAAACAAAGAAAATAAAAGAACACAAAGATTAAGAAGAAAAAATATATTGTTATTTCTCTATAGGAATCACTACATAAAAAATTTCTCTCAAACAACTCTCTTTGGAGTATCTAAACTTCTATGTTGTCTTTAATACAAGAAAAGCCTAACACCTATTTATAGGCTCATAAGGTTTCTTTTGTTTTTAATAAATTAACTTTCCCACCAAGTAAACTTGACTAACAATAAACTTAGCCAATGGAAAAACTCTAATGGGCTAGAATTTTAGGAGAAGGCTCAACCCCATAAAATTAGGATAGTGAAAGGGCGTCCTTTAATTTGAAAGAGAATTCAGAGTAAAATATGTAGTGTATGTATTTAATATGTAAGGATAAATGAGGTACAAAGAATTGGTATAAGTTGTAAAAATTGAATTAAAAATGAATGTATATAGAATGTAGTATGGTTATTAAATTTGGAAGTGTGAATAAAAGCACCCTTTTACTTTTAGTCTAAAGACACCAAATTGTCCATAAATAATGCATAAATATTTAATTGACCTTTATTAGATTTACTTATTCATTTAACAATTTACTTTTTTATATTTAGTTTGTATATAGAGGAATATTTCAACCGCTAATATATTAATGAAAAATTTTCTGCCATCATTAGTGATCATCACTGGTGAGACTCATATTGACATGTCAATATTTTATACCCTTATGCTGCAATGGCTTCACTTTCCATATAGTTTTTTAATTTTAGTTAGTCAAAGAAAAAAACAAAACTGGCAATGCTCTATATTGGCACATCATTTAGAATATTATTGTGGTAAATAATTTGGTGCTTTTAGCATTTTTTTTTTTATTTTTTTTGGTCGTCAGGGTAAGGCCGTATATGTTCTCTTTTTGTTTGGTAAATTCTCTTAAGTTTGGGCTGGGTTATTCAGTGTCTTTTTCCTCCTCAGCCTTGGATTCAATTTGAACATTCAAAAAATTCATTTTATGTTTAATGATTGATCATCTTAGTTTATCCAGTTTTCATTTAATGCTTAGCTTTAGTTTCCTTTACATACTTGAACGGAAGATTGTCAAGGTATTGTCTCTACATACGTGAATGGAAGACTGTCATGGTATTGTTTATTTCATACTCAATTGAAGATAATAAAATCTAACCTTTTAAATGCTTCAATAGGATATTATCATGGTATGTTTAAGTATGGATCTAGAATACCAAACTCACTGGTCCAACCGTTATTGCCAAATAAGTTAATAATTTGGAAACCCATCAAAGAAGCAAATTTGTTATTTGGTTATTTTCAGTGTTTTTGCTTAAATGAATGAAACCGTACGGTAAGAAACATTATATTGGGGACCAAGTATATATATATATATATATACGGATACAGACACCCTTTGCAATTTGCAATTTGCAACAGTTGGATAATTTTATAATCAAATATGCCGTTAATCTGTCATATGGTCCGGATCAGAGCAACTTTTAAGGTACGGAATTATAGCAGATGGTTTTGTTGGGCACGGAGATAAAAGACGTCCCAATAGACAATCCAAGATGGGGTTGTAAATAAGAATTGTTTCTATAAATATTTGAACAAGTTCTAGATTTTATTGCACCTAATTCACATTCCAAACCATCAGTTTATCATATCCTAAAATGGGGTTCAGTAACCAGTGCCGATTCATCTGTGTGGCCTCGATCCTCATTTTGGGAGCTTTGGCTTACGAAGCCTCAGCTCGCAGTCTTCAAGATGCATCATCCATGGCTCCAAGGCATGACGAGTGGATGGCTCGTTTTGGACGTGTCTATAAGGACACCAACGAGAAAGAAAAGCGTCTCAAGATTTTCCAGGAAAATGTTGAAAGAATTGAAGCTTTCAATGCTGCTGCAAACAAAGCTTACAAGCTAAGCGTCAATGGATTTGCAGATCTCACAAACGAAGAGTTCAAATCCTCAAGGAACAGATTCAAGGGTCATATTTGTTCTTCAGACTCCACTACTCCTTTCCGATATGAAAATGTTGAGGCTGTTCCGTCTTCTGTGGATTGGAGAAAGAAAGGAGCTGTCACACCCATCAAGGACCAAGGCCAATGTGGTAAGGTGTTTGATAAATTTTTGAGTTAATTGTTTGTAATAAAAAACATGGTTTCGATTTTCTAACTCTACTTTCGGGCAAAACAAACACGTATAGGATCTTGCTGGGCATTTTCGGCTGTGGCAGCTACAGAAGGAATTACACAGCTTACAACTGGGAAATTGATCTCCTTATCAGAGCAAGAGCTGGTTGACTGTGACAAGACTAGTGACGACCAAGGCTGTGAGGGCGGTTTGATGGACGATGCCTTTGAATTTATACAGAAAAATCATGGCATCAGCTCAGAAGCTAACTATCCTTATCAGGCTGCTGATGGTACTTGTAATACCCAAAAAGAAGCCAACCGTGCAGCCAAGATTACTGGCCATGAAGATGTGCCTGCCAACAGTGAAGCCGCCCTGCTTAAGGCGGTGGCTAATCAGCCTGTTTCAGTCGCCATTGATGCTGGTGGGTTTGAATTTCAGTTTTATTCGAGCGGGGTGTTTACAGGTAGCTGTGGAACAGAGCTAGACCATGGAGTTGCAGCTGTTGGATATGGGACAAGTGAGGATGGGACAAAGTATTGGCTGGTGAAAAACTCATGGGGAACACAATGGGGTGAAGAAGGATACATAAGGATGCAGAGGGAAGTTGAAGCAAAGGAAGGTCTCTGTGGCATCGCTATGCAAGCTTCTTACCCCACTGCATGATTCATACATATATATAGAAACATCTTATAGATTTATATAGTAGTACTACATGGACCGTATGTAATATCAAACTATGATGTGTGTGAAGCAGCTGTATAGTGCTCAAAAGTATATGTCAAGAAATAGTCATTGTAATGATGTTAATTAATGAAAAAGAAAACTTGTTTTGGTTTCTTCCAATTGAGGAGGAGTCCATTAATTTATTCGTTTATGACTAATGTCTCTTGACTGACGGTAGCTAAAAGTAAAGTAGCAATGAAAAGAGTATGGAAACAAGAATCCAAACAGAATCAAACTATTAATGACCAAATATTGATTTGATTTTTGAGTCGTGTATTAATTGGGATACTATATGTGTGCCAGAAACTTTATCTGTTCAATTTGCTGTTTTTCTTAAAAATTTTAGAAAAATTGTGAACTTCAATTGTGAACTTCGACTTGCTGTGGTTTCTATAACCGGTTAAGAAACCTGTTCAATTTGCTAAATTTTCAATATCAAGTTGAATAAAATGGCTTGAAAATTTGAAGGTCAAATAATCAGTGTGTGAAATAGAGAAAAATTCAATAGAAACTATTTTCAATTGTACAGCGCTTAGGCAATTAGGCTATCTCTCTCCCATATCTTTTAGCCTACTAGTAGACACGCATTAAACAAGCCCTTATTAAGCTAAGATTAAAGCTAAAAAATGTAATAAAAAAAATACCACAAAATCAAGAAATTAAACGAAATTATTCGGTGTTTGGATAACAAATCATTGCATTAATCTTCAAAAAAGTATAAGCATTTTCAAGAAAATGTAAAGCAAATCTTATATATAAAACAAAACCAAACTCTCTTGGTTTAAATTGCTCAACGGTGGGTCTATAATCAACCGGAAAACTTCAAAAATAACAAAAATAAAAAATAAAAATAGAAGAAAAGAAAAAACACCAATGCAAAGATGCAGAAACATCCAGAAACAAGAAATTCAGAATGAAAATAATTTCCTGGAAGAAACCCACTTTCCATTCTGCCAATCAAGATAAAATCTCAGTCGAGAAAGAGGTAAGCAATCTCATCCTCTGTGGTTTCAAAGTAGACGTCTTATTTTGGGCCTTCCTTCGCAGTAATCTTTCCAACCCACCAACCGTCATTGGCAAACGCATCAGCTCTGTCAAGGTACGCAAAACCATTGGCCACGATCTCTGGTGGCACTGGCCTGACCTCGTCCTTCAACGCCGTCTAAATCAACGGTCCAGATTCATGGTTTTCCAAGAGGTCTTTGTACTGCACAATGTAGGTGTTATTTTTGAGAGGAGAGACCACCGTAGCAGCGTAGTATGACCCAAGAAAGCCATCCTCTTTGCTGCAATCTTCAGACCTGGTATCCTCTGCGAAACGACATTGATTCTTGAGTGCAAAAGAAACAGAGAGAACAGTGAAGGGTGAGAGAGAGAGAGAGAGCGAAACTTGGAGACTAGTAGGAAATTATTTTGGCAAAGAAGTTGATTTGGTTTATGGGTTTAGAAATGGTAAAACAGGTTCTTATAATATATATAATGGATATAGCCGTTGGGTTCGAAAGGAGCTTTTTAGAAAATTGGAAATCTGTACGAAAATCTATGGTCTCTGCATAGAGAAGTGAAAATTTAATGCTTTTTAATTCTAATACAGGTGGGGGCCCACTGGAAATATACTCCTAATTGTGACCATTCGGTGGTTTTTTTGTGACAATATTGCTTTTCAGGGGTGCAATTGTAAATTCGGAAGCTTTTAAGCTGGTTTTCACTTTCGTAACTCGAAAGCCTCTCTTTTAATCTCGGCCGTTTAAATTTTTCTCCCTTTTTTTTTTTTTTTAAATTTTAGGTAAGATTGCAAAAATACCACTCAATTTTTACCTTATCTATGTATGTTTTAAATGAAAATATATGAATATCAGTTATGATGTTAAATAGGGTTGGTTTAATTGGTATACCTATCAAAATTATAATAATAAGTGAGATTGACTATATGTTCTATCAATTATGATCCAGTAGATTATCTAGTTTATTTTATGATTGACTTTAAGGGTAGGATTTACAAATAATAGATGGTAATATTAATTTATATATATATTTTTTCAATTTTCATTTTATAATACTAAAAATTTAGTAAAAGAAAGTGAAACTATATCCGATTAAATTGTCATATATTATATATATATATATATGTATTTCTACTTTAAAAAAAATGAACATTTTATAAACTTTTTTTTGCCTCCATTTAGTATTATACCATGCTACTATCATATACCATGAGATGAGCTGGTTCATTGGATTATAACTCTATTATACATAGAAAGAAATATTCTACTAATAATATTATATGTTTTGATAAACCATTAATTATATGTAACGCAATCATGAATTACACATAATCGTTGAGCTGTCAAGCAACATAATATATCAGATATCATCTAATAGAAAATGATTAAATTATAAGTCATTAATTGATTGTCAGGCAACATAATGGTCCTATATCGCTCATAGAAATGGCCACATATATATATATATATAGAGTCTTTCTATAATCAGATTAGACTTGATTAAAATGGTGCGGTTCAAAAACGTCGGAAAATGGCCAGCTATTAGATTTCAACTTATCACACGAACGACTCAAATTCTTTCTTGTCATAAGTGAGAAAAAAATTGCTTGACAAAAAACATTCCTTTAACATTCCTGCTATTCCTTTCCTTCCTGCTTGTACCACTGTTTCCCCCAAACCCCACCGTTTCAAAATTCTCAAATCCACCATCTCCCACTAGCAGCACCGTTTTCCAAAAATCCCAAATTCAGCTCAATTAGCCACCGTTCAGAACCAGAAAAAGTTGTCGCCGTGAGTGTCAAACCACCAACACAGATGTTCTTCTATTGCTTCTAATGAGGACATGACCAGGAGTACCTCAAGATGGAGTCTAGATCCACTTTAAATCTTTACAGGACCAATAACTAAGGCAAAAGCAAAGAGATTTAAAGAAGCACTGAATGGTTTAATCTAGGAGGTCTTTACAACCCAAGGAAGCAAGTTCATTACTGAGGATGAACTAAAATTGGTCCATATGACTGGGATGGTGGATGCCAATGTGAAAGAGAGTTTAATGCATGGAATCCTATAACATGGTGATGTGGCATCATATGGTGACATGGCATCCAATTAAGCTTGGCCGAATTTTATAATTAGGAAAACATTAATTTTTATTTATGTCTTGATTGGATTTTGGCATGTTGCCTATTTACTTTCCTAATTTAGTTTTTATTAGGTTTTTAAATTACTTTCTTGATTTTATTAGAGTTGAATTGGTCAAAGTATTAAAGGCCATTCAAATTACGAAACTAGGAGCCAAATTAGGTTTCCTAAACCTAACCACATTAGTTTCCTAAACCTAACCACATTAGGTTTCCTAAACCTAATTTCTGTCCATCTTTATTTTTAGTAAATTTAGGAAAGCTTTGTAATTTATTTTTCCTATTTAAAGACATAAAAGTCATGAATAAAAAATAGATTACAAATTTAATTCAAAGTGAGAGTGATTCTCGTGGTTCTGTAAGAATTAAATCGAACTTTTCAAGCTTTTCTTGTGGAGTACAAATTTAACTTATCAATAGGTTATTTCGTACCCTATTATGGCGTCTTCACTATACCAAGGTTCTTACCTCAAACATAGATAAAGGGTCGAGGTCTTCCATTGATAATTTGTAATTAGACGGTCCAAATCAATCTCATTACAGGTTTAGAGGCAAGTCGCTCTACGTTCATATCAATTTGGTAGCAAAGCTAGTTTCTAATTATAGGTTTAATCTATCTATTTTTTTTTTCTCTTGTTTCATTGTTTTTCTTGGTTTTTACAATTTTTAGCACTAGGTTAGAAATTGCTCCTTTAATTTCTTTGGTTGTTCTTTGTGTTTGGGTTGCTGCGTTTTTCTTTGCTGTTTGTGTTTTTTTTTTTTTTTGGCGTGTTCTTCTTCATTCATTCCAATTAAATCTTATTTAAAAAAAAATTATTTGATGTTAAAACCGATCAGGCATAATCCAAGCTTATCCGTTAGTGAATTGTTCAATGACTTAGTGTTGTTTCTATTAAAGTTTGGAGCGTTTGGTGTTGCTAAGCCAAAAAAAAAAAATTGTCCTTAAAATTTTGTTCTTGTTCCTGTGGTTTGTGGCATTGAATTATTAAGATTTTAAGAGAAAGTAGTTAGTGAAAATTCTTTTTGATTGATTTGAGGAGCACAAAAAATAAGCCAAAATCAATACCGAAAATAAAGTTTGTTGAATATTCACTAATTCCACTTTGCAAATCTGATTCCAATTTGTTCTTAACATTCTAGTTTCTTGTGTTTATGCCAAATTTCTTGTAGCAAACCGAGTTTATCATGATTGCCTTGTTCTTGTTATTTTTTTCTTAGCTTTTCTTTCATAAATGTTAGATAGGTTTTTTTTTTTTTTTTTATTGTTACTTGCTAGTTTGATTTAGTTTGAAATTAGTTTGCAAAGAATCAAATAGAATTACTAGAGCAGTAAAAGGAAAGAGAGGTGAGAATTATAGAGGGTAAAAGCTGAAATATAATTAGAGTGCAAACATGAGTGAATTGAGACCTTGAATTTGAGCGAAACACGTGAGGGAGTGTTGTGAGGTCCTTTTTACTAACAAGTTTTGTAGAAAAAAAATCATGTCACATGACCAAAGAAAAGAAAGCATGGAAGGAACTCCAAGTGTGGCTGATTCGAAGTTATACATGGTGGGAGAACTCCAAAGAGCACTGCAGATGGAGATCGGGCAGATCCATGATAGGTTAGATAGGATGGAATTATTAATCCAAATGCCGTCGCAATAACCACTATAAAGGTTCACTCATGGTCGTGGGAGAGGAAGAAGTTCTCCAAGAGGGGAAGATTTGGAGCGAGTGAGAGATGACTATGAGGAAGAAGAAGAAGACATTGGTTCAGGTACCAATTAATTCTATGGGAAAGAGAGATTAGACCGAGACAATGACTATGGAGGAATTAAGATGAAAATACCATTATTTCAAGATAAAGGTGATCCCGAAGCTTATTTAAGTGGGAGAAGAGGATTGAGATGGTATTTGATTGTCAGCACTATTCGGAGGCTAAAAAGGTTAAATTAGTCGCTATTGAATTCATAGAGTATGCCATTGGATGGTGGGACAAAGAGACACTTTCTAGGAGGTGAGCGGGACAAAGACCTATAGATACATGGGATGAGATGAAGGCTTTGATGAGGAAGCGTTTTGTACCTAGTCATTACTATATGAGCATTTTTCAGAAGCTACAAAGCTTGTCTCAAGCAAATAGGAATGTGGAGGACTATTATAAGGAGATAGAAATCCTTATGACGAGGGCTAATGTTGAGGAGGATAGGGAGGCTATAATAGAACATTTCTTGGCTGGTTTGAATAGGAAAAAAGCAAATCAAGTGGATATGCATCATTATGTGGAAATTGAGGAGATGTTGCACATGGCCATCAAAGTAGAGCAACAACTCAAAAGGAGGGGTACCACAAGACCTAGTATTGCTTAAAACACTTAGAAAGCAAGCCTATTCACATGGAAACCCAATCTACCCAAGTTTGAAGATAAAGCCACCACACGGTCTAAATTCGAAGCTAAGACCGCACCATCCTCATCCAAGCAAGTAAATCAAATTCATCTTCAACTAGAAATCGAGATATCATGTGTTTCAAATGTTAAGGCAGGGGTCATATTGCAAGTCAATGTCCAAATAAGAAAGTCATGGTGATTCAGGAAATTGGAAAAATTGAATCTGAAGAGGAAGAGTTAGATAATGAATCCATGCCACCATTGGAGGACATTGATGATGAAGATGAAGATGATTACAAGTATTCGGTTCGTGGAGACTTATCATTGGTTGTTAGGAAAGCTCCAACTGTATATAAAGATGAGAAAAAAGTGCAACGAGAGAACATCTTTCACACTAGATGAAAAGTCAAGGATAAGGTATGTAGTATGATTATCGATAATGGAAGTTGTACTAATGTTGCTAGTGTTATATGGTTGAAAAACTAGGTTTACCCATTATGAAGCATCTAGAACCATATAAGCTACAATGGCTTAACGATTGTGGAGAGTTGAAGGTGAATAAGCAAGTGAAGATTGCATTCTCTATTGGCGATTATGAAAATGAGGTTATTTGTGATGTGGTGCTAATGCAAGCTGGTCATATGCTTTTGGGATGTCCATGGCAGTTTGATAAAGATACTAATCATCATGATCGTACTAATAAGATCGTCTTCAACTTTAAGGGTAAATGAGTGGTGCTTATGCCAATGACTCATAAATAGATTTTTGATGATCAATTGGCTTCACAAAGGAGGAGAGAAGCTAAACAACAACAAAATCAAACTGTGTCCAACAACCAAAAGAAGAAAAAGAGTGGTGAGGTTGAGAGTGCGAGAGAAAACGAAAAGAAAAAGAGTGGAAAGAAAAAAAAGAGTTTTTATGCAAAACAAAGTGAGATAAAGAAGCTTTTTGCCTGTAGAAAGCCTGTGACTGTAATGATGTACAAAGAAGCATATATGAATCATTTAACTAACCCTGATGAATTTGTTTTGCCTAGTTCCATTGTCTCTCTTTTGTAGGAGTTCGATGATGTCTTTTCCAAGGAGATTCCAAGTGGGTTGCCACTAATTAGAGAGATTAAGCATCAAATTGATTTTGTTCTAGGATCAACAATTCTAAACCGGCTGATTTATAGGAGTAATCCAGAGGAGACAAAGGAACTTCAAAAGCAGATTAGTGAATTGCTTGAAAAGGGATATGTTAAAGAAAGCATGAGTCCATGTGTTGTACTTGTGTTATTAGTCCCTAAGAAAGATGGAACATAGAGAATGTGTGTAGATTGTAGGGCTATTAATAGTATAACTATCAAATATCATCACCCTATTCCTAGGTTAGATGATATGTTTAATGAATTGTATAGTGCATGCATGTTTTCAAAAATTGATCTTAAGAGTGTTTATCATCAAATTCGCATGAACGAAGGTGATGAATGGAAAACAACATGTAAAACAAAGCATGGTTTGTATGAGTGGTTAGTTATGCCGTTTGGGTTAACTAATGCCCCTAGTACTTTTATGAGACTTATGAATCATGTTTTGTGTGCTTACATTGGAAAGTTTGTAGTTGTGTACTTTGACGATATCCTTGTATATAGTAGAAGTTTAGAAGAGCATGTAGGGCATCTTAGGTTAGTATTAGATATTCTTAGGAAAGAAAGACTTTATGCCAATCTTAAAAAATGTGACTTTTGTAAATCTGAGCTTGTATTTCTAGGCTTTGTGATTAGTGCTGCAGGTATCAAAGTTGAACAAGAGAAGGTGAAAGCCATTCAAGAGTGGTCCATGCCAACTAGCATCACCCCAGTTAGAAGCGTCCATGGTTTAGCTAGTTTTTATCAAAGGTTTGTTAAAGATTTTAGTATTGTTGCTACACCTTTGACAAAGGTTATTAAGAAAAGTGTAGGTTTTCAATGGGGAGAAGATCAAGAAAGGTCTTTTAATTTATTAGAAGAAAAACTAACAAATGCTCCTTTATTAGTGTTGCCTAACTTTTTCAAAACTGTTGAGATTGAATGTGATGCATCAGGAATAGGTATAGGTGTTGTTTTGATGCAGGAGGAAAAATCAATTGCTTATTTCAATGAAAAGCTTAGTGGGGCAGCCTTAAACTATCCAACTTATGACAAAGAGCTATATACATTGGTTAGAGCATTGGAGACATGGCAGCACTACTTATGGCTTAAAGAGTTTGTGATTCACATAGATCATGTGTCCTTGAAGTACATAAAGGGACAAGGAAAGCTCAATAGTTGCCATGGCAAGTGGATGGAATTCCTTGAGATGTTTCCCTATGTTATTCGCTACAAGCAAGGTAAGGAAAATATTGTAGCAGATGTATTATCGTGCAGGTATGTATTATTTTCTAGTTTGGATGCTAAATTATTTGGTTTTGAACAAATTAAAGAATTATACTCTTTAGATCCTGACTTTGGTGAAATTTACAAACATTGTGAAAAGCATGCTGAGGGAAAATTTTATATATTTGAGGGATTCTTGTTTAGGAAAAATAAATCTTGTGTGCCAAGTTGTTCTTTGCGTGATTTACTTGTTAGAGAATCTCATGGTGGGGGATTAATGGGACACTTTGGAATAGCTAAAACCTTAACTGTTCTACAAGAACATTTTTATTGACCACATATGAAAAGAGATGTAGAAAGAATTTGTGATAGATGCATTAAATGTAAGCAATCTAAATCATGGCTGCAACCAAATGGGTTGAACATGCCACTTCCTATACCTAACCACCCTTGGGTAGACATTTCTATGGACTTTATTTTAGGGTTGCCTAGGACAAGGAAAAGTAAGGATTCAATTTTTATGGTTGTGGATAGGTTCTCTAAAATGGCACATTTTATTGCATGTCATAAAACCGATGATGCATCTCATATTACTGATTTGTTCTTTAAAGAAATTGTTAGGTTGCATGGAATGCCTAGAACAATAGTATCTGATAGAGATGAAAAATTTTTGAGTTACTTTTGGAAAACATTATGGGTTAAGTTGGGTACTAAGTTGTTATTTTCTACTACTTGTCATCCACAAACTGATAGACAAACAAAGGTAGTAAATAGAACTTTGTCTACTTTGTTGTGTACTTTCATAAGTAAGAATATCAAAACTTAAGAAGCATGTTTACCTCATGTTGAATATGCTTACAATAGATCTGTACATTTAGCCACTAAATTTTCACCTTTTGAAATTGTATATGATTTTAATCATTTAACTCCATTGGATTTAACACATTTACCTTTGAATGAGCGAGCTAACTTAGATGGGAAAAAGAAAGGCAACTACATGAGAAGGCTAGAGCTAACATTGAGAGGAGAACCGAACAATACATGAAGCAAGCAAACAAAGGGCACCAATAAGTTGTTCTTGAGCCTGGAGATTGGGTTTGGTTGCATTTGAGAAATGAAATATTTCCGGCACAATGAAAGTCTAAGCTCATGCCATGTGGAGATGGTTCATTCCAAGTATTATAGCGACTTAATGACAATGCCTACAAATTAGATCTTCCAGGTGAGTATAATGTAAGTGCCACCTTTAATGTCACTAATTTATCTCCTTTTTGTGCAGGTGATGATTTGAAGACAAATCATTTTCAAGATGAGAGGAATGATGAGGATTAGGAGCACCTCAAGATGGAGTCCAGATCCACTTTAAATTTCTACAGGACCAATAACCAGGGCAAGAGCAAAGAGATTTAAAGAAGCATTAAATGGTTTAATCTAGGAGGTGTTTACAACCCAAGGAAGCAAGTTCATTATTGAGAATAAACTAAAATTGGTCCATATGACTGGGATGGTGGATGCCAATGTAAAAGAGAGTTTTAATGCATGGAATCCTACAACATGGTGATGCGGCACATTTTGATGACATGGATGGTGAAGTGGCATCCAACTAAGCTTGGCTGAATTTTATAACTAGGAAAACATTAATTTTTATTTATGTCTTAATTGGATTTTGGCATGTTGCCTATTTACTTTCCTAATTTAGTTTTTATTAGGTTTTTAAATTGCTTTCCTAATTTTATTAGAGTTGAATTTGTCAAAATATTAAAGGCCATTCAAATTAGGAAACTAGGAGCCAAATTAGGTTTCCTAAACCTAACCACATTAGGTTTCCTAAACCTAATCATATTAGGCTTCCTAAACTTAATTTTTGTCCATCTTTATTTTTTGTAAATTTAGGAAAGCTTTGTAATTTATTTTGCCTAGTTAAAGGCACAAAAGTCATGAATAAAAATTAGATTACAATTTAGATTTAAAATGAGAGTGATTCTCGTGGTTCTCTAAGAACTAAA
Source organism: Ziziphus jujuba (assembly GCF_031755915.1). Classification (NCBI taxonomy): domain Eukaryota; kingdom Viridiplantae; phylum Streptophyta; class Magnoliopsida; order Rosales; family Rhamnaceae; genus Ziziphus; species Ziziphus jujuba. Next base: position 4,699,041 of record NC_083381.1, on the reverse strand, counting down.
TTGAACTTTTCAAGCTTTGCTTGTGGAGTACAAATTTGACTTATCAATAGGTAATTCTGCACCCTATTGTGGCATTTTCACCATACCAAGGCTGTTATCTCAATATAGGTAAAGGGTCGAGGTCTTTCATTGATGATTTGTAGTTAGACGGTCCAAATCAATCTTATTATGGGTTTAGAGGCAAGTTGCTCTACGTTCGTATCAGCTTCCACTGCCTAGCCCAGGACTTTTTCTCAACAATCCTAAATCCATTTAGGGCTTAGGTTAAAGGTTAGTATTTGTGAGCTATTGGTCTTTTTTTTTTTTGTGTTTGCATTCCCTGTATCGTAATCAACATTAAACAACAAAAGATTATGTTTTGAGAAAAGTTTCATAGAATAACGGGAAAATTCTAGCTAGACCCCCTAAGGTTAAGGGAAAATACGAAATAGGCCTTAAGGTTTGTAAAATTTCAATCGTCACCTTTACGGAGTGATTCATCTATTCAAATTTATTCTCTTCCCTACGTAGTATATTGCAATAACATTAATACCCTTGTTTCATTAGTTGATGTAACCATTGGGATTTAAAAATTAATAAAATTTGAAAAAAGGTTGAAATACTGGTTAGAGACCATTTCAAACTAATGGCTAGTAGTTGAGGAGCTTCAATGACACCCTGTGGAAGACAAATTTTGTACAAAAACTAATGTTCTCATACAGACACACAAACACTGCTTATAAAACCAGCAACACTTTTTCTTCAAAAACCATTAAATTTCAACTTCTCTATGTCTCACAAAACCTGCTCATCTCTAAAATCCCCTTCCCTTTATCAAAAAGGCTTTTTCTCCTAAACACACAAAACCTGCAAAACACATATTAAATCCCTTAACTCAACAACACCTACAAAACACACTCCTCCAACCAAAGCTCACAATACCTGTACAACCCATAACAAAATCACAGACATAAAACCAGCAAAACTTCTTCAAAAATGACATAACCTTCTCATTCTCTATACTTCACAAAAGTTGTACAATTCCAACCCACAACAAAATCTCCATAACTCACAATAAAATCATAGAAAACAACTTAAGAAGCTGCTGATCATATACTCCATTATTGAAAATGCAAGCATTAAGTGGTAGGAGTGAAGCTAATGGATTTATAATCAAATTTAAAAATAGAAGGTGCAATTGTGGCAAAAAGGCAGGGGTCAAAATTTCAGAATTTACCAAGAACCCGTCAAAACTTTACTTTGTTTGCTTAGAAGGGAAATGCAATTATTACTCTTTTTGGATGCCAGATGAAATGGAGTTTAATATGGTTAATGGTGCAAGTAGTAGCAAGCGGAGGCAAACAAGATACAGTCAAACAATTGAAAATCAGAGGCAAAATGATATTAAATCATTAACTGTAAGAATCGAAAATTTAGAAGCAATGCAAGGTGGATTGAAGAATATGATGCTTATAAATATGTTATTTTTTTGGCATATCAGTTGTTATACTCACAATATGTATCATGAGTGTGAAAATAAATTAAAGTTTAAATAAAAGAACAACTTCAACACACAAGTAATATATAAAGTGTCTAAATATCCTATTAAACTCATCAGGTACATAAACTGATTACATTTCCATCATTAATCCCCCAAAGTGATAACTGTTATATACAATTGTCATGTGTGTTGTGCTTCAAAAACAAAGATGACACAGTCATATATGATGTACACATTCATATATACCAAATCACCTACTTACAATGTCATATGCACAAAAAGATAGGGTATTACATGTCATATTAAACCTAATCTGTCTAGTTGAAAATTATTATGTGAAAGTTAATACCCCACTGCACTAAATAAACAATTTGCCACTCCAAGATGTCCAAGTATATTGTATTCCTGAATGCAACAAAACATAATCTAACATAAGATACTAGTTAATTGTATCCACTTGAGGACAAAGTAATTGAGGTTCCTATTATCTTTGCTGAGAAAAAGCCCTTGGAACATTTGAGGCCGATGTTGATGGATTGTCATTTTCATTATTCCCCTAAATGTAGGAATATTATAACTAAAATATAAATTAATAGTTATTATTCAATTCAATAAAATTGAATAAACAAAATTAAAAGACTAATTAAATTACCTGCAAGGTTCTTTGCTTTTTTGCATTTCTAACAAAGCATGATCTCTTGTTGTGGCCAATGGTTTTGCATATGCCACATCTAAAAGTGAAAAATCTGTTCTGTTTTAGAGCTGGTTCATCATGTGCGCTCCTCCTTGTCATTTTTGCCTTCTAAGTCTCGTGTCATATGTTGGAGGCTACACCCTTTCCACATCAACTTCTAGCCATAGTGTCTCATCTAGTATAGGGTGAATCATACCACTATAAGTCTTAAAATAAGTTGCCTTGGTCAAACTCTTATCAACATATAGCAGGCTTCATCCTCATATGGTCGATAGCTACCATGGCATGCTTACATGGTATTCCAATCATTTGCCAAGATCCACATCCATATTAGGCTTTATTCAAGTCTATAATAAATACCTTTGTCTCATCTAAAAGCTCATAGTCATCATTACCAACCCAAATAACATTTAAATGTCGTCCTGCCTTGTGATTCCTATTCATCTTAATTTGGACATTCGGTGGAAGATCTATAGTCCAAGACAATACCTTCCTTTCTCGTCTCCTAAACCTGCCCATCATATTCCTCCTCAAAAATTTAACCAATTGTAGGATAGGTTTGCTTTTATACTCATTTGTTTGACTGTTAAAAGATCCAGTCATATTGTTGGTCACATGATCTGTTTTATCACTTTCATCAAAAGCATGTATGCTCCAATGACAAGCAGACATTTCCATAAGCCATTCATAAGCAGCTAGACTAACATTCTTTATGCCTTCCATGTTTTCTTCAAATTCCTTGACATTCGTTGACCTTGCTGCTGCCCAAAATATCTTTCTTAACTTCATTCCAGGAAATTTGCCTTTAAAATTGGAAAAAATATGCTTAGCACAAAATCTATATTTATCATTTGGCAAAATCTCATTCAAGGCTGCCAAAATCCATTTTTATCTATTAGACATAAAAAGTAATCTTTTAGTTTCATGCACCCCAATATACTCATTTAGTAAATTCAAAAACCACCTCCAACTATCCAAGTTCTCACCCTCGTAGATACATACTACCACAGGAAATATACTGTTGTTGGCATCCAAAGATGCAGCAGTTAGCAATATACCACCAAGTTGTCCTTTCAAATGGCACCCATCTAGACCAATGAATGGTCTACAACTCTTTAAGAACCCATCCTTCTATGTTGGAAAACTTAATAAGAACTTCTGGAAAGTGGGTTTCTCAGATAAAGCATTCCTCATAGCCATTACATGAACCAATGTACCAGGGTTCTTAATCCTTAAAATATTTCCATACTTATGCAGCTTTGAATAACTTTCACCATGGCCACCACCTAACCTGGCCAATGCCTTAGTTTTAGCCTTATACAACGTTGAATTCTTAACCTCCACTCCATATCTTGATTTGACCTTTGCAAACATCTAATGATGCGAACCCGCCGGAGCTCGCACCACCGACAACTCACTAGGGTACTGATCCGATACGGATGAAGACTGGACCGCTCACTAGGGCTCAAGCTAAGAGGTTTAAGGATAACCTTGTTGCCTTTATCTAGAAAGTAATTCATTCTCAAAAGGGCTTGTCCATACCTGAAGATAAAAGACCTATTTTAAGTATCCAAGTGGTGGAGGTTGATACATCGGACACCCATACATCGGACATTTTATATCGGACACCCATGTCTCGGACATCTAACCTCAGACTTCGGACATCGGATGTAACTTAGCTCGGACAGACATCAGTTAGCTCGAACAGACATAAGTTAGCTCGGACAGATATCAGTTAGCTCGGACAAACATAAGTTAGCTCGGACAGACATAAGTTAGCTCAGACATCAGGCAGACATAAGTTAGCTCGGACATCAGACATAAGTCGGCTTAGTTGTCAAACTAGTCAACTCGTTTTCTTATTTGCGTTTGACTTTTCTTTTTGGGTTTTTATTTATTTGCTGGACAAATAAGTTTAGGAAAGTTTTTATTTTATTATTTTGTTTGTAAATTAATTAATTCTTAATTGAAAATAAGGGAATTAATTAATTAGATTAGGAAAAGGAAAGATTAGGTCAAGCTAGAACTCTTCATTGTGTGGCCGGTTTTTCCTAGGGTTTTTAGGGTTTATTTTGTTTCTTTCAAAGCCTATTTAAAGGCTTATTTTTCAATAAGAATACAACTTTGATTTGATAAAGAAAATACTTGTGAGATTAATTATCTCTTTGTTCTTTGAGAACACCTAAAACACAATTAGAGAATTGGTTGTTTTAGCTTGACTTATCAATAGATTTTCCATCCCCCATTATGGCGTCTACATTATACCAAGGTTTCTAACCAAAGGTTGGTTAGGGGTTGAGGTCAATTCCATTAGAACCTGAACTTAATTAAGATCCGGACTAATATAATACAGGTTTAGGAGCAGGTCGTCCTAGGTTCGTATCATTTGGTATCAGAGCTAAATTTTGTTCAGGTTTGATATATCTTTATTTGCTTTATTTGTTTTAGTGTTATTATACAATTTTAGCATTAGGTTAAGGTTGCATCCATTCCATACATGTTCTGCATCTTAAAAAAAAAAAAAAAATTCATTCCTAGTTGAATTAGGATTTCCTAGTTTTACCATATTTTTTGTTTCCTAGTTTGTTGGTTGTTTTTCATCATTGTTCTTTTAATTTGGTTTTTGTTGATTATTCTTTGCTATTTTAGTCTTAAATATTTGCATTCATCTATTCAAAAAAAAAAAAAAAGAGTTTGCGGCAACATTTAAAAAAAAAAGAAAAAAAAAACTGCACATTTGTGTTTATTTGGAGGTCACGGGCTTGGTGAATTTTTGGAGTTGGAATTGCAAATTTGTTGTTTATTATTGCTACTTCAGTTGTGTCTGATATTCAGTGAGTGAAAAAAAAAACAAAATAAAAAAAAAAAGAAGAACAAGCCAAATAAAAATTAAAAAAAAAAAATTTCGGTTTGTTGGAGTTTGATTTGTTTGCTGGAAATTTGTTGGAGCTGCTGGTTTGTGATTATTTATTCAACATTTGAGTTGCTGGAGAATTATTTTTTCTGCTGGATATTTGGAATTGTGGGTGTTTAAATTATATGGATTAAAATTAGTTAAAGGATTTGATACAAAACTTGAATTACAAGAACAACAACCAACACTTTTCTATATTTTTGTTCTTTTTGATTCTCGTTCGTATTTGAATTTCTTTTTCTAGAATTTTATTCTTTAATTCATAATATATTACCATATGGTCAAGTTCTTAATTTCCTTTATTTTTCCTAGAAAAGCCTAAACTAGGTTTTATTGAATTCTTTCGGTATTGCCTACTTTTTGCTACTGTTTCGTTGATAAGTTTAATTAAAACATACTTGTGATCTAATTTCTATGTTGAGAGTGTTTTAATTAGAACTTAGAGATAATTCTTTGAGTGGAAAAAGGCAAGAGTGTGTGAGCTTAAAAGAGGGTAAAAGCCGAAACTAGTGTGCAAACACGAGTGTCGAGACCTTGTTTAAGTGAAACACGTGAGGCAATGAATATTGTGAGGATTTATTTTATTTTTGTAGTATTTTACTAACATGGAAAATTCTAGAATAAGAAGAGGAGATCCACCCTTGAGGATCAATGAGGAAGAGTCCTAGCATTCCATGGCGATGCCCGAGCTATCGGGAATGGAGACCAAGTGGACATGAGAGCTGTTTTGGAGTCAATAAAGCGGGTTAGTGCTCAAGTTGAGCATATGAATCAAAGAATGGGAAGGATAGAAGCCTCACAGGGAATGCCGAACACAAGAAATAGGCAATAATTCCATGGAGGACGAGGAGGTCGCGAGAGACTGAGAGAGGAATTTGATGAGGAGCCATTCAGTGGAGACTTTGAGGAAGGTATGGACGAAAATTTTGTTGTCCAAGATAGAGCTGGCCGTGGAAGGTATAGGAGGGAAGATACAGATGATGATTTGGGAAATATCAAGGTTAACATCCCACCTTTTATGGGTAAAAGTGATCCCGAAGCTTATTTGGAGTGGGAAGAAAAAATGGAGATGATTTTTGACTGCCACAACTATTCGGAAGGTAAGAAGGTGAAGTTGGCAGCAATGGAGTTTGGACATTATGCACTCCAATGGTGGACCAATGAGCAAAATACCTAAAGGAGAGTTGGTGATGATTTAATCTCGACATGGTGTCAAATGAAAGGAGCCACGAGGAAATGGTTTGTGCCATCTCATTACCATAGGTTGCTGCATCAAAGGCTTCAATCTTTATCTCAAGGAACTAGGTCCGTGAGGATTATTACAAAGAGATGGAGATGCTCATGATGAGGCTGAATATGAATGAGGATAGGGAGGCAACAATGGCAAGATTTCTTGGAGGGTTAAACCGTGACATTGCCAACCAACTTGAATTACAACAATACTTGGAATTGGAGGAGATGTTGCATGTAGTAATTAAGCTTGAGAACCAATTCAAGAGGAGGAGTGTTAGCACACGGTTTGGAGGAGTTTCTAGCAGTGGAAGGACAAGTTCAAGTGGCTGGAAAAACAATTCCACTTATGAAAGCAAGCTGAAGCCGAAACTTGGTGAAGAAGCTATCAACCGGCTGAGAAGAGACTTTAAAACCGAATCTACCCAAGCCATTAAAGGTGAGGTAAAATCTGAACCTAAACCTTAAAAGTCAAGAGAAATTATTTGTTTCAAGTGCCAAGGAAGAGGACATATAGCCAGCCAATGATCGAATAGAAGGATAATGGTAATTAGGGGTAATGGAGAGGTGGAATCCGAAAGTGAGGCTAGTGAGGCTGAAATCGAACAACAAGATGAAGGACTTGATGATGAGATCGAACCATTAAACACATCAAATGTTGAGCTAAATTTGTCTCAAGGAGGGTACTTGCTGTTTACAAGGATGAAGAACAAATTCAACGAGAGAACATCTTCCACACTCGTTGTGAAATACAAGGTAAAATTTGTAGCATGATTGTACATAGTGGGAGTTGTACTAATGTAATAAGTAACCTTGTAGTTGATAAATTGGGCTTAAAAACAATAAAACATCCTGAACCATATAGTTTACAATGGCTTAATGATAGTGGTGAGATGAAAGTAAACAAACAAGCCAAAGTAAAATTTAATATAGGTAGATATGAGGATGTAGTTTTATGTGGTATTGTACCCATGATTGCTGGACATATACTATTAGGTAGGCCATGGCAATTTGATAAAGATGCTACTCATTTTGGTCGAGAAAATAGTATTGTTTTCAGGTTTAAAGGGAAGAAGGTTAAGCTGGAACCATTATCTCCTAAAGAAGTTTACAAAGACCAATTACAAATACAACAAAGGAGAGAAGCCGATAAGCTCAAGGAAAAAGCAAGTATGGTACCAACAGCTTCACCATCCTTTCAAGAAGGTAAGAATGAGGTTGATGATCAAGGTAAGGTTTCTAAGACTCATATTGAGTGGAAAGATCAAGGGAAAATAGAAAGAGAGGGGAAAGAAAGTGGCAAAACTGAGAGCTTGGAGAAGGAAGAAAAATCCGAAGGTTTGCGCCAATCCAAGGGAAAAAAAGAAAAAGAAAGAAAAGAAAGGTTAAGTAGCAACTTTTATTTGAGTTTAGGGGATATTAATAAGGTTATTGAGTGTAAAAAACCTTTGCTGGTCATGATTTATAAAAAAAATTATTTTAATGATCAAACTAACTTTGAAGAACTTGAATTGCCAAGTTCAATGATTTCTCTTTTGAAGGAATTTGGAGATGTCTTCCCAAATGAGATTCCAAGTGGACTACCACCTATTCGAGGGATAGAACATCAAATTGACTTTGTTCCAGGGGCTGCCATACTAAATAGACCAGCTTATAGGAGCAATCCTGAAGAAACAAAGGAGCTGCAAAAACAGGTAAGTGATTTACTTGACAAAGGTTATATTCGTGAGAGTTTAAGTCCATGTGTTATACCTGTTTTGTTAGTGCCAAAAAAAGATGGTACATGGAGAATGTGTGTTGATTATAGGGCTATAAATAACATTACCATCAAATATAGACATCCCATTCCTAGATTAGATGATATGCTTGATGAGTTGCATGGTGCTTGCATGTTTACAAAAATTGATCTTAGGAGTGATTATCACCAAATTAGGATGAAAGAAGGTGGTGAATGGAAAACCGCATTAAAAATTAAATGGTTAGTTATGCCTTTTGGATTATCCAATGCACCTAGTACTTTCATGACGCTTATGAATCATGTAATGCGTCCATTTATTGGTAAATTTGTGGTTGTTTATTTTGATGACATTCTAATATATAGTCAAAATTTGGATGACCATGTGGATCAACTTAAGCCAGTTTTGCAAGTTCTTAGAAAGGAAAGATTGTTTGCTAACATTAAAAAATGTGAATTTTGCAAAGATGAGCTTGTGTTTTTAGGATTTGTAGTAAATGCTGCAGTATCAAAGTTGACCAAGCTAAGGTGAAAGCAACCCAAGAGTGGCCGGTTCCTACTTCTATCACCCAAGTGAGGAGCTTTCATGGCTTGGCAAGCTTTTATAGAAGATTTGTCAAGGATTTTAGTACCATAGCAGTACCATTGATTGAAGTTTCCAAGAAGAATGTCGACTTTAAATGGAGGGAAGTACAAGAAAAATCTTTTAATTTGTTAAAAGAAAATTTGTGTAATGCACCTTTATTAGTTTCCCAAATTTTTCTAAGACTTTTGAAATTAAGTGTAATGCTTCGGGTGTAGGTATTGGAGCTGTCTTAATGCAAGAAGGAAGACCCATAGCCTACTTTAATGAAAAATTAAATGGAGCTGCCTTAAACTATCCGACTTATGACAAGGAGATGTATGCTTTGGTGAGGGCTTTGGAGACGTGGCAGCATTATCTCATGCCAAAGGAGTTTGTGATTCACACGGATCTTGAGTCTTTGAAGCATAGCAAGGGTCAAGGAAAGCTCAACCGAAGGCATGCCAAGTGGATTGAATTTATTGAAACCTTTCCATATGTGATCTGCTACAAAAAAGGTAAGGAAAATGTGGTTGCCGATGCATTATCCCGAAGGTATGTACTCTTTTCTACCTTAGATGCTAGATTGCTTGGATTTGAACAATTGAAAGAACTTTATGAGCATGATAGTGACTTTGGAGAAATTTTTAGAACCTGTTTGAAACATGGATTTAATAAATTTTACATATTTGAGGGTTATTTGTTTAAGGAAAACAAACTTTGTGTGCCTAATTGTAGTATTAGGGAATTATTGGTTCGGGAAGGACATGGGGGTGGTTTAATGGGTAATTTTGGTGTTTTAAAAACTTTATCCTAACTGCAAGAACATTTTTATTGGCCTAACATGAGGAGAGATGTTGAGAGAATTTGTGAAAGATGTTTGAAGTGCCGAAAAACAAAATCAACATTGAAGCCGCATGGATTGTATAAGCCTTTGCCGATTCCTACCTATCCTTGGGTAGATTTATCTATGGATTTTATTCTTGGTTTATCTAGGTCAAGGACAGGTAAAGATTCAATATTTTTTGTAGTAGATAGGTTTTCTAAGATGGAACATTTTATTGCATGTAATAAAACTGATGATGCATCCAATATTGCTAATTTATTTTTCAAAGAAATTATGAGATTGCATGGAATGCCAAGAACTATTGTTTCGGATAGGGATGCTAAGTTCTTAAGTTATTTTTGGAAAAATTTGTGGGCTAAGTTAGGTACTAAGCTTTTATTTTCAACTACTTGCCACTACAAACAGATGGGAAAACCGAAGTTGTGAATAGAACCTTGTTCGCTTTGTTACGTGCTTTAATTAGTAGAAATTTAAGAACTTGGGAAGAATGTTTGCCACATGTTGAATTTGCTTATAATAGGTCTTTACATTCAGCCACTAAATATATACCATTTGAGATTGTTTATGGTTGTAATCCTTTGACTCTGTTAGATCTAACACCTTTACCTTTGAGTGAGCGTGCTAATCTAGATGGAAAACAAAAAGCTGATTTTGTAAAACAGATTCATGAGAAAAAAAAGGCAAATATTGAGAGGAGGACCGAGCAATATGCAAAGGTGGCTAATCAAGGCCTAAAATCAATGGTGTTTGAACCTGGAGATTGGGTGTGGCTGCATTTAAGGAAAGAAAGGTTTCCTGAACAAAGGAAATCCAAACTCATGCCAAGGGGCGATGGACTTTTTCAAGTTTTGGAGAGGATAAATGACAATGCCTACAAACTTGATTTACCAGGTGAGTATAGTGTTAGTGCCACCTTTAATGTTGCTGATTTATCTCCTTTTGCTGCAGGTGATGACTTTGATTTGAGGATAAATCCTTTTCAAGAGGAGGAGAATGATGCGAACCCGCGCGAGCTCGCACCACCGACAACTCACTGGGTACTGATCCGATACGGATGAAGATTGGACCGATCACTAGGGCTCAAGCTAAGAGGTTTAAGGACAACCTTGCTGCCTTTATCCAAAAATTAATTCATTCTCAAAAGGGCTTGTCCATACCTGAAGATAAAAGACCTGTTTTAAGTATCCAAGTGGTGGAGGCTGATACATCGGACACCCATACATCGGACATTTTATATCGGACACCCATGTCTCGAACATCTGACCTCGGACTTCGGACATCGGATGTAACTTAGCTCGGACAGACATAAGTTAGCTCGGACAGATATCAGTTAGCTCGGACAGAGATAAGTTAGCTCGGACATCTGGCAGACATAAGTTAGCTAGGACATCAAACATAAGTCAGCTTAGTTGTCAAACTAGTCAACTCGTTTTCTTATTTGCGTTTGACTTTTCTTTTTGGGTTTTTATTTATTTGCTGGACAAATAAGTTTAGAAAAGTTTTTATTTTATTATTTTATTTGTAAATTAATTAATTCCTAATTGAAAATAAGGGAATTAATTAATTAGATTAGGAAAAGGAAAGATTCGGTCAAGCTAGAACTCTTCATTATGTGGCCGGTTTTTCCTAGGGTTTTTAGGGTTTATTTTGTTTCTTTCAAAGCCTATTTAAAGGCTTATTTTTCAATAAGAATACAATTATGATTTGATAAAGAAAATACTTGAGAGATTAATTATCTCTTTGTTCTTTGAGAACACCTAAAACACCATTAGAGAATTGGTTGTTTTAGCTTGACTTATCAATAGGTTTTCCATCCCCTATTGTGGCGTCTACATTAAACCAAGGTTTCTGACCACAGGTTGGTTTGGGTTAAAGTCAATTCCATTAGAACCTGAACTTAATTAAGATCCGGGCTAATATAATATGGGTTTAGGAGCAGGTTGTCCTAGGTTCGTATCATCTGAGCTACATTCATGTTAGGATTGTCCCTAAACTCTTGTTCAAATTTCAAAGAAATCCACTCAACAGTCACCAATGGATTTATGGTCAATTTAGTATATTTATTGATACGAACCTAGGACAACCTACTCCTAAACCCATATTATATTAGCCTAGATCTAATTATGTTAAAGTTCTAATGGTCACCTTGACCCCTAACCAACCTCTGATTAGAAACCTTGGTATATAATGAAAATGCCACAATAGGTGATGGAAGACCTATTGATAAGTCAAAACTAAAACACTCACTTTCTAATGGTGTTTTAGGTGTTCAAAGAGAACAAAAAGAATTCAATCTCACAAATTAATTTCTGTATAAAATTCAAGCTTCATTCTTATTGAAAAATAAGCCTTTAAATAGGCTACAAAGTCACAAAATAAAAACCTAAAAACAAAGGGAAAACCAACCATACAAAGTAGTTTCCTATGGTGGCCGAAATTCTCACTCATTTCCTAATCTAATTTGGATTAATTAATTCCTTTATTTTGAATTAGGAATTAATTAATTTACAATGAAAATAATAAAATAATAACTTTCCTAAACTTATTTTTCCAAAAAATAAATAAATAAAAACTAAAAAGTAATGGTAATTTCCTAAAACAAAAAGTAGAATCAAATTAGGAAACTATAATCCTAGCTTTTTGACTAAGTTAACTTTGACCAATCTTTGACCAAATTGAGCTCCAAATCAACTTCAATATGCTTTGTAGGATGCCAAATAAGCTGACCATGAAGCCCCACATGTTGCCCTTTCTTGGAAGAAAGATAAAAAGCCAACTTAGCAAAATATAGTAAAAATTAAGCCAAATTTGAAACTGTCCGTACAACCCCTTTTAGAATGCCTTTGAAGCTGGCTTGACTTGATTCCATATCCTCTTAGACATATGTATTGATTCCCTAAAGAGTTGGAACCATTTCATGTTGCCCGTTGTCTATGTTTGCACCAAAACTGCTACCCGGGTTCGTATCGGCTTCCACCACTTGGATGCTTAGAATAGGCTTTGTATCTTCAAGTATGGATAAGCTCTGTTGAGAATTGATTACCCCCTGTATAAATGCTCACAAGTTGTCCTTAAATGTTTTCATTTGAGCTCTTGTGATTGGCTTGGCCTTCATCCGTGTCGGTTCAGCACCCCAGCGGGTTATCGGTTGAGCTGGCTTGGGCGGAATCACATCATTTATATTCTTCATTATATATCTTAACTTAAAAACTTTGACCATCAGGCATTAGGGATGCATGTATCCTCCATGGACATCCTTCTGCAGTACAATGTACAGTAACTCTATCCTTTTCATTTTTAAGTCTTATATAACTAAAATCCTTCTTCTATGGCATAATCCAACAAAACATTTCAATAGTTGATAACATTGTCAAAAATCAGTCCATTATACAAGTAAGGTTTTCCATTTGGTCTAGGCACATAAACAATGCCTACCATTTGCCTAGACATTCTAGTAATTGGGTTCTCTCCTCAGAATCAATTCCAACACTCCTATCATCATCATTTGACTCATATACATCAAAATTATCATCACTTTCGAGGTTCACATTTGAATCCTCATCTACACTAGAGTCCTTATATATAGTTTCATCTTCACTCATCCAAACTGTTCTAAGGCATTAGATTCCCTAGGAGTTTAAATTGAGGAAGGCATGGTTCAGTTTCAGATTAAGATTCATAAGTGGCAACTGGTTCTGATTGGGGTTCAAATTGATGTTGAGTTTCAGTTTCAGCTTGGATAGGGGTGTCATTTAGGATTGGAATTTCATTAGGTTAATGAATGCCATTTGTTGGGTCATTTTTTGGATCATCATTAAGATTATACATGTCTAATGGCAAAAATGCTATCTCCGTTCTAATTCTCTCAACAGCTTTTTCTTTAAACATTGCAAACAACGCCAACAAATCCACATCATTCTCTATAAACATACTATCCCCCATAGTCGAAGGTAACCTAACTTTAACAGATATCTTCTTCCCTATAATTCAAAACAAATCTATTACAATCTCAAATAACATCTTGCTGTAAATAAGAAATAAATAAATAAAACTCAATGTCTAATAGCTATTTAACATTCAAACACCATATATCAAAGGTTCAAATACCACATATCAAGAATAGAACATCTACCATTCTAAAGTGACAATCCAAGAACAATTACCATTTATCAAAAAATTGTATAGGTGTGTGACTCACTACAACATGTGTTTTTATTTGGAAGGCAACAGTTATTATGAGTTGTGGGAATTACCTCCACTCTGTCAAAGCCATGTTCATCTTTTCCTTTTCTTTTTCTTTTTTTTTTTCTATTTAAGAAAGGGGATTTAGAGGACTATCGAAAGCTTACCTAAATCAAGAGGGGGAAAAATGCTCAACCTAAATGTACAGAAAAAGAAATAACTAACCTTCTTGTTCGAAAGATCCAACTTTTTCTCAAGTGTTTCCCTTCTTGGCTACCTAAATCTACACAAACTGTAAACTAGATGAAATCAAAAAATAAAGTAATAAACCATATCCAAACAAACACACTAATCAACAACAAAAGCTTCACATAAACTTACCAATGGTGGTTTGGGTTTCTTTCCTTCCTTTTTTCAGTGTGAGCTTTTAGGTTTTTGAAAGTATAGTTTAAGGATATGATGGCAGGAACAATGGGTAGAGAACAACAATGATGCCAATTTTCTGGGTAAAGACTGCACAATGTGTAGAGAACAACAATGGCACCAATTTTGATAAGAATCTGCCAGAGCCCGCATATCCGACAACCCATTGGAGTGCTAATCCGATACGGATGAAGACCGGACCGATCATTAGAGCTCAAACCAAGAGATTTAAGAAAAAATCAGCTGATTTTATTCAATGAGTAATTAATTCTCAAAAGGGCTTGTCAATACCCGACGATACAAAGCTTGTTTTAAGCATCCAAGTGGTAGAAGCTATTGCGGACCCAGGTAGCTGTTTTAGTGCAAATATAGACTCCGGGCAGCCACAAACGGATCCAACACTTATTAGATTCAATGGATATTACCAAGAGGCCATGGAATCATGAAAAGGCAAAATCAAAAGCACCTAAAACCAGCTTGTACGAATAGCATTAGGCTTGGTCTCGGGTTTGGCTTATTTATGGCTAGCAATTGCCATGATTCTCTAACACGTATCATTTGGTATTAAAGCCAAGATTTTGTTTAGGTTTGATCTATCTTTATTTGCTTTATTTGTTTTATGTTAATCTACAATTTTAGCATTAGGTTAAGGTTGCATCCATCTCAAACACGTTCAGCATCTTTAAAAAAAAAAAAAAAATCTCCTTCATAGCCAAAATTAGGTTCTTTATTTTACTGTATTTTTGCTTCCTAGTTTGTTGGGCTCTTTTCTTCATTGTTCTTGCTAATTTAGTTTATTGTTGATTTTTCTTTGCTGTTGTTGATCTTAATTATTTGCATTCATATATTTAAAAAAAAAAAAAGGAGGAAAAAGGAATTGCGGCAACATATATAAATTCATAAAAAATTAAAAATTTATAGTTTGTATTTGGTGGTCATGGGTTTCATAGTTATTTGGTGTCAGAATTGCAATTTTAGTTGTTAATTCTTGCTACTGCAGTTGAGATTATATACTGTGAAAAAAAAAAAAAAAGAGAAGAAGTAAAGCTGAATAAAAAAAAAAAAATCAGTTTTTGTTGAATTTTGAGTTTGGAATTTGTTTGCTGCAAATTTATTGGAACTGCTGAGTTGTTGATTATTTATTCAATATTTGGAGTTGCTGGAAGTTTAATTTTTCTGCTGGATATTTGAATTTTGGGTACTAAAATTATTTGGATTAAAATTAGTTAAAGGATTTGATACAAAAACTTGAATTACAAAGAACAACAACCAACAACTATCTTATATTTTTGTTCATTTTGATTCTTGTTCGAGTTTGAATTTTTTTCTCTAAATTTTATTCTTGGATTCTTAATTTCTTACCATCTGATCCAGTTCTTATTGGTTCTGAAACTTTTTTTTTTAATTTGCCTTATTTTTGCTTAGAAAAGTCGAGAATTAGGTGTTTAAAATTCACTCGGTATTACATTTTTGCTTAGAAAAGCCGATAATTAGGTGTTTAAAATTCACTCGGTATTGCTTGCTTTTTGCTAATGTTTTGTTGATAAGTTTAATTAAACATACTTGTTATCAAATTGTTGTTTTGTGGGTGTTTTAATTAGAACTTGGAGTTAATTTTTTGAGTGGAAAAAGGCAAGAGAGTGTGAGCTTAAAAGAGGGTAAAACCCAAAACTAGTGTGCAAACACGAGTGTCGAGACCTTACTTGAGTGAAACACGTGAGGGAGTGAACTTGGTGAGGAATTATTTTATTTTTGCTATATATTTACTAACATGGTAGATTCAAGAGTGAGAAGAGGAGATGTACTATTAAGGATTAATGAAGAGGAATCCATAAAATTCAAAGGTGATTCCTAAGCTACGGGGAGTGGAGATGAGCACATGGATATGAAGGCCATCTTGGGGCAATTACAGCAGATAAATGTTTGATTTGATCATATAGATCAAAGGATAGACAGGTTAGAGACTTCATAAGGTGGACAGAATCTGAGACAAGAATTCATGGAGGCCGAGATCGAGGTCGAGGAGCCGACCTAGAGAGGAATTCTGGGAAGGTAATTTTGGAGATGACTTTGATGAGGGTTCTGATGAAATTTTTGCTTACCAAGGAAGGAAACACCTTGAGAGACCAGCAAGGGAAGAGATGATGATCTTGGAAATATCACCTTTCATGGGAAAAAGTGATCCAGAGGCATACTTGGAATGGGAGGACTGCATGGAGATGATCTTCGGTTGTCACAACTATTCGGAGGCCAAGAAAGTTAAGGTGGCACCAATGGGATTTGGAAATTATGCCTTCCAATGGTGAACAAATAAGCAAAGTGCCCGAAGAGGAATTAGAGATGAACCCATCACTACTTGGCGACAAATGAAAGGAGCCATGAGAAAGAAGTTTGTGCCAAGTCACTACCAAAGGTTGCTGCATCAAAGACTCCAATCATTATCACAAGGTAGTAGGTCCGTGGAGGATTATTACATGAAGATGGAGATGCTCATGATGAGATTGAGCATGAATGAAGATAGAGAAGCAACCATGGCACGATTTCTAGGTAGATTGAATCGTGAGATGGCTAATCAATTGGAATTGCAACAATATGTAGAATTGGAAGAGATGTTGCATGTAGCTATCAAACTTAAGAATCAATTCAAGAGGAGGGGCACAAGTACATGGCTTGGAGGAGTTTCAAGCAGTGGAAGGACAAATCCAAGTGCTTAGAGGATAAATCCCACCTTTGAAGTAAGACAAAAGCCGAAACTTCGAGAAAAGAGCACCAATCGACCAAAAAAGGGAGTGCAAAACCGAATTTGTCCAAGCATCAAAGAATGAAGGTAAATATGATCCTAAACCTTCTATAACTCATGATATTGTGTGTTTTAAGTGCCACGGAAGAGGACACATCGCTAGCCAATGTCCGAATAGGAGGATCATGGTGCTGAAAGGTAATGGTGAGCTAGAATCTGAAAGTAAGGAAATTGGAGATGAAGCCGAATTTGATGATGAAGAACTTGGAGATGAAGGACATGATGAATCCAAAACACTCAAGGCATCTAGGGCTAATTTAAGTTTGGTGGCAAGAAAGGTTCAAAGAGAGAACATCTTCCACACCCGATGTGAAATTCAAGGTAACATTTATAGTATGATAATTGATAGTGGGAGTTGTGCTAATGTAATTAGTAATTAGTAATGTTGTGGTTGATAAATTAGGCTTAGCAACAATTAAACATCCAGAACCATATAGATTACAATGGCTTAATTATAGTGGTGAAATGAAACTAAACAAATAAGCCAAAAATAAAATTCAGCATTGATAAATATATGGATGTTGTATTATGTGATGTTGTTCCTATGCATGCGGGTCATATTTTGTTGGGTAGGCCATGGAAATTTGATAAAGATGCCATACATTATGGGAGAGAGAATTCCATTGTATTTAAATTTAAAGGGAAAAAGATTAAGCTGGAGCCATTAACTCTAAAAGAAGTATTTAGAGATTAACTTCAAATGCAAAAAAGGAGGGAGGCCGAAATGCTTAAAGAAAAGGCTAGTATGGCACCCATGCCTTCAACAACTAGCTTTGGAGATGTTAATAAAGCCATTTTGAGTAAGAAATCATTGCTGGTCATAATTTATAAATATGCTTATTTAAAGATGCTTTTGTTATATAAAACTTTATCTGCATTGTTGAGAGCTTTACTAAGTGGAAATTTGAAAATTTGGGAGAGATTATTTGATAACTTTAAAAAGTATGATTTTTGTCATAATGAGCTTGTATTTCTAGATTTTTTTGTGATAGTATTTGACCCAGGAGAATGGCTTCGGTTGCATTTAAGAAAGGATAGGTTTCCTGAACAAAGAAAGTCAACGCTTATGCTATGTGCAGACAAACCTTTTCAAGTTTTGGAGTGGATTAATGACAATGCTTACAAACTTGATTTATGGGGTGAGTATAACATTAGTGCTACATTTAATGTTGCTAATTTATGTCCTTTTGCTGCAGGTGATGATTTTGAATTGAGGACAAATCCTTTTCAAGAGGAAGGGAATGATGAAAATCTGCTCGAGCCTGCACAACCGACAACCCGCAGGGGAGCTGATCGAATACGGATGAAGACAGGGCTGATCAATACAGCTCAACCCAAGAGATTTAAGGACAAACTGGCTGCTTTTATGATGCGAATCCGCTCGTGCCCGCACAACCGACAACCCGCTGGGGTGCTAACCCAATATGGATGAAGATCAGGCCGATCACTAGGGCTCAAGCTAAGAGGTTTAGGGACAACCTTTCTGCCTTTATCCAGGAGGTAATTTATTCTAAAAAGAGATTGTCCATACCTAAAGATACAAGGCCTGTTTTGAGCATACAAGTGGTGAAAGCCGATACAGACCGGGCAGTGGGAAATGGGTTCAAATCTTCTTGATATCACTAAGAAGGCATGGGAACTGATCAAAAGCAAAGCTTTACTGGTCATTTAAGTGGTGTGCGCATGAGAGAGAAAATGGTCGGTTTTTCCTATATTTTGTGCTGGCTTTACTGTATTTTGCAGAGTTGGTTTTTTCTCCTTCCTCCAAGCAAGGGCAATGTGTGGGACTCCATAATAAGCTTATTTGGCATCCTAAAAAGCATATTGAAGCTGATTTGGAGCTCAAATTGGTCAAAGATTGGTCAAATTCAACTTAATCAAAAAAGCTAGTATTTTAGTTTCCTAATTTGATTCTACTTTTTGTTTTAGGAAATTACCATTATTTTTTGGATTTTATTTATTTATTTTCTGGATAAATAAGTTTAGGAAATTTATTATTTTAATATTTTTATTGTAAATTAATTAATTTATAATTCAAAAATAGAGGAATTAATTAATCCAATTTAGAATATGAAAGTATGCAAATTTTGGCCACCTTTAGGAAACAACTAGCATGGCCGGTTTTTCCTTTTTGTTTTAGGATTTTATTTTGTTTTCTCTTAGCCTATAAAAGGGTTTGCTTTTTAGGAAGAACACACCATTAATAATATTCAGATTTTATTTTATGAGATTAAATTTCTCTTTGTTCTTTTGAACACCTAAAACACCATTAGTGAGTGAGTGTTTTAGTTTGACTTATTAATAGGAAATACATCACCTATTGTGGCATCTTCAATATACCAAGGTTTCTAATCACAGGTTAGTTAGGGGTCAAGGTGACCATTGGAACTTGAACACAATTAGATCGAGGCTAATATAATACAGGTTTAGGAGCAAGTCGTCCTAGGTTCATATCATTTGGTATCAGAGCCAATTTTTTTTCAGGTTTGATCTATCTTTATTTGCTTTATTTGTTTTCGTATTATTCTGCAATTTAAGCATTAGGTTAAGGTTGCTTCTATCATCATACACGTTCTGTATATTTTTTTAAAAAAAAAAATTCATTCCTAGTTAAATTAGGTTTTCCTAGTTTTATCGTATTTTTGTTTCCCAGTTTGTTGGTTGTTTTTAATCATTGTTCTTGTTAATTTGGCTATTGTTGATTTTTGTCTTTGTTGTTTTAGTCTTAAATATTTGCATTCATATATTCAAAGAAAAAAAATAAAGGGTTTATTGTTGGAGGCCACGGGTTTGGTGAGATTTTACTATTGGAATTGCAATTTAGTTGCTAATTTTTGTTACTGGAGTTGTGTTTGATATTTAATGAAAAAAAAAAGTCGAATAAAAAAAAATTTGGTTTGTTGAATTTGGTGTTAAAATTTGTTGCTGGAAATTTCTTAGAGCTTCTATTTGTTGATTATTTATTCAATATTTGGAGTTACTAGAGAATTATTTTTGTTGCTGGATATTTGAATTTTGGGTGCTTAAATTATTTGGATTAAAATTAGTTAAAGGAATTGATACAAAACTAGAATTACAAGAACAACAACCACTACTATTCTCTATTTAGTTCAAATTGATTCTTGTTCGTTTTTGAAATTCTTTTTCTAAATTGCTATTCTTGAACCCTTAATTTCTTACCATCTGGTCCAATTCTTATTGATCCCAAAACATACCACCTTTCATGGGGAAAAGTGACCCGGAGGCTTGCTTGGAATGGGAGGAGCGTATGGAGATGATCATCGATTGCCACAACTATTCGGAGGCTAAGAAGGTGAAATTGGCAACAATAGAATTTGGCCATTATGCACTCCAATGGTGGACCAATGAGAAAAATACCTATAGGAGAGTTGGTGATGATTTGATTACTACATGGCAACAAATGAAAGGAGCCATGAAGAAACGATTTGTACCATCACACTATCATAGGCTACTGCATCAAAGACTTCAATCTTTATCTCAAGGAAGTAGGTCTGTAGAGGATTATTAGAAGCAAACGGAGATGCTTGTGATGAGGTTAAGTATGAATGAAGATAGAGAAGCAACCATGGCAAGGTTTCCTGGTGGTTTGAATTGTGAAATAGCCAATCAACTAGAATTGTAACAATATGTGGAATTAGAGGAGATGTTGCATGTGGCTATTAAACTTGAGCATCAATTCAAGAGGAAGGGTGTAAGCTCATGGTTTGAGGGTGTTTCCAACAGCAGAAGATCAAATCCAAGTGGCTGGATAAACAATCCTACCTTTGAAAACAAGCCAAAGCCGAAAGTTGGAGAAGAAAGTTCAAATCGTTCTAAGAGAAAGGCTAGAACCGAATCTGTCAAATCATTAAAGAATGAGGTAAATCTGATCCTAAACCCTCAAGATCTAGACAAATTATTTGTTTTAAGTGCTAAGGACTAGGACACATCACTAGCCAATGCCCGAAAAGAAAAATCATGGTGTTACAGGGTAATGGTGTGCTAGAATCCGAAAGTGAGAAAAGTGGGGGAGAGGTCGAATAGGATGATGAAGAACTTGGAGGGATGAGCATGAGGAATCCAAAACACTTCAACCTTCAAAGGCTAACTTAAGCTTAGTTGCAAGGAGGGTCTTTATTGTATATGAAGATGAGGATCAAATTTAAAGGAAGGACATCTTCCACACTCGATGCAAAATTCAAGGTAACATATGTAGTATGATTATAGATAGTGGGAGTTGTGCAAATGTAATTAGTAGCATGGTAGTTGATAAATTAGGCTTAACAACTATTAAACATCCAGAACCATATAGATTACAATGGATTAATGATAGTGGAGAGATAAGACTAAATAAGCAAGTTAAAGTAAAATTCAACATTGATAAATATATGGATGTTATATTGTGTGATGTTGTGCCTATGCATGCTGGTCATATATTGTTGGGGAGGCCATGGCAATTTGATAAAGATGTTATACATTATGGGAGAGAGAACTCTATTATTTTTAAGATTAAAGGAAAGAAGGTTAAGTTGGAGCCGTTGACCCCGAAGGAGGTTTTTAGAGAACAATTACAAATGCAACAAAAGAGGGAAGCCGAGAAGCTAAAAGAGAAGGCTAGTATGTCACCAACGGTTCCACCATCCATTCAAGAGGGAAAAGGTGAGCTTGCTATCCAAGGTAAGCCTTCTAAAACCTAGGTTGAGTGGAAAAATTTTAATAAAACCGAGAGTGAGAAATTTGGAGCAAAAGCCAAGAGTGAGAAAGGTAAGATGGTCGTGAGTGAGAAAGGAAAACAAAGAAATGAAAAGAAAAATAAAAAATTTTATCTTAGCTTTGGTGATGTTAATAAAGCCATTTTGAATAATAAACCATTACTGGCTATGATTAATAAAGATGCTTATTTAAAGATGTTTTTGCTGTATAGAACTTTATCTGCCTTGTTGAGAGCTTTACTTTATGGAAATTTGAAAATTAGGAAGAGATTATTTGCTAACTTTAAAAAGTGTAATTTTTACCATAATAAGTATGTATTTCTAGATTTTGTTGTGATAGTGTTTGATCCAGGAAATTTGGTTTGGTTACACTTACAAAATAAGAGGTTTCCAAAACAAAGGAAGTCAAAGTGTATGCCATGTGTGGATGGACCTTTTCAAGTTTATGAGCGGATTAATGGTTATAAACTTGATTTAGTAGATGAGTATAATGTTAGTGCCACATTTAATGTTGCTAATTTATCTCCTTTTGCTGCAAGTGATGACTTTGATTTAAGGGCAAATCATTTTCAAGAGGAGGGGAATGATGCGAATCCGC
Organism: Ziziphus jujuba; assembly: GCF_031755915.1. Lineage (NCBI taxonomy): Eukaryota > Viridiplantae > Streptophyta > Magnoliopsida > Rosales > Rhamnaceae > Ziziphus > Ziziphus jujuba. The sequence goes on along the minus strand of NC_083381.1, from coordinate 4,676,864 downwards.
CTGTGCCCGCACAACCGACAACCTGTTAAGCTGCTAACCCGATATGGATGAAGACCGAGTTGATCACTAGGGCTCAAGCTAAGAGGTTTAGGGAAAAAAATTGCTGCCTTTATCTAGGGCATAATTCATTCTCAAAAGAGCTTGTCCATACTTGAAGATACAAGGCCTGTTTTGAGCATACAAGTGGTAAAAGCTAATGCGGACCCGAGTAGCGGTTTTGATGCATTTATGGATTCTGGGCAGTGGGAAATGGATTCAAATCTTCTTGAATTCACTTGATATCACTAACAAGTCATGGGAACTGGTCAAGACCAAAGCTTTACTGGTCATTTAAGTGGTGTGTGCATGAGAGAGAAAATGGTCGATTTTTACTGTATTTTGTGTTGGCTTTACTGTATTTTGCTGAGTTGGTTTTTTCTCTTTCCTCCAAACAAGGGCAATGTGTGGGACTCCATAATAAGCTTATTGAAGCTGATTTGGAGCTCAAATTGGTCAAATATTTATCAAAGTCAACTTAGTCAAAAAGCTAGTATTTTAGTTTTCTAATTTGATTTTACTTTTTGTTTTAGGAAATTACCATTACTTTTTGGATTTTATTTATTTATTTTCTGGACAAATAAGTTTAGGAAATTTATTATTTTAATATTTTCATTGTAAATTAATTAATTCCTAATTCAAAAATAGAGGAATTAATTAATCCAATTTAGATTAGAAAAGTATGCAAATTTTGACCACCTTTAGGAAACAACTAGCATGGCCGGTTTTTCCTTTTTGTTTTAGGGTTTTATTTTGTTTTCTTTAACCTATAAAAGGGCTTGTTTTTTAGGAAGAACACACCATTAATAACATTCAGAATTTATGTTATGAGGTTGAATTTCTCTTTGTTCCTTTGAACACCTAAAAAACCATTAGTGAATGAATGTTTTAGTTTGACTTATCAATAGGAAATCCATCACCTATAGTGGCATCTTCAGTATACCAAGATTTCTAATCACAGGTTCGTTAGGGGTTAAGGTGACCATTGGAACTTGAACATAATTAGATCCGGACTAATATAATACGGGTTTAGGAACAGGTTGTCCTAAGCTTGTATCATTTTATACAGGGAGTAATTAATTCTCAAAAAGACTTGTCACCCAATGATACAAAGCCTATTTTAAGCATCCAAGTGGTGGAAACCGTTACGAACTTAGGTAGTTTTTTTAGTGCAAATATGGACTTCAGGCAGCCACGAATGAATTCAATGGATATCACCAAGAGGCCATGAAATCATGACAAGGCAGAATCAAAAGCATCTAAAACCAGCTTGTACAGATAGCATCTCAATTTGGTCAAAAATATGTTGTTTAGCCGCTAGCTTTGACTTTTCTTCTTGTTCAAGCAAGTTTGACTTATTCCAATCAAGGGGCAACGTATGGGAATCATTATTAATCATATTTGACATCGTACATGACATACGGAAACTGACTTGGAGCTCAAACAAGCTATAGATTGATCAAAGTTAGTTTAGTTGTCAAACTAGTCAACTAGTTTCCTAATTTGAACATTGTCTTTTGTTTTAGGAAACTAGCTTTTATTTTGGTTTTATTTATTTAATTTTTTGGACAAAGCAACTTAGGAATGTTATTATTTTATTATTTTCATTGTAAATTAATTAATTTCTAATTCAAAATAAAGGAATTAATTAATTCAAATTAGTTTAGGAAAGTAGTGTGAGAATAGGCCAATATGTTTCCTTTTCTCTTTGGTGGCCGGTTTTAACCTAAATTTTTAAGGTTTATTTTTTTGTGACTCTAGCCTATTTGAGGGCTTAATTTTGAGGTAGAACAAACCTTCAATAATATTTCATAAATTATTTTGTAAGATAAAATTCTCTTTATTCTCTTTGAACACATAAAACACCATTAGAGAGTGAGTGTTATAGTTTTAACTTATCAATAGGACATCCATAGCCGATTGTGGCTTCTTCATTATACCAAAATTTCTAATCACAGATTGGTTAGGGGTTAAGGTTTTCCCACAAGAACTTGAACTTAATTGAGATCCGGACTAATATAATACGGGTTTAGGCACCAGTCGACTTAGGTTCGTGTCAAATTTTTTGGGCAATAAGCATGGTTCTGTTAGATTTTTTATAGGACTGAGAAATAGAAACTTCTTGAACGTGATTTGCACATTGCCCAAGCCTTTTTCAACGTCATCTCATGCATAAAAACCACATTTTTAGTCTAAAATTACATTATTACCCATTTTCAGTTAAATCTAACGGGGAAAGCTTAACGGCAAGGGAAGTAAATGTAATTATACTAAAACTAAGGGTAACATCTGTAATTATAATGAATCTGAGGGGGTCTAAACGAAATTAACCCTAGAATAACCAATCTGCATGGTACACATTTAGGGAAAAGTTGTCATGACATCTTACTTTGAAAATTCATCCAAATCGAAGGTCGTTTATTTCTAAATTCCATTCCTATAGCACTATTCATTGGCCTATAGAATAAAAGCTATGAGTCACATTATAATACAATTAAGTTGACTAAATTACAATAACACTGCATGCATATATAGAAGCAAAGATATAGAATAAATGCAGGAAAAACTGCTAAAAACATTACTTTTTAACTGATGGCCTTCAAAAAACTGCTAAGACTGTTCTCATATGGTGAACTCAAAAAATGCACCAATAAATTCTTAGAAAGAAATTTAATTAGAATTTTGATAAACTATGTATTTGGCATGTGAAATAGTTAGAATTCAAAGGATTCTGTCGAAAGATTGCCTTTTTTTTTAAATAGTTTTTTTTGTCTTTTTTTATTGCATATTTTAAAATTGGATAAATGGGAGAGTTATAAAATTTCAGAAATTGATAAATGGCCCTTTGTCTTTCAATTCGCATTTTTTCCTTCAATTTGTTGTTTATTTTTTTGTATTTGGTTTAAGGAGATTCGTAGATTGAAATAAATGCCTCATCTTGACACTGCATTCATAAACGAGCGTGTAAAAATTTTACGGCTTATTAACTCCTGCATTGTCTTCTTTAGAAGTCACAGTTGGAGATTAGTTTTCTAAGCATGTCAACAAGTATTAGTGAAGTTCAACTGATCCGGATGTGCTCATATGGGCAATATATGCATATAAAAATGTCAAGGACAGATAAGAACCTAAATATTCAATTTCGAAAATGCTTAGATGAAGAACAAGTTGTACATAATTGTTAATTTGTTGAGTTTTCATTTGTTTTCGCTTATAAAATAATTAAATTCTATATTTTTAATTGATACATGAAAAATGATGTGGTAAATCCATTTGGGCAAAAGAATGAGATCCTAAACTTGACAAAATGGATATACTTATAGGTGAACTTCATCTTTTGTCATTGCAAATGGAGAAATCTAATAATATTCTTGAGGCAATTCAGAAGAATATTAAGAGCAGCCACCAATATGACCCTAAGATTGTTATAGTTATTGTAATTTTATTATTTCTTTTATTTAAAATGTTTTCCTAATGACCTAGTGATCATATATGTGTCTATTGGTAAACTAATTATGTACTAAATTCTGCTATGTGTTTGTTAAGCACCATATGTAATCCATAAAAATATGACTTGTTTTGTTGAAACTGTCAGTTAAAATTATCTATAAAATATGACTTGTTATGTTCAACTGTTTGGTGAATTAAATGGCATTTCTACATTTGTTGTTGAATGTAAATGAATCACAGAAAAGGGTAGTAATGGATACACTTGGTAAAGTTCAGTGCAACTGCAAAGCTAGTGCTCAACTTATATTGGGTCCACCAGGAACAAAGGGGATTCTCTAACACAACGGATGGGTTCTCAGAGGTAACAAAGTTTTTATATAGGGAAATTGATTAGAGGTTTAACACAATTGTATCTGATTTGAATCATCTACAATATGTTGGAGAATGCAAGTTATCATGGATGGTGCTCCTTATCTGAGGAAGGTAGATCTGAGAACTTATTTTGCATATCAAGAAATGTCATCTGCTCTTGCGAAGATGTTGAGCTGCTTCACCATAGGTAAGCTACTATTTTAGTCTTAATTTATTCTTATATTGCATGGACCCAACTACTGCACATTTATTTTGCTTTCAGGCCAATATGGATCCCATGGAGCTCCAGGGATAAGAACACTGAGTGAGAGTAAACTTGGAGATCTTCTTCATGTATCAAAATATGTGCTTACAAATAAGGATAAAGATGGTGAATGGATGCTTGTTGGGGATTTCTATTGATTTATTTATGTTAGAATATAGTCGTGGAATAAAATTACTTGCTTTTCATTTTTAAGTTTTTATTTAGTAATTCTTATGTTCTTCTTGTTTAGCATAATTTGATTTGTAATTGAACATTATGAATTACAATTGGTCAAGCTGATGTTTCTAGAGTAGAAAGATGAATCTTCAATTGTTAAAAATAAGTATGCATAATGCAGAAGGTTCTTAGTCATTGGTGCAGATTTGTTATGTTGGAAAATTTAACAAATTATCAACAAACTTTTACATAGAGGATTAAAAGAGTGCTTGAAATATACTTGATAGCTGTTGTATAATTCGATTGCCTTGACTGTTAGTTAGTGTTGGTGCTTAATCGTCTACAAATATGGTATCCCTAACTTGTAACAAATTTCTAAATATTAAATACCATTTCGAGGCATTAGAAGTTGAATAGGTTATACTGCAAGGTGAAACATGAATTGGCTATATGAGGTGGAAATTGTTAAATTTTGATGCTGGTTTATCTAAAACTTGGTTTGAATGATTATTCATCTAGTTCAAGTTTAGAGCCAACATGTAGCATGCCTTTTCCGATGGGTGAGCAATCTCAAGAGCAATGCTCGTTTGTGGAACAAAACCGAAGCTATAATTTTAGGCCGACCAATAATCTTCCTAACTACTACCATCCGAGGTTAAGAAATCATCAAAATTTCTCATATGCAAATCCAAGTAATGCATTAAATTCGCCACCGGGTTTCCACAAGCCTAAAGAAGATAAGCCATCCGTTGAAGATTTGATTACTTCCATGAACTCATTTTTCTTGGAGACAAGAGGAAGGCTTAGCAAAGATGAAGCTAGGCTCGATTCGATTAAGAATCATTGTGCAAATATGGGAGCTACTATGAAGTCACTTGAACATCAAATCGGGCAATTGGTAAATGAGATAAAAGGAAAGTCCATTGGTAAATTTCCAAGTGATATGGAAGCAAATCCAAGAGAATGCAAGGCAATTACACTTAGAAGTGGGAAAGTATACCAAGGACCTACACCTTCTAGTGGTGTCTCTCAAGAGAAAATGGTTAACAAAGAGTCATCTAAGTCTGAAGTAAATAGTATATCTAGGAAAAATAAAGGCAACACTAGCTGCAATAATAATCTAGGAAACAAAATAAGCAACGAGCATATAACCCAAAGACAAACATGAACAAAGAAAAAAAAAGGCATTAGAAAAATTAGGTAGTTCAATGGTCTATGCTATAATCTATGTCCACAAGCAAACAAGAAAGAAGAATCTGGTATTGATCTATAATTAATTACAAAGCTTTACTTCTTGATGACAAACTCTAGAAGAAGAGCAATCTAAACGCATCTGCTGAGCAATCTAAAAGCATCCACTTTCTTTCTCTCAAGAAAAACAACTTTATAAACTCTCTTCTTTACCCTTCTCTCTTAATTTTTTGGTTTTATACAAGTCTAAAAAAACTAAAGAAGGGTAAAAAAGTAAAATAACTAAAAAAATTAGACATGCTGTAGTGTCGCAGTCTGCATGACTAATGCTACAGTGTTAAAGACATTGCCAAAACCAGCATAAGCCTTTACGCTTAGTGGCTTAGTGTCATGGTGCCTTCAGTTTTACCAGTACATGCATCTAAATACAGGCTGCCATCATGGCACCCATAGAGTAGAGCCATAGTGCTCGAAATGCTATTTGGCCAATGCTTTGCTTCAGTCTTTCAAGTTCTTCTTCTCCTCTCGCATAATGTCTTCCTTGGTTAAATCAAAGCTTTGTAACACCATACTTAGAATCCTAAACTCAACACGTTGGAGGAGGTTAAGCCATTAATAAAGTCCATAGAAATATCCAAATAAATCCATTCAGGAATGGGAAGTAGTTGGAGAAGCCTATTTAGTTTAGTGCAATCATGTTTTTTGCATTGGCAAGTGTAGCATTCACGAATATAATCTTTAACAACAGCTTGCAACCATGGCAAAGTCACATTTTAGTTGACTAAAGATTTTGTGATATTTGAAGTGCCTATCGATTATAGATGCGTAATACATCCCTAAAGCAAGTGGAATTAGAGAATAGGTAAGACTTAAACATGCTCTCCTTTATTTAAATCAATTTGCGAGTCTTAAAAGATAAGATTGAGTACTCTATTGGTAGAGGTTGGAAGTTAAGTGTAGTACGGTCCTATAAGACGACCTGTTGAGAGTAATCCACTAATCAAGATATTATAATGTCACCATTTGATGCTGAAATTTGGTCATGAATAAAAAGGCAACAACATTTCCTTTTCCTTCTTGTACTATATGAAATACTCATACCCCAATATTTTTGGTAACCAATGGGATTAAGCTGGAGTGGTGATATGTTGCTTCAACATATATTTCAAACTCTTCTAGTTAGTTCACACAATAAAAAGCTTACCAAGTAAATAGGGTCACATGCTTTCAAAGATCCTTTACAATTGCAAACATCGTTTTTCTTTGATGTTGATAAGGGCTAAAGAATGACCTTTTAAAGCCTCACTGAAGTAGGCAATTAGATGGCCCACTACATTAATATTACATCAATGCCCTCTGCATATGCATCTCTTTCAATCTAAAATGTTTGAGGAGAATTGGGTAATTAGAGGATGGAAGGGGAAGTCAAAGCTTGCTTCTAGTGGTTGAAAGTTTCAATAGCTTTGGTGGTCCATTCAAAATCAGTTTTAGACAACAATCAAGTAAATGGTGCTATTATTCCACCAAAACCACTGATAAACTTTCTATAATATTCGGTGAGTCCCAAGAAATCACGAATTCCTCATTGTGACATTGGTGTTCGCCAGTCTTGGGCTGCTTGTGTTTTGGCAAGATCAACCCTCACTCCATAATGGGAGATGAGATGCCTGAAATAATAAACTTGTGACTTTTGGTGACACTTTAATTTTTTAATGAACAACTGATAAGTGGAGAGGAGTTGAAGAATAATGCATAAATGGGACAAGTATTTTGCCTAGGTTTTGCATAAACAATATATCATTAAAAAAACTCTAATATAAACTTACATAGGAATGGCTTAAGTAAGTCATTATAAGACTTTGGAATGTGGTCGAAGCATTATTGAGTTTAAACGGCATGATTACTGTTAGGACCCGTCCAAAATTCCTCACCGGAATCCTAGACAAGCCCTGACAAAGTCAACGGTCAATGGTCAACCTCGGTCAAATTTGAAAAATTTCCGGTATACTTCAGGACGGGGTGTTACAACTACAGATTCAAAATGGCCTTCGTGTATGAATGTGCTCTTCGTTCCTTCATGTATATGAAAAACTATTTTATGAATGTGCTCTTTGTAAACTTGGATTAGGTGATAACCTGAACATAACTAAAGGTTGGTGAAATATTTCACCCCATAAAGTTTGTTAAATAATTAATTGATAATAAGAATTGGATATTTGTCCTTGGTGGTTATCTCATTAAGTGCCTTATAATTCTCACAAAACCTCCAACTACCATCTACCACCTTAACCATGAGGATTGGTGATGAGAATGGACTATTGTTAGGTTGAATTAATCTCATAGCAAAAAACGTGTTCACCATTTATTCAATTTCAATTTCTTGGTAGTGTGGGTAATGATATGGACGCACATTGATAGGACCACAGTTTGGTTGCAATGGAGTAACCTGATTTTCAATGCATAACGACTGTAACTTAATGGGTTCTCAAAATACTTCCTAAAATTTGCCATGGAGTTCACAATAATTAGCAAGTAAGTTGGCATCATTCTTGGTTGGTAAAACTGAAGCAATTTGTAGTAGGAAGAGTATATCGTTCAATGAGTGTAACTCTTTTTCGAAGCAAACGGTTAGAATGAGTTGTTGTATTTCTCATTAATAATGATAAGATTTTTATATAGATGACATAGTTATTCAAAGGTAATCTTATATTCTATACAATATAAAAAGAAGGAAAAAAAATAAGGCTAAATTGATATATGTGGATGGATACATTTTATTCCTTGACTTATGGAGATTTTTTTTATTAGTGACATCATTTTGATTTCTTACTTGTTGTAGACTTGCTTTAGTTGGAACATCACAATCTTTGACTGACACATGAGATGTATCCTTAATATGCCCCTCAAGTTGATGGAGGGAGCAAAGTGAACTCCCAAGTTTAAATAGAAATGACTAAAACTAGCGTGAGGTAGAGGCTTTGTGGATATATCTACCGGTTGGCTAGATGAAGCAATGTATTGAGTAACAAAAGAACCTAACGCTACTTTTCACGAACAAAGTAGTACATGGAACAAGGATTAACTGTCTCATGCAAAGCACTAATATTAGTTGTGGAGATTGAAAGAAAAGGATACCAATATCACAAAGGAGATAAGGGATCCAAGTTATTTCAACAATGGTAGAAGCCATGGAATGATATTCTGCTTCTATGCTTAAATGAGAAACAATTGTTTGTTTCTTAAAACCCTAAAAAATACAGTTTACTTATAGAAAAATACAAAAATCAGAAGTGCTTTGTTTAGTAATAGGACAGCTTGCCCAATCAACATCACAAAAATCATACCAATTTGGTGTGTTTTTACTAAGAAACCATAAGCCTAAGTATGAGCACCTTGTAGGTAGCGCAATATCCTTTTGACAGCATGAAAATGGAGAACAATCAGATTGTTGAAGTGTTGGCAAACTTGGTTAACAACATGAAAAATATCAAGTCAAGTAGACATAAGATACTAAAGTATCCCGCTATGCTAGGATAGGCAAATGAATCAACAATTTCATGATCTGTGAATTGAAGTTATTCTTTGATATTACTTGGTGTGGATATGGAAGAACAAAAGGACATCCATACGTGATAAAGGAGTTCTTAATGTACTTTAATTGTCAGAGAAATGCATCACACTTGAAATACTTTATAGAAATTCCCAAAAAATAATGCAAAGTACCAAAGTCCTTAATGCCAAATCCAATCCTAAATTTCTCAATTAAAGAGTGAATAGGAGCTGAAATATTCCCTGTAACAATTATATAATCCACACAGATTAAAAGTAGAATAAGTACGAAGTTATGACGATATATAAACAATGAAGGATCGGGTTTACTGTACAGAAAGCTAGATGCTACAAAAATTTACTTAACCAATCGAACCGTACTAGTACAGCTTACTTGAGGCCATAAAGAAACTTTTGAAGATGACACACATGATGAGACAACTGAGAGTTCACAAAGCCAGGAGGTTACTCCATGTATACAGCCACTTTTAGATTGCTATAAAGAAAGGCATTCTTAACATTAAGCTACCTTAAGGCCCAATTCTAAAAGATTGCAAGAGAAATGATTAATCTAATGGTAGTGGATTTGATAACAAGACTAAAAGTTTCATCGTAGTTCTATCCTAGAACTTGTGTGAATTTTTTTGCAACTATATACATTTTGAACCGATCAATGGACACATAATATATATATTTCAATCTATAAATCCACTTTGAGTCAATAACATTGACATTTGGAGGTCGTGGTACCAATATCCATGTTTTATTTGTGGCTAAAACATTGAGTTCTTCTTACATAACAGTGAGCCATTAGCTATTCTTAAGAGTAGTCCTTAAATGTGGAATATTTTTTCCTAAGCTGTTAATGCCATTCCTTCCACTCCACATCATTAGAACTCACTAAGTTCCTTGATTTTGATAATGGTCATATAGAAGAGTCCACTCCACCATTCTTACCTCTAAAGATAATAATATCCCTAAACAATGTATGTCACATGGGCCATTATTAGAATTTAATTGTACACCTCATAATCTAATTGTCATTAATATTCTAAATAAGCCCGCTTTAGTTGATCCATGTGTGACTGATATATCTGAGAGTCCCACTACAGCTCAAACTCCTCCCTCAACCATGATCGATAATTTGTTATACGCATTTACTTTACGTGAAGAAAATGAAGAAACTGAAAAGCATGGGGAAAGAATAGGTAAAGAATTACAGGTATATTTTTGAAGAGATAAAGATCGCAATCCATCGTTAGATGAGGACATAAAGAAATCTTAAAATTTAGCTGCAATCCCATGGCCACCATTTAAGTTGTAGAACTTGTAGAGCCTATTAAACCGGTGATTAGCACTCAACATGCAAAACCCGTGGTCTCTACCTATAAAATGATTACTAGGATTAAGTTCCATGATGACCCTTCCCTTGCATCTCAAGTATTGTTTGTGGCATCGGATAACTCTTTACCTATTAAGCTTGCATACCCCTACTTCCCCAAACTTCAAGCAAGCTAGGAATTCAACATCATGAAATGAAGAAACAATGTCAACCTTATAATAATAATATTATTATTAAGGATATAACAATAAGCAATGTCTTTTTTAGTCATCTTATATGGTTACAACAATTAAACATTATTATGTAAAAAATGTATAGGCATTGATTTTAAAACCTATAACAATTTTTACACATTCGTTAACCAAACACTTGATCGATTTTTTTTTTTCAGTACAACTAAAACTGATTAAAAGTACATTTTAAGGATTAAAAGTTCAAGACATTGTCTAATAGGAAAAGACACAATTTCATTTTATAATACTTGAGTCTAAATTCTCTTTCAACAAAAAAAGTTCCCTCAACTCATCATAAAAATAAAAATTAAAAATTAAAAATTCAAGACCTAAAGTAGTAGACCTGGCAAAATTCTACTTGATATGAAAACATGATACGATACGAACTCTTGAAATATTATGACTGTTTGGATTTGTCTTTACAATATCTGAGTCTATAACAATATCAACACAATAAAACGTGATAACTAACAGGTTGTTAATTGTAAAACACGATAATAACCAGTTAATATACTAAGAAAAATATTTCAATAATATATTATATTTATTAAATATTCTATTACTTGTTGATATTACTCAATATTATTTTCCTATATGTAATGTTTTAATTCATCTATTTAATATTTAATTTTGTAAATATAATTATTTTTTAACTAAAAAAATTTAAAAATTCAAGACCTAAAGTAGTAGACCTGACAAAATTCTACTTGATACGAAAACATGATATGATACGAACTCATGCGATATTATGAGTGTTTGGATTTGCCTTTACAATATTGAGTCCATAACAATGCAACACAATAAAACATGATAATTAACAGGTTGTTAATAGTAAAACACGATAATATTTCGGTAATATATTATATTTATTAAATATTTTATTACTTGTTGATATTGCTCAATATTATTTTCGCATATGTAATGTTTCAATTCATCTATTTAATATCCAATTTTGTAAATATAATTGTTTTTTTAACCACTAACCATTATGAAATATAATTTTGTATTGATTACTTTGATTTTAATATTTTTTATATAATTATTTTTTTAATTTTATTTAAAAATTTATTTTATAAATGAATTTAATAGATTAAATTAGTTATTACGAGTTACAAAATAGGATTTATATTACATATTCCAATATGAAAGATTAATTATTTGTATTTGAGTGAAGAAATCATAACATAACATGACAAGTTGGAATACCTACCTAAAAGTGAAAAATCATAAAAGGGAAGCGAGAAAGTAGGGGAGGAACAACATCCTAAAGAAGATACCATAAATTACGTAGCATATCCCGTTTTTCCAATATGAAAGATTGGGTCATTTTCCCAACAAGTTTTTTATACTTTTGGTAAAAGTTTTCCAACGAGTTTAGATGGGCTTTGGTAATGGCAAATTGGGTCAGTGAAGCAGAAACTCATCCTAAAGCTTGTCCTAATCGGAATGCTGAGAAGACTTATTGGAAGAGGCAGAAAATGGACAATGTCCACATGGATGGGGCTGCAGTTGGTTATACTCGAATTGCTCTTGCTGTCTTGAAAGCCTTCTCTTTATATTTCTACCATTATCCATTACCATTATCTCTATCTACTCTCGCTCTCTCTGTGCCAACTGCCAAAGGCTAAATTAAATAAAAATCTAAACTTTAAATTTTATTCAATCTTTTCCATCTATATCACACTCTTCTCTATGCACATGACTTTCGGTGGTATTGCTTTCGGTCTCCCTTGTTCCTTTGTCTTTATCCACACTCTTTCTCTTCCTGTGGAAAACACCGCCAGTTTCTTCGGTTTCATCTTGTTTTGGTTTCTGGGTATTTCTCAATTGGAAGGATTTTGACTCTGGAATTGGTTTCTCATACTGTATAAATGCTCCCTGGTACAGAAAATTTTGGACCATCTCTTTATGGGTTTTTTGAGTTCCTGTAGATGCTTTCCTTTCGCTTTACACTTTTGGTTAGATTAGTGCATTCCTTAGAAATTATGATGCCGCAGATAGTTGTTTTTCTTTCTCTTGGTTTTAATATAATCTCTTAAATAATTTAGGAATTGAATTATCATTTAGTTAATGCTGCCAAACATAACTGAAAAATAGTAGAGCTTTTTTTTTTTTTTTTTTTTTTCTCCCCTTCAATAATTGGGATATGAGGGATGAAGGAAAACTTGGGGGTTTTCGTGCTTTTCTGTTTTAACGATTTTTTTGCATTATATTTTTGGTTTTGATTTTCTTCTGATCAAATTCTGAGAGAACCACAACAACCAATCTGATGTTAAAATAGAACCACAACAATCAATCTGAGCTTCACGTATTTCTTCGTTTGAAGCTCCTTAAGGATGATGCTTAGATGCTTATGATAATTAATATCATCCAATATGGTAACTTGGTAATGCGGTGTCTATCAGACTTTTTGCAAGTTCAAAATTTTGAGTTGGGGTTTTTGTTGTTTATGGAATTCATGGCTTTGTGTTTCAATATGCTGTTTCTTATTGATTTGTCTTATATTTTGCATGAATGCAATTCTTTGTTCTAGTGTTTGTCGGGGTGTCTATGTGATTCAATATTCTTTTATGTTTACTTGTAGAAACTATATGGGCTGAGTTGGGCATTTCATGGGAGCTATAGAGGACAGTGAACCACCTTTGAAACGCATAAAGGGAAGACCAAATAGCTTAGAAGATTCATCATCTTTCACAGATTCCATAGCTTGCTCTTTGGGAGACTCGATGGCCAGGCCTCTACCCTCCCAAGGAGATGATGGGGAAACAATTGGTTCAAAAGGAGTCATAAAAAGATCTGAATTCGTCAAGATCATAACAAGGGCATTATACTCACTTGGTTATAACAAGAGTGGGGCCATTCTAGAGGAAGAATCAGGGATACCGTTGAACTGTTCTGTGGTTAACTTGTTTATGCAACAAGTTGTGGACGGAAAATGGAATGACAGTGTTTCCACATTGCGAACAATTGATCTCTTGGATGAAAAGGCTGTCAATTTAGCATCTTTCTTGATTTTGGAACAGAAGTTCCTTGAGCTTCTGAAAACTGAAAAAGTCAATGCTGCTTTAGATACACTTAGAAATGAGATCGTGCCTCTTCAAATCAACAGCAGCCGAGTTCATGAACTTGCTAAATGCATTTTCTCTCCTTCATCTGAATTTTCAAGTCCAAATGAAGATGTTGCAACGTCAAGGGAAAATCTCGTACAGAAACTGCAGAACTTGCTTCCAGCTGCATTGATGATACCTGAAAAAAGGTTGGAGCATTTAGTTGAACAGGCTCTTGATGTGCAGCGAGATGCTTGTGCGTTTCATAATGCTCTGGACACTGATCTGTCTTTATATTCGGATCATCAATGTGGAAGAACCCAGATTCCTACTCAAACATTACAGGTTAAATGTCTTCTGAACTGATTCATATTTGCTTCTGATGCCTTATATGCTTGGTTTGTAAATTTTTTCTTTTCTTCATTCCCCTATAAGCCGATTATCTATTGGAACAATATGTGCAAAAAGTAAAACTTTTTCTATTAGTTAATCCATCAAGTTAATATAATTCAGAGAGCAGATATAAATTTAGTTTCTGTGCTAATATACTGCCGATGTTAAGATTCTTCAATGAACACATTGTTGCAAGTGCAGGAATAGCAAATGTTGAACATTAATATTGCACTTGTACTGCCTATTGTTAAATTACCGCTAATCCCGACAACTTTAGATGATTAGATGTGGGCTCAACTAGTGTATCAAGCTAACATAGTTGATAGATAGTTCTACCTGTAGGCCCACCCAATAACAGAGGACAGAAATTGGGTCCTTTCACATGCAAAATGGTTTAAATTTATACTTATTTGACACTTTATAAATGCATACCAAGCACTCGTCCTGCATCTTATTTTTCTCAATCTCTCTCACATTTGGTTTAGTTTTATTGTTTTCTTATAACTTCGTGTTTGATGGTGTATGCATTTAGGTTCATGATCATTATCTGTTATTATTGCCAATTGTAATCCATACTGATATAATCATGATGATCATAATTGTTTATGATTGACAACTTGGTTTAGTTGTCTTTTCAACCTACATATGGTGTCCCTTGCTAATTTACCTCAGTGGGACTGCACGAGAGTTGTTCTTTCCTTTTCTTGTCTCTTTTATTTATTTATTTATATGTTGCAAAATATGCCAAATTTTCCCTTTCTCATTCTTATTACAGACACTAGTAGTGCATAGTGATGAAGTGTGGTTTCTACAATTTTCACATAATGGGAAATACTTAGCTTCAGCTTCTAAAGACCAGTCAGCAATTATATGGGAGGTAACATTCTATTTGAATTCTGACTTTCAATTATTGAGATTGATTTGGTCGATCATTAATACTGCTCCTATTTTAAATCTTTAGAACATCTTGTGTTTCATATCTATGCATGCAATTTTATTTATTTTATTTTTTTTGAAATGAGGATGGTACGTGTGTGTGTGTTTGTGTGTTTGTTATATATATATATATATATATATAGAGAGAGAGAGAGAGAGAGCATCTTGTGTTTCATTTTTATGCATGCATTGTTTTTATGGGGATGGTCTCTGTGTGTGTGTGTGTGTGTGTGTGTGTTTGATAGAGAGAGAGAGAGAGGATTTCTATTTGTTTATGAATATCTATTCAATTGCTGTGTGAATTTCATTTTTCTTTTTTCATTTAGAAATTGAATTGAGATAAATTACTCTTGCAGGTTCAAGAGGATGGCCCAGTATCACCGAAACATGTATTGACTGGTCACAGGAAGCCAGTGTTGGTTGTTTCATGGAGCCCTGATGATCAACAGCTTCTGTCATGTGGACAGGAGGAAGTTGTTAGACGCTGGGATGTCAGTTCCGGAGAATGCCTCCAAGTTTACGAAAAAAATGGTGTCGGCCTGATTTCATGTGGATGGTTTCCTGATGGTAAAGGGATATTCTCTGGCATGACTGATAAGAGCATCTGCCTGTGGGATTTGGAAGGAAGAGAGCTTGAATGTTGGAAGGGGCAGCGGACAGTCAAAATATCAGACATGGCCATAACTGATGATGGGAAGAGGATCTTAAGCATATGTAAAGAAACTGCAATACTATTGCTTGACAGGGAGGCAAATTGGGAGAGCATGATTGAAGAGGAGGAAGTGATTACTTCATTCTCATTGTCGAAGGACAATAAGTTCCTATTGGTCAATCTTATAAACCAAGAAATTCACCTGTGGAGTTTGGAGGGTGATATTAAGGTTGTTGCCAAGTACAAAGGCCATAAGCGTGACCGGTTTGTTATTAGATCTTGTTTTGGTGGATTTGAGCAAGCCTTTATTGCAAGTGGGAGTGAGGATTCACAGGTACCATATATTAATATTGATTGCTTTATGACTCCTTTATGCCTTTATGTGCACAATCCTTTGTGCGCACATGTTTATTTCTTTTTGGGTGCTTCATAGGTAGTAAGTTAGAAATCTTCACCTAATTTATTTTCTTTTTAATTCGGAGCTATTGTGAAATCAATTCTTTTGAACGGTCAATTCAAATTTGTCCAGGAAGTGGTGGACAACCAAAATATTAAAAGGCAAACCAAGGGGAAGTAGTTATAAATATTTTAACATGGTACTGTTATCAGTTTGTTTAGATTAGACTACTTGATGTTCATGCAAATCATGGTTTGTTTTTGTAGTAGTGATCTTGTAGAATAATCAGTCAGTTTGTAGTTATAGTTCATTTAGTTATTGGCCTTGTAGATATGCAGACTTGTCGGCAATTTATCATCAGGTGACTTATTTTAATTCTGTGTTTGGGCTGGGATAACAAAATTGGTTTGGAAACCCAGTGAGGCTTTGTTGAACCAGAAGTCTTCAAACCTTTTTTTGTGTCGTGCACAGGTAGAAAAGCATGTTCTTGTCCTGTTTGGATTTACTCCATTGCTGAATATGCTTGTATTTTGGGTCAAGAAGACATATATAATAGGCATAATATTCCTTGTTGCAGATCTACATATGGCACAAAAGTTCAGGGGAGCTTCTATTGACATTGCCCGGGCATTCTGGAGCTGTAAACTCTGTGAGCTGGAGTCCTGCAAATCTTCACATGTTGGCTTCAGCCAGTGACGATCGCACAATCCGAATATGGGGTTTGAATCAGCTAAACTTGACACATAAACTCACTCACAGAAATGACATTGCCATCCACTCTAATGATAGAACCTGAAATGATATTGTAAGTTCAAATTCATCAACATTGAAAAAGTAATGTTCTTTATAAGTAAAACAACATTGTGTAAATTCTTCAATCTTTTGCTTTTGTTGTTTTGCATCTATAGAGCAAAAGGCATGTAAATTGTTGGCTGCAATCTGCCAATAACGCTATACAAATTCATGACATTTGTTTTTTTTATTGCTCTTTGTATCATTCTCCTTCAGACTTTAATCAAAGTCAATCTAGATTTCCATCAGTATCTGAACCTGCCTAAAGGGGGAAAGAGCAGGATATTTGATGGAAGAATGGTGGAATCTGTTTTAGTAGGAAAGCCTTGTATATAAATAAAGTTTGTTATGGAAATGATAATTTTTTTTAACAGTACACTTGCACCATAATTTATGTCTACCGTCAATATCACCTATTTGATTATGCTACCCAACGAAATCACCTGTTTGAACCAAACAGCGATGACCATCTTGGCTGTTTCTTATGCAACCACTCTTTGCATGTAGAAATTACAAAGAGAGAATTTCTCATACACCTACAATTTATCCTACTTAGTAAAGATTTTAATAATGTCAATTTATATATCTATAGACGGTGTGAATTAAAGAGATTAATGTTCAATCCCAAGGGTATGGATATAATAACAAGAAAGGTAGATGATTTTTGAAATCCGTGGAGCGCCATTGAATTTATGTTAAATTTGAGAGAAGAATGATATTTAACTTTTTTAAAAATCATAGTTATGATTCCTTTACTTGTGTCTTGTACTGTTATTCCCACGGATTATACACACTCCTGCATAAAGCAAGAAACAAAACAAAATACCAGCATGCATTCTTATTTATGAGTTATGACAAAATACCCTATCCCATTTAAGAGTTCATGCCAACTAAAAGTTTTTACGGCTTCAGATGACAAAATTATAATAGCTGGGCTCTAGTTCAAATTTTCATTTCCATAACATAAAATTGACATCCTTTAGTTTTGTTTTGCAAAACCCAAATCACCAAAATCCGATTCAAATCTATTAACTTCCAAGTAAACTACAGCAAAAACCATCACTTTGTATGACAGACTTTTTGCCAACTGATCTTCTCAAACCAAAATTTTTCTACTATACATGATCCTAAAGAACATAACCTATGAATAATGCCTCGTAATGACCATTTCTTGTCAGAAATCATTTTAAAATTTTCTGACTAATTTCTCTACTGGCATGGTGGATAATATGAATCAAGGAGCATCAGATGAACCATCTTCAGAATTTTCAGAATCTGAATCATCAACCATCTTCTCGAGTGAATCCATATCCCCTGCTTCAGAGAGTGTGTGCATCCGGAGTTTGATTGCATCCTCGCTGAGAATCAGAGAAAAGAATCAAAATATGTAACTACAAGCATAGAAAATACTGATTCCAAAGCCTTTGTATTGATCAATAAAAAGAATGAATGGATGAAACAAATTCCAAAGTTAGAGGCCTACTCTGCAACACCGAATATTTCCTTGACAACTAAGGAGCTATCCTTCGAACAGAATTCGGGAAGCTGCCAAAAGTTTCAAGCAATAAATTGAACATGTCAATAGCAGAAACCACAAATTAAATAGAAGTGATGGGCAATTATTTTTTACATGATCAAAACAAGAAGGAAAAAAAAAAAAAAAAAGAAGAAGAAAAAAATTGGATATGAGAAGAGTAACGCATCTTAGAAAGGATTACTAAAGAGACCTGTTTAGAAATTAAAGAGGCTAGAAGAAGAAAAATTTCTAACTGTGGCACTTTCTTACCTTTGTTTGCTGAGTTAAAACTCCTAATTGTTAAAATTAGAATAGGAAGAAATGGGTATTGCATATACGGTAAAAAAGGGGGGGAAAAAAAAATGGACAACAAAAAAAAAAAAAAAAAAAAAAAAAATAGCATAGTAGTTAAGCAAAATATTATCTTTGACCAATCAACAACTTACCTCAGACAAATAGAAAACCTTTCCAAAGAGGGCCTGAACTGCTAGTTTTCTCTTGAAACCCTTTTCAGAATAACCAGATATATTCATTACAACTGGACCTGAAAATCACAGAATGCTATCAGCATCAGATAGCTAATTGTCGAAAATGTATTTTCTATACTAAAATTCCATTTTACAAAAGCTCCTTAGAAGGCAAATGAACTGGATTTATATTCGTGTATTTTGACCACATATAGATAAGAATAAGTATCAAATGAGTCCAAAGTCAAACAAGAAACTACACAAACAATACAAGAAGGTGAAAGAAGTATCAGCTTCATTAGCAGTATCCTTCCTTCCTCTACCCTCCAGGCAGCTCACATGTATGCCAAATCTTGGGTTTTAAATGAACAAATTTAAGTGAAATGAAGAATTTAAGAATATAAGATCCTAAAAGAGACAATTCAAATAAAAGTCCCAGTAGTCCATTGCCCTAAAGAGAGAGAGAGAGACCAAATACAATCGACTTGAAGCATAATAAAATAGCAAGCCTAATAATCAACGAAGCAATGCAAACAAAAACTGAGATCCCAATAATCAGCCAATTCTTTGAAATTCTAATTAGATTATTTCTTTAAAGGGCAAAAGAAAATAGGAAGCACACACTTTTAGCAGACACAAAAGAAGTACAATAAGCTACCTTTATCTTGCACAATCCTTCTTGAGATTTCATTTAAAATCCCAGCAATCTGGGAATCATCCAATCCAGAAGCTTTCCTGAGCTGAATTAAGTCAGCGACCAAATCTGGGTTGAATGGTTTCTCATTCAAAGCATACCGTATGTACTTGCGCAAAATCTCTTCTATGCCAAAACCTGTCTGGATACAAATTAGATGCTGTTATGAAAGATGAAATGGTGAGCATGTGCAAGCACATATACAAGGTAACGGAAATTATTGTAAGCAAAAAGCATCAAATATTTGAGGAATCAAAGAAGAGCAAAACAGAAAAATCAATTTCCCTTCAAAAGAATACGGCCCATATACATTATTGTTTGATCGGAAAGCCTTAAAGTCAACTTGAAAATGTGAAACCCACCCATCAAGTTGGATTCCTTTGCACCACCCTTCTATCTTCAACAAATTATTTTGGTTTCGGGTGCTAAACATAAAACTAATTAAATAATATAATCTGAATATAATGCTTTCATTAAAAGTCTATCTTCATCCAGCAATTTAACTATTTATGATATGAAGATAAATGATGTACTCCGTACTCCCAAGTCCTAACATATACAGTTTATGGAGACCTAACATCATAACCACATGGCTTTACCCAGTTCTAACATATAAGGAGCCAAACATGTAATCAAACCATTCACATGGCTTTTACTAGTCCTAACATATAAAGAGCCAAACATGTAATCAAACCATTCACATGCCTTTACCAAGTTCTAACACATAAAAAGCAAAACATGTAATCAGACCATTCACATTGCTTTACCAAGTTCTAACATAACAGAAAATCCAAACTAGGCAAGTTTCAGCCTATTAAAAGTTAAACTTTTGCAGAATCAATTTTGCACCAAGTAGATAAGAAAACCTAAATAATATGCTATACTTTTTCATGTATTATATTTGTTGGTTTACACCTATTGATGTTGCAAAACCATTTACAATGTTAATATGAAAGGATCCCAGCCAACATCTTTCACTGATTAATTTCCGCATTTAATCAATTATCAGAAAGAACATATCAACAAATGAATATATTTATGTTAGGTGCAAGCATTGAGCAGGCATCTCACCTTTTGGGCAAGACGGTTGAGCTCATCTGGTTCTACCGCATCTCTTCCTTTCAGATACAAGTCATCGATAGATTTGCATAGCATAGCATTTTTATTCACCTATACAAGCAACTAAGCAAGATCAAAATTTTTACAGATTTAAACGGATATCCATAACCAACATAAAAGTCAGCATCTTTCAGATTAGGACACCATTGAAACAAACTCATAATTGAGAGAAAATTTACACTATGACAGTGCACACATAGATAATATTGCATCCCGAAAACCAACAATCACACTAAGTTTTACTTTTCCGAATTTCTAGCTCCAAAAACAAGAAACACAACAAAAGGAAAAACATATATTCAGTAATTTGTCAAGTAAATTATACATTAAAATGAAAAATAAATAAATAAATAAATAAAACCCGGTAGTGTTGGGTTCCAAACTCATAATGCAGTGATGATTTACGATATACCACCAGTACACATGTAGATAATAATGCATCCCAAAACCAATAAAATCACATAGCCAATCATTTTTTTTTCCCCCTGTTTACGAGCCCAAAAACAAGAAAACCTCAACAATGGAAAAAGCACATCCAGTGTATAAGCAAGTAAAATATACATTAATATCATCAGAAAAATTAAAATAAAAATTGGGTTGGGGTTGGAAAAGCAGACCAATCTCCTGCGTTTTTCTCTTGGGGAAGTGAACTTCTTGACGGTCTTAACGAAGGCAATGACGAAAGTGAGGCCGGCATAGGCAAGAGGAAGAGCAAGAATCCAAGGGAGAGAAGTGGAACCAACTCTTGGGCCAGGAATGGCCTGAGTGACGGAGCCAGTGAACTCCACAATGTCCAAGGCCTTGTCTTGAATCCATGGGAGGTCTTCTTCCACCTCCACCTGACCCTCTTCGGAGTCTGCTTTGTTCTGGTTTTTAGAATCAACAACTGGGTTTGAATTGCTCTTGGAAGCTGCTGCTGCTGATACGCATAACGAGGGTCGAGAAGTTGGTGTGAGACAGAGACGAGTTAAAAAAGAAGAAGAAGAAGAAGAAGAAGAAGAAGAAGAAGAAGAGGGGAAGGGAAAAGAGAGGGACTTTGGCTTCAACCGAGAGCGAAGAGGAAGCAATTGAGAAGCAAAGGAAGCTGAAGCTAAAGCCATTTTCACCCAAATGGAATGGTGAAGGATTCAGGAAGATGAAGAAGGGGTTTAACAACACCACTCCTACATCCTCTCCAAGGGTATTATGGTCATATCATATTTAAAAAACTGTTTTTCTTTCAAAGTCCGTCTATTTAGGTGTTCGCATTGTTTTTGTTTTTGTTTTGGTAATTGGTGTCCTTATTCGTCTTTATTTCCACATATACCACCACAACTTATATTCGATAGCAACCTGCAATTCGAAATGATATGCAATGCCAACAAGCTGAGCTCACGGATCAGTAACCGTTACTTTGTTAGTAACAAAAATAATGTACATATTCTATTTGGGTATCATACATAATTATTAATTTACGTTTTTGCATGTAAAATTATTTCAAAGTGGGTATTTATTAAGATAGAACGAGTAGTTCGGGTGAATGAATATTTTTTTTTGTGCCCCATAAAAACATAATGTAGAAAAAATTTTAGATTATTTATAAATTAGATGATTTGTTCAAAAAAAAAATAGATATTTATTAAATTCAACTATTTTTTGATAGGATTTTTAAAGAGCCAAAGATGCAAAATAATTTTGAATAGTTTATAAATTAGATAGTTTATCTAAAAAAATAAAATGAATATTTATTAAATTGATATCTTATTTGATAGGATTTTTGAAGAACTAGAAACAGTTTTTAATATTTAAAAACTGTTTTCTAAAAGTATTTAAAAATAATTTTTTCAAAAAGCATTTATAAAATAGCAAAAACAAAAACAGAAGCAAAAGTAAGAACATAATATGATCTTAGTGCTATTTTATTTTTCACTTCTAATATTTTCTTTTTGCTGGCTTTCACTTCTAATACTAGAAGTGAGGATTGATGCTTGAATTATTATATATGAGTCACTCTTCCAAAAGATTTAAATTAAATCATTTAACCATTAGGGCTGCTCCGGACAAATTTAGTGCTTTCATTAGTAATAATTTTGAGGGCTAGGTAAATACTGAATTCATAACCTTCCACTTCATCCATAACTTAGTTTCATATGATTATAGTTTTTTGATCCATAACTTAGTTTCATATGATTATGGATATTTGAACTGCTATAGTTTCAAGAATTACATCAACACCATCCATACTTTATTTTTGTTGTTAATAGTACCTCCTTTCATACACCGGTTTTGTTTTTATTTTTTATTTTTTTAATTTTTATTTTTTATTTTTAATGTTCCATAAATGATATTGCCGATTGTGGTTGTTTTCAAATGCCATTTTAGTAAATTTACTGATGGGAGATCTTCCTATGGAAACTTACATTAACATGTTAAAGAGGAAATATTATATGGGAGTATATGAAAAATGAAAAATAAACTAAAATAAAATAAAATTTGTTTCTGTTATCTACTTGGTTGCATTGTATCCAATTTCCTTCCACAGAGTATCTTCCTAAACCATGTCTGTAGAAGTTCACCATTCATTTTTTAATCTCAGTGAACTATGAAAATGTGTTTACAATGCCAATTCTGTTTATCAAACTAACAAATTAGTTTCTGCCTATGTAAAAGAATAAGAAAAAAAAAAAAAAAAAAGTATAAAAAACGAAAGGATGAAAGGGAGGAAGAGACGGACAGAAAAACTAAGTTGAGAGAAGGAAAGCAAATGGCTTGGATCTCTCAAAGTTTGGATTTTGGTGTTTGAGATTCCTTGGTCCATAGAGGTGGGATTATTCTCAACTGCTGGTTCTCCTCTTGTTCATTCTTGACTTCATCTTCTTCTAAAACATCTTTAGAAAACGCATCGGGATTAGCTTTGATACAGTTCTGCAAAGCCACAAATGGATTCACACAGTCTGAGCCCTGCACCAAAGAAGTTTTCTATGTCAATGCTTCAGGAAAAATTAGGAGATTAATAGACATATAATTAGTATATTCACTTCCACCTGGCTGACAAAGTTCTGGCCATAACAAAATTAATGGGAATCAAAAGCATGCAAAACACTATGGCCAGGTAGGCGACCATTTAATCCTCTTCTTATCAAGTAGAAACATACAAAAATGTTAATTAACAATCTATAAGAATATAAATAGCAGCCAAAAGCAACCATAATCAGAAACGGAAGACCATGGAATCCAATACTTTGTCCTTCGGTAGCTGAGAAAGACAGAATGGGGAAAAAAGATAGATGAAGCAAAGGGCATAAATTATAATTACCTTTTCTTCAGCAGTACTCTTGAGAAAACAGAGGAATGCCTCTGAAAACTGAGCCCCACATGGGCCACTTCGCAAATCAGCTATGCATGGGCATTCTAATGCTTTCTGAGCCTTGGCATCAAGAGACTGCAAAATTCAAATTCCAGCCTCTTTAATTGCTAATCTTCATTGGAAAAGCGGTGTTTCCATTTATTTTTTATTTATCATTATTATTATTATTATTTTTTAATTTCAGTCTTTATTATTATTATTATTTTTTTAATGGAAAGATTAACAGAAGATCTACCAAAACCCCACCCCTGTTCTCTTGAGGAAAAAAAGCACATCTTAAAATGGACTAACCTCATTTCCATCATTGCCATATGCTGCAGCTTCTGCACATAGACAACATCATACGAATTTCAAATACTCATCTGATTTCTAATTTCTATGATACAACCTCATGAACAAAGAAAAAAATGAAAAAGAAATGAAGTATTCAATTTCATCATATTTGGTGGCATGTAGCTAAAGCTGAACTGAACTATTAAACACCAGTAGTTTTGCTTAGAAATTTGTTTTGGTGTGTTTGCGTTATTGTACATTTACATGGATGATGAATAATACATGTACACAAACATGGAAAACTTAATACAATGAATCCAAAACCATGCTACTTGGACTTTGGTTTGGGGTTCGGTGTGAGTACAAATCCAAGGTTCAATTTACAGCTTTTCAAGTCATTCCATGTATTTGGAGTGTCCAGTACCTCTTACCTTATCAGCATCCAAGATTTGATGCAGGGATGCATGATTAGGTGAAGTGAGTGAACAACCCGTGAAACATAGATCAAAATCATTATTTAAGCTTCCTAGGTAGTATTCAATTCCAACTTCTGCAGATAAATTATTTGTACTTTAACAGCAAAGAAGAAATATATAGATCCATCGTAGAACTTGTATATTGAAGATGAAAAAATTTATAGATCCATGTTAGAATTTACTTATTGGTTGGGATTGGTAGTCTAGCAGAGAATAATCATGTATCCTTCAGTGCACATACAAAATTCAAAAGTAAGCCAGGTCTTACTTATTAAAATTTGTTACCAAAGTCTATTGCAGTAAGATTAAGGAGTCTATATGGTACGAACTCCATAAAGCAGTGATGTAGGACAAGTAGAGAAGGAAAAATAAATAAATAAATAAAAAACGAAAATTAAAAGATAAAGTTCTAATATCCCACTAGAACAATTTTAGGAATCACTCCTAAAATCCAAACATCACACCTAGTTTTGGTTAGCATCACACAAAACCAGAGAAATTAATCTTTAAAAAATACTTGTATTATTATCAACTATCTAGTGAAGGTTGTAGAGATCCCTATTTATAATAACACACCTGACAACATAAGAAAACTAAAAATAAGATACCCTAATTAAATAAGGAAACTAAATAATAAAACTTCCTTAAAACATAAGGAAATTAAAATAATAAAAAAAATACCTAATAAACATAATAATATTAAAACCCTAGAAATCAAATAAATATAATAATATGAAAACCCTAAAAATCATAAAACCCTAGTAACTTATAATCCTATGTAATCTCCAATCCTATGTAATCTCCATCATTCTCCACCAAGCAGCTGCAAAGTTAATCAAACTAGTAGGTGGTTCAATTACTTGACTTTTGGTTACTGTCACAGGTCTTCTCCAACTATATTTATAAACCAACCAAAAAAATACAACGCATAATCCGCAATTGATTTCATATTCAGTATGGAGAAATAATATCGAAATCAGTTATGAAAACTGCAACCAAAACAGCTATTTTAACACACCAAGTAATGCCACCACCCATCACCATAAGAGAGAAATTCATATGACACTAATTGGATTGCTGTGATCCACAGGCAATCCACTATTTTATCATTTGTTGTCTCTAAATTTTCCAAAAGTACCCTATTACGACCAATGCTGCAGAAACATGTACAAAGATAAATCCTAATGACTTAGCAACTGAAATCAAGAAATCCAAAAATACATCTGATGAATACATGGATGGAGCATTAGCATCATCACGTTCAGACTCATCAACTATGGCTCAATTGCTCTCTAGCTAAAAAGCAAACAAACAACACCTTCTAGCAATAACAGCAACAATTCATAAATATGTGCGCTAGTATAAACATATACATAATTCTGATATAATGGGAACATTCTATATATTTATTTAAAAACAAACAGAACCCGTAATTCCATTGGAAGAGAGACAAAAAGAGGCAAATTACAAATAACCCATATTAAGTTTTAAGCTAACATGAAGCTGATAATCATAAGTAACAATTCCCAAAACGAAAACATACCAGCAATGACAGATTCCATGGAGAAGGAAGACGAGGAAGACGAGGAAGCCGAAGAAGAAGTAGAAGAAGCAGAGGGAACCTCATCCACTGCTTCGGCTGCTGCTGCTGCGTGACTTGGAACCTGACCCATCTTTGGTCTCTCTCAAAATCAAATCTTTGGTTAAGAGATAATTACAAAGCCAACCAAAGCCGCCGTAAGAGAAGGCAAAACCCGTAGATTTGTACGTTTCGTTTTGGCCCATCCTAGAAGGGTATTTTGGACTTTGCAATCCTAAATTGGACCCAAAATTGTAATTTTATCTACAAGCATGGGCTAATATTGAATCTGAAAATCACATTTTCGGATCAAAACCAAATGGGAAAGAAAGGTATATATATTGATGCAGAAGCAGAAGGGAGATAGAAACAAGAAAGAATTCCAAGGAAGCGAAAGGACATGGAGAATGTGAAAGTGGGAATGCTGGAAGGTTTGGTGATAAGGAGCCAAAACCTGTCCTTCAAATCCCTCTTCAACCGCAAGATCAATGCCAATGCTATTGCCGGCGAAAAGGGTGAATCTTCTTCCCCTTCTTCTCTCAATTCCCCAAGACCCATTCCCCAGCTCTCTCCTCTTGCCAATTCTGTCGTCTCTCGCTGTTCAAGGTCCATTCTTTCTTTCACTATTGCCCATGTTCTCCATTTCTGTCTGTATATTTTCTGTTTTCTTCTTCTGGGTATACAACCATTTTCTGTGATTTTATTTCATTTGGCATTCATTTGTGTGCTTGGGTGTTTTTAGCATATTGGGTTTGGGATGTGATTGGAATATTCATTGCTGAGGGATGGGAAAAAAATTTTCTTATCGATTAGAATTTTTCATTCACGAGCATATATATATATATATATATATAGATATATTGGAAACTGTGGAAATCTGGATGTTTTAACTTTCTATGGGTCTTAATTTTATATGCTCATAAAAGCTTTTTTCTTGTTTCTTTTATTTGATGATTGTATATGGCTTTTTGTTGGGCAGAAACTGCTCAACTTTAATGGATTTTGATTTTCTGATAATTTGATTTAAAGAGGTCATTCAAATGTGACGTGTTCATTATTGTTATATTTGTAAGCAACATAGTACAGCAATTCATCATGGACTCCATTAGAAACAAAATTTAACGAGGATACTTATCGACTTCACTTTTGATGAAAAGTACTCCTTTGGGAGGCCAAAACATAAAATAACGATCAACTTTTCTTCCACTAATTATTAGTGTAAATATTGATAATTACTTGTTACATGTTTACTTTTCCGTGAGTGGCTATTTTTCTCTGTTTCTAAAAAATTATGGGGAGCTTCTTTTTTTTTTTTTTGTTTTTTTTTTTTTTTTTGTTTTAATAGTTTAGTTCCCTTCTGTCTGTTATGTCATCCATATCTTTTGGTTAGATGGCTATTAATTGTAGAAGTTTACAAGTGGACATACATGAACCAACTTGTCAATTCCTCTAAGCTATGAAATTTGTTTGTAGCAAATTCTATATCCCTAAACAGGTAGAATAATGTCTCTTAAAAATATAAGAGATAAAATGGTGTAATAAAGTTAACCCCTCCTAATTTCATGCTTTTGTAGGATCCTGCAAATCCCAACTGAAGAGTTACAGCATCGTTTTGATACAGAGCTACCTGAGAGTGTTAAGGAACTTCTTACCTATGCAAGGAATTTTTTAGAATTTTGTTCATACCAAGCACTCAATATAGTGAGTGGACATGCAGATTATTTGAGTGACAAGGAGTTTCAACGTTTGACTTTCGACATGATGCTTGCATGGGAGGCTCCCAGTGTTGAGAGTGAACAAGTAGACAAAGTGAGACAACCCATATCTTTATCTATTGAAATTTGTAAGAAAATAGATGTTTCTTCTCCTAAGAGTTCCGACGTCAGGCAGTAAGTCTTTATTCTGTTTTCTTGGTTTGTGATGTCTGTCTAACTTCTCCTTGGCTGCAGGAAACTGCAACTTGTAGTAATGAGGAAGTAGAGGAGGATGATGGATGGTCACTTTTTTATTCAAGTTCCACAAACATGGCTGTTCAGGTTCTTTTCGTCGCTTTTTTTTTTTTCTTTTTTTTTTTTGCTCTGTGCTTCCTTATCTGCAAGTAGGATATTCTCCTGATGTTCTATGCAATTTTATATATAGGATGGTTAAGGTCTTAAATCAAGTGGTCAAGTTAGTTGTATCTTCTAAGAAGTGTTGACGTCCATATTTGTGCTACTTTCTCCTGCAGGTTGATGAGAAGAAAACTGTTGGACGGGAGGCTTTTGCACGTATAGCTCCTGTTTGTGCTCCTGTTGCAGATATAATTACTGTACACAACCTTTTTGATGCACTCACAAGCTCTTCATGCCATCGACTTCATTTCATTGTATATGAGAAATACATAAAAAGCCTTGACAAGTACGTTTTCAATCTTTGATTGCTATCATTTGCATCAATTCCAATTGTTTATGTGAGTGAAACTCTTACTCCAAGTTTACAACTCACTTTTAATGACAAAATTTCACATCTATGTACTAGTGTGCCTTATCTTGCATTGCCAATAAATGCTTTTGCGAGTTTACCTCTCTTTGATTTATTTACTTAGTATTGAATGTTAAAGTACGAGGAAATGATCATGAGAATGTGTCATTGTTTCTAAAGGGGAAAAAAATACATTTAAGATCAACACAACTAGAAAAATTTTAAATTTCTTGTATGATAAAGAATGTTGTACATATGGAAAAGGTTTTAATAAAATGGGAGTGCACCATGTGGATCATACCCTATGGGCTGGGATTTATGTAACATCTGACATGATGAAACAACCTCCAGATCAGTTTATATAATAAATTTTTTATGATTCGTTGGTGAAATTTTAGTGATTTTAGCTTTTGAATGGAGGTTAATTCTGAAGTGAAATAAAATAAAAATATGGTATATCGAATTTCCAAGATATCCTCTCTAGAAATAAAACCAGAAATTTTTGATATAACAATCTTTTGTGTTGTTATTCAAAATCTGGGAGCATAGATTATGTTGATTGAAACGGGCTGAAGGTTTAATCTTTCAAAACATTTACGTCCAAGGATTCTTTAACGAAACCCACAGCTTTTAGATGATTTATTCATAGCGATCACTGTATGCAAATGAGGATGGAGCCGATGGTTTCTTCTTTCTTTTTTCTGTGAAGATCAATGTTTATGGTTTCAGGAAATATATAATAATAATAACAACAACAACAACGATAATAATAATAATAAATAAATAAATAAATGTTTATGGAAGTATGGACATTTTTGGTAAATGCTTTTGTTCTCATGGTTTGATGTTTCCTCAGCTTTTTGTCGTTATATATATATATATTTATATTGAATTGTATTAAATAATATCAAATCATGGCTCTTCTGCAGGGTTGTTAAGGCTGCAAAAAATGCATTGGCTCCTTCTATTGGAAATCTTGAGCTTGCTGAAGGAGAAATCATCCTTGATGTTGATGGTACTATTCCTACTCAACCAGTTCTGCAACATATTGGTATTACTGCATGGCCTGGTAAGTGATTCTATTCCCAAAACGTCATCTTGATTCAGAACCATAAAGCTTAGGGCCAAATAACATCATGTCGCTTACATATAGAATATAGATACAAGGACGCAAGGTTTAAAAATTGTAAATATAAATAAAAATGCATCATTTATTACAAAATACAATATTTTTTTTATGATCTACTAAAATGTAAATATATCATTATCTATGTTGTGAAGTGTGTGTTGTGTTGGCTGATCTATATCCAATTCCTATGAACTTAAGCTCATGGAGTTAAATGGTTCTTAACATCATACTAGAGCTCAAATTGTCTTTATAGTCTTGTATAATGAATTTATAGTTGGTCCACTTCCTATGGGTTTAAGATCTTGGTACTGATGACAATTTAACATACGTAAGCATATCTATGTTTCTATAAAATAGGTTTCACGTTATTGACTTTCTGTATCAATACGGTATAGTAAGGTTAAATAATTCCTTTTCTTCCATCCTCATTATAGTTAATTTTTTTTTTTTTTTATAATTTAAATTAAGTCATATAGAAGATTTAATTGATCTTGGATTCAATTTAATGGGTTATGTCAAGTAAACCAAACCATTCCTGATTTTATTTATATATTTATTGGGTATTCACAATTGTGATAACAGAGGAATTTGTGTTTCTGTTGAGGAAAAGAAACAACATTGATGATGGCAGGAATGGGGATGGAGAGAGAAAAGAGATGTCCCATTGCTTGTGTGAATTTGTAAAGCCCAAAAGGAGCCCTTGGTCAAGGCCATGGGAGTCATCTTTTGACGAGGAGACTTGCACCTCCAGTTGTTTCACCTATGCCCTGTTTGGTAGACGGGAAAGTATTGAAGAAAACTGATTCTCGAGAATCAGTTTTCTGAGATTCGGTTTCCCAAGAATAAGTTTTCTTGGGATTCTTTTTATAACATTTGGTTAATAATAGAATAATATAGGAATTACAAGTAATTAAATAAGTTTGTGCATTAAAATTAAAGGGTAAAATTGTATTTAAAATAAATAAATAAAACTAATTTCCCAAGAGAATTTCAGAATGACATCTATTTGAGAGGATCAACTTTCCATATTAGTTTCCCACATTGTGAGATTTATTTTTTGTTGGGCCCCACAATTTTCTCCTTTTAAAAGTCATCCAAATAAGAGAAAATTTTACTTTTCCAGAGAATTTCAAATTCCTACTAACTTTACCATTACCCAAACACCCTGTCATTGTCAGGTTTACCAGATCTATCATTTTAGCAGTATTCCTGTGGCCTTAGCCCATGACCTGACCTTTCTTTCTTTGCAACCCAAATCAAACTTCAAAAACCTTATAATCAATGTGACAGAATTCCTTGTTATACCAGCATGCTCTCTTTCTGGCAGCTCTTCAAAATCAGGTTCATAAGTTTTACTTGTCTATACTGTACCTGTATCAGGTAATTTATTTTCAACAAGAGCTAGCCAGGTCCCGTGAGATTTTTTGAACCAGCTTGCCTTGTTAAAGCTGTCAGTATTTTGCACAAAATTCAATGGTTTTGCCTACTTTCCTTAAACACATATAACTGCGATTTATGTATATAAATATATATATATATATATATATATATTATTTTCTTTTTTCCATTTTCTTTTAATGTTAACGTAGACCATGCTCAATTTAGCTTTGATGAACATTGGTCCTTAAATCAGTTGTGGAAAGACTGAATATTTGTTAATTTCTTTATCTGGATGTTGTTATCTTCAATCTCTGATTTTTGTAGGAAGGTTGACGCTGACCAATTATGCACTGTACTTTGAATCACTGGGTGTTGGTTTATATGACAAAGCTGTTAGATATGATCTAGCAACAGATATGAAGCAGATCATAAAACCTGAATTGACTGGACCATTGGGTGCTCGTATTTTTGATAAAGTGGTTATGTACAAATCAACAACCATGTACGTTTTATGTTGAAATATATTGTTTGAAATCTTAGATTTGAAAATAATCATAGTTTTAACTCTCTTTAACTTTTAATTCTTACTATAATTTTATTTACAGAACAGACCCTGTTTATTTTGAGTTTCCTGAATTCAAAGGGAATTCTCGCCGGGATTATTGGTTGGATATATGTCTTGAGATCCTTCGTGCTCACAAATTTATCAGGAAAAACAACCATAGAGAGAATCAAAGGTCTGAAGTACTTGCTAGGGCTATTCTAGGTATCTTTAGGTACCGTGCAGTTAGAGAAGCTTTCCACTTCTTTTCATCCCATTACAAAACTTTACTTTCTTTCAACCTTGCGGAAAGCCTCCCAAGGGGAGATTTGATTCTTGAAACTCTGTCAAACCGCTTGTTTCTTTTAAATGTTGCTGCTGTCCAACATGATGTTTCTGGGAGTCCATATGCAAAACCGCTGCAAAAGCTGTCGCCGGTTTCACTTCAAACACTTCGTCTATTTGGACTCATATTACAAAAAGATATAAACCCTGACGAAGAAGTGATAATAGCAGCAGATGTCTGTGTTGGTGAGACAAATCCCCTGGAGATAGCAGTGAAAAAGTCTGTGTCAGATGTAGGAAAGGCTGAAGCTGCACAGGCAACTGTAGACCAAGTGAAGGTGGAAGGGATCGATACAAACCTTGCAGTAATGAAGGTCAATTATAAAAATGATTTGTTAAATTGGCTTTCCTGGTTAAAATAATTTTGACCTCCATTTTTTTGGGGTTGAGTTCATATTGCTTTTCATGTTTTGGAGGAATGAGAGTTAATTTTATTCCCTGATTCTTTTAGCCCAGAGCATTATTGATGATTCAGATATTGGATAGGTTATAAGCCTAATACATATTTGATTAACCAAGCTAATAAGTAAACATTTGAACCATGTTCATAAAAAACATATGGATATGAATACTGGTTAGCATTTAGCACCAGAGCATTATTGCTGACCATTCCTTTTTTTCATTTTTTGGTAACTTAGGTTATAGTGCACAATTTGAACCATATTTTATATGACAGACACACGTGTAAGCACACTCATTGCTCAGTGATAGAGTTCCTAGGGAAAATCTAGGCATTATGGTTTTATTATTTCTTGGAGATTTATTGTTCTTACAACTTAAAATGTTGAAGTTTGCTTAATTTTATATTTGAAAATACACGGCTTTTGTTGTTACAGGAATTGATGTTCCCGTTTCTTGAAGCATCTAGGCGTCTTCAACTTTTGGCTTCATGGAAAGATCCTTATAAATCAACAGTGTTTCTGATGTTGGCTTGCTACTCTATTTTAAGGTAACTTGTCTTTGACTGAATCATTGTTGCCTAGACATATATGAGTAACTGTGTTTACAAGCATGTGTGTTAATTTGCGATCATTTAGAAAAGTTAAAAGTGATGGGAAGTCAAGCCAATTTTGTATATTAATCCAACACAATAAGCACTTATCATGACATGCGTCAATCCAACAATTGGACAGAAAGTGATCCTTACACATGACAAAGAAATAGTTATTACAAATAGAAATGAAATGCATCTTCTCATGTGTAAGCTCATTGAATTATTGTTCCTAAAGTAGGCTTTACATGTGTGGAATTTTAAATTACTATAAAGGAGGGTACCAATATTTGTATGGAACTAAACGAACAACTAGGTTCTGATTTTATGTTTAAGTTACACTATTAAACTGAAAACGTTAAACTGATAGGAAGCTGATCCAAAATATTTATATCAAATCAACACTAAACACTTCATGAGAGCGATCAAGGATTTCTGTGGATACCATGCGTGCTTAATAATTTGACTGCTATGATGCTTGCTACATTGTTCTTTTCTGATATTGGAAAGTATTTGTAGCATTATTTTGTCTTCTCTTCTTTTGTTTTTAGTTCCTGGGATCTGCTTGTCTTTTGACTTAGGCAGTTTTATTCATGCTAGATAAATATGATTTTGCTATCAATTTGATGTGCTTCTATTGTTCTAAATGAAAGTTGAAATTATTAGCAATGGCTTATATGAAGATAAGTTATGTATTAAAGTCATCGACTTGATCATACAGAGGTTGGATCAGATATATGTTTCCGTCCATTTTTGTATTCGTTGCACTTCTCATGCTGTGGCGCAGACATTTTAACAAAGGGAAGCCATTAGAACCCTTCAGAATCACACCTCCTGCCACTCGAAATCCCGTAGAGCAGCTACTTACATTACAAGAAGCCATCTCTCATGTAGAAGCACTGATCCAAGCTGGAAATATCATACTCCTAAAGATTAGAGCTCTCCTCTTTGCTGTTCTTCCACAGGTATGTGAAAAAAACCAAGTTACTGTTAAGATAAATTCTGCTTTCATTAGATTTGCACAAAATCTATTGATTCCAACCTATCAAAATCCAGTTGTTCCTTTCTGGACTACAGATTTATACACTCTTTTAGATAAAATTCTCTAATATTATGTTGGTATGTTCAACACGTAGGTTGCATGAACCTCACATAAAACATACTTGACAAATAAGAGCTATCCTTTGAATGAATTATCTGCAGAATATGCTATAATAATTTCCTTTGGTGTTTCTAATTTTTTATCTCTATTTGTGTCTGCCAGGCAACAGATAGGATTGTTATATTGCTCGTCGCCATGGCTGCGGTGTTTGCATTTGTGCCACCGACATATATTTTTCTGCTAGTATTTGCAGAAGCTTTCACGAGGGAAATGCCATATAGGAAAGAAACCAGTGACAGATGGGCGAGGCGGGTCAGAGAATGGTGGATCAGGATACCAGCTGCTCCTGTTCAACTCATTAAACCTGTTGAAGACAAAAAAAAGAAATCGTAAATTATGTGAAACAGTAGTAAGTTGCAAAATGTTTAGGTCAATTCCACTTACTGTCATTGCTCATAACTGTATATATACGCAAGGTTTAAGCTTTGGAAGGGTATTGATGCAGAATCTAATACCTTGTCATGTAATTCAGCTATATATATATATATATATATTTTTTTTTTTTTCTTGCAAATTGAGGTGTGGCCAAATCTAGATTCTAGAACTATATTTATAACTGTATAAAGCTACAGAGCAGGAAAGAGAAGTATGAAATTATAACTTACCAGGTGTTGCAGTAACTCAAAGGCCAACGGCTTCCGAGGCTGATCTCCTAATAGACATGGTGCCAAGTTGTGTTCTTATCATGGTTGGTGCCAATAAATGAAATTTGAAAGTAACATAGCTTAACTATGATCGTGGATAAATCTATAATATGCTATGCAGTTCCATTAGAGCATGGCATCAGGATTTGTAAATCTTATTCGACATATTCCAATCTTTGGTAAAAGAAAGTAATGTTAATCTCTATGATCTGTCACTACTTTTTCTCGTTTCATTTTCCCTTCAATTTCATTTTATGGTTTCTCTCATTCATACCATTAGTTTCTTCTTTTTCTCGACAAATTAATTTCCCTTGCGTTTTTCTTTCTTTCTACATAGCTTTTCACTACTCTTAATTAATTTTTGTGTCTAGTTGTATGTTTTATATTTATAATCTTTCTCTGATGCGACTAATGTAATTTCATCAACCTTTTTTTTTTTTTTTTTTTTTTTTTTTTTTTTTTTTTTCTAAATCCTAATCATTCTTTGGTTTCTTTCTCTTAATGCTGTCTATATCGCCTAAATACTTTATCTCTCAACCTTTTTTAACATTAATATTATTTACTATTTTGAGTTTCAAGTAATTCTTTGAACCTTCTTTTTCTTCTTTTTTAAATCCTAATCGTTCTTTAGTTTCTTCCTCTTAATGCTGTATATATCATCTTTTTTACTTTATCTCCCAACCTTTATTAGCATTAATATTATTTTCTATTTTATGAGTTACAAGTAATTCTTTTCCAAATAATATTAATAATCAAATCTTATAGCACTTAAAACATTTTGTTCAAGTTTATTCCATGAGTTAACCAAAAAAGAAATAAATTTATTTATTTCATTTCATGCATATATTTAAAACATTTTGTTCAAGTTTATTCCATGAGTTAACCAAAAAAGAAATAAATTTATTTATTTCATTTCATGCATATATTTGTTTCAGTTCCAGAGAGTCCAATTTAAGCAAACAAACATCAACTTAACGCATAGGTAGGAAATGGAAAATTTGTAATTTAACAGCCTCATTTTTTCAATGGGATACACCACCAAAAGTCCAAGCATTCACAACTAATAAAATGAGGTATGGATCATTAACACTAACAATTGACTATATGAGAATTATTTAACAAAAATAATACAAGAAGATAGTTCCCCTGCAGACAGCTGAGTGGCACAGTCCATTTTTACTAGGGGCAACGCACCCGAGTTTGAATCCTTACCCTAGGATTTAAGGGGAAAAAAATGATACAAGAAGATACAACCCGAATATGGTATGATTTTAAGTTGCATTGGGGAAAAAAAAAAAAAAAAAATTGACTATACAAATTCAAAATTTTTAAAAAGATGGGGGGCATGAAAGAAAGTAAATTAGAACATGCAATTTGTTGCACCATTAAACATTATCTGGCCAGAACTCCCTGAAAAAGGCTCTTTCAAATTCCTTCTCTTGCAATTTCTTTTCAAACTCCTGCATCTTCCTCATCCTCTTCGAGAGTGCCTTTGATTTTTTTGATGGCTGTTCCTAAAATTAATAATACCAACATCATAAAAACGTCAGACAAATTAATGAACTATCTTCTAAAGTAAAAGAAACAGAAAACGAAAAGCATGAAGATGAATTAGAATGGTCTATAAATCAACTTTATATTTTTGCCAAAGAAAATCTTCTCCAATTATAATTCCTCCACATTCTAGAATCCAGCAAACAACGATAAACACTTGCAATTATTTGCTTTTGGTTGCAAAGTCTCATTTCTTTTGTTCTTATCCTAGATCAATAAATGCATCAATTAAATATGCTTCCATACAAGTTCAAGACTATGTTTACTAGGCTCTTTTTTCGAACTAAAAAAGGTAAGTTAAAGCAAAATCTTAATTTTTGTTTTTAAAAATCATCTTTTAGAATATGGGTCAGTTTTTCAAAACCGTTTCAAGTAGTTTCCCAAGTTAAATTTTCAAGAACCATATTTTTCTCACTGCATCCTCTATCTTCTCTCCCTCTCTCCTATCCCTCACCTCTCCTCTCCTGTCTCCCTATCTACTTTTATTCCTCTCATTGACATCATGTCTCACTTATCTTTTGTTTTAAATGTAAATACGGCTACCAAACAGGTCCTGCTTTTCATTTTCTAATCTTTAGGAACATAGAACTAGCAGATGAAGTTTCTCTATCTCATGTCATATATTACAAAACTGCTTCTAATGTTAAAAAGAGGAAAGGTATTAATAGAAAAAAAAAATTTAAATTAAATTCTGAATTATCGATACATAAGCAAATGGAATTTACCTGGTCATTTTTCTCATTAGAATCGGTAGTTTCAGGAGGCTTTACAGTCTTCTTCTTTACCTTCTCAGCTCCCAGGCCACGTTTATTGTTCTTCCAATAAGTTTCTACAGGTTCCAACCTTCCCTGTTTAGACGATAAAGTAATTAGTTAGAAGTTAGATTGAAACATGCTCCAGATACAGAGACTGAACAGGCCAGACCAAGTTAAGCAAAAGTTTGCTTTAAGAAAACACAACTTCCATAAAAGAGAAAGATTGAGAAATCATCTACCAAAAGTACGATAGTGAAACTAAACTACAAAACATTCTTCCAATTTAAATGTATCATAAAACTAGGAATATCCTTAAACTCCTAGTTAAACTCGTTGCCCACAAAAACCGTAAAAACTAAATTCTATAGCACAGCAGTAGAGCACATCCTGATGATGGTTTGAACTTAAAAATCAGACAATAAATTTCGTTTTATTTGCTTTTGATTGTGCAATCACTGAAAACAGCCTTATCTTTTTCGGCAACAAAATTATACTTGAAACATGCTATTAGGTACTCCAAAATACAACAGTCCCTAATTTGAGTGTAAAATTTAAGATCTTTTAAACTATCAATATTTTGACCATCGACATTAACAATAAGTATAAAAATGCCTAAACATTCACCTAAAAAAACCATAAAATAAACCCAACAAAATTTGAGAAGAAGCATGTATTATAACAAACATTAAAAGATGATGATTATAATATGTTTCCAACTATGATATATATGTAAATAAAAATATAATATGAGCGTCACCTGCTGGGAAATCCCAAGACCGGTTCCTTCTTGCCAACCGTGCTTCTTCAAAAGCTACATAAACATCAAGCATATAATCAAAAAAACAAAAGTTAGAAAGAAACTACAATTTTTTTTTGAAAAAAAAAGAAAGAAAGAAATGAAAACAAGAGAAACAAGCAGAAAGAGAAGTTAAGCACCTTAAAACCAACATTTGAGGAATCAATGGCTGCTGATGAACCACTGAAACCCTCCAAATCTTTTCCCATAACCTTCCTCCTGAAAAACCCAAAAACCCAAAGGATTAAACTTTATTGTCTCCCAAGAATTATAACACTAAAGTTATCCCAGTTGTATAAATTCCCAACTTTCTCTATCTCAAAAATCAACTCTTTTTTATTATTATTATTATTATTTATTTTGGGTAAAAAAAAAAGAAATTTTTACCTTTGAATCTATTCGATTTCTTCGAACTGGGGGTCGTTGTGAAAAGAAGCCCCGGAGAGACGACGGGGTGCTGAAGAATTTCTTAGAAGGCGCCAAGATCAAACCGACAAAATCCTAACCTGACTGGGAAATTATGGGCGTTTCAATTTTGATATTTAATTTTTTCTTTTATATGCATTATTCAAGCGAAAATTATTGCTTATGCACTGTTTAATACGACAGCGTACAATGGTAAATAGCGATCGAAATCAAACGTCGTCGTTTCAGATTAACTCCTTTTATTAAATCTTCATCAATCTTACCTTCTTTTGGAAGATTTTTTTTTTTTTTTTTTTTTTTTGCCCTTTGAAAGGGATTCTGCTAGAGTTTATATTAAATCCTGTAAAATAATTTATATTTCTTTCTTATTTAAATAGAACGCACGAATTTAGTTATCTTTTTTTTTTTTTCCTTAATACAGTTGGTATATATATTTTTTAAATTGTAAAATATCATTTTAAATCATATATATATATATATATATATTTGTCAAGTGAAGTTGTTGATCTACTAATTAGTCCCTTGTATCCACTATCATATTGATTGAATTTGAAGATTTTATATATATATGACAGGTTTTCTAACTAGACATGTTGACTTGTCATAAAAAAAATTGTTTGTTTAATTTACATAAACAGGAGGTTATTGTTTCATTCGGTATACATATATTAAATGATATATTAATGCGTTATTGTTTTTATATTTGTTGTCCTTGGCATCGTCCCCTTCATTTGTTAAAGTGCTGCCATTGTCGTCGGCCATGCCACTTACCATCAACCGTGTACCACCTCTTCCATTACTTTTGATTTGAAATCATATTTACCAATTAGGGTATAGAAGAGGGTAGTGTGTATATATATATAGTTCTGTTTATTAATTTTTAATTTAGAGTAAAGTAGATTTTATTTTAGTTGTATAGGAAGAAAAATAAAATAAAATACAAATAAATATAAAATTTAGTGTACGTAACAATATACATATATATACAGCTCAAATAAAATTTATTTATTTTAATAATATAAAATATATTCAAATTTTAAATTTTAATCATTTAACAATTTAACAAATTAAAAAAAATGTCATTTCTCATATTAAAATCTTATTTAATTCTAATTATATATATTTTATACATGTATAATATAATATACTCTCCTACCATACTTTTGGCTTTTTTTTTCTAAAATTTTTTAATTATTATTATTTTTTTATTGTACGTTTGGAGAGAAACTCTCCGGCCGGGGTTTGGTCATTGGTGTTTCAGGATTAGGGGTAATTTGGTAAATGGCGAAAGACTTGAAGGCGAGCATGCCCGTACTTCAAAAAGAAGAAGGAAAGAAAAAAAAAAAAATTCTTATATACATTCCTTAATGAAAAAATTAATATGGAATCATGTAAAATAAATATATTTAATATTTTTACAATGTGGCTAGCTAGGCTAGGACATAAAGCCTGGCTTTGCCAATTTGTCCTAGAAATTTACGTCAAACTTTTGGTTTTAATGATAATTTTATTTTATTATTTTTTCATTTATTTTTGTGATTAATTTTATTATTTAAATTAAATGTTAATTATGGAAACTATGGAAAGATATTTTAAATAAAACATCCATTTTACAGTCATTAGAAGTTAATATCCATAAAGGGTTTTGTTAGGTTTTCAATCCTTTTACATCATACATATATATATATATATATATATTTTTTTTTGAAAGATAAAATTTGTTTTCGTAAATATCTTTATTGGTTACAATCTATATAGCTATATTTGTTGATGTTTATCTATATTATTATTTCTTCAAAACACAATTAGAATATAATTTTACATTTAATTTTGTGATGGTGACCCTCTCAAAAAATTAAATTTCTTGATTCGCCACTGACCTCCATGTTAATTTGATTCCAAAATTAACCCATAACGAATCCTTGATGGCTGAGGGCTTTCATGAGTTGGCTAACCTCTGCTTTACTAATAATAATAATTTTGAGAAATAAATTTATATTAGTCTAATTCTAGCCAGAGAACTTATGAAGGATATAGTTTTTAAGAAGAAATTTAATTTTAGAATGAAAGATCATCTATCTGGTGTTTTAAGTGTTCGAAGAGAAGAAAAAAAAATTTAATTTCACAATTAATTTTCTGTATAAAATTTAAACTTGTATTCTCATTGAAAAATAGCCCTTAAATAGGAAAAAGTCACAAAGCAATAAACCCTAAAAACTAAAGCAAAAACTGGCCAAGCATGTTGTTTCCTAAAGGTGGCCGAATTTTCTCTTTCCTTTCCTAATCTAAATTTGATTAATTAATTTTTTTATTTTAAATTAGGAATTAATTAATTTAAAATAAAAATAATAAAATAATAACTTTCCTAAGTTGATTTTTCCAACAAATAAAAAATTAAAACAAAATAAAGACTAATTTCCTAAAACAAAAAGTAAAAATCAAATTAGGAAACTAAATAACAATCTTTTTGACTAAGCTGTCTTTGACCAATATTTGATCAATTCAAATTCCAAATTAGCTTCCATATGCCTTGTAGGATGCCAAATAGGATTATCATAGAGTCCCACACGTTGCCTTTTCTTGGATCAAAGAGAAAATGTTAACTCAGCAAAATACAATAAAGCCAGCAAGCAATATAGCAAACCGGCCATCTTTCTCCCTTATGCGCAGAACCCCTTCTTGTTGGCCTTTGAGTTGGCCTTGGCTTGATTCCATGATCTCTTAATATTATTCATTGAATTTTCATTGAATCCATAAAGTATTGGA
The DNA here is from genome assembly GCF_031755915.1 of Ziziphus jujuba. Taxonomy (NCBI): domain Eukaryota; kingdom Viridiplantae; phylum Streptophyta; class Magnoliopsida; order Rosales; family Rhamnaceae; genus Ziziphus; species Ziziphus jujuba. The sequence continues at coordinate 4,635,634 of NC_083381.1, read as the reverse complement.
ACCATTTCATGCTTTCCGGAGTCCATATAGGCCTTCACGACTTGGATGCTCAAAACTGGTCTTGTATCTTTGGGTATTGACAAACCCTTTTGAGAATTAACTACTCCCTGGATAAAAGTAGCTAGGTTGCCCTTAAATCTCTTAGCTTGAGCCCTAGTGATTGGCCCGATCTTCATCCGCATCGGGTCAGCACTCTAGCAGCTTGACGGTTGTGCGGGTTCGGGCGGATTCTCATCACCACCTCCCTCCACAGCTAGGATGATTGTTTATTATATTATGACTATCTTGTCGGTGTTATGGACTTGAGGGTTGGCAAGTATATCTGTATAGTGAGCATTAGCTGCCCCACCTCCTTGGCTGCATGTGGATGTTTATTAAGCGTGCAAGTTATATTCATAGTTGTTCCTGTGAGGGTAGGTGAGTATAATATAGAGTGAGCACCAGCCGTCTCCCTTTTGGCTGCAGGATGGCTGTCTTTACGGATTAGTGTGCATATATGTATGGCCATCCTATGTGAGCTTTAGGGTTCGAGGTATTAGTACATAGTGAGTATAAGCCACCCTCATGGTCGATTGTTTAGCCATGGTATCTAGTTTTAGTTTAGAGTTCATATCATTTTACACTCAAGCCATGATATATTCCTTTTAAACTTTTGTTTTGTATCCCTTTTAATCCATTCACATGTTTTTGACACATGAATTTGATAAAAGGTACAGTAAAAAATGGCATCCACTAGTCCTCTCAAAGTCTGAACTTATAATCAAACTCAAATAAGGTTATTAATATGATAATTAATATGGATTTTTTTTTTAATTTTTAATTTTGGATTATACTTAAGGGCAGAAATTTAAATTGATCTCGACAGGGTTCATATTTTCTAAATAGATTTTTGTATGTAAAAAAATTTATATTTGATTATTTTTCGAATTTTCATTCATAATTCTTAATGTGATCCAATTATTATCAAAAATGGATTTAATTTAATAAAATAAAGTAGACTTTATTTAAAATTGACTATATATAATTTTGCTATAAAAATTACCATTGTATGCGCACTTATATTAGGCACACTTAGACACCCTTTATTTTCTACTTTCTATTTATTTTCTACTTTCTATTGCACGACTGTATAAATATGTATATATATACATATATGAAAGATTGGGAACTATTTTCAGCCAACATGATGCATCTGGCTATTATATATATACAGAGAGGCTAGCATGAGGACCGACCGCATGGGTTATATGCGGACCAAAAACGTGAGAGAATAAAGACCATTGGATTTTCATACCTAGCGTCAACGGTCCAGATGGAATTGCAACTCTCACGTGAGAATTTTGGCAAAATCTCCCCTTCCCGTTCACAGCAGCTCGCATTCCCCCTCGCATCAGCTGGAACCACCTTTGCCAAAATTCCTCTTCTCCTCTGCTTCCACCCCCTTCCCTCTCGCATCTCCCCGTTCGGAACCAGCCCAACCAGCCACCGACCTGATTATTTCAAAAATCTCAAACCCAGCCCAACCAGCCACCCTTCGGAACCAGAAAGAGTCACCGCCGTTAGTGCCTTGCCGTTGGAGTGTGGGTTCTTTGCCATTCCTTCCTTCCTCTCCTTCATTTTGATTTTTCTATACCTCTGTTTGTGTTTTTATGTTATATATATATATATATTTTTTTTTTTTTCATTCTGGTTCAGTTCTGTTCTTTTAAAAAAAATAATAATAATGTTTCTCTTTTTGTTTCATTGCTTTTAAAGTGTTTTTATTTTTCATTTTTTTTGGGTAATCACTTAATGTATATAGTTATTCTTATTTACTTAGGCTTCTAGAAATCATAATGTAATAAACTCTTTTGAATTATTTTGTTTATTCTATGGATCTCATTGTTTACTGGGAGCAAATATTCAAGAAATTGCTTTCTTTTTTAAGATTGTGGCTCCAATATCTAGAGTTAAGAAGCTTGTTAGATTTCTGTGGATGATGTGCTGAGGGAGACGAGCGGTTGTTAGTAGCGGAATATATGCCTAATGATACTCTCTCCAAGCATCTCTTTCACTGTATGTTTCTTTGGTCTTTATGGATATAACCACTGTTGATTTTTGTGGACCCTCTAATTTCATACCATTTCAATGAATTATTTTATTTATGTATTTATTTTTATTTATTCTGGCGGTTAAACCATAAGTTGGTCTTAATCAAGGATAGTTAGTGACAAGGAATCTACTAATAGAGAGATTCAAAATTAAAAATTCATATATAATAAAAGACGCAAAGAGAAATTAATCTTAAACTACAAGTTACTCAATAGTGAAACCAGTAGTACTGGATTTTACTCATTCAAGTTTCTATGAAATTGTTCCTTTGAGATGTTTTGTCCTTTAAATATATTAGCTCTATGGACTGTGTTTTTTTTTTTTTTAATGTATTATTTCCTATCCTTTTTACAATATTTTTAGCAATTGATGTTTTATTGCCAGTGTGACTGTTCTTATTTTATTAAATTGTTGCTGGCCATGTATTCCTGGTCTCCCTTTTACCGTGCTTTTTCTCAATATAAGTTTTTTGTTTTAGGGGAGAAACAGCCACTGCCATGGGAGATGCGTGTGAGAGTTGCATACTACATTGCACAAGCACTTGATCATTGCAACAAGGAAAACCGAAAAATATATCATGACTTGAATGCATACAGAGTCCTCTTTGACGAGGTAGTGTATACACATTTAAACACAATCTGCATCTTTACAAGACAATCAACTTGTGTGCACTTCATTTTTACATTTGATTTAACAAGAAAGTACAGATGGGGCAAGCTATAGTGGAGAAATTTAAATTGTCCATATTCTAAATGCACCTTCTTTATGCAAAGCTAGAGAGGTTTTTAAAAATGATTGGTGGAAATAAAGGCTAGAAATTGTTATAGTAGAGAGATGTTTGTCCTTGTTTACTGAAAATTTGTATAGCGTTTAAGATGTTGAATTGATATCCTTTTGCTTCTTTTTATTTTTCTTTATAAACTTTTCTCATCCTGTTCATTATTTGCCTTATTCATCTCTAGAAGGAGCATAAATTGTGGCGTTATCTATGAACCAACTGGACTTTTGTTCAACTTAATTATTTTTTTTTTTTTATAAATGATAGGATGGTGACCCACGGTTATCTAGTTTTGGCCTTATGAAGAATAGTCGAGATGGAAAAAGCTATAGCACTAACCTGGCTTATACTCCACCTGAGTTTCTGAGGACAGATATGCCAGTTTTTCTTACATTGTTAATGCCTTCTCTTTGATTTTTATTTGATAAAGGGATTTAAATGTAAACAGATATTCATTTCTAATATTGGATATAGACATTAATTAGAGTAAAAGTGAACTATTGGGAGAAATGGAGAAGAATGAAGAATTGTTATTGATACAGTGAAAAGTGAAGAGAGTTGTCAAGACAAATACAAGAAAGAAATAGTCAAGATCCTCCTGTAATCCAACTTAAAAAATTTAGAAACCGGTCAATGAATATAATACAAAACTATAAAAACTGGATTTGGATCAAGATGCAAATTGCAATGAATATAGTACAAAACTATTAAAACTGGATTTGGATCAAGATGCAAATTGCAATAGACCTTTATCACTTGTTTGAGCCCCTGTGGTTGTAAGATTGGTCCTTACCTCTGGATAAATGGTGTGCCAGTTTATGAAACTAATGGCTGACCCAAAATGTTGAGGGTTGACTACCAAGTAAACCCCAGTGGTGAAGCAGCTATCATCCTTAGAATTGAGATAAAGAGAAATCTCTTGGTCTAAGCTATGTTGACTTTGAGCATCAGTCTTTACAGTGCCTTCATGGTTGCTTCTAATTGCAATGTGGATAGTGATATATATTCCATTATTATAGTTATCTAAATAGAAGCAATTGCTCCTTCTATGTAAACTTAAATTGCAGAATCAGTGGCCAAACTGAAGTTTATATTCATTTAATTCAGTTTGCTGATAATTTATAGTGAGCTGTATTAATTCAAAATGTTTGAGGAGCATCATGTACTAAATCCATTCTTATTGTCGGGATGATTCCACCAACTGAGAAATGTCTTATTGAGAGTTGAGCTTACATAATTCAAATCTAAGTTTGTCTTCCATACAAATTTGTCACAATGAAGTGGGAAAAATAATGCATTCACTGGATTAAACCTTTTTGTCAACTTTCGTAGAAGGGCCAAAGAAGATACTGATTATAAGTTATGACTAGATGTACTTTTATTGGTTCGTAATTTGTTGTATGGTGAAAAGGATATATTGGTTTTGTACTTTGTAATATGGGATATTTTACTATCAACATTGACCATCTTTTAAATAGTTGGTAGAGCTTGCATTTGCTACACTTGTAACAATTAAGAAAACCTCTGCATTTTTCTTTTTTTATTTTATTGATTTATTGCTTCTTGTTCTTGGTTGTGGCTATTAGATTTCAACACTTCAGGGGCTAAATTTATGCAGGTAGGGTCATCCCGGAGAGTGTAATATACAGTTATGGAACTGTTCTGCTAGACCTTCTGAGCGGAAAGCATATCCCTCCAAGCCATGTAGGATACATTCTTTATTTCATCATTGATCACTCACTGCTATCTTAACCTTCTTTGAGTTTCACTTGTTAGTTGAGTACCTATCTTTTCTAGGTAAAATAATACCATGCTTGCTAGTCTTGTGATGAGATTTAATTTCAAAAAGAAAGAAAAAAGGTCCTGTGACAGCATTTGCATATTAAAAGTTATCTGCTTTATAAATTAATCAAACCCAGTCAAAACATTTTTTATTTGATTTTCTTTGCTGTCAATAATATATGGCTGGATGATAGTCTTTTGTGATTGCCTTATCAGTTTCAATGCTCCCAACCTCTCCCGTTTGGATGTGGGGGAGTTACTGCATATCCTCCAAGCATTGACATAACATCTGCCATGTTTGGTCTATCTGCTGCGACTTCTTGCACACACAAGAGAGCAACTTGGGCACGCAGTATAAATTCATCTGTCGAATTACATGTTTCTGCTTTTGCCTTATATTTAGTGGTTGTTGCTGCTGCCGAGCTTGCTATGTTGCTGCTGGTGCTCCTGTATTACTGCTGGTGCTGTTGCTGGTGCTGCTGAGCTTGCTGTGTTGCTGCTGGTGCTGTTGCTGGTGCTCCTGTATTACTGCTGGTGCTGTTGCTGGTGCTGCCGAGCTTGTTGTTGCTGCTGCCGAGCTTGCTGTGTTGCTGCTGGTGCTGTTGCTGGTGCTTCTATATTGCTACTGGTGCTGTTGCTGGTGCTGCCGAGCTTGTTGTTGCTGCTGTCGAGCTTGCTGTGTTGCTGCTGGTGCTCCTATATTGCTGCTGGTGTTGTTGCTGGTGCTGCCAAGCTTATTGTTGCTGCTGCCGAGCTTGCTATGTTGTTGCTGGTGCTCCCGTATTGCTGTTGGTGCTGTTGCTGGTGCTGCCGAGCTTGTTGTTGCTGCTGCCGAGCTTGCTGTGTTGTTGCTGGTGCTCCCGTATTGCTGTTGGTGCTGTTGCTGGTGCTGCCGAGCTTGCTGTGTTACTGTTAGTGCTGTTGCCGAGCTACTGTGTTGCTGCCGAGCTTGTTTTTGCTGTCGCCGAGCTTGCTGTGTTGTTGCTAGTGCTGTTGCCGAGCTACTGTTCATGTGCACTATTCACCTGTGTTTAAATATCTTTTTTTTTTTTTTTTGGCTAAAATATCTGTGTATAAACATCAATCTCCAGCTTGTATTGTTGCCGAGCTACCGTTTACGTGTACTGTTTATGTGCACTGTTCATCTGTGTTTAAACATTTTTTTTTTAGATTTTTTTAAAATTTTTTTGGCTAAAATACCTGTGTATAAACATCAATCTCCAGCTTGTGTTGCTGCCGAGCTATGTTGCTGCCGAGATACTATTTACGTAACTGTTTATGTGCACTGTTTACGTGTACTGTTCATCTATGTTTAAACATCCTTTTTTTTTTTAGATTTTTTTTTTATTTTTTTGCTAAAATACCTGTGTATAAACATCAATCTCCAGCTTCTCTTTCCTGCTAACTGAAGTAAACCACATTGGTAAATAAACGGCAAACTAGACTAAAAGCAAACTAGCATACATTTAGTCAAATAATTAAACAAGACTTCATGTTTCCAATACATGGCAATTTAAGAAGTCTATAATCATAACTCAACTCTCTTTTAGTAACTAAGCTGATAGTTATTGCAATATGACAAAAAAAGAAAAAAAAATGTAAGAAAAAGAAGAATGTTTAAATGCAGGTAAACAGTTTACGTGAACAGTACGCGTGAACAGTAATCACGAAGCTTGTTTTCTTAAGTTTCTTGCTTTCTTAAGTTTTCTGTACTAGTTTGTACTATGGCTTTTTTATCCTAGTTAACAAATATACCAACCAATGACAGAATCCCATGAAAATAATCTAGTTTTCTACAAAACCAACGAATAAAATATCAGCTTTTTGTTCTATGCAGAACTTACCACAGCATTGAGCATCCTATTCCTTAGAGCAGTTTCCTTTTTCGTTTTGATTATTAATGTCCCATAGGATATTTTTGTGTGCTTCATCTAGCTTAGGACTTTTTAGATCTTTTTTTGAGATGCCAATCTATCCATTGACAAACACACCTAAGTAGAGGCCAGAAAATTCCTAATAAGCATAAGTCCAATAAACAGGCATAGAAAAAACATGAGAAAGATGAAATAAACAGGCCAATAAGTCTTCTAACAAATAAATTAAGGTGGTGAAGTACAATGTGGCATTTTAGAAGTAAATCAATAACATGACAGATTAGAATATTGAAGTAGAGCAAAATGGCAGTGGTATGTGGAAGAAGATAATCTGTTGCAAAAATGGCTGCTCTTCTCTTCATTTATCATGATGTACAGAAATTAAACGTTCCAAACATAAAGAGTAGCACGTGAATATACGGCAAAACCAGTATACATTCAATCCAATAATCAAAACACATCTCTATTTTATATAGTCAACTGATAGTGCTTGCTATAAGATAGAAAATCCCAGACAAGCACACCAAAATAAAAAAACAACTTCTTCTCCCAAATTGTTGCAAGATAGGTCATCCTTTAATTTTCTCATGCAGACCTGCCAAAGTCCAGCACGTCCTTAGATTAGCAGCATGTTAGTTCAATAAAATATCGAAGACCATACGATACCACTTAGTTTCATACCTGTGGAAGACAAACTATCAGCTTTAGAATCATATTCCGAGGCGTGCTGAGGACTTTCCTCATTTTGCGAGGACCTATATAGATGAGCAGCATGCTTTGTACAAAATATGATCATACAAATTGCATAAGAATAATAAATAGTAAATGTATTATTTTCTTACGGATTGTTGAGGAGTGGACAGTTTCCTTTGCGGCATTTGTTGCCTTCTCCTTTCCCCTTTTTAATCTTTGTCCGCATCCCTTTGCCCTCACAGCAGATGGGTCTTTCAAAGCCTCATAGTCATGAGCAGTGCTACCTTTTTCAGAAATGCCTCCACTTTTTGTGTTGCTAACTATGGATTCAATCTTGCCTAGCAAACTTTGAAGACCATCATTCACAATTACACTTGCCTCTTCATATATTATGGCTTTATCAATGACTTCCGAAGCAAGTTGGAATAGTTTAGCTTGCCAAGTCAACATTGAACTACACTGTCCACCTATCTCAACACCTTGCTTATCGGTTATTATTTGACATTTTGCACCTCTAGTCCACCTTTTCATTATATATTGATTTGGCAAAGGAATGTTACCAAACAGTCTCAAGAATGCCAAGATATGTCTACAGGGAAGTCCTTCACTCTCAAACTTCTTACATGTACGAGATGTAAAGTCCAATTCTTTATCATAAGCAATTTCCCGCACTCTACGAACATGTTCTTTTGGACTACTCTCGACCATATACATTTTGTGTGTAGCATTTTCACGAACAAATTGTGGCATTATTACTAAGCTATTCCACAACTCATCTTGAAACTTAAGAAAAATTTTGCATGTGTAAATCTCAGCCATTTGCTTTTCCATTTCCAATGGCAATTTCAAAACAAGCTTCTCATTAATATCAACGTGATCAGCCCCTAATTCTTCGTGACGTTCCTGTGTAAGCGCCCTATTAAATCGAAGTATGAAATCCATCAATAAGTTTCTCTTCGAAACATATTTCTTGAAAAATGCATGGGAGCTTTCCGCACGTTGGCTACTTGACATTCCAGCTGAGAATATATGGTTAACATATGCAGGCACCCATCTTGAACATAGCTCAAATATTGATTTTAACCAATCATTGTTATCTAGGCTTGCCTTCTCAATGGTAGTCACCCATTTTCTTTCAAACTCTTCAGGGCATTCTGATTCCCAAATGCATTGTTGGAAGTCCTTATAAAAATCTCTATAGGTGATCGCATTTAAATACGTAGAGAACTTCTCAAGTATGTACCAACTACAATACCTATGAAATGTATTCGGTAAGCTCTGAACTATAGCCTTTGTCATTGCAGGATCTTGATCTGTAATGATCATTTTTGGGTTGTTCGTCAGCATGCTATCCTTTAATAGCTCAAACAACCAAACAAATGATTCTGTTTTTTCATCACTTAAAAAGGCACATGCAAAAAGCACCGTTTGACCATGATTGTTCACCCCCACCAAGGGTGCAAATATCATACCATATTGATTAGTGTTGTAAGTTGTATCAAATACAACTACATCACCAAAACATTCATAAGCTCTTCTAGACACCGAATCAGCCCAAAAACAACGCTTCAATTTACCATCATCATCTACATCTATTTTAAAAAAGAAGCATGGATCTTTTTCTTGCTCGGTTAGGAAATATTCCTTTAAAAGTTCTGCATCTTGTCCTCTTAATTCATTCCGCACCTTAGCTTCATGGTTATATATATCCTTCTTTGTACACCCAATATTCCCTATACCTCCAGCTTCAAATTCAAGAATGCTTATTTGTTGATGAGTTGGCACATTTGCTGCTGAAAACTGCAAAGTTAGTGACTTCTTGGCTTAAGACACACTACGATGTGATCTCAATAAATGCACTCTTCGAGGGGTTGATAATGGATGACTATGTTCTTCAACAAATACAGTGATGACAAATTTCCCCGTTTTTGACCTAACCACGGCAAGTTTAGCTTTACAATTTTCTCTTGTCATCCCCTGCCACCTTTTTCTCTCACCGTCCTTTATAGAAGATACTCCTTCCTTAAAACACACAAATTCTTTCCTGACAACTTCTTTCGCACCTTTACATCTCTTAGTCAAACTGCTACAAACACTAAACCCCGCCTCTTTTGCATATTTAATGTAGAACTCATGTACCCCATCTATCGATTCAAACTCTTGTCTAACCTTTGGTTTGCAGTTTTCAGCCACTTGGGGAATGTAAACGTCATCCACGGATTTTGAATGTGACAGCAAGGATATGTCTTCAACTCGTCTACAATCTGAATTTGCTTCCAACTGTTCTACACTCATGTTTCCAATCTGAATTTGCTTCCAACTATTCTACACTCAAACCAGCTTCCTATTGATCAATTTGTAACCTAGTAGATGGCAAAGCAAAACCATCTTGAGAGGTGGTAATATCTTTTATTTTAAGAAAGTTTAGTTTCTAAATAGAAGAGAAAAATATTGCAAAAATAAAGGCACTTCAGCCAAAATCTGCCGAGTTTGCATTATGGTTGCTGATCCAGCACACTCTATAATGAAATAAACAAATATGCGTGCACCAACAGAAAAAATAAATAAATAAATAAATCTGAATCATGGGGTTCAAAAAGGTTAATAATACATATAAAAATGAAAAATATAAGTTGCAAAACAATGAAATAATTACATCTTTGCTAGATAAAGGGAAACAAAAATATTGATACATAACTCTTTAATCAATGAGAGGTTAACAAATCTATGCAAAGGCTATTAAAAGAATAAAAATAAAAAGCAATGATATCAATTTAATCTATTAACTCTATGTTTCATGCATATTAAGGGGATTATAATTATTTAAAGTTCTTATTCAAGGATATATATATACATATGTCTTTATGTGTGTGTGTGTGTGTGTGTGTGTGTGTAGATATAGGAATTACAAAATAGAATTACTTTGCATTCCAATTATAACAAACTTATTTTCTCTTGTATAGCATGCATGGATTGGCCATTCGTATACTCCAAAAACAAGTGGTGTAAATATCTCTTTCGTGTTATTATTATGATAGACTAAGTGAATTGATTATTACACAATGAACAATATGCGTGAACAGTGGTATTTATACACCAGGAAAGAAAAATAACATGCATACATTCATGCTTTTTCTGCGAAAAGTATCATTTTCTAAATTTTCAAAAATCATCATGAAGATTGGCCTTCGTTCAAGTTATTTCTCAACCCAAATCACAATCCCACATTTAACAATTTCAATTATGCAAGATTACATAAAATCACCAACATAAAAAACAGAATGAAAAAAAAAATTACAAAACATAAACTCACTCACTCACAGATACGAAGAGCTAGAATATAGACATGCAGAGTAGAAGATTATGAGCTGGTGGGTACAGAGAAGGGTGGCAATCGTGGTGCGAGCAGGTGCGTTTACAAGATGGCAATGCTGTGGCAATGGTGGTGCGATCTGGTGGGTTTGCAAGGATGGCAATGCTGGTTGCTACTGGTGCGATTGGGAATTTTGGCTGGTTACTGCTGGTGCGATTGGGAATTTTGGCAAAGTCCTTTCGAGCTGGTGAGAGCGGGAATGTGAGCGGGAAGGGCTCAGGGGAAATTTGGCCAGTCATTCTCACATGAGAGTTGCTTTGAAGTTGGGCCGTAGATGCCAGTAGTGCAAATCGAAGGGCAGAAAATTTCATCACATGTTTGGTCCGCATATAACCCATGCGGTCGGTCCTCATGCTAGCCTCTCTGTATATATATATATATGTATATGAAAACTAATTATTTGAATTATAACATAATAATCATCAATAGAACTAATAACAACACGAACTTGCCAATCTAAGATATCCATCAAACTGCAAATTATATATAATCAAATAAAAAACATACAGTACTATTATATTTAACTTGTTCTGTAATGCTAAAAGAAGAAGAAATAAAAAAAAGAAAAGAAAAAAAAGAAGAAACACAAAATTGTTAATCACACATAAACTTAATAACAAAGCAAATTACAACGTTATTGATGGCACCATCAAAGATGTACCATATGGCTTGAAGTACTTCTTAGGTAAGCAAACTGATGTAACAATTCCATCCTTCAAGTTGAACACTTTGATTTTGTTGTCAGCCTCACCATAACTTGAGCAATAAATTGCGTTTGATATCAATCCCGGATAATTGGATGCTAAAACTAATATGCTCTGATTATCTCCGAAAAATAAACAATCACCTTCCAAGTTCTCAATTTGAACAAGTTCAACCTGCTCTTCTAAGCTCAATCATATCAGTTTGTACAATCTATATCCCTTGGAAGTCATACTATGAGATCCCACATTGGTTGGAAAGGGGAACGAAACATGCCAGACCCAGATTGGTGTGCCAGTGAGGACGCTAGAGGGGGATGGATTGTGAAATCCCACATCGGTTGGAAAAGGGAACGAAACATGCCTTATAAGAGAGTGTGAATATCTTTCCCTTAAGAGGCCTTCCTGTGAGGAAGCAAAGCCATGAGGTGGTGAGCCAAAGCGGACAATATCTCGATTGGGCCTGGAAGGCCTGGGCCAGTGAGAGTGGCAGGTGAAGGGGTGGGACCCTTAATGTCAGAACCCATCTAAAATTCCTCATCGGAACCCTAGACAAGCCCTGATCCCAGAAAAATCCTACCGGACTTTTCAATGGAAAATCCGGCAGAACCTCCCCTAAGGGTTGGACTTACCACAAATTTCCTGCACTGAAAACACACTTCTATATACACCACTTTATTCCTCCCACATTACTACAATTTAATACCACAAATTTACAGCACTCCAAAATAATAACAAGGAATCAATATATGATTCAATAAATATGTGTCCAATCAGTATACAGAGCATTATACAAATGATTGTGAAACTAATACAATGACAGATGAAGCAATACAAGATGGAGAGGAAAAAGAAAGAAATGCTTCTTGGACTTTCGGTAATGAACTGAGACGTCCAGTTCGCCCGGGACAATCAACGTCAACTAACCTGGACCTAAGGGAATGGAATTTAAAAATATGATATGCTAATCATCTCAGTGAGTAACCCAATCTAATATACAATTGTAATAGTAATAATAATTATAGTACACTTGATTAATTAAGAATAAATAAATATATAAATAATAATTAATGGAAAATAATATTTTCTCTCAAAACCCTCACGATTCACTCAATTAGAAAAGTTTCCTTTCCAAAACGATTTACAAAATCCAATATTTTATGCTCCGAAAACCAAGGAAAACAATTAGTCAATAATTTTCCAATAAAACACGAAAATTCGAGGATCCAAAATTTATAATGAAACAAATAGAAATAAAAATAACTTGTAACGATTACTAAATAGTTAATGCATGTCATAACAATTAATATCGAAATATTAATAAAACTCACATTAAACAATTCATGGAATAATTAAGTAATTAAAATAAATCAATTTATTGAACAATTAAGCAAAGGAAAAATTAATTCAAATTAAAACCTCCATTTAAAATAAATGGTAAGAACATAGTAAGATCTCTTTAAAATCATCAAATCAATGTAAATAGTAAAATCAAGATAAAATGCATTGTTAAAACATTAATATAAATAGGTAATTAAAAACATAATAAAATTTGTATTAAAATCTCCAATTGAAATAAATAATAAAAACATTAAATACATTCTAATTTAAATATAATTTCAAAATATTTATTTTGAAAATCATGTTCCGAAAACTACTTGATGCACCCACTATATACCAGTGGCGCCAACCGTACCCAGCGTCCCAAGGTACCGCCAGACAGGAGGTTAAAGAGAAAAATCGGCATACGGTCACGTGGCGTCCCACCGTGCCATTGCAAACAGGCGTCCCGGCCATGGAGGGGCGGCCTACTCTCATCCGATGGCAACCACAGGACAATCCCATAAATCATCTGCGCGCTACTCACACCCACCTATGCGCTAATCATACCATATGCGCGCTAATCACATCCATATACACAGAACACCAGTACGTGTATGGTGCATCTAAAAACTCGTAAATCATAAATCAATATTTTTCAAAATCTCAAAATTTCATAAATATCATCGGGTTTATTCCATCTAATTAAACATGTAAATTTTCCACAATTCCTTCATAAATCATCGTCATAAATCCATCGCACAATTTCCATCAATTTCAAATCCATCAACTTTCAAATGCATAAATTTTCCAATCCACAATATTCAAATGCGTAAGCATAATTTTTAAAATAATATCCTTAAATCCTTAAAATTCAAAGTAGGTATAATTTCATTAAAATCCCATAAAATTTCCAAAATTCATAAATCCATATAAATGCATTTTTATTCATCAAAATAAACTCACAAATAAATTCCACAATAAATCAATTAATATTAAAATCACAATTCCTTTAAATATCAAATTTCCATAAAATCTAAATTTCCATAATTTGTCAAAAATCATATATGATTTAATGCACATATACATTTCAATTTATTCAAAATGTGCTATCAAAATTTCAAATATAATTTTGCTAAATATTTAACACATAAATATTAAATCTAAACATTTAATTATCATAAAATAAATATAATTTAACATCCAAAATTAATTTTGAAGGTGGTTCACTCACCTCGAGCACGCAATTAACCCAAGATCCTCCATGGGATCAATTCCACAACGCACACGTGCTCCTAGAACAACAATATTACACAACTCAAATAAATTAATATTTTATTCGGATAAATAATACCGGTACCCGAGGGGTTTAACACAAACGTAACCAAAATTCGTGAGTAATATACCGAAACGAAGCATATGGAACGAGGATCACAGATTGAGACTTACCTCCCGAAGATCGGACCCATGGTGGCCGGGATCTCGCCGGAAAGTTCTCGGAATTCAAGTCCTCGATTCTCTCAATCCATTGTGAATTGGAGGAAAACGACCTCGGATTTGGGTTCAGAGGGTCGGAATTAGTGGGAAAGGATGGGCGGTGCAACTGGAAACTCGTCGAAAAGTCGATTTCCCGACGAGCCGCCGTGGTCACATGAATCCGCCACCGCCGGCGGTGCGTCTAGTGGCCACTGGCCGTGATTTTTGGTGGGAAGGTAGATCGGGGAATGGGTGACTCAATGGGACCGGCGGTGAGGCAAACGGAGGTCAGAATAGAGACAAATCTGGGTTTGAAGAAATCGGCGTCGCCGCCAAAAAAAGTCTCGATCCAGGCACGTCGGCGGTCAGTTGACTGTGATTTTTGGTTGGCCGGCCAATTTTCAGGTGGGCTTCAAGCTAGGGTGGCATGTGTGCTATTCTGGTGGCCGGAAATGGGTGAACGGCGGTTGGCCGGTTGGGTTTCTCTCTCTAGCTCTCTCTTTCTCTCTCTTCCCTTCTTTCTCTCTCTTCCCCTCCGGCTCACGTGTTTTTGCCAAAATAAAAGCCACCTGTGGGTGACACTGTTTACTCACAGGATTGGCTGAAAATACGACACGTGGCACACACTGTTCACTCAAGTAAAAAAATATTAAAATAATATTGTATTTGAAAAATTCTACAGGTCCATAACTTTCAAACCACATGTCCAAATCGAACGTACCACTAGTCTATGAACTCGTATCGAGGAGTACTTCACAACCATACATGAGTCAAATCTCAACTTTCCATGAACAAAAAGTCAACTCCGGCATCCCTTGGACAGTTTGGACCTCAACTTATTTTGCTCATAACTTTCAAACCGTAACTCCGTTTTCAACGTGCTATTAGTTTATGGACTCGTGATAATGTGTACATTTTAATGGTACCCCGGTCAGTGTGAAATTCCATCAGGAACAAAAAGTCAACATTTGACCCCTTCTCGGTCAACGACAATCAAACCCAGTCAACCTTGGTCAAATTTTAGAAATTTCTGATGTGCTTTGGGATGGGGTGTTAAACTTAAACCACTGAGAGGCCTTCCCATGAGGAAACAAAGTCGTGCGGGCCAGGCCTAAAGCGGACAATATCGTAGTTGGACCTAAGGTCCGGGCAAGTGAGACTGGCAGGTAAAGGGGTGGGACCCCTAACCACTGCGACGCATTTTCATGAGGGAAAGTAAAATCGTGAGGGGTAGGATTGGGCTCACCATCTAGCTTCCAAAGCGGACAATATCGTGATTGCGCCTGGGAGGCAAGGGCCAGTGGGACTGGCAGGTGAAGGATGGGACCCCTAACCATTGAGACGCGTTTTAACAAAACCATGGGGGCTGGGCCCAAAGCGAACAATATCTCATGCGGATGGACTGAGCTGTTACACATACAATCAGAATCATCATCCAGATCCCATTCATAATGTCTAAGCACCATTAAAAGGTGACCATTTGTGGTTTCCATAAAATAAGAAGATACACAGATATCATCACCCCTCAACTCCTTCTGCGCTCTTGGAATTTCTTTAACAGACATCTTAGAAGGATCAAAATCACAACTGGTTATATGTAAAAGCAAATAATTACAATCATCACGATCAGCAGAAATAGCGAGTATATGGTCTTTGGTATATATAAAAGACTCAAAATCATTATAAGCATAAGATTTCCAATGTTCAAAATAGGTCCAATCTTCATCACCAGATTTGTAATGCCCTAACACATTATCACAACATGATGAAGCAAGTACCTCAAAAGATCCTAATGAAGCGTCTCTTGACAATATAAAAGTATTAAAATGATCTATAGATCTACTCACATCGAGGGCAGGAAGACTAAAGAAGGCGCCAGAAAACGGGTTTGAAAGTCTTGGTACGAAATTTTCCGTAAAAAATAACCAACCATGAGAAGATCCGCAGAAAGTTTTGTCATCAAATTTACGAAAGGGCTTGATATGCAACTTGGATTTGCAGATTTTGCCAGTGCTCAAATCGTACAAACACAGGCCTTTGACATCGTAGGGACCGTGGCTTCGGCTTCGGAGGCATAAAAGTAAGAAAGGAAGATGGTGGTTTGTAAGTGTGATGTGTTTTCTTGTGTAGTGATTCAACATACATGAATTCCATGCTTTGCAGAAAATGCCAAATTGAATATAATAAAAAAGATTAGTGGCTAACTTGTCTAAGATTGAATCTAAAAGATGTCCAGAAACATGCTTAGGAAGACTTGCCCAGTCTGATTCTGATTCTGCTTTGGATGATGATGATGAGAAGATCGAAGAAGAACAGCAACTGCATATCGCCATTGTAAATTTCTTTGTTATGTTTTGTTTTGCTTCTTGTGTTTTTGAATTGGACTCTTATTATTAATAATGAATAAGTTTTTCTCTTTTACTTTGCTTGTCCTACAAGTTAACAACTTGGCAAGGGCGGTTGGTTTATGCGTTAGCCTAGCTAGCCGCCTTCTAAAAGAATTTAACAAAGATTTAAACTCATATAATTATTTTGGAGGTGCCATTTAAAAAGATAATAAGGAACAAATATATTTATTTTACATGATTCAGTATAAGAAAATATTGTCATCCCTTCTTAAGAAAGGTCTTCCCTATCTACCAAATTAGCACTAGTCTTAATAGAAACTATTAATCATCATGAATTCTCTTTTATATATATAGAGAGTCCATCTATGGTTTGGACGTCCGCACATTCTTATCATACAAACCTTCAATGACGGTTTTTGAAAAAACCGTCATCAGTACTATCACACAGAGATAGCATTGACCATTGTCATCAATAACTAAGATCCATATGCAAACTGTCCGTACCGTAAAATTTCCTTACAATATATTTATTTATTTGTAAATATATAAGTTTATCACCAACTTATTAGGCAATTTTTCTATATTAATAGATTTAATGGTGTTGTGTATAAACATAATCAAATAAGATAGATATGTAAAGTTCAATAAAAAGCAATATTGATAAACAAGTTGATATTCAGTAATATTAATTAGGGATTCGTTTAAAATTCCTAAACGAAAAAAAAAAAATGCAAGTTTGATACAAAAAAGAATTTATTATTTTTTTGAAATAAACTTTTATTAAACTCAAGCAAGATTATTGTCTCTCATATCAAACTGGAGTAAACGAGAAAGCCATAGAGGCACCTCACCAAACCAAGAAATAAAAGTTTCAAAGTCATGTTTATAATATATAATGGCTATTTTTCATAAAATTGAAATATCTATTAATAGGAATTAAAAAAGAAAAAAAAAATATTCCTATTGATATATTGGTTATTATCTTAAAGTTATTTAGGGAAAAAGAATAGATATCGCTATTAATTTTTACTTATTCAATGTTTAATTTTTATAAAGATTCTTTTTTTTCCAAAAATATCAAATTTAGTGAAAATCAATTAAAAATGTATTTTTAATTTTGGATAATTAATCTTGATTTAAATATATTTTAAATATACTAAGAATATTTATTATTCCAATGAAGAAATAGCAATTCTGATATTTTTGAAAGTAATAGCTATTTCTTAAAATGAAAGAATAAATATTTCTATGAAATAAATATTCTTGAAATTTAAAATATTATCAAATGTAGTAATAAGTCAGTCCTATGTAATATCTATTCTATTCTTACATCTATTGCGCATGTCAAATGTGCCCTAAGAGTTTTAGCAAATTTAGCAATTCCATGCGCAACTTGTTTAGCTTCCCTACTTGCAAAAGAATTTATTATATTATAGTTTCTCATTATTATTTCTTTTTGAGTATGTGCTCAATGTTTATATTGATGTACTAAGAGCATCTCAAATAACTATGTGATTGCAACATTTTTGTTGCCACATTAGAAATATAGAGAGGGATTTTTATTTTTTATTTTTAAAAACGAAACCTCTCAAATGGGTCCATGTATGAATCATGTCAAGCTGATGTGGCCAAAACTAAAAGACATTGCTAAGGAAATTGTCTATTTTAAATGATAGTTTAAAACATGCTTTATTAAAATATTTTTCAAAAGGAGAAAATAGATAATTAAATTATTATTATTTTGTTAAGGAAAAAATATGTACAAATCATCAATTAATTGAAATTTAAATGAAACCATTGTAGAATTATTTTTGGATTGGTTTTCTATCAAGTAGACATTTATGTCACATAAACTAAAATCGCTTTCAGTCTATGTGCAATAACAATCCACAAATCCATTGGAACTACTCTTATGTAGCTTTTGAAGAAGCATGGTTGGCAAAAAGGAAATGGTCTTGGGATTTCTCAAGAAGGTGAGGTTCATATTATATTTTTCAGTTTGCTTATCTGTCTCGAATTTTGTTGGTTTATTTTATTGTGTTTTTTGGGTGTATATTTAGGCATTTATTTTAATTACTTGTTTTAACGCGTGGAAAGCCAAAATATCCATAGCTTGTTTATTTATTGTTTAAAAATCTTAACTTTTACACTCACATTTGGGAGTACTTAATTATGTTTAAGTTGAATCCATCAAGGTGTGCTACTACAATATATGGGATAGAATTTAAATTTTGCGGGTTTTGTTGGAGCAAACTTGTAAGGATTTTTAAGGATATATGTACCTAATTTGATGATGCATTTGAAACATCTAGTATCACCCATTTTTAAACCCTAGTCATACATATAAAGATAATATATATGCAAAATGACATCATAGGCACATTAGGGAAACTAGTTTAGTTTTATCGTCTTAAGCAGGATTGCCATTAAAATTTTGAACTTATAGTTTCAGTGCTACTGTCTATGTAATCAATGAAGAATGCTAGATGTATCATTTAGTTTATCAAAACATCTACTAAGTGTGTATGAGTCATTATTTGATTGATTTATACTTAACTATTTAAATGAGTCATTCAAGTGTTCACTATGGTTTTTGATAATTTGGTGGTTTTGGAAAGAGAACTTTAAAAAGAAGATTCAAATTAAGAGGTTGAGTTGGCTTGAAAGTATAAATGGAATTTGAAGTATGGGGAAGTAAATCATAACCTTATGCAATAGGATTTCTAAGGATTTTTTGTTATTCCAATGAAGGAATGCTTTAAGAGGAGTCCATTAGATAAACCCATTGCTGATAATTTACTGAGCCATCCATTTATATATTGTGGATTTGGCAATGAGATGACGATGATGATGATTTTGATGAGCTAATGTCTATGCAATCAGATAAGATTTCATCTTTGCCATTATCTGAGCCTCGTGATGAAATCAAAGATGGTTGTAGCTTTATAGCTTTTGGCTGCTCAAGCTTTGGAGAAACAGAAGCTATTAAAGGAGATATCTAATACCTGCAATTTCATATAAAGTGAGGCTAAATAATCAATTTTGCATTCTATGGTGCAGCATAGTTGCACAGTATATACGTACGTATGTATGAATTAATGTATATATCTATGGATGACTTTTTGTGATCGGGTAGGTGTAATGACCCATCCGAAGTAGACACATAGAATTTGAGTTTGACCGAATGGGACCTATAAGGTTAAAAAAATTCACTTTTTCTAGGTATAGAAGTTGCTTTCAACTTTGGTACCATTGCATAAAAGCTTATTGATACCCTGGACTCGTAGGCAACATGATTATGGGGCTAGCTCTACATGGACCACATTGGTTCGCCGCCTCCATATGGTGCAGTATAATATCAAACAATATAACATACAAATACATGTACGAACATAAACGAAAAATACTTGAATAAAACACCCTTAATTTCAAATATCACTTTGAAAAGTATTTAATTTTTTTTAATAATCGATCGGGAAAAATATTTTGACACCTTGAAATTGATCGACACACATCCATACTTGGCAACAAGTATCGATTATGGGTGATGACCTTGCTAAATCGTTAATAGCCGATACACACCTTTAGGCAATCATCTTTCTTCTCCATGTATGAGACAATGCCATTCACGATGATAAGCTTGACCTAGTGAAACCTTTATTCACCAAATCTTGCAGCTAAGCCTTTAAGTCCTTTAACTTTAATGGAGTCGCACGGCATGGCGGTACTGAAATAGATCGATGTCCAAAGCCAATTCAATAATGATTCGATATCCTTTTTACGGTCACCATCTAGATAACTTGCTGGGAAAATGCTTTCGAATTGCTTCCCACTATTAGCAGTTCCAACGCTCACCATCTTTTTTGGCATCAACCACCTGAGCCATAGACCCTTAACAACCATTCTCCGATAGCTCCTTGGAGACGAGGACAGAAATTAACCACAGCAAAGGTCTCCTAACTCCTCCACGAAGCACCACTTCAGATAAGCTGAATCACTTTAACTTTACTCCTTTATGCTAGCGGTCCATAAACATAAGAACTACTCACTCCATATCTAGGGTCACTTCAGATCTCGAAAAGATTCACCGAATTAGATCTGCCCCCATACTTGAGCTTCGAAAAGAAAAGGCAATCCTCGACCATCGACTAGGCCATAGGAATTCCCCGTTAGGATAGGTGATTCTAATTGACACCCTCGAAGATTAGAGTTATTCAAACTCGGGTAACGAATTTGCTTCGAGACAAACGAAAAGAACGCTTTAAGACGGGTAAAACGAGAGATTAGATGCGGATGGGATGCACAACAATGCACAGTCCCTTAGGAATACTAGAACCTAGAGCTCTGATACCAACTGTCAGAACCCGTCCAAGATTCCTCCACGGAACCCTAGACAAGCCCTGATCCCAGGGAAATACCACCGAACCTTCCAGTGGAAAATCCGGCAGCACCTCCCCTAAGGGTAGGACTTATCAAAAATTTCCTGCACTGAAAACACACTTCTATAATCATCCCCTTATTCCTCCCACTTTACTATAAATCGATTCCACAAATTACAGCACTTCAAAGAACAACAGCAACTCAGTGCATAAATAACAACTACATGTCCAACACAGTATACAGAGCATTTTACAAATAAATATGAAATTAATACGATGACAGATAAGAAGTAATACAAGATGAAGAGGAAAAAGGGAAGAGATACTTCTTGGACTTTCGGCAACGAACTGAGACGTCGGGCTCGCCCCGGACGATCTACGTCTCCCAACCTGGACCTAGGGGAACGGAATTTAAAAATGTGAGATGCTAATCATCTCAGTGAGTGACCCTATCTACTGAACACCTTTAATATTAATAATATAACAAATAAAGAAATTTAATTAATACCAACAATTAGATAAATAAATAATAATAAACAATTGAGGTAATAATTTCTCTCAAAACCCTCACTATTCACTCCGTTGGAAATGTTCCCTTTTTAAAACGTTTTCACAAAACCCGATATTCGTACTTCCCGAAAACCAAGGGATCAAATAATTTAATAAACAACAATTAAATAAATAAATACCCCAAATATAAATAAAATGTAATAAATTATAATAAATAATTTTTGTACTCTTTGGGGTTTAAAATTTCTATCCGAAAAATTTTACTTAACGCACCATACCATATACCAGTGATGTCCTCCGATACCCAACGTCCCGAGCACCGACTGGCGGGGAGGTTAAAGAGAGAAATTTACAAACGGCACTTCGGCGTCTCGACAGTACCGCTGCTGAAACCGTCATCCCGGCCAAGGAGGGGAGCGGCTGTGCCCAATAACAAACTTGCCTGCCCACGGTCCAATGGCAACTCACGGGAGATATAATAATACTTGCGCGCTGAACCACATATACATATACCAGAACACCAATACTGTATGAATGCGTCTAAAATAATTATTAAACCAACTGTACCGTTTTCCAAAATTACCGTGGGAAATATACCAAAATTTTACACTTACCATCCCACATATTTTTATTTAACAAACCAGTACGAAAACATCGATAACAAATAAAACCATAATTTTCTCGTAATACGAGGTTCAACAATTAAAATACCGCGGGCATAACTTATAAAATTAAACCACCAATTTAAACAAATATTTTCATAAAATATTTAACCCAATTATGCCCGAAAAATAATACTTAAAACCACGTACGATTATTACCGAAATATACTTTGCTCATGCATAAATGATGAATTAAACCACAATAAAATAATAATTAAATCGTACCACATGAGCATGATTCAAATACCAATTAAACATAATTAATTGCCCAAAATATTTGAAAAGGTGGGTCACTCACCTGGAGCACGCAATTAAACCATGATCCACCATGGGATCAATTCCACGACTCACCGGTGCTCCTAGAACACAGTTCACACACAGTCAAATAAATTAATATTTTATTCGGGTAAATAATACCCAGTACCCGGGGGGTCAAACACAAACGTTATCCAAAATTGACAAATTATATGTCTATGGAAAGCTTGTGAGATGAGGATCACATTACCGACCTCCATTGAGTTCAATTCGACCGACGGTGGTCGGAATTTGGCCGGAAAGATTCCGCCGAATTTAAACTTGAGGGATCTCTCAAACGGTGGGGATTTTGGACAATCTAACCCCGGAAATGGACTCAGAGGGGTTGAAAATGGTGGGATAGAGGTATGGGTCAGGCTGGGTTGGCCGGAAACGGCGAGAATCGCCGGAAAAACTTAACCGGCCGCCGCCGACTTCACCGACCCGATCTGGGGCGCGTCCGGCGACGACTGGCCGGGAAAATTGGAGGCTGAGGTCGCGGGGAGCTGGGCTTCACCGGTGGCCGGAGAGTGTAGCCGTCCGACGACTAAAATCCGGCCAAAAGGTCGATCAAAGAGAGAGAGGGAGAGAGTCAAAGGAGAGAGAGAGAGAGAGAGAAGTCTCTGTGTGTTTCTTGTCTTTGTCGGGCTCAGGGAAGAAGGAGAAGGGAAGGAAAGGAAAAGAAAAGAGAAGAAGGTGTTTTCCCACATGGGGAAAAGAAAAAAAAAAGAAAAAAAGAAAAAGAAATAATTTAAAATTAATTAAACAATATTAAAAATAATATTATTACATAAAACAACAATAATAAAATAATTTGGTATTAAACATGGTTGACATGTGGCATCTCAACATAGTGACACATGGTCACATTTATTAAGTCACATGTGGCACATCGTTACACGTTTAAAAATAATATTAAAATAATACAGTATTTGAAAAACTCTACAGGTCCATAACTTTCAAACCACATGTCCAAATCGGACGTGCCGCTAGTCTACGGACTCGTATCGACGAGCACTTTATAACCATGCATGAGTCAAAGATCAACTTTGCATGAATAAAAAGTCAACTCGGGCACCCTTGGACAGTTTGGACCTCAACTTGTTTTGCTCATAACTTTCAAACCATAGCTCCGTTTTCAACGTGATACTAGTCTACAAACTCGTGCCAACATGTACTTCGTAACGGTACCTTAGTCAACCTAGAATTCCAATCGGGTCAAAAAGTCAACTTTTGACCCTTTCGGTCAACGGTCAACGGTCAAAGTCAAAGTCAATGGTCAATGGTCAACCTCCGTCAACGTGCAAAAATTCCGACATGGTTCGGGACGGGATGTTACAATGGGAGTCTTTTTCATCATCATGTTCATTTGATGTTCTTGACCATCATGCAGGTTCTTTTCTCTAGGTGCGGTCCTAGAAATTTAACCTTCATCATGATGCTTAGAAGATCGTGTATCCACAAAAAAAAAGATATGTTAATTATTTTGTTAACAATCAATGTCTTTAAATGCATAAGAGCAT
Source organism: Ziziphus jujuba (assembly GCF_031755915.1). Taxonomy (NCBI): domain Eukaryota; kingdom Viridiplantae; phylum Streptophyta; class Magnoliopsida; order Rosales; family Rhamnaceae; genus Ziziphus; species Ziziphus jujuba. The sequence goes on along the minus strand of NC_083381.1, from coordinate 4,611,830 downwards.
ATCATGTTCGAAGTATCAGTAATTTGAAATGAAATTGTAAAACAAATTAAAATGAATAATGCTTAAAAATATGATTTCCATAAACAATTGTGCTTGAAAATAGGAAACTGATTTTCAATGGGTTCTTTTATTCCTTAACAATCAGAAGGACTTAAACAAACAAAATTCGAATGAAATAATAATGAACAATTGAAAGAAATTGGAAATCTGAAACAAAATCTTGAGACTTTAAAAGCTTGAATGATTGAACACTTGTTTAGTGTTGATATGAGAGAATTTCTGTTGATTGAGTGTTTGAATGTGTGTGTAGAGACAGATATCCAAATTCTGAGACTTCACCTATAGGCTCTAGTGATTTTTAATCATAGTTGAATTATAACTCTTTTACATGTAACCCTAATAAAACTAGAATTTTTATCTGTAAAATTCCTAAATCAATAATATTTCTTCATAAGAAGGAAAAACAAATAAATAAAATCCACTAGCATTAGACTTCACATGTAACAATTACTTTGGCCTAACATTTTCAACTTTGATGTTCATACACTGTACGTTGGCTATAAGATTATTTTTGGATAACTAGGATCAACATTATAGCTAAAATTTCATTCCCAACTTCAAAAAACACTTTTAGCCCAATATTTTATTAAAAATTTTGTTCCTAACTCCAAAAAGCGAGCTCTAGGTTCAACATAAAATTGTTATTCCAAAACCAAAAAAAAAAAGGTTTTTAGGCCCAAAATCAAATATATAATTCCAAGACTCAAAAAATAAACTTTAGGCTCACTTTGCTCCAAAAAGTTGTTCCTCTAAAATGTTTTCCCATATATAAAACGTTCCACTTAGATCCAATAATTTTACATGTATTAAACAATTATTCACAAAAAAAAAAAAAAATGTGTTATGTGTTGAAATAGCCAGCCAAAAAACTCTTTTTTTGAAAAAAGATAATGAAAGTTTCAATTTATGGTTAAAAACTTAAAATAATCACAATTTCTCAACAATTCAAAAAAAAATAATAATAAAGTGAAAAAATAAAGAATAAAAAAGGGGATATTGACACTAATACACTATAAAATTCAAAGTTTGATACTTTATACCTTAAACCTTCTTTAACGCGTAAGAACCTGCCCTTGGGAGGGGAACAACAGCTGGAAACGGCTGCTTTTTTGACATTATACGTCCAAAACTTCACTTTGTTTACATTTATTGCACCTTTTTTTTTTTTTCGTTATGTTTTTAACAGACTTGTGGCAATGAATAAGGTAAAAAATAAAGATGCAAAATATAATTTTGTATAATTTAGAATGCAAAATAAAAAACTTCTCAATAAAAGAAAATTAATGAAAAATCAATAAACATTTTTCATCAAAAAGAAATATTATTCTTTTAGTAAATTAATAAAGTTTAAAAGGAATGTAAATATAGTTTTTAAAAAATAATAAAAAATAATAATATGTAAACATTATAGAGTTCAGAAAGTAAAAAAAATAAATAAATAAAAGACTTATCGATTACAAAACCGCTAATCCCTTTCTACTTTCACAGGCCCCACACGAGTCACAACCTGTCAAGCAATCGGGTTGGTTATACCTGGCAATTCGGGTTGGTGGGTCGTGTTCGTGTCAACCCGTTTAATAATCGGATCAAAAATGTCTAATCCGAACACGACCCATTTATTAATCGTGTCAGGTACCTAAAACACTAACCCGACCTGTTTATAAACAGGTCAACACGACACGACCCGTTTAACACGATTATTTTAACGGGTCGTGTTGACCTATTAACCCGTTAACCTGAAATTGACCTATTAACCCGAAAACTAACCTATTAACCCGTTAACCCGAAAATTAACCTATTAACCCGAAATTTTTTTTATTTTTTTTTATTTTTATGTTTTTGTTTTATTAAAGATGTATTTTTTGTTTTTAAAAAATTAGTAATAGACAATTATTTTTATAAAATTTTTAATTTATAATATTTTTTAGTTATTAAATATTATATTAGTGATAAAATATTAATTTAAAATTAAATTTAAATGGGTTGTAATAGGTATATAATCGTGTTAAACAGGTCAACCCGAAAATGACACGATTAATAAATGGGTCGTAACGGGTCAATTTCGAGTTAAACAGGTCAACCCGAAAATGACACGATTAATAATCGTGTTAAACGGATTGACCCGATTATGACCCGAACCCATTTATAATAAACCCAAACCCATTTATTCCGTGTCGTTTTCGAGTCGTGTCGCCGTGTCATGATCCAAATTGCCAGGTCTAGGGTTGGTAGTCCTTTTTGTCGCTGGGTGCCCATTGACGAAAACCCACACTAAAGTGTGAGTCATGGCAGGGGTTAATGTAAGTTGTTTCAAGAAATTTGCATTAAAATATTATTGATAATGAAATTTGCATTGGGAAATTTTCTTGTTTGGTTTCTTATCGATGGGATTTTGTCTTTCAGTGTTTTTCTGTTTTGGAAAATTCTTTTGTTCTTGTGGACTTGAACTGGATTGAATTTTAGAGAACAGTTATATCAGTCTTCATCCTCCCAGAGATTATTATCATTATTATTATTATTCTGTCTGCTATATATATATATATATACACACACATCTGATTAAATTATTTTATTTTATTATTATTATTGTATACATTAATGTAAATATAAATATATGAGACTCAATAATTGAAGGAAATCAACCCGTTTCAGTAAAACCCTTTTTGTATTTGGTTGAATGCCTTGGATCTTGAATTCTTTGGAAGCTGTAGACATAAAGGGTCTAGAGCAGCTCCTATTTGTAGCTTAAGAAACATATGGAGATTAGGCAAGATCGATGTCATTAACAATATGATTACTTCTAATCTCAATTCTGAATTTCTTTTCACCAGTGTTAAATAGTTTAATCAACGGTTGAAGAGGAAATCTGCATTTGTCTGTTGTTTTGTTTGAACTAAGATTGGGGCAGAAAAATGCTTCTAGAGAATTAATGTAAGGAATTTTTTTACATATGTATATAAGAGCATGTGTATATGCTTTTTGGTTTTCTCATCGTTTAGGACTTAGAGAGATATACATCTATATTATAAGACATTCAAGCTTAAATAGCAGTATGTCACAAGTCTTTTAGAAACTTTAGCAGTTTTTGGTCTAATATTATTGCAAAATACTGGATTGGTAGTCGACGATAGCAATTGTGTTCCATAGGAGCAATTGTTCACCCAAAGATTTGGGGATTCTCTCTTGTGCTAGGATTGCAAATGACTTTGATCCCAAAGTCCTCAAACAAGTGCAATGTTTAAACTGCCTTCCTTTGATTTTAGAGGTGAAAAAGGAGACAATTTAGAGGGTAACAATTTTAGAACCAGAGGCATATATTATATAAATAATTATGAAATTATGAAAGCTGATATTGGTCATTTTGATTTTCTATATATTATTTGATCATATATATATATATATATATATTTATATATTATTTTAATGTGATTTAAAGAACCATATTTGGTTACCATCCATTCAAAAGACTAGGTAGATCGTTTTTCTTTTGTTTTTTTAACAATATCATATGAATTTGTATGCAAAAATCCGAGTACTAAATTATGGGTGTAGATCAAATTTCACAAAAGTTACGGAGGCAAGCAGGTGAAAACTAGTAAGCACTTGCACATGCAAGACTGTGAATGGTTGTCATCCACTTATTTAAATTGCTTCTCTACATATCATATCCTGTAATTAATAATTTAATTATAAGAGCTTTCTTAAAAATAATAGAGAGTCGTATAAGCAAAAAGATTTCGCTAAATCCGCCGTTGCTACCTTACCTCAACCCTTTCTTTGATCCTAATCTTTTTCTTCCGTCTTCATTACCCTTTTTCCTTCCCAAAAGAGCCACTGTTGAGGTAATTAAATCAAGCTTTATAAGTTATTTATATCTATAATATATTTATTATGTATCTTTAATTTTACTCATGCTCTCTAGCTAGTTTGTGGTCATCATCATCATCTAGCAGTTTTTCTTTAATATTGTTCATATAAATTTGATTGGCTATAATCTCTTTTGATCAATGATTAATAAATTGAACCTTTCTGATTTTGCTCAACTGAGAAAATGAAACTTTTAACTGATATATTTTTTGGGTGTTGTACAGGTTGCACCACCACCAGCGGCAGTCCCAGAGAATGAGACAACAACTAAGGAGGTAGTCAAAACTGGACACAAACTCAAAAGAGGCAGTTGCGAAATTCCCAGCTGCTCCTGAGCCTGAAACCTCAGAAGAAGAAGAAGCAAAAGAAGCAGTACCTGAAGCTGCTGAAGTAACAGAGGAAACAGAGGCCAAAGCAGAGGATGATAAGCCAGCACCAACAGCAGAGAAAGCAGTTGAGGTGAAAGAAGAGAGGACTGCAATGGCAAAAACTGTATGTAATTTGTGTTCTTCTTCTTATTCTACATCGTCGAAATCAGAACCAGAACTAGAGTCAGACTGGGCAGGTCTTCCTGCACATCTGGTAGATTTAATCTTAGGCGAGTTAGCCATTAATCTTTCTGGTTATATTCGATTCGGTGTTGTCTGCAAAGCATGGAATTCAATAAAACCGATATTTTTTTAAAAAAATATTGGTTTTGATGTGGATCTGCGTCCGAACGGATCGCACGTGGTCTTTCTCTATGGATATATATACAACACTCTTTTAGAACAATAAATAGTGCCTCCTCTTAAAATAATAAATAGTGTTGCTTTATAAAATAGTGCCCCCATTCTAATTTTCAATTTTAAATTACTTGGATTCTATATTTTTTATATTATAAAATTTTTTTGGGGGGAAGTTAAGATTGATTATTAAAAAAAAAAAAGTTAATTTTTTTAAAGAAGTTTGAATTTGATTCAAAATAGTAGCAAATAGTTAAATTCTTATTTAAAATTTATTATATTTAAAAAAATAATAATACGTAGCTATCACAGTTTAATGTAATATTTATATTATCATTGTTTCGAAAAATATATATTACATTATTCAACCGCCCCTAATTAAAATTTCTAAATCCTCCACTAATTGATAGAACATTTTTTTTCTAAGTATTTCCGTCTATATAAATGACATACTTTATTTCGTTGTAAATTAGAGGAAAAAATAAAAAACACCATGAACCTCTCAAGAAGTTTCTTTCTATGCATTTGAGTTTTTGTTGTTCTTGTCTTTTTGTATGGCATTGCAATTAATAAAAACACATTCCAAACCAGCTTAGCTTTTTCTTTTTTAGTTTTCTTTTCTTTTTTTTTATTATATAAATATTTTTTTTTGGAAAAACTGCAGAAACAACCCTCCATATTTCATATATATATATATACAGAGTAATTTTACAGTGCGAACCATTCGTATAAATCGATTTTTGTTGCAAAAAAGTATCGACTTTTGGTATGGTCCGTATGCGGACCGTCCGCACCATAGAATATTTCTATATATATATATATATATAAATATATTTTGTAATACCCTCCATTTTTCATGTTTGTTGCAACAACCATTCTCCTTTAACAAACGTTGGGAAAGATCGTGTTCGTTAAATATATATATATATATATGTTAAAATTTATAATAGTAATGTTAGAGTCATTAAATTTTAAATACCAAATGATGTGGGATGATTTTATTGGAATTGCTTTTTCGAATTTAGTATATAATTTTCTGTCAACTACTAATTTCATGCTACATCATTCGATAAATAAATTTAGTGTCATTAACATAACCTAATTGGCAATGTAATAGACACCAAAATGTTTATCAAATTATACATGTTAATATATTTTTAGTCCGCATACATATATATGTTAGATAGTGATTTTATTGGATAAAGTTTGTACTGTGATTGGATTGAATTTAGCAATTAACTTTTTGTGAGAGAAGAATTCTCTATTTTGCTTTCGGTAAGGTGGACCGAGCCAAGCCAATAAGTGTGGACTTGTGTGCTCTTCGTTATGTTTCATTCTGTCCATAAGGGAAAAATATTTAGTAGCCTTGATTAACCACATCTCTTATTGATAATCTCCAATGCTACTTTAGTGGGACTATTATTATAACTTTAGTTAGCATTCTGCATGTTGCGAGCATCGATTAGCAGTGGGAACTTAAAAAAATAAAAATAAAAAAGATATATGTCACCATAAACTATCTGAATATTAAAGATCACAATTCACAAAATTGCTGAAGTTTCTGGCATTCATCTTTGTTACAAAAAGTAAATGGGTTCTAATATTTGTCTTGGCTATTTATATATTTATTTGTTTAATTTTTATCGTACATATATATAACCCAACTTAGGTCACTTGGATGTTATGAAACAAAGCATTTTCCACCTGAAAATGGAAGAGAGGATTTTGGTTAGAAATCAGGAATATTCTAATAAGATGTCAAACTAGCTATGAGCAAATAACCATATCAAAGTATTAGATACACATGAACAAAAAGATGACAAATAAAACAAAAAAAAAAATGGGAATCAAATTTCGGTCTTTATGGCTCAACAATTTTTTTTCAATAAATAAATAATGACAAATAATTCTTTTATTTATTATTTTGGTTAGGTATATATGTGGCATTAGGGTTTTAAAAATGCTATGCAGGCCATAAAAACAAAGAGAAAAAGACCAGTTTGACGGGGTTTTCAATGTGAGAAAACAAAGTAAAATCTATTTGTTTTAATTAAAGATTTAAAGAACACTTGGGGCTCATTCAATGGTAACAATCTTTATTAATCTAATAAAGTATTTTCAAGTGGAAAAGCAAGACACCAAACTCCCCAAGTAAGCAATCTCTAGTAGCTGCCTCATTCTAATTAGCTTTTTTTCATAATTTTCTTTGAATGTGTCTAAAATTAGAAACCTTGGGACATAGAAGGAAACATAGAAAGCCATAGAAGAAAATGAGAGACGATCTTATAGTTTTCGTGTTAGAGAGCTTAATAAATGTGGTGAAGGAAGAAGCAAGTTTGCTTGGTGGAGTGAAAGATCAAGTGACATCGCTTCAGAACCATCTTCAAATGATAAATGCTTTCCTCCAAAACTCCGAGCAAGAACGAGATGAGAGCGACGTTGTGAAGGAGGTTTTCATCGACCAATTGAGAGATGTTACCTTTGAAGCTGAAGATGTTATATACGAATACATGGTCCACGTTATAATGCAAAAGAGGAGGAACGTGGTAAAAAAATCACTCCATTTTCATGATCTTCATGATGTTGCAGATACCATAACATCCATAGACAACAAGATCGAACAGATTCTGAGGCACAAAGAAACTTATATCACCAGAGGAGCTTTACAAGCAGATCATGATCATGATGTTAAGAGATATTCACTTGACAGAAGCAAATCAAAAGTTGAGAGAGATGATTCAGTTGGATTTTCCCACCATGCAAACAATTTGATAGACCAGCTTCTTGATGAAAAGAATCAACAACGCGATGTGGTTTCGATCATCGGTATGGGTGGCTCGGGAAAAAGTAAGCTTGCTAGAAAAATCTATGACATTGTTGGTGTTGATCATGGTTCCTTTGAATGCTGTGCTTGGGTTTATGGATGTCGAGAATTCAAATACCGAGACTGGTTGCTGGGTATATTGAATTGTCTTGTATCGCGAAGCAGGAAAAAAGAAACGGAAGACAAGTCCGTTGATGAACTGAAAGCTACTCTTCTTGATTGTTTGCAAGGAAAAAGGTATTTTGTTGTCTTGGACAACATGTGGAAGACAGGAGTTTGGAACATCATAAAAGCAGCTTTTCCTGACGATTCAAATGGAAGTAGAATATTAATCACATGCCGTGAAAAGGTAGTATCCATGGAGGATAGTAGAATTCCTCCTTATTTTTTGCCATTTCTTGACGAAGTTGAAAGTTGGGAACTCTTACGCAATAAAGTATTTCAAGAAGAACAATGCCCCAGTGATCTCGAAATCATTGGGAAGCAACTTGCACAAAGTTGTAAAGGATTACCACTTTCAATTGTTGTATTGGCAGATCTTCTAAAGCATATAGAGTTTTCTCATTGGACTTGGTCTAATTACATTGGAAATGTCAATTCCTATCTCACTGAGGATAAAACTAGATGCTTAGATGTTATGGCTAAGAGCTACAAACATTTGCCTAAACACTTGAAATCTTGCTTTCTATATCTTGGTTCGCTACCAGATGGCTTTGAAAACCCTGCAAGGCAGATAATGGAACTTTGGTCGGCTGAGGAATTCATACAAGCAAATGACACGAGGGAGGTAATCAATGTTGCTGAAGAGTACTTGACAGACCTCGTTAATCGAAGTTTGGTCCAAGTCTCGAGTAGAAGAACCGATGGAGGTGTGAAGACATTTCGTATCCACGAAATGCTACGAGAGCTTGCCAAATTCGAGAGTGTCAGAGAGAAGTTTCTTGAGGTTCACTCAACTGCCAGGCCTATTAATTCGTCTATGGGCTGCAAAGTTCGAAGGTTATCCATACAAGGTAACACGTCTCAATACTTTGCTTCAGACGCTTATTGTAATCCATCATTATCTGCTCGTTCTTTGCTTCTTTTTGGTGAAAGAAATGTGTTTGAGACAAAACAATGGCAAAGGGTTTTCAAGATCTTTATTTATATCCGGGTATTGTATCTTTGGGAGGTTCACGTGAATTCCATTCCAAAAGAAATAGATAATCTGATTTCTCTAAGATACATTAGGATTTGGAGTGATGGATTGCTAACAATTCCATCAATCCCATCTTCTATTTGCAATCTTGGGTATTTAGAAACAATTGATATAAGTGGTGATGTAAAAGAGTGTATGCCAAAACATATTTGGAGAATGAAACAATTAAGACATTTGAGAGTTTCTAAACATCTCAGGTTGCCTAAACCTTCAAGAAGAACAGGTCGACATGAAAATTTGTCGAACCTTCGAATCCTTTCGGGTCTAGTTGTGGATAAGAAAACAAAGTTTCTTATGGCTCAGCACAAATTCCCAAATGTAAAGAAACTTCATTTAGTGTATGATATAAAGATGAACATGAATGAAGCTGAAGTGGCACAAGTATTGGAAAGCCTTAACAATTTAAGACAGCTCAAATGCTTGAAACTGATTGGTTTTGCCAAATTCGAACCTCGTCCAAATTTGTTACCCTCAACAATTGAGAAGATAACGTTTATAAGTTCCTATTTGGATTCAGAGCATTTGGAAATCCTCGGAGCACTTTCTAACCTTCGGATACTTAAGATAAGAAAAACATATGGATCAAATGTGCCTAGCCTTCTGATCAGATGCATCAATGGTGAATTTCCTAATCTCGAAGTGTTTGAAATGATGGGACTAAGAGTTGAAACATGGGAATTGGAAAAGGGTGCGATGCCGAATCTTCAACGATTGGTAATCAAGGAATGTTATGAACTTAGAGATCTGCCAAATCAAGTTTACAGCTTAACTAAACTGCAAGTGGTAGAGGTTTCGAGGATGTCAGGATATTTCACCAGGAGACTCATGGGACTAAATAAGAATAATGTTGTGTTTAAGCTCCTGATTGATTCTAATCCATGAGAACATTGGCAATGAATTTTATGGCCGTTGATTCAAATTAAAATGGACAGGTATGCCATGAATACTCTACTTCTTTTTCAATAATTTATTTTCTTCTCACTTTTTTGTTAATTTGTTTTTCGCTTCTCATGTATCTTCAAAATATTCGATTGGGGTTTTATCGTTATTTTCTTACTCAATTTTAACATTATTTGACCACTTTGAAGTTGGATTAAAGGATCGGTAATGTATATAAGCCATTTATCTTTCTTATTTTTCGTGTATGAAATTATTTCTTACAATATTTCAATATTCAATGTTCGCTGTATATTTAAGATTCACACCTTGATGTATATCATTGGATTGTTTTGTCATCATTTTTAGGTAAAAATGGAAAGATAAAAATGCTTAAAGACAATAATATTGTACCAAAACAAGAAACTATTACCTCATATATCTATGATGTGGACGTTTGCATCTTTCTATCATGAGGACATTCCAAAAGATGATAATTAAAAAAAAAAACAATATCGCCAATGCTATCATACAAAGACAACAGTTTCTTTAAAAATAGTCATTTTTGTGAATGTTCGTACAATAAAAAAATACAGATATCTATACCATAAAATTATCCTATATATATACATATATATATATATGTATATATATATATATATCCATCAGGCTCATATAAAGTTCATTTTGTTTTATCAAAGTAAGGTCCACGCTTGATTACTATTGAATCACATTAAGGTTGAAAATTTAAAATTTTAAAAAAAATTAAATATAGATTTAATGACGTACTAAAATTGTATTTAGGAAAAGTAACCTATGTGGAAATCTGATAATTAATAAATATAATTTTAAATTTCAGTTTTTGATATGATCTGAGAGCTGAAAAAAAAAGACCTTGTGATAAACCTCATATTAAAGACCTTATATAATCCTGATTTTATATATATATATATATTCATCACTTAATGGAAATCAAATACCAGACATAATCAATGAAGAACATTATAGTTTTCTTTCTAATGAATCAATCAACCCCGACTGGAGTATTCCTCCAGTTTCCCCTAGTGAAATTTACCACCATAAAACTTGGTCTTTATCCTCATTTAAAAGTGAACCACATATTAAAACTGTTGAACAAGTTTACACAATCAACAAAGATCATGAAACCTGCCAACTAATCAACAAAGATAACATTAAACAACATCTAAAAGATGGTCACCGTTTCTTACACATAGGATTAGTTCAAATTGGAATCAAACCCCTTACAAAATTAGGAACCAATTCATCTATACTACTATGTCTTAGAGATGTCAATTTTAAAAACTTTAATGAAAGTGTCTTTGGAGTCGTAAAAACCAGTTTATGTAATGGTCCTGTTCATTTTGACTGTTATCCATATAATATATATATATATATATATTTAATTGGAAACTTTTTTAGTAAAAATATAGGATTAACTGCATTTTTAGTATTTGTACTTTCGCAAGATTGTATATTTGAACCCTCAATTTATAATTTTTTTTTTTTTTTTTTTTTTTTGGTCCTAACTTAACTAGTAGAAAATTTAAAAATTGAGAAAACTAACTAGTTTTTTTCTATTTCGTAAACAAGATGCAGAAAAAATGGATTAATTAATTAATGAGAAACAAGTCAATTCCTTGAATTTTTAAACTTTTTGTTAATCAATTTAGGAATTGAAGGTCTAATGTGAAACAAACTATAAATTGAGGAATTAATATGGAACATTTTAAACCGAAAGGCCCAATGTACAATTTTATTAATGTATAGAAAACTAAAATGCAATTAACTTAAATTATAATGCCATAGTTGCAAAATTAAATTTGACATAAAAATATGTTGCAGTACAAATGTAACGATGATCAGTAATCATTTGGTGAATATTGTAGTACAAATGTACTAATTATCATTATCAATAGTACTGCTACTAAGACACCAAATTGTTTATCAAAAACATTTATTAAATAATATTTATCAATATATTATTGTAAAATATTGCAAAACGGATAAGTGAACCATTAGTTAATGAATTAATGAATACAAAAAACAAATTAATTAAATATTCAATAGCATTAATGCTCCAAAATGTTTACAAGAAATATTATTGTTAAATATTATCATATTATCTATCATATTTAATTAAATTTAATAAATATTTTGATAACTTTAATATTATTGAATTATAAATAGTTTTTTTTTTTTTTTCCAATCATTAGGATTACTCGAATTAGGACCTCACACATTCAAAAGTGTATATATTATCATTAGACTATTCCCACAGCAATTACCTGCTTTTATTATAGTGTGAGAAGTTAATTAGATCAATTAGTTCTATTAAAATTTGAACTTCAAATAATTTTAAAATGTCAGTCCATATATCGATATCTTAGACAAATAATGTTTCGGCTATAAATTAAACTTCGAAGGGTACATATTAGGTACGTAGAAAGGAAACTAAGATGGAGCATGTGTAGTAATTAAATTCATATTGTTTCGAATTCATTCAAAAGCATTCCGAGTAGACTCTTTCACTAATCCAAAATAGTTAATATAATCTAAAAACCCAGTTTATATTATTTTATACCATATATATTGAGGTGGTTTCACTCCAATTATTATAGGAAAAATCAGCTTTGAAGACAAACTGAAAAATCAGTCTCTGTCCTTCTAGATGATTTTGTCAGGATAACTGACACCAACTTAGTATATATCATGGTTTGGTTAAATTAAAATTGTAAAATAAAAGATAATTTACAGCTTGGCTTCAAAGTTAATTTGTCATATAATAAATGAAAGTTACACCATCTAAGCATATATATCTATAACACATAAGATACATTTTCATAATCCCTACTACAACTATAATTTAATTATTTTTGTGTCATATTAATTCCATATTGATCTTCAATTAATCCCGGTCGACATATTCAGCTCAGTGACGAATATAATCTATATCCTCTCAGCATACTATAGGGAAACAAAAAACAGCAGTTTCTTTCGTTAATTATTAAATGCTCTTCCTCAGCATGCATAGTATTTTTCTGGATAATTAGGACAATATGCAAGGTAATTGTTGCTCGTGGTTATGGGTAATTGGGGCCATTTGTTGCACATCTTACAAATGAGCGAATAATTAAGATATAGTTCAGTAACAAATTCATTATATATTATATCAAATCCACCTTTCAATGAACAAAAAATGAGCATATGTCTAAAAAAAACTTGTAAGAACTCGATTAATCTCTTCTAGACCTTGTAAGAAGTTGATCAATTTTCGGAATCTTTTATAGACCGTTGAATTATACGGGTCATAATATCAGGTCATAATATTATTCCCATAGTCATCCTTTTCTTTATATGGGAGTAGTCTTGTGCACATCCTTTGCAAACGAAATAAATTCTGCCAAAACACTAGAGATATACTTGGACCATCATATAATTTTTGGAAATTAATTTTAATAGTGTAATCCATTTTACGATTCCTATCTTGTAATCACAACTATATTTGAAATTCCAAATTTATAGACAAGCACTTAAATTTTGAAGAATATAAAATACATTTTTCTTATGTAAATTTTAAGATGCATGTAACCTGTAATATGTTTATAAAAATAAAAATAAAAATAAAAAATTGCAATACCTTACATAATAGTCAATTTTACAAACTATATAATTAAAAAACCAAAAAGTGCAAACACAAAATATATATATATATATATATTTGGAGATATATACTACGTCAAAATCTCATTCATTTATTGAATTAAAAAATATTAGATTTATCAAAATATTTATAAAATTTATTTATTAAATAATATAGTATATAATATGGTAACATTTAATTAATTTATTTTTTTAATTTAATTATTTATTTAAGAATTAATATTTTATATTTAATTTATATGAATATATCAACTAATAATATTTTAATATGTATCATTTAGTAAATAAATTTAATTACACTTTGATACATATAGTATTACTATGCATATAGATATTGATTTGTATATATTCTGATATTGTGTCAAATTCTCAACAAAAAAAAAAATGTCTTTTAATATGTATAATATATTGCGGATATGAGGCATAGAATGAAGGATCAAAACAGAGGTTTTTCTTCTTCTATTTATTTTTTTTTTTTTTTTTTTTTTTTTGGTAATGATGAAAAAGATCAAAACAGAGAGTTGAAATATAGTCTACTTACCCATCTGTAAAGTACAGGGACAGGTTTGTCCATATCAGAGAAATTTTTTTTTTTTTTTTTTAAACCTAAAAGTCAATATCGTTGTGCGGAACAAATGTAATACAACAAAAATAGATAATAATTTACACATTTCTTTGGTTGGACTTAATGCTACAAATACTTTGTTATTGTTAATTAATTCCTTAATCTTGGTAATCGTCAAGCAAGTACGTATCAATTCACCTTTCTAGATAACAATCTTCCAATATTAACAAATAAAAAATGCAAATGTTTCCTCCCACGTAATTCATGGCGTATAAGTTTCATTTAGCATTCTTATACGATCAAACTCTCTGAAAGTGCATTATTTACATTTGACCCGACATTTATCATAGTTATACTAAGCTATCTATACCAACAAAATAACAGTGTTCAATTATGAATGATTTGTTAATACTAAAATTATTCAATACAGTTTCGATATGTAAATTAATAATAATAGTTTTTGAGTCCTGCTACGCAATCCCCTCGATGAATTTGAAGCTAAATATAACTGTAGTGGATCAGCGTAGCTAAGAAATAACGATATTTTTACTGTATTATTGTCATCAAGAAATCCTATATTTGCCCGTCATTTGCATCTTCTTCGGTATGTTTTATTTTCATAGTTAGCAAATAAGACATGCAAAGTGATCAGTTGCCGTCGGTCTCCTTCTGCTAAACAAGGGCCGTCGAACTTTTCGAAAAATTAAGGAGATACAAAACAAAACAATGGCCATTCATGGTAACGTTAACCTACTTCCTTGTATATAAAAAGTCTTTCATATTATATTAAGTACAATGAAAGCTGTGATTACGAAATTTTTGGATTTGACCTTAGGCTTGCCAATTAATTTGGAGATGATATGTACTTTGTTAATTTTGAGATATGCTTTTGCAGTTTTAAAAAAAATTTAAAAATTTTCCTCAGATTTCATTTTGGGTTCAAAATCACCCTAGCTATTTGTATTTAACTTAATTAATTAACCTCATTCGAAATTTTAAATAAAATCAATTGATTACAAGTTAACATTTTGTGCATCTTTGTATATCTCTAAATTTATTTTTGTTACAATACCACATGTTTTGTAATTTTTAAATTTTTTTTTTTTTTTACTATATACATAGTATTATTAAGCTCAAATAATATCTTTTAAGTTTAGGATTTGATCCAACTCAACATCCGGCAATATGTCGGAAAAAAATTATCCAACTTACAAATATTTATATTTGTAAAAAAGTTTAAAAATTACAAAACATGTGATATTGTAAAGAAAATAAATTTTGAGGAATATTCTTTTAATTTTATAGATATATATTAATTTATAAATTTCGATCTAATTGAAAATGTGTAATAATATTAGTCCACATTAGACACCATTCAAAGTAATGGTAAACCCATTCCACCTTTCTTCATTAAAATAAAAACTAATCAAACAAGGCCATGACTTATTCAAGCTTTAATTATAAACGACTTTCTTTGTGTTCCAAAGTTTCCTGTAAGGACGGAGGGATAAACCATGGAATCTGGATCTCTATATGGTTTTATCCATGTTTGTTCATCAAATGAATAATATCAAATATCTTATCAACAAAAATCTTTATTGACTTATAGTTTTAATGCAGAACAAAAAAAGACAAATATATACAAATATATAGTAAAAACAAGCTGTGAATAATAATTTCCAAAATTTAAGATAATGACCTAGTTATCATCGAGTCCGTACAACAATAAAATAATAAGCAAAGAAAAATATTTGGTAGATATTATATGCAAAAACGAGTATTTAGTGGATATTATTGGGGGAAAAAAAATAAAACATTTTGTAGATGTGACTTATGAGACGTGCGTGACTTATGAGACATGCGTCAGTCTGATTATAAAGAATTGAACATCTCTGATGCGTATTTGTTGAGTCAGCTGCTAATATGAACTAAAAACACTTCTTAATCCAATTAACCAAAAAAAAATATATATATATATATATATATATATATTTAATCTACTTCCACTTTTTAACTACTGACAACGCCGTTAAATTAATAACGTCAATTGGGGCAATTATATTTCCCTCGTTTTTTTTATTGTTTTTTTTTCCTCGAAATTTTAGAATAAAGTAATTTAATGACCCTCAACGATTAGATATAAATTGGAACAGAATCTTCTTTTGTTTTATTCCTATCTTCATTTTTGCTAGATGAATAATAGAATCTTATTTTATTTTAAAAAAACATTTATTCATAATCATATTTAATTAATTATTATTTTTTTTTTTTTTTTTTGTTAAGGTTTCTAAATTATGCGGTATTGTATTATGGGTGGATAAAGAAGGGGAATTAAATGTGTAGTAATTTTTATTTTTATTTTTTCCATTTATCTTTTTGCTATAATATTATAATTTTATTTTTTGAGCATTAGAATATTATAGTTGGCATGATATTGAAAATGGAAGTCATATGCATGAAGGTGTAGAAAATTCAACTCCAATAGAAATCGAATAATTTTTCTTTTAAAGAATCAAAATAGTTTCACTGTTAAAAATTCCATTCGGCGTATCATTCTTGAAGAAAAATCTCAAATATCCATTGAAGTTTCAGTTCCTCTTCCATATATAACATCGACCTCTCTACTTCATTACCCCCTCCTTCCATTTACTACGAATCTCTCCTACGAAAACCCATCAAAGAAAGAGAAAAAATATTACCAAAAATGGCTGACACCATAGTAAGTTTTCTATTGCATAACTTGGCTCACTATCTCACTCAAGAAGCATATTTGCTTCATGGAGTTGAAGATGAAGTGAAGTCGCTTCAAGAAGAGTTCACCATGATCGATGCTTTCCTTAAAAATTCTGAAGCTGAACAAATTGAATACTATGAAGTCCAAGAGCTAGTCGACCAAATCAGAGAATTTTCTCAGGAAGCAGAGGTTGCTCTTGATGCATATATAGCTAACCAAATAGAGCAAAGAAGAACAAAATCTCTTACAAAGGTGTTGCATGGATATGTCCATGCAAACACACTTCGTCACGTGGCGAACAAGATAAGAAGCCTGAAGAAGATCATCACTCAGATTTACGAGAACAAAAATAGATATGGCATTCAACAAGCTGAATCTAGTCCTGTTGATTTGGAGGCAGATCGAACACCTCACAGAAGAAGGTGGAAAATTAACGTCGATGATGAAGATGATGTTGTTGGATTTATACAAGACAGGACAACATTGATAAAGCATCTAACAGAAGGAGATTCTGGACTTGGCGTCATTTCAATTTTCGGTATGGGTGGCTTGGGAAAAACAACTCTTGCTTCGAAAATCTACAACGATGTTCGTGTCAAGAATCATTTTCAATGCCAAGCATGGGTTTATGTTTCTCAAGAATACAGAAGCAGAGACTTGTTGTTTGGTATCTTAAGGTGTCTGATGTCAATATCGAAGGAAATGTATAAAATGTCAGAAGAAGAATTGAAAATGAAATTGCGTTCGTTTCTTCGCGAAAAGAGGTATTTTGTTGTTATGGATGATTTATGGACAACCAATGTTTGGGATGAGGTGAGTGAATTTTTTCCTAATTCTTACAACGGAAGTAGAATATTAATCACTAGCCGTGTAAAAGAAGTTGCTTTGTCTTCTAGCAGCCAAACACCTCCTTATTCTCTATCATATCTTGACAACAAAACAAGTTTTGAACTCTTTTCCAAGAAAGTATTTCAAGGAGAAAATTGTCCACCACATTTGGAAACTCTTGCAATGAAAATTGTAGAGAGTTGTAAAGGATTGCCACTTTCTATAGTTGTACTTGGAGGTCTCCTTGCAAATAAAGAAAAATCATATGAAACATGGTCTAAATTGATTGGTAATATCAATTTCAATTATTCTCAGAAAACAAGGTACTTGGACATCTTGGCACTAAGTTACAACCACTTGCCTAGAAAGTTAAAATCATGTTTTCTGCATCTTAGTTTGTTCCCAACAGATTTTGAAATCTGGGCAAGTGATCTAATCAAATTATGGGTTGCTGAAGGGATTATACAGGAAATTGATGAAAGGAATGTGGAAGATGTTGCAGAAGAATACTTGGAAGAACTTATAGATCGAAGTTTGGTCCAAGTAGCAAGTAGAAGGACAGATGGAGGTGTGAAGACATGTTATGTCCATGATCTAGTTCGAGACCTTTCCGTATTCGAGAGTGCTAGGGAGAATTTTCTTGAGATCCATTCAGAAGCTAACCCTTCATCTATAAGCAAAGCAAGAAGACTTTCAATCCAAGGGAACACTTGCAAAAACATTTTCATAGACCCTCGTCATCCATCTCTTGCCCGTTCTTTGCTTCTTTTTGGCGAAGGAAATGACTTTGACAAGAAGAATTGGAAATGGATTTGCAAAAACTTGAAGTTCATCCGGGTTTTGTACCTTGAAAAAGTGTTTGTAAAGTCAATTCCTAAGAGCATAGGAAAGCTGATTTTTCTAAGGTACTTAAGGATATGGAGTGAAACACTCTTAAAAATTCAAGCAATTCCAGCTTCAATATGCAATCTTCCGTACCTAGAAATTATGGACATAAACGGTCATGTAGAGGAGTGTTTGCCGATGGGAATTTGGAAGATGAAACAATTGAGATATCTAAAATTTTCTGGCGGAATTTCTTTCCCTGAAACTCCAATATCAATGGATGACGTTTTGATGAACCTCCAATTACTTTCTTACCTACTTGTTGATGTGAAAACTTCATATCTCATGGCTTTTTCTAGAGTTCCAAACATGAGGAAGCTGCATGTTAAGTACAATTTTTTAAAGCCTATGAACGAATTTGAGGTAGCAGAACTATTGCAAAGCTTGGAGAATCTAAAACAGCTACAAAAATTGAAACTTTTCGATATCCCAAAATCTGAGCCTCGTCCAAATTTGTTCCCACCAACACTCACCAAAATAACCTTCCTGAGATCCTACTTGAACTCAACCCACTTCAGAATCCTTGGAAAACTTCCAAACCTCCAGTTCCTCAAGTTAAAAGGTAAGTTTTTCGGTTTCAATATGCTTCACCCTCTCTGTTGTGTTGCAGGGGAGTTTCCTAGTCTCCAAGTCTTCCAAATGATCGATTTGGAAATTGAAAGGTGGGAAATAGAAAGCGGATCAATGCCGACTCTTGAGCGTTTGGTCATTTTTGAGTGCTATAAATTAAGAAATCTGTCAGAAGTGCTCTGGTCCTTGCCTGCATTGAGACTTGTGGAGGTGTCAAGGATGTCAGAAAGCTTTATGAAGATGATCAAGGAATTGAAAATGAAGAATGAATGTAAGCTCCTAATTGACTCTAACCCACAAAATATATGATCAATGTGAATCAGAATTTCCTGTTCAAAAGTGTTATAGCTTGGTTAGACCAAGTACTCAACTGTGCACTTAGTTGAAATTTCCTCTGTTTTTTTTTTTTCCTTTGAAGTTGTTGTTGTAAGTCGTAAAATATATTTGACTTTGTTATAAGTTGTAATTTGCGAGAACATAAGAACTTTATACATTGTATACTGTGTAATGCGCTATGTTTTAATTTGCATTGTTTTGTTTCAAGCTGTGCTTATAGAAATTAGACATTTGATTTGCTATACCCTATCAAAATATTCTATATATGCAGGAATATGGAAATTATGGATGTTTTATGTCATTGGATTTTTGTTTTAGACGAAAAGTTTGCCGGCGGAAAACGGTAATTCAGTGATTCTAGAACAATCTCTTTGACTTGATTCTGTATTGCAAAGTTTAGCATCGAATCCATGCAACTATCACTGTCTCAAAACCATCAGAAAGAGACAACTTTGTAAACCACCACTACCACTGCCTTTACCAAAACGGCGTTAAAAAAATAGAAATAAATAAATAAATGATGAACCAACTCCAACAACCCCAACTCATATATTTTACTCCGTAGGACGAATATATATTTTTTAGGAATTTCTTCTTTCTTTTTTGGTGTGAGATTGTGAGATGCTACAAAATTTTTGACAATTTTAAAATATAGGTTGAAAAACATGAATATGTTATTAGAAAATTAGATTATATTATGCTTTATGAAACTAAGAAAGAGATATTATGTTGTTGCAAATTTATCATAAATCTACTTGGTCCTTACTATCAACTAAAACTCTTAGACAATTCATTCCAATAAATTAGTTGGTTGATGATCAGTTTTCATGATATAATGACTTTCTCATCCAAGTAAAAACTAACCATAGCAAACGAGGCCTTGAGCTCCCATGTTTAAGATCCGATTATGATAATCCAATCATGAAAACTGATTAACTAAAAACTGAAAACATAAACTAAACTAAAAACATACTTTTGGAAATAATTTCCATTGCACATTAACAAAATAGATTAATGCTTTCTTTGGCATGCTAATAAGTTTAATGCTGCTCATCCACTGCCAAAGAAATAGAATTTAGCTGAAAATGAATCAAAAACCCAATTAAAGAACTTCCCAAATTATCTTCAATTTGATCTCCTAATTACAAGCTAATTTGCTAAGTTCCTGTCTGCTAAGATTGAAACAACGTGGTGTCTATGGTTTAAAGGGAAAGATCAAGATTAATAAAAATTACTGAGTATAAAACTCTGAACTTGAGAATGTAAAACATTTGCAAATATCACCTCGTTTCTCGCCTCTCTAGCTTAGGCACGTACTTCCAGAACCCGTAAACCTCAGATAATGTCAGCAGTCCCGAGTATACGTTCCAGGTGTGCCTGCATGATGGAACTTATAGATTAGTTTTCCATGGATAGATCAAGATGTATGACACATATTATTGTTGCATACATGCTGGAATAAGGAAATTATGATTTTTTTTATTTTTTTGGTGGCTTGGATATTTGATTGTAATGTCATAAAAACATAAATAAAAATTCATATCAAACAAGGAATTTGAGTCATTTTAAAATTCGAGTAAACAGATAGAGAACGATAATTACTTTACAACAGGAAATTTTGAATTTATAGCAAATGTTCCAAATTCTTGCCCATCTGTTTGAAATAGGGCAAGATTTAGTAAATTTATTTTATTGCACTGAAAAACGTAAAAAAAAAAAAAATAATAATAATAATAATAATAAAACATTTTACATGAAAAATTTGGGATATGTGTCTTTTATTGTCAGAATATGGTAGAAAATAAATACGTTTTTCCCCTTTAATTTTGCGATTTAATTTCCATTGCACAATTTTATCGGTGAGATCAATTTTATCGGAATCCAGTATTTTCCATTCATGCTTGCTTCCTCTAGAAATTAGGAAGAATTATTTTTTTTTTCGGAAAAATGGGCAGAATTAAGAAGAAGAATTAATGGCCTAAAGTACTCTCCTAAAAAAATAATAATAATAAATAAATAAATAAAAATCAATTATGGACAAAAGTAAAGGGCTAGGCCGGCTGGGAAATTGGGCTGGGGTGGGCTTTGCTAACAAATGCCTAAAATGACAAGGACAATAATATTTTGTTCAAAAAATAATAATAATAATAAAGGGCAACAATATTATTATTTTTGAAAAACAAAAATTTGTTACCGAGGCAATAGAGTATAGGAAACACGTTGCAAGTGGCAACAATGGCAGAAAATTAGTACATTTCTATAGAGGAGGTAGAGGACCAATATATGTTACGGACACAAAGGCATTAAAACTAATTATCAATTTTTTTTTTTTTTTTGCCTCCCTATTTGTTACAGTGCTACCGATCATTATTCAATATGTTAAATTTTAATTGTAATATTTAATTTTATTATTTTTATTTTAAAATTAATTTTTTAACTATAACCATTTAAATTGCTATTCCACACACATATAGATTCCATTAGTAATCATTTATCACTAATAATAAATAATATTTTTCAATCACAAATAATGATAATTTTTATTAAAATCTGCTGATAAGATTCCCTTTCTTAATATAATAATAAAAAGAATCTTTATTCCAGTAGCAGTAGCAACAATAATAATAATAATAATTATCAAATATATATACTAAAGCCTTTACAAATAAATAGCAATAGAATTATGAAAATAAATGAATTTTTATTAATTCAAAAAGAATTTTATAATTTTTAAAAAATATATATTTTGGAAATTTCTAGTTGCAATACCAAAACAACTTTATACAGTTCCAAATTCATTAAATGTACTAAAATACCTTTTTTACTTTTTTAAAACCTTAATTATTAAATCTTTTTTATATTGAATTTATGCATCTTACACCGGAAAAAGTCACCGCCTACAACTGCTAAGGGAGTTAGCAGACCCCTAAAAGCTTCCATGAAAATCCATGCATCATCCGGAAGTCCGTTTAAACCTTCGAAGAGAATATTTCATGTAGAGTCGAAGAGGGTGACCCAGATAGACACCTGGTACAAAGAACTAGCTGTATAAGCCGAGGCAGTGCACTTAATGATATAGAGAATAAGCAACTAATCAGGAAACGAAATGGCAATTTTCAATAATGCAAACCCAATGCCCGAGAATCTAGACATTCCAAACCCACATTTTCCATGTAGCCCAAGAAAGGGCGTTTTGTCATCAATAAAAAATAATAAGTGTTTTTTCCACTTCCTCAGTAATAGATGCAAACATAATTTTTTAACTCCAAAAAGAGTAATTCTCCGTATCCTAGCCTCATTTTCATTAATTGACTCTAAAGCCAGGTTCTTCTCTTGACCTGAAAAAAATAAAAGAATGGTAGAAGAAAAAGCAACTACATGCTAGCCATCCCCTACCTTAGCATTATTGTTATGTTTTTCAAAATGCCCGTGCATTAAAAATATTAAGTATGATAATATTAGTACCTAGAAATCTTATATCCGCATGTCATATGATAATATTAGTAACTCGAAATCTTATATCCGCATGTCATAGCCTTCTCTACAAATATATCAATATTTTGCACATAATACTTCTGATACTTGTGGGTTTTATGGGCTATATAAGTTGGATTATGATTTTGATATGCCACCACAAACACATATGAAAGCAACCTATGTGTTTACCACATGTCAAGAGCAGTAATCAAGTGTTCAAATAAAAGCATTGTCCATAGGCCCATACCCCTATTTCTCTTCTTTTCCACTACAATTAACATGCCTCTGAAATTTTGCTGATACCATTTGATAAGACTGAATTTCTGATGGCTGAACTTGACTAACAGCAGTCTTCAAATGTTGCATCCTTATTTCCGAAGCATTAAAATTCTCCTGATAGCATGAAATAGCAAGAACTAGCGAATAAGTTTCCAAAAAAAGGGGGGGGGGGAAATCAAAGCCCATTACTAGCTCAACAAACCTCCAAAGCTGCAAGAGCTGCTTCCCGGCAGATTAATGATATATCAGCCCCAGTATAGCCTTCTGTGAGACAAGCAAGATCCTTAACGCTGACATCAGGATTGCATGGAGTCTTGCGCAAATGGATACAAAATATTTCTTCCCGGTCACTCTCATTTGGAGGTCCCACATACAGCAGCCGGTCAAAGCGACCTTTACAAAATTTGTAACAACTCTTAAAATTATCTAATGTTTGTAAAATAATACTACAATTATGGTGAAAACCAAATTTGCAAGCAGGTACAGGTGTTCCAGTGGGTGGTGAACTACTTTTGGGGTGTGCATGTAATCAAGTGTCTATGTTTGCGGGTGTAGCTATGTGAGAAAGAGGGGAGGAGGTGAAGAAAGAATGGAGCATAGTACCTTGTCTTAGGAGGGCAGGGTCGATCTTGTCAGGCCGATTTGTTGCCGCAATAACAGTAACATTCACTCTTTGATGCAAACCTGAAATTCAATCATAGATTTCTTCAAGACAAAATGTGAAATAGTGAAAATAAATATTTATTTAGACCCTGATTGGTTGATGTCTCTGCATTAAATTGAGCCAAGGAAACACCTTTACATAGACTTCATGGGGTGCATATGAGATCGAAGATCAAAACTTTGCATGCTCACATCTTAGTGAGCATCATAAATGATTGAAATTCTTTGTCTAATTGAATTCAAAGAGACAGAAAAATTCAATTTTTTGATAACAAGGATAATATTAAGATTATTAATTTGTTTACTAACCATCCAATTCAACAAGAAGTTGGCTTATGACTCTATCGGATACTGAAACCCCATCACTTTCCTTCCCTCTAATGGCAGCAAGACCATCAATTTCATCAAAAAATATGATTGATGGAGCATTGGCTCTTGCCTTTGCAAACAGAGATCTAACAGCCTTCTCAGATTCACCAACCCACTTACTAAAAAGTTCTGGACCCTTAACAGCAAGGAAATTCAGTCCTGCTTTAGAAGCCACTGCTCGAGCAATGAGGGTTTTGCTGCAACCAGGAGGACCAAACAACAAGACCCCTGTTGGGGGCCGAGTCCCTATTCGGTTGAATGCATCCTGGTGTTTTTGAGGCCATTCTACAACTTCCATTAATTGATTTTTAACCTCCATCTGGCCACCAACATCTTCCCAATTAACCTTTGGAACCTCAAGTATTACCTATAAGAGAGGGGGAAAAAAAAAAATAGTAAAAATAATAGAATGAGATTATGATGGAGTAAAAATAATAGAATGAGATTATGATGGGTTGGATTAACAAGCATATTCCTTTACTATTTTTTTGGTTTTTGTAATGGTTTGAACTACTGTCTTTTCCAAGTGTACTGAATGAAGCAATATAAAATAATACAAAACCATTCTAGTTATATCTCCGTCAAAACTAGGTGAGAGGACTCGTATAGATTAAGCTAACTAAGGAATATTGAGCCTTACTACCACGACATAATGAACCATAGTAGAGCACCTAAAAAGAAGGAAGCATTTAGCATACCTCTCGCATGGCACTGGGCCTCACTCTCATCCTTGCCTTTTCAAAATCTTCAAAAGTCACTTTTAGCATGTAATCTTCTTCAATGCCATTCCGAACATCTTGTATATTATATGACATTGTCTCCTGGAGATGCAAAAATGAAAGATTTTGTGCCAAATGTGACACTGGCAATGCTTCAGAATCTGGGTAGTCTCTCAAGATGTTTCGTGTAACTTTTAAGTGATTAGATTCTGTCACAGCATCAGAACATTCTTCATACGCAAAAGGTGTTCCATGCACATAGGAATGTCTAGACCCGGCATAACGATTAAGACAAATGAAGACTGCCTCATTGCAAAGTGCAGCTAAATCAGCACCAACAAAACCATGTGTAACCCTAGCAAGGTGTTGAACTTGCATTTCCAAAAGTGTGTGGTCCATTCCACCAAGAAGAGATTTCAATATATCTAATCGTTGAGTGGGAGATGGCACACCTGCATATAAGTATCCAAACAACATATGATATATCTGGCAAAATACGTTAAGCTTCAAACAACTTTGCGTCAGTAAAACAAGTGAGCACCAGAAGACTTCGTTATATGCTTATACCTAGTTAAAAAAATTTATGTTTGAGGCCCATATTTATCCTTGATATCTTTTCAGGGTACTAACATGTTATTTAAGTTCTCTCAAGTGAAGGGTAGGTTCTAAGGCAAGGAAAAAGAATATTTTTACAAGGTAGAAACATATTATTAGGTTCTCCCAAGTGAAGAATTTGTTCCAAGGTAGGAAAGCAGCAAGTTGGCAATGCTATATTCATGGGAAAAAATCATGCTTACAAGGCAATATATGTTGTGAAATCTCAAATGCAAAAGTTCAGAAAAATTCTGGAGATCACCATTTTAAAAAAACTCATCACTACAAAGACATACCACATTACCTATTTCAATTTCCCTGTCAAGCCTTCCAGGTCGTCTGAGTGCAGGCTCAATGGTATCAGGCCTGTTGGTGGCAGCAATTACAAGTAGTCCTTCAGTTCTACAAATCCCATCCATCAAATCTAACAATGTAGCAACCATTCTCTGAGATAGCTCTTCATTCCCATCTTTCCTTGCAGGTGCTATGGCATCCAACTCATCAATGAAAACCTGTAAATTAAACCAATAAGTTGTCCAACGGGAATTTCAGAAAAAATAAATAAATAAATAAATAAATGTCAAAGAATTGAAAATTAGTTCAAATAAATAAGACAACATCTTTAGACATCAAATACATGTCCGTCTCTTAAACAGTACAGTCAAGCTCTAAACGTCATGGTAAAACCTCCCTCTGGTAATGACATTGCCAAGGCTAAAACATCTTCCCAATTGAACCAGTGACTCGGTCAATAAATAGAAGTATGAAGAAAACAGGATGAGATTATGGTGAGTCAGACCAACCAGCACATTCATTCATCAAACTAATTGGCTAGGATACAAGGATGTCAAGTGGATCATATCACATGAAATTTCAGGCTTACCTCTAGGCTCACCATATCGACAGACTGGTGTGAATGTGACACTCCAGAAGCTTAAGAAAAAATTTAAAAACTAATTGTAAGTTTGTAACTACATGCATTTAATTGCAAACACAGGATGATAGTAATTCCTTAAATAGAAGACAAACTATTTAAAAAGGGAATAAGTCTCACCACAGCAGGTGCAGCTTGGCGAGCTGAATCAAACACTTTATGCAAAGATTGCTCACTTTCACCATAATATTGACTAACAATCTCAGATCCGTTTACAGAGAAAAGTTTAACACCAGCGTCATGAGCACATAGACGAGCCAAACACGTCTTTCCTGTGCCAGGTGGGCCGTGAAGAAGCACTCCCTTTGTAGGTCGTAAACCAAATCTGACATAGTTTTATCAATAGTCTTAATGTCATATTATAGGCATACATGAATTTGAGTAATTAAAGAATGAAAATAACTTCTCATCATGTCAAGAACTATCTGTTTCCAAGAAATAACTTGTGTTAATTTTCTGTACTTCCAAGATTACTTGTAGTTTAAACACTGTCCAAACAAGAACAAAGAAACACTAAAATAATATCATCCAAATTAACGAGAAAGGCAAGCACAACTTAGAAGGTATAGAAAGAAAATACATGATTAAATATGATGAATACATGATTAGACACATAAGAAAAATAGCTTAATAATATGGGGACACCATGATTTCTTCTTCTTTTTTTTTTTTTTTTTTTTTCCGATAGCATGGGGATACCATGATATGTTATATGAAATACCTTGACAAAATGTCTGTTGATGAGGAAACTATAATTTTCTTCAAAAGTAAATATTCTTTTGAAAGACCACCCAAATTTGAAATAGTACCTCCTGTATTAGCTTCAGCATCACTACATTCAATGTCAACCGGTCTTTTTGGATTTCGTGAGGCCAATTTTGATGGTAAACATATAGACATTTTTGTTTCACGTTTTACCAAAAAAGCCTCATTTGCGTGATCTAGAACTTCAGAGCAATCCTTACTTCCATTTGTCAAATCATAAGTACCATCTACAAAAAACCTTTTAGCATCCATCACATGAAAATTATAAAGGTGCGAAAGCATTGGAACCGTCACAATATTTCCACGAAGTAAACAACAAGAATGCAGCCAAGTAGTAGCACATATCTGCAGAAGCCTTCTAGAATTTTCATCCGCCAGCACTTCCATAATATTTAAAGAATCAATAGATGAGCCATCTGAATTGGTTAAATTTACTGCAGGATCTTCACCTGCAGATGAATTTAACGGACAAAAATTTGACTGATTCAATGGTGTCCTTGGGGATGCAGGCACCTCATTTTCAGAATGTTCATAAGACTTTTCCAAGGAAATGTTCATGGAAGTTCTGCTCCTGCCTAATCTATTCTTAGAGTGAATCAGCTCTAAAACTATTTCATTGCAGTCAGACATCAAGAGATGATTGACTTTAGAGCTATTTGATTTTTCACCTTTGCTTACAAGACCAGCTAGCAATTGACTTTGTGCAGGGTACACAAACACAACTCTACCAGCTGTAGGACATCCCATTGTGTTTGAAAGGTTAGCAGACAATGTCACTTGATTCTTTGCAACCTGATGAAGACAAGAATAAAGAAACTGACTTAACAAATATAAACATGTAATTCCTCAACAGTTTTCCCATTATACACCATGGGCAAAAAACAACAAAAACAAAAAAACCCTCCTATTTTTCGAATATCACCTAAGCATTTCCTCAAGAAAGCTATCCATATATTTCCTTCTTTATTCTTGTTATTTTAATATCTGAAACCCATAAAGAGTGTATAAATATAAATATCTCAAAATTAAACTCAACAAAGAAATAAAGAATGAAAGTACATCTGAGGACCCTTCTGAATCAAAATTAAGCTTCAACTCTATAAAAGAGTGCTCCAAAATTAAAAATAAAAATCTAACATTTCTTTTCAGCCATAAGCACCTACAGGGACTGAGGCATAGAGGAGGAGCCTTCCACCCCAGCTCATCCCAATCATGCACTTACTGAATTTTGCACTGCATTATCCAAAGACTGTTCACGTGAATGGCCTTACCACTACAGATTTAACAGAAATATTGCACCTAACCAATGTAATAATTAGATTTTACAATGGTCACTAAAAAATATCCCTCTGATTTTCCATGATGCAGTTCAAAAGGTAAAGCGGTGAATTACAATCTCATGATCTTTCATGTAATAAATATTTTAAATTAGTACTTTCTCCATTGCATATTAATGATGTCTCTTGAATTACATATATTGCCAATCGTGACCAAGACAAACATTTCATTGTACAAAACTTGAGCAGCTTTTGCAGTAATTGCCATGTGAGATATAGTTGTAAATAATAGAAACACAGTAAAACAGTAACATGATTGCCTTTTCCAACCTTACTAGAAGGAAAAATTCTTGCAAGAGCAAAGTAATTCCCCGCTTCATCAGCGAACTGGTCACCTGGATCAATTCCAAAATGTCTAGCACATTCATCTGCTAATGAGCTGAGAGGGAATGTATGTGAAAGTTTACTATTCAAAGAAGGAAGGGACACCTGTCAATGAGATTTGTACATTAAATATCAATTAGCAAGGACTAGGAGTACAAGAGTGCAAGAATTGGATGTGAAAAAGGAGAGATAAAAATCAAATGAAAAAACAGGAGAAAAAATTAAAAAAAAGGGATTAGAATAGACATCAAGAGCAGAACAAAATACAGTCATATATACAAAATGTTCCATGATACACCAAAATAATCGCAAATTAGTTGTAATATGCATCTTTTCTTCTTCTACTTTTTTTTAACCAGTAGTTGATTGGCATATGCTTCAAATAAAGATAGCCCCAAATGAGAAAAAGAAAAAAAAAGGGAAAACAGGCATTAGCCGCATTACCATGGGCAATAATAACCTCTAACTGTCCACAATATTTCTGGCCAAAATAAAATTTTCACAGTTATAATTTGAATCAAACCAGAATCACCACAAATTCAACACACCAATAAACTACAATTATAGAGAGCTCCTACAGAAATACAAACACACGAAATTGCCAATAAGCTACTAGATAAGTATACTTGAAACAATCCATTTACTAATAAGCATCTATATTATACGTTTCAACCTTATAAGCTACTAGACAAGCAAACTTTAACACCAACTGTATTTACCAAAAAGTTGAAACAGACTTTTAACAGTTTATCATGAATAAATATGCAAATATTTATATATGTATGATTTGAGATGAGGATAATCCATATTATTTTTTATTGCATCCTTTATTTTTATTTTTATTTTTTTTTCTCTTTGATAAGATTATTGCATTCCAAGTTCCACTTCACTTGTTTGTTCATCAGTTCACTTAAAATTTATGACTTTACATTAAACAACGAAATGGGTAAATTTCTAGTTCAAAAATTTCATATATTAACTGTGGAAGATGACAAATTACCGAGACAACAGAACCAGGAGTGAAGGAAGAGGCGACCATGGAAGGCTCAGAAAGCCAAATTTTGAATCCTTTAGAAGCATGATCAGCATCATCAACAGCGGTGAGTTGGCCAACGAAAGCGGATTTCCCAATCAATGAAGGGTATTTTTTAGAAGCTTCTTCCAGAGAGCAGAGAAAATCCATTTCAGTAGCTTCGACATTTAGACCACCTGATGAGGACGATGATGGAGTCCGAGGTGATTCATAATTCGAATGCCTTGCTGATGATGATGATGGAGTCGTCGGAGTCTTTGAGTGTTTCTTCGCCTTTGAAGGCATTATCTCTCTAAACCCTAAACCCCAGCGCAGAGGCAGCAGAGAGACTGGAAGCCGCGGGAATTTGCTGCTGCTTGTTTTTTTTATTTTTTATTTTTTTGGTTAATTAAATTTTAGGTATACGAATTAAATCTGAATTTTAAAATTGTTTGAATTAAATATAAAGTTTTAAATTATTTAAAATAGTTTAATTATTTTACTTTATATGATGTCACGATATAATAATTTATTTTAATAAAAAATTTAAAACTAATTTTTTATTTTTATTTTATATTTATTATTTTTTATAAAAATTTGTATCCAACTTTTTTTTAAATTAAAATTTTAAAAATTTAAATTTAAAATAAAATTAAAATTTTGGTCTAATAAAAATATTTTTAATAGACTAAAAATTAAACGAATTATATTATGAATCAAAAATTAATAATATTTTTATGTTAAACCATAAAAAAATAGTTTAAAATAAAAAATAAAAATTAGATCAAAAATAAAGATAAATTTTAATTTTTTTATTTTAATCTAAGAGAAAAGGACAATAAATCTGCCTATACTTATTTGTAAATAACTAAATTTTATAAAAAAAAAAATGAACAACTATAAAAAAATTTAAAAGTAAAATAAACCACTCTCACTTAAAAAATAAGGATCTAAAAACAATACAACTAAATTATTAAACTAAACAAAAGTAAAAATAAACAAATAAAATCAATAATAATAATTTTATTTTTATTTTTATTTTTATTTTTATTTTTATTTATTTTTTGTTTAAATTTTTTTATGGTTTGGTCATAAAAAATTATTATAATTTTTTATCTGAAATTATTTTATTTTATTTTTGATCTAATAAAAATATTTTTACTAGAACAAAAAATCCAATTTGATTTTTTTTTTGTCTAATTTTAAGTCTAATTTTTTTTGGGTCAAATTTTTTATGGTTAAGGTGAAAAAAATATTATTACTTTTTATCTAATAAAATTATTTTATTTAATTTTTTATCTAATAAAAAAAATTTATTAAATCAAAATTTTTAGTTTTATTTTTATTTTTTTGTCTAATTTTAGGTCCAAAAATATTTAATTTCTTTAGAATTTTAATTGAAATAAAGTAAAAATGGATAGAATTTTCAACTAAAAAATAAAAAATAAAAAATAAATTTAAAATTTTTTTTTGTTGAAATATGAATTATGACATTAGTATGATGTTAGCATATTAACATGATCTAATGGTAAAATTAACAACATTAGCCAATTGGATTAATTTTCAACAAATTTCAATTTTCAAATTCAATTCAAGTAATTCCAAACTTTAAACTTCTATTACTCTGAAACCTCATGATATTAATAAGTAACTAACCTTGATGTTTTTCTTTTAAAGGAGAAAAATAAAAATAAAAAATACATTATACATTTAATTTACTATTATTATTATTTTACTTTGCCCTTTGATTGTAAAAAAGTGAGTTTTTCTACTTACACATTATAATTTTTTTCTCATATTTACCAAATTACTTCTTTTGTAAAAGATCAATAAATATACAATAATCCTAAATTTTAGACGTGTTTGAAGTTATAGGGTCAAAACATTGGCAAAGGAATTGTTATAAATAAATAAACAATAGAAGAAGAAGAAAAAGACGTATTTGGACACAAAATGTGTGCTATAATGTATTTTTTTATTATTATTATTTTTATCAGGTGTTTTACAAACTTGTCTGCTAATAAGCTTTTTAAAGTAGATTTGAATCTGTATCAAATTGATATGGTGTCGAGATTTCAAGATATCATTTAAGCATGGTTAAATCTAAGATTTAAAATTGTATTTTCAATAATTTCATCATGGGATCGATTTTACTAATATTTGACTTATTTAGTTGTTATTACCAACTAGATTGTCCAAATTAAACCTTATATGTTTAGTTTATTGTATATAAAAGGTTAGTAACATTCATAGATATTAAAGTTGTTTTTTTTTTTAATTATAGGGATATACAATTTTTTTAAGTAGAGGAGTTTTTTTCACAATTCCAAAATAACTATATTCAGTTCTATTCTTTATATATTACTATTTAAATATATAAAAAAATATAAAATTACTTAATACAATATTATTGATATCTTAAATATTCTTATTCATACCATCTTAAAATTACATATCTTTTATAAAAAAAAATTTTTTTTTTTTACGATTCTAAATTGACTATATACAATATCATAAAAATTAATTTTACTAAATTACTCTTCTTTTCTTCTTTCTCATTTTGAATTAGGGTTAGTTTTCATTTTCTTTTTTTTTATTTTTTTTTATTTTTTTAATGGTATGAAGTATTATTTATTTGATAGGTAAAAACCAACCATTATAAACAATGGAGGATAGTTGGCGACTGGGATGGGATTGATGTGACTTATGAACATATTTGAAATATTTAAATTTGCTCAATTCAACAATTTCGTAACTTTTTTGTGAAGTATATTTTTAGATAGTTCGATCGTTAAATTTTGTATAATTGAAGATGTTTGGTTGTAAGCTTCTAAACATATTAAATTTGTTCCATTGTGTACTTCTGAACATCTTCAAAATTATAATTTATTATTTGGAGCATTCGGTCATAAACTTCTGTCCAAATTTTCAAATGTTATGTTGGAAACTTCTAAAGGTTGTCATTTTGTTTCGTTGTATACTTCTGAACATGCAAATACACATAGATACAACTTTTACATGCTCGGTTTTAAACTTTTGTGAAACTTTAAAATGATACCATGTCTATTGTAAATGTATTGGTGTAATCAACATCACATTCTAATTCAACGCTTCTATTATCTATTTTTTTTTATCCTACATATATTTTACATTTAATGAGATGTAAACCATCGATGATTAAAAAAAACAAAAAGGGCATATTTCATAATGTGTCCAAATTTTCAAATGTTCTATTGACATGTTGTTTAATTGTATATTTCTTAATATGCAATTCCACACGAATATAGCTTTAGATGCTCAGCTGTAAACTTTTGTGCACTTTTAAAATGATTACCATGTCTATTGTAAATGTATTGGTGTAATTAACAACACATTCTAATCCAATACTTCTATTATCTATATCTTTTTTATCGTGCATATATTTTACGTTCAATTAGATGTAAACCATCAATGATTAAAAACAAAATTAGCATATTTCAAAATGCGCAGTACTTAATATCTATATATATATATATTATATGTAATGTTCGATAGATAAATGCCAAACATATTAAAAATGTCCAGATGAATACTTTTGAACAATTAAAAAATATTCAGTTTTAAATTATCAAATAAAAGACGACTTTTAATATACCAGGATTAAATATAAGAGTATTGTTCTGATTTGGTCGTTGGTAAGCGATAGAAAAAAAAAATCCAAACTAAAGCAATCATCACAAAATAAAAATTAAAAATTAAATACATCTTACTTTATCATATTTTTTGACTAATTTGTGAATAATTGTTGTATCTGTAACCCTAGTTTATAATAGAGTATAAGTTAGATGGATATATAACGTATTATTTGAGAGGAATAATGAGACTGTATAAACAAATTATTTAAATAAATATTATTAATAAATATCCTTAATAGTAATTTTAAATAGAAATAAAAATGTATATTAATAATCAAACTGTATAGAGTTTAAACAGTAATGCGACTAGAAATTCTCTTCATTCTAATGCACACTTTCAATTATTTGCCGCCTTAAATAAAAAGGCAAGTCCCTAGAAAATAGGCAATACCATGGAGATCATATCTAGGGACTTCAAACCACAATTATCAAATGGGATTATTTTTTTGGATAACACTATTAACCCTTCAAAACAGTATCCCCATTTTAGCAAACATTGTTAACCATAAAAAAATAAATAAATATATGTATATATATTAATTTCCACATTTATTAGTTTAAGTTTTTAGGAAAAATGATAATTTAAATTGATAAAAAGTTCTAAATTCACAATTTAGCAACTACAATAAAAAAATTAAAAACACATGCGATCACTCTAATATCATAAAGAAAGGCCTACATATGAGGAGATGTTAAAAAATTAAGTACAAAAGAATTGTGGTAATCCTCATGTACGAGATTCAAAACCCAATGATAAAAGCGTCCTTCTCCGATTCATCAAAAAGGCAAAAAAAAAAAAAAAGTAATAATAATACATGATTATGACCTAAGAAAAATCAAGTGTATCTTTGTTTTAAATGGCACAACCTTTTCTTCTTTAACGTTTTTTATAAATCCAATTACTTAAACTTCCATAAAGATAGATTGGAAATCTTTTAGCGATAAAATTTATCTTATTTTGGAGTTAAAGAATAGGAATCTTAAAAAAATTCTAATGGTAAAACTACCGTTTCGACTTTATAGGGATATACGGAAATTCTATGGTGAAGATGGTCCGTATGAGAACTGTAGTATTAGTGACGGTTTTTCATAGTATTAACGACGATTTCCTATTAACGACGATTTCCTAAGAAATCGTCGTTAATACTATGAAAAACCGTCACCAATACTGTGGTCCGCATGAAGACCGTCCGCACCATAGACGGACTGTAAGAATATATATATATATATATATATATGTATATATATGATGAATCAAGTTCATATAAGGCTAACTTAATATTTAACATCAGATTTCCTACCATTAAATGGTTTTGACATTTATGTGTCTCGTACAAAATGAAAAGAGAGATATAAATGGTGGTTGAAGAATTTGGAACCCTAGAATCGATGATGAGTAGGCTGAATTTTTGGTACTGCTGCTTTTTTCTTTTTTTTTTTTTTCTCTCTTTTAAAATAGAAGAAAAAAAATACATTTTACATTTTCTTTTTTTGTTTTTTGTTTTTTCTTCACTTTGCCCTTGATTTTAAAAAGTGAGTTTTTCTACATGCACACTCTGATTTCTTCTCATATTACCAAATTAACTTTTTGTAAATAGTTCAATAAATTATGCAATAATCCACATTCTAGACATATTTGGACACAAAAGGTGTCCTCTATGTTTAGGTTTTTACCTTTATTTTTTTGGCTCACCCTATATATTTTTAGGGATTACAAACATTCTAAATTAAATAAGAGGAGATATCATCTAGATATGGTTGAACCCGGTTCTAAAAATGTATTTTTAGTAGTTTTACTACTGTATTAAATCTATGAATACTTGCTCACCCATATGTGTAGTTTTTTTTTTTTTCTTATTAATTTGGGAGAGAGATTTTATGACTAATTTTTGAACCAGTTTTAGAAGTTATCATTAGCTGTAACTACGAACTGAATCATCCTAATGAATTCCTATATGCTTGGTTTATCATGCATATAATGGTAGCAATGATCATATAGATATTATGAGTTGATCTTTTTTTTTTTAAATAAATAGATGTACAAACTTTTATTCCAATGCACAATTTCAATTATCTGATGCCTTAAATAAAAAAAGCAAGTAGATAGAAAACAAGCAATTACCGTGGAGATCATATAAAGGGAATTTTTTTATTTTGCACAAACCATCAACTTTACAAAATAGGATTCCCATTTTAGCATAAAAAATGCTATTTATCATTATTGATAAGCGATCAACAGTTGAATTTATATGTAATATAGCAATTTAAATAATTACCACTAAAAAGCTCACTTTTAGAGTTTTACTTAAAAAAAAATAACAAAATTAAATATCCTTAATTAAAATTTATCACATAAATTAGTTATGTTCATCAATAATAACAAATATTTAAAGATTATAAAGTATCATATCTAGGCACTACAAACCACATCTATAAAATAGGATTGTTTCTTTGGCACACACCACTCTTGACAAATATCTAGAAACTATAAAATATCATATCTAGGGATTGCGAACCACATCTATTGAGTGGGACTGTTTCTTTGGCAGACATCATCAACCTATAAAATAGATCTCATTTTGAGATAAAACATACTTATTTATCACCACCAGTGAATAATTACTATTGAAATATATAAATAATATAATAATTTAAATGATTATTATTAAAAATAATCTACTTTTAGGCTTTTAGTATAAGAAATAATAGAATTAAATGATCTCAATTAAAATTTTCCATATCAACTGGTGATCATCACCTATGGTGACAAATATCTAGGGACTACGAACCACATCTATCAAATGGGATTGATTATTTAGCACATACCATCCACCCTACAAAATAGCATCTCCATTTTAGCATGAAAGATACTATTTATCACCATTAGTAAACAATTACTAATAAAACGTACAAAATCATATGACAATTTAAATGGTTATATTAAATGGTTTATTTTTAAAGTTTTAGAATGTTTTAACATAATAAAAATAGAATTAAATACTGTAATTAAAATTTGAAATATAAGCCGGTAATTGTTCCAAATGGTGATGAATATCAAAATTGTTTTAGCATATCATATACTGGTAAGCCCAATAGACACAATGGAAACTTCAATATCTATATCTAATGAAAAGAATAATAATTAAAAAAAAAAGATAGAAAAAGAAAATAATAATAATTAAAAAAAAGAGTTAAGAACATTTGTAAACTGTTTCTTATTCCGAGAATATAGATTATTACAACTACTCTTTCCTGCCAAAATCAATTAATTTGGCATGTATCCAACAAAAAAATAATAATTTGGCATGTATGCTTAAATGCTTATTAGTAATATGCATAAACTAAATCCAAATGGAAATGTAATAAAAATGAACCATTTGCATTATGTGGAGCATGATTGAATTTGCATGTAAGTAGCAAGATATTTATTATGAAAAAAAATAACAAAATGCTTTACCAATATTTGATAAAATTTGTAATATATATCTTATATATTTTTATATTAAAATCAAATAATATTAGTTCAGTTAATAAACTATTTATATTTATTATTGAAAAATCATTATTCAAAACACCGGGTACAGAAACGGATAAATATTGTAAACAATCAAAAAGAATATTTATATTCAAGTTATTTACACTATAGGATATTTATCACTTTTATACATGAATTTTTTTTTTTTTTGGGGCAATTGTGTCCCTTAATGGTTAACGGTGGTATTTGTTGCACTTCTCTTATTTTGTTATTTTTATTTTTATTTTTATCTTTTGCAATCATTATATATTTTTTAAGATGTTTAATTCATTATGCAACTATATATTGAACTCCAACCACGTAAGAAAAAATGAAGTGCCAAAAAGTGAAAAGATAAGAAAAGTACAAGAAGCACCATGGAAGAGGGACAAAACTGTTATTTTCTTTCTTTAATTTTTTTTTTTTGGGGGCAATTGTGTCCCTTAACAGTTAACTATTGCATTTGTTGCACTTCTCTTATTTTAACTTATTTTTAAATTTTTATTTTTTGCAATTAATATATTTTTTTAAAAATGTTTAATTCATTATATAAATGTATATTAAACTCCAATTACCTAAGAGAAAATGAAGTGCCAAAAAAAAGTGTCAAAAAAGTGCAAAATAAGAAAAGTACAACAAAAACTGCAATAGAGGGACAAAACTGCTGGAAAAAACGAAAGCAGGTTAATAGTGGAAATACCACAAAAGCCTATGGGCAAGGGAGTAAAAATAAAACTAATCCGGTATTATTTTATATAATTTAGTATATAATTACTGTTAATATATTGTGATATTTAAGCTGAGAGAAAAATTAAAATTTTATGAGAAACATTATATAACTAACTCATGATTATTTATGATAATTTAAATCTTGGATACAAGATTAAAAAAATTCACGATTATGACATAAAAAGGTATGTTAGAAAATAAAAATCATGCGTATCTTTGTCTTAAATCGTGCAACCTATTTTCTTTAAAGTATATATATATATATATATATTTAAATCCAATTGCTTAAACTTACACAAAGATAGATCTAAAATCTTTTAGCTTCCATTTGGTAGAAGGGGAGGAAAAGTAAAGAGATGGAAAAATTCATATTTATTTCTCCTATTATTTGATTTGATATCCTTTGTTGATATAAAAAAGAAAATTGAAGGAAATAACACTTTACTTGTCAAATCACTTTTTTTTTAATCATAATAGTTAAATCAATTTAATCATTATATAAGTTTACATTTTTATAAATAAGATATTCTTAATTTTGCTCATATATATATTTTTATAAATTGAATATTCTTAATTTTTTTTTATAAAATTATATATTTTTATAAAACAAACGCCTTCAAATTATATTATAAATTGGATATTTTTAATTTTACTTGGTTCTATTCACGTACAAAATTTTAGGAAGAAAAAATAAAAGAAAGTCATACAAGATATAATAAAAAAAAGAAAAAAAAAAGACTTGAGTTAAAAAAAAAGAAAAGAAAATGAAAATGGGAATACTTGCTAAAAATTAAAAACGCATGAGTGAAAAAAAAAAAAATTTAAGATTAAAAAAATAGTTAAATGAGTATGTATAAAAATACAAAATGCAAGGAAAATGAAAATAATTACATATAAAAGATTTAAAAAAAAAAAAAGAGACTTGAGTTTTCTTTTTCCTTTTTTTTTTTTTCAAAAAAGACTTGCTAAGCACTGAAATGAAGAAAATACGATTGCTATGAAGGGAAAAAGAATCAATTTAAAAATATGGAAAATGAAAAGAAAAAAGAAAGATTTTATGAATATATGTAAAAATATAAAAATAAATGTCAGGGAGAGAAAAAAAAAAAAACACATACCAAACAAATAATGAAAAAAATGATAGAAGTAAAAAAAAAATAAAAATACGAAGAGTACATATAGTACAGGAAAAGGGAAAGAAAACTTTCCTTTGGCAAATTCTTTCAATTTGATATAAATTCGTTTGGATAGAAAGTTTTACATTCATATTTCTATCATTCACTTTCTTCCTCCAAATCAAAAAACCACAACATTTTTACTTCCTCCATTTTTTCATTCTTTCCTTTTCATCTTTTCAATTTTCCACCATACCAGACATAGATAACACCACTTAATATATTAAAGTATAGGACTTTAAAAAAAGTCCAGATGATAAAATTAGTGCTTAGTCCAGATGATAACGTCAACTTTATAGGGGCTTGGCTCTCTCTGTCTCTCTCTCACACACACAAACACACACTTTATAGGAGCTAACACACACACGCACAGACTTCATAGGAGCTTGGTTCACACACACACACACACACGCGCGCGCTCAAATAATTATTTATTTATTTTACTCTCAGACTTGCATAAGGTTGATTTGATGGTTTTAATCATTATAATTTTTATTATCAATGTTTGAATGACAACAAAAAATTAATATTTTAAATTTAATTATTGACGAAAACAGGTGTAAGAACATATTAAAATTTTACTCGGGCAAAATGAACTCTATAAGCCCTACATTATCATAAATGATTTTTTTCTCAAATCTTAAAATAATCTAAAAATTGAAAAAAGGAAATTATAATAGTAAAAACTAATAGAACAAATTGAGCCGCTTTATTTCTATGATTAAATGTTACTTAAGATTGGTAACTTTTAAAAATTTAAGCATTATTTTCTTTTTAATGTAACAATTTTTAATTTTTGATTCATATTTTATGTTTTTGCTACTTGTAAATAGTTTATAATTTTCTATTAAAAGATTTTGTTATACAAACATAATTTTTTTGAATTTTGAATATTGAACATAATTACACTTTAAACTATATCAAAGTTGCATTTTGACCCCCTATAACAAGTTTAAAGAAGTAAAATGACCATTAAAGCTCATCTCATGTGCCATTTCCGTCAAAAAATTAACTAAAGGTTTAAAAGGTCCTTAGAGTGCCAAAAACATTAAAATTTAGAGGGCCTAATGCAGTAGAAAACCTAAGTGCAAAATATGATACCTTTTATAGAGGTTTCATACCTTTTATGGAAGAATGATTTGCTTGTACCAAGGCTTGCACGCGTTGGATATCAGTTATCTAAATCTGCTTCGAGAAGTCTTGGGTAAATTTTTTTTAGAAAAAGGAAACAACTTTTTAACAATTATTTTTAAAATGATTTTTTATTCTCTATATTAAAAATAATCTTTAGTCAAAATTTTTAAATTTAAGAAAAATAGCCAAAGAATAATTACATATTTATTTTTTTTCTTCTTCTTTAATTTTATTTATTTATTTATTTATTTTGTTTTTTCCTTGTCGGGGGAGTTTGTAAGATGAGTCGATGCACAAATTTGCGAAAAAGAAAAAGCAGTTTTTGTTGCTTTTGCATATTATAATGAACTTTTTAAAATGGGCCCAAGTCAATTCTATAAAATCATTTATTTTGTTGGGAAAAATACAAACTATCCCCTAATCTTTTAACACTTGTGGCAATTTGCCTTGTGCATCTTATTTTGAAGCAATTTTACCTCTTAAATTTGATATAATGTTAAATTGCTCCATTTTTATAAATTTTTGTTGAACTATTTTGTATGACTGAAATTGAATGCTAACCGAAGCAAAATATACTTAAATTAAATTTTATTTAAATCAAAATTAATAAAATTGAGAAATTGCAGCAAGGATAAATTCTTTTTGCCTAATTTTTCCACCAATTTTGTTGCCAAAATTATTGTAATTTTGACATTTGGTTAATATAAGCAATTTTCCGTTATTCTAAATCACCATTCAGACCAAAAGGCAAAAAATCAAACCGATGCAAGTATTCTTGTATAATAATATCAACTTTCACATCATGTTGAAAATAAATTGATGTTCTTTAAAGTAGTATCATGCATAAGCTCTTTTGTGTCACTTTCAAAAGTTAATATTTTTTTCACCAGAAAAAGTTAAATCTGTATCTATCTTTGAAATCATATAGAAAACTTGTATTATTGAAATCACAATACATTCTTTCTTCCATGATGAGAGATAGAATAAGACAATAACAAATCAAAAATAAACATTGAGTGAAGTAAAATAATTGAAGGTAGATGACCATTATTCCGAGTTTGGATAGCCTCCATTTGGTATTATTTTCTTCTTTTTTTTTTAATAAAAAGCTTTATTAAATTGTCATAAACTTTTTTATTTAAAATATTTGATTACAAATTAATAAATATTTATTAATTAATTTTTTTTAAAAACTATTTTAAAAAAGTTCAAATTTTATGGTTCTATTAAAAAAAAAAAATCTTATTTTAACTTAAAAAAATTGAGACTAGGGTTATAAGATATAATTAATGAATTTGTTAATATATTCTATTTTGTCAAATTTCAATAAATAAATAAATAATTAAATAGGGGCAATTTGACATTATACCAAAGCTGAGAGGTAAATTGCTTTAAAAGTAAAATATATGGGGCAATTTCGCACAAATATAAAAATTGAGGGGACAATTTGCAATTTTTTCAGCGTGAAAAAAAAAAAAAAAAAGGAACGGCCAAAAATACTAAAAAAAATAGAAAAAAGTAAAAAGGGAATGAGAAAAACATGTTTTGATATTTGTACATTTATTATATAATATATCATATAATAGATGGTTTAGTAAATATAAAAAAAAAAAGAAAAAAAAATTGAAAATTGAAAAAGGGAGAGAAAGACAGATCTGTATTGGTGTTGCTTTGGGGTTGAATATCCAAAGGAGGAAATTTTTTTGATATTTTCTTTCTTTCTGTTTTTTTTTTTTTAATTTTATTTGTTTTTGGTTTTGGGGGGTTTCGCTGAAAACCCTAAACACCCACCACAAGCCAGAGGGAAGAAGAAGAAGAAGATCAAAGAAGAACGGAAATGGATTTGGAGCAGTGGATCTCTAAGGTCAAGGAAGGCCAGCATCTTCTTGAGGATGAGCTTCAACTTCTCTGCGAATATGTTCGTCTCTCTCTCTCTCTCTCTCTCTCTCTCTCGCTTCTATTTGCCAATCAATCTCTCTCTGTTTCTTCGTTTCCATTATGTTTTGCTCTGAACTCCCAAATTTTTTTTTTTTTTTTTTTTTTGTTTTTTCTTGTGAAAGCGTTGGCCAAATTGTTGCTTCGGCAGAGGCTTTTTGTTGAGTAGCTAATGATCTAGGAATTTTAATTTTATTTTGTTTTCAAAGAAAAATATAGGAAATTTCAACGTAGTTTTTGCTCTTTCGGAAATTCCAATGCAGTTTGAATTATTTTTTCCTTGATTTAATTTCTATGGAACGGCATAAGATTGAACTACAATGGGCTTTTTAGATCAGTTTTGATATTAGGGCTAGAGACAAAATAAAGGAAATCTAGCTGTTATGTCCAAAACAATTTGCTTACTGTAAGTGCTTTTTTTTTTTTTCTTTTTTTTTCATGGTTCACTTTGCTGGGGTAAAAAAATATTCACTAATATTTGCTGCCTAACAAAAATCATCAAGCTTCTTTCAGTTGGTTCCTCATGGTTTTGGTTTTGGTTAATTGATGGTGCTTGTACCCCTGTTGGCGATCATTTACTAGCATTAAACGTTACTAATTAGAAATGAATGCTAAATGTAGATTGTAGGCCTTTTTATCAGCCTCGGGCCTTAGTTTTAGAATCCTAAGTCTAATAATTTTAGTTTTAGAATCCTAAGTCTAACCATTTGTTTCTACTTTTGCATTGTCTTGGTAAACTGAGGTTGGAATAATATGAAATAAAGAACCATCATATTAATTTCAAAGCTTAAATTAATTAAAACGCTGCATGTAACTCAATTACTAAAAGTTAATAATCTATGATTAATTATAGATTCTAGATCATGCAAGGTTGTGAGTTGATATTTTATCTTAAACTATGTAGTTTGATGCTATTCTGATTTTATGTGTAATTTTTTATGCTTTATTTTAGTTGAATTAAGCGATGTCAAATTGAAAGTATTGAACTGTGTATGTATACATACATTCACATGTAGGAGGCAGTCTAGGTTATAAAAGTTGTTATTAACATCATTCTTTCAATCTTGTAGGATATGCAGTCATTACCAATTTTACATATGCTCTATTTAATGAATATCCATTTTTAAAGAAACTATAGATAAAACTGGGTCCCATCTGTTTCTGAGGATTTTTTATTTGCCTTGTACACTAATTAATGGAACATTTTGACAGGTAAAAGAGATTCTTATTGAGGAGTCCAATGTACAACCTGTAAACAGTCCAGTCACTGTTTGTGGTGATATCCATGGCCAGTTTCACGATCTAATGAAACTTTTTCAGACTGGAGGTCATGTGCCAGAGACAAATTATATATTTATGGTAGTGATTTATATTTTCCGATAGAGTTTTGATGTATATTTTTTGAAATGTTATTGTGTAGCATTTGCATGTTTGTCAGGGTGCTTAATAGTCTTAAATCTTTGGCAGGGAGATTTTGTTGATCGAGGTTACAATAGTCTTGAAGTATTCACAATCCTCTTGCTTCTTAAAGCTAGGTATATCATATATGTCCCTCATGCAGGTTTTCATTTCTTAGAATTAGTTCATAATCGAATTTATTTTTGTAGTTAGTCAACTCCACACTGAGTATATCAATTCTTTTTTTTTTTTTTTTTTTTTTTTTTTTTTTTTTTTTCTTTCCCCTTGTTTTGTTGATGTTACATTGTGTACCATTAGTTCCATTGTTAGAAGGTTAAAATGTTG
Organism: Ziziphus jujuba; assembly: GCF_031755915.1. Lineage (NCBI taxonomy): Eukaryota > Viridiplantae > Streptophyta > Magnoliopsida > Rosales > Rhamnaceae > Ziziphus > Ziziphus jujuba. Next base: position 4,568,304 of record NC_083381.1, on the reverse strand, counting down.
TTTACGTTGTTTTATGTGCTTATACTGAATTTTATATGCTATGATCTAAATTGTATGTAGGAGTTAAAATATTTATTTAATCAAGGTAGGAATAGGTTAAGAGGTTCTACATTGGGAAAGAGATATAAATGTAAGTTTTGTATATTTGTTTTACCATTACACAGTAATAAGAGAAAATTTTTTGTGAATTAGTCTCGTATGTGTTAGTAATCTGCAGTATATAAATCACTTCTTGTTGCACTGCTCAAAAGCTAGGGAGTTATGGTTTGATTTTTATTTGCGTGTGGTTAATAGGATAATGCCAAAATGGTTGTTTATAATATGGAAAGTTTTTAAGCAAGTGCAGATTTATTCCAAGCTTCTGCACACTTATGTCATGCCTTATTACATGCTTACATGGGCCTGGATGTGAGTGGAATGCCATGCCCAGCCTTTCTAGAGTGTGCTCAGTGCTCCATGAATAATGTGGCCGGATTCTTTCACCTCATGGACATAACATGCTTATTATCTCCTTGTTGGTGGCAAACCTGCAAAAGAAGTCACAGAAAACACAAAGCCACATTATGAAAGCAATAGGTTAGCTCAAAGTAATAGATGATGCGATAACAATGGGAAGGTAAAAAATTGGTTGAAATAAGCCACTTGGATTGATTTCAGGAGATGTTGGGAAGATGAGAGGCCATAAAAAATGCTTTTTGTTTTATACTCAAACTATTCACTGACTAGTTAGATGCTATGAAACAATTCAGACATTATACAAGGAAGCATCAAAAGTATTAAGGAGACAAGAAGTTAGAGAAAAGAGAATTAAAATGAGTTACTTTTTCCCTTACCACCCCCCTCTTCTAAGGATTCCATAGAAAAATTTACAAGTACAAGCAAGTGGACATGGGCTTCAACTTGCTGCACAACAAATTGACAAGCATAGTCCTTTGCAGCATCCAACACTTCATTTCATTCCTATGCTGGAGCATGTATCACTATCATTGGTGCTTTCTGATTAAGTAGTTGCTTGTCATACTTTGATGGTCAAAAGCCTTAAGATTATGAAATTAATGCAATTTCTTAGTTATATTATAAGGCTGATGCTTATTCATTTACTATTAATATTTTGACATTATAAGCTAATGTTTCCTCCTGTTTTTTCTTATTGATATGCTTGTTGACAGATATCCTGCTAACATTACACTTTTGCGTGGAAATCATGAAAGCAGACAGCTGACTCAGGTATGCTTATGACTTGTGTTCTTTATGCCGTATCTGCTTGATTTAGTAGTGCTTTGTAAAAGATGATAATAAAAGGCCATTTAGGTGGATGTACCAAGTTCAGTTGTAATTTGAAAGTTAATTAAGAAGTTAAATCTTGTATCTCATTGGTTTTTGGATAAAAACAATACGTAGCATGGGTTATTGCCTTGATTTATCTGTTTTTATATGTTTCGGTTGAGTGCATTATGTGCCTAAAGCTGCTGCTGTTGGAATGATATTGTGATTGATGGTTAATTTAAAGGCTTCTGGAAGTAACATAGGTTTTTTACTTTTATTTTATTTTTTATTATTTTTTTCCCGTCCGATCACATATTCAGTAAAAGTTTGCTTGAGCCGTGAATGTTGTTAGCACATGAGTGCTGAATGTTGGGGTACAGGAAATTCATAGATGTTGTACAGTAGGGTTAGAAGGGCTGCAGGCTTTAGGCACTAGAAATCTTTAGTTCTCTCATTTACATACAAAATACTCAAAAAGAAAAAAGGAGTAATTCTTGATCAATTACATTTGCAATTTCAACGCACGTGATTATAGGGGTATTTTATTTTTGCGATACATTAGTTTAATCGTTTATAGAATAAACAAAAGAGATTTTGAGATCTGGATTTCTTTTGAAATCATCACAAGTTTTTGGTTTCACTTTGGGCTTCTATTGGCAATAAAGTTAAAGGTTTCCATTCTGTTTCTTAAGTTTGAGTTGGATAACAAATTCATTGGTGGATAAAAGGTCAGCTTAGTAATTTTACTTTTTATCTTCTTCTCTTCTGCTTTGCCCTTGGCTTTGACATCAAGGCCAGTTTGATGTTCAAGGTGCAATTTATAATTTCTGAAAGCAAAGCCGAATTTTTGTAATTTGAAAGAGCTTCATGAGGTTTTGTTTGGTTTTTTGTTGGATTCATTAGTTTTTCTTAACCATTTATTACTATGGTTGACATGATCGAAAGGAATGGTGATATCTGTTTAATAAGAGCTTCATTGATGCATAAATATTGAATGTGTTTGGTTTAATAAGAGTATCATGAAATTATATTCTGTGGCATTATTAGTGTTCCTTTTAACATTTGCATCTCTGCTAGGTATATGGTTTTTACGATGAGTGCCAGAGGAAGTACGGAAATGCTAATGCATGGCGGTACTGTACAGATGTTTTTGACTATCTGACGCTTTCAGCAATTATAGATGGAACTGTAAATCTCTACTTCCCAGGATCTATATATAAATGCATATGTGGATAGATATGTAATATGGATAGATATGTAATACATGGTTGGTTCCTTTTCTGATGTTAAATATGTTCATTTGCTTTGCTATCCAGGTGCTTTGTGTCCATGGTGGTCTTTCTCCTGACATCCGAACCATTGATCAGGTCAAACCCTTTCTTAATTGTTGATTGGTTTAACCTTTTTTTATTATTTATTATTACACTGATCAATACATATATTGTAGTTTTTGCTATATTAATGCTGATAACCCATTTTCTGCAATTGGTTGCTATGCTCTTTCACACGTGTATTGTGTAACAACTAAGTAGTTTTATGCACTTCACATTTTTGAACTGTTCGTAGAACACTTGTTCACTTTACTGCTTACATTTTTTGTTCTGGTCCTTTCTAATGGTGCTTTTAACCTGTGAACTTCATGTCTTATGATGTCTTCTTTCCATTCCCCCCCCCCCCCCCCCCCCCCCCCTCTCTTATTGATCCACCCTTTATATGCACATACAATCAAGATATGACCGTATTTGATTATGATAAATAAGGTTTCTTAGCATGATTTCTGTGTGCATGCTTTTCGTTGAAGCCTAGGAAACCTTTTATGGCTATCCATTTACATGAGTTATCATCACCAGCATATAAACTTTTCATTTAACAGATAAGGGTCATTGATCGAAATTGTGAAATTCCACATGAAGGGCCATTTTGTGACCTCATGTGGAGTGACCCTGAAGATATTGAAACATGGGCAGTCAGTCCACGTGGGGCAGGTTGGCTTTTTGGGTCCAGAGTCACTTCTGAGGTGATTATCTGATCTCTACTCTTTTAGCACATTAATATTCCAGCAAATTTTATGAATACAATTCCATTATCTACATACCAGAAGAAAAACAGTAGTTCCTTTTATGCAGTTTAACCACATAAATAATCTTGATCTGGTTTGTCGAGCACACCAACTTGTACAAGAAGGCCTCAAGTACATGTTTCAAGACAAAGGCCTCGTAACTGTAAGATTATGAACTTTTGCATTATACAAATTGTTTTGATGATTGTAACAGTTTTATGGAGTGGTCTAATTCTCAATTTTTTGCAGGTCTGGTCTGCACCAAATTACTGTTATCGTTGTGGGAATGTCGCTTCTATATTGAGCTTCAATGAGAATATGGTAAATATACAAGCTTTTTGCATGTTAAATTATGAAATAATGCTTACTGGCCCATCAAGTTAAAATTGCTTATGAATATGAACATGATTATTAGTTCTAAAATAATGAAGATTCTGTGGATCCATGCACCTGTTGTGTGTGAAAGTAACTCACTAAATTGAGGCAATTAAGGCAAACTTTCTTTCTTTTGTCATTAAGGTGAAGTCCTTCTCGTTTATTTAAAACTTGTGGTTGTCAATTCCTCCCTCCCCCCCAACAATCTCGATGCGGTTCTGATCTTTTCAATCTTTAGATTTTCGATCATGCTGTAGTCTTCACTTTGTGATGACATAAATGCCAGTAGTTCATTAAAAAATTAGAGTGTACTCTTCTTTACACTTTTAGCAGCCTATCATGAGCTCGAACCAAGTTTTACTACTTTGTGCAATTGTGATAAGAGATTTCTTATGGTTCTCTTGATTGAACGGCCTTTGGTACTTTCTGGAAGCTGTTCATCATTATATTTTTTCTTTTTCTCTCTCATTATAACAGGAGAGAGAGGTGAAGTTTTTCACGGAAACAGAAGAGAACAACCAGATGAGAGGGCCGCGGACAGGAGTCCCATATTTCTTATAATCATTTGGAGTCACTGCTTGCATTAATTGTATAATTATTGGACCATTGACATAGGTGTTGAAAGTACTGTATGGAAGAAAAAATTGAATACGTCAGCTATATGCAGGTGGATCTTTCTTATACTTGGCTGGAGGAGATTTTCCATCCTGTCTAGGTTGCTCTTAAAGTTGTGGGTTTTTGTATTAGTTGCCAATTGTTATTTCATTATTAATCCATGTTTCATTCGATTATGTTTTTTGCCTTCCCAGAATTTAATATTTTCTACATTAGTATTCTGTTGCTTATGCCAATGCGGTAGAGGATACATTTGTTATTTCCAGATTGGTCTTGTGTTTTTAGCCTAGATTCTCTGCGTCTAAGGTAACATTTTCTGTAGGTTAGTAGACATTGAGAATGCATAAATGAGAAACGTACTATTTGTGTGCAGTTGTTCAAGGCATGCATGAGGAGCTGAACTATTTTTCTCTATTGGAAACTGAGTATGGGAATAATCTTAATGTATTTATAAATTTTTAAATGCTCATGATATGATGGTGAAAATTACGTCATTCACTCTACGGGTGAGGGATTATCGAATTGGCATGCTATGATTTTCAGTTTTTTTATTGGTGACCAATCTCAGGGAAGAGCTGACCAATTGACACGTGAATCCATCTTCTGTCAGGCATGTTGAATCAGTCTGTAAACAGATTTTTACTCTATGAGCCCAACCATCGAAGTTCTCTTATAATGACACAGGGAAAACTTCCATCTTTTTTTGGGGGGTTCCCTCTTGAAAACATTTTTGTGCAGCGGTTTCTGTTGGATGTTTACTGTCCATTTGAGAATGATTTTAAAATATCCAAAACCACTTAATAGTGTTTGCCTTTTGGTAAAAAAATGTGAAATTACTTTTCGGTGATTGTTCATGAATAGTGATTTTAAAAGAAGCGTTCAATTTGGTGATTTTGGAAAATTCACTTTCTAAATGATAAGCGATTCCTAGTAATCAATTCCTAGACGGGGCTTAAAAAATCTTTCCACTTTGGAAAAAGTTTTGTGCATGTATATTCATAAACCATCATTATTTTATCAAGTTGATTTGGTAGTATTATATTAAAGAGCCATCAGATCAACTTTCTACATTTAATTTAAGAAATGTGACAAAATAAATTAAACAACTCAAAAGGAAATACAGTGTTGAGATTAGAAATCCGTTTGGAGATTGGTAATCAGTGTTTTATTTTTGGAATGTGTTATGGGTATGATAGTGATAAAGTTTTGATGCCCTATGGACTGAGCTTGATCGTAATTCCTGACTTGGGCATGGAAGAGTCGAATTATTATGTTGCAGTTAGATGTTAAAAGCCAACCCCAAGTTGATAAACTAGATATTTTATTTTATTTTATTTTATTGGGGACAGTTGAAGGGAAAGACGGTGATAAGGAGATGATAGGGACAAATTGCTTTCTATCCAATACTCATCTTGGCATGGTGAGAATGTCAAACATTGTTCCAAATTAGAATCTGAATGAATTTGGCTAAACTAGCACCAAAATGCACAATCTTGAATTGCCAAAGCACATGGTTGAAGAGTGGTAAAAACAAATGATGTGGGTGCTTATATGGTGGCTACTGGTTGGTTTCCATTTAAATTCTTTTTTAACTTCAATATGGGATCCATCACTATATAAGTAATAAAACAATTTGTTGCCACAAATGACATTTCTGTTGAAATAATATCAGCGTGACACAAGCTTTTCAATAATTGTATTGACAACCTTGTTGCAGCTTCTTACTTGGCTGTATGGATCACACTTTAACTTATGCTGGTGATGAATTTCGCACATTATAATAATATTAAGGGGGGAAAAAAACAAAAGAAAAGAAATGATGGGAATTCAACAAATCGATATGCTCTTTATTTTCAAGTACTCGAGTAAGTTAGAGGGTTATTTTACGTGTGAGAATGTTCAAATTTTTTTGTCTTTTGTTGTTGTGTGAAAGGAAGATTTGCTTTGATTCCATTAGTAGTAGATTTTGACAAATTATGTCTATGTATTGTGAATTACTGGTAGGTACAGCTTGTTAAGAATTTTTTTTTTCTTTTTAAATATATTTATACCCATTATACCCATTATATTAATGTTTAATCACTTATTTTAAGGAACAATTTATTGCTAACCATGCTTACCTGACCTATGAATGTTTCTGTTGGTGGCTATTGTCATGGATCACCATTACCCACTACAAACTTCTCACTGTACGAGCATAATCATGACTCTTTGTTTTGTGGTCCTGCTGCTTCGAGGGTTATTACATTCTCCCATTAAACATATATTGCATACACGCATGCATTTACGCGCACAGAGAGTATATGATATTAGATATTAATAATGATTCTCAAAAAATGGTCAACCTAACTGTTTAAAGTCAAACTTTCCTTTTTCCGTCCTTTAAATTTTTATATGCTGAGATTCAAAATGTATCAGGGTTCTTTAGGAAAGAGTTCAGTTTACCCATCTAGTGTTTAGAAGTTTATTAAACATATTTAGGCTGCTACACATTTTTAAATCTCAGATTTTAAGGTAATTCAAAGGTGACAAAAAAATTCTTTTAAAATTGTCAATTGGATTTAATAAAAGATTACATATATATATATATATACATGCTTATCCAGGATTTTGGACAAAAATTTTGTCTATGATGACTGGGTTCACACAATTAAAGTCGTAAGTGATCATATATGATGACTTGGCCCATAAAATAGAAGATGCCAATTAAAAGCAACAAATTCTGTTACAGTGATCAATGATTGTGAAATCCAATTGCTTCCACCAATCTAATTAAGCTACATACTTTTATTGTTTACAAAAATGCAGAAAAATCACTTCCCAGAAGGGAAAAACACAAGTAAACCATAAAAAAATGAAAAAAAGAAAAAACCAATATAGTTCTGTGCAAAAAAAAATCTTGAAAGCTGTTAATCATCACCTAGAGTGGAAGAAGATATTCCCAAAGAAGAAGCAAATGTAGTAGTGGTGTCCCCACAAAGGTACCTCTTTAGCCTATCTAAATCATCAGCAGCATCCAACATTGTAGGCCGAGTTGAAGGGGACTCTTGCGTGCAAAGAATACCCAATTCAATCAATTCTCCAATTGCTGCTTCCCACATCTTTTTCACCTCTGGTGATTGATTTCTTGAATCTCTCATCAGTGAAGGGTCTACTACTTTTTCAACTCTTCCATGATAATGGTTCTTAACCCACCTGTGAAGGCTTAGACCACCACCAAACATGTCATCTGTTGGCCTTCTTCTTGTCACCATCTCTAGGACTAGAATCCCAAAACTGTAAACATCTCCTTTTGTGGATGTGTTAGTACCAAATCCATACTCTGCATAAGCAAAAACAAAAATCAAGTTTGATTTTGGGTTAATATTATTTTGATCCTTGAGGTTTGGTTTAAATTCAATTAGACCCCTCTAATTTTTAAAATATCATCTCTAGGACTAGAATGCTGAAACTGTAAACATCTCCTTTTGTGGATGTGTTAGTCCCAAATCTATACCCTGCATAAGAAGGAAAAAAAAAAAAAAAAAAATCAAGTTTGAATTTTGGTTCCCTAAGGTTTGCTTTAAATTTAATAAACTCCTCTGGTTTAAAAAATATCATCTAACTCTCCAATGGTTTTGGAAAGAGTTTCATCTACCTCTCCAATTGTTATATTGACATTTATAGGAGTATAATTGATATTTTCAAAACCAAAGCGGTCTTGTTGAAATAAAAGCAAACCTCAGGGGAATGGGGAGAAATTATCCCTTGATTTTCACTTAGTGGACACGAGGAAGGAGCATAAGTAGAGATTAGGGGAATTACTTAGTGGACCACCAACTTTTGTTGGGATTAAGATTGATGTGATTTTTTTCTCTTTCCTTTTTATGTTATTGTAATTATTTGTATAAAGTCATACTCTTATGTTTTTATATGAATTGAATGAGCCAATAGTTTATTTTCCAATCAGAAAATGGAGAGCAAATTCTGTTTGTTTTACAGTTCTAAGAAATGTAATAGATGTAACTAAAGCATGGTTCAAGTTGGGAATATTAGAGTTCTTTTTAAAACCAAACTTTGCAGGATTACCAACAAAACTATCAAATGTGATTCAAAACAAAAAAATTGTTATCTTTTTCTTTTTTACTAAAATAAGAAGGAGAAAGCTGCATTACCTGGTGCAATGTATCCAATAGATCCACACAAATTCACAGTAGAGTTTCCCATGTTCTCAGCAGCCGCATTTCCTCCAACTGTCATAACCAGTCTTGCAATCCCAAAATCTGAAACTAGAGCTGTCATGTCGTCATTGAGAAGAACATTGCTTGGCTTGAGATCACAATGTATGACTCTAACCGGGGAGTGGTGATGCAAATAGGCCATTCCTTCAGCAATGTCACTACAAATGTTTACCCTTTGGATGAGACTCAAATCCGACGACCCTGATCCTAAACCTGTCTGTGAATGTGGATAGAGACGCCTATCCAAGCTCCCATTTGCCATGTAAGGAAGAACAAGAGCCTTGAAATCAGGAAGACTGCATGCTGTCACAATCCTTATCAGATTTCTATGTCGAATTCTCTTCAAGACTTGGCATTCTCTGTTGAAACTCTTTGTTGAATCTCCAGTTTGTAACTGTAACACCTTGACTGCTATGGCTGATCCATCTGGAAGAACTCCCCTGTAGACGCGTCCATAGCTGCCTGCACCAATTAGTCTTTGCTCGTCAAATCCTCCAGTGGCCTCTGACAATTCTCTATATGTTATTCTTGGGAAGTTGTGAATCAATTCAAGTGCTGCTGGTTTTCTCACAATTTGAGTCTTCTGAGATGACATTAGTACTTTTATGTGCCGGAAAGCAATCACACAACAAATTGTTGACAGGAATCCTGCTATGAATATCACCACGACAAATATGGCTAAGAAAATTCGTGAACGAAACAAACTCTTCCGAGAGCACTTGGGGATGCCAGGAACTGCCCCACAAAGATGCTTGTTTTCTAAGAATGACGTGTATGTGACTGAATTGAAAACAACTCCTAAAGGAATCATCCCCTCAAACTTGTTAAATGAAAGGTTAAGAAATGTGAGGGTTCCACTCTTGTTGAGGTTTACCGGAATCATTCCGCTCAAGTGGTTTCTTGAAACATCGAAAACTTCAAGGTTCTTTAGCTCACCTAAGGATTCTGGAAGATTTCCTTGAAGTAAATTGTTGGAGAAATTTATCAGCCTTAATGCAATGCAGCTTGATATCTGTGGGAAGATACTTCCACTCAGATTATTTGATGATAGATCCATCTCTTGAACATCTTCTAATTTGCTCAGCTCAATTGGCAAAGGCCCTTCAAGTTGATTATATGAGAGATTTATAAAAATTCTAATCTCACTCATACCTGATATTTCTGGTGGGATTGCTCCTGTTAATCCATTATGTGACAAGTCAAGCTTGTAGAGGTCTGTGCACTTTCCTAATGTGGAAGGTATTTTCCCGGACAAGAGGTTGTTGTTAAGGAATAGATAGTTGACTCTAACCAAATTTCCTAAACTCCTTGGGATTTCACCTGAGAATTTGTTATGCGATAGATCAAGCAGACCCAGATGAGGCATATGGCCTAATGCTTTAGGAATTGAACTGGTGAAGAGGTTATGTGACAAGAAAAGCTGTTCTAACTTTGACAACTGGCTTATCTCATCCGGAATTGTCCCATTAAGAAGATTGGTTGTCAAATTCAGCACCATAAGACTCGAAAGGTTTGCTATACTTGGAGGAATTGATCCGTAGAGTTTATTCTCTTGCAGCAACAAAGTTACTAAGTTGACACCAAGTTTTGCAATGGAATCAGGCAATGTTCCTCCATGTCCCATTCCAGCCAACTCAAGCTCCATTAGTTCTGTGCAATTTCCAAGGGAGGTAAAGAATGGACTGAGATTTGTATTTCCATCATGGCTTACCATATCATTGTATGATAGATGAAGATAGCGAAGCTTAGGCTGGTTTTTGACAATCTCTATGGGTAATTCTCCAGAAAAATGATTATATTCTACATCTAAATTTACAAGTGTTGTATTGGACAAAGACAGAGGAAGTCTTCCACTAAATTGATTATTGTACAAGTTGAGGTTCCATAATTGCCTACATTTTCCAATCTCTATTGGGACTTCTCCTGTAAAAGAGTTACCAGAAATGTCTAGAATTTCTAACAAAGTGCAGTTGGAGAATAAGGCAGGTGGAATTTTACCTGAAAAGTTGTTCTGCAGAAGAGTTAATACAGTAAGGTTGCGAATAAGTGCAAGTGAACCTGGTATAGGACCATGTAGATTGTTCTTTTCAAGCCGGAGATGATGAAGATGTCTAAGGTGAGAGAACTCAGGAGGAATGGTTCCATACAAGTGACTGTTAATGATGGTTAAGTTACGAAGGCCGGTGAGATTGGAAAGGAAAGGTGAGAGAGTCCCTACAAGTTCACTGTCATTGAGGACGAGTTGTGCAACGCGGTGACGATGCTTGTCACAGAAGACACCATTGAAATCACAGACAAAAACAGATTCATTCCAGTTAGAAAGTATGGCATATGGATCATATACAATAGTTCTCTTGAATGCAAGGAGAGCAGCTTTGTCTTTGAGAAGAGAATGGTGAGGATTTTGGTGATAATCAAGACAAGATACTAGAAGAACCAAATGCAGTCGGAGTAGAACAAGTAGAAACATGGTATTGTTGAAAACCATGTTGAAACTTATGGTTGAAATTTTCAATTGTGCCTTAGCTGATCTTCCTCTCTTTTACTTTCATCTTTGATTCGGAATAATGAATGAACATGAAAAGAAAGAATTTGGATACCCATATAGAATTGAAGGTGGGAAAAGATATCTTGAAAATGAAAAGGAAGAATTTCAACGGAGGATATGATTTGAAAAGGGACAAAAAAAAGTATTGTGGATATTTCATTTTTTTTTTTTAAACAAAAAAACAAAAACACTTGTGGAGTTGCAATTAAAAATGATGAGTAGATTGTCAACTTGGCATGCATATTTGTATACCCATATAGAGGACAAAAAAAAATGGTATTGGTTCTGTACAGTAATTTTTCATATAAGTGTATACAATCTTTTACATGTTCCTCGGCCTTAGTATGATATGGAATATGCATTACAAATTACATGACTACACGCGCACACATGATTAGGCAATGGAGATCTAGAGAGAGAGAGAGAGAGAGAGAGAGAGTTGACATTATAATGATGTGAAATATATGCGTGTGGCACTGACTTTGATTACTGATCTTTGAGGACTTAAAACCTCTCATTATTGTTTTGAATTGGTGTACACCATTTGCCTCTTATGTTTCTTTCTCTCTCTTTCTTCCTGTTCATGCACAGTACATATTGACTTTCAAATGTAAAATAGCCATTGATCGAAGGAATAATTAGGTGTTATAAATGAGATGTGGACAAAAGGCAGGAGTTGGGCTTTTTATTTAGATTGTTGAGGTTTTAAAATGAAAAAAATTAAAAGAAAAAAGCAAATTAATTCCATTATTTCTTTTTAATAATTTTGAGATCAATTTACTAGTTGCATGCTTTTTTAAAAGGGTATAGTCCAGTTTTTCTTGCATATTCCGACCAGGCTACCACTTGCTTGCTCTGAAGCTGATGCAACAATAATGATATTTTCTATTCCAATAATTAATTTTTATTCAATTACAAGCGAAAAATAGAAAATAGTTCAAATTAATAACTAATTCCATTTGATTATTCCTTGGTCAAGCTTAAAATTGATGTAACCTCGGTGGATGGAAAGTTTGTCAAATTGGCTCTATACGTGGCTTAATCCTCATAACAGGCATCTCAACATTAATGCTTTGTTTAATATATTTTGATGAAGGACTTGGGTTTTCAAATCCAGGTTGCAAAAAATTAGAGGATATAAATGAATAACCAAAGTTTCCATCAAAAAACACAAAAATGAATAACCAAAGTATGCTTGGTGGAATTCCCATTTCCTTTGGCTGGTAGAAATTTTTACATTAACATGTACTTCAATGACCAGGCTTAAATCGATGATTATTCAAATCTTATGTTCGATGAAAATACTATAGATTTATCCACTAGTGGTTTCTCTTGAACGGCATACGAGCAATGCCCAAACCTCTTATGATTTATTCTTATTTGTGTTTAGTATTTTTCATTTTTAGGCAAAATTTATCAAGTGGGCAATAGAATAGTATTTGTTTATTTTTTGTAAAATAAAAAATAATAAAGCAGGAAAGATCTTTACAATATTGGCAAGCAAGGGAGACCTTATAATCCACCAGAAAGTATTAGACCACACTACTAAACCACAACTACTACAATCCACTACGGAAAAAGGGTACTTTTAGTCCTAATGAAAGCTGTGATTAAAAATGAAAAAGCCTAGTAACTAAAAGCATTAGTCACGAAACTTTAGATGTTTGTGACCAAATGCGTTTTTACAGATAGGGATGTCAATTTGGCCCGCCCATCCCCGAAACCGCTGTGCACTGCCCCTAACGGGGCGGTTTTTCCCCGAAAATTCGGGGATGAGGGGAGGGCTCAGGGCAAATACCTAAAAACCGAGTCGGGGACGGGCCGGGGACGGGGAATAATAACCCCGCCCTGAACCCGCCCCGATATATATATATATATTTATTTATTATTATTTTTATAAAATTTTATTTATGTAAAATCATTTTCTTCTTTTTTTTAATTTATTTTTCTAAATATGTATTTTATTATAATTGTAAATTTGTTCCTTGATGTATTTTATTATATTTTTATTGTATTGTAGTCATTTTCTTTATATTTTAATCATAAAATAATTTTTTTATATAAATTTTTTTAAAAAAATATCAATTAAAAAACAAAATGGGGAAAACCGTCCCGCCCCGTCCCCACCCTGCAAAATCCCCGATCTCGCCCCGCACCTAAAGAAACGGGGAAAATCGCGGGGATGGAATGTAAAATTTCCCACGGAGACGGGGACGGGATTTTAAAAATCGGCCCCGCCCCGCCCCGCCACGTTGACATCCCTATTTACAGAGTACCTTCACGACCAAAAATCAGAACTTCAATAGAAATATTAATTAAAATATTAATTGTGACCAAAAGTATACAAGTCACAACCGTAGACCGTTGCCAAATGTGCTTTTAGTCACAAACGAAGGTCGCGACCGAAATATTTGCATAACTGCTAATTGCTTTTTTAAAATTTATTAATTTATCATAATAACCCATAAAATCTATATGACCAAACAATTGCAATCAATTTAAAACAAATTTTATTAATATTTGAATCAAATTGGCAGTCTAATACATCAAAATAACAAATTGCAATTGCTCAAGTAAAAGAAAATATTTCAATTCTCCATAACTAAGAAAATGAACAGATGACATTATATTTTGTATCCTAAATGTAAATTAATACATCTTTAAATGAGGCACAAAAAAAAAAAAAAAAAAAAACACCAGGAGCCCCATTTTGTTGTCTGAAGACAATAGGCACGGATAGTTGGCCAGCAGACATATAATTTGACTGTCCAGCAGAATTAATGATGTGGTCAACTGCCTAAAGTACATGACGCTGAGTTACAATTCAAACTCTCAGACAAATGTATATGATCCATAAAGTGCCTTTTTGAAGAGATAAGGAATTACAATTCAATTAGTCTAACCTTGTAGTTGTATGTACCCTTATATTCCTCAACCTGCATGTACAAAAAACAGAGTCTAAGAAGCTATGTCCTTTCTTCAACAAGTGCATATCCCCATCAAGCACTTAAGGCTCTAGGTGACTTCCATCATCTGTAACTCTTCCTTGTATAGAATCCTTCAGCTGGAGAAACTCCATTGTAGCATTAACCATTGTCTAACAAGTAATACTTCAGCCCAGTAAATTCATTCTTATGTTCTACACACTTTAACTATGGTGGTAAATATAACAATACAAGATTCTAGATTTAAAAAAAAAAAAAAAAGAAGAAAAAAAAGGAATAAATTTGCCTTTCATGTAAAGGCTGAATGTCACAAGTAAAGTGAAGCCAAACAACTACCATGCTCTCAGAAAGACCTGTTGACTCCTTTAAAGACCTATCATCCTGCACATTTTAAATAATAAAGATGGAACATTATAACTAGAAAGAACTTTACGAACTCTGATTTTTATAAGGTGCCGTACTATGAAATCAGAAGAAAATACTTAGGAACCTAAACATCCACAAAAACCAATTTCAAACCATGCTCCAAAAACATATACATTTTTTCATACTTAGATAAATAGCTCAAGAATTCAGTAAACATGCAAATCAATTTAACACAACAAAAACTAATATTAATCTTATTTTTACTAGTATGATCTATTTTATCAAGTCTAGATAATGGCTCACTTAAAGTATCCCCATGAACTTGATTATCACAAGCAGCTCGGAACTTCTGCAAGCAAGAAAATAAAAAATCAGGGGGGGAAAAAAAACATTAAAAAAATGAACATTCATGGAATATAGGACCTTTTGCAGTTCATTATGATTTGATAATTGTTACTGATCCACACCTAAGATTGGCAGTTCGAGATACACACTTTTTCTGACTAAAAACTTGCCAAAAAGCTGCAAAGATAATTGTAATTTGGTAGCCATTAAACAAGCAACTCTGGCAACATTATTCTATGTGCTTCTTGTAGGGGTCCAGCCTTTTTTTCCTAAAACCCGGCCTATTAGGGTTTCAACCCTAGAGAGCATTATAAATAGATGCTTAATTTCAGTCTTGTATATCATAACACACATTAGAGATAACATCTTTTTCTTCTCAATTTCCTTGTTTTTTGTCTCTCTTTGTTTTTGTGTTGGTTTTGTGTATTTTTCGTGATCAAATGATCACAACAAATGGTATTAGAGCCAAGATTTAGAAATAGGGTCCACTGTCCAAAAGCTCAAACAAAAGATTTGAGCATATCAGGAGGTAGATCTCTCCAAGACGAAGAGAGCGAGCCAATCGGACCTCCATTTGCCCACTGCACGCACCTCCATGCACCGGTCAAATTTTTTTATGTAGGTTTTTCATGTGTCAGTCAATGCACACGTGTCATCCACGTGCCAACAGGCCTAGTCGAGCCGAGCCATGCCTTCAAGCAGAGTCAAGCCCCAAGCCAAGCCGAGCCGAGCTGAGATGAGCCGTGACACCGTCATCCTGCCATGTCATCCGATCCGCCACATCATCCACCATGTCAGAAATACCCCTATATTTTTAGTATTTGCAGATTTTCCTAGAAATTTTGATATTTGCAATTTGACCCATGACTTTTAGAAATTGCACTTTGACATCAAGTTTTAGATATTCAAATTTTGACCCAAGAAGAGTCAAATCCAACGTTTTTTTACCATTTCGGACGCATTGGTGGACTTTATTTTTCTGAATTCAGCTCCTATTTTTTTTTATAAATTTATTGTACAGCAAGATGTCAATGTACGAGTCATATTCGGGGGCTATGATAAAGCTTACTGCCACCAACTATGTACTTTGGAAACTTTGGATGAAAGATTTTCTAAATTGCAAGGACTTATTTGACCCTTTAGATGCCAAAGGAAGGAATCTCGATCCCACTAGAGAAGCAGAATGGAAGAAGATGAACAGGAAAACGATCGGTTAAATCTGACAATGGATCGACCACAGTGTCTGCCATCACATTGCATAGAAAACAGACGCATACACCTTCTGGAAGAAGTTGGAGGACATGTACCAAGACAACTTAGAATAAGGCCTCGTTGATGAGACGTTTGGTGAATTTGAAGTTGAAGAATGGAACTTCTGTAGCTGAGCACACCAGTATGTTTCAAAACTTGGTAAATGAATTATCTATGGTGGAGTTACAATTATGGGATGAGGAGTAGACATTTTTACTCCTTAGCTCTTTTCTAAACAGCTGGGAGACACTAGTAGTCTCTATCAGCAATTCGGCCCCTAACGGCAAACTTACCTTGGCTATGGTGATGGATGTCCTATTCAATGAGGAGGTCAGGAGAAAGGACATTGACAATGATCAATCACATACCCTTGTCATAGAGAAGCGGGGGAGACAGCAAGAAGATAGTCATGACAGAGGGAAAGACAGATCCACAGATGGAAAAAGGCCAATATATAAGTGTCATTATTGTGGCTTAGAAGGTCACTTGAAGAAGTACTACAAGAAGATGTTACAAGAGGAGGGACAGAAAAGCAATAAGCCAAAGAAGGATGGTGAAACTTTGGTCACTGTCAAACGAGAAGTGGCATATTGTTCCACACATGAAGAATCATGCCTTCACACTTCAAGTCAAAAAGTAGAATGGGTAATTGATACTGTAGCATCCTACCACGTTACTCCACACATAGAGTTTTTCAAAACATATAGAGCAGGAGACTTTGACACAGTGAAGATAGAAAATAATAGCTTCGCTAAGATCATTGGAATTGGTGATATTCAGATAAAGACCAACATTGGACATATTACTTTGAAGGATGTCCGACATGTTCCAGACCTTCGGCTTAATCTGCTTGTAGGAATAGGCTTTGACAATGAAGGTTTTGGTAACCACTTTTACAACGACATATGGAAAATGACAAAAGGTGCTATGGTTGTCACTCAAGGACATATTTATAGATCACTTTACAAGACTCATGTGAAAATTTGTACAGATAGTGTCAATATTATAGAAGGAGAGGTATTTCAAAATTTGTGGCACCAGAGACTCGGCCATTTGAGTGAAAAAGGTTGGTCTACCCTGACGAAAAAGAAGTTTATCACTATTTTCAAGGATGCTGTGCTAGATACTTGTAATCATTGCTTGTATGGTAAGCAACACAGAGTCTCATTTAAGTCCTCTTCAACGAGAAGATCATAGTCGTTTTGACCTTTGTGGACTTTGGAGGAGGAATCTCTAGGTGGTAACAAATATTTTCTGACTTTTATTGATGATGCTTCTAAGAAATTGTAGGTTTATTGCCTGAAGATGAAGGATCAAGTTTTAGATCACTTCAAAGAGTTCCATGCTATGGTAGAGCATGAGACATGAAAGAAGCTGAAGTGTATTCGCTCAGATAATGGAGGTGAATATACTTTTAGAGAGTTTGATGCCTACTGTAGAGGACAGGGCATTTGGCATGAGAAGACGGTCTCTCGCACCCCACAACATAATCGTGTAGCCGAGGGAACGAACCAGATGATTATGGAGAAGGTTAGAAGTATGATCGGTATGGCTAAGCTAACAAAGTCATTCTGGAGAGAAGCTATTCGTGCCACCTGCTATTTGATTAGCAGATCACCATCAGTACCATTAAAATTTGAAATTTCAGAGAAAGTGTGGTCTGGTAAGAATCCCTCATACTCTCATTTAAGAGTATTTGTGTTTAGTCTTTGCATATGTATCCAAGGAGCTTAGACAGAAGCTTGATACAAGGACTACTCCATGCATCTTTATCGGATATGGAGATGAAGAATTCAGATACAGATTATGGGATCCAAAAGCAAAGAAGATTATCAGAAGTAAGGATGTAGTATTACATGAAAACTATAATATAGAAGACATTGAGAAGTCAATGAAGTCTTCTAGTACCAGTGACTATGATTTTGTTCCTGATTTAGCACTAGCACAACCCACCACAGATGATGACGAGGTGTATAGAGAACTATCAGAAGTAGAATAGGAGAGAGAAGAGGATGTTGAGTAGGAAAAGACTCAAACACCAGAAGCTATAGGACCATCACAGCAATCAAATGATGGTATACCTCTTCAAAGATCTAAACGAGGCCATATTCCATCAAGAAGATATCCAGAATCTCAATATATTTTGCTTACTGAAGAGGGAAAGCCAGAGAATTTCTAAGAAGCTAATTCTCATCAAGACAAAGAAAAATAGCTGCATGCAATGCAAGATGAAATGAACTTTTTGCGGAAGAACCATACTTATGAGTTGGTTGAGCTTCCAAAAAAAAAGAAGGCACTGAAGAATAAATGGGTGTTCAAGCTTAAGAAAGACAACAATAGACATGTGGTTAAGCACAAAGCCCAATTGGTTGTCAAAGGTTTCCTTCAGAAGAAAAGAATTGACTTTGATGAGATTTTCTCACCAGTGGTGAAGATGACTTTGATACGTATTATTCTTGGTTTAGTAGCCTGTTTAGACTTAGAGCTTGAGCAGATGGATGTGAAAACAACATTCCTTCATGGTGATCTACATGAAGAGATTTATATGGAGCAGCCATAAGGTTTTTAGGTTTCAGAGAAAGAGAACCTTGTTTCCAAGCTGAAGAAGAGTTTGTATAGCTTCAAGCAAGCACCTAGGCAATGATACAAGAAGTTCGACCCTTTTATGATGAGTTAAGGATATAAGAAGACCGATGTAGACCGGTGTGTTTATATTCAAAAATTTTCAGATGGAAAATTCATTGCACTTTTGCTGTATGTCGACGACATGTTGACCGTTGGACAAGATGCAATGAACATTAGTTAGTTGAAGAAGGAACTTTCCAAGTCATTTGATATGAAGGATTTGGGACCAACTCAATAGATTTTAGGAATGCAAATAGCTCAAGATAGGAAGAATCATAAGTTATGGCTATCTTAGGAGAAGTATGTCGAAAGAGTGATAAAGAGATTTGGCATGGAGAAGGCCAAACCAGTCTGCATTCCATTAGCTAACCATTTCAACTTGATTAAGAGATCGTGCCCTTCATCTAAAATAGAGATAGAGGAGATGGCTTCAGAGCTTTATTCTTTAGCGGTGGGAAGTCTAATGTATGTAATGGTATATACTAAACCATACATTGCTCATGTAGTTGGTACCATGAGCAGATCTCTTTCAAATCCTAGGAAGGAACACTGGGAGGTAGTCAGGTGAATTCTTAGGTATATTAAGGGTACATCAAAAGTATGCTTGTATTACGGAGGAGGTGATCCAGTTCTAAAAGGCTATGCATATATGGCTGGAGATCTTGATAGTAGGAAATCTACTTCAGGTTATCTTTACACTTTCGCAGGAGGAGCTGTGTCATGACAGTCAAGATTACAAAAGTGTGTAGCTTTATCTACGACAGAAGCAGAGTACATTACCGCAGCAGAAGCCAGTAAGGAGATGTTATGATTAAAGCTTTTACTTCATGAGCTGGACATTAAGCAGAACGACTATAAAATACATTGTGACAACCAGAACGCTATGGATTTGAGCAGGAATTCAATGTATCATTTCCGAACAAAGCATATTAATATTCGCTATCATTGGATACGCGACGTGATAGAGCATCAATTGCCCAAATTGGTAAAGACACACACACAAAAGAGAATCCAGTAGATATGTTTACAAATGTTATCATGCTAGAGAAGTTGAAGCTGTATAGAAACATAGTTGGTTTAGATGGTGGGTGACCATCAAGTTTTGAAATACGGTTGGAGGGGGAGAATTGTGGGGGTTTAGCCCTTTTCTCCTAAAGCCCAACCCATTGGGGTTTTAACTCTAGAGAGCATTATAAATAGATGCTTAATTTCAATCTTGTATATCATATAACACACATTAGAATAACATAAGTTTTTTTTTTTTTTTGGTGATTATAAGAGAGGTTTTTAGAGATAATAATAACTATCCAAAAAGGGATGATGCCTTCCTTCATATTGAATGAAGGTCTGTTTATAGGAATACAAGATAATATATACCTGGCAATTCG
The DNA here is from genome assembly GCF_031755915.1 of Ziziphus jujuba. NCBI lineage: Eukaryota > Viridiplantae > Streptophyta > Magnoliopsida > Rosales > Rhamnaceae > Ziziphus > Ziziphus jujuba. The sequence continues at coordinate 4,548,301 of NC_083381.1, read as the reverse complement.
GGTTGGTGGGTCGTGTTCGTGTCAACCCGTTTAATAATCGTGTCAACAATGCCTAACCCGAACACGACCCATTTATTAATAGTGTCAGGTACCTAAAACACTAACCCGACCTGTTTATAAACAGGTCAACACGACACGACCCGTTTAACACGATTATTTTAATGGGTCGTGTTGACCTATTAACCCGTTAACCTGAAATTGACCTATTAACCCGAAAACTAACCTATTAACCCGTTAACCCGAAAATTAACCTATCAACCGAAATTTTTTTTTATTTTATTTTTATTTTTATGTTTTTGTTTTATTAAAGATGTATTTTTTGTTTTTAAAAAATTAGTAATAGAAAATTATTTTTATAAAATTTTTAATTTATAATATTTTTTAGTTATTAAATATTATATTAGTGATAAAATATTAATTTAAAATTAAATTTAAATGGGTTGTAATAGGTATATAATCGTGTCGGGTTGAAACTGACACGTTTAATAAATGGGTCGTAACGGGTCAATTTCGAGTTAAACAGGTCAACTCGAAAATGACACGATTAATAATCGTGTTAAACGGGTTGACCCGATTATGACCCGAACCCATTTATAATAAACCCAAACCCATTTATTTCGTGTCGTTTTCGAGTCGTGTCGCCGTGTCATGATCCAAATTGCCAGGTCTAAGATAATATCTCACCAACTTACTTTACAAAAGGTGAATAGTATTTCTACTATATATGAATAGTTCCTTTTTGGATAATGTTGTAGAGGATACAGATGGAATCTTTCTTTTTATTCTTGTCGGTAAGCTTTCTGGGCCTTAAATTTCTATCGGTAAAAATCTAGCCCTACATTTGGTTGATAATGTTGTCCTCTACCATGGAGTCAAAGGATAATGCTAAAGATTGCTGATCTGGCGTTAGCTTGAGATGAATTTTTTCTTCCATCTCTATTGCTAAGTCTTTTAGAACATCCAAAGTGCTTAATTGATATGCTATTTTTTTTCAATAGACTTTGCTTTCATTTTTGTTTATTGGAAAGAAAATATTTACTAATAGATATGTTAAGGAAATTCTTCTATCATCAGTGATTTTAAATAAATAATTTTATTTAAAATTCCTTATTGTTTCAATTAAATGTTTTGCACTGTTGATCCAGTATTCTTGTGAATGAACACCTTGTGCCAAAATCAAATTATCCGAATGTTGTTCCTCCAACATTTCTTTTTTTGTTGTTTCAGTCAACAAGCATAGCGATAAGTTCTAAAGAATTTTTCTCTATATCTCCATCTAATGGTGTTAGCGATTGAAAATGTCAAATATTTTATTCTTTTGTGGTTTTTTACAACATGATGTTATCATTTGGAGAAAGTTTTTAAGTTGGTCAAAAGCTAAACTTTAAAAAATTATTAAATTAATAATTTTCCATTCAATAGATATTAAACTCTAGGGTTCATGGTTCATGAAACATGGAGTTTTGATTGAAGATTATCAGTAGTATTATAGTATTATTTATATTAGTTACCTATTCAACTAATATATTCTTAATAATTTTTCCGTGATTATGAATTCTTTCTTGTATTGAAATGAATAAATGTCAAGGCAAAGTTTGTTTAGATTTTTCAAATAAGCATATTCTTTTAATTTTTCCAAAGAAAGATAAGTGATTATCATTTTCTATGAAAGAGATTAGGTTAAAATATTTATTAATCTGTTCATAAAAAAAATCTTATGACTGAAGCATAAGATTTTGAAAACCTTCGACTCCATACCAGAGGATAAGATCATCAATCGGCTAGAGGATTAGATTTTTATTGATAGAAATCTAGGATCAAGAAAACTTGTATACAAAAATAAAAAGAAATATTCCCCCCATATCCCCACACAACACTATCCATAAAGGAACTATTTTTTAATAGTAAAAAAATACTAATCTTTGAATAGTAAAAATACTATTGACCTTTTATAAAGTATATTGGTAGGGTATTATATTGTATTCCTATAAATAGACATTCATTCAACAAGAAGAGGGTATCATCCTTCTTATCATATTTTTCCCTTTATATTCTCTTTCTTTTTATTTCTCTTTATCAAATGACAATTCAAAATCTCCCCTAAAAAACAAAAGAAAATTGCATACTTCAAATGAATCCAAGGTTTTACATTAGATTTCATCGAAATTCAACCAAACATGATTGGCCATAAATCCAACAGAAACACCTTCTCGTCTGCCATCAAAATGGACCTTCATTCTTAAGCATATATCAAAAACACCAAGTGTGAAGGAAATGGAATGGTCAAACAACACTATAAAGTACAGTTAAGAAAGCAAAGGTATAGAATTAAAAAATTAACAATGAGAAGAAAGATTTAAACTAGGGCTGTTCATCGATCAGTTTTGGTTGGTGAACAAATTTGGTCGGTCGGTTGGTTAATTTTCCGACAACCTTTTTTTTTTGGGCTATGAAAAACCAATTGAGGCTGACTGAGTATTAATCGGTCAATTTCGATCGGTTTTGGTTAGAGTCAAAAGCTCAATAAAAAAATCAAAATTCCAGTTAAGTTTGGGAACTTTCTTGATGAGTTTTGTAGTCAGCGCAATGGCTTCACTCAATTTTGGACTCCAAGAGCAAGACCAATGTAATTCCAAGAGGAAGATGACTTCACTCAATCCCAAGAATCAGAACTCCCAAAAGCAATTAAGAATTCCATGAATTTTGAGATCACCCACCACATCTAAGCTTTGTACTCCATGATACATTTTTGGTTAATTTGTACAGCTAATCACCTGTAAATGGAAGCAAAAATATAATTCCACAACTCAAATGCCAAAATAAATGAATAAATAAATACACAATAATTATATATCAGCAATCACATGTATATTTCCACACATATTTTTTTCTATCTATAGTCGATGGTATGTCTACAATGGAGGCAAGAGAAAAAAAAGAGAGCTATTCCATTCACTCTATATTTTATTCAAAAACTAATTTCTTGCTTTTAGACACAGATCTTTACCCAGCCATGTCAAAAGGCCTTGTTTAGATATTCTAGATCTAAAATCATGGCCTTGCAGGTGGCAAAATGTCAAACATACATTAAAAAATGATTAATTCTAGTTAAGTTTGCTCAGACAAACCCATGCTAACTTAGTTTAATAAAACCAAATTACTGCACATTAACTTTCGGCATCCACAAAAACTCTTCTCTGTCTCTGATAAAACTAGCAAGAAGCTGAAATAGATGAACCCCAACTCACCATTGCAGCTACCACGATGACAACCTCCATGACTTTGAAGCGGATCACTTAAGAGAAGAAGTTCCATAAGAAGCTTAATGTTAAAAGAAGATTCAGATTAAAAAGAAGCTTGATGAAGTGCCAAATTCCATGAAAAATATTCAGTTTATATTGTTTATAATAATAATATATGTATATATATATATATATATAAATATGAATACACTTAGTACGACAAGTTGTTAAATATAACGTATAAAGGATCTTCAAAATTGGCACATACACGAGTAGTCTCTGTCTTCCTACCAGTTGTCAAACCATAAGTAAAAACCATCATTGTAATTTAGATAACAAAACTATTAAATCCATTCACCATTTTACAAGGATGTTATGGCTCTAAAAAAAATAAAAATAAATAAATTACACAGAGAAGATTCCAATTCCATCACTCAGGTTTGCTGACATATATATGGAATAAATAAAACGTTCTAATTTAACAGATTTTCTACTAAATATTCAATTCTTGATTATCACCTTTTACTTTTTTTTGGAAATAAAATCATTAATCGGCCTCTAGAAGTCTACAAATCAATATTCAAGTTATGAATAGTAATCATGCACACTTTTTACAGTTAATATTCAATAATGCCATAATCAAATCATGCATACTATATAAAAAGAAATATTTCATCAGGATTCATAATTCAAAAGCAAACAAAAACCTGAAAAAACGAAGTGACTCGAGCCCCATAGAAATTGTACCAAAGTTGAAATAAAATTCAATGATAAAAAGGAATTTGATCCAAACAAACAAATAAACCAGTGCGAGATGATGAAAGGTAAAGGCACCATGGAAGCTCTGCTTTGGACTGAGCACCAAACGATCGAATGTGTTCCAAGGATGATAGACAACCAGAGATGAGATGGCCGGCAACGATAGAAGACTGGGATGGTCAGCGATGATGACATAGGACAGGATGTACTCCGGTGTTGATTCGATTCCGGTGCAGGCTCAGTCGGACGATCAAAGAATGATCAGCCATTGACAGTGTGAGAACTTAGGGGCCATTGGAGAGTGTGAGAACTTAGGCACAAGGAGAGAGAAACGAAATATATTTATGAAAACCAAATTACAAAGAAGCTGTTTTTTTGGTGAAATATAGAAAGCTATTTAAAATGCCAAAAAAGTATTACACATGATAAAAGATATTTTTCAGATTTTAGTCGCAGTGTATCTATTGGCGGCTAAATGACCTTTTGGTCAACCAATTTTGCGTTGTAACCAAAAATCAGGTTTCTTGTAGTGGTCGGTAGCAAATATACATTTCTTTTAGTCAACAGCAAACAGCATTAAGCATACAAACACAGCGGCAGGCACTATACCATAGAAAAACGTAAATTCAGACCGCACTGCTTTTAACCAGTTGAGAAATTTTTTTTATAACAGCAATTGCATCTAAGTTCACTATTTCCACAACCCGAATAATTATACACTCATCATATATAATAAAAATTTGCATCTCTATGATGCGTACATGTTTATTAACCATAACCAAGAAAGCAAATGCCTGCAAAATATTCATGTGTAAATGGGCCAAAACAATGAATTGAATCACAATTGTATGACCTCACTCATCAACCTCAGCTTTAATTTCTTTCTGTAGCTCCTCCTTGTAATCCTCAAAAGTCCCGTCGAATTTCTTCACAGTACCATCTTCAACAACCCAAATTTCACTTCTCTCTTCATCATCACACACACGTGATATCAACCTTGAGTCATGACTGACAAGAACAACTCCACCAGTGAATTCATCAAGTGCATCAGCAAGTGCATCAATGCTCTGCATATCTAAATGATTGGTGGGTTCATCCAATAGTAAAATGTGGGGCCTTGACATGGATATTGATGTGAATACAACTCGAGCTTTTTGCCCTCCGGATAATTTCACAATGGGGGTAAGATGATTGTGGCTGGGGAGTCCAAACTTTCCAAGCTTTGCACGGACAGCTTCTTGCTTACTAAATCCTTCTTGGTCGGGATGGAGCCGAAGAAGATACTGAACCGGTGTTTCATCCATTGTCAAGAGATCCACAAAATGCTGGGAGTACCTACCAATCCTCAACTTCTGACTCCTCCGCACTTCACCCTCTGAAGGAACCAAATCACCTGCAAGAAGGTTGAGCAGGGTAGATTTTCCAGCTCCATTAGGCCCAACAATCGCAACTCGAGTCCCCATATCAATACCCACGTCAACATTTGACAACCTGAAATCCTCACGGTTTGGATAACTGAAGCTAACTTCAATAAGTTGCAAGAGTGGAGGTGTAAGCTCAGTAGGTTCTGGAAAGTGGAACTCCACACTGTAATCCCTCCACTTCTTAGGAGCCTCAATGGGAGTGTCATCCTCTTCCACTTTGCCCTTGCCCTTCTTCTTCGATGCTTCTTTAGCTGCCACAAATTTTGCTCGATCCTTGACCTTATCCTGCTGAACTCGGTCCCCACTCCTTTTGGCAGCTTTCATCTGCTTGTCAAAAGTTTCAAACTTCTTGTTTGCCTCTTTGCGACGCTGCTCATACCCAGTTTCAAAATCATCAAAATTTCCACGGTAAAAGTGGAGTTTCAGGTCATGAAGATGAATAATCTCATTGCAGACTGTGTTGAGGAAATCACGATCGTGTGAAACAACCACCAAAGTTTTCTTCCACCTGCACAGGTACTCTTCCAACCAGAGAACAGCCCTCAGGTCGAGATGGTTTGTGGGCTCATCAAGCAACAAAAGAGTTGGCTGCACAAAAAGTGCCCTAGCTAATGAAATTCTCATCCTCCAGCCACCACTAAATGACCGAGTAGCCCGACCTTGCATATCCTTTGTGAATCCCAGACCAGCAAGAATCTTTGAGGCCTGTGCTTCAGCAGAATCTGACCCAACTATCTGCAATTTCTCGTATAGTTCAGCAAGCTTTTCTCCCACATTATCATCATCATAACCATCATCATTTTCCTCACCCCCTGTAGCAGAAATAGAGTTCTGAAGAGATGCGACCTCTTGCCGGAGTTTGACAAGTTCTTCATTAGCTGAAACAACTGCTTCAAGTGCAGTGTTATCATCACCAATTACCTCCTGTTCAACCAATAGCACATCAATGTTTTTTGGTACTGGAATCTTCCTCCAAGCAAGAAGCTTTAAAAGGGTAGACTTGCCCATTCCATTTGGTCCGACCAAACCATACCTCTTCCCATGAGATATTTTAACTGACGTATTTTTTAGAAGTTCTTTACCTCGTGCTGCCACAGAGAAATTTTCAATTGTTATGTCTTTTACATTAGCATCAGCTTCACCTTCCCCATCAAGAACTGATGCCCGACTTCCAATTACAACAGTGAAAGCATCATGGTCATCCTTAAGAGCCTCCTCCTTTGCCTGCTCGATGGCACGGGCAGCTTCAATAACCTTCTTCTCACGCTTTTTTAACTCTTTGCCAGTTATGGATACATCTAGTGGCTTGAAGTCAGCTCTTTTGTGCTGATTCGATTGTTCATCTCCTGAGACATACTCTTCTTCATCATCAGAGGGAGGAAGATCAATACCTTCAGTGTATGATGAAATTTTTGGAGCTGATTTTGCCTTAGCAGTTGAGGAAGTTCCTTTCTTGGGCTTTTCGGGTTTTTGGTCCATGCTCGCTAACATGGCAGACACAGAAATTTTCTCTTTCTTCACATCTTTAGAACTGTTGGTCTTAGCTTTTACTGCTGCACCAGATTCTTCTGTCTTCTTCTTCCCCATGGCAATGACTAATATAATAGAGAACAAGATGTGAGAAGCTTGAGATTACAAATTTGCAACATATGAATCTGCATACTTAAGGAACTGAAATATAATCAAAGCAAGGTTCTTTTGGAAGGGATTCGGCATACAAAAAGATTACAAGGAAAAATTGAGGTATTCAACCAAGTAGACATGAAGCTTTTAATCTGATTATGAGAAACAAAAAAATCGACTAGTTTACACGCTACACATAAAAGAATATGGGATTTATTTTGAGCATGATGAGACCAAATAAAATTAACATAATATTGTATATGATCAAGTATACAATAATATATTCCAACACGTAATATTGGTATAAAACTCAAATGAAAATGCATGGTGATAATAAAATATAGAAGACATTAAATTGTTGTTTGTGCACATCACAGCTCCATCCAATCACATAAATTAACTTCTCCATCATTCACCAAATTTTCCACATTCAAAATGGATAATAAGTCTGGGACATCATGCTTATGGGTTAAATCTCCAGATCTACATCATTAAACCTATTGAGGTAACTGATAGTTACAACCAAACTAGTAATACTTTCCCACCCAAATTCTCCAAAGCATAGATTTCACCATGTTTGTTTCCAATTTCAACTAAAGTTTAGTAAAGCTCAGAATCACAATTAAGCAAAACAGAAGGCTGAAAGACTAAGAAAAAGGGACTTAAAAACCCAGCACAACCAATGCCACCATATAAAATGGATATAATTAGCAGCCAAAAAAAAAAAATTCATTAATTATCATAACAGACCCTGACTTTACAAGATTAAAAATATTAAATTCTGAGATCAATCAATCAAATGAAAAAATCAACGCCAATATATGAAATGAATAATTGTGAGCAAAACAAAGAAGGATTTTAAATCAACCAACGCCTCCATATATAAAATGAATAATTAGCAACAAACAAACAAAAAAGAACCGCAGCACTACCTAACGAGATTAAAAAATTAATTCATGCAAGTTTGAACAGTATCATATCAATGTAGCAGATGAACAATATGAAAACATAGCCATCAAAAGTCCCTCTTCATCCACTCAGTGTTCACTAGTACACTATAAACTCATCCTAAAATGGATTGGATTGCACTTAATACCTTATTCCTATCATTTCTTTTAAGCAATACTAATGTGTCTCACTCATGGCCAAATCATATCCAAATTAGACCTCATTTGTCTCTCTAACAAGCAACAATTGCAGTCGTAACTAAAGTACTTTTTTTTTTTTTCTTTTTCTTTTTCAAAACAAGCGACAATTGTGGTCGTAACTAAAGTACTTTTTTTTTTTTTTTTTTCCCTTTTTCCCTTTTTTTCTTCTTCTTTTTTTTTCCTTTTTTTCCTTTTTTTTTCTTTTTTTAATTTAAAGCAGGGGACTCTAAGTTAATGGCAACTTAAAAATTCAACCACGCAATTACCAATTTTTTCAAACCTTATTCAATACAACAATACAAAGAACTCAAAAAACAATCCGTCCAACCACGAACATAGCAAGCAGGAATTCAACTTGTATCGAAATCCTTAATCTCTTTCTATTTTCCTTTCAAATTTAAATTCCAATATGACCAAAACAAATTCAATAGTGGTTAAACTTAAAAAGTATCCAAATTCACATACACATTTTATAGCTCAACAACTGGGAAGAGCAAAACTAAAACAAACCCAAACAAGAAGTTCAAATCACGCACAGAACAAATGAAGAAAAAAAGGGGAAAAACCACTTGATTCTTGATAAAATAAAAAAATAAAAAAATAAAAAAATTCTGAAATCAACTTAATCACTAGAACCCTAAATTCCGAAAGTTTCCCAAAATAAATACAAGTATCCATGGGCGACAACAACATCAAAGATCATTTTTTTTTTGTTTCTCCTTTCCTATCAAATATCCACAAAGACCAGCAATTGAATTTCAATCTAACGAATTCCATTAATAACGGATTCCAATACAGAGCAATCAAACAAATCAAAATATAGAGGGTTTGAACCTAGCAAATTCAAATACCCACTTGATAATTGAAAACCTATTGGGGAAAAAAACAAAGTAAAAACCAAACCCTAGACAAGGATTTGAGAGAACTTGGAAGAACAAACTGACCTGACTAAGATTTTGGGTTTGGGCTGCCGGAGAGATCAGCGGCAGGTCGGTGGCTTTAGCTTGGCTGCGCTGCTCGCTCTTTCTGTGTGCATTTGCTGGTGGGTTTGATAAAAAGTGGGTTTGGATTTTAATGGGTCTTTTTACGGTTTTAATAAGCCTGTGATTTTTGGCTATTACTATTACTTTTATTACTAATGTAATTTTATTTTATTTTTACCCACAAAATTTATAATTAGATATATTTAGATTCATATCTTATTTTATAATTAAATTTTATGTACTTATACATTTTTTTTTTACGATTTTTAATAATATTTCTTTTGTTTATTTTCTTAAAAATTTATTTCTTCGAAAAAAAAAATATTAAATTTATTAGATAGATGGTTTAAACTTGGGCCCAAAGTTCTAGCCATATCTTTAAAGCCACGTAGCCCTCTACCCAATAAGCGCGGCCCAAGCTCGTTTAGATCTTGAGTTTAAGGATTATTATTTTTTTTTAATTTTTTAATTATATATATATATATATGTATATATAAATATAATTGTTAATATAACACATACTTTGTTTTTCTGAACTAGTACACATTTTACATTTTATCTCGCAAACTAAGTGCTACATGGCTCCTGATATATTTACCTGTTTTGTCATTTTTATTTCAATGCATTTTTCAATAATGAATTTTGTGAAATTAAGCATATACATAAGTAATGTAACTTCATTGAAAAAACTATTCTATGCTATTTATAACATTTTAAATTTTGTCAAATTTATTAAAGAAAACAAAAGAGTTGGACTAAAGTGACAAAATATCAATAATTCAGGGAAGTAATATGAGATTTTCAAAAGTTTAAGAGGTAAATTACAAAAAATGTTATAGTTTAATGAGTTACATTATAGTACTTTATTTGTGGATGCTTGAGTACAGATACCGGCTTCTTCTTCTTCTTCTATTTATTTATTTATTTTTTGGGGGGATTGTAAGATTCAAGAGTAGAGTCCTTATACCTCCTCTTGAATCAAGTTTTCTGTGCCCCTTTTGGTTCTTAGTGAAGCCCCTTTTCTCAGCGGAAGAAGGGGGGAGGGGGGGGGGGGGGGGAATCTTAAGCAAATCTTGACGGTAATGAAAATTTTATTAGTTAGGAAATAAAAATACAGCTAATTAATTAGTAAAAATGAGCATTATCCTTTGATATATACTTACAATTACCACAACACATTAACTTAAAATACAATTTTTTTTAAATGCAATACAAGTACAATAAACCATAAATAGAGTTAATGTTGCTCGAACTCGTGTGTAGGTATCGAATATGGGTACACATCTAAGAGTCGGATTTGCCAATTCTCAAAATTTAGAATAAATATCCAAAATTTGAATACGGGTGTGGGGCACGTTTGACAAAAATAAAGAAATTTTATATCTTTATATCTATGGACAAAAATTAACTACATAATAATAAATAGAAAGCTTGTAATGCATATCGAAGTCCCATTTAATTAAACAAAAAAAAATCTAATGCATATTGACGTTTAATAAAGACTAGAATTCATTATATAACATAATTTAATCAATTAAACCAATAAAAAAAAAAAGTTACAAAGACTCTTGAGTTCTTAAATAAAGTGCAAAAGTTACATGTACACATATTCCTATCAATTCCTCTCTTTGCTTTACTCATTATCATCACTCAATGTCATAATCTCCAACTCAGGTTCATTAACTAGAAGTTCTGTAAGCTCAATAGTGGCATGTCTATCCAAATCAGCTTTATCTCCACCTATATAAATGATGTAATGTATAAAAAATTAAACTCATTAATGGTTAGATTGATGATTAAAAAAATAGTTAAAATAGTTTTTGTTATTCTTTAAGTTCTACATAAAAAAATATATATATAATGACAAAAAAAAAAGATTTAAAAAAATTACATAAGTTCTAGTATTTTGTTGACCCAACCTAGTTTCCTCATTATTAGGTGAAGATTACAATGGATAAAACAAGTCGTCAGCTCTTTTAATACTTTGTATGTGGAGTAAGTACTCCAGTTTCTCTCAAAGTAAGATGAAGATACTCGCAGCGAAAGCAATTTGAAGGTTAAAGCTTGCAATAATGGTATAGAATCACCATGATTAATCCACCATGACAATGGTTCCTTAAATATTTCCACTTCAATAACATATCCCTGATTGAAATAATTAGATCCACTTGAGAAATCTCCAAATTCAGTATAAACTTTCCTCAAATCATTTGAATTTTGAAACAGTCTCTTGAAGCATTTGCTTCTATTGGTAGACACCTCTTGATCCTCATGTGGTGCTATCCTTATAATTCCATTATTTCCACTTTGAAGCCAAGAATCACAATAATATTTTGGCACCAAAGATTGTGCCATACAATTTAAAAGGGTGTTACTTTTGTTCCATCTACTTTCCAAAATTTCATGAACAACATTAAAAAAGAAACTGAACTACCACCAAATAAATCTTTCCCTTCGTGTGCAAGTATAATCTTTTTCACTCTTTCAATCATACTGTCCCACATATCATAAATCAAATGCAAAACAGGAGTATCAATATTAGTAACCCGCAACATATCAAGTGTAGGTTCAGTAAAAGAACAAAAATAGTCTAATCTATCCTACCACTGATAATTAACAATGCATTTTTTTACTTCTTGTGCTTTACTTCCAACTCCCTATGTGATTTCCATTTAGAAACCATCATCATTTTTTCTAATGCCATCTTCACTTCTTTTAGACGTCTACTCATCAAAATACTTGATGCAAACCTAGTATCAACAATCGTTAACAAACTTAACTTATAATACTTGTTGTATATATATAATGCCATACTATGATTGACAACAAAATTATGAATTGTTTGCACATTAGACACTAAATATGCAATCCATTAACATTGGGTGTATTGATGTGATCTTTCAGACGAATCACGTATATTTTTTAAGCCAAATTCAAGCTATGTATCATGCAGGGAGTCCAAAAGATGTAAGGATATATGGATTCAATGTTTAATTTTGCTTACTTGAAATTGCTTGCGTTGTCAGTAATTATTTGAACAATATTAGCATCTCCAATCTGATTGACCACCTATAGAAATCAAGAAGCTACATAGTCCTTGTCTTTTATATTGCCACTAACATCAATTGATTTGATAAACATTGCTCCACTAGAAGATGCAGTCATCATATTGATAAGAGGTCTTCTTTGCTTATCCGACCATCCATTCCCTTCTTCCTCCATGAATCTCTAATTGGTTGAAGTTTTCTGTTAATATGTTCTTTCTCTTGTGCAAGCAAAAATTATCCTCAATCCGTTATAAGTAGGAGGAGTATAACCTGCTAAATTGTTATTTGCTTATGTCTTTGAGTATTGCCTAAAATAGGAAGACTTTGCAAAATTGAAAAGTAATGCCCTGGCATAAAACATCCTAGCAGCTTCCTTGTCAGCAATATCTCATTTTGCAGTGTTGAAAGATTTCTCTAAAGATTCAACCATTGCTCCTTTCCTCACCGCACAGCCACCCCAATAAAAATACAAGTAATTAATTAGTAAAAGATTTCTCTCATTTTGTATGTTTATAAACATTGAAAGCAATTTTGATAGATAGTTTGAATTCTTATGTTTTGTATTACATGCTTATAAACTTTGGAATGATCTCGATAGATAATTTGAGTTCATAAGACATACAAAAGTCATAAAAGTTAGAAATTAATTTTATATTTATATGTTAGTTGAGTTAGTTATATAAGCACATGATTACATGTGTAATTATAGCTTACGAGTAAGAATTATTTGCTATAAATTAATTAAGATCTAATGATATTTTAGTTTAAAACATTATAGAAGTCATGTCATAATTTTATATTTATAGGCTAGTTCAGTTAATGTTAGTTATATAAACACATGATTACATATTTATACATTTTGGAATGATCTCAATAGATATTTTAAGTTTATTAGATACACAAAAGTCATAAATCTAAAGAATTGGTTTATATTATAGGCTAGCTGATTTTTTTTTTTTTTTTTTTTTGGCTATAAAATAAAATGAGCCTCCTAATGGGTATAATCGCCCTAGGAGACTTGGGGACCATGGGCCATTAGTAGCCATGGCTTAAGCAATCTGTGAAGGAGTCCATGTACTGTCCAGCCCATCACCGCACGATTGCCCCAATATCCCTCCCCAACAGTGTATGGTGGCATGTGGGGTCCACACCAAGGCGTTTAGTGAGCTACTGAGAATTGAATCCACAACTCCTACAAACAGGTGTGATAGATCGTCAGTTATTACAAATAAGATTATCTATCATATATTTAAATCTAATTAGAATAATTGGTAGAAAAATACACTTAAAATAAATTATTTCAACATTATAAAACAATTTGCTTTATTAGCTAATATTATATTAGAGAAAAACTAGTAGATCCACATTAATAATCATGTCATAGTTTTAATTACGTTCAAAGTATCACATGCTTTCAATATGTATTGTAATTCATAAGAAAAAGTATGAAATGTTTTCAAAATAGAAGTATGACATTAAAATTTTAATATATTATTATTTCGAAAAAAAAAATCTAAATTATTATTAAACTTAATTTAGACTTTCTAGCTAGTTATATATATTTTGAACATTAAGTGAATATTATTGAATAGTTTTTTTTTTCTTTTACTGATAATATAATTCAATAGTTAAGTCAATGTGAATTTGATATTTTAAAATTTCTATATACATTATTTTAATAGGATATTGGACATGGAGTTATAGTTGTTGTCAAAATGATTAACCACCTTCATTGGTTGAAAATAGGTTCTAATTGTTGTACTAGTTATAGTCAATTTGATCATATTTATATTATTATTATTATTATCATCATCATCCGATGGAATATTAAAAGTTTAAAATTAAACAATTCATCTTTAATTGAAAACTTTTTTTGTTTATTTTCTGATATTTTTTGTTATATATTCTCTTTTTATTTATTTTTAGTTATCATTTATGATTACCAATTTATCTTAAAACTTATTGTATTATAAGATCACTCAATTGATCTATTACTAGAGTGTAAAACTTTTTTCTTTTATTTGATAAAAATAACATCTAAACTTTAAAAAATATTTTCTTCGGTCTTCAAAAAAAAGATCTTTTTCTTTGTTGAAAACTTTATAAAGCATTTGAGACCCATTTTATTTTTCTTATTCATTCTCTGTTTTTTTTCCCCTCTTTCCAAATATTAAATTACATATATTTTTGAGAAGAAACATATAATTATATATATATACACTTTCAATAGAAATACATTTAGTATTAATAACTAAAATAAATTATTAAAAATTATTTTGTTTTCATTTTTGCATTCATCATTTTTTGAATAAAAAAATTCAACATATTTGGTTGGAGACGTATTAAATATATAAAATTATAGCAAACAAAAAAATTATAAAATATATTATTTATCAGAAAATCAATAATTTATTTAGGTATTGTTTTTTATATTTCTATTAAAATTAATATTTTATTTAGCTGTCAAATTGTTAGTGAAATATAATAGGTTCCAATAATATTCTTATTTTGGAAGATGGATATCTTAATCCCTTTAAATGTCGTCTCTTTCCAAAGTTTAATACACTGCTAATAAAAAAAAGAAATTAAAAGCAACAATTTTTATTTAACATAAAATTAATAAAATAATAGTAAAAAAAGGGTAATTGGTGGGTTAGGTATACGTTTTCTTCTCAAAACTTCTAAAGCCACATTAGTAAATATATAGTAGCCAGATTGGCGACTCTACACGTCTCTTCGCTACACGATGCGTTTCTTTTTCTCTTCCCTATGGTTTTCTTCAACCTTTCTTATCTCTCTTCTCTTTCCAGATCCACCATGGAAGCTTAGCAGGCAAGAGCCTCTATTATCTTTCTTTATGCCATTGATGCTCAGATCATTTCTTTTCTATCTCATTTCCATCTCTTTCTTTTTTATTCTCTTTATCGATGCTTTTCTTCTCTTTTTTCTCCATGGATGGATTCTTTATTTTTTTCATGGAAACTCTGTAGATGTTGATTGTACGAAACAACCGTACCAATTTTTTCCGTGGTGTATTCAGAATGGATTCTGCACTCGTATTTGTGTCGTGTTGTGTCGACATAGGTGATTTAGTGATTTTGAAGAGTTCAAGCATCAATGAGACCTTTCAACACTTTTGCAGCTAAGGAATCTAGATTATGAACTACACACCAACATTATTTTGCTAGCAAGGCTCGATTAGACTCCTCTAGAGATTGGCAACCTAATCCACCCATTGATTTTGGCAAACACATATTCATCCAACTATCCTAACAAATATTCATTTTACCACCAAAACAACCCCACCAAAAGTGAGCCATTAAGTGCATTCAAAAAAACCTTAGATAATTTGAAACAGCTTAAGGAATAAGTGTATATAGACAATGCTACTGTTTTATTAAGAACTTTCTTCCCAACCTGAGACAGCAAATGCTCTTTCTAACCTTCTAACTTCTTCCAAACCCTATCTTTTATAGCTCAAAACAATTCTTTTTTATTTTGGCCTACAAATGAAGGCAACCCTAATTGCTTTAAATGCCCTTGATCACAACTAAGTTGGAAGAGACTATTAATGGAATCTCATATAGCAAGTGATGATGTATTTAGACTATAACTAACCTTCATCTTATTGAAGTTTATCTTCTAACCAGATTAGCCTTATATTAGCTCAATAATTCCAAAACAACATGGAAGTCACGTAAAGAAGCTTGGTAAATAAAACTGTGTCATTTGCAAAACACAAGTTAGTAATAGAAGGACTTAATAGAGAAACCTACACTCCCTGAAGCAAATCATCACATCTTGCTTTTTGAGGTAGACTTGTCAATCCCTCATAAGAGAAAAGGAACATGTATGGGGACAAAATGTATTCTTAACAAAGACCACAACTAAGATTGATCATGACATACCGAGAACCATTAATCAACACTGATTAGGAGACTATAAAGATATACCTTATAACTAAATCCACCTAGGCACCTATAAAACCCAACTCTTTCATCATTCTAAGAATGTCAATTTGCCCCCCATACGCCGGAAATAGTGGTGCACCACCCCTAACAGGGAGATTTTTCTCCAAAAAATCGAGACCGCGAGATGAGCTCGGGATAAATCCTTAAGCCTCGAATCGGGAACGGGCTGGGGCCGGGAATAAAAAAACCAGCCCAAATCCGGTCCGTATGTATTTACTTGTTATTTTTTTTTATATTTTATATATTTTAACTATTGTATTTTTTTAAGGATGTGTTTTATTATATTTGTAAATTTGGACTTTGATGTATTTTATTGTATTTTTATTACATTTTAGTCACTTTATTTACATTTTGTTCATAAAAGAATGTTTTTTTTATATAAAATTCTCAAAAAAATATATCAATTATAAAAAAAAAAAAAATAAAGGGGGAAAACCGCCCCGCCCTATCCCGGATTGGGAAATCTCCGTCCTCATCCGGCCTCTAAAGAAATGGAAAAAAACCCAGGGACGGGATGAAAAATTTCCGCGGATATAGGGACGAGATTTATAAAATCGGTCCCGTCCCGTCCCGTTGACATTCCTATATCATCCGATCAAGAAAGCTCCATTTAGCATGATAGAAGGCCTTGCTCATATCAAGTGTCATTTCCATAAGGAAATCCCTCCTGATTATACTCTTCATAATTAGATGCATGGTTTCAAGAGTGACTATTATGTTGTCTGTGATCTGGTGACCTATTATGAAAGCACTTTGTTCTTCAGATATGGTAGAATGTAATACATCTTTGAGTCTATTCACTATTGTATTAGATATAATCTTGTAAACAACAATGTATAGACTAATAGGTCTAAATTCGCATTCTAAGTGGAATTTTTAACCTTCAAAATAAGTACACTTAGAGTATGATTCAAAGACCAAGGATTACCATTGCCATTAAAAACATGGAGACAAGTCGCAGTTAATTGGTCCCCAACAATATCCCAATATAATTGGAAAAACTTCACTGGCATACCATATGAACCTGAAGCTTTCAAATGACTCATCTAAAACAAACTAGTGCTCACCTCTTCAGCAGTGCATGGATGACATGAAAAATTATTCATCTCATCAGCTACCCTCCTTTAAATACCATGAAGAACATCCGTAGCAACCACTAAACTAGAAGATGCAAACAAATCTCAATAATAATAAACAAAGACGGAAGGAAAAAGTGTTTGATCTTTAATCCAATCACCCCACATATTATAACCCTTTTTATCAAATTATGTTGTCTTCATGAACTTTTAAAACTATCCTTTAACTCCCTTTAACTAACCAATATTCTCCGCAGTTGATGTTTGTAATTGTAGTTTTGTAAGTTGCCAAAAACATTCATTCAGACAATACTAAATATGATGGAAACAATATTTAATCCAAACTTGGAATCGTTTAGTGCAAAGAGATAAGGCTGAATGAACCTTATCTAAAGAAGCAACCCTAGTACAAGTCAAATTCCATGACTCATCAATTATTTGCTCACACTCAATCTGATCAGTCCAAATAGCCTCATAATGAAAACGCTTACCAAAACAAACATGGCATACTATCAAGCAATCCAACAACAACAAAATTATTTAACGATCATATACTAAATTAGGTTAGTAACATACTCCAGCATGTGCAAAAATAAATTGACCATCAAAAGTTAAAAAACATAAATCAAGATATTCTTGAAAATTAGCTTTTCCAGTATGCCTATTTATCCAAGTAAACTTTTATCTAGAGATTGGAAATTGCCAAAGTTGACAAACATTCCCAACCTTTTGAAACCCATTCATCTACGAAGAAGAACATGGTTGTCCACCCAACCTGTTAAAACCAATCAAAAGTTTGTTAAAATCACTGAAAAGAAACCAACCCAAAGAAGATAAAGACTTCAATCAACATAATAAATCCCTAGAGAAGTGACGCAAAGTTGCCTCTAAATTGCTTGCAAAGCTAGTACCTGAAATTGCCTTTTAAACGATGAGAAACAACGGAATCAATATGCCCAAACCAAGAATGATTGAATCTGTAAGAAGATAGTTTGTTTTTAAAATAATGTCAATCCTATTCCAAGATCTACATGATCAAGACCAAACCATCCCCCCATATGTGTACTATAAGCACACTTTCTAGTTGACAAGCCAATATACAGGTTTCCATGACAAAAATAATATCAAGATCTTCATGCTTGATAATTTTTATAAATGCTACAAATGTCCTGGGATTGCTAAGCCCCTAGACATTCCAACTTAATATTTTCATAGCTAGTGGTGCGGTTGTACCATGAGATACCACAGTTGAAGACTCCATCATCATTAGAAACCAAACCAAAAGTCCATGCTCTCTTCCCCTTCAAACTCAATGTTTTACGCAAAACCTACCCATTTTGTGGCTAAATTGTTTCCTGATCTTTGAAACATCTAAATTTTAGGACATTAGGAAAAGAAACACTTGGTAGACATTGATTCCCTCCTGATGTCAATAAGACAAAGTCTCCACATTATCAGCCACATCACTAACCATATAAAATAAAAAAACCATATACATTACTAAAGAATCAGATACAACACCAATATGGTCCATGTGTTTCCATTCTAACAAACAAGGAGAACAGCGAGTCAGTACGTAGAACATCTTTCCCTAACTGCACATCATCGAAAACTACCATAATTAAAGCCTTATGCATCTCCCCTCCATATTTTCAACCATTAACCTCGACGATCTCTTGATATTACTAGCACCAGAGATAGATCGTGAAGCAGTCAATGAATCAACTCCTATAACAAATCATTATGATCACCTAATTTACTCTTCAGAATAGGAGGTTTATTATTTTAATCCGAAAAGGAAATCAACAAAGCAAGCAAATAAGCACTATATTGAGTATCCAAAGCATCACCAATAACGGTACAATCCTTTTACAAATGGCCTGGAAATCCTCATTAAAAATAGAAATCAAATAAACACTTACATTGGAATTCAACCCAAAAAGTGTCAATACCCTCCAGCGAAATCATCATGCCTTGCCTTAAAGGCTTCTAAATATTAATCTTCACACAAACTCGCATATACTTCACCAACAGAAACCATCCTCATGAGAATCAATTGTAATAAATTCACCCAAATGTTCACCAATCTCCTTCCCAACAACTCGCATCATGCATTGAAGTGGAATATTATGTAACTGAATCCAAAACACAGCATGAGAGATGATAAACCCACACGATAGAACTGCCCTTCCATCACCTCCATCAACACCAAAGACCTATCAAATTAAATTCCATGGTGCACCATGCATAATTCTAAGCTTTTCACGTGAATTCTCAAAAATGACATAAGAATTGTTTTCATTCAATTCATGAAGATGGATTAGGGAAAAATTACTCCATAAAGAAAGCATCATGTCAATAAAAACCCTTTTATTGAAATGTGTTCTAGTAAGAACTTGGACTAATAAACATAATAAAAAAATAAACAATAAAAAATAAAAAATAAAAAGAATCTCATCATTCTATTGAAACACATTTTGTTTGATAACCAATGAGGATTTTTCTTCTGAAGATGTGAATATGTATTTGAAACATATTTATGACTTCCTCCAATTATGAGAGTAGAAGAATACAACAAACCTTCTCCACAAATACAAAAAGGATGAATGACAAGAGAAATGTAAACCTTCTTCAGAGATACGAAGAAGACAATCGAAAACTCATGCAAAGAACCATAAGAGACAAAAACTCTTCATGTAGAAAGGACAATTTTCTTTAGAGGTTACTCGTAAAACAAACAAAAACAAAAAAAACAAAATCCTCTTTTGGCAATTATTAATATAATGATGCATTATTTGGTAAGCAAAAGTTTGGTGTATGAATTCAATGGTCTTAACACTAGTCAATTCAATAAATATATATATATATATATATATGTGAAAAATCATGTTGACCTTTCTCCCTAATTTATCAAAATATTAACAAGACTAAGATTAATTCAGTAATATCAATAATATACTTCAATTAAAGAATTGGTTTGCACAAATAAGAGAACACCTTTGGTTTGTAGAAGGCAAGAATGACTTAAAGACATAATTAACTGCAATGTTTGTAGAAAGCAATTTTTGGTATAAGCATAGTTTAATAGCGACTTTATAATAGAAGAAGAAGAATTAATGAATATTGAAGAATTTCAATGTTAAGAAATTATTTACCTCATAATTAGAAAGAGATAGTATGTAAAAAAAAGATTATTAACTCATTGATTAGGTCCCCAGGGGACAACTTAGTTGTGTTTTTATCACTACTTTCTTAGATAATGATCCAAATTTGAATATCCTTGCCCTTAATATTTTTTTTCAAAAAAAAAAAAAAAACCTCATTAATTAATTCTAAAGTAAACTCATTTATGATAAATTTTATTTTTTTAAAATTTTTAAAATAATTATATTTTATATTCATTTCTTTTAAGAGTTGTCCAATTAGATTACAAATTGTGATAAACTGTAATACAAATTTAACCTTAAATATCAATAAATTCATTAATTTTTATATTTTTTATTATGTGCCTTTTAATTCGTGTATATAATTCCATTTTTTACATATTTAGTATATACTATACATACATAATATTTAACTCGGACCTTAGTCAATTGCGCTTGTGACCTTGCCCTAAAGTTGACAAACAATTATATTATTCTCTTTATGAAAGTATTGTAAAGTGATAATGTCAAAGAAGGCCAAATTTATATTATTCAATGTTTGGGACCCAATAGACCACAAGAAAGCCAATGTTGTTGTTGTGAAAATTTTTGCAAATGTACAAATCAAATCATAAGGTGGTTTTAGGTAAACTGGATTGTCAAACCCAAAGGAATAACGGATTATTAATTCTTATTAAATTGTGATATAAAATTGAACACTTCAAGTTTGATGAAAAGTTGCAATTAAATTAAATTATTAAACAAAGTAAATTAAAAGATAAAACAACGAAGAAAGCAAATTAAATTGAGATTTAATTCAATAATGATGAGTCAAGGGCTATGAAATTCACCGCTAGTTAATCCAATTTATTAAATATCATGCTAAGTAATGGAATTGAATAATTTATAATTTAACCAAGCTTAATCCTATTATCGTCAAAAGTTGATTTCTCAAATAATTTAATGTAAACATACTAGGAGATTAGTAGATTTCTCATATTAGTTACAAGATCCTTAATTAAGATTCTAAAGTCATGCATTTCCATTAAAAACATGATTATATAATCTTGGCATGCGTACTAGCATGGGAGGGCGTAATCATGCAAATCAACCATTAAACTACAATATAACCTAGATATTCTACAATTATATTGCTTAAATCAATTACAAAAGAAGTCAATCAAGAAGCATTAAGAATTAGTTGATTAAATCACTTAAAGCATGAATATTCGTTCATAAAAATTAAATCATAATAACAAAATAAATCTTCATTACTAAGCCTACTTTCATAGCCATGGTTATAACTTCGATCATGATTAGAAACAAACTCAAAAATCATTAAATCAAAAGACATGTTCAACAATTGAATTGAAGAGTTAAAAGAAGAAAAACCGATCATGTAGTCAACTTGCTTTATGATTTAGTGGCTGCCAATGTCAGGACCCATCCAGAATCCCCTACCAGAACATTAGATAAGCTTTGATCCTAGGGGAAACACTACTAGACCATTCTACGGAAAATTCGGTAGTATTTCCCCTAAAGGTTGAGCATGCCCCGAAAACTTCTTGCACAAAACACACTCCTATATATCATTGCATTATTCCTCCCACCTTATTACAAGATATTTCACAAATTTTTAGGATTTCTATCATAATAGAATAGAGATAAAGACATGAGAAACAATTTATTAAAACATAAATACCTTTATAATTCATATCCGCCTATACCACTTAGTATAATTCTATACCTCTATACCACTTTAAGAACATATGAAACGCATAAATGTAGAAAGAAGGGTAACAAAACAGCAACCACAATAACAATAATATTAAATATTGTTTTAATGATAATAATGATAATAATAGTATTAGTACAACTTATCCGTGGACTATCATACATGTCTAAAGGCTACCGCTTGCCCAAGGGCTATCATACTTGCTCAATGGCTATTGTTCTTGCCCATAGACTATGATACTTGCCTGAAGGCTACTGTATAATAATATTAATAATAAATGATAATAACAATAAAAATCATAATCATAATAATAATAATAATAATAATAATAATGAATAAATAAATAATAATAATATTAATAACAATTATAATAATCACAATAATTAATAATAACAACTACGATAATAATTGACAAAATTTTTACTGGTAAATACCACTAATAAAAGTAACAATAACAACAACAACAATAATAATAATAATAAATAATGGAAATAACAATAAAAATAATCATATTAAATAATAATAACAAATATAACAATAATAATAATAATAATAACGATAACAATGATGATAATAATAATAATAATAATAATATTAATAATAATTATAATAATCACAATAGTTAATAATAACAACTACGATAAAAATTGACAACAGTTTTAATGGTAAATATCAATAATAAAAATAACAACAACAACAACAACAACAACAACAATAATAATAATGATAATGATATTAATAATAAAGATGATGATAATAATAATAATAATAATAACCAATAATAATGATAATAATAGTCAATAAATAAATAATAATAACCATATCCATTACATGTCTCTCACTGCACATTACAATAATAATCTTATCACTGATACTTAGACTTCCATCCAAAATATCAATTACATGTCTCTCACTGCACATTATATTGATTTTAACTGGATGCTTCACAAATGAATTTTAAGTTTTTGTGTGGTTCATAATCATAAATGAGTGACAATAGGGAAGGTAATTGAGAATTGTTTATATGAATGGGGTGTTGAAAGGGTGTTTACAATCACAGTTGATAATGCTTCTGCAAATAATGTGGCAATAGACTATCTTAAAAGAAAATTGAATAATTGGAAAAGGGTGTATGTTGGATGGTGACCGCTTATACATGAGATGCTGTGCATATATTAATAATTTGATTGTGTTGGAAGGTTGAGGGAAGCACATGACTCTATTACTAGTATTTGTAATGCAGTGAGATATGTTAAATTTTCTTCTACTAGATTACAAAAGTTTAAGGAATGTGCTATTCAAGAAAAAATTGAAAGCAATTCTCTTGTGTTTTTTTGATGTTCCAGCTAGGTAGAATTCCACCTACTTAATGTTCGAAACAACTTTGAAATTCCAATAAGCTTTTAAAAGGTATGAAAGGGATGATGGTCATTATGTATGCTATTTTAAGGAGGATGATGTTGGTAGAAAAAGGGCTGGACCACCCAAACACATTGATTGGAACAATGCTCTTGTTTTTGTTAAGTTCCTTAAAAGCTTTTATGATGTAACTTTAAAGTTTTGTTCTTCATTGCATGGTAGTTCCAATGCTTATTTCCATAAAATTTGTTCAATTCAATCTCAATTAGATGCATGAAGTTTAAGTAGTGATCAGCTTTTAAGTGATATGGCAACTAAAATGAAGTGAAAGTTTGATAAATATTGGGGTAAAATGGATGATATTAATCCATTTTTGTTGATTACAGCTGTGCTTGATCCTGGATATAAATTGGACTATATGGAGTATTGTCTTGATATTTATGTTGAAGATGTTGTTGGTATCATGACTAAGAATTTGAAAGAAACTCTAATGTCTTGTTATGATTGGTATAAGGTAAGTGAAGTGATTCTTGATTGCAGTCAAGATTCAAAGGATAAAGAACTTGAAATTGTGCGACTAATGAAAAAAATTCAAATGTTAATAGTATTGTCTTGTGAATTTAAATTTAAAAGGAAAAAGATAGCAAAGGAATCTATTGAGATTAGAAATGATGTGGATAGTACTTATTGGAACCTTGTGAAGATGTATCAAATAAAGATTTTGATATTCTTAATCGGTATCCTATCTTGTCCAAACTTGCAAAAGATGTATTTGCAATCCAAGTGTCAACTGTGACTTCTGAAAGTGCATTTAGTATCAGTGGAAGGATTCATAATCCCTTTCAAAGTTCTTTAACCCCCTAGAATAGTGGAAGTTTTAGTGTGCATCTAAAATTGACTTAAAGCTTCTCCGATTGTTATAGATTCTATATTGAAGATGTGGAATATTATAACAAATTAGATGTAGGTAATATGTATATATATACCATATGCAATTGTTGCTTATATATAAATTTTTAAATATAATTTATTGCTAATTTTACTGTCTTGATATCTATAGAGCTTATAGAATCAACTAAAATTAGTGAATCTGTCAAAGTTAATTGGCTTATGATTTACCAAAGTTTTGAGGTAAAATAATTATGCATATGAATGTATTATTTTATATTTTTTGTTCGAACAATTTTAATTTGATTTTGTAGAAGTGAGATGATGAATATTAATATCTGCTACTTGATGAAATGTATAATGTGCATTTGTTGCTCCTTTTCTTTTTTATTTTGTGTTTTTTGTTTTTGTTTTTAACATTGATGAGTGTTTATAGATATTATAATTGCATATTGAATTACTCTAATTGTATTTTATGCTTGGATGACTATGGTTTATTGTTTATATCTTATGTTTGGAAGACTTTTAATTTGTATTTTATGTTGAGTATAGTAAGTTTCAAACTATTAACCAATCCAAATTAAACTGATCATAAATGATTTGGGTTTACAACTGCAGTGGTTTGGGCTGGGTTCTTCTATTAGGTAAATCAAAAAGTATAGATTGGGTTGTGTTTTGGTCTAAAACCAAACCAACCCAACCCATGCCCATCCCTACTTAATGTATCCTTCCTAGACAAAGCACATTAATATTTACTAATATTAGATATGCAATATTATAGAGCATGAAGATTCATATAAAGGGAATCTAGCAGATATGTTTATAAAGGTTGTCACACCAGAAAAGCTGAAGTTGTATAGAAATATAGCTAAAATGGATGTTAGGTGACCACCAGTTTTAAAATACAGCTAAATGGGGAGAATTTTGATATCCGATCGATCTCCTAAAGTCTAGCTCATTAAGATTTTTTACTTGTTCTCTAAATTTACTTAGTGGCTAAGTTAGTTTATAGAGAACTCAATCTTATAAGCCTATAAATAAGTGTAAGGCTTTCAGTTTAATGTCATAGGTAATAAAAAATTTTGAGACTCCAAAGAAAGCCTTAAGAGAAGTTTTTTTTTTTTTTTTTTGGTATTAATTTCTGAAGAGAAATAATAATGCATCTTTTTCTTCTTTATCTTTTTTTTTCTATGTTTTATTTTTTATGTTTTTCGTGGTCAGAAAATAAATGGTTGTACAAAAATTATTGAGTCCTTGAGAGGGTATATTAGACTTTTTCCTTGGCAAAAACATGGAAATCACAGCCTATTCCTCACTAATTTATATAAGTGTTTTTATTATTATTTTAAGCCATTTTCAACTCCTCATGCAAAATCAAAACCTAGAGCTCTTCTCTTTAACCTTTTCTCTCCCTCGCTTTCAAAAAGCTCTCCACCTCCTCTTAAAATTCATCCTTTCCTTCTTAGTATCTTCTTTACCAAACCTACCACATCATACCTTCAATCTCTAAGCTTGTTCTTGTTGAAAACCATTAAAAATGTATGGTTTTCTTGAAACCTTTTTGGTTTTGCTTTTGTTGTCAATGAGACTTGCTTTGAGAAAATGGGTTGATTTTGTTGGGTTTTGGTTAAAGATTTTCAATAATTTATGTTTTAGAGTATGAATATGATGGCTTATAGTATCTTGCTCTTGATGCATGGTGCATGTTGGTCTTAATATAATCTAGCATCTTTGTTAAAGAAAAACTCTAGAGTTTGAAGCTCGATGAACTCGAATGGCATGGAAGCTTCATCATGAGTTTTTCTTGTTCTTTTCCTTATTTCTTTTTGAAAATCTTACTTAGCTTTTGTTATGAAATTTTGTGTGTGGTGGTTCTTAACTTTTAAATCTTGATGCAAGTTAATTTTATTGAGGTTTAAAAGTGAAAATGTTTGTTTGTTGGGAATATGTTGAAACCTGGACTATGTGAGCACTTGAGCATGAATTTCTTTAGATTTTCTTGTGAACCAAGGTTTGAGCTTTTAATATGCTTTGGGTATTTGTGTCTAGATGCTTATTCTTGCCTTGCATGTAATGATGTATGACTTTTGAAATAAGTTTTTGTTCATTTTCTAGTTTATGTTCAACCGAAAAATTTTGTCCAGATTTTTCCCATTAAGGTCGTTGCAATTTCTTGACATTTTCTTTTGAAATTTTAGTTCTACGTTGTTGATAAGTTAATATTGGCTTGATTTTATTAGTGCATGTGGAAATGTTGAAATTTTGTGAAGGGAAATCTTGTTTTGGAAGTATTTTGGAACGGGTTTAGAAAAATGCTTGTTCTTAATAAATTTCTTTTGATTTTGTTTAAAACTCCTCTAAAAGTCATGTTGGAAATTTCAAAACTAGTTTCAGAATAACATCTTTTTGGCCACTTTTGATCCTTCTTAAACCATGAGTTTTTCATTCTTGTTTTGTGATTTTTGTTAAAATCTTAAACTAAATTTACTTGAAAGTTTTCAATGAGTAAACTTTCTCTTGCTTGATGTTCATTTATATACTATACAAGAACTAAGTTTTTGGCATAAAAGTTTTAGTTGCTTTTAAATACAAACCCAAGAGCCAAATCTTAGGTCATAACATTTTCCTTTTGTTTTCTTTTAAAATTTAAATTGGTTTTGTTAAGTGTTTTGGAGCACTGGTAAAAAGTGGTGTCTTTCAAACTTGCATGTTGTGGAACAAGTTTAAGAGCTAACACTCCACTTATGGTTTTTTTAGCACTTTCAATCGAGTTGATGTATCTCAAGTGTGTTGTATGTTTAAATCCTATTAGTTTAACGTTTGATTAAATTCTTTGGCTTCTATTTAAAAATCTCTTTGAGTTTCAAATTGTTTTGGGAACATTTAGTGTTGATATTTTCCAAAGCTTTCAAATGGAATCTTGGACCTGTTTAATGGTGTCAAACAATCTGAGATAATTCTTGTTATATTTTGTGTTAGTCTTTTGATACTTCGAATGGAAGTTGTAGTTGCTTAGTGTGTTAGGCCTGTGAGCTATGCTTTATTATTCCTAAAGTTTTCATTGCATGACTGTCCAAGATTTAAGTTTAATTGGCTGAATCCAAAATAGAATGTTGCAGCTTATTTTACCTTGCATGGTGTTTCTAAAAAGTCTCATTAGTTTTGTTTGAAATGTATTTCTTTACAATTTAAGTGTGCATTATGGTTCCTAAATTTGGTGATAAATTATGTGGTGAACTTTAGTTTTATTTAATGGAATTTAGTTTTCATGGCGATTTGTTTAACGGAGTATTTCCTTGCCCGACTATTAATTTCTTTGATTTCTTCGTTAAATTTATTTTGTAGTGATAAAGGCATGAGTTTTAAATTTTTGTTTGAGTTTAAAGAGTTATAAAAGAACTTATTCTAGCATCTAAGAACCATAATGAATTTTATCAAAAGAACTTATTCAAGCATCTAAGCACTATAATGAATTTTTTTAAACTTGGAATTGGAATTGTAAAGTTGGGCATTTGAGCATGTGGTGGACAGCTAATAAGGAAAGGCTATGGTACAAAGATGAGTAGAATGGAAATGTGAAATGGTTAAGGTTATAATCGGATTTGTATGTTTGGAATTGATTTAATTATGGCTTGGACTTGTAATGTGAATTAATGTATTGCTTGAATTATTGGGAAAGAAATTTATTTTGGGATTGGCGGACTGAAACTACAAAGGGTTAAAAGAAACTATTTGGTTTTGGTTTGTTAAAGCGGAAAAGAAAATCAAGTTCTATTTTATAATTTGAGGTTAAGAAATTTTTCTTAAAATAAATAACGATTATTAGACTTGCAAAACCTACTTTTATTTCTTAGTTAATATAATTTTATAAACTTCATTGTGGAAGACATTTGGAGTTAAAAATTATTTTTATAAGGTTAAGAAATGAATTTTTCTTAAATTGGTGACTTATGGACTTGTGTTATAAATTATGATACTTATAAGGTATTTTGGAACTTTAAATGATTTGATTTTTGAAGTTTAGTTTTGGAAAAACTTATTAATAAATTTTTTTTGGACTTTTAATTTATTTCTTGGAAGATAAGTTATTTTGCTTGGATTACAAGTTTTCTCTTTAATTAGATAATTGGTTGATGATCGATGTGTTGAATTGAATGGTGAAGCTAAGTTTTATGTATCAGGCTTGTTTGATGTTGGGTTTTTTGTGGCAAAAGACCAAATTCAATAAATGGAAAATACAAATAGGAAGAAAAACTGTAGATAAAATGGTATATTGTTTTGGTTAGTTTGAATAACCTATAATAGAAATGATGATATGTAAAGTTCTTGTTGTAGTCTGAGAGGTTTGGAAATAGAAGCTAATTAGAAGATATTGGTTACTGTACATATTAGGGAGCACCACTGTAGGACTAAACAAGGGGATATTGTTGGACTAAGAATTTGAACTGTATTGTGAGTAAGGTTCTCCTTAAACCCTATTTATGTTTGGTCTATTTATATAATGCAATGTTTCATTCATGCATCCATGAGCATGACATATAGAAATTTTATGTGACTTGCATAGTTTTAGTAAAAGCTTTCTAATTTATAGTTTGTGATATTATAATTACTACTTATCTACTTTGAAAAGGTTGCTTCAGTGATATATTGTGATTGAAAACATTTAGAATTATATAAGCAATTTATATCAAGCATAAAACATGTATCTATTATGTCATATGAACCTATTTTATAAAAAGTGATTTTTCAATGGATTCTATAAGGTGCACTGGCTTAATTTCATAAATTTGTTTTAAATAGACCTTAAACCTTAGTATACAACTAATGACATATGGATATAGATATGACTATGATTTGATTATGATTGATTATGATTTGATTTATGAAATTACCTCTGATTGGTAGACTTAATCGAACCAATTATAAGGTCTAGAGATAAGGCTATCCTATAGCCCCAACTTGATCACCTAGAGAGACAAACAAAGGTTGTTCTATGGTTGCGGGCTTGATCACCACTTGGAGACAGAGAAGTCTTACCTCTAGATTTGAGGTTGGACACCAAATAAAGGTGGTAATCCATGTTCACGTGTCGGGTTTGTGTCGACCTGTTTATTAAATGTGTCAGATATCTAAAATACTAATCCGACCTGTTTATAAATAGGTCAACATGACACGACTTGATTAACACGATTACTTTAATATATCATGTTGATCTGTTAACCTATTAACCTAAATATTGACCTGTTAACCTGAAAATTAACTTGTTCATTAATATATCTATTCTACTAACTTAAAAATCAAGCTTCTTATTTGAAAATGATTTTAAAATAATAATTAAAAAAACAACATAAGAATAATTTAAGCATTAAAAAATTAAGATACAATATTTAAATTTCATAGTAATATACCCTCTAATTATATTTGTAATATTTAATCGTGTGGTGGAAAGGAGTTTTAATGATCTGAATTTTTTTATGTTTTTATTTTTATTTTATTAAAGAATTTTTTTTTTTTGTCTTTAAAAGATTAATAATAGAAAACTACTTTTATAAAGTTTTTTTAATTTATAATATCTTTTACTTATTAAATATTATATTATGCATAAAATTATAATTTAAAATTAAATTTAAATGGGTTGTAATAGGTATATAATTGTAGCGGGTTGAAACTGACACGTTTAATAAATAGATCATAATGGGTTAATTATGAGTTAAATAGGTCAATTCGAAAATGACAAGAGTAATAATCGTGTTAAACGGGTTAATCCGATTATGACCGAACTCATTTATGATAAACCTAAACTCATTTATTCCGTATCGTCTTCGAGTCGTATCACCATGTTATTACCAAAATTGTCACCTCCATCACCAAAGACTGAAAGCAAGGTTATGGTATGATGAGTATGATTATAAGATGATATTGTGATTATGTTAAAACGGTATTGTTTTTCTTCCTACTTGAGTTAAGTATGCCTTCCAAGTAGTTTAGCTGTTATTGTAATCTTCCGTATTAGATAATAGGATATTATTTTATTTAAATACCTACTAAAAATATATAGCTTGATGCAAATATATGCTTATACTTTAAGACATTTAAATATATAATAAATCAAATATAACTTTTCTAAGTTTCTTTTAAACCAATTTTAATACACAATATTCTCAGCTAAAAAAATAAATAAATAAACAATAATTTAAATTTTCTAGAATATTAAAAATATCTAAAGAATGATTTTAATATATAACAATTTCTTTCTATCTCTGTTTTTCAAATTCCCGACCTCCCATGTATGGGTATAAGTGATATACTAACTGAATCGATCGCACTTAACTCTCTCTCTCTCCATATATATATATATATATATATTTCTATATTTATATTTCTTACAAAAAAAAAATTAAATTATTGACACGTGTAATTTCAAAACTATATATTGCATTTGCATTTTGGTCCTTAAATACTATTGTTGTTGTTTTTTGTTTTTGGATACAAAATCCCTCTGAACTACATCTTTTGATATATTAATGTTCTTTTGATAGGGCAATTGGGAGGAATAAAATACAACTTAGTAGTTTAGAAGTACACATGTAATAATGATTAAAAAAAGTACAAAAAAGGAAAAAAAAAACCATTAAGATAGTTTGGAGGAGATGGAATTGAAATATATGGTGAGGAAGAGAATTAAGATGATGATGGCATGATTTGGTTTGAGAAAGAGAGAGAGAGAGAGAGAGAGGAATGGAAGAGTTTGGTTTGGAAGGTTGTTGGAAGAAGATTTAATTTTGTATTTTGCATGTGAGTTTAAATTGATCAAGGTTCGAATAAATAGGTAATATCTAGTACTTCATAAATTTAAAAACTAGTAAGGCAAAATTTGAAATTGATATATAAATTAAATCAAAAAAAATTATGGGGGCCACACTTAAATTAATATTCAATTTTATTTTATATAAATATATTTTATTTAAAAAAAAATTTGGGGATAATGCCTCTCCCCATTAATAGTTCCATCAATGTCCATCGGCAAATTAATGACATCTCACTTGTTGAAAGCAGACAACTACAGAGCCTTATCTCTAGGGGTGCCAATTTGCCCCTTGGTGCTCCATCTCCACAATGCCACACCTTTATATGTACCCATCCAATATATATTATATATAATATATATATATATATATATATTTTTTAATACATTGATTATAAATTCAAATTTTTTTGTTTATTTTTTCAAAGTGGAAATAACAATATTTTAAATAATATTTAAAAATAAATTTGTTTATATTTTTTTCATAAATAAAAAGTTCAAAAAATTAAATGAGGAACTGGGGTGGGAAATGGGGAAACCTATCCTGACTCGAGGAATCTCCACCCTATTCAGCCTCCGCTATAACCATGGAATGAGACGTGCACAGGTATGAAAAATCCACATGAGATAGGGTACAAGGAAAGCCGCTATGGTTCTGCCTTGCTTTGTTGCCATCTTTACCTATCTCTTCATCAGGACTGAACTCTCTATTTTGTTATATTATATATCTTCTCCTCCTCCATCTTTTCATCCATCTCTTCCAACAACCTTCCAAACCAAACTCTTCCATTCCTCTCTCTCAAGCTAAACCATGCCATCACCATCTTAATTCTCTTCCTCACAGTTCCATTCCCTTCAAACTATCCTTATTATTTTATTTTATTTTTTTACTTTTTTTAATCATTATTGCAGGTGTAGTTCCTAAATAAATAAGTTGTATTTTGTACATCCTAATTACCCCAACAGATGTAGTTCATAGGGTTTTTGTATCCAAAATGAAAAAAATAAGAACAACAACGTTTAAGAACCAAAATGAAAATGCAATATATAGCTTAGAAATTACACATATCAATAATTTTGTTTTATTTTATTTTTTGTAAAAATATATATATATATATATATATAATAATCAAGTGAAATTGGTTCAATTGATATAAGGAAAAGTTGTCAGTTCAAGAAATCAAGAAAAAATGAAATTATTCTTTATTAAAGTTATTTTATTAGATATTTCTAATACTTTAGAAAATTTAAATCATTTTTGTTTATATATATACTTTTTTTGCTGGGATATTGTTTATTAAAATTGGTTTATAAAAAATTTTGAAAAGTTATAATTGATTTATTATATATTTAAATCTCTTATACTATACATTTATCTTAAGTTATGTATATCTAAATAAAATAATAGCATACTATCTGATAGGGAAAAATTACAATAACACGCTTTCTAGTTTAAAATTTTTGCAAGATCGCCATGGCACTGTTTTTTTTTTAATTTTTCTTTTTTTTTTTTAAAGAAACTTACCTTCTAGTTACATTTGTATTGCAATTTATCATTTTTCACTTAAAAATAGATAATTATAGTCAAAATATCTAGTGAAAAGATTCCACCTAAAAATAAATAAAGCACCAACAAATTGTAACCTTAAAAGCCCATAATCAATTGTCCAACAGGCTCCTCAAAAATAAAAAATAAAAATAAAAACTGCCGGACAGGCAAACGCCATTGCAGAGCCATGGATTTTCTCATTTTTGAATGAAGGAAAACAACTATTTCATCAAATCTAAAGAATAAATTAATCCAAGATTAATAATTTAGCTTAGAAGTTTTAGAGAACAACAATTGTTAAGAGCAAATATGGTGATCCTGTAAAAATTCTAAACCAGAAGGTATGTTATTGTTATTGTAGTTATCCGTATTTTATATCTACAAATTTGGTACTTAACGCATTCATGTCCCTAATACTAGAATATTGATGGTATTATTGTTTTCGACTCATATTCCAATAAGTTTCAATCTGACTGGACAGTGCAAAGTAGACACCGCATTACACAATCAATTGTTAACCACTAAGAGCCGAAAATATATATTTAAATCAACCCTATTATATATATAATTGGAATTTTTATATTTTTGCACTCCTCACATTATTTGACATGATAACAAGAAGATTTTCAACATGCATAACTATATATATATATATATATATATGACTTCTACAGTATGAATGCATTCAAAATTGATGTTTTTTTATGAAAATATTGATTTTATTATATACTGTATATGCAAACGTCGATGCTTTTTTATTTAAGAAATATCAATTTTAGATGCGGTTTGCACTTTTTCTATATATATAGATCATTAATTTATTTTTATATAATTTATTTATTTATTTTTTTTAACAAGGGATTAAAAAGAAAAAAACAAGGAATGTAATTATTGATAGCTAAGTAATTGAATTTGGTGTTTTGTCATATTTCATTCTAAAAATTATTTTACGGAAAGCACAATAGCTACGATTGGTTTAATTGATGATAGTATTCTGCATAATACCATCGTGATGATAAGACTTTTCGCCCGTGAACACTTCTGGGTTTATAATCGTGTTATAACCGATTGATGACAGCTCAGTATATGAGTTTAGAACTAGATAATTTGTTGGGATGTGATAGCCTTAAGGGCTTTCAATAAAAGTTAGGTAATAGTTCTGAGAT
The DNA here is from genome assembly GCF_031755915.1 of Ziziphus jujuba. Lineage (NCBI taxonomy): Eukaryota > Viridiplantae > Streptophyta > Magnoliopsida > Rosales > Rhamnaceae > Ziziphus > Ziziphus jujuba. The sequence goes on along the minus strand of NC_083381.1, from coordinate 4,514,383 downwards.
CAAATCTGTTGTCATCAAGTTGGCTAAGATGCTGATTTTATGAGTGACTACATAAACGCAAAATCAACAAATCACGGATGCGCCTAGTGAAAATATGAGAGAAATAACTAAATTTTTTGTATTTCCTAGTTTACTCATATTTAATTTTGTGCCACGTCCTTGTAATCCATTATAACATCCCACTATAATAGCTAATATATATAACCCATTACATACTAGCTAATTCTACACAAAATTTTTGAAGGTTTTTGGATTGCATATAATAATTTTCAAATAAAATATATATATATATATATATAGTCCGTTGTGATCCGAATATTTTTATCATATAAATGTTCATAAAGATAATTATTTAAAAAAAATAATTATCAATATTATTATATAAATATAAATACATAAATATAAAAATAATTATTTAAAAAAATAATTATCAATATTATTATATAAATATAAATACATAAATACAAATATTGACAGCGATCTTTATGAATATAGGTACAACAAAAACATGTGTGGATGTCCCCGTTATAAAATTTATATATATATATATATAATAAAGAAAAAATAAACTGCAAACCTTACCTTAAAAAAATAATAATGATAAACAAAAGATTTTAATATCTGTGTATATGAGAAATATATGGACAAAATGCAAGGCCTTATCTCTTTCAACAGAAAGAAATTCCATTACGTTTCTTTGTTGTCGTCTTATATCGTACATCATAATCATCACTTCCAAACCTTCTCATTTCCTTTGTTTTTCTCTTTCTCTCGCACATACAACACACAGATACAAACCAAAATCAAACAATGCCATCATCATCATCACCACCATCATCGTCGCTCTCTTCTCAATCCAACCCCTTCCAAACCATCCTAGACTCGGCCCGTCCATTCATACGTGGAGAGCTCGAATCCATTGACAAAAACCTCCCTTCTCTCGTCGCCGTCTTGCGCTCCGTCGGATCCGGCGAGTGCTGGCACAAACACGGCAGCTTTCTCGAACACCTCGTCGACATATACCGCATTCTCAAGCTATGGAAAGCTCAGGACTCCGTCTGCCTCTGCGGTCTTTTTCACTCTGCCTATTCCAATTCCTATGTCAATCTCGCCATTTTTGATCCTTCAACCGGCCGCGACGTGGTTCGTAGCCATGTCGGAGAAGCTGCAGAGCGGTTGATCCACCTCTTTTGTATTGTCCCTCGGCAGCCATTGATCCACGACGATCTTCTATTCCATTACACGGATTCGGAGCTCGAAGAACATCTCAAACAGTCTGAGATTTCGCTCAGAAACGCAAAAGAGAAAGGTCTGTTCAACGAAGAAGAAGGCTGGAGGAGGAAACTTCAAGCTTTACTTCCTTCCGATGGGGTAATTGTGAAGCACATCAAGACTGGCGAAGATGTTAGAGTTTCGAGAAGGTTGGTTGCAGTGTTTCTGATGATGACAATGGCGGATTTCAGCGACCAGCTTTTCGGTTTCCAAGACGAATTGTTCGATAACTCGAACGGGAAGCTCGAGTTCAAAGGCAACAACTATGTGGCTCTTTGGCCTGGAAATGGAAAGCCAGGGTTATGGATGAATTCGATCTCTAGGATGGGAGCTTTATACTCGTTGATTATGAGAGAGGAAGAGATATTCATCGAAAAGAGGAAAAGGGTTGGTGGGGAAGATCATGATGGAAATCGAGATGAAGATTTGGAACTTGTTATACCCCCGGTGTTCGAGAATTGCACAAAAGTTTTGGATGCAAAAGACCAAATAATTGCAAGAGATATGTATTGGGAAGCTGTTTGTGAAGAATCCAACAAAGGGTTGGAGAGAGCAGAGGAGTTGCTATTAAAGTGTATAGAGAAAAACCCATTTGTTGGAGAGCCACATGTGGTATTGGGTCAGGTTTATTTGGCGAAAGGGAGATATGAGGAGGCTGAGACAGAAGCTGAAAATGGGGTGAGATTAATATTGGAATGGGGTAGTCCATGGGATAAGAGGACGTCTTGGGAAGGATGGATTGCTTGGGGAAGAGTTTTGTATATGAAAGCAAAAGAGAAATCTTGGCCACAACATTCATGGGGAATTCTCAATTTGGGACTTGTCAAGTAAGATTATTGTATGGGGTTCTGGTTTGTTTTGACATATGGTATGGGACTCCCGAATTTAATAATCAAAATCCCTTTCTAGGTTTTTTTTTTTTTTTTTTTCTTTTTCTGGTTGGGGAAATGATCACTCAAGTTGTACAGGAAGGTTATTAATGAATAAGGGATGTCTTTTCATTTTGTGTATGTTCCAGATCCAGAAATGGTTTTTTACTTTTATTTCTCCTTGTCATTCATGGATAGTTTCATGTTTTTAAATTGTCTTGAGCTTATGAAATTTGAGGAGAAATAATTTGTTAATTTCATCTTAGTTCTAGTTTCATGAATGCTTTCTGCCTGATTTCTGATTATGTTTATTCAGAAAATGATCATAAGTGTACTTTCTGATTTATTTTTATGCTGAAAATATTTATATAAAATATACAAATTTAATACTTGACAGTGTGTTTTGCATTTTGATTATTTATATCAAAGTGGCTTAAAAAACAAGGGTTGGAGGGAAGATTCATGTTATAAAAAATAAAAAATAAAATAAAAAAAAACAAAACAAAGCAAAAAAGAAGGCACTAATTTGCTCCATTTTTTTATTTTTTTATTTTATTGAACGGCCACTCCACTTTAACTTTATTGGCGAGAAATGACGTGTAGGCCGGGGGATCATGTGCTTTGATGTTGGGTCTATTTTAAATTTTTTATTTTTTCTTTATTTTGGTTTTTATTATCTCCCTCTTAACTGCCACTAGAATATTTGTTATTTGTAAACAGTTTTTGATATCAAAAGATTAAATTAATAATAATTTATGCAGTAGACTTTTTAATTAATATATACATATATATATATATATATATTTGTTTTTGGTACTCACGGTTAGTTTATACGCATTTCAGCTAGCTTTTTATGGTTCTGGGTGATGCTAAAGGCACTCCCGGCGTGGTGTATTTAGTTGATAGCATTTGATGTAACTGAATCCTTAGTGTCCGGTGTGGTTGATATTTGTTTGAAAAGTCAATCAAAGAATCAGATAGAGATATGCTATGATATGATGTTGATCATTTTCACTTTTTCCATGTTATCTTATAAAATTAAAATATTTTAATTAAATAATTATTTTATGTATAATTTATTTTAAAAATATAAATTTATATAAAAGCGATCGACAATTTATTTATGTTAAAAAAAAAAAGAAAAAAAAAACTGTATATAGTAGTAATAATGAATGAATGGTTAAAATTCCATTAGGAACTAGCAATTTGGTCCCAAATGTATTACTATTTTAAAGGACTAAATTATAATTTGTCAAATGTAGAAGGTGTTTATAAGGGGATAATACAAAACCTTCAGGGGAATATTACTTTATAACCCCTAAAATTTAGATTTATTTGGATGTAGCATTAAAAATGAATGAATGGAAAAGGTTGGGAACTAGCAATTTGGTCGATCCCAAATATACTATTTTTTTAGAGGACCAAATTATAATTTCTCAAAAGTAGAAAGTGTTGTACTATGGGGTAATAATACAACACATTCAGGAGAATATTAGTTCATACCCCCTAAAGTTTAGATTTATTACAAATAAATCACTTATGGCCTGTTTGGCCAGCTGTTTTCAGAACAGTTTTCTGTTCTTGAAAACAGAAATTTGTTTCCAAAACAATTTTATACCTGTGTGGCCATTTGTTTCTAAAAACAAATTCTGAAAACAAGTTAAAAAAAAAAAACAAAATTGGGAAAACATCAAAAAGATGTTTCCACCTGTTCTCTCACCTTGGCCTCTCTTCTCTCTCACCTTCGTCACTCGACCAGCTCCTTCACTGGCCTGCGAAACGTTCACCGCTCGTCGACCCACGCACACCAGCTAACTTTCATTGAACAGATCTCGAATAGTCAGCCGTGCCTTCAACAAATTCGAACAGATCTCTGCTGAAGTTCACCGATCTCTGCTGAAGTTCACCAATCAGGTTTTCCTCGCTTCTCTCTTTCAATACTGGTTGGATTCTATCTGTTGATAAATTGTGTTTGTAATTTTTTTAGATTTGGGTTTAATTGCTTATTATTGATTGTGAATTTTTCTTGGTTAGCCTTTGAGTCTCATACCAATTCCACGATATGGCAAAAAAAATTCAGTAGGGACAATAGTGATTCCAATTCCATCAAAGAAATTAAATTAGGAAGTTCTGAATAATAATTGCTATTAGTTAATAATACAGCTATTTCACTTCACCCACCTCTTTTACAATAGCGGTTTTTGGTAAAACTCTCTTTTTCTCATGGAGATGTTGATGATGATGATGAAGAGGTTGGCTCAGTTTCTGGTTCTGGACTTATGAAGAGCAGAGTCTTTTAGAAATATATGCAGGAGGAGTAAAGCTAGTTTCCAGCTCTTCTCCATTTTTTCAGTAGAGGACACCCAAGATGATTATTTGATGGATCCTCTTGTAAGGTTGTTCAAATACGGCTGCAGCATTAAAGAGAGTGAAAAAAAAAATGGTGGGGTTAATTAGTCCTTCAATAAGTCCCGACTGAATTTTTTTTGCCATATTGAATTTCCCTTTTCTATGCCTTTGCTTTTTTGGTGATCTGGGTAAAAAGCTATACAGAAGATAATTTTGTGTGGGTATTTTCTTTTTTTGCTGTGAGACAAGGACGCCTAAAGCTTGGTCTGCAACACTCTTCCACTTAGTTAAAGTAGTGAACCAAAATACAGGACCAGTTGATAATTAAATCTTAATAGTTTCTTTTAACAAATTAATTTTCTTTACAATCAATTTATATATAAACTGGCAGGCTGCTCTGCTCATGAAGAAGAAATGACTTACCACTAGGAGCAAAAGAACTATCCCAAATGCTGGGAGTCCTCCCATCTTCGTTTGCTGCTCCTTCCACCTTCCATGGAATAATATATTTAACATAAACATCATTAATTACTTCTATGACTTCTTGCATGTATGTATTTATATATATATATATAGTAGGGGTGGGCAAAAACCGAATCGGACCGATCAAACCGACCAAACCGACATATTTGGTTTGGTTTGGGTTGGTTTTAATTTATTAATCGGTTTAGTTCTATTATATATATAAAAAAAAAACCGAAACGGTCGGTTCGGGTTGTAGGTTGGATGAAATTTATCCAACCCAACCCGCACCAAACCGATCATCAATTAAACTAACATTTTATTTTACTTTTATATATAAATATAGTATATACTTATAAAATAAAACTATTATTTTATTTATTGTGAGAATGGGATTGAAGAGTGTGGAAGAAGACTTTTTAAAATAATTTTTATTTTTATGGATTGTTAGTTTATTTAATTATAAGTTCATTTTAAAATTTAAGATTTCAAATATTGATTGTATTCTATTTTATAATTAATAATGGTTGTAGATTTGTTATAGAATTTATTTGTTGGTGTATGATGTATTTGTATAATTAGGTTGTAGTTGTAGACTTATATTATAGTTATATCATTTTATTTTGTATTATCTTACTTGTATTGTAGTTGTATGGTTTCATGTTGCATTGTAGTTAATAGTTAGTTTATTTGGTATTTTTGCTAGTTGAATGTATATTAAAATTATTTAATTTAGATAATAGCTTGAAAAAGATGCTTAATTCAAAATATAATGCATGAATATGATTGAAAATTGATAATTAAAAAGGCCTAAAAAAATTTTATACAATTTTGAACCCAATGTGTACAATTTTTGTTTCAAAATAGCATAAATAAAAAAATTTGGGCCTAGATCCAAACCGATCTAAACCGTTAACCCAACCCAAACCGACCAAGAATCATCGGTTTGGTTTGGTTTGGGTTGAAAATGGTGGTCGGTTTGGTTTGGTTCGTATCCAATCCAAACCGAATTGGTCGGTTCGGTTTAAAAAAATCTATAAAACCGAACCAAACCGCACCGAGCCCACCCCTAATATATAGTCCAGCTCTTATCATGAGATTTTATTTTTAAAAAAATGCATATATTTAAAATGATATATATGAGTCCGTACCACAATTTCATCAGGTATCCTAATGAAAAATTGTTTTATATATATATATATATATTATTTATATATAAAACAAAAAATATAAATGGACCTGATTAGCTGAGGTTCCAGCGCCAAAGACAAAGCCAGTAGGGAAATCTTGTCTGCTAAAAGCCTCAACCGCTAAGACCCCAACACTGGTATTTAGCACAAAAACAAGCAACAAACAGACTCTCGACAACCGCTAAGACCCCAACACTGGTATTTAGCACAAAAACAAGCAACAAACAGACTCTCGACATTTTTCTTTCTACCGATCACTACTAATTATGATTTAGAGAGAGAGAGAGAGAGAGAGTTTTTTGATCGAATTGCGATAAATACACATCGAATACACAGTCAATATAGTCAATAGTGATTTATCTTTTCATGTACCATGGGTTTTCTTCCTCCATTTCGAGGTGAAAGATATCATTTGCAAGAATATCATGGTAGAGGTCGCCAACCAAGAGGACCAAAAGAATTGTTTAATTATAGGCATTCTTCACTTAGAAATGTTATTGAACGTTGCTTTGGTGTGTTGAAAGCACATTTTCGAATTTTGAAAATGATGCCACCTTACAAGCAAAGTAGACAACCTTTGATAGTTATAGCTTGTTGTACACTACATAATTTCATTCGAAAGTGGGCACAAAATGATGTTATGTTTACACAATGGGAAGAAGAAGAACAAGAGATTGAAGATAAAGAAGCTAGTACAAGTGGATCAAACAATAGTATAGATTTGTCAGACAAAGCAGCAACAGCTATGGCAGCTTATCGCAATCAGCTTTCACAAGTAATGTGGCATGACTATGTTATTCATATGTAAAATTAGTAATTTAATGGATATTTATAGTTGGAGATTTTATATATTAGACTTATAAAATTTAATTTCCTATTAGCAACAATTATTTTATTATATACTATCAACTACGTTTTATTATATAATAATAGACAAAAAAATTCAATGGAAAAAAAAAGTTATATTAGATTTCAATACATATTTTATATTATATATGTATATAATTCATTAATATGGAAATGAATTAATATTATGTAAATATATATAAATATATTATAGCTACATATATTATATATAAATGAAAGAAAAATAAATAAAAACCTTGTATGTAACCCAAAAAAAAATAAAAAATAAAAATAAAAACAAAAAACTGTTTAAAAACATGTAACCAAACATATTTTCTATTTTTTGGTATTGAAAACTATTTTCAAAAATCAATGGCCAAATGCTCCTTGTTTTCATAAAACAAGAGAAAACAGTTTTCTGTTTTCATTTCTGAAAACAATGTTTCAAAAACAGAAAACAGAAAACATGGCCAAACAGACCCTTAGGTTTTTAAAATATCAAATTTAATCCCTGCAAGAATTTAATCCCTTTCATTCTATGTCCTATTGATAAGGACAAATATATCATTATACTTTAGAACATTTAATTATATAATAAATCGAATATAGCTTTTCTAAATTTTTATAAACCAATTTTAAATAAACAATATCTCAGCAAAAACAAATTAAACCAAACAATAATTTAAAATTTCTAATAAAATAATTTTAATAGATAACAATTTTAAATTTTCTAAAAAGATTTAAAATTGAAATAAAAATTTAAAAAATCTGACAAATCAAATACAAAATTTAAAGTATGTAACATAGCATTTATCAAGAGAGTGACAGAGAAAGGAGAGAGGAGTAGTGGATGACTAGGAAAAAAATAAATAAATAAAAGTGTCTGCATCCTCACCGAGCCCATGGCCCTCAGCAACCCTTATTTTTTTTCTTTTTTTAAAGGTTAGATTTAATGGTTTAATAGTGTTTTACTTGTGGATATATTGTGGAAATGACTGGAATTTTGGAGAAGATTTAACATTATCAAAAAAAAAAAAAAAAAGTTGAGTCCACATACGACATTCCAAAGCATTTCCAATAAAAATACAAATCCAAACAATAATTTCCCCTTGTAGAAAATAGAAAAATGCAAATCTATTCTCTCTCTTTCTCTCTCTAGAAGCAAGAGCACAGATCACTTAACAAAAAGAAGGAAAGAAATATAACAGTAAGAACTCAAAGTTTAGACAAAAATTAATCTTATTAATTTTCGCCATAATTTTTTGGTTAAAAGCCAATCTTAGAGATTTCAAGTAACATATGAATTTGTGGAGGCCACATTATGGTTCATGTATTTTTATTTTATGTTATTTTATTTCATTTTCTAGGACTAACATCCATAACACCCTACTAATTCTATGCGTTTAATAATGCCAAGAAGAGAAAGAAAGTAGATTTTGACTTTTGCATCCCCAGTTTTGATGTTGATGTATTTATTGCAAAGTAGATGTATTGTTTTAGGTATCTATCAAATCGGTATGATGAAATCGGCACCCCTCATAATAATAATAATATGTTGTCATAGAATTTGAAAATATATTTTATTTTGAAGAATTTCTATAGACAACAACTTAAATAATAATAAATGAAGAGTTAAATACATTTTATTATCCTCGTGTTCTTTCCTCCGATAACTTCTTCCTCTTTTCTCCATATTTTTAGCCATCATGACCATTATAGAAATCATAGGAAAAAAATTTTTCTTAACAAAATGTCTAATAGGAGAGGAAAAAAAAATGCCCATGAGGGATAGCTAGTAAAGAAGAATAGCAAAGAGAAATATCAGTGAAACTTATGTATTGTATTGATTCATTAAAATGTATATAGAGGGCTATATTTATAATTTCTACACATTCTATCTAAAGGCAGGACTTAATATGATAACCACTTAATTTATCTCTAACGGATTGGGTTTTAGTAGCGCTTAACACGTGTTGCAGCAATTCATAGTTCTACCATTTTGATTTGGAAAAATTACTGAACCATCTCTCTCTGTAAAATTGATATGCTTTGTATTTTCAAAAGTTACCGAATTATAAGATATATATATATATATATACAAACAATCCATCTTCCAACATATTAAACTTTTGAATAGAATATTTACCAAAAACAAAATTTTGAATAGAATAGTAATTCGTATCAATGTCAGAAAATTCACGAGATCAAAAAGTTGCCAGTTATATAATGTAAGGGGGAGTGAACAGACTAAATACTAGGGGGAGCAAACCTTGGATAAATACCATTGATAACATAAGAAGAAAATCTTATGCTGCCATTGATGCTATTGCATCTTTTATCCTTCTGCTCCTGCAAGTTGATGCCTCAGCTGCTATACACGACAACGATCCAATCATTATACAATTCATGCAAGCAATAGCTCCATATGATTAGAAGAAATATGGAACTCCTGTTATAATCTGGTTGCCGTCTCTTTCCTTTAAAAAAAATAAATAAATAAAATAAATGATATCTCTGGTTAATTGTTAGAACAGCACTAGTTAACGACATCCTTGACTTGCCTCCTCTTCAGTTTTAAAATTGTAATGAAGACACTTTCACTTACAAATAAACTACTGGGATGTCAGTATAATGTGAGGATTCTAATACAGTCTAAATCATGGAAAAGATCAGAACCATATTTACATAACAGGTTATGACAAAAAAAAATAATAAGAATAATAAAAATAAAAAAATAAAAAGTAACAAAATCAAGCAAAATAAAATGGGAACAACTATTTTTAAATTAATAGCAAGGACACAACTGAATGATTTTACTTCAAGATACTACAAAAGCATGGTTCCATGGAACCTCTATTGTTTAAGAACTAATAAGCATGTTCAGGTTTGTATGCAATTCTCACTTGATGGGGCAGTAAGCATTTCTTTCCATACACTTAACAAGTTAAAGAGCAATATAAAATGATATCATGCAAAAAGCTTGAATATTTACCACATTCTCATTGAAGCGCAATATAGAAGCAGCATTCTCAGAAATATAACAGTAATTTGGTACAGACCACACCTGCAAAAATTGAGAACTTGACCAGTCCACAGACCTATTAAAATCATTGAAACAATCAGTATAAAAGTTCATAGTCTTGTAGTAATAAGGCCCTTGTCTTTGAATCATGCACTTACAGTGTTTTTCTTCTTGGATGTGGAAAATGGCACCCAATTCATAATTTTTTCTGGAAATACTTTTGTTAAAGTTGAGATCAGATCATCAACTTAAAGGTGACTGTGGACCCAAAAAACCAACCGGCTCACAGAGACTAACCGCCATATTTCAATATCTTTGGGATCACTTCTCATCAAGTGAAAAAAATGGCCCCTCATGTGGAATTTCACAATTTTGACAAAGATCCTTACCTGTCAAATGAAAAGTTCAAAGCTGATGATGATGGTAACTCATGTAGATGAAGCGCAATAAAAGGCTTCTTATGCTTCAAGGACAATACAGTCTTACCCTGGTTGTAGGTGTAATAAAAGATGGGCAATTAAAAAGTTACGTTGAAAGAGGACATCCTAAGACATGAAGTTCATAGGATAAAAGCACTACTTAAATGGAACAAAACCAAATGTTTGCATTCTTATGAACAAAGGTTATTTGAACAGTTATGATATTAAAAAAAACAAAAATTCTTTGAAAAGTTCATATATCTGAAATGGAAATAAAAGTACATGATTGCTATGAATTTTAGACGTAAAAAAGCATATCAACTAATTAAAGAAAGTGGGTTGTGGCAATTATATGAACGAAATTATTATAAATACAGTAATCAGTAAACTTTAAGATACAAAATTGCCAATTAATCAACAATTTGAAAGAGGGTGTGACCTGATCAATGGTTCAAATATCAAGAGAAAGAGCACCATGTACACAAAGCACCTGGATAACAAAGAAGATGGACATATATAATGTATAAAAAAAGTACCAATACAACCAAAGAATGGAAAACAGATGCAAAAACATAACAATACATGTATTTATGTATGTATCTACGTATGCATTTATATGTAGAGCCCTGAGGACAGAAATTTTATGTTCCACCAATAATTCCTGAAAGTGTTTGATTGTCAGAAACGTCTGTAGATTCTGTACAATACCTCATACATACACTAGCATTTACATGCTTCCTCTGGCACCCATCACAAAAACCATATACCTAACAGAAACATGGAATATTACAAACATTAGTGATGCCACCAAAGCCTATACATTGATTTCTTTTATACACCAAATATGCTAGGTATTTATGCATACTGAAGTTCTTATTGCACAAATATTAAATTTCCTCTTATTGCACAAATATTAAATTTCCTCTTATTGCACAAATATTAAATTTCAAATAAGCCTACCATAGGAATTGATGGTTATAAAAACTTATAGATCTAAAGAAAACTACAACAAAACCTATCAACAGTGGAGTTCTTTCGAATAAAAAATTGGAGTTCTTTCAAATAAAAAAGTGCAGTTTTGTTTCAAGAAACTATAAAGCATACCTTGAAAATTAAACGAGCTTTGACGTCAAAGCGAAATGGTTTGTGGAACAATAAAAAGTAAAACCACCAATCTGATCTGTTATGCACCAATGACTCCTTGGTCTTTACCCAGGCTCTGCATTGAAGGCTAAAAGTGTCAATGTCATCACCTACACATCAGAAGTAAAATGGAATTCAAATATATGCACAATTTCCACCAAAGTTTAAGAGCCAATGATTAGGAAGGAATCTTCTTATAAAAGCATTCAGTCAAAGAGCAGGGGCAAGTGTTGTTTTTCTGTTACGTACCTTCATTTTTATTTTCCTTCTCTGCAAACTTCTAAAACTAGATCACCAAAAATCATGGCAAGAGCAAGTGCCAGCCTTAAAATGATGGAACATCTTAATATCACGAACAATTATCTCCCGATTCATGATGTTTGAGATGAGCTTCATAACATCATGGCAATTACCACAGATGCGTAGATTTTTGAAAATCCGTATTGTTTTCAGAGGATTGGTACTTATAAGGGCAAAACCAAGAGCCAACCTTTCACTATGGTATTGAAGGTGTTCCTTCTTTTCTGTTTCAGTTACATTATGAAGTACATTTGCTGTCTCCGGTATATAACCTGCTGATGCCAATTTTTTGTCTAGTTCCTCTAATTTTAAGTAAATATCCCCAATTCTAGGGTGTGAACAATCTTGAGAGACAAACACATGGACTTGTCCATCAACCTCAACCCAGCTACACCCAGGTTCCTTTTTAACATCCTGACTAGACATTAATTTCCTGACCTTTCTAACATCATCCCATCTACCTTTGGCAGCAAAAATATTTGATAGCAAAATATAAGTAGCATCCATCTCAGGTTTGATCTCGAAAAGCTTAGCTGCAGCTCTTTCTCCTAATTCCACATTACCGTGCAGTTTACAAGCTCCAAGAACAGTCTCCCAAATGATGGAATATGGTGCTAATTTCATAGCCTTGATAAAGTTTTCAACCTCATCAAACCTTCCAGCTCGACCAAGAATATCAACAATACAAGCATAATGCTCAATTATAGGATTAATCTTAAAAATTTCAATCATAGATTTAAAGTGCTTTTTTCCTTCGTCAACTAAACCCAGATGGCTGCATGCAGAAAAAATACCTATGAAGGTGACCTCATCCGGAATGATGCCTTGATCTAACATCATCTCAAACGCTTCAAGAGCTTTCTCTTCTAGCCCATGTTGGGAGTATCCACATATAATGGTGTTCCATGAAATTGTATCCCGTGAAACCAAGCCCTCAAAGATAGCATCAGCATCTTCTATGCATCCACATTTTGCATACATATCTACAAGTGCACTACCAACAAATAAATCTTCTATATGGCCATGCTTAATTGCCATAGAATGGAGCTGTCGCCCATTTTCCAGGGTAGCTATGTGCGAGCAAGCACTTAAACACCCAGCAAGAGTGAATTCGTTTGGTTTTACACCTTCTCGCTGCATCTTACGGAAGCAATTAACAGCCTTCTCTGCCTGACCAGTCTGTGCATATCCGGTGATGATGGCTGTCCAAGTGAAGAGGTCTGGATTAGTTAATCTATGGAAGACTACATCTGCATCTTCCAATAGCCTGGTTTTGGCATACATGTCAACCAGAGCTGTTCTGACAAAATCATTATCATCAAGACTGTTTTTGACAGTATGTGCATGTATTTGTTTTCCAAAGCCTACATCCATAAGGCTTGAACAACACCTTAAAATGCTGATGAATGTGTAGATATTGGGTTTGAAACCTTCTACGAGCAATTGATGAAATATTCTTGGTCCTAGATTGCAAAGTTCTTCATCATGGAATCCAGATAATAGGGCATTCCATGAAACTAAATCACGAATTTTCATTGCCTCAAACACTTGAGTGCCATCTTGAATACTTCCATTTTTTGTGTACATTGAGATCAAAGCATTGCTAACTAACACCTCATTTTCAAACCCAAATTTCCAAATACAAGCATGAATGCTTTCACCAAATCGAAGGTCACCCAGATGACTGGCAGAACTAAGGATACTTGAGAAGCTAAAGTGATTTGGTCTGACGCCTTTGCGTCTCATCAGACGAAAGAGGTAAGCTGCTTCCTGCCACAGTCCTTGCTTATCAAGGCAAGTTATCATTGCACTCCAGGCCACTACATCGGGATTTTTTATCCTCATGAACACATTTAATGCATCAATCGCCAGGCCACACTTCGAATACATATCAACAAAGCTACAACCCAGAATTTCATCAAGTTCACACCCTCCTTTTATGGCTAGGGAATGCACAACCTGACCTTCTCTCAACCTTCCCGAATTTGCACAACCCTTGAGCACAGTGGATAATGTGAAGTTGCTTAACCTCATTTCAGATTCAATCATTCTGTAAAACAGTTCCAGAACTTTTTCCCCATTGCCTTCCTGAGCATATCCACTAAGCAATGCATTCCAGGACACAGCATTCTGCTCAGGCATGCAAAAGAACACTCCATCTGCAAGCTCCATTGCACCACACTTTCCATAAAGGTCGACAAGAGCAGAGCCAATAAACAAATCTGAGAAGAAGCCAACTTTGATAGCTTCTGCATGCAGCTGTTTCCCGAATTCTAAATCTAAGCAAACAGAACAAGCCTTTAAACCAGTAGCCAAAGTAAATTCATTTGGCTTTATTCCATCTTTCTTCATCTCAGAAAACAAATTAACACCATCACTACCATATCCTTCAGCTACAAATCCTTGAATCAAAGCCGTCCAAGACACAACATCTCGTTCAGGCATCTTATCAAGCACTTTCCATGCAATGACGGGTCTACCGCATTTCGCATAAACATTTACCAGGGAAACCCACAAATGAGAATCTGGGTCTATCCCACTCCTGATTACCTGTCCGTGAATAGCCATGGCCTCATTCAAACACCTTTTTGAAGCGCATGCATGAAGCATCTCAGAAAAATGTCTAAGCCTCTCTTTGCTATCAAACTTAAAGGGCTTGCTTCTAACATTCGTCTCAATTTTAATTGAACTAGGCGAGCTTCCATTACTAAACTTTCCAGGTATTACTTTGAAAGCTAAATCATCTGTGGGGTTTGATACTGTCAAATTAACTGCAGAACAAGACTGGTATGTCACTTGAAAAAAAGATGGTACTGAACTCCAAGGGGGACTAATGCGTACTTGGCAAATGGGCAACAAGAGGCTTCGAAAGCCAGTTGGTGGACCAACCATTTTCAACGCATTAAAACTGCAGTCCATCGATTGGAATCAAAACTTCGTCTCAGAAAAACTGTTGGAGTATCAAATGCATCAAAGACAGCTATTTGGCATGATAGATGTAAAATGACTTTCCACATATTCAATCAATTAAAAATTAGAATTTCTTGAGGTATCCGATCTGCAATTGAGAAATATAGTGAGTACGATGAGTAACAAGCAGTGCCAAACCATCAGACAAAATGTAATAACTAAGTAGGTCTCTGCAATTTCTAAAGATTAACCTACAAACCCATCCACTTAAAAACTACAACATGTCCAGCCTGAATCAACCAAACCATGACAATGATCCAATCAACATCTACATAAATAGGATCCCTTCTACCTCTTCTAGAAAGAGAAGCTATTCCAATCAACCAAATGCTAATATCAAATGCATTTGGCATCATCCATGCCAACTGAAAAAGAACCTCAAACCCCAACTGTTGACAACCAATCCAAATCCCATAGAAAAATTAACACTGTCTCATTAATCCTCTCCAACATAAAATTTTCCAGTTCAAGGGAAACACGTTTAAATTTTGGACACCCAATAAAACTCTGTTCCACAAAATATGAAAATTTGTGTTGATATTCATAACTAAAACTATCAGATGAAATTATTTCTACATGATCATTTACAACCATGATAGATGTATGATGACTCCCTATCTTTAGTCAATTCAAAAAGAGAATTACCCAAAAGAGAGCCAATCAGCAATTAAAATATATAGCATGTACGTTGATACAGCAACATATACAGAGCAAGCAGCAAGTAGTATCAACTAATCCAACACAATGCAATGACTCACTACACTAGTTCTCCACTATTTTCTGAGAGTAAGCTAGAAATCCATCCACTTACAGAACTGCAACATCCCCGGGCTGAATCGACGAAACCATTAAAATGATCCACATGGTCGAACATTTAATTGAACAGCATCCCTCCTTCCTTCAGAAAACCGACAAATTATTAAGATTCTTTCTTTCTCTTTTTGTCTAACAGAAACGGAAAAAATAAAAACCAGCTCTCACAAAATTCCTCATTCCACCTCAAGACTAAATTTTTTTTTTCCCAGTAATTTACGATTTCACCAGGCAACAAACGAGGATGATCAATCAAAAGCCATCAAGAAAACCAAAAATCTTAGCCAAGTCATGAAGAATTGAAAAACCAATTGCAACATACAAATTTACAAAAAGGCACTAACTTTCCAACGAATTTAAGGCTTTGAACAACCAAAGAAGAAAAACCATTAAATTTATAACATAAAGCACGGAGATTGCAGACATTTTTGGTTACCATGATAGTGAAACTTGAAGTGAAAAACCCAAAAAAAAAAAAAAAGCTTCCAAAATGACGGCATTAAAATAACAAAGAGCGAGAACGCAAATGAGGGGGCATACCAGAAAGAGAAAGAAGCCGTACCTGGCTTGACTGCCGGCGGTGGTTGGACTCTTTTTATAAGGTTTGCAGAGAAGAGAGCTAGAGAGAGAGAGAGAGAGAGAGAGAGAGAGAGAGAGCCAAAGCCAGCGTTTGGAGCGACGGAAGCGAAAGAGATCCTGTATGACCACACGGCCACCATATCTATTACTCTGAAAACACGTGCTATTTATTTATGTAAAATCTTTTAACTACATATTAATAGTTTCTTTTAAAAAAATCATATATTAATAAGTGCTTTTTTTTAAAAAAAAAAAAAGAAAAGGTAAATTTTAAAATTAGTTCCTCTTTTTTTTTTTTAATGTCTCTAATTTGTTAATTACTATAATAAATCTACTACCTTGATTTGAAAATAATAATATATTGTACCAATTTATATATATACTTTGTTGTTCACGTGTATTGCATGTGGATTAAGCTAAATTAGGCACATCAAATTATTTCTTTTTATGTTGGATTAATTTTATAAATTTATATCAAGAATGATATAATTTAATATTTTAAATTTTAGGTTCATAGAAAAGGTTTTTGTTTTACTTTTTGTTTATATTTTATGCTTTGTTTAATATATATAAACTTATTCTACTATGAATCATTTAAAATTTTTACATAAAATTTTTTTTACTTAAGATAGATTAGTTTATTTTGTAAATAAAAGTTTATTTTGCCATATATATGCAAGCTCTTATAGCTATTCGCATTAGAATTAATAAAAATATAATTTATACAGAGAAAACAAAGAAGAAAAGAAAAGAAGAGTAAAACAAGTCTCAAATTTTTTCACGAAGTCATGCAACTAAATCTCTAAATCTTTATTTTTGTCAAAAGTACTACACACACATTCATATTTTTTCCTACGATGGGGCTTCATTTTTATATCTCCACTAGCATATGGCACCTTTCGAGTCAGCTGCAATATTAAAATATTAAATTCAAAATTGTTCCTAAATTCATTTTTTTAGACTATGTTTAGTATTCAGAATAATTATTTCTTTAAAAATAAAAATAGATATTCATAGGAATAGAAAATAAAAAAAATAATTAATAATTTTTATTTATATATTTGGTAAAAATATTGATTTCAAATCAAGGTTTAGCCTTTATAAATATTTTTTTCTAAAAATATCCAAATTTGGTAAAAATTAGTTAAAAATTAAATTTTATATTTATTTATATATTTTTAATATGTAATAATTAATTTAAATCTAATTGTGATAAGGATATTTTAAAGTTCATCCAAATTAAAACATAAAAAGAAAAAATTTAAAATTTTAAAAAAGAATTGTTCCTAATAACGTAATGGTTTTAACACTAGATTATAGTGTATTCTATTGTCAAACTCAAAATAAATACTTAAATAAATAGTGTATTTACAGTCGATTATCAAAATATATATATATATATATATTCAAACTTATATCATGATAATCTAATGGTTTTAACACTAAATTTTTTTAATTAGGGATTCAATTTGAAGCTGACTCTATATGTATATGTATATATATATATATATACACATATATATCTGCATGTTAAATGTTGGGCTAGGGTAGTAGGACAAATAAAAGTATATTGTATTAGGTTTGACATTATAATTGCAATGTTTGTTTGTTAAATTCAAGGGTATTAAATGACTAAAAGGCAAAAATTATGAATAGTTTAGAAAACAATAATGTCACAAGAAAAAAAAAATGACAAATTCAAAAATAGGGTTAGGGTTATATATAAGTCAAATAGTTTGAGATCAAGATTAGTTTGGTTTTAGTTTACTCGAATGCAATTGACAATAAAAAAATCTGAAATAAGAAATAAAGCTCTATAACATACAAGTCAATCTCAAATAGCTTCTGAGTAATTCGAATTTGCATTTATACATATCCATATTAAAAATATATTAATTATTATTTAAAACATATAGAATACTTATAATACATGATAATATTATTTATATCTATACTTAGTAATTCTTTAAAAATATATATCTAAAGAAATGGAATAAATAAAATTTATTAACAATTTAGCATGAGAAGAAAAAAAAAAAAAAATCAAATGTTCAAATTTTTTAAACTTTCGTATTATAATAAGATGAATGGAGTTAACTTCAAGTTTATCCATAAACAAACCGAAACCAATGTTGATTAATGTATTTTAATATTTTATGAGCTTCACAATAGTACACATGATACCCAAAAAGGATGGGCATATGGTTGCCTGTCGATGAACAAGCATGTCATGGAAAAAACAGAAATGATAGCCTTGTAAGAGTTCATCTTTTAAAAAATATCCCATCCACATATAGAACACACGTAAGGCTCAAAGCTAATAAATAATAGAGCATATATGAAGCCTGTTGTATTATAAAACTATTCACAACAGGCACAAGGCATGCCGTTCTTAGTCCCTACGATATCATCTTTCTCTTTTCATCGTTTTCAATTTTCTTTTTTTCATCTTACAGCTATCCTTTTCTCTATTTCTTCTTCCATCAAACACGTCTTCCACGTCACTTTTTCCATCTCTCAAATGTGACATTGTGCTTTCGCTCTTCTTTGTCTTGGTGTTGTTGACTCTAAGAATGGCAACAAAATAGGGCAGGATCAGAGAAAATCCATTGTCACCCCACTTCCCTGCTTCTTTTGAAGCGAGACGGCAGGGCAAGACAGGTAGTCCATATTTCCACGCCCAAAACAAAACAAAGAAAAACAAACACGGTTTTTATTTTTATTTTAGTATATAATACACATATTTATGTAATTTTCATTAATATAAATATATTAAGATATAATATAAATACTATAATATATAATAGGCAAGTTCGATGCAAGAATCCTAATTTTCGTCTCCACTCCTTTTTACTTTGGTCCTAGATAAAGTTTTTTGGGCCCTGCACCCCGTTTTATCCGCGGCCCATTAGGAATGGCTCCATGCCTTAGCTCCTTCGTGTCCAGCTTTTTCCATATTCCTTTTACTTTTGTATGTTTGGTTAAAAAGAAAGTGTTCGTTCTCTCGCCATTTCTACTGTACTTAACAATGAAAAATCCTTTTGCCCATTGTTAATGGTGATTTTTAAAGGATTTTCAACATTTTTGCGATGATTGCATGATTATGCACATCGCAAATACCAAACTTTTAGACAGTCTTTATCCATCATAAAAATATATTATGTTTTTACTAATTAAATGCGAGGCATTTTACCCATCCTTATTGCTGTTTTTTGGTGTTTTGAAGAGAGAATGAGGGGGAAAAAAGAAAAAAAAGAAATGGTAAGAACAAAAAAGCATGGTATATTTATATGGCATGAGTTAGTGTCACCATATAATTGGGACAAGCCCCCCTAGAAAGTTTAGGCTATGTACCATATAGCAGTAGGTCAAAAACGCATAGCATCATCTTCTATTATACATGTAGGCCAACCAGACTTGATAATACATATATATAGCTTGCAATTATATGGAACAATTTCCAATTACCCTACCAATTATTTATTTTTGCTTTGACAAGACGTGAATAATGTGAATCCTTTGGACCATCAACGGTACCCCTTGATTTTAACTATTTGTAGATCCTAATTAATCGTTATAATTAAACAAATAATTTAATTGCTGGTGGGTTGGAATACAAAAGGACGGAGTGGTTTTGATTGGTTCTAATTCTAAAATTTAAACGTTTTTTTTAAATATATAAGAGAACAAATTAATTCACCTAATCATCATAGAATGCACATTATGGTCGTGAACACGAAGAAGGCCAATTATAACCAAAGTATGTTTTGTACTTTTGTGAAGGATAACAAAATTTAAAACAAGCAGCAAATTTGTTCAAGTTAGCAAAAGATTCTAACAAGAATCTATATATCTTATAGAAAAATAAATTTTCAAGACTGTTCGGAAACATATCCCCTGTTTATACCAAATTATATATCTATACTGTTAGAAGAATATATATATATATATATAGACGAATTCTACAGTACGGACTGATCTGCATATGATCATACCTAAGTTGATGCTTTTTAGAAAAAAAAATATTGACTTTTGATGTATACATATAGATCAAAATTGATGTTTTTTTTTTTTCAAAAAACTTCAACTTAAATGTAATCTGTACCATAAAACTATTTTATATATACATATATATATTCCCAGATATTGCCCAAATCAAAATATTTTAGATGTAAGAATTGCTGTACATACACATGCTCCATAGTACCGTATACTCCATATATATCCATGCATTATTCTTAGGGCAACAAATATATGCGGCTAATTTGAAAACCCCCTTATGTATATATATATATATATATATGTTACATATTAAAGGGTAACAGCATACTTTTGCGATCTCCTTTATTTATATATATTATGTATTTTTTTTATCAAAATACTTGAATGAGAACCTTTCTTTTGAATCATGCCATGGAACATGACTCATAAATCTTTAGTACTGTCTAACTAATTTGATTATTATTATTACTACTACTTTATTTCCTCTCATAGTTGGCAAGTAAGACGCAAGCAACCGGTTGAATATGTAGGTAGATTTTAAAGCAAGAATCGAGATCAAATGGACTTGGTTTTGAATCATTTGTTGTGCAAGGCATTACACCTGCTGTGATCCTTGTATGCTAAATGATCAGCAACTCAAAATTGTTGCTTTTCATTTTTCTCTCTTTTTGAGTCCTTGACACTTCCTATTCCTATAAACAAAGAGGTTGTAATTGAACATAAACAAATTCATCAAACATTTCACATCATATGGTCAAGATGCTTTGAACATGAATACTAATCATTGATCACAGGTTATGAATAAAGGTCTAGGACCCATTAAAATGACAGGGAGGATGGTGGGGTCATCAACCACCAATTTGGACTATTATCTTATAGCTTTTACGAAACCGGGGACCATGCCCTAAAATCTTCAACATAAAGACTCCAAAATCAAAAATTTTCAAGTTGCAGCCAAACCACCACTATCTAGTCTACGTTGTATGTCCACTTGGCCAAGTACCCTTTCTAGCGCAATCAACGCGACCTAATCCATTAAATTTTCTTTTCTTTGATTTTTTTTTTTTTTTCTACCACCATAAAGAATAACCAATAAAAAACTCCATTATCATAGTCGTATAGCTAGTGACACCTGGAAAGAAGATTGGTCAGTATAGTTCATCTCTGGAAACCACTATACTTGGGATAGCAGCAAGCTGGCAAACAAACCCAGTCTTAATCCCATATGCATATCTCTGTTATAATTTTTTTTATTGTTTTTTCTCTATAATTCTCTCCAATTTAGGCTCCGTCTCCATCGCATTGTTATTATACATATATATATATATATATATATATGTATGTATTAAAATCATATTTTTAATATCCAAATTAATATAACTTATTTTTACAAATTTTAGATTGTATTATAAACTTAGATTTAAAACTCCTATAAAATTTATTTTTTTAAATAAAATTTAATATCTTACTAAACTAATATTTAACCACTTTTTAAATTTTAAATTATAATATTTTATATAAAATGAAGGTTAATAAAAAGAAGACCAAATATTAAAACAAGTCACCCTATCCTAGTATGAACCTTACTCTCTCTCTCTCTCTCTCTCTCTCTATATATATATATATATATAAACTCTATAATCCTCCTTTCTAACCAAGACTCTGGAACCGTTGTATCCTTCATTATGTCAATTTTCTTCTTTTCTTTAATTTCAAGATATATACATAATTTAATTGTTCTCCTTAGGTGATAAACTATATCAAGTCTTATTAGAGGCATCTTAATTAAAATTTAAAATTGAAAACTTAATTGAACAAATGGTAACTCTTGACATTTATTATAGTTTCATGTCTTTCATTGTAAGATGAAAAATAATTTATAAAAAATTTAATATATATTCATATATATATATATATATACTAGCACTCTATATATATATATATAGTAATACTATAATGTGGTCTGTTTGCATGTGGATCTACATTTTTAAAAAGAAATATCATCTTCGCTATTACAGATACAACAAAGACGATACCTTTTTTTAAAAGCATAATTTTTTTGTGCGGATCCATAAACGGATGTACTGCACCATAAATACGCCCTATATATATATACATATATATATTTCCTAGAGAATTGTTATATAGAGAGAACTATTTTTGTGGGACTATTTCCAAATTATAATGAATGGCATGACTACATAAGCAATTGTAATAACACCTTAATTATATTTTAAAATTAAAAATTTAGTTTGCTAAGAACATGATGACGGTAAAAAGTTGTATATATGTGAGTTAAAAGATAGCTTGACGAAATCAAATTTATATACATTAGAAGAAGGCAGACATTTATCTTTTTCAGTACACAATGTGTACTAAATTGAAGTATGGCCTGGTACACTGGTACACTTGGTCAAATGTGTACAATTAATTGCATATTACATGTATAGTTTTTCAATTCATCACCATTGAAATGAACATCAATAAAATTTAATGCTCAAATGGAAAATACCAATTGAATTTATTTAATTATGTTGATTTTATATATTAAAAATCTAATAGAAAAAATGAATAGTCTTTTTAAAAATTAATTAAATTGTTATATAAGATATATATATATATATATAGATCCCATTTTAAATTATATATATTTAATATTATTCCATGAATCTCACACCAAAAAATGAAGTTTGTAAAGTACAATGATGTTGTAACCCTTAAAATCGTACGATAGTGGCGCTTAACAAATACACCAAATCCAATTAAGCAAATCTAATGGCCATTGTTAGGGGTAAAACTACTGCAAGTACACATGGCCTGATACTGATCATTTATTCTAACAGTACTAAATCTAGTGGTGCGATGCTCGATAAATCAGAAATTTTGATTCATCTAGTGGCGAGATACACGATAAATAAGAGATTTTTGGTGCATGCAATTGACAAGTAATCTTTGAAAATCGACTATAGATGCACTTAACAGAATATATTTGCTTTATTGCCCCAAAAAAATAAAAAAAAATAAAAAAAGAATATATTTCCTAAATATGTGGTTGAATACTATTTTTAACGAGAATATGGTTTGGATCTAAGATATTACGAAGCAAAGCTTTTGGGCGTTCATGGTTCAAACAGGAGCAAAATTTAACTACATTTGAATCAATTATTTACTATTCAAATATATCAGAAAAATTTCATGAATTTTTTTTTATTTAAATTAATATTCGATCAAGAACTTTTGGCATATGTTTAATAAATCTTTATTTTGTGAAAAAACTCTACTTAAAAATCAAAAATATTTTAGCATAATAATAATAATAATAATAAAATAACTTGATTGTTGGGTTACCGTTAATAAGTATTTGCTGTTAAGCATTTGTTGATAAAGAAAATAAAAAGTTTTGAAGCCAAAATTTTAAACCTTTTTTTGTTTCCCCCCTGAAAAACACACTCTATTACAAGAAGCCCAATTACTACTTTATTACGTACCATAATTATAAAAAACCTTTATTATTTATCATTTTCTCCTCAGTTAATTTAATAAAGTACCTAATATATCCTAACCCTACATGAATATTAAATTGCTAAATTTATTTTCTTTTAATTCCTAAACATTATTTTTTAAAGTTTTTTTTGTATATATTTAAAGAACTAAATAAGCTAATATCTAAAAACTAAAATTAAAATAATATAATCTATAAGCAGTAATATTTACCACATTAATTTTGTATTATTAATTTTTATCAGCGTTATACATTTTTTATTGCATAAAAAATTATTAAATGTATAATAAAAAAAATACTCTTGTAGATATTTAAGTTGTAAGCACTTTTATATCAAGTAAAATTGATTCATTTACTAAACTACAAAATTAGTTCAGTTACTAAACTATTCATATTTATGTTTACATATGTTTTGAAAATTATAGGTTTGAGACATCAGAATGAGGATAATTATTGTAAATGACTAAAAAAAAAAAAATCGAAAGCACTTTTATAATCATGTTGTCAAACACTCAATTTGATATTCACTATATTGTTTTTAATCAACAACCAAATAATTATTAGTTTTTTAATAAAAATTGCTTTTGAAAAAAAGTTATTATGAAAAATTTTATTGATAAAAGTTTTATTTTCATCAACTATACCAAATTGTTTTGTAATCTTTAAAGGTCAATCACGTGCTATAATTAAACCATTTTTCTACAAAGCAGGGTACAATATGAAATTCTTCCTACCATCTTTAATATTAAACACTACACTTTTTTAATTAACAATCAAATAGTTATTAATTTTTTCAATAAAAATTATTTTTGAAAGAGAATCTACCATAAAAATTCTATTTTTATTAGCTGTATCAAATTGACCTTTATTCAAATCGAGTTTTCATCTTAAAGATCAATCACTCACTGTAAATAGACCATCGTTCTACGAAAACAGGTACAGTATGAAATTCTTCCCACCATCTCTAATATTAAATACTGCATTGTTACAAATTTGAGCATGAAAATGTCTTTGGATGATACCACGCAGTATCCCAATAAATATTTTGGCTGACAGGTCAGTAATTGATTTTGATGAAGATCTAGTCGATGTGGTTTTAGTCGACAGAGTTTTGGTCGAATTGACGAAGAAACAAACACATGTAAATTTTCTGCGTCAACAACTAAAGTCTGTTTGTATTATTGTAATACTCTCTAATTATTGCGATTTAGGATTCATTATGATTGATAAATAACATACATAATGACAAATAGAGATATTAGGTTCTTTTCTTACTATTAAATATTAATTATATATTCTTTCTTTAAATACATTGAATGTCACAGGAAAGGATCTAATTTAATGCCAAGAAAGTAATGAAAATAAAGATATGCATCAATACGCATATACTTTTAGAAAAATATGACTTGTCTTTGAAGACAAATTTAATATTCATAATTGAGAACTTTTCTCATTTTCACTTATTATCAGCATTTAGCAGCGATTGGACTGAACCATGAAATATAGTCCTGAATAAACACGTCTCGTTTTCTTAATATTCAATTCTCATCATTCGCTCTACTTACTTTTTAATGAAAATGCTTGAAAATTGCATCCTTAATTATAAAGTTCAATATCTCAATACAATTAATTATTTTTTCATATATAGTTTTCGTTTGGATCATATCCTGAATAAAAGGAGAACATTTTAACAAAATGATAAGCTCAAATTAATTTTTGACAAAGTGACAAACCATACTTTTCTTGAATTGGAAGCTATAGCTCTTGACATGAATAAAAGTGAATAGTAAAATTTGTCTTCTTAAGATCTTAAGAACAAGCTAGTTTATTATTTATCCTTTAGTCTTTAAAACCGAATATAGGTCAGCTTGTTTGATTCTCCACTAAAAAATTGTTTTTAAATTTTTTAGTCTTAAAATTTATTAACTTTAAAACTGAATAATCTTTTCGTTTTTATAACCTAAAAAACTAATAAATTAATCTTTTTGGTAATTTTCCAAATATGATAATAGTTGTGTCTTTTGAATATGTAGAAGAAATTGAGTATATACGTATGGAGACGGATACGCCATGTCAATTTCCACATAGAAAATAAAATTTCAATCAATTTTTGTATAAAAAAATATTATTTTTCATAATTCATAATCGATTACTAGTTAGAAGTCATATGTCATTTGATAATTTAATTAATTATCTATAAAAGATTGATTTTTCTTAATTATTTTTTTATATTATAAAAGATTAATCTATGATTAAATGCATTCAATTAATATGTATTGTTTCAGTATAAATCCGACTAATAATAAATATGAGAAAAATCTTGCATAATGACAACAAATCAGAAGGCCAAAAGCACAGATTTCAAGAAATCCGAACGGTTGAAATTTTTGGTTAAATATTTAATAACGACCCCATGATATGGAGGTCCTACATGTAGACGTTCATACACCCAACTAAAAGGGGATGAATATTGTCTCCCCAGTGGAAGTTTTCTTGTTTTTCTTCCACACACCCACACAACACCCCCCCCCCCCCCCCCCCCCCCCCCCCCCCCCCCCGCGATTAGACTTACAATGGCAAAATACTTAACTTGTCATCAGCTTGTCGTTGATATTGAAGACAATTGTTATAGAGGTTCCATACGCTAACCAAAAATCAAATCAAAATCACTAATTTTAAGAATTTTGTTATTCTTTATAATAGTTTATAATAGTATATAATACTTGTACCATATATATAGATATAGTGAATTTCTACAATACAAATATATATATTTTATTAAAATATAGATACTTTGTATTTGTTATGGGGTTATGTAATCATTACTTATGACTATATGCAATTTCATAAAATTATATGGTATGTACATGATAGAATGGCTTTATTCATATATAATATAGCCTTGCTGTCATACGCCCCAATCAGAGTGCATGTAACATATATCTTCCCCATAGATTATATGTAATTTGACTAGTAGACATATGTACCTACTATAACAAAATTTTACGTATATACCATCAGATTCAAATTAGATCCTTAATAATAAAATTAATATTAGAATTTATTTTTTCAATCCCTTAATTATATGAATGGCTGAGATTTCAAATTATATTTATTATTTCTTGGATCTTGATAATATTCATTTTCTTTAAATATGATTTTATTATATCACTAAATTCATATTGAATCATTTTTTTAATTTTAAATTCTAGACTTTTATGTTATTTAAATGTTAATAAAGAAAATTTTTGACGTTAAAACCATTAGTTTGTCTTGATATGATTGTTTCACACACACACACACACAAAAACACATTTTTGTAATTTTAAATTTAGTTCTTTATGTCATTTAAAGATTAATAATAAAAAATTAATATTAAAACTATTAATTTGTCTTGATAGAGCTTCACACACACATACATACATGTGTGTATGTGTGTGTGTGTATGCGATGTCAATCAATAATCACTTATATAAAACATGTGGATCTATGAGGAAAAAAAAAAAAAAAAACTTATGCATGCTCAATATAATTAACAATATGTCATGAGAGTATCATATATTCATACTTCCATACTTCTGCCTTCTTCGTATTTTGAGGTTCTATTTGAGAAATGTTGAAATTAATGAGAATTTCAATTTAATGAATTTTTTTTTGTGTTTATATGGTTTTTAGAAGAAAAAAATTATGGATCCCAGGAGAAACTAAAGGCCTTACAACATGGAAAAATATGGTGAAAAATGAATATATAAAAAAATGTGTATTTTAAAATTGGTTATTCTATTCATACTGTAAATTTTGACATCCACACTAATTTTTATTATTTATACTAATCATTTATACTTAATTTACCATTAAATATAATTAAATGCATATACTATATTTTATTACCCCTGATTCCTTTTAAATTAAATTGATATATTACACTACAGCTCTAATTTCCAAATCCTGATCATCTTCAACTATCTCTATTAATATTTTTTCTTATGTGTAACAGTCAAGAACATCTGAACCTACGGTCACATTCACTTATTTTCTTGTTCTTTTGTTCCTCACGGATCAATTTTTTGGCATCTTCTGCTTTCTTTTTATTCTTTTTTCCACTTTTTTATAAAAACAACAATAAATCTAAATGGGAGAAAGTTGTTTGACTAGGTTTTTTGTTCTTCATCTTCAACAATTCTTTTCAAATTAGTTCGTCAATAAAAGGTATTTCATTCTTTTCCTTTTTTCTTTTTTTCTTAATTTTTTTTCTTATTTTAATATGATATATAAAACCCAAATAGATGTGTTCCCGTTCAAATTACAGAACCCAGATATAATGGTGTCATCCGATATATATAACTCGGATGGATACAATTAATCCGAATTATGTATATCGGATGTCTTTATGTCGTTCGGATTACATAACCTGGTTACAATTGCGTAATCTGGAGCATATAACTTAGACAAATACAATTTATCCGAATTATGTATACTAGATGACTTCGCATATCTTTGTGTTTTCCTCCACATTATATAACCATGATATGACTGAAGTAGTTTGGTATACATAATCCGAATGTGTTCAATTCGTCCAAGCTATGTATACAAAACGACTTTACATATCATTCAAACAATTATTTTTCTCTGGCATATAGAACTCAGACATGATCAAACTATTCGTGGTACATCGTCCAAATACCTTTGAAGTGTATACGATAAAAACAATTGGTTGAAAAAACATATAGAGCAAAAATTAGACAAAAATAAAATACTAGACAAAAAAAATACAAAGATAACAAATAAATAATAAAAGAAAGCTAAATACTTACATTTTTAGAAGATATGACTTACTTATTAATATTTTTTTATTTTTTCTTTTTGATTCCTAAACTCCATTGTCTCAATTTTTAGGATTTATTAGTTTTTTTTTCTAAAAGTCTATTATTGTGTGTGTAGTAATTTATTTTTATTTTGTTTATATACTTGAAAGTATTTATGACTTTCTAAACAAAGAATATTTTTGAAATATTGAAAAGTTATAAAAAAAAATATATATATATAGTATGAGCATCAGAATTTTTATTGCGAATAGAACTATTTTTATACAATTCTCTGAGAAGCTAGTTTTATATATTTTATTAAAAGAAAATTGTACTTTCAAATTTTAAAATGCAAAATAATAAATTAATTAATTAACTATAAATTTTAAATATCTGGATACAAATCAAACACTCTGAAAAATAATTTATAGAAATTTGATTTCCAATTAATGAATTATCAGAAAACTAATTCAAAAGAATTAATTTCTTTCAAATTTTCGACTCTGCCCAAACAGGGACTTCGGGGATTATCAATTCCGAAAACCAAAACAAAGATCCTCCTATCCATCGAATAGATTGCCAAAGAGCTCAACAATATCATTTAAAGTGAAAATTTGATTACTTTAGTCACAGATACCATACAAAAATAATTAAATCACCGCACAAACACTCCATGAAAACCTTTAATTAACTTGTTGAGGCCTATGAGAAAATAGCCAAGATATTTTGAACATCAAGTGATAAATCCCCAAGATTAATTTGTAAACATCTTAGCATGCAATTTCTCATTTTAAACATATTAACTATGCATTTTCATAAAAGAAACACCAAAATAATGCTTAGAAATAATATTATCTATGCATTTTCATAAAAGAAAAGGTTTATAAACTGAATAATGAAGACAGCTGAAAAAACACATGTATATTATACACATACATATATATATATATATATATATAGAGAGAGAGAGAGAGAGAGAGAGAGGTAAAGAATTTTCTTATTCTTTTATCAAAAAAAAAAAAAAACAATTTTCTTATTCGGGAATCATGGATAAAATTTGTCATTTCGTCCTCTACATGTAATCCAGGATTTTTTTTTTTTTTTTTAACCACCAATTACATGTAGAATCCCAGATAAAATTTATTCAGAATTATGGATGAGAGAAGAATTATATCTTCAAAAACACTCCTGTAACAAAACACTTTAATTTTGAAAATTAATAAATATCTCTTGAAAATTTTGAGTGTGCTTAATTTGATTGAAAAGTAAATAATGAAAATTTATCCAAAATTGAAATAGAAATTCAGCATGGCAAAGGGTCAAGCCTGTTTACGGAACTTAAGTGATTTGGAAATCCATCAACGACCCTACTCCACAAACAAAATGAAAGAATTAATATTCTGAAAATTAAACTTCTTAGTTGTGAAGCATGCAATTAATTTGAAGAATATATTGGATGACAATGGGTTTTTTTTTTTGCACTAGTGCGCATATATCATTTTTTTTTTTTAATGATTTTACACTTAATCTTTTGCCCTTTCTCTTTTTTATTTTTCTTTATATGCTTCAATCTCCGCTTAAACTATGTAAATAGTGTAGTTACAGTCCCTAACCTATAAATGCAATATATTTATCTATTCAAAGGCACTTATGTTTGCTTGTAAATGGCTCGAACTAATTTATCTTTCCATTTACTGTCTTAATCTGCCTTTCACATGCAGAAAAACATATCCAAATAGTTCAAAATATTGACTTTAAGGGTTAGGGACTATATAACTATGTAGTATATACGTGAAATTAGTTTGAGTTGAAGTGCAAAATCATAATAAAAAATAAAAATAAGGGGATTTGGTTCAAAATAACCGATTAACAATTTTTAGTATCAGGATTTAAACTCTCCGTTAGGAAATTAAAATCTTGATTTGTTATAATTAAATCATAGACCATGACAACCATATATGACTATTAAAGCAATCAAAGTAGGACCTACAGTAAAGTCATGGCAACAACTATGTTATATGTGTGTCTAAATGCATCAAGCAACAGTTGTTGAATTAACTGTGAAGAGATTAGTGTTTAAAAAGCTTGTCAAAATTAGGGCCCAATCAATTTCAGTCAATTTTGAGCTTTAGTGTAAAGAGACATCTAAAACGGTGTGGTTGATTCTGTCCCTCATTGTTCATACTATATATACTCATACATATGACAAAACTCCAAAAGCCATCCAATATATTATTAAATGCCTTCATGTCTTTGCTAAGTGGCATTGCCGACCTCAAGAAGAAAATAAAGGATGCAAAGGAAGTGGGGGCAAAGGCACACAAATTCCAGCTAGGAAGAAATTCTCAGAAGTTTTTAGGTGAAACTACCTAATACCTTTATGTTATTTTATTGGTTTCTATTCTTAGTCAGAAAAATTCCTATTTACTAGTATATATTCACATGATCTCAAAAGGATCCATAGATTGCTCGTCCAAAAATTTGGAACTTTCCCTTTTATCTTGATAATTGCTCTAGTATAATAACCTCAAAACAAGTTGGCTACTTGGAACTTTCCCTTTTATCTTGATAACTGCTCTAGTATAATAACCTCAAAACAAGTAGGCTACCAAGTTTGATGACATTTATGTAAATGTCTTTTTATAATTTTTTATGTGAGAGATTAAGCATATATAAATGATAAATGACAGTAATTTATTATTAAAAAAAAAACATTTATCAAAATCAACCTCTTTTTATAAACGATTTCAAATATTTTCAATTTGATTTTTTTTCCTTTAACTTTATAACTAATTTATTTAAAGTAAGCATTGCGTTAGAAAACCTAGCTATCATTTAAAGCACAAACAAATTGTGAACGAATAATGTAAAAACTTTAAACAAAAAAATTGAAAACCGAAAGCCATAAACATAAATTTACGAAAGGAATACCTAGCTAAGCTCTTTTATTATTGAGGAAGGAAAAAATTGACTAGGTAGTAAATAAAACAAAAAGATTTTTGTGATTGACAAAGATTGAGGGGAACACATATATTATATAATATAAGGATAAGGAAACATTTTTGTCAAAATGCAAGAATGATAATATTTTTGACAAAATCTATAAAGACATAAAACAATTCTGACAACTTCTTGAGGACACAGAAGTAATTTTTTTAATAAAGCAAAAGTACCATAAATTTTCGGTGCATCTCCTTTCACAAGTGCAGTACTTCAGAATTAATTAATTCCCAATTGTGTAAAAATGACAATACACATAAAATTTAGAGATAAATAAATTAACAACTTGCCAATTTTCCCATCTGCTAAACCCAAAAGGGCAAAGTAAGGAAATGGTAAAAACAATAGTCCACAAATAGTTCCCCTTTACGCTACTACTACTTTCACTACTGGTGAAAATGAAGCAAAGTTCCAAATTAGGGAAAAAGCCAATAGCCATATGCGATCAGTACCTTTTTTAAGGAAAATATGTGGTGGTGGTCTGGTTTCGCAATTTAGGCTCAGCTGAAGACTACTTTATTTCAGTCTTAATGCTATATTTATATACGTTTATGTCTATATCTATATATATAAAATCATAGTTTTGTTTGTCATCTTTTCGTAGTTTTAATTATTTTTGTCAACACTGTCCCTATCATACTGCTAAAAAGTAGAAATAAACCGTTGCAAATGTTGCCTAGGTTGGCACAAGAATTTGTAGTCTTTCATTTGAAGGGAGAGAGAGGAAAGCCGCTTAATGATGCTTATGATAATATTGTCATGTTAATTATTTCCTTTTAAATTTATGTGCTTTTCCAAAATATTATATGATTAAAGCAACATATATAATTCTACGTTGAGGAGTTAATTTCGATTTGAATTAGAAATACGCGTTTTGTTATGTATCACAAACTGTGAATTTTCAGATTCAACTAGACAATTTTTATTTCTCATACATTATAATATTTGTCAATTAATATAATTATTTTTAGAAATTGTGATAACAAGTAATTTTCCACACTTATAAATTATCAAAAAATAAAAAAATTAATTAGATGAAATTAATCCAATTACAAAAAATTAATAATATTAGAGAAATTCCCCATGGGAGTGCACCAAGAAGCTCAGAGATTAAGTTTATGAAGCTGCAAATCCACAAGAGACATGAGAGGAATTTTCTTCACACACTCCAAGCCAAACAAGAAGAAATGATGGTTTTTGTAAGTATGATAGTTCACAGCATGAAACTTGTGGACGAGCAAAATGAGGTTGATTTTCTTAAAAAGTATTAGAAATTTGAATCTAGTGCGCTCCAACGTTCAAAATGGAACTAGGATCCTCGTGATACATCAAACGGTCAGAAAATCACCATGTGAAAATCTTTAAACCAAAATCAAAATAAATAAATAAATAAATTGTCGATTTGAAAAGTAATTTTTCTATGGGTACTATAAATACCAGAGACAAATGTTTAAAGGGTCGTCAGACATACCCAACCGCATTATAATTCTCAGTCACACTTTCAAATCTTATTTTTTTTTCTACTATCTTTTTCATCATTATACCTTCCTGTCTACGGGAAGAAATTAGAATAAACAAAACCCCATGTCTGCTTTTGAACTTTTCCCACTTTCTTCTCATTAAAATATGCCTTGGTTTTTTTCTCCCATTTCAGAGAACCCATGTCAGATCCCAAGTTTCCACTGAAATTTTCCATGCATTTTTCACCCTTTTTTTCAAATCTGATCAAGACCCACCTCCCAAAAATGCAAATCCTGAAATGGGTTTCCCAGCTCTTGCTCATGTTCTTCTTCTTCAGTTTGTTCTCAGATTGTCAAGCTCAAACAAACCCTGTTTGCTCTGAATCAGATAGAGCTTCTCTTCTCAGCTTCAAAGCCAGAATTTTGAAAGACACGACAGACACGCTCTCCACATGGATTGGAAAAGATTGCTGTGGAGGTGGTTGGGAAGGTGTTCAGTGTAATTCAGCTGGAAGAGTTACTGCTTTGCAGATTCAGAGACCAGATAAAGACATTGAGCTTTACATGAAAGGCACACTTTCACCTTCTCTTGGTGATATGCATTTCTTGGAGGTTTTGATAATAAGTGGTATGAAAGAAATTTCAGGTCCAATTCCAGAAAGTTTCTCAAATCTATCCCATCTCACCCAGTTGGTCCTAGAAGACAATTCTCTTCATGGAAGCATTCCTTCAGGTTTAGGACGTTTGTCCTTGCTACAAAGCCTCTCACTTAGTGGGAACCATTTGATAGGTCAGATTCCTCCAAGCCTAGGGAATCTTAGAAACCTTTTCCAAATAAACTTGGGAAGAAATTCCCTCAAAGGTTCAATTCCTCCAACTTTTGAAAACATCCATGGTTTGCAGTATCTTGATCTTAGCTTCAATCAGTTGTCTGGGTTCATTCCAGCTTTTGTAGGGCAGTTTCAGAATATTACCTTTATTGACCTTTCAAATAACCTATTGTCAGGTCAGGTACCCATTTCCTTGTTCAGCTTGTCCAAGCTTTCCGACTTGTCTTTAAACAATAACCAACTTTCAGGGAAAATTCCAGTCCAGATTGGGAGCCTAAAATCCCTCACCAGTCTTTCATTGAGTGGGAATAGGTTTTCTGGTCCTATTCCCTTAACAATTTCAAAATTGCAGAACCTTTGGTACCTAAATTTGTCAAGAAATGGCCTCTCTGAACCTTTACCAGAAACTCTCCACAGAGGCATTCCTTCTCTGTTGTCAATAGACCTTTCTTACAACAATCTAAGTTTAGGGACTGTTCCTGATTGGATCAGGAGTAGGCAACTTTCTGATGTTCATCTTGCTGGCTGTCAACTTAAAGGAACTCTTCCAAGCTTCTTAAAGCCTGATTCTTTGAGCTCCATTGACCTTTCCGATAATTATTTCACCGGTCGGATTTCTCACTTCTTCACCAACATGTCAAGCTTGCAAAAGCTCAAGCTCTCAAACAACCAATTGAGATTTGATCTTTCAGAAATCATATTGCCAGAAGGGCTTTCAATCTTTGATGTACACGCGAATCAGCTAGTGGGATCTCTCTCGAGGATCCTAAATAACAGGACAAGCAAATTTTTGGAGGTTTTAGATGTATCCAATAATCAAATTTCAGGAGAGATTGCAGAATTCAGAGAAGGTTTGAGGTTGAGAGTACTCAATATAGGAAGCAATCAGATTATTGGACACCTCCCAAGTTCAGTTTCGAACCTTATCGAGCTCGAAAGGTTGGATATCTCAAGGAACAAGATAACAGGCACCATCCCAACGAGTGTAGGATTACTGGTGAAACTTCAATGGCTTGACCTGTCCATCAACGGGCTCACAGGAAGGATTCCAAATAGTTTATTGGGAATTGGTCTGAGACATGCAAGCTTCAGAGCAAACAGACTATGTGGAGAAATCCCACAAGGCAGACCACTTAATATCTTCCCTGTAGCTGCTTATGCCCACAATCTGTGCTTGTGTGGGAAGCCCTTGGCACCATGTAAGGGAAAGAAACAAGAAGATATGAGCCAGTAAGATGCTGACTCAATTTCCCAAGGAGATATGCTCAAATAGGCCTTTCCTTTTGAGACAGTCTTATTATTGTCCATTTATAATCTTATATTATTTGTTTCAATTATCAATTACTTACTCTAGTGTAGGGAAGCTTAATTTACAGTCAAATTCCTCATTGGTTGGGTTTGAGAAATTTATGTAGTTGAAGAGAATTAAAGCTATGGAAAAATAAGCGATTAGAAAGATTATCTCAAACAACCTAGTGTAGTTAACAGTTTGATATCCAATCTTATGTTCTTATGAATTAGTGAAAACCCAATCCCTTCAATTGCCGCAAAAAGAAAGTAAATCATTTCAACTAAGCCAAAGAATCCAAGCCAAGTATCATTAAAGGAAAGCAGAGTAATGAAAAACAAAAAACGAGTAACATCAAGTTAGAACCATTTTAATATTCCAAAATGAAGATTAAAGCAAGTAGTTAAGTAGTTATCAAGCATTCAATGATCCAAAAAGCCAAAATTAAAGGACTATGTTACTATAAGAAATAACCTAAGATCTATATTTTCAGCTTCATTAATAAGCCAACTTCCAAAATTTACAAGGCATCAAATCAATTTTCTCCATCAAATAGACATAATATGAAAATTCAAACACCACCAAAATCCTACTCTTCATCAGACACTTCCTCCACTTCCTTATTATCCTCAGCTTCTTCCTTCTCTGTACCTTCGTCAACCTGAACATGCAAAAACAAAGCCAAAGTTTAAAAACAGAACACAGTAACAAACCCAGATGTCTCAACAATCAATATAAAGTATCAAGAAAGTGAGAAAATCTTACATCTCCATCTTCAGCATTGTCACTCTCCAATGCCTTGTCATACTCTGCTTTAAGCTCAGCAGCTTTATCAGTATATTGCTTCTTCTCCTGAACCCATTTAACACCACCAAAACATCAGCACACATTAAAATGATTTGCACAAATCTTGGATTGAACATCAAAATGACACCACCAAAACATCAGCACACAATTCCTGCACAATTCAATTCTTCAATTGAAACTCACCTCATCTGTCATAGACTTCCACTTGGCTCCACCCTCCTTAGCAACCTTAAATTCCATTTTAGAAAATAGAAACTGTCAAAACCAACTTCATCTACCAAACACCATAGCAACCAATCCCATTTAACATGTTGATTTCTTATAAAACATCTTACCGTCTTAACACCCTTAGAATCGGGATTAGCTTCCTTGAATTCTTTTCTAAAGTCATCCCTGAAAGCATCACACATTACATTAACATCCAACTTTTGTTACAGAAAAAGAGATAAGAGGGGTTTACATGAAGAGGAAAAATGCAGTGGGAGGTCGCTTGGGCTTGTTTGAATTCTTGCCCTTCTTTGCCTTCTCATTTTTGGCTCTCTTTGCTGTCGGTTCCTTGGATGTGGATTTATTTCTATAGAGGAATAAAACATTATTAAAATAAAATTCCTGTAAGAAAAAAATAAAAAACCTCAAAAAGCACATTACATCAAACAGTTTAAATGCACGATATAGACCTCTCACTAGCCTTCTTGGCCTCTGTTGGCTTTTCAACAACTTGAGACTCTGATAAACCAAAACAACAAACAAATTACCATTTCATCAATTCCAAAATTCAAACAATTAAAGAGCAATAACCAGAGAGATAGAGAAAAAGAACGTAGAGACCAACCAAGGTTCATCTTGATTTTCGCATCGAGGCTGCAACTGTGAAAGTTGATCAACGCCACTGGGACATCCTTATTGCACTCCTCGCTTCACAAAAAGCAACCCCAAAAAACAAAAAACAAAAAAGATTTTCAATATTCTCCTCAAAATCCCATCAGTACCCATTTTCTGTTTTTCAAGTCCAGACGGAAAATTGTCCAAACACAAACAAACAAGCCTACAGATAATGAAAGGAAATGCGATACCCAGAAAGAATAAGACTCAAACAAAGCATAAGAAAGAGACTCTCTAACACAAAGCTTATACAAAACCAAAGAAAACTAAATACCCGGAAAATAATTTAAGAGTCAGACAAAGAAGAAGAAGAAGAGGAAAATGGGTACCATCGGGCAAAAGCACTGCCATCTTTGCCGCGAACGAGACAAGGACCAGCACCAGACTCATCTGTGGCTTCCACTCTTTTCCTCGCCTTTGCTGGGTTCGATTTCAAAGACCCACCTCCCATTAATCTTCTTCTTCTTCTTTCTTTGAGTTCAAAAAATTGCAGAGAGGAATTGAGCTTTTCACACAGAGAGAGAGAGAGAGAGAGAGAGAGAGTAGAATATAATGAGAAAACCAAGAAGGATTATAAATATAAATGTGAAAGATTTTTGAATTGTTTATGGGAGTGGGAAATTTTGGATTTTCTCAAATTTGGTTACCGCGAATAAATCCCATAAAAGAACCGCGCCTTTTAATTTTTCCTCTTCGCGGTTCTTGACGCGAAATTGATCTTCATCATCGACCGTCCGTTTTTTTCCCCCTTTATCGACGGTATAGATTCACCGTCATCTTCTCATTTCGTTTCGATATTTCCCCCCCAGCATATCTGGGCTTTTTTGATCTTTTTGAATATTGGATTGGGCTTCGGAATCGTCCCAAGGTTTGGTCTTTATAAATCTAATGAAGTAAATGTAACGCAAACACCATTTAATAATTGGGTTTTTTTTAAAAATAGTCACCTGCCACCTTCACAATTGAAAAATAGTATTAAAAAAAATAATAAAAAAACTAATCAATTGCAGACAAAAATATTCTTAGCTAAATTGAAAATTACTAAACATATCATCCTTTTTTCTTTTTTCCTCCTTTTTCAAAGAAACACTGATTCTAAAAATTTTTTTTACGAGATTGATCTTGTTCGCCTCACCTTTTTTTAATTGTATTTTTTCACTTTTGAGATTAAATTTAGGTAAAACTTTTTTCTTTCTCTTAACTTCTATATTATTTTAATTAAATCTAAAACTATTTTTGTTAAATGAATTTATATTTTTTAAGATTTTTTTAATATAGTTATTTAATAAATTAGTTTATGATCTGTTCTATTTGAGTTTAGAGGTACTTAGGTTATATATAATGTGAAAATTAGGAAAAAATTTTGTAAATCTGAAAAATCACGAAAATCAGTAGAAGTGTAGGAAAATTGACAAAAAAGATAAACTTTCGCCATTTTCCGTCAATTTGCTAGTTTTCGTTAGGTTTCTGCTTGTTTTTAGCTAATTTTTCACCAATTTTTCGTCAAAATATTATATCTAGCAAAAAAAAATAGAATCGATTTTTTTGAGACAGTTAATATGTTTGTTTAGTATTATTCATATTTTTATAATTTTATTGATTTAGTTTAATATTATTCATTTAATTTTGTAGTGAAATAAAAGATCATGATATTTTAATTACGATTTTATACGATGGAACATTGGTGCAAAATGACGGTGGTCATTCGGAGTATCAAAGTGGTAAAAATATAATGGTTTCCATCAACAAAAAATGCACAAAATCCATTGTCTTATAAGTAGGATTGTACAAATCAATTTTCTTATACTTCGAATTAGAGATTTTTAATTTAGTGTGTTGTGCATTTTAAATTTATGTCTTTTGACAATTATTTTATATCATAGATATATATTATACTCAATGGTAATATTTTTTATGTTGTGATAATCGTGTATTACGTATTTAAAAATTTTAGTTTAATAATTTTTCTTTTTTTAATTCATGACATATTTTGTCTCCACTTTCATATTCAATTTTTTATCCGAATATTAATTTATTTTTCTATTACAAATGATTTTCCAGGTGTTGATACCGATCTGCACCTAAGCGGATTGTGCAAAAATAAATCTAATAAAAATACCACATTTTCAAGAAAGTAAATTAGTTATCTTTGCACCAATCCTAATAAAAATTTCTATCAACCATATATATATATATATATATCAGATTTTTCTTACCAAATATTATTTTTGAGACATGGTATACCGAGAAGTTAGAAGTCAAAATTTAGAAAGAATTAGAAATTTGACATTTTCATATTGAATCATTCAGTAAATATAAGATAAAGAGTTGTTCAATTATATTTTTGGCCTGTATTCACGGCTTGAAATTGCCAAAAGAATGACCTTAGCAGCTCCCCCTAACATTCAGAACTATCTCCTTCGGTTTTACTGCAACGACAACTCACAAAACATGTCAGCATAATGTCTCCAGTTCCTAAAAGACCAGATATCGTTGTCGCCTTTGCACCCAACTTCAGCAGATAAAGTTGTAGAGAAAAGTTGTGAGTAGAGAGCAATTGATTGAAATAGATGGTTTATTTGCAACAAGCAACCTGAATCATACCAAGAGCACTGTAGGAGGTGCTCCTGACATACACATTACATTAGGAAAACATCGATTGTAAAGCATCTCATACATAAACAATATGACACCAAAGAAAGAAGCAATGTAAATCATTGCAAGAAGCTACATAAAGACCGGTGACCAGGGAATAGACAACTAGTGAGTCAGTTCAAATCCACAAATAACCTTAAAACAACTGCATGAAATATCCCTTCCAATTATTAGAATGGACATTTTAGATATGGCAAATGTATCAAATATAAGTATTGCCTACAACATATCAAATAGATTGCATAACCATTTCATGTTGCAATTCCACAGCTACTGTTGAACAAACATGAATTCAACTATTAAATGCAAGAACACCTAAAAACAAGCTTGCACAAATCTTAATCCTCTCTAAGATACTAAAAATTGCTAATATCATTTGAACATGAATTGACACATTAGAGAAGATAATGTTATTCTTTCTTTGAATCCATGACATATTTCATCTCCACTCTGATTTTTATTTTTTTATCCCAATATTAATTTATTTTTCTATTGGAAATGATTTTCCAACTGAAGAAATTTTTTTTTCGACAGGAGAAATTGATTTTTGACATGAAGAAATTTTTTTCCAACAAGTGGAAAATTTTCCAGACGCTGATACCGATCTGCACCTAAGGAAAGTGTGCAAAAATGAATCATAATAAAGATGCCACCTTTTCAAGAATATAAATTAGTTATCTTTACATCAAAACCCATCATTAGCACTAATCCTCGCAAAGTTGTCACTGGAATGATGCATTTCTTGTACATAACTAGATATAACTTAACCTTTGTGCATAATGGCTTTCTGTAAGGATACTTTGAGAATAAACGATATTTGATTCAGTACATAAAATAAATCTACTTTTCTTTTGGAAGATGGAAACAACATAGATATATTAGCTCAACCACAAACTGAGCAGCTTCTTATGCTAAGTGATTGAATTGCCTATTTCACTGTCAGTAACTTTTAGTGTTCACAATGTAGAGTTTAAATAGGCATCCTTTTCACTTCTCCTTCTCATTTTTAAAGCATGCAACTTTTGTCCATCTTATTTATTGTGGTCAACATTCTATAGCTCATTTGCAAGTCAAAACTGGATATATACATAAATAATGCTCTTGCTTAATCTTAAATAGAGAGAGAGAGAGATAAAAAGCAGGTAAGCTTTCTATTATATGTGTAAAACATGCTATATGGAACATTCTATTACATGTGCAGTACATGCTCTATGGGACAATGACATTTCAATTCCCACAAGAGTTCCTTTAATATCTCTCATATTACTTGATCATGCTACTGGAACATCTAAGTGAACTGGCTTACAAAGCCAGTTAGTACCAATCATATTTCACGACCAACTATACTGAAAGAGGGAGGGAAAAAAAAAAGGGAAAAAACCAGAAATTTGTTTCCAGAATGAAATTACAGTATCACTTTATTCATGCTTTGTTAGTACCAGCTTTCTTTAATGGTTGTTCAACAAATGTCTTGGTCGCTTTTGCAGCTAATTCCAGTGCAATTTCAATCTATAAAACACAGAGAGAGTGAGAGAGAGAGAGAGAGAGGTTTTTTCAGATTAAAACAAAATGGTCAATATTCATTTAAAAAAAAAAAAAAAAAACCTGTTTGAGAATAAAATGTGCATGACCCATCAAGAAAAAAGGAAGAAGAGAAACAACCTGAGACTTCTTCCCAATCATTTGGCCATTATTGTCATCCTGGAGCTAACAGTTGATATGCTGATCTCTAATCCATTTTTCCCCAAACATCAATAATCTTATTCCATTAGATACAATTCAAACAGGGTGTTTAACAAACTGAAGACAAATTAAACAAAACTAGAATTGTTCTTACTCTTTTCGATTGCTAGTCCATCACGCTTCAGAAACTCAGAAATTGTGATCACAGTAGGAATAGCTGTATGAAATAGCTATGAAAGTTAGCCAATTTATCAAGTATTATAACAGTTCCATACTAAATCCCCAAGTTATAGAACATAACAAAAAAAACCCCAAGTTTACATTACAACACTTGCCTTAATACAGAGACTCGGTATCAAAATGAATTCAATTGTTCATGCTGTTACAGAGAATTTACAGAAGCTTTATAACATGGAAATTTTCGTGTATTTATATAAACGATTTTTCTTATATTTATATAGCCATAGGAATTTCAATCAAAATAACAATGTGAGAAAATCAAATCGCATCCTCCCAGAAAGATAAAATTTGCAAAAGAATTTGGAAATTTCGATGTATTCCTGCGACAAAGATATAACAGTGGATTAAAGAAAGTTCTTTGTTCATTTTCTTTTTCCTACGAATTCTTGTCAACCAAACAGCATATAATCAAGGAGTGAGAAGTTAGGAAAAAAAAAGAAATCATATTTTACCTTTGCATGATTGATGTAGAAGTAGAACAGTTTCTTATTGTTGGAGACATGAATCCGATTCTTGTTCTTCTTCTTCTTCGATTCACCAGAAGCAATCTTGCTCGCACCGCCATTACCAACAACAGCAACAGTGAGCTTCTCGTCGTTGATCTTGTTCTGAGCTCCCCCTTTAGCCTCCATAACCTCTGCAACAACCAAGCTCGCCTCCATTGCAGATCTCTCTCTCTCTCTCTCTCTCTCGCTCTCTGTGAAGTGTATGAAATGCGCGGGGAATATATTCTACTCGAAGAACGGAATGGTTTTTTGGGGAGGGAAAGTGAAAGGGAAAGCCTAGTTGCATTTACAAAGGGAAAGGGAAAATAGATTTAAAAAAAAAAAAAAAAAAAAAAAAAAAAAGGAAAGGAAAAGGGTATTTTAGTCCGGATGTATTAAAAATTGGTTAGTTTTATTTTTTTTCCTATTTTTCAAGTTTGATTTGGACAAGGGCTATTTTTCAAAAAAATCCCTTCATAATTTGGAAGTTACGCAATAGGGTAAATTTTTGATTTCTTGTTCTCAAGAAGATGACACTGGGCACTTTTAGTGTTTGAGAAAGGCGTGTATTTGGTTGGTATGGTTCTGTATACAGAACCTCCCATTTTCATCATTTTTGTTTTTTGGTTTCTTATGAGTAAGCATTTGA
Organism: Ziziphus jujuba; assembly: GCF_031755915.1. Classification (NCBI taxonomy): domain Eukaryota; kingdom Viridiplantae; phylum Streptophyta; class Magnoliopsida; order Rosales; family Rhamnaceae; genus Ziziphus; species Ziziphus jujuba. The sequence continues at coordinate 4,471,861 of NC_083381.1, read as the reverse complement.
GGGTTTTGCCTATGTGATAGGGCTTTGATCTAGCAACATTGTATTTTGTGAAGGTGATTCTATATACGTTTCAAATTAACTTTATACACCAACTTACTTAATATTTCCAATTTTTAGTTACTGATTTAATTACAATTTAAAATATTAAAATTATTCATATTTTCCTTTCCCGTTGGAATGAGATCTTCCGTAATCTATGTACCCCCAAGGATATTGGCATGCAATTAAAAAATTCAAGAGCTTGGTCAATTTATGTTTTCATTAGTTTCTCGATTTACCGAAACACTTTTACTTCTTTAAAAAATAAATATAATCAAAAAAGAAAAACTTCTCGTTGGCACGCCTTAAGCTTTTATAAGTGCGGATTGTTAGGAAATTTAGTGTGTATTAACCATATATTATCTCACAAATGTATAATCACAAAAACTGAAATTTTATTCAAGCAAAAGATTAAAATAATATCATAAGAAAAAAGTATAAATTATAGAAAAACCAGATCGAAGCTATAGTTGAACTATATTCTCTTCAGACGAATTTGTCCCATTTAGATGATTATAATATTATGATAATTGTCTTCCGGGATACAATAACAATATCTCTTAATAATAGTAAGTATTTCAAATTACCAAAATCAATGAACCAAACATAACTTAAACTCTCTCACATACGTAACACTTAATATTCTCTAAATGTTAGTATGTGATTTTAAAATTGAATTCTTAAATTAAGAAAATGAATAGAATAAATCTCTGCATAAATGTTAAAGGATATGAACCAATAAGTATATTCACAAAGATGGATTTTAATAAAAAAAAAATTATAAGTAAAATTGATTAACGAAGAGATACTTTTCTAAAAGTAACACCGCCCATTATGAATTAATACTTTATAAAAAATAATAACCTTAATGAAACTATACAATTTATATCTTATAGAAAAGGTACTTTTTAAAATTTCATTCAATATTGAAAAATTAATAAATATAATTTAATTTTTTCCAACACAGGTTGAGTCTGTAGTTAGAAAAATTGGTGAATTTATTTATTTATTTATATTTTTTCTTTTGTGTGTGTGTGTGTGTGTGTGTGTTGTCTAAGTTGATGCCCTAAACCTTTATGCCTCCTTGTTCTTAAGATGTATTAGGAGTAGGACTCCACCCTTTTAAAGCTGTAGGCAAAACTCAAGAACACTAGTTCCTTTCCCGATTCCTGAGGCTTGGATCTTTCTCTATCCTCTATACACAGGGCTAACGACAAATAAGAATGATAATAACACCCATCAGTGCGTGATCCTGATTGGGTCAGGTGTGGACAATCTTAAACTTGTTTTATATCTGGTTCATGTCTTTTAATTTTATACCTGATTTAGATAAGGGTTGGGGATCAAGTACTCCAATAAAGAAGAAAAAGAAGAAGAATGATATTTCAAATGCCTTTTTAAATATGTGTGTGTGTGTGTGTGTATTTGAAAACAAACCAGGCTAGGACGAGTAAAACCCAATTGACAAAATCCTAGATTGGTTTTTATTGCGTTGGGATACTGTCAAGTCTGGTGGGATCAAGTTTCTTCTAACCTAGGTTTACTTGACCGGATTACCATTTCTAGCAACAAAACACCCAATTGCTCATTACTTGTAGCCTTTCAGTTAATCTTATCACTTTTTATTTAGGGTTTTTTATTTTTTAAGTCCAAACAATATATATAAATAAGAATTTCCTTTTTCTCTTAAAAACATGACAACTTTCTCACGATTCTGATGCTAAATTGAAATCTAGTAAACCCACCATGGGCTTTTAGCGACATTCCCATTCTTTTTCTCTTTCAGTTTGAAGGATGGGGCATTCAACATGAAAAGTGCAAGGACGAATCAACAAGGAGACAAAGGAAACAAACAGAAAAGTAGTAAATAAGGATTAATTCTCTTAAATGACATGGTGACCACTCAATGGGGCTACAAGGAATAGGACAGGAAATTGAAAATAGAGGATCCCCACTTTGACAGCAACAAGTGGTGGATAGGTCTAGTTGCATGTCAAGTAGTGATATGATGAAATAAGTATGTCAGCTTGATTTTCTTTCTTCACACCTTTTTTTTTCCTTTTTAATATTATTTGTCATTATTTTATAACCATTTATATTAAAATTTAAAATTTTAAAAATAAAAATATATATTTAGTAATATATTAAAATTTTATTTATAAAAAATAAATTTTATCAGATAAAATTAAATTATTATGTACAAAATAAGAAAAATTTTATGTTAGTTTTATAATAAAAATTATTATTTAAATCTGACTATATATATATATATATATATAAAACAAAAAAGAAGCGAGGTACGCATCGAATCCACAAGTCCACATTTGCAAAATTTGTATGAAAACAAAATCACTGATTACGTAGTATGCAGTGGGGGGAGGGGTGGGTCAAAGGTGCACAACACTATCCTTTTTTTTTATTATTTTATTTTCTAACTCAAAAGACAAAAAAAGAAAGAAAGAAAAAAAAGGGGGTGTGTCTCGAATTTACAAATTTAAGATTTGCAAAATTAGCATGAAAAGAAAAGCATTACAACAATATCATTTTTATTTTTTTTTTGTTTTCTTTTCATCTATTAATAGTTGGCTATTTTTATTTATAAATTATTTAATTTTTTAAAAAAGCAAAACTCTATTTAATTATCAAACAAATTAGACACCTTTTATTTTTTTCATTTTTTTTTTCCAATATTATATAACTTATAATCTGCTTCGGCTATCTATACGGCGAATGAATGGCGGCTAGACTACGAAACAAGAGAAATGGGAATGTAATCTAGGCACCATTGTGGTACCGGTGAAGAAACTTCTATATTCAAGTTAACAACTCAAACAAAGACAATCTAGGGAAAGAAAGAAAAAGATAATTTTTAAAATTTTTTTTTACTGTTTCATGCATATTCTGATTCCACAACATCATAATACCTTTTATAATGTTAGAATCTTGATTAGGGTTTTGCTATGTGTCAAAACCCTAAATGTGTTTGGGTCCATATATGATTTCATGGGATCGTCTTTTCTTTTTAATGTGGGATGACGTGGTCTCTTCCGATTGAGAATCCATGCGGTTTATGATTATTTGATCCGTTCAAAAAGTCCCATTGATAGACCTCATTCCCATTGAAGCCTTCGTTTAGTCATTACTTAATGAATGCTCTATTCACTGCTTGGATCATTCAATCTCTATTTGTTTTAAGCCGTGACGCTTGTCGGGTTGATCATATGAAATAAAAGAGGTTGGTGCGGTTCACTTATTTCTATAATCTTTTCTATTTCATGGGGGATCATTTGATAGTGATTCCACTATGAAATGATCAAACCACAAAGTAACTAGTACCATGAAAATAATCAAATCTCTATTTATTATATTATGAATAATGTAATTTTTTATTTTTTTTTAAAGATTACATATTACACACGAGTAATAATTAAAAATCATTTACCTATTCTGAATAAAGTAATTATTTATAAAATAAAACTATTTGAATAATAATAAAAAGAAAATTTAATTTTGCTTGAAGGACCAATATGCAACTATGTCCATAATTCAAGGATTAACACAGTAAAATAACCCAATAATTTTTTAATCAAAATTTATGATACAAAACGATCCAGCACTAAACTTTCTACAATATTAATATGGTACAATACACTACAATTTAATTTAATTCAAACCAGTACAATATAATTTATAGAGACTAGTTATGCATAACAAACTTGTCCTAAGGATTCACTTTTTCGTTTAAACTTTTTGTTTGAAAAAATTAAAATGAGTTTTAATTAATTATTGTTTGTCTTTTTTTTTTTTTTGGATAAATTAATTACTCAATGTCAAGTGTGGATCGTGATGACAATCACAGTTGTCAAAAAAAAAAAATAGCTTCGCTCTTTTTTAAATTACCACCCACACCACCAGTACGGTATTGGGCCTCTTTGGCCCAGTTGCCTAATGTAGCTTAGCTACGTGTGCTCAACCCTTTGATCTTATGGTATTGAATAATTGTTACATGGTACATAATTTTCCTTTAAAATTGATATATATATATATATAATGGTTTAAAGGAAGTAATACAATTCAATGTCCTAAAAAAAACTCTAATAAGCAATTGCTAAAGTGCAAATAAAGTAATCAAATAAAAATAAAAGATGTTTTGATGATAATTTTATAAAATAAATAAGTAAATATATATTAGTTCACTTTTTTCATCAGAAATACGGATGGTTAGAATCTCTAAAATATAGGGATGCCTAAAAAATATTTATTTTTGGCAAATGATGCCTAAAGAATAAATTTGTTTTGTTTTTTTGGGTAAATGGTGCCTAGAAAAATACTTTTTTAAAAGAGGAGGTAAAATAATTTACTAAATTAGGAAGGCTAGTACCAAACAAGTACACAAGGATGGTAAATTCCAAAGCTACAGAAGCAAAGGCAATAAAAGAAAAAGAAGAATGACAAAGCCTTTTTTGTACAACAAAATTTAAAAAAAGTTCAATAGATAAGCCCCATAAACTCACCAAATTGGAAAGAACAACGGTATAAAGTAGATGCGATGCAAAGGCTTATGAGGGTACCAAAGACATTTAATGGTAACAATAATGGCAAAGTCAAACTTTTTTTTTTTTTTTTTGAACATATATAAAATTTGGGGAGGGGAGATTTTTTTAATTGGACTTATGGAAAATGATTGAGGATTATCACCACGCAATTTGAGCTGTTTTAAAATGACCGATTCATAATAAGTGGCCATTGAAATACCAACTTTTTTTTTTTTTTTTCCCTTTTTGAATCAATATAAGTTGTTTTAAAAGGAATGCAGAGTAATTTTTTTTTTTTTTTTTTGGGGGGGGAAAGAACTGCAGAGTAAAAAGTTGAACATGGGATATTGAAAAAATAAAAAATCATTAATTTGGCCAAAAGCACAAAAAAATAAATAAATAAATAAAATAAAAAAGGGTCTTTGAAGCTTTTGCCATGTACAATACTTGTTATAAAAAATAAAATTTAAAATTAAAAAAATAATAATAATAAAAAAAAAGCTGGGTTGGACCACCACCGCCGTGGAAGGAAAAAACCAATTTGAAATTTGGTAGATCAAAAAATACCAATTGCAGAAAAATCGTTTAGAAACCAGACCGTATATTTATTGTGTATCATATGTTAATTATTATGCATTGTGAGCAAAAATTTAGAATTTTTGTCTTTATGTGCTCTGAAAGTGCCAGTGAAAATAACAAGAGCCTTTAAATATACCATCAAAAATGCCGGAATCTCAGAGATCATCGTCCCATAAATGTCATCTAACAAAAACAAGGTGATGATGAAAATCCTCATATAAACCAAAACCCATCTCATATTCTTTCTGCATTATATTGGGTTCTTTGAGATTTAGAAGATAGAGTCCCAAATAAAAATAAAAAAATAAAGGAAAAAGCAATGGTTTTCCTCCAATCTGTATATCTTTTGGGAAGATTCAATAATAGTCAAAGTCAATCTGCTTTTAGTCCTACAATACATGAAAAAGTAGAAAAATATCCACCAAAAAAAAAAAAAAGTAGAAAAATTGTAACTCAAAAGGACGAGCAGAAAAGGTTGAAAAAAAAAAAAAAAAAAAAAAAAAGAGAGAGGAGTATTCCATTGTACTTTTTATGGTTCTATTTTCTCACACCTTTTCTACATTATATTGGGATTTGATCTTCGAGATTTAAGGAAATAGAAGGTGAAAATGAAAGAAAACAGAAAGGATTGCCATATGCTGCTTATCTTCTTTGAAAATTCAAGAAAATTTAGAGTTATATATATATAAACTCTGATTACATTCAGAAAGGGGGAAACAAAAAAGTAGACAAACTAAAACCCAAACAGAAAACAAAGAGAAAAATATATCATTAAAATTCTACTCAACTTCTGTTTTCTCTGCTGCTGAGACTCATGGTTCTAAGGATCATAGTGTATATTGTGGATGAAGGATTAGCAGAAGAAGCCGAAATTGCCATTATCAAAGTTGAGAGCATAACTGAAAGGATCATAGTGGAAGTTGAACCTTTTCTTCTTGTTGTTGTTGTAGTATTGGTTCTTGGACCAAATGCCCACTTTCACTTGCTTCCTAATCTCTGCTTTTACCTTCCAGAACAACCTCCTCAGCTTCCTTTTCCCACTCACTAATACCCTGTTTGGATCAAAGCACATCTCCACCACTCCCATTTCTTAAAACCCACTTCCACTGCCCAAGCAAAACACTAATACTATATCCCAAACAAAACACTAGTACTAAATATATATACAGAACTATAGAAACACAACCCAGTTCAAAACAAAGTGAAATAAGTCTTATAGAAGAAGTTGAACCAGTTCTTGAACCACTATTTCCACAATCCCAAGTACCATTTGACCTAGAGAAACAAAACAAAACCCAGTTCAAGGAGACCAAGTGAGTTATTAACGGGGATCTACATATATCTATATATATATATATATATATATAAATGTATAAAGAGAGATGAGAAGTGAGAGAGAGAGAGGCTTGCAGAGCAAGGCTTTAGCGGTTAGAGAGAGAAGGCACTTTTTTATGGGGTTTGGTGAAGGAAAAAAGCTGAGAGAGAGAGAGAGAGAATGGCAGAGCCTCTATAGTGTGTGTAGTCGCTGCTGTGAACTGCGAAGTCTACGACGCTCTGTGTGAGAGAGAAAAAAAGGGCATACGAGGGTAAACAGAGATGGGCATGGTCACATGGGGCTACAAGTTAGGAATTTACAAACCCTTTGCAAAAACAAAACTTTGAAAGTACTAAATTGGAAAAAATAAAAAATAAAAACCAAAAAAATAAAAAAGAAAAAAGTTGGACATAGGTGGCCAGACCCAACCCCCCCCCCCCCCCCCCCCCCCCCCCGAAAAAAAAATCTGTCATTGATTGGATTTATGGATTCGCTTTTTGGGTTTTTGATGGACAGATGATTAGATTTTTTTTTTGTACTTTTTTTTTTTTCATTTTGTTTATATTTTTGTTTGCGCCTTGTGGCAATTGAAAATGCGTTTTTTTCAAATCAACTTATGCCACTCAATGGCCAATTTCGTTCAATTATTGAGTGAAAATTAGAAAACTAGAGCTAGTTTGGTTGAACAAGGACAAAAAAAAATGCAGTTGGGATTTTTTGGGAACTTGGAATTAGTCTTCACATCTTTTCCTTTAAACAAACTGGCCTAATTAATTACAATTGAGGTTTTGTAGTTGTAGAAAATTTTCTGGACAGTCTAATAACATATATTTGATTAAATGTGGTTTTTATTGGTACTATTGATTTAAATGCGGTTTTTTTTTTTAATTGAATATGTAAATGCGGTTTTATTTGGAGAATAGCCAGCATTTTGCATATACTCAAAGAGTAATAGCACTTTCATTTTAACTTGCAATATGTTTAGCATTGTTATTTTTCCATTTTTTGTGGTCAAAGTTATCCTTTCATGTTAACTTGCAATATTTGTAGTTTTGCGTCTGTCAATTTACTTTATTCATGTTTTTTTTCTTGCTTATTGTCGTCATGTTGTTAACAAACATTTGTTTCATGCTCTACCAATTTTACAAATCTAACAATGTGCCAAAAAGACACACAAAAAAAGAAAAAAGAAAAAAGCAATGTGCCAAAATTAATAATTTCTTTTTTTTTTTTTGGGTGAGTATTTATAATTTCATTTTGGTTGCAAAGGACCCCTTAACCCTAGACTTATTAGTATTAAGCCGGACAAACAAAATATGAAATTATGAAGGATGTGGCTTAAACTTATTTGTTAAACCTTTTTTATGCCTTTTTTTTTTATTTGTTGTGATAATTTCAATTATTTATGAATAGTGATTATTGACCCCGTGGTGTGTTTTGTTGTTGCATGTAAGCACTTCATTTTATTTACTTTTTTATTTTACATGTTTATGTGTTATATGTAAATATTTATTTATTTATTTATTTTATATGTTGACATAGTAAATATTATTGATAATATCTCATTAAATATTTAAGGCACATTTAATTTATAAAATAGATGTAAAAATAAAATAGTTATTCCATAGATTTAGTTTTTATTGTATTTGATATGTTTTTTAATTTGGGAATAGCTATTATGGAATCGCTCATACTTTCATTTGAAGTACTAACTATTCTTTTAAAAAATGTTTTATGCATTCTAATTTCGATTAACTTCAAAAATACTATCATATTTTGATGAATTAGATTCAAATGGATTATTATACATAAATAAATATAAAAATTAGAAAAAATTTTGAACCATAAATATTTTAGAAAGGTTAAGTTTGATTCTCACTCAATATTTTTATTAAACATATAAATATAAATATGAATAACTATTCCTACTCCATTTTTTCAATTCATGAATAACTATTCTTATTTTATAAAAATAACAATTTTCTATATCAAATCTGCTTTTAAAAATTAAAAATTTAATTGGATAAATGATCATCTTTAATATTTATTATATTAATATATTTTCCAATATAATTGAAAGATAGATTCCAAAAATTTAACTTTCAACCTATTAAAAAATTAACAATAATTAAATTTCAAATTTGACAAGTAAAACCGGTTCAATTAGTATGGTGTTACATTTATGTTTATAAAGTTGTTGGCTCGACACACAACTCTCTTTTCACATTTAAGGTTAGATTTATAATATGCTAAATTCCAATTTCTATACTTGCACCCGAATCTTTAAACCATCCACTTCGAACCTTCTTCCAAGTTCCACCGTGTGATACCCCTTCCTATTTACATTTTTTTATATATTAATAATTGATAAATAAATAATACCCTAAAATTATAAAAGATAAATCTAATAAAATAGATACCATTAATCTACATGTACACACGAGTTAAAAAGGAGAGGGTTTGGGTAAAAATTGTATTGGAGACATAAAATTCCAAGATATAAATGAGGGAAAGGCCCCGACAGAGATTGTGTTGGACCTCGATTTCCGAGCCCACTGAGACAGCACGCCCCCACTTGACTCGTCTTTTTCATCTTCCATCTAACAATATTAACACCCCAGCCCTTATTTGTTTTTCATTATTATTATTTTGTTATTTTATGACTTATACAATCTTATGCTTGTTTACCATTTTCCTCCCAACGATTTTCTATTTCGTTCTTGCTTTCTTTTCTTTTAACTTTTATCTCAATCAATTAGCTAGTTAGGTTAATTCGCTTATCCAAGGTTGTGCAAGTTAATTAATATTTTCCGGAAACACATTATTCTAACTTTGCTGTGATATTTAATTTGGTTAAATTAATTATCAGATCATTATTGGTGAGATATTTTCGTTGAAATTTTTGACTTCCAAGATGTTAAATCAAAGAATTATCTTAGCTAGTTATGTACATTTATTTGCATTCAAAATTCATAATCATCCACAGGTCTTCGATAATGTCCCTGAAATTATATTCATAGACAGAAAAAAGGGGCTACCTTAAATGTGGATAGTGTTAATGATACCCGAATGCTCAAGTTCATGATTAATTAAGCAAACAGTTGAGAGAAAAATGTCTAGTGATTGGTACATATGAGATTCTATTTAAAACATTGTTTGAAATTCATTCCGAGTATCATAATGAGTTCCTAAAGAACTTTGCTGTTTGTTCTTGCACAAAGAGGCCGCGTAAACAAGCAGTGTTAAGAAGCATTTTCATTACATCATGTAGATATTTTCCTCTGGACTATGGGGGGTTCTAAAAGAGCTTGCACGTATTCTACCCCTACATGTAGGTATTAATTATATTATCTAAAACGTCGACTTATGCAAAGCATTCATATGTGTCTCCTCATTTATATTTTATTAAATATGAAAAATAATATTGAATTTACATAAACATATATGAAAATACAGGAATATAAATTTCATATGTGTAGGGTTAAGGTTTATATTGCGACAATCTATTGAGTGTCAAATTCTTATTTATTATGACAAAAAAAAAATAATTTTTTAATTATTAATTTTTGAACCATTTCAAAAATTAAAATTCAAAAATGCATAAATAAACAAAGTAAAATTCATAATTTTTTTTGGTCTTTTCCAATAACTATTTATTTTTACATTATTTTCTATGGAAAGAAAATCTACTCTTCTTTTTTCTTTTTGTTTTTTAATATTAAGGTTCCCAAGAAAACAAAAAAGGAACACTTTTTGGCCACATATATATGTTTGAATCAAAACCCAAATGTTCAATGAATTGCAAATCACACAATTGTTTTCACCAAAAGAATTGTATAGATTTCATAACAAAGAAAAGAAGGTCGGCCTTAATAGGAATTAAATCGAGTCGATAGATTTGTTTTTTTTCATATTTTTTTTGGGTAATAGAGTTGATAGATTTAGGGTTGTTTTGGACTTTTATGGAAGAAAAGAAGGAAGAAAAGAAATTACCCTCAGCCAAGCATAGAACACAAGTCATGTAGAACTCAGCTAGCTAGTTAGGTCCTTAATCAGGACCTCCCTACACATTAATGTTTGTTGTTCTCTGTTGATGGATTTTGATATTGTTCCATGGACAGAAGGTGGTTTCACTTTCCAAGAACATGGTCAAGTAGTTTTCGAGTATCAATTAAATACACAAGGGTATTTTGGGAAACTCAGAATCCAACTCTGAAAAGGCATATCGCAGCTTGTAGCAGTTAGGGACTTTTTAATTTTTTTTATTTTTTTGTGGGGTAAGTATGTAGTATTTAGGGACTTAGGGTATGGGGAGGATGTCGCTTTTATTGAAGAAGTATTAATAATATTTAATCAATCCCAATAAGAGAATTGAGAAAGAAAAGAATTAAAATACAAAACTTTATAAGAATTATATTTTTTTTGGTAAATTAAAATTCTTTCTATTTTCTTTGTTGTTTTGCTTTTTCATCAATTTCGAGTTTCTAACATGGATGTGCAAAAAAGAATACAGGGGATGATAATTTATTTATCCTGCATTCCTTGATGTTCGTGAGGATCCGACTTTAATTGAGCAGGAAATCCCTCATTAGACAGAGAATTTGGACGGGAATGGAGCAAATACTCCATGCCTGAGTGGGGATCTGGACGAGGATGGAGATTATATTTACCTTGTGCCAGTCCCGTTTATATATATACAATTAATAAAATATATTTTATATTTATATATATTTTATATTTAAATATAATGATTTTAATAATTGTGAATAAATTTTATGAATATATAATATATTTTTAAAAATACTTATATTTTTAGTTAAATTAATATATAAAAATTATTATTATTATTATTATTATTTATAATGAGGAAAATAATCGAGTTACAGGACAAGTATGGGTCTAGTTTCAGAAGATCAGACGGGTTATAGGGGAGACCTACCAACCTCTGACTCACCCCATTGCCATCCCTTAGAAAGTACTAACCCTTCTCAACTATACTATTTTTTATACATTGCCTCCTAACTATAAAATCCTAGTATTGTCTTTTAAATTAAGATTAATTCTACTTTAATATTTTATATTTTAACTAGATTACACATTAGTCTTTTAAATCTAAAATGTTTTATATCAGATTTTCTATTTATAATTTATTTCACATTAAACTTTTAATTTTCAATTTGACTAATAGAAAATTTAAAAATTGAAAAAATTAATTAGTTTTTTAATTAATTAATACATTTTTTTTTCTCATATTGTTTGTAAATTGGAAAAAAATAAGTTATTTTAAAAAAAATTTTAAACGTTTTGCCAGTCAATTTAGAAATAAAAGCTTAATATGAAATAATTTATAAATTGATTTCTAATATCAAATGTATTGAACTTGAGGTTCAAATATGAAATTTGACCCAAGTACAAGATAATAAAGTGTAATTAACCTTTAAACTATTATTTTTTGTTTCTCATTAAACCACTCTTGTAATTTATTTTAATTATTTTAATTTTATTCTATATTATTTTTGGATATTGTGTATAATTAATTTTTTTCAAATTTATTAGAAAACTTTGCATCGTTGGACTAAACCGATAGAAAATTATAATTTAAGAGGCAATGTGAGAGATTTTGTAATTTAGCACGTAAAATGGAAAAGTTAAAAAATACTTTTTTTGGTCAGTTAATAATATTCTAGTTAAGTGTGAGGGGCACATATATATATATTATTTGTTGAGTTTTAATAATAATAATAATAATAATAATAATAATAATAGCTGAGACGGTTAATTGTAATTACCTAAAATAATACATAGGAGTTGTGGCTAAAAAAAAAAATAAAAAATTAAAGGACTCAAGTGTAAATATTGATATAATTTAGGGACTAATGGTGTAGTTAACTTTTAAAATTCTATAGGTACATTTGGTATGCAAGATATGACTAGATCATATTTTGGACTATGGTAAGCATAGAATAGGACATTGATAAAATTAATCTAGTCCTATGTTTGATGTCAACTAGATTGATTAATTTGTTAATAGTAATTAATAAAAATGAATATAATTTTTCATATAACTTAATTAATTTTTGAATTAAGCAAAGTTATTTAAATTAGATTAGTCCTTTATCTAGTAACTTTTTTTCTTAAAAAGTTTATCCAATTAACTTATTATATTATTAATATTGATTATCTAAATTGTATATAGTGTTCTAAATATACACAAATTTCTTACATGTTAATAGTTACATTGCTAAAAAAGAAAATAAAACGTAAACAGGAGAGGAAGAAAGCAAGATTAGAAAAAAAAGAAGAAGGAAAAGACAAAATACAACGAAAAATTGGGGGAAAAAGGAAAAAAAAACTCATGGAAGAAGAAACAAGATAAAAAGAAAAAAAAAAAAAAAGAAGATAATTGAAAAAAAAAATTGAAAGCGGAGGATTGTAAAAAAAAAGAAAAAAAAGTGGAAGATAAGAAAAAAAGAAAATAGAATATGTATGGCAAATTGTTTCTACATGGAGTCCATTTGGAACGTGGAAAATAAAGAAAAAGCAAAGACTTGTCATTCATTATTTTGAAAATTGATTCAGGATGGACACAATACGAAGTCCACAAATTGGATGGACAATTATTTATTAAGGCCTATAAAAATTTTCCGAATGGAAAATCTGTTTTGTTCAAATAGAAGATTAAGTTGTCCAAACCAAACATTGAAGATCCATATAAAATGGGCCAAAAAGAAGGCCTCCAAAATCGTATATCCATTTTAACTTCTATTTTGCTCTCTTCAATTACCTGTGATTTTTTTTAAGGCAAAGAAAAGGCCGTCAACAGATTTCATGGATACAATTCAGAATGATATAAATCCCAGCAAACGTGCAACACTGATCGACAGGCTTGTTCAGGTAATTATGACTATTAATTAAGACCCTTTTGGCGGCATAAAAAAAAAAACAGTTTGCTTATATTCTTTTTACTCATTACTTTAGAATTTCCAAGTGCTTAATTACATGGTATCTTATGAGGGCTGAAATTCAAACTCATGTGGCTTAAGAGTACAGGCTTGCACTAGATACATTATACTTGACTTGTGATATAATTTGATATGGAATGCGGGCGATTTGTTTGTTCTGCTTGCTTATTTCTATATAAAAATGCTGGGATAGTAAAATTTGATAAACATTTATATGTTTAACAATAATTTCTAGATTGACTAGGATTAATTATGTCCCTATTTTTTGTTTTGTTTTTTTTTTTTTTTTCCTCCTTTGTTGATTTGTTACTTGTGATTGTTGACTAAAACCCTTTGTATTTTCCGATGAATTATCTGTCATTTTTCCTGTTTCCATTAATGCAATTAGAGTGCTTGGCCAATTACCTTGCTGAATTATCTGTTCTAGAGTATGACATGCTTCGTTATGCACAATCAATGATAGCAGCTTCTGCAATATTCTTGGCCAACTTTATACTTCTCCCTTCAAATAGACCATGGGTATGTCTAATGCAAACTTAGTCAACTTTCATCATTAGTGAGATTTTTATATTGTTACTAGGAAGTATAAATCTTTTATAGCTGAGATTGATGATCCTTTTTTTTTTCGGTTTCTTTACGGGAGCCTTGCGACATTACACACAGTACCAGCCACTATCTTTGTATGACTATGTGTGTCAAAGATCTCCATCGTCTATGCTCTAACAACAATGTTTCAAGTTTACCTGCTATCAGGAAAAAATATATTTAGCTTCAAGTAAACAATATTCCTAAAATCCCTCTTTTCATTCTTTGTTTGTACTGAAATATGTTTGTTTGTTTTGGTTTTTGTTTTTTGATGTGGCAAAAAAGCACTGCCCTCCTTTGACATCTCAAGCATTTTTCTGTAATTGAAGCCACTTGAGTCCATTCGTAATTACACTCCAACTTCTGGTGATTTTTCTTCATGGCAACTAGCTCTGATTCCTTGTAATGAAAGTTTTATTTTATTTTTTTTCTCTTCATTGTATATTTTTCTTCACTCTTTTCTTCATTTCGTTTTACATTTGGACCAACAGTTTTCTACATGGTATATAGGGTTGTGGCTAATTGTGGTGTTTTTAATGAACAAAAATTTCCCGGAAAATATCTTGTATCATATGTTTTTCCAATTTATGCCAGAGTTTAACGTTCTGCTCACAACTCCACTTGAATCGTTTTAGCCACCAAAAAAAAAAAAAATAAATAAAAATTCTCCACTTGAATAATTTATAATTCATATAATAACTTAAGATAAAAGTAATAAATTTTTGTTAATTATAACATTTTCGATTGATATCATCAATACCCATTTTGTTTAGGCTGTACAATCAGAATTATAAAATCATTTGATGTAAAGAAATTAGGTTCCAATTTAATTATTAAAATATTAGAGAGGTAAAATAGATCATGTGCTGTCAGAAGTTGGATAAGTATTCTCTATAGTTGTTATTGTTTTTGTTAAAATTTATATGTTGGATTTGCATTGATCTTGACAATCAATCATACTTCTACCATATCCTGTCCTTTGACCATTTTTGTTTTGATTGTTAAAAAAAAAAAGTCATTTATTTGTCATGAATTCAGAACTTTTGATTCTTAGACAGTAAATAATCCCCATACAAGGTTAAAAATACAACTTATAACATACCGCATAAGTTTCTGAAAAGACTGGAGCCAGATATGTTTATTAAGCTCTAAGAGCTACTACTATGTATGTTAATCTCTTCTAACTGGCTATCTTCAGCGTTCGTTTCTTGATCTGAATTGATTGACACTGTCTCTTCACTCTTGATTGTCTATAATATTCCACCAGCTTTCTCCATGTCCAAACACTCTTAATTGATGATATACATCACATATATCTAGCCTGTCGTTTGCTTTTGATGGTATGCAGGCCATTGCTATGCTCTAGCTTTTCAGGCACAAGAAATGTTGTAGTTTCCTTCAGTTCTTGGATCGACTATGCTTTCAATATATCCTTTCTGTTGAACTTAAGACTTGGCCATTGGCCAACGTGCATGGTCTCTTCTAAGCCTCGGTTAAAACTGGCGTGCAGCCAGTCATTAGCTCCAACCACAGCTATAGACATCACTTTTCCCATTCAGCTTTCTGTTGCTGTAATACCTGCACAAGTAATGGTTCCAAATCAATCTAATATTCCATATTTAGTCGAGAAATGCAAATTTATTAGACCCTTATCATTCGAAGAATAAGTGAAAGGTGATGGTACACTTTCTTATATGTAGGAGGAACTTTCATTTCTTGGATTTTGTTGTTGGATGGTTCTCTAGATTCAGTTTAAAAGTAGGGTTTTTAATATACCGATCTCTGTTACCAATTAGAGTTGGACACTTATCCAAGACAATGATCTGAAAGTAGAACTTACACATAATTGGTAGAAACTTTTAAACCGGCCTATTTGCACGGCCTAAAACATTGATTATGCAATGTATTTTTAAGGTAATTTGTTGTGATTTTTATATCCATACTGTAAGAAGTCGGAGAAAGGATTATATATTGATCTGGCTTCTAAGATTTTGTTGAAGAAAAAGATGGGTTAAATATTGAATGGAGTTGGCCGTCGAGGTAGTCAAAGAAATTCAGTCTGAGGAGGAGCCGAGGTGCTGGGACTGCTATAGTGAGACAGATTTGAAAGGTTTCACTGTAAGATCCCTTGGACTGCTAGGGAAGCAAATTAAAGAAGCAAAACTTTCTCTAAAAAATTCTGTTAATTTCTCTTTTGTCCACATTCTCTTTTTGATTTGGTTGTTCTGTGCTATTAATGCAGCATGTAGATAATCCAATCCTGCAACTCCAATTTGTTGTCTGATCACTTACACAATTACACTTGTACAAAAATGAAAGAAGAAAAACAATAAGAAAACCAATTTGGTATTATGTTTTTAGGTGTCTGTTGACCTCATGCTGCATTCTATTTCAATTTGTAGTCTCTCTCTCCAAAAGAGACTTTTACATGTATCTGCTTTAGAAGATATCAATTATATTATATAACATATATATGTTAATTAGTTTATGTTAGTTGTGCCCAGAATGGCTACACAGGAGATGTGGCTAACTGGGTTTGCACCATTAAAACCACATTCAAGGACATTTTAGCCACTCGGGTTAATATAATCTGGATATAGACATGAGCAGTCAGCTCAGAACAAGCATTGCATTCTTTAGTCTTTCTGAAACTGTGTTGTTTCTGGTGTTATGCACGATAAAGTGGAACCTCGTGCTATTCTATATACCAATAGGTTCATCACGTAGAGCAGTGATACAAAGGACTTGCTCATGGTTAGAGATGTGTGATTTTGATATAGTGAAAATTACTTTCAGTCTATAGAGATTTTCCAAGAGAGGCTGTTGGACCTCCTAAATAGTTATTTCGTGAAATCAAGGTTATATTTAACATTATCTTGCAATCTCATTTTGATTCAATGATGCTTCACCGAAAGAAAAAGGACAAAAAAAAAACTACTTTTCCATTTATTCAAATACCTTTTGGATCAATCATTTAAGTAGTTTGTACTGTCTTCTGAAGGACAGAGAGAGAAAGTTACCTCCATCCTTGTCCTTTTCTTTTCTAGACCTTCTATGTTTCGTGGACTCATTCAAAGAGAATTTTTTTTTTTTTTCCATTTTAATATTATTAGATAGTATTCTAACAGATCTTATTTGGGATAGCATTATTTTGCAAATTAAATTAAATAAACAAATACATTATGTTGTCACAAGTCAAAAGCGAACAAATACTTGACCCAGAAAAAAAAAAAAAAAAAAACAAAAACAAGAAAAAAGAAGCATACACATAATTAAAACATAAGAGTTAAAGAAACAAAAAGTTCAGAAAGCTGAGAAAGTCAATTACATGTAAAGGAAACAAATTAAAACCAAGATTCAAAAAGATATGTCAGAAATTGTGCAGGGAGTACATGGAAAACCACCAACTGAAACTTCGGCTTTGGATTCGTCGATGAATCTTGTATTCCATAATTTATGCTTTAGTCAACTGCTAACCATTCTACACACACACGCACACACACACACACACACACACAAACACACACACACATATATATATATATATATATTATTTCAGATTCCGGCAAAAATAATGTGGCATGGCTTGTGAAGATGGACTTTATACTTTGAAAATGCCAGCCAAAATGAAACAACTTGGAATTTTCAAGTTGTTTCATTTTGGCTGGCATTTTAGATTTATATTTTTTAATTTTTAAAAATTTATTAAAATATAAAATTAATTATAATACCAAAAAATCTAAACTAGCTTCGTCCAAAATAATTAGAATATAAAAATTTAAAATAAATACTTGTTTATAACAAAACAATAATCAATATAATTAAATATCATCTCATTGACATATTTTTACATATGCATACTCATTGAGATGGAAGTTGATGTCCTCATGTTGACGATATTATACCCTCATACTGCATATGGAAAAATAAAAAAATTTGTTAACACTGACACAAAATAAATTAATAAAAACTTAATCATTAATAAATTAATTTGTAATTTGGCAAATGAAAATTGAATGAAAATTTAATGAATATTTACCTTCTTAAGGTTTGGCGTGGCACATTTCTCCTAATTAAAGTGGAAAACACATAAGAAAAAAACACATAATGAATAAATAAATATTACTTAAAACATAAGTTAATAAATATACGTACCAGTTTATTTAGAAGATATTGTTTATCCATATCCCCTCACAGTTATTACGAACATAGCCACTTTCACATTCATCCTCATGATCATTTTCATCAACACTTGGCAATTGTATGGCAAATGGATTGTGAGCCATTGTAGTATCGCCAAGAACATCTTCTTCAACCAATTCTTCTTCAACAGAAGTACAATGTTGTGGTGGAGTTAAAATAACAGACCATCTTGAATCAAGTTGATCTTCAACATAAAATATTTGTTGAACTTGTGAAGCCATGATGAATGGGTCAGATTTATATCCAATTTTACTAAAGTTAACACATGTAAACCCCATCTCATCAACTTTCACACCACTACTGTCAACCCAATCACACTTGAACACTGGAATTCGAAACATAGTGTAATCGATGTCCCAAATCTCTCTTACGATCCCATAGTATGCCATTTCAGCTAAAATTGGGTTATTATCCTTAGCACTAGCAAAATGCTCACTTTTGGCAATAACTTTGACACCACTATTCTGGGTGACCCTCTTATTATCCATATTTATAGTGTTGAATCTAACCCCTCTAATGACATATTCTTCATGTTTCGTTACCACCCATTGCGGACCATGGGCTAACCATTGTAATGTTCCAGACACTGTGTGATTAGGTTGACTTCGCTCTTGTGCAATCTAGTCAATTGAAAAAAATATGAAAAATTAAAGCTAAAACAATGATATTATATATTGAATATTTAACTTTCCCATACCTTATCACGTAACCAGTACATAAATGTATGTTTGTGTTCGTCTTGAAACCATTTTGGTTTTTTTCCTCGATTTTTTTTGCTTGACTTCAAGACTTCAAAATGAATACTAAAACAAATAAAAATTGTTGTAATTAATAAAAATATCCAACATATCAACTTATTGATGCATATTAATATATTCAAAATATCAACTAAATTATACATGTTGATATATATATATATTAAAAATATCAACTAATTTATACATTAACATGTATATACGCACCTGACATACGGTTCCACTTCTGGTGTATTCGAAAGTACACATCTATGGACTTGCTCCCAAAGTTGTTGATCAATTGATTGATTTTTTCAACCTTTAATGGGGGCACCAACATCATCCTTATCATTTAACTTTTGATATCTACCAATTGGGTTTCCAACTGCATCTAATCCTCTTTGAAATTCACTACAAAACTCAATCACTTCTTCACATATGTAACCCTCGGCAATACAACCTTCTGGCCGATTTTTGTTTCGAACATAACTTTTCAATACTTTCATGTACCTCTCAAACGGGTACATCCACTTGAAATGTATTGGTCCACACAATCTTACCTCTCGAACCAAATGTACAGTTAGATGAACCATTACATCAAAAAATGATGGTGGATAGAATTTCCCTAAAAGGCACAAAGTTGTGACAAGATCATTTTGAATATTTTCCAATTCAGCAACAATGATAGACTTCTTGCAAATTGCATTGAAGAAAAAATAAAGTCTTGCAATTGCATGTCTCACATGTTTAGGAAGGATTGCACGAATTGCAAGAGGCAAGAGTTGTTGCATCAATGTATGACAATCATGAGATTTCAATCCTACCATCTTTAAGTCCTCCATTGAAACAAGATTCCTAAAGTTTGAAAAATAACCATCTGGAACCTTTAAGTGCGCTAAACACTTACAAAACAATTTCTTCTCATGCTTTGATAATGTATAGCAGGCCGGTGGTAGGAAAGTTCGATTTCCTTAAGGCTTAGGGGCCAAGTCTTTCCGCAAACCCATTTTTTGTAAATCTGACCGAGCATTAACTCTGTCCTTCGTCTTACCAGGAATATTGAGCAATGTACCATATATGCTCTCACAAATATTTTTCTCAATATGCATGACATCTAAATTATGTCGCACATGGAGAAATTTCCAATATTCCAATTCAAAAAAAATGGACTTCCTCTTCCAATATTCTTCAGAATCAACAGTCCTGTTTGAGTTATCAAATCTCATTGCATTAAGCTTATCTAAGATTTCTTCTCCAGTCAACAGTTTTGGAGGCATTCCAAATTCTTGAAATCCATTGAAAGCCTTCTTTTGCCTTCTATAGTGATGATTTGGAGGAAGAAATCTTTTAAGCCCGGTAAAACTCATTTTTTTTTCCATGCTTTAGCCTTGTAGCAAAAGTATTTTCACTGCAAATTGGACAAGTATAATATCCCTTTACCGCATGTCCGAACAAGTTACCATAAGCTGGGAAATCATTTATTGTCCATAGCAACACTGCCTTCAAAGTGAATTTCTCTTGACGGTAAGCATCGAAGACCGTAACACCCTCATTCCACAACCACTGCAAGTCTTCAACTAACGGCTCCATGTATACATCAATTTGATTTCCTGGTTGCTTCGGTTCAGAAATTAGAAGACGTAACATCATAAATTTCCGCTTCATACACAACCAAGGAGGAAGATTATACACAATTGTCATCACAGGCCAACAACTATATCTACTACTCAATATATTATGTGGATTAACTCCATCGGCCGCGGTCCCAAGTCTCAAATTCCTATCTTCGGATGCAAAATTTGGCCATAAACGATCAACCAACTTCCAAGATGGAGAATCCGCAGGATGTTGCATTGCCCCTGTCTTAACCTTTCTCCCATCGGCATGCCATGTCAAATTCTTAGCCGTTTCAACACTACAAAACATTCGTTTAAAATGCGGAATAATAGGAAAGTACCATAAAACTTCATTTGGAATATTGCTAGCAACTCCATTCTTATCAATTTTCCATCTAGCAGATCCACATTTAGGACATTCATTAAGGTCCACATATTCCTTTCTAAACAGAATACAACTTTTAGGACATGCATGAATCTTGATGTACTCCATTCCCAAAGCACTCAAAGTCTTCTTCACATTATACATGGAGGTTGGCAACACATTGTCATTTGGCAACATCTCGGATAACAATTGCAACAGTGCATCAAAGCTCTTATCAGATTATCCATATCTTACCTTTAAGTTGTACAATTTAACCAAGGACGACAGCTTGGTAAATTTGGTACAACCTAGGTACAAAGGTTTCTCCGCTTCCTACAATAAGGTAGCAAATTCATTAGGATCATTATCAAAAGTTTCTAATGCAGCACGGGTCATGTCTAAGCTATTGAGAGCCATGTCTTCCTTACTACTACTATCATTTTCATTATATTCTACATTAATATTCCCAAAATGAGAAGATGGTCCAATACCATCAGCACATGACTCACCAAGCCAAATCCATCGCCGATAGTTGACATCAAACCCATTCCAATATATATGGCCTTTAATATCCCTAATAGTATGGATTTTCATATTCGCGCATTGCATGCAAGGACACCGTATGGCATTACAATCATTGGCATTCTCCATGCTAAATTTCAAAAATTCACTCACCCCCTTAGCAAAATCACTTGAGGTTCTATCCTTTGTTATCCACGATTTATCTATTTCCCTACCAATCTAAGCAGAACAATATCACAAAAAAAATTATTGACAACAGCAAGATTAACAAAACCCATCGCAAACAAATTATCGACAAAAGCAAGATTAAGAAAACCCATCGCAAACAAATTATCGACAAAAGCAAAATTAAGAAAATCCATCGCAAACAAATTATCCGCAAAAACAAGATTAAGAAAACCCAGCGAACCTAACCTTCGGGTATAATGAATAAATAAATAAAAAATAACCCAATCCACCACATGTCACCGCCAATCATAAAGCGAAAAGAAACTCACCGAAACCATGGAGAGGAAGAAAGAAGAATCCAAGCTAACCACGAGGGCGACACAGAGAAATCCAACTTTCAGATAGCAACGCAAGCAAATAGAAAATTAAACACAAAATATCCCACTCTTCAAGTCTCTTTTAGATTGCTTCCAATTCTAACACCTATTATGAAGTGTACTAACACATATTTTGTGAAAAGAAATGGTATTCAAAATCCCGCGTAAATTTTGAAAACGCGCCAAAAATTTTAAGAAATTGGATAAACAGGCGACGTATTCAGATAAACTGTGTCACTAAAGGATAAACAGTTTCATAGACGCCCTTTTTTTAATTCTTTTAAAACAAATAAGTTTCTCCAAGTACTGTTTATTTCCTTCTTAAACTTTTGGCAATAACTCTAAAATTGTAATTTTTTGTTTAAAAAAGTAGATGATCTAGCAACTCATTGATATAAATAGGCGACGCATTTACATATAAAAGGGTCGCCTTATCCAATAGTAATTAAAATTTATTTTTTAATTTTAGTTACTTTTTTTAAAATTACATCCAAAAATATTTCCACATAGCATTCCAATGAACACCAAGTCAATTAATCTAAAAATATAAAACAGTTCTATCAATGCTCTTTTCAATTATTCACATATATGAGTATACACAAACACAAAAACACATCTCATGACATAATTTGAGATAGGATATAACAATTGTAAATTGGTCTAAAGCAAGGACCCATAGTCCAATTGCTCGAAGTAAGTATGTTCAGCGAGTTGCACTTTCATGTTTTTGGCTATCAGTGATAGTTTATATGAACCCAAATAAACTAATAGATTACATTTGGGAAGGACTCTTATGCGTCGCCTATAATCAAATGGTAATTTTTTTTTATTTTAATCTTCCTGTTTAATCAATTTGATTTTCTTTCAGCATCAAATAACCAGTGAAAATATTTAAATAAGATAAAGAAAGTTTTTTTCATTTTTTTATTATAGTAATAGGCGTCGCATAAACACTCTTATGCGTTGCCTATAATCAAATGGTAATTTTTTTTTTATCTTCCTGTTTAATAAATTTGATTTTCTTTCAGCATCAAATAACCAGTGAAAATATTTAAACAAGATAAAGAAAGTTTTTTCGTGTTTTTTTTTTTTTATTATAGTAATAGGCGACGCATAAACACTCTTATGCGTCGTCTATAATTAAATGGTAAGTTTTTATTTTTATTTTTTATCTTCCTGTTTAATCAATTTGATTTTTTTTTAGCATCAAATAACTAGTGAAAATATTTAAACAAGATAAAGAAAGTTTTTTCATTTCTTTTTTTTTATTATAGTAATAGGCGATGCATAAACACTCTTATGCGTCGCCTATAATCAAATGGTTTTTTTTTTCTTTTTTATCTTTCTTTTTAGTCAATTTGATTTTCTTTCAGGATCAAATAACCAGTGAAAATATTTAAACAAGATAAAGAAGTTTTTTTTTTAAAAATTATAGTAATAGGCGACGCATAAACACTCTTATGCATCGCCTATAATCAAATGGTATTTTTTTTTTCTTTTTTATCTTTCTTTTTAATCAATTTGATTTTCTTTCAGCATCAAATAACTAGTGAAAATATTTAAACAAGATAAAGAAAGTTTTTCTTTTTTTTTTTAAATTATAATCAATAGGCGACGCATAATCACTCTTATGCGTTGCCTATAATCAAATTTTAATATTATTTTTTTTGTCTTCATGTTTAATCAATTTGATTTTCTTTCAGCATCAAATAACCAATTGAAATATTTAAACAAGATAAAGTAGGTTTTTTTTGGTTCTTTTTTTTTTTTTTTAAATTATGAGTATTAGGCGACTCATAATCACTCTTATGCGTCGCCGATAATCAAATATAAATTTTTTTGGTTCTTTTTTTTAACTCAATTTGATTTTCTTTACAAAATCAAATATCCTGTTAATATATTTAAGCAACTTATTAAATTAACAAATTTTTTGTTTAATTAATGTTAGCAAATATATATATTTGGTGTGTGATCTTTCTATTTAATCAATCTGATTTTCTCTCAGCATCAAATCACCAGTGAAAATATTTAAACAACATGAATGAGTTTTTTATTTATTTATTTTGTTAATCAATCTGATTTTCTTTCAAGTATATTTATTTTTTATTTAACATTTCAAAACACTTAAAATTTATATGCTTTTTAATTTTTATAGGTGACGTAGTTTCTTCTTTATACGTCACTCGTTCTAATTTCATTTTTTTTTTGTATTTCCATTTTTTCGTTTGTAAGTGTCTTTAAATATTTTTATTTGCCCCTAAAATGTTTTTAATAACCATTTTTATTCCCCAATATTCAGGAAATATTAGAAATAAAATGGCATGTTAATCTATGGGCTTTCTTTTCAACAATTAACCCCAAGTACGGAAACTTGAGAGTTGGAAGCAATCTAGGAGGTATGAGAAGATTTTGAAGTATCACACTCTCATTATACATTCTTGTTTCTTTCAAGGGTTTGAAGGATTTTGTGGGTTTCTTTCCTAAATTTCAAAGTTCCTTCTTCCTCTGCTTCTTCTTCTTGCCGGTGGTTGGGTTGGAAGAACTTCACCCTTTTGCCGTCGCCATCGCCATGTTTGGTGGGTCCTGTACGTCGCCGTCGCGCTGGGTGGCTGGGATTTTGGCCGTCTCGTCGCCGGGATTGGGTTGCTGGGTTTCTGCCATGCTGTCGCCGTCGGCTGCTGTGGTGGCTTGATGTTCCTCTTGATTGCTGGATTTGTAAGGGTGTGCTGTTTTTGTGTGCTGTTCTTCATCCCTTTTGGGGTTCGGTGGTGTATGTGTGCTGTTTTTGTGTGCTGTTTTTCATCCCTTTTGGGGTTCAGTGGTGTATGTGTTTGCTGGAAAAAATATTCTGTTTGCTGGTTTTTTTGTTTTTTTAAATATCTGTTGGGGTTTTATGTTGTCAAAATCATGGCTTGTTGTCGACAATGGGTTAGCTAAATTTTGTTTGGAAAAATAGCTATATTTATTGAGTGGGGTTCGATTGTATGTAAAGCAAAATGATATGCTAATATTTGTATTATATGTTTATATGGTTAAATTCAAGATATAGCCTTTATAAATTGCGTGGGAAATGTCAAAGGTGGTGCTCTGTTGTGGGTCTTAAAATGACGTCGTTTGTACGACTCAAAATCCATTAGTGATTTAGTCGCCGGATGCAAAGTTTGAAAATGTTAATGACTGTTAAAGAGGATAGATGTTAAGAGAAGATACTATTACTGCATCACTTGGTAAATAAATTACATGAATTTATCGTTTATTATTGTTATTAATGGTTTATTCATTATACTACACCCTATGTTCATATTGTTAGTAATATTAATTTGTGTTTATGTTTTTTGTATGTAGAATTATGGATCCTTTTAATGAACATGTCCTCTCGGATGGGGATGGCGCTGGATCACCATCCAGTGATATGGAAAGGCCGAATACGTCATCCCCAAGGCATAGAAAACGAGGGGCCACAACAATGAAAGGCTTTAGGAACCATTTGGCGGGAAACAAAAGCTTGGAACCTCAATATAATGAGGTTGGAGTTGCTATTAACTCTGAGGCTGTTCGACTAAACAATTTGGAGGGCTCATTGGCTAGGAGCACAATACCAATTAATATACCTAATTGGAGAGATGTGTCCGATAGGTTAAAAGATAACCTATGGGCATCAAAAAAGGTACGGAGTGCATTATTGTTAGATATTGTTTATTATGAATAATATTTAATTGATGGAGATTTTATAATTCGTTTTTTGCATTTGCAGCTTGTATATATGCATTTTACTTGCATTTCTAACTTACCGCATTTACTTGTCAATCAATGTTACTAAATATATATATATATATATTTTAATTTTGCAGCAATATACGGGTAAGGATGATAATTTTAGGAAGGCAACTTTAAAAGATTGTTGTGACAAATGGAGAAAATTCAAGAATTACTTATATAGATATTTTGTTCGACCATATATCGACACACCCGAAAAGTTGAAGCATCGACCCTCAATTTATGAATTCATAAGCCAAGAGGTGTGGGATGATTTTGTACAACAAAGGTTGTCGGATAAATTCCAGGTATAGTTTTATTTAATGCACGTTAATGTTGTATTAAATTGCGCTGCCATTATTTATATAAAAATTAAAATTTGTTATGGTGACTTATGTTATTTGGGTTTTCTAATATGTTTGTTTATAACTTTTGTAGGCATTAAGTCAAGAATATTCGGAAAAACGGCAATTAAACAAGTATCCGCATAGGATGGGTGCAATGGGCTACGCGAGATTAGAAAGAGCCATTGTATGCAATTTATTTTTATTTACATTTAACCATATTAATTTTGTCATTGTTACTTGATCACTTGCATTATTAAAATTAATTTATTTATAATTTTGAAGCAACTTGAAAGAGGCACCGAAGATTATGTAGACCGAGATGACCTATGGATACGGGCACGTATGGGGACGGATGGAAAATATGCAAATGAAGAAACTGAACATGTAGCGGAAAAAATTGTGAGTATTGTATTTTTTATGAATATTTGTTGCATATATTATTATTTAGTTCATTATTATATAAACTGATATATTCAATCATTTAAACAATATATTGTAGAATGACTTAAAGAAGAAGGCAACAAAGGAGAAATTCGGCCTTCACCTCCGGTGGATATCCTAACACAAGCTTTAGGAAAAGAGGAGTATGGAGGTAGGCTTAGGGGTCGAGGCAAAGGATACACGGTGAATAACTTTTTCCATACTCATAAGCCGAGTTCACAAAAAAAGACCAAGTCGGAGGGAAGTGGAAATAATTCAATCTATGAGATGCTGCTCAAAGGTCTGGTGGCGATCCTCAGAAATTCAAGCAGCAGCAGCACTGCCCAAGTTGATGCGCTCATATCGGCATGTGGTATTGAGATTCCGTCACTCGCTCATCCAGCCGATACTGTTGATGCTCTTGGGACCCAAGTCGATGATGTTGCTGGTCAAAGGACCCCCCCAGCCGATGATGTTAATGCTCCTGGGACCCAAGTCGATGATGTTGATGCTCATGGGACCCCCCCAGCCGATGATGTTGATGCTCCAGGCACCCAACTCGATGATGTTGCTACTCATGGGACTCAATCTACATCTTGGATTGATGCTCATCGGATCTATCCTGAGGTAATTATTTCATATATATATATATGTATGTTTAAGTGGGTTATTACTATCTATATAGCTCCCATGGTTGAAGAGTCTTACCTACCACCATGAGGTCATGGGATCGAGTCTTTAAGTTGAAGGAATATTGTCATGTGAACATATATTAATCTTTTTATTTTTTTTATTTTAAACTTTGCAGGGTGTAAAATGCAATCTTGCACAAGGCAATGTTGGCCATATAGTAGCACGTGGCACTTTGGTACCTTCGCTGCCAACGAATATGTGCCATGGTGTGAAGCTAGGTGCAGCAAATTATAAGGTCACTGTTGATGACGTTATTGATGGATTTGCACCTTTGCCTATTCCGTCATTTGACATCATACGTGTCGGTGATGCTGAAGGTGCATTTGTTGCATGGCCAAGAGATCTTGTTATCTTGCCATCTGAGGAGGTATTGTTCGATGCAGCTATATATATTAATGAAGTTTAAAATAATTTCGTTTTTGTTCTCTTTTAAATGTTGTTTGTTGATATTTTATAGGGAAGCTTGAACAGGGCAAATGTTGAGAATGATCAAGATGATAATGTTGATCCCTTAGTCGTTACCCTAACGATCCAAGAGTTGCTACGTCGGATCAAGGACGTCGATAGCGATCATTTATGGTTTTTTAATATGAAAAAAGAGATCTTTGGGGAAGAACAACAATTGGGCATAGCGAGTAGCGATATAAACGATTTTTGTTACATGCAAGAATTATCTTCCGAATGCATCTTGTTCTACATAAATTAAACTAAAGTTGGATGTGTTTATAACTAATTCTTTAATTTAATTAATTAAACACTATAATTACTTGTAATTGAATTATGTAGGCAGTTGTGTGAGGGATTGATGGGGTCCTTCGAAGGGAATTATTGCTTTGTTCATTTGGATATTATTGCTTCGGTTGGTCATCCAAACCCTCATGAACGGATATTAAATATATTGAGTAGATGGCAAGATGCAAGAAATAATCAACTATGGTTGTCAGGACCCGTCCAGAATTCCTCCTCCGGAACCCTAGACAGCCCTGATCCCAGGGAAATACCACCGAACCTTCCAACGGAAAATCCGGCAGCACCTCCCCTAAGGGATTTACTTACCACAAATTTACCTGCACTGAAAACACACTTCAAAAATATCCCCTTATTCCTCCCACAAACTACAAATTGGTTCCACAAATTCCAGCACTTCAAAATACAGTAATCCAGTGCAAAATAAATACAACAAGAATGAAAGAAATAGTACAACCGCAATAAAGAAGAACAGGGTACTTCACGAAGTAAAACAGCGAGGAAGATCAAGTCCGCTCCGAATGAACACCGACAACCTGGAACCTAGAGGAACGGAATTTAAGAGTGTGAGATGCTAATCATCTCAGTGAGCGACCCTACTACTATACCATATAATATCACAGTAATAAGTATAAATAATAATTATTTGGAAATAATATTTTCTCTCACAACCCTTACAATTCTCTCAGTTGGAAAGGTTCCCCTTTTAAAACAATTTCACAAAACCCTTTATCCATATTCCCCGAAAACCAAGACATCAATTAAATACCATAAGCGGTAACAATTATATTTTTAATTCCAATTCAGTTTCCAAACATTTTATTTTTTTAAAACACAGTTCTGAAAATCATTTGATGCACCCACTATATACCAGTGGCGCCAACAGTACCCAGCGTCCCAAGGTACCGCCAGACAGGAGGTTATAGAGAGAAACCGGCATACGGTCGCGTGGCGTCCCACAGCGCCGCTGCTAACCTGGTGTCCCGGCCAAAGGGGGGTGGCCGCCCTCTCCGATGGCATCCACAGGACACCCTCATAATATCAACCGCGCGCTACTCACACCCACCTGCGCGCTAATCACATCACCTGCGCGCTAATCACACCCACCTGCGCGCTAATCACAACCGTGTGCACACTAACCATATCACATATACCATATCACATAATCAGAACACCAGTACGTGCACGGTGCATCTAAAAATTATAAAATCCATAAATTTAAATCATAAAACAAATTTCACATTTTTCATAAGCATAGCGGGCATAATCCATCCGCTTGAACCGGGAAATTCTCCACAATTTCCTTATAATCCATACCATAAATTCCATGATTTTCAAATCCACCAACTTCCAAATCCATCAATTCAAATATCCACATTTTCCCAATAGCATAAATAATTTCTCGAAATATCATAATCAAATCTCATAATATTCCATGGGCATATTTTATAAAAATTGAAATCACCAATATAACCAAATATTTTCTTTGAAATATTTGAAAATCAAATCATGCCCAATTTACCATTAAAACCACACCAATTTCAAAATCCTCAAAACCATAAAATAATTCCACATGGCATAAATTGTAGAATTCGCATTTTCTTAAATCCAATAAATTCATAAATAATTCTACAATAAATTCAATAAATATTTGGCACATAGAAATTAAATTCCAAATATTTAATTCACACATAATATATTCATCAATTAAATTCCCCAAAATTAATTTGAAGGTGGGTCACTCACCTGGAGCACGCAATTAACCCATGATCCACTACGGGATCAATTCTACGACTCACCGGTGCTCCTAGAACAAAATTCACAGACAGTCAAATAAATTAATATTTTATTCGGGTAAATAATACCCGGTACCCGGGGGGTCAAAACACAAACGATAACTAAAATTTACGAATCATATACCGAATCGAAGCTCGAGTGATGCTAATCACAGATCCGGTCTTAATTTCCGATGATCGTACCCGACGGGGTCGGAATTTTATCGGGAAGCTTTTCGGGTTTCGGCTCCGCAATTCTCCCAAACCGTCGCGAATTGGTGGAAACGGAAGTCGGATTTGGGTTCAGGAGGTCGAACACTGCGGACTGGAGCTGGCCGGAATTTTCGGGTACTCGCCGGAACAGTAATTTCCGGCGGGCCGCCACGTCATCGGCAACCGTCGCCGGAACAGTAATTTCCGACGGTGGCCGTTTGCTGTGAAATTTTGCAGATTTGTAGATCGTGAGGAGAGCAATCCAACGGGACCGACGGTGAGCAAAACGGAGGTCGGACGGCGGAGAAATCACCGTTTGAAGATTTTCGACCCCTCGCCGGAAAACGCTCCGATCCCGGCGCGTCGGTGGTCCGATGGCCGTGATTTTTGGTGGGTAGGCCGGACTTGAGGAGAGGATGCTGGGTGTATGGCGCGTGTACTGTATATCGGCCGGAATAGTGCCGATTCGCGGTGGCCGGCGGTGGAGGGGGAAAAATCGCCGCCAAACTTCGGACGTCCGATCCGGGCGCGTCCGGCGGCCGTTCGCCGTGAAATTTGGAGGTTTTGCCGGAAATGAGGTGGGCAATCTGGCTGGCCGGCGCGTGTACAGTAACTAGGCCGGAAAAACATGAAAATGACCGGCGGCCGGCGGGTCCTCTCTCTCTCTTTCTCTCTCCTCTCTCTCTTTCTCTTTCTTCTCTCTCTTTCTCTCTCTTCCCCGAGAGTTTTTCAAAATTAAAACCCTGCATGACACTGTTCATGCCACGTGGACCACTCAGAAGCTGACACGTGGCATTTCACTGTTCATGACCCAAAAACATTAAAATAATACGGTATCCGGTAAACTTCAAACGTCCATAACTTTTTAACCACATGTCCGATTTAAGAGTGCCGCTAGTCTATGAACTCGTATCGACGAGTACTTTACAACCATACAAGAGTCAACTCACAATTACATCATAAGAAAAAGTCAACTCCCGACACCTTTTAGACAGTTTACACTTCAACTTGTTTTGCCCATAACTTTCAAACCGTAGCTCCGTTTTCGACGTGCTACTAGTCTACGAACTCAGGGCATCATGCACTTCGCCATGGTACCCTAGTCAACTCAAAATTCTCACCGAGTCAAAAAGTCAACTTTTGACCCCTTCAGTCAACAGTCAACGGTCAACCTCGGTCAACGTGCACGGATTCCGGTGCGATTTGGGACGGGGTGTTACAATGGTTCTTTCCCTACTGTGCAAGGTAATATTGTGTTAGTTTTAATTGAATTATGTTGTGAAAATATTAATTTCGAAAAACATCATAATAACTAAAATATTTATTGGTGTTTTTAGGAATCATTGGATGCTATCTGTTGTTGATTTATACAAAGCAGTAGCATGGTTTTTTGATTCTTTGAAGACTCATAAGAATATAATTGATAAGGATCTAAAAACTTTGATCGATGAGTAAGTTAATAACTCTAATATTTTTAATTAATTGTTCTTATATTGGATTTGTACTTTTGAAGCTACTGTATAATCTTATACAATATTTATATTTCTATATAGTTCCTTCATTGCATGGAACCAAGGAAAGACATTTGAAAAGAAACTTCGGTGGCAAAATACTAAGGTAATTATTATATATAAACTTAGCATTATTAGTTGTTAGTTAATTTAAATACTTGTATATATTCGTATCTAATGTTACACATAATTTACTGTTTGCAAATTTAGACACCGATGCAGCCCAAGAGTACGGAATGCAGTTACTATATGATGATGATAATGCGAGATATCATTAGGTGCAAAGTTCCTCCCCGGGACTTAAGAGGAATGGTAAATTATTATTAATTTAATGATTTCATCATATTTCTGTTATGTAATAATTAATATTTATGATTATTGGTATATGTATTAACATAAGTTTCTCATGTTCAGTACGAAGGTGTCACTTGGTTACAAGCTGAAAATGTCAATGAATTTAGAGATGGATGGGCAACAGCGATGATCACAAGTATCTCAAACCAATGAATATATATGCATGGTAGTGAAATAGCTAGCTTTTGTTAATAGCTTTTGTTTGTACATATAAAATATCGTAGACAAATTTGTGAAAATTGCTCATAAGGTAGTATTTGTTTTGCATGAACTTTGGTTTTAAACATACCAATTTTACAAAATTTCAAACAATATTAAAAATAATTAAAATAAACGGTGAACAAGCGACACACAATATACTTGAGAGTCGTCTGATACAAATAATGCCAAAAAAAAACAAAAACCATCACAGTTATGTGCCTCAATATTTTAACAGATTATTTGATGCCAAAAGTAAAACAGATTGATATATATTTTTACAAAACCAAAAGAAAAAAAAATATTTAAATAAAAGGTGAACAGGCGACACACAAAATGCTTGAGGGTCGCCTGATACAAATAAGAAAAAAAAAAACAAAAAAAAAGCTCTGTGATGCTGCTTAAACATTTTCACTTGTTATTTAAAGTTGAAAGAAAATCAACTGTTTAATACTTACTAAAAATCCCAAAAAAAAAAAAAATAACACACTAATAGGCGACGCAAAATGCTTCTGCGTCGCCTGATATCAATAAAATGTTTTCCAAAAAATTTTTTGGAAAAAAAAAAAAAAGCACTGTGAAGCAGCTTAAACATTTTCACTTGTTATTTAAAGTTGAAATAAAATCAATTGTTTAATACTTACAAAAAACCCCAAAAAAAAAAAATAATATACTAATAAGCGACGCATAATAGTGAGTTTGCGTCGCCTTATATCAATAAAATGTTTTTCAAAAAATTTTTTGGAAAAAACAAAAAACATAAAAAGCACTGTGAAGCATCTTAAACATTTTCACTTATTATTTAAGGTTGAAAGAAAATCAACTGTTTAATACTTACAAAAAACCCCAAAAAAAAAAAAAATATTACACTAATAGGCAACGCATAATGATTCTGCGTCGCCTGATATTAATAATGTCTTCCAAAAACTTTTTTGGAAAAAAAAAAAAAGGCACTGTGATGCTGCTTAAACATTTTCACTTGTTATTTAAAGTTGAAAGAAAATCAACTGTTTAATACTTAGAAAAAAACCCAAAAAAAAAAATTATTACACTAATAGGTGACGCATAACAGTGAGTATACGTCGCCTTATATCAATAAAATATTTTCCAAAAAATTTATTTGAAAAAACAAAAAAAAAAAAAGCACTGTGAAGCAGCTTAAACATTTTCACTTGTTATTTAAATTTGAAAGAAAATCAACTGTTTAATACTTACAAAAAACAAAAAAGAAAAATATTACACTAATAGGTGACGCATAATGCTTGCTTCTGTGCCGCCTGATATCAATTATATGTCTTCCAAAAATTTTTTTTGGAAAAAACAAAAAAAAAAAAAGCATTGTGATGCTACTTAAACATTTTCACTTGTTATTTAAAGTTGAAAGAAAATCAACTGTTTAATACATACTAAAAGCCCAAAAAAAATATAATACACTAATATGCGATGCATAATAAAGCTTCTGAGTCGCCTAATATCAATAATATTTTTTCAAAAAATTTTTTTGGAAAAAAAAAAAAAAAAGCACTGTGATGCTGCTTAAACATTTTCACTTGTTATTTAAAGTTGAAAGAAAATCAATTGTGTAATACTTACATAAAACCCAAAAAAAAAAAAAATATTACACTAATAGGCGATGCATAATGCTTGCTTCTGTGTGGCCTGATATCAATTATATGTCTTCCAAAAATCTTTTTTGGAAAAAACAACAAAAAAAAAAGCACTGTGATGCTGCTTAAACATTTTCACTTGTTATTTAAAGTTGAAAGAAAATCAAATGTTTAATACATACTAAAAACCCAAAAAAAAAAAATATATTACACTAATAGGCGACGCATAATGCTTGCTTTTGTGTCGCCTGATATCAATTATATGTCTTCCAAAAAATTTTTTTGGAAAAAACAAAAAAAAAAGTACTGTGATGCTGCTTAAACATTTTCACTTGTTATTTAAAGTTGAAAGAAAATCAACTGTTTAATACATACTAAAACCCCCCAAAAAAAAAAAAGTAATACACTAATAGGCGACGCATAATAATGCTTTTGAGTCGCCTGCTATCAATAATATTTTTTCCAAAAAAATTTTTGGAAAAAATAAAAGCATTGTGATGCTGCTTAAACATTTTCACTTGTTATTTAAAGTTGAAAGAAAACCAACTGTTTAATACTTACAACAAACCCAAAAAAAAAAAAATTACATTATTAGGAGATGCATAATGCTTCTCGATTGCCTGATATCAATAATATGTCTTCCAAAAATTTTTTTGGAAAAAACAAAAAAAAAGCACTGTGATGTTGCTTAAACATTTTCACTTGTTATTTAAAGTTGAAAGAAAATCAACTGTTTAATACTTACAAAAAATCTAAAAAAAAAAAATAATAACTAATAGGCGACGCATAATAGTGCTTCTGCGTCGCCTGATATCAATAATATATCTTCCAAGAAATTAAAAATCCAGCACTGTTATTTTTCTTATATATTTTCACTGGTTTTTAAAGTTGAAAGAAAATCAGATTGATTAATATGTTATGAAAAATGAAAAGAAATAAATATAAGGGCATCAGGCGACTCACAATACTCCTATGTGTCGCCGAATGTATATGTTTTTGGGGAAAAAAAATTATCTTTCTCATGCTTCTTAAATATTTTCACTTGTTATTTAAAGTTGAAAGAAAATCAACTGATTAATATTTTCAAAAATCCAAAAAAAAAAAAATTAATAATTTAATAGGTGACTCATAGAGTTTGTTATGCGTCCCCGGATATTTATAAGGTGGAAAGAAAAAAAAATTAAGATACAGCTCTGTAAGTTTTCTTAAATTTTTTCACCTATTTGGAAAGTTGAAAGAAAATCAGATTGATTAACAATTATCTTTAGTGTAGCATTTAAACAATACAATTGATAAAAAATATACGCACTTTATTAAAGGCGACTCTATTGGGCTGAATAATCAGCGACTCTTAACGGATGCGTCGTGTGTTGTTGTTTCTCGCGACTTCTCGACGTCAACATTTTTCTTATGCGTCGTCGATTGGTCGAATTTTTACTAACGCATTAACCTCAGAGTCGTGGTTTTATTTTTTTAGATGCATTTATCTCGTAGCGTCATTAATGGTGTGTCGTTAGAGCTTAATTTTCGCGTAGTGAACAATGGGTAGCTTCATATTGCATGAAGAAACAGAGATCATAACCCTTATGGAACCTGACTTTTCTACACTATAGACTATAACATAAGGATATTTTCTAGCTTGACTATAGATTTTTCTACACTCTCAGGCTCGAGCATCAACTTATTAGAGTAAGCTTCAGGTTGGTCTTAGTATAGTTTATTATGTGAACTGATTGAAGCTATCATATAGAGATGCCAAGATCATGTCGATTTGCATATCTCATTCCAACTAAAACCTCATCACTTCCACATGGCTGATGCGCAACATTATCGTGAGACAATGTTCCCGCACTCTTTTTCGAGTCACAAGAGTGTACATTAATGCTTCTACAGCTTCTTGTCCAGGATTAGGCTTTCTAGTTTGAGTAGTTATTTCATCTAAAGCCTTGATCATTTTCAATCCAGACTTCGAACTAGACATTTGCTTATACAGATGGCCAACAACCTGGGTTGGAAGATTGTGGCGAATCTTAATATTCATACATTACCATTCTACATATTTCGTCCAAAATTTCCTTAGATGCAACAGTAGTAGGCTTTCTAAGGCTTTAGGGTTGTTAGGACAAATTTGATTATTTCATAATCACGAATAAAAAAGATATTGATTTTTCATTCATTGTAGTTACAATCCACAGGTGTTTGACTTATAATCATAGCTAGATGGTCGAGGGTTAACATTTTCTGAAAGTGAAAATGCATATATATTAAGGCATAACCTTCATAGTAAACATATAAATATGTAGCTCCCTTGATTACTTATTTTTTATGTTTGTTGTAACAATAATTTAGTTTCCATTACAAATACTTACATTGGGCAAGACCTTTGTAATAAACTAAATTTTGAACCTATATATAGTAACCTACAATGTTAGCTCCTAGAAAAGTTGACATAGGTTTTAGACTCCTTAAAATCCCATCTTCTTATATAGAGCTTTCTCAAATAACACAAATACACACTAGTAAAAGTTGAATTATTTTTTTTTATCAATAACTGTTCGAATAATCTTTGGGATTTTAGTAATATTAATAAAGCTTTCTTGGGAGAATTATTAATATTTTTAAAATTTAATGTATTAAACATTAATTTAATTTCAAAATTCTTTTGATATCCAAGTATTGTTGACGTGGGTTGTACAACCTTATTAAGATTTTAAAATTTTTTGAGGTCCAATCCAATAACATCTTGTCATGTTTATCTATTGGGATATCATATAACCATTTCATTATTGGACTTTTAATAAAGTCTGCAAGTTTCAAATTACTTAAATTAGTTTTAACATTAATCCATTCAATATTTTTATTAAATTAATTTAGGGATTTTCTATAAAAATATGAACTAGACAAAATCATATAGTATTATGTGCACGTATATATCATATGATGTAATAATATGACACCACCTATTCTATATAGCATGTTAGCACATTGATACATGTTGTATCCATGCAATTTAAACAATTATAAAAAAACCAAATAATAAATAGGGCCTAATCCATAGTTTCTTGAAAAGGAAAGATACAAACCTAATTAAGTCAGAAGCCCAATATTGATATCTTGGCCCGTTCTTTTCCTTTCTCCAATCTTATAGCTTATGGGGTTTGGCCCAAGGTAGAAATGATATTCTAAGATTTTAAGCCCAAATCACAAAACTTTAACTTGTTCAATTTTGAACTCTGGGAGCCAAAAACATCACCGGCGACCACATATATATATTGGATTACCACGAAAGTTTGCAAGCAAGGCACACCTAGAGGAAGCTAGTGTTAAAATTTCAGCTTGATGCAATGGTCTGTGAGCTGTCACATACCCTAAGAAGACAATCAAGTGAGATACTTACAACAACTTCTAATGGCATGTGCGCTCGCATTTGATTGCTTCAGGCATCATTCTAGCATTAGTTGTGTGACGACTCATCACAAGGTTAAAAATAGTTTAACCAGGTTTGAGTAATAAGACTGTTAATGAGCCCTATATTTGACTTTTTTTTGGTCAATAATTTGGTTTAATTGGTATACCATAGTGTAGAGCCTGTCGATATTGACTTTCAGATGAAAAGCCTCAGTTTTGAATATTGGGTATTTAGGGCTCACGGTATAGTTGGACCATTTGGTATTCAATTTTAAAAATTTTAGAGTTATAAAAATTATTTTGGGGCATCAACACACACCAATTCTTTGATTAAAATTTTGGAGCCTGAGAAATGTTTTATTATTATTTTAGGTACCGAAACTTATATTGGAGCCGATTAAGCGGAGGAGTTGGTTTAAGTTATGAACTATGAGTGAACTTATATTTTTGAAATGGTTTTGGGAATGATATATATTATCGTGTTATTATTATTATTTCTAAAATTATTTAATTACATGCTTTATTACTTACTATGAAAGAATTATCTGATTTATTATTTTATGATATATTAAAAGGAATGGTTTGGCATAAATAAAATTTGACATATGACTATATATAAATTATGTATGTTGGTATTTGCGAAAATATTTTGATATGATGATTATGGATATTATTTGATAAATCATATAAATATATTAGGTTATGAGTTGGATACTGGCTCGTGGATTGTTGTGTATTATACTGTACCATAGTTATAGATTTGTTAGATTATGATTATAGACGATTGTTTGACTATCACCTGCTTAACTACATGATTCTTAAGATTGGATGGGAGGTCTCAATCTGTGACGCTTCTAGGATGTCGAGGGTTGCATTGACATTTTCTCCCTCCTCCGGTATTCGATGACATACTAGGATGCTAGTTTTGATCATGCGATAGATTATGGTAATGGTTATGGTACATAGGGATGTTGTTGGATGCACTAAAGATACAGAATATACATATATTTTTACAATTATCAATATTTATGAATTATGGTCAGTAAAGTGTTATCTTATTTATGAAGTAATAGATATTATCTGATTTTAATTTTTTTACCCTATAATTTATGAAATTCTTATGTTTTGAGGATAATTATAGGTTTTGTGGAAATTATTTATCAAAACAGGGGAATTTTCAAAGAGTTAAAGTGAGGTTTTGAGAAAAAAGATTTTTAAAAGTAATACTTATTTTTATATAATATTTTACATGCTCACTCATTGAGCTCGTCTTATAGTTTTATATTTTTAAACTATTCCCCTAGGCCTCAATTAACAGTTGGTTTATACTACGTCTTGGTACCGTTCATTATCACCTTTGTATATTTCATTGTTCTCATGTTTTCATCTTTGATGCATTTCCACTGCTAATATGCATTCTCTTTCTTCCCTCTTATGACATACTATTTATGTTGTTTTATTTATTTTTAGACACATTTACTTCCTTTAGTATGTTTTGGTAGATAACCTAATATGTATATTTGATTTCTATTTTTCCTTCTCTTGGGTCTTAAGTTGAAACCCTTGATGGGTATAATTATGATTTATATAAATTTTATTAGAAACATTTATGTTTGTCTATTTTATTATTGGGTTATATCCAATTTATAGAAAGGTTCCACAAAACTTTCAGTACCGGTTCAGTAAAGTTTCCCTAGGCAGGACTCTCTTAGTTATCTAGAAAGGGCTTTAGGAGCAGTCCTATCAAGTTGTCTTTGTCTCTCTATTTACTTTTCATCCATGGTGGTTGACCCTCGAGTTAGTGTTTAGATTGGAATGAAATACAATGAATAGTAAGAGTGTATAGTTTTTATCGAATAAATTTACATATTTTTCTGGAAAATCTGAATTCATTGAAAAATAAATAAAAAAAATTGCAGAATAAATAAATAAATAAATAAACCAAAGAGCAAATTTAATCTTATGATTAATCTTCTTGTTACATCCAGAGTTAAAAAAAAAAAAAAGAGAAAAAAAGAAAAAAGAAAGATTAAAGATCTACCATGAATTAAAGCCAAAACCAAATCATCATTTATAATAACATAATTATAAATAACACGAAGATACAAATCCTAGGTGTCATATATCTAATAAACATCACATGTATATGAAAATAAAATTATGGCTTCAATCTATCACACACCAATTCAGCATGTGCTTCGATACTTATTGTAGCAATATTAAAGTGAAAGCTAGGATCACTCAATTGAATAAAACATATGATAAATATATTTTTATTGTCCATTACTAACTTATAATACTGCATGAAATATTTTTTTGAATTCACAAGATCTTCCAAGCTATTTTTTATGTGATATCTATGTGTGGGTGCACCTAGTCACAAAAGAAACAAAAACCTCATTGTTTCATTATTTCTCTCAATGTGTTTTATTTTCTACTGATATTTTAAATCTTTAAAAAATAATTTGTAAACACTATGTGGCTAAAAGGTAGAAAACAATATATTTATTGATTGCAACCCTTAGTCTTGTAGGATTTAGTTAATACTTTGGGCCCAATTAATATGCTTCTTCTAGTATCTAATTAACCATTTAAATGGACTTTGTTACTTATAAAGCTAGTTTGGGATCCTACGATCGTTACTCATCAAGATGCTGAATCAATAGATTAGCTTGCTCCTAGGGTATAATCTAATAGTATTTTTGCAAAAAGAGCTTTTGGCTCCTAAGTACAGCTTTTAGATTAAAAAAAAAAAAAAGAACAAAGAAAGAAAAAAGAGCTACCCCAAATAAATGCTTAATAGTCTAGTGATTTTCCCCTAATTATATACATGAGAAGCAAAATAAAATATTAAAAGAAGGTTTTGTTACTATTATGAAATTTTTTGGTGTGTTAATTGAAGTGATTTATTAGTTATGGACAAAATTAATTAGAATTTAACCAAACACTTTTATTTTATTCTCTTTCCCTTCGTAGTTTAATTTCACTGTCTTAAGGAATCACTCTTTTTGGACTGAAAAACCAATTATATCGTTATTACCCCCAAAAAAAAAGTTTCAATTATATCATAAGGGAAAAAAAAATTGGCAAGCAAGTTTTATTGCTAAAGCCTTATTTCTATAAAATATATTTTATTTATAATGGTTTTTAAATTCGTTAGTTTCTAATAATTCTTCCTTTTTTGAACATTTTTTACAATTAAAGAACGTTTTTTAAACATATATGAGGTCACCTTATAAGAATAGTTATTAACTGATTACCAAGCCAAAAATAGGGCCCAAAGTAATGAAGATAAGGCCCAAAGTAATCAAGTACGAGCATGGTATTGCGCCACAAAAAAAAAAAAAAAAAAGAAGAAGAAGAAGAAGAAGTGATTAATGTCATTATGGAGGATTCTAACCCAATAGCCAAGCCACAAGGACGACCCTTTGTAATAAAAAGGCTAATATTTTCTCATCAATAACGTGTAATAAGGACGCTTAAAAAAGTTTTAGCCAAAAATAATAAAAAAAGAAGAAGATATCATATCAACTTTCAATGTTTCATTCTTGTTTCAAAAAATAATTTATGTTTTGAAACAATTTAAAAACATGTTTTATGTGATTAACTTTAGTCCAATTTTTTTTTTCTTTTCTACATGACATTATAAAATGATTTAAATACTTTTACAATTAAAAATATAACTTAATAATTACCTGTACATTTAATATTATATACACACTTATATTAATTACTACTTTAACAAATACCATCAAACAAAAATAATTACTTATTTAATTTTATTACAGTACTATTCTCATATTTTGTTACAAAATTTTGCTTCAATTTTTTTCTTTTGTTTTATTATGTGCATAGATATATTTACATAATTTAAACAAAAATAGATATATTTAGATGTATAAAATTTGTCAAATATCTAAATATATCAATTAACTGTGTTATTTTACCATAAAAAATTAATTTTATTACTCTACCATAACAAAATTTGATTAAATATTTCGTATTAATATTTTTTTAGTTTCCATTATATATATGTTTATGAATTTTAAATTTGATTTATAACATAGTTTTTTTTTTAATTTTTTCAACAAAATTTGATTAAATATTTTGCATAAATATTTTTTTAGTTTCTATTATATATATATATATAGATTAATAAATTTTAAATTTGATTATAATTTTTTTATAAAACTAATTTTTCCAATATTTACCAAAAAAACTATTTTTTTCTATTGATTTATAACCAAAATGTATTACATACGAAATATAGAACAAAAATAGCATAAAAAAAAAGAAAAAGAAAAATGCAGATGAGCCTTGATGCCGCTTCTTCTGTGTCTTGACATGGATTTTATGGTTTGCAATTTGCAGATCACAAAAAAAAAAAAAAAAAAAAATAATAATAATAATAATACTAATAATAGCCCAAAAAAATGTAATAATAGCCAAAAAAATTCCCAGGAAATATATATAAAAAGAGAAAAAAAAAATATTTGTTGAACTCAAATAATCACAAATAAAATTTGAAAACCAAGTTAAGGAATTGAAACCCACAAATAAAAATCCATTCCACATGAGGTTTTTTTTTTTTTTTTTTTTTGCTTTTTCAATCTCCTGGATCTGCGTGTCAAGAAAGGCATTTCCCCCCCCCTCTTTTGCTTCTTCAATCCACTGAATCTGTAAATCACAAGCAAAAAAAATGCAAAATATGCAAATCAAGAAGAGGAAGAAAGCTTTTATTTTTTACTTTTCTCTTTCTTTGTTGCATCATCTGCAAATCAAGAAGATAAAGAAGAATAAGAAGAAAAAGAAGAGTGGGCCGGGTGTGATAACAGTGGGTCTTCTTTAATTCGTTTCATCTCCAAACCTGTTTTTTTAAAGATCTTTTTTCTAACATTTTGATAAAAATGGGAAGAAAATTTGTGTGGTTTAACTATATATAATATTAAAATAAAAAAATAATTAAATAATGTATATTAAAATAAAAATAACAATTAAAATATTGTTTATATTGATTTTTTATATAATGTTTTCAATTACCACTTTATGCATTTTTAAGTAAATTTAACAAAAATTGGCTAATGACATGGAATGTTTTTGAATTATTTCAAATTACAAATTACTTTTTGAAATAAGGATAAAACACATGAAATCTATATGACATTAACCCGAAAGATAAATGAAATGAGTATGCTGTTTTAGGGAAGGAAAAAAAAAAAAAAAAAAGAAAAAAGAAAAAACAGAAAGCTAGGTATTATCTTTATGGAGGATTCTGCCTCAACAGCCAAGCCACAAGGACTGTCCTTCGTAATAAAAGCGGTAATATTATCTCATCATGAACATGTAATGAGGACGCTTGACAAAGTTTCGGCCAAAAAAAAAAATGGACGCTTGACAAAGCACAATCATTGGACCCGAAGCAATAAAGATAAAGACAGTAAAGAAAAAAGAAAAAGTTGGTTACTGTCATTGTGGAGGATTCTGCCTCAGTAGCCAAGCCACAAGGACAGTCCTTTGTAACAAAAAGGGCAATATTATCTCATAATTAACATGTCATGAGGACATCTGACAAAGAATTTATATATACATAATATTATAATTTTAATCCAGTTGGCTATCTATGTAATATTAAGTTAGCAAAAGAGGAAACATAGATATTTTTATTTTTTTGTTAAAAAAAATAAAAATAAAGAGGCATCTGTACAACAGCATGTAACAATCTGATTCATTGTCATTAAATGATTCAAGAGTTAAAAAAAAAAAAAAGATTTAAACCCATAATTTATCAACAAAGCCAATATCACTTGATATGTTTTTAATATTTAAAATAAAATATAAATTAATATTGTCATTGATAATTTTCCATTTATATCATTATGTACAATGGTAGAGCCATGAATGTCTATGATGAGATGACAACTATATATATTATATATATATAAATACATATTTACTGGCTATTCTTACTGAATCCATTAAAATTCAAAAGTAAAAGTATTCTTTGAGAAAGAAATCAGCGACATTTTTTTTTTTTTTTTTGAATGCAAATCAGCTAGATTAAAGTAGGAGCCAATTCCTATTAACTTAAAAAGGAATTCAACTATAGAATTGAAAGCAATTACGTCAAATTTATTCTTTAGTTCCCTGGGCGAGTCACGTATATATTCCATTTTTAAATTTTTTGTCCAAACTGGTACTCTCGTTTTTAATTCACAAACACTTTACATCTTAAAGTTAGCCATAGTGAAAAAAATAAAAAATAAAAAAATGTCCTAATCAACTTATGAAAAGTCTATTTTAGCTTAATTAGTATCAAAATAAGGTAAATTATTATTTTACACTTTATTTTATGCAATAAAAAATTAATGAAATGTCATTCACTAGCCTTTTTATTTAAACCTTTTACATTTTATACATTATTCTATAAAACAAAGTATGTATATAATATTTATTTTGATCCCATTCAAAAAAATATTTGTTTTGATATATAAGGGTAAAGCAGATTTTTTTATAAATGAAGTTAGTACTAAAAAAGTTTACTATGGTTAATTGGTGGAAATTTTCCAAATATGTAGGGTATAAATAAAATGTATTTTCGTCGTTCCCCGTATATTTATAATGGTGAGTCTTATATTGAGGAAATTTTTATGGATGATCAACTTATATTCAATAATAAATTACTTATTATTGGTAATAAAGTGACTTATTCTATTATATAAATTAATTTTGAACAAAATTTTATCCGAGATCTTGGAC
The DNA here is from genome assembly GCF_031755915.1 of Ziziphus jujuba. Classification (NCBI taxonomy): domain Eukaryota; kingdom Viridiplantae; phylum Streptophyta; class Magnoliopsida; order Rosales; family Rhamnaceae; genus Ziziphus; species Ziziphus jujuba. Next base: position 4,428,077 of record NC_083381.1, on the reverse strand, counting down.
GAAAGATATTTTTTATTTATAATATATATATAAGGAATGTATGCTTATATATAAGTACAGTTAATCTTTCATCAAGAAATTATGATAAATTTTGCATTAAGATTTCTTTAATTATCAATCCTTGGATCATTTCAAATTATTAAATTTAAAAATGTAGTATAGTACGATACTAAAAGCCCAGAATAGCAAAAACACTTTCAAAACTCTTATAAATCCCAAATATATTTTTTTAATCTCAGTCGTTGAAGAAATTTAATGATTGATAAAGGAGATTTTGATAAAAAATCTATCAAGATATCTTAATGAATGACTAGCTATGTATAAATATAGTATGTATATATAGATATATACACACAAATCATTTTGCTATCCAGACTTTTTAATATTTTTACCATTAAAGTAATCTAAGGGCATGTTTGGATGTATTTTTAGAGCTCCATTAAATGCTTTCAAAGCAAAAACACACCTATGATTATGCTTGGCAAAAAAATAAAAAGTGCTCTTTTAGCAGAAAATAAGCATTAAAGGTTTTTCTAATTGAAGCAGGGTGGTGCTTTTCCAAATAAGTGCTTCAGAATTTAAAAGAAAAAAAAAGACATTAAATGCATTAATTAAAATATAAAAATGTCAAAAATAAATTAGAAAATTTTTTCCATTGTACATAGCAAAACATTATACCATTTATTTTATGATGCACTTATTAATAAAAGTGCTATGAAAAATAAATATTTCTAAAAGTAAGCACTAATTAAAATGCATTTTCAAATATGCCCAGACATGTAAGGATGTTTATGATTTGAGAATATGCATATATATGTAAAGGACTACGATATAAGATGATTATATAAGTCGTGATATTCTAAAATTTTAGGAGAGCAAAGTGAAATATATATAAACTTATTTAAACCCTAACCGTATTTTTAAATAATTAACCTTTCAACCAATGCAAATGTTAGCATGTCATAATGTGAGAATTCCTATATATTTATATATATTATTTATTTACGTTACAAATTTTATTTTATTTTTCTTCCTCTTTTTGACATGAAAAGGAATATATATATATATATAGGCGTTATTTTGTTACAAGCAACAGTGACATATGTATATATATATATATATATTTACGTCTCTAAAATTTTGAGGCCGAATGGCCATTTATATCTATTATTAGAACATGAACTCAATCAAATATGAGTAGAATTAATAAAGTTGTGAACTCCGTCGCTAATTCCAATATATGGCCAAAGAATTGTTTTGTTAAAAAAAAAAAAAAAAATCTTTATACACATTATAAATTTTACATTAAAAACTTTCAGAGGCAAAACCAGGAATAAATTTTAGGAACCAGCAAATCAAGTTATACAAAATAATATTATATGTAAAATAGATAATATAATATTTTAATTTTCATTAATACAAAACTTATATTATATCTGATTTCACATGTTACCCTTTCTCTTTAGCATATAAGTTATTTTGTTCCTTAGTAAAATTTAGGCAATGCTTGAAAAATTAATATTAGTGTAGAAATTTGTCGGCTTTCAGCAATCACTAAAAACAGATTGTTTAAAAAATGTGCTTTTTGTGTTTAGAAGTCGAAATTTTTTTCTCTAAAGACAAATATACATGTTTGGCTATTGTTTTCTGAAAACAGATTTGAAGAGCAAGTTGTTTCAAAACTTCAAACGCAGAAAAAACAATGTAAAGTTGTTTTGGTTTTTTTTTTTTTTTTTTTTTTTTTAAATTTTATTTTTATGTTAAGTGTAAATATGCAAGAACAATTTGCTTGTATGGAGGTCCCCACCTCATCCATGATTCCCTGATCTTTTCCGTGCTCGATAAAAGATACTTAGAGCCAACCAGAGAAAACTATGGTAATTTTTTTATTTTATTTTTTTAAAAAAAGAAGAATTTGCCAAACAGGCCGTAAATCCCCATTATTTTCTGGTGTTGATTTCTCGCCTGTCTATTTAACTGCACAAAAGAGGGAAAAGGTTTATTCGCCTGTGAAATTAATTTGAGCTTTCCAAACAAATCAACGAAAATAAAGACAAGAGAATGGATTCGCAGAGTTTCAATATTCGGCCCCTGATAGAGATTTAGTTAACTTGAGGGTATCTCTTGTTGTCGAATCTGTTATGGAATCTTGCTTTCTATAATCTGCTGTAAATAGTTTTTATCAATACTCCATTGTATAGTTATCTACACCAACTGAACGGTTGTATAAATATAGTTTATTCTCATTCAATAAAATACAATTTTCTTTGATCAGTCAACAACAATTCTCATATGGTATCAGAGCATTAAAAGCTCTAATAGAGTTCTTTGTTTTCCTATCCAGTCTGTGCCGAACTTTTTCTTTTTACTCTTTGATATGGCTGACCAAACACCCATCTCCTCTGCTTCTTACTCTTCTATGGCTGATACTCAAAACTATGACTTTGCCAATCTGGTATTCATTAATGTTGCTACACAGGCAACAATTCGGCTCACTCCAGATAACTTCTTCACTTGGAAAGCACAGTGGGATGCTCTTCTTTATGGATACGCACTTACAGGTTATGTTGATGGTTCTTTACCTTGTCCTTCCCCATCCTCCAACCTGGCGTATTTATTTTGGACTCGGAAAGATCATCTTCTCTTTGGATCTCTCCTTGCTTCTCTGTCTCCTGACCTTGCATCAATGGTGCTTTCAGCTAAAACATCGCGTGAGTTATGGAGCAAGCTATGTCTCATCTATGCCAAGCCGTCTCGATCACGCATCATTAGACTTCGAGAAAAGCTTGTTCAACCACAAGGATCTTGCAGTATCACAACTTACATGTTTGAAATCAAAGCAGCAGCAGATGAGTTACCCTTGCTTGATGAACCGCTCAAAGATGAAGAGATAACAATTTATGTCCTCAAAGGCTTAAATCCTGATCTAAAAGGAATCTCTGCTGCCTTGAGATCAGGGGATACAGAGATCTCCTTTGAAGATCTCCATGAACGGTTGCTGGAATATGAAGCCAACATTCACAAGTCTGATATTCACACTCCTCATGATATCATCAGCATAGATCATCAGATGTACAGGGAAGCAGCTATTGGCCAAATTTCTGCATTTGAACAACATAAAGATCGTCTTCATCTTTTACTGACTCGAGGTAGGAATACAGTCCTCCATATCCATTTCAAAAACAGATTATCATTAGCTGAAAAACAAAAGTCTTGGTCAAAAATTCTATTTAAGATGTTTCCAGTAAATTGTGGAAACGATGGAAATGATTCTGAAACAAAGTCAGGCAACTTTGTGAAAAAGATCCTTGGCATGTGTCCAAGATTGTTGAAGCAACAAAACTTTATGGGAGAAACGCCGCTGCACGTAGCAGCAAAATATGGGGATGTTTTCGCCGTGGAACTACTTATTGGTCAATGTGTTGATCATCATGTAGACAGTGAAAGCGGTTTCTGTGGGGTCAGCAAGCAGATGTTGTTGAGGATGAAGAATAACGCCGGAGACACGGCGTTGCATGTATGGCTTGGGCTTAAGCTTCACAAATACAGTGCTCAGTGGTCGAAACATCGTGAAGTTGCAGAGATTTTGAGTGAAGAAGCCATTGAGGTCATGTATGATGGTAATGCAGTAGGCGAAACTCCTCTTTACCTAGCTGTCAAGGCAGGATTTTATTCTGTGGTAAAAAAAGGGTTGCACAACATGGATGCAAAAACAACTTCTACTTATTATGGTGGCTCCGATGGCAAAACTATTCTGCATGAGGCAGTAATTTCCAATTTTTTGGGTGTATATAAATATATATATATACACTTCAAGACTATTTATATATATGTTTAAGATTTAGTTTCATATGATTTTTAATTTCATATATTTAATTGTTGTAGGTATCAGCGTTATTCTGAAAAAGAGGAAAGAGTTATGCAGAGTAGCAGATGATGAAAAAGGTTGGGGTCCATTACATTATGCTGCAAACCGGGGAAACATAGATGCACTTGAAGTATTGTTAGAATATGATCCATTTGCAGCAGGTATCAAAGACAAAAATGGTCAGATACCACTTCAAGTAATAGCCGATCCCAAAATTTGTCGTTCATTTATAAGAGAAATTATGTCATGGTCTCCAGATTGTTGTGAATCATTATTGGTCGATGAAAATTTTTATCATGATGACCATGCTGCCACCGAGTTCGACAAGATCACAAAACAAGACCGTCGAATTATCAGAGCCTTTGATCTCAATTTTATGGAATTTGAAGGAGAAACCAAAAATGCTTTCAAGATTTGGACAAAGGTATGTATATTAGATGGTATATGTGCGACTAATATCACGACACGTTTTGCGTTTTACTTCCAAACTACAAAAACTTTATTTATTTATTACTATTAGTTTTTATCAATATTTATTTATTGTTATTATTATCTTTTATGAATTTAGTCCGGTAATAATGGAATTTTCTCTAATCAATACAAACAAACTAGTCAAACAAGCAAAAACAATATTTAAATTAAATAGAACATATTATAACTTCCAAAAAAAAAAAAGCTATGAGTTCTGTATGGTTGGCTTTATCAAACTAGTCAAAAGGACATGTACGATTCAACTAAACAGCAAAGAAAACAATAATTTAATGGGCAATGTGAGTAAGAATTTTGTAGTTCAAAGGATATTTAAATTGCAAAGCGAATCATTAATTTTTAGGGTGCCAAACCATATTAAATTATATTTGTACATATCAGGCCGGCTCAACCGATCTGGGGCTATCACAACAATAAAATGGCGAGTAATAAAAAACAATAAGTATTCAAAATTTGTCTTGTTTGGTTGCTTTGTTTTGTTTTATAAATTTTGACAAGAAAAATTGCTAGCTAAAATATTAAAATGATAGTTATTGTCACATTCCTAATTCATATAAAGATTGTAAGATAATAAAAAATGGAAGAATGTTTAGAAAAAAGAACAATTTTGATAGAATAAAATTAATGTGTATTTACAATATTTAAAATATGAAAAAATTAAATTAAAAAAATTAAAAGTTGACACTTGTTTTGAAAAGTTAGTTAGAGATAATTATTTATTTAAATATTTGATTGATTCAAACGTAGAAGTTAAAAAAATATTAATATGTCCCTACATTTCCAAAGAGATAAAAAACAATACTACTATATTTAACATAACAAATAAATTTTTTTATGTAAATAATACATATAATTAATAAGAAAAAAATTTTTTAGGTGGCCACCCTCTTTTCATCGTGGGGCCCTAGGCAGAAGCCTTATTTGTCGTACCCTTAAGGCGGAACTGGTGCATATATATATATATATATATATTCTTTAATTTCTCTATTTTACATTTCCATAACAAGTTCACTTTGGTGTCTTTCAAATAAAAAAGAGGGAAAAAAATAATAACAATAATAATAATAATAAAATAAGTTTCATTTTACTGGACATCTGTACTTGTATATATAATTTTGATCAAATATTGCAGGCGTTCAATGATCGTAAAAAGCCGGATAAGAAAAAGTCGTTGGACAAAGACTCAACTCTAGTGGTAGCTGCACTCATTGCTACTGTGACATTCGCAGCCGGTTTTACTATACCAGGTGGTTATTTGAGCGGCGGTGATAACCTGCCAAGCAACGCAGGCTCACAACCGGGCGCTGCTGGAAGTGCAGTTCTAAGCGAAAATGCAGCATTCAAGGCATTCCTTATATCGGATGCAATAGCCATGGCGCTTTCTAGTTGTGCTGTATTCATCCATATGTTCTTGGCACTCAAAAAAGATCGGACAAAGGACTCGTCATATTTCTTGCTCGCATTCAAGCTCATCATAGTGGCCATGGTAGTCATGGTGATTGCGTTTATGACAGGCATTTATGCGGCCTTAGGATCTTCTAATGCATTCGCCATTGCTTCTTGCGTGTTCATCAGCGTGTCTTTCTTGCTCTGCATTCTCAATCTCACTTTCGGATATTTCCCCGACAGGGCTCTCCGCATTTTATGGACCTTCCTCTATATCTTCGTGCGCCCCATCGTCCTAGCCATGGATTATACTGATGATTACAAAAATCGGAGAAGACGAGGCCAATTAGATAAGGTATGATTTTTTATTTGTGCTTTGAATAATATTCCTTTTTTTTTTTTTTTTGGGTAAAAAATAAATTGCTCTCTTAAACTATTGTTTATTTGCTCACTTTGCCCACAAAATTTTAAAAATCACCATATTGCCTTTTGAAGTATCATATATATATATATATATTATTTCTGTATCACTTTGGTCGATTAATAACGAACACCTCAGAACAATAAAATTGATTTTCAAAAAAAAAAAAAAAATCATTAAAAATAAAAATTGATTTTCAAAAAAAAAAAAAAGAAAAGAAAAATCATTAAAAATAAGTAATGAAAATTAAAACCAGAAACAGAAAAAAACTAAGCGGGCTGTCCTCGAGGAACTGTAAGTATTGCATTTTAGGTACATTAATTAGCTTGTTTTATTATGCTATTCTCACGCGTCATACCTGGTATATAAAGATTATTTCGTAATTTATTAATGATTATAATGATTATAATTATTATTATTTTTTGGGCTTTTTACACAATAAACTCTAATGTCTGTTGACTGTTGCAACTTTGTTAGTCTTTATTTCATTTTTCATACAATTTTTTTTTTTAAGTTTATCGAATTTTTTTGACAGATTATTTTCCATAAAATAACTGTAAAAGACTTATTTTTTGTTTTTTTTTTTTAATTTTTTTTTGGTAATATTGTGGTGGAGAATTTGAATTTAGATCTTAGAGGACGTATAGCTTTTACTATAGAAATATCCCCATAAAGATTACTCTCGAAGTAGCTTTGAATCTAGGAAATAGCTTCGTCGAAGCTTCTACAGAATATCCAACGGAATTTCTTCTAAAATATGGACATTCCTAAATATTCCTACATCTTGCACAAGACACAATAATATATATATCCATATCAAACACATCAACAACAACAATCACAACAATAAACATCCACATATATTATAATATTTACTATTTTCTTGATATGAGTATATTGAGAAAGCGCTTCCTAAAGCTAGTTGCTTGTGGTACTTTATTTGAGTAGCATTATAACCTCACTTTTTTATCGTATTGAAACATTTTCATTTAAGCAACATCATTTAGATTATTATCATTTCAAATTTCCAAGCATTTGCGGTATTTAAAATGCATATTGTTTTCGTCACAAGGTTTAATGTATATTCAATTGCTCACTGTTTTAATTAATAGAGCTACACTTTTGAATACATGTTCTCTATACATTGTGAACTTGATGTTGAATAGCTTCATTCGTTTTCCCATGTCGTAACTTTATTTTGTATATTACTTAATTTCAAAGTTTCCAAACATTAATAGATATCATAAACGTGAATTTCCTTAGTTTTTGAGGCTATGGTTTTTAAATAAAGTTTGAATTTTTTAACCTTTGATAGTTTACAAGTAAAAAGGTTGAATATTTTAACCTGAAGTTTAAGATTTCATTGATTTTAATCTCATCAAGACTCTTCAACAATGGATGTAGAAATACTTATAAGTTCTGAACCACTATAAAACTTATGTTTCGTGGTTGTATTTTATTTTCTCAGTTTATCTTGTTTACTTTACGTGTGAGTTCTTCAATTGAGAAGAAAATTGTTGCTGCAAGTTTAAAATAAGTTAATTTCCACTTGGAAACTCCACTCTTTCTTAAAATTATAATTGAATACCGCCAGCTTGGATAGTGCACATGAATATATAAAATATGGTCATATGTGCAAAGACAATTAATTAATGCTCATGTAGAGTGGAGATACTGGGATCTCATATGTGAACAAATTTTCTAGCATTATATATACATCAGTCAACTTAAGATGCTTATACTCAGCTTTTTCATTAAAAATTTCCTTCACAGAAACAAAAAAATGAATTCAAAAGGAGTTAATCGTTATAGATAGTTGGTTACTGAAAAAATAATGATGCCCCCTACATTGAGTTTTGGAAATTAAATGCCAACTTACGCATATAGTAAGAAAAATATTTGCTCGATAAATTGAAAATTCTAAGTTGAGCTTGTTTTGGGGTTACTTTGGGGATCCACTAGGCATGCTTCTTTTCCACAAGCCAAATAATTCAATTAATGAGCCAAGCTTAAAAAATTGACGGGCCAAATTGACTTTGGTCTTGTAAATAGGTACTTAGTTAATGCCATACATGAGCGTAACGCATTCCCTACACCTACACAACAATGATCACAGTACAGCAGACCATCAAAACTTATCCGACATTGTTATGGTACAACCCAGGCCAATAAAATTGGGAGAAATTAAGTCTTACTGCAGCAGAGGGTCCTATTAGCTCAGATCAGTCACTGTCCTAAATTTATTGAGCAAAACCAAAATTACGGCTCCACCTTTATTAGGAGGTTTACAATGAAGCAGAGTAGCTTCAGAAAAAAGAAAGAACTATCAACTTGGGCAGCCATAGATCACCTACAGAAGATATTAAGCTTCTTAAATAATTTGAAACTTTTGGCGAGTCTTACACAAATGCTATACAACCAATAAACCATATAATACCCCAGAAAATTAAAATCTTATCACTCTGATCTATGTTATGTAGAAGTTGCGACATGTGACAGTAAAATTGTTCTGAATTATGCAAATTTATATCCTCTGTTCTAAGCCTCAATCACATCTTGAATATGGCTTGTGCTACTTTGATATATAGATGTAAATCTATTCTCTCCCTTTAAATTCAAAGGAAAACAGATCATCTTGCAATCAGACTACTATCATCCAAACAAAGGAACATTACTAGTCGAATGTGGATACAAATCACTGATTTATTTTCCTCATGGTTACCTAGCAAATATGGATAGAAGATAGCAATTTATTTCACAAAAACCCTTTATAAATCTCCATAGTTCATTCTTATCAGTGCTTTTCAGATCAGTGTATTTTATTTTTTAACATTGGCGTAAAGATATTAGATTTTACAAATCAAATAATTCAATAACATGATCCTAGTATGCAATTAGATTTTTTAAACAATGTATTCTGATTCCGGCCGTAGAGGATGCAAAAACAATAACACCAAAGGTGAATAACAGAAGTGAAAATGAAAAGGAAAAGTCTAAGGTCGTCGAAAGCATATTAATCATAATAAAATAATTGGCATTCTCGAATAAAATAAGAAGAAAAAAAGAGAAAATGATGAATAAAATAAATTTGACATCAACTAATAAAAGAGATTTTTTTATTTTTTGGCTGGAACTATTGAAAGAGAACTTGTGGTGAGTAAAGGTCACCTTATTACAAGGAAATCAAGGTATTGGCTCCAAAGATATGTCAAATTGAACAACTCCATGTAACTTTATCTGACAGTGTTTTGTCAAGAACACTTGCCCCCACACCCAACTCTCCAACAGTTTTATAGAGGAAGGACCCGAAGGGTCGTTATCAATGACTCCACTTGACATTGCATTAAAAGAAACCGTGTGACTTCTCCTTCCTTTCCCATGCCATAGAGCCCCTCAATCAAACTAGCATAAGTAGACTTGTTGGGGAAACATCCCTTATCCAATATCTCCTTTAGAATTCTAATCCCCTCCTCTTCTTTACCAATAATACAAAATCCCTTAATTAGCATATTGTAGGTAAAAGCATTAGGAACACGACCATTTTCCACCATATTATCCCACAACCTACCTGCCTCACAAAACTGCCCCTTCTCGCACATTCCTGCAATTAGTTTGTTATAAGTTATGACACTTGGAATTGATCCCTTTTTGAACTGATCAAATAACTTTCTGGCTTCCCATGTCTTCCCTTGCTTACAAGGCCAATGTATGAGTGCACTTATAATTGCATTATCAAGGGTAGCATTCTTCTCTAAAAGTCTTTTTCATAGCTGACAAGCATCCTCCACCTTTTTGACCAGTTGGTACTTTCTTCTCCAGCTTTCGGTTTTGGTTTGATTTCATTAGTTGGATTGTTTCTCCAGGCACTTGAATTGAATCTCCCACTGCTGGAAACTCCTCCAAGCCGTGAGCCTACACCCCTCCTCTTGAATTGGTGCTCAAGCTTAATGGCTACATGCAACATCTCCTCCAACTCCAAGTATTATTGCAATTCAAGCTGGTTGGCAATGTCACAGTTCAAACGACCAAGAAATCTCGCCATTGTTGCCTCCCTATCCTCATTCATATTCAACCTCATCATGAGCATCTCCATCTCTTTGTAATAATCCTCCACAGACCTACTTCCTTGAGACAAAGATTGAAGCCTTTGATGCAGCAACCTATGGTAATGTGATGGCACAAACCGCTTTCTCATGGCTCCTTTCATTTGTCGCGATGTTGTGATCAAGTCATCACCAACTCTCCTCTGGGTGACTTGCTCATTTGTCCACCATTGGAGTGCATAATGGCCAAACTCCATTGCTGCCAACTTCACCTTCTTACCCTCCGAATAATTATGGCAGTCGAATATCATCTCCATCTTTTCTTCCCACTCCAAATATGCCTCGGGATCACTTTTTCCCATGAATGGTGGGGTGTTGATCTTGATATTGATAAGATTGTCATCTGTTTCTTCCCTCCTATACCTTCCACGGCCAGCTCTCTCTTGGACAGCAAAGGTTTCGTCCATGCCTTTCTCAAAGTCTCCACCGAAATTCTCCTCCTCAAATTCCTCTCTTGGTCTCTCACGGCCTCCTTATCCTCGACCTCGACCTTCATGGAATTCTTGCCTATTTCTTGTGTTCGGTATTCTTTGGGAGACTTCTAGCCTTCCCATCGTTTGATTCATGTGCTCAACTTGAGCACTCACCCACTGTAATTGTTCCAAAACAGCTTTCAATTCCATTTGCTCACCACTCCTGGTAGCTCGTGGATCACCATGAAATCCTACGGACTCCTCTTCATTAATTCTCAGTGGTGTGTCTCCTCTTCTTATTCTAGAATCTTCCATATTAGTAAAATACTGCAAAAATAGAATAAATCCTCACAATATTCACTCCCTCACTTGTTTCACTCAAACAAGGTCTCGACACTCGTGTTTGCACACTAGTTTCGGCTTTTACCCACTCTCTTGCCTTTTTCCACTCAATGAATTATCTCAAAGTTCTAATTAAAACACTCTCAACACAGCAATTAGATCACAAGTATGTTTTAATTAAACTTATCAACAAAACAGTAAGCAAAAATAAACAAATACCAAACGGAATAAGAATACCTACTTTCGGTTTTTCTAGGTAAAATAAAGCAAATTAATGAGAAAACTTTGGAATTTTGAAGAACTGGACCAGATGGTAATAGATTATGAGTTCAAGAATAAAATTCTAGAAAAAAAAAATTCAAATACGAACAAGAATCAAAGAGAACAAAAATATAGAAAAGTTGTTGGTTGTTGTTCTTTGTAATTCAAGTTTTTGTATCAAATCCTTTAACTAATTTTAATCCAAATAATTTAGCACTCAAACTCAATCATCCAGTAGCAAAAATAACTCTCCAGAAACTCCAAATATGGAATAAATAATCAACAAAGCAGCAGTTACAAAAAATTTCCAGCAACAAACTTCAAACACCAAGTTTCAACAAACCGACATATATATTTTTTATATTCAGCCTTCTTCTTTTTTTTTTTCTTTTCTTTTTTTTTTCCCACTCACTGAATATCAAAAAAACTGCAGTAGCAAGAATAAACAACAAATTTTCAATTCCAAATCCAAAAATTCACCAAACCCGTGACCTCCAAATAAACACAAATGTGCAGTTTTATTTTTTATTTTTAATTTTTTTATATATGTTGCCGCAAACCCTTCTTTTTTTTTTTTTGTTTGAATATACGAATGCAAATATTTAAGACTAAAACAGCAAATAAAAATCAACAAAAACCAAAATTCACAAGAACAATGATGAAAAACAACCAACAAACTAGGAAACAAAAATACGATAAAACTAGGAGACCTAATTCAACTAGGAATGAATTTTTTTTTTTTTTTTAAATGTAGGATGTGTATGGGATGGATGAAACCTTAACCTAATGCTAAAATTGCAGAATAACACAAAAACAAATAAAACAAATAAAGATAGATCAAACCTAAACAAAATTCGGCTCTGATACCAAATGATATGAACCTAGGACGACCTGCTCCTAAACCCGTATTATATTAGCCTGGATCTTAATTAAGTTCAAGTTCTAATGGAATTGACCTCAACCCCTAACCAAACTGTGGTTAAAAACCTTGGTATAATGTAGATGCCATAACAGGGGATGGAAAACCTATTGATAAGTTAAGCTAAAACAACCAATTCTCTAACGGTGTTTTAGGTGTTCTAAAAAAACAAAGAGATAATCAATCTCACCAGTATTTTCTCAATCAAGTCAAAGTTGTATTCTTATTGAAAAATAAGCTTTTAAATATGCTTTGAAGGAAACAAAGTAAACCCTAAAAACCATAGGAAAAATCGGCCACACAATGAAGAGTTCTAGCTTGACCAAATCTTTCCTTTTCCTAATCTAATTAATTAATTCCCTTATTTTCAATTAGGAATTAATTAATTTACAAACAAAATAATAAAATAAAAACTTTCCTAAACTTATTTGTCCAGCAAATAAATAAATACAAACCCAAAAAAAAAAAAAAATCAAACGCAAATTAGAAAACGAGTTGACTAGTTTGACAACTAAGCTGACTTATGTCTGATGTCCGAGCTAACTTATGTCTGCCTGATGTCCGAGCTAACTTATGCTTGTCCGAGCTAACTTATGTCTTCCTGATATCCAAACTAAGTTATGTCTGATATCCGAAGTCCGAGGTCAAATGTTCGAGGCATGGGTGTCCGATATAAAATGTCCGATGTATGGGTGTTCGATATAAAATGTCCGATGTATCAGTCTCCACCACTTGGATGCTTAAAACAAGTCTTTTATTTTCAGGTATGGACAAGCCCTTTTGAGAATGAATTACTTTCTAGATAAAGGCAGCAATGTTATCCTTAAACCTCTTAGCTTGAGCCCTAGTGATCGATCCAGTCTTCATCCGTATCAGATCAGTACCCCAGTGAATTGTCGGTTGTGCGAGCTCGGGTGGATTCACATCAACTTTCCTCAATTCTTAACGGATTGTGAGAATCGAAGGCCTAAAATCCGAGAACTTTCGGACGAGATTCCGGCCACCATGGGTCCAACCTTCGGGAAGTAAATCCATATTCGTAATCCTCGCTTCACAAGCATCAATTCGGTATATCATTTGTAAATTTTTGTTGTCGTTTGTGTTTGCTCCCCCAGATACAGGGTATTATTTATCCGAATAAAATATTAATTTATTTAATCCTGTATAATATTGTTATTCTAGGAGCACGTATGAGTCGTAGAATTGATGCTATGTAGGATCTTGGTTGGATTGCATGCTCGAGATGAATGACCCACCTTTAAAACTATTTTGGGGTGATTAATTATGATTATTTTATGTTAATCTAATATTTAGAAAATATGCTCATGTGGTGGAATTTATTTATAACTGTGGTAAATTGTATTATCAATTTCGGTGATTTCTTTTATATCTATATATATATGCTTATTGATGCTAAATGAAAGTTTGGTTTATTAAGAAATTCTTGATTATTATTATTGTGATTAATTGAATTTATTACGCATGAACAAGGTGTTTTCATTTAATTAATTGTATTTGGATTTTAATATTATTTTTGGGCATGATTCGATTTTAAATATTTCAAGAAAAATATTGGTTTAAGTTTGGTGCTTTCAAATTATATAATTATGCCCTTGAAATATTATTTGATTGATTTTATGATTTGGGAAAAGTTATTTGTATATAATTATTGATGGATTTATGCTGGAGATATTAAAGAAAAAAATGTAGGATTGTGAATTTGAAAAATGGTATAATTCCCACGGTGAATTTTGGAAAAATTGAATATTTTAATAATAAACTTGGTTATTTGTTTTAGACGCACTCATACAGTACTTGTATTCTTTACTATATATGTGGATGAGTACGCAAGTTGTAATGTCTCCCATGAGTTGTCATCGGACCGAGGGCAGGCAAGTTCTATATGGTGCACATAAGCCGCTTCCCTCCATGGCCGGGATGACGGTTTAAGCAGTGGCGCTGTCGGGACACTGAAGCAACCGTATGCAAGTTTCTCTCTTTAACCCCCCGCCGGATGGTGATCGGGACGCTGGGTATCGTAGGGCATCACTGGTATATAGTGTGGTGCGTCAAGTATTATTTTTCAAATATAAATTTTAATTCCCAAAGTTTTAAAGTTGTATTTAAATTAAATGTATTTAATTTGTTTTATCACCTATTTCCAATTAGTATTTTCAAAAATATATTTATTCATATTTTATGTCACTTATTTTAAAACAATGTTTTTAAAATGCATCTTGCCATATTTTTATTAGATAGATTGATTGAATATTTCAAAATGAATTTTATAATATTTTTTACCACTTATTTTACATGATTGTTTGTAATTATTTAAATTATATTTTTGATACTGTTTATTTTGATTTATTAAATCAAATTTTATGAATTATATATTGAATTTCACTTTTATGTTATATTTCTTTAATGCAAGTATTTTAAATTATTTTATTGTATTTTATTCGTATTTAGATTATTTAATGATTTATTAAATTAATTATTTCTTGATTTTTTGGGGCATAAAAGATTGGGTTTTGCGAAAATGTTTTAAAAGAGAAACCTTTCAAATGGAGTAAATGGTGAGGTTTTGAGAGAAAATATTATTTTCAGTTAATTATTATTTATTTACTTGTTTATTCTTAATTAATCAAGTGTACTATGATTATCGTTACTATTATAATTGTATACTAGATCGGGTGACTCACTGAGATTATTAGTATCTCATATTTTTTTAACTCTGTTCCCTTAGGTACAAAGGTTGGTAAATGTTCGTTCGGAGTGAGTTTGACCTTTGTTGCTGTCGTATTTCGAGGAGTTCTTTTTTTTTTTTCATTTATTTCTATTGTAATATTTCTTTCCATCCTTTGTTGTATAACTTTCATACTTAATAGTACCCTATGATGTTTTGTATACTGTATTGGATATATTTTATTAAATAATGCATTAGTTCCCTATTTAATTTATGGAAGTGCTGATTATTGTGGAATTAAATTGTAGTAAGGTGGAGGAATAAGGTGGTATATATAGAAGTGTGTTTTCAGTGCAGGGAATTGTGGTAAGTCCAACTCTTAGGGGAGGTTCTACCGGATTTTCCATTGGAGGGTCCAGTAGGATTTTCCTGGGATCAAGGCTTGTCTAGGGTTCTGATGAAAGATCTTAGATGGGTCTTGACAATACCACATGTTATGTTCTTTGCCAATCCCATGAGTGCACAGTGGCACCCACGAGAGGCATTTTAATTGGGTGAGAAGAGGGAGAAAGGAGAGGGAAAGAGAAAGAGAAAAGAGAGAAGAAGGAGAAAGAAAGAGAACAGGCGTCGTTGCCTATCCTCTGGCCACCTTCCATTGACACACACTAGACCACCACCACCACCAATTCATTTTCAGCCGACCATCGAAGCCTAGATCGATTGATTTTACGGCGACATATCGTTTTCCTTTTTTGGCAGATTTCTCCCAAACCAGCCACCCATTTTTGACACCGTGGGTTCCATTGAGACACCCATCCTCCGATCTACCTTTTCACCAAAAATCGTAGCTAGTGGCCACCGAACGCGCCATCGACGGTGACGGTTTTCAGTAACCACGGTGACTCATCGAGAAACTTGGTTCCAGTGCGTTCTCGTGATCCTACCTATCCTTTGCCACTGATTTGAGCCCCCTAAATCCATTTCCAAGGTCCTTTTTCATCAACTCTCGATGGATTATGACATTGGGGGACATTAAACCTGAAACCTTTCTGGTAAGATTCCAGCCACCACAGGTCCAATCTTTGGAAGGAGCATGTGTGAGTGGTGGGATCGATCTCGTTGAGGATCTTGATTGATACACGTCCCACCTTCAAATTTATTTTTGAGTGCTAAATTATATATATATATATATATATTAATATATATATATTTTATGATAATTGAATTTTTAGGAAATATGATAATTGTGTTTAATATTTAAGAGAATTTCATCCAAATTTATATTGTCAAATTATGATGAATTTATATATAGGTTGCTGCCAAATGTTATTTTGAGGTTTTAAAGAAATTATTGTTTTAAGTTATGTTAAATTATTTGTTAAATTATTTTAGAAATTATGATGCATAATAAATGTGTTTATATGATTTTAAGAATATATGAATTTTATGACGTTTTAGTATTATTTTTGGCATAGATTGATTTTACGGATTTGAAAGAAAATATTCATTTAAATTTATTATGAATTGACATAATAGTGGAAATTATTTTAAAGTATTGATGAATTGTGAAATTTAATAATGTATGAATTTTACGTGATTTTAAGGACATGTTAACTTAAATTGATTTTAAGGATTTGAGAAAAATATTGTTTTAAATTATTATGCTTGAAAATTATATTTATGCATTTAAATGTTTATGGATCTAGTTTTATGATATTGAAAAATTGGTATATTTATACTAATGAATTTAAATTGATAGATTTGAAATTTATGGATTTACGTTGATGGATTTTAAGTGATGGGATTATGATGATGGTTTAAAGGAAATGTGGATTATATGGATTTGAAAAGAGATATTTAATTTAGTGGTATTTATGAGATTTTGAGATTTGGAAAGACGTATGATTTTACTGGTTTTAGATACACCATACAGTACTGGTGTTCTGTACTATATATGTGGATATGACTAGCGCGCAAGTGTATAGGGTGTCCCGTGGAATATTGTGGACTTGAGAGTTGACAGGTATAATGCATGGTGAGCGTCAGCCGCCCTCCATAACCCGGATGACTGTTGATAGCAGCGGCACTGTGGGACACCATGCGACCGTATGCCGGTTTCTCTCTTTAACCTCCTTGTTAGACGATGCTCAGGACACTGGGTACCATCGGGTGCCATTGGTTTATAGTTTGGTGGATCAAGTGGTTTTCTCGATACGATTTCCAAAATAATAATGTTTCAAAAATTGTATTGAAGTTTTAAATGTACTTAATTGTGTTTTTATTATTTATTAGAAAGTTATGATTTAAAATGCATTTTAACATGTTTTTATAATTTTATGTTTGGTGAATTAAAATGGATTTTATTAGTATTTTTACCATTCACTTCAAATTAATGTTTAAAATTTTTTTTACCTTTAAAATGTGTTTAATTGCGTTTTATCATTATTTCAATTAATGCTTTAAATTGTATTTTATCATATTTTATCATTTATTTTAAATTGATGTATACAATGCGTTTTATCATGATTTTAATATTTATTTTAAATTAGTGTTTTAGAATTTCATTTTACGATGTTGGTATTATTTATTTAAATTTGAGATTTTAAGATGAATTTTATTATATTCTAATACTAGCTTAGGTCTACTCGCACTTAAACCCGTATTATATTAGCCTGAATCTCAATTAAGTTCAAGTTCTTATGGAAAAATCTTAATCCCTAACCAACCTATGATTAGAAATATTGGTATAATGAAGACGCCACAATAGGTGATGGGTATCCTATTGATAAGTCAAAACTAAAACACTCACTTTCTAATGGTATTTTAGGTGTTCAAAAAGAATAAAGAGAATTTTATCTCACAATTAATTTTTTGAATATTATTAAAGGTTGATTTCTCATTGAAAATAAGCCCTTAAATAGGACAAAGTCATAAAGCAATCAACCCTAAAAATCTAAGACAAAGCCGACCAAAGAGATTAGGAAACAAGCTTGGCCAATTCTTTCACTACTTTCCTAAACTAAATTGTATTAAGTAATTTCTTTATTTTGATTTAGGAATTAATTAATTTACAATGAAAATAATAAAATAATAACTTTCCTAAGTTGATTTTTCCAGCAAATAAATAATAGAAATCAAATAAAAGAATAATTTTCTAAAACAAAAAGTCAAAATCAAATTAGGAAACTAGTTGACTAGTTTGACCACTAAGCTAACTTTGATCGAATCCCAGCTTATAAAGGCTCCAAATCAGCTCCCATATGCCATGTGGGATGAAAAATATAATTAATAATAATTCCCACACGTTTCCTCTTCATTGGACTAAGTCAAACTGGCTTCAACAAAAAGAAAAGTCAAAGTCAGCGGCTAAACAGCACATTTTCGGTCAAATTAAGGTGTTGTTCGTACAAGCTGGTTTTAGGTGCTTTTGATTTTACCTTGATATGATTCCATGGCCTCTTGGTGATGTCCATTGAATCCATGAAGTGTTGGATCCATTCGTTGCTACCCGGAGTCCATATATGCATTAAAACAGCTACTTGGGCCTATATCGGCTTCCACCACTTAAATGCTTAAAACATGCTTTGTATCTTCGGATATTAACAAGCCCTTTTGAGAACTGATTACTCCCTATATAAAAGCAGGCAGGTTGTCTTTAAATCTCTTGGCTTAAGCCCTAGTGATTGTCCCAGTCTTCATCCGTATCAGGTCAGCACCCCAACGGGTAGTTGGTTGTGTGGATACAGACGAATTCTCATCATATTCTATTATCTATTTTAAATTGAGGATTTAAATTAATTAAAATAATTCTTTGATTATTTCATTAATTTAATTAACAAATTGTACAAATTATATATTGAGTTTAATTTTGTTTTATGCAAAATTTCTCTACTACAAGTTTATTTATGATTTTATTTTATTTTTTTGATATTTTATTATAAATTCAATTATTTGTTATTAAATTATTCTCTAGGTCATATTATAAATTCTAAATTATTTGTACATTATTTGTTATTTACTTCATTGATTTTTGGGGTATACAAATATTGGCTTTTGTGAAACTATTTTAAAAAGAAGAACCTTTCCAATTGAGTGAATTGTGAGGTTTTGAGGGAAAACATTGTTTTCAACTAATTATTATTTATTTCTTATTAATTAATCAAGTGTATAATAATAATAATTATTATTATTATTACTAATGTATAGTAGACTGGGTCACTTACTGAGATGATTAGTATATCATAGTTTTTTTAAAATTTGTTCTCCTGGGTCTTGTTGCCGATTCCAGATAGTTTCCTTTCTTCTCGTATCATCTTGTATTATCTCTTTCCTTCCATCTGTATTTGTATTACACTTCGTACTGTTTGTAGTACTTAATGCTTTGTATACTACAATGGAAATTTATTTATTTATTTAATATTGCACTGGTTCTCTGTTTATTATTGGAGTGCTGTAAATTTGTTTAATTATTTTATAGTAAGATGGGAGGAATAAGAAGATATTGCTAGAAATGTATTTTCTATGTACAAAATTTTGTGGTAAGTCCAACCTTTAGGGGAGATACTGTTGGATTTTTCATCGGAGGGTCCGGTAGGGTTTCTTTGGGATCAGAGCTTGTCTAGAATTTCATTGAGGAATCTTGGACAGGTCCTGATAGTTTATAAGATACACAGAGGGGGAGTTAGGCTGAAATTTTCTGACTATTTTCCGGCCACCATCGATGAAATGGTGACTAATAGAGGTTAGTAACATGTTCCTCGTCCTCTTAACTTTCTATTAGTACCTTGTTTGTGAATTTTGGTGGATTATTTAGAAAGATGCCATTTTTTAATAAAATATTATTTTAAATGTGTGAATTTGGGAAATATACATGTTAAAATGTTTTAAAAAATTGTTATTTGAATTTATGTTGAATTGAATAAGTATAGCATTGAATTAATATTTTCAAAAATTTAGGAAAACCAAAATTTTAAATTGTTGTTAAATTTACTATTGAGATTATGACATATAGTAAATGTATCTTTATATATTTGCTGATATATGGTCTTAATGATATTTTTGATATAAATTGATTTTAAGGTTTGAGAAAATAATTATATTAAATTACTGTGATCAAGTGTACATCCATGATTAATTTATTCATGGATTTGGTTCTATGACGATCGAAATTGAACTATTTAAATTGACAAATTTATGATGTTTTGTACAAATAAATTTTATGAAGGAAGAAAATATTTGTATTAAATTATGGAGTTTAGATGTATTCATGTGAGTTTAAATATTTGTGTAAATATATCTATATGTGCATATATATATATATGCATAATTGTTAAAAGGTGGTATATGTATTTGTGTGTGCGAAAGTATATTTTGTGTTATTTAGAATTTTGAAAATGTATTATGTATGTTTTAAAGATTGAGAAAATTGTTATTTACTTTTACTATGCTATTTTATATGATTTAAACATATTTTTTTTTATATATATATAATATTTATTATATCGTTTGGAGAAATTAATTGTATTTATTGATTATTCAATTTATTGTTATATTTATTGTGTATGATAAAATGTAATTATGTAAAATTAAATTATATGTGAATTTATGTGTTTTAATATAATTTTTCCATAAATAAATTTTAATGATTTAAGAAGAATAATAAGTTTTAGGGTATAAAATATATTGTATATTTGGATAATCATGAAATTGAATTATTGTAAAAGAAATTAATTTTATGAGATTGATTGATTTATTTTGATGATAAGAGAAATATGGAATTTAACGGATTTAGTAATAGTATATAAATTTGAATGTATTTTATTTAATTTTGGTAATTATAATATTATAAAATTTTATTAGTTTTTAAGATGCACCATATAGTACTAGTGTTTTGTATTGTATTATTGTTAAGCATGTAAGTTTGTATGGTCGTCTAGTGGGATGCCATGGACCTGAGAGTTGATAAGTATTAAACCGTGAGCATAAGCCGCCCCTTTCCATGGCCAAGAATGAGTGTTTATTATATTATGCCGCCCCTTTCCATGGCCAAGAATGAGTGTTTATTATATTATGGCTATCCTATGGGTGCTATAGATCTGAGGGTTGGCGAGTATATATTTGCACATTGAGCATTAAACGCCCCTCTCCTTGGTCACAGGATGGTTGTTTATTATAATTATGGATAAACGCGCAAGTTATATTCATAGTCGTTCCTGTGAGGGTAGGCAAGTATATTACAGAGCGAGCACTAGCTGTCCCCCCTTTGGCTACAAGATAGTTGTCATTACAGATTAGTATGCATATATGTATGACCATTCTGTGGGAGCTCTAGATCTGAGATACGGCAAGTATTATGCACAGTAAGTATCAGTTGCCTTCACGGTCGACTGTTTAGCCATGGCAAATTATAAGCATTGGCGCCGTTGGGATGCCAAAGTGACCGTTTGCAAGTTTTTCTCTTTAACCTCCTATCAGGCCGTACCTGAGACGCTGGATATCGTCTGGCACCATTGGTATGTAGTATGCACCAAGTATATATATATATATATGTAGTATGCACCAGGTATATTTATATATATATATATACACACCTACAAAAAAAATATATATATTTATATATATGTGTTATATTATATTATGTTTGTATGTACCACACCGTACAGAGGCGACGATCCAATATAGTCCATAAAGAGCTACCCTCGTAACTATGTTGTTTATGAGTCTAGAGGATCAAAGAGCCAATGTCGGCAACCACTCTATGTCTGTATTGGCAGCAGAGTGCCGATGATAGCTGGAATCATTGATCGCAACATGCTAGATGGTGTCGTATGTACCTCCGATACGAGTGTGTATATTTCATAATATGTTATGAATTTTAAAATATTATTTTATCTTATGTTATCTTATCTATACGGGATTTAATTTTCTAATATTATACTTAATCGCCTTTTTGTTATTATTATTATTATTAACATTATTGTTCTTATTAATATTGTCATTATTATTATTGTTATTATTGTTTATTCATTTATTAATTATTATTATCATTATTAGCGGTTATTATTATTGTTGTTGTTGTTGTTGTTGTATTAGTTATTAATATTTATTAAGGTTATTTTTTTATTGTCAATTTTATTATTTATCATTATTATTACCATTATTATTGTTGTTACCATTTTTTATTATTGGTAAATTGTGTTTATTATTATCGGCTGTTATATTCTTATTATTATTATTTTTATTATTATTGTTCTCATAATTATCATTTATTACATTATCATTATTTTTATTTTTATTATTATTATTAGTATTATATGGAAGCCTTCGGTTAAATATGTAAGCCTTCGAGCAAATGTGGCAGCCGTCGGGCAAGTATGGAAGCCTCGGGACAAGTATCGAAGCTTTCGGGCAAGTTGTGCTATTATTGTTATTGATATTGCTATTATTATTATCGTTGTTTTATTTCCATCCTATGTACTTATGCATTGGTGCGTTTGTTAAACGATATGAAATGTAACATGACACTAAATGGGTGGTGTGGGTGGACGTGAATATTTAAAGGTATATTTTTGTTGTTTATTTATTAGATCATTTCTATTGTATATATATATATATATATTTATAGTTTGTTATCAAAGTGTTGCCAACTGTGGGAACTGTTTGTAGTAAGGAGGGAGGAATAAGGTGGCATAATATAGAAGTGCGTCTTTATGCAGGTAATTTTTGGGGTATGCTCTACCCTTGCGTTTGGTATACAGGATAGGTCCGGATCGGACTGAATCGGACAGTACAGATCCGGATCAAACAGGATAGAATAGTGTAGTCTTGTGTTTGGCATAACTTTAAACTGAATGGTGGACTAGTTATCCCATATTTAGTACAATATCGGAATGTATTGGACTATTTTGTTTTTTTTTTTTTTTAAAGTGAAAAGTATAAAAATTATATTTATGTTTACAAAAAAATATATTATATTTAACTAAAATTGTAAATTTATATATTTATATTTACATAAAAAAATTGATTTTTGTTAGACCCACAAAGTATATTAATATATAATTTTAGAAATAAATTAAAATTAAATTATAACATAGTATTTCATAAATAATAATTAATTAAAAATCAAAATAACTTAATGGTATTTATAACTAGAATTATAAATATTATACATTTTTATTATAAGACAATTGTAAATTTTTTTTACACCCATAAATTATGTTAATATAATCATAAAATTGTTTTTACATGCATAATTAGACTCTGAGTTAACATATTATTCTTATATTCCTAGCAAGATTTGCCAAACTAAACTACAACATATTTGTTCCAAAATTATCCAAAATATTCATCTCTTCATGAAATGGAATTTGACATGTAAATATTCATTGCTAAGCCCTTCTGGAAACAACCACCTCAGAGAAGCAATACTCAAGCTTAAATATGGTTTTCTACATAACCAAAATTACTTCCTTCCTCTGGTCAGCCTCTGCAGATGATAATTAATGCTTCCTTATGGCTTTCTGTTTTTTGTTGGTCTATAACAGAAAGAAGTAACAAGCTTTAGGGATATTCTTAATAGAAAATTTTATGAACACAAATGAACAAATTTAGAAGCACAAATGTAACAGCCTAGACCACCCGCATCAAGATATTGTCCGCTTTGGGCCCGGCCCGCATGGTTTTGCTCTTCCCGACCCCATTACAATGGTGGATCACAGAAAAAGGCCTCTTGAAAGGAAAGGTATCCACACGCTTATAAGCCATGCTTCGTTCCCCTTTCCAACCGATGTGGGATGTTACAACAAAAGAAAAAAAAAAAGCTTAGAAGAAACAGAATCCACAGCAGGAAATCTAAAAAGTCTACCTGAGCATCCATGCAAGCATTCAATAGATCCTTAGTCCGTACACACTTATCATCATTGTTCTGGTTAAGAGAGCTGCTTCGGCGAGAGACACCAGCGAGAGAGAGGAGAGCTTTAGCGAGTTTGGGACAAAAGTGACCCAAGGGTAGAGACGGATCTGATAATCCTGAATGAGTGGGATAGAATCACTGTTTGGGACAACTTGTCCCGTTCTCAAAATTGGATTACCAAACACCGGACTGGGACACAGTCCTATCCTGACCTGTCTTGTCCAGTGAAACAAACACAACCTTCAAGGAGATACTATTGGATTTTTATTAGGACGGTCCAGTAGGATTTCCTCTGAGATTAAGGCTTATCTAGGATTTCGGAAAGGGATATATATCTTATAATTCTTTTTTTTTTTTTTTTTTTAAATACTACTTTGTGGTATGGGAAGAAGAAACAAAGTAGAAAAAGAAAATATGAATTATAACTGTTTATGGGAAAATGTAAAACAAAGAGTAATTATAGAGAGTTCTATTGGAGTTAGATAAAAAAATTTCATTCTATATTCTTGAAAATTTTTAAAGATGTTTTTCATTTTGAAAATTATACTCTTTGAAAAAAGAGTACCACTGAAAATGCTCTATTAAAATGGTAGCTCCTTCTTGAACAATTTCTTATATGGATATTAGCATTTATTTTTAATATTGATTTTGAAAAGTTATTTTTTAAAGAAATAAGAAAATTATTTATTTTATTTTCTTAAGTTAATATATTTGTTTTTCTTTTTTTTTTTTTTTAATAGCTGTTGAGTGGCCTAATAGCACCAGAGATATTATCTGTTTTGAAGTGTTCTTATTTTTGAGGCATTATTTCCAACATTTTCATGAAACTATTATGGTCAGAAGCTCCGAATATAAACGACTGTAAATAGATTCAGCATGTCTTTACTGGCCAAATATTGAATAATGATTTTTGTTAAAAATTCTTTTGGACTTGTTATGCTTTATAGTTTATAGCCATTATGCAATGTTTATTTCTGTTATCGCATACAACCAAACATTCAAAGATATGAAGGCTTTCAATTGAGAACCACAAGTCAGAAATTGATCACAAATTGATTTGGGAGCTGGAACTTTTATTTCATTCTATTTATTGAGGATTTTATTGCTGGAAGTTATATAACAATTCTATAAATGAATTGCTAATTTAAACTTATCAAATATATCCAGTCTAAGCTGCAGAACGCAGGGTCTATTAGCCATTATGTATTCTTGGTCATTATTAATTAACTTGTAGAATAGTAAACTCAGATTAACAGGATTCAAAGATTAATATATAGTCTAGTAAATCCCATTTGAATTAGATGCATATGATATGGGATGTGAACCATTGAGGTAGATCCAAGCTGTTAAACTAGACAAGATGTAGGCATAATTGGATTAGTCATATTTGGAGATCACATGTGGAGAAGTATATTCTGGATAAATTAAATACTTGTTTTGTGAGGTTGTTGGAAGTTGGAAAGTTGTTGAAACTTGATGATCATATATTAAATGATGGGGGAACTATACAGTAAGCTATTAATCTGAGAGTGGAGAGGGCTTCACAAGAGATATTCAAACTTGTGGTGACAAAAAGTTCACCTGTTTAGAAAAGCCATCAAGTATTAATGGCTCCAAATATGTGCCATTTGGTCAAGAATACTTGGCCCCAAAACAACTCTCCATTATATTGAAAAAGAGACCTCAAGAGTCATTGTCAATTGGCCGAGTTGTTAGCTTTTTAATTTTCCAATTCAATGTGGTTGCTATGATCGTGTGGTGGAAACAGATTGTTAGCAAGCTATCACCTTATTCCATGAGGATCGGCTTTCTCTTCTACCAGTTTAATATTTGTTTTATCTTGGAGTAGGCGAAGACTAGTCTTCAGCAACATGGTTCTTTTAGATGCACTTTTTCTCCTAAAACTGCAAATAATGTGGCTCACTGTTTGGCTAAGCATTCTCTAGTCCTGTTGATTCTTCTATCTGGCTTGATGTGAACCCAAGGTGGCTCCGATTTTTCTCCCCAAAAAAAAGGTCATTTTCAAATGACTCCACTTGACATTGCCATTGAAGGAACCTCAGTACTTTTCCTTCAATTCCCAAGCCATATAGACCAAATAATTTTATTAGAAAAACGGCAAGTGACCAATAATTTATAAACTTGAAACAAGAATTTCCAGGAGAAGCAAGACCAAAACGTATTCACATATTACACTTGCTCTCTATCATACAAACAAAAAGCTCAACCGTATACCACTAAAGTTCATGCATTCATTAGGAGGGAAAAAAAGAAAGAAAGAAAGAAAGACCAAAAAAAAAAAAAATTGACTAGGGCACATTTGGTAGGTAAGAATAGAAGAAAGAACAGAATAGCTAGCTATTTCTTATGCAAAGATAATTTTATGTTCGCTTAGGTTTATTATTGTATTCTTTGAGAATAGCTATATCCGTTTTAAGGAATATTTATTCCTTTCTCAAAACCTAAACGAATAGCCATTCCTTCATCCTATTTAGGATTAAACTTATATTCAAAATTGATAATTCCTATAAATGTGTAACTTAATACATTGTCTATATATTAAAAATATATAAATAAAAAAATCCACATAAAAATAAAAATAAAGAATATATATTAAATTTAAAAACAATAATTACATATTTAATTAAAACAAATATTTTAAAATAAAATTATAAAAAATATAAACATAAATATAAAGAAATAATATTAACTTTCAAAACTAAAATAAAGGAATTGAAAAGTAAAATAGATAAATATTTATTTAATCTAACAATTTCTAATCTATTAACATGACCAAACAAAGATTTCACGAAAATATACATTTACACATAGCCAAAAAAAGGAAATGGATGAGAGATTCGTTTTATAACCAAATAGAAGGACTATTCATATTCTACAAGAATAGTCTTTCCTTATACCAAAACCTGTCCTAAGTTAATGTGATTTATTGTGTTGAGGGCCCACAATCATTTTTGTTGTGAAAAGTTTCTTCTGAGTCACCCAGTGCAAAAGCAAATGACTTATAGAATCATATGCCATATGTTTAGTTTAATTGGCTACTCTAAAATTATATTTCTGTTATAAAAAATCAATACGGAATAAAAACATTTAATAAAATACATTTAATTAATATTTATCATCTAAATCTGAATTTTATTGATACTTCTGTACTGATAAATAGTACAACTCTTATTTGTCGTCAATTGGGTCCACTTATCTTTAACACCATTATACACGTGTTTGTTGCAGATTAAGGACAATGTCGGAAGCTTGATGGTGCCACGCTCTACCCACTCAAAAGACGTGGTTGTATTCAATGCATTGTCGTCAATTGGGTCCACTTATTTTTAACACCATTATACACGTGTTTATTGCAGATTAAGGATAATGTCGGTAGCTTGATAGTTCCATGCTCTACCCGGTCAAAAGACGCGGTTGTATTCAATGCATTGTTTAATGAAGTAGACTTCCCACCCTCTCATTTAAATACAAATTTCTATTTATTTACCCTACCAATTTTTTTCTCCCGTCCTTTTGATACGAAGATAAAGAAAAAATAATAAATATACCGATCATTGTCTTAGTAGCAACATTGATTTTTTTCTTTTTTTTTTTTTCTTTTCGTCTCTAAAATTTCGAGGCCAAATGGTCATTTATATGTATTGTTAGAACATGAGCTCAATCAATTATGTGTATAATGAAGTTGTGAACTCCCCAGCTAATTCCAATGTAGCACCAAAGAATTCTTTTTTAGGAAAGAAAAACACTTTATACATGTTTGAAATTTTAGATTGTTCTGAGCATGAACTTAATTGTAAACACTTTCAGAGGCAAAGCCAGGAATAAATTTTAGGGATTTAGCCAATCAAGTTATACGAAATAATATTATACGTAAAATAAGATATTGCAATATTTTAATTTTCATTAAAATAAAACATTTATTATATTTTACAAATTAAACGTATGTAAAATGGTATTATTTTTTGACCACGAAGAAAACACAAAAAATAAAGAAGGAGAAAACACAGAAATATTTAGATAAAAAAATGTATTACTACTCTCTAAAATTAGTATACAAAAAACTTTTTTAAAAATTCTTTGTAATCTCTAAAAAATTGTATCGTCAATGATTTGTGTGTTATAAAATTGAAAAACTAAACACCTATAAGGTTTCTAAAGTTATCTTTTTAATAAATTTAAGTAAATAAATAAATAAATAAAAACTCTAATGGATTAGACTTAGAATGTTGGACCCCAAAATAAAATATATATAAAATATCTATTTTTAAATGTATAAATATCAAATACAAATGCTATTTCATATAATATGCTTTCTCAAGTTATTTTGTTCCTTAACAAACTTTAGGCAATGCTTGAAAAATTAATGTTAGTGTAGAAATTTGTGTTTTCAGCAATCACTAAAAACAAATTGATTAAAAAATTGGCTTTTGTGTTTCGAAGCCGACAATTTTTCTCTAAAAACAAGTATAGATGTTACACGGCTATTGTTGTCTGAAAAGGGATTTGCCGAACAAGTTGTTTTATAACTTCAGACACAGGAAAAACAATAAGAATTTATTTATTTATTTGTTTATTTTGTGGGCGAACTGCTTGTATGGAGGTTCCTACCTAATCTAGTGAGTCCCTGACCTTTTCCGTGCTCAATACAAGATAACTAGACCCAAACAGACAAATGTATGGTAGTTTTATTTTTCTAGTACTTTTTAGTTTCATAGAAATATCGTTTATTCATCATTTCAAGAACCATTTTCTCGGGTTGATTTCCATACCCACTGTTTTCTGTCCAAACAGGCCCTAAATCCCCCCTATTTTCTGGTGAAGATTTCTCGCTTGTCTATCTAATTGCACAAAAGAGGGAAAAGGTTTATTCGCCTGTGAAATTAATTTATGAGTTTTCCAAACAAATCAACGCCAATAAAGACAAGAGAATGGATTCGCATAGTTTCAATATTCCGCCCCAAGTCCCCCAACAAACAGATGATATCATCAGCATAGATCGTAAGCCGTACGAGGCAGCAGCAGCTAGGGGCCAAATTTCTGAATTTGAACAACATAAAGATCGTCTTCACCGCTTACTGACTCGAGGTGGGAATACAGTCCTCCATATCCATTTCAAAAACAGATTATTACCTGCTGAAAAACCAAAATCAGCCAACTTTGGGTTAGAGATACTGTCTAAGATGTTTCCTGCACTTAATCATAGCGAAGAAGACATTGATCCTGAAACAAAGTCAGCCAACTTTCTGAAAAATATCCTTGAGATGTGTCCAACATTGTTGACGCAACAGAACCGAATCGGAGAAAATCCACTGCACATAGCAGCAAAATACGGGGATGTTTTTGCCGTGAAACTACTTCTTGATCAATGTGCAAAAGATAATATTGGTAGTAGTGTTGATCATCATGTAGACAGTGAAAGCGGTTTCTGTGGGGTCAGCAAGCAGATGTTGTTGAGGATGAAGAATAACGCCGGAAACACAGCGTTGCATGAGTCAATATTAATGGGGCTTAAGCGTAACATGTGGAGAGCTCCTATTTACATATCTGTCAAGGGGCCCCAAAAAAAATTAAGAAGATTATGAAGAAATGGATTAAATTTTCATAAATATTATAAAAATTTAATCAATTTCTCTTTGTGACCCAAATTTTCTTTCCGCTAATCAAAAACAAAAATTTTACTACTTTTTCAAGTTTTTAAACCTTGCATACAATAATTCATTGAAATAGTTAAACTACCTCACTGAAAGAAGCTGAATGTTAGTTGGTTCCTTGGGTGAGTCTTTCAAAATACATATTACTACAATAATTCATTCTAATAACACTAAAGAAAGACTCCTGGAGATTTTTCGCGTTCTTTTTTTTTTTTTTTTCTTGACTTTTTCAAATTTTTAAACCTTACATACAATAATTCATTGAAATAGTTCAACTACCTCATTGAAAGAAAGTGAATGTTAGTTAATTCCTTGGGTGAGTCTTTCAAAATACATATTACATACAATAATTCATTCTAATAACACTAAAGAAAGACTCCCCGAGACTTTTCATGTTCTTTTTTTTTTTTTTTTCTTTCACGATTTTTTCAATTTTTTAAAACTTGCATACAATAATTCATTGAAATAGTTCAGCTACCTCGCTGAAAGAAATTGAATATTAGTTAATTCCTTGGGTGAGCCTTTCAAAATACATATTACATATAATAGTTCATTCTAGTAACACTAAAGAAAGACTCCCCGAGACTTTTCGTGTTCTTCTTTTTTTTTTTTTTTTTTTTTTTTTTTTTTTTCCTGTGCTCGAATAAAGAAATAACTACGGAGAAAATTTTTCAATCGATTAAAACGTATAATAAGTGGATCAACTTTTTCTCTTTTTATTTATTTATTTATTAATTTTTGTTTCCGATACCACGAG
Source organism: Ziziphus jujuba (assembly GCF_031755915.1). NCBI lineage: Eukaryota > Viridiplantae > Streptophyta > Magnoliopsida > Rosales > Rhamnaceae > Ziziphus > Ziziphus jujuba. The sequence continues at coordinate 4,397,849 of NC_083381.1, read as the reverse complement.
TGGATCAAATTGATGAGTATAATATATAAACAAAATGACCTAATACGGCACAGCATCTTTCTCTTTTCATTTATTTATTTAATTTTTATTTCCGATACCACTAGTGGATCAACTTGATGAGTATAGAATAAATAAAATGACCAAACACGTCACAGCAACTTTTTCACTCTTTATTTATTTTTTATTTCCGATACCACAAGTGGAGCAGCATGATGAGTATAAAATACAAATAAAATAACCAAACACGTGCTGTGACTTTCTTTTTTTTTTTTTTGGGGTTTCTTTCTTTGGCGTGCGAATACGAGTCTCATCTCATCCCACGTGGGAAGGAAACAAAGCAACCGTGAGTTTTGGAAAAGTAAATTCAAAAAAAAAAAAAAAAAAAAAAGACATGCGGAGTAAGTGAGAAAATAAAGAGACAATTCTAATTTTTTGTTTGATGAATATTTGTTGAAATCTATTTCTTTGAGTGAAGTTAATTCGTAAGCCTCTAAATGTTATCTAGAAAAGACCATTGATTCCGTTTTTCTTCATTTATTCTGAAATATCTTTCTACATAAAATTATCGACGTCTATTCGCTGCATTATATTTTTATTATTTGCTTTCTTGTCGCTTGCCTATTTAATTGCAGGAGGAGGAAATTGGTTTTATTCCAGTGTGAAATTTAATTTTTGAGTTCTTCAAAGACTAGTTAAGAGAAGAGAATGGACTCACACAGATCCAATATTCGGCCCCAAGAGACAGATATCATCATCATAGATCATCGGCTATACAAGGCAGCAGCTAAGGGCGAAACTTCTGCATTTGAACAATATAAAGATTGTCTTCATCTCTTACTGACTCGAGGTAGGAATACAGTCCTCCATATCCATCTCAAAAACAGATTATTACTCGCTGAAAAACAAAAATCAACCAAGTTTGGGTTAGAGATACTGTCTAAGATGTTTACTGCACTTAATAATACCGAAAAAGACATTGATCCTGAAACAAAGTCAGACAAATTTCTGAAAAAGATCCTTGAGATGTGTCCAACATTGTTGACGCAACAGAACCATATTGGAGAAAATCCACTGCACGTAGCAGCAAAATACGGGGATATTTTGGCCGTGAAACTACTTATTGATCAATGCGCAAAAAGTAATATTGGTAGTAGCGTTGATCATCATGTAGACAGTGAAAGCGGTTTCTGTGGGGTCAGCAAGCAGATGTTGTTGAGGATGAAGACTAAGGCCGGAGACACGGCGTTGCATGAGTCAATATTAATGGGGCTTAAGCTTAACAAAGACACAGATCAGTGGTGGAAACATCAGGAATTGGCAGAGATTTTGCGTAAAGAAGATCACAGTGAGGTCATGTATGATCGTAATGCAGCAGGCGAGACTCCTCTGTACCTAGCTGTCAAGGCAGGATTTTTTTATGTGGTAAAAAATGGGTTGCGAAACATAGATGCACAGACAACATCTACTTATTATGGTGGCTACGATGGCAAAACTATTCTGCATGAGGCAGTAATATCCGATTTTTGGGGTATATATATATATATATATATTTAAGATTATTTATACATATGTTTAAGATTTAGTTTCATATGATTTTTAATTTCATATATTTAATTGTTTTAGGAATCCATGTTATTCTGAAAAGAGGGAAAGAGTTATGCAGAGTAGCAGATGATGAAAAAGGTTGGGTTCCATTACATTATGCTGCAAACCTGGGAAACAAATCTGCAATTGGGACGTTGTTAGAATGCGATCCATTTGCAGCAGGCATCAAAGACAAAAATGGTCAGATACCACTTCAAGTAATAGCTGATCCCAAAATTTGTCGTTCATTTATAAGAGAAATTATAGCATGGTCTCCAGATTGTTGTGAATCATTATTGGTCGATGAAAAATTTTATCATGATCACCATGCTGCCACCGAGTTCGACAAGATCACCTTACAAGACCGTCGAATTATCAAATACTTTGGTCGCAATTTTATGGAATTTGAAGGAGAAACCAAAAATGCTTTCAAGATTTGGACAAAGGTATGTATATTAGATGGTATATGTGCGACTAATATCCAAACTACAAAAACTTTATTTATTTATTACTATTATTTTTTATCAATATTTATTTATTGTTATTATTATCTTTTATGAATTTAGTCCGGTAATAATGGAATTTTCTCTAATCAATACAAACAAACTAGTCAAATACGCAAAAACAATATTTAAATTAAATAGAACATATTATAACTTCAGGAAAAAAAGAAAGAAAAAAAGCTATGAGTTCTGTATGGTTGGCTTTATCAAACTAGTCAAAAGGACATGTACGATTCAACTAAACAGCAAAGAAAACAATAATTTAATGGGCAATGTGAGTAAGAATTTTGTAGTTCAAAGGATATTTAAATTGCAAAGCGAATCGTTAATTTTTAGGGTGCCAAACCATATTAAATTATATTTGTACATATCAGGCCCGCTCAACCGATCTGGGGCTACGACAACAATAAAATGGCGAGTAATAAAAAACAATAAGTATTCAAAATTTGTCTTGTTTGGTTACTTTGTTTGTTTTATAAATTTTGACAGGAAAAATTGCTAGCTAAAATATTAAAATGACAGTTAGTCACATTCCTAATTCATATAAAGATTGTAAGATAATAAAAAATGGGAGAATGTTTAGAAAAAAGAACAATTTTAAAATATGAAAAAAATTAAAAGTTGACACTTGTTTTGAAAAGTTAGTTAAAGATAATTATTTATTTAAATATTTGATTGATTCTAACGTAGAAGTTAAAAAAATATTAATATGTCCGTACATTTCCAAAAAGATAAAAAACAATACTACTATATTTAACATAACAAATAATTTTTTTATGTAAATAATACATATAATTAATAAAAAAAAAATTTTTAGGTGGCCACCCTCTTTTCATCGTGGGGCCCTAGGCAGAAGCCTTATTTGTCGTACCCTTAAGGCGGAACTGGTGCATATATATATATATATATATATTCTTTAATTTCTCTATTTTACATTTCCATAACAAGTTCACTTTGGTGTCTTTCAAATAAAAAAGAGGGAAAAAAATAATAACAATAATAATAATAATAAAATAAGTTTCCTTTTACTGGACATCTGTACTTGTATATATAATTTTGATCAAATATTGCAGGCGTTCAATGATCGTAAAAAGCCGGATGAGGAAAAGTCGTTGGACAAAGAATCAACTCTAGTGGTGGCTGCACTCATTGCTACTGTGACATTCGCAGCTGGTTTCACTTTACCAGGTGGTTATTTGAGCGGCGGTGATAACCTGCCAAGCAACGCAGGCTCACAACCGGGCGCTGCTGGAAGTGCAGTTCTAAGCGAAAATGCAGCATTCAAGGCATTCCTTATATCGGATGCAATAGCCATGGCGCTTTCTAGTTGTGCTGTATTCATCCATATGTTCTTGGCACTCAAAAAAGATCGGACAAAGGACTCGTCATATTTCTTGCTCGCATTCAAGCTCATCATAGTGGCCATGGTAGTCATGGTGATTGCGTTTATGACAGGCATTTATGCGGCCTTAGGATCTTCGAATGCATTCGCCATTGCTTCTTGCGTGTTCATCAGCGTGTCTTTCTTGCTTTGCATTCTCTATCTCACTTTCGGATATTTCACCGACAGTGTTTATTATTTTCTTCGTGAATGCGCTTTCTGCATTTTATCGACCTTCGGCTATATCTTCGTGCGCCCCATCGTGCTCCCCATCGTCCTAGCCATGGATTATTATGATGATTACAAAAATTGGAGAAGACGAGGCCAATTAGATAAGGTATGATTTTTTATTTGTGCTTTGAAAAATATTCCTTTTTTTTTTTTTTTTTTTTTGGGTAAAAAATAAATTGCTCTCTTAAACTATTGTTTATTTGCTCACTTTGCCCACAAAATTTTAAAAATCACCATATTGCCTTTTGAATTATCATATATATATATATATATATATTATTTCTGTATCACTTTGGTCGATTAATAACGAACACCTCAACAAGGAACAATAAATTTGATTTTCAAAAAAAAAAAAAAAACAAATCATTAAAAATAGAATTTGATTTTCAAAAAAAAAAAAAAAAAGAAAGAAAAGAAAAATCATTAAAAATAAGTAATGAAAATTAAAACCAGAAACAGAAAAAATACTAAGCGGGCTGTCCTCGAGGAACAGTAAGTATTGCATTTTAGGTACATTAATTAGCTTGTTTTATTATGCTATTCTCACGCGTCGTACCTGGTATATAAAGATTATTTCGCAATTTATTAATGATTATAATTATTATAATTATTATTATTTTTTGGGCTTTTTACACAATAAACTCTAATGTCTGTTGACTGTTGCAACTTTATTAGTCTTTATTTCATTTTTCATACAATTTTTTTTTTAAGTTTATCGAATTTTTTTGACAGATTATTTTCCATAAAATAACTGTAAAAGACTTTTTTTTTTTTTTTTGGTAATATTGTGGTGGAAAATTTGAATTTAGAGGGATGTATTCAATTTAGAGTTTGATGGATTTAAAATGAATTATAGACTTTAAAGGATTTGATGGATTGTTATAGAATTCTACAGACTCCATAAAGATTTTGTAAGAATCCAATGAAATCTTTGCATTTAAAGGTGGATTTCATATTGACAATTTTCTTCACAATTTTCCTATTAAAATCCTTTCAAATCCATTAAAATCCATCATTTTTTAAAGTCTTTTAAAATCAATGACTTTTTGAATACCACCAGATTTTAAAAGAATTCTATAAAGTCCTAATTGAATACATCTAGATTTTAATGGATTTTTATAAAATCCATCAAAATCTGAATTGAATATCATTAGATTTGTATGGACTCTTTTAAAATCTAAATCGAATACCTCAAAACTTTAAAAGACTTTTAAAATCCTTTAAATTCTAAATTGAATACATACCCCTTAGATCTTAGAGGACGTATAGCTTTTACTAGAGAAATATCCCCATAAAGATTACAAATCAATGATTTAAAATTTAAAAATCTTTACCAATTATAAAAATGTAAATAATATAACTTTCATATAAAATCATATTTAAAGATTTAACTGAGAATTAATATTTTAAAATTTTTTTTATGGAATAATTTAAAATGGATAAATTACACTTTAGTTGCCTTTAAAATTACATTATGTCGTTTAGGAATAATTTTTTTTTAATTTTTTTATTTAACATTTGATATTCTCTATTTTCAAAATTTTACATCCTAGTCCACATCTTTTAATTTCATGAACATTTTTTCATTTTTAATTTCAATTTCTTGAAATTAATTTGTGAGATTAATTCCAAACCTAAAGATCTACACGGCACAGTTTAAACAATCCAATACTTCAGAATTTAAACCCAAACTACAACTGGATATCATCGTTGAGCAGCGGTGTAATCAAAGCCGTTTTAATCACCGAACATGCAGACGAACGACGACGGTCCAGTGCTTCCAACGACTCTGTAAGCGACTGTGCCGCAGAACAATGGCATGGCTTAGACCATATAATCCTAACTGCTCAGGCAAGCAATGCCAAACAGTTGTCATTATGCCCCATTTTAAATTTTGAACAAAATAATTCCTGTTTTCTTTTTTAATATTATTGAATTGAATGCTTAGTCTAAAAAAGCTTTCCAATCTTGTACTTGTTATACAGTCAAATCTTTTATTTAACTCCTCAGTGCTAACGATTTAAATTTACCGGAAGAGAAAGTGTTTTCTTTAATTTTTAAATTTTTTAAATTTTTTTGGTTATATCTTTCAGTCTTTGAACAATATTAAATTTTTTTAATTAATTCCGTGAAACAAAGCAATAAAATTTGACCACTTTCTAGAATTTTCAATTGTTATATATATATATATATGCATATTTTACTTTTGCTTTGGTTTTGTCAATTTAACTATACAAATAAATTGAACAGAATTTGATTTAAAAAAATGAAGAAGATTCCTTAGGCCTTCTTAAATTTATTCTACTTAGAAAATTTTTGTTTCTTTCTCTTTGTTGAAAAAATTCTCAGGATTCACAACAAGAAAATTCCACTGAGTACACAGAACAAGAAGGTGATCCACCTCCAAAATCTAATGATTCAAGAAACCTGGAAACATTACCTGAGTCTAACGTGAATCCAAGGACTCCCTCCATAAATGAAGAAAGTGCAAAATCATTGAAGAATGCCAACTATTTAGAGGCTGAAAAAGGCCACGATGCGGTCTGATCCGACGAGCAGTTGAGTAAGGTAAAGTTTTTAATATGATATTCAGAGGTTGAAGAAGGTGAACATGAATTAATATTGAATTCATGGTTTAGGAACCTTCTGTTTGAAAATAAAAATAAAAATTACTGTGTATTAGTTAATATATTATACCAAATAATATACAAACACAAAAGTGATTAAGTTTTATTCAAGTAAAATAAAGTACAAAAATATATAATTGAGGTAGAAGGTAGAGATTATAGAATAACCAATATTAGAGTCGAGATAAGAACTTAATTTTTTAGCCTTTAGGCAATTTTTGTTCCGTTGATGCTAAACTTGTTGAAGTGTGGCAATTTTGCCACTTGATGGTGCATGTCACCGGCTAGCATGCACACCTTGGTATCAAATCCTTTCCTTTTATGAGTTTATATTTTTTTGTATGTTTTTAATTTATGCAAGGTATATTTTGATAATGTTTTGTGCCTAAGTTATGTATGCAAAATTATAGGCAAGATTATGCACAAAAGAGTAGGAATGTTATGCTTGAAATGCCTATGGTGCTGGATTCATAATTTCCAGCAACATAGTTCCACTATTTATCTTATATCTCAGGTTGCAAATGGAGTTTTGGGCTGAAATTTTGAGGGATGTCTACAGACATATATAGAAGACTATGGTTTAAATTTCAGGTCAAAATGACATGGGAAAGTCCATTTTCTATTCCAAACAGATTGCTGTATCTGATGGGCCCAGTATGCAGAGTATGGGCCAGTTTTGGAGCTGTTTGGCCCATGATCCGGTTCCAGAACTTTCCTAGCTCTTGGAACAATATTTATTGATGACCAAGGATGCTTCAAACCAAGTTTCATAAGCAGATACAAAGGGGAACTAAGTAGGTGAAGCTAGTTTGGTTGTTTACCCAAACTAGTTAAACAATAGGAACTTAGTTCAAAACCATGTGCCAGTTTTTACTATATTTGGAATAGACATGTTGCAGCTGGTTTTTGACTCTTTTGTGTATGAAAAGTTAGGTGTTGACCATTTTATTTTTTAAATTTCAAATACTTTACTCATTTTGTAAGCTCACATGCTTGGCATGTGTGAACTAGTTGTAATTTCAAGCTTATATAGTAAAATGAATGAAATGGCTACACATCCAAGCCTTATTTTCAAAAGCCAACGTGTTCCTCTTCTTCTTATCTCTTCTTCAACACCTTAGAACACTTTAGGAACCCTAAAAACCAGAAAACACCATAACCAAAACCTAAAAACACAACTCACACACAACCATTCCCAAGAGCATCACCAAAAGCTTGCTTGTTGCTAACACTTCAAGCTAGCTTGCTCTTGGTCATAACGTTCTCACCCCAACAAAGTGGTATCAGAGCAAGGCATATTTTTTGTGAGATTTGTGAGGTTTTTGGGCTGGTTCGTTCCTTGAGAGTGAAGAGATACTTGAAATCACAAATATATTTTCATATTCCTTCATACTAGAAAGCAACATTCACATGGCTTCTTCAAGTTTTTCAACTCCTTCTCCTCCTATCTTCAATGGGGAGAACTACAACATTTGGAGTATCAAGATGCAAGCCTACTTGAAGGCTTATGGTCTTTGAGAGATCACCATAAATCCCCAAGAACCCGAGCCTTTGAGACAAGGGGCAACGGTCAACCAAATCAAGCACCATGAGGAGGAATTGGCTAAATGTTTCAAGGCTCTCACCGCCATTCATTCTTGTATTAGTGATACCATTTTCACAAGGATAATGGCATGTGAGAGTGCCAAAGAAGCTTGGGACAAACTTCAAGATGAGTTCCAAGGGAGAAGGACAATGATACGAACCTAGGACGACCTGCTCCTAAACCCGTATTATATTAGCCCGGATCTTTAATTAAGTTCAAGTTCTAATGGAATGGACCTCAACCCCTAACCAACCTGTGGTTAGAAACCTTGGTATAATGTAGACGCCACAATAGGGGATGGAAAACCTATTGATAAGTCAAGCTAAAACAACCAATTCTCTAATGGTGTTTTAAGTGTTCTTAAAGAACAAAGAGATAATTAATCTCACAAGTATTTTTTTAATCAAATCAAAGTTTAAAGTTTTCTTATTGAAGAATAAGCCTTTAAATAGGCTATAAAGCCACGAAATAAAACCCTAAAAACAAAAGAAAACCAGCCACCACACATAAAGAAACCTAGTTGGCTGAAACTATACTTCCTTTCCTAATCTAAGTTTGATTAATTAATTCCTTTATATTAAATTAGGAATTAATTAATTTACAATCGAAAGAATAAAATAAAAACCTTGAAAGAATAAAATAAAAACCTTCCTAAAGTTATTTTTCCAGAAAATAAATAAATAAAAGCCAAAAAGTAATGGTAGTTTCCTAAGACAAAAAGTAAAAACAAATTAGGAAACTAAAAATGCTAGCCTTTTTGATCAAGTTGACTTTGATCAATCTTTGACCTCTTTGAGCTTCAAATCAGCTTCTAGATGCTTTGTAGGATGCCAAATAAGTTGAATATGAAGTCCCACACGTTGCCCATGCTTGGAAAAATAAGAAAAGGCTAAAACAGTAAAATACAGTAAAGCCAGCAAGCAATACAGCAAATTTGGCCAAATTGTTGATGCTGTCCGTACAAGCCCTTTTTGATTGCATTTGAGGCTGCTTTAACTTGATTCCATGACCTCTTAGGCATATGTATTGAACCCATAAAGCATTGGAACCATTTCATGCTTCTTGGACTCCAAAAATGTACCAAAACCGTCACCCGGGTCCGTATCGGTTTCCACCACTTGGATGCTTCGAATAGGCTTTGTATCTTCAAGTATGGACAAGATCTGTTGAGATTGATTACCCTCTGTATAAATACTCCCAGGTTGCCCTTAAATCTCTTAATTTGAGCTCTTGTGGTTGGCCTAGTCTTCATCCGTGTCGAGTCAGCACCCCAGCGGGTTATCGGTGGAACGGGCTCGGGCGGAATCACATCATTCCCCTCCTCTTGAAAAGGATTTATCCTCAAATCAAGATCATCACCTGCAGCAAAAGGAGTTAAATCAGCAACATTAAATGTAGCACTCATGTAACACCCCGTCCCGAATCGCACCGGAATCCGTGCACGTTGACCGAGGTTGATCGTTGACCGTTGACCAAGGGATCAAAAGTTGACTTTTTGACTCGGTGGGAATTTCGAGTTGACCAGGGTACCGTGGCGAAGTACACGATGCCCTGAGTTCGTAGACTGGTAGCACGTCGGAAACAGAGCTACGGTTTGATAGTTATGGACGAAACAAGTTGCAGTCCAAATTGTCCAAGGGGTGTCGGAGTTGACTTTTTGTTTATGGGGAATTGAGCTTTGACTCGTGTGTGGTTGTGAAGTGCTCGTCGATACGAGTTCACAGACTAGCGGCACGCTAAAAACGGACATCCGGTTAAAAAGTTATGGACGTTTGAAGTTTACCGATACCGTATTATTTTAATGTTTTTGGGTCGGTGAACAGTGAAACACCACGTGTCAGCTTCTGATTGGTCCACGTGGTATGAACAGTGTCACACAAGGGTTTTTATTTGGTAAAACTCTCGGGGAAGAGAGAGAAAGAGAGAGAGAGAGGACCGCCGGCCACCGGAATTTTTGCACTGTTCCGGCCGAGTTACTATACACGCGCCGGCCAGCCAGATTGCCCTCCTCATTTCCGGTAAAACCTCCAAATTTCACAGTAAACGGCCGCCGGACGCGCCCGGATCGGAGCTCCGAAATTCGGCGGCGAGTTTTTCCCCTCCACCGCCGGCCACCGCAAATCGACCCTTTTTCGGCCATTTTCCGGCCACACGCGCCGTACACCCTTGATCCTCTCCTCAAGTCCGGCCGACCCACCAAAAATCACGGCCATCGGACCACCGACGCGCCGGGATCGGAGCGTTTTCCGGCGAGGGGCCGGAAATCTTCAAACGGTGATTTCTCCGCCGTCCGACCTCCGTTTTGCTCACCGCCGGTCCCGTTGGGTTGCTCTCCTCACCAACGGCCACCGCACGCGCCGCCGCCGGCGACGGTTGCCGGTGACCACGACGGTTCGTCGGAAAGTACTGTTCCGGCGAGTACCCGAAATTCCGACCAGCTCCAGTCCGCAGTGTTCGACCTCCTGAACCCGAATCCGGCTTCCGTTTCCGCCAATTCGCGACGGTTTGGGAGAATTGCGGAGCCGAAATCCGAAAAGCTTCCCGATGAAATTCAAACCCCGTCGGGTACGATCATCGGAAATTGAGACCGAATCTATGATCAGCATCACTCGAGCTTCGATTCGGTATATAACTCGTAAATTCTAGGTATCGTTTGTGTTTTGACCCTCCGGGTACCGGGTATTATTTATCCGAATAAAATATTAATTTATTTGACTGTCTGTGAATTTTGTTCTAGGAGCACCGGTGAGTCGTAGAATTGATCCCGTAGTGGATCATGGGTTAATTGCGTGCTCCAGGTGAGTGACCCACCTTCAAATTAATTTTGGAAATTTATTTGGTGAATATATTATGTGCGATTTAAATATTTGGAATTTAATTTCTATGTGCCAAATATTTATTGGATTTATTGTGGAATTATTTATGAATTTATTGGATTTAAGAAAATGTGCATTTTACAAATTTATGCCATGTGAAATTATTTTATGGTTTTGAGGATTTTGAAATTGGTGTGGTTTTAATGGTAAATTGGGCACGATTTGACTTTCAAATATTTCAAGGAAAATATTTCGTTATGTTGGTGATTTCAATTTTTATAAAATATGCCCATGGAATATTATGAGATTTGATTATTATATTTCGAGAATTATTTATGCTATTGAGAAAATGTGGATATTTGAATTGGTGGATTTTGGTAGTTGGTGGATTTGAAAATCATGGAATTTATGGTGTTGATTATAAAGAAATTACGGAGAATTTCCGAGTTCAAGCGGATGGACTATGCCCGCTATGTTTATGAAAAATGTGAAATTTGTTATATAATTTAAGCATGTGGATTTTATGATTTTTGGATGCACCGTGCACGTACTGGTGTTCTGTTTATATGTGATATGGTTAGTGTGCACACGGTTGTGATTAGCGCGCAGGTGGGTGTGAGTAGCGCGCGGTTGATATTATAAGGTTGTCCTGTGGTTGCCATCGGATGAGGGTAGGCCACCCCCCTTGGCCGGGACACCTGGTTAGCAGCGGCGCAGTGGGACGCCACGCGACCGTATGCCGGTTTCTCTCTATAACCTCCTGTCTGGCGGTACCTTGGGACACTGGGTACTGTTGGCGCCACTGGTATATAGTGGATGCATCAACTGATTTTCGGAACGGTGTTTTAAAAATAAATTGTTTTAAAGCTGTATTGGAATTAAAATTAATTATTACTGTTCGGATATTTATTTGATGTCTTGGTTTTCGGGGAATATGAATAAAGGGTTTTGTGAAAAGGTTTTAAAAGGGGAACCTTTCCAACTGAGAGAATTGTAAGGGTTTTGAGAGAAATTATTATTTCCAATTAATTATTATCTATCTACTTATTACTGTGATATTATATTGTATAGTAGATAGGGTCACTCACTGAGATGATTAGCATCTCACACTCTTAAATTCCGTTCCTTTAGGTACCAGGTTGTCGGTGTTCATCCAGAGCGGACTTGATCTTCATCGCTGTTTTACTTCGTGAAGTAACCTGTTCTTCTTTATTGCAGTTGTACTATTTCTTTCACTCTTGTTGTATTTATTTTGCACTGGATTACTGTATTTATTTTGAAGTGCTGTAAATTTGTGGAACCAAATTGTAGTATTGTGGGAGGAATAAGGGGATGTTTATAGAAGTGTGTTTTCAGTGCAGGTAATTTGTGGTAAGTAAATCCCTTAGGGGAGGTGCTGCCGGATTTTCCGTTGGAAGATTCGGTGGTATTTCCTTGGGATCAGGGCTTGTCTAGGGTTCCGGGGAAGGAATTCTGGACGGGTCCTGACAACTCATGTTATACTCACCTAGTAAATCAAGCTTGTAGGCATTCTTGTTATTGGGCTCCAAAACTTGAAAAGGTCCATCCATAGGCGGCATGAGCTTTGACTTTCTTTGATTAGGAAACCTTTCCTTTTGTAAGTGCAACCAAACCAATTCTCCTGGGTCAAATACTATTACAACAAAATCTAGAAATACATGCTTATTATGGTAAAAATTACACTTTTTAAAGTTAGCAAACAATATTTTCCAAATTTTCAAATTGCCACTAAGTAAAGCTCTCAACAATGCAGATAAATTTCTATGCAATAAAGACATCTTTAAATAAGTATCTTTAAAATTCATGGTCAGCAATGATTTCTTATTCATAATTACTTTATTAACATCACCAAAGCTAAGATAAAAATTTGTATTTTTCCTTTCTTGTCTTCCTTTTCCTTTCTCACTCACGGCCATCTCACCTTCCTCACTCTCGGCTTTTACACCAAAATTCTCACTCTTGGTTTTATTAAAATTTTTCCACACAACCTGAGTATTAGAAGACTTACCTTGGACAGCAAGCTCACCTTGTCCCTCTTGATTGGATGGTAGTCCACTTGGAATTTCATTTGGGAAGACATCTCCAAATTCCTTCAAAAGAGAAATCATTGAATTTCGCAATTCAAGTTCTTCAAAGTTAGTTTGATCATTAAAATAATTTTCTTTATAAATCATGACCAGCAAAGGTTTCTTACACTCAATAACCTTATTAATATCCCCTAAACTCAAATAAAAGTTGCTACTTGACCTTTCTTTTCTTTCTTTTTCTTTTTCCCCCTTGGATTGGCTCAAACCTTCCGATTTCCCTTCCTTCTCCAAGCTGTCGGGTTTGCCACTTTCTTTCCCCTCTCTTTCGGCTTTTCCTTGATCTTTCCACTCAATATGAGCCTTAGAAACCTTACCTTGACCAGCAACCTCATTCTTACATTCTTGAAAGGATGGTGAAGCCGTTGGTGCCATACTTGCTTTTTCCTTGAGCTTTTCAGCTTCTCTCCTTTGTTGCATTTGTAATTGGTCTTTGTAAACCTCTTTAGGAGATAATGGTTCCAGCTTGACCTTCTTTCCTTTAAACCTGAAAACAATACTATTTTCTCGACCAAAATGAGTAGCATCTTTATCAAATTGCCATGGTCTACCTAATAGTATATGTTCAGCAATCATGGGCACAATATCACATAAAACTACATCCTCATATCTACCTATATTAAATTTTACTTTGGCTTGTTTGTTTACTTTCATCTCACCACTATCATTAAGCCATTGTAATCTATAAGGTTCTGGATGTTTGATTGTTTTCAAGCCTACTTTATCAACTACAAGATTACTTATCACATTAGTACAACTCCCACTATCTATAATCATGCCACAAATTTTATCTTGTATTTCGCAGCGAGTGTGGAAGATGTTTTCCCTTTGTATCTGCTCTTCATCTTTGTAGACAGCAAGTACTCTCCTTGAAACCAAGCTCAACTCAGCATTAGATGTATCTACAGGTTCGGCTTCATCTTCATTGCAATCCTCCTCTTGCTCGGTTTCAGCCCCACTTTCTTCACTTGCAGATTCCAGCTCACCATCACCCTTTAATACCATGATTATTCTATTTGGGCATTGGCTGGCTATGTGTCCTCTTAGTTGGCACTTAAAACAAATTATTTCTCTGGATTTTTGAGGTTTAGGATCAGATTTTATCTCACCTCTAAGTGCTTGGACAGATTCGGTCTTGACCTCCCTTCTTGGCTGGTTGGTAGATTCTTCTCCTAATTTCGGCTTCAACTTGTTTTCATAAGTGGAATTGTTTTTCCAGCCACTTGAACTTGTCCTTCCACTGCTAGAAACTCCTCCAAACCGTGTACTAACACCCCTCCTCTTGAATTGGTTCTCAAGCTTAATGGCTACATGCAACATCTCCTCCAATTCCAAGTATTGTTGTAATTCAAGTTGGTTGGCAATGTCTCGGTTTAACCCTCCAAGAAATCTTGCCATGGTTGCCTCCCTATCCTCATTCATATTCAGCCTCATCATTAACATTTCCATCTCTTTGTAATAATCCTCCACGGACCTACTTCCTTGAGACAAAGATTGAAGCCTTTGATGCAGCAACCTATGGTAAGGGGATGGCACAAACCGCTTCCTCATGGCTCCTTTCATTTGTCGCCATGTTGTAATTAAGTCATCACCAACTCTCCTTCGGGTGCTTTGCTCATGTGTCCACCATTGGAGTGCATAATGGCCAAACTCCATTGCTGCCAACTTCACCTTCTTACCTTCCGAATAGTTGTGGCAGTCAAAAATCATCTCCATTTTCTCTTCCCACTCCAAATAAGCTTCGGGATCACTTTTACCCATAAAAGGTGGGATATTAACCTTGATATTTCCCAAATCATCATCTGTATCTTCCCTCCTATATCTCCCATGGCCAGCTCTATCTTGGACAGCAAAGGTTTCGTCCATACCTTCCTCAAAGTCGCCGTCGAATGGCTCCTCATCAAATTCCTCTCTTGGCCTCTCACGACCTCCTCGTCCTCGGCCTCGTCCTCCATGGAATTCTTGCCTATTTCTTGTATTCGGCCTTCCTTGTGAGGCTTCTAGTCTTCCCACTCTTTGATTTACATGCTCAACTTGAGCACTAACCCGCTGTATTGATTCCAAAACAGCTCTCATGTCCACTTGGTCTCCACTCCCGGTAGCTCGGGCATCGCCATGGAATGCTACGGACTCTTCCTCATTGATCCTCAAAGGTGGATCTCCTCTTCTTATTCTAGAATCTGCCATGTTAGTAAAATAATGCAAAAATAAAATGAATCCTCACAATATTCACTCCCTCACGTGTTTCACTCAAACAAGGTCTCGATACTCGTGTTTGCTCACTAGTTTCGGCTTTTACCCTCTTTTAAGCTCACACACTCTTGCCTTTTTCCACTCAATGAATTATCTCAAAGTTCTAATTAAAACACCCACAAAACAGCAATTAGATCACTAGTATGTTTTAATTAAACTTATCAACAAAACAGTAGCAAAAAGTAGGCAATACCGAAAGAATCCAACAAATCCTAATTTTTTCGGCTTTCTAGACAAGAAAACACAAAATAATGGGAAAACGTTGGAATTTTTGAAAACTGCACCAGATGGTAGTAGATTATGAGTTCAAGAATAAAATTCCAGAAAAAGAAATTCAAATACGAACAAGAATCAAAGAGAACAAAAATATAGAAAAGTGTTGGTTGTTGTTCTTGTAATTCAAGTTTTGTATCAATTCCTTTAACTAATTTTAATCCAAAAAATTTAAACACCCAAAATCCAAATATCCAGCAGCAAAAATAATTTCCCAGCAACTCAAATATTGAATAAATAATCAAAAACCAGCAGCTCCAACAAATTTCCAGCAAACAAATCAAACTCCAACAAACCGAAATATTTTTCTGTTTTTTTTTTTTTTTTTTTATTCGGCTTTACCTCTTTTTTTTTTTTTTTTTTTCACTCGTAGAACATAAACAACTGCAGTAGCAAGAATAATTAACAAAATTGCAATTCCAACTCCAAAACAAACACCAAACCCGTGACCTCCAAATAAACAAAATGTGCAGTTTTTTTTTTTTTTTTAAATGTTGCTGCAAACTTTTTTTTTTTTTTTTTGAATATATGAATGCAAATATTTAAGACTAAAACAGCAAAGAAAAATCAACAAAAACCAAATTAACAAGAACAATGATAAAAGACAACCAACAAACTAGGAAACAAAAATACGATAAAACTAGGAAATCCTAAATCAACTAGGAATGAATTTTTTTTTAAGATGCTGAACGTGTATAGGATGGATGCAACCTTAACCTAATGCTAAAATTGCAGAATAACACAAAAACAAATAAAGCAAATAAAGATAGATCAAACCTGAACAAAATTTAGCTCTGATACCAAATGATACGAACCTAGGACGACCTGCTCCTAAACCCGTATTATATTAGCCCGGATCTTTAATTAAGTTCAATTTCTAATGGAATGGACCTCAACCCCTAACCAACCTGTGGTTAGAAACCTTGGTATAATGTAGACGCCACAATAGGGGATGGAAAACCTATTGATAAGTCAAGCTAAAACAACCAATTCTCTAATGGTGTTTTAGGTGTTCTTAAAAAACAAAGAGATAATTAATCTCACAAGTATTTTTTTAATCAAATCAAAGTTTAAAGTTTTCTTATTGAAGAATAAGCCTTTAAATAGGCTATAAATCCATGAAATACAACCCTAAAAACAAAAGAAAACCAGCCACCACACATAAAGAAACCTAGTTGGCTGAAACTATACTTCCTTTCCTAATCTAAGTTTGATTAATTAATTCCTTTATATTAAATTAGAAATTAATTAATTTACAATGGAAAGAATAAAATAAAAACCTTGAAAGAATAAAATAAAAACCTTCCTAAATTTATTTTTCCAGAAAATAAATAAATAAAAGCCAAAAAGTAATGGTAGTTTCCTAAGACAAAAAGTAAAAACAAATTAGGAAACTAAAAATCCTAGCCTTTTTGATCAAGTTGACTTTGATCAATCTTTGACCTCTTTGAGCTTCAAATCAGCTTCTAGATGCTTTGTAGGATGCCAAATAAGTTGAATATGAAGTCCCACACGTTGCCCATGCTTGGAAAAATAAGAAAAGGCTAAAACAGTAAAATACAGTAAAGCCAGCAAGCAATACAGCAAATTCGGCCAAATTGTTGATGCTGTCCGTACAAGCCCTTTTTGATTGCATTTGAGGCTACTTTAACTTGATTCCATGACCTCTTAGGCATATGTATTGAACCCATAAAGCATTGGAACCATTTCATGCTTCTTGGACTCCAAAAATGTACCAAAACCGTCACCCGGGTCCGTATCGGCTTCCACCACTTGGATGCTTCGAATAGGCTTTGTATCTTCAAGTATGGACAAGATCTGTTGAGATTGATTACCCTCTGTATAAATACTCCCAGGTTGCCCTTAAATCTCTTAATTTGAGCTCTTGTGGTTGGCCTAGTCTTCATCCGTGTCGAGTCAGCATCCCAGCGGGTTATCGGTGGAGCGGGCTCGGGCGGAATCACATCAGACAAGGCAAATGCAAATCCTTAACCTAAGGAGGGAGTTTGAGACTATCAAGATGAAAGACAAAGAAACGGTTAAGGAGTTCACCACAAGGCTTCTTAATGTGGTGAATCAAATTAGGGTGCTAGGTGAAAGATTAAGTGACCAAAGGATTGTGGAGAAGGTGTTGGTCTCCTTGCCCGAGAAGTTTGAAGCTAAGATATCTTCATTGGAGGAGTCAAGGAACCTAAATGAAATTTCCTTGACCGAGTTGGTGAATGCCTTGCAAGCTACGGAGCAAAGGAGGAGGATTAAACATGAAGAATCAATGGAGGCTGCATTTGTGTCTAAACAACATCAAAAGACACAAAATCAAAAGAAGAACAAGCTTAAGGTCATAAAGGAGAAAGGTGAAACTAGCAAACCCGAGAGGAAGTCCTATGAACCTTGTCACCATTGCAAGAAGAAAGGTCATCATCCAAGAAGGTGTTGGTGGAGGCCGGATGCATTTTGCCATAAATGCCAACAAAAGGGTCATGTGGAGAGAGTATGCAAGGCTAACAAGAAAGATAAGCAACAAGCAAATGTTGCTAAAGATAATGCAAGTGATAGTGAATCCGAAGAGTTGTTTGTTGCTACTTGTTTTAGTAGCATCAAGAATGATGAAGGATGGATCATTGATAGTGGAGCAACACACCATATGTCTCACAAGCATGAGTGGTTCACAAACTTGGATAGGAGCAGCCACAACAAAGTCAAAATTGGAAATGGAGCCTTGATGGAAGTGAAAGGCAAAGGAGATGTGGTGATACACACCACCAAAGGTATCAAAACTATCCATGATGTTCTCTATGTACCTTCTTTATGTGAGAACTTACTTAGTGTAGGTCAAATGCTTGAGAACAAATATGCATTACACTTCTCAAACATGACATGCACTATAGTTGATCCACATGGAAATGAATTAATGTGTGTTGGAATGAAGAACAAGAATTTTAGGTTGAATATGGATGAAAATGGTGCATCGGTTGCATTAAACACCAAAGTTGAGAACATCTCTCAACTTTGGCATAAAAGACTAGGCCATTCTAGCTTTAAGTCATTGGTAGGCACACATGAACTTGTTAGAGACATGCCATTGGTGGAGAAGCAAGAACATGTGTGTGAAGTGTGTCAAAAAGGAAAGCATACTAGGCTAGCATTTCAATCTTGTTCTTGGAGATCAAAGGAGAAGTTAGGACTTATACATTCGGATATTTGTGGTCCTATGAGTGTTCCATCCTTAAATGGCAGCAAGTATTTCATAACTTTCATTGATGATTACTCAAGAATGTGTTGGGTGTATTTCCTTGAAAGAAAATCACAAGCTTTGGAGAAGTTTGTAGAATTTATGAAGTTAGTGCAAAATCAATCCGGTTGCACTATAAAGGTATTAAGGATGGACAATGGTGGGGAATACACAAGTGAGGCTTTCAAACAACTTTGTAAGGATCATGGTATAGTTCATCAATTCACTACACCATACACACCACAACAAAATGGTGTATGTGAAAGGAAAAACCGTACCATCATGGAGATGGCTAGATGTTTGTTGTTTGAAAGTGGCTTGCCAAAGAAGTTTTGGGCCGAAGGAGTTAATACATCCATCTACATCCAAAATAGGCTTTACTCCAAGTCTTTGAGGAGTAAAACCCCATTTGAGCTTTGGTTTGGATATAAGCCTTCTCTTGATCATCTAAGGGTATTTGGAAGCATTTGTTACATCCTAGTACCACAAGAGAAGAGAGGAAAGCTTGATGAAAGGTCACAAGTTGGTGTTTTGGTTGGCTATAGTGATGTGACCAAGGGATATAGAGTGTATAACTTGGAAACCAAGAAACTTGTGATAAGTAGAGATGTGAAAGTTGATGAGGAAGCTAAATGGGTTTGTAGTAAGGAGGAGTTGGCTAGTATGGATGAAGACAATCGGCTTGAAGCTCATGATAATGATGAGGAACAAGGAAATGATGAAGGTGCTGCCCATGATGATGAATATAATGAGAATTAGCTAGAAATCTCCATAGGGGCTGATTTGGAGATTGGTGATGGTGTGAGAGGCACAAGACCTCTTAATGAGATTTATGAAAGGTGTAATGTGGCATTGAGTGATCCAATAAATGTCCATGAGGCTATGGCAAGAAAAGAGTGGAGACAAGCCATGCAAGATGAAATCGATGTGATAAACAAGAATGACACTTGGAGCTTGGTAACAAAACCGAAGGGAAAGAATGCTATTGGGGTAAAGTGGATCTTTAGGACCAAGTACAATCTGGATGGGTCCATAAATAAGCACAAGGCAAGGCTTGTTGTCAAAGGATATGCACAACAAACCGGTGTGGATTATGGAGAGACTTTTGCACCGGTTGCAAGGATGGAAACCATAAGATTTCTTCTTGCAATTTCGGCACAAAAGTCTTGGAAAGTATATCACCTTGATGTGAAGTCAGCCTTCTTGAATGGAATATTGAAGGAGGAGGTCTATGTTGTGCAACCCGAAGGTTTTGTGAAGAAAGGAAGTGAAGAGAAGGTATACAAGCTACACAAGGCCTTGTATGGCCTTAAACAAGCTCCTAGGGCATGGTATGCCAAGATAGATGGTTTTTTGACAAAGCATGGATTTAGGAGGAGTCCTAATGAGCCTACATTGTATATTAGGACTCATGGTTGCATGGTGTTGGTTTCTCTTTATGTTGATGACCTCCTAGTAACCGGTGGTAATGAGAAAGAAGTTAGCAATTTCAAAAGTGAGCTAGAATTGAACTTTGAGATGTCTAGCCTTGGAGAGATGAAATACTTTCTTGGAATTGAAATTGTCCAATCATCCAAGGGCATCTTCATATCTCAAGAAAGCTATGTGAAGGAGCTGCTCAAGAAGTTTGACATGGAAGATTGTAATAGCGTTGCCACACCTATGAATGAAGGCACCAAGTTGGTGAAGGATGATGATTCTTCAAAGGTAAATCCTTCCATCTATAGAAGTTTAATTGGTAGCCTTTTATATGTATGCTCTACTAGACCGGATATCATGTTTAGTGTGGCTGTTTTTTCAAGATTTATGCATAGTCCATCACAAAATCATCTTAGTTGTGCAAAAAGAATCCTAAGGTATTTGAAAGGTACTAGTGATTTTGGTATATGGTACAAGGATGGCATGAATGAAGCTTTGCTTGGTTATAGTGATAGTGATTGGGCTGGTTCTTTGGATGATAGCAAGAGCACATCGGGCTACATTTACACTCTTGGAAATGGTCCTTTCTCATTGAATTCCAAGAAGCAACAAACCGTTGCACAAAGCACCGCGGAAGCCGAGTATATTGCTTGCTCAAGTTGTGCTAATCAAGGTGTTTGGCTTAGGAAATTATTGGAGGACTTGAGCTTGAAGCAAGAGGAAGCCACGGTAATATTGTGTGACAATACTTCAGCAATAGCAATTGCACAAAATCCAGTCCAACATGGGAGGACCAAGCATATACCGGTCAAGTATCATTCCTTAAGGGAATTTGAAGCAAGTGGTGAAGTGAAGTTGGAGTATGTGACTTCCGAGGAGAACTTGGCGGATATCTTCACCAAGCCATTGGGAAAGAAGAGATTTGAGATATTGAGAGGACTTCTCAATGTCTCATACAAAATTGCCAAGGAGGAGTGTTGAAGTGTGGCAATTTTGCCACTTGATGGTGCATGTCACCGGCTAGCATGCACACCTTGGTATCAAATCCTTTCCTTTTATGAGTTTATATTTTTTTGTATGTTTTTAATTTATGCAAGGTATATTTTGATAATGTTTTGTGCCTAAGTTATGTATGCAAAATTATAGGCAAGATTATGCACAAAAGAGTAGGAATGTTATGCTTGAAATGCCTATGGTGCTGGATTCATAATTTCCAGCAACATAGTTCCACTATTTATCTTATATCTCAGGTTGCAAATGGAGGTTTGGGCTGAAATTTTGAGGGATGTCTACAGACATATATAGAAGACTATGGTTTAAATTTTAGGTCAAAATGACATGCGAAAGTCCATTTTCTATTCCAAACAGATTGCTGTATCTGATGGGCCCAATATGCAGAGTATGGGCCAGTTTTGGAGCTGTTTGGCCCATGATCCGGTTCCAGAACTTTCCTAGCTCTTGGAACAATATTTATTGATGACCAAGGATGCTTCAAACCAAGTTTCATAAGCAGATACAAAGGGGAACTAAGTAGGTGAAGCTAGTTTGGTTGTTTACCCAAACTAGTTAAACAATAGGAACTTAGTTCAAAACCATGTGCCAGTTTTTACTATATTTGGAATAGACATGTTGCAGCTGGTTTTTGACTCTTTTGTGTATGAAAAGTTAGGTGTTGACCATTTTATTTTTTAAATTTCAAATACTTTACTCATTTTGTAAGCTCACATGCTTGGCATGTGTGAACTAGTTGTAATTTCAAGCTTATATAGTAAAATGAATGAAATGGCTACACATCCAAGCCTTATTTTCAAAAGCCAACGTGTTCCTCTTCTTCTTATCTCTTCTTCAACACCTTAGAACACTTTACGAACCCTAAAAACCAGAAAACACCATAACCAAAACCTAAAAACACAACTCACACACAACCATTCCCAAGAGTATCACGAAAAGCTTGCTTGTTGCTAACACTTCAAGCTAGCTTGCTCTTGGTCATAACCTTCTCACCCCAACAAAACTGTCTTAAAATGACATTGTTTTCGAAGCTACAACAACTATCTTATGAGAATAGCAACATCTTATATGACACGATTTGCATCAAAATTTTCTGCAAGACTCTCGAAGTAGCTTTGAATCTAGGAAATAGCTTCGTCGAAGCTTCTACAGAATATCCAACAGAATTTCTTCTAAAATACGGACATTCCTAAATATTCCTACATCTTGCACAAGACACAATAATATATATATATATCCATATCAACCACATCAACAACAACAATCACAACAATAAACATCCACATATATTATAGTACTTACTATTTTCTTGATATGAGTATATTGAGAAAGCGCTTCCTAAAGCTAGTTGCTTGTGGTACTTTATTTGAGTAGCATTATAACCTCACTTTTTTATCGTATTGAAACATTTTCATTTAAGCAACATCATTTAGATTATCATCATTTCAAATTTCCAAGCATTTGTGGTATTTAAAAATGCATATTGTTTTCGTCACAAGGTTTAATGTATATTCAATTGCTCACTGTTTTAATTAATAGAGCTACACTTTTGAATACATGTTCTCTATACATTGTGAACTTGATGTTGAATAGCTTCATTCGTTTTCCCATGTTGTGACTTTAATTTGTATATTACTTAATTTCAAAGTTTCCAAACATTAATAGATATCAGGAAATAAAGTTTCCAAACATTAATAGATATCATAAACGTGAATTTCCTTAGTTTTTGAGGCTATGGTTTTTAAATAAAGTTTGAATTTTTTAACCTTTGATAGTTTACAAGTAAAAAGATTGAATATTTTAACCTGAAGTTTAAGATTTCATTGATTTTAATCTCATCAAGACTCTTCAACAATGGATGTAGGAATACTTATAAGTTCTAAACCACTATAGAACTTATGTTTCGTGGTTGTATTTTATTTTCTCAGTTTATTGGCTCTTTCATCTTGTTTACTTTACGTGTGAGTTCTTCAATTGAGAAGAAACTTGTTGCTGCAAGTTTAAAATAAGTTAATTTCCACTTGGAAAGTCCACTCTTTCTTAAAATTACAATTGAATACCACCAACTTGGATAGTGCACATCAATATATAAGATATGGTCATATGTGCAAAGACAATTAATTAATGCTCATGTAGAGTGGAGATACTGGGATCTCATGTGTGAACAAATTGTCTAGCATTATATATACATCAGTCAACTTAAGATGCTTATGTTTTGAGTACACCGAATGGTACATTGTATATGTTTTGAGTACATTGTTGATCTTCAGATAAGGTGGGTTTACTGCACTTTCATAAATATTTTGTGGAATGCGTTTACAATATTTACGCTAAATGTTTACATTTTGATTAAGGAATTTTATAATATTATATTGTTTGTCCATTTTATATCTTTTGAGCATCCATTCATGATATTAATTTGAGGTACAAGTTTGGGTTTTGTGAAATGATTTTTAAACGGGAAACTTTTCAAACGAGTGGAATGAGAGGTCTTGAGAGAAAGATTTTTTGGAAATAAATTATTATTTTTCTATTATACTATGCCACTCACTGAGATTTCTTTATCTCACATTTTATTGTTTTAAATTCATTCCTGTAGGCCTAGGCAGCTAATAGCAGTCTACCTCGCATACAACTTATCGCTTTGTTCCTCCCACAACAGCAGCCATATTTATTCTTTATTTATTTATTATTATCTTCTGGACTTATTTATTACTTATTTGTACTCCTAGACTTCGTTGACACTCTTAGAATGCTCTGATTTTAAATATGGGACTCAGTAAAGACCATGGTACTTATGTGTGTAGTTATGGCGTATAATACAGTAAGTTGGTTGTGGCCTTTATGCTGTCGTCGATTTATTTTTATATTTATATATATTGAGGTATTTTTGATAATGCTTGTGATTGATTGTCCATGTTTCAGGTGAGGTTCTATTGGATGTCCTCTAGGGATTCTTTAATAGGACTTCACCAGGCGGGACCACTCAGGAGATCCTAGGAGGGTTCCCGGGGTGGGTCCTGTCAATAACCCCATAAGTAACATCATTTGGTTCAATCCCATCTTCATCCATTTCATCAATTATCTTAATAGCATCAGCCAATCTCCCTTGCTTAATATACCCAACCATCAAAATAGTTGAGGAATAGGCATCAGGCAGCCCTCATCCATCCAAAATTTCAGTAAAAACCCTTTTGGTACCAACACATCACCTCGTGGAACATACCCACCCATAATAGTAATGTAAGTGACCACATTAGGAACCATTCCCATGGTAGGCATTTCATCCAACAACTTGAGAGCACCATCTATGTTATTCCTATTGCATAAAGCTTTAATCGAAATTTTACAGGTAAACACATTGGGCACCACACCAAACCTTTTCTTGCAATTCACGAACACGAAGTGCACCAAATCATAGTGCTTGTTTTGAACTAATGCATTTAACAGTGTGTTTAAGGATCTCATAGAGAATTGAAAACTGAAGGATTCAACGTGTAGAAAGGTTTTCAATGATGATTTTGGTCGACTTGCAAAGCCGTAATTACAAATGACAGTGATAAAAAGTTCTTCACTACATTTTAATTGAGATTTGTTTAGGCAAGAGAGCAGGGACTTAACATCTTCAAAAGCACAAGCATGTGAGAGACATTGGATGATGAAATGGTAATTGTCATAGTTATGGGAGGAACCCAGGTGGAAGTTTCTAGCATAATGGAAGATTTGGAGGGCAAGGTCAAGATTTTGTCGGCTGGTGATCATTGACAGAAGGCGCTTTGGGTAGAGGCATTGGGGCTAGAACTTGATTAGGGGAGTGATAGTGTATGATTCAATGGATAAGAAACAGACATTGATGGTGACACCAGTAATCAATGGTAGAAGTGAAGTGGCCAATATCTTAAGGAAGAGGATGGGGTGGTGGTGGAGGTGGTAACGATAACACAACATACTAAGTCCCTGGTTCATTAACTTTGCCTATTTCTGAACAATCTATGAAAATCAAACCTCAAGATCTGGAGGGGAAAAAAAAAAAAAGGAAGGACAATTATTATTTAAATCCACAAGCACATCTTAACACGAAGAGAAAAAGTAAAAGGATCATAAGACCTACCGATGCATTGTAGTCAAACATGCTAAAAGTAAATTTAAATGGGTGAATCATTAGAACAAGGCATTCTTATTAGAGAAATGACTTAAGAGTTTTTAAACTTGGACAAGAATTTTCGCAAAAGCTGGACCAAGTAATGGGCAAATTGTATTCACACAATACATTAGCTTTGTGGCATATAAATTAGAAGTCTAAATCCTCCTCCCATGGACAATTAAGTTAATGCAGGAATAAGTAAGAAAAATAACAGGACAGAACTCCATTTAATTTGTAATCTATGATTATGTCAAGCCAAACACCAACCAAAAATGGTGGCAACAAAAAAAATTGAAGCAATTGCTACTAAAAAATAATAAAAATAGAATAGAATAATATGCAAATAAATAAATTTTACATAAGCATAAAGATTTAAATACACAAATCATAGTTGGAGGCATATATTTGTTGTAATTCTGCACCATAGCTCCTCAAGAAAATCATAGCTCCCATAACAGGATTTATAAAATCATTTTCTCTTATGTTGTTGTTGATAAAAGCTTAAGGGATAATAGTATCACAACTAGCATAGTAGCTTGCATACAGAGTTAATTTCCCTATGGAAGCTGAAGTGGATTGAATTTCATAAACATACTCATTTACTCTAGAACAATTTACAAGTCCAATGCAAAATATCCTTTTTAGGAAATAAAAATCTAAAAGAAGTATATATATGCTATTATATGGTTTTACCATGGACTACAAATCTAGTCATCACCACATCTTTCACTACCAACTTAAAACGTAACAATCACGGCCGTACTACCATTGCTTCACCGCATTTATAGTTTTATCTACACCTGTTTCTAGTTCATCACTACTCAGTCTACACTCACCATTCACATAAATCATCTCCTTAACAGTTTTGTAGACGTTTATAGTAATTATAACAACTAATTTGAACCCAAATGTACAATTGTTATTCTACATATGGTTTCTACTGCTAAATACATAAATACCAGATACACATATAAGAAGAAGATATTAGAAAAATATGTTAAATTTTAGTCAAGGAAAGAATTTAACTCTTTGGCCTTAAGACAATTTTCACCCCACACTGGTGCTCAACGGTTTAATAAATGGCGAATGTCTCCTAAGATACGACTACTTAATGAGAATAGTAGCACTCCAACTTCCCGGAAACAACGAGCAATTTTATTTTTCACTCTCTCTCTGTTTTTATATGAATAAATGATGAGAATAAAATAACGAATATTTCTTTCTGTTCTTATGTTTTAGTCATAGAAATAATTGTTATTATAGTAATGATTACACCTATATGAAGAAACTCAATTCTTCAGAATATATGAAGCATTAAAAGTTGCTTCGTTTCCAATAAGAGGCACCTTTCCACTTTGAACTCGTGTTCTTTCACTATAACATTGTTTCTTATTGTTTTATTTATTTATTTATTTATTTTAAAATAAAATTCTAGTATTTTAAGTATTATGGCAACTAAATAAACAAATAATTTTCATAATTTTTATTCACAAAATTCCTACAATCCTCACATGAATAGAAATTAATGCAAGATGACTATTTAGACACTAGAGAGAGTTTAATGAAAAGAAACTACATCAGGATAGATAGCTTTTGGCTTTGAATCTTCCATAGTGAATAGGTATCGAGTTTACTAGTTGTTCAATATGCATAGTACTTTGAATTGTCAACTTTTGATGTAAACTAAGACAATAACCAACAGACAATTCCTTTTTTGCACAAAATTTATTCTCATTGTTGTGTTTGTTTAGGCCTTAAACAACTTGGTTTTCATAAGTGCTTTAAAGAATTACACCTTTTATAATTCTCATAGAAGCGGCCCCACTTACACCTTTTAATATTTCACAGTATTACTTGTGTATCATACATAATTATGTTGTCTCGTTGAACCTAAACCTTGGGATATCCATTCAACTGGGTTGGGTTTCTGTTTATGATGATTCATTAGAATTAAGCTTTAGTCCCATTCCCCTCGATGGTTTATAAACTTGCTCTCTAGACAACCTTTAGTAAGTGGATCCGCTAGGTTGTCTTTGGATTGTACATATTCAATATTTATGATTCCAGTAGAGAGAAGTTGTCGAATATTATTATGTCTTCAATGTATATGTCAAGATTTACCATTATACATATTATTTTGTGCGCTACCAATTGTTGATTGACTATCACAATGAATACATATAGCAGGCATAGGATTTGACCAATTTTGAATATCTTCTAAAAATTTCTAAGTCATTCAGCTTCTTCTCCAGGTTTATCTAAAGCTATAAATTCAGATTCCATAGTTGATCTCGCAATACAAGTCTGTTTTAAAGGCTTCCATGACACAGCAGCAACTCTAAGTATAAACATATATCCACTTGTAGACTTTGAGTCTTTTGTGTCTGATATGCAGTTAGCATCACAATATCCTTCTAACACAGCAGGATATCTTGTATAGTGTAACCCGTATGTCATTGTATATCTTAAGTATTTCAGAACTCTAATTAACGCTTTCCAATGATTTTTATTTGGGTTACTAGTAAATCTACTTCACTTATTAATAGCATAAGCTATATCTGGTTATGTGCAATTTGAGATATACATTAGGTTTCTTATAATTCTGGAGTATTCCAATTGATATACACTTCGACCATGATTTTTAGCTAGGTGTAAAGTTATGTCAACAGGAGTCTTTGCTGGACCTCTATTATACTTATCAAATTTCTCATGTACATCTTTAATGTAATGAGATTATGACAGAACTATTCCATCTAATGCCTTAGTAATTTTAATACCTAATATCACATCAGCTTCACCTAGATCTTTTATAACAAACTTATTAGTTAACATTTTTTTTAGTAGCTTTAATAATTTCCATAGTGCTATCTATTATTAGCATGTCATCTACGTATAAGCAAATCATGAAATACCCTTTTTGAATGCTTTTATAATATACACATTTATCACACTCATTAATTTTGAAGCCATATGTCATCATTACCTTATTAAATTTCTCATGCCATTATTTTGGTGCTTGTTTTAATCCACACAATGACTCAACCAGTTTGCACACTTTCTTTTCTTCTTCTGGAACTGTAAACCACTCTGGTTGTTCTATATAGATTTATTCTTCTAGATCTCCATTTAAAAATGCAGTTTTTACATCAATTTGATGTATTTCAAGATTATACAAAGCTGCTATTGTAATCAAAATTTGAATTGATGTAATTCTAGTCACTGGAGAACAATATCAAAATAGTTCAAGCTTTCCTTTTGGTTGTAACCTTTAGCCACCAGTCTATTTTTGTATTTATCAATGGTACCATCTAGTTTTAATTTCCTCTTAAAAATCCATTTATAACCAACAGTTGAGTACCAGGTGGAAGATTTGCCAACTCCATGTATGGTTTTGCATTATGGAATCAATTTCATTATCAATTGCTTCCTTCCAAATGGAGCTTTAGGATTCGACATTGCTTCTTTGAAGGTTTGAGGTTCATTTTTCGACAAATAAGTCATAAAATCAGGACCAAATGACTTAAATGTTTTAGTTCTCTTCCTATATCTTGGTTCAGCCTCTTTCCCTTCATTTATGTCTTTTTGAGTTTGATTACTAGTAACCATATTCTCATGCGACCTTTTTAGTGAACTATCTATTTTTCCTATTTTGTAAGGAAAAGTATCTTCAAAGAAAGATGCAGTTCTCGATTCTATATGGTGTTGACATGTATGTCAGGAATATTAAATTTATATTTTGTGCATAGCCAATGAAAATACAATCAATAGTTTTAGGTCCTATTTTGACCTTTTTAGGAAAAGTTATTGCAACTTTATCAAGACATCCCCACATTTTCATGTACTTATATGTAGGTTTTCAACTTTTCCATAACTCATATAGTGTTTTATCTAATTTCTTATGAGGTAACTTATTTAGAATTTGATTAGAAGTCAATAAAGCTTCTTCCCACAAATTTTGTCATAAACTAGACATAAGTAATAAGGAATTCATCATTTGTCATAATACCATGTTCTAAACAAAATTCCTTAAAAGGTAATTCATACTCACCTCCTCTATCACTTCTTAAAGTTTTTATTTTCTTGCTTAGTTGGTTTTCTACCTCATTTTTATAATGTTTAAACATTTTAATTGCTTCATCTTTGCTTCGCAATAAATAAACATAACAATATCTTGTACAATCATCTATAAAAGTAATAAAATACTTTTTTCCACCTTTAGTTTGTATATATTTTAAACCACATGTATCGGAATGGATTAATTCTAGAGGTTCTGCACTCCTTTGTACATTTTGAAATAGGGTTCTAGTTAATTTAGCTTCTACATATGTTTCACATTTATGACTAAAGTCAATCTCAAATTTAGGTAATAAGTCCATGTTCATTAATTTACGTAATGCATCATAATTTACATGTCCCAACCTACCATGCCATAAATTAAATGACTCCAAAATATAAGTAGAAAAGTTAACTTTATTATTATTAGTAGGAGGTACAATAGTCATTACATTCATTTTAAATAGGCCACTAGTCAAATACCCCTTTTCCACATACATCCCATTTTTAATGAGTACAAATTTGTTAGCCACAAAGACTAACTTAAATCCAATTTTGCTAAGCAAAGATCCAGAAATTAGATTCTTTCTTATTTCAGGTACATGAAGAATATTGTTAAGAGTAAGTTCCTTGCCAGATGTCATCTTCAAAACTATTTTTCCTTGGCCTTCAACCTTAGATGTTGAGGAATTTCCCATATAAAGATGTTCTCCTGTGTCCACACCATGATAAGTAGTAAACATGATCCTATTTGAACACACATGTCTAGTAGCACCTATGTCTACCCACTACTCTTTGTTATTACAAGCCAAATTTACTTCAGAAATCACAGTAGCAAGGTTCATTTCTTCTATGTCAATTGATAATTTATCATCCTCTGTCATGTGCGCTTGAGAGTTGTTCTTCTTGTAGTTACTTTATGCTTTCCAATTTCAACATTCATTTGCACGATGACCTTGCTTGTTGCACACAAAGCATTTCCCTTTGAATTTCTTTGCATTCCCTTGGCTATTATTTTGCCCACAGTACTTTCTCTTTTTCCCATTTTTCTGTCCATTTTCAATCACATTGGCTTTGGCTTCAAGGTAATGAGTTTTAATCTTCTTTTAAGAGCTTCGATTGTCTTCTTCAATTCTAAGATGTACAATCAGATCTTCAAGACTCATTTCCTTACGTTATTGCTTCAAATAGTTCTTGAAATATTTCCAAGAAGGTGGCAACTTTTCTATAACAGCAGCAACTTGAAAAGACTCACTTAAAGTCATCTTTTCAGCATGTAATTCATGAAGAATCAATTGGAGTTGTTGTACTTGGTTCATAACAGTTTTAGAATCTGGCATTTTGAAATCTAGAAACCTTCCAACCACAAATTTCTTCATGCTAGCATCCGCAGTTTTATATTTCTTATCCAAGCATTTCCAAACTTCTTTGGAAGTCTCAATTGGACTATACACATTATATAGTGTGTCGTCCAAACCATTGAGGATGTAGTTTTTGCATAAAAAATCTTCACGTTTCCATGTATCCACGGCTGCTACAGTTGTCCTATCTGTTTCATTCTTATTAAGGATGGGAGCCTTCTTATTAAAAAATTTAGCCAAATTTAGAGTTGTGAGATAAAAGAGCATTTTTTGTTGCCATCTTTTAAACTCTGCACTATTGAACTTTTCGGGCTTCTCTACATGATTCACATTAGCAAGGATAGAATTTTGGCTTGTATTTGCCATTTGTCTGTTAACAAAATTTACAGACCAAGTTACTTTCAAAAGTATACTTTAAGAATTTTGCATAAAATAAAGTAACCAACATTATAATAAGCAAACTAAAGATTCAATAATCAAAATATATAAATGAATCGGAAGAATGACTACATAGGTTAAAAACCAACAGATTCTAAATCTAATCAATTGAAAGTCATAACAATTGAAAATAAAAAGCAATTTATACAAATGTAATCACCAAGGGACATATATCTAACGTCAATATGTATTAAGTAATAACAAAGCATATAAAGAATAGAATTGATGTAAATAAATTTTCCAGATCTATGAATATATATATATATATATATAAATATAATTTTATCAAAGAAAATCAATTAAAACATAAAACTGAAACAAACAAGAAACCATTGAAGACCTTTAATTCACGGCTCTAATTGATGTCAAACAGTGATGATATATGTATATATGCATATAATTGTTTATGATAAGTGAATCGGATTGCACATTGCCAATTGATTAATAAACACTATACTACTTTATGATAAAAGAATCGGAAAATAAAACAGAAACAAGATATTTAGGTATGTATATATGTGCCAATTAAAAGAAAAACAGAGACGAACATGTTTCAATTGGCAATTAAAAGAAAAATATGGAGTAACACGTTTCAGTTGGCAATTAGTACAAATAAGAATTGATTTAAAGAAAGAAAGCATGAAACCTGAATAAATTAATCAATTTAAAACTATATATATAAAGGCAAATAAAACAAAGGTACGAATAATATATATGTATATATATATATATATATGTATTTATATTTCATATGTGTGTATATAGCCTTGTTTCTTAATTTCACAGATAGAAGTAGTATTAAAAAATTAATATACCGCAAAGACCTTATAAAACTAACTAATTGTAATCAGTTAAGAAATTGAAAAGTCCTGATTATTACATAAAATAAGCAATATATATGAAAGACGTTTGTGTATGTGAAAACAGAGTACAAGAAGCAAGAAAACGTCAATGGTCAATTTAATTAATACATATACCAGATGGAATCAAATAAATTGTATGAATAAATTAATATGCAAAGGCAACCAGTAAAGAAAGAAACTATATGAATAAATTTATATAAATAACAGTACGACAAAAAACTGGAAACAATGTATAACATATGGCACTATTTGAAAACACTATGCAATCAAATTTTGGAACGTGACTCACCCAGGACCACAAAGATATTAGAGAATCCGAGCCAGTAAGTAAAAGTTTGAAAAGCAAATCTAAGGTGCTAAGTAAAAACTGCTAGTTCGTAAAATTAAGAAACAAGTTTATTCACACTGTGTCAGGATCCATTCAAAATTCCTCACCGAAACCCTAGACAAGTCCTGGTTCTAGGGGAACACCACCGAACCTTCCAGTGGAAAATCCAACAGCATCTTCCCTAAGGGTAGGACTTATCACAAAATTTCCTACATAAAAAACACACTTCTATATGCACCACCTTATCCCTCCCACATTACAACAAGTTGTTTCCATAAGTTTACAGCACTTCAAATAAATAACAGGGAATTAGTGCATAATTAAATAAATAAATGTCCGAACAGTATACAGAGCTTTATAAAGATACAAGTAAGCATGAAATTTACTACCACAAAGATAAAAGAAACAATACAAGATAGAGAGGAAAAGAAGGGAAAGCTCCTTGGACTTTTAGCAACGAACAAAGACATCAAGCTACACTCCGGACAATCAACATCTACTAACCTGGGTCTAGGGAAACGAATTTTAAAATGTGAGATGCTAATCATCCCAATGAGTGACCCTAACTACATAATTATAATAATAATAATAATCATAATATAACGATAAGATAAACTTGATTAATTAGTAATAAATAAGTAAATATATAAATACTAAGTATTTTAAATAATATTTTCTCTCAAAGCCCTCACAGCTCACTCAATTGGAAATGTCCCACTTTTAAAACATTTCATAAAACCCGATATCTATTTACCCCAAAAATCAAGAAAATAATTAATCAAATAAATTGAAATATATACAATAAATTAAAGAACTAAACTTATAATGAAAACTAAAAATAATTTCCATAGCATTTATTAAATTGTAACACATTGTCATAAATAGAATAAAACAACTCACAATAAAATTTATATTAGAAATAATCAAGGAAATGTTAAATAAATAAAATGCAATAAATTAAAATGCACAAACAATACAATTGATAATTTAGAACTCAAAATTTACATTGGAACATTTTATAAATCTAGTATTTAAATTAAAATAAGATATCATTAGATAAAATAAAATAAAGTCATAAACAGACTTGTATTGAAGAAATTTGGCGTAAAGACAAAAATAAAGTCAATATATAAATTATAAAATTTATTAATTAAATCAATGAAATAATCAAAGAAACATTTTAAATCAATTTAAATGTCTATTTAAAGTAAAGGATAAAAATATAATAGAATTTACCTTAAAATATAATAGAATTTATTTCAAAACACCAAATCAATTTAAATAGTAAAATTGAGGTACAATGCATTTTAAAACATTAATACGAATAAGTGATGAAAACATAATTAAATACATTTTACTTTTAAATACTCTTAAAAACATTATTATTTTGGAAATCGTATCGGGAAAACTATATGATGCACCAAACTATATACTAATGGCGCCGACGGTACTCAGTGTCCCAAGCACCACCAGACAAGGGGTTAAAGAGAGAAACCGGCATACGATCGCGTGGTGTCCCACAGCACCACTGCTAATAGGGGTCCTGGTCATGGAGGGGGGGGCTATAGCCAATATCAAACTTGCCTACCTTCGGTTCGATGGCAATCACAGGACAATCCCATAAATCACCTGCATGGTTATATTGTAAGCTTGAACTTATTTGTATTTTATTTATTATTTACTTCATTGATTTTGGGGTATAATAATATTGGGTTTTGTTAAAATGTTTTAAAGAGGAGGACTTTTCCAATTGAGTGGAATGGTGAGGATTTTGAGAGAAAAATGTGAATTTTACTTATTTACAATTATATACTTATTTATTTATTATTAATTAATCAATTTAATCATTGTATTATTACTATTATTATTATTACTGTATAGTAGTATATAGTACACTTGGTCACCCACTAAGATGATTAGTATCTCATGTTTTCAAATTCATTCCCCTAGATCCAGGTTAGTTGATGTTCATTGTTTGAGGCGAGCTCGATGTGTTGGTGGGTTGCCGAATTCCAAGAAGCTTTTCTTTCTTTTCCTTCCATTCTACTTTATGTTGTATTAAGTCTATACTTTGAATTCTATAAAAATGCTCCGTATACTATGTGGATGCATTTATATAATAGTGCATTGGTTCCCTATTAAATTTTGAAGTGCTGCAACTTGTGGAAATAAATTGTAGTAAGGTGGGAGGAATAAAATGGTGTATATAGAAGTGTGTTTTGTTAGGACCCGTCCAAAATTCCCCATCGAAAACCTAGACAAGCCCTGATCCCAGGGAAAACTCTACCGGATCTTCCAAGGAAAATCTGGCAGCATCTCCCCTAAGGGTTGGACCTACCACAAAATTTTCTGCACAAAAAACACACTCCTATATGCACCACCTTATTCCTCCCACCTCACTATAATTTATTTCCACAATAATCAGCACTCCAATAAATTAAACCGGGAATTAATGCAGTATTTAATAAAATATATCCAATATAGTATATAGAGCATCATAAGGTACAATTAAGTATGAAAGTTAAACAACATAAGGTAGAAAGAAATATTACAAATAGAAATAAAAAAAAAGAAAAGAGAACTCCTCGAAACACGACAGCAATGAAGATCAAGCTCATTCCAGACGAACGTCTACCAATCCTTGTACTTAGGGGAACAGATTTAAAAATATGAGATACTAACCATCTCAGTGAGTAACCCTAACTATGACACAATTATAATAATAATAATAATCATAATATAACGATAAGATGAACTTGATTAATTAATAATAAATAATCAAATAAATAATAGGTAGTTGAAATATTGTTTTCTTTTAAAACTTTCACAGTTCACTCAGTTAGAAAAGTTCCCCCTTCTTAAAAAATTTTCACAAAACCCAATATCTATATACCCTGAAAATCAAGGATTTATTAATTAAATAAGTAATTAAATAATCAAAATACAAATAAAATAAATAAAATAATTTTAAAATACTTGTATTAGAGGATTGTAATATAAAATTGAAATTCAATAAATAATTCGTAAAATATGAATAAACACATTTTAGAAAATACTAATTGGAAATAGGTGATAACATAAATTAAATACATTTAATTTAAATACGACTTTAAAACTTTGGGATTTGAAATTTATATCTGAAAAATACTTGACGTACAACACTATAGACCAGTGACGCCCTACGATATCCAGCGTCCAGAGCACCGTCTGACAGAAGGTGAAAGAGAGAAATTTGCACACGGTCACTTCAATGTCCCAACAGCACCGCTGCTTAAATCATGATCACGGCCATAGAGGGGGGCGGCTTATGTGCACTATATAAAACTTGCCTGCCCTCAGGTCCATAGCAACTCACGGGAGATATTACAACCTGCGCGCTTATCCACATATACAATACAGAACATCAATACTATATGAATGCGTCTAAAAATCAATTACTAAATTTATTATTAAAATACCAAGTTTTCCAAAAGTCACCATGGGAATTATACCATTTTTCAAACCCACATTCTCTTAAATCCTCATCTTAAATCCATCAATATAACTATACAATTTTTTCAAATGCTATAAAATCAATCAATTAATAATTTAAGCGCATAAACATTTATATTTTGGAAGCACGAACTTGAACAAATAGTTTTCTTGAAATCATTAAAAACCACTATGTCAAAAATAATATTAAAATTCATATAAAATTCAAATACAATTAATTTAATGGAACTCCTTGATTATGCATAATAAATTCAATTAAATAACAACAATAATAATCAAGGATTTTTTTTAATAATCCAAACCTTAATTTAGCATCAATATGTATATATATATATATATATGAAAAAAAAATCACCAAAATTAAGAATACAAATAAACTAAAACTATATATAAATTCCACCATATGAACATATTTTCTAAATATTAAATTAACACAATATAAATATAACTAATCACCCAAAAATAGTTTTAAAGGTGGGTCACTCACCTCAAGCATGTGTATCAATCAAGATCCTCTGCAGGATCAACTCCACTACCCACACGTGCACCTAAAATATCATTATTACACAAAATTGATTAATCTAATATTTTAATCAGATAACTCACAAACGGGTACCCAGGGGAGCGAACACAAACGACTACGCAGGGGAGCGAACACAAACGACAACCAAAATTTACGATGATATACTAAATCGAAGCTTGTGAAGTGAGGATTACGGACATGGTCTTACTTTCCAGATATCGGACCTGTGGTGGCCGGAATCTCATCGGAAAGCTCTCAGATTTTAGGCCCTCGATTCTCGTAATCCATTAAGAATTAGGGGAAAAGGACACCGGATTTGAGTTCAGGAGGTCAGAATTAGTGGGAGAAGATGGGCAGTGTGACTGGGAACTCACCGGAAATCGATTTTCTGACGAGTTGCCATGGTCACCGGAAACCATCACTGCCGGCAAAGCGTTTGGTGGCCACTGGTCGTGATTTTTGGAGGAAAGGTAGATCAAAGGATGGGTGAATGGATGGGACCAACAGTGAGGCAAACGGAGGCCGAGATAGGGAGAAATCTACCATGGAAGGTTTCGACGCCGCTGCAGGAAAATGCCCTAACCCGGGCGCGTTGGCGGTCAACTGGCTGTGGGATTTGGTAGAATGGCCGAAAATGGAAGGGGCAAGGTGGTGGTTAGGCACGCATAAGGAAGAAGGGGCCAGAGGATGATGAACGAAGAGTGGCCATGGATTACGTAGCATGTAGAAGGTGTCGTACGTACCTCCATTACAAGCGTGCATATTTTATTTTATACTATGGATTTTAAGATATGATTTTATGCATTTATTCGTGGTTTTATTATTGTTCCAATGTGGAGTTTTAACAATTGCCTATGCAAGTTAAGAGCGATTTAAGGGTTTAAGTATCGCCAATTGGGAATCCAAGAGTAGGATATCTTTGAGTTCGAAAAGGAGATCCTAAAGGAAGCACGTGATTCAATGTATGCGATACACCCCAAGGGTACAAGATGTATGGAATGCTCACTAGATGACATCATGGTTTGGCACGATAAAGGAAGTTGCAGGATTTGTTACGATATTAACTCCCAAGCAAGCATCGAGATGTCTTCGTATGAGATTCTTTATGGAAGGCAGTGTCGAACCCCACTGTATTGGAGTGAAGTATGTAAGGAGAAGCACCGTACGACGACCAACGTGAATTGGATGCAAGCACCTACGAATGACTACGAATAAGGCGGAAGTCATCCAAGAGAGTTTGGAAGCCGCTCAGAAATCGACAAATGAGTTAAGCCGACGTACATGGAAAAGATGTTGAATTCGAAGTCCGAGATTGAGTTTTCTGAAATTATCTCTGTAGAAGAGAATCGTACGCTTTGGTTGATAGAGAAAGCCAAGTTCTTGTTACATTCGTTCTACGAGGTTATTGGAAGAATTGGTTTTGTGGCATGCAAGTTAGTATTTTCGGGAAAGCAGACATGGCTATGCAGTGTAATTCACGTATTGTTACTATGAAAGGACATCGAAGACCTGTTACGTAAGGAGCGACCAGTGCAAATTTTAAGTCATGAAGAATGCATATGGGTCAATAAGACTACTTTCTCAGTCAAAAGTCTCGTGGTGAATTAATCTAGTCGAGAAAGCGACGTGGAAGCTCGAGGCATAAATCCGCAATCAATATTCTTATGCGTTTCAGTGACGTAAGAAATTTCGAGGACAAAATTTTTGTAAGGGGGGAAGATTGTAACACCCCGTCCCAAAGTACAACGGAAAATTTTCAACTTTAACAGTTGACCGTTGACCTTTGACTGTGACCGTTGACCAGGGGGTCAAAAGTTGACTTTTTGTTCCGGTTGGAATTATAGGTTGACTGAGGTACCGTTACGAAATACACATTGGCACGAGTTCGTAGACTAGTAGCACGTTGAAAACGGAGCTACGGTTTGAAAGTTACGAGCAAAACAAGTTGAGGTCCAAACTGTTCAAAGGGTGCCGGAATTGACTTTTTATTCATGTAAAGTTGAGCTTTGACTCATGCATGGTTGTGAAATACTAGTTGATACGAGTCCGTAGACTAGCGGCACGTCCGATTTGGACATGTGGTTTGGAAGTTATGAACCTGTAGAGTTTTTCAAATACTGCATTATTTTAATATTATTTTTAAACGCGTAACGATGTGCCACGTGTGACTTAATAAATGTGACCATGTGTCACTATGGTGAAATGCCACATGTCAACCATGTTTAATATCAAATTATTTTATTATTGTTGCTCTATGTAATAATATTATTTTTAATATTGTTTAATTAATTTTAAATTATTTCTTTTTATTTCTTTTTCTTTTCTTTTTTTCTTTTTTTTCTTTTCCCCACGTGGGAAAACACCTTCTTATCTTTTCTTTTCCTTTTCTTCCCTTCTTCTTCCCCGAGCCCGACAAAGACAAGAAACACACAGAGACTTCTCTCTCTCTCTCTCTCTCTCCTTTGACTCTCTCCCTCTCTCTCTTTGACCGACCTTTTGGCCGGATTTCAGTTGCCGGACGGCCGGTGAAGTCCACGACCCCTCTAAGTCCATTTCCGGGGTTAGATTGCCCAAAATCCCCACCGTTTGAGAGATCTCTCAAGTTTAAATTCGACCGAATCTTTCCGACCAAATTCCGGCCACCGCCGTTCGAATTGAACTCAATGGAGGTCGGTAATGTGATCCTCATCTCACAAGCTTTCCATAGACATATAATTTGTCAATTTTGGATAACGTTTGTGTTTGACTCCCCGGGTACCGGATATTATTTACCCGAATAAAATATTATTTTATTTGACTGTGTGTGAATTGTGTTCTAGGAGCATCGGTGAGTCGTGGACTTGATCCCACGGTGGATCATGGTTTAATTGCGTGCTCCAGGTGAGTGACCCACCTTTAAAAATATTTTGGGCAATTAATTATGTTTAATTGGTGTTTAATTGGTATTTAAATTATGCTCATGTGGTACAATTTAATTATGATTTTATTGTGATTTAATTTAATTATTATGCATGAGCAAATTATATTTCAGTAATAATCGTATGTGGTTTTAAGTATTATTTTTTCGGGCATAATTGGGTTAAATATTTTATGAAAATATTTGTTTAAATTGGTGGTTTAATTTTATAAATTATGCCCGCGGTATTTGAATTGTTGAACCTCGTATTACGAGAAAATTATGGTTTTATTTGTTATCGATGTTTTCGTACCAGTTTGTTAAATAAAAATATGTGGGATGGTAAGTGTGAAATTTTGATATATTTCCCACGGTAATTTTGGAAAACGGTACAGTTGGTTTAATAATTATTTTAGACGCATTCATACAGTATTGGTGTTCTGGTATATGTATATGTGGTTCAGCGCGCAAGTATTATTATTTCTCCCGTGAGTTGCCATTGGACCGTGGGCCGGCAAGTCTTATATAGTTCACACAGCCGCCCCCCTCCTTGGCCGGGATGATGGTTTCAGCAGCGGTACTGTCGGGACGCCAAAGTGCCGTTTGCAAGTTTCTCTCTTTAATCTCCCCGCAGTCGGTGCTCAGGATGCTGGGTATCGGAGGACATCACTGGTATATGGTGTGGTGCGTCAAGTACAAATTTTTTGGATAGAAATTTCAAACCCAAAGAGTACAAAAATTATTTATTATAATTTATTGCATTTTATTTATATTTGGGGTATTTATTTATTTATTTGTTGTTTATTAAATTATTTGATCCCTTGGTTTTCGGGAGGTATGAATATCAGGTTTTGTGAAAATGTTTTAAAAGGGGAACATTTCCAACGGAGTGAATAGTGAGGGTTTTGAGAGAAAGTATTACCTTTAAATGTTTATTTATTTATTTATGTAATTGTTCGGTATTGATTAATTAAATTCCTTTATTTTTATATTATTAATATTAAAGGTGTTCAGTAGTTAGGGTCACTCATTGAGATGATTACCATCTCACATTTTTAAGTTTCGTTCCCTTAGGTGCAAGGGGTGGTAGACGTTCTTCCGGAGCGAACCAATTCTCCACTGCTATCGTGTTTCGAGAAGTACCTTTGTACTCGTTCATTTCAGTTGTATTATTTCTTTCATCTTTGTTGTATTTCTGTTGGTTAGAACTTCATAAAGCTCTGTATACTATTTGGACACTTATGTTTTATTTATGCACTGGGCTGCTGTTATTGTTGTGAAGTGCTGTAAATTGTGGAAACAACTTGTAGTTTTGCGGGAGGAATAAGGGGGTGAATATAGAAGTGTGTTTTCAGTGCAGGTAATTTTTGGTAAGTCCTACCCTTAGGGGAGGTGCTGCCGGATTTTTCGTTGGAAGGTTCGGTGGTATTTCCCTGGGATCAGGGCTTGTCTAGGGTTCCGGGGAGGAATTCTGGACGGGTCCTGACAGTTGGTATCAGAGCTGTAGGTTCTAGTATTCCTAAGGGACTGTGCATTGTTGTGCATCCCATCCGTGTCTATTCTCTCGTTTTACCTGTTTTAAAGCGTTCTTTCCGTTTGTCTCGCAGCAAATTCTTGGTCCGAGTTGAAATAACTCTAATCTTCGAGGGTGTCAATTAGAATCACCTATCCTAACGGGGAATTCCTATGGCCTAGTCGATGGTCGAGGATTGCCTTTTCTTTTGAAGATCAAGTAGTGGGGGCAGATCCAATTCTGTGAATCTTTTTGGGAATCGAAGTGGTCCTAGATATGGATTGAGTAGTTCTTATGTTTATGGACCGCTAGCATAAAGGAGTAAAGTTAAAGTGTTTCAGCTTACCTGAAGTGGTGCTTCGTGGAGGAGTTAGGAAGTCTTTACGGAGGTTAATTTCTGCCGTCATTGTAAGGAGCTATCGGAGAATGGTTGTTAAAGGTGTATGGCCCAAATGGTTGATGCCAAGGAAGATGGTGAGCGTTGGAACCGCTAATAGTGGGAAGCAATTCGAAAGTATTTTCCCAGCAAGTTATCTGGATTACGACCGTAAAAGTGATATCGAATCATTATTGATTTGGCTTTGGACATCGATTTATTTCAGTACCGCCATGCCGTGCGACTCCATTAAAGTTAAAGGACTGAAAGGGTCAGCTGCAAGATTTGGTTAGTAAAGGTTTTACTAGGTCAAGCTTATCATCGTGAATGGCATTTGTTTCACTCATGGAGAAGAAGGATGATTGCCTAAGGGTGTGTATTGGCTACCAATGACTTAACAAGATCACCACCCATAATTGATACTCGTTGCCGAGTATGAATGTGTGTCGATCAATTTCAAGGTGTCAAAATATTTTTTCCGGTCGATTATTAAAAAATTAAATACTTTTCAAAGTGGTATTTGAAATTAAAGGTATTTTATTCAAGTATTTTTTTTTTGTTTATGTTCGTACATGTATTTATATGTTATATTGTTTGATATTATACTGCACCATACGGAGGCGGCGAATGTGGTCCATGTAGAGCTAGCCCCATAATCATGTTGCCTACGAGTCCAGGGGATCGGACGGCCAATATAGGCAACCACCTTGGTTTGTATTGGTAGCAGAGTGTCGGCGACAGTTGGAATCATGGATTACGTAGCATGTAGAAGGTGTCGTACGTACCTCCATTACAAGCGTGCATATTTAATTTTATACTATGGATTTTAAGATATGATTTTATGCATTTATTTGTGTTTTTATTATTGTTCCAATGCGGAGTTTTAACAATTGCCTATGCAAGTTAAGAGCGATTTAAGGGTTTAAGTATCGCCAATTGGGAATCCAAGAGTAGGATATCTTTGAGTTCAAAAAGGAGATCCTAAAGGAAGCACGTGATTCAATGTATGCGATACACCCCAAGGGTACAAGATGTATGGAATGCTTACTAGATGACATCATGGTTTGGCACGATAAAGGCAGTTGCAGGATTCGTTACGATATTAACTCCCAAGCAAGCATCGAGATGTCTTCGTATGAGATTCTTTATGGAAGGCAGTGTCGAACCCCACTGTATTGGAGTGAAGTATGTAAGGAGAAGCACCGTACGACGACCAACATGAATTGGATGCAAGCACCTACGAATGACTACAAATAAGGCGGAAGTCATCTGAGAGAGTTTGGAAGCCGCTCAGAAATCGACAAAATGAGTTAAGCCGATGTGCATGGAAAAGATGTTGAATTCGAAGTCCGAGATTGAGTTTTCTGAAATTATCTCCGTAGAAGAGAATCGTACGCTTTGGTTGATAGAGAAAGCCAAGTTCTTGTTACATTCGTTCTACGAGGTTATTGGAAGAATTGGTTTTGTGGCATGCAAGTTAGTATTTTCGGAAAAGCAGACATGGGTATGCAGTGTAATTCACGTATTGTTACTATGAAAGGACATCCAAGACCTGTTACATAAGGAGCGACCAGTGCAGATTTTTAAGTCATGAAGAATGCATATGGGTCAATAAGACTACTTTCTCAGTCAAAAGTCTCGTGGTGAATTAATCTAGTCGAGAAAGCGACGTGGAAGCTCGAGGCACAAATCCGCAATCAATATTCTTATGCGTTTCAGCAACGTAGGAAATTTTGAGGACGAAATTTTTGTAAGGGGGGAAGATTGTAACACCCCGTCCCAAAGTACAACGGAAAATTTTCAACTTTGACCATTGACCGTTGACCTTTGACTTTGACCGTTGACCAAGGGGTCAAAAATTGACTTTTTGTTCCGATTGGAATTATAGGTTGACTGAGGTACCGTTACGAAGTACACGTTGGCACGAGTTCATAGGCTAGTAGCACGTTAAAAACGGAGCTACGGTTTGAAAGTTACGAGCAAAACAAGTTGAGGTCCAAACTGTTCAAAGGGTGCCGGAATTGACTTTTTATTCATGTAAAGTTGAGCTTTGACTCATGCATGGTTGTGAAATACTAGTTGATACGAGTCCGTAGACTAGCGGCACGTCCGATTTGGACATGTGGTTTGGAAGTTATGAACCTGTAGAGTTTTTCAAATACTGCATTATTTTAATATTATTTTTAAACGCGTAACGATGTGCCACGTGTGACTTAATAAATGTGACCATGTGTCACTATGGTGAAATGCCACATGTCAACCATGTTTAATATCAAATTATTTTATTATTGTTGCTCTATGTAATAATATTATTTTTAATATTGTTTAATTAATTTTAAATTATTTCTTTTTATTTCTTTTTCTTTTCTTTTTTTCTTTTTTTTCTTTTCCCCACGTGGGAAAACACCTTCTTATCTTTTCTTTTCCTTTTCTTCCCTTCTTCTTCCCCGAGCCCGACAAAGACAAGAAACACACAGAGACTTCTCTCTCTCTCTCTCTCTCTCCTTTGACTCTCTCCCTCTCTCTCTTTGA
Source organism: Ziziphus jujuba (assembly GCF_031755915.1). Taxonomy (NCBI): domain Eukaryota; kingdom Viridiplantae; phylum Streptophyta; class Magnoliopsida; order Rosales; family Rhamnaceae; genus Ziziphus; species Ziziphus jujuba. The sequence continues at coordinate 4,354,310 of NC_083381.1, read as the reverse complement.
CCGACCTTTTGGCCGGATTTCAGTTGCCGGACGGCCGGTGAAGTCCACGACCCCTCTAAGTCCATTTCCGGGGTTAGATTGCCCAAAATCCCCACCGTTTGAGAGATCTCTCAAGTTTAAATTCGACCGAATCTTTCCGACCAAATTCCGGCCACCGCCGTTCGAATTGAACTCAATGGAGGTCGGTAATGTGATCCTCATCTCACAAGCTTTCCATAGACATATAATTTGTCAATTTTGGATAACGTTTGTGTTTGACTCCCCGGGTACCGGATATTATTTACCCGAATAAAATATTATTTTATTTGACTGTGTGTGAATTGTGTTCTAGGAGCATCGGTGAGTCGTGGACTTGATCCCACGGTGGATCATGGTTTAATTGCGTGCTCCAGGTGAGTGACCCACCTTTAAAAATATTTTGGGCAATTAATTATGTTTAATTGGTGTTTAATTGGTATTTAAATTATGCTCATGTGGTACAATTTAATTATGATTTTATTGTGATTTAATTTAATTATTATGCATGAGCAAATTATATTTCAGTAATAATCGTATGTGGTTTTAAGTATTATTTTTTCGGGCATAATTGGGTTAAATATTTTATGAAAATATTTGTTTAAATTGGTGGTTTAATTTTATAAATTATGCCCGCGGTATTTGAATTGTTGAACCTCGTATTACGAGAAAATTATGGTTTTATTTGTTATCGATGTTTTCGTACCAGTTTGTTAAATAAAAATATGTGGGATGGTAAGTGTGAAATTTTGATATATTTCCCACGGTAATTTTGGAAAACGGTACAGTTGGTTTAATAATTATTTTAGACGCATTCATACAGTATTGGTGTTCTGGTATATGTATATGTGGTTCAGCGCGCAAGTATTATTATTTCTCCCGTGAGTTGCCATTGGACCGTGGGCCGGCAAGTCTTATATAGTTCACACAGCCGCCCCCCTCCTTGGCCGGGATGATGGTTTCAGCAGCGGTACTGTCGGGACGCCAAAGTGCCGTTTGCAAGTTTCTCTCTTTAATCTCCCCGCAGTCGGTGCTCAGGATGCTGGGTATCGGAGGACATCACTGGTATATGGTGTGGTGCGTCAAGTACAAATTTTTTGGATAGAAATTTCAAACCCAAAGAGTACAAAAATTATTTATTATAATTTATTGCATTTTATTTATATTTGGGGTATTTATTTATTTATTTGTTGTTTATTAAATTATTTGATCCCTTGGTTTTCGGGAGGTATGAATATCAGGTTTTGTGAAAATGTTTTAAAAGGGGAACATTTCCAACGGAGTGAATAGTGAGGGTTTTGAGAGAAAGTATTACCTTTAAATGTTTATTTATTTATTTATGTAATTGTTCGGTATTGATTAATTAAATTCCTTTATTTTTATATTATTAATATTAAAGGTGTTCAGTAGTTAGGGTCACTCATTGAGATGATTACCATCTCACATTTTTAAGTTTCGTTCCCTTAGGTGCAAGGGGTGGTAGACGTTCTTCCGGAGCGAACCAATTCTCCACTGCTATCGTGTTTCGAGAAGTACCTTTGTACTCGTTCATTTCAGTTGTATTATTTCTTTCATCTTTGTTGTATTTCTGTTGGTTAGAACTTCATAAAGCTCTGTATACTATTTGGACACTTATGTTTTATTTATGCACTGGGCTGCTGTTATTGTTGTGAAGTGCTGTAAATTGTGGAAACAACTTGTAGTTTTGCGGGAGGAATAAGGGGGTGAATATAGAAGTGTGTTTTCAGTGCAGGTAATTTTTGGTAAGTCCTACCCTTAGGGGAGGTGCTGCCGGATTTTTCGTTGGAAGGTTCGGTGGTATTTCCCTGGGATCAGGGCTTGTCTAGGGTTCCGGGGAGGAATTCTGGACGGGTCCTGACAGTTGGTATCAGAGCTGTAGGTTCTAGTATTCCTAAGGGACTGTGCATTGTTGTGCATCCCATCCGTGTCTATTCTCTCGTTTTACCTGTTTTAAAGCGTTCTTTCCGTTTGTCTCGCAGCAAATTCTTGGTCCGAGTTGAAATAACTCTAATCTTCGAGGGTGTCAATTAGAATCACCTATCCTAACGGGGAATTCCTATGGCCTAGTCGATGGTCGAGGATTGCCTTTTCTTTTGAAGATCAAGTAGTGGGGGCAGATCCAATTCTGTGAATCTTTTTGGGAATCGAAGTGGTCCTAGATATGGATTGAGTAGTTCTTATGTTTATGGACCGCTAGCATAAAGGAGTAAAGTTAAAGTGTTTCAGCTTACCTGAAGTGGTGCTTCGTGGAGGAGTTAGGAAGTCTTTACGGAGGTTAATTTCTGCCGTCATTGTAAGGAGCTATCGGAGAATGGTTGTTAAAGGTGTATGGCCCAAATGGTTGATGCCAAGGAAGATGGTGAGCGTTGGAACCGCTAATAGTGGGAAGCAATTCGAAAGTATTTTCCCAGCAAGTTATCTGGATTACGACCGTAAAAGTGATATCGAATCATTATTGATTTGGCTTTGGACATCGATTTATTTCAGTACCGCCATGCCGTGCGACTCCATTAAAGTTAAAGGACTGAAAGGGTCAGCTGCAAGATTTGGTTAGTAAAGGTTTTACTAGGTCAAGCTTATCATCGTGAATGGCATTTGTTTCACTCATGGAGAAGAAGGATGATTGCCTAAGGGTGTGTATTGGCTACCAATGACTTAACAAGATCACCACCCATAATTGATACTCGTTGCCGAGTATGAATGTGTGTCGATCAATTTCAAGGTGTCAAAATATTTTTTCCGGTCGATTATTAAAAAATTAAATACTTTTCAAAGTGGTATTTGAAATTAAAGGTATTTTATTCAAGTATTTTTTTTTTGTTTATGTTCGTACATGTATTTATATGTTATATTGTTTGATATTATACTGCACCATACGGAGGCGGCGAATGTGGTCCATGTAGAGCTAGCCCCATAATCATGTTGCCTACGAGTCCAGGGGATCGGACGGCCAATATAGGCAACCACCTTGGTTTGTATTGGTAGCAGAGTGTCGGCGACAGTTGGAATCATGGATTACGTAGCATGTAGAAGGTGTCGTACGTACCTCCATTACAAGCGTGCATATTTAATTTTATACTATGGATTTTAAGATATGATTTTATGCATTTATTTGTGTTTTTATTATTGTTCCAATGCGGAGTTTTAACAATTGCCTATGCAAGTTAAGAGCGATTTAAGGGTTTAAGTATCGCCAATTGGGAATCCAAGAGTAGGATATCTTTGAGTTCAAAAAGGAGATCCTAAAGGAAGCACGTGATTCAATGTATGCGATACACCCCAAGGGTACAAGATGTATGGAATGCTTACTAGATGACATCATGGTTTGGCACGATAAAGGCAGTTGCAGGATTCGTTACGATATTAACTCCCAAGCAAGCATCGAGATGTCTTCGTATGAGATTCTTTATGGAAGGCAGTGTCGAACCCCACTGTATTGGAGTGAAGTATGTAAGGAGAAGCACCGTACGACGACCAACATGAATTGGATGCAAGCACCTACGAATGACTACAAATAAGGCGGAAGTCATCTGAGAGAGTTTGGAAGCCGCTCAGAAATCGACAAAATGAGTTAAGCCGATGTGCATGGAAAAGATGTTGAATTCGAAGTCCGAGATTGAGTTTTCTGAAATTATCTCCGTAGAAGAGAATCGTACGCTTTGGTTGATAGAGAAAGCCAAGTTCTTGTTACATTCGTTCTACGAGGTTATTGGAAGAATTGGTTTTGTGGCATGCAAGTTAGTATTTTCGGAAAAGCAGACATGGGTATGCAGTGTAATTCACGTATTGTTACTATGAAAGGACATCCAAGACCTGTTACATAAGGAGCGACCAGTGCAGATTTTTAAGTCATGAAGAATGCATATGGGTCAATAAGACTACTTTCTCAGTCAAAAGTCTCGTGGTGAATTAATCTAGTCGAGAAAGCGACGTGGAAGCTCGAGGCACAAATCCGCAATCAATATTCTTATGCGTTTCAGCAACGTAGGAAATTTTGAGGACGAAATTTTTGTAAGGGGGGAAGATTGTAACACCCCGTCCCAAAGTACAACGGAAAATTTTCAACTTTGACCATTGACCGTTGACCTTTGACTTTGACCGTTGACCAAGGGGTCAAAAATTGACTTTTTGTTCCGATTGGAATTATAGGTTGACTGAGGTACCGTTACGAAGTACACGTTGGCACGAGTTCATAGGCTAGTAGCACGTTAAAAACGGAGCTACGGTTTGAAAGTTACGAGCAAAACAAGTTGAGGTCCAAACTGTCCAAGGGGTGCCAAAGTTGACTTTTTATTCATGCAAAGTTGAGCTTTGAATCATGCATGGTTGTGAAATACTAGTTGATACGAGTCCGTAGACTAGCGGCACGTTCGATTTGGACATGTGGTTTGGAAGTTATGGACCTGTAGAGTTTTTCAAATACTGTATTATTTTAATATTATTTTTAAACGCGTAACGATGTGCCACGTGTGACTTAATAAATGTGACCATGTGTCACTATGGTGAAATGCCACATGTCAACCATGTTTAATATCAAATTATTTTATTATTGTTGTTCTATGTAATAATATTATTTTTAATATTGTTTAATTAATTGTAAATTATTTCTTTTTATTTCTTTTTCTTTTCTTTTTTCTTTTTTTTCTTTTTTTTTTCTTTTCCCCACGTGGGAAAACACCTTCTTCTCTTTTCTTTTCCTTTTCTTCCCTTCTTCTTCCCTGAGCCTGACAAAGACAAGAAACACACAGAGACGTCTCTCTCTCTCTCTCTCTCCTTTGACTCTCTCCCTCTCTCTCTTTGACCGACCTTTTGGCCGGATTTCAGTTGCCGGACGGCCACCGGTGAAGCCCAGCTCCCCGCGACCTCAGCCTCCAATTTTCCCGGCCAGTCGCCGCCGGACGCGCCGGTGAAGTCGGCGGCGGCCGGTTAAGTTTTTCCGGTGATTCTCGCCGTTTCTGACCAACCCAGCCCGACCCCTACCTCTATCCCACCATTTTCGACCCCTCTGAGTCCATTTCCGGGGTTAGATTGCCCAAAATCCCCACTGTTTGAGAGATCCCTCAAGTTTAAATTCGGCCGAATCTTTCCGACCAAATTCCGGCCACCGCCGGTCGAATTAAACTCAATGGAGGTCGGTAATGTGATCCTCATCTCACAAGCTTTCCATAGACATATAATTTGTCAATTTGGGATAACGTTTGTGTTTGACCCCCCGGGTACCGGGTATTATTTACCCGAATAAAATATTAATTTATTTGACTGTGTGTGAATTGTGTTCTAGGAGCACCGGTGAGTTGTGGAATTGATTCCACGGTGGATCATGGTTTAATTGCGTGCTCCAGGTGAGTGACCCACCTTTAAAAATATTTTGGGCAACTAATTATGTTTAATTGGTGTTTAATTGGTATTTAAATTATGCTCATGTGGTACAATTTAATTATGATTTTATTGTGATTTAATTTAATTATTATGCATGAGCAAAGTATATTTCAGTAATAATCGTATGTGGTTTTAAGTATTATTTTTTCGGGCATAATTGGATTAAATATTTTATGAAAATATTTGTTTAAATTGGTGGTTTAATTTTATAAATTATGCCTGCGGTATTTGAATTGTTGAACCTCGTATTACGAGAAAATTATGGTTTTATTTGTTATCGATGTTTTCCTACCGGTTTGTTAAATAAAAATATGTGGGATGGTAAGTGTGAAATTTTGATATATTTCCCACGGTAATTTTGGAAAACGGTACAGTTGGTTTAATAATTATTTTAGACGCATTCATACAGTATTGGTGTTCTGGTATATGTATATGTGGTTCAGCGCGCAAGTATTATTATTTCTCCCGTGAGTTGCCATTGGACCGTGGGCCGGCAAGTCTTATATAGTTCACACAGCCGCCCCCCTCCTTGGCCGGGATGATGGTTTCAGCAGCGGTACTGTCGGGACGCCAAAGTGCCGTTTGCAAGTTTCTCTCTTTAATCTCCCCGCAGTCGGTGCTCAGGATGCTGGGTATCGGAGGACATCACTGGTATATGGTGTGGTGCGTCAAGTACAAATTTTTTGGATAGAAATTTCAAACCTAAAGAGTACAAAAATTATTTATTATAATTTATTGCATTTTATTTATATTTGGGATATTTATTTATTTATTTGTTGTTTATTAAATTATTTGATCCCTTGGTTTTCGGGAGGTATGAATATCAGGTTTTGTGAAAATGTTTTAAAAGGGGAACATTTCCAACGGAGTGAATAGTGAGGGTTTTGAGAGAAAGTATTACCTTTAAATGTTTATTTATTTATTTATGTAATTGTTCGGTATTGATTAATTAAATTCCTTTATTTTTATATTATTAATATTAAAGGTGTTCAGTAGTTAGGGTCACTCATTGAGATGATTACCATCTCACGTTTTTAAGTTCCGTTCCCTTAGGTGCAAGGGGTGGTAGACGTTCTTCCGGAGCGAACCAATTCTCCGCTGCTATCGTGTTTCGAGAAGTACCTTTGTACTCATTCATTTCAGTTGTATTATTTCTTTCATCTTTGTTGTATTTCTGTTGATTACCACTTCATAAAGCTCTGTATACTATTTGGACACTTATGTTTTATTTATGCATTGGGCTGCTGTTATTGTTGTGAAGTGCTGTAAATTGTGGAAACAACTTGTAGTTTTGCGGGAGGAATAAGGGGGTGAATATAGAAGTGTGTTTTCAGTGCAGGCAATTTTTGGTAAGTCCTACCCTTAGGGGAGGTGCTGCTGGATTTTCCGTTGGAAGGTTCGGTGGTATTTTCCTGGGATCAGGGCTTGTCTAGGGTTCCGGGGAGGAATTCTGGACGGGTCCTGACAGCAGCTCCTCAAACTCTCGCCTTCTGTCCTTATGGTAGGCAGGAGGGCAGTACTCTGTGATGAATGCACTCTTAAATTGATCCCATGTGTGCCTCCTATGAGTCTTTTCCATTTTCCACCACTTCCTGATGTCACCCTCTAACATAAAGCCAGAGATCCTAACCATATCTTTGTCAGGGCACTGAATCCATTCTTCTAAGATTTTCTCCATATTAGACAACCAATTCATAGCTGCAGCTAGACCTTGGGCTCCATCAAAACTCACAGCTCCCAATCATCGAGCCTAGTCCACGGTATGATTACTAGAGCTTGCACTCCCTAGAGCTCGAGTCAGTTGAGAGACAAGATTTCTAAGGCTCAATCTGCTTCCAGAACTCTCAGCCGAGCTTTCTCGGGTACTACGTGTGCCCCACCTACGCATCATAGTAAATTCTGAACAAACAAACAAGAATTTAGAAACAAGAACCCTTTAGCATGATTACAAAATGGAGAAATTTACGATGGGATGCACAAAAATGCACAATCCCTTAGGATTACAAGAAACTATGCTTTGATACCAATCTGTTAGGACCCATCCAAAATTCCTCACCGGAACCCTAGACAAGCCTTGATCCTAGGGAAAGCCCTACCGAACATTCCAAAGAAAATCCAGCAGCATCTCCCCTAAGGTTGGACCTACCATAAAATTCCTTACACAAAAAACAAACTCCTATATGCATCACCTTATTCCTCCCACCTCACTACAATTTATTTCCACAGTAATCAGCACTTCAATAAATTAAACAAGAAATTAATACAGTATTTAATAAAATATATCCAATATAGTATACAGAGCATCATAAGGTACAATTAAGTTTGAAAGTTATACAACATAGGATAGAAAGAAATATTACAAATAGAAATAAATAAAAAGAAAGAGAACTCCTTGAAACACGACAGCAACAAAGATCAAGCTCACTCCGAACGAATGTCTGCTAATCCTTGTACCTAGGGGAACAAATTTAAAAATTTAAGATGCTAGCCATCTCAGTGAGTGACCTTAACTACGACACAATTATAATAATAATAATAATCATAATATTACGATAAGATGAACTTGATTTATTAATAATAAATAATCAAATAAATAATAAGTAATTGAAATATTGTTTTCTCTCAAAACCCTCATAGTTCGCTTAGTTAGAAAAGCTCCTCTTTTTAAAAATATTTTCACAAAACCCAATATCCGTATACCCCGAAAATCACAGATTTATTAATTAAATAAATAATTAAATAATCAAAATACGAATAAAATAATTTTGAAATACTTGCATTAGAGGATTGTAACATAAAATTGAAATTTAATAAATAATTCGTAAAATATGAATAAACACATTTTAGAAAATACTAATTGGAAATAGGTGATAAAACAAATTAAATACATTTAATTTAAATACGACTTTAAAACTCTGGAATTTGAAATTTATATTTGAAAAATACTTGACGCACAACACTATATACCAGTGATACCCTACAATATCTAGTGTCCTGAGCATTATCTAGCGGGAGGTTAAAGAGAGAAACTTGCATACGGTCGCTTCAGTGTCTCAACAGCACTGCTCAAACTGCGATCCTGGCCATGAAGGGGGACGGCTTATGTGCACTATATAAAACTTGCCTGCCCTCAAGTCCATAGCAACTCACAGAAGGCATTACAACCTACGCGCTTATCCACATATACAGTACAAAATACCAGTACTGTATGAGTGCATCTAAAAATCAATTACTAAATTTATTATTAAAATACAAAGTTTTCCAAAATTCACCATGTGAATTATATCATTTTTCAAACCCACATTCTCTTAAATCCTCATCATAAATCCATCGATATAACTATACAATTTTTTCAAATGCTACAAAATCAATCAATTAATAATTTAAGCGCATAAACATTTATATTTTGGAAGCACCACTTGAACAAATATTTTTCTTGAAATCATTAAATCCACTATGTCAAAAATAATATTAAAATTCATATAAAATTCAAGTAGAACTAATTTAATGAAACACCTTGATTATGCATAATAAATTCAATTAAATAACAATAATAATAATCAAGAATTTCTTCAATACCCAAACCTTAATTTAGCATCAATATGTATATATATATATATGAAAAAAAACAAAAAACTCACCAAAATTAAGAACACAAATTAACTAAAATTATATATAAATTTCACCACATGAACATATTTTCTAAATATTAAATTAACACAAAATAAATATAATTAAAGGTGGTTCACTCACCTCAAGCACATGTATCAATCGAGATCCTCTGTAGGATCAACTCCACTACCCACACGTGCACCTAAAATATCAACATTACACAAACGACAACCAAAATTCACGAATGAATCGAATCGAAGCTTGTGAAGTGAGGATTACGGACCTGGTTTTACTTTCCGGAGATCGGCCTTGTAGTGGCCGGAATCTCGCCGGAAAGCTCTCGGGTTTTAGGCCCTTGATTCTCACAATCCATGAAGAATTGGGGAAAAAGGACACCAAATTTGAGTTCATGGGGTCGGAATTAGTGGGAGAAGATGGGCGGTGTGACTGGAAAATCGTCAAAAATCGGTTTCCAAATGAGCCGCCGCGGTCACTACAAACGATAACTGCTGGCGGTGCGTCCGATGGCCACTGGCCGTGATTTTTTGAGAAAAGGTAGATCGAAGGATGATTGAATGGATGGGACTGGCAATGAGGCAAACGGAGTCTAGTATAGGGAGAAATCTACTATGGAAGGTTTCAGCGCCGCTGCCAAAAAATACCCTCAATCCGGGCACGTTGATGGTCGGCTGGCCGGAAATGGAAGAGGCAAGGTGGTGGTTAGGTGCGTGTAAGGAAGAAGGGGCCAGAGGACAATGAACAGAGAGTGGTCATGGGTGGTAGATTCTCTCTCTCTCCTCTCTCTATCTCCCTTCCCCGCTCTCTCTTTCTCTTTTCACACGGCTCACACACAGGTTTGAGCCAATAAGAAGCCATCCCATGGGTACCACTATGCACTCATGGGAATGGCTGAGAGCTCAACACATGGCACACGTTTTACACACCAGTACGATAATATAAAATAATGCGCTATTCGAAGAACTTTGTGAGTCCATAACTTTTTAACCAGCTGTCCAAATTAAACGTGCCACTAGTCTCTGGACTCATCTCAATGAGCACTTTACATACACACAAGATTCAAACTTTAATCTTACAAGATTAAAAATTCAAACTTGGCACCCTCGGATAATTTGGACCGCCATTTGTCTTGCTTGTAACTTCCAAACGGTAGCTTCGTTTATTATGTGCTACTAGTCTATGAACTCGGGTCGATGTGTACTGTGCAACGATGCCTCAGGCAATGTGAAATTCCATCGGAACAAGAAGTCAAAATTTTGACCCACTTGGTCAATGTACAAAAATTCCAATGTACTTTGGGACGGGGTGTTATAGTTTTTTGTGTCGAAACATTTATGGTAAGTCCTACCCTTAGAAGAGATGCTGCCGTATTTTTTATTGGAAGATTCGGTGGTGTTTCCCTGAGATCAGGGCTTATTTAGGATTTTGGTGAGGGATCTTGGGCGAGTCTGACAGTACACACAAATACGATTAGAAAAATTGTGTAAGAAAAACCCAAAAAAAAAAATTCCAATGGGATGAGCTTATAGGAACAAAGAAGAATTTAAAGTTGAAACAAATGGAAAATTGTCGTAAGATTGTTATTCGACATATGGGTTTCTACTACTAAATACATAAACACCAGATACACATATAAAAAGAAGATGATAGAAAAACCTGTTAAATTTTAGTTGACGTAAGAATTTGAATCTTTGGCCTTAAGACAATTTTAACCGTGCACTGGTGCTCAATGGTTTAATAAATGGCAAATATCTCCCAGGATACAACGATTATTTTCTAAGAATAGTAGCACTCCAAATTCCCATAAACAACGAACAATTTTTTTGCTTCACACTCTGTTTTTTAGATGAATGAATGATGAAAATAAAATAACAAATATTTCTTTCTTTTATTATGTTTCATTCGCAGAAATAATTATTATTATAGGAATGATTACACCTACATGAAGAAACTCAATACTTCAGAATATACGAAGCATTAAAAGTTGCTTCGTTTCCAATAAGAGGTACATTTTCACTCTGAAGTCGTGTTCTTTCACTAAAATACTATTTCTTATTATTTTATTTATTTATTCATTTATTTTAAAATAAAATTCCAGTATTTTAAGTATTATGGCAACTAAATAAATAAATAATATTTATAATTTCTATCCACAAAATTCCTATACAAATCCCCTAAAGCATCAACGCCAACAACACCAAGCCTCCTTACAGCTATGGAATCACTCTTCGATATCAACATAACTCCATCATTTACATTCAATATTCAAAATATTTAAAGCATATATATAATTCAACAATAAAAAATGATACAAAAATATATATCCAAATAGATGGAAAGAGGAATATTGAAGCAAATTTGAAGGGTTTTCTTGAATAGAGGCTAACATTGTCGGTTAGAATCAGAATCGGAATGATTAATAATCAATTAAAAAAAAAGGAAATCAAATTACAAAAAAAAATGTAAAACGCAAAAAAAAAAAGAAAAAAAAGGAGTATTATCTTTGCCGCGAAATTTTGATACATAAATAATGACTCAATCTCTGCGTCCAAAATGTGTGTGCTGATTGAAGAACTTCTCTGGTCGAAGCTGTTCAAAGTTCAAGGAAAGTGGAGGTTGAATAAGTGTTTAATGAGTATCTCAAGCTACAAAAACATAAATTCCAGAAACAATTCTCAAAATTCAAATTCTTAAACTCACCGAGGGAGGCTTTTGATTAAAATCTTATTTTGATTCCAGTTAATAGCAACTGAAATTGACTTGGAAGGAGACTAGCTATGGTCAATGGCGAAAGGAGACTAGCAATGATGATGATGAAGAATTCTTAACGGAGACAACTAAGAAGCTGCTACGGCTACAGAAGCTACGGTGGCTGGTCCAATGATTAAAAATGTCGGATTCAACTTCATAGAAATATCGGTGGGAAAATTTCAAAACAATTACGGATATACATTTTTTTAAAAAAAATTGAAATTTTAGTTGTAACCATTTAAAATTGCTATCACAGTTACAATTGCCAAATTTTATAAAATATTAAATAAATACATATGGTTTCAATGATAAATATGACAAATAGAAAAAGTAAAACTTTATTATCATCATCATCATCATTTCAAAACAACCATTTTATTTTCATTCAAAAGAGTTTACTTTATAGCATTAGTTAGCCATTTATTTAATTTTTTAAATACTTTTAGAAAAAAAAATAAATAAAAACTAAATTTTCAAACTTATCATTAAAATAATTATTTTTTGAAGTAAGCATTTTATATCTTTTATATGTATATGTAAACAAGGTTTTTATATCTTTTATTTGTATATGTGAACAAGGTTTTTTTTTTTTTTTAATATTATGGTTAATTTAAAAAAAAAGTTTGCCAATTTTTTCGATTCATTGGTCCATATTTGCCAATATATATATAAAATAATTGATCTAGTTATGCTTGGAATTTCCGCTTTCCACTAAAAAAAAGGAAAAAAAGAGCTTGGGTTTTAACCTTGGAAGCCCAACATAATTAATTCAAAAGTCAAAGGGTTTTTTGAAAAATAGCCACCCTACAAATCCAAACTTGAAAAATAGCAAAAAAAATTTTTTTTTTTTAAATCTACCCAACTGTGGACAAAAATACAATTGGCTAAATTGAAAATTATGAAATAGTTTTTCTCTTATCCTTTTCTTTTTTCTCATTTCTCAAACAACATTTTCACTTTAAAAAAAAAAATCTCGCATCTCATCTGCTTTCACTCTCTTTTTCTTATATTTTCTCACTTTTGATACTAAACTCAGGTAAAAATTTTCTCTTTTTTCTTATTAGATGAAACATTGGTGCTAAATGATGTAAAATTGTCCAACTACTCTCGTATTCTTGTATTTTTTTTTCACTTTTGTATTTTTTAAAAGTTTTTTAATATGGTATATAATAAATTAGTTTATGAGTTGTTATATTTGAGTTTAAAAATATCTAGGTGACATATGATGTGAGAATGGGGGAAAATTGTGTACAACTGAAAAATCGTGAAAACCAATAAAATGGAGAAAAATTGGTGAAAAATATGGACCTCCGCCATTTTCTGCCAGTTTGTCAGTTTTCACTAGTCTTCCAATACTTTTCAGGTAGTTTTCAGATAGTTTTTCGATAATTTTCCTCAAGTAGGAAAACATTATATTTGGCGAAAAAAAAACAGAAACGGTTTTTTTAGGATGGTTAATATGTTTATTCAGTGTTATTCATATTTTTATATATTTATTAATTTAGTTTAACGTTATTCATTTAATTTTGTAGTAAAATGGAAAATGATGATATTGTAATTGCGATTTTATACAATGGAATATTTGTACAAAATGATGGTGTTAATTAGGCGTATCAAAATGGTAAAAATATAATGGTTTCCGTCGACAAAAGATGCACAAATTTAGAGTTAAAAAATGAGATTTTCAATTCTATTGAGATAGACCAAAATGAATATTTGCTAAAGAGTATTTATTGCATGTGTGAAAATAAAGAATTTAAGGTGACACGGTCAACTACACAACTATATGAGGTTGTGTGTTTGGAAAATACTTGTAAATGGCAGCTGCGTCGACCAAATCAAAAAATGAGGAAATATTTGTTGTGAGAATTTTTGATAATGTACACAGTTGCTCGTTAGATATTGTGCATCGAGAATATAAGCAGGCAAGTAGCTGGGTTATCAGGCAATGTATCAAATCTAAATATAAAAGGATTGCACATGTTTACAAACCCAAAGATTCAACATGACTTTCTGCAAAACAATGGGGTGAGTATAAGCTACAACAAAGCATGGAGAGATAAAGAATATGCACTCAACAGTATTAGAAGATTTCTGAAGGAGAATTTTGCTAAGTTGTCTGTCTACTATTATAAGTTAATGTCGAAGAACCCTAAGACTCTTACACGTATCAAAACAGATGATAATAACCATTTTGTATATTTCTTTATGGTGATTGGAGCATGCATTAAAGGATTTATATCCCACATAAGACCTGTATTGGCTGTTAATGCGACTACTTTGAAAGGGAAATACAAATGAGTACATGTATATTGCAGTGGGTATGGATGATAATAAGCAAATATATCCTTTGGCTTTCAGCATTGGAGATGGAGAGAACGAGCAAGCATATACATGGTTTTTCCAAAACCTCAAGAAAAACAAAATGTATCATTTTTTTTCTTTTCTTTTAATTGGTTATTGATTTTAAAAGTCAATACGTTATTTGTTAAATCCATATTCATCTTATATGTTAATTATCATTAAGATATATATAGGGTTAATTGAATTTAATATATATATATATATATATTACGTCAAACCCTATTTTAAAGAAATGTCACTAATACTTGTACCATTGTATGAGACTTAAAGATTTTATAGGTAATAAATTCACCAGACTTCCATTCATTAAGTTCATGACATATTGTGTCTCCACTTTTATTTCTTTTACCCCAATACTAATTTGTTCATCTATTGAAAATTGATTTTCCAACTTGAGAAAATTAGTTTCCAACAGGAGTAAGTATTTTCTGACAATTCCCAATGGAAGAAAAAAGTTTTCGACAGAAGGAAAATGATTCGCTTGGAGGAAATTTTTTCCGTCAAGTGGAAAATTTTTCAGAAGCTTGAATTGACCTATATCTAAGGGGTTTGTGCAAATTGGAATTCTAATAAACATGCCACATTTTCTAGAAGATAAATTAGTTATCTTTACATCAAAATCCATCATTATCTTCGTTAAATGAATATCAAACCCATCATTATCTTTACATTTAAAAGGCTAATATAAGAAAAAAGATGCATCTATAAACATGATGAAATTAACAAAAATAAAGTAGTAGAAATGATATTTTGTTGTTCATGAATCAACCACCCAACTCATATGCTTAGTTCCTTGTTGCAAGCCTCATGAGCATACTTCCTCCTGAAGAACACTATGTCATCTTGTTTGAAACTCAATGGTAAACATAATAGATGGAATTGGTTCAGTTGCAGTATAGTACCACATTCATGTTGCAAAAGTGTTAATTGCTAGCCTGCATATATGATCTGATACTCGTATAGGACCTAAAGGTTCTGGTATATATGTATATAGATAAAGATGTGTCAGCCAAAAAAAATTTAAAAAAATGTCTTCAATTATTAGTAATTTTAAATAAAAAAAATACGTTATACTATCCAAATGATAGAACTACAATAAATATTCCCACATTTCCTAAAAACAAATTCCAATCAAAATTCTCACAAATTCTAAATGGAACAAACAAATTCTCAACCCAAAAAAAAAAAAAAAAAAAAAAATCCCAGTTACCTTCCAAATAAATATATCACTGCACCTTTTTGTCGGAATTTAGCTTTCTCTGCATCAATAATAGACTCCACCAACCTAACAACATTCTCCAACTTCCCTTCAGCATTTACAACAACATAAGCAATGTTTCTAACATGCTTCACTTCCTCTCTAGTCATTGCAATCCTGGCAAGAAAAGCTTCTTTAGTCTATGTCTTCCAATCAATCAACCTCTCAAACAAGCTTAGCTTCATTCGGTGCCATAAAAAAGATAAAAACCACAAAGTTCCCAAGTATCCTTCTCAATGTTTCAGCACCTTGACTATCAACTCTAAGCTGGCTCTGTCAAATATAAAAAAGAGTTTATCAAGTTGAGAGTTAGATGTGCAAGATAACACAAGAGAAGAGAACCACCATAAGAATTCTATCCTTTGGATAGGATTCTTTCTCAGGAAGGATAAAATTCCTATACAAGTACATCTCCATTGACGAAGATGACTTTTTTTTTGGTTTTGTTAGTTTCCATACGGTACAATTACTATGGGGTCACTTGGCACCAACACTTGGTCACCACCACCATTTTTATGTATCTTTTTTTAGTCCAAAAGCAACCGCTATAGCTAGCTTTTGTCCCCAACCTAATTAATAAGCTAAAATAAAAACTTTACATCAAATATCATATATATATTGGATTGTTCATCAAATCATGGTCTTCAATTTTTATTTTCTTATTTTTTTCAAATTGCCTATGTTATAATTTTGCAACCATAAAAAATTAGTGGAAACAAGCCAACTCCACTATAAATCTAGATAGTAACTAAACAACAATTATGGTTTCTAATCAGCTGCATGGAAAAGCCATGCATCTCAAACTTTTGAATGCCCAGTGGCAATATTGTTGAAAAGTTAACTCCAAGTGGAGACCAAGATCTAAAAGTTAGTAGGGAAAATCTCAGTTAAACAAACATTTTTGCACTAGAAAGCAGATAACAGAAAGTTCTAATGGGGAATAAGAAACGAAGAAGAAGAAATTAACCTTTTATTTTTTCATTGTTTCTATACCCTCCCATGGCCTTGAAACATACATGTTGATTTTTGAACTTAATAATTGTTTCTCATGGATTAGTATTACAGACTAAAGGGAAAATCTAAAAGAAAACTCAAAAGTGCTAGACATGACAAACCCAATAAATGACTGGATACACAGAGAGAGCACTAAGGAGGCAAGAGAGATTGAGCAAAAAATTCAGCCATGGAAGCCAAGCCACAAGAGCAATTGATTCGTCCTCGCCATTGATACAATTTGCGACTTTCTGAGAAGGTTTTTCTATTTCTTAGTTGATAGATCTAGGGCTTTTTATCTTTTATTTCTTATTTTCAAAAGGGAAAGTAGAAAACAAAGCCTTAGGGACAGTAGAGGAAAAAAAAAAAAAAAACCAAAAACGATAAGAGAAAAAAAGAAAAAAAAAATAGAGTTTTCGTCGAGGAAAAAAAAAATTATAAAAGAAGGGTATTTTGGTCTGAATGTATTAAAAGTTGGCTAGTGTTTAAAAAAAAAATTTTTTTGTCATTTTTCAAGTTTTGATTTGTACGGTGGTTTTTTTTCAAAAAAATCCAAAGTCAAAAACCTTATGATTTCAATGAAGCTCGAACATTTTATAATATGGCCCAAACCTAGTAGCCCAAATTCCCTAGACTCTTACATTCTCTTATCCATATATTAGTCTTAGTTGTGTCTGCATAGGTTCTTGCAGGTTGTTGGCAATATCGGCTATGATGTTCGAAAATATTGTCGGATCTCGCCTATTTAATTCTCTATTTTTGATGATATCAATAATATTGTCCATTCTTACTAGTTTCATCGACAAAATCGATGAGGGGGAAGATTTTCATTATCCTCACTATCGGTGTCGGCGATGGTGTTGTTTCGATATTGTTGATGATATTTCAATAAAGTCCACGATATTTTCAGTGCCATTAGATAGAATACATGTTGTTCGAATAAATGTCTGGCTTTTAATTGAATTGGAAAGTTAAACGATCCAAGGTTCATTATGTGGGTTTTTCATCTATGGCTGGTTAAGAGGTATTTTTCAAACTAACCATATAATTTTTATTTTTTTTTAATATTGAAGTATGGGAATACAAAACCCGAATCATTGTTCAAAAAAATTAAAAAAATAATATCTTATCTTTTTTCTTTTACTAATAGGGCATCAATTGCAATAAAACGCATATGTAGATACTATATTAAAACGCCAAATTATAGCAAAAATGTACATGTATATATATTTGTATGTATATATATGGTGAAGCTTATATTATATCTGATTTATTAGTTTCAGTATTAATTTATTTTATTAGTGATTCGATGATTTCAAAGAATGTAATTTAATCCAAGATGTTTAAAAAAAAAAATTAATTTCACAAAAACAATTAATTAGATACATAGAATTTATTAATAATTTAGTGATGAAAATAAAATTAAAAATTAAAATATTAAATTTTTTTAAGCTTTCATATTATAACCAACCGAGTCAAACTAAGCTCTATTTTTTCATGAACGAGCTAAGCTAATATTAAATAAAACGGTTCAAAATTTTTGCTAGATTCAACTGAACTTTTTTGCTCCTACAATTATTTGAATCAAGCTCGAATTCCATCTCTATGTTTAATCCTGTGAGAAGATGTACTAAAAAGACCTTGCAGTAACGATTAGAGCTTTTTGGATTTTTTTTTTTTTTAACCGAATCACATGCAATTAATTGAAAAGATAAACCTTATAATGGATTTGATTTTTGAAGGTCGGGTCAGATTGATATTATTTTTTTGGGTAATAGGCTTAGATTGATATGTATCTTTTTTGGGTAATAAGCTCATATCGACATCTGGAAATGCACGTTTATAATACTTCTCCAATTTGACCCAAAAAGTAATTATAACCAATTACTATGTCTGTAGGCTCAAACATATGCTTCTCTCATTTCAATTGAAATGTTAGACAATTTTCAATGGCATTGCAATTGGCAAGTTTTAATGTCAAAATATAACATAGAGTTAGTTTTTTACTCCTTCAATAAGATATGGTAAATTTTATTAATGGTATTTTTTGTGTCAAATTTGGCATTAAAAATGCAATGACAAATTGCAATGCCGTAAAATTGAAAAGCAAAAAATGCAATTTGGCATTAAACCGTAAAATTGAAAAGCAAAAAATTATTAAAAAAAAAATAAAATCAAATGGTAGATATATATGAACACGTATGATGGTAGGTAAAAAACAATATATTGACATGTAGAAGAATGGTTGATGAAAAAGTTTGGGTAAATCAGCAATTGATCCACAAATTATATTGCCATTTATAAGTTGGTCCCTAAACAATTTCTTTTTTTACATTTTAGTCCTCGATCTCGTTAAAACATTGCATCGTTAGTCCATCGACTTTATTTCATCCAAAAATCCAATTTTAGATGCACGTGCAAATCTTGTGGTAGGGACCAATTTGTAACATAGGATTAAGTTTGAGGATCAATATATAACCTTGACATAATTTGATGATTAAATATATAGTTAACTCATTATCACATTTAATCCTCAAATTATGTTAGGTGTTATAAACTAATCCTCAAACTATATTTTTTGTTACTAATTGGTCTCTAAAAGGATATGATTTTGGAGAGAGGGACTAACCGTGCAATGAAGGATATGATTTTGGATAGAAGGACTAACCGTGTAATGTTTTGACGAGTTTCGGATCTAAAATGTTAAAACAAATTCTTCATTGACTAGCTTATAAATGGCGATATAGTTTAGGAATCAATTATAAAATTTGCCCAAAAAAATTTGGTGTACATATTATAATAGTATGTAGAAAAAAAAATTTAATATATTAAAAAAAGGTTATAGATAAAATTTGGTTTATAATTGTGATTAGAATTTAATATTAACAATAATGTGATTAAATAAGCCATATATTTACCAATGTTATTTTATTGCATATGCCATTAGAGAGGCAGTGTTAAAATTTAGCATTAACATTGACATTTACCATTAGAGAGTTTATGCCAATATTAAATTTTGGAAATGTCAAGTACAAAATAGTATTTATCATTGGAGATACTCTAAGAATATCTTCAACAACTTTATAAAATGATAGAGCATTTTCAATGATGAATGTAGATTATTATTTATATGACATAAAAATTAACATTGTCTCTATTTATGTAGTATAAATGCACAGTCTATTAGATGGTGTGAATATAAGTCCCATATTGGCAAGACATGATAATCCTAAATGGTATATAAGAAGTTTACATATTGAGTTAAATTTTAAAGTGGAGCCCTACATTTAACAAGTAATATCAGAGCTCCATGTTGAGATAGTCTTCTTCACAAATCAACTTCAAATAAGTTTATGAGCATACCAGGAGAATGCCCATGAGCCAACAAAAGCAAAATAAGGTGTATAAGAGCATTGCCATGTCAGCAAACCCAAAAGAGTTAATACCATCATTTTTGTTCGAAACCTTGAAGCTTATGATATGTATAGTTTGGCCCAAAAACTTCTGAAAATTGCACCTTGACTCTAAATTTTTTGAAATTTATATTTTCAATGTAGAAGAATCAAATCCACTGTTTTGATTATTTCAGATGCATTAGTAAGCTCGGTTTTTGCTAAATTTAAACTCCAATTTTTTGATTAAGCCATTGTAGAGCAAATTGTCAATTGAGAAATCACCATTGGGAGCTATGACCAAGCTCATTGCCATTAATTATACATTTTGAAGACCTTGAATTGAAGATCTCCTAAGTTGCAAGGATTTGTTTGATTTCTTAGAAGCAAAAAAAACAAAACCTTGATCCAATTAAAGTAGCAAAATTGAAGAAGATGAATAGGAAAATGATCAATGAAATACAAAAATGGATCAATCATAGTGTCTTCAATCATGTTGTGGAGGAGATAAACATATATGCCCTTTTGAAAAAGTTGGAGGATATGTACTAGGCTAAGACCATTAGGAAATAAGCCCTGTTGATGAGGCGATTAGTGGCTTTGAGGTGAATGAGTGAAACTTCTATTGTCAGGACCCATCTAGGATCCCTTTTTGGAACCCTAAACAAGCCCTGATTCTAGGGAGATCCTACCGAACCGTCTTATGGAAAATTGGACAGTATCTCCCCTAAGGGTAGGACATGCCTTAAAAATTTCCTCCAAGAAAATGCTCTCCTCTATGATACCACATTTTCCCTCCCACCTTACTACAATAATTTCACAATTTGCGATACTTTGATATTAGACTACATAAAAGCATTTACTCAATAGAATGAACTAATGAGTAAAATCCAAAAATATACCTATAAATGTTCACGTCCATCCACACCACCCACTTGGTGCCCTACATTTCAATTCATTTCCAATATTAATCGTTTTACAGATATACCAATGCTTAATATAGAAAGAAGAATAATAAAACAACGCCACATTTACCATAATAATAGTAAGCATTTTAATGATAATAATAGTGTTAATATAATTTGTCCAAAAACTCACTTGCCAAGGGCTATCACATACTTGCCCGAGGGCTTATATACTTGCCTGAAGACTTTCCCACTTGCCTGGAGGCTTCCATATAATACCAATAATAATAATAATAATAATAATAATGATAAATGATAATAGTATGAAAAATCTAATAATAATGATAACATGAACAATAATAATAATAATAAAGATTAAATAATTAATAATCATAAAAAATGGAATTAATACTAAAAATAATAATAATAATTAAAGTAACAACAATCACAACTATGATTGTTAATAATAATAATTAACTAAATAATTAAATATAAATAATAATAAGAAGAATATAACAACCTTAATAATAATAATAACAATGACATTAAAATCAATTAAGAATATTATTAAAGTATCAAATCATGAATATATAAAGTAACATAAGATAAAATAATATTTTAATATTCATAGCATATAATGAAATATGCACACTCATAACGGAGGTACATATGATACCATCTAACATGATGCGCGATCCATGATTCCAACTGTCGCGGGCACTATACTACCACTACAGACCAAGATGGTTGCCCATATTGGCTGTCCGATCCCCTAGACTTGTAGGTAGTATAGTTACAAGCCTAGCTCTACATGGACCACATCGGATCGTCGTCTCCATATGGTGTGGTATATACAAACACAATATAATATACTAGAACATACTTATATATGTATATGAAAAGATACTTGATGCACCATACTATATACCAGTAATACCAAATGGTATCCAGCATTTTGAGTACGGTCTAACGGGAGGTTAAAGAGAGAAACTTGCAAACGACGCCACTGCTTATAAAATGCCATGGCTAATTGGTCGACCATACTGGTGGCTTATGCTCACTGTGCACAATAATTGCCATGCCTAGGACCCATAGCTCCCATAGGATGGCCACACATATATGCACACTAATCTATAATAACAACCATCCTGTGGCCAAGGGCAGAGACGGTTGGTGCTCGATTTGTATTAAACTTGCCTACCCTCACTAATCCGTAATGACAACCATCCTGCAGCCAAGGGCGGAGACGGTTGGTGCTCGATCTATATTAAACTTGCCTAACCCCACAAGAACGACCATGAATGAAACTTGCACGCTTAATAAACATCCATCCTATGGCCAAGAAGGGGGCGGCTGATACTAACTGTACATATATACTTGTCAAACCTTAGGTCCATGGTGCCACAGGATAATCAAAATATAATAAACAATCATCCTAGCCCTGGAGGGGGACGGCTTATGCGCACTATATAAAACTTGCCAACCTTCAGGTCTCTAGCATCTCACAGGACGACAATACGAACTTGCGTGTTTATCAGTAATACAGTACTGGTAGGTGTATGGTGCATAAAAAATAAATAAAATTTATAATATTATAAAATTTGAATTTTTATAAAATTAATCAGTTTACATAATCCATCTCTACCACCAGAAAATCTAGTTTATGGATAAATTAATTAATTAATCAATTAATTAATGCATAAATATATTTTCAAAATACTAAATTTTAAATGAATATTTTTCTTTAAATCCCTAGAATCAATTTACACCAAACAATATAAAAAAAAAAAAAAAACATAAAAATTCATACATAACTAAAATCACATAAATGCATTACTTATGCATCAAAATTTCAACATTTAAATCAGCAATAAATTTAATAAATATGAAACCATAATTTATAAAATTAATCTCTTTCACAATAATTCAATTCCATAAATAAATAAACACATAAACATATATATATATATATATATATCACGGTAATTTAATATAATCAACTCCTCAACCTTCAAATCGATTCATTCCAAATATCAGTAGAGCCACATACAATTTCACATATAATAATAGTATATAAAGATACATTCTATTAGATGTCAAAACCTCATAGTAAAATTAATAATAATTTAACAGCAATTTAAAATTTACAGCTTCCCAGCTTCTTGAAAACATTAATTCAAGACCACATTCATTCAATTCAACACAATCTGGCATCTTCAATATAAGTAATAATTATTTAAATATTAAACAGATACACTTTTCAGATTGCCACATTAAAATAATAATATTTTACTCAAAAATGGCATCATTCAAAATACTCCACCATAATTCGAAAATAAGGTACCAAAAGAAAGCTAATGTGACAAGGAGCACATTTCTAACCTTCATTGGCCACAACCTCGCAGGTGGTGG
This sequence comes from Ziziphus jujuba, assembly GCF_031755915.1. Taxonomy (NCBI): domain Eukaryota; kingdom Viridiplantae; phylum Streptophyta; class Magnoliopsida; order Rosales; family Rhamnaceae; genus Ziziphus; species Ziziphus jujuba. Next base: position 4,331,190 of record NC_083381.1, on the reverse strand, counting down.
CCGGAATTTGATCGGAAAATTTTGGCTGAGTTCCCTCTCCATATATCTCACAAATGGCTTAAAGTTTGAGCAAATGGAGGTCATTTTTGGAACCAGAGAGTTGAAAACTAGGGGGGAAAGACCGATCCCACGGTCAAGAACTGCCGAAAAGTGGGCCAACTAGAGGACCGCCAATCGCCGGCTTTGGACGGTCAATCCTGATGTGTTCACAGGCCTAATGGCCGGAAATTTGGCCACAACATCACCTAGCCGTGGGCTCGCAAGCCCACAACCATGTGTCACCGTCCAGCAACTCAAACATGACCAAACGGCCGATCAAAGGAGAGAGGGAGGAGAGAGTCAAAGGGGGGGGAGGGGGGGAGGGAGGGAGGGAGAGAGAGAGAGAGAGAGAGAAAGGTCTCTGTGTGTGTATCTATTTTTCTCCTCTTTCAGGCTTGGGAAGAAGAAGAAGGAAAAAGGAAAAGAAAAGGAAAGAAAAAGCAAAAGAAAAGGAAAAGGAAAATAACAAAATAATATAATATAATGTAATAATATTTTAACAAGATGACATATGGCATTTTTCTAGACATGACATGTGGCACATATCAATTGGTGACACGTGGTGTAATTTAAAGACTTCTTTGAGTACTCTACTGCTTAGTAAAATCAGTCCTGGAAAAAAATAAATGTAGTACAGATCCATAACTTTTCAACCATAGGTCTAAATTAAGCTGCCACCAATCTACAGACTCATATCGACGAGTACTTTCATATAAACATGGGTCAACAGCAATATGTATGTAACTCAAAAGTCAACAGTGAACTTGTTGACCAACCCGGATCGTATCTTGTTTCGCTCATAACTTTAAACAGTAGCTATATTTTTTACATGCTACTAATGTAACATCCCACATCGGTTGGAGAGGGGCACGAAGCGGTCTTTATAAGGCTGTGGATACCTCTCCCTTCAAGATGCGTTTTAAAAAAACCTTGAGGCCGAGGGGGAGAGAGGGAGTGAACCCTGGGCCAAAGAGGACAATATCTTGATACGGGTGGTACTGGGCTGTTACAGTTGTAACACCCCGTCCCAAACTGCATCGAAATTTTTGCACGTTGATCGAGATTGATCGTTGACCGAGTGGGTCAAAAGTTGTAACAGCCCAGACCACCCGCATGCAATATTGTCCGCTTTGGGCCCAGCCCGCACAGTTTTGCTCTTCCCGACCCCATTACAACAATGGGTCACGAGAAAAGGCCTTGCAAGGGAAAGGTATCCACACCCACTTATATGGCATGCTTCGTTCCCCTTTCCAATCGATGTGGGATGTTACAATCCTCCCTCCTTAGGGCCCAGCGTCCTCGCTGGCACACCGATCCGGGTCCGGCTCTGATACCACTATAACAGCCCAGACCACCCGCATGCGATATTGTCTGCTTTGGGCCCAGCCCGCACGGTTTTGCTCTTCCTGACCCCATTACAACGATGGGTCACAAGAAAAGGTATCGCAAGGGAAAGGCATCCACACCCACTTATATGGCATGCTTCGTTGCCCTTTCCAACCGATGTGGGATGTTACAAAAGTTGACTTTTTGTTCCAGTTGAATTTTCTAGTTGACCATGGTACTGCAGCGAAGTACATAATGCCCCGAGTTCGTAGACTAGTAGCACATCGAAAACGGAGCTACGGTTTGAAAGTTATGGGCGAAACAAGTCGAGGTACAAACTGTCCAAAAGGTGCCGGGAGTTGACTTTTTATTGTTGTAGAATTTTATTTTGACTTTTGTATGGTTGTAAAGTACTCGTCGATATGAGTTCATAGACTAGCGGCACGCTTAAATTGGACATCTTGTTAAAAAGTTATGGACATGTGAAGTTTTCCGAATACCGTAATATTTAATTATATCTGGCTTAAGTGCATAGTGACACCACGTGTCGACATCTGAGAGGTCCACGTGGGTGAACAGTGTCACCCACAGTGGCTTTTATTTGGCAAAACGACGGGGGAGGAGAGAGAAAGAGAGAGAGGAGAGAGAGAGGGAGAGAGAAAATCGCCGGCCATCGGAGTTGTCAAATTTTCCGGCCGATTCTTGCCACACGCGCCAGCCAGCCAGGAGCGCCTCCCCATTCCCGACCAAACCCCAAAATTTCACAGCCAACCGACCGGCGACGTGCTCAGATCGGGGCTTTTTCGGGCGGCGGCGCCAACTCCTTCAACCACCGAGATCTCCACATTCCGGCCTCCATTCTTGTCACCGACGGTACCTTTGAGACCCTCTCCCTTCAGGCTACAAAATCTCCAAAAATCTTGACCATCAGCCACCGCACGCGCCGCCGGCGGTGACGGTTGCCGGTGACCGCGACGGCTCGCCTGAGAAATCCCTATTCCGGCGAGTACCCAGTCCCGTCTCCGGTCCCTCCCCACTGATTTCGACCCCCTGAATCCAAATCCGGGGTCCTTTTCCTTCAATTCGCGATGGTTTGAGAGGATCGAAAAGTTGAATCCCGAAAACTTTCCGCCGAGATTCCGGCCACCACCGGTCCGATCTCCGGGAAGTAAGACCGGATTTGTAATCCTCGTCGCTCAAGCTTCGATTCGGTATATTACTCGCCAATTTTGGTTGTCGTTTGTGTTCGTTCCCCGAGTACCCAATTGGGTGTTACCCGATTAAAATATTAATATAATTGGTTTTGTGTACTGTGGATATTTTAGGTGCACGTGGGGGTAATGGAGTTGATCCTATGGAGGATCTTGATTGACATACGTGCTTAAGGTGAGTGACCCACCTTAAAAACTATTTTTGGGTGATGATTTATATTTATTTGGTGATATTTGAATATTTGGAAAATATATGTATGTGGTTGGAATTTTATAAAATTGGGTATTTATTTTATAATGTCAAATTTCGGATGTTTGGTTATATGCATACATATATATATATATATATTTTGATGACATGATTGAATATTGGAGAAATTCAAAGAATTTATGATTTAAATTCTGGATATTACTGTTATTATTTTTACCGAGAATTTTCATGCACAATCAAGGGCTTATGAAGAGAAAATATATTTAAATATTTTTTGTGAGCCTTATATATTATTTTGGAGGAAAAAATTGATTTAAAGGATTTGAAGAAAAATATTGGTATGATGGTACTGTATGTTTTAAAAAGGTAATTATGCATTTATAATGTGAGGTGGTTGATTTCATGGTTTTGAGTAAACCATATTTCTTTTCTGTATTGATGATTTATGGTGAGAAATGCAAGGAATGTGGGATTGGAAATTTTTATAACTCCCATGGTAAATTTCGAAAATTTTGGTAATAATAAAAATGGGCTATTGGTATTTATTTTCTTTTAATTATTTTAGACGCACTTATTCAGTACTGATGTTCTGTACCGTACATGAGATTGTGATTAGCGCGCAGGTTTTAGTCTCCCGTGAGTTACCTATGGACCTGAGAGCAGGTCGGTTTAGTATAGTACACATAATCGCCTTCCTCCTAGACCGGGATGACAGGTTTTAGCAGCGGCGCTGTCGAGACGCCAAAGCGACCGTATGCCGGTTCTATCTTTAACCCCCGCCTGAGGGTGCTCGGGATGCTGAGTACCGTAGGGCATCACTGGTATATAGTGTGGTGCATCAGGCTATTTCGATTTAAAATTTTAAGCTTATTATTTGGAAATACTATTCAATTAAAATGGTTAAGTTATTAAATTTTGCCGTTTATTTCAAACAAATAATTTTTTATGGCATTTTTTTATATGATTTATTAATTATTATTCAAAATTTATTTTATTCCGGATTATTTTTCTGAGTGCATTGGATTCCAAAAATTGTTGCATTTTATTGGTAATTATTGATTAAATATTTTCATATAAATTGTGGAGCTCTATAATATTATTTGCATGATTTTGCATTTTAAATGTTGATATTCCATTTAGTTATTATTTAATTAATTATTTATTGGCTATCTTGATTTTGGGAAAATATAATTGCTGGGTTTTGTGAAATGTTTTAAAAGGGGAACCTTTCCAACGGAGTGAACCGTGAGGGTTTTGAGAGTAAATATTATTTTCAATTAATTATTATTTATTTACTCATTTATTGTTAATTATTCAAATATGCTATAATTTTTGTTACTATTATAATTGTACAGTAGATAGGGTCACTCACTGAGATGATTAGCATCTCACGTTTTAAATTCCGTTCCCTTAGGTTCGGGTTGGTAGACGACATCAGAATCAACTCGACGTTTGTTGCTTTTGAGTTTCAAGAGTTATGCTTCCTTGTATTCTATTGTATTATTGTTTCCTATTCTATGTTGTATAACTTTCACACTCATCTGTAACTTTGATGCCCTGTACACATACTGGACCTATTATATTAATACTGCATGAATTTCCTGTTTATTTTATCGGAGTGCTGAAAGTTGTGAATTAAATTGTAGTAATGTGGGAGGAATAAGGGGATGTTTCTAGAAGTGTGTTTTCAATGCAGGAAAATTGTGGTAAATCCAACCCTTAGGGGAGGTTCTGCTGGATTTTCCATTGGAGGGTCCGGTAGGGTTTCCCTGGGATTAGGGCTTGTCTAGGGTTCCGGTGAGGAATTTTGGACCGGTCCTAACAACTAATATACGGATTCGGATCGTTGCATACTTCGCAACAGTACCTCAATCAACCTAGAATTCTATTTAAATCAAAAAGTTAAAGTTTGACCCTCTGGATCAACGGTGGTCAAACCCGATCAGCCTTGGTCAATGTGAGAAAATTCTGGTGTACTTCGGGATGGGGTGCTACATCTATAGCCAAGAACACTTGTAAAATTTAGCGCTTGGTAAGTTAGCTATCTATGGTGGAATTACAGCTGGGAGATGAGGAACAGGTGCTTGTGCTTCTTAGCTCTTTTTCAAGTAACTAAAAGATGTTGATGGTCTCTCTGAGCAATTCGGCCATAAACGGCAAACTTACTATTAATATCATTACAGATGCTCTATTCAATGATAAGACCAAGCTAAAGGACGTAAGCAATGACCAATCACTTGCCTCCATCACATAGAATCAGGGAAGACAATAAGGAGGTAGTCGACGCAGGGGAAAGGTAGCAGTACAATTAGTCAAAATTTTATAAGTAGTTAAATATTAAAACCAATTCTCATGGGAATGATATTCTTTTATTGCTCCATTACTTGATACAACCCATATACTTATGGAATTTTCACTTCAAACCGGCTGATCTTGGGGTGGGCAAAGTGATGGTTAGGCGCGTGTAGCATTTATCCATTGGAAAACAGATCAAAACTAATGAAAACCACGTCTGTGAAGGTCAAGTTCATGGTGGGTCATGGGTATCCAGCTGGATCTGGTTTGGATCACATGTTTCCTTGGAATTTTAAGGTTCACTCCCCCTAAGACACAATTTCCAAGTATTTATAGGTCTTTGGGTTAAATAAAGGCAAAAACTATTTGGTCAAATAAGGGCAAAGCTAAGTATGTTTTTGACATAAATTAAATTACTAATAAATAAAACTTTTAAAACCATAGCTTTTTAATTGAAAATCATAAATAGGCATATCACTAGTCTGTGAACTTATATTGACAAGCCTTATGCAATGGTTCAAGAGTCAAAGCTAAAGTTCATCTCCTAAAAAAGGTCAAATTTGATCCCATTTAAGGTCCAATTTAGTCAAACTTAGTCAAATTGTCTAAAATTTCAAATTTAAGTTATTTTCATGGAACGAATCATTACACGATTGCTTAAGTTTACACTGATTATATTCCTTCATATATTTCAGTTTTTGTTGATGTTTTAATTTATATACTTTATAATATTTATACAAATATTAAATTTATTATTGTCAAAAAAAATATAATAATGGGTAGGTAGACTTGTTACTTATAACACTAATTTTTCCTTAAGAATGGAATAGGTAGATTTGTCTAATAAATTTTTTGATATTATTTGTTAAATGTGAATTTTGCATTTTTATTTGTTTAATTTTGTAAGGTAATTAAAAGATAAAAAAATAAACTATAAGAAAGGTTAGTTGAAAAAATAAAATTTATAGCAGTTTAAGGTTTTTGATTTAATGCTATAGCCGATTCTAAACATCAATAACATTTATTAATTGCTCCACAAAAATTTTAAAAAATTGAAAAAAATAAATTTAATAGATTTTTGCAAAATTTTTCAAAACTTGTACGAAAATTATGAATTTTTTAATTAAATTATGAAGTAATTAATATGGATATTTTAATAAAAATTTCTATGAAAATTATGAAGAAATGGATTAAATTTTCATAAATATTATAAAAATTTAATCAATTTCTATTTGTGACCCAAATTTTCTTTCCGCTAATCAAAAACAAAAATTTTACTACTTTTTCAAGTTTTTAAACCTTGCATACAATAATTCATTGAAATAGTTAAACTACCTCACTGAAAGAAACTGAATGTTAGTTGGTTCCTTGGGAGAGTTTTTCAAAATACATATTACTACAATAATTCATTCTAATAACACTAAAGAAAGACTCCCCTTTTCGCGTTCTTTTTTTTTTTTTTTTTTTTTTTCATGACTTTTTCAATTTTTTAAACCTTACATACAATAATTCATTGAAATAGTTCAACTACCTCATTGAAAGAAAGTGAATGTTAGTTAATTCCTTGGGTGAGTCTTTCAAAATACATATTACATGCAATAGTTCATTCTAATAACACTAAAGAAAGACTCCCCGAGACTTTTCATGTTCTTTTTTTTTTTTTTTTTTTTTCTTTCACGATTTTTTCAATTTTTTAAAACTTGCATACAATAATTCAATGAAATAGTTCAGCTACCTCGCTGAAAGAAATTGAATATTAGTTAATTCCTTGGGTGAGCCTTTCAAAATACATATTACATATAATAGTTCATTCTAGTAACACTAAAGAAAGACTCCCCGAGACTTTTCGTGTTCTTTTTTTTTTTTTTTTCCCTGTGCTCGATAAAGAAATAACTACGGAGAAAATTTTTCAATCGATTAAAACGTATAATAAGTGGATCAACTTTTTCTCTTTTTATTTATTTATTTATTAATTTTTATGCGAGAAGGAAATGTAAACAAAATATGGATCAACTTGATGAGTAGAAAATATAAACAAAATGACCTAATACGTCACAGCATCTTTCTCTTTTCATTTATTTATTTAATTTTTATTTCCGATACCACTAGTGGATCAACTTGATGAGTATAGAATAAATAAAATGACCAAACACGTCACAGCAACTTTTTCACTCTTTATTTATTTTTTATTTCCGATACCACAAGTGGAGCAGCATGATGAGTATAAAATACAAATAAAATAACCAAACACGTGCTGTGACTTTCTTTTTTTTCTTTTTTTTTTTTTGGGGGTTTCTTTCTTTGGCGTGCGAATACGAGTCTCATCTCATCCCACGTAGGAAGGAAACAAAGCAACCCTGAGTTTTGGAAAAGTAAATTCAAAAAAAAAAAAAAAAAAAAAAAAAAGACATGCGGAGTAAGTGAGAAAATAAAGAGACAATTCTAATTTTTTGTTTGATGAATATTTGTTGAAATCTATTTCTTTGAGTGAAGTTAATTCGTAAGCCTCTAAATGTTATCTTGAAAAGACCATTGATTCCGTTTTTCTTCGTTTATTCTGAAATATCTTTCTACATAAAATTATCGACGTCTATTCGCTGCATTATATTTTTATTATTTGCTTTCTTGTCGCTTGCCTATTTAATTGCAGGAGGCGGAAATTGGTGTTATTCCAGTGTGAAAGTTAATTTTTGAGTTCTTCAAAGACTAGTTAAGAGAAGAGAATGGACTCACACAGATCCAATATTCGGCCCCAAGAGACAGATATCATCATCATAGATCATCGGCTATACAAGGCAGCAGCTAAGGGCAAAACTTCTGCATTTGAACAATATAAAGATCGTCTTCATCGCTTACTGACTCGAGGTAGGAATACAGTCCTCCATATCCATTTCAAAAACAGATTATTACTCGCTGAAAAACAAAAATCAACCAACTTTGGGTTAGAGATACTGTTAAGATGTTTACTGCACTTAATAATACCGGAAAAGACATTGATCCTGAAACAAAGTCAGCCAAATTTCTGAAAAAGATCCTTGAGATGTGTCCAACATTGTTGACGCAACAGAACCATATCGGAGAAAATCCACTGCACGTAGCAGCAAAATACGGGGATATTTTTGCCGTGAAACTATTTATTGATCAATGCGCAAAAAGTGTTAGAGTTGGGCCTACAAGTGTGAATGATTTGGGTTTTTGGTTGTTGAGTTTTATTATAATATTTTTTTTTATTTAAATCAAATAATATTTTTGATAATAGTGGGAGAGAATTTTAAAGGAGAATAATTCTTTAGTGAGAGTTTGAAGGTTGCACGTACTAAACGTTCTTTTCAATTTTTTTATTTTTGGAAGGAAATACAGAAAAAAAAAAAAAAAAAAAAAAAAAAAAAAAAAAACAAAACGTGTGGTAAAGTGAAGGTACACAGTGAGTTCGAAGAGAAAAGCTTCAGAGATGCTGAATCTGAAAGCTTTTGCAGCCGTTGTATCCTGGGAGACGTTCGCTACAAAACTCCTGCATTGGTGGGTGTAAAACGTCTTAAGGACACTGTGGTATCACACAGGCCTCGGTCAACCTTTCTAGAAAGTAGATCAATTTCAAAGACCTACAAGTTCTAAAATGCTTTATTTATTTTGTATTTATTTTTATTTATTTTGTATTAAATTGTCTACATGTATTTACATATATTTATCGATGATATTTTTCCAACAATCTTAAGACGTTTTAATAATTTTATATATGTAAATATAATGTGGAAATTTAAGTTGTCTATTATGTTATTGTTTGCTGTGTGTATATTGCATTTTTATGCTTATATATATAGATTGATTAAATATTTCCATGTGTGTTTCACTGTTGAAACAAGAGAAGAAAAAAAAAATTTATTAAACCCGTGGGTATAAAAATTTATGGGTAATTATTAATTTTTTGTTTTTGATAAAAAATCTTTCCAAAATTGAATTGCTCATAAATTTTTAAACCTTTTGGTGTATTTTTGGTAATTTTTTGGCCACTAGAAGAGTGGAAAATAGAAGGAAAATTGTTGCTGGGTCGTATGACCCGTTTACCAGAGAAACTGGGTCAAAACGACCCGGTTGAAGATTGAAGAAGAAAAGAAATAGGGTTTAGGCTGTATCTGAAAGGCTGGGCCGGTTTTTCTAATTTTATTGGGTCAGGCCCAGTTCTAAAGCCCAGACCAGGTTGGAACAGGCTACTGTTCAACCCAGGACCCAGGCCCGATTGAGATCAAGGCCCAAGAGAAAAGGTCCAATGGCAAATGGGCTTGCCATGTGTCGCCAAAGCAATGAGCCACGTGTTGCCCAACGGGTGGAACACGTGTCGACCTGACACAAATAACACGTGTCTCCTTCTTGGATGGCCACGTTTCATGCTTTGGACAGTCCACGTGTCGACTTGCTACAGGTGACACGTGTCTGTCTATAGTATCGACACGTGTCGTAAATAGTGCCAACATGATCGCCGTGGCATATCCACGTCATCAAAGTTATGACATGGCACGGTGCCACGTCAGCATGGTTATAACGTGGAGGTGACACCTCACCATGATGATCATGTGGCGGGGCACCACATCAGCGGTCTGATGACGTGGCATGGTGCCACGTCTGCCGAGCGATGCTGCGGCGTTGTGCCACGTCAGCAATGTGAATATGTGGCGGTTGCCATGTCAGCGGCAGGATGCCACATCAGCCCTAGTTGCCACATGGCAACAACCATGCAGCCGTTGATGCCACGTGTCATGAACAGTACCGATAAATAGTATCGTGAATAGTGCTATGAATAGTGTTTTTGGGTGTATACAGTAATTTTTTGTGGTGTATTCAGAAACCCTAAAAATCACTTTTTTGTGTGATTTCCTTATGGAAATTGCGTATAATTAGTTTGTTAATATAGAAAATAACAACTAATTGATTTTTGTTTTGTGATGTTACAGAAATGGCAAGTGGAGACAACAGGATTGTGCCCACTCAAACTTCTGGAATTTAGATGCCTCCTTCTACTAGTCATGCAGAGAAACATGAGAAGTTTAATGGAGCAAACTTCAAAAGGTGGTAGCAGAAGATGCTATTTTATTTGACCACCCTGGGATTTGTGCAGTACTTGACTGAAGATGCGCCACCCAGTAATGAAGAGAGTGATAAGGAAACTCTCATGGCGGTGGATGCATGGAATAATTCCGATTACTTATGTCGGAATTATGTCCTGAATGGCCTGTCTGATGCCCTGTATGGTGTATATTGTGGCACGAAATCAGCAAAGGAGCTGTGGGAAACACTGGACCGAAAGTACAAGACCGAGAATGCGGGTTCAGGAAAGTTTATTACAGGCTGATTCTTGGACTACATTATGGTGGATGCAAAGCCAATAATGAATCAAGTACATGAGTTGCAAGTACTGATTCAGGAAATGCTTGCTGAAGGGATGATAATGAATGAAGCATACAAGTGGCTTGCATGATTGAGAAACTACCTTCGAGTTGGAGTGACTTCAGGAATTATCTGAAGCACAAGAGAAAGGAGATGGATATGGAGGCTCTTATTAGCAAGCTTCGCATAGAAGATGACAACAGAAAGTCTGATAAGAGAACTTCGAAGGCCGTGTCGAAGGCTAATGTTGTGGAGCATGGTCAGGGCTCCAAGAATAAGAAGCAAATTGGAAAAGCTTCTAAGCTATGGCCAAAAGGAGGAATCTCCAAGAAGGCCAAATTTCAAGGCAGGTGCTTGAACTGTGACAAGATGGGTCACAGAGCTACTGAATGTAGGCTGCCAAAAAGAAAGAGGAACCAGGCACAAGTGATGGAGGACATCACTAAAGAGGTTGACGATATTGACCTAAGTGCTGTGATATCTGAGGTGAACTTGGTGGGATCTAATCCTAGAGAGTGGTGGATAGATACTGGTGCGACCCTCCACGTGTGTTCGGATAGGAGTATGTTCACTTCCTTCAAACCAAAGAAGAATGGGGAGAAGCTGTTTATGGGTAACTCCGCTACCTCAGAAATCCAAGGTAAGGGCAAAGTAATCCTGAAGATGACCTCGAGGAAAGAGCTGACTCTGAATAATGTATTGTATGTTCCAGACATTCTCAAGAATTTGGTATCTGGATCGCTGCTGAGCAAACATGGTTTTCGCTTAGTGTTGAGTCAGACAATGTTATTTTGTCTAAATTTGGGATGTTTGTGGGAAAGGGCTATGTAGTTAATGGTTTATTTAAACTAAATGTAATGACTGTAAAGCCTAAAGAAATGAATAAAGCTAGTAGTTCTTCTGTTTACTTGCTTGAGTCTTTCATTTTATGGCATGGTAGACTAGGACATGTTAATTTTAATTCTCTGCGGAGATTAATTAACTTAAATCATATTCCCACATTTGAAATTGATTCAAATCATAAGTGTGAAACTTGTGTGGAAGCAAAATTAATGAGGTCATCATATCAAACAATTGATAGAAATAATGAACCTTTGGATTTAATACATAATGATATATGTGATTTAAAATTCGCACCGACTAGAGGTGGTAATAAGTATTTTATCACCTTTATTGATGATAGCACGAAATACTGCTATGTATATTTGCTTAAAAGTAAGGATGAGGCTATAGAGAAATTTATTCTCTATAAAACGGAAGTTGAGAATCAACTCAACAGGAAAGTTAAAGTGATCAGAAGTGATCGTGGTGGAGAGTATGTAACTCCTTTTGGAGAGTATTGTGCTCAACATGGCATAATACATGAAGTTAGTCCACCATATTCGCCACAATCAAATGGTGTGGCTAAACGAAAAAATAGAACCTTGAAAGAAATGATGAATGCAATGTTGATAAGTTCTGGAGTACCTCAGAACTTGTGGGGGGAAGCCATTTTGTCGGCAAATGACCTTTTAAATAAGGAGCCTTGGAAAGATAAGGTAAAGACACCCTATGAAGTATGGAAGGGAAGACAACCCTCCTACAAATATTTACGAGTGTGGGGGTGTCTAGCTAAAATAGTTGTACCTACACCTAAGAAGGTGAAGATAGGTCCCAAAACTGTTGATTGCATCTTCATAGGATATGCACAGAATAGTAGTGCATATCGGTTTCTTGTGTATAGGTCAGAAATTTCTGATATACACAAGAACACAATAATGGAATCGAGAAATGCATAATTTTTCGAACACATTTTTCCATATAAAGTGGAAGAAGGACCGAGTACGTCTAAACGAACTTATGATACTATGGATGATGTTAATCATGATAGTGATCAAGAACAAGAAACTGAGGTTGAGCTTAGACGTAGCAACAGAGTAAGAACGGAAAATTCCTACGGTCCGGATTTTCTTACTTATATGCTAAAAAGTGAACCTCAAAGCTTCCAAAAGGCCATAAATTCTCCTGAAGGGAATTTCTGGAAAGAAGCGGTTAAAAGTGAAATTGATTTCATCCTGCAGAATCACACTTGGGAGTTGGTAGATCTTCCTCCAGGTTGTAAACCTTTGGGTTACAAATGGATTTTTAAAAGGAAGATGAAAGCAGATGGAACAATAGATAAATACAAGGCAAGGCTTGTAATTAAAGGATACAAGCAAAAAGAAGGCCTTGATTATTTTGACATTTATTCTCTAGTCACGAGGATAAATTCCATAAGGATGGTACTGGCAATCGCAACATTGCGGGATCTTACAGTACATCAAATGGATGTAAAAACAGCCTTTCTGAATGGAGATCTAGAGGAAGAGATCTACATGGAGTAACCTGAGGGTTTTACTGCTCCAGGACAAGAAAGGAAAGTCTGTAGATTGGTAAAGTCTTTATATGGACTTAAACAAGCTCCAAAGCAATGGCATCAAAAATTTGATAATGCCATGCTAAAAGATGGGTTCAAAATAAATGAATGTGACAAGTGTATCTATGTAAAAGATACAGAGAATGGATATGTTATTCTATGTTTGTATGTAGATAACATACTCATAGTAGCTAGTGACGACAATATGGTCCGAACTACAAAAGCCATGTTAAATTCTAAATTTGACATGAAAGATATGGGGCTTGCAGATGTGATTTTAGGTATGAAAATCACGAGAACTTCGAATGGAATCATTCTTAGTCAAACTTATTATGTAGATAAAATACTGGCTAAGTTTAGTAATGATGATACTAGTATAGCCAGAACACCCATAGATATGAGTTTACACTTATCCAAAAATAAAGGAGAAGGTGTATCTCAAGTAGAATATGCTAGGGTGATTGGAAGTCTGATGTACTTGATGAGTTGTACCAGACTAGACTTAGCCTACGCAATAAGTAGACTAAGTAGATACACGAGTAATCCAAATGAAGATCATTGGAAAGGGATTGTTAGAGTACTAAGATATCTACGATATACTCGTGAATACGGACTGCACTATACAAGATATCCTGCTATATTAGAAGGATACAGTGATGCAAATTGGATATCAGATATAAAGGATTCAAAATCCACTAGTGGCTATGTATTCACATTAGTAGGTGCAGCTGTGACATGGAAGTCCTCGAAACAAACTGTGATAACTCGATCCACTATGGAATCCGAGTTTATTGCTCTAGATAAATGTGGTGAAGAGGCAGAATGGCTACGCCAATTTTTAGAGGACATTCTGAGGTGGCCTAAACCTGTGCCGGCAATAAGTTTACATTGTGATGGTCAATCTGCGATTGGCAGGGCACAGAATATTATGTATAATGGAAAGTCTAGACACATTCGTCGTAGACACAATTCCATTAGACAATTAATCTCAACTGGAGTTATCTCAATAGACTATGTAAAGTCAAAAGATAACATTATGAATCCGCTAACCAAAAGGTTAAATAGAGAACTAGTTGAGAAGTCATCGAGGGGAATGGGATTGAAGCCCGTGAATAATGTCAATACGATGGAAACCCAACCTAGTTGACTGGAGATCCCAAGATCTAGGTTCAATGGGACAATTCAATTGTAAATACTAGTATGGATCACTGTGGGGGGTTAATCCTCTGCCCATTCCTATGATGAAACAGTGATAAAAAGAGATTAAGCATAAAAGTATGCTTTTAATGATTCCTATAAGTGTGTGTTTAGTAATCTAGGCATAGGTATGCTGATTATATAAGAAAGAGGAATCACCTATGTGAGAGAGAAAAGTGGCCGCTTCAAAGGAGAATTATTTAGGGCACATTTCTTTAGAAACTCTCGCGGAACCAGGGAGGTGTTCAGGGCCAAAATGAACACAACAGTGAGAACTGAAGTGTATCAGGAAGGAATCATGTGTGGGCTATGTTGTCATTTACATAAAAGATGAAATGGTTCAAAGATATCGCTTCTATCATAAGTCAGTAAAGAAAATGTAGTCTCTCAAGGGAAGGTTCAAAGAGTAACATCTACCTATCCTATGCAGGGTCCGAGTGTAGAGCTTTACCGCTAGAGCCATGTTTGTATTTTTAAATCAAATCATTCATGTGGGGGATTGTTAAAGTTGGGCCTAGGCCCACAAGTGTGAATGATTTGGGTTTTCGGTTGTTGAGTTTTGTTATAATATTTTTTTTATTTAAATCAAATAATATTTTTGATAATAGTGGGAGAGAGTTTTACGGGAGAATAACTCCTTGGTGAGAGTTTGAAGGTTGCACGTACTGCAACGTTCTTTTCAATTTTTTTATTTTTGGAAGGAAGTACAGAAAAAAAAAAGTATGGTAAAGTGAAGGTACACAGAGAGTTCGAAGAGAAAAGCTTCAGAGGTGCTGAATCTGAAAGCTTTTGCAGCCGTTGTATCCTGGGAGACGTTCGCTACAAAACTCCTGCACCGGTGGGCGCAAAACGTCTTGAGGACACTGTGGTATCGCACAGACCTCGGTCAACCTTTCTAGAAAGTAGATCAATTTCAAAGACCTATAGGTTCTAAAATGCTTTATTTATTTTGTATTAAATTGTCCACATGTATTAACATATATTCATCTATGATATTTTCCCAACAAAAAATAATATTGGTAGTAGGGTTGATCATCATGTAGACAGTGAAAGCAGTTTCTGTCGGGTCAGCAAGCAGATGTTGTTGAGGATGAAGACTAAGGCCGGAGACACGGCGTTGCATGAGTCAATACTAATGGGGCTTAAGCTTAACAAATACACGGATCAGTGGTCGAAACATTGTGAATTGGCAGAGATTTTGTGTAAAGAAGATCACAGTGAGGTCATGTATGATCCTAATGCAGCAGGCGAGACTCCTCTGTATCTAGCTGTCAAGGCAGGATTTTTTTCTGTGGTAAAAAATGGGTTGCAAAACATAGATGCACAGACAACATCTACTTATTATGGTGGCTACGATGGCAAAACTATTCTGCATGAGGCAGTAATATCCGATTTTTTTGGTATATATATATATATATATTTAAGATTATTTATACATATGTTTAAGATTTAGTTTCGTATGATTTTTAATTTCATATATTTAATTGTTTTAGAAATCGATGCTATTCTGAAAAGAGGGAAAGAGTTATGCAGAGTAGCAGATGATGAAAAAGGTTGGGTTCCATTACATTATGCTGCAAACCTGGGAAAAGAAGTTGCAATTAAGAGGTTGTTAGAATGCGATCCATTTGCAGCAGGCATCAAAGACAAAAATGGTCAGATACCACTTCAAGTAATAGCTGATCCCAAAATTTGTCGTTCATTTATAAGAGAAATTATATCATGGTCTCCAGATTGTTGTGAATCATTATTGGTCGATGAAAAATTTTATCATGATCACCATGCTGCCACCGAGTTCGACAAGATCACAAAACAAGACTGACGAAATATCAAATACTTTGGTCGCAATTTTATGGAATTTCAAGGAGAAACCAAAAATGCTTTCAAGATTTGGACAAAGGTATGTATATTAGATGGTATATGTGCGACTAATATCCAAACTACAAAAACTTTATTTATTTATTACTATTATTTTTTATCAATATTTATTTATTGTTATTATTATCTTTTATGAATTTAGTCCGGTAATAATGGAATTTTCTCTGATCAATACAAACAAACTAGTCAAATACGCAAAGACAATGTTTAAATTAAATAGAACATATTATAACTTCAAAAAAAAAAAGAAAAAAAAAAGCTATGAGTTCTGTATGGTTGGCTTTATCAAACTAGTCAAAAGGACATGTACGATTCAACTAAACAGCAAAGAAAACAATAATTTAATGGGCAATGTGAGTAAGAATTTTGTAGTTCAAAGGATATTTAAATTGCAAAGGGAATCATTAATTTTTAGGGTGCCAAACCATATTAAATTATATTTGTACATATCAGGCCGGCTCAACCGATCTGGGGCTATGACAACAATAAAATGGCGAGTAATAAAAAACAATAAGTATTCAAAATTTGTCTTGTCTGGTTGCTTTGTTTGTTTAATAAATTTTGACAGGAAAAATTGCTAGCTAAAATATTAAAATGACAGTTATTGTCACATTCCTAATTCATATAAAGATTGTAAGATAATAAAAGATGGGAGAATGTTTAGAAAAAAGAACAATTTTGATAGAATAAAATTAATGTGCATTTACAATATTTAAAATATGAGAAAAATTAAAAGTTAACACTTGTTTTGAAAAGTTAGTTAGAGATAATTATTTATTTAAATATTTGATTGATTCTAACGTAGAAGTTAAAAAAATATTAATATGTCCCTACATTTCCAAAAAGATAAAAAACAATACTACTATATTTAACATAACAAATAATTTTTTATGTAAATAATACATATAATTAATAAGAAAAAATTTTTTTAGGTGGCCACCCTCTTTTCATCGTGGGGCCCTAGGCAGAAGCCTTATTTGTCGTACCCTTAAGGCGGCACTGGTGCATATATATATATATATATATTCTTTAATTTCTCTATTTTACATTTCCATAACAAGTTCAATTTGATGTCTTTCAAATAAAAAAGAGGGAAAAAAATAATAACAATAATAATAATAATAAAATAAGTTTCATTTTACTGGACATCTGTACTTGTATATATAATTTTCATCAAATATTGCAGGCGTTCAATGATCGTAAAAAGCCAGATGAGGAAAAGTTGTTGGACAAAGAATCAACTCTAGTGGTGGCTGCACTCATTGCTACTGTGACATTCGCAGCTGGTTTTACTTTACTAGGTGATTATTTGAGCGGCGGTGATAACCTGCCAAGCAACGCAGGCTCACAACCGGGCGCTGCTGGAAGTGCAGTTCTAAGCGAAAATGCAGCATTTAAGGCATTCCTTATATCGGATGCAATAGCCATGGCGCTTTCTAGTTGTGCTGTATTCATCCATATGTTCTTGGCACTCAAAAAAGATCGGACAAAGGACTCGTCATATTTCTTGCTCGCATTCAAGCTCATCATAGTGGCCATGGTCATGGTGATTGCGTTTATGACAGGCATTTATGCGGTCTTAGGATCTTCGAATGCATTCGCCATTGCTTCTTGCGTCTTCATCAGCTTGTCTTTCTTGCTTTGCATTCTCAATCTCACTTTCGGATATTTCACTGACTATGTTTATTCTTTTCTTGGCACATGCGTTTACTACATTTTACTGCCCATCTTCGTGATCTTCTTGCTCCTCATCATCGTACCCATCGAATATTTTCATCATAACATATACAGGAGAAGACGAGGAATTTTAGCTAAGGTATGATTTTTTATTTATGCTCTGATAAGTTGTCTTTTCTTTGTTGTTTTTTGGGTAAAAAATATTTTGCTCCCTTAAACTATTGTTTATTTTCCCAATATGCCCACAAAATTTTGAAAATCACCATATTGCCTTTTGAAGAATTACATATATATATATATATATAAATTTCTGTATCACTTCGGTCGATTAATAACGAACACCTCAACAAGGAACATTAAAAACGCTTTTCACAAAAATAAAAAATAAAAAATAAAAAATAATAATGAAAAGTAAAACAAAAAATAGAAAAGAAAAAAAACTAAGCGGGCTGTCCTCGAGGAACTGTAAGTATTACATTTTAGGTACATTAATTAGCTCGTTTTATTATGTTATTGTCACGCGTAGTCCCTGGTACATAAACATTATTTCGCAATTTGGTATTAATGATTATAATTATTATAAATATTATTATTCTTTTGGGCTTTTTACACAATAACCTCCAATGTCTGTTGACAGTTGCCGCTTTAGTCTTTATTTCATTTTTCATACAAAATTTTTTTTAAGTTTATAAATTTTTTTTGATAAATTATTTTCCATAAAATATATATAAGAGATTTTTTTTTTCCCTAATATTGCGGTTGAGAATTGGAATTTATGTCATTATCGGAGGAAGTATAGCTTTTACTATAGAAATATCTCCATAAGGATCACAAATCACTGATTTAAAATTTGAAAATCTTTACAAATAATAAAAATGTAAAATTTGTTTATGAAAATAATTTAAAATGGGTAAATTACACTTCATTTGCTTCCAAAATTACATTATTTTGTTTAGGAAGCCGTATTTTCTTTTTTTATTTAACATTTGATATTCTCTATTTTCAAAATCTTACATTTTAATCCACATCTTTTAATTTCATTAACATTTTTTCATTTTTAATTTCAATTTCTTAAAATTAATTTGTGAGATTAATTCCAAACCTAAAAATCTATACGGTACAGTTTAAACAGATCAATACATCAGCTTTTAATCCCAAACTACCACTGGATATCGTCGTCGAGCAGTGGTGTAATCAAAGCCATTTTGATCACCGAACATGCCGATGAACAATGACGGTGACGACGCTTCTAACGACTCTGTAAGCGTCTGTGCCATAGAATGATGGTATGGCGTAGACCATATAATCCTAACTGCTCAGGCAAGCAATGCCAAGCAGTTGTCATTATGCTGGCTTTTAAATTGTGCACAAAATAATTCCTGCTTTCTTTTTTAATATTATTGAATTGAATACTTAGTCAAAAAATGGTTCCCAATCTTGTACTTGTTATACGGTCAAATCTTTTATTTAATTCCTCAGTGCTAAGGATTTAAATTTACTGGAAGAGAAAGTGTTTTCTATGATTTTTAAATTATTTTATTTTATTTTTTTTGGGGTATATCTTTCAGTCTCTGAACAATGTTAAATTTTTTTAATAAATTCCTTGAAACAAAGCAATAAAATTTGACTACTTTTCTCGAATTTTCAATTGTTATATATATATATATACACATTTTACTTTTGCTTTGGTTTTGTCACTTTAACCATACAAATAAGTTGAACAGAATTTGATTTTAAAAAATGAAGAAGACTCCTTAGGCCCTCATTTATTCTACATAGAAATTTTATGTTTCTTTCTCTTTGTTAAAAAAATTCTCAGGATTCACAACCAGAAAATTCCACTGAGAGCATAGAACAAGAAAGTGATCTACCTCCAAAATCCAATGATTCAAGAAACCTGGAAACATTACCCGAGTGCAAAATTATCAAAAAGGGCCAACAACTTAGAGGCTGAAAAAGGCGATGACGCGGTCTGGTCCGACGAGCATTTGAGTAAGATAAAGTTTTTTATATGATATTCAGAGGCCGATAAAGGTAGACTTGAGTTAATATTGATTTCATGATTTAGGAACCTTCTGTTTGAAAAAAAGTTAGTGTGTATTAATTAATATGTTATACCAAATAATATATAAACACAAAAGTGATTAAATTTTATTCAAGCAACATAAAATATAAAAAGATATATCAATAAGGTAGAGATTAAAGAATAACCAATATTATAGTCGAGGCAAGAATTTGATTTTTTAAACTTTAAACAATTTTTGACTCTGCTGGTGCTAAACTGTGTTATAATGGCAATTGTTTTCAAAGCGATTATGACTCCCTTATCAGAATAGCAGCATTTTAAATAACAAGACTTGCACCAAAAATCTCTTCAAGACTCTCGAAGTAGCTTTGTCTAGGAAATTCACCGAAGCTCCTACAGAACATCTAATAGAATCTCTCTTAAAATATGAACATCCTTAAAAATTTCTACATCTTGCGTAAGACACAATAATATATATATATATACACATATCCATATCAACCACATCAACAGCAGCAATCACAACTACAAACATCCACATATATTATGATACTTACTATTTTCTTGGTATGATTATATTGAGAAAGTGGTTCCTAAAGCTAGTTGCTTGTGGTACCTTATTTGAGTAGCATTAGAACCTTACGTTTTTATCGAGTTGAAACATTTGTATTTAAGCAACATCATTTAGATTATTATCATTTCAAATTTCCAAGCATTTGCGGTATTTAAAATGCATATTGTTTTCGGTCACAGGGTTTAACGTATATTTAATTGCTCACTGTTTTAGCCAATAGAGCTACACTTTTTGACTACATGTTCTCTATAGATTGTGAACTTGATGTTGAAAAGCTTCATTATTTGTTTATGGTAGTATCGTTTTCCCATGTTATGACTTTATTTTGTGTATTACCTATTTTCATAGTTTCCAAACATTAATAGCAATCATAAACGTGAATTTCCTTTGTTGTTGAGGCTATGGTTTTGAAACCATTGATAATTTAAAAGTAAAAGATTGAATATTTTAACCTTTAAGTTTTAATATCTCATTGATTTTAATCTCATCAAGACTCCTCAACAATGGATGTAGGAATGGTTATAATTTCTGAACCACTACAAAACTTATGTTCGTGGTTGTATTTTATTTTCTCGGTTTATTGGCTCTTTTATCTTGTTTACTTTAAGTGTGAGTTCTTCAATTGAGAAGAAAATTCTTGCTGCAATTTAAAATAAGTTAATTTCCACTTGGAAACTCCACTATTTCTTAAAATTATAATTGAATACCGAACTTGCTAGTGTATTTTTTCTTCAAGCTCTAACGAAGCACAGTTTTGTATGATTCACATACTTGACTAGACACATAATAAAGAACTGATTAAAATCGTATAGTCAATAAGTTAGCTAATGTCTACAGGTAGTGTCTACAGGCAGCTTTGAGGGTTCCACTACCTTAAATAAAAGAAAATATAAATTTTTAAATCCAAACTAAAACGTACTCACATGAAATGATGAATAAAAGAAATCAATTGAAGTAATATCTTATCATATAGGTCACAACTCGATACCACCAACTTGCATAATGGACAGATATTTATAAAATATGATCATATGTGCAAAGAGAATTAATGCTCATGCAGAGTGGAGATACCGGGATCCCATATGTGGACAAGTTTTCAAGAATTATATATATACATCAGTCAACTTAAGGTGCTTATACTCGGGTCTTTCGTTAAATATTTCCTTCACAGAAACATAAAATGAATTCAGAAGGAGTTAATTGTTACAGATAATTGTTTACTGAAAAAATAATGATGACCTCTACATTGAGTTTTGGAAATGAAATGCCAACTTACACGTATAGTAAGAAAAATATTTGCTCGATAAATTGAAAGTTCTAAGTTGAGCTTGTGTTGGGGTTACTTTGGGGATCCACTTGGCATGCTTCTTTTCCAGAAGCCAAATAATTCAATTAATGAGCCAAGCTTAAAAAATTGACAGGCCAAATTGACTTTGGTCTTGTAAATAGGTACTTAGTTAGTGCCATACATGAGCTTAACGCATTCACTACACCTATACAACAAT
The DNA here is from genome assembly GCF_031755915.1 of Ziziphus jujuba. NCBI lineage: Eukaryota > Viridiplantae > Streptophyta > Magnoliopsida > Rosales > Rhamnaceae > Ziziphus > Ziziphus jujuba. The sequence goes on along the minus strand of NC_083381.1, from coordinate 4,309,474 downwards.
GCTAGCAATACAGCAGACCATCAAAACGTACCCGACATTGTTATGGTACAACCTAGGCCAATAAAAGTGGCAGAAATCAAGCCTTACTGCAGCAGGACTGTCAACAAGATGATAAAGCAGCAGAGGGTCCTATTAGCTCAGATCAGTTACTGTCCTAAATTTATTGAGCAAAACCAAAAATATAGCTCCACCTTTATTAGGAGGTTTACAATGCAGAAGAGGAGCTTTAAAAAAAAAAAAGAAAGAACTGTTAACTTGGGTGGCCATACATCACCCACATAGAATATTAAGCTCCTTGAATAATTTGAAACTTTTGGCAAGTCTTACAGAAATGCTATATAACCAAGAATCCATATAATACCCCAGAAAATTAAAATCTAGTCACTCTGACCTATGTTATGCAGAAGTTGCAACATGTGACGGTAAAGATTGTTTTGAATTCTGAAAATTTATTTGTTTGTTCTAAGCCTCAGTAACATCTTAAATATGGCTGTGCTACTTTGATATATAGATGTAGATATATTCTCTCCATTTAAATTCAAAGGAAAAGAGATCACCTTGCAATCAGACTACCAACATCCAAACATAGGAACATCAGATGTTGAATTAAGATACAGTTCATGACTGATTTGTTTTTAACAAGGTTACCTAACAAATATGGATAGAAGATAGCAATTCATCTCACAAAAAACCCCTTTATAAATATCCAGAATTCATTTTTATTAGCACTTTTCAAATCAATTTCTTTTATTTCGTAACATTGGTGTAAAGATATCAGATTTTAATAAATCAAATAATTCAATAACACGATCCTCCTATGCAATTAAATTTTTTAAACAATATATTCTGATTCCAGCCGTAGAGGATACAAATACAATAACACCAAAAGTGAATAAAAGAAGTGAAAACGAAAAGGAAAATGCTAAGGTCGTTGAAAGCATATTAGTCATAATAAAATAATTGGCATTCCCTAATAAAATAATAAGAAAAGGAGCGAAAATGATTAATAAAATAAATTTGACATCAACTAATAAAAGAGAACCTGTGGTGGGTAAAGGTCACCTTATTACGTGGACATCAAGGTACTGTCTCCAAAGATGTGTCACATTGAACAACTCCATGTAACTTCATCAGACAGTATTTGGTCAAGAACACTTGCCCCCATACCCAAATCTCCAACAATTTTATAAAGGAAGAGACCCCAAGAGACGTTATCAATGACTCCACTTGACATTGCCATTAAAAGAAACTGTGTGACTTCTCCTTCCTTTTCGCATGCATAGAGCCCGTTAATCAAAATGGCATAAGTAGACTTGTTGGGGAAACATCCTTTATCCAACATCTCCTTTAGAATTCTAATCCCCTCCTGTGCTTCACCAATATTACAAAACCACTTAATTAGCATATTGTAGGTAAAAGCATTAGGGGCACAACCATTTTTCACCATATTATCCCACAACCTGCCTGCCTCATAAAACTCCCGCTTCTCACACATTCCCACAATTAGTGTGTTGTATGTAAGGACACTTGGAATTGAACCCTTTTCGAATTGATCAAGTAACTTTCTGGCTTTCCATATCTTCCCCTACTTACAAAGCCAACGTATAAGTGTACTTGTAATGGCATTATCAGGGGTAGAATTCTTCTTCAAAAGTCTTTTCCACAACGGACAAGCATCCTCCACCTTCCCTTGTTCACATAATATGTCAATCACCTTGCAACAAAGCGCTGAGGTTGGTATATACTCCTTCTCAAGCATATCATCCAACAACTTAAGTGCTTCACCAGACTTGTTTTCCTTATAATATGCTTCAATCATAACCCTATAAGTAACATCATTTGGTTCAATCCCATCTTCATCCATTTCATCTATTATCTTAATAGCATCAGCCAATCTTGATGAGGACATGACCAGGAGCACTCTAAGATGGAGTACAGAGCCACTTCAAATATTTACGGGACCAATAACCAGGGCAAGAGCAAAGAGGTTTAAAGAATCACTAAATGGTTTAATCAAGGAGGTGTTCACATCTCAAGGCATCATATTCATTACTGAAGATTAACAAAAGTTGGTCCATATGATTGGAACAGTGAATGCCAACATGAAAGAGAGCTTCACGCAAGGAATCCTACAATTTGGTGATGTGGCAAGTTTTGATGACATGGATGGTGATGTGGCATCCTATGGTGACATGACACTTTTGACACATGGAGGGTGATATGCGCCTACATGGCTTCCAACTAAGCTTGGCCAAATTTTATAATTAGGAAAACATTAATTTTTTTATTTATGCCTTGATTGGATTTTGGCATGTTGTCTATTTACTTTTCTAATTTAGTTTTTATTAGGTTTTTAAATTACTTTCCTAATTTTATTAGAGTTGAATTGGTCAAAGAATTAAAGACCATTCAAATTAGGAAACTAGGAGCCAAATTAGGTTTCTTAAACCTAACCACATTAGGTTTCCTAAGCCTAACCAAATTAGGTTTCCTAAACCTAATCATATTAGGTTTCCTAAACCTAACCAAATTGGGTTTCCTAAACTTAATTTTCTTCCATCATTATTTTTAGCAAATTTAGGAAAGCTTTGTAATTTATTTTGCCTATTTAAAGGCACAAAAGTCATGAATAAAAATCAGATTACAATTTTGATTCAAAGTGAGAGTGATTCTCTTGGTTCTCTAATAACTAAATCGAACTTTTCAAGCTTTACTTGTGGATTCAAATTTGACTTATTAATAGGTTATTCCATACCCTATTGTTGTGTCTTCATTATACCAAGGTTCTTACCTCAAATACAGGTAAGGGGTTGAGGTCTTCCATTGATAATTTGTAATTAGACGATCCAAGTCAATCTCTATTACGGTTTAGAGGTAAGTCACTCTAGGTTCGTATCAATTTGGTATCAGAGCTAGTTTCTAATTATAGGTTTGATCTATCTATTTTTTTTTTCTCTTGTTTCATTGTTTTTCTTGGTTTTTGCTATTTTTAGCAGTAGGTTAGAAATTGCATCTTTAATTCCTTTGGTTGTTCTTTGCTTTTGGGTTGCTGCATTTTTCTTTGCTGTTTGTTTTTGTGTTCTTCTTCATTCATTTCGATAAGATCTTATTTTAAAAAAAAAAATTATTTGTTGTTAAAACCGATAGGGCAAAATCCAAGCTTGGTGTTGCTGCTGGTCATTAAGATCGTTCTCGCTGTTTGAAAGCAACAAAAAAAAAAAAAATAAATAAAAAAAAATCAATACCAAAAACAATATTTGTCCTTAAAATTTTTCTTGTTCTTGTGGTTTGTGGCATTGACTTATTAATATTTCAAGAGAAAACAACTAGTGAAATTTTTTTTGATTGATTTGAGGAGCTCCAAAAACAAGCCAAAATCAATATCGAAAATAAGACTTGTTGAATATTCACTAATTCCACTTTACAAATCTGATTCCAATTTATTCTTAACATTCTAGTTTCTTGTGTTTGTGCCAAATTTCTTGTAGCAAACCGAGTTTATCATCATTGCCTTTTTTCTTGTTACTTTTTCTTAGCTTTTCTTTTATAACTGTTTCATAGGTTTATTTGGATTGTTACTTGCTAGTTTGATTTAGTTTAAAATTAATTTGCAAAGAACCAAATAGAATTACTAGGGCTGTAAAAGGCAAGAAAGGTGAGAACTATAGAGGGTAAAAGCCGAAATATAACTAGAGTTCAAACACATGTAAATTGAGACCTTGAATTTAAGAGAAACACGTAAAGGAGTGTTGCGAGGTCCTTTTTACTAACAAGTTTTGCAGGAAAAAAAAATCATGTCATGAGACCAAAGCAAAGAAAGCAGGGACGAAACTCCAGGTACAGCTGATCCGAAGTTATACATTCAAGCCATGGTGGGAGAACGCCAAAAAGCACTACAGATGGAGAACAGGAAAATCCATGATAGGTTGGATAGGATGGAATCATCAATCCAAATGCCGCAGCAACGACCACCACAAAAGCTCACTCTTGGTCATGGGAGAGGAAGAAATTCTCCAAGAGGGGAAGATTTGGAGCGAGTGAGAGATGACTATGTGAAAGAAGAAGGAGACACTAGGTCGGGTACCAATCAATTCCGTGGGAGAGAGAGATTAGACCGAGGCAATGAGTATGGAGGAATTAAGATGAAAATACCATCATTCCAAGGTAAAAATGATCCAAAAGCTTATCTTGAGTGGGAGAAGAGGATTGAGATGGTATTTGATTGTCAGAACTATTCAAAAGCTAAAAAGATTAAATTAGCCGTTATTGAATTCACGGGCTATGCTATTGGATGGTGAGACAAAGAGACACTTTTTAGGAGGCAAGCGGGTCAAAGACCTATAGATACATGGGAGGAGATGAAGGCTTTGATGAGGAAGCGTTTTGTACCTAGCCATTACTATAGGAGCATTTTTCAGAAGCTATAAAGCTTGTCTTAAGGAAATAAGAGTGTGGAGGACTATTATAAGGAGATAGAAATCCTTATGATAAGAGCTAATGTTGAGGAGGATAGGGAGGCTACAATGGCACGTTTCTTGGCTAGTTTGAATAGGAAAATAGCAAATTAAGTGGATTTGCATCATTATGTGGAGATTGAGGAGATGTTGCACATAGCCATTAAAGTAGAGCAACAACTCAAGAGGAGGGGTGCCACAAGACCTAGTATTGCTTAAAACACTTGGAAAGCAAGCATGTCCACATGGAAACCCAATCCACCCAAGTTTGAAGATAAAGCTACCACACGGCCTAAATTCGAAGCTAAGGCCGAACCATCTTCATCCAAGCAAGTAAGTAAATCAGATTCATCTTCAACTAGAAATCGAGATATCATGTGCTCTAAATGTCAAGGCAAGGGTCATATTGCAAGTCAATGTCCAAATAAAGAGGGTCGTGGTGATTCGAGAAAGTGGAGAAATTGAATCTGAAAAGGAAGAGTCAGATAATGAATCCATGCCACCATTGGAGAACATTGGTGATGAAGATGAAGATGATTAGAAGTATTCAGTTCGTGGGGACTTATTATTGGTTGCTAGAAGAGCTCTAACTGTGTACAACGATGAGAAAGAAGTGCAATGGGAGAACATTTTCATATTAGGCGCAAAGTCAAGGATAAGGTATGTAGTATGATTATTGATGGTGGAAGTTGTACTAATGTTGCTAGTGATACTATGGCTGAAAAATAAGGTTTACTCACAATGAAGCATCCAGAACCTTATAAGTTACAATGGCTTAATGATTGTGGAGAGTTGAAAGTGAACAAACCAGTGAAGATTGCATTATCTATTGGTGATTATGAAGATGAGGTTATTTGTGATGTGGTGCCAATGCAAGCTGGGCATATGCTTTTGGGACGACCATGTCAATTTGATAAATATACTAACCATCATGGTCGCACTAACAAGATTATCTTTAACTTCAAAGGTAAACAAGTTGTGCTTATGCCAATGACTCCTAAACAGGTTTTTGATGATCAATTGGCTTTACAAAGGAGGAGAGAAGCTGAACAACAACAAAATCAAGGTGTGTCCCAACAACCAAGAGAAGAAAAAGAGTGGTGAGGCTGAGAGTGTGAGAGAAAAAGAAAATAAAAAGAGTGGAAAGAAAAAAAAGAGTTTTATGCAAAATAGAGTGACATAAAGAAGGTTTTTTGTTGTAGAAAGCCTATGGTTGTAATGATGTATAAAGAAGCATATATGAATCATTTAACTAACCCTGATGAATTTGTTTTGCCTAGTTCTATTGTTTCTCTTTTGCAGGAGTTCGATGATATATTTCCCGAAGAGATTCCAAGTGGGTTACCACCAATTAGAAGGATCGAACATTAAATTGATTTTGTTCCAGGATCAACAATTCCAAACCGACCGGTTTATAGAAGTAATCCGCAGGAGACAAAGGAGCTTTAAAGACAGGTAAGTGAATTGCTTAAGAAGGGATATGTTAGAGAAAGCTTGAGTTCATGTGCTGTACCTGTGTTATTAGTCCCTAAGAAAGATGGAGCTTGGCGAATGTGTGTAGATTGTAGGGCTATTAACAATATAATTGTCAAATATCGTCATCCTATTCCTAGATTAGATGATAGGCTTGATGAATTGTATGGTGCAAGCATGTTTTCAAAAATTAATCTTAAGAGTAGTTATCATCAAATATGAATGAAGGAAGGTGACGAATGGAAAACAACATTTAAATAAAACATAGTTTGTATGAGTGGTTGGTTATGCCATTTGGGTTAACTAATGCCCCTAGTACTTTTATGAGACTTATGAATCATGTTTTGCGTGCTTAAATTGGAAAGTTTGTGGTTGTGTACTTTGATGATATCCTTGTATAAAGTAGGAGTTTAGAAGAACATGTAGGGCATCTTAGGTTAGTATTAAATGTGCTTAGGAAAGAAATATTATTTGCGAATATTAAAAAGTGTGATTTTTGTCAAAAAGAGCTTGTATTTCTAGTATTTGTTGCGATAATATTTAACCCAGGAGATTGGGTTTGGTTGCACTTAAGAAAGAAAAAGTTTCCGGAGTAGCAAAAGTCAAAGCTTATGCCGTGTGGGGATGGACCTTTTCAAGTTCTAGAGTGGATTAATGAAAACGCTTACAAGCTTGACTTACCATGTGAGTATAATGTAAGTGCTACCTTTAATGTTCCTAATTTATCTCCTTTTTATGCAGGTGACAATTTAAGGACAAATCCTTCTCAAGAGGAGGGGAATGATGAGAACATGACTAGGAGTACCCCAAGATGGAGTGCAGAGCCACTTCATGTCTCTACAGGATCAATAACCAAGGTAAGAGCAAAGACATTTAAAGAATCATTAAATGGTTTAATCCAGGAGATGTTCACATCTGAAGGAAGCATGTTCATTATTGAAGATGAACCAAAATTGGTCTATATAATTGGAATGGTGGATGCCAACATGAAAGCGAGCTTAATGCAACGAATCCTACAATATGATGATGTGGTAAGTTTTGATGACATGGATGGTGATGTGGCATCCTATGGTGACATGGCACTTTTGCCACATGGAAGGTGATATGCACTTATATGGCTTCCAACTAAGCTTGGCCGAATTTTATAATTAGGAAAATATTAATTTTTTATTTATGTCTTTATTGGATTTTAGCATGTTGCCTATTTACACTTCTAATTTAGTTTTTATTAGGTTTTTAAACTACTTCCCTAATTTTATTAAAGTTGAATTGGTCAAAGAATTAAGACCATTCAAATTAGAAAATTAGGAGTCAAATTAGGTTTCCTAAGCCTAACCAAATTAGGTTTCCTAAATCTAATTACATTAGGTTTACTAAACCTAGCCAAATTAGGTTTATTAAACTTAATTTTCGTCCATCATTATTTTTAGCAAATTTAGGAAAGTTTTGTAATTTATTTTGCCTATTTAAAGCATAAAAGTCATGAATAAAAATCAGATTACAATTTTGATTCAAAATAAAAGTGATTCTCTTGATTCTTTAAGTACTAAATCGAACTTTTCAAGCTTTGCTTGTGGAGTTTAAATTTGACTTAGCAATAGGTTATTCCACACCCTATTGTAGTGTATTCACCATACCAAGTTTTTTACCTCAAATATAGATAAAGGGTCGAGGTTTTCCATTGATAATTTGTAATTAGACGATCCAAGTCAATCTTTGTTACGGGTTTAGAGGCAAGTCACTCTAGGTTCAGATCAAATCTCCCTTGCTTAATATACCCAACCATCAAAATAGTTAAGGCATAGGCATCAGGCAGCCATCATCTATCCAAAATTTCATTAAAAACCCTCTCGGTAACAACCATATCACCTCGTGAAACATACCCACCCATAATAATAGTGTAAGTGATCACATTAGGAGCCATTCCCGTGGCAGCATTTCATCCAACAACTTGAGAGTACCATCTATGATATTGCTATTGCTATTGCATAAAGCTTTAATCAAAATGTTACAGGTTAACACATTGAGCACCACATGAAACCTCTTCTTGCAATTCACGAACACCAAGTGTACCAAATCATAGCGCTTCTTTTAAATTAAAGCATTCAACAATGTGTTCAAGTATCTCACAGAGCATTGAACACCAAAGGATTCAATGTGTAGAAAGGTTTTCAATGACTATTTTGGTCAACCTGCAAGGCCATAATTACAAATGACAATGATAAAAAGTTCTTCACTACATTTAAATTGAGATTTTTTTAGGCAAGAGAGCAGGGACTCAACGTCTTCAAAAGCATGAGCACATGAGAGACACTGGATGATGGCATGGTTAGTTTCATAGTTATGGGAGAAACCTAGGTGGAAGTTTCTAGCATATTGGAAGATTTGGACGGCAAGGTCAAGATTTTGCTGGCTGGTGATCATTGACACAAGGCACTTTGGGTAGAGGTGCTGGGGCCAGGGCTTGATTGGGGGAGTGATGGTGTATGATTCAATGGACAAGGAACGGACGTTGATAGTGACACTAGTAATCAATTGCAGAAGTGAAGTGGCCAAGATCTTGGGGAAGAGGACGTGGTGGTAGTGGAGGTGGTAACGATAACACAACATACTGAATCCCTAGTTCATTAACTTTACCTATTTCTCAACATTCTATAAAAATCAAACTTCAAGATACGCCCCAAAAAAAAAAAAAAAAAAAAAAAAAAACAAAATGACATGCATTATTCAAATCTGCAAGTACATCTCAACATAACTTGGAACAATTTCCAGCAGAAGCTAGACCAAGTAATGGCCAAAACATATTCACATATTACATTAGCTTTGTGGCATATAAATTAGAAGTCCAACTCCTCCACCCATGTACAATTAAGTTAATGCCGGAATAAGAAAGAAAAATAATAGGACAGAACTCCATTTAATTTGCAATCTATGATTATGTCAAGCCAAACATCAAACAAAATTGGTGGCAACCAGAAAAAAAAAAAAAAATTTAAGCAATTGCAACTAAAAAATAATAAAAATAGAATAGAATAGAATAATCTGCAAATAAATAAATTTTACATAAGAACAAAGGTTTAAGTACATAAATCATTTAGTTGGAGGCATATACTAATAGAATTTTGTACCATTGGATTGAATTTCATAAACATACTCATTCACTCTAGAACAATGTACAAGTCCAATGCGAAAATATCCTTCCTAGCAAATAAAAACCTAAAAGAAGTATACATGCTATTATATGGTTTTACCAAGGACTTCAAATCTAATCATCACCACATCTTTCACTACCCACTTAAATGTAACAATCACCGCCGTACTACCATTGCTTCACCGCATCTATAGTTTTACCCACACTTGTTTTTAGCTCGTCACTAATCAGTCTACTCTCACCGTTCCACAAATCATCTCCTCAACAGTAGCTGTTTATAATAATTATAACAACTAACTTGAACCCAAATGTACAAATCCCCTAAAGCATCATGCAACGCCAAAAACATCAAAACTCCTAACAGCTATGGAATCACTCTTCAATATCAACATGACTCCATCATTTACATCAAGTATTCCCAAAAAATATTCAAAGCGTATATATGTAATTCAACAATCAGAAACGATATAAAAAACACATCTAAACAGATGGAAAGAGGAATACTGAAGGAAGTTTGGAGGGTTTCCATTAACAGAGGCTAACATTTTCGGTTCGAATCAGCAATCGGAATGATTAACAATCAATAAAAAGAGAAGTCAAATTACAAGAAAATGAAAAACGACAAAAATAAAAAAATAAAAATAAATAGGAGAATTATATTCGCCGAGAAATTTAGATACAGAAATAATTACTCAATCTCTGCGTCCAAAATGTGTGTGCTGATTGAAGAACTTCTCTGGTCGAAGCTGTTCAAAGTTCAAGGAACGTGGAGGTTGAATATCAGTGTTTAATGGGTATCTCAAGCAACAAAAACATAAATTGCAAAAACAATTCAAATTCAAATTCTTATACTCACTGAGTGAGGCTTTTGATTAAAGTTTCATTTTGATTCCATTTAATAGCAACTCAAATTGACTTGGAAGGAGACTAGCAATGGTCGATGGCTTTAAGGAGACTATCGATGATGATGATGAATAATTCTTAACGGAAAAAACTGACAAGCCGCTTCGGCGAAAGAAGCTAAAGTGGCTGGCTAAGGAAGCGCCATTAAAAAGAAGACAAGCTGCTCGAATAAATGCCTGACTCATATTTTCCTACTTCGGTACTCTCAACGGAGACGGGCCTTTTGTTTTTAATCTGAGCGGTCCATTGGATTTGAAAAGTTAAAGATCTGGCGGTTCATTTCGTGGGTTTTTTAATCCTATAGCTGGCTAAGAGGTATTTTTTCAATCAATTAATTTATCCCTTTTTTTTTAATATTGAACTATGGGAATAAAAAACCGAAACCATTGTTAAATATTTTTTTTAAAAAATTATCTTTTTTCTTTTACTAGTAGAGCATCAATTGCAATAAAATGCATTTACAGGTATGATGTTAAATGGGTGCACAACAAATTATATGTAATCATAAAATTTTATATATGTATATATGGTGAAGCTTATATCATATTTGTTTGTAATTCAATCACTTCAGATGCTATAGTTAATCCAACATATTTTCAAAAAAAAAAAAAAAAAAATTGAATTTTATAAAAATAATTAATTAAATAAGTGGAATTTTTTAATATTCAATTTTTTTAAACTTCCATATTATAACCAACCTGAGCTAAACTAAGCTCTATTTTTTCTTGAACAAGCTAAGCTAATACTAAATAAAATGGTTCAAACTTTTTGCTAGCTTCGACTGCACTTTGCTGCTCCTAAAATTATCTCATCAAGCTTTAATTGCATCTTTATGTTTAATTGGGTAAGAAGATGTACTAAAAGGACCTTGCAGTAACGATGTGAGCTTTTTGAATTTTTTAAACCGAATCACACGCAATTAAATGAAAACATAACCTGATTAATGGATTTGATTTTGGAAAGTTGGTCAGATTGATATCTTTTTTTTTTTTTTTTTTTTTTTTTTTTTGGGTAACGGGCTTAGATTGATATGTATCTTTTTTTTTGGTAGTAAGCTTAGATTGAAATCTAGAAATGCACGTCGTTAGTTCTTCTCCAACTTAACCTAAAAATTAATTATCTTACTATAGTTTTAAACATATGCTCCTCTCACTTTGATATGTTAAGAGCATTCCGATAGCATTGCAACTTGTCATAGTAATTCCAAAATATAACATAGAGGTAGTCTTTTACTCCTCAACATGGCAAATTTTGCCAATAACATTTTTTTTTAATAAAATTTGGTACCAAAAATGTAATTGGCATAATTTGGTAGTGGATCCCTTATAATAAAATTTATGAGATTCACATTATTTATTAATATAAATGTAATTTTTAATTATTTTAACTTAAATTAAGTAGAAACTATTCCTTTCTTGGGCTGCATTTCCCTATCTTCCTGCAGAATATATATATATATATATATATTTTTAAGGGAATGAGAGCTACTGTAGCTTCAAAGCAATATATATCTCAATTTTTTTTTTTTTTTGAAAAGCCAAGTATATCTCAAAATTGAAAGGCAACGGTTTCATTCAAACCGTAAAATTGAAAAGTAAACAATTAAAAAAAAATTCAAATGGTAGATATATTAAATTTTAAAAAGCCCAGTATATCTGAAAATTAAAAGCCAACGGTTTCATTCAAACCGTAAAATTGGAAAGTAAAAAATTATAAAAAAAAAAAAAATCAAATGGTGGATATATAAAAGTACGTATGGTGATAGATAAAAAAAAAATGTATTGATAGGTAGAAGAATGGTTGCTTAGAAAAAAATATTGGTGTATATGTTATAATAGTATGTAGAAAATAGAATTTTAATAGATAAAAAAATGGTGATAGATAATATATGGTGTATAATTGTGATTAAAATTTAATATTAAAAATAATGTGATTAAATAAAATATATGTCTACCAATACTAAAATTTGGCATTGGCATTGGAACATTTATCATTAGAGAGCTCATGCCTATGCTCAATTTTGAAAATGTCAATTTCAAAATAGTATTTGGTTTTGGAGATACTCTTAGAACATCTTCAATAACTTTGTAGATTGCTAAGAGAATCTTCAATGGTAAAGGTGGATCGCTCTTTATGTGTTATAAAAATTGACATTTTCTAATTTATGTGCTATAAATGCACAATCTATTAGATGCTGCGAAAATAAGTCCCACATTGGCAAGACATGGTGATCCTAAATGGTACATAAGAAGGTTGAGTTATTCTCCTTTATTGAGTTAAATTTCAAAGTAGAACCCCAAGTTTTACCATCTGATATCAAAGCTTCAGGTTGAGATACTGTTCTTCACAAATTAGCTACAAATAGGTGTGTGAATACCAGGATCTTGTTGGTAGTTGATAAAAGTAAAATAAGATGTATAAGAGCATAGCCACGTCAGCAATCGCAGGAGATTCAATACCATCATTTTTGTTTGGAACCCTGTAGTTTTTGGTATTTGTAGTTTGGTCTAGAACTTTTGCAAACAGTAACTTGACCCCAAATTTTTTAAGATTCAAAATTTTGACTTTAAAAAAGTTAAATCCATTGTTTTCAAGTAGTTTGGATGCATTGGTTAAGTCCATTTTGCTGAATTCTTCTCCAGTTTTTTTGATTAAGCCATTGTAAAGCAAGTTGTCAATGAAGAAATCATAATCGAGAGCTGTGATCAAGCTCACTACCACTAATTATACATTCTAAAGACCTCAAATGGAAGATCTCCTCAATTGCAAGAATTTGTTTGACCTCTTAAAAGTCAAATGATAAAACTATGATCCCTCCAAAGAAGAAAAATGGAAGAAGCTAAATAGGAAAATGATCAGTCGTGTACAACAGTGGATCAATCACAGTGTTTTCAATCATGTTGAACAGGAGACAAACATATATGCCTTTTAGAAGAAGTTGGAGAACATGTACTAGGCTAAGACCATTTGAAAATAAGCCTTGTTGATTCGTGAATCTAATCCTAAAGCGTGAAACTTTTATGGCCGAGCACACCAATGAGTTCTAGAGTTTGGTAAATTAGCTAATTGTGGAAGAATTACAAGTAGGAGATGAGGAGTAGGCACTCATGTTTCTTAGCTCTCTTTAAGACAACTAAGAAATTTTGGTAGTCTTTCTCAGCAATTTGGTCACAAACATAAAAATGCTATAGTTACAAATTCTCTATTCAATGGTGAGGCTAGGAAAAAGGACGTAAGTAATGACCACTCACATGCCCTCATCATATAGAATCAGGAAGACAATAATAAGGTTGTTGGGTAGAAATAAGAGTAGGGGTAGATCTAGAGACGAAAGAAAGCCTACATTTAAGTGCCATTATTATGGCCTAGAGCATCATTAAAGAAGAACTATAGGAAGTTGTTGTGCAAGTAAGGCCAGATAGCAATTAGCCGAAACTAGATGGAAAGACACTAGTCAATGTTATAGAAAAAGTGGTGTTTTGCTCCATTTATAAAGTGACATGCCTTTACAAATAAAACCAAGACATGAAGTGGATAGTTGATATTGCAAGCCAAATGATAGAACTTCGATCCCTCCAAAGAAGAAAAATGGAAGAAGCTGATTAGGAAAATGATCAGTCATATACAATAGTGGATCAATCACAGTGTCTTCAATCATGTTGCACAGGAGAAAAACATGTATGCCCTTTCCAAGAAGTTGAGAACGTGTACCAGGCTAAGACCACTTTGAAATAAGCCTTGTTGTTGAATAAATTGGTGAATCTAAGCCTAAAGCGTGAAGCTTCTATGGCTGGGCACACCAATGAGTTCTAGAGTTTGGTAAATTAGCTAATTGTGGTAGAATTACAAGTAGGAGATGAAGAATAGGCACTTGTGTTTCTTAGCTCTCTTTAAGACAACTCAGAAATGTTGGTAGTCTTTCTCAGCAATTTGGTCCCAAATGACAAATATAAAATGGCTATAGTTACAAATGCTCTATTGAATGATGAGGCTAGGGGAAAAAATGTAAGTAATGACCAGTCACATGCCCTTATCATATAGAATCAAGGAAGACAATAAAAAGGTAGTTGAGGTAGGAATAAGAGTAGAGGTAGATCTAAAGACAAAAGGAAGCCCACATATAAGTGCCATTATTGTGGCCTAAAGGGTCATTAAAGAAGAACTATAGGAGTTGTTGCACAAGTAAGGCCAGATAGCAATTAACCGAAAAAAGATGGAGAGACACTAGTTAATGTTATAGAAAAAGTGGTGTTTTACTCCATTTATAGAGTGACATGCCTTTACAAATAAAACGAAGACATCATGTGGATAGTCGATATTGTAACATCTTGTCACGTCACTTTGCATAGAGGTTTCTTTAACATGTTCAAAACCAAAGACTTTGGCACATGGAAAATGAAAAAATGTGCCATGGTTCTTGCTTTAGAAAATATTTGTGAAACACTATACATAACTCATGTGAAGATATATGCAGACAGCCTCAACATTATATAAGGTAAGGTGTCTTAAAATTTATTACATTAGGGATTCACATGAGTGAGAAAGGATTGTCTACCTTGACAAAGAAGAAGTTTCTCACTTTTCCAAGGATGTTGTGCTAGATTCTTGCAATCACTGTTTGTATGGTAAGCAACATAAATTCTTAATAAAAAAAAAAAAACTTGTTCTATTGAGCTTGATTGATTTTGGACCAAAGAAAACAACTTTAGATCACCTTTTAGTTGTGATGGACTGATGCTCTTGTCCTTATTTTGATTTTCACTAGTTGTTTCATTGTGAGTTTCTAAGATCTAAACTTTCTTACTTATAAAGAGACTCCTAGGTTTCCCATCTATTTTAATCACGCCAAAACACTGTGCCTTATCATTTTAGTTGGTACTTCTTGATTTGTTACGATTAGCTTGGAGAAGTGGATCCTTTATGAGAGAAGCCTTGAAGATGGACCTGCATGTGTCCTTGCAAGGAGCAATAGTGGTGATGGTCTGGGCTTAAGGTCATTACATCTAGAGTTAGGAGGATAGTCACCAATTTCCTGATAGCTAGTAATGTAGATAACATTCTTTACACTTAAGTTAGGATTGTCTATATGACTGTATGATTGGTTTCAAATATAGTAGACTTTTAGATTAAAGGTGGTGGTTGGCACTTATTATATTTCCCATATAGGGTTTCCACGTAAAAAATTATGTTCTTGATTTTTATTTTTTTGAGTTTTACTTTTTTTACACTTTAGTTTTACTTGTTCTTTTATGGGAGAATAAAGTCCTCATCTGTTTTGTTTTTCGCATGTTGTTATATAAAACTGTGAATATGTAGTTTGGATGCATGAAGATGATATGAAATAGGGCTAGGCTCTTGGAGTTTCCTTATTTCTCAATCATAAACAAAAAAAAAAAAAAAAAAAAAGCCTAAGCTATCTAAAAAGCCTATTCAACGCCCCTTCTAGTTTTTTCCAAATCTTTAATTGGTATCAGAGCTTGGTCACCACAACTTTAGCTTTAATAGCTTTGGTGAGATTTTATAGGATTATATAGAAATGAATATAGTCAAAGAGGGTGGTTTAGTGGTTCGTATTCCTCTACTTGAGGTTCAACTACAGTTTCTGGAAGGCTAGGATGAAAGCATTTTTGAAATCCTTGGATAAGAAAGTTTGTGTTCTGTGGTTAATGGTTGGAAGGCACTAGTTAATTATTCAAATGGATTGAAGTTCCTAAGCTTATGGATCAATGATCTAATGATGAGATTACAGTTAATGGATGGAGCTCCAAAGGGTTAAATGTTATTTTCTATACACTGGCAGCAGATGAGTTCAATAGTATAGAACTGTGAAGTAGCCACTCACCTAAAGGCTAGTACTCCTACCCAAAGGCTAACCTAAATTTCTATTACCGGTGTTTTACGAACCTTCCCACTACTATACAATGTTACAATCGCACTTCCAAATCCATTAAGTCATCTATTCAGACAAATACAACAATCATGCAGATAACAATAATAACAACAACAACAACAACAACAACAATAATAATAATAGTAATAATCATCATCGTCATCATAATTAAGTAAAATAGAACAAAAAATAATAAATACATTACAAAAACTGCACACTCATAGCAGAGATACACCCGATATACCCTATGATACACCAATGCACAGTCCTATGATATTAGTTGTTTATAGGTATATTACTACTAATAGGGTCAAGGGTGGTTACCGATAATGGCCATCCAACTTGCAGATCTTATAGATAATAGAAATATGATACTTAGCTATTCATGAGCCAAACCGGATCATCATCCCAGTATGGTGTGGTACACCTGACATATAACATAACATAATATATATGTATATGTCGAAAGGACACCTTATGCACCATACAATATACCGGTACTGCAAAGTGATGTTTGGCATCCCAAATACCACTCAACAGATGGTGCTGAAAAGGAGAGAACCTACATGTAGCCCTATTAGCGTTCCAATGGTGGTATTGCTAAATAACATGCCATCCTATAGCTAAGGAGAGATGGCTAATGTCATTATAATAGAAATACCTACTTATCCTTGCTCACCTTAACGCTTATAGGAAAGGTTAAACCTACCATCCTTTGGCCATAGGGAGGTTAGCTAATGCCATCACTACAAACTACCTACCTATCCTTGTTCATCACAACTCACAAAGGATGACTAAATATAACCTACATGCTAATCAATGAACATAATAGTACGAAACACTAGTACTGCCTACTGCATCGATAATTAGGCACATAAAAATATATAATTATGAAGATGTAAACTCTATATAGTTATATTTTAAAACTGTCATTAGATGTTTTAAATAAATGATTGAATAAATAAATAGATAAACAAATATATAGATGAATAAATAAGTAATAAACAAATAAAAATAATAAAATAATAAAATTTAAACATAATTAATGAATAATTTTACAATCTCTATAAAATCAAACGTAATGCTAACTATTAAACTGTTACCTCTAAAATCAACAAGCAACAAAATTTAAAAAAATTTGGAAGACCTAAATATAATAGTTTGAAAAAGTAGGCCACATTAAATCATTTTAATATTCAATACTTTTGTAGCTCTTGGTTCTTTAAAAAAAAATGAATATTTAAACTAGTAAGCGAATGCACAGATAAATGAAGATATAAATAAATAAATAATTTTAATGACTTCGTACGTGTATATATATATATAATTATACACATAAATACACATATGTATAAATATATACATATATATATATATAAAATTATTGGCTTTTCCATTTCCATTTACAAACCATAAATGAAGAATTATCTTTTTAAAACAGAATACTAATTATTACAATAATTAAGTTCGTAGATTGGTGGCATATCAAATTTCAAATTACGATTTGAAAGTTACAATAAAAACCAATTATAACGGCATTTTGGTCCTTTACCAAATGGATCCCGCTTACATTTGAAATGGTGTACTTTATTATTAAATATAACAGAAATAAATATATACATATATAGATATATAAAATTATTGGTTTTTCCATTTCCATTTACAAACCATAATTGAAAAATTATCTTTTTAAAACAGAGTACTAATTGTTACCACAATTAAGTTCATAGACTGGTGACACATCAAATTTAAAATTACGATTTGAAAGTTATAATAAAAACAATTATAACGGCATTTCGGTCATTTACCAAACGGATCCCGCTTGTATTCGAAATGGTGTACTTTATTATTAAATATATTATTTCTGTTAATTTCTTTATATATAAAAACTAGATTTTTGTATATTAAATGTTTTATTAAAAAACAAAACTATCATCATCATCTTCTTCCTTTGTCCTACCTCGTGTGTGTAGCCCGACAACCCTTCTAAGCCCATGCGACTCATGCTTCCATGCCAAAAGTAGCCAGACTTTAGTGATGAAAAGTTGACCCACCACCTGAAACCTTGCCACAATACCTATGGTATTTCGACCTAGGGACCACCGTTTCCTACCATTTTTGACTCTCCGGTATCCACTGATGACCTTTTTCAACTCAATTTGAGCTTGTTTGTGGCGTAATAAAAAACCCATCTCCAGGCGAAATTCCGGCCACCACCGGTGATATCAAGTTCAATAGAAGTTAGCATAATGTTCCCTATCCTTTAACCTTTTCATTGATACCTATTTTGCAAATTATGGTTGGACATTTGGGAAGATGTCGTTTTTAGAACTGGAGTTTTGTGATTATGTAGAAATTGGACAAGTCTTTAGGCAATTGTCATTGCAATTAAATTCTTTGTGATTAATAAGAGCTAATGGAATGTTCAATTTTAATCAATTGTCAATATATTTAAAATCCCCAATTTGAGTTTTAGGCCAAACAAGTTCACTATGTAATTTGTCCAATTTGGTGTACAATTTTGGTAATTTTTGAATCATGGAATGAAATTGAGACTTTAGGATCTTGGTTGTGATCTTATTTGTTTTTATTGAAGCCCAAATAATATTTTTCATATTTTAGATACTTAACACTGAGCTAGGAGGTGGCTGCTATGAAGTAGGAGTGAGTACGTCCAATTCGGTGAGTGAATATAGTTTTAAAATGGTTTCGGGTATGTTGATGTGTATATTATTAGTAAATGAATTTTATTTGGACTTTAATTAATTAAGCTTATAGTTATAATTATATGTATATGATTACTTATGTGATTTAGTATGATTTCAAGTATTTTTAGATTTTAATGTGCTTCTATTTGAACTATGAAATTATGGAATCTAAATTATATTTTACTCTTGAGATTAGGTTGGTTTTATGGAAAAGTTGGTTGGAGCAAATGATTCAAAGTTGTAAGAAATTATACTTTTTCTTCCTAAAAACATTTTGGGTTCTGTCATATGTTGTTACTATTATTATTGGTTAAATGATTTTTTAGTTAAAAACCATGATTTCCCTCAATTTAGTTATGATTGTATGAATTGTTGTATTATGGATAAAAAATAATAATAAATCGCTTTAAGTTCGTATTGTTTAATTTGTTCTATATTTAGTCAGTTAATATAAAGGGTATATAAAGTTTTCAAAAGGTAAAATCTTGGAAAATTTGCATCAAAGTCTATGTGAAACTTCATTGCTGTAGTGGTTACGTTTTCTAAACTATTTTGGGATACATATTGTGTATATTCTATGAAAGAATGATTTTGCGGTTCAATTAATGGTTTTGCGGTTCAATTAATGGTTCTCTAATATTTAAGTATAAACATTATTTTGGTTATACTGTATACGTTAAGAGTTATGAGAATGATTTGTTATATCGGCATCAGGTGGTAAGAAATTTCCAAGGCAAGTGGTCAAATTCCTATAAATGTTGTGGTTGCTTATGTTTAAAATAAAGGATATAGTTTTATTTATTTAAATAATTAAGGACTATTATTTATATGATTTTTTAAAAAGGTTTCAGTACTTTCGTTAATTATTTTTCTATATATGTATATATATGTACATATATATATGTTAGTTAGATGTGAGTGGTATGTCATCTCCTAAATTATATCTGAGAGTTATAATATATTTAGTATTTTGTTGATTTTAATGTGGTATATTTTCTTAAAATTATGTTGTTGGTTTCAAAACTTTTATTATAGATTATTGGTTTTTAGGTGATATTTAAAGGAATGGAGCTACGTTTAATTTTATGGAAGTTGTAAGATTATTCTTTATGTTTAATTCTTAATATTTTTATTTGTTTACTATTTATTTGTTTATTTATTTACTTAAAACATTTATCTATGGTTTTAAAATGTAATTATGAAAAATCGTTACTTTTGTATTTGTATGTTTATATATGACTAGTTAGTTTTTAGATGCACCGTGTAGTATTGGTGTTATCGATATATATCTGATCGATTTCAATACGTAGGTTATATATGGTCGTCTTTTGTATGTGGTGATGAGCAAGGATAGGTAAGTATTTTGCAGTAATGACGTTACACTCCCCATAGCCAAAAGAAAATAAGTTACATTTAGCCATCCTATGGGAGCTAAGTGAGTTAAGGTAGACAGTTATTTTGTAATGATGGCATTAGACACCCTCTTAGCTGTAGGATAATAGGTTATTTAGTACCGGCACCTTCGAGGTGTTAAAGGGGCCGTAAGCAGGACACCAAACAGCACTTGGAAACACAAGGTATATTGTATGGTGCATCAGGTGTATTTCTGATATATTATGTATTAGGTGTACCACACAGTACCATAGTAGTGACCGGGTTATTTTTACAGGCGATTGGATATGGATTATACATATGGATTGTCTATTATTTCTACCGCATACTTGATCAACGGATTAGATGGTCATTTTAGGCAACCACCTTAACCGTATTGATAGTAGCATACCTATGAGCAGTATATATTATGGGAATTTTAATTGGTTTATCTTATGGTACAGTAGGTGATTTTTAGTTTTAATTAATATATTTTTATACGAATTATACATGGTTTCAATATTTTATGTTTATTAATTTATTCATACTTTTAATTAATGTTTTTAAATAATTTTAAACATTATAGTTAAATTATTTTATTATATTATCATAATTATTTTATTATCTTAGTATTACTATTATTCTTATTCTTATTATTATTATTATTTGTATGAATGTTGTGCTCATTCTAATTAATGATTTTCTAGATTTGAAAGTGTGTGTGTAACCTAGTTAAGTAGTAAGAATGTAGTAACTACTGGTTACAAAGATCCAGATTAGCCTTCAGGCATGTATTACAGCGTTCGGGCATGTATTTGATGAGAATCCGCCTGAACCGGCACAACCAACAACCCGTTGGGGTGCTGATCCAATATATATGAAGACATGACCAATCACTAGAGCTCAAGTCAATAGATTCAAGGACAACCTGGCTGCCTCTAAACAGAGAGTAATCCATTCTCAAAAGGGCTTGTCAATACCTGAAGATACAAAACCTATTTTAAGCATCAAAGTGGTGGAGGCTGTTACACACTCAGTGATACGAACCTAGAGTGACTTGCCTCTAAACTCGTAACAAAGATTGATTTGGACCATCTAAATTACAAGTTATCAATGGAAGACCTTTACCCTTTACCTATATTTGAGGTAAGAGCCTTGGTATGGTGAAGATGCCATAATAGGATGCGAAATAACCTATTGATAAGTCAAATTTGAACTCCACAAGCAAAGCTTAAAAAGTTTGATATAGTTCTTAGAGAACCAAGAGAATCACTCTCACTTTTAATCAAAATTGTAAACTGATTGTTATTCATGACGTTTGTGCCTTTAAATAGGCAAAATAAATTACAAAACTTTCCTAAATTTACTAAAAATAATGATGGACAACAATTAGGTTTAGGAAACCTAACGTGTTTAGGTTTAGGGAACTTAATTTGGTTCCTAGTTTCCTAATTTGAATGGCCTTTAATTCTTCGACCAATTCAACTCTAAAAAAATTAGGAAAGTAATTTAAAAACCTAATAAAAAATAAATTAGGAAAGTAAGTAGGCAACACGCCAAAATCGAATCAAGACATAAATAAAAATTAATGTTTTCCTAATTATAAAATTCGGCCAAGCTTAGTTGGATGCCATGTCACCATTCATGTCATCAAAACGTACCACATCACCATGTTGTAGGATTCCATACATTAATCTCTCTTTCATGTTGGCATCCACCATTCCAATCATATGGACCAATTTTAGTTCATCTTCAGTCATGAACCTACTTCCTTAGGTGGTAAGCACTTCCTGGATTAAATCATTTAGTACTTCTTTAAATCTCTTTGATCTTGCCCTGCTATTGGTCTCATGGAGATTTGAAGTGGACCTGGACTCCATCTTGAGGTGCTCCTGTTCATGTCCTCCTCACTCGGTAAGCTGTTTTAGTGCAAATATGGACTCTAGGCAGCAAGAAATGGTTCCTGATGAGAATCCGCCTATACCCACACAACCGACAACCCGTTGGGGTGTTGACCAGATGCAAATGAAGACCGGGCCGATCACTAGGGCTCAAACTAAGAGATTTAAGGACAACCTGGATGCTTTTATATAGTGAGCAATTAATTCTTAAAAGGGCCTGGCAATACCTGAAGATATAATACCCATTTTAAGAATCTAAATGTTGGAGACCAATATGGACCCGAGTAGCTGTTTTCATGTAAATTTGGATTCCGGACAGCAAGGAATGGTTTCAACACTTCATGAACTCAATGAATATCATTAAGAGGACATGGAATCCAGCCAAGGAAAAATCAAAAGCATCTAGAAAGGACTTGTATGGACAGCATCTTAATTTGGCCGAAGATGATTTTGACTTTTTGTTTTAGGAAATTAGTCTTTTATTTGATTTCTATTTATTTATTTGCTGGACAAATCAATTTAGGAAGGTTATTTATTTTATTATTTCCATTGTAAATTAATTAATTCCTAATTCAAAATAAAGGAATTAATTAATCCAAATTAGATTAGGAAAGGAGATGAATTTTGACCAAGCTAGGTTTCCTATTCTTTGGTGGCCGGTTTTACCTAGATAATTAGGGTTTTATTTTGTAACTTCTTAGCCTATTTATCAATAATATTCAGTACCTTATTCATATAGAAAATTATTTGTAAGATTGAATTCTCTTTGTTTTCTTTGAACACCTAAAACGCCATTAGTGAATGAGTGTTTTAGTTTGATTTATCAATCGGATATCTATCACCTATTGTGGCATATTCATTATACGAAGGTTTCTAATCACAGGTTGGATAGGGGTTGAGATGACCATTAGAACTTGAACATAATTAGATCCGGGCTAATATAATACGGGTTTAGGCGCAGGTCGTCCTAGGTTCGTATCAGTTCCAACACTTCATGGATTTATTGAATATCACTAAGAGGTCATGGAATAAGTCAAGGTAGAATCAAAAGCATCTAAAATGGGCTTGTGCGCATGGAGGGAAAACATGGCCTGTTTGCTATATTATCCTCTAGCTTTACTGTATTTTTCTAAGTTGGCGTTTTCTCTTTGTTCCAATCGAGGGTAACGTGTAGAACTCAATAATAATTTTATTTGGCATCCTACATGGTATATGGAAGCCGATTTGGAGATTAAATTGATCAAAAATGGGTAAAAAGCAGCTTAGTTAGAAAGATTTCCTAATTTGATTTTGACTTTTTGTTTTAGGAAATTAGTCTTTTATTTGGTTTCTGTTTATTTATTTATTTGCTGGACAAATCAACTTAGGAAAGTATAATTTTATTATTTTGCTTGCAAATGAATTAATTCCTAATTCAAAATAAAGGGATTAATTAATGCAATTTAGTTAAGAAAGGTAGTGAGAGAATTGACCAAGCTTGTTTCCTAATTTTATTGGTTGGTTTCTGTCTTATGTTTTGGGGTTTATTGTTGCGACTCTAGCCTATTTAAGGGCTTAATTTTGAGGAAGAACACATATTTAATATTATTCAGAAATTTATTTGTGAGATAGAGTTCTCTTTGAAGACTTAAAACACTATTAGAGAATGAGTGTTTTAGATTTGACTTATCAATAGCACTTCCATAACCTATTGTGGCATCTTCATTATATCAAGGTTTCTAATCACAGGTTGGTTAGGGTTTAAGGTTTTCCCATAAGAACTTGACCTAAATTGTGATCTAGGTTAATATAATATGGGTTTAGGCGCGAGTCGACCTAGGTTCATATCATTTTGTATCAAAGCCAAGATTTTGTTCAGGTTTGATTTATCTTTATTTGTTTTATTTTGTTTTATGTTAATCTGGAATTTTAGCATTAGGTTAAGGTTGCATCCATCTCTTACAAATTCTGCATCTTTAAAAAAAAAAATTATTCATTCATAGTCAAAATTAGGATTCTTTGTTTACCCTATTTTTACTTCCTAGCTTGTTGGTTGATTTCCTCTTTGTTCTTAGTGATTTAGTTTATTGTTGATTTTTCTTTTCTGTTTTTAATCTTAAATATTTACATTCATATATTTCAAAAAAAAAAAAAAAAAGAAAAGAAAAGAAAAGAAAAGAAGTGTGTTTGCGGCAACAAATACAAAATTCATAAATTTTGCAAGCTTTGCATTGTGTGGCCTCGGGTTTGGTAGTTATTTGGTGTTGGAATTGCAATTTAATTGTTAATTCTTGCTACTACAGTTGAGATTATATTTTTTCAGTTAAAAAATAAAAGAAGAAAAGCCAAATAAAAAAAAAAGGGGCCGGTTTGGTTAGAGTCGGAGTTTGAATTTGTTTGCTGGAAATTTGTTGGAATTGCTGAGTTGTTGCATCATTATTCAATATTTAGAGTTGCTGGAAATTCAATTTTGCTGCTGGATATTTGAATTTTGGGTGCCAAAATTATTTGGATTAAAATTAGTTAAAGGATTTGATACAAAACTTGAATTGCAAATAACAACAACCAACAACTATTCTATATTTTTGTTCAATTTGATTCTTGTTCGTGTTTGAATTTCTTTCTCTATATTTTATTCTTAAATTATTGGTTCATTCATATTCTGGACAGCTTTTATTTCATTCCAAAATTTGCTTGTTGATTTGCCTTGTTTTGCTTAGAAAATATGAGAATAGGTATTTTCATTCCGCTCAGTAATATTTTGATTTAGTTGCTGTTTTATTGATAAGTTTAAATTAAGGTACACTTGTGAACTAGTTGCTGTTTAAGTGTGTTTTTATTGGAACTTTCAGTTAATTATTTGAGTGGGAAAAGGAAAGAGTGTGTGAGCTTAAAAGAGGGTCAAAAGTCGAAACTAGTGTGCAATCATGAGTGTTGAGATCTTGTTTGAGTGAAACATTTAAGGGAGTGATTTTGGTGAGGTTCTATTTTATTATTGTGTTATTCATACTAACATGGCAGATTCAAGGTTGAGAAGAGGAGATGTACCATTAAGAATTAATGAAGAGGAATCTGTAGGATTCAAGGGTGTTTCCCGAGCTTTGGGGAGTGGAGGTGAGCACACGGACATGAAGGTGATCTTGAAGTAATTACAGTGGATGAATGCTTGTTTTGACCATATAAATCAAATGATGGACAAGTTAGAGACTTCACAAGGTTGACCAACTTTGAGGCAAGAATTTCAGGGAGGCCAAAGTTGAGGTCGAGGAGGCCGAGGACGACCGAGAGAGGAATTTGGGGAAGGTAATTTTAGAGATAATTTAGAGGAGGAATTTGGTGAAATTTTTTCTTACCAAGGAAGGCAAAACTGTGGGAGACCAACAAGGGAAGATGATGATGATATTAAAAATATCAAGGTCAACATACCAGCTTTCATGGGAAAAAATGATTCGGAAGCCTTCTTGGAGTGGGAGGAGAGTATGGAGATTATTTTTTATTGTCACAACTATTCGGAGGCTAAGAAGGTAAAGGTGGCAGCTATGGAATTTGGTAATTACGCACTCCAATGGTGGACAAATGAGCAAAATACCTGAACAAGAGTAAGTGATGAATTGATTACTACTTGGCGACAAATGAAAGGGGCCACGAGGAAGCGATTTATATTGACCCATTACCATAGATTGCTGTATCAAAGACTCCAATCATTATCACAAGGTAGTAGGTTCGTGAAGGATTATTACAAGGAGATGGAGATGCGTATGATGAGATTGAGCATGAATGAAGAAAGAGAAGCAACCATGGTACGGTTTTTAGGTGGGTTGAATCGTGAGATAGCTAATCAATTGGAGTTGCAACAATATGTCAAATTGGAAGATATGTTGCATGTGGCTATGAAACTTGAGAATCAATTCAAGAGGAGGGGCACAAGTGCACAGCTTGGAGGAGTATCAAATAGAGGGAGATCAAACCCAAGTTTTTAAAGAAGCAATCCCACATATGAAGACAAGCCAAAACCGAAACTAGGGGATGAAAGCACCAATCGGCCAAAAAGGGAGGCTAGAACTGAATCTGTCCAAGCACCAAGGAATGAAGGTAAATATGATCCTAAACCTTCTAGAACCTGTGATATTGTGTGTTTTAAGTGCCAGGGATGAGGACACATCGTTAGTCAATGCTTGAATAGGAGAACCATGGTGCTTAAAGGTAATGGTGAACTAGAATATGAAAGTGAAGAAAGTGAAGGAGAAGTCAAATTTGATGATGAAGAAGTTGAAGATAAAGCGCATGATGGATCCAAAACACTCAAAGCATCTAGGGCTGAATTGAGTTTGGTGGCAAGGAGGGTTCTAGTCGTGTACAAAGATGAGGACCAAATTCAAAGAGAGAGCATCTTCCACACCCAGTGTAAAATTCAAGGTAACATTTGTAGTATGATAGTTGATAGTGAGAATTGTGTAAATGTAATTAGTAATTTGGTAGTTGATAAATTGGGGTTAGCAACCATTAAATATCCAAAACCATATAGATTACAATGGCTTAATGATAGTGGTGAGATGAAAGTAAACAAACAAGCCAAAGTAAAATTCAGCATTGATAAATATGCGGATGTTGTATTGTGTGATGCTCTTCCTATGCATGCGGATCATATTTTATGAACTCAATACCTGAAGATACAAGACTCATTTTAAGCCTTCCAGTGGTGGAGATCGATACGGACCCGGGTAGCTATTTTCGGCAAATTTGGACTCCGAGCAGTAAGGAATGGTTATAACACTTCATGAACTCAATGAATATCATTAAGAGGACATATAATCCAGCCAAGCAAAATCAAAAGCATTTCAAAAGGATTTGTATGGACAGCCTCTCAACTTGGCCGAAAATGTGTTGTTTTACCACTGGCTTTGACTTTTCTTCTTCTTTGACTTATTCCAATCAAGGGGCAACGTATGGGAATCATTATTAACCATATCTGGCATCCTAAATGGCATATGGAAGCTGATTTGGAGCCCAAACAAGCTAGAGATTGGTCAAAGAGACTTTAGTAGTAAAACTAGTCAACTAGTTTCCTAATTTGATTTCTACTTTCTGTTTTAGGAAATTACCTTTACTTTTGGTTTTTATTTATTTATTTGCTGGAAAAATAAGCTTAGGAAAGATATTATTTTATTATTTTCATTTTAAATTAATTAATTTTTAATTCAAAATAAGGAAATTAATTAATCCAAAATAGATTAGGAAAGGGTGTGAAATTAGGCAATTTCCTAATTGAATTCTATATTGGCCAAAATTTCCTAATCCTTTTAGGGTTTTATTTTGTTCTTTAAAAGGCTTATTTCCAATGAGAAATCAAGCTTGAAAATTATACAAAAATTTATTTGTGAGATTGAATTCTCTTTGTTCTTTTGAACATCTAAGACACCATTAGTGAATGAGTGTTTTAGTTTGACTGATTAATAGGCCTTCCATCACCTATTGTGGCGTCTTCATTCTATACCAAGGTTTCTAATCACATGTTTGTTAGGGGTTAAGGTGACCATTAGAACTTGAACATAATTAGATCCAGGCTAATATAATACAGGTTTAGGAGCAGGTCGTCCAAGGTTCGTATCAAATCCCAATGAGACAAAGGAGCCACAAAGCCGGGTAAGTGAGTTGCTTGATAAAGGATATATTTGTGAGAGTATGAGTCCATGAGCTGTTCTGGTTTTATTAGTTCCTAAAAAGATGGTTCATGGTGCATGTGTGTAGATCGTAGGGCAATAAATAATATTACGATTAAATATAGGCATCTAATTCCTAGGTTAGATGACATGTTAGATGAATTACATAGTGCATGCATGTTCAGTAAAATTGATCTTTGGAATGGGTATCATCAAATTAGAATGAAAAAGGATGATGAATGGAAAACTGCATTTAAAACTAAGTATAGATTGTATGAGTGGTTAGGAATGCTTTTTGGTTTAATTAATGCACCTAGTACTTTCATGAGATTAATGAATCATGTCATGCATTCATTTATTGGTAAATTTATGGTTGTTTATTTTGATGATATTCTTGTATATAATAAGCATCTAGATGAATATGTAGAACATCTTAGGCAAGTCTTAAATATTCTTAGGAAGGAAAGGTTGTTTGCTAACTTGAAAAAGTGAGCCTGTTTTTCTAGGATTTGTAGTAAGTGCTGCAAGTATTAAAGTTGATCAATCCAAGGTGCAAGCAATCTGAGAATGGCTGAAACCCACCTCCATTTCCCAAGTGAGGAGCTTTCATTGTTTGAGTAGTTTTTACCAAAGATTTGTCAAGGATTTTAGCACCATCATAGAACCTTTGATCGAAGTTGTAAAGACGAATGTTGGCTTTAAATGAGGGGAAGCACAAGAAAAATCTTTTAATTTGTTAAAAGAAAAATTAACCAATGCACGTTTATTAGTTTTGCCAAATTTTTCTAAGACTTTTGAAATTAAGTATGATGCTTCGGGTATATGTATTGAAGATGTTTTAATGCAAGAAGGAAGACCCATAGCCTACTTTAGTGAGAAATTAAATGGAGCTGTACTAAACTACTTGACCTATGGTAAAAAGATGTATGCTTTGGTGAGAGCTTTGGAAACGTGGCAGTACTATTTAATGCCAAAGGAGTTTATGATTCATACGGATCATGAATCTTTGAAGCACATTAAAGGTCAAGGGAAACTCAACCGAAGGCATGCTAAGTGGATTGAATTCATTGAAACTTTTCCTTATGTCATCCGCTACAAAAAAGGTAAGAAAAATGTGGTCGCCGATGCATTATCCCGAAGGTATGTACTATTTTCTACCTTAGATACTAGATTGCTTGTTTTTGAACAATTGAAAGAACTTTATGAGCATGATAGTGCTAATCTAGATGGAAAACAAAAAGCTAATTTTGTGAAGCAGATTTATGATAAGACAGAAAAATATTGAAAGGAGGACCGAGCAATATGTAAGGAATGCCAATCAACGCTGAAAACAAGTTGTCTTTGAACTTGTAGATTGGGTTTGGTTGCATTTAAGGAAGGAGAGATTTCCCGAACAAAGGAAGTCCAAGCTTATGCCGCGTGGAGATGGACCCTATCCAGTTTTGGAGTAGATTAATGAAAATGTTTACAAACTTGACTTACCAGGTGAGTATAATGTTAGTGCTATATTTAATGTTTCTGACCTATCTCCTTTTTCTACAGGTGATGACTTTTATTTGAGGGCAAATCCTTTTCAAAAGGAGCGGAATGATGAGAATTCATCCGAACCTGCACAACCGACAACCCGTTGGGGTGCTAATCCAATACGGATGAAGATCGGGCCAATCACTAGAGCTCAAGCCAAGAGATTCAAGGAAAACCTGGCTGTCTTTATATAGGGAATAATCCATTCTCAAAAGATCTTGTCAATACCCGAAGATACAAAGCTTGTTTTAAGCATCCAAGTGGTGGAGGCCATTACGGACCCGATAAGTTGTTTTAGTGCAAATATGGACTCCGAGCAGCAAGAAATGGTTCCAACACTTCATGGATTCAATGAATATCACTAAGAGGTCATGTAATTAAGTCAAGATAGAATCAAAAGCATCTAAAATGGGCTTGTACGAATGGAGGGGAAATATGGCCGGTTTTGCTGTATTATCCACTGGCTTTACTGTATTTATCTGAGTTGGTGTTTTTTCTTTGTTTCAATCAAGGGAAACATTTGGAACTCAATAATAATCTTATTTGGCATCTACATGGCAAATGAAAGCTGATTTGGAGCTTAAATTGGTCAAAGATTAGTTAAAAACAGCTTAGTTAGAAAGACAGTCAACTAGTTTCCTAATTTGATTTTGACTTTTTGTTTTAGGAGATTAGTCTTTTATTTGGTTTCTATTTATTTATCAGCTAGACAAATCAATTTAGGAAAGTTATAACTTTATTATTTTGCTTGCAAATTAATTAATTCCTAATTCAAAATAAAGGGATTAATTAATATAATTTAGTTTAGGAAGGTAGTAAGAGAATCGACCAAGCTTGTTTCCTAATCTTATTGCTTGGTTTTTGTCTTAACTTTTGGGGTTTATTGTTTTGTGACTCTACCCTATTTAAAGGTTTAATTTTGATGAGGAACACACCTTTAATATTATTCAGAAATTTATTTGTGAGATACAATTCTCTTTGTTCTCTTTGAATACCTAAAACACCATTAGAAAGTGAGTGTTTTAGATTTGACTTATCAATAGCACTTCTAATAACCTATTGTAGCATCTTCATTATACCAAGGTTTCTAATTACAGGTTGGTTAGGGGTTAAGGTTTTCCCATAAGAACTTGAACTAAATTGAGATCCGAGCTAATATAATATGGATTTAGGCATAAGTTGACCTAGGTTCGTATCAGTATTCCAGGATTCGGATAGGTCTTTTAGCCTTCAAAACAGATATTACAGTCTTCAGGCAGATATTTTAGCCTTCGAATAGGTACCACAGCCTTCTGGTAGGTATTTCAATGGGGCAAGCTATTCAGGACTTTCGAACGATTGTATACATATTTATATATAAATAAAATATATATATAAATATATATATTTACATTTGTTTTGGATAGTAAAGATGTTATTGGAATTATTGTTAATATTGTTATAATCATTATTAATGTTGTATCATTATTGCTACTAGTATTATGAACCTAAGATGATGCATATTATTTTTATATTTATATTTATGGATAGCTGTAAATTTATAGAATTGTCATAAGTGGGAGGTGTGGGCAGCTATAAATATGTAGAAGTGTGTTTTTTATGCAGGGTTAGATTTGGAGAAGTTCAATTTATAGGGGAGGTGCTGTAGAATTTTCTACAAAGTTTTTAGTGGGGTTTCACCTAGTTAAGGCCATCCTCGAGGGGCTTTGATACGAACCTAGGACGACCTGCTCCTAAACCCGTATTATATTAGCCCGGATCTTAATTAAGTTCAAGTTCTAATGGAATGGACCTCAACCCATAACCAACCTGTGGTTAGAAACCTTGGTATAATGTAGACGCCACAATAGGGAATGAAAAACCTATTGATAAGTCAAGCTAAAACAACCAATTCTCTAATGGTGTTTTAGGTGTTCTCAAAGAACAAAGAGATAATTAATCTCACAAGTATTTTCTTAATCAAATCAAAGTTATATTATTATTGAAAAATAAGCCTTTAAATAGGCTACAAAGTCATGAAATAAAACCCTAAAAACAAAGGAAAACCGGCCACACACATAAAGAAACCTAGTTGGCCGAAACTATACTTCCTTTCCTAATCTAAGTTTGATTAATTAATTCTTTTATATTAAATTAGGAATTAATTAATTTACAATGGAAAGAATAAAATAAAAACCTTTCTAAAGTTATTTTTCCAGAAAATAAATAAATAAAAGCCAAAAAGTAATGGTAGTTTCCTAAAACAAAAAGTAAAAACAAATTAGGAAACTAAAAATGCTAGCCTTTTGATCAAGTTGACTTTGATCAATCTTTGACCTCTTTGAGCTTCAAATCAGCTTCTAGATGCTTTTTAGGATGCCAAATAAACTGAATATGAAGTCCCACACGTTGCCCATGCTTGGAAAAATGAGAAAAGGCTAATACAGTAAAATACAGTAAAACCAGCAAGCAATACAACAAATTCGGCCAAATTGTTGATGCTGTCCGTACAAGCCCTTTTTGATTGCATTTGAGGCTGATTTAACTTGATTCCATGACCTATTAGGCATATGTATTGAACCCATAAAGCATTGGAACCATTTCATGCTTCCCGGACTCCAAAATGTACCAAAACCGCCACCCGGGCCCGTTTTGGCTTCTATTGCTTGTATGAGTAAAACAGGCCTTGGTTCTTTAGATATGGCCAACCCCTCTTGACTATGACTTATTCCTTGTATAAAGACAGCAAGATTGTCCTTGAACTTCTTGGCTAGGGCTCTAGTGATCGGTCCCACCTTCATCCGTAACGGATCGGCACCCCAGCGGGTTGTCAGTTGTATGGGTTCGGGCGGATTCGCATCATTCCCCTCCTCTTGAAAAGGATTTGTCCTCAAATCAAAGTCATCACCTGCAGGAAAAGGAGACAAATCAGCAACATTTAAGGTAGCACTAACATTATACTCACCCGGTAGATCAAGTTTGTAGGCATTGTCATTTATCCGCTCCAAAACTTGAAAAAGTCCATCCATAGGCAGCATGAGCTTTGACTTTCTTTGTTTAGGAAACCTTTCCTTTCGTAAGTGCAACCAAACCAATTTTTCTATGTCAAACACTATTACAACAAAATCTAGAAATACATGCTCATTATGGTAAAAATTACACTTTTTAAAGTTAGCAAACAATATTTCCCAAATTTTCAAATTGCCACTAAGTAAAGCTCTCAACAATGCAGATAAAGTTCTATGCAATAAAGACATCTTTAAATAAGTATCTTTAAAATTCATGGTCAGCAATGATTTCTTATTCATAATTACTTTATTAACATCACCAAAGCTAAGATAAAAATTTATATTTTTCCATTCTTGTCTTCCTTTTCCTTTCCCACTCACGGCCATCTCACCTTCCTCACTCTCGGCTTTTGCACCAAATTTCTCACTCTTGGATTTCATAAAATTTTTCCACACAACCTGAGTATTAGAAGACTTACCTTGGATAGTAAGCTCACCTTTTCCCTCTTGATTGGATGGTAGTCCAATTGGAATTTCATTTGGGAAGACATCTCCAAATTCCTTCAAAAGAGAAATCATTGAACTTGGCAATTCAAGTTCTTCAAAGTTAGTTTGATCATTAAAATAATTTTCTTTATAAATTATATAATTTTCTTTATAAATTATGACCAGCAAAGGTTTCTTACACTCAATAACCTTATTAATATCCCCTAAACTCAAATAAAAGTTGCTACTTGACCTTTCTTTTCTTTCTTTTTCTTTCTCCCCCTTGGATTGGCGCAAACCTTCCGATTTCCCTTCCTTCACCAAGCTCTCGGGTTTGCCACTTTCTTTCCCCTTTCTTTCAGTTTTTCCTTGATCTTTCCACTTAATATGAGTCTTAGAAACCTTACCTTGATCAACAACCTCAATCTTACCTCCTTGAAAGGATGGTGAAGCCGTTGGTGCCATACTTGCTTTTTCCTTGAGCTTTTCGGCTTCTCTCCTTTGTTGCATTTGTAATTGGTCTTTGTAAACCTCTTTAGGAGATAATGGTTCCAGCTTGACCTTCTTTCCCTTAAACCTGAAAACAATACTATTTTTTCGACCAAAATGAGTAGCATCTTTATCAAATTGCCATGGTCTACCTAATAGTATATGTCCAGCAATCATGGGTACAATATCACATAAAACTACATCCTCATATCTACCTATATTAAATTTTACTTTGGCTTGTTTATTCACTTTTATTTCACCACTATCATTAAGCCATTGTAATCTATAAGGTTCTGGATGTTTAATAGTTATTAAGCCTAATTTATCAACTACAATGTTACTAATTACATTTGTACAACTTCCACTATCAATAATCATACTACAAATCTTACCTTGAATTTCACATCGGGTGTGGAAGATGTTCTCTCTTTGAATTTCATCCTCATCTTTGTATGCAGCAAGTACTCTCCTAGAAAGCAAGTTTAATTCAGCATTGGATGCTTGCAAGGTTTCGGGTTCATCCACCAAGTCCTCCTCCTCTTGCTTGGCTTCATCCTCAGTTTCTTCACTTTTCGATTCTAGCTCGTCATTACCCTTTAACACCATGATTCTTCTATTCGGGCATTGGCTAGCGATGTGTCCTCCTCCCTGGCACTTAAAACACATAACATCATGAGTTCTAGAAGGTTTATGATCTAATTTTACCTCATTCTTTGGTGCTTGGATAGATTCGGTTCTAGTCTCCTTCCTTGGCCAATTTGAACTTTCTTCTTTGACTTTCGGCTTTGGCTTGTTTCATAGATGGGATTGTTCCTCCCGCCACTAGAATTGGACCTTCCACTGTTGGAAACACCTCCAAACCATGATCTTACACCCCTCATCTTGAATTGATGCTCTAATTTAATAGCCACATGCAACATCTCCTCCAATTCCACATATTGTTGCAATTCTAGTTGATTGGCTATTTCACGATTCAAACCACCAAGAAACCTTTCCATGGTTGCTTCCCTATCTTCATTCAAGTTCAAT
Source organism: Ziziphus jujuba (assembly GCF_031755915.1). Lineage (NCBI taxonomy): Eukaryota > Viridiplantae > Streptophyta > Magnoliopsida > Rosales > Rhamnaceae > Ziziphus > Ziziphus jujuba. The sequence continues at coordinate 4,275,469 of NC_083381.1, read as the reverse complement.
CTCATCATAAGCATCTCCATCTCCTTGTAATAATCCTCCACGGATCCATGTCCTTGAGAGAAATATTGAAGTTTTTGATGCAGCAACCTATGATAGTGTGATGGTACGAATCGCTTCCGCATGGCTCCTTTCATTTGTCGCCATGTAGTAATCAAGTCATCACCAACTCTCCTTCAGGTGTTTTGCTCATTGGTCCACCATTGGAGTGCATAATGGCCAAACTCCATTGCTGCCAATTTCACCTTCTTAGCCTCTGAAAAATTATGGCGGTCAAATATCATCTCCATCTTTTCTTCCCACTCCAAATATGCTTCGGGGTCACTTTTTCCCATGAATGGTGGGATGTTGATCTTGATATTGCTAAGATTTTCATCTGTTTCTTCCCTCCTATATCTTCCATGGCCAGCTCTATCTTGGACAGCAAAAGTTTCGTCCATACCTTCCTCAAAGTTGCCGTCGAATGGCTCCTCATCAAATTCCTCTCTTGGCCTCTCGCGACCTCCTCGTCCTCCATGGAATTCTTGCCTATTTCTTGTATTCGGCCTTCCTTGTGAGACTTCTAGTCTTCCCACTCTTTGATTCACATGCTCAACTTGAGCACTAACCCACTGTATTGATTCCAAGACAGCTCTCATATCCACTTGGTCTCCGCTCCCGGTAGCTCGGTCATCGCCATGGAATGCTACGGACTCTTCCTCATTGATCCTTAAGGGTGGATCCCCTCTTCTTATTCTAGAATCTGCCATGTTAGTAAAATACTGCAAAAATAAAATAAATCCTCACAATATTCACTCCCTCACGTGTTTCACTCAAACAAGGTCTCGACACTCGTGTTTGCACACTAGTTTCGGCTTTTACCCTCTTAAGCTCTCACACTCTTGCCTTTTTCCACTCAATGAATTATTTCAAAGTTCTAATTCAAACACCTACAAAACAGCAATTAGATCACTAGTATGTTTTAATTAAACTTATCAACAAAGCAGTAGCAAAAAGTAGGCAATACCGAAAGAATCCAACAAATCCTAATTTTTCGGCTTTCTAGACAAGAAAACACAAAATAATGGGAAAACGTTGGAATTTTTGAAAACTGCACCAGATGGTAGTAGATTATGAGTTCAAGAATAAAATTCCAGAAAAAGAAATTCAAATACGAACAAGAATCAAAGAGAACAAAATTATAGAAAAGTGTTGGTTGTTGTTCTTGTAATTCAAGTTTTGTATCAATTCCTTTATCTAATTTTAATCCAAATAATTTAAGCACCCAAAATCCAAATATCCAGCAGCAAAAATAATTCTCCAGCAACTCAAAGATTGAATAAATAATAAAAAACCAGTAGCTCCAACAAATTTCCAGCAAACAAATCAAATTCCAGCAAACCGAAATATTTTTTTTTCTTCTTTTTTATTTTTTTATTTTTTTTTATTCGGCTTTACCTTCTTTTTTTTTTTTTTTCACTCACAGAACATAAACAACTGCAGTAGCAAGAATAATTACAAAAATTGCAATTCCAACTCCAAAACAAACACCAAACCCGTGACCTCCAAATAAACAAAATGTGCAGTTTTTTTTTTTTTTTTTTTTAAATGTTGCCGCAAACTTTTTTTTTTTTTTTTTTGAATATCTGAATGCAAATATTTAAGACTAAAACAGCAAAGGAAAATCAACAAAACCCAAAATTATCAAGAACAATGATAAAAGACAACCAACAAATTAGGAAACAAAAATACGATAAAACTAGGAAACCTAATTCAACTAAGAATGAATTTTTTTTTTTTTTTTAAGATATGCTGAACGTGTATGGGACAGATGCAACTTTAACCTAATGCTAAAATTGCAGAATAACACAAAAAAAAAAACAAACAAATAAAGTAAATAAAGATAGATCAAACCTGAACAAAATTTAGCTCTGATACCAAATGATACGAACCTAGGACGACCTGCTCCTAAACCCGTATTATATTAGCCCGGATCTTAATTAAGTTCAAGTTCTAATGGAATGGACCTCAACCCCTAACCAACCTATGGTTAGAAACCTTGATATAATGTAGACACCACAATAGGGAATGGAAAACCTATTGATAAGTCAAGCTAAAACAACCAATTCTCTAATGGTGTTTTAGGTGTTCTCAAAGAACAAAGAGATAATTAATCTCACAAGTATTTTCTTAATCAAATCAAAGTTATATTATTATTGAAAAATAAGCCTTTAAATAGGCTACAAAGTCACGAAATAAAACCCTAAAAACAAAGGAAAACCGGCCACACACATAAAGAAACCTAGTTGGCCGAAACTATACTTCCTTTCCTAATCTAAGTTTGATTAATTAATTCCTTTATATTAAATTAGGAATTAATTAATTTACAATGGAAAGAATAAAATAAAAACCTTCCTAAAGTTATTTTTCCAGAAAATAAATAAATAAAAGCCAAAAAGTAATGGTAGTTTCCTAAAACAAAAAGTAAAAACAAATTAGGAAACTAAAAATGCTAGCCTTTTGATCAAGTTGACTTTGATCAATCTTTGACCTCTTTGAGCTTCAAATCAGCTTCTAGATGCTTTTTAGGATGCCAAATAAACTGAATATGAAGTCCCACACGTTGCCCATGCTTGGAAAAATGAGAAAAGGCTAATACAGTAAAATACAGTAAAGCCAGCAAGCAATACAGCAAATTCGGCCAAATTGTTGATGCTGTCCGTACAAGCCCTTTTTGATTGCATTTGAGGCTGCTTTAACTTGATTCCATGACCTCTTAGGCATATGTATTGAACCCATAAAGCATTGGAACCATTTCATGCTTCCCGGACTCCAAAATGTACCAAAACCGCCACCCGGGCCCGTTTTGGCTTCTATTGCTTGTATGAGTAAAACAGGCCTTGGTTCTTTAGATATGGCCAAACCCTCTTGACTATGACTCATTCCTTGTATAAAGACAGCAAGATTTTCCTTGAACTTCTTGGCTAGGGCTCTAGTGATCGGTCCCACCTTCATCCGTAACGGATCGGCACCCCAGCGGGTTGTCAGTTGTATGGGTTCGGGCGGATTCGCATCAGGCTCCGATAGGGTCTTGACACTTTTACTCCATTTAGTTCCTAGACTATATTTGTGAAGTGAGAGAAGCCAATTCCACATATGGAAGTTGTTATGAATAAGGTTCCCTTACAGAAAGCTAAGAAAAAAAAAATACCAGGAAGAATAACTTTTACACTCCCACTCAAAGAAGGCTTTAACCACAGTTTCTGAGACCTTGACATGAGTTTTATGGATCACATAGTGGAGTGTTTATTCTTATTTTCCATCTTGTGATATAAAAGGATACACCATACTTAGTTGCTTTTAGTTGAGAAACGAATTATAGCTTAGAGCTGTTGGGACACAATTGGATGGTCTTATGTGAGAGTTGTAGAAAGTTCTTCAAGTTGTTACTAGTGGTTCAAGGAATTCTCAAGGTCCAAAGACAAACAGAAGAAGAAACAAAAAGAAGATAAACATTCCTCCTGTGAAGAATGTAGCCACCATCAGGACCGAATGTAGCCAAAAGATGAATTGAAGTTTTTGGTTGTTCATTTTACAATGAAGGCTTAAGTCTTAGGTCAATGGTATTTTGACAATGGATGTTCTAGACATAAGAATGGAGATAGGTCTATCTTTGTAAGCTTTGAGGATTGTAGTGATGGTTCTTTTACCTATGGTGATTACAGCATGTTAAGAGTATTTTGGAAAGGGTTTAGTTCAAGCTATTGGTAATCCTAGACTAGACGGTGCACGTTATGTTCAAGGATTGGAGGCTAATTTTATTAGCATTAGTCAAATTTATGATGACAAGTACAATGTCTAGTTTACCAAAGGGACATGTAATATGTTGAATGGTGATTGAAAGAGCATTCTCAAGGGAAAAGGAACTAAGGATGATTGTTGCATTATTCCTCCTGATGAGAAGACTTGTCACCATGCTGTTGTATCTCCTTATGAGTTGTGGCATGAGATACTTGGACATATGTATTATGTAGATCTCCAGAAAATTTTTAAGTTTTCCAAGATATTAGACAAATTAGGATATGTGTGTTGACCTTGTCAGATTGGAAAGTTGTATAACGTTAGTGATAAGAAAAGTCAGTTTTTAACTCTTATTAGACCATTAGAGCTTGTGCAAACAGATTTGATGGGTCATATAAGGACAGAGAGTCTTGGAAGAAAGATTTTTGTTATCACCATTAACTTCTTCAGATATTCATAGGTTAGATTCATTAATGAGAAATTAGATACTTGTGAGGTTTTCACCTCATTGTGAATCACTTTTTAGAATGAAAAATAAGGAAATATTAGCAAGATTATCTGTCTCAATAGTGATCATGGGAGGAAGCTTGAGAATTTGGACTTTATAGAGTTTTGATTAGCCAATAGGATTAGTTGTAAATTTTTTGCTTCTAGGACTCCATAGAAGAATGAAGTTGTTGAAAGTAGAAATAGAGTACTTTAGGAGAAAGCTACCATGATGCATACTAGTAAGAAGCTCTCTAAGAATTTATGGGCTAAATGCAACACCTCGTTCTAATAAATGCTTGGAATTTTGAAATTTTAGCTGAGTTTGACCAATTAAATAGTTAGTGGATCCTAGATTTGACTTTCCTTATAAGGTTTCGGTTTAGCCAGTGTGGCATTACATAGAGTGTGAGGTTCCACATCGGTTGGAAAGGGGAACAAAGCATGCCTTATAAGGTGGTGTGGATACCTTTCCCTTGCGACACGTTTTGACAAAACTGTGCAAGCTGGGCCCAAAGCGGACAATATCGCATGCGGGTGGTCTGGGCTGTTACAGTTGGTATCAGAGCCAGACCCGGATCGGTGTGCCAGCGAGGACCCTGGGCCCCAAGGGGGGTGGATTTTGAAGTCCCACATCGGTTGGAAAGGGGAACAAAGCATGCCTTATAAGGTGGTGTGGATACCTTTCCCTTGCGACGCAGTTTGACAAAACCGTGCGGGTTGGGCCCAAAGCAGACAATATTGCATGTGGGTGGTCTGGGCTGTTACATAGAGCTTGTTATATGAATTCATAGACTGGTGGCAACCCTAATATCAAGTTATGGTTTTGCAAAATTTTAAATATTAGTATTTTGTTTATGTGCAAACCAGTTTTGGATTTTTGGTTTGTTAGTGACCTAAGGACCTGTACATACATGGAGAACCACTTCTTCATCAAACAATTCAAAAGATACCCTTAAATTCTAAAAATCTCTAAAAAGCCTAACATACCCTAGAAAAGCCCAAATTGGATCCCACAACCTGTTTTTGCCCCAAACTTGGTTAACCAGATTTCACCCATCTTTGACCACTAAAGACCACCATGCACTGGCTAAGAGTGAAGCCCACACCACAATGACCTCAACTATGAAATTTCATGATAAGCCATTGCTAGTCACGCCAAGATCTGTCCTTTAACTGAGCCACAACAAGCTGTGGGTCTCTGATTGGTTGGTTGGTTGTTGGCCATTTCATGCCATGTCATACACCCTTTCCCCCTAACCTAGACTATCTGAGCTTGAATCCGACTTTCATTTGTCGAATATCTTCATAGTGTGATAGATCCATCAATATGAAGTTTGGCCAGAACTTAGGAGGTTTTTCGACCGCCAGTGAGACTTTTTGACCAAGATGAGTACACCAATGCATTCCTTGTCTCATGGGCTTGCCATTGATATATAATTTATGAATTTGGGACATCATTTGATAATATTTTTATTTTAGGTCAATTACTTAAATATTGGATAGAATTAGACTTTGTTTGGACAACTTAGGATTGAATTGGAGTTGGTGCTGTGCAATTAGATGTTAATAGGACCTATTAAAAGGTTTAATTTTATAAAATTGGCCTTCGGGTGAAAAATCCCAATTTTAGATATTGGGTCATAAGAGTCATCGATAAGTGGACCACTTGGTGTCCAATTTATGTAATTTCATAGTTGTATAAAGTATTTTAAGACATTTGATGTGTACCAATAATTTTGTTTAACTTTTGAAGCATAAGAAATTTTTTTTTTTTTATAAAATAGACACCCCTACTACATCCAAAGATGACCTTATAGAGGACAGGGGTGATCATTAGTGGTATGCGTGAGTAGGTTATATTTTTTAAATCATTTTGGGCATAGTAGTACAATGTATATATGGTTGAATATTATATATATGTGGTTTAATTTAACTGTTTATTTTATGCATATATAAATAGTTGATGTTACATATATGTGTTATCATTTCGTGTGGCTTTTAATAAGATTTTAAATTGTTTCAAATTTTAATGAGTTCATAGTGAACTTGTGAATATTGATACTTAAATATCTTGGTATGTTAGATGATATTTTAGTTATTTTGGAAAATATTGATTTTGAGAACGTGAATTGGAAATAGTATATTTTTAAGCCTGTTTCCGTGATTTATACTTCAAAGTGCTTTAAATGGTTTATGGTGATATATATTTCATTGTTGGTATTTTTGTTATTTTTGTTTTTGATATGAAATGATGATTTAGAAATTTTCAAATTTTAAAATAAATGGTTGGATTTCAATATTAATTTGGTTTTATGGTATGGTATTGTTTGGAAAAGGTGGAAAAGTATGATCTTGGAAAGATTGTTTTATGAATACTACACTGTTATATTTAATTGATGTACCATAGAGTACTAGTTGCTCGATTATTTTATTATGTTATTAGCATGCTGGATGGCAATGATGCCTTTAGGATATTAAGGATCATGAGATAGGTTTTTCCTCTGATTTACCATTGAGAGGTTAAAGGTCGTAAAATGGGTTCTTCCCATGGTTTATTATTTGCCATGATGCAATTGGGAGGTTAAGGGTCTTGAGATGCGTTCTTCTCATGGCTTATTATTTTCCACGATGCCTTTAGGATGTTAAGAGTTGTGAGATAGGTTCATCCCATGCTTTCTATTTCTCTTTCATTATTGTTGTTGGTGTTTTGGAACACCATATACCACTTGACAACACTAGATATATCGTACGATATATTGTTTATTTTTCTGAGTACGTTGTAGGTTTTCTATTTTATTTGGGGCCTTTTATTGACTTCCTTAATTATTTTTTGCAATTATATGTATATTATTTTATGCCTAGTATTTACATCATGATTTGTTTGGATTATAATATTTAATGGTTTGTTGATTATAATATTTAAACATTGGTTTTGTGATACTGATTTAGGGTACAAGATTGGATTTTGTGGAATGGTTTTTATAAAGGGGAATGAAAGGTTTGGAGAGAAGGTTTACAAAAAATAAAATATTGTTGTTTCGATGTACGATACCACTCACTGAGATATCATTATTTCACATTTGTTTGTCTTTAATTCATTCCCCTATGTTTACGTTGTTAGTAGACATTCTACTTCGTGTATTACATATAGTTTTTGTAGTTTTAAAAATAGCAAAAATATTTATCTTTTCTGGTTTGTCTTTATTTTTCCTAGACTTCCTTGCATCAACTATATCACTTAATTTTACAAATACTTTTAGAATGATCTGATTTAAATTATGGACACAATATTGACCCTAGCATGAATGCATAGTAAGAGCATGTAGTATAATGGGTTGTATATGTTGATTGTAGTCGCGAACAATGTTGTTGTGGCTCTATCTTTATATATTAAGATATTATTTTATAATACATGCATTGGTAGTTAGTGATTCAGGTGAGGTTTCATTAGGCTCTCCCTAAAGGTTATTCAGTGGAACTTCACTAGGCTGGATCATCCCGGAGATACTAGAAGGGCCCCTCGGATGGGTTTTGTTGTTAAAGCTGTGAATACTGCATGTTACATTGTCAATAGAGTGTACACCAGTCTAGGGAATATATAGACTCCATGTGAGTTGTTCAAGGGATAGAAGTCAACAGTGAAGCATTTTAGGATTTTCGGTAGTACTTGTTACATCTTATAAGATCGAAAAGACTATTGAAAAGGTGATAATCTTGCCAACTTATGGAAGCCAAAGACCACCAACGTTTGCACCCTCTTTTTGTCTTCATAAGAAATGTTTTGTTGAATGTCTTAAAGCAACATTTATGTCTATCTTTTATGCATTTTTTAATGTCTTTGGATTGCCTAAGTATTGTTGTATCTATCTTAGGAATTTACTTATAAAATGGCTATGTGGTGGAAATTGTGTTTCCAGTAATATAGGTCCATTATGGGGGCTAGTGTGTTCTCTATTTTTTGAACCAAGTTATGAATTTGGCATGTTGTACTAGACTTTTAAAGGAAAGTTTAGCAAAAAGAATGACTCAAAAAGGACTTAGGACGCCCAAGATATGCAAGTTGCAAGTTGGCATAGCTACTAAGATTTCTAGTAGTTATGGCCTATGGGTTTGAGATGAATTAGAGGCCTTAACCAATTACTTTGGATCTGGTCTTCTTCAGATTTCATCCTTAATATTTCAACATGCCATATGTCAAAATTCAAGCAGTTTGGATGAAGATAGCCCACCCTTCCGTCAGGTCAAAGGAGCTTTACCGGATTTAGAAGGAGACAGTTTTTGGAATTCAAATTATCACCAACCTTTACCATCTTTGTATACTTACATGTGCAGCTAGTATTTGAACATTTCGTATCAGATTATTGGGTGGGAAATTTGTATTTTTTTTAATTTTAAAGACTTTATTTGGTTTCACACACTGCACATGTGCAAACCAAGTTTTGTACCAATATAATACAAAACTGAAATGAAAAAACTATTTATTGTGCTATCTAGTTTGTGTGGCCTACTCTTAGCATCTTCTCTTCTTCTTCATCTTCTTCTTCTTCTTCCATTCAAACAAAAACTCTAATAAACCTCAATATCACCATACCAAAAAACAAACACAAAAGTCACCTAAACACCGAACCAAAAATCAGATTAAAGGTTGTGCACTCCTAAAACCTTGTGTACAATACTCTTGGCTAAGTGAATCCAAAACCACATCAAACTCCAACAAAGACCTTGGAAAGTTTGATGCTATAAGTGATATAAGTATCTTTCTACGATTTGACTTAAACAATAAAGCTTATAAATTGTACAACCTAAGGACTTTCACCATCATAGAATCTGTTAATGTGGTTATGGATGACTTAAGTGTGGTGGTAGCCCACGAGTTTGGGGACAATGAGGTTTTAAAGAAGGAGATTTAAATTGAGTCTAACGAAGAGAATAGTAGTTGTGAAACTTGTTAAGAATGAGCTTATTGAATCACCAAAGGCACCTTATGATACGAACCTAGGACGACCTGCTCCTAAACCCGTATTATATTAGCCCGGATCTAATTATGTTCAAGTTCTAATGGTCACCTTGACCCCTAACCAACCTGTGATTAGAAACCTTGGTATATAATGAAGACGCCACAATAGGTGATGGAAGGCCTATTGCTAAGTCAAACTAAAACACTCATTCACTAATGATGTTTTAAGTGTTCAAAAGAACAAAGAGAATTCAATCTCACAAATAATTTTTTGTATAAAATTCAAGCTTGATTTCTCATTGAAAATAAGCCTTTAAATAGGCTAAGATTATAAAGCAAAAACCCTAAAAAAATTAATTCAAAACCGGACTCAAAGTGTGGGGAAAAAGAAAGTAGAGAAAAGGAAAGTGCCTAATTTTTCCTAGTTTCCTAAACTAATTTGGATTAATTAATTCCTTTCTTTTGAATGAGAAATTAATTAATTTACAATTGAAATACTAAAATAATAACTTTTCTAAACTAATTTTTCCAGAAAATAAATAAATAAAAATCAAAATAAAAGACTAATTTTCTAAAACAAAAAGTAGAATCAAATTAGGAAATTAAAATACTAGCTTTTTGACTAAGTTGACTTTGACCAATCTTTAACCTCTTGGAGCTCCAAATCAGCTTATATATGCTTTTTAGGATGCCAAATAAGCTTATTATGGAGTTCCACACATTGCCCTTGCTTGGAGGAAAGATAAAAACCAACTCAATAAAATACAGTAAAGATAGCACAAAATACAATAAAAACAGGCCAAATTTGAAGCTGCTCGTACAACCCCTTTTTGAATGCCTTTGAAGTTGGCTTGACTTGATTCCATGTTCTTTTAATGATATTATTTGAGTTCATTAAGTGTTAGAACCATTCCTTGCTGCCTGGACTCCATAAATGCACCAAAACCGCTACCCAGGTCCATATCGGCTTCCACAAGTTGTATGCCCAAAACAGGTCTTGGATCTTCGGGTATGGACAAGTGTTCTTGAGAATGAATTACCCCCTGGATAAAAGTGGCAAATTTGTCCCTAATAATCTTAGCTTGAGCCCTAGTGATTGGCCCAGTCTTCATCCGTATCAAGTCAGCACCCCAACGGGCTGTCGGTTATGCCAGCTCGGGTGGAATCACATCATTCCCCTCCTCTTGAAAAGGATTTGTCCTCAAATCTAGTTCATCACCTGCAGAAAAAGGAAAAAAATCAACATCTTTGGATGCAGCACTCATATTATACTCACCCGGTAAATCAAGCGTGTAGGTGTTTTCATTGATCCTTTCCAAAACTTGAAAAGATCCATGTCCTCGCGGCATAAGCTTGGACTTTCTTTGTTCGGGAAACCTCTCCTTCCTTGGTTGAAACCAAAAATAATCTCTTGGGTCAAAAACTATCACAACAAATACTAGAAATACAAGTTCATCACACTTTTTAAGTTTAGCAAATAATCTCTCCCAAATTTTCAAATTTCCACTAAGTAAAGCTTTTAATAATGCAGATAAAGTTCTATAAAAGAAAAGCATTTTTAAATTAACATCTTTATAATTCATAAGCAGCAATGGTTTCTTACCTAGGATAGCCTTATTAACATCCCCAAAACTCAAAAAAAAAAATTTACTTTTTCTTTCTTTTCTTTCTTTTCCTTTCTCTCTTTCGGACACACTATTTTTATCATCACTTCCGGCTTTTTCTCTTAATTTCTCTCTTTTCATTTTGTCTTTGTCTTTCGCCGCACCATTGACTTTAGACTACTTACCTTCTACAGCAAGTTCGGTCTTGACCTCATAGGTAGGTGGTGCAACCATTGGTGCCGTACTAGCCTTCTCTTTGAGCTTCTTGGCTTCCCTCCTTTGTTGCATTTAAAGGTGGTCTCTAAATACCTCCTTTGGAGTTAATGGCTTTAGCTTAACCTTCTTCCCATTAAATTTAAATACAATGGAATTCTCTCTGCCATAGTGTATGGCATTGTTATCAAATCCCCATGGCCTCCCCAATAAAATATGACTAGCATGCATAGGTACAACATCACACAATACAACATCCATATATTTATCTATACTGAATTTTACCTTGGCTTGTTTATTCACTTTTATTACACCACTATCATTAAGTCATTGTAATCTATAAGGTTCTGGATGTTTAATAGTTGTTAAGCCTAATTTATCAACCACAATGTTACTAATTACATTTGTAAGACTCCCACTATCAATAATCATACTACAAATTTTACCTTGGATTTCACATCGGGTGTGGAAGATGTTTTCTCTTTGAACATGGTCCTCATCCTTGTATACAGCAAGTACTCTTCTAGAAACCAAGTTTAATTCAACATTGGATGCATTCAAAGATTCGACCTCATCCTCTAAGTCCTCCTCCTCTTGCTCGGCTTCATCTTCACTTTCCTCACTTTCCGATTCTAGCTCACCATTGCCTTTCAACACCATGATCCTTCTATTCAGGCATTGGCTAGCGACGTGTCCTTGTCCCTGGCACTTAAAACAAATAATTTCTTTAGAACTTGAAGGTTTAGGATCAGAGTTTACTCTTGCTTAGGTGCTTGGACAGATTCGACTTTGGACTCCCTTTTTGGCCAAATGAAGCTTTCTTCACCTAGTTTCGATTTTTGTCTTGCTTCAAAGATGGGATTACTTCTCCAAGCACTTGGATTTGATCTTCCGCTGTTAGAAACTCTTCCAAACCATGAGCCTACACCCCTCCTCTTGAATTGATGCTCTAATTTAATAGGCAAATGCAACATCTCCTCGAATTCCACATATTGTTGCAATTCTAGTTGATTGGATATTTCAGGATTCAAACCACCAAGCAACCTTGCCATGGTTGCTTCTCTATCCTCATTTATGTTTAACCTCATCATAAGCATCTCCATTTCCTTGTAATAATCCTCCACGGGCCTACTTCCTTGAGATAAGGATTGAAGCCTTTGATGTAGCAACCTATGATGGTGTGATGGTATGAATCGCTTCCTCATGGCTCCTTTTATTTGTCGCCATGTAGTGATTAAGTCATCACCAACTCTCCTTCGGGTGTTTTGCTCATTGGTCCACCATTGGAGTGTATAATGATCAAATTCCATTGCTGCCAATTTCACCTTCTTGGCTTCCGAATAGTTGTGGTAATCAAATATCATCTCCATTCGTTCCTCCCACTCAAAATAAGCTTCCGGATCACTTTTACCCATGAATGGTGGAATGTTTATCTTGATGATGCCAAGATCATCATCTACATCCTCTCTCCTATGCCTTCCATAGCTATCCTCCCTTGGACACAAAATGTTTCATCCATTCCTTCTTCAAAATAATCTCCCAATTTTCCTCCTCAAACTCCTCTCTTGGTCTCCCACGGTCTCCTTGACCTCGACCTTGACCTCCATGAGCATCTAACCTTATATTGGGTGATGCGAACCCGCCCGAGCTCACACCACCAACAACTTGCTGGGGTACTGATCTGATACGGATGAAGACTGGACTGATCACTAGGGCTCAAGCTAAGAGGTTTAAAGATAACCTTGCTGCTTTTATCCAAAGAGTAATTCATTCTCAAATGGGCTTGTCCATACCTGAGGATAAAAGACCTGTTTTAAGTATCCAAGTGGTAGAGGCTGATACATAGGATACCCATACATCGGACATTTTATATCGGACACCCTTGCCTCGGACATCGGAGCCTTGACTCGGACATTTGATCTCGGACTTTGGACATCGGATGTAACTTAGCTCGGACAGACATCAGTTAGCTCGGCCAGATACAACTTAGCTCGGACAGATATCAGTTAGCTTGGCCAGACACAAGTTAGCTCGGATGGACATTAGTTAGCTCGGATAGACATAAGTTAGCTCGGACATCAGGCAGACATAAGTTAGCTCGGTTGAAGACATAATTCAGCCTAAATGTTAAAGTCAACTCGTTACCTAATTTGCGATTGACTTTCTTTCTTTTTGGGTTTTTATTTATTTATGTTCTGGACAAATAACTTTAGGAAGGTTTTTATTTTATTCTTTCCATTGTAAATTAATTAATTCCTAATTTAATATAAAGGAATTAATTAATCAAACTTAGATTAGGAAAGGAAGTATAGTTTCGGCTAACTAGGTTTCTTTATGTGTGTGGCCGGTTTTACCTAGGGTTTTTAGGGTTTATTTTATTTCTTTTAAAGCCTATTTAAAGGCTTATTTTTCAATAAGAATACAACTTTGATTTGATTAAGAAAATACTTGTGAGATTAATTATCTCTTTATTCTTTGAGAACACCTAAAACACCATTAGAGAATTGGTTGTTTTAGCTTGACTTAACAATAGGTTTTCCATCCACTATTGTGGCATCTACATTATACCAAGGTTTCTAACCATAGGTTGGTTAGGGGTTGAGGTCAATTCCATTAGAACTTGCACTTAATTAAGATCCGGGCCAATATAATACGGATTTAGGAGTAGGTCGTCTTAGGTTCGTATCATTTGGTATGAGAGCTAAATTTTGTTCAGGTTTGATCTATCTTTATTTGCTTTATTTATTTTTGTGTTAATCTGCAATTTTAGCATTAGGTTAAGGTTGCTTCTATCATCATACATGTTCTGCATTTTTAAAAAAAAATATAATAATAATAAAATTCATTCGTAGTTGAATTAGGATTTCCTAGTTTTATCGTATTTTTGTTTCCTAGTTTGTTGGTTGTTTTTCATCATTGTTCTTGTTAATTTTGGTTTTTGTTGGTTTTTATTCACTGTTTTAGTCTTAAATATTTACATTCATATATTCAAAAAAAAAAAAAAGAAGGGTTTGCGGCAACATATAAAAAGAAAAAAAAAAAACTGCACATTTGTGTTTATTTGGAGGTCACGGGTTTGGTGTTTGTTTTGGGGTTGGAATTGCAATTTTGGTAATTATTCTTGCTACTGCAGTTGTGTCTAATATTCAGTGAGTGAAAAAAAAAAAGAGGGAAAAAAAAAAGAAGAAAGCCGAATATAAAAAAATACATATATATATCGGTTTGTTGAAAATTGGTGTTGAAGTTTGTTGCTGGAAATTTCTTGTAACTGCTGCTGTGTTGATTATTTATTCCATATTTTGAGTTTCTGGAGAGTTATTTTTGCTGCTGGATATTTGAGTTTGAGTGCTATATTATTTGGATTAAAATCAGTTAAAGGATTTGATACAAAACTTGAATTACAAAGAACAACAACCAACATCTTTTCTATATTTTTGTTCTCTTTGATTCTTGTTCATATTTGAATTTATTTTTCTAGAATTTTATTCTTGAACTCATAATCTATTACCATCTGGTCCAGTTCTTCAAAATTCCAAAGTTTTCTTATTAATTTGCTTTATTTTGTCTAGAAAAACCGAAAATAGGTATTTTCATTCCGTTCGGTATTTGTTTATTTTTGCTTACTGTTTTGTTGATAAGTTTAATTAAAACATACTAGTGATCTAATTGCTTTTTTATGGGTGTTTTAATTATAACTTTGAGATAACTCATTGAGTGGAAAAAGGCAAGAGTGTGTGAGCATAAAAGAGGGTAAAAGCCGAAACAAGTGTGAAAACACGAGTGTCGAGTCCTCATTTGAGTGAAACACGTAAGGGAGTGAAATTGTAAGGTCCTATTTTATTTCTATTGCATTATTATACTAACATGACAGAATCAAGAATGAGGAGAGGAGAGCCACCCTTGAAGATCAATGAGGAGGAGTCCGTAGCATTCCATGGCGATGCCCGAGCTACCGGGAGTGGAGACCAAGTGGACGTGAGAGCTGTTTTGGAGTCAATACAGCGGGTTAGTGCTTAAGTTGAGCATGTGAATCAAAGAGTGGGAAGACTAGAAGCCTCATAAGGAATGCTGAATACAAGAAATAGGCAAGAATTCCATGGAGGACGAGGCCGAGGACGAGGAGGTCGTGAGAGACCGAGAGAGGAATTTGATGAGGAGCCATTTGGTGGAGAGTTTGAGGAGGGTATGGATGAAACTTCTGCTGTCTAAGACAAAGCTGGCCATGCAAGATATAGGAAGGAAGATACAGATGATGATTTGGGAAATATCAAGGTTAACATCCCACCTTTTATGTGTAAAAGTGATCCCGAAGCTTATTTGGAGTGGGAAGAAAAAATGGAGATGATTTTTTACTACCACAACTATTCGGAATGTAAGAAGGTGAAGTTGGCAGCAATGGAGTTTGGACATTATGCACTCCAATGGTGGACCAATGAGCAAAATACCCGAAGGAGAATTGGTGATGACTTAATCTCGACATGGCGACAAATGAAAGGAGCCATGAGGAAACGGTTTGTGCCATCCCATTACCATAGGTTGCTGCATCAAAGGCTTCAATCTTTGTCTCAAGGAAGTAGGTTCGTGGAGGATTATTACAAAGAGATGGAGATGTTAATGATGAGGCTGAATATGAATGAGGATAGGGAGGCAACAATGGCAAGATTTCTTTGAGGGTTAAACCGTGACATTGCCAACCAGCTTGAATTACAACAATACTTGGAATTGGAGGAGATGTTGCATGTAGCAATTAAGCTTGACAACCAATTCAAGAGGAGGGGTGTTAGTACACGGTTTGGAGGAGTTTCTAGCAGTGGAAGGACAAGTTCAAGTGGCTGGAAAAACAATTCCATTTATGAAAGCAAGCTGAAGCCAAAACTTGGTGAAGAAAATACCAACCGGCCAAGAAGAGAATTTAAAGCCGAATCTTCCCAAGCCATTAAAGGTGAGGTAAAATCTAAACCTAAACCTCAAAAGTCAAGAGAAATTATTTGTTTCAAGTGCCAAGGAAGAGGACATATAGCCAGCCAATGCCCGAATAGAAGGATAATGGTAATTAGGGGTAATGGAGAGGTGGAATCCGAAAGTGAGGTTAGTGAGGCTAAAATCGAACAAGAAGATGAAGGACTTGATGAAGAGGCTGAACCATTAAACACATCAAATGTTGAGCTAAATTTGGTCTCAAGGAGGGTACTTGCTGTCGACAAAGATGAAGAGCAGATACAAAGAGAAAACATCTTCCACACTCGCTGTGAAATACAAGGTAAAATTTGTAGCATGATTATAGATAGTGGGAGTTGTACTAATGTAATAAGTAACCTTGTCATTGATAAATTGGGCTTAAAAATAATAAAACATCCTGAACCATATAGATTACAATGGCTTAATGATAATGGTGAGATGAAAGTAAACAAACAAGCCAAAGTAAAATTTAGTATAGGTAGATATGAGGACGTAGTCTTATGTGATATTGTACCCATGATTGTTGGACATATACTATTAGGTAGGCCATGGCAATTTGATAAAGATGCTACTCATTTTGGTTGAGAAAATAGTATTGTTTTTAGGTTTAAAGGGAAGAAGGTCAAGATGGAACCATTATCTCCTAAAGAGGTTTACAAAGACCAATTACAAATGCAACAAAGGAGAGAAGCCGAAAAGCTCAAGGAAAAAGCAAGTATGGCACCAACGGCTTCACCACCCTTTCAAGGAGGTAAGATTGAGGTTTTTGATCAAGTTAAGGTTTCTAAGATTCATATTGAGTGGAAAGATCAAGGAAAAGCCAAAAGAGAGGGGAAAGAAATTGGCAAACCCAAGAGCATGGAGAAGGAAGAAAAATCCGAAGGTGTGTGCCAATCCAAGGGAAAAAAAAAAAAGAAAGAAAAGAAAGGTTAAGTAGCAACTTTTATTTGAGTTTATGGGATATTAATAAAGTTATTGAGTGTAAGAAACTTTTGCTGTTCATGATTTATAAAGAAAGTTATTTTAATGATCAAATTAACTTTGAAGAACTTGAATTGCCAAGTTCAATGATTTCTCTTTTGAAGGAATTTGGAGATGTTTTCCCAAATGAAATTCCAAGTGGACTACCACCTATTCGAGGGATAAAACATCAAATTGACTTTGTTCCAGGGGCTGCCATACCAAATAGACCAGCTTATAGGAGCAATCCCAAAGAAACAAAGGAGCTGCAAAAACAGGTAAGTGATTTGCTTGATAAAGGATACATTCGTGAGAGTTTAAGTCCATGTGCTATTCCTGTTTTGTTGGTACCTAAAAAGGATGGTTCTTGGAGAATGTGTGTTGATTGTAGGGCTATAAATAACATTACTATCAAATATAGGCATCCCATTCCTAGATTAGATGATATGCTTGATGAGTTGCATGGTGCTTGCATGTTTTCAAAAATTGATCTTAGGAGTGGTTATCACCAAATTAGGATGAAAGAAGGTGATGAATGGAAAACCGCATTCAAAACTAAATATGGGTTGTATGAATGGTTGGTTATGCCTTTTGGATTATCCAATGCACCTAGTACTTTTATGAGACTTATGAATCATGTAATGTGTCCATTTATTGGTAAATTTGTGGTTGTTTATTTTGATGACATTCTAATATATAGCCAAAATTTGGATAACCATGTGGATTAACTTAAGCAAGTTTTGCAAGTTCTTAGAAAGGAAAGATTGTTTGCTAACATTAAAAAATGTGAATTTTGCAAAGATGAGCTTGTGTTTCTAGGATTTGTAGTAAGTGCTGTAGGAATCAAAGTTGACCAAGCTAAGGTGAAGGCAATTCAAGAGTGGCCGGTTCCTACTTCTATCACCCAAGTGAGGACCTTTCATGGCTTGGCAAGCTTTTATAGAAGATTTGTCAAGGATTTTAGTACCATAGCAGCACCATTGAATGAAGTTGTCAAGAAGAATGTCGGCTTTAAATGGGGGGAAGTACAAGGAAAATCTTTTAATTTGTTGAAAGAAAAATTGTGTAATGCACCTTTGTTAGTTTTGCCAACATTTTCTAAGACTTTTGAAATTGAGTGTGATGCTTCAGGTGTAGGTATTGGAGCTGTCTTAATGCAAGAAGGAAGACCCATAGCCTACTTTAGTGAAACATTAGATGGAGCTGCCCTAAACTACCCGACTTATGACAAGGAGATGTATGCTTTGGTGAGGGCTTTGGAGACATGGCAGCATTATCTCATGCCAAAGGGTCAAGGAAAGCTCAACCGAAGGCATGCTGATACGAACCTAGGACGACCTGCTCCTAAACCCGTATTATATTAGCCCGGATCTTAATTAAGTTCAAGTTCTAATGGAATGGACCTCAACCCCTAACCAACATATGGTTAGAAACCTTGGTATAATATAGACGCCACAATAGGGGATGGAAAACCTATTGATAATTCAAGCTAAAACAACCAATTCTCTAATGGTGTTTTAGGTGTTCTAAAAGAACAAAGAGATAATTAATCTCATAAGTATTTTCTTTATCAAATCAAAGTTGTATTCTTATTGAAAAATAAGCCTTTAAATAGGCTTTGAAAGAAACAAAATAAACCCTAAAAACCCTAGGTAAAACCGGCTACTCACATAAAGAATCCTAGTTGGCCGAAAACTATACTTCCTTTCCTAATCTAAGATTGATTAATTAATTCCTTTATATTAAATTAGGAATTAATTAATTTACAATGGAAAGAATAAAATAAAAACCTTCCTAAAGTTATTTGTCCAGAAAATAAATAAATAAAAACCTATGGCCAACCCCTCTTGACTATGACTTATTCCTTGTATGAAGACAGCAAGATTGTCCTTGAACTTCTTGGCTTGGGCCCTAGTGATCGGTCCCGCCTTCATTTGTATTGGGTCAGCACCCCAGCGGATTGTAGGTCGAACAGTCTCGGGTAGATTCGCATCATTCCCCTCATCTTGAAAAGGATTTGTCCTCAAATCGAAGTCATCACCTGCAGCAAAAGGAGATAAATCAGCAACATTAAAGGTGGCACTAACACTATACTCACTCGGTAGATCAAGTTTGTAGGCATTGTCGTTTATCCTCTCCAAAACTTGAAAAGGTCCATCACCCCTCGGCATGAGTTTTGATTTCCTTTGTTCGGGAAATCTTTCTTTCCTTAAATGTAGCCACACCCAATTTCCAAGTTCAAACACCATTGATTTTCGGCGTTGATTAGCCACCTTTGCATCTTGCTCGGTCCTCCTCTCAATGTTGGCTCGGGTCTTCTCATGAATCTGCTTTACAAAATCAGCTTTTTGTTTTCCATCTAGATTAGCACGCTCATTTAAAGGTAAAGGTGTTAAATCTAATGGAGTCAAAGGATTAAAGCCATAAACAATTTCAAATGGAGAAAATTTAGTTGCTGAATGTAAAGACCTATTATATGCAAATTCAACATGTGGCAAACATTCTTCCCAAGTCCTTAAATTTCTACTAATTAGTGCTCTTAACAATGCAGACAAGGTTCTATTTACTACTTCGGTTTGTCCATCAGTTTGTGGATGACAAGTAGTTGAAAATAAAAGCTTAGTACCTAATTTAGGCCACAATGTTCACCAAAAATAGCTTAAGAACTTAGCATCCCTATCCGAAACAATAGTTCTTGGCATTCCATGCAATCTGACAATTTCCTTGAAAAATAAATTAGCAATATTGGATGCATCATCAGTTTTGTTACATGCAATAAAATGTGCCATCTTAGAAAACCTATCTACTACAACAAATATTGAATCCTTACCTGTCCTTGACCTAGGCAACCTAAGAATAAAATCCATAGACAAATCTACCCAAGGATAGGTAGGTATCAGCAAAGGCTTATACAATCCATGCGGTTTCAATGTTGATTTTGTTTTTCGGCACTTCAAACATCTTTCACAAATTCTCTCAACATCTCTCCTCATGTTAGGCTAATAAAAATGTTCTTGCAGCAAGGATAAAGTTTTTAAAACACCAAAATAGCCCATTAAACCACCCCCATGTCCTTCCCGAACCAATAATTCCCTAATACTACAATTAGGCACACAAAGTTTGTTTCCTTAAACAAATATCCCTCAAATATGTAAAATTTATTAAATTCATGTTTCAAATACGTTCTAAAAATTTCTCCAAACTCACTATCATGCTCATAAAGTTCTTTCAATTGTTCAAATCCAAGCAATCTAGCATCTAAGGTAGAAAAGAGCACATACCTTCGGGATAATGCATCGGCAACCACATTTTCCTTACCTTTTTTGTAGCGGATCACATATGGAAATGTTTCAATAAATTCAATCCCCTTAGCATGACTTCGGTTGAGCTTTCCTTGACCCTTGATATGCTTCAAAGACTCATGATCCGTATGAATCACAAACTCCTTTGGCATGAGATAATGCTGCCACGTCTCCAAAGCCCTCACCAAAGCATACATCTCCTTGTCATAAGTCGGGTAGTTTAGGGCAGCTCTATCTAATTTTTCACTAAAGTAGGCTATGGGTCTTCATTCTTGCATTAAGACAGCTCCAATACCTACATCTGAAGCATCACACTCAATTTCAAAAGTCTTAGAAAAAATTGGTAAAACTAACAAAGGTGCATTACAAAATTTTTCTTTCAACAAATTAAAAGATTTTTCTTGTACTTCCCCCCATTTGAAACCAACATTCTTCTTGACAACTTCATTCAATGGTGCTGCTATGGTACTAAAATCCTTGACAAATCTTCGCTAAAAGTTTGCCAAGCCATGAAAGCTCCTCACTTGGGTGATAGAAGTAGGAACCGGCCACTCTTGAATTGCTTTCACCTTAGCTTGGTCAACTTTGATTCCTGCAGCACTTACTACAAAACCTAGAATTACAAGCTCTTCTTTGCAAAATTCACATTTTTTAATGTTAGCAAACAATATTTCCTTTCTAAGAACTTGCAAAACTTGCCTAAGTTGATCCACATGGTCATCCAAATTTCGGCTATATATTAGAATGTCATCAAATTAAACAACCACAAATTTACCAATAAATGGACGCATTACATGATTCATAAGCCTCATGAAAGTACTAGGTGCATTGGATAATCCAAAAGGCATAACTAACCATTCATACAGCCCATATTTAGTTTTGAATGCGGTTTTCCATTCATCACCTTCTTTCATCCTAATTTGGTGATAACCACTCCTAAGATCAATTTTTGTAACCATGCAAGCACCATGCAACTCATCAAGCATATCGTCTAATCTAGGAATGGGATGCCTATATTTGATGGTAATATTATTTATAGCCCTACAATCAACACACATTCTCCAAGAACCATCCTTTTTAGGTACCAAAAAAATAGGAACAGCACATGGACTTAAACTCTCACGAATGTATCCTTTATCAAGCAAATCACTTACCTGTTTTTGCAGCTCCTTTGTTTCTTCGGGATTGCTCCTATAAGCTGGTCTATTTGGTATGGCAGCCCCTGGAACAAAGTGAATTTGATGTTCTATCCCTCGAATAGGTGGTAGTCCACTTGGAATCTCATTTGGGAAGACATCTCCAAATTCCTTCAAAAGAGAAATCATTGAACTTGGCAATTCAAGTTCTTCAAAGTTAGTTTGATCATTAAAATAATTTTCTTTGTAAAGCATGACCAGCAAAGGTTTCTTACACTCAATAACCTTATTAATATCCCCTAAACTCAAATAAAAATTGCTACTTAACCTTTCCTTTCTTTCTTTTTCTTTTTTTCCCTTGGATTGGTGCAAACCTTCGGATTTCTCTTCCGTCTCCAAGCTCGCGGGTTTGCCACTTCCTTTTCCCTCTCTTTCGGTTTTCCCTTGATCTTTCCACTCAATATGAACCTTAGAAACCTTACCTTGGTCAAAAACCTCAATCTTACCTTCTTGAAAGGATGGTGAAGCCGTTGGTGCCACACTTGCTTTTTCCTTGAGCTTTTCGGCTTCTCTCCTTTGTTGCATTTGTAATTGGTCTTTGTAAACCTCTTTAGGAGATAATGGTTCCAGCTTAACCTTCTTCCCTTTAAACCTGAAAACAATACTATTTTCTTGACCAAAATGAGTAGCATCTTTATCAAATTGCCATGGTTTACCTAATAGTATATGTCCAGCAATCATGGGTACAATATCACATAAAACTACATCCTCATATCTACCTATATTAAATTTTACTTTGACTTGTTTATTTACCCTAATCTCACCACTATCATTTAACCATTGTAACCTATAGGGTTTTGGATGTTTAATTGTTTTCAAGCCTAATTTATCAACTACAAGATTACTTATCATATTAGTACAACTCCCACTATCTATAATCATGCTACAAATTTTACCTTGTATTTCGCAGCGAGTGTGAAAGATGTTTTGTCTTTGTATCTGCTCTTCATCTTTGTAGACAGCAAGTACTCTCCTTGAAACCAAGCTCAACTCGGCATTAGATGTATCTATAGGTTTGGCTTCATCTTCATTGCAATCCTCCTCTTGCTCGGTTTCAGCCCCACTTTCTTCACTCGCAGATTCCAGCTCACCATCACCCTTTAATACCATGATTCTTCTATTTGGGCATTGGCTGGCTATGTGTCCTCTTCCTTGGCACTTAAAACAAATTATTTCTCTGGATTTTTGAGGTTTAGGATCAGATTTTATCTCACCTCTAAGTGCTTGGACAGATTCGGTCTTAACCTCCCTTATTGGCCGGTTGGTAGTTTCTTCTCCTAATTTTGGCTTCAACTTGTTTTCATAAGTGGAATTGTTTTTCCAGCCACTTGAACTTGTCCTTCCACTGCTAGAAACTCCTCCAAACTGTGTACTAACACCCCTCCTCTTGAATTGGTTCTCAAGCTTAATTGCTACATGCAACATCTCCTCCAATTCCAAGTATTGTTGTAATTCAAGTTGGTTGGCAATGTCTCGGTTTAACCCTCCAAGAAATCTTGCCATGGTTGCCTCCCTATCCTCATTCATATTCAGTCTCATCATTAACATCTCCATCTCTTTGTAATAATCCTCCATGGACCTACTTCCTTGAGACAAAGATTGAAGCCTTTGATGCAGCAACCTATGGTAATGGGATGGCACAAACCGCTTCCTCATGGCTCCTTGCATTTGTCGCCATGTTGTAATTAAGTCATCACCAACTGTCCTTCGGGTGCTTTGCTCATTTGTCCACCATTAGAGTGCATAATGGCCAAACTCCATTGCTGCCAACTTCACCTTCTTACCTTCTGAATAGTTGTGGCAGTCAAAAATCATCTCCATTTTTTCTTCCCACTCCAAATAAGCTTCGGGATCACTTTTACCCATAAAATGTGGGATGTTAACCTTGATATTTCCCAAATCATCATCTATATCTTCCCTCCTATATCTCCCATGGACAGCTCTATCTTGGACAGCAAAGGTTTCATCCATTCCTTCCTCAAAGTCTCCGTCGAATGGCTCCTCATCAAATTCCGCTCTCGGCCTCTTGCGACCTCTTCGTCCTCGGCCTCGTCCTCCATGGAATTCTTGCCTATTTCTTGTATTCGGCCTTCCTTGTAAGGCTTCTAGTCTTCCCACCCTTTGATTCACATGCTCAACTTGAGCACTAACCCGCTGTATTGACTCCAAAACAGCCCTCATGTCCACTTGATCTCCATTCACGGTAGCTTGGGCATTGCCATGGAATGCTACGGACTCTTCCTCATTGATCCTCAAGGGTGGATCTCCTCTTCTTATTCTAGAATCTGCCATGTTAGTAAAATACTACAAAAATAAAATAAATCCTCACAATATTCACTCCCTCACATGTTTCACTCAAACAAGGTCTCGACACTTGTGCTTGCACACTAGTTTCGACTTTTACCCTCTTTTAAGCTCACACACTCTTGCCTTTTTCCACTCAATGTATTATCTCAAAGTTCTAATTAAAACTGTCAGGACCCGTCCAGAATCCCTTCCCCGAAGCCCTAGACAAGCCCTGATCCCAGGGAAATACCACCGAACCTTCCAACGGAAAATCCGGCAGCACCTCCCCTAAGGGTAGGACTAACCAAAAATTACCTGCACTGAAAACACACTTCAAAAAAATTCATCCCCTTATTCCTCCCACAATACTACAAATGGTTCCACAAATTTTAGTACTTCAAATAACAACAGCAGCAACTCAGTGCATAAATAAAAACTACACGTCCAATACAGTATACAGAGCATTATACAACAAATGTGGAATTTATAAAATGACAGATAAGGAAGCAATACAAGACAGAGAGGAAAAAAGGGAAGAAAAACTTCTTGAACCTTCGGCAACGAACTGAGACGTTC
The DNA here is from genome assembly GCF_031755915.1 of Ziziphus jujuba. Taxonomy (NCBI): domain Eukaryota; kingdom Viridiplantae; phylum Streptophyta; class Magnoliopsida; order Rosales; family Rhamnaceae; genus Ziziphus; species Ziziphus jujuba. The sequence goes on along the minus strand of NC_083381.1, from coordinate 4,251,150 downwards.
GGCTCGCCCCGGACAATCAACGTCTCCACCCTGGACCTAGGGGAACGGAATTTAAAAGTGCGAGATGCTAATCATCTCAGTGAGTGACCCTATCTACTATACAATATAATACCACGGTAACAAGGTAGATAAATAATAATTATTTGGAAATAATAATTTCTCTCAAAACCCTTATAATTCTCTCAGTTGGAAAAGTTCCCCTTTTAAAACCTTTTCACAAAACCCTTTGTTCGTATTCCCCGAAAACCAAGACATCAATTAATTCACTAAATATCAAATAGAATATAATAAGTCAAGCATCCGACAATTTTAATTTAAAGGAAATTAATTTATTGAATAATTAAGTAAAGAGAAGATTAAACCAATTTAAGATCCCCAACCAAATAAATACCAGAACAGTAATAATTATATTTTTCGTTCCAATACAATTTCAAAACATTTTATTTTCAAAACACAGTTCTGAAAATCATTTGATGCACCCACTATATACCAGTGGTGCCAACAGTACCCAGCGTCCCAAGGTACCGCCAGACAGGAGGTTATAGAAAGAAACCGGCATACGGTCGCGTGGCGTCCCACTACGCCGCTGCTAACCTAGTGTCCTGGCCATGGAGGGGTGGCCTACCCTCATCCGATGGCAACCACAGGACAACCTCATAATATCACCTATGCGCTCCTCACACCCACCTGCGCGCTAATCACAACCGTGTGCACACTAACCATATCACATATAAACAGAACACCAGTACGTGCACGGTGCATCTAAAAATCATAAAATCCACATATTGAATTTATATATCAAAACTCACACTTTTGCATAAACACAGCGGGTATATTCCATCCGCTTGAACCCGGGAAATTCTCCATAATTTCTTTATAATCAATACCATAAATTCCATGATTTTCAAATCCACCAACTCCCAAATCCACCAATTCAAATATTCACACTTTCCCAAGAATAAATAATTCTCGAAATATAATAATTAAATCTCATAATATTCCATGGGCATATTTTATATAAAAATTGAAATCACCAACATGAGCAAATATTTTCCTTGAAATATTTGAAAATCAAATCGTGCCCGATTTAATATTAAAATCACACGAATTTCAAAATCCTCAAAACCATAAAATAATTTCACATGGCATAATTTTATAGAATGCACATTTTCTTAAATCCAATAAATTCATCAATAAATCCACAATAAATCAAATAATTATTTGGCACATAGAATTCAAATTCCAATATTTAAATCACACATAATATTCACCAATTAAATTCCCAAAATTAAATTGAAGGTGGGTCACTCACTTGGAGCACACAATTAAACCATGATCCACCATGGGATCAATTCCACGACTCACCGGTGCTCCTAGCACACAATTCACACACAGTCAAATAAATTAATATTTTAATCGGGTAAATAATACCCGGTACCTGGGGGGTCAAACACAACGTTAACCAAATTAGGTGAATAATATACCGAATCAAAGCTTGAGCGACGAGGATTACAAATCCGGTCTCCATCGACCCCAATTCCGCCGGAGGTGGCCGGAATTTGGTCAGGAAGCTTCGGTCGGTTTTAAACTTGAGGGATCTTTCAAACGGTGGGGACTTTGGGCAATCTAACCCCGGAAATGGGCTCAGAGGGGTCGAAAATGGTGGGATAGAGGTATGGGACGGGCTGGGTTGGTCGGAAACGACGAGAATCGCCGGAAAAACATAACCGGCCGCTGCCGGCTTCACCGGCCCGATCTGGGCCCGTCCGGCGGCGACAGGCCGGGAAATTTGGGGGTCGAGATTGCCCACGTGGGGAAAAGAAAAGAAAAAGAAGAAAAACAAAAAAAAAAGAAAAGAAAAAGAAAAAGGAAAATAAAAAGAAATGTTTTAAATTAATTAAATAATATTAATAATAATATTATTATTTAAAATAATAATTAAAATAATTTGATTTTTACACATGGTTGACATGTGGCTTCTCAACATGATGACACATGGTCACCTTCATTAAGTCACACGTGGCACATCGTTACACGTTTAAAAATAATATTAAAATAATACGGTGTTTGAAAAACTCTGCAGGTCCATAACTTTCAAACCACATGTCCAAATCGGACGTGTCGCCAGTCTACGGACTCGTATCGACGAGCACTTCACAACCATGCATGAGTCAAAGCTCAACCTTGCATGAATAAAAAGTCAACTCCGGCACCCCTTGGACAGTTTGGACCTTAACTTGTTTGGCTAAAAACTTTCAAACCGTAGCTCCGTTTTCAACGTGCTACCAGTCTACGAACTCGTGCCAATGTGTACTTTGTAACGGTACCTCAGTCAACCTATAATTCCAACCGGGTCAAAAAGTCAACTTTTGACCCCTTTGGTCAACGGTCAACAGTGAACCTCGGTTAATGTGCAAAAATTCCGACATGATTCGGGACGGGGTGTTACAAAAACACCCACAAAACAGCAATTAGGTCACTAGTATGTTTCAATTAAACTTATCAACAAAACAGTAAGAAAAAAGAAACAAATACCGAATGGAATGAAAATACATATTTTCGGTTTTTCTAGACAAATTAAAGCAAATTAATGAGAAAAATTTGGAATTTTGAAGAACTGGACTAGATGGTAATAGATTATGAGTTCAAGCAAAGTGTTGGTTGTTGTTCTTGTAATTCAGGTTTTGTATCAATTCCTTTAAGTAATTTTAATCCAAATAATTTAAGCACCCAAAATCCAAACATCCAGCAGCAGAAATAATTTTCCAGCAATTCAAATATTGAATAAATAATCAAAAACCAGCAGCTCCAACAAATTTCCAGCAAACAAATCAAACTCCAACAAACCGAAATATTTTTATGTTTTTTTTTTTTAATTTATTCGGCTTTACCTCTATTTTTTTTTTTTCACTCACAGAACATAAACAACTGCAGTAGCAAGAATAATTACCAAAATTGCAATTCCAACTCCAAAACAAACACCAAACCCGTGACCTACAAATAAACACAAATGTGCAGTTTTTTTTTTTTTTTTTAACTATTGCCGCAAACTCTTTTTTTTTTTTTTTTTTTTTGAATATATGAATGCAAATTTCTAAGATTAAAACAGCAAAGGAAAATCAACAAAAACCAAAATTATCAATAACAATGATAAAAGACAACCAACAAATTAGGAAACAAAAACACGATAAAACTAGGAAACCTAATTCAACTAGGAATGAAATTTTTTTTTTTCTTTCAAGATGCAGAACATGTATGGGATGGATGCAACCTTAGCCTAATGCTAAAATTGTAGATTAACACAAAAACAAATAAAGCAAATAAAGATAGATCAAACCTGAACAAAACTTAGCTCTGATACCAAATGATACGAACCTAGGACGACCTGCTCCTAAACCCGTATTATATTAGCCCAGATCTCAATTAAGTTCAAGTTCTAATGGAATGGACCTCAACCCCTAACCAACCTGTGGTTAGAAACCTTGGTATAATATAGACGCCACAATAGGGGATGGAAAACCTATTGATAAGTCAAGCTAAAACAACCAATTCTCTAATGGTGTTTTAGGTGTTCTCAAAGAACAAAGAGATAATTAATCTCACAAGTATTTTCTTTATCAAATCAAAGTTGTATTCTTATTGAAAAATAAGTCTTTAAATAGGCTTTGAAAGAAACAAAATAAACCCTAAAAACCCTAGGTAAAACCGGCCACTCACATAAAGAATCTTAGTTGGCCGAGAACTATACTTCCTTTCCTAATCTAAGTTTGATTAATTAACTCCTTTATATTAAATTAGGAATTAATTAATTTACAATGGAAAGAATAAAATAAAAACCTTCCTAAAGTTATTTTTCCAGAAAATAAATAAATAAAAACCTAAAAGTAATGGTAGTTTCCTAAAACAAAAAGTAAGAACAAATTAGGAAACTAAAAATGGTAAATTTTGGCTATGTTGGTAATGACCCTTCTTTGATCCAATTGGACTCCAATTCAGCTTCAATAGTCTTTGTGGCATGCCAAATAAGCTTATTGTGAAGTTCCTCACGTTGCCCTTGCTTGGAAGTATGAGAAAAGGCTAATACAGTAAAATACAGTAAAGTCAGCAAGGAATACAGCAAATCCGGCCTTTTCTTCCCCTTGTGCGCAAACCACCTTGTTGGTCAGCTTTGAAGCTGCTTTTGCTGGTTTCTATGACTCATCCTCCATATGAATTGAACCCATAAGGATGGGGTTCCAATTCATACAACCTGGCCTCCTTATTATCACCAAAAACATCACCCGGGCCTGTTTTGGCTTCTATTGCTTGTATGAGTAAAACAGGCCTTAGTTCTTTAGATATGGCTAACCCCTCTTGACTATGACTTATTCCTTGTACGAAGACAGCAAGATTGTCCTTGAACTTCTTGGCTTGGGCCCTAGTGATCGGTCCCGCCTTCATTTGTATTGGGTCAGCACCCCAGCAGGTGTCGGTCGAACAGTCTCGGGTGGATTCGCATCACATGCCAAGTGGATTGAATTTATTGATACTTTCCATATGTGATCCGCTAAAAAAAGGTAAAGAAAATGTGGTTGCCGATGCATTATCTCGAAGGTATGTACTCTTTTCTACCTTAGATGCTAGATTGCTTGGATTTGAACAATTGAAAGAACTTTATGAGCATGATAGTGACTTTGGAGAAATTTTTAGAACTTGTTTGAAACATGGATTTAATAAATTTTACATATTTGAGGGATATTTGTTTAAGGAGAACAAACTTTGTGTGCCTAATTGTAGTATTAGGGAATTATTGGTTCGTGAAGGACATGGAGGTGGTTTAATGGGTCATTTTGGTGTTTTAAAAACTTTATCCTTGCTGCAAGAACATTTTTATTGGCCTAACATGAGGAGAGATGTTGAGAGAATTTGTGAAAGATGTTTGAAATGCTGAAAAACAAAATCAACATTGAAGCCACATGGATTGTATAAGCCTTTGCCGATTCCTACCTATCCTTGCGTAGATTTGTCTATGGATTTTATTCTTGGGTTGCCTAGGTCAAGGACAGGTAAGGATTCAATATTTGTTGTAGTAGATAAGTTTTCTAAGGTGGCACATTTTATTGCATGTAACAAAACTGATGATGCATCCAATATTGCTAATTTATTTTTCAAGGAAATTGTGAAATTGCATGGAATGCCAAGAACTATTGTTTCAGATAGGGATGCTAAGTTCTTAAGCTATTTTTGGAAAACTTTGTGGGCTAAATTAGGTACTAAGCTTTTATTTTCAACTACTTGTCATCCACAAACTGATGGACAAACCGAAGTAGTAAATAGAACCTTGTCTGCATTGTTGAGAGCATTAATTAGTAGAAATTTAAGAACTTGGGAAGAATGTTTGCCAAATGTTGAATTTGAACATAATAGGTCCTTACATTCAGCAACTAAATTTACTCCATTTGAAATTGTTTATGGTTTTAATCCTTTGACTCCATTAGATTTAACACCTTTACCTTTAAGTGAGCATGCTAATCTAGATGGAAAACAAAAAGCTGATTTTGTAAAGCAGATTCATGAGAAGACACGAGCAAATATTAAGAGGAGGACCGAGCAATATGCAAAGGTGGCTAATCAATGCAGGAAAATTAATGGTGTTTGGACCTGGAGATTGGGTGTGGCTGCATTTAAGGAAAGAAAGGTTTCCTGAACAAAGGAAATCCAAACTAATGCTGAGGGGCGATGATGCCTACAAACTTGATTTACCGGGTGAGAATAGTGTTAGTGCCACCTTTAACGTTGCTGATTTATCTCCTTTTACTGCAGGTGATGACTTCGATTTGAGGAGAAATCCTTTTCAAGAGGAGGGGAATGATGTGAACCCGCCCGAGCTCACACCACCGACAACTCGCTGGGGTACTGGTCCGATACGGATGAAGACTGGACCGATCACTAGGGCTCAAGCTAAGAGGTTTAAGGATAACCTTGCTGCCTTTATCCAGAGAGTAATTCATTCTCAAAAGGGCTTGTCCACACCTGAGGATAAAAGACCTGTTTTAAGTATCCAAGTGGTGGAGGCTGATACATCGGATACCCATACATCGGATATTTTATATCGGAGACCCTTGCCTCGGACATCGAAGCCTTGACTCGGACATTTGATCTCAGACTTCGGACATCGGATGTAATTTAGCTCGGACAGACATCAGTTAGCTCAGCCAGATACAACTTAGCTTGGACAGACACCAGTTAGCTCGGCCAGACATAAGTTAGCTCGGATAGACATCAGTTAGCTCGGATAGACATAAGTTAGCTCGGACATCAGGCAGACATAAGTTAGCTCGGTTGAAAACATAATTCAGCCTAGATGTCAAAGTCAACTCGTTACCTAATTTGCGATTGACTTTCTTTCTTTTTGGATTTTTATTTATTTATGTTCTGGACAAATAACTTTAGGAAGGTTTTTATTTTATTCTTTCCATTGTAAATTAATTAATTCCTAATTTAATATAAAGAAATTAATTAATCAAACTTAGATTAGGAAAAGAAGTATAGTTTCGGCCAACTAGGTTTCTTTATGTGTGTGGCCGGTTTTACCTAGGGTTTTTAGGGTTTATTTTCTTTCTTTCAAAGCCTATTTAAAGGCTTATTTTTCAACAAGAATACAACTTTGATTTGATTAAGAAAATACTTGTGAGATTAATTATCTCTTTGTTCTTTGAGAACACCTAAAACACCATTAGAGAATTGGTTGTTTTAGCTTGACTTATCAATAAGTTTTCCATCCCCTATTGTGGCGTCTACATTATAACAAGGTTTCTAACCACAGGTTGGTTAGGGGTTGAGGTCAATTCCATTAGAACTTGAACTTAATTAAGATCCGGGCTAATATAATACGGGTTTAGAAGTAGGTCGTCCTAGGTTCGTATCATTGGGCACTCCTTAGGATGTTTCTAACCTATCCATCTTTTGATTTAAATGGTCAAATCGGGCATTCATCCGCTGTAATTGCTCCAATATAGCCCTCATGTCCATTTGGTCACCACTCCCCGTAGCTCAGAAATCACCTTTAAATTTTATGGACTCTTCTTCTTTAATTCTCAAAGGTGGATCTCCTTTTCTCACCCTTGATTCTGCCATGTTATTATGAATAATACAAAAATAAAATAAATTCTCACCAGGTTCACTCCCACACGTGTTTCACTCAATATAAGAACTCGACACTCGTGTTTGCACACTAATTTCGGCTTTTAACCCTCTTTTTTGGTCACACTCTCTTGCCTTTTTCCTCTCAATGAATTATCTCAAAGTTCTAATTAAAACACCCAAAAAATAGCAATTAGATCACAAGTATGTTTTAATTAAACTTATCAACAAAACAGTAGCAAAAAGTAGGCAATACTGAAGAATTCAACAAAACCTAGTTTTCGGATTTTCTAGGTGAAATAAAGCAAATTCATGAGCAAAATTTGGAATTTTGAAGAACTGGACCACATGGTAATAGATTATGAGTTCAAGAATAAAATTCTAGAAAAAGAAATTCAAATACGAACAAGAATCAAAGAGAACAAAAATATAGAAAAGTGTTAGTTGTTGTTCTTGTAATTCAAGTTTTGTATCAAATCCTTTAACTAATTTTAATCCAAATAATTTAAGCATGCAAAATTCAAATATCCAACAAAATAATTCTCCAGAAACTCAAAAGATCACAAATCAAATCTCCAAATCAAACAAGTTCCTAAACTCACATTTCAACACCAAATTCAACAAACCCGACATTTTTTTCATTTTTTATTTTATTCGACATTACCTCTTCTTTTTATTTTTTTTTTATTTTTTCACTCACAGAACATAAACAACTGCAGTAGCAAGAATAATTACAAAAATTTCAATTCCAACTCCAAAACAAACACCAAACCTGTGACCTCCCAATCAAAAATTCAAATTGTGCGATTTTTTTTTTTTTTTTTTTATTCCCCAAGCCCCACTCTTCAATTTTTTTTTTTGGAATATATGAATGTAAATATTTAAGACTAAAACAGAAAAGAAAAATCAACAAAAATCAAATTAACAAGAACAATGATAAAAGAAAACCAACAAACTAGGAAACAAAAATACGATAAAGCAAGGAAATCTTAATTCAACTAGGAATGAAATTTTTTTATTTTTTATTTTTAAAAGATGTAGAATGTGTATGGGATGGATGAAACCTTAACCTAATGCTAAAATTACAGAATAACACAAAAATAATAAATCAAATAAAGATATATCAAACCTGAACAAAATTTGGTTCTGATACCAAATGATACGAACCTAGGACGACCTGCTCCTAAACCCATATTATATTAGCCCGGATCTAATTATGTTCAAGTTCTAATGGTCACCTTGACCCCTAACCAACCTGTAATTGGAAACCCTGGTATATAATGAAGACGCCATAATAGGTGATGGAAGGTCTATTGATAAGTCAAACTAAAACACTCATTCACTAATGGTGTTTTAGGTGTTTAAAAGAACAAAGAGAATTCAATCTCACAAATAATTTTCTATATGAAATTCAAGCTTGATTTCTCATTGAAAATAAGCCTTTAAATAGGCTAAGATTACAAAGCAAAAACCCTAAAAAAATTAATTCAAAACCGGACTCAAAGTGTGGAGAAAAAGAAAGTAGAGAAAAGGAAAGTAGAGAAAAGGAAAGTGCCTAATTTTTCCTAGTTTCCTAAACTAATTTGGATTAATTAATTCCTTTATTTTGAATTAGGAATTAATTAATTTACAATTGAAATACTAAAATAATAACTTTCCTAAACTTATTTTTCAAGAAAATAAATAAATAAAAATCAAAGTAAAAGACTAATTTCCTAAAACAAAAAGTAGAATCAAATTAGGAAACTAAAATTCTAGCTTTTTGACTAAGTTGACTTTGACCAATCTTTAACCTCTTGGAGCTCCAAATCAGCTTCTATATTCTTTTAAGGATGCCAAATAAGCTTATTATGGAGTCCCACACGTTGCCCTTACTTGGAGGAAAGAGAAAAAGCCAACTCAACAAAATACAGTAAAGATAGCACAAAATACAGTAAAAGCAGGCCAAATTTGAAGCTGTCCGTACAACCCCTTTTTGAATGCCTTTGAAGCTGGCTTGAATTGATTCCTTGTCCTTTTAATGATATTATTTGAGTTCATGAAGTGTTAGAACCATTCCTTGCTGCTCGGACTCCATAAATGCACCAAAACTGCTACCCGGGTCTGTATCGGCTTCCACCACTTATATGCCCAAAACAGGTCTTGGATCTTCGGGTATGGACAAGTGTTCTTGAGAATGAATTACCCCCTGGATAAAAGTGGCAAATTTGTACTTAAACATCTTAGCTTGAGCCCTAGTGATTGGCCCGGTCTTCATCTTTATCGAGTCAGCACCCCAGCCGGCTGTCGGTTATGTGGGCTCGAGCGGAATCACATCACCTTAAGGCAAGGTTAAAAAGATGCATGCCACAGATGACATTATTTGTAATTTGGGAATTATAGTCAAGACTAGGAAACATATTGAAAATAAAGTAACCTACTTCTACTATACTTCATTAATTGAGCCAAAAAATGTCAAGGAAGCATTGTTGGATGAGAGTTAAGTGAATGTAATGCAGGAAAACTGACTTAGTTTAGATAGAATGATGTTTCGTACCTAATGCTTAGAGTAAAGGATGCAGATGTCATACGTAGCAAAATGGATTTTGAAGAACAAATGGATGAATTTTAAACCATTGTGAGAAAGAATGCAAAGCTAGTAGCACAAGAGTATGCCCACATAGAAGTTGTTGATTTTGATGAGACCATCATTCTAGTTGCTTATTAGGAGTTGATTAGATTCTTGTTGGCAGTAGCTTATCATTTTGGGTTCAAGCTTTTTTTTTTTTAAAGGATGTAACAGTTGCCTTTCTGAATGGGATACTGAAGGAAAAAGTATGTGTGGAACAACTAAAAGGATTTGAGGATGATTAGCATAAGAATTAGATGTACAGATTAAAGAAGGCCTTGTATGGATTGAAGCAAGCTCTTAAAGCATGGTATGATTGGCTTGCTTTCCACTTGATAGATCAGGGCTCCAAGAGAGGGGGAGGTGATACGACTCCTTTTGTAAAAAAGGACATGGAAAGTATTATCATCGCCCAAGTCTATGTGGATGATATCATTTTTTCCCACAATGGAGTTACATGCTCATCAGTTTGCTAAGATGATGAAAAATGAGTTTGAGATGAGTATGGTTGGGGAGCTGAATTTCTTTATAGGTTTTAATGTCAAGCAATAAAGAAATGGAAATTTTCTTTCCCAAGCTAAGTATACAAAGGAATCGATGAAGAGTTTGGTTTTGAAAAAGAAAAGCATATCATAACTCCTATAAGATCTACAATTAAGTTGAGTAAAGATGAAAGTGGAATGGATGTCAATCTTACCTTTTATTGAAGTATGATTGGTATTCTTTTGTATCTTATAGTTAGCCATCTAGATATTACTTTTAGTGTTGGTCTTGTACATCTTCAGGTAGTTAGGAGGAAAATCATATATGTGAGTTGGACTTTCAGTTTTAGTATTTTGCACTTCAGAGGTTGAGTATTCAAATGCAGATTGGGCAGGAAATGTGGGTGATATGAAGAGCACTTCTGGGGGTGTTTCTACATAGGGAATTGTCTGGTTGTTAGGCAAAGAGATGAGCAAAAATGCATATCTTTATCTACAACTAAAGCAAAGTATATTGTTATAGGAAGTTATTACTCAATTATTTTCATTAAAGTTTATGTTGAGTGACTATGACATTGTGTGCGGCCTATTTGCCACTATAAGTGATATACAAATGTTATAAACATATCTAAGAATGCTGTCCAGCACACATGCACGAAGTAAATTAACATTAGGCATCATTTTATTATGGATCATGTAGAGGCAAGTGTTGTTTGCTTAGAGAATTTGTGCACTATGAATCGATTTGCTGATTTGTTCACTAAACCTTTGGAAGCTGTTCAAGTTAAGAATCGTATGACATCCATAAGTGTGTGTTCCATTGATTAGGTGCTTTTGGTTGCATTTATACATGATATTGAGTTGGCAAATTCTATCTATTGGGAGTTCCTTTCAGTAGATGGATTCACTATTTGAGTATTTGAGTGAGGTTAGGTATTCATATATCCTTCTTCTTTATTGAGGTTTAGGTTTTTGCAAGAAATGAGATAAATTCATATTCATTGTTCATGAAATCTTTTGAAAATTCTATGATAATTTTTATTCATGCCTGCACATCTCATGTCATTTTATATTCTTTAAATGATTAAAATTTTCATTGTGAGTAATAATTTGATTGGAACAATTTTAAATGTCCAATTTACCTAATTAATGGCCAATACAGTAGCTAATAAGAATCCACTTGTACCCGTACAACCTACTACCCGCTGGGGTGCCGATCCTGTACAATTGAAGACATGACCAATCACAAGGGCACAAGCTAAAATATTTAAGGACAACCTAGTTAGCCTCATCAAAGGTGATATCAAATCCCAAGAGGGCATGACATTACACGAAGATCCAAAGCCCATCTTATACATCCAAGTTATGAAGACAGAAATGGACTTGGCAAGCTGTTTTGGTGCTTCTATGGACTCCGAGCAGCAAGGAGTGAATTTTTTGGTTTATGAATGTGATTGAGCACTCCAAGGGACCATAAAATCATGCCAAGAAAGAAGCAAAAACATTCAATTGCGACATTTATGCATGAAGCTTCATGTTGCCTGAAAATGTCCACTTTGGCGCTGACTTTGACTTCTTTTGTTGATTAAGCAAGTTTGACTTATTCCAATCAAGGGAAATGTATGAGAATCAATATTAGTCCTATTTTGCATTCTACATGTCATGTTTGAGCTGATTTGGAGCCTAAACTAGCTGGCGATTGGATAAAGATAGTTGGCAAACTAGTCAACTTTTTAATTTGAACATTTATCTTTTGTTTTAGGAAATAGCCTTTATTTTTGTTTTTAATTACTTATTTACTAGAAAAATTATTTTAGGAAAGTTATAATTTTATTATTTTGATTTTAAATTAATTAGTTCCTAATTCAAAGTAAAGGAATGAATTAATTCAAATTAAAATAGGAAAGGAGGTGGAATTCGGCCACATTAAGGAAACCACTATGGTGGGCAGTTTTTGACCTAATCCTTTAGGGTTTTATTTTGTATACTTTGCCTATTTAAAGGCCTATTTTCTCAATAATATTCAGTAAATTATTCATATAGAAAAAATATTTGTGAGAAGAATTATCTTTGTTCTCTTTGACACCTAAAACATTTAATAGAGATCAAGTATTCTAGTTTGACTTATCAATAGGACATCCATCTTTATAATATACAAAAGTTTATAATCACAAGTTGATTAGGGGTCAAGGTAACCATTAGAATATGAACTTAATTCGGACTAGTACAATATGGGTTTGGGAGCAAGTCGACCTAGGTTTGTATCATATGGTATGAGAGTCGAATTTTGTTCAGGTTTTGATCTATCTTGTTTGCTTTTTTTATTTTTGTGTTAATCTGTAATTTTAACATTAGATTAATGTTGTTTCCTATCTAGTCGTGTTCTGCATAAAAAAATTATTTTTTTTCATAGCTGAGTTAGGTTTTGTTGTTTTAGCCGAATTTTTGCTTTCTAGGATGTTAGTTGTTTTTGTCTATTAGTTCTTAGTAATCTGATTTATTGTTGTTTTTTCTTTGCTATTTTAATCTTAATTAATTGCATTCATATATTAAAAAACAAAAGCAAAAAAAAAAGGAGGAATTTTCAGAACATATTGCATAAACCTAAAATTTTTGCAATTTGTTTTTGTTTGGAAGGTTAGATCGGGTTTGATAAGTTATTGACATTAAATTTGCAATTGTTGGTGGTGATTTTTTCTTCTGGAGATTGTGGATATTGTTTTGTTAGTGATTCAAAAAAAGGAAGAAGAAAAGCCGAAGTTAAAAAAAAAAATTGTAAAAAGGTCAGTTTTGAGAGAATTGAAAGATTGAGTTTGTTTGGTGTGAAATTTCAATTGAAAATTGTAGAAGTTGTTGTTTCATTCAATATGGGTTGCTGGATGTTAGAATATTGTGTGCTAAATCAATTGGATTAAAATTGGTTAAAGGATTTAAGACAAAGACCTAAATTATGGGAACTACAACCAACAACTATCTCATACTTTATTCCAATTTGTTGTTCTTGTTAATTGATTAAATCCTTTTCTAAATTTGAACTTTAAATTTTGGTCCTTAATATTCTAGTGTACCTCTTTGTTAGAACATAACATAGCCTTTGTTAATTTTTTCCTACTTTTGGTTAGAAAAACCGAGAATTAGGCATTAACAATTCACTCGGTAATTGTTTAATTTGTTGCTGTTTTATTGGTGATACAAACCCAGGACGACTTATGCCTAAACTTGTATTATATTAGCCTGAATCTAATTATGTTCAAGTTCTAATGGTCACCTTGACTCCTAACCAACCTCTGATTAGAAACTTTGGTATATAATGAGGACGCCACAATAGGTGATGGAAGGCCTATTGATAAGTCAAACTAAAACATTCATTCACTAATGGTGTTTTAGGTGTTCAAAAGAACAAAGAAAATTTCAATCTCACAAAATCAATTCTGAATATTATTAATGTTGTGTTCTTCCTAAAAAATAAGCCCTTTTATAGGCTAAAATAAAAAAAAATAAAACCCTAAAAGCTAAAGGAAAATCCGGCCAATAGGATTAGGAAACTAGCATGGCTGAATTTTCTCTGTCCTTTCCTAAACTAATTTTGATTAATTAATTTCTTTATTTTGAATTATGAATTAATTAATTTATAATGAAAATAATAAAATAATAACTTTCCTAAACTTATTTTTCCAGCAAATAAATAAATAAAAACCAAAAGTAAAGGTAATTTCCTAAAACAAAAAGTAGAAATCAAATTAGGAAACTAAAATACTATCTTTTTGACTAAGTTAACTTTGACCAATCTTTGACAAATTTAGGCTCCAAATCAGCTTCCATATGCCTTTTTAGGATGCCAAATAAGCTGATTAAGAAGTCCCGCACGTTGGCCTTGCTTGGAGGAAAGAGAGAAAGCCAACTTAGCAAAATATAGTAAAGTCAGCGAAAAATACAGCAAACCCCAACCAATTTCTCTCTCATGCACACACCACTTAAATGACCAGCTTTGTCAGGACCCGTCCAGAATTCCTTCCCCGGAACCCTAGACAGCCCTGATCCCAGGGAAACCCTACCGGATCCTCCAAAGGAAAATCCGACAGAGCCTCCCCTAAGGGATTTACTTACCACAAATTACCGGCACTGAAAACACACTTATAAAAACATCCCCTTATTCCTCCCACAAACTACAAACTGATTCCACAAATTCCAACACTTCTCAAAGCAACAACAGTCCAGTGCATAAATAAAACAGAAGTATTCCAATAGTATACAGAGCTTTAAGAAGTGCTAAACAACAGAAATACAACAAGGCTGAAAAGAAATAATACACTGAAATGAAAGAGTACAAAGAAACTTCTCGAAACACAACAGCAGCGGAAAACTTGGTTCGCTCCGGAAGAACGTCTACCACCACTTGCACCTAAGGGAACGGAATTTAAGAGTGTGAGATGCTAATCATCTCCGTGAGTAACCCGAACTACTGAACACCTTTTGATAATAATAATAAAATAATAACAATTAAGGAGTGGAACAAATACCAACAATTAATAATAAATAAGAATAACATTTGGAAAATAATGATTTCCCTCAAAACTCTCACCAATCGCTCCGTTTGAAATGTTCCCTTTTTAAAACCTTTTCGCAAAACCCAATGTGCATACCTCCCAAAAACCAAGGGATTAAATAATTTAACAACAACAATTAAATAAATACATACCCCAAATATATAATAAAAATATAATAAATTATAATAAATAAATTTTGAACACCTTTGGGGTTTAAACCATTATTTGCAATTACACCGACAATTACACCTGACGCACCACACCATATACCGGTGATGCCCTCCGATACCCAGCGTCCCGAGCACCGACTGGCGGGAGGTTAAAGAGAGAAACCTGCAGTGGTCACTTCGGCGTCCCGACAGTACCGACTGCTAAAAACCATCACCCGGCCAAGGAGGGGGGCGGCTGTGCGCAACAATAACCTTGCCTGCCCACGGTCCAATGGCAACTCACGGGTGAAGTAATAACCGCACGCTAAACCATATAATAACCGCGTGCTAAACCACGTGTCCATACACCATACACCAGAACACCAATACTGCATGAGTGCGTCTAAAAATAAACATAAACAACCAACCGTACCGTTTTTCCAAAAACCACCGTGGGAAGTATACCAAAATTTCACAAAACACCATCCCACATATTTTATCCAATCACCCGGTACGAAACAGCGATAACAACAAACCACAATTTTCTCGAAATACAAAATGCAACCATAAAAATACCGCGGGCATAATTTATAAAATTTAACCAAATATTTTCATAAAATATTTAACCTAATTATGCCCGAGAAATCACATTTGAAACCACGTGAAATTAATACTGAAACATACCTTGCTCATGCATAACAAATAATTTAAATTAAACCGCATTAAAATCATAATTAAACCACACCACATGAGCATAATTAAATACTAAATTAAATACCAATTAAATTTAATTAATTGCCCAAAATAATTTTTGAAGGTGGGTCACTCACCTGGAGAGCGCAAATCAACTAAGATCCTCCTCGGGATCCACTCCACTACTCGCGCGTGCACCTAAACAACCACAGTGCACAAACCAAAAATATTAATATTTTATTCGGGTAATTCCCAAATGGATACCCGGGGAGCGAACACCAAGCGACATCTAAGGGTTACGAGTTATATACCGAATCGAAGCTCGCGTGATGAGGATCACAGATTCGGTCTTACTTTCCGGTGATCGAACCCGACGGGGTCGGAATCTCGCCGGAAAGCTTTTCGAGTTTCGGCTCCGCAATTCTCCCAAACCGTCGCGAATTGGCGGAAACGGAAGTCGGATTTGGGTTTAGGAGGTCGAACACTGCGGACTGGAGCTGGCCGGAATTTTCGGGTACTCGCCGGAACAGTATTTTCCGGCGAGCCGCCACGTTACCGGCAACTGTCACCGGAACAGTATTTTCCGACGGTGGCCGTTTGCTGTGAAATTTTGCAGATTTGTAGATCGTGAGGAGAGCAATCCAACGGGACCGACGGTGAGTAAAACGGAGGTCGGACGGCGGAGAAATCACCGTTTGAAGATTTTCGACCCCTCGCCGGAAAACGCTCCGATCCCGGCGCGTCGGTGGTCCGATGGCCGTGATTTTTGGTGGGTAGGCCGGACTTGAGGAGAGGATCAAGGCTGTCAGGCGCGTGTGGCCGGAAAATGGCCGGAACAGTGCCGATTCGCGGTGGCCGGCGGTGGAGGGGAAAAATCGCCGCCAAACTTCGGACGTCCGATCCGGGCGCGTCCGGCGGCCGTTCGCCGTGAAACTTGGAGGTTTTGCCGGAAATGAGGTGGGCAAGCTTTCTGTCCGGCGCGTGTACAGTAACTCGGCCGGAACAGTGGAAAACTCCGGTGGCCGGCGGTGGCTCTCTCTCTCTCTTTCTCTCTCCTCTCTCTCTTTCTCTCTCTTCTCTCTCTTTCTCTCTCTTCCCCGAGTGTTTTAACAAATAAAACCCCTGTGTGACACTGTTCATGCCACGTGTACCAATCAGAAACTGACACGTGGCGTTTCACTGTTCACCGACCCAAAAAAAATATTAAAATAATACGGTATCCGGTAAACTTCAAACGTCCATAACTTTTTAACCGGATGTCCGTTTTGAGCGTGCTGCTAGTCTGTGAACTCGTATCGACGAGCACTTCACAACCATGCACAAAGTCAAAGCTCAATTCCCCATAAACAAAAAGTCAAC
This sequence comes from Ziziphus jujuba, assembly GCF_031755915.1. Lineage (NCBI taxonomy): Eukaryota > Viridiplantae > Streptophyta > Magnoliopsida > Rosales > Rhamnaceae > Ziziphus > Ziziphus jujuba. The sequence goes on along the minus strand of NC_083381.1, from coordinate 4,234,190 downwards.
CTCGGCACTCCTTGGACAGTTTGGACCTCAACTTGTTTTGCTCAAAACTTTCAAACCGTAGCTCCGTTTTCAACGTGCTACCAGTCTACGAACTCGTGCCAACGTGTACTTCGTAACAGTACCTCAGTCAACCTAGAATTCCAACCGGATCAAAAAGTCAACTTTTGACCCCTTCGATCAACGGTCAAAGTCAACCTCGGTCAACGTGCAAAAATTTCCGACATGGTTCGGGACGGGGTGTTACAAGCTTAGCTTTGGCCTTAACCAGTTCCCATGACGTCTTAGTTATATCAAGTGAATTCAAGAAGATTTGACCCCATTTCTTGCTGCCCGGAATCCATAAATGCACCGAAACTGCTACCCAGCTCCGTATCGGCTTCCACCACTGGTATGCCCAAAACAGGTCTTGGATCTTCGGATATGGACAATCCCTCTTGAGAATGAATTAACCCCTAGATAAAGGCAGAAAGGTTTTCCCTAAACCTCTTAGCTTGAGCCCTAGTGATCGGCCTGGTTTTCATCCGTATCGGATTAGCACCCCAACGGGTTGTCGGTTGTGTGGGCTTGGGCGGATTCACATCATTCCCCTCCTCTTGAAAAGGATTTTCCCTCAAATCAAAGTCATCACCTGCAGCAAAAGTAGATAAATCAATGACATTAAATGTAGCGCTAACATTATGCTCACTCGATAAATTAAGCTTGTAGGCATTTTCATTATTCCGTTCTAAAACTTGAGAAGGACCTTCCTCAGGCGGCATAAGCTTGGACTTTCTTTACTTGGGAAACCTCTCATTTCTTAAATCCAACCAAACAAAATCTCCTGGGTCAAACACTATCACAACAAATACTAGAAATACAAGCTCATTTTGTGTCAGGACCAGTCCAGAATTCCTCCACGGAACCCTAGACAAGCTCTGATCCAAGGGAAATACCACCGAACCTTCCAACGGAAAAATCCGGCAGCACCTCCCCTAAGGGTAGGACTTACCAAAAATTACCTGCACTGAAAACACACTTCTATACCCATCCCCTTATTCCTCCCGTAAAACTACAAATTGAATCCACAAATTTACAGCACTTCACAACAATAACAGTAAACCAGTGCATAAATAAAACATAAGTGTCCAAATAGTATACAGAGTTTTATGAAGTGCTATTCAACAGAAATACAACAAAGATGAAAGAAATAATACAACTGAAAGGAATGAGTACAAAAGTACTTCTCGAAACACGATAGCGGCGGAGAACTGGTTCGCCCCGGAAGAACGTCTATCACCCCTTGCACCTAAGGGAACGGAACTTAAAAACGTGAGATGCTAATCATCTCAATGAGTGACCCTAACTACTGAACACTTTTATAGTAATAGTAACAAATAGGGAATTGAATTAATACCAACAATTAATAAATAAATAGTAATAACAGTTAGAAATAATAATTTTCTCTCAAAACTCTCACTAATCACTCCGTTGGAAATGTTCCCTTTTTAAAATAATTTCACAAAACCCGATATTCGTACTTCCCGAAAACCCAGGGATCAAACCATTTGATAAACAATAAATAAATAAATACCCCAATATATATAATTAAAATGTAATAAATTATAGTAGATAAATTTTTGAACACCTTTGGGGCTTGAAACTTTATCAGAAAAATTACACTTGACGTACCACACCATATACCGGTGATGTCCTCCGATACCCAGTGTCCAGAGCACCTACTGGCGGGGAGATTAAAGAGAGAAACTTGCAAATGGCACTTCGGCGTCCCGACAGTACCGCTGCTGAAACCATCATCCCGGCCAAGGAGGGGGGGCGGCTGTGGCCAATAACAAACTTGCCTACCCACGGTCCAATGGCAACTCACGGGAGACATAATAATACTTGCGCACTGAACCACATATACATATACCAGAACACCAATACTGTATGAATGCGTCTAAAATAATTATTAAACCAACTGTATCGTTTTCCAAAATTACCGTGGGAAATATATCAAAATTTCACACTTACCATCCCACATATTTTTATTTAACAAACCGGTACGAAAACATCGATAACAAATAAAACCATAATTTTCTCGTAGTACTAGGTTTAACAATTAAAATACCGCGGGCATAATTTATAAAATTAAACCACCAATTTAAACAAATATTTTCATAAAAATAAAACTTAAAACCACGTACGATTATTACTGAAATATACTTTGCTCATGCATAATAAATAATTTAAATCACAATAAAATCATAATTAAATTGTACCACATGAGCATAATTTAAATACCAATTAAACATAATTAATTGCCCAAAATATTTTTAAAGGTGGGTCACTCATCTGGAGCATGCAATTAATCCAAGATCCACCATGGGATCAATTCCATGACTCACCCATGCTCCTAGAACACAATTCACACACAGTCAAATAAATTAATATTTTATTTGGATAAATAATACCCGGTACCCGGGGGGTTAAACACAAACGTTAACCAAAATGGTCGAATAATATACCGAATCGAAGATCGTGGAACGAGGATCGCATTACCGGTCTTCATCGACCCCAATTCCGCCGGACGTGGCCGGAATTTGACCGGAAAGCTTCGGCCGGTTTTAATTCCTTTGCATCTCACAAATCACTTCGAATTTTGCAGATTGGAGGCCATATTTGGACTCAGAGGACCCAAAATAGGGGGAGAAGGGTGGCAATTTGGACTGGACTGGCCGGAATACACAAGAAAAGAGGAGAGAGAAATTTTTCCGGCCGGCAGCTTCTCCGGCCCGATCGGGGCGTGTCCGGGGGCTGGTGACCGTGAAAATTTGCTGCCGAGCTCGCCTCCTCCCTCCGCTCATCACTGGCCGGCGCTTGTGGGCAATGGGTGGCCGAAATTAAAAAATACGGTGAGGCCGAGAGGGAGAAAGGAAAGGAAAGGAAGAAGAAAAGAAGAAGAAGGAAGAAGAAGAAGAAGAAGGAGAAGAAGAACAGGAACAGCCCCGTGGCCTTTTTTCCCACATGGGGAAAAGAAAAAAAGAAAAAAAGAAAAGAAAAAGAAATAAAGGAAATAAAATAAAATAAAAATAATTAAATAATATTTAAAATAATATTATACATAAAATAACAATAAAATAATAATTTGGTATTAAGCATGGTTGACATGCGGCATCTCACTATGGTGACACATGGTCACATTTATTAAGTCACACGTGGCACATCGTTACACGTTTAAAAAATTAATATTAAAATAATACAATATTTGAAAAACTCTACAGGTCCATAACTTTCAAACCACATGTCCAAATCGGACGTGCCGCTAGTCTACAGACTCGTATCGACGAACACTTTACAACCATGCATGAGTCAAAGCTCAACTTTGTATGAATAAAAAGTCAACTCCGGCACCCTTTGGACAGTTTGGACCTCAACTTGTTTTGCTTATAACTTTCAAACCGTAGCTCCGTTTACGACGTGCTACTAGTCTATGAACTCGTGCCAACGTGTACTTCGTAATGGTACCTCAATCAACCTAGAATTCCAACATGAAGAAAAAGTCAACTTTTGACCCCTTCGGTCAACGGTCAACAATCAAAGTTGGAAAATTTCCGGTGTACTTTGGGACGGGGTGTTACATTTTGGCAAAAATCAGACTTAATAGTAGCAAACAATCTTTCCCAAATTTTCAAATTTCCACAAAGTAAAGCTCTCAACAAGGAAGATAAAGTTCTATACAACAAAAACATTTTTTAAATGAGCATCTTTATAATTCATGACCAGCAATGGGTTCTTCTCTTTCTTTTCCTTTCTCTCTCTCAGGTTTCTCACTATGGCTCTCAGGTTTCTCTATTTTTCTCACTCCACTTTCGGCTTTCTCATAATTTTTCCATTCAATTTGAGTCTTAGAAGACCTTGAGCAGCAAGCTTGGACTTACCTTCTTGGATGGTTGGTGAAGCCGTTGGTGCCATACTAGCTTTCTCCTTGAGTTTTTTGGCCTCCTTCCTTTGCTTTATTTGTAATTGGTCTCTATACACTTCCTAGGGAGTCAATGGCTCCAATTTGACCTTCTTACCTTTAAATCTAAAAACAATATAATGTTCTCGACCATAATGAGTAGTATCTTTATCAAATTTCCATGCTAATAGAATATGTTCGGCATGTATGGGTGCAACATCACACAAAACAACATCCATATATTTATCTATGCTGAATTTTACTTTGGCTTGTTTATTCATTTTTATGTCACCATTATCATCAAGCCATTGTAATCTATATGGTTCTAGATGTTTAATAGTTGTTAAGCCTAATTTATCAATCACAATGTTACTAGTTACATTTGTACAACTTCCACTATTAATAATCATACTACAAATCTTACCTTGGATTTCACATCGGGTGTGAAAGATGTTTTCTCTTTGAACCTGGTCCTCATCTTTGTAGACAGCAAGCACTATCCTAGAAACCAAATTTAACTCGACATCAGATGCATGAAAGGTTTCGGCTTCATCCTCAAAGTCCTCCTCTTTTTGCTTGGCTCCATCATGGGCACTTAAAACAAATAATTTCTCTAGATCTTGAAGGTTTAGGATCAGATTTTACCTTATTTTTAGATGCTTGGACAGATTCGGCTTTAGGCTCCCTTTTTGGCCAATTGGTGCTTTCTTCACCTAGTTTTAATATTGGCTTTGAATCATAGATGGGATTGCTTCTCCAAGCACTTGAATTTGACCTCCCACTATTTGTAACACCTCCAAACCATGAGTTTACACCCCTTCTCTTGAATTGATGCTGTAATTTAATAGCCACATGCAACATCTCCTCCAATTCCACATATTGTTGCAATTCTAGTTTATTGGCTATTTCACGATTCAAACCACCAATGAACCTTGCCATGCTTGCTTCTCTATCTTCATTCATGCTTAACCTCATCAAGTGTTTCATCCATTCCTTCCTTGAAGTCATCTCCAAAATTTTCCACTTCAAACTCCTTTCTAGGTCGTCCACGGCCTCCTTAACCTCAACCTCGACCTCCATGGAACTCTTGCCTCAAATTTGATCCACCATGAGATGTTTCTATTATGTCCATCCTTTGATTTTATGTGGTCAAATTGAGTATTCATCCGTTGTAATTGTTCCAAGATAGCCCTCATATCCGTTTGCTTACCACTCCCCATAGCTCAGGAATCACCTTGGAATTCTATGGATTCTTCTTCATTAATTCTTAATGGTGGATCTCCTCTCCTTAACCTTGAATCTGCCATCTTAGTATAAATAATGCAAAATAAAATAAATTCTCACCAAAAATCACTCCCTCAAGTGTTTCACTCAAACAAGGTCTCGACACTCCTGTTTTCACACTAATTTTAGCTTTTACCCTCTTTTAAGCTCACATACTCTTGCCTTTTTCCACTCAATGAATTATCTCAAAGTTCTAATTAAAACACCCACAAAAGAGCAATTAGATCCTAAGTATGTTTTAATTTAACTTATCAACAAAATAGTAGCAAAAGCAAGCAATACCGAATGAATTGGCGAAATCTAGTTTTCGGCTTTTCTAGGCAAAATAAGGCAAATTAACAAGAAAACTTTGGAATCAATAAGAACTAGACTAGATGGTAAGAAATTAAAGATTCAAGAATAAAACTTTACAAAAATAATTTCAAACTCGAACAAGAATCAATTCGAGCAAAATTAAAGAATAGTGTTGGTTGTTATTCTTGTAATTCTAGTTTTGTATCAATTCCTTTAACTAATTTTAATCCAAATAATTTAAGCACCCAAAATTTAAATATCCAGCCAAAAAACTAATTCTCTAGCAACTCCAAATATTGAATAAATAATCAACAAATTAGCAGCTCCAAGAAATTTCCAGCAACAAATTTCAACACCAAATTCAATAAACCGAAATTTTTTTTTTTATTCGGCTTTTTTTTTTTTAACTCACAGAACATAAGACAAATGTAGTAGCAAGAATAAACACCAAAATTCCAATTCCAACACCAAACAATCACCAAACCCATGACCTCCCAAACAAAATACAAATCGTGCAGTTTTTTTTTTTTTTTAATATCTGTTCGGCTTTTCTTTTTTTTTGTTTTTCTTTTTTGAATATATGAATGCAAATATTTAAGACTAAAACAGTAAATAAAAATCAACAAAAACCAAAATTAACAAGAACAATAAAGAAAGAAAACCAACAAACTAGGAAACAAAAATACAGTAGAATGAGGAAAACCTAATTTGACTAGGAATGAAATATATATATTTTTTTTGAAATATGCAGAACGTGTATGATGATAGAAGAAACCTTAACCTAATGCTAAAATTTCAGAATAACACAAAAACAAATAAAGCAAATAAAGATAGATCAAACCTGTACAAAATTCAGCTCTGATACCAAATGATACAAACCTAGGACGACATGTTTGTAAACCTGTATTATACTAGCCCGGATCTAATTATGTTCAAGTTCAAATGGTCACTTTGACCCCTAATCAACCTATGATTAGAAACCTTGGTATATAATGAGGATGTCACAATAGGTGACGAAAAGCCTATTGATAAGTCAAACTAAAACATTCATTCACTAATGGCGTTTTAGGTGTTCAAAAGAACAAAGAGAAATTCAATCTCACAAAATAAATTCTAAATATTATTAATGGTGTGTTCTTCCTAAAAAACAAGTCCTTTTATAGGCTAAAAGAAAACAAAATAAAACCCTAAAAGCTAAGGGAAAAACTAGCCAATAGGATTAGGAAACTAGCATCGCCGAATTTTCTCTCTCATTTCCTAAACTAATTTTGATTAATTAATTCCTTTATTTTGAATTAGGAATTAATTAATTTACAATGAAAATAATAAAATAATAACTTTCATAAACCTATTTTTCTAGAAATTAAATAAATAAAAACCAAAAGTAAAGGTAATTTCCTAAAACAAAAAGTAGAAATCAAATTAGGAAACTAAAATACTATCTTTTCGACTAAGTTGACTTTGACCATTCTTTGACCAATTTAGACTGTAAATTAGCTTCCATGTGCTCATTAGGATGCCAAATAAGCTTATTAATAAGTCCCACATGGTTCCCTTGCTTGGAGGAAAGAGAACAATCCAACTCAGCAAAATGCAGTAAAACTAGCAAAAAATACGGCAAAACCCAGCCAATTTCTCTCTCATGCATACACCACTTAAATGACCAGATTAGCTTCATCCTTCACCAGTTCCCATGACTTATTAGTGACATCACTTCAAGAAGATTTGACCTCCTTTCCTACTGCCCGGAATCCATAAATGCACCAAAACCACTACCTGGCTTCGTATCGGCTTCCACCACTTGTATGCCCAAAATAGGTCTTGGATCTTTGGATATGGACAAGACCTCTTGAGAATGAATCAAACCCCAGATAAAGGCAGAAATTTTGTCCCTAAATCCCTTAGCTTAAGCCCTACTGATTGGCCTAGTTTCATCTATATTGGGTTAGCACCCCAGTGGGTTGTCGGTTGTGCGGGCTCAGGCAGATTCACATGAATTGGTAAGTAAAATTAAGGCATATTTTTTATCTAGTTTCTATTTCAGTGTGTTTTAAAAAGATCTTTGAGATATTCTTGTGAATGGAAAAAGGGAAGAGAGTGTGAGCTAAAAAGAGGGTCAAAAGTCGAAACAAGTGTGCAAACATGAGTGTCGATACCTTGTTTGAGTGATACATGTGAGGGAGAGAATTTGGTACGGATTTTTTCATTATTTAACATGACAGATTCAAGAATAAGAAGAAGAGATGATTCATTAAGAAATCTTAAAGAGGAATCCATGGGATTCAAAGGGGAATCTAAAGCTATAGGAAGTGAAGGAGAACTTGCAGACATATTGGCGGTTTTGGAACAACCTCGAAGGATGAATGCTTGCTTTGATCAATTTGATCATAGAATGGATAGATTTGAAAATTTCCAAGGAGGACCAAACCCTAGGTATGAGCCACATGGAGGCCATGGCCGAGGTCGAGGAGGTCGTGTACGTTTCAGGAAAGAATTTGGAGGAGGTGACTTCGGACATAACCTCGAGGAGGAGTTCGAAGATATTTTTACACTCCAAGGAAGACAAAACCATGGAAGGAAAGCTTGAGATGAAGGTGATGATCTTGGCAACATTAAGGTCAACATACCACCATTTTTAGGTAAAAGTGATCCAGAGACTTACCTAGAATGGGAAGAATGCGTGGGGATGATCTTTGATTGCCATAACTATTCCGAGGCAAAGAAGGTAAAGTTAGCCGTTTTGGAATTTGGTCATTATGCACTAAAATGGTGGAATATGAGCAAGGTACCCAAAATAGAGTTGATGATGAATTAATTACCATTTGGCGGCAAATGAAGGGAGCAATGGGGAAGAGATTTATGTTGACACATTACCATAGGATGTTGCATAAAAGACTACAATCTTTATCACAAGGAAGTAGGACCATGGAGGGACTACTAGAAGGAGACGGGGATGCTCATGATGAGGATGAGCATGAATGAGGACCGTGAGGCAACCATGGCACGATTTTTTGGAGGTTTAAACTGGGAGATAGCCTACCAAGTGGAATTACAACAATATGTGAAATTGGAAGTGATGCTTCATGTGGCCATTAAAATTGAGAGCCAATTCAAGAGGCGGGGTACAAGCTCACGGTCTAGAGGAGTTTCCAATAGTGGGAGGTCTAATTCAAGTGTTTAGAAAAGCAATCCCACATATGACACAGCCAAAACCAAAGCTAGAGAGGGAAAACTCCAATCGGCTAAGGAGGGATACAAAGCCAAAGTTGGAAGGGAATTTATTCCTAAATCCTCAAGAACTAGAGATATTGTTTGTTTTAAGTGCCAAGGACGAGGACATATTGCCAACCAATGCCCAAACCAAAGAATTATGGTGCTGAAAGGCAATGGAGAGTTGGAGTCCGAAAGTGAAGAATCCGAAAAAGAAGCCAAACTTGTTGAGGAAGAAACTGAAGAGGTAGAACATGGAGAACCTGAGAACCTAAAGGCTTCAAGGGCCGAACTTAACTTGGCAGCAAGGAGGGTTCTAACTGTGTACAAGGATGAGGATCAAATTCAAAGAGAAAACATCTTTCATACTAGATGTGACATTCAAGGTAACATTTGTAGTATGATTATTGATAGTGGAAGTTATGGTAATGTTATTAGTAATGTTGTGGTTGAGAAATTATTGTTAACAACAATCAAACATCCCGAACCTTATAAACTTCAATGGCTAAATGATAGTGAAGAGATGAAGGTAAATAAAGAAGTCAAGGTAAAATTTAGCATTGATAATTATGTGGATATGATTTTATGTGATGTTGTATCTAAGCATGCTAGACATATCTTATTCAGAAGACCATGGCAAAATGCTTATTTAATATACTTATGTTGTATAAAACTTTGTTTGCATTATTAAGAGCTTTAATTAGTGGAAATTTAAGAATTTGGAAAGAATGTTTACCATATGTTGAATTTATTTATAATAGAACCGTACATTCTGCTACTAAATGTCCACCATTTGAAATTTTATATGGTTTTAATCCTTTAACTCCATTAGATTTAACACCTTTACCTTTAAGTAAACGTGCTAATCTTGATGGAAAACAAATATCTAAATTTGTCAAGCAGATTCATGAAAAGATAAAAGCAAACATTGAGAGGAGGACTGAGCAATATGTGAAGAATTCTAACCAAGGCCAAATAAAGGTTATGTTTGAACCTAGAGATTGGGTTTGGTTGCACCTAAGAAAGGAGAGGTTTCTAGAACAACGAAAGTCAAATCTTATGCCTCGACGGGATGGACCTTTTCAAGTTTTAGAGAGGGTTAATGAAAATGCATACAAGCTTGACATACCAAGTGAGTATAATGTGAATGCTACATTTAATGCTGTTGATTTAACTCCATTTGCTACAGGTGATGATTTTGATTTGACGGTAAATCCTTTTCAAGAAGAGGGGAATGATGAGAATTCGCCTCTGCCTGTACAACCTACTACCTGCTGGGGTGTTGATCCTGTACAATTAAAGATTTAAGGATAACCTGGTTAGCTTCATTCAAGGTGATATCAAATCCCAAGCCCATCTTATGCATCCAACTTATAAAGGCGAAAATGGATTCGGCTAGCTGTTTTGGTGCTTCTATAGACTCTGGGCAGCAAGGAATTAATTGTTTTGGTTATGAACGTGGTTAAGCACTCCAAGGGACCATAAAATCATGCCAAGATAGAAGAAATAACATTCAAATTCAACATTTGCGCATGAAGCTTATGGTGGCTAAAAATGTCCACTTTGGTTCTAACTTTGACTTCTTTTGTTGATTAAGCAGGTTTGACTTATTCCAATCAAGGGCAACATATGGGAATCAATATTAATCCTATTTGACATCCTACATGTCATATTTGAGCTGATTTGGAGCCTAAACTACCTGGTGATTGGATAATGACAGCTTAGTTGGCAAACCAGTGAACTAGTTTCCTAATTTGAACATTTGTCTTTTGTTTTAGGAAATAGTCTTTATTTTGGTTTTCAATTATTTATTTGCTAGAAAAATTACTTTAGAAAAGTTAGAATTTTATTATTTTGATTGTAAATTAATTAATTCCTAATTCAAAATAAATGAATTAATTAATTCAAATTAGAATAGGAAAGGAGGTGGAATTCGGCCACATTAAGGAAACCACTATGGTGGCCAATTTTTGACCTAATCCTTTAGGGTTTTGTTTTGTATATTTAGCCTATTCAAAGGCTTATTTTCTTTATAATATTCAATACATTATTCATATAGAAAAATATTTGTGAGAAAGAATTTTCTTTGTTCTCTTTTAATATCTAAAACACTTAATAGAAATCAAGTGTTTTAGTTTGACTTATCAATAGGACATCCATCACCTATTGTGGCATCTTCATCATATATCAAGGTTTCTAATCACAAGTTGATTAGGAGTCAAGGTGACCATTAGAATTTGAACTTAATTTTGATATGGGCTAGTATAATATGGGTTTAGGAGCAAGTCGACTTAGGTTCGTATCAGCAGCCCCTCATGAATAAGGCATCTAAAATATGAGTTAGTCATTGTATTTCTAATGTTGAAATGTATTTTTGAGGTGTGTGAAAATTATATTGAAAAAGAAGAAAAAGAAAAGGAAAGAATTTTTAATGAATAACATTTAAAAAAAATCAAAAATAATATGATAAAGGGGATGTCAATTAAGATAAAATGAGTCTTTGTCCTAATTTTTGTTCAAGACTGGATTTTTTTGAAACTATGTCCTAATTTTTGTTCAAGACTAGATATTTTTTGAAACTATGTTAATTTTAAACCATTTATGCTTTACCATTGAACAAATTAGATCTTTGAGAATTTGACTTTAATTATTCATGCATTGACTATATATCTTTGGTATGTTATTGTTATTTTGACTTTATTTATTCATGCAATTATTATATATCTTTTGTATGTTACTGTTATTTTCACTTGGTTCAGTTAAATGAATTTTGACACTGCTCAAATTTCTTTTAAAACCTTTCTTTAACAAACTTTAATTTTAGGGTACATTTTAATTCACTTTACTAAGCGATCTTTATTGAAACATTTATCTTCTCTCTTTAAAGACTCCTATTTTTACTTTTTTCTATGTCACTGCACAATATACTTGCAATTTGAGTTTTTGTTTTTATCATGTTTTCATTTATGAGGTTCTTGTGATTCAAGTTGTTTTTAGTTGGTATGTCTAGTGTGTTTATCATGGTTTCTTGATTGTGATTATGTTTTTTTTTTTTTTTTGATATTCCATTTGATTGAATTCATGTTATTCAAGCTTTTGGTCATAGATTAAGGTGTGTTTAGTATTCATTTATGTTTGATTGAAAATCCTTTGCATGCACTTTTGAGTCTTATTCAGTCTTGATACATGTGGTCCAATCCAGTGAAATTTAAAGCCATGTTCAAACAATGTCTGAGGGTTGTTCAAATAGTGTTATAAGATTTGGTTTTAAATCCTAAACTCTTTCCCTTTCGTTTGAGCACACTAACATATCTGACATTTCCTTCATTGATTTTTACTGAGTTTCTACCTTCTTTCATTGTTTTTCATGCCCCTTCATTAGATTTTCACTAGTTTTGTCTCTGATTTCATAGTTTGTTCACAAATTTTTTCTTACATTTTCTGAATCTTCATCACAATTCTTTCTTCCTCTTCAATGAGTCTTCTTAATTGGCTAGTGTTTTTATTTTCATTCCATTTTTCACTGCTTTTTTGGTTATTGTTAGTTGTTTTGGATCCAAATTTTTAGATTATTTTTGTTATTTGAATGCTTAGCTATTTTTTATGTATGTTTTGATATCTTATGTTGCTTGTTTAACCTATTGTCTTTTTTTTTTTTTTTCTATGCAGGAATTTAGATCATTATTCATTTTTCATGTTTTAAATTCTTTCTCTTTATTGTTCTTCCTTGGTTTTCATTTGTTTTATTTTTCTCATTATTCATTTTTTATTTTCTTTTTTTGTATATAAGTTTATTGTCGTTAATTTCTGGTCAAACAATGTTTTAGGAATAAACTTGTTTTTGGCCATGTCTGTGAAGCATGAATAAATTGTATTTGAACCTTTTATTTTTTTTAGCCTTTGATCTAGTATTAAATTTTTTAATCATTGGGCCGATTTTCTTAATGTGGCTTTTTTTCTTTTTTTCTTTTTTTTTTTTTTTTTTTTGTTTCATGGACCATCTTATAATTCTGTTGATATTACTTTTGGCCAACTTTTCATGTTTATTATTAGGCTTATTTTCATTTTATAACTTTAAATTTTTTGTAGTCTTAAATATGCTTGGACTTCAAATTTTTGGTGCTTGTTTTTCATTGAAATTTTTGGGTTAGTTTTTTAAAATGTGGCTAAATTTTGGGTTTTGCATATGTTTTAGTAGCCAATTTAAAGTAAGTTCTTTTGGGCCATTATCTTATTTCTTTAGTTTTTTGAGCAATGTTCTTCGATTGACTTATTTTGAAATTTATTTTGTTATAGCTTAAAAAAATAGTTTTGTTTTTATTTTTATATTAGTCTTTATTTGTGTTTTATTTTTATTTCATATGTTTAAATGGTTTATGAACACCTGCTGATTGTGTTTTTATTGCCTATATATTTTGGGTGTTGGTTTTACTTGATTTCCTTAGCTGCATTCTAGTTTGTTTTAGGTTGTGAATATCTTAGGCTTGTCTTAGGTTCTTCAGTGTCTTCTTCTTTAATCATGGTTGGTGGTCAAATGAGAAATTGTTCTTCCCGAGGCATTTCCACTTCTAGAGCCTCTTCTGTTTAGGGTCGTCCTCATAAGTTAGCCCTTCTTCCACCTCTTCCTCCTAGTGCATCATATAAGGATCATCTATCTTATTTTACATATCTTTCTTCGTGCATTAAGTGTTAGTTTTTCCTAGATGATCTTTCTTTCCCATTTCATCAGCTTATTACGATCCACAGGACTTGGGATCCTATCTATATGATATCTAGTTTTCCCCTGTTTTGTGAGGCAGTTGAGGTATTCTATATTGGCATCCTTTTTTGTGGTACTCTGAACCTATGTCAGCTTCTACTTTTAGGTCGCTTCTATCCTTTTTCTTTTATCTTAATTTAGTCTATCTTTAGTTTTCCGCCTTTATAGGCATCTTCTCCACTTTAGCATGGTGTGTATACTCCTCATGATATACTTCTTATCTATCACACCCTTGTTGGTGATTGGAGGGTACATGTTAGATCTCCTGATACTCACTACTACAATGGTGAGTTACTGGAGCTATATATACCCATCAGCCTCTTTGTCTGCCATAACTTTGATCCATCAAGAACAAAATACATTATGGTTGAGGAAGCAAATATTATGTTCACCATCACTTTCGATGAGTGTAACACCCCAACCTAAGAAAACGCTTCGAATTTGAACTTTTGACAACATTTGACTAGGGTTGACTTAAGTTGACCAAGTGGGTCCCATGATTGACTGTTTAATGTGAGAAGAATTTTGCTTTGATCGAAGCACCATGGTAAAGTATACATTGCCCTGAATTCATAAAATCGTAGCAAGCTAAGATTAGAAAGTTATAATTAGAATAATGAACAGTTCAAACTGATCAAGCAAGGTAAAGGTAGACTTTTTACCCATATAAATTATATCTTTGACTCCTATGTCATTGTATAGTGCTAGTTGAGTCCGTAGGCTAGCGAAATGATTAATTTGGATCTACGATTGAAAAGTTATGGATATGCAAAGTTATACTTTTTTTTTTAGGACTGACTTTACCAAGTAGCTTTTATCAAAAGACGTGTAAAAGAATTTTTGAAAAATATCCCTAAGGGTGCCATGTGGCACCAATCTATGGGTGCCATGTGGCATATTTCTTTCTTTTTCTTTTTCTTTTCTCTCTCCTCCCCATTTGGGCAAAAACGTCTCTCTCTCTCTCTCTCTCTCTCTATCTTCCTCTCCCATGGGTTGGTCAAAATTGATCATTTCCCAGCCATCCACTATGGACATGTGCTGGCTGCCGATACAGCATAGTTGCCGGAGAGCTTGGCGGCTAAATTTAGTGGCCGATTGACTGGCAATGCACCCAGATTGTGTGTTTGGAGTCGATGGTGGCAAGCTTTCAAATTTCGGTGGTACAAACCCAATCTATACCTCTATCCCTTCTATTTTGGACCCCCTAATTCCAAATATGGCCTTCATTTTTCCAAATTCCAAGCCGTTCCAGAACATAAAGTTTGGTTGAAAATTTCTGGCCACCAACAAAAAGTTGAGTTCTTTTAAGCTAAGCATTCTTGATCCTTATCTTGGAACCTTTGATTTGGTATATAGTTTGCTAATTATGTTCGAGTATATAAAATTTTACAATTTTTTAACTAATTTTAAAAATTATTGTGAAAATTGTTCTGTGTGGGAAGTTCCTTTTAGGAAAATTATTGCACATAGGCTTCAAGAAACTAATAAGGGTTAATGAAGTACTTAATTTCATAAAATTGAGCACAAATAGGTGAAACCCCAAATTTAAGGTCAATAAGTTATCTGGTGTAACACCCCATCCCGAACAACATTGGAATTTTCTTCACGTTGACCGAGGTTAATCAGGTTTGATCGCCATTGACCGAGAGGGGTCAAAATTTGACTTTTGTTCCGGCTGTAATTTCTCTTTGACCGGGCTACCATTGCAAAGTATGCATCGACCCGAGTCCATAGACTAGTAGCATGTTGAAAATGGAGCTACGATTTGAAAGTTATGGGCAAAACAAGTTGAGATCCGAACTATCCAAGGGGTGCCAGAGTTGACTTTTTGTTTGTGCAAAGTTGAGTTTTGACTCATGAATGGTTGTGAAGTACTTATCTATACAAGTTCATAGACTAGTGGCACACCCAAAACACATATGTGGTTTACAAGTTATAGATCTGCAAAGTTTTCTAACACATCATTATTTTATTATTATTTTATTTTACATTATTTTATTAATTTCTTTTCCTTTTCTTTTTGTTTCTTTTTATTTTTCCTTCATTTTTTTCTTCTTTTTTCTTTTCTTTCGAGCACATGAAAAAGAGGGGGGAAAGGGTACTATTCATCATCCTCTCCCTCCCCCCCCCCCCCGTGAATATCTCTCTCTCGGTCCGCACCATTTCCGACCACTGGATGGCCACACGCACTGGCCACCGGTGAAGCCCAGCTATCGACAAGCTCAGCTGCCAAGTTTGGCAGCCGGCCGACTGGCGACGTGCCCAGATCATCTGATGAAGCCGACGGTGGCCCATTTTGTTTCTCCGGTGATTTTGCTATTTTTCGGCCAACCCAGTCCAATTTCATACTCTTTTCCCCCTATTTTGGACCTCCTGAGCTCGATTTTGAGGTCCATTTAGCTCAACTCCCTGTTGTTTGGGAGACACGACAAGTTCAGCCGAAACCTTCCGTCCACTTTTTGGCGACCTCCGGTCGAGTTGAGTCCAACAGAGGTCGGTAATGTGATCCTTGTTTCATTAGCTTTTCATAGACACCTCATTTGTGAATTTAAGATACCGTTTGCATTAGCTCCCCCGGGTACCGAGTATTATTTACTCGAATAAAATATTAATTTATTGGACCCTGTGTAATATTGTTATTCTAGAAACACGTGTGAGTCATGTAATTGATCCTATGGAGGATCTTGGTTGGATTGCGTGCTCGAGGTGAGTGACCCACCTTCAAACTTAATTTTGGGTGTTTAATTATATGTATTGTGATAATTGATTATTTGAAAATATGATATTTCATGTGTTAATCGTTTAGTAAAATTATATTTGGAATTTTGATGACACAATTTGAATAAATTTAAATGTATATGTGCATTAAAGCATATTTTGATTTTGATAAATTATAGAAATTCATTTTATGAAAATTTGATATTTAGAGAAATTATGATTTTAACATTTTGATTTATTGTTGAAATTATTGTGAGTTTATTTCAAGCAATAAAAATGCATTTATATGGATTTACGAATTTTGGAATTTTTATGTGATTTAATTGTACTTTGAATTTTGAGAAGTTGAAGGAATATTTATTTTAAATTATTGTTAATTTCATTGATGGATTTGAAATTGATGGAATTTGTATGATGGATTTATGATGATGATTTATAAAGGAATTATGGAAAATTGACGGGTTTAATTGGATGGAATAAACCCGATGGTATTTATGAAATTTTGAGATTTGAAAATAAATATATTGAGTTTATGATTTTTAGATGCACCATATACGTACTGGTGTTCTGTATACATAGATATGATTAGAGTGCAGGTGGATGTGGTGAGTGCGCAGATGGGTGTGAGTAGTGCACAGGTGATTATGGGGTTGTCCTGTGGTTGCCATCGGATGAGGGTAGGCCTCCCCTCCATGGCCAGGACGCCTGTTTGCAATGGCGCGGTGGATATCATTGGCGCCACTGGTATATAGTGGGTGCATCAAATGGTTTTCACGACGTGATTTTAATCATAAAATATTTTAGAATTTTATTTAAATTAAAATATTTTTAATAGTGTTTTATAAATTAAATTGTTTTGGTATTCTAAATTGAGTTCTATTGTTAATTATTTGGTTTTATTTTATTTATTTAAATATTTCTTGGATCATTTTTGTTATTGTAAATTTTATTGTGTTTTCGTATTAATTGTTTATAATATTTTATTCCCAAATTAATATTTGTCATTAGTCTGATTTTTTTTATAATTATTTGTCACTAAATTTTTGGATTATTAATTTATTGTCTTTTATTTGCAAATTATTAATTAAATATTTTCTGGATTTTTGGGGCATAAAATGTTAGGCTTTGTGAAAATTTTTTAAAAAGGGAACTTTTCCAACTGAGTGAATTGTGAGGGTTTTAAGGGAAAATATTATTTTTAACTACCTATTATTTATTTTCTTATTTCTTATTAATCGATTAACTAAGTTATTTACCATTTTATTTTTTATTATTGTATAGTAGATTGGGTTACTCACTGAGATGATGAGCATCTCATATTTTTAAATTCCATTCCCTTAGGCCCAGGTTAGTCGATGTTGATCGTCGAGAGGCGAGCTCGACGTCTTGGTTCATTGTCAAAGACCAAAAGGCTTTCCTTTCATTTCTATCTTGTATTATTTCCTTTTATCTTGTATTGTATTAAATTTCATATTCAATTGTACTGATAATGCTCTGTATACTATTTGGACAATTATTTATTTAATTGTGCATTGGTTCCCTGTTAATTTTTGAAGTGCTGAAATTTGTGATAATACTTTGTAGTAAAGTGGGGGGAATGAGGTGGTGTATACAGAAGTATATTTTCAGTGCAGGAAAATTGTGGTAAGTTATACCCTTGGGGGAGATACTGTCGGACTTTCCGTTGGGAGATTCGGTGGTGTTTCCCTGGGATCAGGGCTTGTCTAGGGTTCCGGTGAGGAATTTTGGATGGGTTCTGAGTCATAGTATAATTGGACTCCCTTGGAGCCTAACTTTGGGAACCTTAAGCAGTAGTATATTTTGGTACCGTTGAAGAACTATGTAATATTTAAATAATATGATATTTCTGGTGTATGTTATGCACCCGATGGAACTTGTGGTGGACCTTGCAGGAGAGCAAGGATGGATAAATGTCAGTACTGTCAGTGACACTCTTTTTTTTTAAAGTTTACTGGAGTTATATAGATATATATATATATGTATATTTATTTATTATTAAATTATGTTTTGAAAATGTTATGATTAGATTTGATGGTACACATGTAGCATTTTAAAGTAGTGGGAAGGTTCGTAAAAACGGTAATAGAAATTTAGGTTAGTCTTTGGGCAGGATTACTAGCCTTCGGGCACGTATTGCAACCTTTGCGCAGGAGTATTAGCATTCAGGGTAGGTACTTTAGATTTTAGGCAGGTATTGTAGCCTTTAGACATGTGTATTAGCCTTCGGGCATGTATCATAGCCTTTGGAGAGGTATCGCAGTCTTCAAGAATGTGTATTAGTTAATGGGCAGATCACCAAACCCTTCGAAAAATTGTATACATATTCATATTTATGTATATGTATATAACGAAAATATATATTTAGATCAATTCTGAATAGTTGTGATGTTAGCAGAATTAATTTCTTGACCTTGGCTATTCAATTATAAAGTATAGTTTCTATATATGTGTATTAACGTAAATTTATCTTATAATTTATCGGTTATTGGAGGTATGATTTGTATTTATATATTTCCCAGATGCAAAAAGGTAGACTATATGATTTAGTGTTTAGGATCCAAGCTATCTTTGTTTCTTAGTATAATTGTTATTATTATCTTTCTATTTACAGCTTTGTAATGGTATATTTATGAAGTATTGCAAAAGTGTGGGACTATGGTAAGTGGGAGGTGTGGGCGGTTATGAATTTATAGAAGTATGTATTTTCTATGCTTAGTTAAAACTTAGAAAGAGTCAAGGCCATCCTAAAGTTCAAGTAGTAAGCTACGAAAGGGATCCCAACACGTATAAACTATCTACAACTTATTATTTATTACTTATATATGTATTCCTATGTTATTGTTATCGAAGTTCTGCAAATTTATTTAGATGTATATTTTCAAAGTGAGTTTCTGTTCAGGGAATATTTGGAAGTTAATTTTATGGAGAAGATGCTGTCACATTCTCTATAGAAATTTTGATGGAATTTCCCCTAGTTGGGGCTATCATAAGGTTCTGATAAGTGACTTTGAGAGGGTCCTGACAATGGGCCTTTAGATTGTTGTTTGTACATTTATAGGGCCATGTTAAACTCCACTCATACTATTTAGTCCAAGACACTTTTTTAATACAAACCTAGGTCGATTTGCTCCTCAATCAGTATTATACTAGACCGGATCAAAATTAAGCTCAGATTCTAATTGTCACCTTGACGCCTAATCAACTTGTGATTAGAAACCTTGATATATGATGAAGACAGCCCAAATGGTGATGAATGTTGATACGAACCTAGTTCAACTTGCTCTTAAACCCATATTATATTAGCCCAAATAAAAAATTAAGTTCAAGCTCTAATGGAAACCTTAACCCCTAATCAACTTGTGATTATAAACTTTAGTATAAGATAAAGATGCCACAATAGGTGATGGATGTCCTATTGACAAGTCAAACTAAAACACTTGATTTCTATTAATTGTTTAGGTGTTCAAAAAGAACAAGAGAATTCTTTTCTCACAAATAAATTTCTGAATAATATGTAAGCTGTATTCTCATTGAAAAAATAAGCCTTTTAAATAGGCTTTGAATGAACAAAATAAACATTAAAAAGCTAGGTTAAAACTGGCCATACATTGACAAATTCTTAATGTGGCTCAAATTCCTTTCCTTTTCTACTCTAATTTTGATTATTAATTTTTTTATTTATTTTGATTTAGGAATTAATTAATTTACAATTGAAAAATAAAATAATAAATTTTCTAAGTTAATTTATCCAGCAAATATATAAATAAAAATCAAAATAAAAGATACTTTCCTAAAATAAAAAGTCAAACTCAAATTAGGAAACTAGTTGACTAGTTTGACAACTAAGCTAACTTTGACCAATTTCCATCTTGTAAAGGATCCAAAGCAGATTCAATGTGCCATGTTGGATGCCAAATATGATTAGTTATGATTCTCATACGCTGCCCTTGTTTGGAACAAAGAGAAAATGCCAAATCAACAAAATACGACAAAGCAAACTAAATATATATATATATATATAGCAAATTCGGCAAAAAATCTGCTCCATATGCAAATGACCTCCTTGGTTACTTTTATGTCTACCTAGACTTGAATCCATGACCTTTTAGTGATATCAATTAAGTTGGAGTCCACAAATGTACTAAAACAGCTACTCGGGTCCATATCGGCCTCCATCACTTGGATGCTTAAATCGAAGAGTATTGACAAGCTATTTTGAGAATTAATAACTCCTTGTACAAAACTAGCCAGGTTGTCCTTAAATCTCTTGGCTTGAGCTCTAGTGAGTGGCCCAGTTTTCATTTGTATTGGATCAGTACCTCAGCAGGTAGTCGGTTGTACAGGCACGAGCGGATTCTCATCATTCCCCTCCTCTTGAAAAGGATTTGCACTCAAACCAAAATCATTTCAAGGATTAGATATTTTGCATGTGATGATAAATTTCTTCGGCTTTAACACAGCTCCAGTACCTATACCAATGGCATCAAATTCAATTTCAAAAGTTTTAGAAAAATTCGATGAAACCAATAAATGAGCATTAGTTAATTTTTGTTCCAACAAATTGAAAGACTTCTCTGGTGCTTCTCCCCATTGGAATCCCACATTCTTCTTGATAACTTTAGTCTAAGGGGCTGAGATGGTACTAAAATACTTGACAAACCTTCTATAGAAGCTAGCCAAACTATGAAATCTCCTCATTTGGATGATAGGCGTAGGTTTCGGCCATGTTGTATAGCTTTCTCCTTGGATTGATCATCTTTAATTCCTGCAATACTTACAACAAGGCCTAAAAAAACAAGCTCGTCTTTGCAAAAATCACACGTTTTGAGGTTAGCAAATAATCTTTCCTTTCTAAGTACTCCTAAAACTAACCTAAGATATTCTACATGCTAATCTAAATGCCTACTATATACAAGAATATCATCAAAATAAACAACCACAAATTTTCCAATGAATAGGCGCATAACATGGTTCATTAATCTCATGAAAGTACTAGGTGTGTTAGTTAATCCAAAGGGCATTACTAACCACTCATACAATCCATACTTAGTTTTATATCTGATTTTCCATTCATCCCCCTCTTTTATCCTAATTTGATGATACCCACTCCTAAGATCAATTTTAGTAAACATGCATGCACCATGTAATTCATCTAATATATCATCTAACCTTGGAATTGGATGCCTATATTTAATGGTAATATTATTTATGGCCCTACAATCCACACACATACACCATGAACCATCTTTCTTAGGTACTAATAAAATAGGAACAGCAGATGGACTCATGTTCTCCACACACATACACCATGAACCATCTTTCTTAGGTACTAATAAAACAGGAATAGCACATGGACTCATGCTCTCACAAATATAACCTTTGTCAAGCAACTCATTTACCTGCCTTTGTAGCTCCTTTGTCTCATCGGGATTGCTTCTATAGGCATGCCTATTTGAAATTGTACCTCCCGACACAAAATCAATTTGATGTTCAATCCCTCGGATAGGTGGTAAACCATTAGGAATCTCTTCTGGAAAGACATCTTTAAAATCCTGTAAAAGCGAAGTGATAGAACTTGGCAATTCAAAGTCTTCGGGGTTAGCTTGATCATTTAAATATGCATCTTTATAAATCATAATCAGCAATGGTTTCTTATTCAAAATTGCTTTATTAACAGCACCAAAGCTAAAATTAAAAATTTTATTTTTCTTCTCTTTTCTTTTCTTTCTTTTTGTTTCCCACTCACGGGTTCCACTTTTCCATTTTCACTATCGGCTTTTTCAAATTTCCTCACACTCTAGGGTTTGTCTTGGTTTTTCCACCCAATTTGGGTTTGAGAATTCTTACCTTGGACAGCAAGCTCGGACATACCTTTTTGAATGGATGGTGAAGCCATAGGTGCCATTCTTGCTTTCTCCTTGAGTTTTTCGGCCTCCCTTTTTTGTCGTGTTTGAAGTTGGTCTCTAAACACCTCATTGGGAGTTAATGGCTCCAACTTGATCTTTTTACCTTTAAATCTAAAAACAATAGCATTCTTTCAACCATAATGTATAGTATCTTTATCAAATTTCCATGGTTTACCTAATGAAATATGTCCGGCATGCATAGGCACAACATCACACAAAACAACATCCACATATTTATCAATACTGAATTTTACTTTGGCTTGTTTGTTTACTTTCATTTCACCACTATAATTAAGCCATTGTAATCAATATGGTTCAGAATGTTTAATTGTTGCTAAGCCTAATTTTTCAACCACAACATTACTAATTACATTTGCACAACTTCTACTCTTAATTATCATAATACAAACCTTATCTTGGATTTCACAACGAGTGTGGACTCTCTTCGAATTTGTTCCTTATCTTCGTACACGGTCAAGACTCTCTTAGTTACCAAGCTTAATTCGGCACTTGAAGCCTCTAGGGTTTCAGCTTCTTCTTTAATTTCTTCCTCTCCAAGTTCTTTATCATCAAATTCAATTTCAGCTTAACTTTCTTCACTTTCGAATTCCAAGTATATTCTCTTATTCGAGCATTAATTGGCAATGTGTCCTTGTCCCTGCACTTAAAACAAACAATGTCTCTATTTCTTGAAGGTTTAGGATCAGATTTACCTTCATATTTATGTGGTTGGACAGATTCGGCCTTGGCTTCTCTTTTTGGCTGATTGGTGCTTTCCTCACCTAGCTTCAGTTTTGGCTTGTTTTCATATGTGGGATTGCTTCTCCAAACACTTGGATTTGTCCTCCCACTGCTTGAACCACCTCCAAATCATGAGCTTGTAGCCCTCCTCTTGGATTAGTTCTCAATTTTGATTGCTACATGCAATATCTCTTCCAATTCCACATATTGTTGCAATTCTAGTTGATTGGCTATCTCTCGATTCTAACCACCTAAAAACCTTGCTATGGTTGCCTCATGATCCTCATTCATGCTCACCCTCATCATGAGCATCTCCATCTCCTTGTAATAGTCCTCCACAGTCCTACTTCCTTATGTTAAATATTGGAGTCTTTGATGCAGCAATCTATGGTAATGAGTCAGTACCAATTGCTTCCTCATGGCTCTTTTCATTTCTCGACAAGTAGTAATCAATTCATCATCAACTCTCCTTCGAGTACTTTGTTCATTTGTCCACCATTGAAATGCATAATGTCTAAACTCCAAAGCTACCAATTTAACTTTCTTAGCCTCCGAATAGTTATGACAATCAAAACTCATCTCCATACGTTCCTCCCACTCTAGGTAAGCCTCCGGATCACTTTTTCCCATAAAAGGTGGCATGCTGACCTTAATGTTGCCAAGATCATCATCCTTATTGCCAGCTAGTCTCCCATAGGTTGTCCTTCCTTGGAGTGCAAAAATCTCTTCAAACTCAACCTCGAGGTTATCTCCAAATTTACCATCCCCGAATACTCTCTTGGTCGTCCACGGCCTCCTTGACCTCAATCTCGACCTCCATAAAATTCTTGCCTTGGATTCAACCCACCTTGTGATGTTTCTAACCTGTCCATCCTTTGATCTAGATTATCAAAGTGAGCATTGATGAGAATCTACCCATAACTGCACAACCAACAACCTGCTGGGGTACTGATCCGATACGGATGAAGACCGGGCTAATCACTAGGACTCAGGGTAAGAGATTTAAGAATAAACTTGATACCTTTATCCAGAGAGTAATTCATTCTCAAAAGGGCTTGTCCATACCCAAAGATACAAGGTCTGATTTAAGTATCCAAGTGGTGGAAGCTAATATGGACCCGGGTAGCTGTCATCAAACATCTGACATTGGACATCAGACTTCGGACATCAGACTTCGGACATCAAACATAAGTTAGCTCGGACATCAGGCAGACATAAGTTAACTTGGATATCAGCCATAAGCTAGCTTAGTTGTCATACTAGTCAACTCGTTTCTTAATTTGCATATGACTTTTTGGTTTTTATTTATTTATTGGCTGGACAAATCAACTTAGGAAGTTTATTATTTTATTATTTTCATTGCAAATTAATTAATTCCTAATTCAAAATAAAGAAATTAAGTAATACAAATTAGTTTAGGAAAGTAGTGTAAAAGTCGGCCAACTTGTTTCCTTTTCTTTTGGTGGCTGGGAATACCTACGTAATTAGGGTTTTATTTTATAACTTTTTAGCCTATTTAAGAGCTTGTTTTATCAATAATAGTCAGTCACTTATTCATATAGAAAATTATTTGTGAGATTGAATTATTTTTATTCTCTTTGAAGACCTAAAACACCATTAGTGAATGAGTATTTTAGTTTGACTTATCAATAGGATATCCATCATCTATTATGGCATCTTCATTATACTAAGGTTTCTAATCACAGGTTGTTTAGGGGTTAAGTTGACTATTAGAACTTGAACATAATTACATCCAGGTTAATATAATACGGGTTTAGGCGTAGGTCGTCCTAGGTTCATATCATTTGGTATTAGAGCCAAATTTTGTTCAAGTTTGATCTTTTTTTATTTTTTTATTTTTTTTTGTTATTCTACAATTTTAGCATTAGGTTAAGGTTGCATCTATCTCATACGCATTCAGCATCTTTAAAAAAAAAAAAAAAACTCATTCCTAGTTAAATTAGGTTTTCCTAGTTTTATAGTATTTTTTGTTTCATAGTTTGTTGGTCTTTTTTCATCCTTGTTCTTAGTAATTTAGTTTATTGTGGATTTTTCTTTGCCGTTTTAGTCTCAAATATATATATATATATATAAAGAGAATTTGCGGCAACATACAAAAAAATTACAAATTTGTATTTTGCTATGGAGGTCACGAGTTTGGTGGTTATTTGGTGCTGGAATTGCAATTTTGGTGTTAATTCTTGCTACTACAATTGTTTTATTTATGTAAGTAAAAAAAAAAAAAAAAGAAATCGGTTTGTTGAATTTGGTGCTGAAATTTGTTACTGGAAATTTCTTGGAACTGCTGATTTGTTGAATATTTATTCAATATTTGGAGTTTCTAGAGATTTATTTTACTGCTGGATATTTGAATTTTGGATGCTTAATTTATTTGGATTAAAATTAGTTAAAGGAATTGATACAAAAACTTGAATTACAATAACAACAACCAACACTATTCTTTAATTCTGATCGAATTGATTCTTGTTCGTGCTTGAAATTCTTTTTCTAAATTTGTACTCTTGAATCTTTAATTTCTTACCATCTAGTCTAGTTCTTATTGATTCCAAAATTTTCTTATAATTTTCCTTACTTTGCCTAGAAAAGCCGAAGCTTAGGTATTTTAAATTCATTCGGTATTACTTGCTTATTGCTACTGTTTTGTTGATAAGTTTAATTAAAACATAATTGTGATCTAATTGCTGTTTTAAGGGTATTTTAATTAGAACTTTTAGATAATTCTTTGAGTGGAAAAGGGCAACTGTGTGTGAGCTTAAAAGAGGGTAAAAGCCGAAACTAGTGTGAAAACATGAGTGTCGAGACCTTGATTGAGTGAAACATGTGAGGGAGTGATTTTTGGTGAGAATTTATTTTATTTTCCATTATTTATACTAACATGGCAGATTCAAGGTTGAGAAGAGGAGATCCACCACTAAGAATTAATGAAGAAGAATCTGTTGGATTCCATGGTGATTGCCAAGCTACGAGGAGTGGCGAGCAAACGGACGTAAGGGCTGTCTTGGAACAATTACAGTAGATGAACGCTCAATTTGACCATATAAATCAAATGATGGATAGAATAGAAACATCCATGGTGGACCGAATTTAAGGCAAGAGTTCCATGGAGGTCAAGGAGGCCATGGATGATCTAGAGAGGAGTTTGAAGAGGGAAATTTTGGAGATGATTTCGTGGAAGGAATGGATGAAATATTTGCTATCCAAGAGAGGCTAGGCCATGGGAGACATAGGAGAGAGGAGGTAGATGATGATCTTGGCAACATCAAGGTAAACATACCACCTTTCAGGGGGAAAATTGACCCAAAGGCTTACTTGGAGTGGGAGAAATGAATGGAAATGATTTTTGATTGTCACAACTATTCAGAGGCCAAGAAAGTTAAATTAGTAGCAACGGAGTTTGGACATTATGCACTCCAATGGTAGACTAATGAACAAAACACCTGAAGGAGAGTAGGTGATGAATTGATCACTACATGGCGACAAATGAAAGGAGCTATGAGGAAGTGATTTGTACCATCACACTATCATAGGTTGCTGCATCAAAGGCTTCAATCTTTATCTCAAGGAAATAGGTCCATGGAGGATTATTACAAGAAAATAGAAATGTTTATGATGAGGTTAAGCATGAATGAAGATAGGGAAGCAACCATGGCAAGGTTTTTAGGTGGTTTGAATCGTGAGATAGCCAATCAACTAGAACTATAGCAATATGTGGAATTGGAGGTGAAGTTGCATGTGGCTATTAAACTTGAGCATCAACTCAAGAGGAGGGGTGTAGGCTCATGGTTTAGGTGTGTTTCCAATAGTTGAAGATCAAATCCAAGTGCTTGGAGAAGCAATTCCACCTTTAAAGCAAGACAAAAACCGAAGCTAGGTGAAGAGAACTCCAATCAGACAAAGAAGGATGTAAAAGCTAAATCTATCCAAGCACCAAAGATTGAGGTAAAATCTGATCCTAAACCTTGAAGATCTGGATAAATTGTTTGTTTTAAGTGCCAGGGATGAGGACACATCACTAGCCAATGCCTGAATAGAAGAATCATGGTGTTAAAGGGTAACAGAGAGCTAGAATCGTAAAGTGAGGAAAGTGGAGATGAAGTTGAGCAAGAAGAGGAAGATTTTAAGGATGAAGCTGAAACCTTGCATGCATCCAATGCCAAATTAAACTTGTTTTCTAGGAGAGTGTTGGCTGTATACAAGGATGAGGATCGAGTTCAAAGAGAAAACATCTTCCACACCCGATGTGAAATCCAAGGTAAGATTTCTAATATGATTATTGATAGTGGAAGTTGTACAAATGTAATTAGTAACATTGTGGTTGAAAAATTAGGCTTAACAACTATTAAACATCTAGAACCATATAGATTACAATGGCTTAATGATAGTGGTGAGATGAAAGTGAATAAACAAGCCAAAGTAAAATTTAGCATAGACAAATATGTGGATGTTGTTTTGTGTGATGTTGTGCCTATGCATTCGGAACATATTCTATTAGGTAGACCATGGCAATTTGATAAAGATGCTACTCATTATGATTGAGAGAATTGTATTGTTTTTAGATTTAAAGGTAACAAGGTCAAGCTGGAGCCATTGACTCCCAAGAAAGTATGTAGAGGCCAATTACAAATACAATAAAGGACGGAGGATGAAAAGCTTAAGGAAAAAGCTAGTATGGCACCTACAGCTTCACCATCCATTCAAGAAGGTAGGTCCAAGTTTGCTATCGAAGGTAAGCATTGTAAAACACAAATTGAATGAAAAAATCATGAGAAAGCCGAAAGTGGAGTGAGAAAAATAGAGAAAGCCGAAAGGCATAGTGAGAAACCCGAGAGAGGGGAAGAATGTTTGGTGGCCGAAAGAGAGGAAGGGGAAGAGAGAAAGGAAATAAAAAAATTTCTTTGAGTTTTGGGGATGTTAATAAAGCTATCTTGAGTAAGAAACCATTGCTGGTCATGATTTATAAACATAACTATTTTAATGATCAAGCTAACTTTGAAGAACTTGAATTGTCAAGTTCAATTCTTTATCTTTGTAAGATTTTGAAGATGTCTTTCTGGATGAAATTCCAAATGGATGACCACCTATTAAAAGGATTGAACATCAAATTGACTTTGTTCTAGGGGCTGCCATACTAAATAAACGTGCATATAGAAGTAATCCCAAAGAGATAAATGAACTACAAAGGCAAGTAAGTGAGTAGGTTGAAAAATGAGTCCATGTTCTGTTCCTGTTTTGTTAGTGACTAAAAAAGATGTTTCTTGAAGAATGTGTGTTAATTGTAGGGATATAAATAATATCACCATTAAATATAGACATCTAATTCCTAGATTAGATGATATGCTTGATGAATTGCATGGTGCTTGCAAGTTTTCTAAAATTGATCTTAGGAGTGGATATCATCAAATTAGGATGAAAGAAGGTGACGAATGGAAGACCACCTTTAAAACTAAATATGGGCTGTATGAATGGTTAGTCATGCCTTTTGGATTAACTAATGCACCTAGTACCTTCACGAGGCTTTTGAATCATGTTATGCATCCAGGTAAATTTATGGTTGTGTATTTTGAGGATATTTTTATGTATAGCTGAAATCTTGATGAGCATATAGAACATCTTAGGTAAGTTTTAAATATTCTTAGGAAGGAAAGATTATTTGCTAACATGAAAAAGTGTGATTTTTACAAAGATGAACTAATTTTCCTAGGATTTGTAGTAAGTGCTGCAGGTATAAAAGTTGATCAATCTAAAGTTCAAGCCATCCAAGATTGGCCGACACCAACATCTATCACACAAGTGAGGATCTTTCATGGTTTGGCTAGTTTCTATTGAAGATTTCTCAAGGACTTTAGCACCATCGCAGCACCTTTGAATGAAGTTGTAAAGAAGAATGTTGGCTTTAAATGGGGGAAGTGCAAGAAAAATCTTTTAACTTGTTGAAAGAAAAATTATGTAATGCACCTTCACTAGTCTTGCCCAATTTTTTTAAGACTTTTGAAATTGAGTATGATGCTTCGGGTGTAGGTATTTTAGCTGTTTTGATGCAAGACGGAAGGCCCATAGCCTATTTTAGTGAGAAATTAAATGGAGCTACATTAAACTATCCGACATAGGACAAGGAGATGTATGCTTCGGTGAGGGCTTTGGAAATGTGGCGGCACTATCTAACGTCAAAAGAAGTTATGATTCATAAGGATCATAAATATTTGAAGCACATTAAAGGCCAAGGGAAGCTCAATTGAAGGCATGCCAAGTGGATTAAATTCATTGAAACATTTCCCCATGTCATCCGCTACAAAAAAGGTAAGGAAAATGTGGTCGCCGATGCATTAGGTTTGAATAATTCAAGGAAATATATGAGCATGATAGTGACTTTTGAGAAATATTTAGGACCTGTTTGAAACATGGATGTAATAAATTTTACGTATTTGAGGGGTATTTGTTTAGGGAAAACAAACTTTATGTAGCTAATTGTAGTATTAGGGAGTTACTAGTTCGGGAAGGTTATGGGGGTGGTTTAATGGGTCATTTTGGTGTTTTTAAAACTTTATCCTTGGTACAAAACATTTTTGTTGGCCTAGCATGAAGAGAGATATTGAGAGGATATGTGAAAGATGCTTAAAATGTTGAAAGACCAAGTCCACATTGAAACCGCACAAGCTCTATCATCCATTGCCGATTCCTTCCTTTCCTTAGATGGATTTATCTATGGATTTTATTTTTGGTTTACCTAGGTCAAGGACAGGTAAGGATTCAATATTTGTTATTGTATATAGATTTTCTAAGATGGCACATTTTATTAAATGCAATAAAACTGATGATGCATCTAATGTTGCTAATTTATTTTTCAAAGAAATTGTGAGATTGCATGGATTGCCGAGAACAATTGTTTCGGATAGGGATACTAAGTTTTTAAGTTATTTTTGGAAAACTCTGTGGGCTAAGTTAGGAACTAAACTTTTGTTTTCAACTACTTGTCATCCACAAATTGATGGAGAAACTAAAGTAGTAAATAGGACTTTGTCTATATTGTTACGGGCTTTAATTAATAGAAACTTAAGAATTTGGGAAGAATGTTTGCCACATGTTGAATTTGATTATAATAGGTCTTTACACTCAGCAACTAAATATACACCATTTGAGATTGTTTATGGTTTTAATCCTTTGACTTCAATAGATTTAACACCCTTACCTTTAAGTGAACGTGCTAATCTAGATGGAAAATAAAAGGCTGATTTTGTAGAGCAGATTCATGAAACGACAAAGGCAAATATTGAAAGGAGGACCGAGCAACATGCAAGGAATGCTAATCAAGGCTGAAAACAAGTTGTCTTTGAACCTGGAGATTGGGTTTGGTTGCACCTAAGAAGGGAGAGATTTCCCAAGCAAAGGAAGTCCAAGCTTATGCCGCGCGGGGATGGACCTTCTTAAGTTTTGACGTAGATAAATGACAATGCTTACAAGCTTGATTTGCCGAGTGAGTATAATGTTAGTACTACATTTAATGTTGCTAATTTATCTCCTTTTGTTTCAGGTGATGACTTTGATTTGAGGGCAAATCCTTTTCAAGAGTAGGGGAATGATGAGCATCCGCTCGTGCCAATACAACCGACAACCCGCTGAGGTGCTGACTCGAGATGGATGAAGACCGGGCCGATCACTAGGGCTCAAGGTAAGAGGTTTAAAGATAACCTTGCTGGCTTTATCTAGGGAGTGATTCATTCTCAAAATGATTTGTCCATACCCAAAGATTCAAGGCCTATTTTAAGCATCCAAGTGGTGGAGGCTGATATGGACCCGGGTAGTTGTAATCAGACATCATACATCGGACATTTTACATCGGACATCTAACATTGGACATTGGACTTCGGACATCAGACATAAGTTAGCTTGGACATCAGACAGACATAAGTTAGCTTGGACATCGGACATAACTTAGCTCAGACATCAGGCAGACATAAGTTAGCTTTGACATTAGACATATGCTAGCTTAGTTGTCATACTAGTAAACTCGTTTCCTAATTTGTGTTTGATTTTTTGGTTTTTATTTTTTTATTGGCTAGAAAAATCAAATTAGGAAAGTTATTATTTATTATTTTCATTGTAAATTAATTAATTCCTAATTCAAAATAAATGAATTAATTAATACAAATAAGTTTAGGAAAGTAATGTAAAATTCGACCAACTTGTTTCCTTTTCTTTTGGTGGCCGGGGTTTACCTAGTTAATTAGGGTTTTATTTTGTAACGTTTTAGCCTATTTAAGGGATTTTTTTATCAATAATATTCATTACCTTATTCATACAAAAAATTATTTGTGAGATTGAATTCTCTTTTGATGCCAATCCACCCGAACCCGCACAACAGACAATCTGCTGGGTTACCGACCCAATACGGATGAAGACCAGGCTAATCACTAGAGCTTAAGGTAGGAGGTTTAGTGATCAACTTGCTGCCTTTATCCAGGACATAATCCACTCTCAAGAGGGCGTGTCCATTCCTGAAGAACCAAGACCTATTTTGAGCATACAAGTGATGCAAGCCGATACGGGCTCGGGTAGTAGTTTTGGTACTTTTTAGGAGTCCGAGCAGCATGAAATGGTTCCAATGCTTCATGGATTCTATACATATGTCTAAGAGGATATGCAATCAAGTAAATTCAGTTTCAAAACCATTCAAAAGAGGGGTGTGCGCATAAGGAGAAGTTTGGCCAGTTTTTACTGTATTTTGTGCAAGCTTTACTGTATTTTGCTGAGTTGGCTTTTTCTCTTTCTTCCAAGCAAGGGAAACATGTGGGACTTCATGGTCAGCTTATTTTGCATCCTATAAAGCATATTGAATCTGATTTAGAGCTCAAATTGGTCAAAGATTGGTGAAAGTCAACTTAGTCAAAAAGCTAGTATTTTAGTTTCCTAATTTGATTCTACTTTTTGTTTTAGGAAATTACCATTACTTTTTGGTTTTTATTTATTTATTTTCTGGAGAAATAAGTTTATGAAATGTATTATTTTATTATTTGCATCCTAAATTAATTAATTTCTAATTCAAAATAAAAGAATTAATTAATCCAAATTAGATTAGGAAAGGAGTGAGAATTTCGGCCACCATAGGAAACCACTTTCTATGGGCAGTTTTCCATTTTATTTTTAGGGTTTATTTTGTGACTTTTTAGCAAATTTAAAGGCTTTTTTTCAATAATAATGAAGCTTGAATTTTATACCGAAAACTATTTGTGACATTGAAATTCTCTTTTTTCTTTTGAACACCCAAAACACCACTAGAGATTGAGTGTTTTAGTTTGACTTATCAATACGACTTCCATCACTTATTGTGGCGTCATTGATATACCAAGGTTTCTAATCATAGGTTGGTTAGGGGTTGATGTAACCACTAATACTTGAACATAATTAGATCCGGGCTAGTATAATATGGGTTTAGGAGCACATCGTCCTAGGTTCGTATCGTTTGGTATCAGAGCCAGATTTTGTTCAGGTTTGATCTATCTTTATTTGCTTTATTCGTTTTTGTATTATTCTACAATTTTAGCATTAGGTTAAGGTTTCATCCATCCCATACACGTTCTGCATATTTTAAAAAAAAAAAATTTCATTCCTAGTTGAATTAGGATTTCCTAGTTTTATCGTATTTTTGTTTCCTAGTTTGTTGGTTGTTTTTCATCATTGTTCTTGGTAATTTTGGTTTTTGTTGATCTTTCTTTGCTATTTTAGTCTTAAATATTTGCATTCCTATATTCAAAAAAAAAAAAGAAAAAAAAAGAGAAGGGTTTGTGGCAACATTTAAAAAAAAAAAAAAATTGTACTTTTGTTTTTGTTGGAGGCGACGGGTTTGGTGGATTTTTGGTGTGGAATTGCTATTTTTGGTGTTGATCTTTGCTACTGCAGTTGGTTTATTTTCTGTGAGTTAAAAAAAAAAAAAAGAAGAAAAGGCCGAATAAAAAAAAATTTCAGTTTGTTGAATTTGTTGTTTGCTGGTGATGTGATTCTGCCCAAGCTTGCTCAATCGATAACCTGCTGGGGTACTGACCCGACACGGATTAAGACCGGGCCAATCAAAAGAGCTCAAATTAAGAGTTTTAAGGACAACCTGGGAGCCTTTATACAGGGGTTAGTAAATTCTCAACAGAGCTTGTCCATACTAGAAGATACAAAACCTATTCTAACCATCCAAGTGGTGGAAGCCGATACGGACCCGAGTAACAATTTTTGTGCAAATACGGACACCGAGAAGCATGAAATGATTCCAACTCTTTATGAATTCAATACATATGTCTAAGAGGATATGGAATCAAGTCAATCCAGCTTCAAAGGCATTCAAAAAGGGGTTGTATGGATAGCTTCAAATTTGGCCTGTTTTTGCTGCATTTTGTGCTGCCTTTACTGTATTGTGCTGAGTTGGCTTTTTCTCTTTCTTACAAGCAAGGGCAACGTGTGGGACTTCATATTCAGCTTATTTTGCATCCTACAAAGCATATTGAAGCTGATTTGGAGTTCAAAGTCAAAGATTGGTCAAAGTCAACTTAGTTAAAACGCTAGTATTTTAGTTTCTTAATTTGTTTTTACTTTTTGTTTTAGGAAACTTCCATTACTTTTTAGTTTTTATTTATTTATTTGCTGGAAAAATAAGTTTAGGAAAGTTATTCATTTATTATTTCCATTGTAAATTAATTAATTTCTAATTCAAAATAAAGGAATTAATTAATCAAAATTAGTTTAGGAAACTTAGTTTAGGAAGTATGAGAATTCGGCCAACTTTCTTAATTCCTATAGGTGACCGGTTTTGAATTTATTTTTTTAAGGTTTTTGCTTTGTAATCTTAGCCTATTTAAGGGCTTATTTATTAATGAGAAGGAAGCTTGAATTTTATACAGAAAATTCTTTGTTCTTTTGAACACCTAAAACACCATTAGTGAATGAGTGTTTTAGTTTGACTTATGAATAGGCCTTCCATCACCTATTGTGGCGTCTTCATTATATACCAAGGTTTCTAATCACAGGATGGTTAGGGGTCAAGGTGACCATTAGAACTTGAATATAATTAGATCCGGGCTAATATAATACGGGTTTAGGAGCAGGTCGTCCTAGGTTCATATCAGCTGGAAATTTCTTTGAACTGCTGCATTGTTGACTATATATTACATATTTGGAGTTGCTAGAGAATTATTTTTGCTGCTGGATATTTGGATTTTGGGTGCTTAAATTATTTGGATTAAAATCAGGCAAAGGAATTGATACAAAACTAGAATTACGAGAACAACAACCAACACTATTCTTAATTTTTGTTCGAATTGATTCTTGTTTGTGTTTGAAATTCCTTTTCCTAAATTTTATTCATGAATCCTTAATCTCTTACCATCTGGTCCAGTTCTTAAAAATTCAAAAATTTTCTCATTGATTTGCCTTATTTTGCCTAAACTTTGAGATAATTCATTAAGTGGAAAAAGGCAAGAGTGTGTGAGCTTAAAAGAGGGTAAAAGCTGAAACTAGTATAAAAACACGAGTGTTGAGACCTTGTTTGAGTGAAACACGCAAGGGAGTGAATTTAGTGAGGTCTTATTTTATTTTTGCATTATTTATACTAACATGGCAGATTCAAGGGTGAGAAGAGGATATCCACCATTAAGAATTAATGAAGAAGAGTTTGTAGGATTCCATGGCGGTTCCCGAGCTTCGGGGAGTGGTGAGCAAACGGACATGAGGGCTATCTTGGAGCAACTACAGTGGATGAATACTCAATTTGACCATTTAAATCAAAAGATAGACTAGTTAGAAACATCCCAAAGAGTGCCGAATATAAGGTTAGATGCTCATGGAGGACGAGGTCGTGGTCGAGGAGGCCGAGGGCGACCAAGAAAGGAATTCGGGGGAAGTAACTTTTGAGATGACTTGGATAAGGGGTTTGATGAAAGGAATGAAGATGATGATCTAGGAAATATCAAGGTAAACATTCCACCTTTCATGGGAAAAAATGATCTTGAAGCATATTTGGAATGGGAGGAGAGAATGGAGATGATTTTTTATTCTCATAATTATTCAGAGACCAAGAAGGTGAAGTTAACAGCAATGGAGTTTGGTCATTATGCACTCCAATGGTGGACCAATGAGAAAAACACCTGAAGGAGAGTTGGTGATGACTTGATCACTACATGGCAACAAATGAAAGCAGCCATGAGAAAGCGATTTGTACCATCACACTATCATAGGTTGCTACATCAAAGGCTTTAATATTTATCTCAAGGAAGTAGGCCCGTGGATTATTATTACAAGGAGATGGAGATGCTTATGATGAGGTTAAGCATGAATGAAGATAGAGAAGCAACCATGGCAAGCTTTCTTGGTGGTTTAAATCGTGACATAGCCAATCAACTAGAATTGCAACAATATGTGGAGTTAGAGGAGATGTTGCATGTGGCTATTAAATTGGAGCATCAATTCAAGAGGAGGGGTACAAGCTCATGGTTTGGATGAGTTTCCAATTGTGGAAGATCAATTCCAAGTGGCTGGAGAAATAATCCAACCTATGAAAGCAAGCCAAAGCCAAAGGTGGGAGAAGAAAGCACCAATCGGCCAAGGAAGGAGCTTAAAGCCGAATCTGTCCAAGCACATAAAAATAAGGTAAAATCTTATCCTAAACCTTCAAGATCAAGAGAAATTACTTGTTTTAAGTGCCAGGGATGAGGACACATCACTAGCCAATGCCTGAATAGAAGGATCATGGTGTTAAAAGGGAATGGTGAGCGAGAGTCGGAAAGTGAAGAAAGTGAGTGTGAAACCGAGTAAGAGGAGGAGGAAAAGCTTGAAGGTGAGGCTGAAACTTTGAATGCTTCCCATGATGAATTAAGCTTGGTTTCTAGGAGAGTGCTGGCTGCATACAAAGACAAAGATGAAATTCAAAGAGAGACCATCTTCCACACCAGATGTGAGATGCAAGTTAAGATTTGTGGCATGATTAGTGATAGTGGAAGTTGTACTAATATAATTTGTAACATTATGATTGATAAATTAGGCTTAACAACTATTAAACATCCAGAGCCATATAGATTACAATGGCTAAATGATAGTGGTGAGATGAAAGTAAATAAACAAGTCAAAGTAAAATTCAGCATTAATAAATATATGTATGTGGTTTTGTATGATGTTGTGCCTATGCATGCGGGACATATTTTACTTGGTAGGCCTTGGCAATTTGATAGAGATGCTATTTATTATGGTAGAAGGAATAGTATTGTTTTTATATTTAAAGGTAAAAAGGTCAAGGTGGAGGCATTAACTCCTAAAGAGGTGTAAAAAGATCAAATTCAAATATAACAAAGGAGGATGGCCGAACAACTCAAGGAAAGGACTAATATGGCCCCCACAGCAACAACACCCATCCAAGGAGTCCAAGCCATGCAAGACCAACCAGGTAAGTGCTCTAAAACTGAACATGAGTGGAAAAACCAAGAGAAGGCCGAAATTGGAGTGAAAGCAAATGAGAACTCGAGAGCTATAACAAGAAATCCATGAGTGAGGAAAAGTGTGTTGTGGCCGAGAGGGAGAGATGGAAAGAAAGGAAAGAAAGAAAGAATAAAAATTTTTATTTGAGTTTTGGAGATGTAAATAAAGCTATCTTGAGTAAGAAACCATTGCTGGTCATGATTTATAAAGATAATTATTTTAATGATCAAGCTAACCTTGAAGGACTTGAATTGCCAACTTCAATTCTTTCTCTTTTGTAAGATTTTGAAAATGTCTTTCCAGGTGAGATTCAAAAGGGATTACCACTAATTAGAGGGATTGAACATCAAATTAACTTTGTTTCAGGGGTTGCCATACCAAATAGAACTGCATATAGAAGCAATCCCGAAGAAACAAAGGAGTTACAAAAACAGGTAAGTGAGTTACTTGATAAATGTTTTATTCGTGAGAGTATGAGTCCATGTGCTCATCTTGTTTTATTACTGCCTAAAAAAGATGGTTCTTGGAGAATGTGTGTTGATTGTAGGGCTATAAATAATATCACCATTAAATATAGACATTAAATTCCTAGATTAGATGATATTCTTGATGAATCGCATGGTGCTTGCATGTTTACTAAAATTGATCTTTGGAATGGAAAACCGCATTTAAGACTAAATATGGGCTATATGAATGGTTAGTCATGCCTCTTGGTTTAACTAATGCACCTAGTACTTTTATGAGGCTTATGAATCATGTTATGTGTCCATTTATTGGCAAATATGTGGTTGTGTACTTTGATGACATTTTAGTGTATAGCAGAAACTTAGATGAATATGTAGACCATCTTAGGCAAGTTTTAAATGTTTTTAGGAAAGAAAGGTTGTTTACTAACATGAAAAAGTGCGATTTTTGCAAAGACGAGCTTGTTTTCTTAGGATTTGTAGTAAGTGCTGCAGGAATTAAAGTTGACCAATCTAAAGTTCAAGCAATTAAGGAATGGCCGACACCAACATTTATCACCCAAGTGAGGAGCTTTTATGGTTTGGCTAGTTTCTATTAAAGATTTCTCAAGGACTTTAGCATAATCGCAGCACCTTTGAATGAAGTTGTAAACAAGAATGTTGGCTTTAAATGGGGGGACATCCAAGAAAAATCTTTTAATTTGTTGAAAGAAAAATTTTGTAATGCACCTTTATTAGTTTTGCCAAAATTTTCTAAGACTTTTGAAATTGAGTGTGATACTTTGGGTGTAGGTATTGGAGCTGTATTAATACAAGAAGGAAGGCCCATAGCCTACTTTAGTGAGAAATTAAATGGAGCTGCAGTAAACTACCCAACATATGATAAGGAGATGTATGTTTTGGTAAGGACTTTGGAAATGTGGCAGCACTACCTCATGCCAAAAGAATTTGTGAATCATATGGATCATGAATCTTTGAAGCACATTAAAGGTCAAGGGAAGCTCAACCAAAGGCATGCCAAGTGGATTGAATTTATTGAGACCTTTCCATATGTGATCCGCTACAAAAAAGGTAAGGAAAATGTGGTTTCCAATGCATTATCCCGAAGTTATATTCTCTTTTCTACCTTAGATGCTAGATTGCTTGGTTATGAACAATTAAAGGAACTTTATGAGTATGATTGTGACTTTGGGGAAATATGTTGAGCCTGTTTGAAACATGGATTTATTAAATTTTACATATTTGAGGGGTATTTGTTTAAGGAAAACAAATTTTGTGTGCCTCATTGTAGCATTGGGGAGTTACTAGTTCGGAAGGTCATGGGGGTGGTTTAATGGGACATTTTGGTGTTTTTAAAACTTTATCCTTACTGCAAGAACATTTTTATTGGCCTAACATGAAGAGAGATGTTGAGAGAATTTGTGAAAGGTGCTTGAAATGCCAAAAGACCAAGTCCACATTGAAGCCGCACGGATTGTACCACCCTTTGCCTATTCCTTCACATCCTTGGGTAGATTTGTCTATGGATTTTATTCTTGGTTTGCCTAGGTCAAGGACAGATAAGGATTCAATATTTGTTGTTGTGGATAGATTTTCTAAGATGGTACATTTTATTGCATGTAATAAAACTGATGATGCATCTAATGTTGCTAATTTATTTTTCAAAGAAATTGTGAGGTTACATGGAATGCCTAGAACTATTGTTTCGGATAGGGATGCTAAGTTCTTAAGTTATTTTTGAAAACTTTGTGGGCTAAGTTAGGTACGAAGCTTTTATTTTCAACTACTTGTCATCCACAAACTGATGGACAAAACCGAAGTAGTGAACAGAACTTTGTCTGCATTGTTGAGAATATTAATTACTAGAAATTTGAGAACTTGGAAGGATTGTTTGCCACATGTTGAATTTGCATATAATAGGTCTTTGCATTCAGTGACTAAATTTACTCTTTTTAAAATTGTTTATGGCTTTAATCCTTTGACTCCATTAGATCTAACACCTTTACCTTTAAGTGAACGTGCTAATCTAGATGGAAAACAAAAAGCTGAATTTGTAAAGCAGATTCATGAGAAGACTAAGGCAAATATTGAGAGGAGGACCAAGCAATATGCAAGGAATGCTAACCAAGGCTGAAAATAGGTTTTCTTTAAACCTGGGGATTGGGTTTGGTTGCACTTGAGGAAGGAGAGATTTCCCAAACAGTGGAAGTCAAAATTGATGCCGAGCAGCGATGGACCTTTTCAAGTTTTGGAGCGGATAAATGACAATGCTTACAAACTTGATTTACCGAGTGAGTATAATGTTAGTGATACATTCAATGTTGCTGATTTGTCTCATTTTTCTACAGGTGATGACTTTGATTTGAGGGCAAATCCTTTTCAAGAGGAGGGGAATGATGCGAATCCACCCGAACCCGCACAACCGGCAACCCGCTGGATACTGACCCGATACGGATGAAGACTGGACCAATCACTAGAGCTCAAGCTAAGAGGTTTAAGGATCACCTTGCTACCTTTATCTAGGGCATAATCCATTCTCAAGAGGGTGTGTCTATTCTCAAAGAACTAAACTTGTTTTGACCATACAAGTGATGCAATCCGATATGGGCTCGGGAAGCAGTTTTGGTACTTTTTAGGAGTCCGGGCAGCATGAAATGGTTCCAATGCTTCATGGATTCTATACATATGTCTAAGAAGATATGTAATCAAGTTAGGTCATTTTTAAAACCATTCAAAAGAGGAGCATGCACATAAGGAGAAGTTTGGCCAGTTTTTACTGTATTTTGTGCTGGCTTTACTGTATTTTGCTGAGTTGGCTTTTTCTCTTTCTTCCAAGCAAAAGCAATGTGTGGGACTTCATGGTATGTTTATTTGGCATCTTATAAAGCATATTGAAGCTAATTTGTAGCTCAAATTGGTCAGAGATTAGTCAAAGTCAACTTAGTCAAAAAGCTAGTATTTTAATTTCCTAATTTGATTCTACTTTTTGTTTTAGGAAATTACCATTACTTTTTGGTTTTTATTTATTTATTTTCTGGAGAAATAAGTTTAGGAAATTTATTATTTTATTATTTTCATTGTAAATTAATTAATTCCTAATTCAAAGGAATTAATGAATCCAAATTAGATTAAGAAATGAGTGAGAATTTCGGCCACCATAGGAAACTACTTTATATAGGTGGTTTTCCCTTTTGTTTTTAGGGTTTATTTTGTGGCTTCTTACCCTATTTAAAGGTTTATTTTTCAATAAAAATGAAGCTTAAATTTTATACAAAAAACTATTTGTGAGATTGAATTTTCCTTTATTCTTTTGAACACCTAAAACACCATTAGAGAATGAGTGTTTTAGTTTGACTTATCAATAGGACTTCCATCACCTCTTGTGGCATCTTCAATGTATCAAGGTTTCTAATCATAGGTTGGTTAGGGGTTGAGGTGACCACTAAAACTTGAACATAATTAGATCTGGGCTAATATAATACGGGTTTAGGAGCCGGTCATCCTAGGTTCGTATCATCTTTGTTCTCTTTGAAGACCTAAAACACCATTAGTGAATGAGAGTTTTAGTTTTACTTATCAATAGGATATCCATCACCTATTTTTGCATCTTCATTATACTAGGATTTCTAATCACAGGTTGGTTAGGGGTTAAGGTGACCATTAGAACTTGAACATAATTAGATCCGGGCTCATATAATTCAGGTTTAGGCGCAGGTCGCCCTAGGTTCGTGTCAAGCATTCATCCGCTATAATTGTTCTAGGACCGCCATCATGTCAGTAGGATCACCTCCACTTCCCGTTGCTATTGAATCACCTTTGAGACCCACGGATTCTTCTTCATTAATTCTTAACAACCGATCTCCTCTCCTCATCCATGAATCTGTAATGTTAGTAAAAATAATACAAAAATCCTCTCCAAATCCACTCACTCAAGTGTTTCAATTAAATAAGGCTTCGACACTCGTGTATGCACACTAGTTTCGGCTTTTTAACCCTCTTTTAAGCGCACACTCTCTTATTTTTTTCCACTCAAAGAATTAACTCAAAGAACAACAAGCAAAATAGGCAAATACCGAGTGGAATGAAAATAAGTATTCTTCGCTTAACTAACCAAAACAAAGGTAAATTAATCAAGGCAATTTTGGATTTAACAAGAATAAACCAGAAAATTAAGGATCAAAATTCAAGGATAAAACTTAAGAAAAGAAATTTAAACAATGAGCAAAAACAATTCGAACAAAAATAAAGAATAGTTATTGGTTGTTGTTCTTGCAATTCAAGTTGTGTCTCAATTTCTTTAATAATTTTAATCCAATTAAAGTTAGCACTCAAATTTCAAATAACCAGCAACAATAGATAATTCCAGCAACTCTATATATCACAATTTCAAATTTTCCAGCTCAAACAAATTTCAAACTCCAAATTCAACAACCTGGCCTTTTGTGTAGTTTTTTTTTTTTTTTTTTTATATACTCCGCTTTTTGGCTTTTTTTTTATATCTCTTTTTTGTTTTATTTAATCACAAATATGATGATGAAATACAATTTCCATTACCACCAAAAAAAAAAAAAAAAAAAAAAAAAAACACACACACACACACACACACAAAATGCAATTCTCAACCAATTACAAATTCAAACCCGTGACCCCATAAAATACAAAGTTGTAAATATTATGAATTTGTAATTTGTTGCCACAAATACACTTGTTTTCCTCCTTTTTTTTTTTTTTTTGATATATGAATGCAATTAAATAAGATGAAAAAAGCAAAGAAAAATCAATAAATAACCAAATTAACAAGAGCAAAGATGATGAAAAACAGCTAACAAACTAAGAAGCAAAATTACGGTAAAACAAGGAAAACCTAAATTTAACTAGGAAAGAGTTTTTTTTTTTTTTTAAGTATATGAAAATTGTGTAGAATAGATTCAACCTTAACATAATGTCAAAATTACAGATTAACATAAAATAAAATAAAACAAATAAGATAGATTAAACTGAGCAAAATTAAGCTCTGATACCAAATGATACGAACTTAGGTCGATTTGCTCTTAAATCCATATTATATTAGCCCGGATCGAAAATTAAGTTCAAGTTCAAATGGAAACATTAACCCCTAATATATTTGTTATTAGAAACCTTGGTATAAGATGAAGAAACCACGATAGGTGATGGATGTCCTATTGATAAGTCAAACTAAAACACTTGATTTCTATTAAGTGTTTTATGTGTTCAAAGAGAACAAAGAGAATTCTTTTCTCACAAATAAATTTCTGAATAATATGTAAGCTATATTCTCATAGAAAAATAAGCCTTCAAATAGGCTTTGAATGAACAAAATAAACTCTAAAAATCTAGGTTAAAACCGACCATAAATTGACAAATTCCTAATGTGGCCGAAATTCCATTCCTTTCCTAATCTAATTTTGATTAATTAATTCCTTTGTTTTGAATTAGGAATTAATTAATTTACAATTGAAATAATAAAATAATAAATTTCCTAAGTTAATTTGTCTAGAAAATAAATAAATAAAAACCAAAATAAAAGATAATTTTCTAAAATAAAAAGTCAAACTCAAATTAGGAAACTAGTTGACTAGTTTGACAATTAAGTTAATTTTGAGCAATTTCCAGCTTGTAAAGGCTCCAAAGTAGATCCAATGTGCCATGTAGGATGGCAAATAGGATTAATTATGATTCCCATACGTTTCCCTTGATTGGAACAAAGAGAAAATGCCAAATCAACAAAATACAGCAATGCCAACAGCAAATACAGCAAATTTTGCCAAGAATCTGTTCCATGCCCAAATGACCTCATTGGTTGCTTTTACTTCTACATGGACTTGAATCCATGACCTCTTAGTGATATCATTTAAGTTCATGAAGTGTTGAAGCCACTCCTTGCTGCTCGGAGTCCATAAATGCACTAAAACAGCTACTCGAGTCCATATCGACCTCCACCACTTGGATGCTTAAAACTGGCTTTGAATCTTTGGGTATTGAAAAGCCCTTTTAAGAATTGATAAATCCTTCTATAAAGCAAGCCAGGTTGTCCTTAAATCTCTTGGCTTGAGTTCTAATGATTGGCCCAGCACCCTAACAAGTAATCGGTTGTACAGGCACGGACGTATTCTCATCAGATATCCTTTTGATAAGTCAAACTAACGCACTCAATCTCAATTTAGTATTTTAGGTGTTCAAAGAGAACAAAAAGAATTCTTCTCATACATAATTTTTCTGTATGAAAAATGTATTGAATTTTATTGAGAAAATAAGCCTTTAAATAGGCTAAGGTTTAGAAAACAAAACCATAAAACACTAGGTTAAAACCGACCATAGAGATTAGTAAACATTGATGTTGGCCGAATTTCAATCCTTTCCTAATATAATTTGGATTAATTAATTCCTTTATTTTGAATTAAGAATTAATTAATTTATAATTGATATAATAAAATATCAACTTTCCTAAGTTAATTTGTCCAGCAAATAAACAAATAAAAACAAAAATAAAAGATAGTTTCCTAAAACAAAAAGTCAAACTCAAATTAGGAAACTAGTTGACTAGTTGACAACTAAGCTGTCTTTATCCAATCTCTAGCTAGTTTAGGCTCCAAATCAGCTTTCATATGCCATGTAGGATGCCAAATAGGATTAATACTGATTCCCATATGTTTCCCCTTGATTGGAATAAGTCAAACTTGCTTGAACAACAAAAAACGTCAAAGCCGGCATAAAAATGAATATTTTCGGCCAACAAGAGGAGTCATGCACAAAAGTGGAATTTAAATGCTATTGCTTCTACCTTGACATGATTCCATGGCCTCTTCGTGATATCAATTGAGTTCATAAAGTGTTGAATCCATACATTGGTGCCCAGGGTCCAAAAATATACCAAAACAACTTGTTGGTCCATTTTTGCCTTCGTAACTTGAATACACAAGACGAGCTTTGGATCTTTGGATAATGTCATGCCCTCTTGAGATTGAATCACTTCGTAAATGAAGCTAACCAGATTTTCCTTGAATTTACTAGCTTGTGCCCTAGTGATTGGTCCCATCTTCATTTGTAAGGGATTACCACCCATCAGGTAATCGGTTGTACGGGTTCGGGCGGATTCTCATCATTCCGCTCCCCTTGAAAAGGGTTTGCTTTCAAATCAAAATCATCACCTGTAGCAAATGGAGATAAGTAAGCAACTTCAAATGTAGCACTCATATTATACTCACCTAGTAAGTCAAGTTTGTAGGCATTTTCATTGACCCTCTCAAAGACTTTGAAAGGTCCATCCCTTTGATGCATAAGCTTTGAGTTTCGTTGTTTCAGAAATGTTTCCTTTCTTAAGTGCAACCAAACCCAATCTCTTGGGTCAAACACTATCACAACAAATCTTAAAAATACAAGTTTAGCTTGGAAAATCACACTTTTTGAAGTTAGCATACAATCTTTCTTTCCTAATTACTTCTAAAGCTAACCTAAGATGTCCTACATGATCATCTAACTTTCTACTATATACAAGACTATTTTCAAAGTAAACAACCACAAATTTTCCAATGAAAGGATTCATGACATGTTTCATTAATCTCATGAAAGTGCTAGGTGCATTAGTTAAACCAAAAGGCATTACTAACCACTCATACAATCCATACATAATTTTGAATGCGATTTTTCATTCATCCCCCTCCTTCATCCTAATTTGATGATACCCACTACTAAGATCAAATTTAGAAAACATACATGCACCATATAGTTCATAAAGGATATCATCTAATATGGGAATAGGATGTATATACTTAATGGTTGTATTATTTATGGCCCTACAATCTGCACACATATGCTATG
Source organism: Ziziphus jujuba (assembly GCF_031755915.1). Classification (NCBI taxonomy): domain Eukaryota; kingdom Viridiplantae; phylum Streptophyta; class Magnoliopsida; order Rosales; family Rhamnaceae; genus Ziziphus; species Ziziphus jujuba. Next base: position 4,189,550 of record NC_083381.1, on the reverse strand, counting down.
ATCAATCTTTCTTACATACCAATAAAATAGGAATAGCACATGAACTCATGCTCTCATGAATATATCCTTTGTCAAGTAACTCACTTACCTGCCTTTTTAGCTTCTTTGTCTCCTTGAGGTTACTCCTGTATGCAGGCCTATTAGGAATTGTAGCTCCCAGTACAAAATCAATTTAATGTTTAATCCCTCGGATAGGTGGTAAACCATTAAGAATTTCCTCCAGAAAGACATAATTAAATTCTTGCAAAAGATAAGAAATAGAACTTGGCAATTCAAGCTCTTTAAGGTTAGTTTGATCATTTAAGTAAACATATTTATAAATCATGACCAGCAATGGTTTATTACTTACAAATGCCCTTTTAATCTCACTCAAACTTAGATAACAAATTTTCTTTCTCTTTTCTTTCCTTTCTTTTTCTTTACCTCTCTCAGCCACCACTATTTTCCCCTCATTCTCGGCTTTGACTTGATTTTCCTCTCTCTTAGCTTTTTGATTCTTTTTTCCCTCATCATTGAGTTTAGAAGACTTACCTGGATGTAGATGTTTGACCTTGCATTATTGGATACGTGATGAAGTTGTGGGTGCCACACTAGCTCTTTCTTTAAGCTTTTCGACCTCCCCCTTTGTTGCATTTAAAGTTGATCTATAAACACTTACCTTGGAGTTAACGACTCCAGCTTAACTTTTTTTTCCCTTAATTTAAAAGCAATGGAATTCTCTCTTCCATAATGTATGGCATCCTTATCAAATTGTCATGGCCTCCCCAATAAAATATGACCAGCATGCATGGGAACAACATCACACAATACAACATCCACATATTTATCAAATGCTGAATTTTACTTTGGCTTGTTTGTTTACTTTCATCTCACCACTATAATTAAGCCATTATAATCTATATGGTTTAGGATGTTTAATGGTTACTAACCCCAATTTATCAACTACCACATTACTAATTACATTATCATAACTTCCACTATCAATTATCATACTACATACATTACCTTGAATTTCACATCGAGTATGGAAGATGTTCTCTATTTTAATTTGATCCTCATCTTTGTACATGGTTAGAACCATTCTTGCCACCAAACTCAATTCATCCCTTGAAGCCCTGAGTGTTTCGGATTCCTCATGTTCTTCATCCCCAATATCTTCATCAACAAATTCGGCCTCTCCCTCGTATTCCTCACTTTTGAATTCCAGGTCTCCATTACCTTTCAGCACCATGATTCTCCTATTTGGGTATTGATTGGCAATGTGTCCTTAACCCTGGCACTTAAAACATAAAATATCTCTAGTTATTTAAAGTTTAGGATCAGATTTACCTTCAATTCTTGGTGCTTGGACAGATTTGGTTTTGACTACCCTTTTTGGCCTAGTAGAACTTTCTTCACCATGCTTCGGTTTTGGCCTTGTGTCATATGTGGGATTGCTTCTCAAAATACTTAGATTTGATCTTCCACTATTTGATACTCCTCCAAACCATGAGCTTGTACTTCTCCTTTTGATTTCGTTTTCAATCTTGATAGCCGCATGAAGTATATCCTCCAATTCTACATATTGTTGTAACTCCACTTGGTTGGCTATCTCATGATTTTAACTTCCCAAAAACCTTGCCATGGTTGCCTCGCAATCCTCATTCACAATCCTCATTCATACTTAACCTCATCATGAGCATCCCCATCTCTTTGTAGTAATCCTCCACGGTTCTACTTCCTTGAGTTAATGATTTGAGTCTTTGATGCAGCAACCTATGATAGTGAGTCGGTATAAATCTCTTCCTCATGGCTCCTTGCATTCGGTGCCAAGTAGTAATCAATTCATCTCCAACTCTTCTTCAAGTACTTTGCTCATTTCTCCACCATTCGAGTGCATAATGTCTAAACTCCAAAGCTGCCAATTTGACGTTTTTAGCTTCCGATTAGTTCTGACAATCGAAAATCATCTCCATTCACTCCTCCCATTCTAGGTAAGCTTCCCGATCACTCTTTCCCATAAATGGCGAGATGTTGACCTGAATGTTTCCATGGTCATCATCTTCATCTAGAACCTACCTCCCACAGTTTTGCCTTTCTTGGAAAGCAAAAATATCATCAAATTCCTCTTCCAAATTTTCTCCAAAATTACATCCCCGAATTCATCCCTAGGCGGGCCACAACCTTCTCGTCCTTGACCTCGGCCTCCATGAAATTCTTGCCTTGGATTCAATCCATCTTGTGATGTTTCTAACATGTCCATCCTTTGATCTAGATGATCAAAGTGAGCATTCATCCGCTGTAATTGTTCCAAGACCGCCAACATGTTGGTAGGTTCATCTCCACTTCCCGTTGCTCGAGAATCACCCTTGAACCCTACGGATTCCTCTTCATTAATTCTAAATGAACCATGTCCTCTTCTCAATTTTGAATCTGCCATATTAGTATAAATAACAAAAAAATTCTCACAAAAATCACTCCCTCACATGTTTTACTCAAACAGGATCTCGACACTCGTATTTGCACACTAGTTTCGACTTTTAACCCTCTTTTAAGCTCACACACTCTTGCCTTTTTCCACTTAAAAAATTATCTCAAAGTTCTAATTAAAATGCACGTAAAACAGCAACTAGATCACAAGTATGCCTTAATTAAACTTATCAACAAAACAGCAACTAAAATGAACAAATATCGAGTGAATTGACAAAAAACTAGTCTTGGCCTAACTAAGCAAAGACAAGGTAAATCAACAAGCAATGAATAAGAAGCTGACCAGCATGTTAATAAACCAACAATTCAAGGATAAAATTTAGAAAAGGGATTCAAACAATGATCAAGAACAATTTGAACAAAATATGGAATAGTTGTTGGTTGTAATTCTTGTAATTTAAGTCTTTGTATCAAATCCTTTAACCAATCTTAATCCAAATAATTGTGGCACTCAAAATTCAAATTTCCAGCAACAAATATTGAATTCAGCAACCTCAGAGAACACAAATTCAATTTTCCAACTCAAACAAATTCAAATTCCAAACTTAACTAACACCTGGCCTTTTGTGACTTTTTTTTTTTATTCAGCTTTTCTTCTTCTTTTTTTTTTTTTTTAAATACTCACAAAAATATAATCTCAACTCCAGTAGCAAAAATCACTCCAAAAATTCCACCAAACCCAAGACCAACTTTCAACAAAAACAAATTGCAAAATTTGTAGATTTTATGCAATATGTTCTCGAACTCTTTTTTTTTTTTTTTTTTTTTTGAATATATAAATGCAACCAATTTAAGATTAAAACAGCAAAGAAAAATCAACATAAAACTAAATTATGAAGAATTAATATGCATAACAAATAACAAACTAGGAAACAAAAATTTAGATAAAATAAAGAACAAAATTCTACTATGAAGACAAAAAGTCTGTTTTTTTTTTTTTTTTTTAATGCAGAACATGAAGAAGACAGATGCAACCTTAACCTAATGCTAAAATTGCATCTTAATACAAAACAAGATAAAACAAATAAGAGAGACCAAACCTGAACAAAATTTGGCTTAATACTAAATGATACGAACCTAAGATGACTTGCTCTTAAACCCGTTGTTGAAAGGTGGTAATCTTGCCACCTTGTGTAAACCAAAATCCACCAAGTTTGCACCCTCTTTCTTTCTTTAGAAAAAAATTTTGTTGAATGAACTAATGCAATATTTATGTCTATGTTTTATATTCCTTTTAATGTCTTTTGAATACCTAAGTTTTATTGTATTTAGCTTAGGAATTGTCTCTTTGTTGGGTATTGATTTTATTTTGTAAAATGACTATGTGCAACATAGGTCCATTGTTGAGGCTGGCGTTCTCTGATATCTTAGAACAAGTTTATCATTTTTGGATATGTTGTATTAGACATGTAAATAAAAATACAGAAAAAATAATGACTTAAAAATGCCTTGGGAAGCCCAAGATATGCAGGTTACAAGTTGGCATAACTGCTGAGATTTCCAGTAGTTATGGCCCACGGGTTTGAGATGAATTGGAGGCCTTACCCAATTATTTTGGACTTGATCTTCTCCAAATTTCATCCTTGATATTTCAACATGCCACATTCCAAAATTGAAGCAATTTGGATAAAGATATCCCAGCCTTCCATTTGGTCAAAGTAGTGGTACAGGATTAGGTGGAGACAGTTTTTTGAAATTCAAAATCTCACCAACTTTTGTCATGATTATACACTCACATGTGAAGCTGGTGGTTGAACGGTTATGTATCATAATTTTGAGTGGGAAATGTGTAAATTTTGAATTTTAAAGACTTCCATTTGGTCCCACACACACCTCACATGTATGAGACAAGTTTTGTATCCATATATGCAACAAATGAATGAAAAACAAAAAATGAATTAGTGTGCTGTCTAGTTTTGTGTGACCTACTCTAATATCTTCTTCTTCTTCCTTAAAAAAAAAAACCCCTAACAATCCTAAATATCACCATATCAAAACAAACACAAAAATCACCCAAACATCAAACCAAAAACTGGATTAAAGGTTGTGCACAAGACTAACACTTTGTGTACAACACTATTGGCCAAATGAACCCAAAACCACACCAAACTCCAACATGGTATCAGAGCTTTGTTTAAACCATTGAGGGACCTTGTGAGCTTTCTTTCTAGCCTATTTTCTTGTGAGAGAACCTCCCATTTCATTCCTTTCATTTTTGGTTTGAAGTGGTACAAAAATCTAGCTAAAAAACTCACCAAAAATCCAACCTAAGAGCCATTTTCTTCAAAAATCTGGTTTTGTGTCATGGCTTCTCAAAGTTTTGCACCTCCCACTCCACCAAAATTTGAGGGCCAAAATTACTCCATTTGGAGCATAAAGATGAAAGCCTACCTATAAGCCTTTAGACTTTGGGATGTGATGGAAGAAGGTTATGAAGTTGAGGGGTTGAGAGCAAATGCCACAAAAGCACAAAGACTTACACATGAGACCAAGATAGCTAAAGGATTCAAGGCCTTGACAGCCCTTCATTCTTTGGTGAGTGACTCCATCTTCACTAGAATCATGTCTTGTACAAGTGCTAGAGAAGTTTGGTTAAAGTTGCAAGAAGAATTTCAAGGAAACACTAGAACAAGACAAATGCAAGTTTTAAACTTAAGAAGAGAGTTTGAAACAATTAGAATGAAAGAAAATGAGTTGGTTAAGGACTTCACCGATAGAATACTAAAGGTTGTGGACCAAATTGGAGTCCTTGGAGAGCCATTGACTGACCAAAGGGTTGTAGAGAAAGTATTGGTGAGCTTACCCGAAAAATTTGAAGCTAAGATTTCTTCCCTTGAGGAATCAAGGAATCTTAGTGAGATTACTTTGAGTGAGCTTATCAATTCCCTCTAATCAACCGAACAAAGAAGAGCCATAAGAAAGGGAGAGTCTTTGGAAAGTGCTTTTATGTCTAGTCAAAGCAAAAAGAAGAATAAAAAGAACAACAACAAGAATAAAGGAGGAACCGATTATAGAGGTTTCAACAACAACAACAACAACAATTCCAACAACAACAATAATGCAAGGCAACAACAAGGAGGACAACATAAAATCGTGGGGGTTATCTGATGTGATTCCGCCCGAGGCCGCTCAACCGATAACCCGCTGGGGTGCTGACTCGACACGGATGAAGACTAGGCCAATCAAAAGAGCTCAAATTAAGAGATTTAAGGGAAACCTGGGAGTATTTATACAGAGGGTAATCAATCTCAACAGAGCTTGTCCATACTTGAAGATACAAAGCCTATTCGAAGCATCCAAGTGGTGGAAGCCGATACGGACCCGGGTAGCGGTTTTGGTACATTTTTGGAGTCCGGGAAGCATGAAATGGTTACAATGCTTTATGGGTTCAATACATATGCCTAAGAGGTCATGGAATCAAGTTAAAGCAGCCTCAAATGCAATCAAAAAGGGCTTGTACGGACAGCATCAACAATTTGGCCGAATTTGCTGTATTGCTTGCTGACTTTACTGTATTTTACTGTATTAACCTTTTCTTATTTTTCCAAGCATGGGCAACGTGTGGGACTTCATATTCAGCTTATTTGTCATCCTAAAAAGAATCTAGAAGCTGATTTGAAGCTCAAAGAGGTCAAAGATTGATCAAAGTCAACTTGATCAAAAAGGCTAGCATTTTTAGTTTCCTAATTTGTTTTTTACTTTTTGTTTTAGGAAACTACCATTACTTTTTGGCTTTTATTTATTTATTTTCTGGAAAAATAACTTTAGGAAGGTTTTTATTTTATTTTTTCCATTGTAAATTAATTAATTCCTAATTTAATATAAAGGAATTAATTAATCAAACTTAGATTAGGAAAGGAAGTATTGTTTCAGCCAACTAGGTTTCTTTATGTGTGGTGGCTGGTTTTTCTTTATTTTTAGGGTTTTATTTCGTGGCTTTGTAGCCTATTTAAAGGCTTATTTTTCAATAAGAATACAACTTGGATTTGATTAAGAAAATACTTGTGAGATTAATTATCTCTTTGTTCTTAGAGAACACCTAAAACACCATTAGATAATTGGTTGTTTTAGCTTGACTTATCAATAGGTTTTCCATCCCCTATTGTGGCGTCTACATTATACCAAGGTTTCTAACCACAGGTTGGTTAGGGGTTGAGGTCCATTCCATTAGAACTTGAACTTAATTAAGATCCGGGCTAATATAATACGGGTTTAGGAGCAGGTCGTCCTAGGTTCGTATCATTATCCACCATGTCCCCGTTGCAAAAAGCATGGACATGCCCCAAACAAGTGCTTTTGGAGACTGGATGCAACTTATGACAAATGTGGGCAAAGAGGACATGTTGGCAAAGTATGCAAGCAAGGAAGGCAACAAGCAAATGTCGTGAATGAGGAGGCCAAGACCTTATTTGTGGCTACATTCCTTAAAGCTACAAGTAGTGGTTTTGGTTGGTTAGTAGATAGTGGTTGTTCACACCACATGACTTTTGAAGAAACCAACTTTGTGGAGCTTATCCGATCCTACAAGACCACATGACTTTTGAAGAAACCAACTTTGTGGAGCTTACCCGATCCTACAAGACAAGGGTGAAGATTGGGAATGGAAGCTTCATGGATGTAGAAGGAAAAGGAGACATCTCATTGAACACCAATAAAGGTACAAAACTTATCCAAAATGTTCTATATGTGCCTTCATTGTGTGAAAACTTGTTGAATGTTGCACAATTGGTTGAAAAGGGATATGTTTTGAACTTTGGTTGTGATGGTTGTTTGATATCGGATGCTTTTGGAAATGAGGTGTTTAAAGTTGCCTTGAAAGATAAAGGCTATAGGTTGTATTTACTATACAGTGAACAAGCTTTGAAAGGCAAAGTTAAGTCCATTTCTCAACTTTGGAATAAAAGTCTTGGTCACTCTAGTTATGATGCAATGAAGAATACTAATGCTTTGGTGAATGATATGCCTTTGATGGATGATGTGAAGATTGATGAGAATTCAAAATGGGATTGGAGTAAGGAGGAGCTATTGGTGAATGAGGATGAGCCACGGTTTGGAGAAGAAAATAAAGAAAGAAATGTTGAAAACAACAATTATGAAGATGACAATGATGAAGAAAAAAGAAGTTTGCGGCAACATTTGAAAAAAAAAAAAAAAAAAACTGCACATTCTGTTTATTTGGAGGTCACGGGTTTGGTGTTTGTTTTGGAGTTGGAATTGCAATTTTGGTAATTATTCTTGCTACTGCAGTTGTTTATGTTCTGTGAGTGAAAAAAAAAAAAAAAAAAAAGAAGGTAAAGCCGAATAAAAAAAAAAAAACAAACAAAAAAAAAAGAAGAAAAAAAATATTTCGGTTTGTTGGAGTTTGATTTGTTTGCTGGAAATTTGTTGGAGCTGCTGGTTTTTTTATTATTTATTCAATATTTGAGTTGCTGGAGAATTATTTTTGCTGCTGGATATTTGGATTTTGGGTGCTTAAATTATTTGGATTAAAATTAGATAAAGGAATTGATACAAAACTTGAATTACAAGAACAACAACCAACACTTTTCTATAATTTTGTTCTCTTTGATTCTTGTTCGTATTTGAATTTCTTTTTCTGGAATTTTATTCTTGAACTCAAAATCTACTACCATCTGGTGCAGTTTTCAAAAATTCCAACGTTTTCCCATTATTTTATGTGTTTTCTTGTCTAGAAAGCCAAAAAATTAGGATTTGTTGGATTCTTTCGGTATTGCCTACTTTTTGCTTTCTGTTTTGTTGATAAGTTTAATTAAAACATACTAGTGATCTAATTGCTGTTTTGTGGGTGTTTTAATTAGAACTTTGAGATAATTCATTGAGTGGAAAAAGGCAAGAGTGTGTGAGCTTAAAAGAGGGTAAAAGCCGAAATAAGTGTGCAAACACGAGTGACGAGTCCTCATTTGAGTGAAACACGTAAGGGAGTGAAATTGTAAGGTCCTATTTTATTTCTATTACATTATTATACTAACATGACAGAATCAAGAATGAGGAGAGGAGAGCCACCCTTGAGGATCAATGAGGAGGAGTCCGTAGCATTCCATGGCGATGCCCGAGCTACCGGGAGTGGAGACCAAGTGGACATGAAAGCTGTTTTGGAGTCAATACAGCGGGTTAGTGCTCAAGTTGAGCATGTGTAAAGGATAAGGTATTCGACATGAGAGGACGATCTCGCGCACCCTACAACATAGTTGAGTAGCCTAGAGAATGAATGGGATGGCTACACTTCCAATGCAATTCTAGAGAAAAGCTGTTTGTGCTGCTTGTTATTTGATTAACATATTGCCAATAGTACCATTGAATTTTGAAATTTTAGAGAAATGTGGTCCTGTAAGAATCCTTTCTACTTATACTTGAGAATATTTGGATGTTTAGCCTTTGTTCATGCATCCAAGAAGCTTAGGAAAAAGCCACATGCATATTTTATTGGATAAGAAGAAGAAGAAGAACTCTAATACTAACTATATGGTCCAAAGACAAAAAAGGTTATTTGAAAAAAGGATGTAGTATTTATGAAACCAGACAATAAAAGATACTAAAAAGCCCATAAAGTTTAATAGTTCTAGTTTCAATGCCTATAATATTGTTCCTAATCCAACACCAGCATAAACTGCTATAGATGACAACGAGGTGCATGAAGAATTGCTAGAAGTAGAACTGAAGAGAGAAAGGATGTTGAGTAGAAGGACACTCAATCCTCTCACTAAAAATTATAAGACCATCATAGCGGTTAGATGATGGTACACTTCCTAAAACCAATAGTTTACAGGTCTAAAGATCTGAGTGAGGCTGAATTCCATTGAAGAGATATCCAAAATCTTAATATATTTTACTTACTTAAGAGGGGGGGGAGGGGGGTAAGAGAGTTTCTAGGAAGCTAAATCTTATCGGGACAAAGGAAAGTGACTGCAAGCAATGCAAGATGAGATGGAATCTTTATAAAAAAAAAAAGAAAAAAAAAACCATGCTTATAAGTTGGATGAGCTTCCAATAAAAAAGAAGGCACTAAAGAACCAATGGATTTTCACGCTTAAAAAGGATGGTAGTGGAAGGGTGGTAAAACACAAAGTCTAATTAGTAGTTGAGGGTTTTCTTCAGAAGAAAGAAATTGACTTTGATGAGATTTTCTTTCCAGTGGTGAAGTGAATTAAGTATGGGTTATTCTCGGTCGAGTATCTAGTTTAGACCTAGAACTTCAGCAGATGAATGTGAAAACAAAATTTCTTTATGGTGATCTAAATGAAGAAATCTATATGGAACATCTAGAAGGTTTATTGATTTCGGGAAAAAGGAACCTCATTTGCAAGCTAAATAAGAGCTTGTATAGACACAATCATAGTAATAAAAAGGTTACTTTAAGACGTTAGATTTAAAACCTTGCCACACATCATATATTCCATAGAAAAAACCCTAAATAAGATGATAAATATGAACATGTTGTCAAAATTCACAAATATAAGCTTAAATAATAAAAGATAGAGAAAGCAGAAGAGAGAACTAGGTGGAAAGAGGGTCTTCAAGAATTCCTCCGAGATGGTGAGTCTTTGAGCTTCTCTCTCTATAACTCTAAGCGTCTCTCTATCTAAAACCTTTCTTGGAAATTATGTATCTTTCCTTAGAAATCCCCCTTTTTCTACCACACTTTTGTAAATATAATAAGACCCTTAATTTTGATAAGTCCTTACCATTCAATCACATCTAATGCCAAAAATAGTCTTTGGGATGTCACTTATAAATCAGGTGGTGCGAGTGCATAAAGGACACGCAAGCATAGGACAGACACAACATGCATATTGTCTATCTAAAGGATGTGTTAAGCAAGGATGTGCTAGGCAACCTAACCTTTAAGCATGCCATGCATGACTGTGAGCATGTACGATGCATGCTTGCGCTGTACACTGATTGAGTGGCACTAATGGGTAGCACCTATGCGTGGGGTGCAAGAGGCACAGGGCTGGCATGGATGTTGTTATAGAGATTTGTGTAGGCACACTCTATGCTATGTGTGGGCACTCCATGGGTTAATGAACATGCCTTTTTGGTTTTTCTTAACTTCAAATGCTTGGTTTGATGTGAGAAGGCCTCAAATTTAAGCTCATAACTCTCAAAATTATGCTGAATTCAAGTCCAATATCATTTTTAAGCTTTCCTAAAAAAGAACACATCACCCAACAACAAAAAAACTTGAGGTTTCCACAGATAATCTAGCTTAGAAAAGCTAGATAAGTGAGTAAAATACTTTACTCATCAGTTACCTATCTCATGGGCTTTCCATTGATATATATAGATTGCTCATTATAATTGAGTTTTAAGTAATTATCCAATATGGATCAATTTTTGTAAATATCAGGTAAATTGGATTGAAATTTGACAATTTAGGACTAAATTCTAGTTGTTAATGTGTTCATAGACTTTATTAGGAGTAAATAGAAGGTTTAATTTCATAAAATTGGTCTTAGGTTGAAAAACATGAATTTTAGATATCGGGTCTAAAGGGTTCATGGTACAATTGGACATCTTGGTGTTCAAGTTCTATAATCTTAGAGTTGTAGAATTAATTTTAAGACATTTGCCAAGAACCCATGTCCTTGGTAAAAAATTTGGAAGCCTAATAAATATTTTTGTTTTATGTTAGCATAGTTATTTAAATATGGCATGACTAAAATACATAAGCGATATGTATGTGTTTAAATCATTTTATCTATTTAAAAATATGGAGAAAAAATTGACCAAAATATATTAAGTAGAAAGTTTATGAATTTGGTATGTAAGTGTATAATACATTATAAATTAAAAAATATGGACCAAAATTTTGGGTATTAAATAAACATTAAAATTAAATATTTTTTAATGTGTATGGTAAAAATATAACTATTAGTGAGATAATAATTTAATACATTCAAAAATTGAAAATATTAAATAATTAAAAGAATAAAATAAAAAACAAAAAATATTTTTATACACATTTTTTTATGTTGTCATAATAGAGAAAAAATAATTGAAATTATTTTTTTTTTCCAAAAATACGTGTTTTTTCACTAGTATAATATGACAATACATTTAATTCATGTTTTAAACTTTTTCTTTCAAAAGAATGCACATTTTTCCATACGTTTCAAAAAAAAAAAAAAAAAAAAAAACATACGCATGCATATTAAACCCATATTATTCATGAATTTACTAACTAGGATGTTAGACACACATTTTGAGCCTAGAGGTAACCATGTAGTGGAGCAAGAGTGATCATCGATGGTATCCGTGAATGAATTTATTTTTAAACATGTTTTGGACATGTTAGTATAAAAATTATATGGCTTTAATATTGTATATGGTTTTAAGAATCAACATGCCTATTTTACATATATGGTTATTTGTATTTGTGTTAAACAAATTTTTATAGATGTTTGTTTAATTGTTTTCAATTTTAAAGTGTTTAAAAATGATTTTATGAGTTGCATATTTTACAGGTTTGATATATATATATATATATATGTTATATGCACATATATACGGTTTAGGTATGAAATAAATGATTTGGAACTTTTAATATGTTTACAAAGGATTTATGGTTCATAAAATTCACATGATGGAATATTTAACTGCACAGCTCAATTCCATGATATTAAATTTCAGTTTATGGTACTATATTTGTTTTGGAAATGGAAAAGTATGGCTATGAAAATATTGTTATGAGTACTATATTGCTGGATTTTAATAAATGTACCATATAGTCCCAGTGTCTTTAACTGATTATTATTAGCGCATAAGTTTTAGTCATCGTATGAGTTGTCACAGTATAAGACAATAATGATTGAGTTTTGTGTCATTCTCTCATAACCATAGATGGTAGATTTTCCATGGTACCTTTATAAGACATTTAAGGGTTGTGAGGTGGTTTTCGTTTTCCCTCCTTATTATCTAATGGTGTTTAGGAATGCTATGCACTATTAGATATATAATATGGCACATTATATGTTTTCAGACCTATTCATGACTTTTTACAATTTCATATTGTGGGATATACATATACTTTTTATGCCCATTACTAGTTTGTATTTAAAATTTGACTATGATGTTTTAATTGTTTAAATACCTATTTGATGATAATTTTTGTGGAAATAACTTGGGATTTGAAAAATGATTTCAACACGGGAACTTTTCAAAAGAGTGTTAATGTGAGGTCTTGTAAGCAAGGATTTCCAAGGTTAAATTAGTAATTTTTTGTGGTACGATGCACTCACTATGATATCTTTATCTTACATTTTATTGTTTTAAATTTGTTCACTATATTTAGGCAATTTATACGCAATCTTGATAGGATCCAGCTTGGGAACCCTCCCAGAACTCCTAAGTGTTCCCGTTTAGTGACGTTCCATTAGACAATACATAGAAAAGACCCAATGGAACCTCACTTGAATTGCGAACAACCAATACATGCACTACAAAATAATACTTCAATATCTAAAGATTGAGCCACAAGATATGTAAATTTACAACTATAATCCAAATTTATAATTCATCATACTACAAGCCACTACTACAAATACATAATAGGGTCATTATTGTGTCAATAATTTAAGTCAGAGCATTCTAAGAGTATTTATAAAATTAAGTAATACAATTGATGTGAATAAGTTTGGAAAAGTAAATAAATAAGGAAGGACAAATATTGCTACTTTTTTTGGAAAACATGAACACAAGCAATGCGCGAGATAGACTATCCATTAATTACCTGAACCTATGGGAGTCAATTTAAAAACAAATAAAACATAAGATAAAGATATCTAAGTTACTAGTATAGTACAACAAAAAATAATAGTTTATTTCTGTAAATCTGTCTTTCAAGATCTCTCGTTCTACTCTTTTGAAAGGTTCTTTATTTAAAAATAATTTCGCAAAACTCAATCTGTACCTCAAATCAATATCATAAAATTGAAATAATATAAATCAATAACCATTTAAATATTACAAAGTAGATTAATCATGATTTAAATATTTAGCATAAAATAGTATAAATATAATTTCATAAAATAATTATGAAAAGTGAAGTAAAACCAGAAATATCATAAAACTAATAATGTACTAAAAAATATAAGTAACATAGTATACAATATGCCTAGCTTTGCCAAGTGGTGCAGGCATCTCGGAACACCATACTTCACGATCATTAGCATTCTAAGAGTGTCATGGCAATATAAACCTATGAGATGAACCCACCTTATGATTCTTAGTATATGAAAGGTATCATGGCAAGCATGATCATGTGGGATGAACCCACCTCATAACTCTTAGCGTACTACAGGCATCATGGCAAACCTATGTGCTATAATATAATACTGAACAGAGATTCTAGTACTATATGGTACACCAATTAAAAATAACAAAACAATATTTATGAAATAATATTTTCAAGATCATACTTTTCCACTTTTTGATTTTTCCATAAACAAATACTGAGCCATAAATTGGAATTTAATATTAAAATTCAACCATTTATTTAAATATTTCAAAAATTCCAAGTCATCATTTCATGCTAAAATATAAATACCAAAAGTAAAATATATATTACCATAAACCATTTTTATGCGTCTCAAAATATAATACACTTAAACATACTTAAAAATATATAATTTCCAATACAAACATGCTTAAAAATATGTAATTTCCAATCAAATTTCTCAAACCAATTATTTTTCAAAATGACTAAAATATCAATTTAATTACCAAAATATTTTAATATCAAAATTCACGAGTTCATTATAAACTCATTAAGATTTGAAACCATTAAAAATAATATCAAAAGTCATATGAAATGATAACACATATATTAAAACTAATATTCGTATATGCAAAAAATAAATATTTAGATCAAACCATATATATATAAAATATTCAAACCACATATATACTATATTAGCATGCCCAAAACTATTTAAAAATATTACCACTAACAAATACCACTAATGCTCACTCCTGCTTTTCTACAGGGTTGCTTCCAGACTTAATACGAATGCTTGTAATATAATAAAATATTTCACTTACTCCAACAACTAAAATAAAGACATTAAATACCAAATGTCTTAAAATAATTTATACTACAAAATTACGTAAATTAGACACCGAGTGACCTAATTATGCCGTGAATCCTTAGCATCCGATACCCAAAAATTGAGATTTTTCACCTGAAGGCCAATTTTATGAAATTAAACCTTCCAATGGGTCCTATTAATATCTAATTACATTAATCCAACTTCAACTTTATCCAATTTGTCCAATTTTATCCAAACACAATTCAATTTCATCAAATATTTAACTAATTGATCTTAAAATGGGAAAATTATCAAATGATGTCCAAAATTTATAAACTTTATATCAATGGAAAGCTTGTGGAATGAGTAACAAGAATTTAAGCTTATCTTGGTCCAAAAACATCGCTGGTGGTAGGAAAACACATCGAAAAATTTGGCCAAACTAGATGCTAATAGATTTCTCGAACCGGGAAAGATTTTGACAAACAAAGGCTTGATTTGAGCTCAAAGGGTTAAAAATTAGCAAATAATGGGTATGCGTTGGCATA
Source organism: Ziziphus jujuba (assembly GCF_031755915.1). Lineage (NCBI taxonomy): Eukaryota > Viridiplantae > Streptophyta > Magnoliopsida > Rosales > Rhamnaceae > Ziziphus > Ziziphus jujuba. The sequence continues at coordinate 4,174,486 of NC_083381.1, read as the reverse complement.
GAATGGTCAAAAAAATGGAAACCTACAGAAAAACCCACAGCTCTACATCATCGGCTTTAGGTCATCGATCTCACTGTGTCCATTGACCAGCTGGTTAGAACATTTGTCATTGAGGTTGCCTCAAGGTGGGCTTCCATTGTGGTCGGCGTGTGTGGCATTATGGTGGCTAAAAGATTATCAAAACTAGCTTACTTCAGTTGGTACTCAAACTAATTTAGGTTGACATGGTTCTTGCCTCTCTTAGGTCTACTGAGTTTTCCAGAGATTTTAGGACTTTTTGGGTGTTTTTGTAATTGTTTATTGTGTATATATAGGACCCTAAGTCACTAGTAGTCAAAAATTTGAGACTAATTTGGACAATGATATAATACTGATGTTTAAACTTTTCAAAAATATAAATTTTTAATCGTAACTCATAATTAGGTATGCTACCAGTCTATGAACTCATGTCGATGAGCTCTATGCATTAATACAAGAGTTAAACTAAAACGTTGACCATAAAAATATCAACCTATGATCCACATACAATCCACTTTGTCAAACCTAGTGGATATATCTATATATATTTTTAGTGTGGTTCACTTAAGAGTTGTTGAACATCTTTTAGAAGAGCTTTTGTTGAACTTTTTGTAAGCATTGTTTTGTCGGATTTCCTTAAACAAGTCACCTAGGAACCCTAACACCTTTATGCTTATTAGTTCCAAATCATAACTTTGAATTTAACTTATTATCAATCCATAAACCCATATCAATGGATCCTATGCAATGATAATAAAGTTAAAATCAAAATTTAATCGTGCAAAAAGTCAACACTGAGCTAACATAGTCAACTAAGCCAACCCCAACCAACATTAAAAATTTTGGCATTTTCATAGAATTTAAAACTAACAATGCCATATAAGCAAATATAGAAGTTATAGGTGCAATATAGTTTCTCTCCTTTCTCTACTTCACTCTCACATTTCCATTAAGTTTATGGTATATGACCTCAAAACAACTGCTAACCTCAATTAGTATCCAATCCAAAACCTAAATATTTGTAAAAGTATCTAAATCACATGATGTCTCTTTGTTTGTCCAAGTATACTTTTCTTAAAATATATTTATCGTTCAATAGCATGCACTTTAAAACCATTATAGGTTATTCAAATTAAATCTATACTTTTCTCAAGAAAATTAGTAGCTTTCTCATTAGGCTATTCCCATGGAACATTGGTTTGCATTCTTAAAGCATTTTTATTGAAAATACTTGTTAGATGAAGCCTCAAATCAAACAAGGTACATAAAACAAGAAGATCACTACTATTCTATTGGCATATAATCCTAGCATGTAGTTAAAAGCATTTATATATAGCCATTCCACTAAGAATAAACAAGTTGGTGAAGAGAAAAAATTTGTAACTATTAAAGCTTGGGGTTCCACTCTAAAAGGTTAAGCTTATAAAGGGAGTAACCTAAGCCTCTTATATACCTTTTAGGATACACATGTCTGGCTAATGTGGGACTTATATTTGTACACTCTATGATTACCCCTTTCAATTAAGGACCACCAGCCCTTTCCTAGCTGGAGCCCCTTTAAACTAAGGACTACTTGCCTTTTTTCCTTTTTTTTTTATTTTTTTATTTTTTTCCATCTTGGCCACCTCCCTCCCCCCTCCCTTTCAAATTGACAACTACTATTACCTTGGAGCTTCATAGCATGGCTTCTTCCATATGGGAGAGATAGCATGGAGGTCCCCACCGCTTGCCTTTTCCTTTTTTCTATTTTTCTTCTTGGCCAGCCCCCCATCAAACTGACAACCACTATTTTGTCCCCATTTCTTTGAGATGTCTCCACCACGGTCCAGCCCACTACTACACCACTTGACATGAAATTTCCATCATCAAGTTTTGACCATTGATCATAAGGTTTCTCTTCACTATCATAGTAAATTTAGGGGCCCACCACTATTCGATCACCTTGAGTTTTTATCTTGTGTGTACACATGGCATTGTTTGGGTATCAACTCTGATAACATTTGTTGAGGCTTGGGGTTCCATACTAGAAGGTTAATCTTATAAGAGGAGTAACTTAAGCCTCTTATATATATATATATATATATATTTTAAGATACTCATATCTAGTCAATGTGGGAACTTATATTCGCACAATCTACAAAAGTGCATATATAAATGAATATATTTATTAGAGAGGAAGGTAAAGAGGCAAGTTTTTTTCTTATTGAAAGCTTGGCGATTGTTCCATGGATTAAAGTTAGCTTGGAGACTAAGGGGTTTCAAAAAGTAAATGTGGAATTAGACTTAAACATCATTGTTTCCTAAGTTATTGGAGACGTGAACCTGATACGAACCTAGGACGACCTGTGCCTAAACTCATATTATATTAGCCCGGATCTAATTATGTTCAAGTTCTATTGGTCACCTCAATCCCTAACCAACCTGTGATTAGAAATCTTGGTATATCGAAGACGCCACAATAGGTGATGGATTTCCTATTGATACGTCAAACTAAAATACTCACTCACTAACGGTGTTTTAGGTGTTCAAAAGAACAAAGAGAAATTCAATCTCACAAAATAAATTCTTTATAAAATTCAAGCTTGATTTCTCATTCAAAATAAACCTTTAAATAGGCTTTGAATGAATAAATAAGACCCTAAAAGGACTAGGAAATTATGGCCAACATAGAATCCAATTAGGAAATTGCTTAATTTCACACCATTTCCTAATCTAATTTGGATTAATTAATTCTCTTATTTTGAATTAGGAATTAATTAATTTACAATGAAAATAATAAAATAATAACTTTCCTAAACTTATTTTTCCAGAAAATAAATAAATAAAAACCAAAAGTAAAGGTAATTTCCTAAAACAAAAAGTAGAAATCAAATTAGGAAACTAGAATACTAGCTTTTTGACTAAGTTGACTTTGATCAATCTTTGCCCAATTTGAGCTCCAAATCAGCTTGTATATGCTTTTTAGGATGTCAAATAAGATTATCATAGAGTCCCACACATTTCCCTTGCTTGGAGGAAAGAGAAAGAGCCAACTCAACAAAATACATAAAAGCCAGCGGAAAATGCAACAAAACCCGGCCAATTTCTCTCTCATGCGAACACCACTTAAATGACCAGCTTAGCTTCAGCCTTGACTAGTTCCCATGACTTCTTAGTGATATAAAGTGAATTCAAGAAGATTTGGCCCCATTTCCAACTGCCCAGAATCCATAAATGCGCCAATATCGCTACCTAGGTCTGTATCGGCTTCCACCACTTGTATGCTCAAAACAGGTCTTGTATCTTCGGGTATGGATAAGCCTTCTTAAGAATGAGTTACTCCCTGGATAAAGGCAGCAAGGTTGTCCTTAAATCTCTTAGTTTGAGCCCTAGTGATCGGCTCCGTCTTCGTCCATATTGGGTCGGCACCCCAGCAAATTGTCGGCTGTGCGGGCACAAATGGATTCGCATCAGAACCGACTCATTCCTGTTTTGGTTTTCTTTGTAGCTGTAAGGAATTTTTTGAGACTAAATGTTATTTTTTTACTACACATGCATAGAGAGAGTGTAATACGGTGGCAGATTCTTTTGCCAAGCATAGATCATAGTTACATTGTTGGTGTTAATGTTCTTAATAAAGCTTCTATATAAAGATTGGTTATGCCCTTATAGGTGATTGTATAGGTCTGTACTATGCTCCTATAATATTGCAGCCATTTATTTTACTTTTTATTTTTCCTTGTTGTGAGGGATTGGGACGGGTTGGAGGGGAGGTTGGTGTTTAACTCGCTATATGTGTAAGGTAAACTCATTAGATCCTCAATTGTGTTGCCTTTAAAAAATTTATATGTATCTATTGGTAATTAGCTTTTTAAACTAAAGAGGGAGAGACAAAAAAAAGAAAGCACCTTGAATATGCTCTAACTATCTTGAAGGGGAAAAAAATAATAATAATAAAATAAAATAAAACAGTATGCTCTAACCAAAAGCATCTCCAAGATATTTTTATTTTAAACAAACAAATTTTTGAGAACAGAAAGCATTGTGAAAGATACAGAGCAATGAAATTTTATAGGATCATTGAACAATATTTTTTATTCATTTTCTTTTATTTTGATTTTGGATAAACATTTATTATTGTAGACCATTAAATAAAGCAATACACATAATTTTATAGAAAATATTGTGTAGTGTTGTTGGAACTGTGCAGCATCAAATAAGAAGAGTAAAAAAATTCAAATAGAGAGTAGATTTTACCATATATACTTGGAACATTTAGAAAGCACCAAATAAATATATATCCTTGAGAAAAGTATGCATGACCTTATACTTCTTGCTAAATCTATAATGGATGCAAATTTTGAATTTGCATGTCTCAATCAGAAGAATTTTTCCTTTTTTCCTTTATCATCGACATCATCATCATCATCAAACATTAGGTGAAACTGAGCTTTATAGAATGCATAATTGGATTCATTGGACTATTTGAAATATTGTCGAACCAAATTTGGGTAAATTGAAAACAGTTCAATTTAATTGAGTTGGATTAAAATTTTCTAGTTCAGTCAACACCAATCCTGTTTCTCAAATGGGATGACTGTCCCTACACAGCTACACTTATCTGCTCGTCTCTTGAAAAAGATTTCATTAAGTTGACTGCGACGGTGAAATTTTCCTTCGGAATATTATCGGGCCGGCTGCTTTGCTTGCGTCATCTTGTGCTTGCTATCTCTTCTTATATCAGCTGCTAAACGTATGTAGCTATCCAAGATTGTTGTGGAAAGTACTTTTCTTGATAATGCCAAACTATTTGGGGTGATGATTATGTTTGGTTAATCTTTGTCTGCTGGGCCATCAGAATGTGACTATTATAAAGAATATATATATATATATATTCAACAATTAAAGAATGTTTTCGATGGGTGTAGTTTTCATTTAAATTCACATAACGCTAATATTGAGCTAAATGGATTGTCAAATTAATCAATACTGTTATGTGATTCTATTAGGCTTCTTTTGGTATTATTCTAGCTTTTAAACAAATCAACTTTAGTGGTGCTAAAGAAATGTTTAGTAGATATTTCTTTTTAAATTGGTGTGGGTTTTAAAATGATCAACTTTTAAGTATTTCGTAAATAATTTTATTCAGTTTTTATTGCCATATGCAAAGACAAAAAATGACATTCTTGAAGTCAAAAAAAAAAAAAAAAAAGAAAGACATTCATTGTTTTTATTTCACTGGTAGTACTATTATAATAACAATCACGCTCAAATAAGATTTAGTTTACTTTCTTAAACTGAGGTCTATTTTTTATTACCATTAAATTTTCATTTAAACATTAGGCCTGATCTATTTATAAAATCCAACAGTCATCAAAGTCAATCTTAGTTTAATAAAATAAGGTAGATATGATTCGGATTGATTGATTATAATAGTATTTTAATTTTTTTTCCTTATTTTTACTACCAAATGTGATTTATTATATATTTTATTTAATTAGGCTCACATAAGTTTGATCTTATAGTTTTAATATTAGATTTTTTTTATTAGCCCTTAGATTAAATCAAGGGCTATAATCTAAACTTTAAAAAGTTATCAAATATGTTAAAATCCTAGTTAGGAAAAATAAATCCTATTGGAATCCAGCGATTAAAAAATATAATTCTAAATTTAAGCCATTAACTATATTTTAATGCTAAAAAAGGAAGTTCCGATATTAAAGACGTGATTGTTTTATTTAATACAATATTTTTTTTATTCACCACATCTATAATAAAGGTAAAAAAAAATAATTAATGTGTCCAAATTTATTTGTTATAAAATTGAAATAGAGAAAATAAAATTCTAACTTTATTAATAAGGGCCAAAATGGATATTTCAGTGATAGCTACAACTAATAGAAGAAGCTAAAATTATAATCTAAAGCTACTGCTTCTAGAGTATCTTGAGTCTTGGAGAATGAATTTTTTCTTTTTTTAATTTACAAAACGACTACCTAGTTTTTTATTATTTCATAATCAGTTTTGAGGCTTCTAAAACATAATCAACGACAGTTCCAGATGGGTTTTTAGTAGGAATTTATTTATTTATTTATTTATTTTTATCTTGATTGGCTTTGAATAAGTTGATTTCCAAGATGTAAGTTCCTCTTTCTCATTGACGAAAGCCTATTTTTATTTTACTAAAAAAAAAAAAAAAAAGCTCTTTATTTTAATAGCTTGGAGTACAGCACAACACTAGGATGCCTAGAGCTGGCTGTTATCTGAATCACATTCCTGTAAAGGAATAAAGTCATATTCTTAGAGGACAAATGCATGGTGGTTAGGAAGCTATTGTTACGTAACTATTCAAACTTTAACTTTTAGAATACTTATTCACTTTTCATGGTAAAAGTATTTGTAAGAGCAAGTAAAGAATGAATTTATATCTTTAACGCAAATATATCATATATAGGAATAAATTCTACATATATACATGCACATGCAGCTCCAAAAAATTAGCATCAATTGGCATAAATTGTCAGGACCTGTCCAAGATCCCTTATCAGAACCTTAGACAAGCTCTGATTCTAGGAAAATCCAACCAGATCCTCAAATGGAAAAATCCAGCAGAACCTCCTCTAAAGGTTGGACTTACCACAAATTCCTTATACTGAAAACACACTTCTATATACACCATCTTATTCCTCCCACCTTACTACAATTTAATTCAACAAATTTTCAACACTTCAAATGAATATTAGGAAATCAGTGCATAATTAATAAATAAACATCCAAGACAGTATACAGAGCTTTACCATGATACAATTAAATATGAAATTTAATACAACAAAAGATAAAAGGAACAATACAAGGTAGGGAGCAAAAGAAGGGAAAGCTTCTTGGACTTTCAACAACAAGCAAAGATGTCGAGCTGGCCTCCAGACGATCAATGTCTATTAAACTGGGCCTAGGGAAATGGAATTTAAAAACGTGAGATGCTAATCATCTCAATGAATAACCCTAACTATGACACAATTATAAAATAATAATAATAATAATAATATAACGATAAGATGAACTTGATTAATTAATAATAAATAATCAAATAAATAATAAGTAGTTAAAATCTTGTTTTCTCTTAAAACCCTCACAGTTCACTCAGTTGGAAAAGTCTTCCTTTTTAAAACATTTTCACAAAACCCAATAATTGTACCCCAAACATCAAGGAGTAATTAATTAAATAAATTATAAATAAAATACATTAAATTAAAGATCTAGAATATATAATAAGAAACAAGAATAATTTTAATAACAATTATTAAATTGTATACAAAATATCATAAATAAAATAAGCAAAATCGCAATAAAAGTTACATTAAAAATAATCAAGGAGTAATTAATTAAATAAATTATAAATAAAATACATTAAATTAAAGATCTAGAATATATAATAAGAAACAAGAATAATTTTAATAACAATTATTAAATTGTACACAAAATATCATAAATAAAATAAGCAGAATCACAATAAAATTTACATTAAAAATAATCAAGGAAATATTAAATTAAATATAATGCAATAATTTAGAATGCACATAAAATACAAATATTAATTTAGAACTCAATATATACATTGAAAACATTTTTAAAAATCCAATTATTAAATTTAGAATAAGATATCATTAGATAAAATAAACAAAATCATAAATAAACTTGGATTGAAGGAATTTGGCATAAACAAAAATAAACTCAAAATATAAATTACAAAATTTATTAGTTAAATCCATGGAATAATCAAAGAAAACTTTTAATTAATTTTAACTTCAACTTGAGATAGATTATGAAATATAAATAAAATTCACGTTAAAATCTCGAATTAAAACAAATAATAAAAACATGGTAAAATACATTTAAACAATCAATCTAAAATAAGTAGAATAAATCATTTAATTAATAAAGAAAATACTTAAATCAATTTAATCATCTATTTGAAGTAAATGGTAAAAATATAAAAGAATTTATTTTGAAACACCAAATCCATTTAAATAGTAAAAATCAAGGTAAAATGCATTTTAGAAATATTGATTTAAAATGTTTGACATAAAATATGAAAAAAACATTTTAGAAAATCCTAATTGGAAATAGGTGGTAAAACAAATTAAATACACTTAATTTAAATACGACTTAAAACTTTGGGATTTGAAATTTATATCTGAAAAATACTTAACACACCATACTATATACCAGTGGTGCCCTATGATACCCAGTGTCCCGAGCACCGTCTGGTGGGAGGTTAAAGAGAGAAGCGATCACTTCGGCGTCCCAACAATGCCGCTGCTTAAACCGTCATCCCAACCATGGAGGGGGGCGGCTATGGCCAATATCAAACTTGCCTGTCCTCGGTCTAATGGCAACTTACGAGAGACATTACAACTTGCATGCTTATCCACATATATTGTACAGAACACCAGTAATATATGAGTGTGTCTAAAATCAATTACTAAATTTATTATTAAAATACCAAGTTTTCCAAATTTCACCGTGGGAATTATACCATTTTATTTTTTTTCAAACCCACATTCTCTTAAATCCTCATCATAAATCCATCGATATAATTATACAATTTTTTTCCAATACTATAAAATCAATCAATTAATAAATTAAGCACCAACTTGAACAAATATTTTTCTTGAATCATTAAAACCACTATGTCAAAAATAATATTAAAACCACATAAAATCCATATATCCTTAATATCATATAAACACATTTATTATGCATCGTAAAATCAACATCAAACTCAATAATAATTGATTAAAAACTTTAAACCATAATTCCTTTAAAATCCTGAATATATTTTTGGCAACAACACATATATTAAAATTATCATAAATTGGCAATATAATTCTAGACAGAAGTTCTCTTAATATCAAATACATAAAACATATATTAAAAGTCACATGAAAACTTTCTAATTACACAATATTCCAACAATAAAATTTAACAATTATTAACAAAATTCCATATCCATAAAATTCTTAAAATCAAAATATTTCTTAATGCAGAAATAACCAAATATATAATCAACACAAAATATATATACAATTTATCAACCCAAAATAATTTTGAAGGTGGGTCACTCACCTGGAGCACGCAATTCAACCAAGATCCTCTATAGAATCGATTCTACAATTCACACGTGTTCATGGAACATTGACAATACATAAACCGATTAAAGTAATATTTTAATTGGTTAAATTATACACGGTTACCAGGAGGATTTAACACAAACGTTAACCAAAATTCGTAAATAATATATCAAAATGAAGCTTACAATATGAGTCTTAAGGATTGACCCTTATCTTCCGGAGATCGGACTCGAGGTGGCCGGAATCTCACCATGAAGGTTTCGATCTTTAGGTCCTCGGATCTCACAAACTACTGTGAATTGGAGGAAACTAACCTAGGATTTGGGTTCAGCGGGTTTGGATTAGTGGGAAAAGGTGGGCGGTGTGATTGGGAACTCACCGGAATCAAGTTTTCTGACAAGCCACCATGGTCACGGGAAACCATCACTGCCGGCGGCACGTCCGGTGGCCACTGGCCGTGATTTTTGGAGGAAAGGTAGATCGAAAGACGGGTGAACTGATGGGACCGGTGGTGAGGCAATTGGATGCCAAGATAGGAATAAATCTGGGTTTGAAGCAATCGGCGCCACAGTCGGAAAAAGCCTTGATCCGGGTGCACCAGCGGTCGGCTGGCCATGGGATTTTGTGGGCTGGTTGGAAATGAGGATGCTAAGGTGGTGGGGTGGCACGTGTATGGAAATGGTGGCCAGAATGGAAGAAACGGTGGTGGCTGGTTGTGGTGGCTCTCTCTCTCTCTCTCCTCTCTCTCTCCTCCCCGCTCTCTCTCTCTTCTCACATGGCTTACACATGGGTTTGAGCCAATAAGAAACCATCCCGTGGGTGCCACTATGCACTCATGGGAGTGGCTGAGATTTTGACACGTGGCACATATTATGCACACATTTTACATAAGCATAAAATAATATAAAATATTGCAGTGTAAGAAAAACTTTATAGGTCCATAACTTTTCAACGAAATGTCCAAATTAGGCATGCCACTAGTCTATGAACTCGTACCGATGAGTGGTTCACAGCCATGCATGAGTCAAAGCTCAATTTTACAAAAACAAAAAGTCAACTCTGGCACCCTCAGATAGTTCGAACCTCAACTTGTCGTGCTCATACCTTCCAAAGGTAGCTCCGCTTTTCTTGTGCTACTAGTCCACGAACTCAAGTTGATGCGTACTCTAAAATGGTGCATTAGCCAATGCGAAATTCCATCTGAAACAAAAAGTCAAAATTTTAACCCACTTGATCAACTGTCAACCTCGGTCAACATGTAAAAATTCCGATGTACTTTGGGACATGATGTTACATAAATTGGTAAAGATATAAGTTTGACAATTGTTATTCTTTTCTCAGTTAATTCCAATCTTTCAATTTTCTTTGCTAAATTTGACATGATTAGTCGTACATAGAAAAATTAAACAAAGTAGAACAGTTAAAAAAAAATATATGTGGTGTAAGATTAATTTTCATAAAATTTATTGGTCGAAATAATTTGACAACCTAATCAAAAAACAATAGTTTGGAAGGACAGTAAGAGAATTTTGTTGGTTTGGAGAGCAAAATGCAAAATATATCTTAACTTAGATGAGACAATGATATTAACCCCAAGAGTGTAGCTATGTGAACGCTTTGATTTTATGTATATACAACCAATTTCTAATAAGGTAAACTTGATGATTTTGCCACTAGAATTTCTCTATCATCCTTTAGATTGCTTCAATTGTAACAACCCATGTCTAATAATACCTTAATTATGCAAGTTTTGTAACACCCTGTCCCGAAATACACTTGAAATTTTCTCCCGTTGATCGAGCTTGATTGAATTTGACCACTGTTGACCAAGTGGGGTCAAATTTTGACTTTTTGCATTGGATGAAATTTCATGTTGACTAAGGTATCATTGCGGAGTACACGTAGACCTGAGTTCGTAGACTAGTAGCACGACAAAAATGGAGCTACGGTTTGAAAGTTAGGAGCAAACTAAGATGCGGTCTGACCTATCAGAGGGTGCCAAGTGTCACGTTCCGCATGATAAAAGGTAGAATCCTTGAGGCTTTTCTGGAATATTCTAGACTCTTCATGAGAATTCAAGATAAATCTAGAGGGGTCCGGAAGATTCTAGAAGCTTTAAGGTTAGAGGAGTCTAAAATGTTCTAGATGATTCAAGAGAAGTCTAAGGACGTTCTCATCGCGATGGAGACCAAGGTGGTCAAGATGGAGTTAGCCGTTGCCGACATGTTGGAGCAGCTTGATCGTGTGGAGCAAGGCATGGATGAGCTCGATGGTCGTGTGGATGACCAAGTGGGGGAGCTTAGAGGTACTATGCAAAGCACCAATGAGGCCAACACTGAGGCATGGCATCAAGAAAGCCAAGCTTTCCAAACAAAGGTAATTGAAACCTTGTCCCTCATGCAAGCTCAATTAGATAAGTTTAAGACAAGCTTAGAGGAGACATGCGGGGATTGGGCATTATGCAAGCAAGCTGTAACTAAGGGCACCATCACCACTCAACAAGTAGTTTATACTCCAAGGGTGGATGTTCCCAAGCCCAAGGAGTTTAGTGGAAAAAGAGATGCCAAGGAGTTAGACAACTATATGTGGCATATGGAGTGGTACTACAAGGCCTTGGATTTCCAGGATGAGAAACAAAAGGTAAACACCACAACCCTCTATCTTACTAACCTTGCTGCAATATGGTGGTGTAGAAAGCATGAGGAAATGAAGAAAGGCACATATGTAATCAACTCTTAGGAAGAATTAAAGAGTGAACTAAAGAAGCAATTCTATCCCGAGAACGTGGGAAATGATGCTAGGAAGCTCATGAAAAAGTTGATGCATCAACGATCCATTCGTGAGTATGTGGAGCAATTCTCCTATCTAATGCTCCAAATTCCCAACATGAGTGAGGAAGATCTCCTTTTCAACTTCATGGATGGATTAAAACCATGGGCATGTCAAGACCTTCAATGAAGGAGGGTATAAGACATCTCAACTGCACTCATTACGGTTGAAACTCTTGTTGAATATAGGCAAGGTGAGTCTTCTAACCCCAAGCCTAAGAATAATTATACTAAAGGTGGAGGAGCCAAGTTCCATAAAACTCCCCAAAGTAAGGAGCATCAAAGAAGGCCACCATTACCTAGCAAAGATTGGAAGAAAGGAGCCAAGCCCGAATTGAAACTGAAGGAAAATTGCTTCCTATGTGACGATCCCCATTGAGTAGGAGATTGTCCAAAGAGGACGTCATTGAGCAAACGCAAATGGGTTGTCTGCAACTCCTCAACTCATTGAAGGCTAGACCAATCCCAACTCACAATACAAAGAACAACTCCCTCATGTACGTGGCGGCACATATCAATGGTAAGGATGCTCAAGTCATGGTGGACACCGAAGCATCTCACAATTTCATAAAGAGAGAGGAGGCCATGAGGCTTGGCCTAAAACTTGACAAGGGTCAAGGATGGTTGAGGATCATGAATGCTGAAGCTAAACCACTTGATGGCATGGCTTGTAATGTGGAGTTACACCTCGGCATTTGCAAGGTAAAGTAAACTTCTCCATTGCTCCTATGGATGACTTTAATATTGTGCTTGGCATGAAATTTCTTAGGCAATTCAATGTGGTGCCACTCCCTTGCTACAATACGGTGTGCATAATAGAGGGAGACCCTTGCATGATCCTGATGATGCACAAGCTAAGCACTTCCAACCATCTCTCTGTCATATAACTCAACAAAGGGATAAAGAAGGGAGAGGCTACATTCCTTGCTACACTATGCGAGGAAAAAGAAGTTACTTCCAAGGAGCCACCAAGGGAGATTGGCCAAGTCCTTGAAGAGTTTAACGATGTCATGCCACCCTAACTATGTAAGAGACTTCCACCAAGAAGGGAGGTGGATCATTGCATCGAATTGCAGCCCGGTGCCAAACCATCTACAATGGCACCATATCGCATGTCTCCCCCGGAGCTAGAGGAGCTAAGGAGACAATTTAAGGAGCTTTTGGATGCCGGTTACATTCAACCATCAAAAGCACCTCATGGAGTACCTGTCTTGCTCCAAAAGAAGCACGATGGTTCGTTAAGGCTATGCATCGACTATAGGGCACTCAACAAGGTGACCATCAAGAATAAGTACCCTATGCCATTGATAGTCGAGTTGTTTGATCAACTTGGAGGAGCCAGGTACTTTACTAAACTTGACTTGAGGCCCGGATACTATCAAGTTAGAATTGCGAAAGGTGATGAGCCAAAGACTACATGCATTACACGATATAGAGCATATGAATTCCTCGTTATGCCCTTTGGTCTCACCAATGCACCCACTACATTTTGCACTCTCATGAATAAGATCTTTCATCCTTACTTGGACAAGTTTGTGGTGGTCTACTTGGATGATATTATCATCTATAGCAAGACACTTGAGGAGCACATCCATCACTTACAAATTATGTTCAAGGTTCTCAAGGATAATGACCTTTTTGTGAAGAAAGAGAAGTGCTCATTTGCAACCAATAAAGTGTACTTTCTCGACCACAAGATCAAGGATGGCAAGCTACACATGGACGAATCCAAAGTGAAAGCCATTCAGAAATGGGATCCTCCAACCAAGGTGAGTGAACTATGATCTTTTCTTGACCTTGTAAATTATTACAGGAGGTTTATGAAAGGGTATTCCAACCTAGCCGCACCACTCATTGATCTACTAAAGAAGAACAAGACATGGAGTTGGTCCACCCAATGCCAACAAGCCTTTAAAAATTTAAGGGAGACAAATATGAAGCAACCCGTTTTGGCATTGCCCGATTGCTTCAAGCCATATGAGGCGCATATCGATGCTTCTAACTTTGCCATAAGGGATGTCTTGATGCAAGAGAAGCATTCAATTGCATACGAAAGCCACAAGCTTAATGATGCCAAGAAGAGGTATACTGTCTAAGAGAAGGAGATGACCGCCATCATCTATTGCTTGCGCACTTGGAGGCACTACTTGCTTGGGTCTAAATTTGTGGTGAAGACCGATAATGTGGCCACAAGTTACTTTCAAACTCAAAAGAAGTTAAGCCCCAACCAAACTCATTAGTAAGACTTTCTTGCTGAGTTCGATTACAAGCTCGAATACAAGCCCAGTACAGCCAATGTGGTTACAGATGCATTAAGTAGGAAGGCTGAGTTAGCATCAATAATAAAATTCTAAGGGGAGCTGCTCAACTTGATAAAGGAAGGCATGGACCATGATGCTATAGCTAAACAACTCCTACAACTTGCGATGGAGGGCAAGACCAAGAGGTTTTGGATTGAAGATGGCTTACTCTACACAAAGGGACGCCGTATCTATGTACCAAGGTGTGGCAATATAAGGAAGAAATTGATCAAGGAATGCCATGACACCAAATGGGCCGGCCACCTGAGGCAAAAACGTACAAAAGCTTTGTTGGAGACAAACTACTATTGGCCACAAATGAGGAACAACATAGAGATGTATGTGAAGACTTGCCTTGTTTGTCAACAAAACAAGGTGGAGCAACGACATCCCACAGGTTTATTGGAGCCACTACCAACTCCCGAGAAACCATGGGAGAGCATCTCCAAGGACTTCATCATCGTCTTTCCCAAGTCTGAAGGATGTAGCACAATTATCTTGGTGGTTGATCCATTCTCCAAGTATGCTACATTCATTGCGGCATCAAATGAGTGTCCAGCTAAAGAAACAGTATGACTATTTTTCAAGCACGTGGTAAAGTATTGGGGATTACCAAGATCGATTATAAGTGATCGAGATTCAAGGTTCACTGGGAGATCGATTATAAGTGATCGAGATTCAAGGTTCAGTGGGAGATTCTGGATAGAGTTATTCAAGCTTATGGGCTCGGAGTTGCATTTCTCTACAAGCTTTCATCCACAAACTGATGGGCAAACCAAGTGAGCTAACGCTTTATTGGAGCTTTATCTACAGCACTTTGTGAGTGCCAATCAACATGATTGGGTAAAGTTGCTAGATGTTGCCCAATTCTCATACAACTTACAAAGGAGCGAGTCCACCAATCGGAGTTCATTTGAGTTAGCCATGGGGTAACAACCACTCACTTCACAAACTCTCATTACCAAATATGGAGGAAGGAGTCCCACCACATTCAAGGTTGCTAAAACTTGGCATGAGCAAGTGGACTTCCCAAGGTCATACCTTCACAAAGCAACAACGAAAATGAAGAAATGGGCGAACACAAAAAGAAGGCATGTGGAGTATCAAGTAGGAGACTTGGTGTTCATCAAAATCCTTCCATCCTAACATAAGTCTACTCAAGGGCTACATAACGGCCTTGTTTACCGATACGAAGGGCTATTTTCGATCATCAAGAAAGTGGGCAAGGTATCTTATAAGGTAGCGTTACCTCCAACACTCAAACTTCACCCCGTCTTCCATGTAAGTTACTTAAAGCCATACAATAAGGATGAGGAAGACCCTATAAGAGGGGAGTCCAAGCAAGCACCAGTAGGCGTATACCACACTTATGATAAGGATGTGGAGAGCATCTTTCCTGATTGAGTAGTTTGTGGAAGGGACAACCATCCGAGTCACGAGTACTTGGAGAAATAGAATGGACTACCCGATAGCAAAGCAAGTTGGGAACCTGCTAACGCACTTTGGTAATTTAAAGATAACATTAAGAGGTTCAATGAAGAAGGCACGATGAGGGCGTCGCGAGATTAGGTGGGGGGACATTCCGCATAATAAAAGGTAGAATCCTTGAGGCTTTTCGGAATATTCTAGATTCTCCATGAGAATTCAAGAGAAATCTACAGGGATTTGGAAGATTCTAGAAGCTTCAAGGTTAGAGGAGTCTAGAAAGTTCTAGATGATTCAAAAGAAGTCTAGAAGGTTCTAGATGACTCAAGAGAACTCTGGAAGGTTCTAAAAGGTCCAAGAATATTCTGGAGTTATGTATTTAGTAAGCTTTCTAGAATAGCCCATATAAATATCTAGTAGAATGTTCTAAAACGTCATCTAATATTATGCCATGTGTACACTATCTAGAACCATGTATCCTCGTAGTACGTGCCAAGCCTTCTATATAAAGGGGGAGAACCCTCATTCGTAAGACAACCAAGAACACACACATATACACTTGTAAAGCTCTCTTCTAAGCAATATACTTTCATTCTCCCAAACTCTCTTTTGTGCTCTAGTTTTCTTTGCTTAGCTTTCTCTTCTTGTGAGAAAAATGCTTACTTAGTTGCAATATAAGGTTGGAATAGCAACTAATGCCGCACGGCTTGAAAGGTCAATAAACAAGTCCGTGACACAAGCTTGACTTTTTATTTTTGTAGACTTTAGCTTTGACTCTTGCATGGTTGTAAAGTACTCATTGATACAAGTTTATAGACTAGTGGCATGCCTAATTTGGACATTTGGTTAGAATGTTACCGACTTGCAAAGTTTTTCTGAGACAGCGTTATAGCACATCGATATGTGTGTGTGTGTGCACAGTGCCCAACAACACTGTGCCATGTGTCAAAGACTGAACCAACCGGTGAGTGCACAGTGGCACCCACGGGTGGCATTTTAATTGGCTAAAATGAGTGAGGTGGAAGGGAAAGAAGAGATAGAAAGAGAAAAAGGAGAGAGAATGAGAAACCAGCCACCATAGAACAACCTTTTTTTGGCCACCCAACTAGTACATGCGTAGAACCTCATGCAAGCCCACCTCAAACCAGTCGGCCACCCAAATTTCACGGCTAACCGACTGTGGATGCATCCAGATTAAGGCATTTTCCGTTGGTGCTACTGTTTCCTTCTTCGGTCGATTTCTCCCAAACCAGCTACCTGTTTTTGACACTGTTGGTCCCGTTGAGTTACCCATTCTCTGATCTACCTATCCACTACTGGTCCCGTTGGGTCGGTATATTATTTATAAATTTGATTAACATTTGTGTTAGCTCCCCTGGGTAACCGTGTATAATTTACCTCGATTAAAATATTAATTTAATCGATTTTGTGTGACCTTGATATTTTAGGAGCAAGTATGAGTCGTGGGACCAATCCCATTGAGGATCTTGATTAATACGTGTGCTTGAGGTGAGTGACTTACCTTCAAAATTATTTTGGGTTGATAATTATATATATTTATGTGTTAATTGATTATTTGGAAAAATATGTTTTATGTGTTGGACATTTGACAAAAACTTCTATTGAATTTACGATGCCAATTTAGGATGAATAAAAATATATATTGCCTAAAAATCATATCTTGATTTTTAAGAATTTATGCTTTAAATTTTTTAATAAATTATTGTCAAGTTTCATTTTGAATTTATGATGCTTAATAAAGGTGTTAACATGGTTTTAAGAATATATGAATTTCATGTGGTTTTAATATTATTTCTGGTATGGATTGATTTTACGGTTTTGAAGGAAGATACTTATTTAAATTTATTATGCATTGGAATAATTGTGGAATTTATTTTATAGTATTGAAAAATTGTATGAATTTTATGAATTTATTTCAATTTGTATGAATTTTACTTAATTTTAGTGATATGTTTGATTTAAATTGATTTGATGATTTGAGAAAAATATTGTTTTAAATTATTATGTTTCAAAAATATATTTAAGCATTTAAATATTAACGGTTTGATTTTGTGCCATTGAAAATTTGGTGTATTTATACTGATGGATTTAAACTGATGGATTTGAAATTCATAGATTTACATTGATGGATTTTAAGTGATGGATTTGTGAAGATGATTTGAAAAGAAATGTGGAAATTTTATGGGTTTAAATGGATGAAATAAACATAAACCCGATGGTATTTACAAAAATATTAATTTATGATTTTTAGATGCACCATGCAGTACTGGTGATTTGTACAGTATATGTGGATATGATTAGTGAGCAGGTGTATAGAGTTATCCCATGGGATAATGTGTAGTGAGCATCAACGACCCTCCATAGTCGGGATAACTGTTAATAGCAGGGGCACAAAGGGACGCCCCACGACCATATGCCATTTTCTCCTTTTAACTTCCCCATCAGGCGGTACTTGGGACATTGGGTACCGTCGAGCACCATTGGTATATAGTTTGGTGCATCAAGTTGTTTTCTCGATACAATTTCCAAAATGAAAATGTTTTGAAAGAGTATTTAAATTTAAAATGTATTTAATTATGTTCTTATCATTTATTTAGGTTAATGTTTTAAAAATGCATTTTACCATGATTTTATTATTTAAATTGATTTGATGATTTAAAATGGATTTTATTATATTTTTACATTATATTTCAAATAGATTTTTTAAATTGATTTAAATATTTGTTTTACTAATTAATTGATTTATTCTACTTATTTTAGATTGCTCATTTAAATGCATTTTGTCATGTTTTTATTGTCTATTTCAAAAATGAGGTTTAAAATTAATTAAAATATTTCTTTGATCATTTCACTGATTTAATTAATAAATTTTATAATTTAAATTAAGTTTATTTTTATTTTATGCCAAATTTATCTTGTACAAGTTTATTTATGATTTTAATTTACCTTATGATATTTTATTATAAATTTAATAAATTGTTCTTAAAGTATTTCTAACAAAAATTTTAAATTCCAAATTATTTGTATTCTATTTACATTTTGTTTATTTATGAACTTCCCTAATTTTTGTGGGGTATACAAATATTAGGTTTTATGAAAATATTTTAAAAGGGACCTTTCCAACTAAGGGAACTATGAGGGTTTTGAGTAAAGGCATTAGTTTTCAACTAATTATTTATTTATTTATTTATTTATTATTAATCAATCAAGTGTATTATATTCCCCTAGGCCCAAGTTGTAGGCGTTGATTATTCGAGGCGAGTTTGTCATATCGTGATCGTTGCTGATTTCAGAGAGTTCTTCATTTCTTTTCCTTCAATCTTTCATTATTTCTTTTCCATCTCTTTGTTGTATTAAATTCATTCTCATTGTGATACGTAATGCTCTGTACATTATGTTGGATGTATTTAATTAATATTGCACTGGTTACCTATTTATTTATTTGAAGTGCTGTGGAAATGAATTGTAGTAAGGTAGGAGGAATAAGGTGATACATATAAAAGTGTGTTTTTTGTGCAGAAAATTTTGTGGTAAGTCCAACCCTTAAGGGAGATACTGTCGAATTTTCCATTGGAAGGCTCGATGGTGTTTCCCTGGGATCAGGGCTTCTTTAGGATTTTGGTGAGGGATCTTGGATGGGTCCTGACAGATTGGTATCAGAGCTCTAGGTTCTCGTATTCCTAAGGGATTTTGTATTGTGGTGCGTCCCATTCGTGTTTATTCTATTGTTTTAACCAAGTTGAAGCGTCATCCCCTTATCTCGAAGAGAATTCATTGCCCGAGTTGAAATAACTCTAACCTCTTTAAGTTATCAATTAGAAATCGCCAGTCTTGAGGGAGAGTCCCAATGGCCTAGTTAGATGGTTAAGGGCTGCCTATTCTATATCGAAGATCAAGTGATGGAAACAGATCTTATTCAGTTAGATTTTTGGGCTCGATGTAATTATAGGCATGAATTGGTTAGTGGAGAATCATGCCTCCACGGGTTGCTAACATTAAGAAGTAACATTTATGTGAGTTGGCATACCCGAACTGGTGTTTCATGGAAAAGTTAGGAGGTCTTTACCGAGATTAATTTCTACCCAACCTGCCAAGAAGTTATTGAAGAATGGTTGTCAAAGGTATCCAGCCCGTGTGGTTGATAGCCTAGTAGATACTAGAAGACGTTCTTGCAATGAGAGACTATTTGAATGTCTTTCCCAACAAGTTACCTGGTTACCATCTTAAAAGGAGTACGACTTCGCCATCGAATTGGCTTTGGACACCAACATATTTCTTTATCACCATGCCATATGACTTTAACAAAGTTGAGGGAGCTAAAGGTGCCAAAGAGCTTTCCAAGATCACTTAAGGTCTGAGTATCATCAATTGAGATTGTGAGAACCGGATATCCTTGAGCTCGAGCCGGATATCCTTGAGCTTGAGCTGGATATCCTAGAGAAGGCACACAGTTCAATATATGCGATGCACCCTGAGAGCACCAAGATGTTTCAAACACTTAATCAAGTGCTACTGGTGGATTAGCAAGAAAAGGGAAGTTGCAGATTTCACATCAAAGTGCCTAATTTGCCAACAAGTGAAGGTGGAAAGGTAGAAACCTTCAGGGCAACTTCAACGCTTGCCTATCCCTGTGCAGAAGTGGGAAGATCTTAATATAAATTTTGTATTCAAACTACTGCCCACAGCAAGAAGGTACAATGGCATTTAGGTGATCAGCGATCGACTTACCAGGTTAGCACACTTCCTACCAGCGCTAGAGCGGTTCTCACCAGAGAAATTGTCTGAGTTGTTCGTACAGTGTATCGAGAGTTTACATGGAGTACCGATCACCACCACATCTGACATAGATCCATATTTTACTTCATGTTTGTGGTAGAAGTTAGCAGATGCATTGGAAGTGAGGCTCAACTATAGTATCGCCTTCCATCCCTAAACTGGCGGACAACCAAAGCATACAATTCAAACCTTGGAAGATATGTTATGATCGTGCATCATTCAATTCCGAGGGAACTGGGGCGAACAATTTCACTGGTGGAGTTTATTTATAATAATAGCTACCAAGCGAGCATCGAAATGTCCCCAATTGAGGCCCTATATGGGAGATAGTATTGAATCCACTGCGTTGGACTGAAGTGGGTAAGGAAGAACTCCTTACGGCGAATAATACAATTGAGTCTGGATACCTACGGATAACTATGGACAAGGTGAAGGTCATTCAAGAAAGGTTGAAAGCTACTCAGGATCGATGGAAGGGCTACGCCGATGAGCGTAGGAAAGATCTTGAATTTAAAGTCAGAGATCGGATTTTCGTAAAGTTATCTCCATGGAAGAGAGTTGTATGCTCTGGCCAATGAGAAAAGCTAAATCCTCGTTACTATAGGTCTCTATGAGATTATCGAGAGAATTAGCCCTGTGGCATATAGATTAGCATTACCGGAAGAGTTAGCACGAGTGCATAACGTGTTTCCCATATCGATGCTACTGAAGTTCATTGCAGACCCATCGCACGTGCTTGAGACTTCTGACATCGAGTTGAGAGAAGACCTATCATACATGGTGCAACCAATTCAAATCTTGGATCACAAGGAGCGAGTATCATGCGACAAGATAATTCTCTGGTCAAAGTCTTATGCTGGAATCATCGAATCAAGGAGGTAACATGGGAGCTCGAGGTACAGATGCATGAGCAGTACCCTTATGTGTTCCAGTGACGTGCAAAATTTTAAGGATGAAATTTTTATGGGGGGGGAGATTGTAACACCCCATCTTGAAGTACGTTAGAAATTTTCTTAAGTTGATTTAACTTGACTGAATTTGATCGTCATTAACTAAGTGGGGTCGAATTTTGACTTTTTGCTCCAGATGAAATTTCACGTTGACTGAGCCATCATTATAGAGTACACACTGACCCGAATTCATAGACTAGTAGCACGTCAAACACGAAGCTATGGTTTGAAAGTTTGGGACAAAATAAGATGCGGTCCGAACTGTCCGAGGGTGCCAAGTTTGACTTTTTATTTTTGTAGGATTTAGATTTGACTCTTGTATCGTTGTACTCATCGATACGAGTTTATAGACTAGTGGCACACCTAATTTGAACATTTTTTTAGAAAGTTACAAACCTATGAAGTTTTTCTGAGATAGCATTACAACACGTCAATATGTGTTTGTGTGCACAATGTCCAATGACACTGTGCCACATGTCAAAGACTAGACCAACTCGTGAGTGCACAATGGCACCCATGGGTGGCATTTTAATTGGCTAAAACGAGTGAGGTGGAGGAGAGAGAAGAGAAAGAAAGAGAAAGAGCAGAGAGTGAGAAACCAGCCACCGTCAAACAACCCTTTTCTAGCCACCCAACCAGTACATGCATCGGACCTTCGACAAGCCCACTGGAAAATAAGCCAGCCACCCAAATTTCTATATCTAGGCATTTTTTGTCGGTGGCACCGTTTCCTTCAGATTTCTCCCAAGCCAGCCGCCCATTTTTGACACCGCTAGTTCCATTGAGTTACTCGTTCTCCGATCTACCTATCCACTAAAAACCATAGTCATTGGCCACCGGAGGCGGCACGGGCAGTGAGCTTTTCCCGTGGGCATGGTGGCTCGTCGGAAAACTTGATTCTGATGAGTTCCCGATGATCCCACCTACCCTCTTCCACTAATTCGACCTCCCTGAATTCGAATCTGAGGTTCCCTTCCCTCAATTCTTGATGGGTTATGAGATTTTGGGATACTAAACCTAAGACCTTTCCGGTGAAACTCTGGCCACCATAGGTCCGATCTCCAAAAGGTAAGACTCAATATGTAATCCTCGCATCATAAGCTTCATTTTGGTATATTATTTGTAAATTTTGGTTAATGTTTGTGTTAGCTCCTCGCGTAGCCGTGTATAATTTAGCCGATTAAAACATTAATTTAATCGGTTTTGTGTGACTTTGATATTTTAGGAGTACATGTGAGTCGTGGGTTTGATCCCATTGAGGATCTTAATTGATGCGTGTGCTTAAGGTTAGTAACCCACCTTCAAAATTATTTTTGGTTGATAGTTAAATATATTTTATGTTAATTGATTATTTGAAAAAATATGTTTTATGTGTTGGACTTTCGACAAAAACTTCTATTGATTTTATGATGCCATTTTGGGTTGAAATAAAAATATATGTTGCCTAAAAATCATATCTTGATTTTTAAGAAATTATGGTTTCAATTTTTTTAATAAATTATTGTTAAGTTTAAAGTTGAATTTATGATGCATAATAAATATGTTTACATGATTTTAAGAATATATGAATTTGATGTGGTTTTAATATTATTTCTGGTATGGATTGATTTTACAGATTTGAGGGAAAATATTTATTTAAATTTATTAGGCATTGAAATAATTATGGAATTTATTTTATAGTATTGAAAAATTGTGGAATTTAATTATGTAAGAATTTTACTTGATTTTAATGATATGTTTGATTTAAGTTGATTTGAGGATTGGAGAAAAATATTGTTTTAAATTATTATGTTTTAAAAATATATTTAAGCATTTAAATATTAATGGTTTGGTTTAATGCCATTAGAAATTTGGTATATTTATACTGATGGATTTAAATTGATGGATTTGAAATTCATTGATTTGCATTAATGGATTTTAAGTGATAGATTTGTGAAGATGATTTAAAAGAAATGTGGAAAATTTACGGGTTTAAATGGATAAAATAAACCAAATGGTATTTACACAAATATTGATTTATGATTTTTAGATGCACCATACAGTACTGGTGTTCTGTACTATATATGTGGATATGATTAGTGCGCAGGTATATAGAGTTGTCCAGTGGGATGTTGTGGACTTGAGGGTTGGAAGGTATAATGCGTGGTCAGCGTCAACTGCCCTCCATAGCCGGGTTGACTGTTGGTGACAGCAGCTCGGTGGGATTCTATGCGATCATATGCCGGTTTCTCCCTTTAATCTCCTAGTCATGTGGTGCTTGGGACACTGGGTACTATCGGACACCATTAGTATATAGTTTGGTATATCAAGTGGTTTTCTCGATACGATTTCCAAAATGAAAATGTTTAAAAAGAGTATTTAAAATTAAAATGTATTTAATTTTGTTCTTATCATTTATTTAGGTTAATGTTTTAAAAATGCATTTTACCATTATTTTATTATTTAAATTGATTTGATGATTTAAAATGCATTTTATTATATTTTTACCGTTTATTTCAAATAGATGCTTTTAAATTGATTTAAATATTTCTTTTATTAATTAATTGGTTTATTCTACTTATTTTAGGTTGATCATTTAAATGCATTTTGTCATGTTTTTATTATCTATTTTTTCCCCAAAAATCCTTGTAACTCAGAACCCACATGTGAAACTGAGTCGACATGCATCCATCACCATTGGCAACCATGTCTCATTGGATTTCACCCATGCATTTTTTGGCCATAAAACATCACATATGCCAGACCTTCCCTTTGCCCATCAAACATTGACCTTAACCATAAATTGTCATGGCCAATTGACTGACAATGTGCCCAAATTGGGTTGGGCGAAGCCATGTGATGCCATTTCAAATTTATGGCATGCTGACCCTGATGCGAATCTGCCCGAACCTGTACAACCGACAACCCGCTGGGGTGCCGATCCGTTACGGATGAAGGTGGGACCAATCACTAGAGCACAAGCCAAGAAGTTCAAGGATAACCCTGCTGTGCTTATTCAAAGGATAAATCATAATCAAGAAGGAATGATCATGACCAAAGAACCAAGACCTATTTTGCTGATACAAGCGCTGGAGACTGGTACGGACCCGGGTGACGGTTTTGGTACATTTTTGGAGTCCGGGAAGCATGAAATGGTTCCAATGCTTTATGGGTTCAATACATATGCCTAAGAGGTCATGGAATCAAGTTAAAGCAGCCTCAAATGCAATCAAAAATGGCTTGTACGGACAGCATCAACAATTTGGCCGAATTTGCTGTATTGCTTGCTGGCTTTACTGTATTTTACTGTATTAGCCTTTTCTTATTTTCCCAAGCATGGGCAACGTGTGGGACTTCATATTCAGTTTATTTGGCATCCTAGAAAGCATCTAGAAGCTGATTTGGAACTCAAAGAGGTCATAGACTGATCAAAGTCAACATGATCAAAAGGCTAGCATTTTTAGTTTCCTAATTTGTTTTTACTTTTTGTTTTAGGAAACTACCATAACTTTTTGGCTTTTATTTATTTATTTTCTGGACAAATAACTTTAGGAAGGTTTTTATTTTATTCTTTCCATTGTAAAGTAATTAATTCCTAATTTAATATAAAGGAATTAATTAATCAAACTTAGATTAGGAAAGGAAGTATAGTTTCGGCCAACTAGGTTTCTTTATGTGTGGTGGCCAGTTTTCTTTATGTTCTAGGGTTTTTAAGTTGTCTTTTCAAAGCCTATTTAAAGGCTTATTTTTCAATAAGAAAACAACTTCGATTTGATTGAGAAAATACTTGCGAGATTAATTATCTCTTTGTTCTTTGAAAACACCTAAAACACCATTAGAGAATTAATTGTTTTAGCTTGACTTATCAATAGGTTTTCCATCCCCTATTGTGGCGTCTACATTATGCCAAGGTTTCTAACCACAGGCTGGTTAGGGGTTGAGGTCAGTTCCATTAGAACTTGAACTTAATTAAGATCCAGGCTAATATAATACGGGTTTAGGAGCAGGTCGTCCTAGGTTCGTATCATTTGGTATCAGAGCTAAATTTTGTTCAGGTTTGATCTATCTTTATTTGCTTTATTTGATTTTGTTTTATTCTGCAATTTTAGCATTAGGTTAAGTTGCTTGTATCACCATACACGTTCTGCGTCTTAAAAAAAATAAAATAAAATAAAAAAATTCATTCCTAGTTGAATTAGGATTTCCTGGTGTTACCGTATTTTTGTTTCCTAGTTTGTTGGTTGTTTTTCATTATTGTTCTTATTGATTTTGGTTTTTGTTGATTTTTCTTTACTGTGTTAGTCTTAAATATTTGCATTCATATATTCAAAAAAAAAAAAAAAAAAAGAGTTTGCGGCAACATTTAAAAAAAAAAAAAAAAACTGCACATTTGTGTTTATTTAGAGGTCACGGGTTTGGTGTTTGTTTTGTAGTTGGAATTGCAATTTTGGTAATTATTCTTGCTACTGCAGTTGTTTATGTTCTGTGAGTAAAAAAAAAAAAAAAAAAAAAAGAAGAGTTAAAGCCGAATATAAAAAAAAAATATATATATATATATTTCGGTTTGTTGGAGTTTGATTTGTTTGCTGGAAATTTGTTAGAGCTGCTGTGTTGATTATTTATTCCATATTTGGAGTTTCTGGAGAGTTATTTTTACTGCTGGATAATTGAGTTTGAGTGCTAAATTATTTGGATTAAAATTAGTTAAAGGAATTCATACAAAACTTGAATTACAAGAACAACAACCAACACTTTTCTATAATTTTGTTCCCTTTGATTCTTGTTCGTATTTGAATTTCTTTTTCTAGAATTTTATTCTTGAACTCATAATCTATTACCATCTGGTCCAGTTCTTCAAAATTCCAAAGTTTTCTCATTAATTTGCTTTATTTTGTCTAGAAAAACCGAAAATAGGTATGTTCATTCCGTTCGGTATTTGATTATTTTTGCTTACTAATTTGTTGATAAGTTTAATTAAAACATACCAGTGATCTAATTGCTGTTTTGTGGGTGTTTTAATTAGAACTTTGAGATAATTAATTGAGTGGAAAAAGGCAAGAGTGTGTGAGCTTAAAAGAGGGTAAAAGCCGAAACTAGTGTGCAAACACGAGTGTCAAGACCTATTTGAGTGAAACACATGAGGGAGTGAATATTGCGAGGATTTATTTTATTTTTGCAGTATGTTACTAACATGGTAGATTCTAGAATAAGAAGAGGAGAGCCACCCTTGAGGATCAATGAGGAAGTGTCCGTAGCATTCCATGGCGATGCCCGAGCTACCGGGAGTGGAGACCAAGTGGACATGAGAGCTGTTTTGGAGTCAATACAGCAGGTTAGTGCTCAAGTTGAGTATATGAATCAAAGAATGGGAAGGCTAGAAGCCTCACAAGGAATACTGAACACAAGAAATAGGCATGAATTCCATGGAGGACGAGGCCGAGGACGAGGAGGTCGCGAGAGACCGAGAGAGGAATTTGATGAGGAACCATTCGGTGGAGACTTTGAGGAAGGTATGGACGAAACTTTTTCTGTCCAAGATAGAGCTGGACGTGGAAGATATAGGAGGGAATATACAGATGATGATTTAGGAAATATCAAGGTTAACATTTCACCTTTTATGGGTTAAAGTGATCCCGAAGCTTATTTGGAGTGGGAAGAAAAAATGGAGATGATTTTTGACTGCCATAACTATTCGGAAGGTAAGAAGGTGAAGTGGCAGCAATGGAGTTTGAACATTATGCACTCCAATGGTGGACCAATGAGCAAAATACCCGAAGGAGAGTTGGTGACGATTTAATCTCGACATGGCATCAAATGAAAGGAGCCATGAGGAAATGGTTTGTGCCATCCCATTACCATAGGTTGCTGCATCAAAGGCTTCAATCTTTATCTCAAGGAACTAGGTCCGTGGAGGATTATTACAAAGAGATGGAGATGCTCATGATGAGGCTGAATATGAATGAGGATAGGGAGGCAACAATGGCAAGATTTCTTGGAGGGTTAAACCGTGACATTGCCAACCAGCTTGAATTACAACAATACTTGGAATTTGAGGAGATGTTGCATGTAGCAATTAAGCTTGAGAACCAATTCAAGAGGAGGGGTGTTAGCACACGGTTTCGAGGAGTTTCTAGCAGTGGAAGGACAAGTTCAAGTGGCTGGAAAAACAATTCCACTTATGAAAGCAAGCTAAAGCCGAAACTTAGTGAAGAAGCTACCAATCGGCCGAGAAGAGAATTTAAAACCGAATCTGCCCAAGCCATTAAAGGTGAGGTGAGGTAAAATCTGAACCTAAACCTCAAAATTCAAGAGAAATTATTTGTTTCAAGTGCCAAGGAAGAGGACATATAGCCAGCCAATTCCCGAATAGAAGGATAATGGGAATTAGGGGTAATGGAGAAGTGGAATCCGAAAGTGAGGCTAGTGAGGCTGAAATCGAACAAGAAGATGAAGGACTTGATGATGAGGCCAAACCATTAAACACATCAAATGTTGAGCTAAATTTGGTCTCAAGGAGGGTACTTGCTGTTTACAAGATGAAGAACAAATTCAACGAGAGAACATCTTCCACACTCGTTGTGAAATACAAGGTAAAATTTGTAGCATGATTGTAGATAGTGGGAGTTGTACTAATGTAATAAGTAACCTTGTAGTTGATAAATTGGGCTTAAAAAAAATAAAACACCCTGAACCATATAGATTACAATGGCTTAATGATAGTAGTGAGATGAAAGTAAACAAACAAGCCAAAGTAAAATTTAATATAGGTAGATATGAGGATGTAGGTTTATGTGATATTGTACCCATGATTGCTGGACATATACTATTAGGTAGGCCATGGCAATTTGATAAAGATGCTACTCATTTTGGTCGAGAAAATAGTATTGTTTTCAGGTTTAAAGGGAAGAAGGTCAAGCTGAAACCATTATCTCCTAAAGAGGTTTACAAAGACCAATTACAAATGCAACAAAGGAGAGAAGCCAAAAAGCTCAAGGAAAAAGCAAGTATGGCACCAACGACTTCACCATCCTTTCAAAAAGGTAAGAATGAGGTTGCTAATCAAGGTAAGGTTTCTAAGACTCATATTGAGTGGAAAGATCAAGAAAAAACCGAAAGAGAAGGGAAAGAAAGTGGCAAACCTGAGAGCTTGGAGAAGGAAGGGAAATCCGAAGGTTTGCGCCAATCCAAGGGGGAAAAAGAAAAAGAAAGAAAAGAAAGGTCAATTAGCAACTTTTATTTGAGTTTAGGGGATATTAATAAGGTTATTGAGAGTAAGAAATCATTGCTGGTCATGAATTTTAAAGATACTTATTTAAAGGTGTTTTTGTTGCATAGAACTTTATCTTCATTGTTAAAAGCTTTACTTAGTGGAAATTTGAAAATTTGGAAAAGATTATTTGCTAATATTAAAAAGTTTGATAAACTTGTATTTCTAGTATTTGTTGTGATAGTATTTGGCCTAGGAGATTGGTTTTGGTTTCAACCAAAAAAGGAGAGGATTCCCGAACAAAGAAAGTCGAAGCTTATACCATGAGGAGATGGATATTTTCAAGTTTTGGAAAGGATCAATGAGAATACCTACAAACTTGATTTACCCGGTGAGTATAGTGTTAGTTCTACATTTAATGTTGCTGATTTATCTCCTTTTTCTGCAGGTGATGACTTCGATTTGAGGACAAATCCTTTTCAAGAGGAGGGGAATGATGCAAATCCGCCCGAACCCGTACAACCGACAACCCGCTAGGGTGCTGATCCGTTACGGATGAAGATGGGACCAATCACTAGAGCACAAGCCAAGAAGTCGAGGATAACCCTGCTGTGCTTATTCAAAGGATAAATCATAATCAAGAAGGAATGATCATGACCAAAGAACCAAGACCTGTTTTGCTGATACAAGCGTTGGAGACTGGTACGGACCCCAGTGACGGTTTTGGTACATATTTGGAGTCCGGGAAGCATGAAATGGTTCTAATGCTTTATGGGTTCAATACATATGCCTAATAGGTCATGGAATAAAGTTAAATAAGCCTCAAATGCAATCAAAAAGGGCTTGTACGGACAGCATCAACAATTTGGCCGAATTTGCTGTATTGCTTGCTGGCTTTACTGTATTTTACTGTACTAGCCTTTTCTTATTTTTCCAAGCATGGGCAACGTGTGGGACTTCATATTCAGTTTATTTGGCATCCTACAAAGCATCTAGAAGCTGATTTGGAGCTCAAAGAGGTCACAGATTGATCAAAGTCAACTTGATCAAAAGGTTAGCATTTTTAGTTTCCTAAGTTGTTTTTACTTTTTGTTTTAGAAAACAACCATTACTTTTTCGCTTTCATTTATTTATTTTCTGGACAAATAACTTTAGGAAGGTTTTTATTTTATTCTTTCCATTGTAAAGTAATTAATTCCTAATTTAATATAAAGGAATTAATTAATCAAACTTAGTTTAGGAAAGGAAGTATAGTTTCGGCCAACTAGGTTTCTTTATGTGTGGTGGCCAGTTTTCTTTATGTTCTAGGGTTTTTAAGTTGTCTTTTCAAAGCCTATTTAAAGGCTTATTTTTCAATAAAAAAACAACTTTGATTTGATTGAGAAAATACTTGCGAGATTAATTATCTCTTTGTTCTTTGAGAACACCTAAAACACCATTAGAGAATTGGTTGTTTTAGCTTGACTTATCAATAGGTTTTCCATCCCCTATTGTGGCGTCTACATTATACCAAGGTTTCTAACCACAGGTTGGTTAGGGGTTGAGGTCAATTCCATTAGAAATTGAACTTAATTAAGATCCGAGCTAATATAATACGGGTTTAGGAGCAGGTCGTCCTAGGTTCGTATCAGACCCATACCTAACCCCCGGTACTTCCCTCTTATTCTGCACCTTTTGATTCCATTCCCACCTTTCTTTTGGCCAAATTTCCCACGATTTAAGCTATCTAACAACAGCGAGCTAGGCCAAATTTTCTAATGGGTTTTCTAGTCACTGGCAACATTGCTTAACCAAGGTGAGTATACCAATGCGTTACCCATTTTATAGGCTTTTCAATGGTATATGATTTGTTGCTTTTGTTCATATTTGAGCAATTTTTGAATTTTGCTCAATTTGTTTATTACTGGGTAAAATTGCACTATGATTGAACAATCTAGGACCAAATTGAATTTGGTAGTGTGTTCTTAAAGGTTATGAGACCCTATTAGAATGTTCAATTTCATAACATTGACTTTGGGTTGAAAAAACCTAATTTTAAATATCGGATCCTAAGGGTTTGCATTATAGTTGGACCCTTCAATATCCAATTTATATTATGGTAGAATGGTTTAATTAAATTATCTCAAGGTATATGATATGCACTAATGCCCTTGGTTTAATTTTTGGAGTCCAAAGGATATTTTGTTATATTGTGGCTATGACAACCAATGTGGACAGCTACGGAGTATTGGCAGCCTACCTAGTGTCCAATCCCACATAACACTGTGTAGATTAGGGAATGATTCAAATGTAATAATAGTTACTCTTGTAACGCCGAGCCCTTTTAAAAGTAGTTGGCTACAAGGTTCGAAAGAACTTCAAAGTTAAGTATGCTAAGACGAGAGTAATCTAAGGATTGGTAACCTCCTGGGAAGCTCTGAACAAAAAATCTTATATCGAGTACAGTGGCTAAATTGGCGACAATCTCGACAGAGAGTAACAGGTCGCTAATGGAGGTGGGGTGTTACAATGGCACATGCATTACGCTTGAAGGTGATTCTGTGGAGGAGTAAGTGTGATCATCATGATATCAATGGGTGTAATTATTTTTAAACATATTTTAGGCATATTTTAATGTTAATTACTTGATTTTGAATCCTAGTTTGGTGGTAAGCATGCCAACAACTTTCCAACAAAATCCTAGTTTAGCAGTGAGCTATGGTGCATTAAGCTATGTATTCTTAATCCTCATCTCTTAAGCTTTCATTTGGAAGTTCCCCATAGAAATTCTTATTGCATCTAGGTTCCTAGTGGCTAGTAAAAGTCAATAAAATATTCAATTTCATGAAATTGGGTATAAATAAGAAAACACCAAATTTTGGATGATTGGCCATTTGGGATCACTTTATAGCAGGACCTCCTTGGAGTCCAATATCCAATATCCTTGGTCAATGTTAATGTTATCTAAATAATAATCTTAGTGTGTTTTAGGCATTTGGACAAATTTTACAGCTAACCTTGCTATGGAGCAAGAATGAGCAAACATATGTACTGTGAGTAGTTTATTCCCCTAAAAACTTTTGGGGCCATGTTAAATATATATATAGATATTATTTATTATTTATTTCTGAAAGTACTAAATATCATGCTTTTATATATGTGTATGTGTACTTCTATGCATGTGGCTGGATACATCTACATATATTAGGTATATTTGGTAAAGGACTATGGATGCATTATTTCTGTCAGTATATGGATAATTTGTGAAAATTTAAGAATCCCTTCCGAAATTATCCTAAAATACCATGCATTGATTCTCCTTTTCTAGGTTACCCGATTCCTAATTAAGCTTTCTAACTCTAATTAAAACATTTGTTGTGTAGTCCTAATGACAAATCCATTATATAAACAATTTTAAAGGAGAAACTCATAGATCTATTCAATACCTAATTGATTTCCAATCTAATTAGACATATTATAACATCAAATCCAAGCAATACACTAGAACAGAATAGAATTGCACAACAATAATCAACCCACCATTCGATCATAATCCAAATAAAAGTTCCATAAACACCTAGATAATAAATCTAGCAATCCATGTGCAAGATATAAACCAAATCCAAAATAGAATGTATATTTATAATTAAACCCATGTCGAACACATATAGATATGAATACAATACAGAGAGTGATAAAAGAAAGAGAAAACTCAGAGGAGGAAGAATCTCGTAGAGGAATCTCTTCAATCTTCAATCTTCTTCCAAGCCTATGCTTTCTTCTCTAGATTTAGCTCTCTCTCTCTCTCTCTCTCTTTCTAAATTGAGTGTGTTGCTTTCTAGTTTTTCTCCAAGCTATCTACAATGGTGGTGGCTCCTTTTCCCTCTCTACCAAGCCCCCTTTCTTAATATATATAGGCCACCCAAATAAATGATCTCCAAAACCCTACCTTTTTTTTTTTGTTTAAATCCAAGGATCCTAAATGTGCACATGACTCTCACATTCCCACTTTAAATGAGCTCACATGATTTGCACATACAAATCTCTATACTAAAGGCACATGCCTTGCACATGTTTTCATTCAAACTTCATTTTGACCAAGGTTAATAAAAGTCAAAATTAGAAATCAAAGCATGAAAAGTCAATATTTTGAAAATCTAGAATAATATGTGGCATGTTTTACTTGGTTTAGGCATGATAAGCTTTCTTCCTCTCTAAGGTAATTGCCAAAGCTTTAAAAACCATGGAATAAGCTTTCTTCCTCTCCAAGGTAATTGCCAAAGCTTTAAAAACCATGGAATTACCTTAGGACTCACCTACACAAGTGCACAAAAGTATATCAAAGTAACCATAAATGAATGAGTTTTCCACAAATAACAAGCTATAGAAGAGTAAATAAGTGAGCTAAAACTCCCTTATCAATTATGTAT
Source organism: Ziziphus jujuba (assembly GCF_031755915.1). Taxonomy (NCBI): domain Eukaryota; kingdom Viridiplantae; phylum Streptophyta; class Magnoliopsida; order Rosales; family Rhamnaceae; genus Ziziphus; species Ziziphus jujuba. The sequence goes on along the minus strand of NC_083381.1, from coordinate 4,141,463 downwards.
TTATTCACATGAAAATAATAACTAAACCATGACTAATTGTGGAATTGCTTTAACCAACGTGGAAAGTGATTCGTGGTAAAAGTTGTACACCTAAACCTAGTTTGGTAGTATTCAAATCTTGAGTTATGAGTAGAACCGAGGAAATGATACTGTTTTATTTATTTATTTATTTATTTTATTTGTTTATTTACTATTTACATAATTAGTTAAATTATTTGTCTACTTAGCTATCTATTTTTTTATTCATATTTGTCTGAAATTGGATGCACCACTTAGTATGGATGTTATAAGGTATTGGCCATCCATTTTAGATCGAACATGGTATATATGTTGTCAGGATTATGTTGATTTATATAGATATATTTATATATATGTATATTTATGATTTATATAAATATTGTACAGCAAGTGGTTTTATTCTGCTATAGTAATTTGGGCATGATTAAATATTTGATTATTACTATTATTATTATAATCTTGTTATTGTTGCCATTATTACTATATGTTATTATTATATTATTATTAAATTATATTAGAATGAAAAATGAATTGGGTTTTTAAAGTGTTAAACCGGTGTATCTACCATATTTAAGTTGGTTTTGGTGATGGGTGAATTTATTTAGTTATGTTGGTTTTGAATTTGAGAAGCAGTATTTACATAATTTTTCGTTATTCTATTTATTTATAGTTTTAAAATGGGATTATGAAAAATAGATGCTTTCATAATGGTATATTTATTCATGATTAATTTGTTTTTAGATGCACCATATAGTATCCATGTTTTTGATATTCATGAGATTGATTTCAGTGTGCAGGTTATATGTAGTCATCCTTTGTGGACTCTAGTGAGCGAAGGTACGCAGATATGATGAGAGCCTGGCCATACTCGTACAACTGACAACCCGCTGGGGTGCAAATCCAATACAATTGAAGACTAGGCCAATCACTAAGGCTCAAGTCAAGAGATTTAAGGATAACCTGGCTGGCTTTATACAAGGAGTTATCAATTCTCAAAAGTGCTTATCCATACCCGAAGATTCAAAGCATATTTTAAGCATCCTAGTGGTGGAGGCCGATATGGACTCGGGTAGCTGTTTTAGTGCAAATATGGACTCCGAGTAGCATGGATTGGATTCAACACTTCTTGAACTCAATTGATATCATTAATAGGTCATGGAACCAAGTCAAGGTAGAAGCAAAAGCAATCAAAGAAGCCATTTGCGCATAGAAGCAGTTTTTGGCCAAAATTGCTATATTCGCTGCTGGCTTTGCTGTATTTTATTGATTTCCCATTTTCTCTTTGTTCCAATCAAGGGAAACTTATGGGAATCATAATTAATCCTATTTGGCATCCTACATGGCACATTGGATCTGATTTGGAGCCTTTACAAGCTGAAAATTGATCAAAGTTAGCTTAGTAGTCAAACTAGTCAACTAGTTTCCTAATTTGAGTTTGACGTTTTGTTTTAGGAAACTATCATTTATTTTGGTTTTATTTGTTTATTTACTGGAAAAATTACTTTAGGAAAGTTAGAATTTTATTATTTTGATTGTAAATTAATTAATTCATTTTTCAAAAGTAAAGAATTAATTAATACAAATTAGATTAGGAAATGGTGTGAAATTAGGCAATTTTCTAATTTCATTCTATGTTGGCCGAAATTTCCTAATCCTTTTAGGGTTTTATTTTGTTCATTCAAAGCCTATTTAAAGGCTTATTTTCGATGAGAAATCAGCTTACATATTATTTGGAAAATTATTTGTTCTCTTTGAACACCTAAAACACCATTAGAGAGTGAGTGTTTTAGTTTGACTCATCAATAGAATATCCATCAACAATTGTGGTGTCTTCGATATACTAAGATTTCTCATGACAGGTTGATTAGGGTTTGAGGTGACCATAAGAACTTAAACTTAATTTTTCAATCCGGGCTAATATAATACAGGTTTAGGTGCAAGTCAACCTAGGTTCTTATCAAGATATTTTGCAATAATAGCATTAACTATCCTTTCCATAGCAAAAGTATGACACGTTAATTTAGCAATCCTACGGAAGCTAAATTGAGTGAGGGTAGGCAAGTATTTTATAGGGATGGTATTAGCCAACTTTCCTCAGTTGTAGGATGGCAGGTTATTTAGCCTCAGCATCTTTAAGACGCAAAAGGGGTAGAGTGCAAATTTCTCTCCTTCCCCCCTTCTATCAAATGGTGTTTAGGATCTCAAACATCACTTGACAGCACTTGTATATCGTATGGTGCATTAGGTGTCTTTTTTATTCATCCATATATATATATATATAGATATATTATGTGTTAGGTGTACCGTACAATACCATGGCAGTGACCTGGTTAGGCCTATGGAAGCTTGAATATGGATTATGCTTACGGGTAGTTTATTAGTATATTTATGCCACCTACAAGATCAGCAAGTTGGGTGGCTACTGTAGAAAACCACCCCATACCGTATTTGGTATGCCCATAGGCAGTTACATGTGTTGGTTACACCTTCTGACAATTGATATTATAGGGCTATGCACCTGGCATATAGTATGGTACATTAGGTAATTTTTAGCTTTATATGATAAATATTTTTACATGTGTTTTACATGGTTTTAGCATTTTGTATTTATGGATTTAATTATGTCTTTAGTTAACATTTTAAAATTATTTCAGATTCTTATATTGCTGATGGCATTATTTTTACTCATCAGGAAGATTTTCATCCTGATTCTTTATTTGTCTAACTTTCGTTTCCGTAAGCCTAGTTACACCACTATTACATATATTATGTTTTATATATATATATATATATATATATGCATGTGTATGTATATGTTCTTCAATTCTAATGGTGTCATGTGACGATAGTGATTATATGATATTGGATGTGGGAGTTGGATTTGGACAAATTAACCCTTGGGCAGGTATAAATACATATATATTTATTATCATTCAGTTTACGAGCAGGTTACTTAGTCTACGGCAATTATAAAGAACTTTCAAGGGGTTGTGTGCATAATTGTATATATACCGAATATTTGTATTTATATTGGTTCTAGACAATGGTCATGTTATTGAAATTTTAGCTATGATCTTTAACTATTCAATTAAAGTATTATTTTCATAAGCTCATTTTATTTTAATTTTATCTTACAATTTATTATTTCCCAATAGTATAAATTTATCTCTATATATTTCCCAGAAATGTTCTAATGTTGCTATTGATTTGAGCATATGTATGTTGTAATAATTGAGGTGCTGCAGGTTGTGGAATTATAGTAAGTGGAAGGTGATACGAACCTAGGACGACCTGCTCCTAAACACGTATAATATTAGCCCGGATCTTAATTAAGTTCAAGTTCTAATAGAATTGACCTCAACCCCTAACCAACCTGTGGTTAGAAACCTTGGTATAATGTAGACGCCACAATAGGGGATGGAAAACCTATTGATAAGTCAAGCTAAAACAACCAATTCTCTAATGGTATTTTAGGTGTTCTCGAAGACCAAAGAGATAATTAATCTCACTAGTATTTTCTTAATCAAATCAAAGTTGTATTCTTATTGATAACTAAGCCTTTAAATAGGCTACAAAGCCACGAAATAAAACCCTAGAACATAAAGAAAACCGGCCACCACACAAAAAGAAACCTAGTTGGCTAAAACTATACTTCCTTTCCTAATCTAAGTTTGATTAATTAATTCCTTTATATTAAATTAGGAATTAATTAATTTACAATGGAAAGAATAAAATAAAAACCTTCCTAAAGTTATTTGTCCAGAAAATAAATAAATAAAAGCCAAAAAGTAATGGTAGTTTCCTAAAACAAAAAGTAAAAACAAATTAGGAAACTAAAAATGCTAGCCTTTTGATCAAGTTGACTTTGATCAATCTTTGACCTCTTTGAGCTTCAAATCAGCTTCTAGATGCTTTTTAGGATGCCAAGTAAGCTGAATATGAAGTCCCACACGTTGCCCATGCTTGGAAAAATAAGAAAAGGCTAATACAGTAAAATACAGTAAAGCCAGCAAGCAATACAGCAAATTCGGCCAAATTGTTGATGCTGTCCGTACAAGCCCTTTTTTATTGCATTTGAGGCTGATTTAACTTGATTCCATGATGTCTTAGGTAGATGTATTGAACCCATAAAGCATTGGAACCATTTCATGCTTCCCGGACTCCAAAAATGTACCAAAACCGCCACCCGGGCCCGTTTTGGCTTCTATTGCTTGTATGAGTAAAACAAGCCTTGGTTCTTTAGATATGGCCAACCCCTCTTGAATATGAATTATTCCTTGCATAAAGACAGCAATATTGTCCTTGAACGTCTTGGCTAGGGCTCTAGTGATCGGTCCCACCTTCTTCCGTAACGGATTGGCACCCCAGCGGGTTGTCGGTTGTACGGGTTCAGGCGGATCCGCATCAGAATGTGTGGGGTGGATAGCATTATAGGAGTGTATTTTTCCTTGCAGATTAAAATTTGGGGAAATCCATACGTTATGAGAGATTGTGTTGGATTTTCTGTGGGGTTTCCCCTAATCAACCAGAAACCATGCTTTTAATATCATCCGCACCATTTGGCCAACTTAACCCCAAAACAAATATTTGTTCCCAAAAGTTTGAACGCTTATAAATTCCATATAAATCTAACAAAAATTTCTTTGAGCAATCTCCAAAACAAAAATTCTTAACCTCTTATTACTTTTTATAAAAACAATTTCAAAAATTCATCCAAAAATTCAAAAGAATCAAATATGTACATTAAAAATACAATGTCCAAGAGTCTGTAAAAAATCCAACGATTAAAATAGACCTAAAATTATTAACCATAAAAAGTTTATCAATCCACTTTCAAGATTAACAAGCCAAAACTTAAAAATAACCAACATCAAAAGCACCACATTTAGCATGTTAATCAAATGAGAAAAAAAAAATCAATTTCAAACTCCAACTTCCATGCAAAAAAGAAAACGTATCCATCATTATCTCCAATCTCAAATCAGCCCTAGATGCCTTGAGAGTTTTGGATTCATCATGCCCATCATCTCCAACTTCTCCATCTTCAATTTCAGTTTCAGCATCACTTTCTTCACTTTCGGATTCTAGTTCGCCATTATCTTTCAGCACCATAATTCTTCTATTCGGGCATTGGCTAGCGATGTGTCCTCATATTTGGCACTTAAAACAAATAATTTCTCTTGATCTTGAAGGTTTAGGATCAGATTTTACCTCATTCTTTGGTGCTTGGACAGATTTGGTTTTGGACTCCCTTTTTGGCCGATTGGAACTTTCTTCACCAAGTTTCAGTTTTGGCTTTGAATCATAGATGGGATTGCTTCTCCAAGCACTTGGATTTGATCTTCCACTGTTGGAAACACCCCCAAACTATGAGCCTACACCCCTCCTCTTCAACTGATGCTCTAATTTGATAGTCACATGCAACATCTCCTCCAATTCCACATATTGTTGCAATTCTAGTTGATTGGCTATCTCGTGATTCAAACCACCAAGGAATCTTACCGTAGTTGCTTCTCTATCCTCATTCATGCTTAACCTCATCATAAGCATCTTTATCTCCTTTTAATAATGCTCCACAGACCTACTTCCTTGAGATAAAGATTGAAGCCTTTGATGCAGCAACCTGTGATAGTGTGATGGTACGAATCGTTTCCTCATGGCTCCTTTCATTTGTCGCCATGTAGTGATCAAGTTATCACCAACTCTCCTTCGGGTGTTTTTCTCATTGGTCCACCATTGGAATGTATAATGACCAAACTCCATTGCTGCCAACTTCACCTTCTCGGCCTCCAAATAATTATGACAATAAAAAATCATCTCCATTCTCTCCTCCCATTCCAAATATGCCTTCGGATCACTTTTTCCCATGAAAGGTGGAATGTTTACCTTAATATTCCATAGATCATCATCTTCATCTTCATTCCTTGCTGGTCTCCCATGGATTGGCCTTTTTTGAGGTTCAAAAATTTCATCAAACCCCTCATCCAAGTCATCTCCAAAGTTACTTCCCCCAAATTCTTCTCTTGGTTGCCCTCGGCCTTCTCGACCTCTATGAGCATCTAACCTTCTATTCGTCCCTCCTTATGATGTTTCTATCCTGTCTATCCTTTAATTTATGCTATCAAATTGGGCATTCATCCGCTGCAATTGCTTCAATATAGCCCTCATGTCTGTTTGCTCGCCACTCCCCGTAGCATATGAGCCACCATGGAATCCTACGGACTCTTCTTCATTAATTCTTAAAGGTGGATCTCCTTTTCTCACCCTTGAATCTGCCATGTTAGTATCAATAATGTAAAATAAAATATATTCTCACCAAAAATCACTCCCTCATGTGTTTCACTCAAATAAAATATATTCTCACCAAAAATCACTCCCTCATGTGTTTCACTCAATCAAAGTCTCGACACATGTGCTTTCACACTAGTTTAGGCTTTTACCCTTTTTTAAGCTCACACACTCTTGCCTTTTTCCACTCAATGAATTATCTCAAAATTATAATTAAAACACCCACAAAATAGCAATTAGATCACAAGTATGTTTTAATTAAACTTATCAACAAAACAGTAGCAAAAAGAAAGCAATACCGAATGAATTAGCAAAACCTTGTTTTCGGCTTTTTTAGGCAAAATAAGGCAAATTAACAAAACTTTTGGAATTAATAAGAACTGGAATATATGGTAAGAGATTAAGGATTCAAGAATAAAATTTAGGAAAAAGAATTTCAAACACGAATAAGAATCAAATCAAGCAAAAATGTAAAATAGTGTTGGTTGTTGTTCTCGTAATTCAAGTTTTATATCAAATCCTTCAACTAATTTTAATCCAAATAATTTAAACACCCAAAATTCAAATATCCAGCAACAAAAATAACTCTCCAGCAACTCCAAATAATGAATAAATATGCAACAATTCAGCAGCTCCAATAATTTCCAGCAAACAAATCAAATTCGAACAAACCAAAATTTTTTTTTTTTATTCAGCTTTTCTTCTTCTTCTTTTTTTCCACTGACAGAACATAAAACAACTGCAGTAGCAAGAATAAATACCTAAATTACAATTTCAACACCAAATAATCACCAAACCCGTGACCTCCAACAAAATACAAAAGTGCAGTTTTTTTTTTTAATATATAATCGAATTTTCTTTCTTTTTTTTTTCTTTTTTTTTTTTTGAATATATGAATGCAAATATTGAAGAATAAAATAGCAAAGAAAAATCAACAAAAACTAAATTAACAAGAACAATGATAAAAGACAACCAACAAACAAGGAAACAAAAATACGATAAAACTAGGAAATCCTAATTCAACTAGGAATGAATTTTTTTTTTTTTTAAATATGCAGAATTTGTATGATGATAGAAGCAACCTTAACCTAATACTAAAATTACTGATTAACACAAAAACAAATAAAGTGAACAAAGATATATCAAGCATGAACAAAATTTAGCTCTGATACCAAATGATACGAACCTAGGATGACCTGCTCCTAAACCCGTATTATATTAGCCCGGATCTAATTATGTTCAAGTTCTAATGGTCACCTTGACCCCTAACCAACCTGTGATTAGAAACCTTGGTATATAATGAAGACGCCACAATAGGTGATGGAAGTCCTATTGATAAGTCAAACTAAAACACTCACTCTCTAATAGTGTTTTAGGTGTTCAAAAGAACAAAGAGAAATTCAATCTCACAAAATAAATTCTGAATATTATTAATGGTGTGTTCTTCCTAAAAAACAAGCCCTTTTATGGGCTAATAGAAAACAAAATAAAACCCTAAAACAAAAAGGAAAAACTGGCCATGCAATGAAGAATCCTAATATGGCCGAAAGTCTTCTCCTTTCCTAATCTAATTTGGATTAATTAATTCCTTTATTTTGAATTAGGAATTAATTAATTTACAACGAAAATAATAAAATAATAAATTTCATAAAATTATTTTTCCAGAAAATAAATAAATAAAATAAAAAAGTAATGGTAATTTACTAAAACAAAAAGTAGAATCAAATTAAGAAACTAAAATACTGGCTTTTTGACTAAGTTGACTTTGACCAATCTTTGACCAATTTGAGCTCCAAATCAGCTTCAATATGCTTTTTAGGATACCAAATAAGCTATTATGGAGTCCCACATGTTTTCCTTGTTTTGAAGAAAGAGAAAAAGCCAACTCAGCAAAATACAGTAAAGGTAGCAAGCAATACAACAATTTTCGGCCAAATTTTGAAGTTGTCCGTACAAGTCTATACAAGTTGGTTTTACTTCTGTATTGACTTGTTTCCATGACCTCTTAGTGATATTTATTGAATCCATAAAGAGTTGGAACCATTTATTGCTGCCTGGACTCCATAAATGTATAAAAACCATGTATCGGCTTCCACCACTTGTATGCCCAAAATAGGTCTTGGATCTTCGGGTATGGACAAGTGCTCTTGAGAATAAATTACCCCCTGGATAAAGGCAGTAAATTTTTCCCTAAACCTCTTAGTTTGAGCTCTAGTGATTGGCCCGGTCTTCATCCGTATTGGGTCAGCAACCAGCGGGGTTGTTGATTGTGTGGGCACGGATGGATTAACATCAAATTTGGCCTGGGATTTTTAGGTGGAACTGATACGAACCTAGGACGACCTGCTCCTAAACCCATATTATGTTAGCCCAGATCTAATTATATTCAAGTTTTAATGGTCACCTCAACCCCTAACCAACCTGTGATTAGAAACCTTGGTATGTTGAAGACGCCACAATAGGTGATGGATGTCCTATTGATAAGTCAAAACTAAAATACTCATTCACTAATAGTGTTTTAGGTGTTCAAAAAAACAAAGAGAATTCAATCTCACAAATTAGTTTCTGTATAAAATTCATGCTTGATTTCTTATTGAAAATAAGTCTTTAAATAGGCTAAGATTACAAAGCCAAAACCCTAAAAAAAAAAAAATTCAAAACCGGACTTAAAGTGTGGAGAAAAAGAAAGTAGAGAAAAGGAAAGTGCCTATTTTCCCTAGTTTCCTAAACTAATTTAGATTAATTGATTCCTTTATTTTGAATTAGGAATTAATTAATTTACAATTGAAATACTAAAATAATAACTTTCCTAAACTTATTTGTCGAGCAAATAAATAAACAAAAATCAAAATAAAAGACTAATTTCCTAAAACAAAAAGTTAAAATCAAATTAGGAATCTAGTTGACTAGTTTGACTACTAAGATATCTTTGACCAATCTCCAACTTGTTTGGGCTCCAAATAAGCTTTCATATGCCATTTAGGATGCCAAATATGATTAATAATAATTTCCACACGTTGCCCATTGATTGGAATAAGTCAAACAAGAAGAAAAGTCAAAGCTAGAGCCAAAACAGCACATTTTCGGCCAAATTGAGATGTTGTCCGTACAAGTCCTTTTTGATTCTACCTTGGCTGGATTCCATGTCCTTTTAATGATATTCATTGATTTCATGAAGTGTTAGAACCATTCCTCACTGCCGAACTCCATAAATGCACCAAAACCTCTACCGAGATTCGTATTGGCTTCCACCACTTGTATGCCCAAAACAGGTGTTGGATCACTTTTTCCCATGAAAGGTGGAATGTTTACCTTGATATTCTTTAGATCATCATCTTCATTCCTTGCTGATCTCCCTTGGATTGGCCTTTCTTGAGGTTCAAAAATTTCATCAAACCCCTCATCCAAATCATCTCCAAAGTTACTTCCCCCGAATTCCTCTCTTGGTCGCCCTTGGCCTCCTCAACCTCGACCTCAACCTCCATGAGCATCTAACCTTATATTCGGCATGCCTTGGGATATTTCTAACCTGTCCATCATTTGATTTAAATGGTCAAATTGAGTATTCATCCGCTGTAGTTGCTCTAAGACAGCCTTCATATCTGTTTGCTCACCACTTCCCGAAGCTCGGGAACCGCCATGGAATCCTACGGACTCTTCTTCATTAATTCTTAAAGGTGTATCTCCTCTTTGATGGAATTTGGTGTAGGTTTATGTTGTTGTACCCTAGAGCACAATCATTCAAGGTGTTAGTCAAGAATGATTGTTGTTGGTTCTTGGTTCTTAATTTTGTTTTTTTTTTTGGGTTTGTTTAGGTTTTGTTTCTGGTTTTAATGGAGGTTTAGGGTTCTTGAGAAGGTTGTTAGCTTTTGGGAAAAAGAAGAAACCAAAATGTAGTAGATGAGAGAAAGAGAGCCAAAAATGTTGTTTTTCAAAATCTGTTTTTGAATATTTTCTTTCTCAACGTTTTTCATTACAATTTTCATACTTTTAAATAAATCAAAAAAACAATAAGGCATGCTGCCATATTGAGCAATAAATACAAAAGCATTAAAAGTAACCAACCAAGCCAAACTACCTCAACTAACTCTAATCAATGTGCTGGGCATGCAAGAAACCTTCTTTAATGGGCAGTTCAGCTTGTCTAAGGTATTTGAATTTGAAAACCAGCTCCATTTGACTTGAAAATTGGAAGGAAGCCTTTTTGAATATTAAACTATGTTCTACCCAAAAACCAGATAAAACAAAGTCCATTTACCCATTCAAAAGTAATCAAACCCGAGGCAGTTTTGCCCAGTTTTCTGGGCAACAACACTGCACAAGGGTCAGATTGTTTTGGGCTTAACGCAGCCTTCCCAGCTCCAAATTGGGCCATTCTTTTTTCGGCTGCTTCCTCTGCATATCTAGTTTATCATATCCAAAATTCAGCTCCAAATACCAAACCTAATTCAAACGGAATCCAAGGAAGTGGACTTATGTTGCTGGAAATACAATTCCAGCAACTAGACAAAAAAGGCCTTAAGCTAGATAATGAGCTTAGGGCATTACAAAAAGGATATTGTTCTTGAACATTACAAGACAAAATAAAATGCATAAACATAAACAATGTTTGGTCTTTGATGTTGCAAAACAAAGAGTGCAAGTGTAACCGAACTACCTTGCACATTGTGGCAAGATCACCACATTTCAACACTCCTCCTTGGTGTTCTTGCTTGAAATATTTAGAAGCTTCCTCAAGGTCTCAAATCTTGCTTTTGGAAGTGGCTTGGTGAAGAAATCTGCAAGGTTATCTTCAGTCTTGATATATTCCAAGCTTAATTCTCCATTTTCTTCAAACTCCCTCAAAGAGTGATACTTCACCGGTATGTGTTTTGTCCTTCCATGTTGAACGGGGTTCTTGGCTATTGATATGGCTGAAGTGTTGTCACATTTGATGATGGTTGAACCTTCTTGAGGATAACTAAGGTCCTCCAATAATTTTCTAAGCCAAATGCATTGATTTGCACATGAAGAGCAAGCAATGTACTCGGATTCGGCGGTGCTTTGAGCGGTTGTTGCTTGCTTCTTTGCATTCCATGAGAATGGTCCACTACCAAGTGAGAAAAGATACCCCGAAGTGCTCTTCATATCATCCAAGCATCCAGCCCAATCACTATCCGAGTAGGCCATTAATCTCATCACATCTTGCCTATCATACCAAACTCCAAAGTCTTGTGTTCTTTTTAAGTATCTAAGAATTCTTTTGGCACCTACAAAATGGTTTTGGGATGGTGCTTGCATATATCTAGACAAAACACATGTGGCATGCATAATATCCGGTCTTGATGAACATACATAGAGCAAACTTCCTATCATGCTTCTATATAGGGTCGGGTTTACCTTTGGTGTACCATCCTCCTTCTTGTATTTGTCTCCTTGGCTCATTGGTGTTGACATTGGCTTGCATTCATCAAGATTGAACTTTTTCAAAAGATCTTTGATGTATTTCTCTTGAGATATGAAAATACCCCTATAGCATTGCATCACTTCCACTCCAAGGAAGTAATTCATTTCACCAAGGCTAGACATGTCAAACTCTTTTTCAAGTTCATTTTTTAAAACTTCCACATTCTTTTCATTTTCACCCGTGACCAACAAATCATCCACATAGAGTGAGATAACAATCATGCCTTCTTCATTCCTTATGTATAGTGTTGGCTCATTTGGACTCCTCCTAAAGCCTTGGTAGGTCAAGTAACCATCAATCTTGCCATACCAAGCCCTAGGTGCTTGCTTTAACCCGTAAAGTGCCTTGTGTAGATGGTAGACTTTGTCCTCATGTCCTTGAACAATGAAGCCCTCGGGTTGCTTGACATAAACCTCCTCTTGAAGCACACCATTCAAGAAAGCCGACTTTACATCAAGGTGGTACACCTTCCATGACATTGAGGCCGAGATGGATAGGATGAGCCTTATGGTCTCCATTCTTGCAACCGGTGCAAACGTCTCTCCATAATCTACACCCGCTTGTTGTGCATAGCCTTTTGCCACAAGCCTTGCCTTGTGCTTGCATATTGTTCCATCCGGGTTGAACTTGGTCCTAAAGATCCACTTTACACCAATTGGTTTCTTGTTTTTAGGTTTAGAAACCAAAGACCAAGTTTCATTCTTTTCTATCATATCCATTTCAGTTTGCATGGCCTCCATCCACTCTTTCTTTTGCATAGCTTCTTGAGCATTGGTAGGATCACTCAAGGCAACATTGCACCTTTCATATATTTCAAGCAATGGCCTTTCTCCTCTAACACCATCTCCAATCTCCAATTCGGCTCCAATGGTCTCAAGTGCATCCTCCTCATCATCTTCATTTTCTTCATTATCATTGTCATTGGTTTCTTCTTCTTCATCATCCAACCGAGCATTATCTTCATGGACAAGAAGCTCCTCCTTTGTCCAATCCCAAACAGCATCTTCATCAATCCTCACATCCCTTGTTACCACAAGTTTCTTGGTTTCCAAGTTGAAAACCCTAAAACCTTTGGTAACCTCACTAAAGCCGACCAAGATGCCCACATTTGCCCTTTTGTCAAGCTTGTCTCTCATGTGTGGATGAACATGAAGAAAACAAACACTTCCAAAGATTTTTATGTTGTCCAAAGATGGTTTTTCTCCATACCATATCTCATAGGGTGTCTTGGACTCATTGGCTTTGGTGTATGCTCGGTTTTGGATGTAGCTAGTCATGTATATGGCTTCGGCCCAAAACTTCTTTGGCATGTTCTTCTCATGTATCATGCACCTTGCCATCTCCATCAAGGTCCTATTTTTCCTCTCACAAACACCATTTTGCTGTGGTGTGTATGGTGTTGTGAATTGATGCACCATTCCATTTTCTTTGCAAAAATCCTCCATAGCCAAACTTGTATATTCTCCACCATTGTCGGTTCTCAAGCACTTCATCTTTGCATTGCTTTGGGTTTCCACCATCTTCTTGAATTCCATGAACTTCTCAAGCACTTGTGACTTGGTTGTTAGAAAATATACCCAACACCTCCTTGAGTAGTCATCAATGAAGGTTAGGAAGTACTTACATCCTCCAATTGATGACAAACTCATTGGTCCACACACATCCGAATGGACTAGCTCAAGCTTCTCCTTAGCTCTCCATGAACCGGCTTTAAGGAATGGAAGCCGTGTGGATTTCCCTAGTTGGCATACATCACATAGGCCTTTCATCTCCTCAATCTTTGGCATGTCCTTCACAATGGCATTGGTGTTTTTCATGGCACCATAGCTAGAATGCCCAAGCCTTTTATGCCAAAGTTGAGAAATGGACTCCACTTTGGTTTTTAAGGCTTGTTCATTCTTAACTAGGTCCAATCTATAGCTTTTGTCCTTCAATGGTACCTTAAACAGCTCATTACCACAAGCATCATATATGATACATCCATCTTTTGCAAAATTTAAAGCAAAGCCTCTTTCTACCAATTGTGCTACACTAAGCAAGTTTTCACACAAACTAGGAACATATAGCACATCTTTTAAAATTTTGGTACCTTCCTTGGTGTTCAAGCACACATCTCCTTTGCCTTCTACTTTCATGAACCGACCATCACCAATCTTCACTTTGGTTTTGTAGTTTCGGTCAAGCTCCACAAAGCCATCCTTTTGGAAACTCATGTGGTGTGAGCAACCACTATCCACAAGCCAACCGAGACCACTACTTGTGACTTTAAGGCATGTGGCCACAAATAGGTTCTCGGCTTCTTCATTAACCACATTGGCTTGTTGTCTCCTTTGCTTGCATACTTTGGCAATGTGGCCTTTTCCTCCACATCTTTCACAAGATGCATCCGACCTCCAAAAACACTTGGATGGTGGATGTCCAAGCTTCTTGCAATGAGGGCAAGGTGGATGCCCTCCTCGGTTTTGATGGCTTTGTTGTTGTTGTTGTTGATTCCATCCACTTTTGTTGTTGTTTGTGTTGTTGTTGGTTGTAAAACCGGTTTGGTTGGTGTTGTTGCTCTTCCTTCCTTTATTCTTCTTTTTGTTGCCGTGGCCACCATAGAATGCACTCTCTATGGTCTCCTCCTTTCTAATGGCTCTCCTTTGTTCGGTTGCTTGAAGAGCATTGATGAGCTCACTCAAGGTTATTTCACTAAGATTTCTAGATTCTTCAAGGGAGGAAATCTTAGCTTCAAACCTTTCGGGTAAGCTCACCAATACTTTCTCTACTACCCTTTGATCGGTCAATTGCTCACCAAGGACCCGAATTTGATTTACCACTTTGAGCATCCTTTCCATGAAATCCTTGACAAGCTCATTCTCCTTCATCTTCAAGGTCTCAAACTCTCTTCTTAGGTTTAAAACTTGCTTGCATTTGCCGAGTTCTAGTATTTCCATGGAACTCCTCTTGAAGCTTTATCCAAACCTCTCTAGCACTTGTGCATGACATTATCCTTGTAAAAATGGAATCACTCATGGAGGAGTGCAAGGCAGTGAGGGCCTTGAACCCCTTGGCAACTTCGGCCTCATGTGCATTTCTTTGTGCTTGGGTTGCATTAGCTCTCAACTCCTCCACTACATAACATTCTTCTATGACTTCCCATAAACCAAAGGCTTGAAGGTAGGCTTTCATTTTTATACTCCAAATGGAATAGTTTTGGCCTTCAAACTTAGGTGGTGTTGGGGTTGCAAAGGATTGTGAGGCCATTTGAAAAAATGGTTTTTGAAAAGTTTTGAAAAATGGACACAAGAACAAGCTCTCGGGTGGTGGTGTTTTGGTGAGTTTCAACTAGTCTTTTTGGGAGGTTTTGGTTTCGGTTGGAAGGCTTTAGGTGGGGGATCCTCTCACAAATAAAATGGTCTAGGTTGAAAGCACACAAGGTCCTAAGAAATTACACTATGCTCTGATACCATGATGGAATTTGGTGTAGGTTTATGTTGTTGTACCCTAGAGCACAATCATTCAAGGTGTTAGTCAAGAATGATTGTTGTTGGTTCTTGGTTCTTGATTTTGTTCTTTTTTTTGGGTTTGTTTAGGTTTTGTTTCTGGTTTTAATGGAGGTTTAGGGTTCTTGAGAAGGTTGTTAGCTTTTGGGAAGAAGAAGAAACCAAAATGTTGTAGATGAGAGAAAGAGAGCCAAAAATGTTGTTTTTCAAAATCTGTTTTTGAATATTTTCTTTCTCAACGTTTTTCATTACAATTTTCATACTTTTAAATACATCAAAAAGACAATAAGGCATGCTGCCATATTGAGCAATAAATACAAAAGCATTAAAAGTAACCAACCAAGCCAAACTACCTCAACTAACTCTAATCAATGTGCTGGGCATGCAAGAAACCTTCTTTAATGGGCAGTTCAGCTTGTCTAAGGTATTTGAATTTGAAAACCAGCTCCATTTGACTTGAAAATTGGAGGGAAGCCTTTTTGAATATTAAACTATGTTCTACCCAAAAACCAGATAAAACAAAGTCCATTTACCCATTCAAAAGTAATCAAACCCGAGGCAGTTTTGCCCAGTTTTCTGGGCAACAACACTGCACAAGGGTCAGATTGTTTTGGGCTTAACTCAGCCTTCCCAGCTCCAAATTGGGCCATTCTTTTTTCTGCTGCTTCCTCTGCATATCTAGTTTATCATATCCAAAATTCAGCTCCAAATACCAAACCTACTTCAAACGGAATCCAAGGAAGTGGACTTATGTTGCTGGAAATACAATTCCAGCAACTAGACAAAAAAGTCCTTAAGCTAGATAATGAGCTTAGGGCATTACAAAAAGGATATTGTTCTTGAACATTACAAGATAAAATAAAATGCATAAACATAAACAATGTTTGGTCTTTGATGTTGCAAAGCAAAGAGTGCAAGTGTAACCGAACTACCTTGCACATTGTGGCAAGATCACCACATTTCAACACTCTTCTCACTCTTGCATCTTCCATGTCAGTATCAATAATGCAAAATAAAATAAATTCTCATCCAAAATCTCCCTCACGTGTTTCACTCAATCAAGGTATCGACACTCGTGTTTTCACACTAGTTTCGGCTTTTACCCTCTTTTAAGCTCACACACTCTTGCCTTTTTCCACTCAATGAATTATCTCAAAGTTCTAATTAAACACCCCAAAAACAGCAATTAGATCCCAAGTATGTTTTAATTAAACTTATCAACAAAACAGTAAAAACAAAAAAAAGCAATATCGAATGATTTAACAAATCCTAGTTTTCGGCCTTTCTAGGCAAAATAGGGCAAATCAATGAGAAAATTTTGGAATTTTTAAGAACTGGAAAAGATGGTAAGAGTTTAAGGATTCAAGAATAAAATTTAGGAAAAAGAATTTCAAACACGAACAAGAATCAAATCGAACAAAAATATAGAATATTGTTGGTTGTTGTTCTTGTAATTCAAGTTTTGTATCAATTCCTTTATCTAATTTTAATCCAAATAATTTAAGCACCCAAAATTCCAAATATCCAGCAGCAAAAATAATTCTCCAGCAACTCCAGATATGTAACAAATAATCAACAATGCAGCAGTTCAAAGAAATTTCTAGCAAACACCAAATTCAACAAACCAATTTTTTTTTTTTATTTGGCTTTTACTTCATCTCTCTTTTTTTTTTTTTTTTTTTTTTTTTTTTTGGTTGGTTTCACTCACAGAACATAAAACAACTGCAGTAACAAGAATCAAAACCAAAATTTTCAATTCCAACAGCAAAAACTCACGAAACCCGTGGCCTCCGACAACAAGAATAAAAATGTGCAGTTTTTTTTTTTCTCTCTTTTAATATCTGTTCGAATTTCCCCTTTTTTTTTCTTTTTTTTTTTTGAATATATGAATGCAAATATTGAAGACTAAAACAGTAAAGAAAAATCAACAAAAACCAAATTAACAAGAACAATGATAAAAGACAACCAACAAACTAGGAAACAAAAATACGATAAAACTAGGAAATCCTAATTCAACTAGGAATGAATTTTTTATTTTTTTTTAATATGCAGAACGTGTGTGATGATAGAAGCAATCTTAACTTAATGCTAAAATTTCAGATTAACACAAAAATAAATGAAGCAAATAAAGATATATCAAACCTGAACAAAACCAGTCTCTGATACCAAATGATACAAACCTAGTACGATCTGCTCCTAAATCTATATTATATTAGTCCGGATCTAATTATGTTCAAGTTTTAATGGTCACCTCAACCCCTAACCAACCTGTGATTAGAAATCTTGGTATATCGAAGACGCCACAATAAGTGATGGATGTCCTATTGATAAGTCAAAACTAAAACACTCATTCACTAATGGTGTTTTAGGTGTTCAAAAGAACAAAAAGAATTCAAACTCACAAATTAGTTTCTGTATAAAATTCAAGCCTGATTTCTCATTGAAAATAAGCCTTTAAATAGGCTAAGATTACAAAGCAAAAACCCTAAAAAAAAAAAATTCAAAACCAAACTCAAAGTGTGGAGAAAAAGAAAGTAGAGAAAAGGAAAGTGCCTAATTTTCCCTAGCTTCCTAAACTAACTTGGATTAATTAATTTCTTTATTTTGAATTAGGAATTAATTAATTTACAATTGAAATACTAAAATAGTAACTTTCCTAAACTTATTTGTCTCGCAAATAAATAAATAAAAATCAAAATAAAAGACTAATTTCCTAAAACAAAAAATCAAAATCAAATTAGGAAACTTGTTGACTAGTTTGATTACTAAGGTATCTTTGACCAATCTCCAGCTTGTTTGGACTCCAAATTAGCTTCCATATGTCATGTAGTATGCTAAATATGATTAATAATGATTTCCATACGTTGCCTCTTAATCACGTGATTTTTGACATTGGATGAGAGGTTTTAATCTAAGACGCCTCTGGTCACCGAGGATCGCATTGATAATTTGTTTCTCCACCTATAGTCAATTAGACACTAGGAGAATAGTTGTAGTCTTAGGATATGTTATAATAATGGATATGGTACGGTACATAGGGATATTATTGTTACACTACGAATACAATATAGGTTTTTTTGTATTTTTATTATTGATGTTTATAAATAATGATTCATAAAAATACTATTTTATTTACAAAGTGATGGACATTATTTGATTTTAATTTCTGTATCCTATGGTTTTTTAAATGATTATGTTGGAAAAAATCATGGATTTTGTAAAAGCTATTTACAAAATAAGGAAACTTTCAAAAAATAAAAGTGAAATCTTGAGAGAGAGAATTTTTTAAAAATAATATTTATTTTCATAATATCTTACTTATTTGCTTATTAAGCTCATTTCATATTTTGTATTTGAAGCTCTTACCTTCCCAAAAAGCAAATTCCTTCGAGTACCATCGGATCATAAGTAGAGTTATATCATGATGTCCAAACTGCTATGAACTGGTAAATGACAATGACTTTAATATTGAATCCGGTGTTGGCTTCCAGTTAAAAATATTTATTCTTACGTTAACGGAAAATATCAATACATTTAGGTTGCTCTGCCATAAAAACAATGATGTCAAGTCCTTCGATACAGAAAAATGGTGCGCGTTAAGCAATGTAGAAAAACGGAGAAGAAAAACAAAAGAAAAATCATGGTTTTTTTTCTTTTCTTTTTTTTTTTTTTCTTTTTTTTAATGTTAAATGGCTAGTGTCCAACATAAAGTGGGGGCCATTAGATAAACACACACACACACACACACACACACACACACACACACACACATATATATATATATAACACTTTGCCGTAGTGGGTTTTAACCTTACGGATTTTTTGTATACACCCAAAGATATGGTGGAACATGAGAGCATAATATAAGATAAGCATGCAAATTGAGTATATATTATTTTTTTGATTTCATATAGTTTTGTACCTTTGATTATAATGACATGCTTCAATCTTCGTTCATGACAAACATATTTCGAACCCATAACTGCTACACCATCCCTTAGTTCTGAAGTTCATAAAGCTAAAGAGATTATTTTCCCAGCAGCACTCATAGTTACAGTGACATTCGTAAGAGGTTTTAATCTACCAAGGGGTTACAAGAGAGACAAAGGCCCGCAGCAGGGAAGTGCGGTTCTAAAGAAAAATCCAGCACTCAGGACATTTATTATAGCAGACACCATGGCCATGGTGTTTTTCTACTACCTGTGCGTATAATCCACCAGTCCTTGGCAATGAAACAAGGCAAGAAAAAGGACTCTTCATGCTTCAATCTCGCATTCAACCTCATCATATTTGCCAGGATGGCAATACTAATTGTGTTTATGACAGAAATGTACACAGTTTTGGGAGTTCCCTACGGGCTTGGAATTCCCATTTGCCTCATTGTCGGTTATTGTTTCATGTTTTCCTTTAATAAGATGATGGGTCAATACCAAGGATAAGGGGCACACCATTGCAATTAGAACATTAAAACATAGACCAATGATTCCCATTGTTCTCAAACTCAGACAATAAAACCATGTCCTTAAATCCACAAAGTTTCTAACAGAACATTAGTTTCAGCACCTAGTGAAATAAAGAACACAAACAAGATAAACTCAAATTAATTGTTTTCTGAGTTCACAGTCATGACGGCTCATCTCTCTATACAGTAGTTGAAAAATGCTCTCATTCAAATGTATTAATATCATATGTACATGTGTAGGAGTATAATCCCTTTGAATGTTCTTGGATGACAGAACAAACAAGAACATTATCTTGTGGAATTTTAGCGAGTAATGCTTTTGCAGCCAACAGGGCTTGATAATACCTGATACTGTTCAGAAATAGAAACACCAAAACAGGCGGACTAATCATTTCTAAATAAATCAAAAACATGATTATTTCTAATTTCACCGAAGAAAAAAAAAACAAAAAAAGTCAGTTCTAACCTTAAGTAATCAAAAGGGTGTATGGAAGGTCAGTGCCACACCCACTAATAGCCCCTTTACCTAAAGAATGTGTGATAATGTTAAGTTCAGGCATATCATGCAAAATATTAGGCTACCTCCCACATTAAAATTATGATCTCAAAATACAATATGTATTGATATTTGCATATGATATGGATTACAGAACATTAAAAGAACTTGGTGCTCAAATTGTATAACAATCTTCAGGGAAGAAAAATATGATGGAAGAAAAAGTAAATAATTAGTAAAGTGCTAATAAACCAGAGATTCCATGCAAATTATGCATATCCTTGATGGAAGAAAAAGTAAATAATTAGTAAAGTGCTAATAAACCAGAGGTTCCATGCAAATTATGCATATCCTTGAAGATTTCACTAGCAATTATGCTCTTATGCATGATATGAGAGATGACTAATACCTGATATTACCTCTCATACAATCAGAAGCAGTCATTGCTTTTACAACTGTTTTAACAATCTCTGAATCTTTTGGTTGGGATCTAACCAGCAATACAGACAGCACTACAAGCAGATGTGGACATTAGTATCTCTTAAAGTTAAAATCCATCAAAAGTAAGCTTTAATCTATAAGGTAAAAACAAAAGGTAAATATAATTTAATAAGTAAATAGATAAACAAGCAAATCAAAAAAGGTATTTAATATGCTTATAACACAGTTTTCAAGATTTCCTCTTTACACCATAAGCATACATCCATTCCAATAAGATTAAATGATGTATGGAGCTAACTGTTATATAAGAGAGTCTATAGAGCTAACTGTTAGATAAGAGAGTCTTCAATTAGAGTAAAGAATCAGTACATGTTTTCATTTTACTCAAACTTTTATCTGCACAGCTCATCCATGCATGCAGGACCAGACCTATAGGTAATTAGATGAATGCCAAATGCAGAAGTCTTAAGGAAAAAAAACAACATTATGCTTCAATCTTGAGATAGATTTCAAATCTGGACCCAGTGAAAATGTATTATGCAATTGACTAAAGCCAGAAAAACCATCCCTATGATATTGGTCATCTGTCTGAAGGGCCTAAAATTTCACAGTTTAAAGACCAAAATTTGAGACTAGACCACCAAAACATAAATATATGATGATAATAAACTACATTTTATATATATATATGGTGGCTATTAACATTGATTACCTTCGAAGATGACATGAAGCAAAGCACTGAGCATGTATCCCATGGGTGCTTTTACATTCTGAGAGACAACCTGGCTTAATAGGCCGCCAATTTAGTTATACAAGCCCATTTTGATTGTTCTCTGGTTTCACAAAGGTCTGCAGGAGTAGCACGCCGACACCCGCAAAAGATATCAGCAGCAACACAGTTACCACTTAGAAAGAACTTCATGACTTTAACTAATGAACATGACAACATACAATGCACTGAAGACAAAAATGCAAACTGTATATTTTTTGATGCGAAAATCAACAGAAGGAAAACAAATTAAATTTATGTCTTACTTCTTAACTAACAACAATTTGGCTTCAACTTTCAAATCCAGCATCACCAAAAAAAAAAAAAAAAAACAAAGTTTGTACAAACAAAACAGCTGCAAAGATGTCACTATTCAGGATCAAATTTTAAGACAACATTGCATATAATATTATTGAATATCAAATAATTTTCTCATGGTAGTGAAGCTAGTTTGGAACAAATTCACACTCAGATCCTATATAAACAATAATGATCAAAATAAATTCATAAAATAGATCCACAACCAATTTAGTTTTAAAATACTAAACATGATATCAGACACTGTGGTACGGTTTCTTCTGCCCTTCAATTGATAGATTTCATGAGTACAGCACTGTCACCAAATCTATCTGGTAACTCTGGTTTCCAATCCTGTATAAAAAATTGCAGCAAAAAGAAAGAAAAGGTGAAGTATATATTAATAGACTTGTGCAATCAAGCTTAAGACATAGGTACATATCCATATAAGAGAGCAAATATATCAACCATACACAACCCCAAAACCAAAAATCAAATCAAAAGCACAAGAAACGACTTGATGCTTTATATATTTAGTATATTCTTTTGCGAACTTGGTGCTAACTGCTTATAAATCAATAACAACACAACAAAATCACAATTCCTATGGTGCAGGAAGACCCATTAATACAAGGAGAACAAAGAGGAATGGAATGGTTGCCTCTTACTAGGAAGATATAGTGTTAGGCTAAGGTCAAAAATAATTCAGCTACTTGATCCCAAAGAATTAGGATAACAATTATATTTCAATTAATTGTTGTCTAGGCTTGTGCAATACTAAGTCACTAACCAACTCTCAACACCTTCCATCTGAATTCTCAGAATTATGAAACAAATCCTCTGCTCAAATTTCCTAAGAAAAAACTAGATATGTATTTTGTACGGAAAAAATAGCAACAAAGGCTGATGGGCAAGCAATGAATAGATGTCCGCACAAATCAAGAAGTTTCTGTATTGAAGCATGTTACCATTAACGTGTGGCATTGGGAGATGTAGTTATATTTCTAAGATTAAACCATACTGGGAGCTTAATGCATTCACTTCACCTAAGCCACAAGGCCTTGTGATACAGCAAACCGCCAAAACTCACCCAAGATTGCCATTTTACCACATAACCACTGAGGATAAGAAAAGTGGGAGAAGTCAAGCCTGTAGCAGGAATGTCAACAAGCTGACTAACCAGAACAGGGTCTGACTGGCTCAGATAAAAGTATCACCAAAAACATGGCCTCATCTTTATAAAGTGTTGAACAATGAACTGTAGCAGCTTTAGAAAAGAGAAACAAGTATCAACTTGGAGGGCTGTTGACCATCTACAGACAGCATTAAGCATCTTAAAACACTTTTGGCTCAGCATTACAAAAATACGATACAATAAATTCTTGCATTAAGATCTCTAACTCTTACATATGTCACAGAGAAGTTCCAACTTCCAACATTGACTGTAAAGATTCTTTTTAATAGTCCTGGTTGCAATCAAATCTTTTGAACAATATATTCATTTCCAGCTATAAAGGATACATAGATGCCAAAAGTGGGTAAAAGAACATAAAAGGAAAAGGAAAAGGCTAATGTCATCTAAACATATTAATCATAACAAAGCAATTGGCAAAAAGATTTTCCAACTGATAAATGATACCGAACAAAGAGTAAACACAAAAATGGATGAATGAAATAATTTGACATGAACCATTTAAAAAGAAAAAATTGTAAACAGATAAGGTCACCTTATTCCTAGGCCACCAAGGTATTGGCTCCATAGATATGTCATATATTCAAGAATTCTAGTCTGACAGTATTTGGTCAAGAACACTTGTCCCCATACCCAATTCACCAATTATTTTATTAAAGAAGAGAACCCAGGATCATTGTCAAAGACTCCACTCGACATTGCCATTGGAAGAACTTGTGAAGCTTCTCCTCCCTTTCCCAAGTCATATAGGCCCTCAATCAACATATTGTAAGCAGTCTCGTTAGGAAAACATCCTTTATCCAACATCTCCTCTAAAATTCTAAAACCCTCCTCTGCTTTACCAAAATTACAGAAGCCCTTTATTAGCATATTATAGGTGAACACATTAGGAGCACACCCTTTTTCCACCATGTCATCCCATAACCTACCCACCTCACACAACTCCCCTTTGTCACACATTCCTGAACAGGTATGTTGTAAGTAAGACCAGCCGGAATTGAACCCTTCTCAAACTGATCAAATAATTTCCTTGCCTCCCATATTTTACCCTGCTTACAAAGCCAATGTATAATTGTACTTGTAATCGCACTATCAGGGGTACAATTCTTCTTCAAAAGCCTTTTCCACAACAAACAAGCATCTTCCACCTTCCCCTGATTGCATAGTACATCAATCACCTTGCAACAAAGTGCTGAGCTTGGTATATACTTCTTCTCATATCATCCAGCAAGTTAAGTGCTTTACCAGACTTGTTTTCTTTACAATAAGCTTCAATCATAACCCCATAAGTAACATCATTTGGGTCAATCCCATTTTCATCCATTTCATCCATCACCTTAATAGCATCAGCCAATTTCCCCCGCTTAATGTACCCAATCATCAAAATGGTATAGGCAAAGGCATCAGGTAGCAACCCTCTAACCAAAATTTCAGTAAAAACCCTTTTGGCACCAACCATATCACCCCGTGAAACATATCCACCCATAATGATTGTGTAAGTGACCATATTAGGGACCATTCCCATGGCAGGCATTTCATCCAACAACTTAAGAGCACCACCTATGTTATTGCTGTTGCATAATGCTTTAATCAAAATGTTACAAGTAAACAAATTGGGCACCACGCCAAATCTCTTCTTACAATTTACAAACACCAAGGGTACCAAAACATAGCACTTGTTTTGAACCAAAGCATTCAACAAAGTATTCAAAGATCTCACAGAACGCTGGACCCTGAAATATTCAATGCATAGAAAGGTTTTCAACGAAAATTTTGGTTGACCTGCAAGGTCATAACTACAAATGATGGTGATAAAAAGTTCTTTACCGCATTTTCATTGAGATTTGTGTAGGCAGGAGAGCAGGGACTCGACTTCTTCAAAAGCCCGGGCTCGTGAGAGACGTTGGATGATGGCATGGTAAGTTTCGTAATTATGGGAAAAACCTGGGTGGAAGTTTCCAGCATAATGGAAGATTTGGAGGGCAAGGTCAAGATTCTGCTGGCTAGTGATCATTGAGACAAGGCGCTTTGGGTAGAGGCGTTGGGGCCAGGGCTTGATTGGGGGAGCGACAGTATATGATTCAATGGATAAGGAACAGATGTTGATGGTGACACCAGTAACCTACTGCAAAAATGAAGTGGCCAAGATCTTGGGCAAGAGGACATGATGGCAGTGGACGTGATAACGGTGACACAACATACTGTGTCCCTAGTTCATTAACTTCTGTTTCTTGACAATCTATGAAAATCAAACTTCGAGATCTAAGAAACCCAAAAGTGATGATTTATTCAAATCTGCAACTAAGAAAGTAAAATGATTAACTGAACTTTTGATGCATTATATCCACACACGTTAAGGTAAATCTAAAGGGGTAAATCATAAAAACCAAGCATTCTTGTTAGAGAAATGGCACTTAAAAAAAATAAACTCAGAACGAGAATTTTCCAGCAAAAGCTAGACCAACTAATGGCCACAATGTATTGACAGATTATTTTTCCTTTATTAAGTCAATGCAGGAATCGAAAGAAAATTAACATGTCAGAACTCCAGGTGTTTTGAAATCTACGGATGTCAAGTCAAAACACCAATAAAATTAGCAGCAGCAATAACCAAAATGAAGCAATTACCACCTATTGCTCCATCACCACCATAGTGCACACTAATAGAAGCTAACAAGCGTTGGCCCTTTCCCTCACACAGCCAACACACAAAGAAAGCAAAAAAATAGAAACGACTAAAAAATCCATGCAGTAAATAAATTTAACTAAGAACAAGGCATAAGAACATAAATCATTTAGTTGGTGAGACATCAATTGATGAAGGATGAAAGAAAGAAGATAGATACTAATAGAAAACATATAAATTTAGGATGGGTCAAGAATTAATAGAATGTAAAGCAAGGTCTACAAACATGATTTACAAGGCACTTTTCGTACATTTTTTAATTATACTATTAAAGCAATGCACCACCATTGAATTATTTCATATTAGTTTCTTTAAAGAATTCCTCCGAAAACCATTTCTGGATATCTGTTAGAGAAAATGGACACTTCGTAGGGAAGCAGGAGGAAAAAGAGAATCCTTAAAACAAAACAAAAAAAGCCTTGGGCACAACTAAACTAAAATAGTTCACATGTCTGAATTTCTGTTTACATCCACAACAAATCCTATCAACTGTCATCCATCCCTATTAATAAAAGTTTCAAACTCTCAATCTTTTCCACATACCCATGGAGAAAATTAAGCCACAGTCCTATATATGCACTGGTAGCCTATAAAAATACTTTTTACAAAACTAATAAGGCTTACGAAGCCTATAAGTTACCATGTAAATATAAATATATTTACCAAAACCAAAAAAACATAAACATATTCACCTAATTCAAACCAAAACAATATTACAATACTATCTAATACAAACCAATATAACCACAATATCTGAAGCAACATACAATCATAAATAGCAAAAAATAAAATCTCTAAGTTGAACACGACAATGTGGATGGACTACTTTACTCTTGCAATCTATTCACTTTTTTTTTTTTTTTTTTTTTTTTTTTTTGGTTCTTCTGTTAGTTGGTTGTTCAAAATGATAAATTCCATGGAAAGTTCACGTTGTTTACCCACTTCGGCATAGAAAAATTGGAGAAAATTATAAAAAATAAAAAATAAAAAAATAAAAAAAATAAAAAAGTAAAAATTATCTTGATGTGGGAGAGGATGGAATACTCGAGGAATCTAGTGAGAGGGGAAAGTGTTTTCTGTTCCAAACGGTGATGAGGAATCTATAACTGCCTGGCCTATATTATCGAAAATCCCCATTCAATTTCAGGACTATCCTCCTCAACGAAAATTTCTTAATAAGCAAACAAACTATAAATATATATATATATATATAACAAATAATAAACGATGGTTCCTTTGATTTTCACCGTTTCTGGGGAACCCAAAAGAACAAAGATTGAAATTTGTTTTCTTCAAGAACGATACACTTCAGAAGAACAAGATAAAAGATACCCAAATGAGAAAACTGAAAGAGGTGGAAAACTCAACCGAAAAAAAAAAGCATCAAGAACCACTATTGGAGTCATTGCAATATAAACATACACCAGTTGGAAAAATGTGTATTAAAGAGTGAAACAAATCACCGATTAATAATTAAAACCCCAAACTTAATCTCATTTTAAAATATTATATATATATATATATATTAAGCGAAAAACAAGAAGAGACGACATAAGAATGAATGGTAGTTCCTTTAGCTTGTTGTCTAACAACTGCTACAGCCTAATAAAATCCTCCTGATAAATCAAACGGAGGCCTGAAGGAGACAAAGTAAGAAGCGGCTGCAGAAGAGTTTCCAGCGCTCTGTTTTTCCAGTCTTCATCAGAGGATGAATTCAATTTAGAATTTGATTTGAGGTATTGGATTTAGATTTTAAGAGAGTCCATACAAATCTAATGATATTCAATTTAAATTTTGATGGATTTTATAAAAGTTCATTAAAATTTAGATGTATTCAATTAGGATTTTATAGAATTCTTTTAAAATCTGATGGTATTTAAAAGTCATTGATTTTAAAAGATTTTAAAAAATAATGTATTTTAATGGATTTGAAAGAATTTTAATAGGGAAATTATGAAGAAAATTGTTAATATGAAATCCAGCTTTAAATTTAAAGATTTTATTGGATTCTTATAAAAACTTTATGACTCATGTAGAATTCTATAACAATCCATCAAATTCTTTAAAGTCTATAATTCATTTTAAATCCATCAAATTCTAAATTAAATACATCCCTATAAAACAATTTGAGAAAAATGCCAAACTCCTTGTATTTAATTTTTTAAGGAATAGAAAATTCTTATATACCACTTTTCTTTTTTTTCTTTTTTATATGGCGCAAATTGTAATAACATTCTGGACAATTTTGGTTTTTGTTAACTAGCTTTTTTTATTATTATTCACCAAAAAAATAAATAAATAACACACCCTCCAAACTGAAAGATGAAGGGTTATCTTTTAAGTTAAATAATAAAATTTATTTTTATTTTTATTTTTTCATTATAACAATCTTTAATCTAAAGATGACTTTTTGAATATGGATGTAAAGACTATAAATTAATTTATGCAAAAAAAAGAAAATTAGTCAGGTGAAGTTGGTAAATTGATATAATAGCATGAAAATCTAATGCTACATTGAATTAAATTAATATATTGAAAAAAATATTCAATTTGGTTTTCCATATTTAAAAAAAAAAATGTCAACATAAAAATTCATTGTAATTGTTTTTTATAGAAATTAGCAAAAAATTCCCCAATCACAATTTCTTATGCAAACGGCTATAAATTTTTAGTTTTTGGTTGAAGCAATTTTTATGTGTCAATCCTTCAACACAACATTATTATTATTATTATTATTATTATTATTATTATTCTTATTATTATTGTTGTTGTTGTTGTTGTTGTTATACTTTTCGTTATGCTATAAGGCATTTGTTGTTGTTGTTGTACTTTTCTTTATGCTATAAGACATTCATATTTCAGAATTTTTTTTTTTTTTTTTTTAAGTATTCTGTAAGAGTGTGCCCATGTATCTTAACTACAGGGGCTGTAATACTCTTAACTATGGTAGTTGTAATACTCTTTGGCCTCATCTCACATGCAAAATGGGATTAAACATAAGAAGGTAAATTGGACTGGATGGATGTATTGGATCATTTCTTCATTATTATTTAACACTCTCTACAAGATGACATCCTGGTTGATAAAGGAAAAGGAACACCGTGTATTTGGATGCAAAAACGTTGGGCCAACACATTACTAAATTCATTTATCCAGTAATACATATTATTACATATTATTGTTTGAAAGATTAAAATAACATAAAAACACAAATACAAATATTTGAATCTTTAAATGAATAATTGAGTTATAAGTAAGAATCAATATAATATTATTTTATAAATAATTTAGTACCATTATTGACTTGTATAATGGTAATATAAAAGTGTGAACATGTGCCATGACACATCCATAAACACCATCAATTGGTTTGTAATTTGTAGCTCCTTGCTATAAATTATAATTAATGGAATCAGCAACTTAATACTAAATGATGTTAAATAGACTTAGTTAACTATACTAAAAGTGCCAATAAAAGGTTAGATTGCACTTATGTAATTTTTTTTTAATTTTTATTGATTTTTTAAGCATATGATGTTATTATTTTTTTTAACATTATTAATTTTGGAATTAAAATTCTAAATTTTTAATGGAGCAGCACCAAATGAAATCAAAGTTCCAGGCTTACTACAGTGAGTGGGAGATTGTTGGATTTTTACTGTTGGAGTAAGCAAATCCATTGATAAAGCTCGATTAATAATGAAATGAAATATCTTTAGAATAACTCATTAAATAACAGAGTCTATTTAACTAGTTATTAAAAAATAAGAAAGAGCTCATTAATTGGGTCCAAGGTATTATCAAATTCCAGAAGTATTTAGTATTATATTCATATATTTCTTACTAACCTCCAATCATATAAGATTGTAGTACTATTTTCTAATAATTAATAATTTTAGTAGGAAAATCAAACACCTTAAGAGAAAAACAGAAACTGTAAAGTTTCAATATGTTTTTTAGATTAATCTTTTTATTTTTTTGTGATTGGGTGTATCCATACCCAGATATGTTACATAGAGAATAGTTTGAAAGGTTTTGTGGATTCAAAAAAATATTTTCTATACTAGTACGATTAGTAATGGATAATGAAATTATATTTATCATATACTTTATTCAACTGTATGATTATT
Source organism: Ziziphus jujuba (assembly GCF_031755915.1). Taxonomy (NCBI): domain Eukaryota; kingdom Viridiplantae; phylum Streptophyta; class Magnoliopsida; order Rosales; family Rhamnaceae; genus Ziziphus; species Ziziphus jujuba. Next base: position 4,111,753 of record NC_083381.1, on the reverse strand, counting down.
GACTTCTGTCATATGATTCAAACACTATATCCACCTTATGTTGGCCACCATTTGCCATTTAACCCAAAAATAACAAAGTTTCTGTTTCGTTTTTAATCTCAGATTTCTTATTTTGGTTTTAGTATTGGTCTCTAATTCAAGACCCATGTTGATCATCATTTGACATGTTACATAAAAGATGACCAAGAATATATTAAAAACCAAAATAGAAAAATATCTCTCATTTACAATGCATATTAAACATTGTTTTTCATGTTGAATGAGAGATGAGCAAGAATGTAGAAAACCAATATATAAAATGGAGGGAGAATGTATAAAACCAATATAGAAAAATGGAGAAGGAAAACAAAAGAAAATTTAGGTTTTTTTGTTGGGTTAAATCACATGTGGTCTTCAACATAAACTGGGCATTAGATAAAAACTATATATATAGTTAGTCTCTCATCAAACCTTGATGGATTTTTCATCATGACCTCCTTTTCAACTTTTGAATTTCTTTAAGGGCTGAAATTTAAAGATGTATTTGAAGTTTATAAGAATTCTGACAGAGTTCACTTTATTTTTCTGAGATTTTAGTACTTCACTAGACTTATATAAAACTACAAATATATCTTTAAATCTTAGTATATAAATATATCCAAAGATTGAAAATTGAAGACATGATAGAAAATCCATCAAGATGTCTTAATGAGAGATTGAATTATTTTACTAGTCTCCAATCACATAAGATTTTACAAATTATCTTTTAGTAATTAAGAATCTCAATAGAAAAATCAAATACTTTGAGAAAAAAACAAAAATTGTGAGGTTTAGCGTGTTTTTCAAATTCACTTTCTTTTTCTTTTTTCTTTTTTTTTTTTTTTTTTTTTTTTTTTTTTTTTTTTGTGATTGGGTGCACCCATATGTAAATATGTCATGTAAAGAATAGTTTAAAAGGTCTTGTTGATTAAGAAGATATTTTCTACATTGCTATAGGTTAGTAATGAATAATGAAAATATATTTATTACATATTTCATTCGACTGTGCAATTTCTAACCTCTACTACCATTTAACCCAAAAATAACAAAATTTCTCTTTCGTTTTTCATGTTGACTTCTTATTTTAGTTTTAGTATCATCTCTCATTCAAGATGCATGTTAATCATTGTTTGACATGTTGAATGAGAGATGACCAAGGATATATTAAAAACAAACATAGAAAAATATCTTTCATTCACCATGCATATTAAATATTGTTTTTCATGTTGAATGAGAGATGAGCAAGAATATATAAAACCAATAGAGAAATATGGAGAAGGAAAACAAAAGAAAAATCATGTTTTTCTGTTGGGTCAAATCACAAGTGGTCTCCAACATAAAGTGGCATTAGATAAAAACTATATACACAATCACCCTTTCATCAGATCCTGATAGATTTTCCATCAAGACTATCTTTTCAACTTTTAAATTTCTTCAACGATTGAAATTTAAAAATATATTTGAGGTCTATAAAAATTCTGATGTGGTTTACTTTGCCCTCCTACAGTTTTAGTATTTCACTAGACTTATATAAACCACAAATATATTTTTAAATCCCAGCCTATAAAGATATCCAATGATTGATAAATAAAGTTCTAATAAAAAATTTATCAAGATGTCCCAATGAGAGGTTAACAATACATATATTTATATATATATATATAAATAATTTTGCTAAGTGGCTTGTACCTTTATGGTAGATGTAACACCTCGCTTCTACTGGAAAATTTGTCAATTTCTGTGAATATTATCCCCAATTTAATCATCGAATTTAGACAATATAGGATTTTTGTTTATGCTTCTTCAAAGGAAGGGTTTTAATATTCTCACTAGACTTACATGAAACTATAAAAACATTTTTGAATTTCAACCCATAAAGATATCTAAAAACTGATAGATGAGATTCTGATGAAAAATCCATCAGGATAGGATATCCTAATAAGAGACTAACAGTATTTATGTAAATATAATTTTATTATAGTAGATTTGCACCTTTATTGTAGATGTAACATCCTGCCTCCAGTAGCGAACTTATTTTTTCAAATGATGATGTGTGTACTCTTAAGAGTTCATATGAAACAAATAAAAAATTTATTGGGAACAAGATCGGCTCTGGGATTTTGGGGGCCTTTGGCCAATTTAAAGGTTAGTTTTTTGTATAAATATTTAAACTAAATAATGAATACAATAAATAAAAACAATATTTTTTATTAAATTAAAAGATTCAAAATTATAATAGTAATAATTCTAAAAATTCACTTTAAAAAAATAAATTAAAAAAAAAAAAACTGACATGTTCAAATGGAGGCTGCCTAAATGAAGATCTTTTATGCGTGAACAATTGGCTTGGAATGGGGGGGCACACGTTGAAAAACAACACCATTTTTATAATTAATACTAAATATTATATTTGGTAAAAAGCAGAATATGATGGAAAGATTTAAAAGATAAAGAAACTAAAAAGGTTAAAATTTTGATAGAGATTGATATATTGTGTATATCTAACAAACAAACTTTAATCACACCAAAATTATATTTTTATTGGAAAAATAATTATAATTATAATTTATTTTTGTAAATTATAATATCATTTATAACTATTAATTACTATTAATAAGAAAACATAAAAACATAAAATAATGAAAGGGACCATCGTTTATTATTATTTTTATCAAATATTTAGTATTTCTATTTTCAAAACTATTTTAAATATTTAAAAAAAATTAAAATATATAATCTGAATAATGGGCTGACCAAAAAAGCAACCTGTATCATTGCACACCAAACTCATCAGGGCCGGCACTGATTGGGAACACTTTTACGGGATGGACAACTCGGTGGCGTGAATGTCCACAATTCTCACGCGTACGAAAAATAATAAAAAATCAAAATCAAAAGAAAAGTTGAATGATAGGATTTGATATAATTAGATCACAAAACCGCGTGAAGGGGGAAGAAATTACTGCTGAAATGCAAAAACAATTAATGAATATTAATCCATTATATTTTTACTTATTTATTAAGCTCTTTCATTTCATGTATCTCGGTCACCAAGTGCGATCCATAGATCTCTAGTAATTTGACCACTCAGGATCTTTGCCAAAAAAATAGCAAAAGAAAATGGAAAGACCTTAATCGTCTCCCTCTTTAATTTAATTTATGCCCAATAAACCAATTAGGCATTTTTTTTTTATTTAAAACCCACCTATTTAATGGGTTTATTTTAAATAACCAAAAATTTGTTTATTTGCTCATGCTTTATCCGGATGCAAGCATAGTTTTAACTTTTACTGTACATTTATCTTAAATGGGACCCACTTTAGACCAAATATAAATGGGACCCACTTTAAACACTGTTGTTTTGACTTAATCTTGAAGTTAAAGAATAATATTAAAATAGTCACCTTCTTGATTATATTGGTTTTATTTCGTTTTTTGTGAGTAAAATTTAAATAGAGACATCTGGATAAATTTACTTTACCTCATGTTTTGTATGCAGCTGGCTTTCACTTGAAATAATGAAAAAAAATATATTATTATGTGATCTGGTTGTAAAATGGTGATAAATTTGTATATGTCTCTTTAGTATTTTTCAAATGGCTCATAGTCTTTAAAAAAAAAAATAAATAAATAACTCATCGTTGCCATGTGACTATACATATTAATTAAAACCAAAACCTATTAAGTGCTGAAATGAAAACCTATAGGACTTGCTATATTATTTAGGATCTGGGAGTTCTAAATTTGGGATCTTTAGGGTGCCTATTGTAACATTTTCTTTTTTCTTAACTACTTCTCAGTATACAAATTAAGAATGGCTAAAATAATGTCAGATCCAATATTTGAGATACAAATTTTGAAAGAAAAAAAAAATCAGATAAAACCTTAAAAATATAGATAACTCTTGAAATTGTTTCAATCATTTTATGCATATAAAAATCAGTTGTTAATTATTTAAAGGGCAAAGATTAAAAATGCAATAGCAGCCTATATGAGTGTAGTGAACTAACATGTATATTCTCTAATCCAGGATCATATGCTAAAATTCTATTGTTCGTCTTTTTAGCGCATGTATGCGCTTAGTAGTGCCTATAGGTTGTTACTAGACTTTTAACTTAAGATTGAACGCTCCCCTTCTTGTTTAGAAATCTAGCATTCATCAAGATAAAGACTGAACTTAGGCACTTATTGAAGGAGAACAGGAGGAAGAGTGGGCAGCACGGTAAAAAACCTTTGAGTATGGAATTTATTTACTTTATTGATTGAGTGAAGTTATGGTAGTTCAATCTATAAAGGAAGGACAATCGATCGCACTTGGAGCAGAACCACCTAACGGTGACTCTTTACTCCTTCAAGACTTGCTTCTTATTTTTCTTTCACCCTTCACCCCCTTTTATGTCGATAGGGAGCTACAAGCTCGGTCGAAAAAAGAATTGAATTGGGTTGAGAGAAGTTTATGAATCGAGTAAACAAAAAAAAGAAAAAAAAGAAAATCATAAATATAAATGAGCAAGGCAAATTACTATATTATTAGTCAAGGATCATGCAAGTCTTACTATATATATATACATATATAAAGAGTGTCTAGGATAAGGACCGACCACATGACTTTCATCAGGACCAAAAATGTGATGAAAATGGGACCCATTGGATTTTCACATCTGGCAGGAATGGTCCAGATTAAAGCTTCCTCACATGTGAGAATTTTGGCCAAATCTGGCATTCCCGCTCCCAACAGCTCACATTCCCGCTCTAACCAGCTCGAAACACCTTTGCCAAAATTCCCAATCACACCAGCTTGCACCACCCTTGCGAACCCACCAGCTCGCTCCTCTTATACTCTGCTTCCTCTTCTCCTCTTCTAGTTCCAATCCAACCGTTCCAACCACCATTCGAGGCTAGAGAAACGAATGAAAATTTGAGATAAGCTTCAAATTTGCATTCAGAGAAATGAATGAAAATTTAGTTATCAAAATTCCATAAGCTTCATGCTGTAATCCTTACCCACCAAATAAGGATGGAACTTCAGAAGATTATAAAAATAAAAAATGGCAATGCTAAAACAAATAATCGAATTTGGCCAAGTTCCCACAAAGGGTTTTCCATTTAAACCCAACACCTACAAATCGAGACCACAAAGATTCAAAATTTCAAATCCCAATTTCCACGTTAACCCATTAACCAAACAGAGCAAAAAATGAAAACCCATCAAAATTCTAATAAAAGTATATAAAATTTTCCATAAAAACAAAGAAACATAAAAGAAAAAAGATTTGGGAGGTGGGTGTTAGTAAGAGTTTGTTTGTTACCTGGGTGGCCGAATGATAAAGTTAACGAGCTGCTCCATATAGATTCAGGATGATGAAAATGGTTTCTTTCTCTTTCTCTCTCTCTCTCTCTCTCTCTCTTTGAGCTGTTATAAATTAATAATAGTTCCAGCCAGTGCAGAATGGCTGGAACGGGGGGGCTGAACGGCTTTCCCACGAACTGGAGATCGGTGCCTTGCAATGTCATTGGAATGGTGGAAGTGTGGAAGCAGAGGAGAAGAGAAGAGGAAACTGCGAATGGGAAACGGGAGATTTTGCCAAAGTTCTCACGTGAGAGTTGCAATTCCATCTGGACCATTGATGCCAGGTATGACAATCCAATGGTCCTTATTCTATCACGTTTTTGGTCCTGATGAAAGTCATGCGGTCGGTCCTTATCCTAGACACTCTCTATATATATAACATGCGGTCGTTCAATTAATTAGTATTGATTTTAGGTAATTATCCTTTATATTTGTGGCTCTCAATTGATGCAATATGGTTTTTAGGTCTTTTTACTATTTTTATCGGCTTTTCAATTAATTTGTGTTAATTTTATAAATTTACTTTCTATATGTGTAGTTCTAAATGGATATGATATGATTTTTAGGTAATTTTATTTTGCTTACTCTCTAGTTAATTAATATTGGTTTTACATATTTATCTTTTATATTTATGACCCTCAAATGGATGCAATATGGTTTTTAAAAAGTCATCTTTCTAATATTTCTCCTTTTTTTTGGGCTTTATTTTCATTTTCCAGTTAGAATACTTTTTAGATTGTATTTAATTTCATATGTTTAAGTAGTGTATAGATTTTGTATTTCTCTACTCCATTTTCATAATTTAGTTTGAAATATTTTTTATATTGTATTTCATTTTATATGTTTAAGTAGTGTATAGATTAAGAGGTAGGATTAGACAGATTTATTAATAAAATCTAAAGAATGTTTAGGATATGCATGCCTTTTGTATGAATTCTTCTTGAAAATATGAATATTAAAATCTTTTACATCATTTAATTAATATTTTTAATAATAATTTAACATGATTATTGATTTAAAGCACATTGCACACACCTAGTGTGAGAGTCACTTTTGCTTATTCCGAAGTAGATCTGTGACCCCTAGCATATGTTAATGTCTTACCCTTTTGCAAAAGAGATATTAAATCACCAAAATTTTTGTGAATATCTATTTTGCATGTCAACATCGATCTTTGGCTACCAAGTCTCGGGGTGCAACTTACATATAAAAAAAAATTAAAAAAAAAAAAAAAAGAAAAGAAGAAAAACTCAATTTTTTCAACATTTATCATATTTTTTAAGGAAACGTTCCCAAAAATAGATAACCGTTGTCGTATATATTGCTTTGGACCCTCCAGCTTTAACAATAATCTTATACAATTCAGGAACAGTTGTTTAATATTTAATTTACAAAAAATATAAATAAATAAAAAGAAAAAAAAGAGAGACACCAACAAGAATACGTTCATTGCAAAAACAAACATAGAAATTCCACCCTAAACCAAAAGAGATCACGAAATATTAGAATAAAATCTCATGAAACCCAAATCCCAAATACACTTAAAAAACAAAGAAGAAAACCAAAAACATAAATAAATTCATATATATATATATATTATAAATTCTAAATGAAGCAAAGAAACCAACCATATCTACAATGCAAAATGAGAAGCTTTTATACAAATCCATTGTCGAGCACATTTGGACCTTCCACATATGTAAAATTTTAAGTCGCATCATCAACTTACACACTTCATTGTCATAATTCACACTCCTCTATTTATAAAATAAAGCAGAAAAAAGAAATTTAGAATCCTAATTGACTATAATGATATTTAAAAGATTTATCCAGCAAAAACTATGAAAATTAAAAGAAAATACCAAACCTATAAGACACGGGCACTTTGTAATCTCATAGAATACATCACCTAGTTATCCACCGACCTACAAAAGCAAGTTGATAGTGAAAATGTCGCTAGACATTCAAGCAACAGAGAAATGGCAATGGCTAAGAATTATTAAACTTACTAGAACAAGAATCTCTTGCAAAAATTAGACCCACTAATGGCCAAAATGTAAAACTTCCATTCCACTATCAAGTTGGTGCAGGAATAAGAAAGAAAATCAACAGGATAGTGCTCCAAGTGTTTGGAAATATATGTATATGTCATGTCAAACACCAACATAATAAGCAACAACAACAATAACGAAGCAATGACCGCCTGCTACACCATGACTGTAAAGAATTAAGAGAAATAAAAGGCTTTGTTCTACCCTATTCTTTCATTGATGTACAGAGAATTTAAATACAATTGGTACAAATAGACAAATCATGCATGAGAATATATTATGATGCTGAGATTGTAACAACCCGTATTAAAATACCCCTGTTATACAAGTTTGACCAGATTTGACTAAGTGGACAGTATGTGGGTCCAAGGTTGATTTTTTTTTATAGTTAAGATTTTTGGTTTGACTGATGTATCATTGTGTAGAGCTCATCGATACGAGTTCGTAAACTAGTGGCACGACAAATTCTTAGTTACGGATAAAAAGTTGTGGTTCTATAAAATTTCAAATATCAGTTTTATATCAATGTACAAACCAATCCCAGATTTTTTATCTATTAGTAAACCAAGGCTCTATATAAATGTTGGGAAGCATGCCCCATAAGAAACAAGTCCTAAAATACCCATTTTGTCCGTCAAACACCAGAAATTTTTCTCTAGATCCATGGATTAGGACCGGGTCATTTCGAACCCATTTTACGCCCAACCGGATCATTGCCTTTTTGTCCAAATCCGACCACCATCATGATGCACCCGCGAGCCACCCTTGTTACTCACCTCCAGACAACCACGCGGTCCAAATTTCAGGCCAAACTGCCTACGGATGTGCTGAGATCAACCGTTTGAATTAGGCTGTAGCCGTTTGGCATTTTCCAACTGTTTGGCCATTTTTCGACCATTCGAGGCCAACCCATACACCTCTCCCCCATTTTTTGGACCCTCTAAACTCATTTCCATGCTCCGTTTGCCAAGATTCCTCACCATTTGAGAGACACATCAACGTGGAGTTTGGCCAAGTTTTGCGATAAGTTTTTCGACCACCGATAACACTTTTGGACTGAGGTGAGTACACCATTGCATTCCTTATCTCTTGGGCTTTCCATGGATATAAAGTTTGTGAATTTTAGAGGTCATATGATAATTGTTTCCATTTTTGGATCAATTAGTTAAATACGGGATAAATTCGGACTATATTTGGACAACATTGGTCAAATTGGACAAAACTGAAGTTAGATTAGTGAAATTAGATATTATTAGAACCTATTAGAACGTTCAATTTTAAAATATTAGCCTTTGGGTGAAAAGCCCCAATTTTGGATACTGGGTCCTAAGGGTACGTAATATAATTGGACCAGTTAGTGTCCAATTTGCGTAATTTTATTGTTGAACAAATTATTTTAAGATATTTGGTGTTCATAAATGTCTTTGGTTTAGTTATTTGAGCTTGAGAGATATTTTATTATATTACAAGCATTCAAGTTGAACTTGGAGGGGATCCTGCAAGAAAGCAAGAGTAAGCATCTGCAATACAGTGAGTGGTTATATCATTTTAAAATGTTTAGGGTATATAATAGAATATATATATATATATATATATATCTGGTTTTACAATTTTACATATATACCATTTGCTTGAAATTATGCATATATAAATATATGTGTTATCATTTTATGTGACTTTTGACAATATTTTAAATGGTTTCCAATTCTAATGAGTTCATAAATGGGCTTGTGATATTTAAATATCTTGGTATTTGAATTGAGGTTTTGAATCATTTTGGAAAATAATTGATTTGAGAAAACATAATGAAAATAATATGATTTTAAGCATGTTTCAGTATTTTACAATTTTATGTGCTTAAAATTGATTTATGGTGATATATATTTCACTGTAATGTTTCTAATTTTAGCATGAAATGATGATTTGAAAATTTTAAAATATTTAAATAAGCGGTTGAGTTTGATTATTAAATTATAATTTATGATATAGTATTGTTTGGAAAAGTATGATCTCATAAGATTATTTTACGGACACTGTATTGTTTATTTTTAATTGATCTACCATATAGTTCAGTGTTTCGGATCAGTATTATATTATAACATGTAGGTTTGCCACGGTAACGCAAGGTTGGGTTCATCCCGATGGTTTATTATTAGCACGGGCCATGAGGTTGGGTTCATCTCAATGGTTTATTATTGCCACGGGCCATGAAGTTAGGCATATCCCCACGGTTTATTATTTCCACAATACCTTTCGTACATTAAGGGTCATGAGGTGGATGTATCCCACAGTTTACGGTTTGATATATCATATGGTACATTGTATATGTTCTAAGTATATTATTGTCTTTCCAATATTGTGGTTATTATCGCACTTTTGATAATTATTTTGTGAAATTGTGTTTATAATATTTTATGCTAAATATTTATATCATGATTAAAACAATTTATAATATTGTAATGATCATTCAGTTTATACTATTTGAGCATCAGTTTTATGATATTTACTCAGGGTATAAGTTTGGGTTTTATGAAATGATTTTTAAGCGGAGAACTTTTCAAAAGAGTGGAACAAGAGGTCTTGAGACCAAGTTTTACAGAAATAAAGTATTATTTTCCTATTACACCATGTTACTCACTGAGAAATTTTATCTCACGTTTTATTTGTTTTAAATTTGTTCCCCTAGGTTCAGACAGCTGGCAATCTATCTCGTGCACCGCTTGTTATTTCGTGCTTTCCACCACAGCAGCAGTACTTATCTTTCTCTATTTATCTTTATCTTTTAAGACATATTTGTATCAGTTGTTCTTCTAAATTTTATAAATATTTTTAGAATGCTCTGATCTAAATATTGGACACAGTAGAGACCATATTATATATATGTATAGATATGGCATGTAGTACAATAGGCTAGTTATGGACCATAGTTGTGGACTTTTATATTATTGTGGTTTTCTCAATATATTGAAGTATTATTTGATATTGTTTATGTTCGCTTTTCCACTTTTAAGTGGGATTCCATTGGATATCCTTTAGAGATTATCTAATGGGATTTCACTAGGTGGGACCACCTAGGAGATCTTGGAATCCCAGGGTGGGTCCTGTTAGAGATTGTTTCCTTAGTATGCCCCCGCAAGATGGTGGATCCAGAGGAAACACCACTCTTAGATCATAAATGGAGGAAGGAAGATTTTGATAGAGGTTTGATCAACATATCAGCAAGCTAACTCCAAGAGGAAACATGGGAGACCTGTAATGACCCATTTTGGACGTGAGCATGAACAAAATGAAAGTTAATGGACATACATTTCATCCAAGAATGAAAAACTAGATTGGCACATAAATATGTATCTCCAACATTATCACAGTAAATTACATGTGCACGGGGAAGTGTAATAGATAGCTCATGAAAGAAAGATTTGATCCAGCAAATTTCAGCCATTGTGGAAGCCACAGTCCTATATTAAGCTTCCATAGGGAAGTGGGCCACCGAATGTTGCTTCTTAGAGCTCCAAGAAATAGGATTGCAACCAAGAAACAAAATGAAGGCACTTGTTGATATTCGATCATCTTTGTTGCCTACCCAATCGGCATCCAAAAAGACATGTTGAGTGAGTGGGGAGTTGCTATGAATCCTGATGCCATGAGATATGGTGCGATTCAAATAATGTAGAACTCGTTTTAGAGCATCCCAATGTGTGACCATCGGCTTGTGCATGAATTGTGAAAGTTTATTCACAGCATATGCAATGTCCGATCTCGTTAAAGAGAGATATTGAAGGCTTTCAACTATTTTTCGCTATGAGGTAGGATTATCAAGGTTGGTGTCATCTGTTAAAGATAAGTTGCTACCTGGAGATATAGGTGTATGGGTGGCCTTGGCACCATGCATATTAGCCAAGCATAATAAATCCCTTGTATATTTTTATTGAGACAGAAATATACCAGATGGTGTAGAAGTAACCTCCAGTCCTAAGAAATATGTGAAAGGACCCAAATCTGATGCGAATCCACCCGAACCCGCACAACCGACAACCCACCGGGGTGCCGACACGATACGGATGAAGATCGGGTCAATCACTAGAGCTCAAGCTAAGAGGTTTAGGGACAACCTTACTGCCTCTATCCAGAGAGTAATTCATTCTCAAGAGGGCTTGTCCATACCCAAAAAAGCTAAGACCAGTTTTGAGCATACAAGTGGTGGAAGCCGGTACGGGACCGGGTAGCGATTTTGGTATTTTTAAGGAGTCTAAGCAGCAAGAAATGGTTCCAACTCTTTATGGATTCAATAAATATCACTAAGAGATCATGGAAACAAGTCAAAACAAAAGTAAAAACAACCAGGTTGGTTAGGGGTCAAGGTAACTATTAGAACTTGAACATAATTAGATCCGGACTAATATAATACGGGTTTAGGAGCAGGTCGTCCTAGGTTCGTATCAAAATCCTTAAGTGAAAAATGATCTCCAAGACATGCGATGAATTCATCAATTTGAACACAAGAATTGACAGTGAGGATAATATCATCAACAGAAATGAGCATGAAAATAACAAATGAACCATTGTTGTAGATGAAGAGAGAACTGTCAGAATACAGAGTTATGGAAACCATAGGAGAGTAAAAATTGACAAAGTTCTTGATACCATGCTCGCGGAGCTTGTTTCAAACCATAAATAGCTTTGTGAAGATTGCAAACATAGTGAGGATGAGTTTTGTCAACAAAACTAGGTGGTTGCTGCATATACACATCCTCATGAATATGCCCCTGAAGAAAAGCAATATTGACATCCAATTGATGCAACAGCCAATTAGAAGTGACACCAATCAGGTTTGGTCATGGCTTTTGAAACCGAAGTGGGTTCATGTTTGGTGAGATCAATGGTTGTGTGGGCCGAGAAAAAGTTGGGATTTGGTTTGTGTATATTGTTCCTGGAATGGGTAATGATAGTGGACTAAGGGAATGTAGAAAGGAAAGAAGCATGAGCTGCTGGACGTGGTGGGGCAGGATCATTTGTAGGAAGAGACATGTAGGAACACCAGATCAAATGGTGCAGTTTCAATTCAGGTGACCGATGGAATCAAAGTCTGTCCATTGAAGGGGAAGAAAATGATGAAGTAGAGGATGCAGGAGATTGAACGGGTAATCAAAAGAGAGGGACATGACGAAGGGAGATTGGTGGAGGGTTAACTACGAGAAGAGGTCAAAGGAATGTGGGAGTTGAACAAAGTACGTGAAGAATAAAGATTGGGTGTTGAAGAGACAGTAGTAGGGTGTGAAAAGGAGATGGGAGAATGAGATAAGGAAGTAGTGGGTAGGATGTTGGGCCATGGAATTTGAGCAGAAGATGGGCCCCATGCAATGCGAGATGGTAGAGAATGATATGGGAACTGGTGTTCAATAAAATTAACATGTCGTGAAGTATAAAGTTTGTGAGTGACAGGATTGTAGCATAAATAAGCACTTTAGGAGTTTAAGTAGCGAAGAAAAATACAAAGGGAAGAATGGGATTCAAGTTTATTTGAGTTATAAGGTTTCAACCAAGCAAAGGCAACCAAAAGCTCTTAATTTTTCATAATTTGGAGGAGTTTGGACAAGTAAAGAGAAGGGTGAGGCGATGTTAAGAGTTGGAGTTGATAATCTATCAACTAGATATACAGCCGCAAAGAATGCAAAGGACCAAAAAGAGAGGGGTAAGGAGGCTTGATGGAAAAGAGTGAGATCGGTTTCAACTATATGACGGTGACGACGTTCAGAAATACCATTATGTTGAGGGGCATGAGGTGGGGTCCGATAGTGAGAGATGCCATGTTGAGAGAGATATTCTTTTAATTTCATATATTCACCACCATTATCAGTATAAAAAGATAATTGATTTTTTAAAATAATTTTCCACCAAATTTTTAAATTTAGGAAAGATTAAGGAGATATAAAGGAAAGAACCAAATATATTTGGATAATTATTAATAACGATCACATAATATTTAAACCTGTCAATAGAAAGAATCGATGCAGGACCCCACATATCAAAATAAATAAGCTCAAGTGGAGAATTGCTTTTCATTTTAGAAATAGAGAAAGGTAATTTATGCATCTTATTAGCTTGATAGGAATTACATGATTGGAGACTCATAGAGGACACAATTAATTGAAAAGTAAGTAAAATATGATGTAAAATGTAAAAGGAAGGATGACCAAGTCTATTATGCCATTTTTGACATGGGGATTTTATTGCACTAAAACTAAGAGAATTTGAAACAGAATGTGATCCACAAGATGGCCATTCGTAAACACCATCTTTATTCTAGCCTTCCATTAGTTTTGCCCCCATGTTGAGATCCTTCACCACAAAAGACAATGGATAAAATTCAATGGAAACATTGTTGGTGGAGCAAAGTTTAGAAATAGATAATAAGTTTTACTTCATGCTAGGAACATAAAGAACATTAAATAAATGAATATTATGAAAAGATGAAGGAAGAGATGTAGAACCAGTATGGAAAATTGGTAAATTGTTGCCATCACCAATCATGATCTTTTCAGGCCATCATATTCAGTATGTAAGGAGAGATTGTTGAGATCATTGGTGATATGGTGAGAGGTACCACAATCAACCAACTAGGCAGAAGAAGATGGCTTGGAATGGGATGCAAAATGAGCTCTAGTAGATAGAACTTGGGGTGAAGGACCCAGCAGTCGTGGTGATGAAGAGATGGATTGTTCAGTTTTCCATTTTGAAGTAGATAACCATGGAGAAGCAGCAAAAAGTTTGCGGCAATTACGAGCAGTGTGATCAGGCACAGAATTGACAAATAACCCAAGGAGTGAAAGGGGTTGTACCCTTACCAAATGTAATTAATGGTAACCGAAGAGACATAGCCAGTGGTTGATCGATTTTAATTAGTAAAAGCTTCATAGTCTACAAGTTTATCATGCAATTCAGCAAAGGTAATAGAAGAGTCTCGTGCCCAGATGGTAGCAGAGATTTCTTTATAATCTGGCCTAAGAATATGAAATGTGATTTCATCTTGACCTAGGGGTTCACGGGCCAATGTGAGAGAATCAGTAAGACTTTGACCTATTTTCATATAATTAGAGATAGATTTGTCATCCTTAGTACATTTACTTAAGATTTCTCGGATACTCATGATTCTTCCACATGAAGGTTTTGTATACATGGTGGCATTATCTACCATGCTTCATGAGAAGACCTAGTGGAGCCAACAAAAGTCAGGATTGTAGGATAAAAAGAGGCAAGATGTAACACCCCGTCCCGAATCGCACCGGAATCCGTGCACGTTGACCGAGGTTGACCGTTGACCGTTGACCGAAGGGGTCAAAGTTGACTTTTTGACTCGGTGGGAATTTCGAGTTGACCAGGGTACCGTGGCGAAGTGCATGACGCCCTGAGTTCGTAGACTAGTAGCACGTCGAAAACGGAGCTACGGTTTGAAAGTTATGGGCAAAACAAGTTGAAGTGTAAACTGTCTAAAAGGTGCCGGGAGTTGACTTTTTCTTGTGATGTAATTGTGAGTTGACTCTTGTATGGTTGTAAAGTACTCGTCGATACGAGTTCACAGACTAGCGGCACGCTCAAAACGGACATCCGGTTAAAAAGTTATGGACGTTTGAAGTTTACCAGATACCGTATTATTTTAATATTTTTTTGGGTCGGTGAACAGTGAAACGCCACGTGTCAGTTTCTGATTGGTCCACGTGGCATGAACAGTGTCATGCAGGGGTTTTATTTGTTAAAACACTCGGGGAAGAGAGAGAAAGAGAGAGAAGAGAGAGAAAGAGAGAGAGGAGAGAGAAAGAGCCACCGCCGGCCACCGTGAATCGGCACTATTCCGGCCTATAAACAGTACACGCGCCTGACAGCCTTGATCCTCTCCTCAAGTCCGGCCTACCCACCAAAAATCACGACCATCGGACCACCGACGCGCCGGGATCGGAGCGTTTTCCGGCGAGGGGTCGAAAATCTTCAAACGGTGATTTCTCCGCCGTCCGACGCGCCGGACAGAAAGCTTGCCCACCTCATTTCCGGCAAAACCTCCAAATTTCACGGCGAACGGCCGCCGGACGCGCCCGGATCGGACGTCCGAAGTTTGGCGGCGATTTTTCCCCTCCACCGCCGGCCACCGCGAATCGGCACTATTCCGGCCTATAAACAGTACACGCGCCTGACAGCCTTGATCCTCTCCTCAAGTCCGGCCTACCCACCAAAAATCACGACCATCGGACCACCGACGCGCCGGGATCGGAGCGTTTTCCGGCGAGGGGTCGAAAATCTTCAAACGGTGATTTCTCCGCCGTCCGACCTCCGTTTTGCTCACCGTCGGTCCCGTTGGATTGCTCTCCTCACGATCTACAAATCTGCAAAATTTCACAGCAAACGGCCACCGTCGGAAATTACTGTTCCGGCGACGGTTGCCGGTGACGTGGCGGCCGCCGGAAAGTACTGTTCCGGCGAGTACCCTGAAAATTCCGGCCAGCTCCAGTCCGCAGTGTTCGACCTCCTGAACCCAAATCCGACTTCCGTTTCCACCAATTCGCGACGGTTTGGGAGAATTGCGGAGCCGAAACCCGAAAAGCTTCCCGATAAAATTCCGACCCCGTCGGGTACGATCATCAGAAATTAAGACCGGATCTGTGATTAGCATCACTCGAGCTTCGATTCGGTATATCATTCGTAAATTTTAGTTATCGTTTGGTGTTCGCTCCTCGGGTACCCATTTGGGGATTATCCGAATAAAATATTAATATTTGTGGTTTTGGTACTGTGGATGTTTTAGGTGCACGTGCAAGTAGCGGAGTCGATCCTGCGGAGGATCTTGATTGAGATACGTGCACAAGGTGAGTGACCCACCTTCAAATTAATTTGGGGAATTCAATTGATGAATATATTATGTGTGAATTAAATATTTGGAATTTAATTTCTATGTGCCAAATATTTATTGGATTTATTGTAGAATTATTTATGAATTTATTGGATTTAAGAAAATGTGCATTTTATAAAAGTATGCCATGTGAAATTATTTTATGGATTTGAGGATTTTGAAATTGGTGTGGTTTTAATGGTAAATTGGGTACGATTTGATTTTCAAATATTTCAAGGAAAATATTTGGTTATGTTGGTGATTTCAATTTTTATGAAATATGCCCATAAAATATTATGGGATTTGATTATGATATTTCGAGAAATTATTTATGCTTGGAAAAAATGTGGATATTTGAATTGATGGATTTGGGAGTTGGTGGATTTGAAAATCATGGGATTTATGGTATTAATTATAAGGAAATTGTGGAGAATTTCCCGGTTCAAGCGGATGGATTATGCCCGCTATGTTTATGAAAAATGTGAAATTTGTTTTATAATTTAAATTGTGGATTTTATGATTTTTAGATGCACCGTGCACGTACTGGTGTTCTGATTATGTGATATGGTATATGTGATATGGATATTGTGCACACGGATATGATTAGCGCGCAGGTGGGTGTGAGTAGCGCGCGGTTGATATTATGAGGGTGTCCTGTGGATGCCATTGGAGAGGGCGGCCACCCCCCTTTGGCCGGGACACCAGGTTAGCAGCGGCGCAGTGGGACGCCACGCGACCGTATGCCGGTTTCTTTCTATAACCTCCTGTCTGGCGGTACCTTGGGACGCTGGGTACTGTTGGCGCCACTGGTATATAGTGGGTGCATCAAATGATTTTCAGAACTGTGTTTTAAAAATAAAATGTTTGGAAACTGTATTGGAATTAAAAATATAATATTACTGTTCTGGTATTTAATTGATGTCTTGGTTTTCGGGAAATATGAATAAAGGGTTTTGTGAAAATGTTTTAAAAGGGGAACCTTTCCAACTGAGAGAATTGTAAGGGTTTTGAGAGACATTATTATTTCCAAATAATTATTATTTATATACCTATTACCGTGGTATGATAGTGTAGAGTAGTAGGGTCGCTCACTGAGATGATTAGCATCTCACACTCTTAAATTCCGTTCCTCTAGGTACCAGGTTGTCGGTGTTCACTCGGAGCGGACTCGATCTTCCTCGCTGTATTTGTTCGTGCAGTACCTTGTTCTTCTTTTACTGCAGTTGTAATATTTCGTTCACTTTTGCTGTATTCTGTATTTTGTAGTACTTCATAAAGCTCTGTATACTGTATGGGACACTTATGTATTTGTATTGCACTGGATTACTGTATTTTTATTTTGGAGTGCTGAAATTTGTGGAACCAGTTCGTCGTACTGTGGGAGGAATAAGGGAACAATTATAGAAGTGTGTTTTCAGTGCAGGAAATTTTGTGGTAAGTCCATCCCTTAGGGGAGGTTCTGCCGGATCTTCCACAGAAGGGTCCGGTAGGGTTTCCCTGGGATCAGGGCTTGTCTAGGGTTTCGGTGGGGAACTTTGGACGGGTCCTGACACAAGAAGTGCATTGCGAAGAAGATGATCTTGTTGGATCCAAAGTATTTTGTCAGGATCAGAAGGTGGACAAACAGACGCTCCAGTCACAAACCCCATTAGGTCATAACCAATCAATAAAGAGTACCATTGTGCCTGCCAAGCAATATATTTATTGGCAGTGAGTTTGAGAAGAGACTGGGCAGAGACATTTATGGAGACAAGAGTGCCAGAATTGTTGTTATTGTTGGGTGAATGATGGGTGTATGGGGAGTTTGATTCAGACATGATGATGATAAAGAAAGACAGAAGAAAGAATGAAACAGGCAACAAGAAAGACAGAGAAAAGAAAAAAAAAATTGTTTTTATTAAAGACGTGGAGGCTCTGATACCATGTAAAGAATTGAGAGAAATAAAGAACTCCATTCTACCCTGTTCTTTCATTGATGTACAGAGGAGTTTAAATACAATTACATAAAATTCATACAAGGTAATACAGCTGCACTATATCATCAAACAATGATACATGCAGATATGGAAAATGATACAACTGGTACAACTAGACAAATCGTGCATGAGAATATATTATGATGCTGAGATTGTTTCCTTCAAAATGACCACCAAAATGCACACTAATATAAGCTAACAACCCTTAGTGTGTTCCCTTCTTTGCCCCAACATACAAAGAAAGAAAAAATAAACTAAAAAAAAGGAATAAAATATCTGCGCAATGAATATGTTTTAACTAATAATAAGGTTTGAGTATAGGAACCCTCTAGTCGGAGACATCAATTTGTGGAGGATGAAAAGAAAACACAAAGATAATAGCATAAGACCAAATATTAATTTAAACTATAGAAATAGATAGATGTAAAATAAGGTGTATAGACCCGATAACTATTGGGCACATTTTATCCATTTATTTTATAATAGTTGCTTATTAATGTATATATATATATATATATATATAAAATAAAATAAAAAGGCCCTCAAAAATCCATTTCTTTGTCTGCTACACAAATCGACACTCCATAGGCAATCAACAAGAAAAAGAATCCTCAAAACAAAACAATAAAGCCTCGTGCTCAATTAAAATAGTTCAAATGCTTGAATTTTTGTTATCTTGTAAGAGTTCATTTTATAAACAAATCCTATCACCTGTCTTCCATCCCGATTCATCGAAGTTTCAAATCTCTATCTTTTTCAATTACTCATTCAGGAAATTGAGCCAATTGTACCATTGTATCGTAAACCTATGAAAATATTTACATAAAATTATTAAGGTTTGCCAAGCCAATAAGTAACCATCTACAAACACACATATTCACACATATTTACATAATTCAAACCAAAATAACTCTACACTATTGCCCACAAGATAGAACAATATGACCACAATATCTAAAGCAACACATAAGCATAAATAACAAAAACAAAAAAACAAAACAAAAAAAATTCAGAAAAAAAAATCTAAATTCAATATTGATCATATGGATGGACTTCATTGCATTTGCAATATGCCCCTTTTTTTTTTTTGGGGGGGGGGGGGTGTTCAAAATGATAAATATGTTGGAAACTTTGTACCGTTGTAAGTTATCTTCCAATTGCATTATGAATTCTTCATGCATTTGAAGTTCTTTTCGGAGATTTTTGGCTTGTAATTGATCACCTGCTTTTGCCTAGAAAAATTGGATAAAAACAAAAATAAAAAAACTCTTATGAGGAATATTATGAGAGTTGTGTTTCCTGTTCCTACTTACCATTGAATAACAAGTAAAAAAGATTAAGATCCACCTCGTTTGCGAATTCTAAGGAGACCAACAACAAAGTCACAAAGTCTTGAAGGAGACAACTGAGTAGCAAATTCAGCAAAAGTAGCTACAAGAAACCAAAAGGAATTCCAGAGTAAAAAAATATAGGAGAACAACAATAAAGTAAAAGAAGCAAAAGAAAAGATATAAAAAGATACAAGATGAAAAAAGAAAACTTGAGTTAAAAATAAATAACAACTAGAGTAAAAAGAATAATTGCTCACATGAGTTCATAAAGCAAAAAAAAAAAAAAAAAAAAAAAACATTTGAGTTTAAATAATAATGAGTTAAAAAGAAAAAAATGAAAGTCAGAACTTGTAAATGATTTGAGTAAAAACAACAAACTAAAAAATGAATCAAAATTTTTTTTTTTAACCAATCACATCTTCTAGTTGCTACTATTTCTCTATTCTCCTCATATAGGTCAAATTAAATTAACAAAAAAAAAAAAATTGAATGTCATCCCCTAAGGTACTACTAAATGGGAGGATCTTATCAACGTCCATGAATGCTAAATCATAGCATAAATAAAACTGTCAGATCAGAAAAATTGGGTGCTATCATATAGCTTTGTACGGCTACTTCTCCATAAGATTGTATCCAACACTATCCATTTTACAGCACTTTATTGATCTTCAATCTAATTGATAGTCGAACCATATATATATAAAAAACCATAGTCAAAAACAATAATCTTTAGCTTCCACAAAAGGCTAAGAGTGCTAAGAACCATATAAACCTTAAAGAGAAGTCCTTGACAGTCTCATCAGTGCCTTGAAATGTAGTGCAATATAATGGAAACTTGTTGCATACTAAGTCCAAACTTTCCCCAATCTTTTGGAGGGAAAACCAACACTTAAACCAACCTCAAATGGTCTAGTTATATAACAAATGAGTTATGCAAATTCTAGTAACTCACCTTCTAATTTAGGAGTATTTAGTGTTTTCTCATCATCTCTTAGCAAACTATTCTTTAGTATGCATAAGACAAGATCTCTGACAATCTTGCTGTATTTCCAATATGTAACCCACTACATATAGCATTCTTCATTCTAAATCAGGAAGTAATTCCTATGGATGTAACAATGATAAGCATCCAGGATAAACGAAAATTACACTAGAACATAAACCTTTTGATGTAGGATGGAAACAAAGATGAAAAGTCAAAGATAGGTTACTAGCATCACACTAGTAGGAATCATTCCTAGGAACCATAAGTGATGTACGACAGAAACAAAGATGAAAAATTAAATATAGGATTTTAGCATAACGCTAGTAAACTCCAAGAATCACTCCTGAAAATCGTGGGCATCACACCTATATTAACCATAGGCATCATATTTATGTTTGTTTTGCATCTCTATTGGATAAAATCTGCATCTCTATTATCATCAATATTCTCCTTATGTAGAGATCTAAGTACATGAACTTGAAAACACATAATTAATGAGGTACATGCCTCAAGAGATATTAATGAACCTAGATATTACTAACTAATTAAATACGGTTCATGTACAAGAATTTAGATTAATTCATGAATCTTCATTCATATTGTGGACATTCTTAAGACTCTTGCAAACAAATTATTGCTACTGCTTATTCAATTCCTATTCTCCATCACCGTTGTTGGCAAAGTTTCTTGGCTATAGGATCTAGTGGTTGTTCAACAGCTACTTCAATGGCTTTTTATTTCTTATCAGCTACCTTTGCTGCAGCTTTACTGATGAGCTTATCAGCAATTAGTTGCATTGGAGATTCTTGATCCCATCACTTACAGGGGGAGAAAAGATCAGAAAAAGCACATTTTATGTTAGTATATATGCTTAGAAACCAGTCACACATATAATGGACATAGTATGGTGATCGGATGTCACTGCTGTAACAACATGTCTGTGAAACAGTAAACTATAATTCATTATGTAAAGAAATTAAAGAACCCAAGGTAAATTATCATAACAGGAAATCTTGCAAAAAGAAGGTCGAGCATTTATAAGATCAAACAACATTTACTTTTCAAAACAACTCCTGGAAAAGAAAAAATATTGCTCCATTGATGATGATGAAATATAATTATGGAAGCTAAAAACTAAATGAACATATGAAATAATATCCATAGGTCAACAAATCAATTTAAATTTTCTAAAGTTGAAAACTAAACACCATGACTGGTTAATCAATCAAGAAAAAAAATATAATAAATGTTTTCCACTTGAATAATGAGCAAAAAATTTATTTTTGAAAAAAATATCACATGAGCATGATAAAGCTACAAATAATACCAAAGCAGGTTCATCTTCATCCTCCCATGACTCCTTCACATGATTTTCATCCACATCGTCATCAGCCTTTATGTTTTTGGGTTGCTCCTTAAAAAGAAAAGGTCGAATTTGCCTCTAAAATAAATATATGCCTTAGTAACAGATTTAAATACAAGAACAGAAAGAAAAACTCCATGCCAGCTATATATATATATATAAAAGGCTAATTGCATCTTCTTGAAAGATATCAGAAATAGCTATGGATATAGACTATGTGTAATGAATAAAGGATCTCATATAGAGAGAATTATTGGCCCGTTTAGACACAAACTAACACTTTGGAAACTGAGTAAAACACTAAAGAAGACATCATATTAATGTAAATCATTAACCAAACTTATGGACCAAAATTGATGTTTTATCATATAAAACTATATGATAATTAAATACACAAATTATACAAGTCAAAATTCTCTGGCCTAAACAATGGGATGCAAATAGCATATATAAGAACAAGAACTATCACCCTACGTCTTCATCTGAATCTATTACTCCAACTGAACTAGCTGTTGTACAACGTAAATAACTATTCTGCCACTAAAAGAAGTTAACATTAGCAAACATCAAATTTTTAAGTATTCAAACTTGTAGTAAACCCCCTTATGCAATCTATCATCTTAGGGGTGACTTAATTATAACATAAAAAACACAGTGTTAAAAGTTATTTAAGCAAGTTCGGTTCCCACACTTTAGAATGCTGCTTTCTAGATTGCTTTGCATTCAATTCATATCACCCTTGTGCTCTTACAAAAGGACTTGGTAGCATGAACATGTTTCATTCATTTAAAGAATAATCTCCCACTGGAACAAGCTAGTAACTCACCAGAAATCCTCACAGGAACAAACTTCATCTTTAAAATGATGGAAATGATTTGTGTCTCTCACAAAAATTTCTCTTCCTTCAAACTTGGAGATGAATTTTATAACCACATGGCAACCACCACAAATTCTTAGGTTCTTATTGATGGCTTTCCTTTTATGTTCCTAACGTTTGGTTTTTAGAAAAATCGAGTTTTTGACAAAATGACATTTTGAAAGAAACATGAAAACAATCCTCTCATGAGTATTCTTTGCAAACAGAGAAAAATTGTGAGAAAAAGGTTTTACATTGTGTGTGTGGTAAGATGAAGTACTGAAAGTTTGCAAAGAAAGACTTTGGTGGTGCCATGTCCAAGGTCAAAGCATCCGTTGTATCTTGAAAGATGAGCATCACAGAATCATTTGCACCGATGGGGTGAAAATCGTCTTAAAGACACTATAGTATCACACAGGCCTTAGACAGATCAACCAATTACACACATATAGCTTCTAAAAATTGTTATTTTTATTTTTTTTCTCAATTTTGATCATCAGTCTTAAGATGATTCTTTATATATATTTATATATATGTGGTTATGTGGTTTTGTGGTTATATTTAACTTCTTCTTTTTTGTGGAAATTAAAAGAAAAAAATTCCTTACCCGTGCTTGTTAATCGGTTTGGGCATATTTCTTTCCTTTGTTTTATCAAAAAATTGGTCTGGGCATATTTCTTTCCTTTGTTTTATCAAAAAATTTACTCTTATATTTGATTACCCATGTGGTTATAAATTTTCTAGTGATTTTCTAGTGAATTTCCATTGCCAGAATGATGAAAAAGGTGGAAAAAATGTTGAATCGGATCGGTTGATCGGTTTATCAGAGAAACGGGTCAAAAAGATCCGACTGAAGGTTGAAGACGGGTTAAAAATGGGTAAACAGGCTAGATTTTATACATATGGGCTGGAACTTGGATTTTTGTTGGGTTTCGCCTAAGTGAAAGCCCAACCCACATGTTAGCAGGCTACTGTTTAGCCCAGAAGAGAGGCCCAATACCAAACCTGGCCCATGAGAAATTTGGCCCAAAAGAAAAAGGGCACCATGTGTATTTCAAAGAGAGGCTGCACGTGTCATACAGCAGCAAGGCCACATGTCACACAATGGTGAGGCCACGTGTTGTCCAACAAGAAAGGCTAGTGTCACACAGAGACATGGGTCACATGTCAACCAACGACATGGCCATGTGTCATAGTTGACAATGGACATGTGTTAGGTCACGGCAGTGCCACGTGTTGGCCAGCAACGGTAGACATATGCCAAGCTGCGGTTGGGCCATGTGGCCACTTGGTGGTGACATTAGCACGACAAGTCGCATGACACATTAGCTATATTGTCACATCATCATCACACATCAGCACCATGTCATCGTGCCACATCAGCATGACATTGATGATGATGTCATCATGATATCAGTGATGATGTCAGCCCTGCTGGATGGATAAAGTAATTTTATGAGTGTGTACAGCAATTTTATGGTATAGTGTATACAGAAATTTTATGGATATATACAGACATTTTGCGAGTGTATATAGAGTTTTGTGGGTGTATAAATAAAAATCCAGAAAAAAATCATATTGTTGTAATTTTTTATTGGAAATTGGTTTTAATTTGCTGGGGTTTAAAGCAACAACTAATTGATTTGTGTTTTTTTTATTTTACAAAAATGGCAAGTGGATAAAATAATGTGACTTCTAATATGAGGTCAACTGTGCTTGTGCCAACTCTAACTTCTGTGGTCTTAATGCCTTCTCATGCACCGGTTGCTATGCTTAAGCGACCAAAGAAGTTTAATGGAGCACATTTTAAGAGATGCTAACAAAAGATGTTGTTTTACTTGACAATCTTGAACCTTGTGAGGTTCTTGATTAAAGATGCACCTCTGAGTAATAATGAGAGTGATATAGAAATACTCATGGCAGTGGATGCAAGGAAGCATTCCGATTATTTGTGTCTGAATTTGTTCTTAAATGGCCTATCAAATACTTTGTACAGAGTGTACTATAGCACAAAAACAGCAAAAAAGCTGTGGGAAACTTTGGACCACAAATACAGAGCTGAGAATGCTGGTTCCAGAAATTTTATAGTAGGTCAATTCTTGGAATTATTGATGGTGGATTCAAAGCCTTTGATGAGTCAAGTACATGAATTACAAGTGCTCATTCAAGAACTTCTTGCTGAAGGGATGATAATTAGTGAAGCCTTTCAAGCAACATCAATGATTAAAAAGCTACCATCTAGTTGGAAACACTTCAAGTATTATCTTAAACACAAAAGGAAAGAAATTGATATGGAGACTCTTATTGGCAAACTTCGTATCAAAGATGACAATTAGAGAACTGACAAAAGATTTTTGAAGGCCGAAGTCAAGGTCAATAAGAAGAAGACTATAAGAGATTCCAAGTTAGGGCCTAAAGGAGGGATCTCCAAGAATGCCAAGTTTCAAGGCAAATGCTTTAACTGTGATTAGATGAGTTAGAGAGCGGCAGAATATAGGCTGCCGAAAACAAGAATGAAAAAAAGGCATAGATGATTGAACAAATCACTTGAGAGGTTGATGATATCAATCTCAGTGCTATTGTTTTTGAAGTGAACTTGGTGGGATCAAATCCTAAAGAGTGGTAGATTGATACTGGTGTGAGCCACCATGTATGTTTAGATAAGAACTTGTTCACTTCCTTCGAACCAAGTAAAAATTGGGTGAAGTTGTTCATACTTGAGTCTTCCAATTTATGGCATCGTAGACTAGGTCATATTAATTATAATTCTTTATGGATGTTAATTAACTTAAATCATATTCCCACATTTGAAATTGATTCCAAACATAAGTGTGAAACTTGTGTAGAGGCAAAAACTACGAGGTTATCATATCAAACGATTGAAAGGAATACTGAATCTTTGGGTTTAATCCATAGTGATATATATGACTTGAAATTCGCACCAACTAAAGGAAGTAATAAGTATTTTATCACCTTTATTGATTATAGCATGAAATATTTCTATGTATACTTACTTTAGAGCAAGGATGAGACAATAGAGAAGTTTATTCTCTATAAAAGAGTAGTTGAGAATTAACTCAACAAAAAGATTAAAGTAATAAAAACTGATCATGGTGGCGAGTATGTAACTACATTTAGTAAGTATTATGCTCAACATAATATTAGACATGAAGTTGCTCCACCATATTCACCATAGTCAAATGGAATGGCTAAATGGAAAAATCGTACTTTAAAAAATATGATGAATACTGTAACATCCCGTCCCGAATCATGTCGAAAATTTTTGCACGTTGACCGAGGTTGACCGTTGACTGTTGATCGAAGGGGTTAAAAGTTGACTTTTTGACCCGGTTGGAATTCTAGGTTGACTGAGGTACCGTTACGAAGTACACGTTGGCACGAGTTCGTAGACTAGTAGCACGTTGAAAACGGAGCTACGGTTTGAAAGTTATGAGCAAAACAAGTTGAGGTCCAAACTGTCCAAGGGGTGCCAGAGTTGACTTTTTATTCATGCAAGGTTGAGCTTTGACCCATGCATGGTTGTGAAGTGCTCGTCGATACGAGTCCGTAGACTAGCGGCACGTCCAATTTGGACACGTGGTTTGAAAGTTATAGACCTGTAGAGTTTTTCAAACACCGTATTATTTTAATATTATTTTTTTAAACGCGTAACGATGTGCCACGTGTGATTTAATGAAGGTGACCATGTGTCACCATGTTGAGAAGCCACATGTCAACCATGTGTAATATCAAATTATTTTTATTATTATTTTAAATAATAATAATATTATTAATATTATTTAATTAATTTTGTTTTATCTCTTTTTATTTTTTTCTTTTCTTTTTCTTTTCTTTTTTCTTTTTTTTCTTTTCCCCATGTGGGAAAACACCGTTTCTTTTTTTTTTTTCTCTTTTTCTTTTTCTTTTTTCCTTTTCTTCCTTCTCTTCCCCGAGCCATCAAAACGCAGAAATGTTTTCTCCCTCCCGTCGTCTCTCTCTCTCCCGTGTGTAACTTTTCCGGCCACCCATACAGTACACGCGCCGGCCACCGTCCAAGCCCACACGCCGGCGAGCTCACCAGCCAAATTTGGCTGCCGGCCGGCCGGCGACGCGCCCAGATCGGGCCGGCGAAGTCGCGGCGGCCGGTTACGTTTTTCCAGCGATTTCGCCGTATTCCGGCCAGCCCAGTCCAAATTAAGCCTCCTCTCGCCCTATTTTGGGTCCTCTGAGTTCAAATATGGCCTCCAATCTCAAAAATTCAAAGCGGTTTGCGAGATACGAGGAATTGAAAACTGACCGAAGCTTTCCGGCCACCTCCGGCGAAATTGGGGTCGATGGAGACCGGATTTGTAATCCTCGTCGCTCAAGCTTCGATTCGGTATATTATTTGCCTATTTTGGTTAACGTTTGTGTTTGACCCCCCGGGTACCGGGTATTATTTACCCGAATAAAATATTAATTTAATTGACTGTGTGTGAATTGTGATTTAGGAGCACGGGTGAGTCATGGAATTGATCCCATGGTGGATCATGGTTTAATTGCGTGCTCCAGGTGAGTGACCCACCTTCAAATAAATTTTGGGAATTTAATTGGTGAATATATTATGTGTGATTTAAATATTTGGAATTTAATTCCTATGTGCCAAATAAATATTTATTTGATTTATTGTGGAATTATTTATGAATTTATTGGATTTAAGAAAATGTGCATTTTACAAATTTATGCCATGTGAAATTATTTATGGTTTTGAGGATTTTGAAATTCGTGTGGTTTTAACATTAAATTGGGCATGATTTGATTTTCAAATATTTCAAGGAAAATATTTGCTTATGTTGGTGATTTCAATTTTTATAAAATATGCCCATGAATTATTATGAGATTTGATTATTATATTTTGAGAACTATTTATGCTATTGGGAAAATGTGGATATTTGAATTGATGGATTTGGGAGTTGGTGGATTTGAAATTCATGGAATTTATGGTATTGATTATAAAGAAATTGTGGAGAATTTCCCGGTTCAAGCGGATGGAATATACCCGCTGTGTTTATGCAAAATGTGAAATTGTTATATAATTTAAATATGTGGATTTTATGATTTTTAGATGCACCGTGCACGTACTGGTGTTCTGATTATATGTGATATGGATATTGTGCACACGGATATGATTAGCGCGCAGGTGGGTGTGAGTAGCGCGCAGGTGATATTATGAGGTTGTCCTATGGTTGCCATCGGATGTGGGTGGCCACCCCTCCATGGCCGGGACACCAGGTTAGCAGCGGCGCAGTGGGACGCCACGCGACCGTATGCCGATTTCTTTCTATAACCTCCTGTCTGGCGGTACCTCGGGACGCTGGGTACTGTTGGCGCCACTGGTATATAGTGGGTGCATCAACTGATTTTCGGAACTGTGTTTTAAAAATAAAATGTTTTAAAACTGTATTGGAATTAAAAATATAATTATTATTGTTCTGGTATTTAATTGATGTCTTGGTTTTCGGGGAATTCGAACAAGGGTTTTGTGAAAAGGTTTTAAAAGGGGAACTTTTCCAACTGAGAGAATTGTAAGGGTTTTGAGAGAAATTATTATTTTCCAATTAATTATTATCTATCTACTGTATTACCGTGGTATTATATTGTATAGTAGATAGGGTCACTCACTGAGATGATTAGCATCTCACACTCTTAAATTCTGTTCCTCTAGGTACCAGGTTGTCGGTGTTCATTCGGAGCGGACTTGATCTTCCTCGCTGTTTTAGTTCGTGCAGCACCCTGTTCTTCTTTTATTGCAGTTGTAATATTTCCTTCACTCTTACTGTATTCTATACTTAGTAGTACTTCATAAAGCTCTGTTTACTGTATGGGACACTTATGTTTTTATTTTGCACTGGATTTACTGTATTTATTTTGAAGTGCTGAAACTTGTGGAACCAACTTGTAGTACTGTGGGAGGAATAAGGGGACAATTATAGAAGTGCGTTTTCAGTGCAGGAAATTTTGTGGTAAGTCCATCCCTTAGGGGAGGTTCTGCCGGATTTCCCATAGGAGGGTCCAGTAGGGTTTCCCTGGAATCAGGGCTTGTCTAGGGTTCCGGTGGGGGAATTTTGGACGGGTCCTGACAAATGCAATGCTGATAAGTTGCGGATTATCTCAAAACTTATAGGGAAAAGTCATTTTGTTGGCAAACTATCTTTTAAATAAGGTGCCCTGAAAGAACCAAGTAAAGATGCCCTATGAGCTTTAGAAAGGAAGACAACATTCCTATAAATACTTACGAGTGTGGGGATGTCTGGACAAAGTAGCGGTATTTGTTCCTAAGAAAGTGAAAATAGGTCCGAAAACAGTTGATTGTATCTTCATAAGATATGTTCAAAATAGTAGTGCATATCGATTTCTTGTGTATAAGTCTGTAATACCAGATATACACAAGAATTCGATAATAGAATCAAGAAAAGCATCATTTTTAAGCACATTTTTCCGTATGAATTTGAAAAAGGACCAAGTTTGTCTAAACAAATATATGATGCTAGCGGTGAAAATAATCATGATAATGATCAAGAACAGGAGACTGAAGTTGAGGCTGAGGATGATCCTAGACGAAGCAAGAGAGTAAGACCAGAAAAATCCTTCAATCTAGATTTTCTTACTTACATGCTAGAAAATGAACCTCAAATATTTCAAAAAGCTGTAAACTCTCCTGAAGTGAATTTATGGAAAGAAACCATAAAAAATGAAATTGATTCCATCTTGCAGAATCACACCTGGAAGTTAGTAGATCTTCCTTCAGATTGTAAACCATTGGGTTACAAATGGATATTTAAAAGGAGAATAAAAGTAAATAGAACAATAGATAACTACAAGACAAGGCTTGTAATTAAAGGATACAAGCAACAAGAAGGCCATGATTATTTTGATACATATTCTCCAGTAACGAGAATAAATTTCATAAGGATGGTACTGACGATCGCTGCATTGTAGGATCTTGAAGTACATCAAATAGATATTAAAACAGTATTTCTTAATGGAGATCTTGATAAAGAGATCTACATGAAGCAACCTGGGGTTTCTCTATCCTGGACAAGAAAAAAAAGTCTATAGATTGGTGAAATCTTTGTATGGACTAAAACAAGCTCCAAAGCAGTGGCATCAAAAGTTTGATAGTGCCATGCTAAATAATAGATTTAAAATAAATAAGTGTAACAAATGTGTCTATATGAAAGATATAAAGAATGGATATGTCATTCTTTGTTTGTATGTAGATGACATACTCATTATAGTTAGTGATGACAATATGGTCCGAACTACAAAAACCATATTAAAATCCAAATTTGACATGAAAGATATGGGGCTTGCCGATATAATTTTAGAAATGAAAATCACTAGGACTTTGAATGCTATTTTTCTTAGTCAAACACATTATGTGGATAAAATATTGGCTAAGTTTAGTAAAGATAATACAGGTATAGCCAGAACACCCTTATATATGAGTTTACACTTTTCCAAGAATAAGAGGGAAAATGTTTCTCAAGTGGAATACGCAAGGGTGATTGGCAATCTTATGTACATGATGAATTGTACAAGACCAAACATAGCCTACGTTATAAGTAGACTGAATAGATACATAAGTAATCCAAATGATAATCATTGGAAAGGAATCATTAAAATACTAAGGTACTTACGCTATACTCGTAATTATGGACTGCACTATACAAGATATGTTGTTGTATTAGAAGGATACAGTGATGCAAATTGGATTTCAAATTTCAAGAATTCAAAGTCCACGAATGGCTATGTGTTCACATTAGCAGGTACAACCGTAACATGGAAGTCCTCAAAACAAACTGTTATAGCTTAATCTACGATGGAATCTGAGTTCATTACATTAGATAATGGTGAAGATGCTGAATTGTTACGCTAATTTTTAAAGGACATTCCAACATGGCTAAACCTGTACCAACAATAAGTATACATTGTGATAATCAATCTGCGATTGGTAGAGCACAAAATATTATGTATAATGGAAAGTATAAACACATTCGTCGGAGACACAACTCTATTAGACAGTTAAACTTAACTGGAGTTATCTCGATAAACTATGTAAAGTCGAAACATAACATTGCGAATCCGCTAACAAAAGGGTTAAATAGAAATTTAGTTAAGAAGTCATCAAGGGGAATGGGATTGAAGCTGTGAGTAAAGTCAATATGATAGAAACCCAACCTAGTTGACTGGAGATCTCAAGATCTAGGTTCACTGGGAGAACACAATTATAAAGACTGGTATGGATCACTGTGGGGTTAGTCATATGCTCATTTCTATGATGAAACAGTGATAAATAAAGATTAAGCATAAAGTATGCTTTTAATGATTCCTATATATGAGTTTGGTAATCTATGCATAAACATGCTAATTACTTTAGAAATAAAAATCACCTATGTGAGAGAAAAGAGTGGTCGTTTCAAAGGAAAATTGTTAAGGGCACAGTTCTCTAGCAAGTCTCAGAGAATTAGGAAGGTGTTCAAGGCCAAAATGAACACAATAGTTAGAACTAGAGTATACCAAAAAGGAATCATGTGTTAACTATGTTGTCATTTACACAAACAACAAAATGGTTTAAATATATCATATCTACGATTAGTCGGTAAAGTAAATATAGTCTCACAAAGGAAAGTTCAAAGAGTAACATCTATCTATCCTATGCAGGTTCCAATCGTAAGACTTTACCACCAGATTAAATGAGTATTGATGGCTTGCCTTTTATTTCCCTAACATTTGGTTTTGAGAAAAATAGAGTTTATGACAAATGGCATTTTGAAAGAAATGTGAAAACAATCTTCTCATGCACATTCTTTGAAAATAAAGAAAAATTGTGAGAAAAAGGTTTTTGCTTTATGTGTGTGATAAAGTGAAGGTATTGAAAGTTCACAGAGAAAGACTTTGGTGGTGCCATGTCCAAGGTCGAAGCATTCATTGTATTCTGAAAAATGAGTGTCACAAAACCATCTACATCGATGGAGAGAAAATCATCTTAAGGACACTGTAGTATTACACAGGCCTTGGATAGATAAACTAATTTCACACATACAAGTTCTAAAAATTGAAAGTTATTTTTTTTTTTCTCAATTTTGATTATCATTCTTAATTACTCTTAAAGGGTATCTTGGAGAAGCGTTCAGAAGCCCAAATGCTACAGCCAAGTTCTCACTATGTCCACACAGAATCTCATCCTTGTCCTGCACATCTACATCTTGTCCTATTTAATGGGTTTATCTTAAATAACCAAAAATTTGTTTATTGGCTAATGCCTTATCCGAATGCAAGCATAGTTTTGCTGTGTATTTATGTTAAATGGGAACCACTTTAGACCAATTATAAATATTGTTCAAAACAATTGGTTAATATTTTTACTTATTAATAAAGCTCTTTCATTTCATGAATCTCGGCCATCAAGTGCGATCCATATATCTCTAGCAATTTGGCCACTCAGAACCTGAGCGAAACAAAGAGCAAAAGAGAATGAAAAGACCCTATTCTTCTCCCTCTGCTTCGTCCTCATCTAATTCAAAACGTCCAAAAAAGTATGATGTGTTCTTGAGTTTCCGTGGAGAAGACACTCGCAACAAATTCACATCGTTCCTCTTTCGTGCGTTGAAGGAAAAAGGAATTCATCATATCTTCATAGACGATGAACTCAAAAGAGGAAAAGATATTTCCGAACTGTTTGGAAAAATAGAAGAGTCAAGTTGTTCAATTATCGTTCTCTCAACAAACTATGCTAATTCAACATCGTGCTTGAAAGAACTTGTCAAGATTCTTGATTGCAGGAACACCATGGAGCAGATTGTTTTACCAATTTTTTTCCTTGTGGAACCAGCTCATGTGCGAAACAAGACTGGAGCGTTCGGAGAAGCATTTAATGAACTCAAAGAAAAGAAGGAAAAGGAGAAAGCAATATTGACAGAAAATAAAAGAGAAGACATCGAGAAAGAGCTGAAAAGATGGGAAGATGCGTTAACACAGCTAGGCGGAATTTCGGGATTCCCTTTGACTGAAAGGTAAAGAATCTCTTTTTCTTCTTCTTTCTTAAATTTTTCATCAAAATAACTCCTTTTTTTTTTTTTTTTATTTCTTGAGTCAATCTTATAGATCTTGATTTACTTTAATTTTTGCACGGATATTTGTGAATCTCTTAACTAAATTTTGTTTCTGGCTAGCTTTAACATAAACTAAAAATGCATAAATGTTAGATCTGGTTGTATTTTTTTTTTTTTTTTTCCGGATCTGGATGGCATTTGAGTAAAAGTCAAAAGAATAATATTAAAATAGTCACCTTCTTTATTATAGCCTATTATTTTCATTTCGTTTTTTGTGAGTAAAATTTAAATAGATACATCTGGATAAATTTACTTTACTTCATGTTTTGTATGCAGCTGGCTTTCACTTGAAATAATGAAAAAAATATATTATGTCTCTTTATTATTTTTCAAATGTCTCATAGTCTTTAAAAAAATAAATAAATAAATAACTCAACGATGCCATGTCAATATACATATTAATTAAAACCAAAATCTAGTAAGTGTTGAAATGAGAATCTTCAGGACTAGTCATATTATTTAGGATTTGGGAATTCTAAATTTGGAATCTTTAGGTTACCTATTGTAACATTTTTTCTTAACTACTTGTTAGTATACAAATTACAAATTAAAAATGGCTAAAAACACGTCAGATCCAATACTTGACATATAAATTTCTTTAAAAAAAAAAATCAGATAAAACTTTAAAAATATAGATAACTCTTGAAATTGTTTCAATCATTTTATGCATGTAAAAATCCGTTGTTAATTGTTTAAATGGCTAAGATTAAAAATGCAATAGCAGTCTGTATGAGTGTAGTGAACTAACATGTATATCCTCTAATCCAGGATCATATACTAAAATTCTCTTATTTGTTTTTTTAGTGCATGTATGCGCTTATTAGTGCTTATAGGTTGTTACTCGACTTTTAACTTTAGTCAAGGATCGTGCAAGTCTTACTGTATATATATATATATATATATTTACATATATTTTAGTCTTACTGTATGTATATACATATAAATTTTTATGAATCAAATTATGTTAGCCTTATAAATTTAACATCATGAGCTTCTTAATAAACTTTTGGAAGATCATTTCCAATGTTAAGATTTTAAAAAAATACATTAATTACCTATTTAAATCATGTGAACTAATAAAATCCAATCTAGACAAAGTGAAACCATATATAGCTCTGTATAAGCTAGTACTACATTTTGAAACCTCAATCCTAAAGCTATCCAAGAATTGATAAAAGAATAATAAAGTTTTAATATTAAGGTGACCTAGTGTGAGTGTGATTGATATATTGTACTACATAGTAGTCCATGATCGATATGGTACACACGAAAATACAAAATTAATGTTATCTTTTAAAATTTTTTATATAAGAAATATTAAATACTTCTATCAAGAGAATTTGTTATTTCACCAACCATTTCTGATGGCCTATTTGGAATGCTTTTACGCACTGAGAAAATGATTTCATATGTTTATAAGCCAATATTACATTTTAAAATCTCAACCATTCAAACGATTTAAAAGTTGATTAAAGAAAAGTTAAAGCAGTTTTAACATTGAGGTGACCTGATGTGTACCTAATCGATGATTGTCTTTCGAAGTTATGGCAGTTTTAACATTAATTCATAGTTTAGATTGTGGACAAAACATTCTACATAATTATATATAACTGATATGGTACACAATAAAAATACAATATCAATGTCATTGTAAAATATTTTGTATTAAAAATATTTAATGTTTTTATTGTTACGTAGTACATGCTAACTTGCCACAGTTGTATATTTATCAAGGGATAATCAAGCAGAATTTATCGATGACTTTGTTTTAAAGGTATCAGAAGAATATGTTGGTTCTCCAAACATAATTTCTAAGGGCCTATTTGGAATGCATTCACGCATGGAGAAGCTGAAATCATATGTTTATAAATCAAAGAGTGGTGCTGAGTTTATTGGAATATGCGGGATGGGTGGTATAGGCAAAACAACAATTGCCAGAACTTTTTATGAATTGGAGTCTTCTCAATTTGAAAGTATTAGCTTCCTTGAAAACGTTAAAGGAAATTATCTAAAGTCCCTTAAAGAGCAGCTTCTTTCAGATACTTTTGAGGGGGAGAATGCACAGCCAACTGTGGAACTATAAGAAATAGATTATGTCGTAAAAAGGTTCTTATTGTTATTGATGATGTAGATCATCTGGACCAGCTAGAAACTCTGGTTGGGGAACGCGATTGGTTTGGTTCAGGGAGTAGAATCATCATCACAACCAGGGATAGACACTTGCTAATTGTGTTAGAATTTTTTATGGATCTAAATATGCATAATAAATTCCATAAATCATAAATTACTAACCTCCAAACGCAGCTATTGGTAAATTAGATCTTTAATCCTGCAAAATAGAAAACAATGTAAAGTAGTGCCTATGGACACACTACTCTCAAACCACTCTCAAATATCTGAAAACCCTAATATCAAAAATACCGTATGGCATCAATTGTTTGCTTGCCCTAGACCTTTAAATAGTCTCTGCAAGTCAGACTTATCCATTAATTTTGACACACATAAAATAATAATAATTTGATAATATAATTATACTAGGAAAAATATGGATAAGTCATTGGGCTTATTAAGAGAGTTGGTCCTCCAGTCCAATGGGCCAACTAGAGTCTTATAGAGAGTGTGTGACCAAGGGCCCTACTACAAAATAATAAAATAAGCCAGTCCCATTAATGGCATAAATAGGCCCTGTAAGTGAGTAATTGATTATGTCAAGTCCACAAATATTAATTTAATTCAACATTCTCCCACTTGGACTGCATAATCATCATCATATAATCCAAACTCACTTACTATAGAATCTCCCGAACCATAATGCCATTTCATCCAAATATATAGTATACCGACAGGGCACAACAATATACTAGACTAGGCAGTAGAGATTCTCTCAGTAAATCTCCCAAAATATGTTACCATTTCAACTGAGCACTTTGCATGCCATAAACTCAGTCTAGGTAGTAGAGATTTACCTAACCATGTGTTATCCCCCAACACACAAAACCATTTCATTCAAGCACATTGCGTATCGACAGGATACAACAATATACCCAAACTAGGTAGTAGAGATTCACCATGGCACCTGTGAATCAACATACACATATACATAGACTAATAGTCTCAACAGGCCTGTAAATATAAGGAGCAATAATATGTGTAATAAATCATCTCATAAATTAATAATGATCCACATATATCAATGTATTAAAATATTCAAAGAAATAAATAATTCTCAACATGGATATTACTACAGAAAACATAACAAACTCCCACTCACCCACAGCAGTCTCAACTGCCTAACAATCCCATACGGGACACATGCTCCTCAAATATGCCTACCGGTAAAGCCTTGGTCAGTGGATCTGCCACCATGCTATAAGTCGGCGTGTGAACAATAGTAATGAGGCCCTCTTCAACTTTCTCCTTTACCACAAAATATTTCACATCAATGTACTTCGCACCAGGAGTACCTTTTAAATTATTGGAGAAAGACACCGCTGCGGTATTATCACAATACATCATAATAGGCCTCTCAATGGAGTCAACCACTCCTAAATCACGGATAAAATTCCGTAGCCAGACTGCATGACGGGTAGCCTCATAACACGCCACATATTCTGCCTCCATAGTCGAGGATGCTGTCACTGACTGCTTGGCACTCCGCCAAGACACAGCACCTCCTGCCATGATAAATATATAACCAGTGGTAGATTTCTTATCATCCACACAACCTTTATAGTCTGCATCACTATAACCCACTACTTCAAGAGAGTTGGTGCGACGATATGTCAACATATGATCTTTAGTACCCTGAAGATACCTAAAGACCTTCTTAACTGCTTGGTAATGAATAGGACCAGGATTGCTCATAAATCTACCAAGCACACCCACAACAAAGGCTATATCAGGCCGTGTACAAACTTGAGCATACATCAAACTACCTACTGCTGAAGAATAGCGAACATTCTTCATTGCCATCCTTTCTCTATCATTCTTGGGACACTGATCCTTAGAAAACTTTTCACCTTTCGTAACCGGTACACTTCCAGGAGAACAATTATGAATATCAAATCTCTTAAGAATTCTATCAATATAAGCTCTCTGAGACAATTGCACTACATAATTAGTCCTATCTCGAACAATCTTGATGCCCAAAACAAAAGAAGCCTCACCAAGATCTTTCATATCAAAATGGTTGCACAACATCTGCTTTGTCTCAGCTAATAGGTCAGTGTCATTAGTAGCCAAAAGTATGTCATCAACATACAACACCAGAAATATAAAACTGCTCCCACTGACCTTCATATATATGCATCTATCAACAACATTCTCCTTAAAGCCATTTTGGATGACAACCTCATCAAACTTAAGATACCATTGTCTTGAAGCTTGCTTAAGACCATAAATAGATTTCTTAAGCTTACAAACCAAATTACCATTCCCCGTTTGTTGGAAACCAACTAGTTGAACCATATATACATCCTCATATAAATCACCATTCAGAAAAGCAGTTCTGACATCCATCTGATGCAACTCCAGGTCATAATGCGCCACAATCGCCATAATAATTCTAAAAGAATCCTTTGTGGATACAGGAGAGAAAGTCTCTGTATAATCAATTCCTTCCTTCTGGCTAAACCCTTTAGCTACAAGTCTAGCCTTATACCTCTCCACTTGACCATTGGAGTCCTTTTTAGTCTTAAAGACCCATTTGCACCCAATAGGCTTGCTATCCTCTGGTAACTCAACCAAATCCCATACTCCATTTGATGCCATGGATTTCATTTCATCTTCCATTGCATCCAACCAAAAATTTGAATTTGAACTGCTTATGGCTTCCTCATAAGTGACTGGATCTGAATCATCACTTATGTCAAACTCATGCTCCTGCAAGTAAACCTCATAGTCATCAGGAATAACTGATCTCCTAGTCCTTTGTGACCTCCTCAAGGGTACATTAGCATCTGCAATAGCTGAAATATCCTGCTCTTCAACAACAAGTTCATTCTGACCAACTACTGGTTCATCAACTACTGGATCAACAATATCTCTATCAGGAACAACTATACTGGGAATGAAAACACTTTCTTCTCTAAATTGAGATTCCTTTGGACCATTACTATCACCAAACCCAAAATCATCTTCAAAATAAATGGCCCTGTCTGATTCCACGATCCTAGTGGTGTGAGAAGGACAAAAGAATCTTGAACCCCTAGATCCTATACAATAGCCAACAAAATATCCACTAATGGTTTTAGGATCCAACTTCTTAATTTGGGGATTATAAATCCTTACTTCAGCTTTGCAACCCCATATTCGAAAATGATGCAAATTAGGCTTTCTTCCTGACCACAACTCAAAAGGTGTCTTAGGAACGGACTTACTTGGAACTTGATTCAAAATATAAGCTGCCGTCCTTAAAGCCTCTCCCCACAAATAATCTGGCAACCTAGAATTTGCCAACATAGACCGCATCATATCCAACAAAGTTCTATTCCTTCTCTCAGCTATGCCATTTTGCTGAGGTGTATCAGGCATCGTATATTGCGCATCTATGCCACACTCACGCAAATAAATAGCGAAAGGCCCTGGGTTCCTTCCAGTTTCATCATACCTACCATAAAACTCACCACCTTTATCAGACCTTACAGCTTTTATTTTCTTATTCTTTTGAAGCTCCATCTTTACCTTAAACTCTTTAAAGGCAACTAAAGAATCTGACTTCTCACGAATAAGCTCAACATGTCCATAACGAGAGTAATCGTCAATGAAGGTAATAAAATATCTATAACCACCAAAGCAATTGGTGTAAAAGGTCCACATATGTCAGTGTGGATTAACTCCAAAACATCTCCACACCTAGCTAACTTATCCTTTCTTACCTTGGCAGTTAACTTCCCTTTCACACATTCAACACAAGTCAACAGATCAGAGAAATCAAGATTAGAAAGTATCCCATCCTTCACTAACCTTTCCATCCTGTGCCTAGAAATATGTCCCAAACGTTTATGCCATAACATTGAGGAATTGTCATTAACTCTTGGGCGTTTAGAAGCAACAATAGAATTAACAGAGAAATTGAGACCATTATTAAATAAATCAAGCTTATATAAATTGCCACATAAAGTTCCAAAACCGACAACTTTACCATCCTTAAATAATTCAACTTTGTTATTTCCAAACAAAAAACTATAACCTTGACTATCCAAAACAGAAATAGATAACAAGTTTCTTCTTATTGAAGGTACATAAGAAACTTCTTGCAACTCCAAAACATATCCAGTGGCAAGTTTCAACTTGATTGTTCCCACAATGTCCACCTTCACTCTTGAGCTATCTCCCATATAAACATGCTGCTCAAGATTGGTTGGGCCCCTTCGACTTATCATCCCCTTTCTTCTCTTGCTTTCCCTTTAAGGTCCAACAGTCTATCTTCTTGTGTCCAATTTTATTGCAGTATCCACATCTTCTATTGAAGTACTCTTTCCTTTCTCTAATCTGAAAACCACCATCCCTAGGTCCTTTAGGCTTCATACCAGAAAACTTCTTCCTATTGGGGTTAAAACCCTGCCCAGGCTTGAAACCTTGTCCTGGCTTGAATCCTTGTCCCTTCTTTTGGAAAAACTTCTTGGACTTATCTACCTGATGTGAAACCATAGCAACAGACCTAGACTTACTTAATTTAATATCATCCTCTTCCTTGACAAGGATAGTAGTCAATTCCTCCAAACTACAACCTTCTTTCTTAGTATTCAAACTCGACCTTATATTATCAAACTGTGATGGAAGACTCCTCATTATAGAATAGGTCAAGAACTCCTCTCCAATGTCCATCTTAAGATCCTTCAGCTTATTATAATAAGAAGAAAGTAGCATAATATGGTCCCTTACTCCTTTAATACCATCATACTTGGTATTGTTCAATAGGTCCAAATAATGATGCTTCTCATTCATATCAAACTTGATAAACTTCTTTCCTATCTCCTCAAGAAGTCCCTTTGCAGTATCCACTTTAGGAATACTAGCATATATGGCCTCATCCATGTAATTCTCCATCATCATCATACAGCACTTATTAGAGTGTTTCCAATCCTCATAAAGTTTCTTAGCTGCTGCAGTACTCTCATCAGTCGGTATCTCTGGTGGATCTATCTCCAAAGCCAAATCCAATTTCATGAAGGTCAAATTCATAACTAAGGTTTTCTTCCATTTCTGATAATTTGTCCATCCAATTTCATCATGGCAGTCATAGGCATAAGATTTGGGGTGCTACTAGCTCCAAAATAGTAAACAACAAGACATTTAAAAATTTAAGACAATTCAATTACTATTTTCCAGCCCCTCAACACAAAACACAAACATAAATATCGCTTAGGGTCTTTGTAGCACTAAAGATACCCTTACGCGGGCCAGGGACAGTCAATCAAATAACCACAATCAAATGCATTGAACTGAATTACCGACAGGGCAACTCAGAACCTGCAATACATGGCATTTAATTAACTTCCACTGCCATTCCAGGCGTCATACAAAGCAACTAGAACTACCGACAGGGTAGCTTAATTACCCGCATAGACCCTGGTTAATAAGTGGGAGAAAAATAACATATTGGCAATTTCATAAAATAGGCAAATATAAAACATCCCATCCACTATGCCAATATACATTACATTGGTACACATAATGCAGATAAAATAAGTCTCACGACAGGTGAGTACCTAAAATCCCACACTACTATACCAACTAGGCACAAAGCCTCTTTGGGTAAGCTCACACAAACCAATTTTCCAATCACAAATATTTAATTTATTTTAATAAAATTGGAATGTGATAATTAAACAAATAAACAAACAATAAATAAATAAATTAAACAATTGAATCACTAAATTAATTAATAAATAAACAAAAAAAAACAATAAAAATAAATAAGTTTTTTTTTTTTTTGGCCTGCTGACGTCATCTGCTGACGTCAGCAAACGACGTGTCGTGCTGACGTCAGCATATGACATCAGCAGTAACCCCAAATGACACGTCGTTTCTCTCATCTTCTTCAGCCAACCGGGTCACGGGTGACCTGGTTCCAATCCAAACGGGTCACGCGACCCGCTATGCTTACTCGGCCAAAACGCACCGTTCCGGCCACCGTTTCCGACGATTCCGGCGGCGTTAGTTTCGTCTCCACTCGGGCAACGTTTCCCACAAACAAATTTGATTCAAAATCAACTCAAAATAAACATCCAATCTAGGTTTATTTTCGGCCAAAACACAAACAAAAAACCCATGGAAACACAAGAAATTCGAGCAAATTTTAGGCAAAATCGGTGCTGTTTGTTTCGTGTATTCTTGGGAAACTCTTTCCCCAAATTAATTTGGTCCAAAACCCAGAAAATCAGTATGTGAAATTCATGGCCGAAAACCCAGTTTTTTTTTTTTTGTTTTTTTTTTTTTTTTTTGAACAAGCCTGATATTTACAAAAAAAAAAAAATATTTTATTTTTTTATTTATTTTTTATTTATTTATTTATTTTTTTTTTTTTTAAGAACAAACAAAAAACCAACCATGAGTATATATATATATATCTAGAACATTGATAATAGTGGCAAAAACACAGATCAATATTCACATGCTAACTGCAATAAACTCCAAAGAAATTTACTATGCATATTAACCATGTGCTCTGATACCAATTGTTAGAATTTTTTATGGATCTAAATATGCATAATAAATTCCATAAATCATAAATTACTAACCTCCAAACGCAGCCATTGGTAAATTAGATCTTTAATCCTGCAAAATAGAAAACAATATAAAGTAGTGCCTATGGACACACTACTCTCAAACCACTCTCAAATCTCTGAAAACCCTAATATCAAAAATACCGTATGGCATCAATTGTTTGCTTGCCCTAGACCTTTAAATAGTCTCTGCAAGTCAGACTTATCCATTAATTTTGACACACGTAAAATAATAATAATTTGATAATATAATTATACTAGGAAAAATATGGATAAGTCATTGGGCTTATTAAGAGAGTTGGTCCTCCAGTCCAATGGGCCAACTAGAGTCTTATAGAGAGTGTGTGACCAAGGGCCCTACTACAAAATAATAAAATAAGTCAGTCCCATTAATGGCATAAATAGGCCCTGTAAGTGAGTAATTGATTATGTCAAGTCCACAAATATTAATTTAATTCAACAAATTGCTCATGGAGTGGAAGAAATATACGATGTGGAGCCATTATATGGTGATGAAGGTTTTCAACTCTTTACCTGGAAGGCCGGCGTCGAAGATGTTCATCGTCTTTCAGATGAATATGAAGAATATAAAAGGTTGTCTCAACGTGTGGTAGCATATGCCAATGGCCTTCCATTAGCTTTAAAAGTCTTGGGTTCCTCTTTACGCGGAAAATATGTAGAAGAATGGAATGATCGGTTGGAAAGACTCAAAAATAACCCGAACGAGAAGATTATGGAAGTACTTCAAATAAGCTTTGATGGACTGGAGGACAAAGACAAGAATATATTCCTACTCATTGCTTGCTTTTTCAAGGGAAGTGGTCACAAAGACTTTTTGCCAAGTATACTGGAGAAGATCGATCTTCCAAGAATAAGTGTAGGAAATCTTAGTGATAATGACAAAGACTATGTTACAAGTATACTGAAGAAGTGCAGTTTTAATCCAATAATTGGTATACGAAATCTTGGTGACAAATCTCTCTTGAGCATTAAAGATAACAAAATCTGGGTCCATGATTTATTGGAAGAGATGGGTTGGAAGATTTTGGAGAAGAAATCACTTACAGAGAAGCTTGGAAGAGAAATTAAGTTGTGGAATGTTTCAAATGTCTCATATGTTTTGAAGAATTGTACGGTACATATTAAATCTCTTAAGAACCTTTCACATTAATTAATTAGAGTTCATCAAATTAGAAATATTTTCTTATTATTTTGGTAGGAGCTTTTAGTGAAATTTTGTTAAAGTAATTATATATATGATCTATGTTGAACCTCCAAACAATTCTCCCCTGGATTAAAAAAAAAAACAAAAAAGGAGATGCCGTGATTGCGTGGCAAGTGCTGTATATGAGTGGCATCTTAATAAATAATTGGAAAAAAATCTAGATGAGAAAGTTGCAGCCCTTGTATTTGTTACTTGCATTTCTTATGACATTATGTCTCCTAT
Source organism: Ziziphus jujuba (assembly GCF_031755915.1). Taxonomy (NCBI): domain Eukaryota; kingdom Viridiplantae; phylum Streptophyta; class Magnoliopsida; order Rosales; family Rhamnaceae; genus Ziziphus; species Ziziphus jujuba. The sequence goes on along the minus strand of NC_083381.1, from coordinate 4,068,615 downwards.
TTTAATCTTGTTTTGTCTATCGGACTTTACTTACATCTCAGGCAATAGAAGAAATTGAAGCCGTTGTTTTGCTTTGATCTATCTAAAAAATGTCCAACAAAAGAAACATTTTTGAATTTTCTTGATGTGCTCTCGAAAATGAAGAAACTAAAACTGCTCAAATTAGACAGCCACAGTCCGTCTGGCTTGTCAAGTGTCTTGCCAATTCTTCAATCTCTTTCCAATGAGTTAGACAACCCATCTGACTTGCCAATTCTTCAATATCTTTCCAATGAATTACTTATTCTTCAATGGATATGGTGTCCCGTCCAATATCTTCCATCAAGTTTCCCGCCAACTCTACTCGTTGAAGTTGACATGTCCTATAGTAGGATCTGTCGACTTTGGGGTACTGTCGACGTACGTCTCAATATATAAGTATATTCATTGAGTTTGTTCTCACCAGACTTCATTTCTAAATTATATTCCATATCATCTCAACACAGAATTAAAATAACAGTTCATATATAACACTTGTCAATTCACTATGTCTCCTATCGTAATATAGGACTTGCCATGTATATGTTATACGTTTATGAGTTTCTTATATGTATGTTAATTTATTTTTTTAATTTACCTTTTTCCGTTTGTTTTTTTAATTTTTTTAATTTTGTATTTATTTTTTAATAGCATTTACCCAAACTGAGATCTGTCCGACTATTTGGCTGCATCAATCTTACCGAGATATTCAACGACTTCACACTGGTTCCAAATCTAGAGGTGTTAGATCTTGGTCACTGTCGGAAGTTGTCAAAGATCGACCCATCCATTCAATTTCTTGGAAAGCTTATTCATTTGGATCTTCGTGGTTGCATTAGTCTGGAAAATCTGCCACCCAGTTTACGTGGTATGGTATCTCTTAAAATTCTTTATCTTGGAGGTTGTCATACACTTCGGGATTTACCAAAGGACATAGTGTGTTTGAAGAGTTTGGAACTGCTAAATATCCAAGATACTGCAATAACACATGTGCCAATTGCTATTTTGAAAAATCTCAGAGAACTATTCTTTGACCGTAGTTCTCGTTTCCATGAATGGCATCATCCAGGATCTTTCGCGGCATTGGATTACAAAAGACTTTCACGACGGCGTTCTATTTAGGTCTAGCAAAATCTCATACGATACGAACCTGTAAGATTATTTACGGATCTGAATTGACGATATTATATATTAGATTTGTATCAGTTTTATCCAATAAAATTCAATAAATTAGATTTTAACTGGTGAAACACGATAATACACAATAAATCTATTAGACCTATCAAATATGAGTATTTTTGTAATTATACAAATTTTATAATATTAAAATTATTTGATTTATTGTTAAATATGTATTAATTTATTTCTTTTTTTTTTTTTTTTAAAAGTCTAGAAACAAATAAGTCTCTTTATAGGATTTTTTTTTTAAAAATATATTATTTTATTATTTAAAAACTAATTCAAATTTAAATTTTTAAATTTTTATATATTCTTAATAGGTTAACAGATTGGATAACGGATTGTATGATAATTTAACGAATAGATTCGAATTTATCTATTTCTACACAAAAGTTTAACAGATCGTGTTTGGGTTAATTAAATTTCACATAAACATGGCATAACACAGCATGAATATGACCAATCTTGACACGTATTAGATGTGGTCTCAACCCGTGTATCGGACTCCCCTTGTTTTTCTGATTTTTTATTTTGTTTTCGTCCTTTTGACTTTGACAGTTACAGAATGTTGACCCACATACATTTAAAGGATTGAATATTATACTTCCTGGAAGTAAAATTCCAGATTGCTTCATCCATCATAATATAGGATGATAATAAGTCTAAAAGTACTTGATCCAAATTGATGTGACAGTAAATGGATGGGTTTTGCTTTGTGTATATATTTCAAAAACATTACATACCCTAGGTCCAGTTATTCTTACCCACATATTGTTTGCTTTGGAAAGCAATTGTTCCTTCCAACTTGGAGCTTCTGAAGTCCCTTCTTGCTCAAGCAATATAGATTTTATAAGATGCATGGAAACTATTTTATTTTTTAATATCTTGTGAACTCCAGAGTCAAATAAATTATACAATTAAGAAAGAAAAACAATTTCTTGTCAAGCAAAATATATAAAAAATAAAAAGAAAGAAAGAAAAACAAATTAAAGTAATCACAAAGTGTAATTGTTTGGCACTTAAATTTTAAAACTATCTTCAGTTAAGGAAAATATAATTGCCGGAAAACGCAAGTAACGAGTAAGATGCTAATAAACCAGAGGTTACATGCACATTACGCATATTCTTGCAGATTTCATCACATCATGCATATTGCTTTTGGGTCAGGATTTAATCAGCAATGCAGAGCACTTCAAGCAGATGTGAACGTCAGTAAAGTTAAAATTAATCAAAGGTAGAAAAAGAAAAGTTTAAATATAACTTAATAAATAAATAGATAAACAAACAAGTCAAAATAAGTGCTTCATAACTTAAATATATAATTACTGATGGTGTGATAAGTCAATATTATAGAAACAACATTATCTTTTTTTTTCAAACTTGTTGACAGAATCATCGTCTTTAGAGACTTTAATATGCTTCTACCATAGTTTTCAAGATTTCCTCCTACACCTGAAGCATACATCCATGCTATTTTAGTTTAAATGATGTCAATGAAAAGGCCTCAACTGTTTTATAAGAGAGTCTTCAATACGAGTAAAGAAACACTACATGTTTTCATTTCACTCAAATTTTTATCTGCACTACTTATCAATGCTGGATAATAAACTATATTTTATACATATACAGCCTCTCATTAGCATTGATTAGCTTCCAAGATGACCACCAGCAAACATAATTAAGCATAAATTCCATCGGCGCTTATCCATTCTGAGAGACGCCCCTACCTCAATAGGCCTGCCAATTTTTGTTATGGAAGCCCATGTTGACTGTTTTATGGTTTCAAAAAGGCCTGCAGAAGTAGCTCACCACCACCAGCAAAAGACATCAGCAGCAACATAATGTTATAGTTACCACTTAGAAGAAGAGCTTTATCACTTTAACTAAAGAACACAACAACATATAATGTGCAGGGGAAAGAAATACAAAATACATATTCTTTGATGAGCGAATCAACATAATGTAAACAAACTCATTTTAGGTATTGCTAATAATGGTCCAAACAAATTCATGGACACCTTTTTTAGTCAATCAAGTGTTTCTTCCTCACTACTAACAACAGTTTAATTTCAAATCCCACATGACCAACAAAGCCAAAGTCTGTATAAGCAGCATGGCTGCAAAGAAATCACTACGAGGATAAAATTGCATCTAATATTTTTGAATATTAAATTAATTTTCTCATGGTAATGAAGCTAGTTTAGAACAAATGCTCACTCAGACCATGTATAAACAATAATGATCAAAATAAATTCACAACCAATTTAGTTTGAAAATACTAGACATGATATCAGACATCGTGGTTTGGTTTCTTTAACCGTTAATTAGATGATGGACTTGATGCGTACAGTTATGTCACCAAATCTATCTAGTAACTCTGGTTTTCTAATCAGCCTGTACAAATAGTTTGCCGAGATAAGAAAGAAAAGCCGAAGCATAAGTACATATCCATACATGAAAGCAAATACATCAACCATAAATAATCCCAAAACTAAAATGAAAAAGCAAATAAAAGAAACAATTTTGGAGATTAATATATTTAGTATATTTCTTTCAGAATTTGGTCGTAAAAACTTCTAAAACAGGACCAACATGTCCTATGGCGCAGGAGGACCCCTTTAGTACAAGGGAACAACGGGTTAGGCTAAGTTCAAAAATAATTTAGCCACTTGATCCCAAAGAATGCGGATGTCAATTAAATATCAATTAATTATTGTCTTAGCTTGTGCAAGACTAGGTCACTAACCAACTCTCCACACCGTCCATCTGAATTCTAAGAATTATAAAACAAGTCCTCTAATGAAATTTCCTTAAGAAATCTATGTATGTATTTTCTATGGAAACATAGTAACAAAAGCAGATAGGAAAGCAATGAATAAAAGTATCAGCATGATCCAGGAAGTTTCTTAATTGAACCATGTCACCATAAATATGAGGCACTGGGGGAATTTAATTAGGTTTTTAAGATTAAAAAGTACAGAAGCTTAATGCGTTCAATTCACCTTAGCCAGCAAACCACCAAAACTCACCCAACATTGTTCCCACGTAACAACTAAGGCTAACAAAAGCGGGAGAAGCCAAGCCTTACTATAGCAGGAATGTCAACAAGCAGATAAGCAGCAGAGGGTTTGACTGGCTTAGATGAGTTCCTTTCCTAAGAGTTGAACCAAAAACAAGCTGACTAACCATATTTATTTAAGAGATGACAATGAACTAGAGCAACTTTGAAAAAGAGAAACAAGTATCAACTTGGATGGTTGTAGATCACCTACAAACAGAACTGAGCTTCTTAAAACATTTTAAACTTTTGGCAAGTGTTACAAAAACACGGATAATACCCAAAAAAATTAAAATCTCTTTAACTCTTACTTGTTTTACATAGTAGTTCCAACATTTGGTTGTAATATTCATTTTATTGTTCCTAGGATGCAAGCAAATTCTTTAAACAATATATTCTGATTCTAGCTACAGAGACTATCAATTTTTTTAAACAATACTAAAAGTGAGTCAAAGAAGTGAAAGGAAAAGGAAAGGCTCAGTTGGTTAAAGCATATTAATAATTTCCAGGAAAAAAATAATACCAAACATAGAGTAAACAAAAAAATGGGTAAATGAAGTAAATATGACATCAAAAATTTAATTAAAAAAATTTGTAATTAGATAAGGTCACCTTATTTATGAGCCACCAATAGATATTTAATATATTGAAGAACCCCATGGAACATTATCTGACAGAATTTGGTCAAGAAGACTTGTCCCCTCTCCAATTCATTAACAATTTTATTAAAGAAGAGACTCCTTGAGTTATTGTCAATGACTCCACTTGACATTGTCATTAAAAGAAATTGTGAAGCTTCTCCTTCCTTTCCCAATTCATAGAGGCCATCAATCAACATAGTTAAGTAGTCATGTTGGGAAGACATCCTTTATCCAACATCTCCTCTAAAATTCTAATTCCCTCCTCTGTTTTACCAATATTACAGAGTGCCTTAATTAGCATATTGTAGTAAAAGCATTAGGAGCACAACCATATTCCACCATATCATTCCACAAACTACTTGCCTTGCACAATTCACCCTTCTCGCACTGTAACGACCCACCCTAAGATTATAAATTAGAATTTGAATTTTATATATTTTGACTGGGATTGATGAGTTAGACTATGAATAGGCCTTAAATTTGGCATTTCATTGATAAAGAATTTTGATTTGAGTGGTACATCATAGCATAAAACTCGTCGATACGAGTTTGTAGACTAGAATGCCTAACTCAGGATTATGGTTAGAAAGTTATAGTTTTAGAAAGTTTTTAAATATCCGTATTTATCTATGTTCAAACCAGTTTTACAATTTATCTTTTAGTGGACTCTAGGCCTGTTTATATTCATGGAGATACATACCATCATTAAACAAATCAGAAAACATCAAAAAAGTCTCAAAAACCCTCCCCAAACTTATGGATTCACATCGGATCAACCCGTACGTACGAGCATGTCAAACCAGATCGGCCAAATTTGACCCTTTTTTTTTTGGCCTCCCATCACAGACACGTGCTAGAAGTTCGGCAAGCCTACCTCTTGGCGACCTCGGCTGTGAATTTTAAAGACCAACTAGCTGATGGTGCACCAGGATAGGCATTCAAAAGCTGTTGCAGATGCTTGGCCGAGCGGTGGAAATTAGGGTCATTTTTTGACCATTTCAGATGCCCCAATATCTTTATCCCCCTTACTTTGGACACTCTGAATTCATTCTCAGCCTCCATTTTTCAAGATTCTCCACTGTTTGCAAGATCCGATGATTCCAAGTTTGGCCAAAAAATTTGGGAGCTTTTTTGGCCACAGGCTAAGCTTTTGGACCAAGGTGAGTATAACATCGCATTCGTCATCTCATGGGCTTTTCGTCAAAAATAAAGTTCATAAATTTTGGATAGCGGTTGATAATTTTTCAATTTTAGATCAATTAGTTTAATATCGAATAAAATGAGACTGTGTTTGGATACTATTGGACAAATTAGATAAAATGAAAGTTGAATTATTGTAATTAGGTGTTGATGGGATCCAATGGACAGTTTAATTTCATTAACTTGGTCTCCAAATGAAAAATCCCAATTTTGGATGCCGGATATTTAGGTTTCACAGTATAATTTGACTTTTGGTGTTCAATTTAGAAATTTTAGAGTTATTAAAGTTATTTTAGGATATTGGTATGCACCCAATATCTTTGATTTAATTTTTGAAGTCTAAAAATATTTTTTTATTATTTTAGGTACCAAGATTCATATTGGAGACAATCTAACGGTAAAGCCGGTTTTAACTGTAATCTGTGAGTGAATCTTATTTTCTGAAATGATTTTGAAAATTATATAATGATAACATATGATATATAAATTACCTTATTATTATTTCTAGAATTGTTAGAATTATATACTTTATTACATGCTATAAAATAATTATTTTATTTATCATATTATGATATATTAAAATAAATAGTTTGACATAAATAAATTTTGGTATACAACTGTACAAATATATCTATATATATATATATATATGTTGGTATTTGTAAGAATGTTTTGATAAGATAATTATGGATATTATTTAATAAATTTTATAAATATTTTAAGTTATGAGTTGAATACTGAATTGTGTATTATTATTTAACATACTATATTATGGATATGGATTTGTTAAATTATAACTTACGCATGCTTATTTGATCATCCCGCTTGATCACATGATTTTCAAGATTTGATGGAAAGTCCTAATCTACTATGCCTCTGGTCACCGAGGATCGCATTGACAGCTTTTTCCTCCTGTAGTCAACAATACACTAGTGGCTAGTTGTGATCTTGTGATATGTTATGATAATGGATATAGCACACAGAAATATTATTGTTACACTGCAGATATAATATATATTTATATGTATTTTTTTATTACTGATGTTTATAAATAATGATTCGTAAAAATATTATTTTATTTATAAGATGATTGATATTATTTGATTTTAATTTCTTTATCATATGGTTTTTTTTAAAATGGTTATTTTGAAAAAACATCATAGATTTTGTAAAAACTGTTTAAACTTTCAAAAAATAACAGAGAGATCCTAAGAGAAAGAATTTTTAAAAATAATATTTATTTTTATAATACTTTACTTATCTACTCATTAAGCGCATTTTATAGTTTTGTATTTTAAGCCGTTGCGTTTTCAAATAGCAGATTCCTTCAAGTACCATCGGATCACAAGTGAAGGTATATTATGGTGTCCAAACCGCTATGAACTGGTAAATGACAATGACTTTAATATTGAATCTGGTGTTGGCTTCAAGTTAAAAATATTTATTCTTACATAATGGAAAATATCAATACATTTGCGTTGTTCTGCCCTAAAACAATGACGGACTGTATATATATATATATATATGTACACACAGAGTAGCTATTAACATTGATTACCTTCAAAGATGACATGAAGTGAAGAACTTAGCATGGATCCGAAGAGTGCTTGTACATTCTGAGAGACAACCTGCCTCAATAGGCTGCCAGTTTAATTATACAATCCCATTTTGATTGTTCTCTGGTTTCACAAAGATCTGCAGGAGTAGCCGGGCAACACCAGGCAAAAGACATCAGCAGCAACACAGTTACCACTTAGAAAGAACTTCATGACTTTAACTAAAGAACACGACAACGTAGAATGTGCTGAAGCCAAAATGCAAACTGTATATTCTTTGATGTTAAAATCAACACAACGAAAACAAAATAAATTTAGGCAGTGCTAATAATGGTCCAAAAAAATGTTTATTAACATTTTACCTAGTCAATCAAACAATTATGTGTCACTTCTTAACTAACAACAATTTGGTTTCAACTTTCAAGTCCAGCATGATCAAAAAAACCAAAGTTTGTATAAGCAACACAGCTGCAAATATGTCACTATTAGGATCAAATTTTAAGATGAAATTTGCATATAATATATTATTGAATATTAAATAATTTTCTCGTGGTAGTGAAGCTCGTTTTGGAACAAATTCACAATCAGATCCTATACAAACAATAATGATCAAATAAATTCATAAAATAGATCCACAACCAATTTAGCATTAAAAGACTAAACATGATACCAGACATTGTGGTATGGTGTCTTCAGCCCTTCAATTGATAGATTTCATGAGTACAGCAATGGCACCAAATCTATCTGGTAACTGTGGTTTCCAATCCTCTATAAAAAATTGCAGCAAAAAGAAAGAAAAGGTGGAGTATATTAATAGACTTGTGCAAACAAGCTTAAGACATGAGTACATATCCATATAAGAGAGCAAATATATCAACCACACACAACCACAAAACCAAAAATCAAATCAAAAGCACAGGAAATGACTTGGCGCTTTATATCTTTAGTATATTCTTTGGAGGACTTGGTGCTAACGGCTTATAAATCAATAACCACACAACAAAATCACATTTCTATGGTGCAGGAAGACCCATTAGTACAACTAGAACAAAGGGGAAAGGAAGGGTTGTCTCTTACTAGGAGGATAAAGTATAGTGTTAGGCTAAGGTAAAAAAAAATTCAGCCACTTTATCCCAGAGTATTAGGATACCAATTATATTTCAATTTATAGTTGTCTAGGTTGTGCAATATTAAGTCACTAACCAACTCTGAACACCTTCCATCTGAATTCTCAGAATAATGAAACAAATTCTCTGCTCAAATTTCCAAAGAAAAAACTAGATATGTATTTTGTACAGAAAAATAGTAACAAAGGCAGATGGGCAAGCAATGAATAGATGTCTGCATGAATCAAGAAGTTTCTGTATTGAAGCATATAAACGTGTGGCACTGGGAAATGTAGTTATATTTCTAAGATTAAACCATACTGGAGCTTAACGCATTGACTTCACCTAAGCCACAAGGCCATGCAGTACTGTAGACTGCCAAAACTCACCCTAGATTGCCATTTACCACATAACACCTAAGGATAAGAGAAGTGGGAGAAGTCAAGTATTAATGTAGCAGGAATGTCAACAAGCTGACTAACCAGAAGAGTGTCTGACTGGCTCAGATAAAATTTGAACCAAAAAATGGCTCCATCTTTATAAAGCATTGAACAATGAATTGTAAAGCTTTAGAAAAGAGAAACAAGTAACAACTTGGGTGGCTGTTGATCACCTACAGACAGCATTGAGCGTCTTAAAACATTTGACACTTTTGGCTCAGTGTTACAAAAATACAATACAATCAATTCTCGAAAATACCCAAAATATTAAGATATCTTACTCTTACATATGTCACAGAGAAGTTCCAACCTCCAACATTGACTGTAAGGATCCTTTATAGTAGTCCTGGTGGCAATCAAAATTTTTGAACATTATATTCGTTTCCAGCTATAGAGGATATAAAGATACCAAAAGTGAGTAAAAGAACATAAAGGGAAAATGAAAAGGCTAATGTCATCTAAAGCATAGTAATCATATTAAAGCAACTGGCAAAGAGATTTTCCAAGTAATAAATGATATTGAACAAAGAGTAAATATAAAATATGGACGAATGAAATAAGTTTGACATCAACCATTTAAAAAGAAAAAATTGTAATCAGATAAGGTCACCTTATTCCTAGGCCACCGAGGCATAGGCTCCATAGATATGTCATATATTCAAGAATTCTATATAGCATTGTCTGAGAGTATTTGGTCAAGAACTCCTGTTCCCGTACCCAATTCACCAATTATTTTTTTAAAGAAGTGAACCCAGGAATCATTGTCAATGACTCCACACGACATTGCCATTGAAAGAACTTGTGAAGCTTCTCCTTCCTTTCCCAAGTCATATAGACCCTCAATCAACATATTGTAAGTAGTCTTGTTAGGAAAACATCCTTTACCAATCATCTCCTCTAAAATTCTAATCCCCTCTTCCGCTTTACCAAAATTACAGAAGCCCTTCATTAGCATATTATAGGTGAACACATTAGGAGTACACCCTTTTTCCACCATGTCATCCCATAACCTACCCGCCTCACACAACTCCCCTTTCTCACACATTCCTGCAATAAGTGTGTTGTAAGTAAGAACACTCGGAATTGAACCCTTCTCAAACTGATCAAATAATTTCCTTGCCTCCCATATTTTACCCTGCTTACAAAGCCAATGTATAAGTGTACTTGTAATAGCATTATCAGGAGTACAATTCTTCTTCAAAAGCCTTTTCCACAACTCACAAGCATCTTCCACCTTTCCTTGACTGCATAGTACATCAATAACCTTGCAACAAAGCGCTGAGCTTGGTATATACTTCTTCCCAAGCATATCATCCAGCAAGTTAAGTGCTTCACCAGACTTGCTTTCTTTACAATAAGCTTCAATCATAACCCCATAAGTAACATCATTTGGGTCAATCCCATTTTCATCCATTTCATCCATCACCTTAATAGCATCAGCCAATTTCCCATGCTTAATGTACCCAACCATCAAAATGGTATAGGTAGAGGCATCAGGTAGCCAACCTCTATCCAAAATTTCAGTAAAAACCCTTTTGGTGCCAACCATATCACCCCGTGAAACATATCCACCCATAACGGTTGTGTAAGAGACCACATTAGGGACCATTCCCATGGCAGGCATTTCATCCAACAACTTAAGAGCACCATCTATGTTATTGCTGTTGCATAATGCTTTAATCAAAATGTTACAAGTAAACACATTGGGCACCACGCCAAATCTCTTCTTACAATTTACAAACACCAAGTGCACCAAATCATAGCGCTTGTTTTGAACCAAAGCATTCAACAAAGTGTTCAAGGATCTCACAGAACGCTGGACGCTGAAAGATTCAATGCGTAGAAAGGTTTTCAACGACAATTTCGGTTGACCTGCAAGGCCATAATTACGAATGACAGTGATAAAAAGTTCTTCACCGCATTTTAATTGAGATTTATGTAGGCAGGAGAGCAGGGACTCGACTTCTTCAAAAGCACGGGCTCGTGAGAGACGTTGGATGATGGCATGGTAAGTTTCGTAATTATGGGAAAAACCTGGGTGGAAGTTTCCAGCATAATGGAAGATTTGGAGGGCAAGGTCAAGATTCTGCTGGCTAGTGATCATTGAGACAAGGCGCTTTGGGTAGAGGCGTTGGGGCCAGGGCTTGATTGGGGGAGTAACTGTATATGATTCAATGGATAAGGAACGGATGTTGATGGTGACACCAGTAACCAATTGCAAAAATGAAGTGGCCAAGGTCTTGGGCAAGAGGGCATGATGGCAGTGGAGGCGGTAATGGTGACACAACATACTGTGTCCCTAGTTCATTAACTTGTCTGTTTCTTGACAATCTATGAAAATCAAACTTCAAGATCTAAGAAACCCAAAAGAGATGATTTATTCAAATCTGCAACTAAGAAAGTAAAATGATTAAAGGAACTATTGATGCATTACGTCCATACAGGTTAAGGTAAATCTAAAGGGGTAAATCATAAAAAACTCACATTCTTGTTACAGAAATGGCAAATGCTTAAAAACAAACAAACTTGGAAAAAGAATTTCCAGCAAAAGCTAGACCAATTAATGGCCACAATGTATTTACAGATATTACTTTTCCTTTATTAAGTCAATGCAGGAATAGGAAAGAAAATTAACATGTCAAAACTCCAGGTGTTCTGAAATCCACGGATGTCAAGTCAAACACCCATAAAATTAGCAGCAGCGATAACCAAAATGAAGCAATTACCACCTACTGCTCCATGACTGCCATAGTGCACACTAATAGGAGCTAACTAGCATTAGCCGTTTCCCTCACAGAGCCAATTAACAAAGGGAAAAAAAAAAAAAAAGAAGCTAAAAAATCCACGTAGCAAATAAATTTAAACGAGAACAAGGCATATAAGAACATAAATCATTTAGTTGGTGAGACATCAATTGATGGAGGATGAAAGAAAGAAGATAGATACTAAGATAGATATTAATAGAAAACATATAAATTTATGATAGGTCAAGAATTAATAGAAAGTAAAACAAGGTCTGCAAAACCTGATTTACAAGGCATTTTTTGTACATGTTTCAATTATACTATTAAAACAATGCACCACCATTGAATTATTTCATATCAGTTTCTTTAAAGAATTCCTCCAAAAACCATTTCTATATATCCGTTAGAGAAAATGGACTATTCGTAGGGAACCAGAGGGAAAAAGGGCATCGTCAAAACAACGCCAAAAAAAGCCTTGGGCACAACTAAACTAAAATAGTTCCCATGTCTGAATTTCTGTTCACGTCCTCAACAAATCCTATCAAACTGTCATTCACCCCTATTCATAAAAGTTTCAAATTCTCAATCTTTTCCACATACCCATTGAGAAAATCAAGCCACAATCATTTCTATGTAATGGTAGCCTATAACAACACTTTCTACAAACTAATTTGGCTAACGAAGCCAATAGTTACCATGTAAATATAAACATATTTATTAAAACCCAAAAAATATAAACATATTCACATAGTTCAAACCAAAACAATATTACAATACTCTCCAATATAAACCAATATAACCACAATATCTGAAGCAACACACAATCATAAATAGCAAAAAATAAAATCTTGACAATGTGGCTGGACCACTTTACTTTTGCAATCTATTTCTTTTTTTTCTTTCCCTTTTTTTTTTTCGTTGTTTTCTATTAGTTGGTTGCTCAAAATGATAAATTCGATGGAAAGTTTTTTTATGTACCAAGTGGGCTTTGAAGATTTTTGGTTTTCATGTTAGTTACCCACTTCTTCACAGTAAAAATTGGAGAAAATTAAAAAATAAATAAATAAATAAAAAATTATCTTGATGTGGGAGAGGATGGAATACTCGAGGAATCTAGCGAGAAAAGTGTTCTCTGTTCCAAACGGATTTGAGGAATGTACAACTGCCTCGCCGATATTATCAAAAATCCCCATTCAATTTCAGGACTATCCTCCTCAACGAAATTTTCTTAATAAGCAAACAAACTATATATATATATATATATATAAACAAATAATAAATGATGGTTCGTTTGTTTTTCACCGTTTCTGGGGAACCCAAAAGAACAAAGATTAAAATTTGTTTTCTTCAAGTACCAAACACTTGAAAAGGAGAAGATAAAAGATACCCAAAAGAGAAAACTGAAAGAGGTGGAAAACTCAACAAAAGAAAGCATCAAGAACCAATATTGGAGCCATTGCAATAATATATATATATACACCAGTTGGAAAAATCTGTATTAAGGAGTAAAACAAATCACCGATTAATAACCCCAAACTTAATCTCGTTGGAAAAATCTGTATTAAGGAGTAAAACAAATCACCGATTAATAACCCCAAACTTAATCTCGTTATATATATATATCCAAGCGAAAAACAAGAAGAGAAGACATAAGAATGAATAGTAATACCTCTAGCTTGTTGTCTAACAACTGCTACTGCCTAATAAAATCCCCCTGATAAACCAAACGGAGGCCCGACGGAGACAAATAAGAAGCGGCTATGCTGGCTATGGTGGCCGGTACTCAGAGCAGCAGAAGAGTTTCCAGCTCTCTCTTTTTCCACTCCCCCAAACTAAAACAATATCAAAAAAATGCCAAAACTCCAAATATTTCATTTGTTAAAGAATAGAACACTGTTATATAACATTTTTCTTTTTATATTTTTTATAAGGCGCAAAATAAAACTACAAAAATAAAAATAAAAAATTATGAAAAATGCGGGTCAACCTCGACGATTTTGGTTATTATTAACTAGTTTTTTTCCCCTTTTTTTTTTTTTTTTTTTTTTTTGTTACTCGCCAAATAGAAAAAAAGATCTTACACACCCTCCAAACCGAAAGATGAAGAGTTATCTTTTAAGATCAATAATGAATTTCACTGTATTATTCCTCTTTATTTTTATTTTTATTTTTTTACCATAACAATTTCTAATCTAAAGATGATCTTTTGAATATAGATGACTTTTTGAATATCAATTTATCAACTTCACCTTACTATTTTTTTCTTTGTTTTTGCATAAATTAATTTTCAAATATTATATTATAGCATCGGAATCTGATTACATTGAATTAAATTAATATATTGAAATAAATATTGAATTTGGTTTTCCTTATTTTTTTTCTTTTAAAGAGTCAATATAAAAATTCATTGTAATTGTTTTTTAGAAGTTAGCTCTTAAAAAATGTTATTTAATTTGAAGAAATCCCCAATTACAATTTCTTATGCAAACCGGCTACAAATTTTTATTTTTTGGTTGAAACAATTTTTATGTATCAATCCTTCAACACATTATTATTATTATTATTATTATTATTATTATTATTATTATACTTTTCTTTATGCTATAAGACCTTTATATTTCAGAAATATTATTTATTTCTTATCATATTTTTACAAGATTTTTTAAAATATTTTTTTCAGTATTAAAGGTAAGAGTGTGCCCATGTATCTTAACTACAGAGGCTGTAATATACTCTTTAAGTATTAACCATGGTAGTTGTAATACTTTTAGACCTCGTCTTACATGCAAAAAGGGATTAAATATAAGAAGGTGAATTGGACCGGTATTGGATCGTTTCTTTATTATTACTTAACATTGCCCACAAGAACGACATCCTAATTGATAAGAAACACCCTGTATTTGGATACAAAAATGTGGGGCCAACGCATTACCAATTCATTTATCAAATAATAAATATTATTGTTAGAATAATTAATATAACATAAAAATATAAATATGAACATTTGAATTCTTAAATAAATAAGTAAATTATAAGTACAAATACGTATAATATTATTTTATAAACAATTTGGTACCAATTAACTTGTATAATGATAATATAAAAGTGAACATGTGCCATGAGACATCACATATCCATAACCACCATCAATTGGTTTGTAATTTGCAACTCCTTGATATGAATTGTAATTAATGGAAACAGCTACTTAATGCTAAATGATGTTAAATAGAATTAGTTAAAATAAATAAATAAAAACAGTTGTCAATTGGGAATAATGTTCTTTAGATTTGGGAAAAGTCATTCCTATCTCTTTTTCTTTCTTCTTTTTTTTTAATTTTTTTTTAATTTTTGGGACTTGTTTACGTGCATCATACTAAAAGTTCCAATAAAAGGTTAAATGGCACCTATATAATTTTTTCAATTTTAATTGATTTTTTTTTAAACATATGGTTTTACTATTTTTTACTTGCTCTCCAATTGATTAGTGTTAATTTTACAAATTTACTTTTTATATTTATTGTTGTAAATGGATATGATATGATTTTTATATAATTTTATTTTTCTTACTCTTCAATTAATTGGTGTTGATTTTACATAATTATCATTCATATTTGTAGCTTTCAATTGGATGCAATATGGATTTTAGGTTTTTTTACTATTTTTTGCCTGCTCTTCAATTAACTAGTGTTGATTTTAAAATTTTGCTTTCTATATTTATGGAATAGATATGATATGGCTTTTAGGTAATTTTATTTTGCTTACCATCTAATTGATTAATGTTGGTTTTACATATTTATCCTTCGTACTTGTGGCTCTCAAATGGATACAATATGATTTTTATATTATTTAATATTTTTCTGTTCCAATTTAGAAAACTTTTTATATGCTGAAGTAGTGCATATGTTAAGAGGTAAGATTAGACATATTTAATAATAAAGTCTAAAGATTGTTTAGGATAGGCATGCCTTTTGTATGAGTTCTTCTTAAAACTAAGAATACTGAAATGATTCTTTTGCATTATTTGGAGGCTTAATATTCTTTATGCTATTTTGTTTTTTTAATACTTGAGGATGGGGAGATCCAAACTTAAGTCATTGCCTAGGAAAGCAACTATTACCACTTGGTTGCCCTGCAAAGAGTATTCTTTTTGCTATTTAGTGTGAGGTTTTTTTTTTTTTATATAGTAAACAACTTTAACCTCTTAAATTACAATTTAAAATTTTCTGATTAAATCCTATTAAATGTGCAATAAGTGTGTACAATATTATAACATATCCAATGAAATCAATCAATTCAATCCATTTAAATTGGATTAGATTGAAAATTTGAAAATCCAAAGGGATTGGATTAGTTATCAATTTTGGTATTTAAAAATAACCAATCCTCTAAATATATAATATGTTAAAATTTTATTAAATTTGGATGTAATTGTTGGTTTTCTATGCTTGTTGGCTGTTTATGATTTAATCCATTTGCACTCTTTTTATATTATTTTATGTTCCCCAAAAAAAAAATTAGCTTTAAATTTTATGTTTTATGTGAATTACACCTTTAGGTGCTTCTGAAATTGTCAGGACATAGAACGCCAATTGGTTTGGACTGTCATAGGGCATCCAACTTTAACTAAATAAAACTATAATATTTTTCCTTTTAATTACTTATCCTTACTTTTTATGAGCACACTAAACATAACAAAATAAACTCATGATCTCCTAATTGTGTTATTCAAAATTTTTAGTATTAATGAGGTCGAACAACTTTATTTTTTCTTTAACAAAGTGAACATGAAATTTTGATTAATTATAAGTAGAGATAGTATCAATTTTAGATTGATTTTCTCAAATAGAAAATCTTGGTGTTTGAATAAATAAATAAAAAATTATGAATTAATATTGCAAAAGTTTTTTAAAACTATAAGATGTCTAATATCTTATACTTTTTTGCAAGTTCATTGAGCTGCAACTAAATGTGGTATAAAAAAGATATTAAGCACAAAATTTATATGCATTTACATTGAGCACAATTTATATGCGTCGGTCTATTTAATATTTGTAATAATAATTTAACATAATTATTGACTCAGATAACGGCGAAGCACTACACACACCTAGCATATGTATTTGGCTACCAAGTCGTGGGAGTCTAATTTATATAAATAAAAGCTCAATGTTTTATTCAACACTTTGTTAGATAAAGAAATATATTATGGATTTAGTATAATCAATTACTTATTTATAAAATCCGATTTATATCATTAATGGAACTGACTTGTTTTTTATACCATGTAATAGACCCTTGGTCATATACTCTCTATAATATTCCAGTTGATCATGGAGGACTAATTCTTTTAAAAGCTCATTTTTTACTTATCCATATTTTTATTATTATTAAATTATTATTATTTTGGTGTGCGTTAAAAATAATAGAGAAGTTTAACTTACACAGACTATAAAAAATCTAAGACAAGTAAATAGATATACATCGTATTTGTGATTAGGATTTTCAGAGATCAGTTTGAAAGTGATATGAAAATAGTGTATCCATAGACACTACTATTATATTGTTTTCTATTTTGCAGGATTACAGATTTAATTTATCAATGGCTACATTTGGAAATTAGTATATTTTATACTTTAATGGAATTATTATGTATATTTTTTATCCGCATATTTAATACAACTTTAACACACTTATTATATTTTTTAAAGAAATGTTCCCAAAAAAATATATTTGTTGTCGTATACATATTCTTCATTAACGAGAATAAATTCCATAAAGATGTTATAGGCAATCACTGTATTACGAGATCTTAAAGTACATCAAATGGATGTTAAAATAGTATTTTTTTATGAAAATCTTGATGAAGAAATCTATATAGAGCAACCTGAGGGTTTCTCCACACCAAAATAAAAAAAGGTCTGTAAATTGATAAAATCTTTATATGGACTAAAACAAGTTCCAAAGCACTGATATCAAAAATTTAATACTGTCATTCTAAATAATGAATTTAAAATAAATGAGTGACAAATGTGTTTATGTAAAAGATACAAAGAATGGATACGCCATTCTTTGTTTATATGTAAATGATATACTAATTATAGACAATGACGATAATATGGTCCAAACTACAAAAACCATATTAAAATTCAAATTTAACATGAAAAATATAGAACTTTGAAAAGATAAATAAATAGAAAAGGAATAAAATATCTGCACAGTGAACATATTTTAACTAATAACAAGGTTTGAATATACAAATCCTCTAGTTGGAGACATCAATTGGTACAGGATGAAAAGAAAGCACATAGATAACAGCAAAAGACAAAATAGATAGATGTAAAACAAGGTTTATAGACCCGACAACCACTGGGCATACTTGATCCATTTTTCACTTCTAATATTAAAAATTGCACCACAACTCATTTATCTTATAATAGTACCTTTATTCCCTCCCCCCAAAAAAAAAAGAACTGAAAAATCCATTTCTTTGTCTGTTACACAAAATGGACAATCCATAGGTAGTCAAAGGTAAAAAGAATCTTCGAAACAAAACAATAAAGCCTCATGCTCAATTAAAGTAGTTCAAATGCCTGAATCTTTCCATCCCTATTCATCGAAGTTTCAAATCTCCATCTCTTTCAATTATTCATTGAGGAAATCGAGCCAATTATACCATTTTATTGTAAACCTATGAAAATAGTAACATAAAGTTATTAAAGTCTACCAAGCCAATTAGTAACCATCTAAAGACACATATTTACATAATTCAAACCAAAGTAACTTCACACTATTTCCCACAAGATAGAACAATATGACCACAATATCTAAAGCAATACACAATCACAAATAGCAAAAAAATAAATCCTAAATTGAATATTGGTCATATGGATGGACTTCATTACACTTGCAATATGCCTACTCCTTTTTGTGTGTGTGTGTGTGTGTGTGTGTGTGTATGTTCAAAACGATAAATCTGTTGGAAACTTTGTACCTTTGTAAGTTATCTTCCAATTGCATTATGAAGTCTTCATGCATTTGGTTATCTTCCAATTGCGTTACGAATTCTTCATGCATTTGCTAGTTCTTCTCAGATATTTTTGGCTTGTGATTGATCACCCGCTTCTGTCCAGAAAAATTGGATAAAACTAAAAGATTCTTTTTCTAATTGCCATTGAATAGCAAGTAAAAAAGATTGAGATCCACTTTGTTTGCGAATTCTATGGAGACCAGCGACAAAGTCACAGAGTCTTGAAAGAGACAACTGAGCAGCAAAATTCAGCAAAAGTAGCTAAACAAAACAAAACGAAAAAAAAAAAAGAAAAAAAAAAGAAAAAGAAAAAAGAAAAAAGAAAAAAAAATACCAAGGTAAGAAATAGGAGAACAATAATAAAATAAAAGAAGAAAAAGAAAAAGATATGAAATGAAAATAGAAAACTACCCACTCAATGCAACTTCTCCATAAGAATACACCCAACACTAAATCCATTTTATGGCACTTTCTTTATTTTCAATCTAATTGATGGTTGAACCATATATATATATATTGCCATATTCAGAAACAATAATCTTTAGCTTCCACAAAAGGGTAATAGTGCTAAGAACCATATAAATCTTTAAGTGAAGTCCTTGTGGTCTCATCAGTGCCTTGAAATGTAGTGCAATATAATGGAAACTTGTTGCTTACTAAGTCCAAACTTTCCCCAATCTTTTGGAGAGAAAAACTGTCAGGACCCGTCCAGAATTCCTTCCCCGGAACCCTAGACAAGCCCTGATCCCAGGGAAATACCACCGAACCTTCCAACGGAAAATCCGGCAGCACCTCCCCTAAGGATAGAACTAACCAAAAAATTACCTGCACTGAAAACACACTTCTAAAAACATCCCCTTATTCCTCCCACAATACTACAAATTGATTTCCACAAATTCCAGCACTTCAAAATATAACAGCAACTCAGTGCATAAAGAACAACTACACATCCAATACAGTATACAGAGCATTATACAGATAAAGTGGAATTTATACAATGACAGATACGGAAACAATACAAGGTCGAGAGGAAAAAGGGAAGAAAAACTTCTTGAACCTTCGGCAACGAACTGAGACGTTGGGCTCGCCCCGGACAATCAACGTCTCCAACCTGGACCTAGAGGAACGGAATTTAAGAGTGTGAGATGCTAATCATCTCAGTAAGTGACCCTATCTACTATACAATATAATATCACAGTAATAACGTAGATAAATAATAATTAATTGGAAATAATAATTTCTCTCAAAACCCTTACAATTCTCTCAGTTGGAAATGTTTCCCTTTTAAAACCTTTTCACAAAACCCTTGTTCGTAATCCCCGAAAACCAAGACATCAAATAAATACCAGAAACAGTAATAATTATAATTTTTAATTCCAATACAGTTTCAAAACATTTTATTTTTAAAACACAGTTCTGAAAATCATTTGATGCACCCACTATATACCAGTGGCGCCAACAGTACCCAAGTCCCAAGGTACCGCCAGACAGGAGGTTATAGAAAGAAACCGGCATACGGTCGCGTGGCGTCCCACTGCGCCGCTGATAACCTGGTGTCCCGGCCATGGGGGGTGGCCTACCCTCATCCGATGGCAACCACAGGACAACCTCATAATATCACCTGCGCGCTCCTCACACCCACCTGCGCGCTAATCACAACCGTGTGCACACTAACCATATCACATATAAACAGAACACTAGTACGTGCACGGTGCATCTAAAAATCATAAAATCCACATATTGAATTTATATAACAAAACTCACATCTTTGCATAAACACAGCGGGTATATTCCATCCGCTTGAACCCGGGAAATTCTCCACAATTTCTTTATAATCAATACCATAAATTCCATGATTTTCAAATCCACCAACTTCCAAATCCACCATTTCAAATATTCACATTTTCCAAGCATAAATAATTCTCGAAATATAATAATTAAACCTCAAAATATTCCATGGGCATATTTTATAAAAATTGGAGTCACCAACATAAACAAATATTTTCCTCGAAATATTTGAAAATCAAATCATGCCCGATTTAATGCTAAAACCACAAGAATTTCAAAATTCTCAAAGCCATAAAATAATTTCACATGGCATAAATTATATAATGCACATTTTCTTAAATCCAATAAATTCACCAATAATTCCACAATAAATCAAATAAATATTTGGCACATAGAAATTAAATTCCAAATATTCAAATCACACATAGTAATCACAATTTAATTCCCGAAAGTAATTTGAAGGTGGATCACTCACCTGGAGCACGCAATTAAACTACGATCCACCATGGGATCAATTCCATGATTCATCCGTGCTCCTAGAACAAAATTCACAGACAGTCAAATAAATTAATATTTTAATCGGGTAAATAATACCCGGTACCCGGGGGGTCAAACACAAACGTTATCCAAAATTGACAAATTATATGTCTATGGAAAGCTTGTGAGATGAGGATCACATTATCGACCTCCATTGAGTTCAATTCGACCGGCGGTGGCCGGAATTTAGTCGGAAAGATTTGGCCGGTTTTAATCCCTTTCTATCTTGCAAATCGACGGGAGTTGAGTTAATTGGAGCTCAGAATCGGACTCAGAAGGTCCAAATTAGTGGGAAAGGACCGGTTGCACGACCGGTGGCTGCCGGAAAATGGCCAAACCAGCGGCACACCGGCCGCAGGCTATGGAGGCCGATCCTGGTGCGTTGGCTGGCCATTCGGCTGGAAATTTGGCTACCGGTGTCGTCCAGCTGTGGGCTTTCACGTCGGCCGGCACGTGAGCGGTTCCGGTGGCCGGAAAAAGTGCAGCAGGGAGAGAGAGAGACGGTCGGTGGGAGGGAAGAAAGAAAGAAAGAAAGAAAGAAAGAAAGAAGAAGAAGAAGAAGAAGAGAAGGAATCAGGCCCTGGCCCTTTTTTCCCACGTGGGGAAAAGAAAAGAAAAAGAAAAAGAAAAAGAAAAAATAAAATAAAATAAAATAATAAAAATAATATAATAATTAAATAATATTAATAATAATATTATTATTTAAAATAATTTGATTTTACACATGGTTGACATGTGGCTTCTCAACATGGTGACACATGGTCACCTTCATTAAGTCACACGTGGCACATCGTTACGCGTTCAAAAATAATATTAAAATAATACAATATTTGAAAAACTCTACAGGTCCATAACTTTCAAACCACATGTCCAAATCGGACGTGCCGCTAGTCTTCAAACTCGTATCGACGAGCACTTCACAACCATGCATGAGTCAAAGCTCAACCTTGCATGAATACAAAGTCAACTCTAGCACCCCTTAGACAGTTTGGACCTCAACTTGTTTTGCTCGTAACTTTCAAACCGTAGCTCTGTTTTCAATGTGCTACCAGTCTACGAACTCGTGCCAACGTGTACTTTGTAACGGTACCTCAGTCAACCTAGAATTCCAACCAGGTCAAAAAGTCAACTTTTGACCCATTCGGTCAACGGTCAACACAGTCAACCTCGGTCAACGTGCAAAAATTCCGACATGGTTCGGGACGGGGTATTACAAAAACCAACACTTAAACAAACCTCAAACGGTCTAGTTATATAACAAATGAGTTATGCAAATTCTAGTAACTCACTTTCAACTTTGGAAGTATCAAGTGTTTTCTCATCATCTCTTAGCAAACTATTCTTTAGTATGCATAGGACAAGATCTTTGACAACCTTGCTGTATTTCATATATATATAACTCAATACATATGGCACTCTCCATTCAAAATCAGGGAGTAATTCCTGTGTATGTAACAATAATAAGCATCCAGGATAAACAGAAATCACACTAGAACACAAACATTCCAATGTAGGATGGAAACAAAGATGAAAAATTAAAGATAGGTTGGTAGCATCACACGAGTAGGAATCACTCCAAGGAACCATAGGTGATGTACGACAGAAACAAACATGAAGAATTAAATATAGGATGCTAGCATAACACCAGTAAACTCTAGGAAGCACTCCTATAAACCATAGGCATTACACCTAGGTTTGTTTTCCATCTCTATTGGATAATATCTGCATCTCTATTCATCGATATTCTCTTTGTATAGAGATCTAAGTACATGAACTTGAAAAGACATAATTAATGTGGTACATGCCTCAAGAGATATTAACGAACCTAGATATTACTAACTAATTAAATACGGTTCATGTACAAGAATTTAGATTAATTCATGAACCTTCATTAATATTGTGGATATTCTTAAGACTCTTACAAACAAATTATTGACTACTGCTTATTCAATTCCTATTCTCCATCACCTTTGCTGGCAAAGTTTCTTGGCTTCAGGATCTAGTGATTGTTCAACAGCTGCTTTAATGACTTTTCGTTTCTTGTCAGCTGCCTTTGCTGCAGCTTTACTGATGGGCTTATCAGCAATTAGTTGCATTGGAGATTCTCGATCCCATCACTTACAGGGGGGAAAAAAGAGTGGGAGAGAGGAGGGCGGGTGGGGGAGGGGAAAGATAAGAAAAAGCACAATTTAAACCAGTCACACATATGATGGACATAGCATGGTCATCCAATGTCACTGCTGTAACAACATGTCTGTGAAACAGTAAACTATAATTTGTTGTGAAAATAAATTAAAGCATCCAAGGTAAATTATCATAACAGGAAATCTTTCAAAAAAAGGTCAAGCATCTCTTAAGGTTATAAGTCCAAACAACATTTACTTTTAAAAACAACTCCTGGAAAAGAAAAAGTATTGCTCCATTGATGATGATGGAATACAATTATGGAGGCTGAAAATGAACATATGAAATAATATCCATAGGTCAACAAATCAATTTAAATTTTCAAAAGATGAAAACTGAACTCCAAGACTGGTTAATCAATCAAGAAAAATAATATGACAAATGTTTTCCACTTGAATAATGAGCAGAAATTTTATTTTTGAAAAAATATCACATGAGCATGATTAAGCTACAAACATCACCAGAGCAGGTTCACCTTCATCCTCCCATGACTCCTTCACATGATTTTCTTCCACATCTTCATCATCCCATCTGTTTCTGGGTTGCTCCTTAAAAATAAAAGGTGGAATTTGCCTCTGAAATAAATATATGCCTTAGTAACAGATTTAAATACAAGAACAGAAAGACAAACTTCATGCCAACTATATATAAAAGGCTAATTGCATCTTCTTGAAAGATTTCAGAAATAACTATGGATATAGGATATGTGTAACGAATAAAGGATCTCATGTAGAGAGAATTATCGGCCCGTTTAAACAAAACATAACACTTTGGAAATTGATTAAAATACAAAAGAAGCCATCATATTAATATAAATCACTGAACAAACTTAGTGGACCAAAATTAACGTTTTATCATGTAAAACTAGATGACAATTAAATACACAAATTGTAAAAGTCAAAATTCTTTGGCCTCAACAATGGGATGCAAACAGCATATATAAGGAAAAGAAGTAACCAACACGCCAGTTCTTCATCTGAATCTATTACTCCAGCTGAACTAGCTATTGTCCATGTAAATAACTATTCTGCACATTACGAGAAAATTTTTAGGTATTCAAACCTGCAGCAAACCCCTTATGCAAGCTATCATCTTAGGGGTGACTTAATTATAACTTAAAAAATACAGTATTAGAAGTTATTTCAGCAAGTTCAGTTCCCACACCTTAGAATGCTGCTCTCTGGATTGCTTTGAATTCAATTCATCTAACGCTTGCACTCTTACAGAAAGACACTGTAGCATGAACATGTTTCATTCGTTTGAGGAAAAATCTCCCACTGGAACAAGCCAGTAACTCACCAGAAATCCTCACAAGAACAAACTCCATCTTTGAAATGATGGAAACGATTTGTGTCTCTTACCGAAATTTCTCTTCCTTCAAAACTGGAGATGAATTTTATAACCACATGGCAATCACCACAGATTCTAAGGTTCTTAATTAACCTTAAAGGATATCCTGAAGGAGTGTTCAGAAGCCCAAATGCTACGGCCAACTTCTCACTATGTCCACACAAAATCTCATCCTTGTCCTGCACATCTACATCTTGCAGCACAAAATTATGATTGGGAAAGTAACCCGTTTTTTTCATCTCTACACTCAATTTATTTAACTTTTCAATAATTTGTTTCCTTTGAGAATGCAGTTTGTCTCCTGCAAGAAGCATATGAACTTTATTTTTTACACCAATCCAACTACAACCAGGATTTTTCCTAAGACCCATGCTATTCATCATATCCCTCACTCTGTCCACTTCATTCCACATGCTCTTCGAAGCATAAATATTGGACAGAAGAACGTAATTCCCCAGATTTGTTGGTCCTAATTTAAAGAGATTTTCTGCAGCAGTCTCACCTAACCCCACGTTATTGTGAACTCTACAACTGCTTAATAAAGCTCCCCATACACACGCATCTGGTTTAAATGGCATTCTCTTTATCATTGAATAAGCCTCTTCAAGTTTTCCAGCACGGCCAAGCAGTGTTGCCATACAAGCATAATGCTCCAGTCTAGCTTCTATACCATGCTCTTGGGACATGCTATTAAAATAAAATCACCCTTCATCTGTTAGGCCTTTCTGGCTGCATGCCGATAGCACACAAGTAAAACTTATTAAATCAGGCTTTTGTCCACTCCTCTGCATCTCATGGAACATCTCCATGGTTTCCTTAGCCTTCCCGTGCATTGCGTATCCTTTCATAATGGCATTCCAAGAAACCAAGTTTCTGTTGGGCATTTTATCAAAGCAAAGCTGGGACAATTCGATTCTACCACATTTTGCATACATATCAATCAATGCACTACCCACATATACATCATTTGAGATTCCTATCCTAATAGAGAAACAGTGGGCTGCCTTCCCATGCATTAATGCTGCAATATTGCCACAAGCTGGAAGCAAGCAAGGGATTGTTATAGAGTTTGGTTTCATACCCTCCATCTGCATCTCTCTAAAAAGTTCCAAAGCATCCATATCTTTCCCATTTTGAGAACAACATGCGATTATGGATGTCCAAGATACAATATTCAATTCCAATCCTTGGCCCTTAAATCTCCTAAATATGCCTCCATCGAATTGTCAACGAGACCATTTCGTGAGAGCCCTGTAACCAAAGCATTGCAAGCGCCAACATCCATTTGATCCGATTCATTAAAAACTTGTGACATCTCTAATGTGCAGGAACACTTTCCATACATATCAATAAGGGCACTGACAATACACTTATCTGGCCCAAGTCCCTGCTTGACCACATGACTATGAACCTGGATCCCCATATTAAAATCTTTCAAGTCTCCTATGGCAGAAAGAACACTAGAAATTGTAGCAGAATCAGGCTGAAACCCTTCTAAATGCATCTTCTGAAACATGGATGTTGCCTTTGAATATAAGCCACTATGATTGAAACCTGTGATCATTCCATTCCATGACACTGTATTGTGTTCTAAACCTGCATTCCTCATCTCATAGAAGAGTACCTTGGCCTCATCTACGCATCCAAGTCTAGAGTACCCAGCAATCAAAGCGCTCCAAATGACCATATCCCGCTGGGACAATCCATCAAATAGCTTGTGTGCTTCCCTGGGATGACCACATTTAAGATCACATGCAGTAAAGAGGACTGCACAAATGAATCGGAGGAAAACCCTGATACAGATATAATTCCATGAAGCTGCCGACCAGCTTTCAAGGATGGTAACCCAGCACAGGCCTTGACAACACTGGGGAAGAGATAACTGTCTGGCAGAATTCCATGAGTTAACATTTGAGAAAAGACCCTGAGTGAGTGACCAAAATTATTTAGCTTTGAAAAAGCATGTATAAGAGTGGAGAAACAGAACAAGTTGGGGTTGGGAATTGAATTAAGGATTAGATTTGCATCTAGAAAGCAGAGATCATTGGCATATAGAGAAAGGAGTTTAGTAATGAGATGGTTATCATTGGAAAGTCCAGTTTTGAGTATGTAAGCATGAGCCAGTCGTGTGTGTGTTAAAGAAACTGTGGTGGAATTTAGAAAGTGGAGGATGGTGTGGTTAAACCGGTCAAGTAGATAGAGAGCTTGCCTTGTCATGGCTATCCTCCAACACCTACCCAATAAACATTCAACCAGAGGCATTTCTTGCTAGAGCTACAACAAAACGTACATGGATTGAACACATAAGACAACTAATATGCAGCTGAAACAAACCATCCTTCACAAAACACTCAATCACGTCCATTTTGTACCTGTTCATGTCTGATAAATCATAAAACAGCAGACCACCGAAATGAAAGCTTGTCATCAAACTGAGCCATTGAAACCATGTTCTCTCCAGTATCCTTAAAAAATGTTAATGAACAATTAAGCTTTGGCCCCAAAGTCACATAAATTTGTGCTTGAATCTATAGAATATCTGATAAAGCAACCAAAAAACAACGGAAAGTTATAATCCACCTTTTTTATATTTAAATATAAATATACATACCAAAACCACAAAAACATAAACATAGTTTCATAATTCAAACCAAAACAATATTACAATACTACCAAAGATAAACCAATATAACCACAATATCTCAAGCAATACACTATCATACATAGCAAAAATAAATAAATAAATAAAATATCTAAGTTGAACACTAACAATGTGGATGGACTTCTTTACTTTTGCAATAAATATTTTTCCTTTTTTTTTTTTTTTTTTTTTGGGTTGTTTGTTCAAAATGGTAAATTTGATGGAAAGTTTGTACCTTTGTAAGTTATGTTCCAAGTGAGCATTGAATTCTTCATGGGTTTGCAAGTTTTTGTTAGAGATTTTATGGTTTTTGT
This sequence comes from Ziziphus jujuba, assembly GCF_031755915.1. Taxonomy (NCBI): domain Eukaryota; kingdom Viridiplantae; phylum Streptophyta; class Magnoliopsida; order Rosales; family Rhamnaceae; genus Ziziphus; species Ziziphus jujuba. The sequence continues at coordinate 4,040,832 of NC_083381.1, read as the reverse complement.
GTTGTTCAGCAACTTCTGCACAGAAAATTTGGAGAAAACGAAAAACAGAGAAATTATCTTGAAGTGGGAGGGGATGGAAAGATAGTGAGAGTGAAACGTGTTTTCGGTTCCAAATCGGCAATGGAAAGCAAGAAAAAAGGAGTGAGACCCAACGGAGGCTAGAAGGAGAAGCGGCTAATGGTGGCTATGGCGACCAGCAGTACCCAGAGAGTCAAAAGTAGCAGAGTTCTCTGCTTTCTCTAAGTTGCCATATTTGTTGGAACAAAGCAAAGGGATGATACAAGGTCAGATCAACCAATTTTATTGCACAAAAACGATGAAGAGAAGGATACAGAACAAATGAAAGCTTTAGTAATTCTGGAGTTGATAAAGCTAAAGAAGCTACTCTCGTAGTGCCTGCGCTATTGCAATTATGACATTCACTGCAGGTTGCATATCCCGTTGTAAAATTCCAGAAGGCAAACACAAAGTTGTAAATTCCCTGAAAATTTGAATATAATTCCAAAAAATGTGAAACAAAATTCAAATTTTCCTTATGGTGTCTAGTTTACTCAATATAAATAGTAGAACAAACTTAAAACATAAATATGTCAAAAAGATCAAACTATTCAAATTACTTTGGATAAAACAACACCTTTTAAATTTTCCAGTAATTCAGTCAAATTCCAAAATTGTAAATAAATCTACGAAATTCAAAAATTAATGGATCTTAACTTAAAGGGAAGATTCAGGAATTTATTTTTCAAAAATATTATATTAAAAAATCAATAATTAAGAAAATAAATCTTAAATCTCAAATTTATAGAACTGGTCCAGATTTGCAGATAATGAAAAGGTGTCAAATTTGAAAGATCATAGCTAAATCTAGAAAAATTGTTTGGACGTAATTCAAATAAGAAAGTGTTCATTAATAAGTCTAGTTTTTAGGATAAATTCAATTTTCAAAATAATTTTGTCAAGGGGTCGAAATAGGTTTTAAATGGATGAGACAAAAAGCCCTTTTTTTCAATTTAAAATTTTGAAACCTTGTTCCATAAAAAATCATATCACATGAATGTCTTATTCCCAATAAAAGACTATCTTGTAACAAGTACAAATCCATTTGATAGATCTTAAAGCATAGGTTAAACACAAATTTAACGATACAAAGATGAATTAAAACAATAGATGGATATTAGATTAAAATATATAAAGAAAAAGCATCTTCACTATTCTCCAAAACAAGGAAAATTACCTTGGTTCTTCACAAATTAAAATCTTTTTTCTTGATCTTCATTTCCAACTAAGAAAAACTAAAAATAAAAACCAAAACAAAACAACCTTAGTTTCTAAACTAGATTAAAACCTCTAGAATCTTAATCACAATTCTAAGGAATAAGAATTTACCTCAATTTTTTTATAGACCTTCAAGCTCCTCTAATCTTCTCTTGGAAAATCTAAAGAAACTATTATTTTTTGGCTCCTCATGGAAATAATGAGAGTATTAATATAACCTTTAAATAATTTTAGGGTTGTCCAAAACCTATTTCAACTAATATTAAGAAAGATAATTAAAAGAAAATAATAATCTTTTATTTTTATTATCTTATAATAATTAAAATAAATAAAAACTGGAAAAAAAATTGTATATCCCAAAAATTCGTCCAATCCTAATATTCATATGCCCATCGGTTATTTGAATCCAAAACCAACTCCAAAACTTGTCCAAAATTGGATAGACGTGTGGCTCATAACTTTCTTTAGAAAACTTAAAAAATTAATTCATAAAATTTTATGGAAAGCTCACTTCTGGGAATTTCCGTACATTTATAATTTTAAATAAAAAACCCACTTGTAGCATCATCAATCCACATATCATAAATAGCCATTTGTATGCTCTAAGTCTAATTTTCTAGACTCACAATAATAAATACAAATAAAGACATAAAAGTTAAAACACTGTTATACCTCCTACTATGTATCAAATAGATATGAGGGCAACACTAAAGCCATTTCATTGTAAATCATACCATAAACATTCAAATAAGATAGTAAATTAAATAGTAAAATATTTAATCATTCTATTTTAAAACCTATAAAAATTGCTGGTTTTACATAGAATGCCGGTGTGGGGAATATAGTAATAACCATGTATATCATGTTAGGACAAAATACATTGAAATTATGTTCATTTTATACGTGATCTTGTGATCCAAAGGAAGCTTGAGGTTCGTTACATTCCCAGCTCAGAACAACTGGTTGATATCCCAACCAAGATTTTACCTGCCTCACGGTTTATCTTACTACCGTCCAAGCTCAACTTTAGTATACCCTGGTTTTGCTTGAGGGGGAATGATAGAGTATAAAACTAACTATTGTGTTTTGATAAGAGTCTATTACTTAGCCCATCTACAAGGCTGTAACCGTGAGTCAGTGGTTATATCATGTATTTAGTCATTTATCAAGAGTTTAAAAGGGTTATCTAATGCGTACTATACATGTATAAATAAGTTCACATCAATACACTGTATATAAAGTTCCATATCATTTATCGATTCTTTAATAATCAATGTGGATTAAAGGCATTTAATGAATTAATCGAATAAATGGAGTTTTAACCTATTTTACCATGTGTGTTTTAATTTAATAAATGGATTTTGTACAATTTAATGGTCATTTTGCTTTTGACAAAAGTTTATACACGTGAGTGCTTTTACTTAAAAAGTCTAAAATATTATATTTTGATTCTCTTGTTGCTTAAAGCTTCTGTTAAATTATATCATAAGTTAATATCAGAAATTATATTTATGTTGAAAGTAAGAATCCTAGGTATAATATATCTAATAAACATCATATATATGTATATATATATATATTTATAAAATTATGGCTTCAATGTATCACATACCAATTCAATTGGTGCTTTGATACTAATTGTAGCAATATTATAGTGAAAGATAGGATTACTCAATTAAATAAAATATGTGATAAATATATTTTCGTCGCTCATTACTAACTTGTAATAATATACAAAATATTTTCTTAAATTTACATGACCTTCCAAATTATTTTTTACGTAATAGATTCACATATGGTAGATCTAATCACAAAAGAAACAAAAGCCTCATTGTTTAAGTATTTCTCTCAAGATGTTTTATTTCCTACTGATTTTTTAAATCTTTAGAAAATAATTTGTAAACCCTATGTGGCTAAAAGCTATAAAGCATATTTATAAACTGCAACCCTACTCTTCTAATAGTCAACACTTTGAGCCCAATTAAGGGGCTCCTTCTTGTATCTAATTAACCATTTAAATGTGTTTTGCCACTTATAAAACTAATTTGAATCCCATGATCATTATTAATTAAGATGCTTAATCAATGGATTAACTTAATCGTAGAACATAAATTTAATAATATTTTTGCAAACAGAACCAAAAGCTCACAAATAGAGCTGTTGGATTAAAATAATAATAATAATAAAAAGCTACACCAAATAGATGCTTAATAGTCTACTGATTTTCCCCTAATTATATATTTGAGAAGCAAAGTAAAATATTAAAAGAAAGTTTTGTTACTATTATGAAATATTTTAGCGTGCTAATTGAAGTGATTTATTAGTTATAGACAAAATTGATTAGAATATAACCACACACTCTTATTGTATTTTCTTTCCCTTATTTCTATAAAATATATTTTATTTGTAATGGTTTTTTAATTCGTTATTCTCTAATAACTCGTCCTTTTTCCAACATTTTTCACAATTAAAGAACGTATTTAAAAGATAGGAGGTCATCTTATAAAAAAAGTTATTAACTGCTTGTCAAGGCAAAAAAGAAAAGGAATTCAAGTAAGATAATAGGGTCGAAAGTGATGAAGATAAGGACGGTGAGTATGGTAATGCCCCCCAAAAAAAAAAAAAAAAAAAAGAAAAAAGGGAAGAAGAAGAAGAAGAAGAAAGTGAGTATTGTCATTGTGGAGGATTCTGACCCAGTGGCCAAGCCCACAAGGACAGTCCTTTGTGATAAAAAGGGTAATATTATCTCATCAATAACGTGTAATAAGGAGGCTTGAAAAAGTTTCAGCCAAAAATAAATAAATAAATAAATAAATAAAAGGATGCTTTACAAAGTAAGAAATAGGGCGAATGTCATATCAACTTCCAATGCTTCATTCCTATTTCAAAACGTAATTTATGCCTTGAAATAATTTACAAACATCACAAACATATTTTATATATGTGATTAACTTCGATTCATTTTTTTTTTCCTTTTTTACACCGCATTATAAAATGATTTCAATACCTTTACAATTAAAAAAAATAACTTAATAATTACCTATATATTTAATATTATATAATGATTACTATTTAATAAATACCATTAAATAAAATAATTATTTATTTACTTTATTACATTACTATTCTCATATTTCATTACAAAATTTTTCTTCAATATTTTTCTTTTTTTTTATTATGTACATAGATATATTTACATAATTTACCCAAAAATAGATATATTTAAATGTATAAAATTTGGCAAATAACTAAATATATCAATTAATAATGTTATTTTACCATTAAAAAATTAATTTTATTACTCTACCATAACAAAATTTTTGAATATTTTGCATAAATATTTTTGTAGTTTCTATTATATATATATATATTTATGAATTTTAAATTGAATTTATAACACAGTTTCTTTTTTTTTAAAATTTTTAAAGTATTTTTCAACAAAAATTGATTGAATATTTTGCATAAATATTTTTTTTTTAGTTTCTGTTATATATATATATATATATGTAGATTATTAAATTTTAAATTTGATTTATAACACATCTTTTTTTTTTTTAAGAACTAATTTTTTTAATATTTAACAAAAAAACTATTTTTTTCTATTGATTTATAACAAAAATGTATTATATACAAAATATTAACAAAAATTGCATTAAAAAAAAAAAAAGAAAAGGAAACTGCAGATGAGTTTCGGTGCCGCTTCTTCTGCATCTTGATACAACCCAACAGGGATTTTATGGTTTGCAGATCTCATGGTTTGCAATTGGCAGATCAAAAAAAAAAAAAAGAAAAAAAAAAAAAAAAAAAAAAAGAGACCAGATAAATGAGCAAATAGCCTTCACAATTTGCTCACTTCTTCCTGCGCACCAAAATGACCAGTGATTGAAGAAGACTAAACTTCTCACCACCAAAAAAAAAAAAAAATCCCAGCAAATATATATAAAAAGAGAAAAAAATTATTTGTTGGCTCACAAATAATGACAAATAAATTTGAAACCAAATTATAGAATTGAAACCCACAAATAAAAATCCATTCCACATGATTTAATTGAAACCCACAAATAAAAATTCAGTCCAAATGAAATTTTTTTTTTTGTTTTTTTATTTTTTATTTTTTTGCTTTTCCTGTCTCCTAGATCTGCAAGTCAAGAAAGCATTTTTTTTTTTTTTTTTTTTTTTGGCTTCTTCAATCCAATGAATCTGTAAATCACAAAGCAAAAGAAAAGAAAACGGTGAAGAGGAAGATATGCAAATCAAGAAGAATAAGAAAGCTTTTAATTTTATTTTTCTCTTTTTTTATTGCGTCATCTGCAAATCAATGAGAATAAAAAGAAAAAAGAAGAGTGGGTGTGATAACAGTGGGTCTTCCTCAATTCGTTTGATCTCTAAACCCTTTTTTTTTTTTTTGTCTTTTTTCTAACATTTTCATAAAAAAGGGAAGAAAACTTGGGTGGTTTAACTACATATAATACTAAAATTGTAATAATAATTTAAATACATTATTTATATATATATTTTTTTACATATAATATTCAATTATCATTATACGCATTTTTAACTAAATTTAACAAAAATTGACTAATCACATAGCATGTTTTTGAATTATTTTAAACTATAAAGTATTTTTTAAAATAGGGATAAAACACATGAAATCTACATGATATTAACCTTAAAGATAAATAAAGTGAGTATGAAGTTTTAGCAAAAAAAGAAAAAAAGAAAAAGAAAGCTGGGTATTATCTTTGTGGTGGATTCTGCCTCAACAGCCAAGCCATAAGACAGTCCGTAATAAAAGCGGTAATATTATCCCATCATGAACACGTAATGAGGACGCTTGACAAAGTTTCACCGAAAAGAAAAAAAAAAAAAAAAGGAGCGCTTGGCAAAGCACAATAACTAGAACCAAAGCAATAAAGATAAAGACAGTGAAATAATAATAATAATAACGTTAGTTATTGTCGTTGTGCAGGAATCTGCCTCGATGGCCAAGCCACAAGGACAGTCCTTTCTAATAAAAAGGATAATATTACCTCATAATTAACATGCCATGAGGACACCTGATCAAGAATTTATTTATACATAATGTTATAATTTTAATGCAGTTGCCCATCTACATAATATTAAGTTGGGCAAAAGAGGAAACATAGATATTTCTATTTTTATTTTATTTTTAAATAAAGAGGCATTTACATAACAATATGTAACAATTTGATTGATTGTTGTTAAAGAATTCAAAAGGTAATTAAGAAAAGATGATTTAAATTCACATTTGCCAACGAAACCAATACCGATTGACATGTTTTTAATAATTAAAATAAAAATGAATGATATAAATTAATATTTGATTGATAATTTTCCATTTTTATCATTATATAAAATGGCAGTCATGAATGTCTATGATAAGATGAGAACTATATTATATATATCTATATATATATATATATACATATTTACTGGATGTTCTTGCTGAATTATCCATTCAAGTTAAAAAGTAAAAATATTCTTTGAGAAAGAAATCAGCTACATTTTTTTGTTTTGAATACAAATCAGCTAGATTAACGTATAAACCAATTCCGTATTAACTTAAAAAGGAATTCAACTATAGAATTGAAAGCAATTATGTCAAATTTGTTCTTTAGTTGCCTGGGTGAGTCACGTATATATTCCATTTTTAAGTTTCTTGTCCAAACTGGTACTCTCGTTTTTAATTCACAAACATTTTACATTTTAAAGTTAGCCATGGTTTAAAAAAAAAACAAAAAAAATTGTCCTAGTCGACTTATAAATATTAGATACATACTTTGTATCTAATATTTATTTTGATCCCATTCAAAAAAATATTTATTTTGATATATAAGGGTAAAGTAGATTTTTTATAATGAAGTTAGTACTAAAAAAAATTTTATGGTTAATTTTAGGGTACTTAATAAAAATTTTCCAAATCTTTAGGGTCTAAATAAAATATATTTTCATTAGGTTGATAAAATTTCGTACGATACAATATTATGATACGAATCAGAACGATAATTTGCAGGTTTGAGTTAACGATATTGTATTGGTTCCGTATCAGTGTCATCCAATAAAACTCAATTAATTAATGGATTTTAAAGGACGAAACATGATAATACACGATAAACTCATTAGACCCATAAAAGAATGATATTTTTGTAATTATAAAAGCTTATAATATTAAAATAACTTAATTTATTGTTAAACATGTATTAATTTATTTTTTAGTTTAATTTTTAAAAAATGTAAAAACAAACAAGTCTCTTTGTAAGATTTTAAAAAAAAATATTATTTTATTATTTGAAAACTAAGTCAAATATAAATTTTAAAAGTTTATATATATTCTTCATGGGTTAACGGATTGGATGACAGATTATACGATAATTTAATAAATGGATTTGAAGTTTATCTATTTCAATAAGAAAGCTTAATGGGTAGTATTTGAATTTACTAAACTAATATGAACACGATACAATACAAATCAATACGACACGTTGTCAGGTCTAATTTTCATCATCCCCTTGTATATTTATAAAGGCCAATAAGTCTTATACTGAGGAAACTTTTATGGACGATTAACTTATATTCAATAATAAACTACTTGTTACTTGTAATAAAGTGACTTATTCTATGATATAAATTAATTATGAATAAAATTTTGTCCACGATCTTGGACGACATATTTATATATATATATATATATATCTATGTACAAGAAATGTATGCTTATATGTAAATAATTTTAGTCTCATTTTGATAAACTTTTCATTATAATTCCTTTAATTATCAATCCTTGGTTCTGTTCAAATCTCGAAATTTAAAGATGTAATATAGCAAAATACTAAAACTCTAGAAAAACAAAAATCCTATCAAAACTCATATAAATGGCAAATATATTTTTAAATCTCAACAATAGAAGAAATTCAATGATTGATAAAAGAGGCATTGATAAAAAAAAAAAAAATCTATCAAAGCCAAATATGTTTAAATTTATGTAAATTCCAAATGTCTTTTAAATATTTAATATTCAATTATTATTTTATGCATTTTTAAATAAATTCAACAAAAAATTGACTAATCACATAGAATGTTTTTGAATTATTTCAAACTATAAAGTGTTTTTTTAAAATAGGGATGCAACAAATGAAATCTAAATGATATTAACCTTAAAGATGAATAAAGCGAGTATGACGTTTTAGCCAAGAAAAAAAAAAAAAAAAACGAAAAAAAGCAAAAGAGAGCTGGGTATTATCTTTTTGGAGGATTCTGCCTCAACGGCCAAGCCATAAGACAGTCCGTAATAAAAGCGGTAATATTATCTCATCATGAACACGTAATGAGGACGCTTGACAAAGTTTCAGCGAGGAAAAAAAAAAAAGGGGGCGCTGGACAAAGCACAATAACTAGAACCAAATCAATAAAGATAAAGACAGTGAATAATAATAATAATAATAATAATAATAATAAAGTTAGTTATTGTCGTTGTGCAGGATTCTGCCTCGATAGCCAAGCCACAAGGACAGTCCTTTCTAATAAAAAGAGCCATTTACATAACAATATGCAACAATTTGATTGATTGTTGTTAAAGAATTCGAAAGGTAATTAAGAAAAGATATTAAACTTCGCATTTGCCAACAAAACCAATACCACTTGACATGTTGTTAATAATTAAAATAAAAATGAGTGATATAAGTTAATATTCATTGATAATTTTCCATTTTTATCTTTGTATACAATGGCAGAGCCATGAGTGCCTATCAGAAGATGAGAGCTATATTATAGGGACATGGATCTTCTGTCCCCATTTGGTGTCCTTTTTTCTGTCCTTCCAATTAAAAGTGGGCATGTGTCATCTAAAATGTAAAAGGAAATAAGTGTTTTATTGCCGTTGGTTTCTCTTTCATTATGCCGTTTGCCCTTTGGTATCCTCTTCTCTCTGACGTGTTACTTCATCTGTTAAATTATCTATAAACAAATTTTGTTGGTTTCAACAATCTTAAATCTGCTTATAATCTTCATGTGTCAATCCCAAGAATGGCTCCCAACCAATGAGTAGCCATTTCTGAAAAACCACAAAAGAAATGGAAACAGAGAAATAAAGGGGAAGAAAAAATCCACCATACAGACCAATGATGCAATAATTGAGAGGGTCATGCCACTAAATGTCCTAAAATTATATAATTGATTTAGTTTTTAACCATGGCCCAGGAGTGTGAATTGTGTGATTAAAAAAAAAAAAACCATGGGTGTACAACACAGAAAGACCTTAACCAGTGTGCAAATATAATTAAAAAATAACTTACAGATTCAATGGTGAGAAATCAAAAGGCTGCATAGTTACTGGTTATTCTTGCTGAATTATCCATTCAAATTAAAAAGTAAAATTATTCTTTGAGAAAGAAATCAGCGACATTTTTTTTTTTTTTTGAATACAAATCAGCTAGAATAAAGTATGAACCAATTCCGTTTTAACCTAAAAAGGAATTCAACTATAGAATCGAAAGCAATTATGTCAAATTTATTCTTTAGTTGCCTGGGTGAGTCACGTATATATTCCATTTTTAAATTTCTTGTCCAAACTGATACTCCCATTTTTAATCCACAAACACTTTACATTTTAAAGTTAGCCGTGGTTAAAAAAAAAAAAAAAAAAAAAAAAACAAAACAAAAAAGAAAAGAAAAAAAGAATTGTAATCAACTTATGAAAAGTCTACTTTAGCGTAAGTATCAAAATAAGTTAAATTATTATTTACACTTTATTTTATCCAATAAGATATTAAAGAATTGTCATTCACTAGCCTTTTTATTTAAACCTTTTACACTTTTAATGCATTATTGTATAAAACAAAGTATGTATCTAATATTTATTTTGATCCCATTCATAAAAATAATTATTTTGATATGTAAGAGTAAAGTAGACTTTTTATAATGAAGTTAGTCCTAAAAATTTTTTTTATTGTTAATTTTAGGGTACTTAACGAAAATTTTCCAAATCCATAAATCTATAAAGTTTAAATAAAATGTATTTTCCTTTCAGAATGATAATTTGCGGATTTAGGTTGATAATATCTTATTGGATCCGTATCAGTGTCATCCAATAAAACTCAATAAATTAATAGGTTTTTAACAGATGAAATATGATAATGCATGGTAAATCCATTAAACCCATAAAAAAAAGTATTTTTGTAATTATACAAGCTTATAATATTAAAATTACTTAGTTTATTGTTAAACATATATTAATTTATTTTTAAAAAAATCTAAAAACAAACAAGTCTTTTTGTAAGATTTTTTTTTAAAAAAATATTATTTTATTATTTGAAAGCTAAGTCAAATTTAATTTTTTTTTAATTTATGCATATTCTTAATGGGTTAACAGATCAGATAATGGGTTATACGACAATTTAACGAATGAGTTCGGGTTTATCTATTTATATAAGAAAGCTTAACAGATAGTGCTTGAATTTACTAAATTTCATAAGAATACGATACAACACAATACGAATACGATTCAGTACAACACGTTGCCAAGTCTAATTTTCGTCATACTCCTGTATAGTTAGAATGATGAGTCTTATATTGAGGAAATTTTTATGGACTAACCTATATTCAATAATAAACTACTTGTTACTGGTCATAAGGTGACTTATTCTATGATATAAAGTAATTATGAATAAAATTTTGTCCAAGATCTTAGAGGACATAATTTTTTTTTTTAATTTATGATATATATATCTATATATATAAAAGGAATGTATGCTTATATATAAATAATGTTAGTCTCATCAGAATATTCTTATAAATGTTTTATTAGGATTCCTTTAATTATCAATCTTTGGATATGTTAAAATCTCAAAATTTAAAGATGTAATAAAGCAAAATACTAAAACTCTAGAAAAGCAAAAATTCTATCAAAACTCATATAAATCTCAAATGTGTTTTTAAATCTCAGCCATTGAATAAATCCAATGATCGATAAAAGATGTTTTGATAAAAAAAAAAAAAAAACTATCAAAATATCTTGACAAGAGACTAGTTACATATAAATATGGTGTGTATATTTATATACACACATAATCATTATGCTATCCAGATATTTTAATATTTTTACCATTATAAACTTTATAATTAGCTTTTGGATTGTTTTAAGTTCTTTTTTATCTTTTTTTTTTTTTGAAATACTTTAACAGTTAAAATTTAAAAATATTTTTGTAGGAGTGAAATATTAAAACCCTATTATAGCAAAATGGACAATATATACTCGTATAAACTCGAAACACATATTTAATTTTTAATATCTGAAGTAATCTAAGAGCATGTTTGGACGTGCTTTTAGAGCTCCAATAAATGCTCTCAAAAGCAAAAGCACATCTGTGATCATGTTTGGCAAAAAAAACATAAGAAGTGCTCTTTTGGCAGAAAATAAGCACAGAAGGTTCTTCTAATTGAAACATCAAAGTTGGTGCTTCTCCAAATAAGTACTTTAGGATTTAAGAAAATAAGCATTAAATGTGTTAATATCAAAAATAAATTTAAAAGTACTTTTCGTTGTGCATAGCAAAATATTTTACCATTTACTTTTTGAAACACTTACTAATAAAAGTGCTACGAAAAATAAACAGAAAACAAGTGCTAATTAAAATGCATTTCCAAATACGCCCAGCCATGTAAAAGAGATTCATGAAAATCTTGTTTCATAAAAAAAAATTGCCAAACACTTCTTAGTTTAAAAAAAAAAAAAAAATAAATAAAAAAACTTGTTTTCATCATTTCAGGAGCCATTTTCAAAAAACAAAAAACATGCCTAAGTCCTTGTTTTGGATGAGTCTCTTTTTCTTTTCTTTTCTTTCTTTTCTTTCTTTTCATTTTTTTTTTCATATATATTGGAAATGGGTGGATCTTTGTTTAATAGGTTCTTGTATTTCACATATTGTCAATATTAAAAAGCAACAGCATCTGGGAATTCAAGTCCGCATTTTGGGTGAGTCCTTTTTTTATTTTTTATTTTTTTTTAATATTGCAAATTGGTGAGTCTTTCCTTAATCATTTATTGTATTTCATTTTTAATTACTTTTAATAAACTTGTTATGTCCACTGGTCGATTTGGAGTTCCAAGAGAAAATTATTTTGTCTTTATATTTTTTATTTGGTATATTCTTAGTATTTTTACCACTATAACAAATTTAAAAGTACCTCAAAAACTGTAAATTAATAATAAAGAATTACTATGCATATAATGGCTAAATTTAAAATTTAAGGCCTCCATAAATAATTGATTCTTTGTCCGTTCGGGAAAAAAAAATTTAAAATTTTCGAAAAAGTAACCATCATATACTAGTTAATTTCTTTGATGCAAACCAGTAAGAGTGATCCAAGTTAGTAAAATTATTAAACAATTATGAAATTTTACATCTGACTATTTGAATAAAATTAAAAATTATCTACCATTTACTGGTTATGATGTTATGTCAAAAACTTTTGTCAAATATATTGTTCATATGAAACCGGCGGCTATATATACAAGAAACATTTTAATTTGCATACCAACATATAAACATTGTGAGGAGGAGAAGGCAGAGACATGAGCAAGACAATGGACTCCTTCAGGTTCCCTGAGGCTGAAATAACTGATGACCATGACCAGTACAACCTCGTTCAGCACCATGAAAGTCATCAGATCATCATCATCGACCGTGATCTACACGACGCAGCAAAAAGAGGCGAATTTTCTGCCTTCACGGAGCATGAAGATCATCTCGATCACTTACTGACTCCACATAAGAGTACAATCCTCCATATCCATATCAACAGCAGATCAGATCATGATATATTCAAGCCCATATCGACTTTCGTGGAAGAGATCCTTGCTATGTGTCCATCGCTGTTGAAGATGTCAGATGCTAGAGGAGACACTCCACTGCACAGAGCAGCAAGAAAGGGGGATGCTCCTGCAGTGAAAGCACTCATTAAATGTGGAAAGAATCTTGAGGAAGACACTGAGAGGGGTGTCCAAGGACTCCGAACGGAGATGTTAAGGACAAAAAACAAAAAAGGAGACACCGCGTTGCATGAGGCGGTAAGCTTCTGTCATCTCGATGTGGCGGAGATTTTAAGTGAAGAAGACAATGATATCCTATGTTATGGTAATGAAGCAGGCCAAACTCCACTTCACCTTGCCATCAAGCGACGACATCGCCCCTTTGTGCTTCAAATGTTAGACAAGTACCGTGAATTACAAATACCAGATTGTGGTGATCGCAATGGCAGAACTCTTCTGCATCAAGCGGTCATTTCCAAAGATGAAGGTACGCATTTTATTTGATTGGCACAAAGCCGGTTTCAAATTTCAATCCAACAGATTTTGTTAGTTTTCCACCATATATATTTTTATATATTGAATACTGGTAAGTAAGTTGCAACGCTATAGAAAATAAATAAAACTAAACTATAGATGCAAAACATCAAGTCAGAAATGCACAGCTGTCATTAAAAATACGCTTTCTGTTACAAAAGTTCTTTAATTATATCATATCATATTTATAAACTAACCATTAAGTTTGGCGGTTCCTAAAAAAATTTGTAACCGGCGTTCATTTAGGCCAGAGTGGCGACCCGACCTAAGCACAAATTTCATAATTAAAATTTTACTCTTATCACATTAAAAGAACTTCATCACGAGAACGTATCTATGCTAGATCGTCAATATAGCTACATCACAAAAAGATCTTCACCATATGTTAAGCATTGGCGCTATAAGAGACTGACTTTAGTGATAAATTTTCTTTTATCAACCACAAGAAGTTTCATCAGCCATGCATGCATCAATGTGCTTAAATTATATATGTTTAAGATTTTGATATTATTAGATTGTTAGATCTTTGATATTTATGATTTTATTTTAGGAATAACAAGGGCTATTCTAAGGAAAACGAAAGATTTATGCAAACAAACAGATGAGCGAGGTTGGGTTCCTTTACACTATGCTGCAAAACTGGGAAATATATCAATTGTTGAGGCGTTGTTAGAATGCGATCCGCATGCAGCTTACATCAAAGATAAAAATGGCCGGTTACCTTTTCAAGTAGCAAATCCCTCTAATTACCGACTGATCGTTAGAGAAATTATATCATGGTGTCCAAATTGCTATGAACTGGTAGTCAATGACATTCGTAGTAAAGATGGAGGATTCCCTATTGTTGTGATACTTGTGTTTCCTAGACTAAAAAGATTTATCGGTGAAATATTATTTAAGCTGCAAGGCCATGAAAACAATGACGTTGGGCAATTCAATCAAGAAGAGCTACTTGCTTTGCTCATATGGAGGAAGGTAGACTAATATACATATATCATATTTTTCTTTCTGATTAGTTTCATAGTTATATACCTTTAATTCCGACAACATGTGTTAACTTTTGTTCTCTACAGACATTTGAAGAAGCTATAGATGTTACAACATCCTTTACTCCTGAAACTGATAAAGCCATAGAGCTTACATTGGTAGCGGCAACACTCACAGCTACAGTGACATTTACAGCAGGTTTTACTTTACCTGGGGGTTATGTGAGCGACAAAGGCCCTCAACAGGGAAGTGCAGTTCTAAAGAAAAATCCAGCATTCAAGACATTTGTTATAGCAGATGCCATAGCCGTGGTCCTTTCTACTTCAGCTGTATTCATCCACGTGATCTCGGTATTAAAACAAGACAAGAAATTTTCACTCTTCCTCCTCGTCTTCAACCTCATCTTATATGCCATTATAGCAATGCTAATTGCATTTATGGGGGGAATATATGCAGTTTTGGGAGCTTCCGATGGGCTTGCCATTGCCGTTTGCGTCATTGTCATCGGTTGTTCCTTTTATTTCTTTCCGCAGTTGATACCAGATTTATCTGTAAAAGGTAGAACATAAAATAGCATCCTTAAATCCACAAATTTTATAACAGAGCAACAGTTTCAGCACCTAATGAAAAAAAGAACACCAATAAAACGAACATACATGCATATTCTTGCAGATTTCACAAGATAATATGCTTTTATGCATGGTATGATAGATGACTAATACCTGCTTTTCCCTCTTAAACAATCAAAAGACTTCATCACTTTTATGACTGTTTTAATGATCTCTGGATCTTTAGGTCGAGCTTTAATCAGCAACGTCAACACTACAAGCGGGTCTGGACTTTAGCATCCCTTAAAAGTTAAAACTAATAAAAGGTAAGTTTAATTCTATAAGAAAAAAGAAAACTTAAGTATAATTTAATAAGTAAACAAATAAACAAAAAAAAAAAAAAATCAACTAAAGTGTCAAGAACCGATGCAGAAATCCCTCCATGACTCCCATGTGGCCATGCCTAGAAAAAAAATTCATATGAAGTTCTATGGAGAATTCGTCAGCGGCCTTCCTAATTTATGGACTTTCCCAAATTTTAACATGCAAGGAAAAACACACTTCTATATACAACAGCAACCATGCAATCCCCGCAACTACAATTCCATAATTGCCAGCACTTCAAGTATCACATTACACACGCATTCCAAAACCACAATCTCGTTAGAGCATTTCTAGGAAGTATGCAAAAAGATAAATTTATATAGGTAGAATTAATGAAATAATAATAATATTAATAATAACAGTAATGCTTATGTAACAAAATGAAATTCGGCTTCCAGAAAACTCTTTAATCCATAAAATGTAACATCCCACATCGGTTGGAAAGGGGAACGAAGCACATCTAATAAGGTGGCGTGGATATCTTTCCCTTGAGACGCGTTTAAAACCCGTGAGGGGCTAGGTAGCTGGGGCTAGAAGGGCCTTGGGCCTGAACCCGGTGAACCCAAAGCGGACAATGTCAGGACCCGTCCAAGATTCCTCCCCGGAACCCTAGACAAGCCCTGATCCTAGGGAAATACCATCGAACCTTCCAACGGAAAATCCGGCAGCACCTCCCCTAAGGGTAGGACTTACCACAAATTTCCTGCACTGAAAACACACTTCTATAAACATTCCCTTATTCCTCCCACAATACTACAAATTGATTCCACAACTTTACAATACTCCAAAGAATAACAGCAACTCAGTGCATAAATAATAACTACACGTCCAATACAGTATACAGAGCATTATACAAATAAATGTGGAATTTATATGATGACAAATAAAGAAGCATTTATATGATGACAAATAAAGAAGCAATACAAGATGGAGAGGAAAAAGGGAAGAAATACTTCTTGCACTTTCGGCAACGAACTGAGATGTCGGGCTCGTCTCGGAAGATCAACGTCTCCCAATCTGGACCTAGCGGAACGGAATTTAAAAACATGAGATGCTAATCATCTCAGTGAGTGACCCTATCTACTGTACACCTTCAATATTTATAATATAACAATAAAGGAATTTAATTAATACCAACAAATAAATAAATAAATAAATAAACATTTGAAGGTAATACCTTCTCTCGAAACCCTCACTATTCACTCCGTTGGAAATGTTCCCCTTTTAAAACATTTTCACAAAACCCGCTATTCGTACTTCCCGAAAACCAAGGGATCAAACAACTTAATAAACAATAAATAAATAAATACCCCAATGTAATTAAAATGTAAATAAATATAATAAATAACTTTTGAACACTTTGGGGTTTGAAATTTTATTTGAAAATTTACACTTGACGCACCACACCATATACCAGTGATGCCCTCCGATACCCAGCGTCCCGAGCACCGACTGGCGGGGAGATTAAAGAGAGAAACTTGCAAACGGCACTTCGGCGTCCCGACAGTACCACTGCTGAAACCGTCATCCAGGCCAAGGAGGGGGGCGGCTGATGTGCAATATATAAGACTTGCCTGCCCTCGGTCCAATGGCAACTCACGGGAGACATAATACTTGCGCGCTAAACCACATATATACCAGAACACCAATACTGTATGAGTGTGTCTAAAATAATTACTAAATTAATTATAACCATACCGTTTTCCAAATTCACCGTGGGAAATATACCAATTTTCACATTTACCATCCCACATATTTTCCTTTAACAAACCCGGTACGAAAACATCAATAACCGTAAAACAATAATTTTTCTCGTAACACGAGGTTCAACAAATAATATACCATGGGCATAATTATAAAATTCAAAACCACCAATTTAAACAAATAATTTTCTTAAAATATTTAAACCAATTATGCCCAAAATAATATAAAATCCAAACACAACGAATTACTGAAAATACTTGCTCATGTGTAATAAATACAATTAAATCACGATAAAATAATAATCGGAAAATTCTTAGTAATCCAAAATTCCGTTTAGTATCAATGGGTAAATATATATATATATATATAAAATAATATTTTGTTCCCGATTATATTTAAATTCCACCACATGAGCACAAATTCCAGATATAAATTTAACACCACATAAAAATAATTAATTATCCCAAAATATTTTTTTTAAAGGTGGGTAACTCACCTGGAGCACGCAATTAACCTAAGATCCTCCATGGGATCAATTCCACGACTCACCCGTGCTCCTAGAACACAATTCACACACAGTCAAATAAATTAATATTTTATTCGAGTAAATAATACCCGGTACCCGAGGGGTTAAACACAAACGTTAACCAAAATTGTCGAATAATATACCGAATCGAAGCTTGTGGAACGCGGATCGCATTACCGATCTCCATTGACCCCAATTATGCCGGCGGTGGTCGGAATTTGGCCGGAAAGCTTCGGCCGGTTTTGATCCTTTCGTATCTTGCAAATCGATGGGAGTTGAGTTAATTGGAGCTCAGAATCAGAATCAAAGGGTCCAAATTAGTGGGAAAGGACCAGTTGCACGACCGGTGGCTGCCGGAAAACGTGCAACCCAGCGACACATCGGTCGCCGGCGTTGGAGGCCTATCCCGGCGCGTTAGCCACCCCACCGGCCGGAGATTGAGTGACCAAGGTCGTGCCGTCGTGGGTCACCGGTGTGTCCTGCGCGTGTGGCCTGCTGCCGTCCGTACGGTGATCAATCGACCGGAGAGAGAGGGACGGCTGACGCCGCTTCCACCACCCAATCTGGGCGTGTCGTCGACCGGCCGGCAGCCAAATTTGGCTGGTGAGCTTTCCGGCGGCTGGGCTACGGCTATGGCCGGCGCGTCTGGGCAATGGATGGCCAGAAATGGTGAAGGCCGGTGGACCTGAGGGAGGGAAGAAAAGAAAAGAGAAGAAGAAGAAGAAGGAGGAAGAAGAAGGAAGAATCGGGCTGGTTCCCCTTTTTTCCCACGTGGGGAGAAGAAAAGAAAAAGAAAAAGAAAAAAGATAATAAAATAAAATTAAATAATTAAACAATATTAAAAAATAATATTATTATATAAAATAACAATAATAAAATAATAGGGTATTAAGCATGGTTGACATGTGGCATCTCCACATGGTGACACATGGTCACATTTATTAAATCACACGTGGCACATCGTTACACGTTTAAAAATAATATTAAAATAATACAGTATTTGAAAAACTCTATAGGTCCATAACTTCCAAACAACATGTCCAAATCGGACGTGCCGCTAGTCTACGGACTCATATTGACGAGCACTTTACAACCATGCATGAGTCAAAGCTCAACTTTGCATGAATAAAAAGTCAACTCCGGCACCCCTTGGACAGTTTGGACCTAAACTTATTTTGCTCATAACTTTCAAACCGTAGCTCCGTTTTCGGCGTGCCAATGTGTACTTCGTAACAGTATCACAGTCAACCTAGAATTCCAACCGGAACAAAAAGTCAACTTTTGACCCCTTCAGTCAACGGTCAAAGTCAAAGTCAAAGTCAACGGTCAACCTCGGTCAAAGTTGAAAATTTTCCGTTGTACTTCGGGACGGGGTGTTACAGACAATATCTTGATGCTGGTGGTTTGGGCTGTTACAGTGGTATCAGAGCCAGTACCTGGATCGGTGTGCCAGCGAGGACGCTGGGCCCCAAGGGGGGAGGATTGTAACATCCCACATCGGTTGGAAAGGGGAACGAAGCACGCCTTATAAGGTGGTGTGGATACCTTTCCCTTGAGACGCGTTTTAAACCCGTGAGGGGCTAGGTAGCTGGGGCTAGGAAGGCCTTGGGCCTGAACCCGGTGAACCCAAAGCGGACAATATCTTGATGCGGGTGGCCTGGGCTGTTACATAAAATCTCACACAGACGTACATTTTTGAAAAGGTTCCTCTCTGTATAAAAATTTTTCATACAACCTAAGGTACATGTTCCTAAGTAATATATATATATATAATAAAACTCATAAAAACCAGATGAACACACCTAATGCACCATACTATATATATTGTCATCATATGACTAAAGGGAAGTGGCTAAATGATATGTCAAGACCCATCCAAGATCCCTCACTGGAACCCTAGACAAGCTCTGATCCCAGGGAAACCCTAGTGGATTCTCCAATGGAAAGTCTGGCAGGGTTTCCCTGGGATCAGGACTTGCTTAGGGTTTCGGTGAGGGATCTTGGATGGGTCCTAATAGATTGGTATCAGAGCTCTAGGTTCTAGTATTCCTAAGGGTCTGTGCATTGTTGTGCATCCCATCTGCACCTATTCTCTTGTTTTAACCATCTTGAATTGTTATTTTCCCTCGTCTTGAAGAGAATTCATTGTCCGAGTTAAAATAACTCTAATATTTGGAGGTGCTAATCAGAAATCTCCTCACCTCTAGGGGAATCCCTATGGCCTAGTCAAATGGTCAAGGATTGCCTCTTCTTTACCGAAGATCAGGTGAGGGAAGGAGACTTGATTACGTTGGATCTTTTGGGCTTTAAGTAATCCTAGACATGAATTGGGTAGCTGCGAATCTTATGTTTGTGGATCGTTACCATAAGGAAGTAACGTTTAAATGATTTGGCCTACCTGAAGTGGTGCTTCGTGGAGGAGTTAGGAGGCCTTTACCGAGGTTAATTTTTACCATCCTTGCTGAGGAGCTATCGAAAAGTGGTTGTTAAGGGTATTTAGCCCATGTGGTTGATGCCCACGTAGATGGGGAGTGTTGGAAGATGTGGTTGTAGTGAGTGACCATTTCGAAGGCGTTTTCTAACAAGTTACCAGGGTTACCACTAGAAAAGAAGATCGACTTCACCATCGAACTAGATTTGGACATCGACCTATTTCCTTACCGCCATACCATGTGGCTCCATCAAAGTTAAGGGAGCTAAAGGCTCAGTTGCAAGATTTGGTAGATAAAGGTTTCGTTAGACCAAGCATATCATTGTGAAAGGCACTTGTTTTTTTATAGAGAAGAAGGATGATAGTCTAAGGCTATGTATCGACTACCGACAACTTAACAAGGTGACCACCCGTAATCGTTACCCGTTGTCAAGTATGGATGTGTGTCGATCAACCCCAAGGTGTCAAGGTATTTCCAAGATCAACTTAAGGTCTAAGTATCGTCAATTGAGAATCCAAGAGTCGGATATCATTGAGTTCAAATAGGAGATCCTAAGGAAGGCACGCGATTCAATGTATGTGATACATCCTAGAAGTGTGAAGATGCATTGAATGATTGTTAAGTACCATTGGTGGATTGATATGAAAAAGGAAAGTTACGGATTCGAATTAAGGTGCTTAAATTGCCAACAAGTGTAGGCGGAAAGACAGAGACCTTCAGGGCTACTTCAACTCTTGCCTAGAGACTCAACATGGATTTTTTATATAAGCTTTCCCCACAGCAAAAGGGTGCGGTGACATTGTGAGAGTGGTTCTCAACATCAAATTTGTAACACTTGAGTGATCATCAACCGACTCACCAAGTTAGCGCACTTTTTACCTATACGAGAGTCATTCTCACCAAAGAAGTTAGGCAAATTCTCGTGAGACGCATTGTAAGTATATGTGGAATGTTGACCATCATCACATCTGATAAGGATCCACATTTTACTTCACGATTGTGGCAGAAGTTAGAAGATGCATTGGGAGCGAGACTAAATTTCAGTACCGCCTTCCATCCACAGATTGATGGACAAGCAGAGTGTACAATTCAACCTTGGAGGACATGCTAAGATTGTGTATCATGCACTTCCGAGGGAACTGGGATGAATAAGTACCATTGGTGAAGTTGTTTATAATAATAGTACCAAGCGAGCATCGAAATGTCTTCGCATGAGGCTCTATATGGAAGGCAGTGTCTAACCTCACTATGTTGGAGCAAAGTGGGTAAGGAGAAGCACCATATGATGGCCAACATGATTGGATCTGAATACCTACTGATGATTATGGATAAGATGGAGGTCATCTAAGAAAGGTTGAAAGCTGCCCAAGATCATCAGAAAAGTTACACCGATGTGCATAGAAAAGATCTTGAATTCGAAGTCGAGGATTGAGTTTTCTTGAAATTATCTCCGTAGAAGGAAGTCGTACACTTTGGCCGATGAGAAAAGCTAAGCTCTCTTTATATTGGTCCCTATGAGAGTACTGAAAGAATTGGACCTGTGGCATATAGGTAGACTATCAGAAGAGTTAATATGGGTACGCAACGTATTTCACATATCATTGCTCCAGAAGTACATTGTAGACCCATTGCATGTGCTTGAGACTCCCGACATCGAATTGAGAGAAGACCTATCATAAGTAGACCAACTAATATAGATCTTAGATTGTGAGAATTGAGTGTTGCGCAACAAGGAAATTTTTCTGGTCAAAGTCTTGTGGCGGATTCACCTCGTCGAGAAAGCGACGTACAAGCCTGAGGTGCAGATCCGCGACCAATATTCCTATATGCTTCAAAGACATACGAAATTTCAAGGATGAAATTTTTGTAAGAGGGGAAGGTTGTAACACCCCATCCCCGAAGTACACCGGAATTTTCTCAAGTTGACCGGGTTTGATTGTCGTTGACCGAAAAGGGTCAAATTTTGACTTTTTGATTCGAATAGAATTTTAGGTTGACCGAGGCATCTTTGTGAAGTACGCATCAACTCGAGTCCATAGACAAGTTGCATGTCGCAAAGGGAGCTACGATTTGAAAGTTATGAGCAAAACAAATTGAGGTCTGAACTGTTCGAAGGTGCCCAAGTTGATTTTTTATTCATGTAAAATTGAGCTTTGACTCATGTATGGTTGTGAGGTACTCTTTGATACGAGTTCATAACTAGCGGCATGCTTAATTTGGACATGTGGTTTGAAAGTTACGGACCCGTGAAATTTTTCCGAGACAGCATTTACCAATCATTGATCTGTGTGTGTGCACAGTGCCCAGTAATGCTGTGCCATGTGTCATTTGCTAGGCCAACCCATGAGTGCACAGTGGCACCCATGGGAGCTGTTTTCATTGGCTGAGAAGGGGGAAATAGGAGATAGGAGAATGAGGAGAGAGAAAGACGGAGAGAGAATAGAGAGAGGGAGAACCGACAAACCACTGTTGACCACCTTCCAGCCACCACCCAGTCACACACTCTGTTCTACCACCACCGCCTCTTCATTTTTGGCTGACCACCCGAGTTTCATGGCAAACTCGCCGGCGACGAGCCCAGATTGGCCTGTTTTGGGCGAGTGGCCTGTTTCCTTCTCCGACCGATTTCTCTCAAACTATACCTCCATTTGCTTCATCGCTAGTCCCATTAGCTTACCCATCGTCTGATCTACCTCTCCACCAATTTTCACGGCCAGCGGCCACTGGACGCGCTGCCAGTGGTGGCGGATTCCGGTGACCAAGGTGGTTCGCTGGAAAACCCACCTCCGGCGAGTTTCGAATGACAACTCCCACCATTGCCTACTAATTTTACCTCCCTGAATCCAAATCCGAGGTCCTTTTCCCCTAATTCTTGATGAATTGAGAGATTTGAGCATATCAAAACCGGAGACCTTTCTGGAGAGATTCTAGCCACCATGGGTCCGATCTCCGGGAGGAACACGTGTGAGTTGTGGAAATGATCCCGTGGTGGATTTTGGTTAGTATGCATGCTCGAGGTGAGTGATCCACCTTCAAATTGATTTTCGGGAGTTAAATTATTAATATTTTGTGTTAATTAGACATTTGAAATTATATACTGTCTTAAATATTTAGTAAGTTTCTATTTGGAATTTCGATGCCAATATTGAATGACTTAGAAATATTTGTGCATTAAGAAATATTTTGATTTTAAGAGTTTTATGGATTTGGAATTTTGTTAATAATTGTTAAATTTTATTGTTGGAATAATTAAAAATGTTTTCATGTGAATTTTAATATATGTTTAATATTTAAAGGAATTTCCATTTAATTTTACGATGCCAATTTATGATGATTTTAATATATGTGTTGTTACCAAAAATATATTTGGGATTTTAAAAGAATTATGATTTTAAATTTTTATTAATTATTGTTATGTTTATTATTAAATTTATGGTCCATAATTGTATGAATTTAATTATATATGGATTTTATATGGTTTTAATGTTATTTTGATTTAAATGGATTTTTAAGGATTTGAGGAAAATATTGCTTTAAAGTATTATGTTTAGAAAATGAATTTATGCATTCAATATTTATGGTTTTGGTTTCATTCTGATAAAATTGATGGATTCAAATTGATGGATTTACATTGGTGGATCTAACGTGATGGATTTACGATAATGGTTTAAAGAAATGTGGATTATATGGATTTAAAAAAGGGTATTTAATCTAGTGGTATTTATGAGATTTTGAGATTTGAAAAATATATTGATTTTATTGGTTTTAGACGCATCCATACAGTACTGGTATTTTGTATTGTATATGTGGATATGATGAGCACGTAAGTTGTATACTTTCCAGTGGTTGCTATCGGACCGAGGGCAGACAAGATTGATATTGGCCATAACTGGCCCCCTCCATGGCCGGGATTGAGGATTATAGCATCGGCGCTGTTGGGACTCCATGGTGACCGGATGCATGTTCTCTTCTTAACCACCCCATCAAGCGGTGCTTACTACGCTAAGTACCGTCGGGCATCACTGGTATATAGTATAGCGTGTAAAGATATTTTCGACATGAATTTCCAAAATAAAAATGTTTTGAAAAGCATTTATGGATTGATGTTTTAAAAATTCATTTTACTATCATTTTATTATTTAAATTAATTTGATGATTTAAAGTGGATTTTATTATATTCTTACCATTTATTTCAAATAGATGTTTTAAATTGATTTAATTATTTCTTTTATTGATTAATTGATTTAATTAATAAGTTTTATAGGTTATATATTGAGTCAAATTTTGTTTGGTTAATTTGATTTGTGCTAAATTCTTCTAATATGAATTATATTATTTATTTATTTTATGGTATTCTATTATAAATTGAATTAATTGTTATTAAATTATTCTCATGGTAAATTTTAAATTCTCAATATTTGTATTCATTCATTTATGGATTTCCTTAATTGTTGGGGTATATAAATGTTGGGTTTTGTGAAAATGTTTTAAAAGGGGAACCTTTCCAACTAAGTGAATTGTGAGAATTTTGGGAACAAATGTTATTTTCAAATATTTATTATTTAAATTACTATTATTATTACTATTGTATAGTAGATTGGATCACTTACTGAGATGATTGGCATCTCATCTTTTAAATTTGTTCACCTAGAGCCAGGTTAGTAGATGTTGATCGTCCGGGATGAGGTCGGTGTTTTGGTTTGTTGCCAAATTCCAAGGAGTTCTCGTTTCTTTTCCTTCCATCTTGTATTATTTCTTTCCATCCTTTATTGTATTAATTTAATATTCAGATGTATTTTATAATGCTCTGTATACTACATTGGACATTTATTTATATAACATTGCACAGATTCCCTATTTATTATTTTGAAGTGTTGTAAATTTGAGAAAATAAATTGTAATAAGATGGGAGGAATAAGGAGAAATTATTAGAAGTGTGTTTTCTATATAAGAAATTTGTGGTAAGTCCAACCTTTAGGGGAGATGTTGCCTGACTTTCTCTTGGAAGGTCCGATAAGGTTTCCTTGGGATCAGAACTTGTCTAGGGTTCCAGTGAGCGATATTTCATGGTCCTGACATGATATCATTGCAGTATATGACCTGCCATCCCCATATTCCCTAGCTCCGAAAGAATGACTAAAAATGACCAGCACGCTACAATCACTATCTTTATCAATGACATGAGAGTGACTAAATGTCATCACTAGCAATCTATACATAACACCCTCACATGCCATAGCTCCCATAAAATAACTAAAATAACTTTCATGCTATTGTCAACATTATTAACCTGTCATCATACAACTATGGAGAGGGTAGCTAAATATCATCACTAATAAATATATAACCTATCACCCTGCCACCATAGCTCGCATAGGACAACCACATAACCTGCACACTAATACCATCACTCTTACCAAGATCGTATCATCCTATGAACACGTTAAGGGTGACTAAATATCGTCACTGATAAACATCTAATGATCACTGTTAGGACCAGTCCAAGATCTCTCACCGGAACCCTAGCCAAGCCTTTATCTCAGGGAAAGCCTACCGGACCTTCCAATGGAAAATCCGGCAATATCTCCCCTAAGGTTTGGACTTACAACAAAATTCTCTGTACAGAAAACATACTTCTAGCAATATTCCCTTAGTCCTCCCACTTTACTACAATTTACTTCACAAGTTTATAGCACTTCAAAATAAATAGGGAACCTGTGCAATAGAAGATCTAATGATGTCCAATACAATATATAGAGCATTTAGAGTTACAAACACTAATATAAAAGTTGTTACAACAAGGAATGGAAAGAAATATTACAAGATAGCCTTGAATTATCAGCAATGGGAAAGACATTGAGCTCACCCCCGAACGATCAACGTCTACTAACTAAGGCCTAGGGGAACAAATTTAAAGACGTGAGATGCTAATCATCTCAATAAGTAACCCAATCTATTATATAATAATAATAATAATAGTATAACAATAAAATAATAAATATTTGAAAATAACACTGATCTCAAAATCCTCGTAATTCACTTAATTGACAATGTTCCCCTTTTTAAAACCCTTTCACAAAATCCAACACTTATATACCTCAAAAATTAAGGAAATCCATAAATGAATAAATACAAATAGAATACAAATATTGAGAATTTAAAATTTTCCTTGAGAATAATTTAATAAAAAGTAATTAAATTTATAATAGAATACCATATGATAAATAAAGTCACAAATAAATAAATAAATAATAGAATTCATATTAGAAAAATTTAGCACAAATCAAATTAACCAAACAAAATTTAACTTAATATATAACCTATAAAACTTATTAATTAAATCAATGAAATAATCAAGAAACATTAATAAATAAAATGCAATTAATATGCAATAAATTCATTTAGTAATAAAGAGATTTAACGTAAAGCAAAATTGATTCCAATAAACAATTTATAATATTTGCCCAAGAAATTAATAAAATAATGAGAGACACTATAGAAATCTTTGATAAATCTTAAATTTATGTAAACCTTGAAAACATGATAAAATATATTTTTGGACGACAATTTAAATAAATAATAAAATCACAATTAAATACTTTTAATTTCAAATACAATTTGAAAACATTTAAGTTTAAAAATCGGATCGGGAAAATAACTTGACACATTATACCATATACCAGTGTTGTCCGACGGTACCCAGCATCCCAAACCATCACCTGATGGGGAGGTTAAAGAGGAAACCTGCATCCGACCGTCTTAGCATCCCAACGGTGCCGATGCTATAACCCTCAATAACGGCCATGGAGGGGGGTGGCTATGGCCAATATCAAAATTGCCTGCTCTCGGTTCGATGCCCTTAGTCCGATGATCCTCCCATCTTACTACAATCCAATATCATATTTTTATTTTTTATTTTTTTTTATCATAGTAATTTAATATAATTATTCCTCAAACCTTCAAATCAATTCATACCAAATTTCATTAGAACCACATACAATTTCTCATATAATTAAGTATATAAACATACATTTTATTAGATGCCATAACCTTACAGTAAAATTAACAACAATTTAGTACCAATTTAAAATTTACAGCTTCCCAACTTTTTGAAAACATTAATTCAAGACCACATTTATTCAATTCAACACAATTTGGCATCTTCAATTTAAATAACAATTATTTAAATATTGAACGGACAATTTTTCAAATTACCACATTAAAATAATAATATTTATTTAAAAATGACATCTTTCAAAATACTCCACCATAATTTGCAAATGCGATATCAATAGAAATCTAAAGAGACAAAGTAATACATTACCAACCTCCGTTGGGCTCAATTCCGCCTGCGGTGGCTGGAAAATGGATGGAGAGTTTCAACCAAACTTCAACTCGTCATATCTCCCAAACCGTAAGGAATTGAGTTGACCTCAAAATTGAATTCAGGAGGTCCAAAAATAGTGGAAAGGAGTATCAATTTGACAGGGTGGGGCCGGATCATCGGAACATCAACCTTGCCATCGTCAGCAATGGAAGCCCAATCTGGGCCAGTCCGGCGACGGTTTGCCATGCCGTTCCGGCTGCTGGCCGGACTTCCCACCAGCTCTCCACGTGTCCAGTGTGTGTGACGATAGGGTAGCCGAAGAGAGTGTTTACCAGTGTGCCGAGAAGGAAAAGGAGAGAGAGGAGAGAGAGATAGTGAGTGTCTGCTATTTTTCATGGGGAAGGAAGAAGAAAGAAGAAGAAGTAGAAAAAAAAAAAAAGAGTTTTCCCATGTGGGGGGAAAAAGGAAAAAGAAATAAAATAAAATAATATAATAATAAAATAGTATAATATAATATAATAATATTTTATTAAAGATGACGTGACACATTCTTATCATTACATGTGGTATCTTTCTAAACATGACATGTGGCACATCCCAATTGGTCACACGTGACATAAATCAAAGGCCCCATTTAATATTTTCTTACCTGTAAAATTAGCTCTCGCAAAATAAATATAATTTTACAGATTCATAAATTTTTAATCGTACATCCAAATTAAGCGTGCCACCAATCTATAGACTCGTATCAATGAGCACTTTCATATAACATATGGGTCAACACCAAAATCTACGTAAATAAAGAGTCAACATTGAACTTGTTGACCAATCCGGATCATATCTTGTTTCGCTCATAACTATTAAACCGTAGCTCTGTTTTAGACGTGCTACTAGTTTACGAACTCATGTCGAAGTGTACCCCACGATGGTGCCTTGGTCAATGCAAAATTCCATCCAAAACAAAAAGTCAACATTTTAACCCACTTGGTCAATGGTCAAACCCAATCAACCTCAGTCAACGTGAAAATTTCCGGTGATTTGGGATGAGATGTTACAATAAGATAAATAAAGTCATAAATAAATAATAAAATTCATATTAGAAGAATTTAGCACAAATCAAATTAACCAAACAAAATTTAACTCAATATATAACCTTTAAAACTTATTAATTAAATCAACGAAATAATAAAAAAATATTAATAAATAAAATGCAATTAATATGCAATAAATTCATTTAGTAATAAAGAGATTTAACGTAAAGCAAAATTGATTTCAATAAATAATTTATAATATTTGCTCAATAAATTAATAAAATAATGAGAGACACCATAGAAATCTTTGATAAATCTTAAATTTATGTAAACCTTGAAAACATGATAAAATATATTTTTGGACACCAGTTTAAATAAATAATAAAATCACAATTAAATACTTTTAATTTCAAATACAATTTGAAAAAAATTAATTTTAAAAATCGGGTCAGAAAAATAACTTGATGCACTATACCATATACTAGTAATGTCCGATGGTACCCAGCATCCTAAAGCATCGCCAGATGGAGAGGTTAAAGAGAAAAACTTGCATCCGGCCGCCTTGGCATCCCAACAGTGCCGATGCTATAACTCTCAATCCCAACCATGGAGGGGGGCGGCTATGGCCAATATCAAACTTGCCTGCCCTCAGTCCGATGGCAACCACGGGACAGTATATAACCTGCGTGTCATAATCCACCCACGCGCTAATCACATTCACAACTAGAGAACATTGGTACTCCATAATGCATCTTAAAAATCATAAAATCAATATTTTTCACAAGTATTCAAATCTCATAATTTACCACTGGATTAAATATTTCTTTTCAAGTCCATATGATCCACATTTCTTTTAAAAGCATAAACCATAAACCTAGTACCCATCAATTCCGATCCATCAATTTAAGTCCATCATCGTCCACCCAACCGTATGGAAATACAATTTTCCCAATGCCATAAAATAAATTACAAAATTCATCTTAATGCAAAATATTTAAACTAAATAGTTTTCCTTCGAATCCCTAAATCCAACCAATGTCCAAAATAATATTAACACCTCATGAATTTCATATATTCTTAAACTCATGAACATAAATTTATTATACATCATAATTTGAAAAATTGGCTCCACAATAATTTTATAAAAATTAAATTTCTTCGAAATGAAAATATAATTTATATGCACAATTATTTTATGAGCATAATAGTTTAAATCAATATTTTTTTCTCAAATCTTCAAAACCAATTTTAATCAAATATTTCATTTAAACCTCATAAAATCCGCAATAATCAAAATTCCTTTAAATACATTTTCAAACGCATAATAAATCTATCAATGAATTTAACAATAATTTAAAATATATAATCCTTCAATTCCTCAAAATTCAATATATGAAAAATTGCATTAAAATCGCATGAAATTCCACAATGCATAAATTCATATTAATATATGTTTTTATTAAGCATAAATATTCTACAATTAAATTCAACAATAATTTAATAAAATTTTAAATAATAAATCTTTTAATCCAAATTATATAAACAGGAACACATACATCGAAAACATCACAATTTGGCGACATAAACTCATATAAAAATTTTACTAAACATCCAACACGTAGAATATATTTTTCAAATATTCATTTGGCACAAAATATATATAATTTAACACCCAAAAATGAATTTGAAGGGGGATCACTCACCTCGAGCATGCGTATTAACCAAGATCCATCACGGGATCATTTCCACAACTCTCACGTACTCCTAAAACATCAAGGTTACACAAAATCGATTAAATTAATATTTTAATCGGGTAATTTATACAAGTGTACCGGGAGATTTAGCACAATGTTTATACCAAAACGAAGATTATGAAACGAGGGTCATGGATTAAGTCTTACCTCCCGGAGATCAAACCCGTGGTGTCCGGAATCTTGCCGGAAATATCTCGGGTTTAATATGCTTAATTTCTCAATCCATCAAGAATTGGGGGAAAAGGACCTCGGATTTGGATTCGGAGAGGTCAAATTAGTGGGAAAGGATGGAAGGTGTCATCGGAAACTCATCGGAGTTGGGTTTTCCGGTGAGCCGCCATGGTCACTGGAATCCACCATCATCAGCAGCGCATCCGATGGCCACTAGCCGTGAAATTTGGTGAGGATGTAGATCGGAGGATGGGTGACTAACGGGGACCGGCAGGGTCGAAAAAGGAGGTTTGGATTGGGAGAAATAGACGATGGAAGCACATGGCAAAGTCACCAAAAAACGCCTAGATCTGGGCACGTCGCCAGTGATCTGGCTCTGAAATTTGGGTGGCCAGCTGGTTTTCAGGTGGGCTACATGGTGGTCAGGTGCCTGTAGGCCATTGGTGGCCGGAAGGTCATCAATGGTGGTTGGCCGGTTCTCCCTCTCTCTCTCTCTCTCTCTCTCTCTCTCTCTCCCCCCTCTTTCCCCTTCTCTTTCCCCCCTTCTCAGCCAATCAAAATGCCTCCTGTGGGTGCCACTTTGCACTCAACGGTTGGCTAGATTTTGACGTGTGGTGACATTGTGCACACACTCACACATATCGATTGATAGTAAATGCTATCTCGGAAAAACTTCTTGGGTTGATAACTTTCAAACCACATGTCCAAATCAGACGTGCCGCTAGTCTATGAACTCGTATCGACGAGTATTTTACAACCATATAAAAGTTAAACACAAATTTTGCAAGAATAAAAGGTCAACTTCGGCATCCTTGGACAGTTCGAACTTAAACTTGTTTTGCTCATAACTTTCAAACCGTAGCTCCGTTTTTGATGTGCTATTAGTCTACAAACTCGGGTCGGCATGTACTTCTCAATGGTTCCTTGGTCAATGAAAAATTCAACTGGATCAAAAAGTCAAAATTTACCCCTACTTTGTTGATGGATCAAACCCGGCCAATCTTGGTCGACTAGAGAAAATTCTGATGTACTTTGGGATGAGGTGTTACAATCACCCTTTTCACATCATAGCTCACCTAGGATGACTACATAAACTAAATGCTAATACCATTGTGTAACCAGAACACCAATACCATATTGCACATCTAAATAAAACCAAACAAAAATAAAATTTAAAAACAACCAATGTTTTACGAAACCCATTCTCCTTTCAGAACCATTATTGACCATTTATAAACTGAGCTATTTAAATTACAACGTGAAATTTATATACTAACATTTAAATTCCAAACTTGCACTTGTAAACCACACAAATTAAAAATTATCAATATCTTCCTAAATGATAAAATTCACATAATAATTTCAAAATCGTATAATAGATATTAAAACATAATAAAAATCCATCACAATTTCACATACAATTTTAAATTAAAATATATCTTTTAAATAAGGCCAAATATGCTTTAGGAAAATAACCACTCATAGTAACGATGATGCTCATTGCTACTCCACTGCATGGTCAACCGTAGATTCTATTTGCATGCCTAAAAGAAGATATATCAAATTATTATTGTGATAGCCAAAGAATCTAATTAAGGACATTGGAATACGCCAAATGCTCTAGAATCACTTATACCTCTTTGAAATTACAAAACTTGGACACCAACCAGTTTGATTATATATATAATCAAACCAATTTTATCTGGTACCCAAAAATTGGCATTTCTTAATCCATTAACATTCTAAAAAAATTGGACCTCCTACTAGCTCCTACTAATCACTAAAAGCTTCATGGCATCAAAATTTGCACTTAAAACATCCAAACAGTGTCCAATGTCAATGGCAATCACAAGACCTAGCTTGAAATTAGGGAAATTCTAAAAACCCCAAAACAATTGATAAATATTACATGTCAAAAGAAAGCTTAAGATGTGTGGATTAAAATTCTTAGCTCAATTTAATGTGGGCTTCCAAGTAATGATCGAATTTTGGCCGAGAAGATGGTGGTTCATCTTTGATTCGTCAAATGCCACAAACAAGCTGGAATTGAGTTAAATAGAGCTTGGATTCATGCTTAGGAGGTCCAAATTAATGGAAAAGTACCTCCCACTTTAGCAAAATCTTGTTGAAGTTCGTCCATTAGAAACAATGTTGATTGCCAATTTTTGAGCTTCTCTTTGGCACGTAGAAGGGTGGTTTGCTGACAAAAATGGTGGAAGGGGGTCGAGTTTTAGATGAGCCGCAAGATGATCGATGCAAGTGGTGAAACTAAAAAATGGCCAATGGCAAGGTGTTTAGTAGTGAAAATCCTATGGAAGATCCAATTTTTCTCTACCCCAACCTATTACCTGACCACCCCTCAAATGTTCAAACTCTGGGAAACCTTGTTTGAGTAGGGGGACTGTTTGAATAAGGTTTGACTCCACCACTAGATTTCCAACACATGGCACTATCAAAAGATGTTATCTTCAACCCACCTTGTTCAAACAACATCAGACCTTGTTCAAACAAGAGAGTTCCATCAGCCAGAACTCGAGATGTGGCATGCTTAGTAAATATTTTTAAACCCTTATTCCTTGTCTTTTTAAGGAAAAAGCTACATGTGGGACCAATACTAACCAAATAAACATATTTCTTTATAGATCAATAACTTTCAACCATTACTCCAGATTAAGAATAATATCAGTCTATCAACTCATGTTAATAAGCTCTATACGACAGTATGTTGGTCAACTCTGAACTTTAACCAAAAAAAAAGTCAACCTTCGACCCCATTTGCTCAATCCAAATAAAATCTTATTCTGATCATAACTTCTCAATTCTAACTCAGAATTAGGTATGCTGCTTTTCTACAAACTTGTATCAACGAGCTCTATGCAACCATACAACGGTCAAAATCACCACTCATGCCTATAAAAAATCAATTCTAATCAAACTTAGTCAAAATTGAAAAAAAAAATGGGTATTTTCTTGAGACATGATGTTGAATAAAGTGTTTCACAACTTTAATACATAATCACTCATAACTATAGAAAAGCCATTATCTTTTTCCCCCTTGTTGATTGACTCATCATCTTCATACTTTAATATGCTTTTAATATAGTTTTTAAGATTTCCTCTTACACAAATGTATACATCCATTCTAATAAGATTAAATGATGTCAATGTAAGGAGCTACTTATTTTATAAGAGAGTCTAGCATTAGCGTAAAGAAATAGTACATTTTTTCATTTTACGCAAATTTTTTTTTTTCTGTGCTACTTATCCAAGCTGGACAAGATCTATTGTTAATTAGTTAAATGCCAAATGCAGAAGTCTAAGAACAAAACAACATTTTGCTTCAATCTTGACAAGATAGATTTCATATCTAAGCCCAGTTAAAATGGTATAATGTAAATGATTAAAGCCAGACTAACCATCACTAAAAGATTGGTCGCTTATCTGTAAGGCCTAGAATCCCGTAGTTTAAAGATCAATTTTTGAGACTAGGTCACCAAAAAAAAAAAAAAAAAAATTGATGACACTAAACTACATTTTATACATATACAACTTCTCATTAAAGTTGATTATCTTCAAAGATGATGTGCCATGGAAATAATTGAGCGTATATCCCATGGTTGCTTGTTCATTCTACGATGTGCCCTACCACAATAGGCTACCAATTTTTGTTATAAAAGCTCGTGTTGGCTGTTTTCTAGTTTCAATAAGGTTTGGAGGAGTAGCCTATGATATCATTGTTGAATTCTGCAAGCTTTTTAAACAAACCTATGTGCCTCTGGTTGAAGATCATGAAGATGACTACATAACAAATCTCATAGCACATAGTGTTCGGGCTAAAAGACTTTTTTTTTTTTTTTGTGGTTACATTATATAGAACTTTTTAAGATGCATGTCTATAATTTTCTATATAGCAAATTAATTTTCAACAATCCATGTTCTCATTGAGGATTCTCCTAATTACATCAACCATGCATATAGGTATCCATGTGCTTTATTATCTTTAATAATTCTATATAATTGATTTGTTATATCTTTACATGTGTTGGCTTTATTTTAGAAATAACCAGGGCTATTCTTAGCAATGGAAAAGATTAATGCATAGGACTAGATAATCAAGGCAGGAATCCTTTAAACCATGCTGTAAAACAAGGAAATGCAGCAATAGTTAGGGCTTTGTAAGAAATGTGATCCACATGTAGCCTACATCAAAGATAAATGGCCAATTACCTTTTCAAGTAGCGTCTCCCCAAAAGTTTTTTAAAACAACAAGTGATTTATAACATGGTGTCCAAATTGCTATGATATGGTGGTCAATGACATTAGCGAAGGTGGAAGAGGCGTATGGATTTGTTATAATATTTTCTAGTATGATGCTATATTGAATCTATTAAATATATTTATGTCTGTTCTGCTGTGAAAACAATGGCCTTGAACGATTTAATCAAGAAAAGCAGTGTGCTTTGCACATATGGAAGAAGGTATACCATATACACATATCATATTTTTCTTCTTAATTATTGATTTCATAGAGTTATATACCCTTATTTCCAATCACATGCTTCTAGTTTTGTTTACGACAAAAAATTATGGAACCTATAGCTACCTGTAGCAGTGGTGGCATTGACAGCTACGATGGCATTTGCAGCACGTTTTACTTTACCAGGGGGTAATATGAATGACAAAGGCCTGTAACAGGTAAGTGCTAATAAAATTTTTTTTTTCCAACATTCAAAACATTTGTTGTAACAGATACCATAGCAATTTTGCTTTCGACTTGTGCTATATTAATCCACCCTGCTCCTAGCGGTGAAACAAAACAAGAAAAAGGACTTAACATACTTTAGCATTGCATTGAACCTCATCATATATGCCATGATAGCAATGGCAATTGTGTTCATGATGTAGGAAGTCACAATGTGGAATCACCGAGGAGTAGATCTTGGGTCCTCAGCCTGTCTAGACTTCGCTCTAGTCCAATTCCATAACCATTCGAATAGGAATGAAACAAAGAAAATCGATTTTCTATTTTCAAAATAAAGGTCTCTATCTAGTACATTTAGTAACCTATTCCTTATATTGGTTTTCCACCACACAGGGTGAGTAAAGAAAAAGTAGAGCCAAATCAGCAAAGAAAGTCAAAGGAATCAAAACATAGTGTTTTACTTATTTAGATATAAAATAAAGATAGAAAAGAAAGAGTTATGCAAAGTGTATAGATGGTTCTCAAGAACACATTGCAACTGCATCATTCCTCCCTCTGTGAGAGAGCTGGACCACGAGCGAGGAAGATGAAGAGCAATCAACAACATCAGGGGGATGATATTGAAAAGGATCAGCAGTGTTGAAGGTGTTGGAAATCTTCAGATGTGAAGGGAGCTAAAGTTGGTAGGCATTATCTCCAAGTTTCTTTGGTATGCAACAGGGACCAATCTTTTTAGCTTGTAGTTTGTTGTAGGTACCAGCAGGGAAACTTTCTTTCCGGGGGTGGACCATGATAAGATGACCAACTTTAAAAGACTTGTGCCAACGATGGAGATCAATTGCAACCTTGTAACGAGCATTGTTGGCATCCAGATTATGTGTGACTTGGGCATAAATATCCTAAATGCTTTTTGCCAATGTTTCAGCTGCCTTATGAAGAGGAAAAGGAGTGGAAGCAAGGTCGACAATGTGGTTAGATGGCTTGGTATAGACTATAGCAAAGGGGTCGAATCTTGTTGAACGGTTGACCATAATGTTCTAAGCAAACTCAGCTTGAGGCAAGTATAAGTCCCTACTATTTTGGAGAGTCACTAGCAAGGCCACAAAGCATGAATCCAAGGGTACAATTCAGAACCTTAATTTGGCCATCTATTTGAGGGTGGTAAACGCTACTAAACTAAAGCACAGTATCAAACTTGCGCCATAAGGTTTTCAAAAAATGATTAAGGAACTTCACATCCCTATTGGAGGTGATCGATTTTGATATGCCATAAAGTCTCACAATGTCACAAAAGAACAGTTTGGCCACGTATGATGCATCGACAGCTTTCTTGCAAAGGAGAAAATGAACCATCTTGGAGAACCAATCGATAACAACCAAAATGGAATCAACTTTGTGTTATGAAAGAGGAAGACCAAGAACAAAATCAAGTAAGATATCTACCCAAATGTTATTGAGGATAGGTAGGGCAGTGTATAGGCCGGTATTTTGTTGGTGGCCCTTGGTGGCTTGACAAATAGCATAATTCTTGATAAATTTAGTGGCATCCCATTTTAAGTGAGGTAAAAAATAATGCTCTTCTAGGAGGGAAATTATCTTATCCCATCCAGTATGAGCAGCTAAGCCTTCTCCATGAAGTTCTTTGAGAAGCTGAAGTCGAAGAGTGCCCTAGGGTATGCATAGCTGAAGTCCTTTGGAGAGAAACCCATCATGGATATGAAAAACCTCAGCTACCTCCTGTAAGCGGCATTTATGCAAAATGTTCCCAAGATTAGGGTCGTCAGGGTACTAGTCCTTCAGTGCTTATCAGCCCACAACCTCAAGTTGTAACATATTGAGAAGGCACATCTTACAGCTAAGAGCATCTACCACTTAGTTTTGTTTTCCAACCTTATGTTGGAACGTGTAGGAAAATTTCTAGAGGAATTGGGACCTACGGATGTGCATTTTGTTGATGTGCTTTTGAGAGTTGAAATGTTGTAGAGCTTGGTGATCACAATGGAGAACAAATTCTTTTTAGATCAGGTAATGCTCCCAGTGTTTAAAAGCTTTCACTATTACATAAAGTTCTTGCTCATATGCAGACCACAATTGATAGGCAGGGCATAATTTCTCACTAAAAAATTCAATAGCTCTCTGCTCTTGTATAACAACAGCTCCAATGCCTGTGGAGGATGCATATGTTTCTACTTCAAAGACTTTGTCAAAATCTGGAAGTGTCAACCATATATACACGCTGCATAACTCTTTCTTTTCTGTCTTTATTTTGTATCTAAATAAGTAAAACACTGCGTTTTGTTTCCTTTTATTTTCTTTGTTGATGTGGCTCTACTTTTTCTTTACTTACCTTCCATGGTGGAAAACCAATATAAGGAATAGCTTACTAAATGTAATGGACAAAGACGTTTATTTTGAAAATGGAAAGTTGAGTTTTCTTTCTTTCATTCCTATTTGAGTGGTCACGGAATTGGACCAGAGTGAGGTCTAGACAAGCTGAGGACCTGAGATCTACTCCTTGGTGATTCCACGTTATGATTTCCTACGTCAGTTCATCATAGGCATGTAACAGTTTTAGAAGTTTCCAATGGACTTAGCATTTCCATTGGCATCATTACCAGTTCTTGTTTCACATTTTCCTTTAACCAAATGATGGAGCAATATCAGGATAGGGCCAAACCCATTGCAACTAGAAGTTAGGACGTAACATAGATGAATGAATTAATCCCCACTCTTCTTGAAGTTGGATAACAAAACCATATCCTTTGATCCTGTCAAATCCATCTAAGATTTTCAATTGCACCTAATGAAATAAAGAACAACAAAATGAACAATTCAAGTAGACTATTTTCTGAGCTCATGGTGGCTCATCTCCCTTTACAATATATACTGGTGTACATGTGTAGTTGACGATGTATAACTACACATACTTATATTTCATGGACAGAGCAGTACTAAGACTTCTTTTAGTCAATCTGCCTATCAATCCTTAGGCATTCTTATCCTCATTTTCCTTTGCAGACAAAAGATCTCAGTAATACCTACAACCATTCAGAAATTTAAACACCAAAAATAGAGAGATAAATCATTTCCAAACGAATAAAAAAAACACAATAACCATTTCTAACATTAAGGAGTCATAGCCATTGTAAGATGTTACACAGCTTTATACTCCTTCCAAATTAAAAAAAAAAAAAAGCATTAAGAGAACTTGGCTCTAAAATTGTATAACAATCATCAGGGAAGAAAAATATAAGGGAA
This sequence comes from Ziziphus jujuba, assembly GCF_031755915.1. Taxonomy (NCBI): domain Eukaryota; kingdom Viridiplantae; phylum Streptophyta; class Magnoliopsida; order Rosales; family Rhamnaceae; genus Ziziphus; species Ziziphus jujuba. Next base: position 4,002,372 of record NC_083381.1, on the reverse strand, counting down.
CAAAAACCAAATAATTAGGAAGATGCTAATAAACCAGAGGTTCCATGTACATTATGCATATTCTTGCAGATTTCACTAGCAAACATGCTCTTATGCATGGCGTGGGAGATGGCTAATACTTGATTTGCCCTATCAAAGAATAAAAAAACTTTCATTGATTGATGACTATTTGTTTTAATAATATCTGGATCTTTAAGTCAAAGATCTAATCAGAAACACGCAGCACTACAATTAGTTGTGCACATCAACATCTTGTAAAGTTAAAACTCATCGAAGGCAAGCTTTAATCTATGAAAAAAATAGAAACCAAAATATAATTTAATGAGTAAACAGAAACAAATAAAACAAAATAAGTATTTCACAACTTTAACATGTAAACACGACTGTATGATAATAATCACAACTTTAACAACATTATTTAGTTTCTACCTTGTTGAAAGAATCATCATAGCTAACTATTTTCACAACTTTAATAGTATGATAATAATCACAACTTTAATAATATGCTTACAACATAATTTTCAATTTTTCCTCTTACAACATCCATTCAAGTAATATTAAATGATGTCAATATACACAGCTAACTATTTTATACGAAAGCCTTCAATTAGAGTTGGAAAAAAAAAGTACATGTTTTTATTTTACTCAAACTTGTATCTAACTGCTTATCCATGCTAGACTAGACCTTCAGGTAATTAGCTAAATGCAAAATACAGAAGTGTAAAAAAATAAAAATGTTATGATTCAATATTGACATTGATAGATTTCAAAACTGAACCAAGTGAAAATGTATTAAGTAATTGACTAAAGCCAGAAAACAATCCCTATTCCTAAGAGAGTTGATGTTATTTTCGAAAGGCCTAAAATCCGACAATTTAAAGGCCAAAATTTGAGACTAGGTCACCAAAAAACATATAAATATATATATGATGATAATGAACTACATTTTATATATACAAACAGCCTCTCATTAGCATTGATTACCTTTAAAGATAGCATGTAACGAAGAATTGAGCCCATGGGTGCTTGTGCATTCTGAAAGACTCCCTACCTCAATGCGCTACCAATTTTTTTATAGAAGCCCATTTGATTGTTCTCTGGTTTCACATAGGGGTCAGCAGGAGTAGCCCACGAACACCAACAAAAGACATTAGCAGCAACACAGTTACCACTCAGAAAGAACTTCATGACTTTAACTAAAGAAAACCGCATACAATGTGCTGGAGACAACAATGAAGACTGTATATACTTTGATTAGAAATTCAACAGAATGTAAATAAATTAAATTTGGGCATTACTAATCATGCTCTAACAAAATTTTTATTAACTAATATGTTTCCTGGTTAATCAAACAATTGTGTTAATTCTTAACTAACAATAATTTGATTTCAACTTTCAAATCTAGCATGACCAACAAAACCCAATTTTGTATAAGCAGCACAGTTGCAAAGAGGTCACTATTTATGATCAAATTTGAAGACGAAAATGCATATAATATTATTGAATATTAAATATTTTCTCATGATATTGAAGCTAGTTTGCAACAAATTCACACTCAAGTCCTTATAAACAACAAAGATCAAAATGAATTCATAAAGAAGATTCAAAACCAATTTAGAGTTAAAATACTAAACATGATATCATACATTGTGGTTTGGTTTCTTTAGCCCTTCAATTGATAGACTTGATGAGTATAGTGATGTCACCAACTCTATCTCATAACTCTGGTCTCTAGAGTTATGATGATAATAATCCCAAAATTGAAACAAAAAAATTAAAGTATATTCTTTTGACGTTAATAATCCAAAACCAAAAATCAAACCAAAAATGTATTATGATGATAATAATCCCAAAACCAAAAAAATAAAATAAAAAACACTTTTTGAAAGAAACAATTTGGTGCTTTATATGTTTAGTATATTATTTTTATGACTGGGTGCTAAGTGCTTATAAATTAGTAATCAGACAACAAAACCACATTTCCTATGATGTAGAAGCACCCATTAGTACAAGAAGAACAAAGGGGAAAGGGAGGGTTGCCTCGTACAAGAAGGATAGAAGTACCGTGTGAGGCTAAGGTCAAAAAAAAAAAAAAAAAGGGCCACTTGATCCCACAAATTTAGGATAACAATTATATTTCAATTAATTGATTTCTAGGCATGTGCAACACTATATCACTAACTGTCTCTCAACACTTTCCATCTGAATTCTTAGAAACAAATCCTCTATTGAAATTCCTTAAGAAGAAACTACCAACGTATTTTGTATGGAAAAATAACTACAAAGGCAGATGGGCAATCAACGAATAGATATACGTATGATTCAAGAAGTTTTTATATTGAAGCTAGTTACCATAAACGTGTGGAATTGGGAGGTGTAATTATATTTCTAATAAGATTAAACCATACAGGAGTGTAAGGCATTCACTTCACATAAGCCACAATTCCTTGCAGTAATGCAAACCGCCTAAACTCATGCAACATTGCTATCTTACCGCATAACAACTTAGGCTAAGGAAATCATATGAGATTTGCTTAATTAGTATGCTACTCATAGATATATCTGGTTGGTTATGGGTTCAAAAATACCAAAGCAGAGGAAACTTATGTAAATAATAAAACAAAAAAGAAAATGGTTTGACTAGCTCAGATGTTTCTTTCCCAAGAGTGAACAAAAAAACATGGTTCCAATGGAATGGATTTAGAGCATTTCCAATTGCTCTGTGTATTGGAATCTATGTGACATGAAGTTTAAAAGATGTTGATGTTGATGTGGTATAATATCTATTTAATAGATACTGTTTCTTAAATATCTATTTAATTGATATTTTTTCTTGAAAATTGTTATTCAATGAATCCTGTTTATGTTTAAAGTAAAATTTACTAATGGTATATAATATTTCACTCATGATTTATAATATTTTAAGTGGTTTGTTATTTATTTTTTGCTTATTTTCTAGAATTCTCAGGGAAGGTGAGAGAAAGTGAAAAAAAAAAAAAAGCTACCTAGCCCACCGCCTCACTCCTCCAGATGCCTGGAAAAAGAATTACAGCCAATGTATTGTAGCCAATAAAAAAAATAACAAAATAAAGGTTCCCGCTGAGTGTTAAAAAAAAAAAGTTGTCATTTATCTGTGAAAATGCCTTGATGCCTCTTCCCCAACAGATCTACACAGCATCTATTTTTTTTTCTTTTTCTTTATCTGTGATGTGCATGGTTCATCTGTGATGGATTCGAAGGTGATGATGATGTTCATCTGTGATGGGTATTACCCCTAGAATGTTGGAGATAGAGGACCAAAGAGTGAACCAAAATATTGATTTTTATTAATTAGTAGAAATTTGGTACACTCATATATAAAGAGAGTAACACACTCACTCACTCATACAAATGAGCAACACACACTAATACACACACACTTAATTTTGATGGCCCACATTAGGACACAAAACACCTTTTTATACTCTTCTCACACACACACACGTGACTCACTCTTTTTCTGTTGCTATTGGACATGTCATACAACGGACCCATCCTTTCACCTATTTATACAAGTTAAAGTCGGTGGTGGATGCTTCTAGATATATATAATATATTAATATTTAATTATAGATATTTTCTCATCACTCCCAAGGCACTAATTATTCTCCATTCTTATAGAGAAAACAAGATGACTCTAGATCCTTCTAGAGAGGAGAGTTGGCATTGATATTTATCAATACTCCCCCTCAATGTCGAATCTCTTGATTGATTCTCTATTCACCATGTTAAGCATATCACTTAACTTTGTAAGTCTGGTAATATTGAGTTCTTTAGTGAATAAGTTTGCCACTTGATCTTCCATTTTAATGTGTTGCATTTTGATTTCTTTTAGCAGTACTTTTTCCTGATAAAATGATAATGTACCTCCACATGTTTTGTCCTTGAATGAAATACTGGATTCTCGGCTAGCTGTATTGCTAATTGGTTATCACAATGGAGGGGTACTGCATAGTCAACTTGCTGTTGTAAATCTTCAAGTGATTGTCTTAACCATGCACCTTCTTTGCCTGCCATAGTAGCTACTCTATATTCTGCTTCTGTAGTTGATAGAGACATAGTTAGTTGGTTGTCTTTTACTACACCAAGAAACTGCTCCTGAACCAAGGCTGAATATGTATCCAGTAGTCGATCATCTTGTATCATGATCTCCAGCATAGTCGGCATCACAGTAATCAACCAACTTGCATTCTTCGCCTCTTTTATATAGAAGCCCCAAGTTTATAGTGCCTTTAACGTACCTTAATATTCATCGTACTACATCCAAGTGAGGTTTTCGGTCAGCTTCAAGTCCAAGGAAGTTATTTAGCTCCCCAAGTTCCTTCATCTGGAAGCGAACTGATAAATTTCTCTTTGTTTGAGAGAGTTCATCTTCATGATCTCCTGTGATAATTAAATCATCCACATATACTATCACTATTGCTAGTTTTGTTCCTTCAGTCTTCATAAATAAACTAGAATCTGCAGAAGATACTATATATCCACTTTGAAGAAGGAACTTTGCAATCTTACTCTACCATGCCTGCGGAGCTTGTTTTAATATGTAAAGTGCCTTCCTTAGCTTGCACACGTATTCTAGATTAGTTTTGCTGTCAAAACCTTTTGGCTGCATCATGTAGATTTCTCTATCTAGGTCTCCATTCGAGAAGGCATTCTTTACATCCATCTGCCACAGCCTCCAATCTTTACTTGCTACAAGCGCTAGTAGAACACGTATAGTTGTAATCTTTGCTATTGGACTAAATGTCTCATCATAGTCTAGTCCATATTGCTGCAAGAATCCCCACGCAACTAAATGAGCTTTGTATCTTTTAACTAACCGATCATGATGAGTTTTTCTCTTGTAAACCCATTTACAATATATGGGCTTTACATTTTTAGGCTTAGGCACCAATTCTTAAGTTTGATTTTGATTTAGTGTAGAAATTTCTTCTTTCATAGCCTTTTTCCATTCATAATATTTAGATGCTTCTTCATATGATGTAGGTTCTTTTATATCCTCCATTTATGTTATTACTACATTAGCATACCTGGGATTTGGTCTTCGTTGTCTGCTCAATCTTCTTAGTTGTGGAGCTGTCTCTTTATCATCTTGTTGAAGACTTGGCCTGATGTTCTTCGGTATTCCTTGATGTACACCAGATCGCCAAGGACTTTGAGATGCTATCGTAGGCTTGTCTACTATAGTCGGCTCCTCTTCTCCTTCATTTGTTGGCTCCTATATCTCTTCAATTAATGGTGGCTCCTGGCATGCTTCACTTTGTTACTCCCTCATCTTTTGCTGCAACTTAACTTCAATCTCATTGAATTTGGAAACTCTATATTATGAGGTGCCCACTAAGAAGATGTTTCATCGAACAACACATTTCATGAAGTATAACATCGTCCAGTGTTTGGATCACAACATCTCCACCCTTTACTTTGGCTGTCATATTCGAAAAAAAATGCATCGTATTTCCTTCTTATCAAACTTCGTGCATAAGTGAGAAGGCACAAATACATAGCAAACAGAGCCAAAGATTCAAAAGTGACTTACTATGGGTTTTATGTTCCACGGTTTTTCCAAGGGTGAGAGTGATACGAACCTAGGACGACCTGCTCCTAAACCCGTATTATATTAGCCCGGATCTTTAATTAAGTTCAAGTTCTAATGGAATGGACCTCAACCCCTAACCAACCTGTGGTTAGAAACCTTGGTATAATGTAGACGCCACAATAGGGGATGGAAAACCTATTGATAAGTCAAGCTAAAACAACCAATTCTCTAATGGTGTTTTAGGTGTTCTCAAAGAACAAAGAGATAATTAATCTCACAAGTATTTTTTTAATCAAATCAAAGTTTCAAAGTTATATTATTAATGAAAAATAAGCCTTTAAATAGGCTTTGAAAGAAACAAAATAAACCCTAAAAACCCTAGGAAAAACCGGCCACACAATGAAGAAGTCTACCTTGGCCGAAACTTTCCTTTTCCTAATCTAATTTGGATTAATTAATTCCTTTATTTTGAATTAGGAATTAATTAATTTACAATGAAAATAATAAAATAATAACTTTCCTAATCTTATTTTTCCAGAAAATAAATAAATAGAAACTAAAAATAATGGTAGTTTCCTAAAACAAAAAGTAGAATAAAATTAGGAAACTAAAATACTAGTTTTTTTGATCAAGTTGACTTTGATCAATCTTTGACCTCTTTGAGCTTCAAATCAGCTTCTAGATGCTTTGTAGGATGCCAAATAAGCTGAATATGAAGTCCCACACGTTGCCCATGCTTGGAAAAATAAGAAAAGGCTAAAACAGTAAAATACAGTAAAGCCAGCAAGCAATACAGCAAATTCGGCCAAATTGTTGAGGCTGTCCGTACAAGCCCTTTTTGATTGCATTTGAGGCTGCTTTAACTTGATTCCATGACCTCTTAGGCATATGTATTGAACCCATAAAGCATTGGAACCATTTCATGCTTCCCGGACTCCAAAAATGTATCAAAACCGTCACCCGGGTCCGTATCGGCTTCCACCACTTGGATGCTTCGAATAGGCTTTGTATCTTCAAGTATGAACAAGCTCTGTTGAGATTGATTAACCTCTGTATAAATACTCCCAGGTTGCCCTTAAATCTCTTAATTTGAGCTCTTTTGATTGGCCTAGTCTTCATCCGTGTCTAGTCAGCACCCCAGCGGGTTATCGGTTGAGCGGCCTCGGGCGGAATCACATCATTCCCCTCCTCTTGAAAAGGATTTGTCCTCAAATCAAGATCATCACCTGCAGCAAAAGGAGTTAAATCAGCAACATTAAATGCAGCACTCATGTTATACTCACCTAGTAAATCAAGCTTGTAGGCATTCTTGTTATTGGGCTCCAAAACTTGAAAAAGTCCATCCATAGGCGGCATGAGCTTTGACTTTCTTTGTTTAGGAAACCTTTCCTTTCGTAAGTGCAACCAAACCAATTCTCCTGGGTCAAACACTATTACAACAAAATCTAAAAATACATGCTCATTATGGTAAAAATTACACTTTTTAAAGTTAGCAAACAATATTTTCCAAATTTTCAAATTGCCACTAAGTAAAGCTCTCAACAATGCAGATAAAGTTCTACGCAATAAAGACATCTTTAAATAAGTATCTTTAAAATTCATGGTCAGCAATGATTTCTTATTCATAATTACTTTATTAACATCACCAAAGCTAAGATAAAAATTTATATTCTTCCTTTCTTGTCTTCCTTTTCCTTTCTCACTCAATGCCATCTCACCATCCTCACTCTCGGCTTTTGCACCAAATTTCTCACTCTTGGTTTTATTAAAATTTTTCCACACAACCGGAGTATTAGAAGACTTACCTTGGACAGCAAGCTCACATTTTCCCTCTTGATTGGATGGTAGTCCACTTGGAATTTCATTTGGGAAGACATCTCCAAATTCCTTCAAAAGAGAAATCATTGAACCTGGCAATTCAAGTTCTTCAATGTTAGTTTGATCATTAAAATAATTTTCTTTATAAATCATGACCAGCAAAGGTTTTGTACATTCAATAGCCTTATTAATATTCCTTAAACTCAAATAAAAATTCTGGTTTTTCCTCTCTTTTCTTTCTTTTCTTTTTCTTTCCTCGGTTTGGCTCTCATTGGCGGAAATTTCCAGATTTTTTGTGCTCTCGGGTTTGCTCTCTTTTCTCACCCTTCTCTCAGCTTTTTCTTGGTTCTTCGACTCAATTTGGGTTTTAGAAAGCTTACCTTGATCAGCAACCTCAATCTCACCTTCTTGAAAGGATGGTGAAGTCGTTGGTGCCATACTTGCTTTTTCCTTGAGCTTTTCGGCTTCTCTCCTTTGTTGCATTTTTAATTGGTCTTTGTAAATCTCCTTAGGAGATAATGGCTCCAGCTTGATTTTCTTCCCTTTAAACCTGAAAACAATACTATTTTCTCGACCAAAATAAGTAGCATCTTTATCAAATTGCCATGGTCTACCTAATAGTATATGTCCAGCAATCATAGGCACAATATCACATAAAACTACATCCTCATATCTACCTATATTAAATTTTACTTTGGCTTGTTTGTTTACTTTCATTTCACCACCATCATTAAGCCATTGTAATCTATAAGGTTCTGGATGTTTAATAGTTATTAAGCCTAATTTATCAACTACAAGATTACTTATCACATTAGTACAACTCCCACTATCTATAATCATGCTACAGATTTTACCTTGTATTTCGCAGCGAGTGTGGAAGATGTTTTCCCTTTGTATCTGCTCTTCATCCTTGTAGACAGCAAGTACTCTCCTTGAAACCAAGCTTAACTCGGCATTAGATGTATCTACAGGTTCGGTTTCATCTTCATTACAAGCCTCCTCTTGCTCGGTTTCAGCCCCACTTTCTTCACTTGCGGATTCCAACTCACCATCGCCCTTTAATACCATGATTCTTCTATTTGGGCATTGGCTGGATATGTGTCCTCTTCCTTGGCACTTAAAACAAATTATTTCTCTAGATTTTTGAGGTTTAGGATCAGATTTTATCTCACCTCTAAGTGCTTGGACAGATTCGGTCTTGACCTCCCTTCTTGGCCGGGTGGTAGATTCTTCTCCTAATTTCGGCCTCAACTTGTTTTCATAAGTGGAATTGTTTTTCCAGCCACTTGAACTTGTCCTTCCACTGCTAGAAACTCCTCCAAACCGTGTACTAACACCCCTCCTCTTGAATTGGTTCTCAAGTTTAATGGCTACATGCAACATCTCCTCCAATTCCAAGTATTGTTGTAATTCAAGTTGGTTGGCAATGTCACGGTTTAACCCTCCAAGAAATCTTGCCATTGTTGCCTCTCTATCCTCCCTCATGTTTAACCTCATCATTAACATCTCCATCTCTTTGTAATAATCCTCCACGGACCTACTTCCTTGAGACAAAGATTGAAGCCTTTGATGCAGCAACCTTTGGTAATGGGATGGTACAAACCGCTTCCTCATGACTCCTTTCATTTGTCGCCATGTTGTAATTAAGTCTTCACCAACCCTCCTTCGGGTGCTTTGCTCATTTATCCACCATTGGAGTGCATAATGGCCAAACTCCATTGCTGCCATCTTCACCTTCTTACCTTCCGAATAGTTGTGGCAGTCAAAAATCATCTCCATTTTCTCTTCCCACTCCAAATAAGCTTCAGGATCACTCTTACCCATAAAAGGTGGGATATTAACCTTGATATTTCCCAAATCTTCATCTGTATCCTCCCTCCTATATCTCCCATGGCCAGCTCTATCTTGGACAGCAAAGGTTTCGTCCATACCTTCCTCAAAGTCACCGTCCAATGGCTCCTCGTCAAATTCCTCTCTCGGCCTCTCGCGACCTCCTCGTCCTCGGCCTCGTCCTCCATGGAATTCTTGCCTATTTCTTGTATTCGACCTTCCTTGTGAGGCTTCTAATCTTCCCACTCTTTGGTTTACATGCTCAAATTGAGCACTCATCCGTTGTATTGATTCCAAAATAGTTCTCAAGTCCACTTGGTCTCCACTACCGGTAGCTCGGTCATCGCCATGGAATGCTACGGACTCTTCCTCATTGATCCTCAAGGGTGGATCCCCTCTTCTTATTCTAGAATCTGCCATGTTAGTAAAATACTGCAAAAATAAAATAAAACCTCACAATATTCACTCCCTCACGTGTTTCACTCAAACAAGGTCTCGACACTCGTGTTTGTACACTAGTTTCGGCTTTTACCCTCTTTTAAGCTCTCACACTCTTGCCTTTTTCCACTCAATGAATTATCTCAAAGTTCTAATTAAAACACCCACAAACCAGCAATTAGATCACTAGTATGTTTTAATTAAACTTATCAACAAAGCAGTAGCAAAAAGTAGGCAATACCGAAAGAATCCAACAAATCCTAATTTTTCGGCTTTCTAGACAAGAAAACACAAAATAATGGGAAAACGTTGGAATTTTTGAAAACTGCACCAGATGGTAGTAGATTATGAGTTCAAGAATAAAATTCCAGAAAAATAAATTCAAATACGAACAAGAATCAAAGAGAACAAAATTATAGAATAGTTGTTGGTTGTTGTTCTTGTAATTCAAGTTTTGTATCAATTCCTTTAACTAATTTTAATCCAAAAAAATTTAAGCACCCAAAATCCAAATATCCAGCAGCAAAAATAATTCTCCAGCAACTCAAATATTGAATAAATAATAAAAAAAAACCAGCAGCTCCAACAAATTTTCAGCAAACAAATCAAACTCCAACAAACCGAAATATTTTTTTTTTCTTTTTTTTTTTTTATTCGGCTTTACCTTCTTTTTTTTTTCACTCACAGAACATAAACAACTGCAGTAGCAAGAATAATTACCAAAATTGCAATTCCAACTCCAAAACAAACACCAAACCCGTGACCTCCAAATAAACAAAATGTGCAGTTTTTTTTTTTTTTTTATATGTTGCCGCAAACTTTTTTTTTTCCTGTTTTCTTTTTTTTTTTTTTGAATATATGAATGCAAATATTTAAGACTAAAACAGAAAAGAAAAATCAACAAAAACCAAATTAACAAGAACAATGATAAAAGAGAACCAACAAACTAGGAAACAAAATTACGATAAAACTAGGAAACCTAATTCAACTAGGAATGAATTTTTTTTTTTTTTTTTTAAGATGCTGAACGTGTATAGGATGGATGCAACCTTAACCTAATGCTAAAATTGCAGAATAACATAAAAACAAATAAAGCAAATAAAGATAGATCAAACCTGAACAAAATTTAGCTCTGATACCAAATGATACGAACCTAGGACGACCTGCTCCTAAACCCGTATTATATTAGCCCGGATCTTTAATTAAGTTCAAGTTCTAATGGAATGGACCTCAACCCCTAACCAACCTGTGGTTAGAAACCTTGGTATAATGTAGACGCCACAATAGGGGATGGAAAACCTATTGATAAGTCAAGCTAAAACAACCAATTCTCTAATGGTGTTTTAGGTGTTCTCAAAGAACAAAGAGATAATTAATCTCACAAGTATTTTTTTAATCAAATCAAAGTTTCAAAGTTATATTATTAATGAAAAATAAGCCTTTAAATAGGCTTTGAAAGAAACAAAATAAACCCTAAAAACCCTAGGAAAAACCGGCCACACAATGAAGAAGTCTACCTTGGCCGAAACTTTCCTTTTCCTAATCTAATTTGGATTAATTAATTCCTTTATTTTGAATTAGGAATTAATTAATTTACAATGAAAATAATAAAATAATAACTTTCCTAATCTTATTTGTCCAGAAAATAAATAAATAGAAACTAAAAATAATGGTAGTTTCCTAAAACAAAAAGTAGAATAAAATTAGGAAACTAAAATACTAGTTTTTTTGATCAAGTTGACTTTGATCAATCTTTGACCTCTTTGAGCTTCAAATCAGCTTCTAGATGCTTTGTAGGATGCCAAATAAGCTGAATATGAAGTCCCACACGTTGCCCATGCTTGGAAAAATAAGAAAAGGCTAAAACAGTAAAATACAGTAAAGCCAGCAAGCAATACAGCAAATTCGGCCAAATTGTTGAGGCTGTCCGTACAAGCCCTTTTTGATTGCATTTGAGGCTGCTTTAACTTGATTCCATGACCTCTTAGGCATATGTATTGAACCCATAAAGCATTGGAACCATTTCATGCTTCCCGGACTCCAAAAATGTATCAAAACCGTCACCCGGGTCCGTATCGGCTTCCACCACTTGGATGCTTCGAATAGGCTTTGTATCTTCAAGTATGAACAAGCTCTGTTGAGATTGATTAACCTCTGTATAAATACTCCCAGGTTGCCTTTAAATCTCTTAATTTGAGCTCTTTTGATTGGCCTTGTCTTCATCCGTGTCGAGTCAGCACCCCAGCGGGTTATCGGTTGAGCGGCCTCGGGCGGAATCACATCAGAGAGGAATCCTAACTTTGCTTGAAGGGCCTATTAATTACATGGGCTGCTGCCTTCATACACTCGGCCCAAAATCTTCCTAGAACATTTTTTGCATGTAGGATGCTTCGACATGTTTCTACAAGATGTTGATTCTTTCTTTCCACAATACTATTTTGTTACGGAGTATTCAAACACATCAATTGATGTCTTATTTTATATTCTCTTAAATGTTGTATAAACTCTCTTGATGTATATTCTCCGCCATTATCTATGCGTAGGCATTGTATCCTTTTGCCTACTTCTCTTTCTACCTTTTCCTTAAATTGCTTAAATTTTGAAAAGGTCTCAGATTTTTCTTTCATAAAGAAAACCCAAATGTACCTTGAAAAATCGTCAATGAATGTCACCATATAATGTATGCCTCCAACTGATAACTGCTTGATAAGCCCGAAGACATCAGAGTGAATGAGTTGCAGAGGCTCTTTTGCTTGGAACTTTGATCTTCAAATGGTAGTTGATGTGCTTTACCATATTGACATCCTGTATAGATTGTGTCGATACTGACATCGAATTGGGGAAGACCCTTGAGCATTGACTTTTACATCATCACCTTCAACTTTTTATAGCTAACGTGTCCTAATCATGCGTGCCAGAGATATGATGTCTCGTTCCTTCTGGTCTTGTTTACGTAGGTAGACTCTGTTGATGTCACATAGATGGATTCCAATCATCGCCCCTTCATTGTTGGTGTACCAGAGATTTTAAGATCTTGATACACCTTAATATCTTTAGGTCCAAACAATACATAATTTCCTGAAGATGTTAGTTGAGCAACTGACAGCAAATTCTTCTTCATTCCTGGCACATGAAAGACATCTTGCAGTTGAACTTGATTGCAACTAAAACAAGGCACGATTGCTGCATTACCACCGTGAGCTATCGGCAATCTCGAATCATTTGCCATTACCACCATGCACCCTCCTTTATATTCTGTCATGCTTTACAACTTCTCTTTATCTCTAGTCATCTGATTTGAACTTCCAGAGTCTATAATCCAATCATTTTTTATAATCAATGCATCCAGGGATAACCACTGTGAATGCAGTTTCCCTTTCTTGCATTGAGCTTGAGCTATGTATAAGCTTAGTAATAGCAAAAGATACTTCAACATCCCATTCATCTTCACTTATTTTATTTTGAGGCTCTGGGATAACTATATTACTTTCTGTAAATTTCTTCCTTAATCTACAATTTTTAATATAATGTCCTTTTCTTCCACAATTGAAGCATCTTCCATCATCTCTTCTATTTTCTAATAATTATCCATTATTTCTTCTATTTTCTAAAAATTGTTGTTTATTTCTATTATTCCTTTGTTCTCCTCTAAAATCTTATCCATATTGATTTACCTTAAATTTTTGTTGTTTGGGTCGGTCTTTTCTTCTACCGCTAAAGAGTGCTTCTTCATCACTCTTTAGTGAGACCCCACCCATTTGCTTAATCATATTTTCTTCATCAATAAGTAAATTTTCTAACTAAATCAATGAAGGTTGGACTGGCCAACCTTGAATAGCTGAAATAAATCCTTTAAATTTGAGTCTCGACCCATGTAAAATTATTCTTCTCATTCTAGATTCTATAATAGGAGAACTATGATCTAACTCAGTAATTTCACGACTAAGAGTTTTTACCTTGTTGAAATATTTTTGGATTGTCATGTCATGCTATTTTGTTGACAGCAATTCACTCTTGAGAAGCTGCAACCTCGTGTCATTTCTCCTTGAGAAGAGTCTCACAAACGTGTCCTAGGCTTCTTTTGGAACTTCTATATCCCGTATATACTCTAACATCTCCTCTTCAACTGTAGATTTAAAGGCAAACATTGCCTTACCAGCTTTAATATTCCACTTCTTCAAAGCCTCAGCATCTTGCGGTTGCTCAACTTCACTGCCAGCTATGATCTCCCAGAGATCTTGGCCCTTCAAATATGACTTCATGCAAGTCGACCACATGCCATAATTATGACTGTTGAGCTTCTTAATGCCTCCACCAATTTGAAGGTCTCCCATTGTGGTTGCTGAAAATTCTCGCAGCACTATGCAAACTTAATCTTGACTACGTGACTACGAAAAAGAAGCTCCCACAAAGTTGAACTTGGACTGCCTTACTCTGATACCAAAAATGTTGGAGACAGAGGACCAAAGAGTGAACCAAAATATTGATTTTTATTAATTAGTAGAAATTTGGTACACTCACATATAAAGAGAGTAACACACTCACTCACTCATACAAATAAGCAACACACACTAACACATACACTCAATTTTGATGGCCCACTCTAGGACACAAAACACCTTTTTACACTCTTCTCTCTCTCACACACACACACACACACACACACACACATACACACACACACAGGTGACTCACTCATTTTCTATTGCTATTCGACATGACATACAAGGGACCCATCCTTTCACCTATTTATACAAGCTAAAATAGATGGTGGATCATTCTAGATATATATAATATATTAATATTTAATTATAGATATTTTCTCATCACTCCCAAGACACTCGTTGTTCTCCATTCTTATGATATTTATCATAGACCAATGGATGTTATTTAACGGAGAAAAAAAATAAAAATCAAGAAGAAAAAAGATGAAATTTGAGTAGTAGAAGAAGAAGAATAATTTGAAAGTAAAGAAGATGAAGAAAAAATTAGAAGGGGAAAAATAAAAATCAAGAGGAAAAAAGATTAAATTTGAGTAGTAGTAGAAGAAGAATAATTTGAAAGTAAAGAAGATGAAAAAAAAATTAGAAGGCAAAAAATAAAAAAGGAAAAAGGAATTGATAAACAAAGAAATCGCCAACTCAGGATGTCTATTGGACCTTCCATAAATAGAAGGTTATTATAACATCTTTCAATTTTTTTTTTCCTATGATAGAACTCTTCACGAAACCATTGAAAATAGTTTTTATTAAATATTGTCGATTTTATTTAACGTGACAATTTTTTTTAGAAATATACAAAGTAATGAACAAGGCATTTGAGATGCTTTTCGCATGGGGGTAGTCAGGCAGCTACCCTATGCTAAATATGATTTTCCTTTATAACTATGTTGTTTTAACTAGAAAAACTAAGATTTATACCATTTTGCCCCCACACTAGAAGTTTACCATGTTTATATAGAATGTTAATAATGTCAAATAAACTTTAAATTTTGAATTTTTTCTTCAATCAGTCTTGAATTCCTATTTTTTAGCAATACTAATTGATACACCGTTTGATAGTCTCTTTTTTAGCAATACTAATTGATACATCGTTTGATAATTAACACTAAATTAATATTTTAACCAAAAAAATGATATATAATTAATTCCAAATTAATAATGTTAAATCCCTTTTATTATCCCTTTTTCATACTTCACATTAAAAAAAAAATAAAAAAAATCCCTAGTTATTTGTTTTAGGGAATATTTCATTTATACCCTTTATGTTTGGGGTAAATACATAAACACCTTTGAAGAAAATTGAAATTATCCTTATACCTTTAGTAAAATTAAATTACCTACAAAAGTTTTATTATCTTGTTTTTGCCTTTTGCAATAATTAATTTTAAGGCTTCAAATTTTTTTTTTATTTTTAATTAAATTTTATTTAAACTATGTGATCATTTTTCCATTAAAAATGATAATTTTGGTTATATAACTTTTTTTAAGTAGTTTATATATTTGACAAATACATTTACTTAAACATTTTTAAAATATTATTATTTATTTAGTTAAATATATTTGACAAATTATAATACATTTTAATATATGTAGTTAAACATATTGGACAAATTATCATTTAGTTAAAAAAGCTTATATTAAAATCATCACATACTTTTAACTGAAAAACTATCACATAGTTTAAATAAAATTAATTAAAATTATAGATTAATATAATTTTAAAGTCTTCAAATTAATTTTGCAAAATCACCCAAAAAAAAAAATACTTTTACCAAAAAGAAAATAAAGAATAAAGCTTTTGAACGTAATTTAATTTTACTAAAGGTAAAAGGGTAATTTAAATTACATCTAAGGGGTGTGGATTTAAAACATAAGAGATGTTAACATCAGGGGGTGTAAATAAAATATTCCCTTTATTTTATGTAATCTTCTTGAATCTCATTTACATTTTTTTTTTTTTTGAGAATGAATTATTTACATTCATTTTGATCCAAAAACGATATTTTTATTATATTATGCCTAAAACGTTTTTTAAAAAATGAATTATTTACATCCACTTAGAGCTCAACCATATTTTTATTATGTTATGCCTAAAACATTTTTTAGAAAAACTTAAGGTTTGTATATTTCTAATTAGTTACATTCATTTTGATTTTAAACCATATTTTTCTTATCATACGCCTAAAACTTTAAATTAAAAAAAAAAAAGAAAAAAGAAAAAAGGAAAGCTCAAAATTTTTGTATTTCGATTAAGCATATGTATATTTTTTTTAAAAAAAAAAGAAAAGAAAAAGAGAATGAAAAAAAAGGAGTTATACAGTATTTTTCATTTTTGTCATAAACTAAGTTAAATGCATTGTATAAATTTTTTTTTTAGTAAGAATTATATGTAATTGTTTTTGCATGGTTTTTTTTTTTTTTTTGGGTTAAAATGCATGATTTGAAATATTAAATAGTATGACAGTACATATATATATATATATATATATTTTAATATTTATACTACTTTTTATTTGCCCCCACTATCCTAAAATCCTGATTCCGCCTCCAACTTTATTAAAAATTGAACAATCAACTGTAGCAGTTTTAGACTACAGAAACAAGTATCAACTTGGGTCGCTGTAGATCAGCTTAGGTGTAGAAAAGAGAAACAAGTATCAACTTGGGTGGCTTTAGAAAGCAATTATTCCTTCCAACCTTGGAGCTTCTGAAATCGCTTCATATTCAAGCAAAATGGATTTTATAAATGCATGGAATCTATTTTATTTTTTAATATCTCATGAACTCCACAGTCAAATAAATTGTACAAGAAAGTAAAACAATATTTTTCAAAAGGAGTGGACCAAAAGTATGAATAATTGTATATTAAAATTGTGCTATGTGAATTATACAAGAGGGGCTTATACACAGATTAAATCTAATCCATTAGGAAACTGCACAAGAAAACAAATTAATTCCTACAATCATGAACATAATCAACTCCTATATTATTGTTGAAAAGGTGGTAATCTTGCCACCTTGTGCAAGCCAAATTCCACCAAGGTTTGCACCATCTTTTTTTCTTCACAAGAAATAATTTGTTGAATGTCTTAAAGCAATAATTATATCAATGTTTTGTGTTCCTTTTAATGTCTTTTGAATGCCTAAGTTTTGTTGTATTTAGTTGAGGAATTGTCTCCTTGTTGGGTATTGATTCTGTTTTGTAAAATGGTTATGTGCTGAAATTGTGTTTTCAGCAACATAGGTCCATTATTGGGGTTGATGTATTCTGAGATTTTAGAATCAGGTTATCGTTTCTGGGTATGTTGTAATAGACATGTAAAAGAAAATATATCAAAAAGAATGACTTAAAAAGGACTTAGGAAGCCCATGATATGCAGGTTGCAATTTGGCATAATTGTTGAGATTTTCAGCAATTATGGCCCATGGATTTGAGATGAATTGGAGCCTTATCCAATTCTTTTGGACCTGGTCTTCTCTAAATTTCATCCTTAATATTTCAACATATCACATGTCAAAATTCAAGCAATTTGGATGAAGATATCTCAATCTTCCATCAGGTCAGAGTAGCATTATCCAATTTGGTGGAGATAGTCTTTTGAAGTTCAAAATCTCACAAACCTTTGCCATATTTGTGCACTCACATGTGAGCTGGTGGTTGAATGGTTATCTATCAGATTTTTAAGTGGGAAATGTGTAATTTTTAAATTTTAAAGACTTCCATTTGGTCTCACACACATTACATATGTGTGAGCCAAGTTTTGTACCAATATACTACAATAATGAATTGGAAAACAAACTATTGAGCTGTCTAGTTTGTATGGCCTACTCTTAGCATCTTCTCTTCTTATTCATCTTCTTCTTCTTCCTTTCAAACAAAAACCCCTAACAAACCTCATATAACTATACCAAAAAAAAAAAAAAAAAACACAAAACCACCTAAACACTAAACCAGAAATCGGATTAAGGGTTGTAAACAAGACTAACACTTTGTGTATAACACTCTTGATCAAGTGAATCCAAAACCATACTAAACTCCAACAATTATGAGCATAATCAGCTCCTAGGATCATGAGACATATATGGCTAACATCACAACCTCAAACTCAAGGTGGATTAGTTGAAACCAACTTGATTTGGAAACTAAATCATTGAAATCAGCAGATAATATAGGCTTGGTAAAAATGTCAATCGACTAGTCAATAGAAAAAATAGAATAGAGATGTAAGTGCCCAACTTCTAAATGATAATGAGCAAAATAATAATGAATTTCAATATGTTTGGCATGCTTATGGAGCACATCATTATGAACAATCTGAATAGAACTTTAATTGTCACAATAAAGTGGAGTTGGAGAGGCAATTGGTACATTGAGATCATGAAGTAACCAGCATAACAAAAAATTATTTAAAAATTCTTAAAAATACATAATAATTTATGATAAACAAATCGAACTAGATGAAACAATAACAAAATCTTTAAGTATTCTATACATAATATGGTTCAATTGACCATTAAATGTCAATTAAAAAAAATAGAGTACAAATAAGACTTGATTTGAATGAAAGAAAAGCATAAATCTTTAACTGCATGAATAAATTAATCAATTTAAAAGGCGAATAGTATATATAAATCTATATATTAGAAACACTGATGCTTTGAAGATTAAAAAAGCAATTGCTCAATTTATAAAGCATCGAATAATAGAATTGAATCAGTATATTGTATAAAGATACGAAATCTAAAAATCCAATTAACAAATAACCATAACAATTAGGACCCAGAAAGTTTTAGATGTGAATACTACATTAAACAGAATTGTATACTCAAATGAAACAGTATAACGATATAGAAAACTGAATACCATATAAAAATGAATTTAAAGTCAATAGAATTTCCAATCGAATTAATTTAAAGAAAAATAATCACAATAGAAACAAAGAAAATTGTCTTAAGATGGTTATAAATATAATGTTTCTACTGGAAAAAACAAATAAACACCAAAATCGCTCATAAGAAGAAGATGATAGAAAAACGTGTTAATTTTAGTTGAGGCAATAATTTGATTCTTTGGCATTAAAACAATTTTTGTCCCACACTAGTGTTCAAGGGTCTAATAGATGATAAATATCTCATAGGCTCCAATGACTACATTCTGACTCCAAATCCTTAGAAATAGCAAACAACTTTTGTGTTATTTCTTTTTTTTTGGGTTATATGAATGAATAGTAAAAATAAAACCAAAAAAAATTATTTATCATTTGTAGAAAATCATTATTATTTATAGAGAAGATTTTAACTATTATGAGGAAATTCTTTAGAATATAACAAGTGTTAAATGTTGTCTCGTTTCCAACAATAGGTATTTATCCACTTTGAAGTCGTGTTCATTTACTAAAATACTATTTGTTATTATAAAAATAAAAACTTCAAGTGTTTTAAATAACCTGGCAACCAAATATACAAAAAAAGTATTTATAATTTCTGTTCACAAAAATTCCTACATTAAACCCCAACCATAAATTTAAATCTTGGCTCTTGAAAAATCCAATAGCTAATAAGTGAAGTCCTTAGGAGAAAGTTATTAAAACATTCTGATGGGAGAATTTATATATATATATATTTCTTGATTTCTAGAGTTTTACCCTTTAACTAGTATTTATTTTGCCGATATTTATATGTTTGTGCTCTATATGCATATTCTTAGGATAGTCGTATAGAGAATCTCCAGATGCTATAGACTCCTTAAGTTATAAAGTCGATAAAGCTAAAGAATTTACTTTGGTAGAGGCAACATTGATAGCTATGGGGACATTTACAGCAAGGTTTACTTTACCATGGGTTATGTAATCGACAAAGTTCCACAGCAGGGGAGTGCAATTCTAAAGAACAATCTAGCATTTAAGACATTTTTCATGACACCATAGCCATGCTGCTGTACAAATCCACTTATTCTTAGCATTGAAAACAGACAAGAATAAAGACTCATCATACTTCAAAACTGCATTCCAACTTATCATATATTCCATGATAGCAATGTTAAATGTGTTCATTATGGGAATTTATACAGTTTTGGGAATTTCTAATGGACTTGGCATTTCTATTTGTGTCGTTATTAGTGTTTGTTTGGTAGTTTACTCGATATGATGTTCGAATAATACTTTCAAAACTAGAAAACTTAATCACTTTTCCTATTTTACCTAGGAGAATGGAAAGCATGAAGATGAAAAGAAATCTTTACCATGCATGGGTTGGAGAATGTGTTGGAATCATACAGCAGAAGCCATAAATCATACAGTTGAATGAAGTGTAGGATAGATATATTTTTATTATCCATTACTAACATGTAGTTGTGCAAAAATTATCTTCTTGAATCCATAGGACCTTCCAAACTAATCTGTAACAGCCCAATCCGAGAAAATGCTCCGAATTCGAATATTTGACCAAGTTTGACCAGTGTTGACTAGATTGACCAAGTGGGTCCCATGGTTGACTTTCTATTGTGAAAGGATTTTTGTGTTGATTGAAATACCATAGTAAAGTACTTATCGACATGCGTTCGTAAACTTGTAGTATGCCAAAATCGGAGCTAAGAATAGAAAGTTAAGGTCAAAGCAATATGAAAACCTGGACTGCTGGATGAGTTTGGAGTTGACTTTTTATTTACATAGATTTTGATATTGACCCATATAATATGAAAGAGCTCATCAATACGAATCCATAGACTGGTGGTTCGCTTAATTTAGACCTACAGTTGAAAAGTTACAGGTCTATTAAGTTATATATATTTTTCTCGGTATTGATTTTATCGAGCATTGGAATATACCAAAGAGTTTTATTTATTTATTTATTTATGCCATGTGTCATCAGTTGGGATCCGCCATGTGCTACATTTATAAAGTGCCACGTGTTATCCTTAATAAAATATTTTATTATCACTTTATTAATATTATATTATTTTATTATTTATTTCATTTCTTTTTCTTTTCCTCCATGTGGGGAAAACTGTTTTTTTCCTTATGCTTCTTTCTTCTTTCTTCTTCCTGTCCCATGAAAAAAGATAGTAGACATTCACTCTTTCTCTCCTTCTCTCACTCCTTGTCCCTCTCAGCACATCGGAAAACACTCTCTCCAGCTATCCTATTGTGGAGACGCGTCGGACAGGTGGGGAGCTGGTGGAAAGTTCGGCCGACATCTGGAATGGCATGGTGAACTATCCCTGAAAACGCCCAAATAGGGCCTCCATCGCAGGCGATGGAAAGGTTGATTTCCAACTATCCAACCACCACCCGATCGAATTGATACTCCTTTCCACTATTTTTGGACCTCCTGAACTCAATTTTGAGGTCCATTTAGCTCAATTCCTTACGGTTTGGGAGATACGACGAGTTGAACTTTGGCCAAAACTTTCCGTCCATTTTCGGCCACCGCTAGTTGAATGGAGGCCAACAGAGATTGGTAACGTATTCATTGTCTCTTTTGCTTTCTATTGGTATCTCATTTGTGAATTATGGTGGAGTATTTTGAAAGATGCCATTTTTGAATAAAATATATATTTTTTACATGGTAATCTAAAAATGTATCTGTTTAATATTTAAATAATTGTTATTTATATTGAAGATGCCAAATTGTGTTGAATTGAATAAATGTGGTCTTGAATTAATGTTTTCAAAAAGTTGGGAAGTTGTAAAATTTAAATTGCTATTAAATTATTGTTAATTTTTCCGTGAGGTTATAGCATCTGATAGAATGTATCTTTATATACTTAATTATATGTGAAATTGTATGTGGTTCGAGTGATATTTGGTATGAATTGATTTGAATTATTGCGGAAAACATTAATTTTGTGAAATTATGGTTTAATTTTTTATTAAATTTATTGTTGATTTAAATGTTGAATTTTTTTATGTATTTTTTTTTTAATATTGTTTTGGTGTAAATTGATTTCATGTTGACGAAAAATATTTACTTAAAATTTAGTATTTCCAAAAATATAGTTATGCATTAATTAATTAATTAATTAATTTATTCATAAACTTGATTTTCTGATGGTAAAGATGGATTATGTAAATTCATGGATTTGTGATGGTGGATCAAAAGAGAATATGAGATTTTATGGATTTGGTAAAAGTGTATAAACTTAATTGTATTTTATAAAAATTCAAATTTTTTAATATTATAAAATTTTATCGATTTTCGATGCACCATACACATACCAGTGTTCTATATTGTTTACGTGATTGTGATTAGTGTGCAAGTTCATAGGGTCTTCTTAAGGGAGCCATAAACCTGAGGGTAGGCAGGTATAATGCAGAGTGAGCATCAGCCACCCCTTCCATGGCCAGGATGACTGTTGATTGTTTATTATGGCTATCCTTTGGATGCCATGACCTGAGGGCTGGCAAGTGTATTGCATTGTGAGTATTAATTGCCCCCCTCCTTAGCCACAGGTGGCTGTTATGGATCAGCATGCAGGTTATATTCAGGGTCGTCCCCGTGAGGGTAGGCAGGGTATAATGCAAAGTTAGTACTAGCCGTCTCCCCCTTGGCCACAGATGGCTTTGATTATGGATTTGTGTGTATGTGGCCATGGTCATCTTGTGGGAGCTATGGGTTCGAGGTATGGCAGGTTCCGTGCACAGTGAGCATTAGCTGCCCTCTTGGCCAACTGTTTAGCCTGATAGATTATAAGCATTAGTGTTGTTGGGATGCTAAGATGACCGGATGTAGGTTCTCTCCTTAACCTCCCTGTCAGGCAGTACTCGGGACGCTGGATATCATCGGGCACCACTGGTATATAGTATGGTGCATCAAGTATCTTTTTGTATATATATATATATGTGTGTGTGTGTGTCTGTTATATTATATTATGTTTGTATGTATCACACTGTCAGGGGTGATGATCCAATGTGGTCCATGAAGAGCTAGCCTTGTAACTATGCTACCTATTAGTTTAGGGGACCAGACGGCAAATCTAGGCAATCATCCACAGACTGTATTGGTAGCAAGGTGCCGGCGACAGCTGGAATCATGGATCGTATATGTAACACCCCGTCCCGAACCATGTCGGAATTTTTGCACGTTGACCGAGGTTGATTGTTGACCGTTGACCAAGGGGTCAAAAGTTGACTTTTTGCTCCAATTGGAATTCTAGGTTGACTGAGGTACCGTTACGAAGTACACATTGGCACGAGTTCGTAGACAAGTAGCACGTTGAAAACGAAGCTATGGTTTGAAAGTTATGAGCAAAACAAGTTGAGGTCCAAACTGTCCAAGGGGTGCCAGAGTTGACTTTTTATTCATGCAAGGATGAGCTTTGAATCATGCATGGTTGTGAAGTGCTCGTCGATACGAGTCCGTAGACTAGCGGCACGTCCGATTTGGACATGTGGTTTGAAAGTTATGGACCTGTAGAGTTTTTCAAACACCGTATTATTTTAATATTATTTTTAAACGCGTAACGATGTGCCACGTGTGACTTAATGAAGGTGACCATGTGTCACCATGTTGAGAAGCCACATGTCAACCATGTGTAATATCATATTATTTTATTATTATTTTAAATAATAATATTATTATTAATATTATTTAATTAATTTTAATTTATTTCTTTTATTTTCCTTTTTCCTTTTCTTTTTCTTTTTATTTTTTTTTCTTTCCCCCACGTGGGAAAACACCTTTCTCTTTTCTTTTCCCTTCCTTCCCTTCTTCTTCCCCGAGCCCGACAGAGACAAAAAAGAAACATACAGACTTCTCTCTCTCTCTCTCTCCTTTGACTCTCTCCCTCTCTCTCTTTGACCGGCCTTTTGGCCGGATTTCAGTCGCTGGAAAGCCACACGCGCCGGCCACCAGTGAAGCCCAGCTCGCCGCGACCTCAGCCTGCAATTTTCCTGGCCAGTCGCCGCCGGACGCGCCCAGATCGGGCCGATGAAGTCGGCGGCGGCCGGTTACGTTTTTCCGGCGATTCTCGCCATTTCCGACCAACCCAGCCCGACCCATACTTCTATTCTACCATTTTCAACCTCTCTGAGTCCATTTCCGGGGTTAGATTGCCCAAAATCCCCACCGTTTGAGAGATCCCTCAAGTTTAAATCCGGCCGAAGCTTTCCGGCCACCTCCGGCGGAATTGGGGTCGATGGAAACCGGATTTGTAATCCTCGTCGCTCAAGCTTCGATTCGGTATATTATTCGACTATTTTGGATAACGTTTGTGTTTAACCCCCCGGGTACCGGGTATTATTTACCCGATTAAAATATTAATTTATTTGACTGTGTGTGAATTGTGTTCTAGGAGCACCGGTGAGTCGTGGACTTGATCCCATGGTGGATCATGGTTTAATTGTGTGCTCCAAGTGAGTGACCCACCTTTAAAAATATTTTAGGCAATTTATTATATTTATTTGGTGTTTATTTGATATCTGGAATTCATGCTCATGTGGCGTATTTTAAATATAATTGGGAAAAATATTGTTTTATATATATAATTACCCATTGGTGCTAAATGAAATTTTGGGGTCATTAAGAAATTCCCGATTCTTATTTATGGTGATTAAATGGTATTTATTATGCATGAGCAAAGTATATTTCAATAATAATCGTATGTGGTTTTAAGTATTATTTTTGAGCATAATTGGTTTGATTATTTTATAAAAATATTTGTCTAAATTGGTGGTTTAATTCTATAATTATGCCCACGGTATTTTATTGTGGAACCTCGTATTACGAGAAAATTATGGTTCATTGTTATCGATGTTTCATACCGAGTTGTTAAATAAAAATATGTGGGATGGTAAGTGTGAGAATTTAATATATTTCCCACGGTAATTTTGGAAAACGGTACGGTTGGTTAATAATAATTGTTTTAGACGCACTCATACAGTATTGGTGTTCTGGTGTATGGACACGTGGTAGCGCGCAAGTATTATGTGGTTTAGCGCGCAAGTATTATGTCTCCCGTGGTTGCCATTGGACCGTGGGCAGGCAAGTTTGATATTGGCCACAGCCATCCCTCCCTTGGCCGGGATGACAGTTTCAGTAGCGGTACTGTCGGGACGCCGAAGTGCCGTTTGTAAGTTTCTCTCTTTAACCTCCCCGCCAGTCGGTGCTCGGGACGTTGGGTATCGGAGGGCATCACTGGTATATAGTGTGGTGCGTCAAGTGTAATTTTCAGATAAAGTTTCAAACCCCAGAGGTGTTCAAGAAAAAAAAATTATTTATTATAATTTATTGCATTTTAATTATATATTGGGGTATTTACTTATTTACTGCTTCTCAAATGGTTTGATCCCTTGGTTTTCGGGAAGTACGAATATCGAGTTTTGTGAAAATGTTTTAAAAGGGGAACATTTCCAACGGAGTGAATAGTGAGGGTTTTGAGAGAAAGTATTACCTTCAAATGTTTATTTATTTAATTGTTCAGTATTGATTAATTAAATCCCTTTATTTGGTATATTATTAATATTAAAGGTGTACAGTAGATAGGGTCACTCACTGAGATGATTAGCATCTCACACTCTTAAATTCCGTTCCCCTAGGTCCAGGTTGGAGACGTTGATTGTCCGGGGCGAGCCAAACGTCTCAGTTCGTTGCCGAAGGTTCAAGAAGTATTTCTTCCCTTTTTCCTCTCCATCCTGTATTACTTCTTTATCTGTCATTGTATAAATTCCACATTTATTGTATAATGCTCTGTATACTGTATTGGACGTGTAGTTGTCAATTATGCATTGAGTTACTGCTATTTATTTTGAAGTGCTGAAATTTGTGGAATTAATTTGTAGTATTGTGGGAGGAATAAGGGGATGTGTATAGAAGTGTGTTTTCAGTGCAGGTAATTTTTGGTTAGTCCTGCCCTTAGGGGAGGTGCTGCCGGATTTTCCGTTGGAAGGTTCGGTGGTATTTCCCTGGGATCAGGGCTTGTCTAGGGTTCCGGGGAGGAATTCTGGACTGGTCTTGACAGCATAGCATATTAAAAGGTATCGTTCGTACCCTAATATGAGTGTATATTTCATAATATGTTTTTGAATTTTAAAATATTATTTTACCTTATATTATCTTATCTATTCATAATCTGATTTTTCCAACATTATACTTAATTACTTTTATTGTTATTACTATTGTTAATATTATTCTTGTTATTAATATTGTTATTCTTATTTATCATGATTTCGTTTACAATTTTTTCGATTTCGGCTACAATTATTTTCCTTACTATTTTTATCACTATTATTATTTTTACTTTCACTATTATTATTATTTATCATTGATATGGTCAATCATTATTATAGTCGGTATTATTAATTGTTGTAATTACTATTATTGTTATTAATGTTGTTATTGTGAGTATTGATGTTTTTATTATCTATTTATTCATTATTGCTATTATTATTATTATTATTATTATTATTATTATTATTTGTTTTTATTGTTATTATCATTATTCATATTAGTAATGTTATTATAATTTTTATTGTTACCATCTTTTATTATTATTATTATTATCATCATCATCATATGTTACCTTCAGACAAGTATCACAGCTTACGGGCAAAAAAGATAGCCATCGGGCAAGTACAATAGTCCTTGGGCAATGGTAGCCTTTGGGTAGGTGAGATAGCCCTTGGGCAGGTGTGGTTATGTGATAGCGCTTAGACAGATGATTGCATCCAGACAAGTATTATAGCCTTCGGGCATGTATGGTAATATGGTGGCCCTCGGACAAGTTATATTAATGCTATTATTATCGCTAAAATGATTGCTATTATTATTATTGTTAATGTGGTGGTTGTTTTACTTTTCTTTCTACATTACGCATTGGTATATTTGTAAAATGATATTTGAAATGTACGACACTAAGTGAGTGGTGTGGGCAGACGTAAATAATTAAAGGTATCTTTGTTTATTGAATTATTTCTAATATATATATATATATATATGTTCTTATATTTCTTATCGAAGTGCTATTAATTATGGAATTAATTGTAATAAGGAGGGAGGAATAAGGTGGTATGATATAGGAGTGTGTTTTCGTGCAGAAAATTTTTGGGGCATGTTCTATCTTTAGAGAAATGCTGCTGGATTTTCCATAGAACGGTTCGGTGGGGTTTCCTTGGGATCAAAGCTTGTCTAGTGTTTCGGGAAGGGATCCTGGATGGGATCCTGGATGGGTCATGACATAATCTCTACGGAACAGATCTACGTGTGGATATACCTGATCACAAAAGAAACAAGAAAGTTAATTGAAAAACACACTGAAATAGGGCTGGGCAAAACCCGACCCAAACCGACCAACCCGTCCGAACCGAACTATTTGGGTCGGTTTGGGTTGGTTTTTAACTGTTAAACCCGTGGTTTGGGTTGGTTTTTAACTGTTAACGGTTCGGTTACATATGTATTGAACCCGTGGTTTTCGGTTCGGGTTACGGATGGGTAGAAAATTTACCCAACCCAAACCGAACCGACCCATAATAATCCAAAGGTGAAGGTTTAGTCATGAAATATGCATGAGGTCCAAACTGGCCCAAACCAAAAATACAAAAAATTGGGCTGAAAGTGAAGCTCATCATAAGGCCCAAACCGGTCTAAACCAAAAATAAAAAAATTTGGGCCGAAGCCCATCAGAAAGCCCAACCCAGCCCAACCCGTGAACTCAACCCAAACCGAAAAATATTCATTCGGTTCGGTTCGGTTTGGGTTGAATGTAACGGTCGGTTCGGTTCGGTTTTGTATCCAACCCAAACCGAACCGGTCGGTTCGGTTTAAAAAAGATCACAAAACCGAACCGAACCGAACCGAGCCCACCCCTACACTGAAACTTCACAATTTCTATTTTTCTCCCAAGGTATTTGATTTTTATATTGAGATTCTCATTCTCTAGAAAATAATACATAAAACTTTATATGATTGAAGGCTAGAAGGCAGTATATTTACAGACTCCTAACCCTAGCCTCCTATGGTTTTATTACACCTTGAGCTCAATTAATGGGCTCCTTATTGTATCTTAATAATCAGTTAAATGGGGGCTCTATCATTTAATGAGCTAGTTTAGGGATCCTATAGCTCATTATTAATCAAGGCTCTAGATTGGTGAATTAACTTGCTGTAAGAGCATAAATCTAACAATCTTTTGCTTGCACTGAGCGAGCTTGAGACTTTGATCTAATCTGGTACTATACAATTAAAAACCCATATTTGACCTCCAAGATTAATATTTACATTAAATATATTTTTCTTTTGTAAGAATATTAATAATTAATTGATAATATTTTCTGTCGATCAATAAATTATTGATTCTCTTATCAGTTTCTCTAATAGATCCAATGCACTAGTCAGTGACGTTTAATATCCGAGTATTGAAATATTTTAAGAGGATATTTCATATAAATTCTATTTTGTATACTTCATAAATACTTGGTACTAAAAAAACTATAATTCCCAAATCATCAAGATATTGTCTATTCATAATAAACTTCTTGGACGACCAGTGTGGGTGGGTACAGGGCACTAGTAGGCTATCTAGTTTCTAATCCCACATCATCCAATGTAGATCAATGGATAGTTCAAATGTAATGATACTCACTCTCATAACGCCGAGGCCTTTTCAAATCGATTGGCTTCATGGTTTGAAAAAACTCTGAAGTTAAGCATGTTCATGTGAGAGCAACTGGAATCTTTGAACAAAAACCCTATGGAGACAATATCGGCAAAGAATGACAAGTCCACAAAGGAGGTGGGGTGTTACAAAATGGTATCAAAGCCTATATGTGGCTCAAAGTGTACCAACGAAGATGTTGGGCCCAAAGGCGGTGGATTGTGATAACCAGTTAAGCATGGTTCCAAAAAAATGCTAAAGTTAAGCATGCTTAGGTGAAAGCAATCCTAAAATGGATGATCTCTTAGGAAGCTTCAAACAAAAAATCCCATACTGTGTGTGGTGGCTAAATTAGGGACAACATCAACAGAGAGTGACAGGTCTGCCAGTAGAGGTGGGGTGTTACACCTCACTTATAGATAACTCAAAAAACCATTGTCACTTAATTACCTATTTATAATATACTCAGGAGCATATCCAATATTGCCTAAGATTTAATCCTTTTTATAGAAATTTATCATTAATTAAATCTATTTATCATTAATTAGATCTCTCATGATCCTCTCTGAACTACCATGATTCATTTAAATATTTTATAATAACCAAGAGAGATTATTTTATAAAATGTTGTCGTCTAAATAAAGTGCCCAATTTTATTTATCAACTCTGACACAATTTATTAATTATGAGAACCTATGATCATGTCTTTTATAGACTTATTCATATGATCATATACTACAGAATTAATTTGGACCTTATACGTAAAATATAATGTGCATAAACATTTTAGGAAGAGCCTCATACAATTAAATCAGAAAATGAAATTACAAATTTTCTCGATCCTAGTGCACAAATGTAACTAACTCCCACTCACTTTAAAGTAAACCTAGATCCTTTTCAGACCCATACTATCTACATGCTTCTCAAATACTTGCTCTGTATGAAATTATGGATCAAATTGTACTTCCTTTCTATGTGTTTTTGTCTCTTGCGATACCTAAACTCTTTGCATTATGTTACAACCCCACTCTTATCACAGAAAGGATAATGGGCTGATATACACATGGTGTCAATTTAAGGTCCATAAGGAATCTCTTAAGCAATACAGCTTCCTCTGCAGCTTCAGATGCAGCCACATATTTAGCTTAAGTAGTGAAGTAAGCAACACAAATCTGTTTGATATTTCTCAAACCAATGGCTCCTCCATTTAAGATAAATACATAGTCTGACGTTGATTTACTAAAATCAATATCCCGTGGAAAATTCAAGTCTGTATAACTAAGGGTTTTCAAACTCCTACTAGAATACACAAGCATATAATTCCTCACTCTTATTAGATACTTGAATATATGCTTTATTAAAATCTAATGTTTCAGTCCAGGATCTTATTAGAATCAACTAACTACTCCCACTGTATAGTAAATATCTTATCTAGTGCACACTATGGCATACATGAAATTACTAACTACTGAAGTATAAAGGTTTCTTTCTCTTGACTTTTTTCTTCTCAGGAGTTTTTGATGATTACCTTTTAGAAAGATGTATTCCATGTCTAAAGGGTAAGAATCCCCCTTAAAAGTTTCCAACCTGTACCCAGCCACTATTTTATCAACGCATGAATCTTGAGATAGAGCCAATATCCTATTCTTCTAGT
Source organism: Ziziphus jujuba (assembly GCF_031755915.1). Classification (NCBI taxonomy): domain Eukaryota; kingdom Viridiplantae; phylum Streptophyta; class Magnoliopsida; order Rosales; family Rhamnaceae; genus Ziziphus; species Ziziphus jujuba. Next base: position 3,971,968 of record NC_083381.1, on the reverse strand, counting down.
CTTCTAAAAGTTTGATACTTAGAATATAGTTAGCCTCATCCAAGCCCTTCATATCAAATTATTCTTTCAAGTAACTCTTTATGCCTAATAACACCTTCACATTATTTCCAATTAGAAGGATATCATCTACATAAAGGACTAAAGAAACTACTTCTAAACTTTGAAGTTTTTTATAAGTATATGGTTCATTAGGACTTTTCTCAAAACTAAACATCAGTGTGGCCTGATCAAACCTCATGTTCCATGACTAGGATGCTCGCTTAAGTCTATAAATTGATCTACGCAACTTGCATACCTTATGTTCTTGGCCTTCTCCTATAAACCCTTCTAGTCATTGCATATATATGTCCTTTTCAAGCTCATTATTTAGGAAAACTATCTTAATATCCATTTGTCGAATCTCATAATCAAGAGCTACTGATATAGCTAAGAGAAATCGAATAGATTTAACCATGGTTACTGGTAAAAATGTTTCATCATAATCTATACTCTTTTTCTGGATATAACCTTCTACCACTAGACTAGTATTGAAGCTTTCTACTTTCCCATCTGGTCCTCTCCTTCTCTTATAGTTCCATTTGCACCTAGTGGGTTTTACCTTTTCAGATGCTTCTATACAAGACCAAATTAAGTTAGAATCCATAGATTCTACCTCACGATCCATAGCATTTTTTTCACTTTTGCACATCAATATACTCTATTGCTTCCTTATAAGTGATAGAGTCCTTATCTAGATTACCTGTCATGACCTGATATGTCTTGCCTGACAAGACGTGCCTTGTAAGTTTATGTATAACTTTTTCATTACGAGTTTGCTGCACTAACCATTTACATGTACATGAGGATTTAAGTTCAGTGGTTGTGGTGGATCACCAAGCTCTTCATTATCCTCTTCTTGTTCTTAAGTTTGGTTCCAAACTGACACCTTGCTTGTTAACCTTTGAGTAGTTCTAGTACATTTTCCCTTTTTTGTACATGCATAGGAAAGAAGGTGGAGACTCAACAATTTCAAGATGGTTTCGAATTGAGTCAACCTCTTCAAAAATCACCTTGCTTTTAGGTTTAAAATTCATCATATAATCGTCTTCTAAGAAAGTAGCATGTGTACTCACAATCACTTTCATTTCCCTTGGATTACAAAAGATTCCATCTCACGCTCTCTTAGGGTAGCCTATAAACATACACCTTTACATATGAGATTCCAATTTTTCTAGTTTCTCTACTAAGACAAGGCACCCCAAATCCAAATATGATTTAAACTAGGTTTGTGCCCTTTCCATTGTTCTGTGATGTCTTTAAAATAGAGTTAGGCGGAACCAAATTCAATAGGTATACAGTTGTTTTTAAGGCATGTCCACAGACCAATTCAAGTAAAGATGAATAACTAAGCATCAACCACACCATATTCAAAATAGTTTTATTTCTTCTTTCAGCAACTACATTTTGCTAGGGTGTTATAGGGAATGACAATTGTGAAATTATCTTTTTTTTCAAGCAAGAGAGACTTGAACTTAGAAGATAGGTATTCACTGCCTCAGTTAGATCAACGCTGTTTAATATGGATTGCTTTCTACCTCAACCTTATATTCTTCAAATTTATCAAAAGCTTCAGAATTGTGGTGCTTTAAGTAAACATAACCATATTTTGAGTTGTCATCAATAAACGGAATGAAGTATTCAAACCCACCTCTAGCTTGAACATTCATTGGTTTGCATACATCAGAATGCAATAATGCCAGTTGTATAGTTGTGCGATTTCCTTTAGCCTCGAAAAGGCCTCATTTTCATATTACCTTCTAAATGAGATTCACATATTGGTATAGGTTCAAAGCACAAGGAATTTAAAATTTCACTTTTAACCAAATCAGGAATCTTGTTAGAGTTAATATGATCTAATCACAAGTGCCAAAGATAGATTTCATTCAACATTTTCTTTTCTTAGATAAGGGAAGTTGCTCATCATCTATATTTTCAATGGTATTAACATTATAAGACAGAGTTAAAAAATAAAGACCACTCATCAATTCTCTATAACAAATAAAAATACCACTACTCTGAATTGAAACTGAGGAATTAAAGTTTAATATCAAACCATGTTTAAATAAACAACTAACAGACACCAAATTCCTCGTAAATTTTGAAACAAATAAAGAATCTAACAAATATAAAGTTTTATTACTAAAAGATAACTCCACCAGTCCTATAGCCATCATGGAGACATGTTCCCTATTTCCCAACTTCAAGTTTCTTCGTCCTTTACTGAGTACGCAACTTTTTTTAAACCACTGCAAAGAGTAACAAACATGGTTAGTGGCTCCTCAATCAATAATCCATTTATCGTTATAATTCTCCACCAAGCAAGCCTCAACTATGTATAAATCACCCATACCTGATTTAGGGCAATTAATTTTCCAGTGACTATTTTTATCGTACTTGAAGCACTTACCTTTCAACTTTTTCAATACAACTGGTTTGGCAGCTGAATCTACTCATTTATGCTTTTTATTCTTTTTTTCAACTTTAGGTTACCTATTAAGTATAAAAGAACCTTCAACATGATATGCATTTGCTAGCTTCAAGAGAGTCTTTTCAGCACTCTCAAGTTAAAGTATGAGATTTATAGGAGAAAGCTTCATATTATATATACTATAATTTAGTTTGAACTAATTGAAGCTATTAGGTAAAGATTCCAATATCATATCGATTTACACATTTTCATCCAACTTAGCCCCCATCACTTCCAAATGACTAATGTGCCCCATCATCATGCGACAATGTTCTCAGGTATATGGGCTTTAGGAGCAGGTCGTGATACGAACCTAGGACGACCTGCAACTAAACCCGTATTATATTAGCCCGGATCTAAGTATGTTCAAGTTCTAATGGTCACCTTGACCCCTAACCAAGTTGTGATTAGAAACCTTGGTATATAGTGAAGACGCCACAATAGGTGATGGAAGGCCTATTGATAAATCAAACTAAAACATTCATTCACTAATGGTGTTTTAGGTGTTCAAAAGAACAAAGAGAATTCAATCTCACAAATAATTTTCTGTATAAAATTCAAGCTTTATTCTTATTGAAAAATAACCCTTCAAATAGGCTACAACGTCACAAAATAAATCCTAAAAAACAAAGGGAAAACCGACCATACAAAGTGGTTTCCTATGGTGGCCGAAATTCTCACTCCTTTCCTAATCTAATTTGGATTAATTAATTCATTTATTTTGAATTAGGAATTAATTAATTTACAATGAAAATAATAAAATAATAACTTTCCTAAACTTATTTTTCCAGCAAATAAATAAATAAAAACCAAAAAGTAATGATAATTTCCTAAAACAAAAAGTAGAATAAAATTAGGAAACTAAAATACTAGCTTTTTGACTAAATTGACTTTGACCATTCTTTGACCAATTTGAGCTCCAAATCAGCTTCAATATGCTTTTTAGGATGCTAAATAAGCTTATTATGAAGTCCCACACGTTGCCCTTGCTTGGAAGAAAGAGAAAAGCCAACTCAGTAAAGCCATCACAAAATACAGTAAAAAATAGGTCAAATTTGAAGCTGTCTGTACAACCCCTTTTTGAATGCCTTTGAAGCTGGCTTGACTCTATTCCATATCCTCTTATACATATGTATTGAATCCATAAAGAGATGTGATACGAACCTAGGACGACCTGCTCCTAAACCCGTATTATATTAGCCCGGATCACAATTAAGTTAAAGTTCTAATGGGATGGACCTCAACCCCTAACCAACCTGTGGTTAGAAACCTTGGTATAATGTAGACGCCACAATAGGGGATGGAAAACCTATTGATAAGTCAAGCTAAAACAACCAATTCTCTAATGGTGTTTTAGGTGTTCTCAAAGAACAAAGAGATAATTAATCTCACAAGTATTTTCGCAATCAAATCAAAATTGTATTCATATTGAAAAATAAGCCTTTAAATAGGCTTTGAAAGAAACAAAGTAAACCCTAAAAACCCTAGGTAAAACAGGCTACACAATAAAGAGTTCTATGGTGGCCGAAATTCTCACTCCTTTCATAATCTAATTTGGATTAATTAATTCCTTTATTTTGAATTAGGAATTAATTAATTTACAATGAAAATAATAAAATAATAACTTTCCTAAACTTATTTTTCCAGAAAATAAATAAATAAAAACTAAAAAGTAATGGTAATTTCCTAAAACAAAAAGTAGAATCAAATTAGGAAACTATAATACTAGCTTTTTGACTAAGTTGACTTTGACCAATCTTTGACCAAATTGAGCTCCAAATCAGCTTCAATATACTTTTTAGGATGCCGAATAAGATGAATATGAAGTCCCACACGTTTCCCATGGTTGGAAAAATAAGAAAAGGCTAATATAGTAAAATACAGTAAAGCCAGCAAGCAATACAGCAAATTCGGCCAAATTGTTGATGTTGTCCGTACAAGCCCTTTTTGATTGCATTTGAGGCTGATTTAACTTGATTCCATTACCTATTAGGAATATGTATTGAACCCATAAAGCATTGGAACCATTTCATGCTTCCCGGACTCCAAAAATGTACCAAACCCGTCACCCGGGTCCGTATCGGCTTCCACCACTTGGATGCTTAGAATAGGCTTTGTATCTTCAAGTATGGACAAGCTCTGTTGAGAGTGATTACCCCCTGTATAAATACTCCCAGGTTGTCCTTAAATCTCTTAATTTGAGCTCTTGTGATTGGCCTAGTCTTCATCCGTGTCTAGTCAGCAACACAGAGGGTTATCGGTGGAGCGGGCTCGGGCGGAATCACATCATTCCCCTCCTCTTGAAAAGGATTTGTCGTCAAATCAAGATCATCACCTGCAGCAAAAGGAGTTAAATCAGCAACATTAAATGCAGCACTCATGTTATACTCACCCGGTAAATCAAGCTTGTAGGCATTCTTATTATTCGGCTCCAAAACTTGAAAAAGTCCATCCATAGGCGGCATGAGCTTTGACTTTCTTTGTTTAGGAAACCTTTCCTTTCATAAGTGCAACCAAACCAATTTTCCTGGGTCAAACACTATTACAACAAAATCTAGAAATACATACTCATTATGGTAAAAATTACACTTTTTAAAGTTAGCAAACAATATTTCCCAAATTTTCAAATTGCCACTAAGTAAAGCTCTCAACAATGCAGATAAAGTTCTATGCAATAAAGACATCTTTAAATAAGTATCTTTAAAATTGATGGTCAGCAATGATTTCTTATTCATAATTACTTTATTAACATCACCAAAGCTAAGATAAAAATTTATATTTTTCCATTCTTGTCTTCCTTTTCCTTTCCCACTCACGGCCATCTCACCTTCCTCAGTCTTGGCTTTTGCACCAAATTTCTCACTCTTGGTTTTAATAAAATTTTTCCACACAACCTGAGTATTAGAAGACTTACCTTGGATAGCAAGCTCACCTTTTCCCTCTTGATTGGATGGTAGTCCAATTGGAATTTCATTTGGGAAGACATCTCCAAATTCCTTCAAAAGAGAAATCATTGAACTTGGCAATTCAAGTTCTTCAAAGTTAGTTTGATCATTAAAATAATTTTCTTTATAAATTATGACCAGCAAAGGTTTTGTACATTCAATAGCGTTATTAATATTCCTAAAACTCAAATAAAAATTCTGGTTTTTCCTCTCTTTTCTTTCTTTTCTTTTTCTTTCCTCGGTTTGGCTCTCATTGGCGGAAATTTCCAGATTTTTTGTGCTCTCGGGTTTGCTCTATTTTCTCACCCCTCTCTTAGCTTTTTCTTGGTTCTTCGACTCAATTTTTGGGTTTTAGAAAGCTTACCTTGATCAGCAACCTCAATTTCACCTTCTTGAAAGGATGGTGAAGTCGTTGGTGCCATACTTGTTTTTTCCTTGAGCTTTTCGGCTTCTCTCCTTTGTTGCATTTTTAATTGGTCTTTGTAAACCTCCTTAGGAGATAATGGCTCCAGCTTGATTTTCTTCCCTTTAAAACTGAAAACAATACTATTTTCTCAACCAAAATAAGTAGCATCTTTATCAAACTGCCATGGCCGACCTAATAGTATATGCCCAGCAATCATAGGTACAATATCACATAAAACTACATCCTCATATCTACCTATATTAAATTTTACTTTGGCTTGTTTGTTTACTTTCATCTCACCACTATCATTAAGCCATTGTAATCTATATGGTTCAGGATGTTTTATTGTTTTTAAGCCCAATTTATCAACTACAAGGTTACTTATTACATTAGTACATCTCCCACTATCTATAATCATGCTACAAATTTTACCTTGTATTTCACAACGAGTGTGGAAGATGTTCTCACGTTGAATTTGTTCTTCATCCTTGTAGATAGCAAGTACCCTCCTCGAGACCAAATTTAGCTCAACATTTGATGTGTTTAATGGTTCGGCCTCTTCATCAAGTCCTTCATCTTCTTGTTCAATTTCGGCCTCACTAGCCTCACTTTCGGATTCCACCTCTCCATTACCCCTAATTACCATTATCCTTCTATTTGGGCATTGGCTGGATATATGTCCTCTTCCTTGGCACTTGAAACAAATAATTTCTCTTGACTTTTGAGGTTTAGGTTCAGATTGTACTTCACCTTTAATGGCTTGGACAGATTCAATTTTAAATTCTTTCCTCGGCCGGTTGGTAGCTTCTTCACCAAGTTTCGGCTTCAGCTTGCTTTCATAGGTGAAATTATTTTCCCAGCCACTTGAACTTGTCCTTCCATTGCTAGAAACTTCTCCAAACCGTGTGCTAACACCCCTCCTCTTGAATTGGTTCTCAAGCTTAATTGCTACATGCAACATCTCCCCCAATTCCAAGTATTGTTGTAATTCAAGTTGGTTGGCAATGTCACGGTTCAAACCACCAAGAAATCTTGCCATTGTTGCCTCTTTACCCTCATTCATATTCAGCCTCATCATTAACATCTCCATCTCTTTGTAATAATCCTCCACGGACCTGCTTCCTTGAGACAAAGATTGAAGCCTTTGGTGCAGAAACCTATGGTAATGGGATGGCACAAATCGTTTCCTCATGGCTCCTTTCATTTGACGCCATGTCGAGATTAAATTATCACCAACTCTCCTTCTGGTATTTTGCTCATTGATCCACCATTGGAGTGCATAATGTCCAAACTCCATTGCTGCCAACTTCACCTTCTTACCTTCCGAATAGTTGTGGCAGTAAAAAATCATCTCTATTTTTTCTTCCCACTCCAAATAAGCTTCGGGATCATTTTTACCCATAAAAGGTGGGATGTTAACCTTGATATTTCCCAAATCATCATCTGTATCTTCCCTCCTATATCTCCCACGGCCAGCTCTATCTTGGACAGCAAAAGTTTCATCCATACCTTCCTCAAAGTCTCCACCGAATGGCTCCTCATCAAATTCCTCTCTCGGTCTCTCGCGACCTCCTCGTCCTCGGCCTCGTCCTCCATGGAATTCTTGCCTATTTCTTGTGTTCAACATTCCTTATGAGGCTTCTAGTCTTCCCACTCTTTGATTCACATGCTCAACTTGAGCACTAACCCGCTGTAATGACTCCAAAACAGCTCTCATGTCCACTTGGTCTCCACTCCCGGTAGCTCGGGCATCGCCATGGAATGCTACGGACTCTTCCTCATTGATCCTCAAGGGTGGATCTCCTCTTCTTATTCTAGAATCTGCCATGTTAGTAAAATACTGCAAAAATAAAATAAATCCTCACAATATTCACTCCCTCACGTGTTTCACTCAAACAAGGTCTCGACACTCGTGCTTGCACACTAGTTTCGGCTTTTACCCTCTTTTAAGCTCACACACTCTTGCCTTTTTCCACTCAATGAATTATCTCAAAGTTCTAATTAAAACACCCACAAAACACCAATTAGATCACTAGTATGTTTTAATTAAACTTATCAACAAACAGTAAGCAAAAAGTAGGCAATGTCGAAAGAATCCAACAAATCCTAATTTTTGTTGAAGTGTGGCAATTTTGCCACTTGATGGTGCATGTCACCGGCTAGCATGCACACCTTGGTATCAAATCCTTTCCTTTTATGAGTTTATATTTTTTTGTATGTTTTTAATTTATGCAAGGTATATTTTGATAATGTTTTGTGCCTAAGTTATGTATGCAAAATTATAGGCAAGATTATGCACAAAAGAGTAGGAATGTTATGCTTGAAATGCCTATGGTGCTGGATTCATAATTTCCAGCAACATAGTTCCACTATTTATCTTATATCTCAGGTTTCAAATGGAGTTTTGGGCTGAAATTTTGAGGGACATCTACAGACATATATAGAAGACTATGGTTTAAATCTCAGGTCACAATGACATGGGAAAGACCATTTTCTATTCCAAACAGATTGCTGTATCTGATGGGCCCAGTATGCAGAGTATGGGCCAGGTTTGGAGCTGTTTGGCCCATGATCCGGTTCCAGAACTTTCCTAGATCTTGGAACAATATTTATTGATGACCAAGGATGCTTCAAACCAAGTTTCATAAGCAGATACAAAGGGGAACTAAGTAGGTGAAGCTAGTTTGGTTGTTTACCCAAACTAGTTAAACAATAGGAACTTAGTTCAAAACCATGTGCCAGTTTTTACTATATTTGGAATAGACATGTTGCAGCTGGTTTTTGACTCTTTTGTGTATGAAAAGTTAGGTGTTGACCATTTTATTTTTTAAATTTCAAATACTTTACTCATTTTGTAAGCTCACATGCTTGGCATGTGTGAACTAGTTGTAATTTCAAGCTTATATAGTAAAATGAATGAAATGGCTACACATCCAAGCCTTATTTTCAAAAGCCAACGTGTTCCTCTTCTTCTTATCTCTTCTTCAACACCTTAGAACACTTGAGGAACCCTAAAAACCAGAAAACACCATAACCAAAACCTAAAAACACAACTCACACACAACCATTCCCAAGAGCATCACCAAAAGCTTGCTTGTTGCTAACACTTTAAGCTAGCTTGCTCTTGGTCATAACCTTCTCACCCCAACAAAGTGGTATCAGAGCAAGGCACATTTTTGTGACATTTGTGAGGTTTTTGGGCTGGTTTGTTCCTTGAGAGTGAAGAGATACTTGAAAGCACAAATATATTTTCATATTCCTTCATACTAGAAAGCAACATTCACATGGCTTCTTCAAGTTTTTCAACTCCTTCTCCTCCTATCTTCAATGGGGAGAACTACAACATTTGGAGTATCAAGATGCAAGCCTACTTGAAGGCTTATGGTCTTTGGGAGGTCACCATAAATCCCCAAGAACCCGAGCCTTTGAGACAAGGGGCAACGGTCAACCAAATCAAGCACCATGAGGAGGAATTGGCTAAAGGTTTCAAGGCTCTCACCGCCATTCATTCTTGTATTAGTGATACCATTTTCACAAGGATAATGGCATGTGAGAGTGCCAAAGAAGCTTGGGACAAACTTCAAGATAAGTTCCAAGGGAGTGCAAGGACAAGGCAAATGCAAATCCTTAACCTAAGGAGGGAGTTTGAGACCATCAAGATGAAAGACAAAGAAACAGTTAAGGAGTTCACCACAAGGCTTCTTAATGTGGTGAATCAAATTAGGGTGCTAGGTGAAAGATTAAGTGACCAAAGGATTGTAGAGAAGGTGTTGGTCTCCTTTCCCGAGAGGTTTGAAGCTAAGATATCTTCATTGGAGGAGTCAAGGAACCTAAATGAAATTTCCTTGACCGAGTTGGTGAATGCCTTGCAAGCTACGGAGCAAAGGAGGAGGATTAGACATGAAGAATCAATGGAGGCTGCATTTGTGTCTAAACAACATCAAAAGACACAAAATCAAAAGAAGAATAAGCTTAAGGTCATAAAGGAGAAAGGTGAAACTAGCAAACCCGAGAGGAAGTCCTATGAACCTTGTCACCATTGCAAGAAGAAAGGTCATCATCCAAGAAGGTGTTGGTGGAGGCCGGATGCATTTTGCCATAAATGCCAACAAAAAGGTCATGTGGAGAGAGTATGCAAGGCAAACAAGAAAGATAAGCAACAAACAAATGTTGCTAAAGATAATGCAAGTGATAGTGAATCCGAAGAGTTGTTTGTTGCTACTTGTTTTAGTAGCATCAAGAATGATGAAGGATGGATCATTGATAGTGGAGCAACACACCATATGTCTCACAAGCATGAGTGGTTCACAAACTTGGATAGGAGCAGCCACAACAAAGTCAAAATTGGAATTGAAAGGCAAAGGAGATGTGGTGATACACACCACCAAAGGTATCAAAACTATCCATGATGTTCTCTATGTACCTTCTTTATGTGAGAACTTACTTAGTGTAGGTCAAATGCTTGAGAACAAATATGCATTACACTTCTCAAACATGACATGCACTATAGTTGATCCACATGGAAATGAATTAATGTGTGTTGGAATGAAGAACAAGAATTTTAGGTTGAATATGGATGAAAATGGTGCATCGGTTGCATTGAACACCAAAGTTGAGAACACCTCTCAACTTTGGCATAAAAGACTAGGCCATGCTAGCTTTAAGTCATTGGTAGGCACACATGAACTTGTTAGAGACATGCCATTGGTGGAGAAGCAAGAACATGTGTGTGAAGTGTGTCAAAAAGGAAAGCATACTAGGCTAGCATTTCAATCTTGTTCTTGGAGATCAAAGGAGAAGTTAGGACTTATACATTCAGATATTTGTGGTCCTATGAGTGTTCCATCCTTAAATGGCAGCAAGTATTTCATAACTTTCATTGATGATTACTCAAGAATGTGTTGGGTGTATTTCCTTGAAAGAAAATCACAAGCTTTGGAGAAGTTTGTAGAATTTATGAAGTTAGTGCAAAATCAATCCGGTTGCACTATAAAGGTGTTAAGGATGGACAATGGTGGGGAATACACAAGTGAGGCTTTCAAACAACTTTGTAAGGATCATGGTATAGTTCATCAATTCACTACACCATACACACCACAACAAAATGGTGTATGTGAAAGGAAGAACCGTACCATCATGGAGATGGCTAGATGTTTGTTGTTTGAAAGTGGCTTGCCAAAGAAGTTTTGGGCCGAAGGAGTTAATACATCCATCTACATCCAAAATAGGCTTTACTCCAAGTCTTTGAGGAGTAAAACCCCATTTGAGCTTTGGTTTGGATATAAGCCTTCTCTTGATCATCTAAGGGTATTTGGAAGCATTTGTTACATCCTAGTACCACAAGAGAAGAGAGGAAAGCTTGATGAAAGGTCACAAGTTGGTGTCTTGGTTGGCTAGAGTGATGTGACCAAGGGATATAGAGTGTATAACTTGGAAACCAAGAAACTTGTGATAAGTAGAGATGTGAAAGTTGATGAGGAAGCTAAATGGGTTTGTAGTAAGGAGGAGTTGGCTAGTATGGATGAAGACAATCGCCTTGAAGCTCATGATAATGATGAGGAACAAGGAAATGATGAAGGTGCTGCCCATGATGATGAATATGATGAGAATGAGCTAGAAATCTCCATAGGGGCTGATTTGGAGATTGGTGATGGTGTGAGAGGCACAAGACCTCTTAATGAGATTTATGAAAGGTGTAATGTGGCATTGAGTGATCCAATCAATGTCCATGAGGCTATGGTAAGAAAAGAGTGGAGACAAGCCATGCAAGATGAAATCGATGTGATAAACAAGAATGACACTTGGAGCTTGGTAACAAAACCGAAGGGAAAGAATGCTATTGGGGTGAAGTGGATCTTTAGGACCAAGTACAATCCGGATGGGTCCATAAATAAGCACAAGGCAAGGCTTGTTGTCAAAGGATATGCACAACAAGCCGGTGTGGATTATGGAGAGACTTTTGCACCGGTTGCAAGGATGGAAACCATAAGACTTCTTCTTGCAATTTCGGCACAAAAGTCTTGGAAAGTATATCACCTTGATGTGAAGTCAGCCTTCTTGAATGGAATATTGAAGGAGGAGGTCTATGTTGTGCAACCCGAAGGTTTTGTGAAGAAAGGAAGTGAAGAGAAGGTATACAAGCTACACAAGGCCTTGTATGGCCTTAAACAAGCTCCTAGGGCATGGTATGCCAAGATAGATGGTTTTTTGACAAAGCATGGATTTAGGAGGAGTCCTAATGTGCCTACATTGTATATTAGGACTCATGGTTGCATGGTGTTGGTGTCTCTTTATGTTGATGACCTTCTAGTGACCGGTGGTAATGAGAAAAAAGTGAGCAATTTCAAAAGTGAGCTAGAATTGAACTTTGAGATGTCTAGCCTTGGAGAGATGGAATACTTTCTTGGAATTGAAGTTGTCCAATCATCCAAGGGCATCTTCATATCTCAAGAAAGCTATGTGAAGGAGCTGCTCAAGAAGTTTGACATGGAGGATTGTAATAGCGTTGCCACACCTATGAATGAAGGCACCAAGTTGGTGAAGGATGATGATTCTCCAAAGGTAAATCCTTCCATCTATAGAAGTTTAATTGGTAGCCTTTTATATGTATGCTCTACTAGACCGGATATCATGTTTAGTGTGGCTGTTTTGTCAAGATTTATGCATAGTCCATCACAAAATCATCTTAGTTGTGCAAAAAGAATCCTAAGGTATTTGAAAGGTACTAGTGATTTTGGTATATGGTACAAGGATGGCATGAATGAAGCTTTGCTTGGTTATAGTGATAGTGATTGGGCTGGTTCTTTGGATGATAGCAAGAGCACATCGGGCTACATTTACACTTTTGGAAATGGTCCTTTCTCATGGAATTCCAAGAAGCAACAAACCGTTGCACAAAGCACTGCGGAAGCCGAGTATATTGCTTGCTCAAGTTGTGCTAATCAAGGTGTTTGGCTTAGGAAAATATTGGAGGACTTGAGCTTGAAGCAAGAGGAAGCCACGGTAATATTGTATGACAATACTTCAGCAATAGCAATTGCACAAAATCCAGTCCAACATGGGAGGACCAAGCATATACCGGTCAAGTATCATTCCTTAAGGGCATTTGAAGCACGTGGTGAAGTGAAGTTGGAGTATGTGACTTCCGAGGAGAACTTGGCGGATATCTTCACCAAGCCATTGGGAAAGAAGAGATTTGAGATATTGAGAGGACTTCTCAATGTCTCATACAAAATTGCCAAGGAGGAGTGTTGAAGTGTGGCAATTTTGCCACTTGATGGTGCATGTCACCGGCTAGCATGCACACCTTGGTATCAAATCCTTTCCTTTTATGAGTTTATATTTTTTTGTATGTTTTAATTTATGCAAGGTATATTTTGATAATGTTTTGTGCCTAAGTTATGTATGCAAAATTATAGGCAAGATTATGCACAAAAGAGTAGGAATGTTATGCTTGAAATGCCTATGGTGCTGGATTCATAATTTCCAGCAACATAGTTCCACTATTTATCTTATATCTCAGGTTGCAAATGGATTTTTGGGCTGAAATTTTGAGGGATGTCTACAGACATATATAGAAGACTATGGTTTAAATATCAGGTCAAAATGACATAGGAAAGACCATTTTCTATTCCAAACAGATTGCTGTATCTGATGGGCCCAGTATGCAGAGTATGGGCCAGTTTTGGAGCTGTTTGGCCCATGATCCGGTTCCAGAACTTTCCTAGATCTTGGAACAATATTTATTGATGACCAAGGATGCTTCAAACCAAGTTTCATAAGCAGATACAAAGGGGAACTAAGTAGGTGAAGCTAGTTTGGTTGTTTACCCAAACTAGTTAAACAATAGGAACTTAGTTCAAAACCATGTGCCAGTTTTTACTATATTTGGAATAGACATGTTGCAGCTGGTTTTTGACTCTTTTGTGTATGAAAAGTTAGGTGTTGACCATTTTATTTTTTAAATTTCAAATACTTTACTCATTTTGTAAGCTCACATGCTTGGCATGTGTGAACTAGTTGTAATTTCAAGCTTATATAGTAAAATGAATGAAATGGCTACACATCCAAGCCTTATTTTCAAAAGCCAACGTGTTCCTCTTCTTCTTATCTCTTCTTCAACACCTTAGAACACTTGAGGAACCCTAAAAACCAGAAAACACCATAACCAAAACCTAAAAACACAACTCACACACAACCATTCCCAAGAGCATCACCAAAAGCTTGCTTGTTGCTAACACTTCAAGCTAGCTTGCTCTTGGTCATAACCTTCTCACCCCAACAATTTTGTTTCGGCTTTCTAGACAAGAAAACACAAAATAATGGGAAAACGTTGGAATTTTTGAAAACTGCACCAGATGGTAGTAGATTATGAGTTCAAGAATAAAATTCCAGAAAAAGAAATTCAAATACGAACAAGAATCAAAGAGAACAAAAATATAGAAAAGTGTTGGTTGTTGTTCTTGTAATTCAAGTTTTGTATCAATTCCTTTAACTAATTTTTATCCAAAAAAATTTAAACACCCAAAATCCAAATATCCAGCAGCAAAAATAATTTCCCAGCAACTCAAATATTGAATAAATACTCAAAAAACCAGCAGCTCCAACAAATTTCCAGCAAGCAAATCAAACTCCAACAAGTTGAAATATTTTTCTTTTTTTTTTTCTTTTTTTTTATTCGGCTTTACCTCTTCTTATTTTTTTGTTATTTTTTATTTTTCACTCAAAAAACATAAACAACTGCAGTAGCAAGAATAATTACCAAAATTGCAATTCCAACTCCAAAACAAACACCAAACCCGTGACCTCCAAATAAACAAAATGTGTAGTTTTTTTTTTTTTTTTAAATGTTGCCGCAAACTTCTTTTTTTTATTTTTTTCTTTTTTTTTGAATATATGAATGCAAATATATAAGACTAAAATAGCAAAGAAAAATCAACAAAAACCAAATTAACAAGAACAATGATAAAAGACAACCAACAAACTAGGAAACAAAAATACGATAAAACTAGGAAATCCTAATTCAACTAGGAATGAATTTTCTTTTTTTTTTTTTTTCTTAAGATGCAGAACGTGTATAGGATGGATGCAACCTTAACCTAATGCTAAAATTACAGAATAACACAAAAACAAATAAAGCAAATAAAGATAGATTCAAACCTGAACAAAATTTAGCTCTGATACCAAATGATACGAACCTAGGACGATCTGCTCCTAAACCCGTATTATATTAGCCTGGATCTCAATTAAGTTCAAGTTCTAATGGGATGGACCTCAACCCCTAACCAACCTGGGTGAGAAACCTTGGTATAATGTAGACGCCACAATAGGGGATGGAAAACCTATTGATAAGTCAAGCTAAAACAACCAATTCTCTAATGGTGTTTTAGGTGTTCTCAAAGAACAAAGAGATAATTAATCTCACAAGTTTTCTCAATCAAATCAAAGTTGTATTCATATTGAAAAATAAGCCTTTAAATAGGCTTTGAAAGAAACAAAGTAAACCCTAAAAATCCTAGGTAAAACAGGCCACACAATAAAGAGTTCTATGGTGGCCGAAATTCTCACTCCTTTCATAATCTAATTTGGATTAATTAATTCCTTTATTTTAAATTAGGAATTAATTAATTTACAATGAAAATAATAAAATAATAACTTTCCTAAACTTATTTTTCCAGAAAATAAATAAATAAAAACTAAAAAGTAATAGTAATTTCCTAAAACAAAAAGTAGAATCAAATTAGGAAACTATAATACTAGCTTTTTGACTAAGTTGACTTTGACCAATCTTTGACCAAATTGAGCTCCAAATCAGCTTCAATATACGTTTTAGGATGCCAAATAAGATGAATATGAAGTCCCACACGTTGCCCATGCTTGGAAAAATAAGAAAAGGCTAATATAGTAAAATACAGCAAAGCCAGCAGGCAATACAGCAAATTCGGCCAAATTGTTGATGCTGTCTGTACAAGCCCTTTTTGATTGCATTTGAGGCTGATTTAACTTGATTCCATGACCTATTAGGCATATGTATTGAACCCATAAAGCATTGGAACCATTTCATGCTTCCCGGACTCCAAAAATGTACCAAAATCGTCACCCGGGTCCGTATCGGCTTCCACCACTTGCATGCTTAGAATAGGCTTTGTATCTTCAAGTATGGACAAGCTCTGTTGAGAGTGATTACCCCCTGTATAAATACTCCCAGGTTGTCCTTAAATCTCTTAATTTGAGCTCTTGTGATTGGCCTAGTCTTCATCCGTGTCTAGTCAGCACCACAGCGGGTTATCGGTGGAGCGGGCTCGGGAGGAATCACATCAAGATGGAACCATGTCATGCTGCCTGTTGTCCATATTTGCATCAAAATCGCTACCTGGGTCCGTATCGGCTTCCACCACTTGAAGGCTTAGAATAGGTTTTGTATCTTCTAGTATGGACAAGCTCTATTGCGAATTGATTACCCCATGTATAAATTCTCCCAGGTTGTCCTTAAATCTCTTAATTTGAGCTCTTGTGATTGGCCCAGTCTTCATCCGTGTCGAGTCAGCACCCCAGCGGGTTATCGGTTGAGCGGGCTCGGGCGAAATCACATCAATAGTGATGACTGAGTGTTTTCCTTCGAGTATTTTGCATATATTTTTCCAAAAATCTATTTTTATTACAAAATAAATAAATGAAATTGTTGGAAAAATAAACTATTAAATAAATCAAGGAGGAAACCTAATCTTATGATTAGCCTCGTTATTACCTCCCAAAAAAATAAATAAATAAAATACAAGTAAAGATCCATTATGTATTAAGGATAAAAACCAGTCATTCATTCCTAATACCAAAAATTATAAATTACATGAATATTAGAACCCTACATGCCATATATCTAGTAAACATCATATATGCATGAAAATAAAATTTAGATTCAATCTATCATACAATGATTAAACCAGTGTTCTGATACCAATTTTTTAAATCATATAGCAGAAGCTAGGAATCCTAAAATTAAATGAAGTATGTGTTAGATATATTTTCATTACTCATTACTAACCTATAATAATTCATAAAATACTTCTTGCATCTACAGAACCTTCCAAACTATTTTTTATGTGACAAATCTGCATACAGGTGCACCTGTTCACAAAAGAAATAAGAAGGTTAATCTAAAAAACACACTGAAACCTCACAGTCTATGTTTTTGTTTTAAGGTGTTTGATTTTCTTACTAAGATTCTCAATTTCTACAAAATAATACCTAAAATCTTGTATGACTAGAGGCTAGAAGGCAATATATTTATAGACTGTTAACCCTAGCCTCTTATGGTTTTATAACACCTTAGGCCTAATTAATGGGCTCCTTGTATTTTATAATCAGTTAAATAAGCTTTGTTATTTCATAAGCTAGTTTGCAAATTTTGTAACAACCTATACTAAAATACCCCTATTGAATAAGTTTGACCAAGTGAACAGTATATGGGTCCAAAGTTGACTTTTCTATGGTTGAGATTTTTGGTTTGACTAATGTACCATTGTGTAGAACTCGTCGATACGAGTTCATAGACTGGTGGCATGCCAAATTTTGAGTTATAGATAAAAAGTTATAATCCTGTAAAGTTTAAAATATCAGTTTTATATCAGTGTCCAAACTAGTCCCAGATTTTTGTCCGTTAATGATCCAAGGCTCTATATAAATGTTGGAAAGCGTGTCCAATAGGAAACAAGTTCTGAAATGCCCATTTTATTCCCCAAACCCGAGAAATTTCTCTTCAGACCCACGGATCCAAAGCTGGTCGTTTCGAACTCGTTTTACACCCAACTAGTCATCACCATTTTGTCCAAATCTGGCCACCACCTTGATGCACGAACGAGCCACCCCTGTTACCCACCTAGGGATGACGTCGTCAGCTAACTTTTAGGCCAAGCCACCAGCTGACCTACTGGGATTGGCCATTTTAATTTGGCGGTGGCTGTTTGAGGTTTTCCGACCATTTGGCTATTTTTTGGCCATTTCAGGCCAATCCATACACCTTTCCCATCATTTTTGGACCCTCTAAACTCATTTCTGTGGTCCATTTGTCTAGATTCCTCACCATTTGAGAGATACATCAATGTGGACTTTGGCCGAGTAGCGACAAGTTTTCTGGCCACCAGTGACACTTTTGGACCTAGCTGAGTGGGCCATTGCATTTCTTACCTATTGGGCTTTCCATTGATATAAAATTTATGAATTTTGGAGGTCATTTGATAATTTTTCTATTTTTGGATCAATTAGTTAATACTGGATAAATTTGCAATGTGTTTGGATAAAATTTGGACAAATTGGACAAAAGTGAAGTTGTATTAGTGAAATTAGATATTATTAGTACCCATTAGATGATTCAATTTTGAAAGATTAGCTTTGAGGTGAAAAGCCCCAATTTTGGTTACCCGGTCCTAAAGGTACGCAGTATAATTAGATCGTTCGGTGTCAATTTATGTAAATTTTAGTGGTATAAATTATTTTAAGACATTTGGTTCATACAAATGTCTTTAGTTTTGTTGTTGGAGCCTGAGAAATATTTTATTATATTATAGACACTCGTGTTGAGTTTGGAGGCGGTCCTGCAGGGGAGTGGGAGTGAGCATCTGTGGTACTGTGAGTAGCTATAATTTTAAAAATGTTTTCAGCATGTAGCATAATATATGTGGTTTGAGTATTTTACATATACATATCGTTTGATTTAAATGTTCATTTTATGGATATATGAGAATCTGCTTTTACATATATGTGTTATCATTTTATGTGACTTTTGACAATATTTTAAATGGTTTCCAATTCTAATAAGTTCATAAATGAACGTGTGGTATTTAAATATCTTGGTATTTGAATTGAGGTTTTAAATCATTTTGGAAAATAATTGATTTAAGAAGGCAGATTTAAAAGTTATATAATTTTAATCATGTTCAAATATTTTATAATTTTATGTGCTTAAAATTGATTTATGGTGAATATATTTCACTGTGGTGTTTCTTGTTTTAGCATGAAATGATGATTTGAAAATTTTGAAATATTTAAATAAGCAGTTTTATTTGAATATGAAATTATGATTCATGATACAGTATTGTTTTGAAAAGTATATATTATCTTATAAGATTGTTTTAAGATCTTACAAGATTGTTTTAAGGATACTGTATTGTTTAATTTTAATGGATGTACCATATAGTACCAACATCTCAGATCAGTATTATATTATAGTGCGTGATTTGCCACGGTACCATGAGATTGGGTTCATCCTACAGGTTATTATTGCCACGGGCCGTGAGGTTGGAATCATCCCACAAGTTTATTATTGCCACGGTATCGTGAGGTTGGGTACGTCCCGAAGGTTTATTATTTCCACGTTACCTTTCGTATATTGAGGGTCATGAGGTGGGTGTATCCCATGGTTTATAGTTTAGTATATCGTATGGTACATGGTATATATTTAGAGTATATTGTTGGTTTTCCAATATTATGGTTATTACTACACTTTCAAAATTATATTGTGAAATTGTGTTATAATATTTTATGCTCAATATTTATATATTTATTAAGATATTTTATAATATTAGAATGATCGCTCACTTTATATATATATATATATTTTTTTTAGCATCGGTTTTATGATATTGAATTCGGGTACAAGTTTGGATTTTATGAAATAATTTTTAGATGGGGAACCTTTCAAAATAATGGAACGAGAGCTCTTGAGAGAAAGATTTACGAACATAAGGTATTATTTTCCTATTACAGTATGCCACTCACTGAGATACTTTATCTCACATTTTATTGTTTTAAGTTCATTCCCCTAGGTCCAGGCACTTAGCTGGCAGTCTACCTCACACACCGCTTGTTATTTTGTGCTTCCCACCACAGCAACAATACTTGTCTTTCTCTATTATCTTTATCATTCTGCACTTAATTGTATCAGTTGTTTCTTGTAAATTTTATAAATACTCTTAGAATGCTCTGAAGTAATTATTAGACTCAGTAGAGACCATATATACATGTGTAATTATGGCCTTTGGTACTATAGGTTGGTTGTGAAATTTAGTTGTGGACTTTTGTGCTGTTGTGGCATTATTTATTTTTTTATCTCTATAATGATGTATCATTTGGTATTGCTTATATTTGTTTGTTCACATTTTAAGTGAGGTTCCATTGGATATCCTCTTGAGATTATCTAGTGGGACTTCACGAGGCAGGATCACCTGGGAGGGTTCCCACGGCAGGTCCTATCAACTTGGTATCAGAGCTTTAGGTTCTAAATTTCTTGGGGTTGTGCATTGCTGTTTGACTCATCCTGTGTTTCGCCTTACATACCTTACCCTTTTGTTGGTGTTAATTATATTTTGACCAATTCTATCATATAGAACTTTTCTTGATATCGCGAGGAGGTAAACGTGGTTGCCAACATGCTACAGTTGGAAGTACAGATGTGTCCACTTATGAGAAGCATCTTGTTGAGCGCGTAGCTCAATCAGTCGAGAGGAGTGGGTTTACTAGGTATTCTGTTAATTAGGCTCATAAACTTGGAGTAGTGGGTTGTGATGGCTCCACAGATCCTATGCAATGTCTGAACGAGGACAAGATCACCTTAGCTAGCTTTATGCTAGGGAAATGCAAGGAATTGGTGAACATATGAAAGAACTAGGAGATGTCACCCTTTGACATAGTTCAAGACTGCATTTTACACTGAGTTTTAACCTCCAAACATTGTTAAGATTAAGAGGTTAGAGTTGGACTGTCAGGACCCGTCCAGAATCCCTTCCTCGGAACCCTAGACAAGCCCTGATCCCAGGGAAACCCTACCGGACCCTCCAACGGAAAATCCAGCAGAGCCTCCCCTAAGGGATTTACTTACCACAAATTTACCTGCACTGAAAGCACACTTCTAAAAACATCCCCTTATTCCTCCCACAAACTACAAATTTATTTCCACAAATTTCAGCACTTCAAAATAAATACAGTAATCCAGTGCAAAGTAAATACAACAAGAGTGAAAGAAATATTACAACTGCAATAAAAGAAGAACAGGGTACTTCACGAACTAAACAGTGAGGAAGATCAAGTCCGCTCCGAATGAACACCGACAACCTGGTACCTAGAGGAACGGAATTTAAGAGTGTGAGATGCTAATCATCTCAGTGAGTGACCCTATCTACTATACAATATAATACCACGGTAATAAAATAGATAAATAATAATTATTTGGAAATAATAATTTCTCCCAAAACCCTTACCATTCTCTCAGTTGGAAAAGTTCCCCTTTTAAAACTTTTTCACAAAACCCTTGTTCGTAATCCCCGAAAACCAAGATATCAAATAAATACCAGAACAGTAATAATTATATTTTTAATTCCAATACAGTTTCCAAACATTTTATTTTTAAAACACAGTTCTGAAAATCAGTTGATGCACCCACTATATAGCAGTGGCGCCAACAGTACCCAGCGTCCCAAGGTACCGCCAGACAGGAGGTTATAGAAAGAAACCGGCATACGGTCGCATGGCGTCCCACTGCGCCGCTGCTAACCTGGTGTCCCAACCATGGGGCGTGGCCTACCCTCATCCGATGGCAACCACAGGACAACCTCATAATATCAACCGCGCGCTAATCACACCCACCTGCACGCTAATCATAACCGTGTGCACACTAACCATATCACATATAAACAGAACACCAGTACGTGCACGGTGCATCTAAAAATCATAAAATCCACAAATTTAATTTATAAATCAAAACTCTCATTTTGCATAAACACAGCGGGTATAGTCCATCCGCTTGAACCCGGAATTCCTTCGTAATTTCTTTATAATCAACATCATAAATTCCATGATTTTCAAATCCACCAACTCCCAAATCCATCAATTCAAATATTCGCATTTTCCCAATAGCATAAATAATTCTCGAAATATAATAATCAAATCTTATAATATTCCATGGGCATATTTTATAAAAATTGAAGTCACCAACATAACCAAACTGGGTACTGGAGCCGGCCGGAAAATTGGGTACTCGCCGGAACAGTACTTTCCGGCGAGTCGCCGTGGTCACCGGCAACCGTCGCCGTGGTGGCCGTTGGTCGTGAAATTTTGCAGACTTGTAGATCGTGAGGAGAGCAACCCAACGGGACCGGCGGTGAGCAAAACGGAGGCCGGACGACGGAGAAATCACCGTTTGAAGATTTCCGACCCCTCGCCGGAAAACGCTTCGATCCCGGCGCGTCGGTGGTCTGATGGCCGTGATTTTTGGTGGGTCGGCCGGACTTGAGGAGAGGATCAAGGGTGTACGGCGCGTGTGGCCGGAAAATGGCCGGAAGTGGGTCAATTTGCTGTGGCCGACGGTGGAGGGGAAAACTCGCCGCCGATCTTCGGACGTCCGATCCGGGCGCGTCCGGTGGCCGTTCGCCGTGAAACTTTGAGGTTTTGCCGGAAATGGGGAGGGAAACCCTGCTGGCCGGCATGTGCACAGTAACTCGGCCGAAAAGTTTGAAAAATTCCGATGGCCGACGGACTCTCTCTCTCTCTCTTTCTCTCTCCTCTCTCTCTTTCTCTCTCCTCCCTGAGAATTTTAACAAATAAAAACCCCTGGGTGACACTGTTCATGCCATGTGGACCAATCAAAAGCTAACACGTGGCATCACTGTGCACTTAAGCCAGATATATTAAAATAATACGGTATCCGGCGAATTTCAAACGTCCATAACTTTTTAACCAAACATCCGATTCAAGCGTGCCGCTAGTCTATGAACTCGTATCGACGAGTACTTTACAACCATACAAGAGTCAACACAAAATTACATCATAAGGAAAAGTCAACTCCCGGCACCTTTTGGACAGTTTGAACTTCAACTTGTTTTGCCCATAACATTCAAACCGTAGCTCCGTTTTCGACTTGCTACTAGTCTACGAACTCGGGGCATCATGCACTTTGCCACGGTACCATGGTCAACTCGAAATTCCAACTTGAGCAAAAAGTCAACTTTTGACCCCTTCGGTCAACGGTCAACGGTCAAAGTCAACAGTCAACAGTTAACCTCGATCAACGTGCAAAAATTCTGACATGGTTTGGGACAGGGTGTTACAACCTTCCCCCCTTACAAAAATTTCGTCCTCGAAATTTCTTACGTCGCTGAAACGCATAAGAACATCAGTCGCGGATTTGTGCATCGAGCTTCCACTTGTCGGCAGCGTAACTTAGCAAGTATAATAGAGGCCTCATCCACTATCACTATACTACCATCACGCCTAATAGTGACTTTAACTTTCCTGTTGTGCAACTTTCCTTCTCATGCCCACTAATTAAGGATATTCAAATTAGTCCACGAGAACACGATCTGCAAGTCTTGGTCATAGTCGAACGCTAACCATAAAGTGCTCCTGAAGCATGCATCCTTAAACCAACAACCAACTCTCGTAACTCAATCAGCAATCCAAAAGGTAAGATTAGAACTTACGTCTAATTTCCTCAAATACTGGTATCACCAAGTTAAGGTTGAGATTAATTCACTTGTCTTCGATTACCCTCCTAGTACTTACAATTATAAAACCCTTGCTCCTCATTGATTAACCAATAGTCTTAACCTCGACAAACATCAATCTTTCTTTTAACTAAATTCATCAAGGTCATGAATAAAATTTCTCAACATCCAAATACCATTCTTGAAAACCCTAAGTTTCCCTCATTTCAAATAAATTCCATGAATCCACACCTCAAGGAATAAGGAATTTAAATCTTAATTCTAGCATCACCACCAATACTATGAACAAATCACTAGATCCTTAACCCAATAAAGTATTTCACACTTCTTAAATTCTAACTACGTCCCAAAAATCATACTCCTTATCATTGTAAATTATCACCAACAATATCAACCACCTTAAATAGATAAAACACCATCAATATGAACCTTAAATCTCCAAGGAAATAAGATATCAAGATCTTAGCTTCTAGAATGAAAAATAACCATGCTTAAACATCCAACCGTGCCTAAGGAATCATCCTCATCTCATTAACCTCATCAACCACCAAGTAGAACTTTAGTCGCTATCCGGATCTTGCTTGATTCTCTAAACGCTATCGTACCTTCTCTTTGTGAACGATAGTTTAAGCACGAAATCCATGTTTACATCTCCCTACTCTTACTTATCGGTGACCTAAGTACCTTTATTCGGATCTTGCAACTTCCTTTATCGTGCCAAAACCACAATGTCATCTAGTGAGCATTCCATACATCTTTGTACCCTTGGGGTGTATCACATACATTGAATCACGTGCATCCTTTAGGATCTCCTTTTTGAACTCAATGATACCCTGCTTTGGATTCTCGACTGGCGATACTTAACCCTTAAGTCGCTCTTGGAAAAACCATAACATAAAACAAATAATAAAATATATTTTTCAAATATACCTAACTTGCATAGGCAATTGTTAAAACTCCACATTGAAACCATAATAAAAACATGCATAAGTGCACAAAATCATATCTTAAAATCCATAGCATAAATAAAATATGCACGCTTGTAATGGAGGTACGTACGACACCGTCTACATACTACGTGATCCATGATTCCAACTGTCGCCGACACTCAGCTACCAATACAAACCAGGGTGGTTGCCTATATTGGACATCCCATCCCCTGGACTCGTAGGCAACATGATCATGGGGCTAGCTCTACATGGACCACATTGGTTCACCGCCTCCATATGGTGCAGTAATATCAAACGATATAACATACAAATACATGTACGAACACAAACCAAAAATACTTAAATAAAACACCTTTAATTTCAAATACCACTTTGAAAAGCATTTAATTTGATAATCGATCGGAAAAATATTTTGACACCCCCGAAGATTAGAGTTATTCAAACTCGGGCAACGAATTTACTTCGAGACAAACGGAAAGAACGCTTTAAGACGGGTAACACGAGAGAATAGACACGAATGGGATGCACAACAATGCACAGTCCTTTAGGAATACTAGAACCTAGAGCTCTGATACCAACTGTCAGGACCCGTCCAGAATCCCTTCCTCGGAACCCTAGACAAGCCCTGATCCCAGGGAAACCCTACCGGACCCTCCAATGGAAAATCCAGCAGAGCCTCCCCTAAGGGATTTACTTACCACAAATTTACCTGCACTGAAAGCACACTTCTAAAAACATCCCCTTATTCCTCCCACAAACTACAAATTTATTTCCACAAATTTCAGCACTTCAAAATAAATACAGTAATCCAGTGCAAAGTAAATACAACAAGAGTGAAAGAAATATTACAACTGCAATAAAAGAAGAATAGGGTACTTCACGAACTAAACAGCGAGGAAGATCAAGTCCGCTCCGAATGAACACCGACAACCTGGTACCTAGAGGAACAGAATTTAAGAGTGTGAGATGCTAATCATCTCAGTGAGTGACCCTATCTACTATACAATATAATACCACGGTAATAAAATAGATAAATAATAATTATTTGGAAATAATAATTTCTCTCAAAACCCTTACCAATCTCTCAGTTGGAAAAGTTCCCCTTTTAAAACTTTTTCACAAAACCCTTGTTCGTAATCCCCGAAAACCAAGACATCAAATAAATACCAGAACAGTAATAATTATATTTTTAATTCCAATACAGTTTCCAAACATTTTATTTTTAAAACACAGTTCTGAAAATCAGTTGATTCACCCACTATATACCAGTGGCGCCAACAGTACCCAGCGTCCCAAGGTACTGCCAGACAGAAGGTTATAGAAAGAAACCGGCATACGGTCGCGTGGCGTCCCACTGCGCCGTTGCTAACCTGGTGTCCCGACCATGGGGGGTGGCCTACCCTCATCCGATGGCAACCACATGACAACCTCATAATATCAACCGCGCGCTAATCACACCCACCTGTGCGCTAATCACATCACCTGCGCGCTAATCACACCCACCTGCGCGCTAATCATAACCGTGTGCACACTAACCATATCACATATAAACAGAACACCAGTACGTGCACGGTGCATCTAAAAATCATAAAATCCACAAATTTAATTTATAAATCAAAACTCTCATTTTGCATAAACACAGCGGGTATAGTCCATCCGCTTGAACCCGGAATTCCTTCGTAATTTCTTTATAATCAACATCATAAATTCCATGATTTTCAAATCCACCAACTCCCAAATCCATCAATTCAAATATTCACATTTTCCCAATAGCATAAATAATTCTCGAAATATAATAATCAAATCTCATAATATTCCATGGGCATATTTTATAAAAATTGAAGTCACCAACATAACCAAATATTTTCCTTGAAATATTTGAAAATCAAATCATGCCCAATTTAATATTAAAACCACAAGAATTTCAAAATCCTCAAACCCATAAAATAATTTCACATGGCATAATTTGTAAAATGCACATTTTCTTAAATCCAATAAATTCATAAATAATTCCACAATAAATCCAATAAATATTTGGCACATAGGAATTAAATTCCAAATATTTAAATCACACATAATATATTCACCAATTAAATTCCCAAATTTAATTTGAAGGTGGGTCACTCACCTTATGCACGTATCTCAATCAAGATCCTCCGTAGGATCGACTCCGCTACTCGCACGTGCACCTAAAACATCCACAGTACCGAACCACAAATATTAATATTTTATTCGGGTAACTCCCAAATGGGTACCCGGGGAGCGAACACCAAACGATAACCAAAATTTACGAATTATATACCGAATCGAAGCTTGAGTGATGCTAATCACAGATCCGGTCTTAATTTCCGATGATCGTACCCGACGGGGTCGGAATTTCGCCGGAAAGCTTTTCGGGTTTCGGCTCCGCAATTCTCCCAAACCGTCGTGAATTGGCGGAAACGGATGCCGGATTCAGGTTCAGGAGATCGAACACAGCGGATTGGAGCCGGCCGAAAAACTGGGTACTCGCTGGAACAGTACTTTCCGGCGAGCCGCCGCGGTCACCGGCAACCGTCGCCGGCGGCGGCGCGTGCGGTGGCCGTTGGTCTTGAAATTTTGTAGACTTGTAGATCGTGAGGAGAGCAACCCAACAGGACCGACGGTGAGCAAAACGGAGGCCAGACGACGGAGAAATCAACGTTTGAAGATTTCCGACCCCTCGCCGGAAAACGCTCCGATCCCGGCGCGTCGGTGGTCTGATGGCCGTGATTTTTGGTGGGTCGGCCGGACTTGAGGAGAGGATCAAGGGTGTATGGCGCATGTGGCCGGAAAATGGCGGGAAGTGGGTCGATTTGCGGTGGCTTGCGGTGGAGGGGAAAACTCACCGCCGATCTTCGGACGTCCGATCCGGGCGGGTCCGGTGGCCGTTCGCCATGAAACTTGGAGGTTTTACCTAAAATGGGGTGGGCAACCCTGCTGGCCGGTGCATGTACAGTAACTCGGCAGGAAAGTTTGAAAAATTCCGATGGCCGACGGACTCTCTCTCTTTCTTTCTCTCTCCTCTCTCTCTTTCTCTCTCCTCCCCGAGAATTTTAACAAATAAAAACCCCTGGGTGACACTGTTCATGCCATGTGGACCAATCAAAAGCTAACACATGGCATCACTGTGCACTTAAGCCAAATATATTAAAATAATACGGTATCCGACGAATTTCAAACGTCCATAACTTTTTAACCAAACATCTGATTCAAGCGTGCCGCTAGTCTATGAACTCGTATCGACAAGTACTTTACAACCATACAAAAGTCAACACAAAATTACATCATAAGAAAAAGTCAACTCCCAGCACCTTTTGGACAGTTTGAACTTCAACTTGTTTTGCCCATAACATTCAAACCGTAGCTCCGTTTTCGACGTGCTACTAGTCTACGAACTCGGGGCATCATGCACTTTGCCACGGTACCATGGTCAACTCGAAATTCCAACTTGAGCAAAAAGTCAACTTTTGACCCCTTCGGTCAACGGTCAAAGTCAACAGTCAACCTCGATCAACGTGCAAAAATTCCGACATGGTTCGGGACGGGGTGTTACATGGACACTCACTCAGGATAGCATGACAGTTTCTGAGTATGAGCGAAGATTCAGGGAGCAATCAGAGTTCTGCCTTAACTTGATTATCGCTGAGAACAGTAAGAAGAAGAGGTTTCTTGATGGTTTGAGCAAGCCTATGGCACTAAGCATCTTTGGTGCCATTCACCCCATGATCAGTTTATGAGAGATGTTGCCTTGGAGGTAAAAGGACAAACCTTGATGCACAAGTCTAAAAGCCGATCTTTTGGATGGCATGTCTTTGGAGACCCATAGCTAGCGATCGTCTAAAAGAAACAACTTTAATTCAAGATTATTGAATGGTGGAAAATTTAAAGGAGACAGACATAGCCCAAGGACAGTAGACCCCAGAGAAGTGACCCACTTAGGGGGCATTTGGTATGCACGATAGGTCCAGACCTGACTGGATCGGACAGGACAGGTCCGTATTAGACATGATAGAATAGTATAGTCCTATGTTTGGCATAGTTTCAGACTGAATAATGGACTAGTTATCCCATGTTTGGTACAAAACTGGACTGGACTAGACTATTTTATAATTATTTTAAAAATTATTTTAAAAAATGAAAAAATTAAATAATATATTTACTGTTAAAAAAATATTATATTTAATTAAAGTTGTAAATTTATATATTTATATTTACATACAAAATTTTAATTTTTTCTTACATCCCCAAATTCTATTAATATATAATTATAAAATTAAATTAAAATTAAATTATAATATAGTATTTCATAAATAACAATTAATTAAAAATAAAAATAATTTAATGGTATTTATAACTAGAATTATAAATATTATATATTTTGATCATAAGACAATTGTAATTTTTTTTTTAATCCACAAATTACATTAATAAATTGTTTTGTGTGCTTCACATTTTGCCCTCTAAAGTAGCAGTGAAATATAAAAATGCAGCCATCACTTTGCTATATAAAACCATAAGTTTATCTCATGAGCCAAAAATGAGATAAAGAATTAATTTCTTACAACCTATCATAAGTAGAGAAGACAAATATACAATAGCAGAAGCTGCTTTCAAACAACTAAGCTGCTCTCATACAACCAAGCATATAAAATCCCAAGTTGATTAACATTGTTTTACTGCAACACTATACTGGACTTTTTAAAGTTCCTGACAAAGAAAAACAATCTAGTAGGTTATAAGAGCTGATCCACTACAGCGAACATCAGAAGTATCAAATATCCTTTGCCTTGGAGACAATGTTACGATTCCAGCAACATGAAAATCAACATTAACGATAGCTTTTCTCTTCTAAGTAGCTTTTCTCTTCTAAGCTTCTAAACTCGTTTTTTCCTCTAAAACCTCAGTGATGGGACTCAAAGGCTTTGCTTCCTTTAGGCGGTGGGACACCATTGCTTGAGCTTTAGCTACCACTATTGCATCATCATCTGTAGCATACAGGATCTTCTTTACAGCTTCAACAGCTTGTAGTTAAATAGAAATCATATAATATCACCACCATGCAATAGTCTTTTAAAAACATAACTTCTTATTTTAACATTTTATCATATCTGTATCAACTTTTTCATCACCAAATTGGTCATTCTATGTGACTTTCATCAGGTTCAGCATAGACAATGGAATCCCATTGCTTTGAATCATAAAGAGAAGCACATAAGGCTAATCAACCACCATTCGTAAGTATTTGGGAGGAACACAAACAAAAGCAAACAAACTAAACTATGAACCAGAAAAATGAGGAAATTTTTTTTTTCAATTGACAGCAATTTCCTCTCTTCTAGCGTTTCAAAGGCATAGAAACTAAAATATGAAATGACATGACTATGAATGAGTATCTATAGAACACATTTCAAACACTAATTATTCAAGTGTCTTTGAAACACCAGACACTAATTTTTCTTCTTTTGCTAAAGCTCAAACACTAGAAAACTAAACTAACTTTAGATTTAATAACAACCAATTTCAATTTTACATAAATCAAGAAACAGAGAAGAAATAACATCTCAGAAGCATTTCATCAAACACATAGCAATCATAGATTACAAAAATTGATTATAACGGAAAAAATTGACTATCTTACCTTCCAAATTCATAGTAGTTTTAGTAGGCTCTCTATATTCAAGAGTTGTAGATGTACACCATAAAATTAAGCCTTCTTCCTCACATATTGAAGCCTTAATTTGTGCAGATAAAGAAATCAAATGAAAAGCAAGAAGAAGAAGATGGCATATAGAAGAAGAAAAAGAAGAAGAAGAAAAATACAGATGAAGAAAAAGAATGCAGAAGAAGAAGAAGACATCAGATCAAAGAAGAAGAAGAAGGAAAATGAACGGGAGACACGAGCAAGAGAGACCATAGCCTTCGATGATTTTCGATTACAAAGCTGACCTAGGGGGAGAGACGGGTTAATTTAATCCTCCTCTAGTGGGACTATTTCACTATAGTGGTCAAGTTATCATGCCCTTCTCAATTTGTTACTACCAAACACCTAACTGGGACATAATCCTATCCAGTTCGGTGAAACAAACAGGCCCTAAGGTTTAGAAAATTGGATAGTGAGCAATGGTAGTGGCCATTTATAGTGATCTGCAGGCTATGGTAGTTTCCGCTCTACACGTAGCTTATGTGGCAAGTTTCAAAATGGACCATGCCAGCGAAATGAATCATGTTTTCATCATAGGTAGTTGGACTACTTTAAAAAGGATTGCCCCTATAGAGGACATAGGCATGCTAGAGCTTTAAGGTCAGGTGCACAATTTCAGCTGATTGATAGGTACAAAGTACATGATAGATGAACAGGTCAGAAGGGATGACCACTTACTAGGGGTAAGGTATATGCTATGATCAATTAAGAGGCACATATCACCCCGATGTTGTGACAAATACATTATCTATGCTTGGTAGTGTTGGATATATTTTAATGGCTCAAAGACCACATGCTCTTTTGTTTTATGTAAATATGTCGCATAAGTTGGGATGACTCGAGTTCCTTTGGGATGTCACTTGGAAATTTCCAGCTCCACAAGAGGGTTTATTTGACCTAGTCAGATGTTTAAGCGTTGTTATTTTTGTTTCATGGAAATTAAGATCTTAATATTAGAATCTGGTATGGACAAAGTTTGGTTGATGCATTTTGGTGATCTTGTGTGGGACAACTTGTCGAGAACTAAGCTGTAAATTTCATAAGTTGGGTTTGTGCATCTGCTTTTAGGTGATGATTTTAGATCTTGGTTTTGATATTTTGTTTTTTTGGAGATTGAGGGTTTTATGTCAATGATGTTTTATGGATCTAAGGTGGTTGATATTCTTGAGGATAACTTAATCTTCTAAAGAATATGATTTTCAGGGCATAGCTAGAATATAAGAAAATGATGAATGTTTCCTTATGGTTTGAGGATTTAGTAATTAGTTCTTAGTACTTGGTTATGATATTAGAATTAAGATTTAAATTTCTTTATTGCTCGAGGTATGTATTCCTGAAGTTTGTTTGAAATTGGAAGACTTTGAGGTTTCTTCAAGAATGATATTTGAGATGACGAGAGGACCCAGACTTGATCTTTTGGTTTCATATTCTTTGGTGTTGACAATCTTGAGGCTTTATAACCAATCTAAGGCTCTCCATTGGAATAAGTATAACAATTTTTCATTTTATGACTTTGATGAATTTGGTTAAAAGAAAGATGCTTATCGAGGTTAAGAAAATTGGATAATCAATGAGGAACATAGATCTTATAATTGAAAGTACTGGAAGAACAATCTTATTTTTAACTTTGTGATACTGGTATTTGTTTTGAGAAAATTAGATTTAAATTATAAACTTTTGTTTTGATTTGTTGGATGGATTTTTGAGAAAATTATGAGTTGTTACTTATGCATCTAGGTAGTTGAAGAAGCACAATTTGATTTATTCGACTAATGATTTAGGGCTTGCTGTAGTGATCTTTATATTGAAGGCTTGGACGCACTACTCTTATGGAGTTGCTTGTCGGATCTTTACCATTCATAAGAGCCTTAAATATTTGTTTACTCAGAAGGAGTTGAACTTAAGGTAAAGGAGATAGATAAGGTTGCTCAAGAATTGTGATTGCATTAAATTCGTGGATGCATACTTCGTGAGAACCTTTTTGCTACCTTTTTGACTACGACCAGTACTTATGGATTGTGTTCTTAAAGCCCAATTTGAAGACCCTTACTTGATGAGTATGAGAAGGAAAGTTAAACAAAGGGGAAAGCCAAATTTGGCTATTAGAGGCAATTAAGCCTTGGTGATTGGTTCTAGGCACTATTTTTCTAGCTAATGAAGAGTTAAAAAGGTAAATTTTGGAGAAAGCCCATAATTCTGCTTATGCTATGCACCTTGGTAGTACTAAGATGTACCGTACCATGAAAGAGTATTATTGGTGGACAGGGATGAAGAGAGAAGTTACTGAATATATACCCAAGTGTTTCATTTACCAGCAAGTGAATGTAGAAAGACAAAAGCCTTCTAGACTTCTACAACCCTTACCCATCCCAGAATGGAAATGTGAATGCATTACAATGGATTTTCTATTCAATCTTCCCCCCATAGTTCAGAGACATGATGGTATTTGGGTAATAGTGGATCGACTCACCAAGTCCACACATTTCCTAGCTATTCATGGGAGATTTTCTCCTTAAAAGTTAATGGAACTCTTTATGAATCATATAGTGAGTTTGCATGGGGTGCTAGTATCGATTATATCTGACAGAGATCCACGATTCACTTCGAGGATTTTGGCGAAGATTAATGAAAAAACTAGGTGTCAAGTTGAAATTGAGAATTGCTTTTCACCCTTAAACTGATGGATAGTCTGAGAAGACTGTTCAGACCTTAGAGGACATGTTGAGGTCATGTGTATTACAATTTAAGGGAAATTGGAATGAGTATCTACCTTTGGCGGAGTTCACCTACAACAACAGTTATCACTCAATCATTTAGATGTCACCTTATCATGCATTATATGGGAAACAAAGTCAAACTCCATTATGTTGAAATAAGATGGGTGAAAGAAAACTTCTAGGCCTTGAGATTGTATAAGCAACAATGTACAAGGTCAATATTATATGAGCCAAGTTGAAAACAGCACAGGACAGGCAAAAGAACTATGCAGATGTGCATAGGAATGATCTTGAGATCTTGAGTTTGAGGTTAGTGATCAAGTATTCCTAAAACTCTCTCCTTGGATAGGCGTAGTACACTTTGAAAACCGAGGGAAGCTAAGTTGATACGAACCTAGGTCGACACGCACCTAAACCCGTATTATATTAGCCCAAATCTCAATTAAGTTCATATTTTAATGGATTGACCTCAATTCCTAACCAACTTGTTATTAGAAACCTTGGTATAATGAAGACCCCACAATAGGCGATGGATATCCTATTGATAAGCCAAAGCTAAAACACTCACTCTCTAATGGTGTTTTAGGTGTTCAATGAGAACAAAAAGAAATTCAATCTCACAAAATAATTTTGAAACATTATTAAAGGTATGTTCTTCCTAAAAAATAAGCCCTTAAATAGGCTAAGAGAAAACAAAATAAAACCCTAAGTATCTAGGTAAAACCTGCCATGAAAGAATAGGAAACCTAGCTTGGCCGAAATTCACCTCATTTCTTAATCTAATATGGATTAATTAATTTACAATGAAAATAATAAAATAATAACTTTCCTAAACTTATTTTTCCGGCAAATAAATAAATAAATAACCAACTAAAAGACTAATTTCCTAAAACAAAAAGTCAAAATCAAATTAGGAAACTAAAAATACTATCTTTTTTACTAGGCTGTTTTTTACCAATCTTTGACCAATTTAGGCTCCAAATCAGCTTCCATGTGCCTTGTAGGATGCCAAATAGGATTATCATAGAGTCCCACACGTTGCCCTTGCTTGGATCAAAGAGAAGATGGCAATTCAACAAAATATAATAAAGCCAGCAACAAAATACAATAAAGCCGGCCAAAACTCCTCCTATGCACACAAGCCCATTTTGTTTACCTTTGATGCTACCTTGACTTGATTCCATTACCTCTTAGAGATATTCATTGAATCCATGAAGAATTGGAACCATTTGTTGCTGCCCGGAGTCCATATTTGCACGAAAACAGTTAGCTGGATCTGTATTGGCTTCCACCACTTGTATGCGCAAAACAGGCCTAGTACCTTTGGGTATGGACAAGCCCTTTTGAGAATGAATTACTCCCTGTATAAAGGCAGCCAGGTTATCCTTAAATCTCTTGGCTTGAGCCCAAGTGATCGGCCCGGTCTTCATCCATATTGAGTTAGCACCCTAGCGGGTACTCGGTTGTGCAGGTTCAGGCAGATTCTCATTATAAGTCCTCACTACATAGGACCTTATGAGATAGTTAAGAGGATAGGTCCAGTGGTTTATAGGTTAGACTTTCCAGAGGAGCTTTCTCAAATCCATGATGTATTTCACATCTCCAAACTCTGCAAACATATCTCGAATCCATCACATGTATTGGAGACACACGAGATTGAGTTGAGGGACAGCTTATTTTATGAGGAGCAGCCAATGTAGATTCTAAGTAGGAAGGAGAAAAAACTTTGCAAAGCGACCACACCCTTATTGAAGGTTCTTTGGAGAAATAACCTAGTCGTGGAAGCGACTTGGGAGTGAAAGGATCAAATGCGGAGTTAGTATCCTCACCTCTTTCAAAACTAAGGTATGAATTTTGTGGACAAAATTTTGTTTAGGGGGGTAGGTTGTAACAACCATAACAAAATACCCCTGTTGAACAAGTTTGACCAAATTTGACCAAGTAAACAGTATGTGGTGCAAAGTTGACTTTTTCCATGGGACTAATGCACCATTGTGTAGAGGTTGTCGATATGAGTTCATGACTGGTGGCATGCCAAATTCTGAGTTACGGATAAAAGGTTATGGTTTTGTAAATTTTCAAATATTAGTTTTATATCAGTGTCCAAGCCAGTCTCAGATTTTTGTCTGTTAGTGACCCAAGGGTCTATATAAAAGTTGGAAAGCATGCCCATTAGGAAACAAGTTCCAAAATACCCATTTTATTCCCTGAACTCAAGAAATTTCTCTTCAGACCCACTGATCTGAACTTGGCACCACCTATATGCACATGCTAGCCACCCTTATTACCCACATCGAGACGATGTTGCGGGCCAAATTTCAAGCTAAACCACCAGCTGATGTAGCGGGATCGGCCGTTTGAATCTGGCGGTGGCCGTTTGATGTTTTCCAGCCATTTTTTGGCCTTTTTAGGCCAACCCATACACCTCTCCCACCATTTTTGGACGCTCTGAGCTCATTTCCGTGGTCCATTTGCCAAGATTCCTCACCGTTTGAAAGATACATCAACATGGACTTTGTAGAGTATTGTGACAAGTTTTTTGGTCACCAGTGACACTTTTGGACCTAGGTGAGTGCACCATTGCATTTCTTACCTATTGGGCTTTCCATTGGTATAAAGTTTATGAATTTTGGAGGTTATTTGATAATTTTTCCATTTTTGGGTCAAGTAGTTAAATACTAGATAAATTTGGATTGTGTTTGGACAAAATTTGGTCAAATTGGACAAAATTGAAGTTGGATTAGTGAAATTAGATATTATTAAGACCCATTAGATGGTTCAATTTCAAAATATTAGCTTTTGGGTGAAAAATCCCAATTTTGGATACTGGCTCCTAAGGGTATGTGGTATAATTGGACCATTCGGTGTCCAATTTATGTAAATTTTAGTGGTATACCAAACTCCATACCAACAAGCTTCAACTCATCCTTTGCTTCATAACAAACTCCATACCAACAAGCTTCAACTCATCCTTTGCTTCATAACAAACTCCATACCAACAAGCTTCAACTCATCCTTTGCTTCATAACAAACTCCATAATCACTAATGCCCTTAAAATACCTAAGAACTCTTTTGGCACCTCTAAGATACGTTTAGGTGGGTGCTTGCATGTATTTTGAAAGCACACACGTGGCATCCATAATATCTGGCTTAAATGAGCACATATAAAGCAAACTACTAATCAAGGATTGATAAAGAGTAGGATTTACCTTCGATGTACCATCCTCCTTTTGGTACTTCTCTCATTGGATCATTGGAGTGCTCATTGGATTGCATTCTTCAAGAGATCCTTGATGTACTTTTGTTATGATATAAATATTCCTTTTTGGCATTGCATTACTTCCACACCAAGGAAGTAATTCATGAGACCCAACTTGGACATCTCAAACTCCTCCTCAAGTTCATGCCTTAGCTTATCCACATTCCTTGGGTCCTCACCGGTGACCAATAAGTCATCCGCATACAAAGAGACCACTACCATGCTTCCTTCCATCCTCACATACAATGGGGGGTTACTCCGAAAGCCATGTCCAAGCAAGTAGCCATCAATCCTGAAGCATTTCATGGTGGACCTACTTTGATTTTCAACTATTTTCTTAAATTTCATAAACTTTTCAAGAACTTGTGATTTGTGTGTGAGAAAATAAACCCAACACATCCTAGAATTGTCATCAATGAAGGTAAGAAAGTATCTACAACCATTCAAAGAAGACACACTCATAGGACCACACACATCTGAATGAACAAGTTCTAACTTTTCCTTGGCTCTCCATGGACCAAATTTAGGAAATGGTAACCTAGTGGACTTTCTAAGTTGACAAACTTTCCAAACATTTTTCACATCATCAATCAAGGGCTTATCATTCACCAAAGCATTTGTATTCTTCATTGCACCATAACTAGAGTGACCAAGCCTTTTATGCTAAAGTTGAAAAATGGGCTTAACTTTGCTTCTCAAAGCTTGTTCACTATATAGTAAATTCAACCTATAGCTTTTATCTTTCAAGGCAACTTTAAACACCTCATTTCCAAAAGCATCAGATATCAAACAACCATCAAAACCAAAATTCAAAACATATCCCTTTTCAACCAATTGGGTAACATTCAACAATTTTTCACACAATGAAAGCACATATAGAACATTTTGGATAAGTTTTGTACCTTTATTGGTGATCAAACGATCTTTCATTTTCCTTCTACATCTATGAAGCTTCCATTCCCAATCTTTACCCTTGTATTGTAGGATCGGTTAAGCTCCACAAAGTTGGATTCTTCAAAAGTCATGTGATATGAGCAACCACTATCTACCAACCAACTAAGACCACTACTTGTAGCTTTAAGGCATGTAGCCACAAATAAAGTCTTAGCCTCCTCATTTACCACATTTGCTTGTTGCCATCCTTGCTTGCATACTTTGCCAACATGTCCTCTTTGCCCACATTTGTCACAAGTTGCTTTCGATCTCCAAAAACACTTGTTTGATGCATGTCCATGCTTCTTGCAATAGGGGCATGGTGGATAACCTCCATAGTTTTGTCATTGTCCTCCTTGTTGTTTCCTTGCATTGTTGTTGTTAACACATTTATCCTTGTTGTTGTTCTTTTTGCTTTGACTAGACATAAAAGCACTTTCCAAAGACTCCTCCTTCCTTATGGTTCTTCTTTGTTCGATCGCTTGGAGGGCATTGATAAGCTCACTCAAGGTAATCTCACTAAGATTCCTTGATTCCTCAAGGGAAGAAATCTTAGCTTCAAACTTTTTAGGTAAGCTCACCAATACCTTTTCTACAACCCTTTAGTCGGTCAATGGCTCTCTGAGGACTCTAATTTAGTTCACAACCTTTAGTAGTCTATCGATGAAGTCCTTAACTAACTCATTTTCTTTCATTCTAATTGTTTCAAACTCTCTTCTTAAGTTCAGAACTTGCATTTGTTTAGTCCTAGTGTTTTCTTGAAATTCTTCTTGCAACTTTAATCAAACTTCTCTAGCACTTGTACAAGACATGATTCTAGTGAAGATGGAGTCACTGACCGAAGAATGAAGGGCTGTTGAGGCCTTGAATCCTTTGGCTATCTCGGTCTAATGTGTAAGTCTTTATGCTTGTGTGGCATTTGCTCTCAACTCCTCAACTTCATAACCTTCTTCCATCACATCCCAAAGTCCAAAGGCTTGTAGGTAGGCTTTCATCTTTATACTCCAAATGGAGTAGTTTTTGCCCTCAAATTTTAGATGAATGGGTGGTACGAAACTTTGAGACGCCGTGACACAAAACCGGATTTTGAAGAAAACAACTCTTGGGTTGGATTTTTGGGTGAGTTTTCTAGCTAGATTTTCATACCACTTCAAACCAAAAGTGAAAGGAATGAAATGGGGGGTTCTCTGACAAGAAAATAGGCTAGAAAGAAAGCTCACAAGGTCCTTCAATGGTTCAAACAAAGCTCTGATACCATGTTCGAGTTTGGTGTGGTTTTTGGATTCACTTGGCCAAAGTGTTGTGAGTTTCTGTGGTGAAGACACTCACAACAACTTCACATCATTCCGCCTCCGTGGGTTGAAGGGAAAAGGAATCCATGATGCCTTCATAGACGATGACCTCAAAAGGGGAAAAGATATTTGTGAAGAACTTCTTAAAACAGTAGAAGAGTCAAGTTGTTCAATTATCATTCTCTCAAGAAACTATGCTAATTCACCATGGTGCTTGAAAGACCTTGCCAAGATTCTTGATTGCAGGAACACCATGGAGCATATTGTTTTTACCAATTTTTTTTCTTGTTGAACTAACTCATGTGTAAAACAATAATGGAGCATTTGGATAAGCATTTAATGAACTTAAAGAAAAGAAGGAAAAGCAAAAAGCATAAGTGATAGAAAATGAAAGAGAAATCATGGAGAAAGAGCTGCAAAGATGGGAAGATGCGCTAACACAAGTAGGCGGAACTTTTGGATTCCCTTTGATTGAAAGGTAAAGAATCTCTTTTTCTTTTTCTGTCTTAAATTTTTCATAAAAATAACTCTTCATTTTTTTTAATTGTATTTTTTGAATCAATCTTATAGATCTTGATTCACTCTTAACTAAATTTAGTTTCTGGCTAGCTTTAGCTAAAATTAAAAGTACATACATGTTAGATCTGATTGTATTATTATTATTATTATTATTATTATTATTTTCTAGATCTGGATGGTTTTTGAGTGAAAGTTAAAAGAATAATATAAAAATAGTCACCTTCTTGATTATAGCCTATTAGTTTTATTTCATTTTTTGTGAGTAAAATTTAAATAGATATATCTTGATAAATTTACTTTACCTCATGTTTTGTATGCAGCTGGCTTTCACTTGAAATAATGAAAAAAATATATTATTATGTGATCTGATTGTAAAATGGCGATAAATTTGTATATGTCTCTTTAGTATTTTTCAAATGGCTCATAGTCTTTAAAATAAATAAATAACTCATAGTTGCCATGTCACTATACATATTAATTAAAACCAAAATCTAATAAGTGCTGAAATGAAAATTTATAGGACTTGCCATATTATTTAGGATTTGGGAGTTCTAAATTTGGGATGTTTAGGATACCTATTGTAACTTTTTTTTTCCTCAACTACTTCTCAGTATACAAATTAAAAATGGCAAAAAACATGTCAGATCCAATATTTGAGAGACAAATTTTGGAAAAAAAAAAAATCAGATAAAACTT
Source organism: Ziziphus jujuba (assembly GCF_031755915.1). Lineage (NCBI taxonomy): Eukaryota > Viridiplantae > Streptophyta > Magnoliopsida > Rosales > Rhamnaceae > Ziziphus > Ziziphus jujuba. The sequence goes on along the minus strand of NC_083381.1, from coordinate 3,932,530 downwards.
TAAAAATATAGATAACTCTTCAAATTGTTTCAATCATTTTATGCATATAAAAATCAGTTGTTAATTATTTAAAGGGCAAAGATTAAAAATACAATAGCAGCCTATATGAGTGTAGTGAACTAACATGTCTATTCTCTAATCCAGGATCATATACTAAAATTCTCTTGTTCGTCTTTTTAGCGCATGTATGCACTTATTAGTGCTTATAGGTTGTTACTAGACTTTTAACTTAAGATTGAACCCTTCCCTTTCTCATTTAGAAATCTAGCATTCATCAAGACAAAGACTGAGCTTAGGCACTTATCGAAGGAGAACAAGAGGAAGCGTGGGAGGCACGGTAAAAAAACCTTTGACTTTGTTGGTTGAGTGAAGTTATGGTAGTTCAATCTATAAAGGAAGGAAAATTTATCGTACTTAACAGTGGCTCTTTACTCCCTCAAGACTTGCTTCTTATTTTTCTTTCACCCTTCACCCCCTTTTATGTCAATAGGGAGTTACAAGCTCGGTCGAAAAAAGAATCAAATTGGGTTGAGAGAAGTTTATGAATCGAGTACCCAAAAAAAAAAAAAAAATCGTTAATATAAATGGGCAAGGCAAGTGTGCTTGCTTGATTATATTATTAGTCAAGGATCGTGCAACTCTTACTATATATATATATATATTTATATATATTTTAGTTTTATTGTGTATATATATACATATAGATTTCATGAGTCAAATTATATCATGTTGACCTTATAAATTTAACATCATGACCTTCGTTATAAACTTTTAGAATATCGTTTCAAAGGTATTTGCAAAATACTTTAATGACCTATTTAGATCATGTGAACTATTGAAATCCAATTTAGATAAACTGAAACAATATATAGCTCTATATAAGCTAGTAATACATTTTGAAATCTCAACCGTGAAGCCAAGAGCTGATTAAAAAAAAAAAAAATACTGTTTTAATATTAAGGTGACCTAATGTAAGCTTGATTGATATATTGTACTACATAGTAGTCTATGATCAATCTGGTACACTCTAAAATACAGTATTAATGTTATCTTTTAAAATTTTTTATATAAAAAGAGTTACATTCTATTTTTCTTTGAATTATGAAGGATAATGAAGCAAAATTTATCAATGAGTTAGTTTTAAAGGTATCAAGAGAATATGTTATTTTGCCAAACATTTCTGAGGACTCATTTGGAATGCTTTTAAGCATGGAGAAGATGATTTCATATGTTTATAAGCCAATATTACATTTTAAATATAAGCTAGTAATACATTTTGAAATCTTAATCCTAAAGCGATCCAAGAGTTAAGTAACAAAAAAAAAAAAAATACAGTTTTAATATTAAGGTGACCTAATGTGAGCGTGATCGATATATTGTACTACATAATAGTCTATGATTGACATGGAACACACTAAAATACAATATTAATGTTATCTTTTAAAATTTTTAATATAAATCTCTGGTGTTATATTCTATTTTTATTTGAATTATGAAAGATAATGAAGCAAAATTTATCGATGAGTTAGTTTTAAAGGTATCAAGGGAATATGTTATTTCGCCAAACATTTCTGAGGGCCTATTTGGAATGCTTTTACGCATGGAGAGGATGATTTCAAATGTTTATAAGCCAATATTACATTTTAAAATCTTAACCATTCAAAGGATTCAAGAATTGATTAGAAAAAAGTTACAGCAGTTTTAACATTGAGGTGATCAATGTGTGCCTAATCGATGATTGTCTTTCAAAGTTATAGCAGTTTTAACATTGATTTCAAAGTCTATCTTGTGGACAAAACATTCTACATAATTGACTATAACTTGTTGAAGTGTGGCAATTTTGCCACTTGATGGTGCATGTCACCGGCTAGCATGCACACCTTGGTATCAAATCCTTTCCTTTTATGAGTTTATATTTTTTTTTGTATGTTTTTAATTTATGCAAAGTATATTTTGATAATGTTTTGTGCCTAAGTTATGTATGCAAAAGTATAGGCAAAATTATGCACAAAAGAGTAGGAATGTTATGCTTGAAATGCCTATGGTGCTGGATTCATAATTTCCAGCAACATAGTTCTACTATTTATCTTATATCTCAGGTTGCAAATGGAGTTTTGGGCTGAAATTTTGAGGGATGTCTACAGACATATATAGAAGACTATGGTTCAAATGTCAGGTCCAAATGACATGGGAAAGTCCATTTTCTATTCCAAACAGATTGCTGTATCTGATGGGCCCAGTATGCAGAGTATGGGTCAGTTTTGGAGCTGTTTGGCCCATGATCCGGTTCCAGAACATTCCTAGCTCTTGGAACAATATTTATTGATGACCAAGGATACTTCAAACCAAGTTTCATAAGCAGATACAAAGGGGAACTAAGTAGGTGAAGCTAGTTTGGTTGTTTACCCAAACTAGTTAAACAATAGGAACTTAGTTCAAACCATGTGCCACTTTTTACTATATTTGGAATAGACATGTTGCAGCTGGTTTTTGACTCTTTTGTGTATGAAAAGTTAGGTGTTGACCATTTTATTTTTTAAATTTCAAATACTTTACTCATTTTGTAAGCTCACATGCTTGGCATGTGTGAACTAGTTGTAATTTCAAGCTTATATTGTAAAATGAATGAAATGGCTATTGATCCAAGCCTTATTTTCAAAAGCCAACGTGTTCCTCTTCTTCTTATCCCTTCTTCAACACCTTAGAACACTTTAGGAACCCTAAAAACCAGAAAACACCATAACCAAAACCTAAAAACACAACTCACACACAACCATTCCCAAGAGCATCACCAAAAGCTTGCTTGTTGCTAACACTTCAAGCTAGCTTGCTCTTGGTCATAACCTTCTCACCCCAACAAAGTGGTATCAGAGCAAGGCACATTTTTGTGAGATTTGTGAGGTTTTTGGGCTGGTTCGTTCCTTGAGAGTGAAGAGATACTTGAAATCACAAATATATTTTCATATTCCTTCATACTAGAAAGCAACATTCACATGGCTTCTTCAAGTTTTTCAACTCCTTCTCCTCCTATCTTCAATGGGGAGAACTACAACATTTGGAGTATCAAGATGCAAGCCTACTTGAAGGCTTATGGTCTTTGGGAGGTCACCATAAATCCCCAAGAACCCGAGCCTTTGAGACAAGGGGCAACGGTCAACCAAATCAAGCACCATGAGGAGGAATTGGCTAAAGGTTTCAAGGCTCTCACCGCCATTCATTCTTGTATTAGTGATACCATTTTCACAAGGATAATGGCATGTGAGAGTGCCAAAGAAGCTTGGGACAAACTTCGAGATGAGTTCCAAGGAAGTGCAAGGACAAGGCAAATGCAAATCCTTAACCTAAGCAGGGAGTTTGAGACCATCAAGATGAAAGACAAAGAAACGGTTAAGGAGTTCACCACAAGGCTTCTTAATGTGGTGAATCAAATTAGGGTGCTAGGTGAAAGATTAAGTGACCAAAGGATTGTAGAGAAGGTGTTGGTCTCCTTGCCCGAGAGGTTTGAAGCTAAGATATCTTCATTGGAGGAGTCAAGGAACCTAAATGAAATTTCCTTGACCGAGTTGGTGAATGCCTTGCAAGCTACGGAGCAAAGGAGGAGGATTAGACATGAAGAATCAATGGAGGCTGCATTTGTGTCTAAACAACATCAAAAGACACAAAATCAAAAGAAGAACAAGCTTAAAGTCATAAAGGAGAAAGGTGAAACTAGCAAACCCGAGAGGAAGTCCTATGAACCTTGTCACCATTGCAAGAAGAAAGGTCATCATCCAAGAGGGTGTTGGTGGAGGCCGGATGCATTTTGCCATAAATGCCAACAAAAGGGTCATGTGGAGAGAGTATGCAAGGCAAACAAGAAAGATAAGCAACAAGCAAATGTTGCTAAAGATAATGCAAGTGATAGTGAATCCGAAGAGTTGTTTGTTGCTACTTGTTTTAGTAGCATCAAGAATGATGAAGGATGGATCATTGATAGTGGAGCAACACACCATATGTCTCACAAGCATGAGTGGTTCACAAACTTGGATAGGAGCAGCCACAACAAAGTCAAAATTGGAAATGGAGCCTTGATGGAAGTGAAAGGCAAAGGAGATGTGGTGATACACACCACCAAAGGTATCAAAACTATCCATGATGTTCTCTATGTACCTTCTTTATGTGAGAACTTACTTAGTGTAGGTCAAATGCTTGAAAACAAATATGCATTACACTTCTCAAACATGACATGCACTATAGTTGATCCACATGGAAATAAATTAATGTGTGTTGGAATGAAGAACAAGAATTTTAGGTTGAATATGGATGAAAATGGTGCATCGGTTGCATTGAACACCAAAGTTGAGAACACCTCTCAACTTTGGCATAAAAGACTAGGCCATGCTAGCTTTAAGTCATTGGTAGGCACACATGAACTTGTTAGAGACATGCCATTGGTGGAGAAGCAAGAACATGTGTGTGAAGTGTGTCAAAAAGGAAAGCATACTAGGCTAGCATTTCAATCTTGTTCTTGGAGATCAAAGGAGAAGCTAGGACTTATACATTCGGATATTTGTGGTCCTATGAGTGTTCCATCCTTAAATGGCAACAAGTATTTCATAACTTTCATTGATGATTACTCAAGAATGTGTTGGGTGTATTTCCTTGAAAGAAAATCACAAGCTTTGGAGAAGTTTGTAGAATTTATGAAGTTAGTGCAAAATCAATCCGGTTGCACTATAAAGGTGTTAAGGACGGACAATGGTGGGGAATACACAAGTGAGGCTTTCAAACAACTTTGTAAGGATCATGGTATAGTTCATCAATTCACTACACCATACACACCACAACAAAATGGTGTATGTGAAAGGAAAAACCGTACCATCATGGAGATGGCTAGATGTTTGTTGTTTGAAAGTGGCTTGCCAAAGAAGTTTTGGGCTGAAGGAGTTAATACATCCATCTACATCCAAAATAGGCTTTACTCCAAGTCTTTGAGGAGTAAAACCCCATTTGAGCTTTGGTTTGGATATAAGCCTTCTCTTGATTATCTAAGGGTATTTGGAAGCATTTGTTACATCCTAGTACCACAAGAGAAGAGAGGAAAGCTTGATGAAAGGTCACAAGTTGGTGTTTTGGTTGGCTATAGTGATGTGACCAAGGGATATAGAGTGTATAACTTGGAAACCAAGAAACTTGTGATAAGTAGAGATGTGAAAGTTGAAGAGGAAGCTAAATGGGTTTGTAGTAAGGAGGAGTTGGCTAGTATGGATGAAGACAATCGGCGTGAAGCTCATGATAATGATGAGGAACAAGGAAATGATGAAGGTGCTGCCCATGATGATGAATATGATGAGAATGAGCTAGAAATCTCCATAGGGGCTGATTTGGAGATTGGTGATGGTGTGAGAGGCACAAGACCTCTTAATGAGATTTATGAAAGGTTTAATGTGGCATTGAGTGATCCAATCAATGTCCATGAGGCTATGGTAAGAAAAGAGTGGAGACAAGCCATGCAAGATGAAATCGATGTGATAAACAAGAATGACACTTGGAGCTTGGTAACAAAACCGAAGGGAAAGAATGCTATTGGGGTGAAGTGGATCTTTAGGACCAAGTACAATCCGGATGGGTCCATAAATAAGCACAAGGCAAGGCTTGTTGTCAAAGGATATGCACAACAAGCCGGTGTGGATTATGGAGAGACTTTTGCACCGGTTGCAAGGATGGAAACCATAAGACTTCTTCTTGCAATTTCGGCACAAAAGTCTTGTTTAGTATATCACCTTGATGTGAAGTCAGCCTTCTTGAATGGAATATTGAAGGAGGAGGTCTATGTTGTGCAACCCGAAGGTTTTGTGAAGAAAGGAAGTGAAGAGAAGGTATACAAGCTACACAAGGCCTTGTATGGCCTTAAACAAGCTCCTAGGGCATGGTATGCCAAGATAGATGGTATTTTGACAAAGCATGGATTTAGGAGGAGTCCTAATGAGCCTACATTGTATATTAGGACTCATGGTTGCATGGTGTTGGTGTCTCTTTATGTTGATGACCTCCTAGTGACCGGTGGTAATGAGAAAGAAGTGAGCAATTTCAAAAGTGAGCTAGAATTGAACTTTGAGATGTCTAGCCTTGGAGAGATGAAATACTTTCTTGGAATTGAAGTTGTCCAATCATCCAAGGGCATCTTCATATCTCAAGAAAGCTATGTGAAGGAGTTGCTCAAGAAGTTTGACATGGAGGATTGTAATAGCGTTGCCACACCTATGAATGAAGGCACCAAGTTGGTGAAGGATGATGATTCTCCAAAGGTAAATCCTTCCATCTATAGAAGTTTAATTGGTAGCATTTTATATGTATGCTCTACTAGACCAGATATCATGTTTAGTGTGGCTGTTTTGTCAAGATTTATGCATAGTCCATCACAAAATCATCTTAGTTGTGCAAAAAGAATCCTAAGGTATTTGAAAGGAACTAGTGATTTTGGTATATGGTACAAGGATGGCATGAATGAAGGTTTGCTTGGTTATAGTGATAGTGATTGGGCTGGTTCTTTGGATGATAGAAAGAGCACATCGTGCTACATTTACACTCTTGGAAATGGTCATTTCTCATGGAATTCCAAGAAGCAACAAACCGTTGCACAAAGCACCGCGGAAGCCGAGTATATTGCTTGCTCAAGTTGTGCTAATCAAGGTGTTTGGCTTAGGAAATTATTGGAGGACTTGAGCTTGAAGCAAGAGGAAGCCACGGTGATATTGTGTGACAATACTTCAGCAATAGCAATTGCACAAAATCCAGTCCAACATGGGAGGACCAAGCACATACCGGTCAAGTATCATTCCTTAAGGGAATTTGAAGCAAGTGGTGAAGTGAAGTTGGAGTATGTGACTTCCGAGGAGAACTTGGCGGATATCTTCACCAAGCCATTGGGAAAGAAGAGATTTGAGATATTGAGAGGACTTCTCAACGTCTCATACAAAATTGCCAAGGAGGAGTGTTGAAGTGTGGCAATTTTGCCACTTGATGGTGCATGTCACCGGCTAGCATGCACACCTTGGTATCAAATCCTTTCCTTTTATGAGTTTATATTTTTTTTTGTATGTTTTTAATTTATGCAAAGTATATTTTGATAATGTTTTGTGCCTAAGTTATGTATGCAAAAGTATAGGCAAAATTATGCACAAAAGAGTAGGAATGTTATGCTTGAAATGCCTATGGTGCTGGATTCATAATTTCCAGCAACATAGTTCTACTATTTATCTTATATCTCAGGTTGCAAATGGAGTTTTGGGCTGAAATTTTGAGGGATGTCTACAGACATATATAGAAGACTATGGTTCAAATGTCAGGTCCAAATGACATGGGAAAGTCCATTTTCTATTCCAAACAGATTGCTGTATCTGATGGGCCCAGTATGCAGAGTATGGGTCAGTTTTGGAGCTGTTTGGCCCATGATCCGGTTCCAGAACATTCCTAGCTCTTGGAACAATATTTATTGATGACCAAGGATACTTCAAACCAAGTTTCATAAGCAGATACAAAGGGGAACTAAGTAGGTGAAGCTAGTTTGGTTGTTTACCCAAACTAGTTAAACAATAGGAACTTAGTTCAAACCATGTGCCACTTTTTACTATATTTGGAATAGACATGTTGCAGCTGGTTTTTGACTCTTTTGTGTATGAAAAGTTAGGTGTTGACCATTTTATTTTTTAAATTTCAAATACTTTACTCATTTTGTAAGCTCACATGCTTGGCATGTGTGAACTAGTTGTAATTTCAAGCTTATATTGTAAAATGAATGAAATGGCTATTGATCCAAGCCTTATTTTCAAAAGCCAACGTGTTCCTCTTCTTCTTATCCCTTCTTCAACACCTTAGAACACTTTAGGAACCCTAAAAACCAGAAAACACCATAACCAAAACCTAAAAACACAACTCACACACAACCATTCCCAAGAGCATCACCAAAAGCTTGCTTGTTGCTAACACTTCAAGCTAGCTTGCTCTTGGTCATAACCTTCTCACCCCAACATAACTGATATGATACACACTAAAAATAAAATATCAATGTTATTGTAAAATGTTTTGTATTAAAAATATTTAATACTTTTATTGTTACGTAGTACATGCTCAGTTACCACAGTTGTATTTTCATGAAGGGATATAATCAAGCAGAATTTATCGATGAATTTGTTTTAAAGGTATCAAAAGAATATGTTGGTTCTCCAAAAATAATTTTTGATGGCCTATTTGGAATGCATTTACGCATTGAGAAGCTGAAATCATATGTTTATAAATCAAACAATGGCGCTGAGTTTATTGGAATATGTGGGATGGGTGGTGTAGGCAAAACAACAATTGCTAGAACCTTTTATGAATTGGAGTCTTCTCAATTTGAGAGTATTAGCTTTCTTGAAAACGTTAAAGGAAATTATCTAAAGTCCCTTAAAGAACAGCTTCTTTCGGATACTTTGAGGGGAGAATACACAACCAACTGTGGAACTATAAGAAATAGATTATGTCTTAAAAGGGTTCTTATCATTCTTGATGTAGACACTTGGTAATTGCTCATGGAGTGAAAGCAATATACGACGTGGAGCCATTGGATGATGATAAATGCTTGCAACTCCTTACTTGGAAGGCCGGCTTCGAAAAGGATCATCTTCTTTCAGATGAATATAAAAGGTTGTCTCAACGTGTGGTAAACTATGCCAAAGGCCTTCCATTAGCTCTAAATGTCTTGGGTTCCTCTTTACGTGGAAAAGATGAAGAAGAATGGAATGACCGATTGGAAAGACTCAAAAATAACCCCAACGACAAGATTATGGGAGTACTTAAAATAAGTTTTGATGCACTGGAGAACGAAGACAAGAATATATTCCTACTCATTGCTTGCTTTTTCGAGGGAAATGGTCACAAAGATTATGTTACAAGCATACTGAAGAAGTGCAATTTCAATGCAATAATAGGTATAGGAAATGTTAGTAACAAATCTCTCTTGAGCATTAAAGATAACGAAATCTGAGTGCATGATTTATTGCAAGAGATGGGTTGGAAGATTTTGGGGGATAAATCGCTTGCGGAGGACCATGGAAGAAAGATTAAATTGTCGAATGTTACAAATGCCTTACATGTTTTGAAGAGTTGTTTACCCACTCCTGCACAGAAAAATCGGTGGGAAAAAAAAAAAAAAAAAAAGAAGTAAAACTTATATTGATGTGGGAGAGAATGGAGTACTCGAGGAACCTAGTGAGAGTGAAAAGTGTATTCCTTTCCAAACGGCAATGAGGAATCTACAACTGCCTCGCCTATATTATCAAAAATCCCCATTCAATTTCAGGACAATCCTCCTCAACGAAAATTTCTTAATAAGCAAACAAACTATTTATATATATATATAAACGATGGTTTGTTTGCTTTTCACCGTTTCTGGTGAACCAAAAGAACAAAGATTAAAAATTGTTTTCTTCAAGAATCAAACACCTGAAAAGGAGAAGATAAAAGATACCCAAAAGAGAAAAATGAAAGAGGTGGAAAACTCAACGAAAGAAAGCATCAAGAACCAATATTGGAGCCATTGCAATAATATATATATTTGTACACCAGTTGGAAAAATCCGTATTAAGGAGTAAAACAAATCACCGATTAATAATTAAAACCCCAAATCTCATTATATATATATATATATTCAAGTGGAAAACAAGGAGAGAAAACATAAGAATTAATAGTAATACCTCCAGCTAGTTGTCTAACAACTGCTAGAGCCTAATAAAATCCTCCTGATAAACCAAACGGACGCCTGAAGGAGACATATAAGAAGCGGCTATGGTGGCTATGGTGGCCAGTACTCCAGAGCAGCAGAAGAGTTAACTCTATTTTTCCAGTCTCCAAACTAAAACAATATCAGAAAAATGCCAAACTCCGAAGTTGTAATACAGAGGATTTCGAAATTCAAAAGTGTATAAAAGTTTTGAGATGTTTATACTTAAATTTGACAGGATTGCATATAAGTTTAATAGTATTTAATTCAGATTTTAATGGATTTTATAAAAGATTATTAAAATTTTGATATATTCAATTAAGATTTTGTAGAATTTTTTTTAAATATAATGGTATTTAAAAAGTTATTAATTTTAAAAATTGATAGATTTTAATGGATTTGAAAGGATTTTAACAGTGAAATTGTGAAAAAGAATTATCAATATGAAATCTAATCTTAATCTCAAAATTTTCATTAGATTCTCATAAATTTTTTATGAAATCTATAAAATTTCATTACAATTCATGGGAGTCTAATACTACATTGAATTGAATTAATATATTTTAAGCTAAGAAACTTAAATTAATATATTGAAATAAATATTGAATTTGGTTTTCCATTTTTTTTTTTTAAAAGAGCCAATATAAAAATTTGTTGTAGTTGTTTTTTTTTTTTTTTTTTTTTTTTTTTTTTGTTAGATATTTTGTGTAATCTAACTATAATCATGTGACTCACTTACAAAGTTTATTTATACCAATAATAGAACTGGCTTGCTTATTAACCTTTTCAGTAAAGCCCTTGGATATACACTATCTGCAATATTTCAGTTGATCCATTGAATTGAAGGACATGTTTTTTCTAAAAGTTTAATTAACTTATTCTCTGTTTTTATTATTATATTATTGTTATTATTCATTATATATTACATTTATTATTATTCCTATTATTTTTCTATTAATTATTTTGTATATATATATAAATAAATTGGGAATAAGTTACTAGTGAGAATAAAATGATACATATAATTGATATTAGAGTTATGAGGCATAGGCGTCTATAATACCTATACGGTGAAAAACTGAGGGAGAAATGTTAGAGAGCAGCGTGTCCATTAGGTACTACTTCTATCACTTTTTTTTTCTTTTTCTTTTTTTCTGTTTTGTAGATCAAAAAAATTTATTTTATTAATAATTCAATGGCTATGTTTAAAAGGTTACTACATTGTATTTCAAATACAATTCTATAATTGTGTATAGATCCTTGATTTACAATGCTGCAATTGATATATGTTTAATTGTTCATTGTTATGGTAGCACTAACAATTGGTATTAGAGCCAAGATACATAAATCCATAAACTATATCTTTATGTGTATTTTATGTGTTTTGCATTGTGAAAGCATTGGGATTCTATTTTTGCATTGTGATCGATATTGGTTTGAACGAAATTAAATTTTGAATTTTATTAATTGACTTGTTTCGATCTTTTTGGAGCCCTTTAATTGTATAAATATATATATATATATATTATATTTTATGGGAGAATGCGTTTTTTTTTTTTTTTGCACAAAAAAATTGGAAAAATTATTTTTTGCATGAATTCATGACTTGGGCTATGTTGGAAATTGATTTTCGAGTTGAATAGAGTGATTTAGCAACTTCAATTTGGCCTAAAATCATGTGAAATCTGGCAACAGTGCGAAATTCTTGGTCGACAAATTGATGTGTTTAGGCATTGGCCTACTAGCGATTATAAGCCTGTTTGACATTGGAATCACATCACGGGTGTCTAAACGAATCAGATGGCATAAGAATCACAAAAAACGGTGGTCAAAATGTTGAGTATTAGGTGGGTTAACCATATAGGTCTGCGACCCACTTGCTTGGAAAACGCATCAAACTCGACCTAATTGAAGAAAGGGAAGACCTGAACGATACGTCCTGCTGTGTCCTCTGCTAGCATCATCATGATGACATCAGCACGATGTGTCATTTGCTGACGTGAGCAGCTGACGTCAGTAGCTGCTTTATAAAAAAAAATTATTTATATTTACTTATTTATCTTATATGTGGTTTTATTCATTTATTTATTTATTATTATTTTATGAGAAATTATCTCGATTCCCGATTTATTAAATTAAAATGCCCAAGGTTCAAATTGATTATTTTTAGTGAAATTGTTATTGCTTTATGCTATGTTTGATATAGCAGTGAGGATTGGCTAAGTATTTGCCTATCGCAAGACCTGATATGTCCAAACCATAAATTGTCATGAGGCTTAATGCCTAGTTGGTGTAGTGGTGTGGAATTTTAAGTATTCACATGTCGTGAGACTTAATTTGTCTATATCATAAAGTTGTCAATGTAATAGAATTGACATAGTAAATGTAATTTTACTTACTCACCTATAGTGAGGTTTAATTTTATTTAATTTATGGGTGTCAACTTGTCGTTGGCATAGCAGATAGGATGTTAAATATATACCTGTCAAAAAACTTAACTTGCCTATTTTATGAAATTGCCAATGTAACTCATATTTTCTCCCACTTATGAACCAGGGTCCATATGGGTGATTAAACTATCCTATCGGTGGTTTAATTATTTGGTAGGATACTTGGAATGGCAGTGAAAGTTGATTAAATACCATGAATCACAGAATCTGAGTTACCCTGTTGGTGACTTAGTTCAATGCATTTGATTTTGATGATTTTATTGACTGTTTTTATGACATGTATGGGTATCCTTTGTACTATGAGGACCTTAGTGATATTATGAGGTTTGATATGATTGAAGAGGGCTGGGATGATAGTATTTGTATAGTGCTTGTGATGTATTGTATTTTTGTTTTTTGTTATTTCACATTTGATAGCACCCCTAATACTCTGCTTGAATGCCATGATAGAATTGAATAGACTAATTATCAGAGGTGGCAAAAGATTCTAATAATATTTGACCCTTATAAAGCTAGATATGACTTTGAAAATTAGACCACCGGAGATACTAAATATTTATAATATTACTGAGGTTAAATGTTGTATAAGGACTTCAAGCACTTGTATAAGTGTTATATGATGGTTATGGAGAATGACATATATGATTCTATATTTTATATATTATGTTATATAAATATTGTTCATGCCTCTTTGAAATTAGTAGTAAATTTATCAATTTTGATAAATTGAGAAACACCACTATTTGGATTTATTGAACTCTATTGTGTACGGTGGAGTTAATGGTGTGAATGAGTTTATCGTGAAACGTTCCACTTATTATATTGATCTCACGGACAGTGATAAGGAATAGTAAGTTGCCTGAGATTTTATGTGGTATTTTATGGTAAAGTTGGTTTATAAGTTGCTGCTTGTATTAATCTCCTTGTTTTGTTGTTGTTACTCCTTCAGTTGCCCTAGCATATACCAAAATTTGTAATAATTCTTTATATTATGGCTATAGATATTTTTATTACCTTTATTGATAACTTTTCCTATTATGGATATGTTGAGATTAATAGTAAGAAGTTAGACTTTTGGTTGTCTTTAAGGAGTTCAAGATGAAAGTGAAGCTATAGAAGAATAAGAAGTTGAAAGCTATGAGGTTTGACAGGATGATGAATATTATTGTAGATATGACAAGATTGGACAAAATCCAATGTCATTTGTAATTTATTTGTTTGAATGTGTCATTGATATGTAATCTACAATACCACGTACTCTTTAGCAAGTGGCATAGTTCAAAGGAGGAACCACTCTTTTTATGGATATTGTGCAGTGTGTTGGTAAATTTTAATTTACCATTGTTCTTGTGGGTAAAAAGTTGTGCCTAGTTTATACATTTTCTTATGTATGAGGTTGTAAAGCTAAGGTTATGATGTATAATTCCAATATTGAAAAGTTAGAACCTAAAACCTTTAATTATTATTTTTATTGGTTCTTATAAAAAAAAAAAAAAGATCCAGGGTTCTTGATTTCCATGTTCATCTTACACTATCAGGGTCGTTAAGCCAAATATGGCTATTTATTTTGTGAATGTTTTAGTCTTGATGAGAGCAAAGGTCCAAATATTTTTATATTTTAGAGAGGAAAGTGTATTGATTCCCAATGTTGATGTTCTTGTTAGAGATTTTATTGTTTTCAATAATTATGGAACTAGTAGTCATTTAGGATTGAACCCCTTGAGATAGAATGAGATATTCTGGTTGCAGTTAATGCTGATGTTTGTCTTTTGAAAAGGTCACAAAGAGTTCGAAATTTTATTATACCTGATAATTATGAGGTTTTGTTTGCAGGGGCATGAGTTTAACATAAGTGATGAATTGAATCTAGTCACTTATGAGGAAGCCAATAAGTAGTTCAGTGTCTCTTTTTTTGTACAGTTACTTAAAGGTAACAAATCTATTAGGTGCAAACAGGCCTATAAGACCAAGAGAGACTTCAATAGTCAAGTTTACAGGTATAAGCTGGACTTGTTACCCAATAATTTAGTCAGTAATGAGGAAATTAACTATAAAGAGACGTTCTCTTATGTATCCACAAAGGATTCATTTAGAATCATTAAGGCAATTGTGGCTAATTTATTTAGAGTTTTATTCTATGGATGTTAAGACTACTTTCTTAGATGGAATTTTTGTATTCAAACGTGTATATATATATGGTCCAACCAGTATGCTTCCAAGCAATAGGGAATGAAAATTTGCTTTGTAAACTTAAGATATCTATTTATGATCTTAAGTAAACCTCGTACAGTGATATCTAATTTTTGATGAAGTTGTTACCTAAAATGATTTTAGAGAGAATGCAGTTGATCTGTGCATATGTTTAAAGGTCAGTGGGAGCAATTTAATATTTATAGTATTGTATGTTAAAAACATATAATAGCTTTCATTGATACTAATCTATTAACCGAGATAAAACTATTATTATGTAGCCATTTTTTATATTAAGGATCTTAAAGAGGTTTCATGGGTACTAGAAATAAAGATTCTTCGAGACAAGGCTAATTGTGTATTGTAATTGTTTTAGTTAGAGCCTACATTGATAAGATTGTATTAGATTTTCATATGCACAATATTCTCCTACTATGGTTTCGGTGGTATTGGTGAAAAGCTCTCTAGGATTCTATGTCCCGAAAATGAGAGAGTGATAAAAGGGACAAAAGGGACAAATTATAATAGTGCAATATTCTTTTGCATTTAATAATTTGTTGTTCACTCAAGATTGCACACTATTGGATATTATGTTGTGGGTGTGTTCATATAAATGTTTGAGTAGTCCCGGTTATGTATACTATGAAACAGCCAGTTTCGATCTTAAGATCAATGCAACAATACTTTGATGTAGTGGGGTTTTGTGAGCTAATTATAATGACTGTATATTTATAGATGTTTAAACGTTTAACATCGGGAATGTTATTTATCATGGAAGTAGAAGTTATTATATGAATTAGTATTGAACAAACACTTATAGCTTCATTGATTGTAGAAACAGGGTATAGGACATGTTTTGAGACTATGATATATGTTTTTGGGTTCACTTTTGTAATATGGCCAATAATTCTGCAACTGTATCATTTTGGTTAAGGTATCATTTTGTTATGTACAGGCCTCTTATAACATGATGGCAGACCCACTAATAAATGCTAGCCTATAGACTTGTTTGAGAAGCATATATCTCTGTATAGGTATGCAGTAGTTGAGATTGCGATAGCTCGGTTGGAGTTTTATAATCTATAATAATTTCCATGTTGTATATAGTATATATTGAGTATTTCCTTGTGAACAGTATATGTATGTATGTGGATCATTATATTATGATGTTTATTACATATATTGTTGCTCCTTATGCTAATAAGCCTATATGAGACTTTAGTCTCTGTATATATGTGTATATTGATCCACAAGTACGATGGTGAATCCTTACTACTTAGTTTGAGTATGTTGTTATACCCTGTCGACTCGCAATGTGCTTCAATGAAATGTTATCGTATGTTGGGAGATTGCACTCGATAAGGTAAATATCTATCACCTAGACTGAGTTTATGGCATGCAAAATGCTCAGTTGAAATTGTATCTAGTTTTTTTGGAAATTTACTGAGAGAATCTCTACTATTTAGTCTGGTATATTGTTATGACTTGTTGGCATGCTATATGTTTAGATGAAATGGTATGTAGTGAGTTTGTTGTTATTTGTGATGATTATGTAGTCCAAGTGGAAGACTGTGAGACATTTTGTGTGTACGAGCCATAATCATGTGATTCACTTAAAGATATTGTTTATACTAGTAATGGGACTGACTTATTTATTAATCTTTTTAAAAAGAGTTCTTGAGTACACACTTTCTATAATACTTCAGTTGGCCCATTGGACTGAAGGATATGTTTTCTCTAAAGGCCCAATTAACTTATTCCCTATTATTATTATTATTATTATTATGATTCATTATATATTATATTTATTATTATTTCTATTATTTTTTTATTAATTATTTTGTATATATATAAATAAATTGTGAATAAGTCACTAGTGAGAATAATATGATACATACAATTGAGATTAGGGTTATGAGGCATAGGCATATACGATGTCTACTTGGTGAAAACGTAAGGAAAAATATTAGAGAGCAATGTGTTCATCAGGCAGTGCTTTTGTCACTTTGTTTTCTGTTTTACAGACTAAGAATTTATTTTATTTATGATTCAGTTACTGCATTTCAAATGTTAGTACATCATTTTCTAATTACAGTTTTGTAATTGTGTATAAATCCTTAATGTATAGTGCTACAATTTATACATGTTTAATTTTTCGTTATTATGGTAGCACTAACAATTTTTGGAAGTTATCTCTTAGAAAATGTTATTTGATTCGAAGAAATCCCCAATTACAATTTCTTATGCAAACGGCTACAAATTTTTATATTTTGGTTGAAGCAATTTTTATGTGTCAACCCTTCCACACATTATTATTATTATTATTATTATTTTCTTTATGCTGGAAGACCCTTATATTTCAGAATTATTATTTATCTTTATCATTTTTTACAAGATTTTTTAAAATTTCTTTTCTAGCATTAATAGTAACAGTGTGCCCGTGTATCTTAAGCATAGAGGCTGTAATACTCTTAAGTCTTAACTATGGCAGTTGTAATACTCTTAGACCTCATCTCACATGCGAAATGGGATTAAATATAAGAAGGTGAATTCGACTGGATGGACGTATTGGATCATTTCTTTATTATTATTTAGCACTTTCCACAAGAATGACATCCTGAATAATAAGGAATATCTTGTATTCGGATAAAAAATGTTGGACAACACATTACCAAATTCTTTTATCAAATAATACATATTATTGTTTGAAAAATTAATATAACATAAAAATACTAATTCTAATATTTGAATTTTAAATAAATAAGTGAATTATAAGTATGAATCAATATAATATTATTTAAATATGAATCAATATAATATTATTTTATAAACAATTTGGTTCCATTATTGACTTGTTTGGTACCATTATTGACTTGCATAATGATAGCATAAAAGTGAACATGTGCCATGACACATCACATATCCATAAACACCATCAATTGGTTTGTAACTTGCAACTTCTTGCTATAAATTGCAATTAATGGAATCAGCAACTTAATATATGTTAAATAGAATTAGTTAAAATAAACAAATAAAAAAGTTGTCAATTGGATATAATGTTTTTTAGATTTGGGAAAAGTCATTCCAAACTCTTCTTCTTCTTCTTCTTCTTTATTAGTTTTTTATTTTTTTGGTCTAGGACTTGTTTACATGCAGCATACTAAAAGTGCCAACAAAAGGTTCAATAACACCTATGTAATTTTTTCAATTTTTATTATTTTTTAATCATATGGCGTTACTATTTTTCGCTTGCTTTCCAATAATTAGTTTTAATTTTACAAATTTACTTTTTATATTTGTTGTTGTAAATGGATATGATATGGTTTTTATATAATTTTATTTTTCTCAATCTCCAATTAATTAGTGTTGATTTTAAAAGTTTACTCTCTACATTTGTGGTTCTAAATTGATCTGATATGGTTTTTAGGTAATTTTATTTTGCTTGCTCTCTAATTAATTAATGTTGATTTTATATATTTATCTTTCATATTTGTGACCCTCAAATGGATATAATATAGTTTTTAGGTCTTTGTACTATTTTTCTATGCTTACCCTCCAATTAGTGCTAGATTTTACAAATTTGCTTCATATATTTGTGGTTTGAAATGGATATGATACGTTTTTAGATAATTTTATTTTGCTTGCTTTCCAATTAATTAATGTTGGTTTTACATATTCATCCTTCATATTTGTTGCTCTCAAATGGATGTAATATAACATTTAAGTATTTTTTTTATTTAATATCATCACTTATATATATGTGATATTTTTGTTAGGGTTGGTATTCATGAAGAAATTAAGAATTTGTTAGTGCTACCAATCTTTTTCGACTTTCTGATATTTCTTCTTGTTTTAATGCTCCATTCTCATTTTCCAATTTAGAATACTTTTTATATTGTATTTCATTTTATATGCTGAAGTAGTCTAAAGAATGTTTAGGATCGGCATGCATTTTGTATGAGTTCTTTTTCAGACCAAGAATACTAAAAGGATTCTTTTGCATAGTTTGGAGGTTTATTATTCTTTTTGCTATTTCATTTTTGGATATTTGGGAATGGATATCAACTTAGGTTATTTCCCAGAAAAGTAGCTATTACCATTTGGTTCTCTACAGGAAGTATTCCTTTTGCTATTTCCTATGAGTTTTTCCTTTTATAGCAAGTTACTTTAACCCCTTGAATTGCAATCTAAAATTTTCTAATTAAATCCTATTACGTATGCAATAGGGGTGTATAAAGTTATAATAAATCCAATAAAATCAACCAATTCAATCCAACTAAATTAGATTGGATTGAAAAGTTTTAAATCCAAACAAATTGGATTAGTTATTGATTTTGGTATCTAAAAATAACCAATCAAATAAATATATAATATGTTAAAATTTTATTAAATTTAGATGTGATTGTTGGTTTTCTATGATCGTTGGTTGTTTATGATTTAATCCATTTGTACTCTTTTTCTATTATTCTATGTTTTATTTATTTATTTATTTATTTTTGGCTTGAACTATATTTTATGTTTTATGTTTTATGTGAATTACAACTGTAGGTGCTTTTGATATTGGCAAGATGTAGAAAGTCAGTTACCAGTCAAAGAGCACCCAACTCTAACTAAATAAACTTACAATATTTTTCCTTTTCAAATACTTAATCCTTGTTTTTTGTGAAAGCATTAAACATAAAAAGTAAATTCATAATCTCCTATTTACATTATTCCAAATTTTTAATAGCAATCATGACATTGAACAACTATATTTTTTCTTTAACAATGTGAACATGAAATTTTTGATTTGTTATAACTAGAGATGTTACCAATTTTAGATTGGTTCTTTCAAATAGGAAATCTTGGTGTTCGAAAAAAAAATCAAATTAAATAATATTGCTAAAGTTTTTTAAATTATAAGATGTGAGCTACAACTAAATATGATATAAGAAAGTTATTGAGCACAAAATTTATGTGTTGGTATAATTAATATTTGTAATATCAATTTAACATAGTTATTGACTCAGACAAAAGCGAGGCATGTCAAACACACCTAATGTGAGAGTTACATGCACCTTGCATTTGGTTGTAATCACTAAGCTGAGTTCATCCAGGGTTATTAGTCAAGCCCATGGTCACTTGCGTGGATTTATATCTTTGCATTGTAAGAAATAGTGTCATTATGATTACTTGCATGTTTCAATGTATATTCCTACTAGGATGAAAATGACTAAATAAGTTCTTTAGAGGGGATGGCTGGTCGACGAGGTGTTGGGCTAAACCACCAGCATAGGTAAGAACTTTTAATAGCATGCTTGTAAACCACTCTACTGTTCTCTCCTCCGAGACACAATAAAATGAGTACTTTTATTCAATCGTGTTGTTGCCTTATGTGTTTGCCTTTTTTACTATCGATTATTGTTATTTGCTTTGTTGCTTGTTTGGTACTTGCATAATACTAATATTGTGTGGGCTGTTTGTTTGCGAGGAACACTAACGGTTGGCTTCCTACCCGCGAAGCGCTAGTAAGCACCGCACGATCCATTTTGCACACCCAAAGGAGTGGAATCGTGATAGTTAATATCAAAGTGCGATTGCAAGTTAAATCACAGAGATGCCAATGATGACGAATGAGATGCGATTTGATGCCATCCATCAGCAGCTCAATGAGCTCGCTGGGATTGTGGATGCACATGTCAAAGGCCACAACTGGCATGAGGTCTTTGAAAGGTGGAGATGATTGATAACTTAGCAAGTCAAATGAGAGCACTCAAAAGGAAACAAAACTTGTGGGGGCCTTTCGAGCTCAACTATGAGCAAGCAAGATGGAGTTGTGGAAGAGGCAATAATAAGTCTATTGACTACTGTGACCGACTTGATAGAAGACTTCCAAGCCACCATAGAGGCATTCAAAATTTAGATGGGACAGATGAATACCAAACTCACTTTCACTATGCGGGTAGTGGAGAACCAACCTGCTACCCCGATGGGAGTGGAGTACGGGTAACTCAAAGTGCCCAAGCCTCAGGCATATGGAGGTGCGCATGATGCAAAAGAGCTTAAAAACTTTATGCTCGACATGGAATAATACTTTCGAGCAGTGAAACCTGATTTAAAGGAAATGAAGGTGACAATGGCCACAATGTACCTAACAAACAATGCAAAATTGTGATGGCGGTCCAAATATGAGGACATTAAGAACAAAAAATGCATTATTGACACATGGGACCAATTGCAGAAGGAACTCAAAAACCAATTCCTTCTCGAGAATGTAGATTACATTGCCCGTCTGCATTTAAGAGAGTTGAGACAAACTAGCAATGTGAGAGAGTACTTGAAGGCATTCTCAGCACTCATGCTAGACATCTGTAATATGTCAAAAAAGGACAAGATCTTTTACTTCTTGGAAGGTTTGAAACCTTGGGCCAGGACAGAGCTTCAACGACAAAGGGTGTAGGATCTAGCTTAAGCGCTAGGGGCAGCAACATGCTTAATGGATTATTCGACAGAAATCCCTAACAATAGGAGACCCCAACTTCCTCCATCAAATACCAACAGTGGTAGGTTCGTTAAGCCTACCAATTTCGTAAAACATAGGGGAGGTGACAACAGGAAACCCCTCAGCATGAGAGACCATTCATCTCGGACTTTCAATGCATTTAGGACCAAATCTAGACTTATGGTGTGTTTCTTATGTAATGGTCCACATAGAGTTGTTGAGTGTTCTCATAGAACTGCCCTCAATTCCTTACAAGCTTTTATTCGCACACAAGAGCCCATGAAAGTGCAAGAGGAAACAATCGAAGCAAGAGAAGATAGTGCCCAGGTTGGGGCACTAAGATTCTTGAATGCCCTCAATAAGCAGGCTGTTCAAGCCAAGAAGATCGATGAGAAAAGTCTAATGTTCGCGGATGCGATGATTAATGGGAAGGTCGCGAAGAGCGTGATGGTGGACATGGGTGCCACCCATAACTTTTTCTTAGAAAGTAAAGCTAGCAGATTAGGCTTAAGCCTACACACAAATGCAGGGCAAATAAAGGCTGTGAATTCTAAAGCCTTACCCACAATGGGTTTACCAAAACAAGTGCCTCTTAAGTTGAGATCTTGAGAAGACTGTGTGGACTTAATTGTGGTCCCAATAGACAATTTCGATGTCGTCTTCGGAATGGACTTTCTAATGAAGAAGAAGGCGATCCATATTCTTGCTGCCAATAGCTTGTTGATGATAGGAGAGCAAACTAGAGTGATCCCAGCACAAAGAAAGCAACTAAGTGACTCCAAATTCTTATCGGTGCTATAGTTTAAGAAAGGGTTGAGATGCAAAGAACCTTTTTACGTAGTAATAGTAGTGGCAAAAGAAGGCGAGCCCTCGACATGACGTTGACCACAAAATTGAACTAATGCTTGGAGTGAAACCCCTAGCAAAGGCACCCTATCGAATGGCTTTCCTAGAGATGGCCGAATTGCAGAAACAGATGATGGAACTTTTGGAAGCAGGGTTCATTAGATCTTTAAAGGCACCATACAACACCTCAGTGTTATTTTAAAAAAAGAAAGATGGAAGTCTATGCCTGTGTATAGACTACCAAGTGTTGAACAAAGTCACCGTGTAGAACAAATACCCAATCCTTTTAACTGCGAACTTGTTCGACCAACTTAGTGGTGCTAAATTCTTCACTAAATTAGACTTGAGATCAGGATCTACCAAATGAGAATTACTGAAAGTGATGAGGAAAAAAATACTTGTGTCATGCGATATGGGACTTTCGAGTTCTTCGTGATGCCATTTGCTGTGACCAATGCATCAGCAACATTTTGTACTGTTATAAACCATGCATTCCAAGACTTCTTCGACAAGTTCTTTGTGGTGTATATGGATGATATTGTGATTTTCAGCCCCACCCTTAAAGAGCATGTCGAGCATATTTGATTGGTGTTTCAATGCCTTTGGGAGAATCAATTATTTCTAAAAAAGGAGAAATGTGCTTTGGTAAGAGACGAATTAAATTTTTAGACCACATTACTGAGGAGGGGAAGATCTGCATGGACATGGAGAAAGTGAAAGCGAATGGAAAATTCCTGCCAATGTTAAAGAACTTAGATCATTTTTTGAACCGGCAAACTATCATCGATTTGTGAAAGGATGCTCCAAGAAGTCAACCCCTTTAATGGAACTACTAAAGAAGGATGTGTCATGTGAATGGAACAATGAGTGCCAAATTGCATTTGATGAGTTGAAGGAAGCTATGATGAATGACCCGATCTTAGCACTTCTAGATGTCATGAAACCATTTGAGGTACAAACTGATGCATCAGACTTTACTTTGGTTTGAGTCCTACTTCAAGATGACCACCCCATCACCTATGAAAACAGGAAGCTGTTAAGGGCGGAAAGGAATTAAAATGCCCAAGAGAAAGATATGCTTGCTGTGATTCACTGCTTGAGAACATGGAAACACTAGTTATTGGGTTCAAGAGTCGTCGTAAAGATTGATAACTCAACAGTTAGTGACTTCCTCACGCAGCCAAAACTAACCTCAAAGCAGGCTTGTTGGCATGAATTTATTGCGGAGTTCGACCTTCACTTCAAACATAAGGTGGGACCAATAATCAGGCCGCTAATGCATTGAGTCATAAGATCGAGCTTACAGCATTAAGGATGCTAGCTAACGTGGTAGCCAGCACTATAGCTACCACGATGCAAAAGCTTATAAGACAGCATTTAGGGGGAGAGTCATGCAAACAAAACATCCTAGAATTGTGTAAATAGGGGAAAACATGCCAAGTCAGGGAGGAAAATGGCCTATTGTGGACCAAAGCGGATAGATTGTTCATCCCAAGATCTGGAAATTTGAGAAAGATGCTATTGCAGGAATGTAATGATACCCTATGGGCTAGACATCCGAGATGGCAAAAAACATATGCCTTGATCAAACAAGGGTATTACTAGCCACAAATGCACGAGTAGTTTATGGACTACACCCGAACTAGTCTTGTGTGTCAACAAGACAAAATGGAGAGACAGAAACCACTAGGGTTATTGGAGCCACTTCTTGTCCCTACCCATCCATTGGAGAGTGTAGCACTTGACTTTATCACCAACCTTCCAAAGATCAGAGATCTCTCTAGTATTTTGGTGGTTGTGGACAAATTCTCAAAATATGCAACTTTTACGCCAACCTCAAAGTATGGCATGGGTGAGGCAACCACTCGCCTATTCTTCAAGTTTATAGTAAAGTATTGGGGTGTGCCCCAACATATTGTTAATGATTGGGATGCTAAATTCATAAAGTCTTTCTAGACAAAATTATTTGGGTCCCAGCTTAACATCTCCTCTAGCTATCATCCACAAATAGATGGGCAAACTAAAGATTCGATGGCATGTTGAAGGAATACCTACAACACTTTGTCAATGCCAACCAAACGAATTGGGTGAAACTCCTTAATATAGCCCAATTCTGCTTCAATGGGCAAAAGGGACCCCCCAAGTGCAAATGCCCATTCGAAATAGTTAACGATCAGAAACCCCTGTTGCCACATACAGTCAATAAGTATCAAGGTAAGAATCCAAAGGCCTTTAACTTTACGAAGGAATGGAAGACCAGCATGGAGATAGCCAAAGCCTACTTAGAGAAAGCGGCCAACCAGATGAAGAAATGGGTGGATAAAGAGCAGAAACCTTTGGAGTTGAACATGGGAGATATGGTGATGGTGAAGTTAACATAAGTTAAATTATGCTAGCTAAGAGATAGGGACCCTAGATTGAAAGAGAAGTATGAAGGGTCAATGTCAATCATCGCCAAAGTCAGAAGAGCCTAATATAAGGTGGTAATCCTAGAGTGGATGAAAGTGCACCCAATATTTCATGTCAGCAACCTCAAGCCATATTGCCCGGACAAGGAAGATCCAATGCGTAATAGTCAAGTCAGAGCCAACATCAACATTAGGCTGCCGAAAGATTTGAATAAAATCTCATAAAACCCAAATCCCAAATATACTTCACAAACAAAGAAGAAAACCAAAAACAAAAAATATCTTCATATATATATATATATATATTAAATTCTAAATGAAGCAAAGAAACTAACCACATATACAGTGCAAAATGAGAAGCTTTTATACAAACCCATTGTCAAGCAACTTTGGACCTTCCACATAAGTATAATTTTAAACCGCATCATCGACTTACGCACTCAATTATCTTAGGCAAAACTCCTCTCTTTATAAAATAAGGAAGATGAAAATATTCAAAATCCTAGTGGACTATAATGATATTTAAAAGATTTATCCAAAAAAAATTGAAAATTATAAGAAAATTCCAAACCAATGAGATAATAGCACTATGCAATCTCATAGAATATATCATTCAAATCATCTTGTTATCCATCGACCTACAAAAGCAAGTTGATAATGAAAATGTCAGTAGACATTCAAGCAACAGAGAAATGGCAATGCGTAAGAATTATTAAAGTTACTAGAACAAGAAACTTCTGCAAAAACTAGACCAACTAATGGACATATTGTACTCAAGATTCCATTCCACTATCAAGTTGGTGCAGGAATCAAAAAGAAAATCAACAGGACAATGCTCCAAGTATTTGGAAATATACGTATATGTCATTTCAAACACCGACATAATTAGCAACAACAACAATAATGATGCAATGACTACCTGCTACACCATGACCACCAAAATGCACACTAATAGAAGCTAACAACCCTTAGCGTGTTCCCTTCTTTGCCCTAACACACAAAGAAAGAAAAAATAAATAATAAAAAAAAGGGAATAAAAGATATGCACAGTGAATATATTTTAACTAATAACAAGGTTTGAGTACAGGAACCCTCTAGTTGGAGACATCAATTTGTGGAGGATGAAAAGAAAGCACAAAGACAATAGCATAAGACCAAACATTAATTTAAACCAGAGAAATAGATAGATGTAAAAAAAGTTGTATAGACCCGATAACTACTGGGCACATTCGATCCATTTATTTTATAATAGAGCCTTATTAATATATATATATATATAATAAAAAAAGCCCTCAAAAATCCATTTATTTGTCTGCTACATAAAATGGACACTCCATAGGCAATCAACGAGAAAAAGAATCCTCAAGACAAACAACAAAGCCTAGTGCTCTAAATAGTTCAAATGCCTGAATTTTTGTTATCTTGTAAGAGTTCATCCTATAAACAAATCCTATCACCTCCCTTCCATCCCTATTCATCAAAGTTTCATATATCTATCTTTTTCAATTACTCATTGAGAAAATTGAGCCAAGTATACCCTTGTATCGTAAACCTATGAAAATACTTACATAAAATTATTAAGGTTTGCCAAGCCAATTTGTAACCATCTAAGGACACACATATTTACATAATTCAAACCAAAATAACTCTACACTATTGCCCACAAGATAGAACAATGATAGAACAATATGACCACAATATCTAAAGCAATACATAAGCATAAATATTAAAAAACAAAACAAAAAAACAAAAACAAAAAAGGAAAAAAAAAATTCTAAATTCAACATTGGTCATATGGATGGACTTCATTGCATTTGCAACATGCCTTCTTTTTTTTTTTTTTTGGGTGTTCTAAACGATAAATATGTTGGAAACTTTGTACCGTTGTAAGTTATCTTCCAATTGCATTATGAATTCTTCATGCATTTGCTATTCTTGTTAGAGATTTTGGCTTGTGATTTATCACTTGCTTTTGCCCAAAAAAATTGGATTAAAAAAAAAAAACTCTTATTAGGAATATTATGAGAGTTGTGTTTTCTGTTCCTAACTGACAATGAATAACAACTAAAAAGGACTGAGATCCACTTCGTTTGCGAATTCTAAAGAGACCAGTAACAAAGTCACAGAGTCTTGAAGGAGACAACTAAGTAGCAAATTCAGCAAAAGTAGCTATAAAAAGATAAAAGGAATTCCAAAGTAAAAAAAATATAGGAGAACAACAATAAAATAAATGAAGCAAAAGAAAAGCATATAAAAAGATACAAAATGAAAAAAGAAAACTTAGAGTTAAAGATAAATAAACTAGACCAAAAAGAATAAGTGCTCACATGAGTACATAAAAAAAAAATTGCGTTTAAAAAATAATGCATTGAAAAGAAAAAATGAAATTCATAAGTTCTAAATGATTTGAGTAAAAACAACAAACTAAAAAATGAATAAAAAAGCAAAATTTTTAACCAATCACATCTTCTAGTTGCTGCTATTTCTCTATGATCCCCATTTAGATCAAACTAAATCAACCAAAAAAAAAAAAAAAAACAGAATGAATGAATATAAATCCTTTGAAGACTACCCATTTGATGCAACTTCTCCATATGAAGGTACCCAATACTATCCATCTTATGGCGCTTTATTTATTTTCAATCAAATTGATTGTCGAACCATATATATATATAACCATAATCAGAAACAATAATCTTTAGCTTCCACAAAAGGCTAAGAGTGCTAAGAACCATATAAACCTTAAAGATAAGTCCTTGACGGTCTCATCACTACCTTGAGATGTAGTGCGACACAACGGAAACTTGTTGCATGCTAAGTTCAAACTTCCCCTAATCTTTTGGAGAGAAAAACCAACATGTTCGAACCTTAAATGGTCTAGTTATATAAGAAATGAGTTATGCAAATTCTAGTAACTCACTTTCTAATTTGGGATTATCGAGTGTTTTCTCATCAACTCTTAGCAAATTATTCTTAAGTATGCATAAGACAAGATCTCTGACAATCTTGCTGTATTTCCTATATGTAACCCACTACATATAGCACTCTCCATTCTAAATCAGGGAGTAATTCCTGTGTATGTAACAATGATAAAGCATCCAGGATAAACAGAAATTGCACTAGAATACAAAACATTCGATGTCGAATGGAAACAAAGATGAAAAATTAAAGATAGGTTACTAGCATCACACTGGTAGGAATCATTCCTAGGAATCATAGGTGATGTACGATAGAAACAAAGATAAAAAATTAAAAATAGGATTTTAGCATAATGCTAGTAAACTCTAAGAATCACTCGTGAAAACCATAGGCATCACACTTATGTTTGTTTTACATCTCTAGTGGATAAAATCTGCATCTCTATTATCATCGATATTCTCTTTATATAGAGATCTAAGTACATGAACTTGAAAACACATAATTAATGAGGTACATGTCTCAAGAGATATTAATGACCCTAGATATTACTAGCTAATTAGATACGGTTCATGTCCATGAATTTAGATTAATTCATGAACCTTCATTAATAATGTGGATATTCTTAAGACTTGTATTAAAGGTACTAAATCATGTGCAGATGGTAATATGTCTACACATGGTAATCTGTCATGCAAAGGTTGTACTGGCTTACCATGCAAAGTTTGTATTGGTGGTGTTAAAGGAAAATCATGTACAACTAATATTAAAGGAAACCAATCATCAAAGTCAACTGGACATTGATCCTAAAGAATGAGATTCATCCTTACAAGTCAAGTATTGATGTCTGTTTATTTTTGCTTATATTCATTTACAATGAGTTATGACATTACCTTATACAATTCATATGGTAATATATAGTATATAATAATCAGTTTGTATAATAGGATGAAGAATAAGAAAAAAATAACATTAACAGTTCTTGAAATTCTTTTATCTTGCAAACAAATTATTATTGAAGTATAACCTTCTGTGCTGACGTGGAGATAGGCATTGAGGCGAATAAGTGGAGTTGCATAGGTGTATTCCATCTTGGCTTACATGCCAAGTGTCATAAAACAGCAAGAAGAATGTGTGTGTGTGTGAAAGTGTGAGAGAGAGAATCTGAAAATTATGCTTTATAATAGAATTTGTAATCATTGCCTTTATGATGTAAGAATTGATATATACAAGTTAAGCTCACATTTTTCAGTCTTCTAACTTTTCTCTTAAACTTTCATCATCTTCTTTACAAATACATAAAAATACACAGAGCTTTATTGTAACACCTCGTCCTGAATCACCGAAAATTTTCATGTTGACTAAGGTTGATCGGGTTTGACTGTTGACTAAGTGGGTCAAAATATTGACTTTTTGCTCTGGATGGAATTTTGCATTAACCAATGAGCCATTAAAGAGCACACATTGATCCGAGTTTGTAGACTAGTAGCACATCGAAAATGGGGCTATGGTTTAAAAGTTATGAGTGAAGCAAGATACGACCCAGATTGGTCAACAAGCCCAAGTTGACTTTTAGTTACGTAGATTCTAGTGTTGACCCATTTATTATATGAAAGTGCTTGTCGATACAAGTCCGTAACTAGTGGCATGCCTAATTTGGATCTACAGTTAAAAAGTTACGGGTCTATAAAGTTATATCCATATTTTCCAATACTGATTTTTACTGGGTAGCAAAATATTTGAGAGAGTCATTAAAGTTCTGCCATGTGTCACCATTTGAAAGTTGCCTGTATCATGGTTAAAGAGAGACATGTGTCATGATGGAAAACTACCACGTGTCATATTAATTAAGTATTATATTATTATTTGATTATTTTAATATTATATTATTTTATTTATTTATTTATTTTTCTTTTCTTTTTCCTTTTCCTTCTCCCCATGTGGGGACATACCACCCACCCCCCGACCCTTCTTTTTTCCTTTCTTCTTCTTCTTTTCTCCCCCCTCTCTCTCTCTCTCTCTCTCTCTCTCCCCCCCCCCCCCTCTCAGTTCCATCGGAATTTAAGTTTTTCTAGTCACCAATATGCTACATGTGCCAGAGGGGTGGAACGAAGGTGAAGAGTGCCGGCCGGCAGCCAGAAAACTACAACCAACCATCACCAAACGCGCCCAGATCAGGCCTCCATCACCAGTGATGGCAAGTTTGGTCTTTCAGCGATTCGGCCATTACCCGACCAAATTGATACTCCTTTCCAATATTTTTGAACCCTTTGAGCTCAATTTTGAGGTCCATTCAACTCAATTCCTTGTTGTTTGAGAGATATGAGAAGTTGAACTTTGGCCAAAACTTTCCATTCATTTTCTAGCCATCGCCGGTCGAATTGCAAATTATGGTGGAGCATTTTGAAAGCTGCCATTTTTGAATAAAACATTATTTTTTATTAGGGTAATCTGAAAATTATATCTGTTTAATATTTAAATAATTATTAATTATATGGAAGATGCAAAATTGTGTTGAATTGAATAAGTATGGTCACGAATTAATATTTTTAAAATTTTGGAAAATCTATAATTTTAAATTGCTATTAAATTATTGTTAATTTTACTGTAAAATTATGGTATATAATAAAATGTATCTTTATATATTAATTATATGTGAAATAGTAGGTTTAAATGATATTTTTTATACGAATTTATATATATTTTATAATATTTGAATATTTAAAATTCATGTTGTATGTTGAATGTTTAATAAAATTGTTATTTAAAATTATGATGCCAAAGCTATGTTGAATTAAATATGTATATCATTTAAATTATATCTTTGAAATTAAGAAATTGTAGTCTTCAATTGTTGTTAAGTTATTGTTAATTTTATTGTTGAAGTTTGACGCATAACAAAAGTATTCTTATGTATTTAATTATATATAAAATATTATGTGATTTTAATGTAACTTTTGGTATAAATTGATTTGATGGTTTGAGAAAATAATTATGTTACATTACTGTGATTAAAATATATATTTATGTATATAATTATTTATTTATTTATTAATGGATTTGGGTTATGATGATAGAAATCAAAATATTTATATTGATGGATTTATGAGGATGGATTAAAAGAGAATATGAAATTTTATGGATTTGATAAAAGTGTACATATTTAAATGTATTTTTTTAAAATTCAAATTTTATAATATTATACTATATTTTATAATATTATATTATATTATTATAAAATTTTATCAATTTTCGATGCGCCATACACATACCGGTGTTCTGTAGTTGTGGATGTGATGAGCGCATAAATTGTATACTCTCCCGTGGTTGCCATCGGGTCGAGGGCAGGCAAGATTGATATTGGCCATGGCTGGGATTGAAGGTTATAGCATTGGCGTTGTTGGGATGCCACGGCAACCGGATACAGGTTCTCTTCTTAACATCCCTGTCAGAGTGGTATTCGAGATGTTGGGTACCACCTGATACCACTGGTATATACGTACTGGTGATCTGCATAACATCTGTTGTTAACACGCATGTATATAGGGTTATCTTGTGAGATGTTATGAACCTGAGGGTAGGCAGGTATAATGAAGAGTGAACATCAGCCCCCCCCCCCCCCCCCCCCCCCCACCACCATGGCCAGGATGACTGTTGATAGCATTGGTGCCAGTGGGACGCCAAGGTGATCGGATGCATGTTCTCTTCTTAACACCCCCCCTGGTCAGGCGGTGCTTAGGATGCTAGGTACCGTCGGGCATTACTGGTACATAGTATATGCATCAAGTATCTTTGTATATATATATATATATGTATGTTATATTATATTATATTATATATGTATGTATCACACCGTACAGGGGCGACGATCTGATGTGGTCCATGAAGAGTTAGTTTTGTAACTATGTTGCCTACGAGTCCAGGGGAATGGACGGCCAATTTAGGCAACCACCCTCAGACTGTACTGGTAGCAAGGTACTGGCGATAGTTGAAATCATGGATCACGCAGCATATTAGAGGGTATCGTTCGTACCTCCGATGTGAGTGTATATTTTATAATATGTTTTGAATTTTAAATATTATTTTACTTATATTATCTTAACTATTCATAATCTGATTTTTCTAACATTATACTTAATTGCTTTTATTGTCATTACAATTGTTAATATTATTCTTATTATTAATATTGTTATTATTATTTATCATAATTTCGTTTACAATTATTTTCATTGTCACTCTTATTATTATTATTATTATTATTATTCCTTATCATTGATATGGTCAATCATTATTATAGTCGCTATTATTAATTGTTGTAATTACTATTATTGTCATTAATGTTGTTATTGTGAGTATTGTTTTTTTTATTATCTATTTATTCATTATTGCAATTATTATTATTATTTGTTTTTATTGTTATAGTAATTATTAATATTATCGCCATTATTATAATTTTTATTGTTACCATCATTCATTATTATTATTATTATTATCATATGGTATCTCTGGACAAGTATCATAGCCTATGGACAAGAAAGATAGCTACCGGACAAGTATAATAGTCTTTAGACAAGTAGTAGCCTTTGGACAGGCGTGGTTATGTGATAGCCCTTGGATAGGTGATCACATTCGGATAAGTATAATAGTCCTCGGGCATGTATGGTAATATGGTAGCCCTCAAACAAGTTATATTAATACTATTATTATCATTAAAATGGTTGGTATTATTATTGTTGTTAATGTAGTGGTTGTTTTACCTTTCTTTATATTTTACGCATTGGTATGTTTGTAAAACGACATTTGAAATATATTTGAAATGCATGGTATTAAGTGGGAGGTGTGGGCAAATGTGAACGTTTAAAGATATACTTTTGTTGTTTATTTATTAAAGCATTTCTATTGTATATTTTTATAGTTTGATATCGAAGTGTTGCCATTTGTGTAAGTTATTGTAGTAAGGTGGGAGGGATAATGTGACACTATATAAAAGTGCGTTTTTCATGCAGGAAATTTTTTAGGCATGTTCTACCCTTAAGGGAGATGCCGCCGGATTTTCCATAGGACAGGTTTCCTTGAGATCAGGGCTTGTCTAGGGTTTCGGGAAGGGATCCTGGATGGGTCCTAACATTTGTAGCTCCATTAACATGGTATCAGAGCTCGGTTGAATCTGAGTTTGGGAGTAAACACAATGAGGTGAATCAAATTTCAAACAAATCTAAGCTCGATTGAAGAGGATAAGACCAGCATAATCAATGGTTGGATCTGAAGTAAAGGCTCCGATATTCTCGGCCAAGAATTATAAGTTCTGGAGAATCAAGATGGTGACCATTTTCAAATCCTTTGGGATTTGGAGATTCGTTGATAGAAGAATTTCAATTTCTGATGAGAAGAAAAGGGGGAAGAATGGAGAAGCTTAAGGAATTTCAACAATGGAGGATGATGAACAGATAATGGAGTTCTACATGAAAGATGCAAGAGCTTTAGCAATTATTCAAGGTGCTATTTAAGATCAAATTTTCCTGAGGATAGCTAATGTAGAGACCTCAAAAGAAGCTTGGGAGCTCCTGTTCAAAGAATTTCATGCTGATGATCAGGTAAGATTTGTTAGATTACAAAGTTTAAGGAGAGAATTTGAATATACTACGATGAAGGAGGATGAAACATTGTCTAGCTATCTTACTAGATTGAATGATCTGATAAACTAGATGAAAACATTTGGAGAAAGTCTGTCAAATGGAAGAATGGTTCAAAAGGTTTTAATTAGTTTGATAAAAGCCTATGAGCCTATATGTTTAGTGATAGAGAATACTAGGATTTGGATTTCGTAGAATTTCAAGAAGTAGTTGCAATTCCTAAGAGTCAAGAGAGTTGGAATTTGGTATGGTTTTTAGGTTTACTTGGCCAAGAGTTGTACACAAGGTGTTAGTCTTGTGCACAACCTTTAATCCGATTTTTGTTTGGTGTTTAGGTGATTTTTGTGTTTGTTTTTGGTATTGTGATATTGAAGTTTGTTAGGGTTTTTGTTTGGAAGGAAGAAGAAGAAGAGAAGATGTTAAGGTTCAAAACACCACACTTGACAGCACGCTCATTGTTTGCTTTTCATTAATTTGTTGCATATATAGATACAATACTTGTCTCACACATGTGAAGTGTGTGTGAGACCAAATGGAAGCCTTTAAAGTTCAAAATTTTCACATTTCGCACTCAAAATTATGACACATAAATGTTCAACCACCAGCTCACATGTGAGTGCACAAATATGGCAAAGATTGGTGAGAATTTGAATTCAAAAAAACTATCTCTTTCCAAACCAGGTAAAGCTCTTTTGACCTGATGGAAGGTTGGGATATCTTCATCCAAATTGCCTGATTTTTGATATGTGGCATGTTTAAATATTGAGGATAAAATCTCAAGAAAACCAGGTCTAAAGGAATTGGGTAAGGCCTTCAATTCTTCTCAAACCCGTGGCCCATAACTGCTGGAAATCTCAGCAGTTATGCCAACTTACAACCTGCATATCGTGGGCTTCCCAAGTCCTTTTTGAGTCATTCTTTTTGAGATATTTTCTTTTACATGTCTATTACAGCATATCCAAAAATCATATCCTGGTTCTAAAGACCCAGAAAATTTTAGCCCCAAAAATGGACCTATGTTGCTGGAAATACTATTTCCAACACATAGCCATTTTACAAAATAAAATAAATACCCAACAAACACACAATTCCTAAGCTAAATACAATAAAACTTAGGCATTCAAAAGGCATTAAAAGGAACATAAAACATAGACATAAATATTGCATTGGATCATTCAACTAAATATTTCTTATAAAGAAAGAAAGAGTGTGCAAACCTTAGTGGATTTTGGTTTGCACTAGTTAGCAAGATTACCACATTTTCAATAAAGAGCAGAGACTTGAATTGCAAGTCACCAATTCTACAGATAAAGCCTTCTCTATTTTATCTGTAAACTCTAAAACACAGGACAAATGAGTAATACACTCAAATGCAGCTAAGTTTCAGAAAACATGGACTCCAAGAAAGAAGAAACGGGAACCAAAGCAAAGGTTTCAACAAAGGTCTCTATGAACATCTCTCACAGTGGAAACAGATGGCAAGTTGGTGGTAGTCAGGAGAACTCAAAACCACAGTGTAGAATTTGTGGTAAGTATCATTTTGGAGAATGTAGATTTAAAGGAAAAGCAAAGTGTCACAACTATGATAGATTTGGACATTGGACAAAAGAGTGTCCAAATGGGAAGAATGTGTAGAAAGCTAATTGCACATGACAGGGAACATAAACCTCTTGACTGATGTTAAAAGAAATTTGTATGGAAGAGTTCAAATGCCTAATGGAACATTAGAGAGTATAGAAAGGCACACTTATGATTGATACTGATAGAGGCAAAAGGCATATTAAAGAGGTAATGTATCTACCTGGATACATTATTATCTAATGTTTGGTGGAGGAATGTGTCATGTTTATGATGGACCTACATTAGAAAACTTGGTTATGAAAATTAGAGCAAAGACAAATTGATGTTATCCATTAACTATGGGAACAACTTGCTCTAAGATCTCAAACTGACTTCAGTGTAGAAATTTGGCACAAAAGAATGGGACATCTTCACTTAAATGCATTACTTGAATTGAAGAAGAAGGATATGGTTTTGAGATTACCAAAACTTGAAGAAACCATGAAGATTTGTGAAGGATGTTAGTTTGGAAAGCAACATCGAGAAGCATTTCAAAAGGATAGAGCATGGAGAGCAGAACAGCCATTGCAATTAGTTCATACTGATTTGTGTGGCCCAATGCAGACAGAAACTCTTGCTAGAAACAGGTACTTTATGCTTCTTGTGGATGGTTGTACAGATATGGTTTGGGTGTATTTTCTAAGAAACAAATCAGAAGCTTTTACTTGTTTTAAGAAATTCAAATCTATGGTTGAGCTTCAAAGTGGGTTTAAAATCAAATGTTTAAGAAGTGATAGAAGAGAGTTCTTATATGCTGAGTTTATTAACTTCTGTGAACTTGAGGGTATTCAAAGGAAAATGATAGTGGCTTACACTCCTCAACAGAACGGAGTAGTTGAAAGAAAAAATCAAGTGTTGTTGAAATGGCCAAGGCCATGTTACATGACAAATAGATGCCTTATTATCTATGGGGAGAAGGTGTGCATACAGCTGTATATTTGCTAAACAGATACCCTACTAAAGCCTTTGACGGTGGAACTCCTTTTAAAGCTTATATTGGAAGAAAACCTGGTATCGTACATTTGAAAATTTTTTTCTCTCGTTGTTATGTTCATGTTCCAACAGAGACAAGGCAAAAGTTAGATCCTAAAAGTATAAAAGGGACCTTTGTTGGATATGGAACATGTGAGAAGCGTTAGAGGGTATTCGATCCTATAGCCAAGAAGCTGATTTTATCTAAAGACATTGTATTTAATGACGAAAGTTCATGGGATTGGAAGAAACTGCAAATAACGGAAGTGAAAATGTCATTTCTGCAACAATTGACAAATGTAAGGTTTCAGTAGGGAATTTAGTATTTGAAAATATTCATCAAACACCAAAGAAGTCAGTACAGAAGAGGCTACAAGCAATAGAAGTGGCATGTCAAATATGCATAGAAGCTCAGGTATGAGTTCTGCACATTCAGAAACTAATAGAATATATGCTGAATTCGATCATACACAGTCAAATGGAAAAGTCTTACTGATATTTTGGCTTAATGCAATAATTACATCATTTAGCCTGAAAATTACAAAGAGGTAGCTCAAAATTAGTCTTGGATCAAGGCAATGACAAATGAGTTGGAGATGATTGAGAAAAACAAAACCTGGAAGTTAGTGAACAGACCAAAAGATAAACCTGTGATTGGTGTTAAATGGGTATATAAGACTAAACTCAATCTTGATGGTTCAATTCAAAAGAATAAAGCCAGATTGGTGGTTAAGGGATATGCACAAAAACTAGGAGTGGACTTCAATGAGACTTTTGCTCTTATTGCTAGACTCAATACCATCAAAACCTTAATTTCTCTTGCAGCTCACAAAAGCTGGAAATTATATCAGCTTGATGTTAAATCAGCATTTTTAAATGGTGCGCTGTATGAGGAAGCTTGTGTAGAACAACTAGATGGTTTTGTTATTGAAGGGCATGAGAATAAAGTGTACAATTCATACAAGGCATTATATGGATTGAAACAATCCACCCATGCCCGCACAACCGATAACCCGCTAAGGTGCTGACCCGATACAGATGAAGACCGTGCCGATCACTAGGGCTGAAGCTAAAAGGTTTAGGGAAAACCTTGCTGCATTTATCCAGGGAGTAATTCATTCTCAAGAGGGCTTGTCCATGCCTGAAGATCCAAGGCCTATTTTGGGCATATAAGTGGTGGAAGCTGATACGGACCTGGGTAGCGGTTTTGGTGCATTTATGGAGTCTAGACAGAATGAAATGGTTCCAATGCTTCATGGATTCAATAAATATGTCTAAGAAGTCATGGAATCAAGTCAAAGCAGCTTCAAAAGCATCCAAAAAGGGGCTGTGCGCAAAACATGGAAATTTGGCCGGTTTTGCTGTTTTTCTTGTTGACTTTACTGTATTTTGCTGAGTTGGCTTTTTCTCTTTCCTCCAAGCAATGGTAACATGTGGGACTTCATGATCAGACTATTTGGCATTCTACAAAGCATATGGAAGCTGATTTGGAGCTTAAATTGGCCAAAGTCAACTTAGTCAAAAAGATATTGTTTTAGTTTCCTAATTTGATTTCTACTTTTTGTTTTAGGAAATTACCTTTACATTTAGTTTTTATTTATTTATTTGATGGACAAATAATTTTAGGAAAGTTATTATTTTATTATTTTCATTTTAAATTAATAAATTCTTAATTCAAAATAAAGGAATTAATTAATCAATATTAGATTAGGAAAGGAGAGAGAAAATTTGATCACATTAGGAAACAACAAGCATGGCCGGTTTTCCCTTTAGCTTTTAGGGTTTTATTTTTTTTTATTTTAGCCTATAAAAGGGCTTGTTTTTTAGGAAAAACACACCATTAATAATAATCATAAATTATTTTGTGAGATTGAATTTCTCTTTGTTCTTTTGAACACCTAAAATACCATTAGTGAATGAGTGTTTTAGTTTTGACTTATCAATAGAATATTCATCACCTATTGTGGCATTTTCATTACACCAAGGTTTCTAATCATGGGTTAGTTATGGGTTAAGGTGACCATTAGAACTTGAACATAATTAGATCCAGGCTAATATAATATAGGTTTAGGCGCAGGTCATCCTAGGTTCATATCATTTGGTATCAGACCCGAATTTTGTTCAGGTTTGATCTATCTTTGTTTGTTTTATTTGTTTTTGTGTTAATCTACAATTTTAGCATTAGGTTAAGGTTGCTTCTATCATCATACACGTTCTGCATCTTATAGAGAAAAAAAAAAAAACTCATTCCTAGTTAAATTAGGTTTTCCTAGTTTTTACCGTATTTTTGCTTCCTAGTTTGTTGGTTGTTTTTCATCATTATTCTTGTTAATTTTGGTTTTTGTTGATTTTTCTTTGCTGTTTTACTCTTAAATATTTGTGTTCATATATTCAAAAAAAAAAAGAGAGGGTTTGCGGCAACATATACAAATTTACAGAAAAAAAAAAAGAAATTACAAATTTGCATTTTGTTGTTGGCGGCCTCGAGTTTGGTGATTATTTGGTGTTGGAATTGCAATTTTGGTGTTGATTCTTGCTCTGATGTTGTCTTATGTTCTGTGAGTAAAAAAAAAAAAAGAAAAAAAAAAGAAAAGCCGAAGTTAAAAAATAAATAAATAATAATCGATTTGTTGAATTTGGTGTTGAAATTTGTTGCTGGAAATTTCTTGGAGCTACTAAATTGTTGATTATTTATTCAATATTTGGAGTTGATGGAGAATCATTTTTGTTCCTAGATATTTGAATTTTGGGTGCTTAAATTATTTGGATTAAAATTAGTTAAAGGATTTGATACAAAACTTGAATTACAAGAACAACAAGCAGCACTATTCTTTAATTTTGTTCAAATTGATTCTTATTCGTGTTTAAAATTATTTTTCTAAACTTTTATTCTTGAATCCTTAATTTCTTACCATCTGGTCTAGTTCTTATTGATTCCGAAATTTTCCTTGTTAATTTGCCTTATTTTGCCTAGGAAAGCCGAAAACTAGGTTTCGTCAATTCATTCGGTATTGCTTGCTTTTGTTACTGTTTTGTTGATAAGTTAAACTAAAACATACTTGTGATCTAATTTCTGCTTTGTGAGTGTTTTAATTAGAACTTTGAGATAATTCTTTGAGTGGAAAAAGGCAAGAGTATGTGAGCTTAAAATAAGGTAAAAGCCGAAACTAGTGTAAAAACACGAGTGTCGAGATCTTGATTGAGTGAACCACATGAGGGAGTGATTTTTGGTGAGAATTTATTTTATTTTACATTATTTATACTAACATGGCAGATTCAAGGTTGAGGAAAGGAGATCTCCCACTAAGAATTAATGAAGAAGAATCCGTAGGATTCCATGGTGATTCCCGAGCTACGGGAAGTGGTGAACAAACGGACATGAGGGCTATCTCGGAACAATTGCAGTGGATAAATGCTCAATTTGACCACATAAATCCAAGGATAGATAGAATAGAAACGTCTCATGGTGGACTGAATTTAAGGCAAGAGTTCCATGGAGATTGAGGTCGAGGTCGAGGATGCCGTGGACGACCTAGAGAGGAGTTTAAAGAGGGAAACTTTGGAGATGATTTCGAGGAAGGAATGGATGAAATGTTTGCTATCCAAGAGAGGCTAGGCCACGGGAGGTATAGGAGAGAGGAGGCAGATTATGATCTTGGCAACATCAAGGTAAATATTCCACCTTTCATAGGAAAAAGTGACCTGGAGGCTTACTTGGAATGGGAGGAGCGTATGTAGATGATTTTTATTATCACAACTATTTGAAGGCCAAGAAAGTTAAGTTGGCAGCAATGGAGTTTGGACATTCTATCTAAGCACCAAAGAATGAGGTAAAATCTGATCTTAAATATTCAAGATCTAAAGAAATTATTTGTTTTCAGTGCCAAGGATGAGGACACATTGCTAGCTAATGCCCGAATAGAAGAATCATGGTGTTAAAGGGTAATGGTGAGCTAGAATCGGAAAGTGAATAAAGTGAGTGTGAAAACAAACAAGGAAAGGAAGAACTTGAAGATGAAGCCGAGACACTACATGCACCCAAATCTAAATTAAACTTGGTTTCTAGGAGAGTGCTAGCTGTATATAAGGATGATTCATGCATTATCCTACTAACAAACATTTCGGTACAGTAAAGAGAGTACTAAGATATATTAAAGGGACTTTAGACTATGGCTTATAGTATGTCCAAGGAAAATAGCCTGTGTTAGTGGGATAATGTGACAGTGATTGGAGTGGTTCTGTGGATGACATGAGGAGTACATTTGGGTATGCTTTCAGCTTTGGAAGTGGAGTGTTCTTATGGGCTTCAGTCAAGAAAAATTGTGTTGCAATTTCCATTGCTGAGGCAAAATACATTAGTGCCTCAGAAGCAACTTCACAAGCAATTTGGCTTCATTTTATGCTTGAGGATTTTGATGAAATGCAGGTTGAAGTCACTCCTCCGCATTATGATAATATTTCAGCTATTGCCATCACCAAGAATCCAGTGTTTCATTAAAAAGCTAAGCATATTAACAGGAGGTATCATTTTATCAAAGAGGTTTTACAATATGGAGTTGTTCATTTGACATATTATGCTTCTAAAGAACAAATTGCAGACATATTTATGAAGTCTTTGCCAAATGATCAATTTAATTACTTGAGAGAGAAGCTTGGAGTTATTTCAGCACAGAGCTTACAGAGGAGTGTTAAAGTATAACCTTTTGTGCTGATGAGGAGACAGGCATTGAGGTGGATAAATGGAGTTGCATAGGTGTATTCCACCTTGGCTTACATGCCAGGTGTCATAAAACAGCAAGAACCTGAGAATTATGCTTTATAACGGAATTTTTAATCATTGCCTTTATGATGTGAGAATTGATATATACTGTTATATTGAAAAATGCAATACAAGCTGAGCTCACATTTTTCTCTCTTCTAACTTTTCTCTCGAACTTTCATCATCTTCTTTACAAATACATAAAAATACACAAAGCTTTGTAGCTCCATTAAAAATTATTGACCACTACTTATTCAATTCCTATTCTCCATCACCTTGTTAGCAAAGTTTCTTGGCTACAGGATCTAGTGGTTGTTCAATATCTAGTTCAATGGATTTTTGTTTCTTGTTAGCTGCCTTTGTTGCAACCTTATTGATGGGCTTATCCGCAATTAGTTGTATTTGAGATTCTTGATCCCATCACTTACAAGGAACAAAAATAAAAATAAAAATAAAATAAAATAAAAAGCACACTTTATGTTAGTATATATGCCTAGAAACCAATCACACATACAATGGATATAGCATGGTGATCCAATGTCACTGGTGTAACAACATGTCCGTGAAATAGTAAACTATAATTTGCTATATAAAGAACCTTGCAAAAAAAGGTTAAGCATCTCTTAAGGTTATAAGATCAAACAACATTTACTTTTAAAAACAACTCCTGGAACAAAAAAATATTGCTCCATTGATAATGATAGAATATAATTATGAAGCTGAAAACTTAAAGAACATATGAAATAATATCCATAGGTTAACAAAACAATTTAAACTTTCTAAAGATGAAAACTAAACTCCATGACTGGTTAATCAATCAAGGAAAATAATATAATGAATGTTTTCCACGTGAATAATGAGCAGAAATTTTACTTTTGAAAAAATATCACATGAGCATGATTAAGCTACAAATAATACCAGAGCAGGTTCATCTTCTCCCATGACTCCTTCACATGATTTTCGTCCACATCTTCATCATCCCATCTGTTTCTGGGTTGCTCTTTAAAAAGAAAATGTGGAACTTGCCTCTGAAATAAATATGTTCCTTGGTAACAGATTTAAATACAAAACAGAAAGACAAACTTCATGCCAGCTATATATAAAAAGGCTAATTGCATCTTCTTGAAAGATATCAGAAATAGTTTTGGATATAGGCTATGGGTAACGAATAGAGGATCTCATGTTGAGATAATTATTGGCCCATTTAAACAAAAACTAACACTTAAGAAACTGGCTAAACACTAAAGAAGACATCATATTAATATAAATCACTGACCAAATTTAGTGGACCAAAATTGATGTTTTATCATGTAAAACCATATGACAATTAAATACACAAATTGTACAAGTCAAAATTCTCTTGCCTAAATAATGGGATGCAAACAGCATATATAAGAAAGAGAACTATGACCCTGGTTCTTCATCTGAACCCATTACTCTAACTGAACTAGCTGTTGTACAATGTAAATAAATATTATGCCATTAAGAGAAGTTAACATTAGCAAAGATCAAATTTTAAAGTATTCAAACATGTAGCAAATCCCTTATGAAAGCTATGATCTTAGGAGTGACTTAATTATAACTTAAATAACACAGTATTAGAAGTTATTGAAGCAAGTTCAGTTCCCGCACCTTAGAATGCTGCTCTCTGAATTGCTTTGCATTCAATTTATGTAACCTTTGTGCTCTTACAGAAGGACATGGTAGCATGAACATCTTCCATTCATTTGAAGAATAAGCTCCCACTGGAAGAAGCTAGTAACTCAACAGAAATCCTCATAAGAACAAACTCCATCTTTGAAATGATGGAAACAATTTGTGTCTCTCACAGAAATTTCTCTTCCTTCAAAATTAGAGATGAATTTTATAACCACATGGCAATCACAACAGATTCTAAGGTTCTTAATTACTCTTAAAGGGTACCCTGGAAGTGTCAGGTCCATCCAAGATCCTTCGCGGGAAGCCTTCACAAGCCCTGATCCTAAAGAAACCCTATCAGACTCTCCAATGAATTGGGCTACATCTCCTCTAAGGATTGGACTTACCATAAAATTCCATGCACAAAAAACACACTTCTAAAATATGATCTTATCCCCCCCACCTTAACTACAATTTATTTTCGCAAATTTCAGCACTTCATAAAAAAAAAATAAACAGAGAATCAGTGCAATATCAAATAAATAAATACCCAATGTAGCATACAGAGCAATTTAAAGTTACAAATAGGTATCAAATTTAATATAACAAAATATAAAAAGAAATATTATAGATAGGAAGGAAAAGAAAAAAACAAAAGAACTGCTCGAAAGACAGCAACGAACTAAGGAGTCAAACTCACCCCGGACGGTCAATGTCTACCAAACCTGAGCCTAGAGGAACGGACTTAAAAACGTGAGATGCTGATTATCTTAGTGAGTGACCATAACTACTACATAAATAATAGTAATAACAACATAAAATAAAATTAATTAATTAATAATAAATAAAGACATAATTATATATTGTAAATAAGTAAAATTACATTTTTTCTTAAAACCCTCATGATTCA
Source organism: Ziziphus jujuba (assembly GCF_031755915.1). NCBI lineage: Eukaryota > Viridiplantae > Streptophyta > Magnoliopsida > Rosales > Rhamnaceae > Ziziphus > Ziziphus jujuba. The sequence continues at coordinate 3,889,968 of NC_083381.1, read as the reverse complement.
CTCAATTAGAAAGGTTCCCCTTTTAAAACAATTTTTCCAAAATCCATTATTTTTTAACCCCAAAATTCAAAAAATAATTAATTAAGGGAAATGCAATTAAAATATCATAAATTGAAAATGTAAAATTTATATTGAAAAATAAAATCAATAACAATCATTAAATTGTAAATAAAATGTCATAAATTGGAATAAAATTAAAATCGCAATGAAAATTTATATTAAAGAAATTTTGAAATAAAAAGAAAACTAATTGCATATATATATATATATATATATATTATAAAATGTAGAATAATTAAATTAATGAAATAATAATAATAATAATAATAAAAGAAAATATTTTAATGGATTTTAAGATTCAAATTGAATGGAAATTAAAATGCAATAAAATTCATAAAAAATATATTTTTTTTATTTAAAATGCTAATTTACTCCAAATAAATGAAAAAAACATGGTGAAATCAATTTTAAATCTAAATACCTTTTAAATCATTTTTATTTGAAAACCATGTAGGAAAACATCCTGATGCACCACACTATATACCAGTGATGCCAGGTGGTACTCAGCATCCCAAGCACCACTCTGACAGGGAGGTTAAGAGAGAACCTATATCCAGTCGCCTTGGCATCCCAATGGCACTGATGCTATCAAAAGTCAACCTGGCCATGAAGGAAGGTGGTTGATGCTCACTCTACATTATACCTGTCGACCCTCAGATCTGTGACTCTCATAGGAAGACCCTAAAAACCTATGCGCTAATTATATATACTGTATAGAACTCCAGTACTATATAGTGCATCTAAAACCAATAAAATCATATATTTTTCAAATATCGAAATCTCATAAATACCACTGGATTAAATACCTCTTTTCAAATCCATAATCCACATTTCCTTTGAACCATCATCATAAATCCATCACTTTAAATCCATCCATGTAAATCCATCAATTTTACCACAGTTAAATACAATCCACAAATATTTAAATGCATAACTATATATTTTTAACATAATAATTTAAAACAAATATTTTCCTCAAGTCTTCAAAATTCAATATATTTGAAATTGCATTAAAATCGCATAAAAATCCACAAATACTTAAATTCACATGAATGCATTTTTATTAAACATAATAAATCCGCTAATAAATTCAACAACAATATAGCAATAACTTTAAAACATAAATTTCTTTAGAACCCAAAATATAATTTGATGCAACACATATATTCAAATCACCATAATTTGGTCTCAGAAATTTAAAAAACAATTTTTTTTAATAATTAAACACAAAATATATTTTTCAAAAAATCAAATAATATAATATATCTATAATTTCACTGCCCCAAAATAATTTTGAAGGAGGATTACTCACCTCAAACAAGTGAATCAATTAAGATCCTCAACGGCATTGGTCCCACGACCCATACGTGCACCTAAATATCAATGTTACACAAAACTGATTAAGTTAATATTCTAATCCAGTATAATACAAACTGGTACCTGGGGGAGCTAACACAAATGTTGGCCAAATTTTACAAATAACATACCGAAACGAAGCTCATGAAGCAAGGATTACGGATTGAGGCTTACCTTCCCGAGATCGGACTTGTGGTGGTTGGAATCTCACCGAAAAGGTTCTAAACTTAGTGTCCTCCAATCTCACAATCCGCCAAGAATTGAGGGAAAATGATCTTGAATTTGGATTCAGGGAGGTTGAATTAGAGGGAAAGGGTAGATGGGGTCATCAGAAATTCACCGAAACCAAATTTCCCGGTGCGTCACCGTGTCCACCAGAAAAACTCATCGCCAGTGGCTTGTCCGGTGGCCAACGGCCATGATTTTTGGTAGGGAGGTAGATCAGAGGATGGGTAAGACAATAGGATTGGCGATCTCAAGAATCGGTGGCTAATTTGGAAAAAAATGGCTAGAAAAGGAAACAGCTCCGTCACCGGAAGAACAGTCGATCTAGGCGCATGGGTGGCTAGTTGGCAGTGAAATTTGGGTGGTAGGCCGGTCTTCAGAAGGGCTTGCCAGAGGTCTAGCATGTGTAAGAGTTGGGTGGCCAGAAAAATGGGCAATAGTGGTTGGTCGAGTCTCACCCTTTCTCCTCTTTCTCACTCTTCTTCTTTCTTCTCTCTCTTGCCACCACCTCTCATTTCCATCCCATTAAAACGCCACCCATGGGTGCCATTGTGCACTCACAGGTTGGTAGACAAATGACACTTGGCACAGTATCGGTGGGCACTGTGCACATGTTTTACACACATTCACGATTACACATAAAATAATATTGTCTTTGAAAAACTTTACACGTCCATAACTTTTTAACCAAATGTCCAAATTAGGCGTACTGCTAGTGTATATGATACGAACTTAGGTCGATTTGCTCCTAAACCCGTATTATATTAGTCCGGACCACAATTAAGTTCAGGTTCTAATGGTCACCTTAACCCCTAATCAACTTGTGATTTGAAACCTTGGTATATGATGAAGACGCCACAATAGGTAATGGATGTCCTATTGATAAGTCAAACTAAAACACTTGATCTCTATTAAATGTTTTAGGTGTTCAAAGAGAACAAGAGAATTCTTCTCACAAATAATTTTTTAATAGAATCCCAAGCTCCTTCTCACTGAAAAATAAGTCCTTCAATAGGCTAAGGCTTACAAAACAAAAACCCTAAATCACATTAGGAAAACTAGCCATAGGTTTAGGAAACATGATGTGGCTGAATTTCCTTTACTTTCCTAAACTAAATTGGATTAATTAATTCCTTTATTTTTAGAATAGGAATTAATTAATTTTACTACTAAAATGAGGGTCCATTTGGTATAGTTGATGAAAGTAGAGTTTTAGTCTGTAGAGCTTTCTATAATAGATCTTTTTGAAAACGAATTTTTATTAAAAAGCTAATAAGTGTTTAGTTGTAAATAAAAAAACTGCATTAAATGCTCATTAAGCTGTATTAAATGCTTATTAAATTTCCATATAAGGTTAAAAAAAAAAAAAAAAGCTTTTTAAGAGAAGCTCAAAATTTGGGCTTCTCTAAAACAGCTTAAAAAAGCTTATTTTTTTGTCAATAAGTACTTATTGATTTTGCCAAACACCTTTATTTTTTGATAAAAGAGCTTTTGGCCCTCAAGTGGAGCTTTTAAGCAAAAAAAAACCCTGCCAAACAGAGTCTACTAAAATTCTAACTTTTCTAAAGTGATTTGTCCAACAATAAATAAATAAAAATAAAAAATAAAAACTATTTCCTAAAACGAAAGGTCAAGGTTCAAATTAGGAAACTAGTTGACTAGTTTTACAAATAAGCTATCTTTGTCCAATCACCAATTAATTTAGGCTCCAAATCAGCTTCAATATGCCATGTAGAAAGCCAAATAGGATTAATATTGGTTCCGATACGTTGCCTTTGTTAGAATAAGAAAAACTTGCTTGAACAACAAGAAACATCAATCCTAGCGCCAAAATGGTGCATTTTTGGCCAAAGTGTAGGGTTATGCGCACATACCTCATTTAAATAGCTTAGCTTTGGCCTTAACATGATTCCATGGCCTCATGATGATCTCAATCTCATTCATATTCTAACAAACTAATTTTCTTTCTTCCTGGAACTCATAGATGCTCCAAAACAACTTGCCGGATCCATATCTGCTTTCATAACTTGGATGCATAAGACAGGCTTTGGTTCTTCGTGTATTGTCATACCCTTTTGAATTTGAGTCACACCTTGTTTGAAGCTAACCAAGTTGTCCTTAAATCTTTTAGCTTGTGCCCTCGTGATTGGCTCCATCTTCATTTGTACAGGATCAGCATCCCAACGAGTACCCAGTTGTACGGGTACGGGCGGACTCTCATTATTATGAACTCGTATCGATGAGTACTGTACAACCACACATGAGTCAAAGAGTAAAATTTTACAAAAATAAAAAGTCAAACACGGCACCTTCGGATAATTCGGACAGCAAATTGTTTCGCTCATAACTTCCAAGCTATTGCTCCATTCTCAATGTGCTACTAGTCTACGAACTCAGGTCAATGTGTACTCTATAATGGTGCCTCGGTCAACATGAAAGTCTCTCCAAAGTAAAAAGTCAAAAATTTGACCCCATTTGATCAACAATGATCAAATCCGGTCGAACTCGATCACGTGAAAAAATTTCTGTTGTGCTTTAGGATGGGGTATTATAGGAGGAGTGTTTAGAAGCCCAAATGCTACAACCAACTTCTCACTATGTCCACACAAAATATCAGCCTTGTCCTGCACATCTACATCTTGTCCTATTTAATGGGTTTATCTTAAATAATCAAAAATTTGTTTATTGGCTCATGCCTTATCTGAATGTAAGCATTGTTTTGCTGTGCATTTATCTAAAATGGGGCCTACTTTAGATCAATTATAGATGGAATAAAACGCCTCAAATACTGTTGTTTTGACTTAATCTTGAAGTCCAATTATAAATATTTTAAATGGGACCCACTTAAGACCAATTAGAAATATTGTTGCAAAAACGGTTACTTAATATATTTACTTATTAATTAATCTCTTTCATTCCATGAATCTCGGCCAACAAGTGCGATCCATAGATCTCTAGTTATTTGGCCACTCAGAACCTTTGCTAAAAAAAAAAAGAGCACAAAAAAAAAAAAAAAAAAAGGAAAGACCTTATTCGTCTCCCACTTCTTCTTCCTCATCTAATTCTAAATCTCCAAAAAAGTATGATGTGTTCTTAAGTTTCCGTGGCGAAGACACTCGCAACAACTTCACATCGTTCCTTCTCCGTGAGTTGAAGGAAAAGGGAATTCATGATACCTTCATAGACGATAAACTCAAAAGTGGAAAAGATATTTCCGAACTGTTTAAAAAAATAGAAGAGTCAAGTTGTTCAATTATCGTTCTCTCAAAAAACTATGCTAATTCAACATGGTGCTTGAAAGAACTTGTCAAGATTCTTGATTGCAGGAACATCATGGAGCATATTGTTTTACCGATTTTTTTCCTTGTGGGACCAACTGATGTGAAAAACAAGACTGGAGCATTTGGAGAAGCATTTATGAAGCACAAACAAGATTTTAGGAATAAAAAGGAGAAAGCAAAAATATTGACCGAAAATGAAAGAGAAAATATCGAGAAAGAGCTTAAAAGTTAGGAAGATGCGTTAGCACAAGTCGGCGGAATTTCTGGATTCCCTTTGACTGAAAGGTAAAGTATCTCTTTTTCTTTTTCTTTCTTAAATTTTTCATAAAAATAACTCTTCCTTTTTTAATTGTATTTTTTGAAACAATCTTATAGATCTTGATTTATGATGGAATTTATTTGTGGGTATTTTGATTTAGGTAATAAAGGGAAATAGAAATGAGTTAAATTATTTGAATAAAAAGTAAGATACTCTTGGTGAAGAAAGGAAAATAGATTAAAGCAATTCTTTTTTTTTTTTTTTAATGTAATTGTTATATATGTTGTGGAAGCAATAGCTGCCTATTTATACAAATATAAAATCGATTTATTAACCGACTAAAATTATTCATAAATGTTTTAGGAAGTGAAGTTGCATAAATATTTCTATCAATTTCTATGAAATACTTGTTGTCTAAGTGGTTCTAGAAACAAGTATTTATTTATTTTTAATATCTCTTCAGAAATGTACAGCATTAATGGCAATAATTTACTTTAATTCTTACACGGATATTTGCGAATCTCTTAACTAAATTTTGTTTCTGGCCAGCTTTAACTAAAACTAAAAATGCATAAATGTTAGATCTGGTTGTATCTACTTTTTTTTTTTTTTTTCTCCTAGATCTGGATGGCATTTGAGTGAAAGTTGAAAGAATAATATTAAAATAGTCACCTTCTTGATTATTGCCTATTAATTTTTATTTCGTTTTTTGTGAGTAAAATTTAAACAGATATATCTGGATAAATTTGCTTTACCACATGTTTTGTATGCAGGTGGCTTTCATTTGAAATAATGAAAAAAAAATATTATTATGTGATGTGGTTGTAAAATGGAGATAAATTTGTATATGTCTCTTTGGTATTTTTCAAATGGATCATAGTCTATTTAAAAAAAAAAAAAAAGACCATGCCAATATACATATTAATTAAAACCACAATCTAACAAGTATTGAAATGAGAATTTAGGGGACTAGTCATATTATTTAGTATAAGATTTGGGAATTGTAAATTTGGGATCTTTAGGGTGCCTTTTGTAACATTTTTTTTCTTAACTACTTCTCAGTATACAAATTAAAAATGGCTTAAAACATGTCAAATCCAATATTTGAGATATAAATTTTGGAAAAAAAAAAAAACAATCAGATAAAACTTTAAAAATATAGACAACTCTTGAAATTGTTTCAATCATTTTATGCATATAAAAATCAGTTGTTAATTCTTTAAAGGGCCAAGATTAAAAATGCAATAGCAGCCTATATGAGTGTGGTGAATTAACAGTACGTATATTCTCTAATCCATGATCATATACTAAAATTCTCTTGCTAGTCTTTTTAGACCATGTATGCGCTTATTAGTGCTTATAGGTTGTTACTAGAATTTTAACTTTAGTCAAGGATCGTGCAAGTCTATATATATATATATATATTTTAGTCATACTCCATATAAATACATATATATTTTATGAGTCAAATTATATTTTGTTGAACTTATAAATTTAACATCATGACCTTTGATATAAACTTTTGGACTATTATTTCAAAGGTTAAGACTTAAAAGAAAAAAAAAAAATATGTTAATGACCTATTTAGATCATGTGAATTATTGAAATCCAATCTAGACAAAGTAGCTCTAGTAATACATTTTTATATCTCAACCCTGAAGCGATCTGAGAATTGATAAAATATATATCTATATTTAATAACATAGTTTTAATATTACAGTTTTAATATTAAGACAATCTAATGTGAACGTGACCGATATATTGTACTACATAACAGTTTCTGATCGATATGGTACACACTAAACTACAATATTAAGGTTACCTTTTAAAAATTTTTATATAAAAAATATTCAATACCTCTGATGCTACATTCTATTTTTCTTTGAATTATGAAGGATAATGAAGCAAAATTTATCGATGAGTTAGCTTTAAGGTATCAAAAGAATATGTTTTTTTACCAAACATTTCTAAGGGCCTAGTTGGAATGCTTTTACGCATGGAGAAGATGATTTCATATGTTTATAAGATAATATTATATTTTAAAATCTCAACCATTCAAATGATTTAAGAGTTGATTAAAAACAAGTTAGAGCGGTTTTAACATTAAGATGACCTGGTGTGTGCCTAATCGCCGATTGTCTTTCAAAGTTATAGCAGTTTTAACATTAATTTCAAAGTTCATATTTTGGACAACACATTCTACATAATTGTCTATAACTGATACGGTACACACTAAAAACACAATATCAATTAAATATTTAATACATTTATTGTTACATGGTACTTGCTAACTCACCACAGTTGTATTTTTATGAAGGGATAATCAAGCAGAATTTATCGATGAATTTGTTCTAAAGGTATCAAAAGAATATGTTGGTTCTCCAGATATAATTTTTGATGGCCTATTTGGAATGCATTCACGCATGGAGAAGCTGAAATCATATGTTTATAAATCAAAGAGTGGTGCTGAGTTTATTGGAATATGTGGGATGGGTGGTATAGGCAAAACAGAAATTGCCAGAACTTTTTATGCATTGGAGACTTCTCAATTTGAAAGTATTAGCTTTCTTGAAAATGTTAAAGGAAATGATCTAAAGTCCCTGAAAGAACAGCTTGTTTCAGATACTTTGAGGAAAGAATGCATAACCTACCGTGGAACTATAAGAAATAGATTATGTCGTAAAAAGGTTCTCATCGTTATTGATGATGTAGATCGTCTAGACCACCTAGAAACTCTGGCTGGGAAACGCGATTGGTTTGGTTCAGGGAGTAGATGCCATGGGTGCTTGTCGATTCTGAGAGATGCCCTGCCTCAATTGGCTGCCAATTTTCGTTATAGAAGCCCATATTTACAGTTTTCTGGTTTCAAAAAGGTCTGCAGAGTAGCCTGCCACCAACAGCAAAAGACGTCAGCAGCAACACAGTTACCACTTAGAAAGAGAGCTTCATGAACAAAAGGACACTACAACATATAATATGCAAGGGAAAGAAATACAAACTATATATTCTTTGATGAGCAAATCAACAGAATGTAAACAGATTCAATTTAGGTATTGCTAATAATGGTCCAAAACAAATTCATGAACATCTTTTTTAGTACAATATGTGTTACTTCCTCTTAGCTAACAACAGTTTGGTTTCAAATCCACATGATCAATAAAGCCAAAGCATGTATAAGGAGCATGGATGCAAAGAAATCACTATTAGGATAGATTGCATCTAATATTTTTGAATACTAAATTAATTTTCTCATGGTAGTGAAGCTAGTTTGGAATAAATTCTCACTCAGATCATTCATAAAAAATAACGATCAAAATAAATTTAAAACATAAATTCACAACCAATTTAGTTTGAAAAACCTAAACATGATATCAGACAACGTATTTTGGTTTCTTTAACCGTTAATCAGTTGATAGATTGATGAGCGTGGTTATGTCACCAAATCTATCTGGTAACTATGGGTTTCCAATCAGCCTGTACAAATAGTTTGCAAAGATAAGAAAGAAAAGCTGAAGACGGAAGTACATATCCATACATGAAAGAAAATACATCAACCATAAATAATCCAAAAGCAAAATCAAAAGCAAATAAAAGAAACAATTTTGGAACTTAAAATGTTTAGTATATTCCTTTGAGGACATGGTGCTGATAGCTCATAAAACAGATTCAACATGTCCTGTGGTGCAAGAGGGCCTTTTAGTACAAGGGAACAATAGGTTAGGCAACGGTGAAAAATAATTCAGCCACTTGATCCCAAAGAACGAGGACAACAGTTAAATATCAATTAACTGTTGTCTTACCTTGTGCAAGACCAAGTCACTAACCAACTCTGCACACCTTCCATTAGAAAATTATGAAACAAGTCCTTTATTGAAATTTCCTTAAAAAAAGAAAAAAAAAAAGAAAATAGGTATGTATTTTCTATGATAAGTAGTCACAAAGGCAGATAGGAAAGCAATGAATAAAGTGTCAGCATGAACCCAAGAAGTTTCTTAATTGAACCATGCCACCATAAATGTGTGTGGCATTGGGGGATTTAATCAGGTTTCTAAGATTAAAAAATATCGGAGCTTAATGCATTCATTCACCTAAGCCAGCAGATCAACAAAATTCACCCAACATTGCTACCACATAACAACTTAGGCTAAGAAAAGCAAGAGAAGGCAAGCCTTACTATAGCAGGAATGTCAACAAGCTGATAACCAGCAGAGGGTTTGACTGGCTCAAACGAGTTTCTTTCCCAAGAGTTGAACCAAAAATGAGCTGACTAGCCATCTTTATTTAAGAGTTGACAATGAACTAGAGCAGCTTTAGAATAGAGAAACAAGTGTGAACTTGGATGGCTGTAGATTACCTACAAACAGTACTGAGCTTCTTAAAACATTTGAAACTTTTGGCAAGTGTTAAAAAAAATACAATACAATCAATTCTTGATGATACTAAAAAAATTAAACTCTCTCTTACTCTTACCTATGTTACATGGTAATTCCAACATTTGATTGCAATATTGATGCTTGGGTTAGCAATATTGAGGTATAAGTATCTCGATCTAGTAGCTCTTCAATTAACAAAAGAACAATAAGAGATTCTTGAAATGAATGACGATAAAAATCAAGAGAAGCAGCCAGCATAGACAACTACTCTAATACGCTTTCCTACAGCCCAGTAGATATCTAATTGGGTGAAAGAAATGTTTCAATCAGTACATTACAATGTTTTTTAGGACATCATAAAAAAGGCAAAGATTGAGGTATCAAATTTTGAAGGCAAGGTAAATCGAATTGAATTTGTTGATTTGCTTTCTGCCTTTGAAGAATACTTTGATGGGTATGATATGATGATAATCGGAGAGTAAGATTTGCCAGAATAAAACTAGTAGGTCTTGCTAAAATTTGCTGGACGAGTGTTGAAAGAGCCATAAGGAGGATAGGGTACCCACCCATTGGTACTTGGCAAGAGATGAAAGTTAAACTTCGGGAAAGATAGATGCCTACTAAATATTATGACAAGTTATGTGAGCAAGCAATTACTTTGAAACAAAATATTATGTCAATTACTAAATATATGCAAAAATTTGATGAATTGAAAACTCTAAGCCTAATACATGAAGAGTCTGGTTCCTTGTTGGTCTAGTGGCCATTACCTCAGCAGCATCGATTTCAATGGAGGCATCCTCGATTCCTTGGTCTTCAGCTTCGATCAAATAAATCTCTGTATTTGGGTCTCTGTAGTATGATCCTCGAGATGAGTTCTTCCTTTAAAATACTTTCATAACTAGATGCTCGAGAGATTAACTCGAACAAATCATGAAACTCTATCCCCTCAAACTTTTTCTAAAGCTTATAACACAGTCCGCTCTAGGCTAACTTGACAAACTCTCTTTCTGGTATATCTAGATGACATCTGATCCTTGCCCTATTGAACCAGGCAATAAAGTTCTCCACTGATTCACCTTCCATCTGACGCAAACACCACAAATCAGCCATGGAGATCTCCGGCTCAATCCTGTAAAATTGCTCATGGAATTTATGCTTTAACTCCTGCCAAGTATGAATTCAATTTGGTTGCAGATTGATGTACCATGAGAAAGCAGAACCTGTCAAGAGTTAGCAAACAAATGGAGCTTTAAAAATTCATTAGTCCCAGCTTCTCCACACTAGATAGTGAAGCGGCCTATGTGCTCCACAGTAGACTGATTCTCTTCACCTGAAAACAAAGTGAATTTAGGAAAACTAAATCCCCTTGGAAATTCTATCCGATCAATGACCTCGGGGTAAGGCCTTCTGTAGGATGGTCAACCAACTTTTCTGAATGTGGGGCCGATCATCTCTTGGATGGTGGTCTCAACGGCCTCCCTATCCATTCCATGGCCATTGTTCATCCAGTTTCGGACATTATGTCCACGTCTCCATGTCAGGCCATGGTAGTCGACCTCGATGTAATGGTCTTCATTTTGGACATATGGAAAGTTTTGGCCATATTGTTCAGCATGCCCCCCACCATGAACTTGATTTCGAATAGATGGGAAAACATGAGGTTGAAAGTCTGCCCTTCTTCCATGAACATTATTTATGACCTAAAGGGCCTGCATGCCATAAGGTGCAGCTTGAAAAGCCCACACTGCATGTGGTACAGCCTAAAGGGCCAATACAATCTATTCTTCCTGGCCATTTCTAATGTTCTGGCCATTTTGGCCTTGATTCTCAGTTGGTCCTCCACCATGAATTAGGTTTCGAGCTGGTGAGGGAATATAAGGTTGCTGTTCTGGTGCGACCGTCCTTCCTTCATTTCCATTTGTTCTCACCAGAACAGTTGGTGCATCAATTCTTGACATGTTGATTTCAGGTGTGGCCAAAAAGGCCTACACCTATTCTTCTTAGCTAGTAAATGGCCTTGCACCACTCAACGAGGCTTGAGAAACCTGTAATTGTTGACGCAACAAATCCATAATGCTTTCCAACATTTGTTGCTGGGTCTCCTGAAATCGTTGTTAGGTTTCTTGGAACACTTCCATCTTCTTTTGACCCTCCTTTAGATCTTGGGATAGCTTAAGGATCAACTCCTAAGTGGACATCTCCGTTGAGTCGAGAATCTTGCCAGCTCCTTCCTCTTTGTTGTTGTTACTGGTGTCGGACTCCAGAGACCTTGATTGAGTTTGAACCATTGTCCTCGGTTGAAATTTTGTGTGTGTCCCACCAGGCGTGCCAAAAAGATATGTTGGGATAATGTCAGAAAATTTCCAACAATTTGTTGTCTCCTAAATTTGTAGGCGTGCCACTTCAAACCTATAACAGTTCAAAGAAATAAAAGAAAAATGTGTGCCAATTGAATCCAACTCCTCGGACGATTGTATTGATTATTGGAGAACAAAAATAATCTTACAAGATCCGATTGCCTTAATAAATGAAGGACTTTTAAGATATAATTTCAACTAGAAATAACTAAGAACAATAAACTAAAAAAAGTAAATTCTAATGAGAATAAATTAATTATTCTATATTCTTATAGTCATTTGTGGAGGTGTATCGAGCCCCTCTCAAAGCCAATGGAGCTTCAATTTATATAAGAGAAAATGGCTAAATACTTTATGCACTTTCGATATGGGACTTTTGCACAACTCCAACTTCAAAATTTCAATTTATACATGTGACAATTACATGAAGATTTAATGTCCAATCAATGTGGGACCACTACCAATTAATTAATCTCTCAAAAATAATATTCCAATAAATTGGAAATATTGATTTGGAAAATTAATATTTTGGCCCAAACAGTTTCTATGATTAAAAAGTACTGAAGCTTAATGCATTCAATTCACCTTAGCCAGCAAACTACCAAAACTCACCCAACATTGTTCCCACATAACAACTTAGGCTAAGAAAAGCGGGAGAAGACAAGCCTTACAATAGCAGGAATGTCAACAAGCAGATAACCAGCAGAGAGTTTGACTGGCTTAGGTGAGTTTCTTTCCTAAAAGTTGAACCAAAAACAAGCTGACTAACCATCTTTATTTAAGAGTTGACAATGAACTAGAGCAACTTTAAAAAAGAGAAACAAGTATCAACTTGGATGGTTGTAGATCACCTACAAATAGTACTGAGCTTCTTAATACATTTGAAACTTTTGGCAAGTTTTACAAATACACGATATAATCAATTCTTGATAATACCAAAAAAATTAAAATCTCTTTAACTCTTACCTATTTTACATAGTAGTTCCAACATTATTTATTTTATTGTTCCTAGGATGCAAGCGAAATTTTTAAATAATATATTCTGATTCTAGCTATAGAGAATACCAAATTGTTTAACAATTCTATGAGTGAGTAAAAGAAGGGTAAAGAAAAGGAAAGGCTCAGTTTGTTAAAGCATATTAATATTTTCCAAGTAATAAATAATACCAAACATAGAGTAAACAAAAACAAGGGGTAAATGAAGTAAATATGACATCAAAAATTTAATTAAAAAAATTTGTGAGCCACCAATAAGACTTGTCCCCTCTCCAATTCACCAACAATTTTATTAAAGAATAGACTCCATGAGTTATTGTTAATGACTCCACTCGACATTGTCATTAAAAGAACTTGTGAAGCTTCCCCTTCCTTTTCCAAGTCATAGAGGTCATCAATCAACATACTATAAGTAGTCATGTTGGGAAAACATCCTCTATCCAACATCTCCTCTAAAATTCTAATTCCTTCCTCTGTTTTACCAATATCATCCCACAACCTACCTGCCTTGCACAATTCACCCTTCTCGCACTGTAACAACCCACCTCAAGATTATAAATTAGAATTTAAATATTATATGGTTTGACTGGGATTGATGAGTTAGACTATGAATGAGCCCTAAATTTGACATTTTATTGGTCAAAAATTTTGATTTGACCAGTACATCATAGCGTAGAACTTGTTGATACAAGTTTGTACACTAGAATGCCTAATTCTGAGTTATGGCTGCCCATCACAGACACATGCCAGATGTCCAACAAGCTCACCTCTTGGCGACGTCAGCTATGAATTTTCATGACCAACCGTCTGATGGTGCACAAGGAAAAATCTTAGGAGCTTTTTTTGCCACCAACTAAGCTCTTGGACCAAGGTAAGTATAACATCTATTCGACATCTCATGGGATTTTTGTCGAAAATAAAGTTCATAAATTTTGGATAGCATTTGATAATTTTTCAATTTTTAAGTCGATTAGTTTAATGTTGGATAAAATGAGACTGTGTTTGGATACTATTGGACAAATTAGATGAAATTGAAGTTGGAGTACTGTAATTAGATGTTGGTGAGATCCAATGGACAATTTAATTTCATTAACTTGGCCTCTGGATGAAAAATCCCAACTTTGGGTCCTGGATATTTAGGTTTTACAGTATATAATCTGACTATTTGGTATCCAATTTTAGAAATTTTAGAGTTATTAAAATTATTTTAGGATATTGGTATGCACCCAATGTCTTTGGTTTAATTTTTGGAGCCTAAAAATATTTTTTTATTATTTTAGGTACCAAGACTGATATTGGAGACAATCCGGCGATGAAACTGGGTTGAGCTGTGATCTGTGAGTGAATTTTATTTTCTAAAATGATTTTGAAATTATGTATTGATTACATATGATATATAAATTACCTTATTATTATTTTTGAAATTATTAGAATTATATGCTTTATTACATGCTATAAAACAATTATGGTATATTAAAATGAATGGTTTAACATAAATAAATTTTTCCATATAGCTATATGAGTGTATATATATATATATAGAGAAAGGCTACGGTGTAGTCCGTCTGCATGCGGATCCATACGAAAGCCGACACTTCTTAAATAAAAGCATCAGCTTTGCTGTGTACACATACACAGCAAAGCTGATTCTTGTTTTAAAAAATGTAAGCTTTGGTGCAGGTCCGCATGCAAATGGGTCGTACTGTAGTCTCCTCCTATATATATATATATATATGTTCGTATTTGTGAGAATGTTTTGATAAGATAATTATGGGTATTATTTAGTAAATTTTATAAATATTTGAAATTATGAATTAGATATTGGATTGTGAATTATTGCCTATCATACTATATCATGGATATGGATTTGTTGGGATATAACTACAAATACTTATTTGGCCATTTCTTGCTTGATCACGTGATTTTTGACATCGGATGAGAGGTTTTAATCTAAGACGCCTTTGGTCACCGAGGATCGCATTGATAATTTGTTTCTCCACCTGTAGTCAATTATACACTAGGAGAATAGTTGTAGTCTTACGATATGTTATAATAATATAATAATGGATATGGTATGGTATATAGGGATACTGTTGTTACACTACGAATACATTATAGGTTTTTATGTTTTTTTATTATTGATGTTTATAAATAATGATTCATAAAAATACTATTTTATTTACAAAATGATGGATATTATTTGATTTTAATTTCTATATCCTATGGTTTTTTAAATGATTATATTGGAAAAAATCATGAACTTTGTAAAAGATGTTTATCAAAATAAGGAAACATTCAAAAAGTAAAAGTGAAATCTTGAGAGAAAGAATTTTTTAAAAATAATATTTATTTTCATAATATCTTACTTATTTGCTTATTAAGCTCATTTCATATTTTGTATTTGAAGCTCTTACCTTCCCAAGTAGCAAATTCCTTCGAGTACCATCGGATCATAAGTAAAGTTCTAGCATGTTGGCCAAACTGCTATGAACTGGTAAATGACAATGACTTTAATATTGAATCCGGTGTTGGCTTCCAGTTAAAAATATTTATTCGTACGTTAAAATATCAATACATTTAGGTTGCTCTGCCATAAAAACAAAGATGTCAAGTCCTTCGATACAGAAAAATGGTGTGCTTTAAGCAATGTAGAAAAACGGAGAAGAAAAACAAAAGAAAAATCATGGTTTTTTCTTTTTTTTTCTTTTTTTTTCTTTTTTTTTAATGTTAAATGGCTAGTGTCCAACATAAAGTGGGGGCATTAGATAAACACACACACACACACACACACATATATATATATATATATATAACTTTGCCTGGGTTTTAACCTTACGGATTTCTTGTATACATCCAAAGATATGGTGGAACATGAGAGCATAATATAAGATAAGCATGCAAATTGAGTATACATTATTTTTTTGATTTCATATATTTTTGTACCTTTGATTATAATAACATGCTTCAATCTTCGTTCATGACAAACATATTTCGAACCCATACCTGCTACACCATCCCTTAGTTCTGAAGTTCATAAAGCTAAAGAGATTATTTTCCCAGCAGCGCTCATAGTTACAGTGACATTCGTAGGAGGTTTTAATCTACCAAGGGGTTACAAGAGAGACAAAGGTCCGCAGCAGGGAAGTGCGGTTCTAAAGAAAAATCCAGCACTCAGGACATTTATTATAGCAGACGCCATGGCCATGGTGTTTTTCTACTACCTGTGCGTATAATCCACCAGTCCTTAGCAATGAAACAAGGCAAGAAAAAGGACTCTTCATGCTTCAATCTCGCATTCAACCTCATCATATTTGCCACGATGGCAATACCAATTGTGTTTATGACAGAAATGTACACAGTTTTGGGAGTTCCCTACGGGCTTGGAATTCCCATTTGCCTCATTGTCGGTTATTGTTTCATGTTTTCCTTTAACAAGATGATGGGTCAATACCAAGGATAAGGGGCACACCATTGCAATTAGAACATTAAAATTTATAACATGGACCAATGATTCCCATTGTTCTCAAACTCAGACAATAAAACCATGTCCTTAAATCCACAAAGTTTCTAACAGAACATTAGTTTCAGCACCTAGTGAAATAAAGAACACAAACAAGATAAACTCAAATTAATTGTTTTCTGAGTTCACAGTCATGACGGCTCATCTCTCTATACAGTAGTTGAAAAATGCTCTCATTCAAATGTATTAATATCATATGTACATGTGTAGGTGTATAACTACAAAGACTAGCATATCACGAGCAAAGCAATGGTAAGACACTCCTCTTCTACTCAACCTACCTCTGAATCCTTTGGGTGTTCTTGGATGACAGAACAAACAAGAACATTATCTTGCGGAATTTTAGCGAGTAATGCTTTTGCAGCCAACAGGGCTTGATAATACCTGATACTGTTCAGAAATAGAAACACCAAAACAGGCGGACTAATCATTTCTGAATAAATCAAAAACATGATTATTTCTAATTTCACCGAAGGAAAAAAAAAAAAAAAAAAAAAAAAAAAAAGAGTAGTCATTTCTAACCTTAAGTAATCAAAGACATTGTAGGGTGCATGGAAGGTCAGTGCCACACCCACTAATAGCCCCTTTACCTAAAGAATGTGTGATAATGTTAAGTTCAGGCATACCATGCAAAATATTAGGCTACCTCCCACATTAAAATTATGATCTCAAAATATAATATGTATTGATATTTGCATATGATATGGATTACAGAACATTAAAAGAACTTGGTGCTCAAATTGTATAACAATCTTCAGGGAAGAAACATATGATGGAAGAAAAAGTAAATAATTAGTAAAGTGCTAATAAACCAGAGGTTCCATGCAAATTATGCATATCCTCGAAGATTTCACTAGCAATTATGCTCTTATGCATGGTATGAGAGATGACTAATACCTGATATTACCTCTCATACAATCAGAAGCAGTCATTGCTTTTACAACTGTTTTAACAATCTCTGAATCTTTTGGTTGGGATCTAACCAGCAATACAGACAGCACTACAAGCAGATGTGGACATTAGTATCTCTTAAAGTTAAAATCCATCAAAAGTAAGCTTTAATCTATAAGGTAAAAACAAAAGGTAAATATAATTTAATAAGTAAATAGATAAACAAGCAAATCAAAAAAGGTATTTCACAACTCACTGACTCTGTGATAATCACAACTTTAACAACACTATTATTATTATTATTTTTTTCCCACCTTGTGGACAAAATGATCGCCTTCAGACTTTAATATGCTTATAACACAGTTTTCAAGATTTCCTCTTTACACCATAAGCATACATCCATTCCAATAAGATTAAATGATGTATAGAGCTAACTGTTATATAAGAGAGTCTATAGGGCTAACTGTTATATAAGAGAGTCTTCAATTAGAGTAAAGAATCAGTACATGTTTTCATTTTACTCAAACTTTTATCTGCACAGCTCATCCATGCATGCAGGACCAGACCTATAGGTAATTAGATGAATGCCAAATGCAGAAGTCTTAAGGAAAAAAAACAACATTATGCTTCAATCTTGATATAGATTTCAAATCTGGACCCAGTGAAAATGTATTATGCAATTGACTAAAGCCAGAAAAACCATCCCTATGATATTGGTCATCTGTCTGAAGGGCCTAAAATTTCACAGTTTAAAGACCAAAATTTGAGACTAGACCACCAAAACATAAATATATGATGATAATAAACTACATTTTATATATATACGGTGGCTATTAACATTGATTACCTTCGAAGATGACATGAAGCAAAGCATTGAGCATGTATCCCATGGGTGCTTTTACATTCTGAGAGACAACCTGGCTTAATAGGCCGCCAATTTAGTTATACAAGCCCATTTTGATTGTTCTCTGGTTTCACAAAGGTCTGCAGGCGTAGCACGCCAACACCCGCAAAAGACATCAGCAGCAACACAGTTACGACTTAGAAAGAACTTCATGACTTTAACTAATGAACATGACAACATACAATGCACTGAAGACAAAAATGCAAACTGTATATTTTTTTATGCGAAAATCAACAGAAGGAAAACAAATTAAATTTATGTCTTACTTCTTAACTAACAACAATTTGGCTTCAACTTTCAAATCCAGCATCACCAAAAAAAAAAAACAAAGTTTGTACAAACAAAACAGCTGCAAAGATGTCACTATTCAGGATCAAATTTTAAGACAACATTGCATATAATATTATTGAATATCAAATAATTTTCTCGTGGTAGTGAAGCTAGTTTGGAACAAATTCACACTCAGATCCTATATAAACAATAATGATCAAAATAAATTCATAAAATAGATCCACAACCAATTTAGTTTTAAAATACTAAACATGATATCAGACACTGTGGTACGGTTTCTTCTGCCCTTCAATTGATAGATTTCATGAGTACAGCACTGTCACCAAATCTATCTGGTAACTCTGGTTTCCAATCCTGTATAAAAAATTGCAGCAAAAAGAAAAAAAAAGGTGAAGTATATATTAATAGACTTGTGCAATCAAGCTTAAGACATAGGTACATATCCATATAAGAGAGCAAATATATCAACCATACACAACCCCAAAACCAAAAATCAAATCAAAAGCACAAGAAACAACTTGATGCTTTATATATTTAGTATATTCTTTTGCGAACTTGGTGCTAACTGCTTATAAATCAATAACAACACAACAAAATCACAATTCCTATGGTGCAGGAAGACCCATTAATACAAGGAGAACAAAGAGGAATGGAATGGTTGCCTCTTACTAGGAAGATATAGTGTTAGGCTAAGGTCAAAAATAATTCAGCTACTTGATCCCAAAGAATTAGGATAACAATTATATTTCAATTAATTGTTGTCTAGGCTTGTGCAATACTAAGTCACTAACCAACTCTCAACACCTTCCATCTGAATTCTCAGAATTATGAAACAAATTCTCTGCTCAAATTTCCTAAGGAAAAACTAGATATGTATTTTGTACCGAAAAAATAGCAACAAAGGCTGATGGGCAAGCAATGAATAGATGTCCACACGAATCAAGAAGTTTCTGTATTGAAGCATGTTACCATTAACGTGTGGCATTGGGAGATGTAGTTATATTTCTAAGATTAAACCATACTGGGAGCTTAATGCATTCACTTCACCTAAGCCACAAGGCCTTGTGGTACAGCAAACCGCCAAAACTCACCCAAGATTGCCATTTTACCACATAACCACTAAGGATAAGAAAAGTGGGAGAAGTCAAGCCTGCAGCAGGAATGTCAACAAGCTGACTAACCAGAACAGGGTCTGACTGGCTCAGATAAAAGTAGCACCAAAAACATGGCCTCATCTTTATAAAGTGTTGAACAATGAACTGTAGCAGCTTTAGAAAAGAGAAACAAGTATCAACTTGGAGGGCTGTTGACCATCTACAGACAGCATTGAGCATCTTAAAACACTTTTGGCTCAGCATTACAAAAATACGATACAATAAATTCTTGCATTAAGATCTCTAACTCTTACATATGTCACATAGAAGTTCCAACTTCCAACATTGACTGTAAAGATTCTTTTTAATAGTCCTGGTTGCAATCAAATCTTTTGAACAATATATTCATTTCCAGCTATAGAGGATACATAGATGCCAAAAGTGGGTAAAAGAACATAAAAGGAAAAGGAAAAGGCTAATGTCATCTAAAACATATTAATCATAACAAAGCAATTGGCAAAAAGATTTTCCAACTGATAAATGATACCGAACAAAGAGTAAACACAAAAATAGATGAATGAAATAATTTTGACATGAACCATTTAAAAAGAAAAAATTGTAAACAGATAAGGTCACCTTATTCCTAGGCCACCAAGGTATTGGCTCCATAGATATGTCATATATTCAAGAATTCTATGTAGCATTGTCCGACAGTATTTGGTCAAGAACACTTGTCCCCATACCCAATTCACCAATTATTTTATTAAAGAAGAGAACCCAGGATCATTGTCAAAGACTCCACTCGACATTGCCATTGGAAGAACTTTTGAAGCTTCTCCTCCCTTTCCCAAGTCATATAGGCCCTCAATCAACATATTGTAAGCAGTCTCGTTAGGAAAACATCCTTTATCCAACATCTCCTCTAAAATTCTAAAACCCTCCTCTGCTTTACCAAAATTACAGAAGCCCTTTATTAGCATATTATAGGTGAACACATTAGGAGCACATCCTTTTTCCACCATGTCATCCCATAACCTACCCACCTCACACAACTCCCCTTTCTCACACATTCCTGAATAGGTATGTTGTAAGTAAGACCAGCCGGAATTGAACCCTTCTCAAACTGATCAAATAATTTCCTTGCCTCCCATATTTTACCCTGCTTACAAAGCCAATGTATAATTGTACTTGTAATCGCACTATCAGGGGTACAATTCTTCTTCAAAAGCCTTTTCCACAACACACAAGCATCTTCCACCTTCCCTTGATTGCATAGTACATCAATCACCTTGCAACAAAGTGCTGAGCTTGGTATATACTTCTTCTCAAGCATATCATCCAGCAAGTTAAGTGCTTTACCAGACTTGTTTTCTTTACAATAAGCTTCAATCATAACCCCATAAGTAACATCATTTGGGTCAATCCCATTTTCATCCATTTCATCCATCACCTTAATAGCATCAGCCAATTTCCCCCGCTTAATGTACCCAACCATCAAAATGGTATAGGCAAAGGCATCAGGTAGCAACCCTCTATCCAAAATTTCAGTAAAAACCCTTTTGGCACCAACCATATCACCCCGTGAAACATATCCACCCATAATGATTGTGTAAGTGACCATATTAGGGACCATTCCCATGGCAGGCATTTCATCCAACAACTTAAGAGCACCACCTATGTTATTGCTGTTGCATAATGCTTTAATCAAAATGTTACAAGTAAACAAATTGGGCACCACGCCAAATCTCTTCTTACAATTTACAAACACCAAGGGTACCAAAACATAGCGCTTGTTTTGAACCAAAGCATTCAACAAAGTATTCAAAGATCTCACAGAATGCTGGACACTGAAATATTCAATGCATAGAAAGGTTTTCAACGACAATTTTGGTTGACCTGCAAGGCCATAATTACAAATGATGGTAATAAAAAGTTCTTTACCGCATTTTCATTGAGATTTGTGTAGGCAGGAGAGCAGGGACTTGTCTTCTTCAAAAGCCCGGGCTCGTGAGAGATGTTGGATGATGGCATGGTAAGTTTTGTAGTTACGGGAAAAGCCTGGGTGGAAGTTTCCAGCATAATGGAAGATTTGGAGGGCAAGGTCAAGATTCTGCTGGCTAGTGATCATTGAGACAAGGCGCTTTGGGCAGAGGTGTTGGGGCCAGGGCTTGATTGGGGGAGTGAGTATAAGATTCAATGGATAAGGAACAGATGTTGATGGTGACACCAGTAACCAACTGCAAAAATGAAGTGGCCAAGATCTTGGGCAAGAGGACATGATGGCAGTGGACGTGGTAACGGTGACACAACATACTGTGCCCCTAGTTCATTAATTTCTGTTTCTTGACAATCTATGAAAATCAAACTTCGAGATCTAAGAAACCCAAAAGTGATGATTTATTCAAATCTGCAAGTAAGAAAGTAAAATGATTAACTGAACTTTTGATGCATTATATCCACACACGTTAAGGTAAATCTAAAGGGGTAAATCATAAAAACCAAGCATTCTTGTTAGAGAAATGGCACTTAAAAAAATTAAACTCGGAACGAGAATTTTCCAGCAAAAGCTAGACCAACTAATGGCCACAATGTATTCACAGATATTATTTTTCCTTCATTAAGTCAATGCAGGAATCGAAAGAAAATTAACATGTCAGAACTCCAGGTGTTTTGAAATCTACGGATGTCAAGTCAAAACACCAATAAAATTAGCAGCAGCAATAACCAAAATGAAGCAATTACCACCTACTGCTCCATCACCACCATAGTGCACACTAATAGAGGCTAACAAGCGTTGGCCCTTTCCCTCACACAGCCAACACACAAAGAAAGTAAAAAAATAGAAACCAATCCATGCAGTTAATAAATTTAACTAAGAACAAGGCATAAGAACATAAATCATTTAGTTGGTGAGACATCAATTGATGAAGGATGAAAGAAAGAAGATAGATATTAATAGAAAACATATAAATTTATGATGGGTCAAGAATTAATAGAATGTAAAGCAAGGTCTACAAACATGATTTACAAGGCACTTTTCGTACATTTTTTAATTATACTATTAAAACAATGCACCACCATTGAATTATTTCATATTAGTTTCTTTAAAGAATTCCTCCGAAAACCATTTCTGGATATCTGTTAGAGAAAATGGACACTTCGTAGGGAAGCAGGAGGAAAAAGAGAATCCTCAAAACAAAACAAAAAAAGCCTTGGGCACAACTAAACTAAAATAGTTCACATGTCTGAATTTCCGTTTACATCCACAACAAATCCTATCAACTGTCATCCATCCCTATTAATAAAAGTTTCAAACTCTCAATCTTTTCCACATACCCATGGAGAAAATTAAGCCACAGTCCTATATATGCAATGGTAGCCTATAAAAATACTTCTTACAAAACTAATAAGGCTTACGAAGCCAATTAGTTACCATGTAAATATAAATATATTTACCAAACCAAGAAAACATAAACATATTCACATAATTCAAACCAAAACAATATTACAATACTATCTAATACAAACCAATATAACCACAATATCTGAAGCAACATACAATCATAAATAGCAAAAAATAAAATCTCTAAGTTGAACACGACAATGTGGATGGACTACTTTACTCTTGCAATCTATTCACTTTTTTTTTTTTTTTTTTTTTTTGTTCTTCTGTTAGTTGGTTGTTCAAAATGATAAATTCGATGGAAAGTTCACGTTGTTTACCCACTTCTTCATAGAAAAATTGGAGAAAATTTAAAAAAAAAAAAAAAAGTAAAAATTAACTTGATGTGGGAGAGGATGGAATACTCGAGGAATCTAGTGAGAGGGGAAAGTGTTTTCTGTTCCAAACGGTGATGAGGAATCTATAACTGCCTGGCCTATATTATCGAAAATCCCCATTCAATTT
Source organism: Ziziphus jujuba (assembly GCF_031755915.1). Lineage (NCBI taxonomy): Eukaryota > Viridiplantae > Streptophyta > Magnoliopsida > Rosales > Rhamnaceae > Ziziphus > Ziziphus jujuba. The sequence continues at coordinate 3,866,451 of NC_083381.1, read as the reverse complement.
CAGGACTATCCTCCTCAACGAAAATTTCTTAATAAGCAAACAAACTATAAATAAATATATATATATATATAACAAATAATAAACGATGGTTCCTTTGATTTTCACTGTTTCTGGGGAACCCAAAAGAACAAATATTGAAATTTGTTTTCTTCAAGAACGATACACTTCAGAAGAACAAGATAAAAGATACCCAAATGAGAAAACTGAAAGAGGTGGAAAACTCAACCGAAAAAAAAAGCATCAAGAACCACTATTGGAGTCATTGCAATATAAACATACACCCGTTTGAAAAATGTGTATTAAAGAGCGAAACAAACCACCGATTAATAATTAAAACCCCAAACTTAATCTCATTTTAAAATATTATATATATATATATATATATATTAAGCGAAAAACAAGAAGAGACGACATAAGAATGAATGGTAGTTGCTCTAGCTTGTTGTCTAACAACTGCTACAGCCTAATAAAATCCTCCTGATAAATCAAACGTAGGCCTGAAGGAGACAAAGTAAGAAGCGGCTATGGTGGCTATGGTGGCAAGTACTCAGAGAAGCAGAAGAGTTTCCAGCGCTCTGTTTTTCCAGTCTCCAAACTAAAACAATTTGAGAAAAATGCCAAACTCCTTGTATTTAATTTTTGAAAGAATAGAAAATTCTTATATACCATTTTTCTTTTCTTTTTTTTTTTCTTTTTTTTATATGGCGCAAATTGTAATAAAATTCTGGACAATTTTGGTTTTTGTTAACTAGCTTTTTTTTTATTATTATTCGCCAAAAAAAATAAATAAATAAATAAATCTTTAATCTAAAGATGACTTTTTGAATATGGATGTAAAGACTATAAATTAATTTATGCCAAAAAAAAAAAATAGTCAGGTGAAGTTGGTAAATTGATATAATAGCATGAAAATCTAATGCTACATTGAATTAAATTAATATATTGAAAAAAATATTCAATTTGGTTTTCCATATTTAAAAAAAAAAATGCCAACATAAAAATTCATTGTAATTGTTTTTTATAGAAATTAATTTTTAGTTTTTGGTTGAAGCAATTTTTATGTGTCAATCCTTCAACACAACATTATTATTATTGTTGTTGTTGTTATACTTTTCTATATGCTATAAGACATTCATTGTTGTTGTTGTTGTTGTACTTTTCTTTATGCTATAAGACATTCATATTTCAGAATTTTTTTTTTTTTTTTTTTAGTATTCTGTAAGAGTGTGCCCATGTATCTTAACTACAGGGGCTGTAATACTCTTAACTATGGTAGTTGTAATACTCTTAGGCCTCATCTCACGTGCAAAATGGGATTAAACATAAGAAGGTGAATTGGACTGGATGGATGTATTGGATCATTTCTTCATTATTATTTAACACTATCTACAAGATGACATCCTGGTTGATAAGGAAAAGGAACACCGTGTATTTGGATGCAAAAACGTTGGGCCAACGCATTACTAAATTCATTTATCCAGTAATACATATTATTACATATTATTGTTTGAAAGATTAAAATAACATAAAAACACAAATACAAATATTTGAATCTTTAAATGAATAATGGAGTTATAAGTAAGAATCAATATAATATTATTTTATAAATAATTTAGTACCATTATTGACTTGTATAATGTTAATATAAAAGTGTGAACATGTGCCATGACACATCCATAAACACCATCAATTGGTTTGTAATTTGTAGCTCCTTGCTATAAATTATAATTAATGGAATCAGCAAGCAACTTAATACTAAATGATGTTAAATAGACTTAGTTAACTATACTAAAAGTGCCAGTAAAAGGTTAGATTGCACTTATGTAATTTTTTTAAAAATTTTTATTGATTTTTTTAAGCATATGATGATATTATTATTTTTTTTTAACATTATTAATTTTGGAATTAAAATTTGGATTTTTTATTGGAGTAGCACCAAATGAAATCAAAGTTCCAGGCTTACTACAATGAGTGAGAGATTGTTAGATTTTTACTGTTAGAGTAAGCAAATCCATTGATAAGGCTCGATTAATAATGAAATAAAAGATCTTTAAAATAACTCTTTGAATGATGAACCTATTTAATTGGTTATTAAAAAATAAGAAAGAGCTCATTAATTGAGTCCAAGGTATTATCAAATTCCAGAAGTATTTAGCATTATATTTATATATTGCTTACTAACCTCCAATCATATAAGATTGTACATATTATTTTCTAATAATTAATAATTTTAATAGGAAGATCAAACATCTTAAGAGAAAAACAGAAACTGTAAAGTTTCAGTATGTTTTTTAGATTAATCTTTTTATTTTTTTATGATTGGATGTACCCATACTGAAATCTGTTATGTAGAGAATAGTTTGAAAGGTTTTGTGGATTCAAAAAGATATTTCTTGTACTACTACGAGTAGTAATGGATAATGAAATTATATTTATCATATACTTCATTCAACTGTATGATTGTTGACTTCTATCATATGATTCAAACACTATATCCACCTTATGTTGGGCACCATTTGCCATTTAACCCAAAAATAACATATTTCTGTTTCATTGTTAATCTCAGATTTCTTATTTTGGTTTTAGTATTGGTCTCTAATTCAAGATCCATGTTGATCATCGTTTGACATGTTACATAAAAGATGACCAAGAATATATTAAAAACCAACATAGAAAAATATCTTTCATTTACAATGCATATTAAACATTGTTTTTCATGTTAAACATTGTTTTTCATGTTGAATGAGAGATGAGCAAGAATGTATAAAACCAATATATAAAATGGAGGGAGAATGTATAAAACCAATATAGAAAAATGGAGAAGGAAAACAAAAGAAAATTTAGGTTTTTTTTGTTGGGTTAAATCACATGTGGTCTTCAACATAAACTGGGCATTAGATAAAAACTATATATATAGTCAGTCTCTCATCAAACCTTGATGGATTTTTCATCATGACTTCCTTTTCAACTTTTGAATTTTTTTAAGGGCTGAAATTTAAAGATGTATTTGATGTTTATAAGAATCCTGACAGGTTTCACTTTATTTTTTTAGGATTTTAGTATTTTACTAGACTTATATAAAACCACAAATACATCTTTAAATCTCAGTACATAAATATATCCAAAGATTGAAAATTAAAGACATGATAGAAAATCCATCAAGATGTCTTAATGAGAGATTGAATTATCTTACTAGTCTCCAATCAAATAAGATTTTACATATTATTTTCTAGTAATTAAGAATCTCAATAGAAAAATCAAATACTTTAAGAAAAAACAAAAATTGTGAGGTTTTAATGTGTTTTTCAAATTCACTTTCTTTTTTTCTTTTTTTTTGTAATTGGGTGTACCCATATATAAATATGTCATGTAAAGAATAGTTTAAAAGGTCTTGTTGATTAAGAATATATTTTCTATATTGCTATAGGTTAGTAATAGATAATGAAAATATATTTATCATATATTTCATTCAACTGTGCGGTTTCTGACTTCTGCTACCATTTAACCCACAAAATTTCTCTTTCGTTTTTCATGTTGACTTTCTTATTTTAGTTTTAGTATCATCTCTCATTCAAGATGCATGTTGATCGTTGTTTGACATGCTGAATGAGAGATGACCAAGGATATATTAAAAACCAACATAGAAAAATATCTTTCATTCACCATGCATATTAAACATTGTTTTTCATGTTGAATGAGTGATAAGCAAGAATATATAAAACCAATAGAAAAAAATGAAGGAAAACAAAAGAAAAATCATGTAACTCACAAGTGGTCTCCAACATAAAGTGGCATTATATAAAAACTATATATATATATATATATATATAATCAGCCTTTCATCAAACCCTGATAGATTGTCCATCAAGACCATCTTTTCAACTTTAAAATTTCTTCAATGACTGAAATTTAAAAATGTATCTAAGGTTTATAAAAATCCTGATGTGGTTCACTTTGCTCTCCTACAGTTTTAGTATTTCACTAGACTTATATAAACTACAAATACATTTTTAAATCACAGCCTATAAATATATCCAATGATTGATAAATAAAGTTCTAACGAAAAATTTATCAGGATGTCCTAATGAGAGATTGACAATACGTATATTTATATATATATTTTTGCTATAGTGGCTTGTACCTTTATGGTAGATGTAGCACCTCGCTTCAATTGGACAAGCTGTCAATTTCTATCAATATTATCCCTAATTTAGCCATCGAAATCAGACTGTACAGGATTTTTGTTTATACTTCCTAAGAGAAAGGGTTTTAATATTCTCACTAGACTTACATGAAACTATAAATACATTTTTGAATCTCAGCCGATAAAGATATTTAAAAACTGATAAATGAAATTTTGATGGAAAATCCATCAGGATATCCTAATAAGAGATTAACAATATTTATGCAAATATAATTTTATTATAATAAATTTGCACCTTTATGGTGGATGTAACACCCTGCCTCCACTAGCGAACTTATTTTTTCAAATGAAGATGTGTGTACTCTTAAGAAGAGTACATGTGAAACAAATAAAAAATTTATTAGGAACAAGATCGGCTATGGGATTTTGGGGGCCTTTGGCCAATTTAGAGGTTAGTTCTTTGTATAAAGATTTAAACTACATAATGATTACGATAAATAAAAACAATATTTTTTGTTATATTAAAAGATTCAAAATTATAATAGTAATAATTCTAAAAATTCACTTTAAAAAACATAAATTAAAAAAAAAAAAACAAAAAACTGACATGTTCATATGGAGGCTGCCTAAATGAAGATCTTTTATTTGTGAACAATTGGTTTGGAATGGAGTGGCACACGTTGAAAAACAACACCATTTTTATAATTAATACTAAATATTATATTTGGTAAAAAGCAAAATATGATGGAAAGATTTAAAAGATAAAGAAACTAAAAAGGTTAAAATTTTGATAGAGATTGATATATTGTGTATATCTAACAAACAAACTTTAATCACACCAAAATTATATTTTTATTAGAAAAATAATTATAATTATAATTTATTTTTGTAAATTATAATATCATTTATAACTATTAATTACTATTAATAAGAAAACATAAAAACATAAAATAATGAAAGAGACCATCGTTTATTATTATTTTTATCAAATATTTAGTATTTCTATTTTTAAAACTATTTTAAATATTTAAAAAAATTAAAATATATAATCTGAATAATGGGCTGACCAAAAAAGCAAACCTGTACCATCGCACACCAAACTCATCAGGGCCGGCACTGATAGGGAACACTTTTACAGGATGGACAACTCAGTGGAGTGAATGTCCACTATTCTCACGCGTACGAAAAATAATAAAAAATCAAAATCAAAAGAAAAGTTGAATGATAGGATTTGATAAAATTAGATCACAAAACCGCGTGAAGGGGGAAGAAATTACTGCTGAAATGCAAAAACAATTAATGAATATTAATCTATTATATTTTTACTTATTTATTAAGCTCCTTCATTTCATGTATGTCATCAAGTGCGATCCATAGATCTCTAGTAATTTGACCACTCAGAATCTTTGCCAAAAAAAGAGCAAAAGAAAATGGAAAGACCTTAATCGTCTCCCTCTTTAATTTAATTTATGCCCAATAAACCAATTAGGCATTTTTATTTATTTATTTAAAACCCACCTATTTAATGGGTTTATTTTAAATAACCAAAAATTTGTTTATTTGCTCATGGCTTATCCGGATGCAAGCATAGTTTTAACTTTTACTGTGCATTTATCTTAAATGGGACCCACTTTGAATACTGTGGTTTTGACTTAATCTTGAAGTTAAAGAATAATATTAAAATAGTCACCTTCTTGATTATATTGGTTTTATTTCGTTTTTTGTGAGTAAAATTTAAATAGATACAACTGGATAAATTTACTTTACCTCATGTTTTGTATGCAGCTGGCTTTCACTTGAAATAATGAAAAAAAATATATTATTATGTGATCTGGTTGTAAAATGGTGATAAATTTGTATATGTCTCTTTAGTATTTTTCAAATGCTCATAGTCTTTAAAAAAAATAAATAAATAAATAACTCATCGTTGCCATGTCACTATACATATTAATTAAAACCAAAACCTAATAAGTTTTGAAATGAAAACCTATAGGACTTGCCATATTATTTAGGATCTGGGACTTCTAAATTTGGGATCTTTAGGGTGTCTATTGTAACATTTTCTTTTTTCTTAACTACTTCTTAGTATACAAATTAAGAATCGCTAAAATAATGTCAGATCCAATATTTGAGATACAAATTTTGAAAAAAAAAAAAAAAAGATAAAACTTTAAAAATATAGATAACTCTTGAAATTGTTTCAATCATTTTATGCATATAAAAATCAGTTGTTAATTATTTAAAGGGCAAAGATTAAAAATGCAATAGCAGCCTATATGAGTGTAGTGAACTAACATGTATATTCTCTAATCCAGGATCATATGCTAAAATTCTATGTTCATCTTTTTAGCGCATATATGCGCTTATTAGTGCCTATAGGTTGTTACTAGACTTTTAACTTAAGATTGAATCCTCCCCTTCTTGTTTAGAAATCTAGCATTCATCAAGATAAAGACTGAACTTAGGCACTTATTGAAGGAGAACAGGAGGAAGAGTGGGCAGCACGGTAAAAAACCTTTGAGTATGGAATTTATTTACTTTATTGATTGAGTAAAGTTATGGTAGTTCAATCTATAAAGGAAGGACAATCGATCGCACTTGGAGCAGAACCACCTAACGGTGGCTCTTTACTCCCTCAAGACTTGCTTCTCATTTTTCTTTCACCCTTCACCCCATTTTATGTCAATAGGGAGCTACGAGCTCGGTCAAAAAAAGAATCGAATTGGGTTGAGAGAAGTTTATGAATCTAGTAAAAAATAAAAATCATAAATATAAATGAGCAAGGCAAATTACTATATTATTAGTCAAGGATCGTGCAAGTCTTACTATATATATATATATATATCAAGAGTGTCTAAGATAAGGACCGACCGCATGACTTTCATCAGGACAAAAAATGTGATGAAAATGGGACCCATTGGATTTTCACATCTGGCAGGAACGGTCCAGATTGAAGCTTCCTCACACGTTAGAATTTTGGCCAAATCTGACATTCCCGCTCCCAGCAGCTCACATTCGTCGTTGATCGAGAATAGTCAAACTTTGACTTTTTGATTCAGATAGACTTCTAGGCTGAATGAGGCAATATTGCGAAGTACGCATTGACATGAGTCCGTAGACTAGTAGCACATTGAAAACGAAGCTGCACTTTGAAAGTTATGAGCAAAACAAGTTAAGGTCCAAACTGTCTGAGGGTGTCGGAGTTGACTTTTCATTCTTATAAAATTGAGCTTTGAATCATGTATGGTTGTGAAGTACTCATCAATATGAGTCCATAGACTAGCGGCATGCTTGATTTGGACACGTGGTTTGAAAGTTACGGACCCATAAAGTTTTGCTGAGACAGCAATTACTATTCATCGATCTGTGTGTGTGCACAGTACCCAATGACATTGTGCCACATGTCATTTGCTAGGCCAACCCATAAGTACACAGTGGCACCCATGGGAGTTGTTTTCATTGGTTGAGAAGGGGGAGGAGAGAGAAGGCGAGGAAGGAAAGAGAGAGAGAGAGAGAAAAAAGGGGGAGAACTGGCCACCACTGGTTGGCCACACTCTGGCCATCCAACCACCACAAGTGCCGCCCTACCAGCACCGCCTCTTCATTTTCAGCCGATTACCCATTTTTCACGGCTAGATCGCCGGCGAGGCATCGGGATCGGGGCATTTTCTGACGGCGGTGCCGATTTGTTCTTTGATTGATTTCTCCCAAACCAGACCTCCGTTTGCCTCACCGACGGTCCCATTAGCTCACCCATCCTCCAATTTACCTCTCCACCAATTTTCACGGCCAATGGCTTGTCGGAAAACCCCCCTCTGGTTAGTTTTTGATGTCACCTCCCACCCTTTCCTGCTAATTTGACCTCGTTGAATCCAAATCCAAGGTCCTTTTCCTCCAATTCCTAACAGTTTGTGAGATCCAGGGATATTAAACCCAAAACCTTTTCGGTGAGATTTTGGCCACCACGGGTCTAATCTCCGGGAGGTAAGACTCAATCCGTGATCCTTGCGTCGTAAGCTTTGATTTGGTATATTGTTTGTGAATTTTGGATACCATTTGTGTTAGCTCCTCCGGGTAACCATGTATAATTTACCTGATTAAAATATTAATTTAATTGTATAATATTGATATTTTAGGAGTATATATGAATTGTGGAATCAATCCTGCGGAAGATCTTGATTGAATTGTGTGCTCTAGGTGAGTGATCCACCTTTTAATTTTATTTTCGGATGTTAAATTATGAATATTTGTGTTAATTGAATATTTGGAAATTTAATATTTCATGTGTTAAATATTTAGTGAATTTATATTTGGAATTTTGTTAATAATTATTAAATTTTATTGTTGGAATATTGCACAATTACATATTTGAAAAATATGTTTTATGTATTTGATATTTAAGAGAATTTTCCATCTAAAATTATATTGCCAATTTATGATAATTTTTAATATATGTTTTGGTGCCAAAAATATATTTGGAAATTTAAAGGAATTGTGGTTTTAAATTCTTTTAATTATTGTTATGTTTATTATTAAATTTATGGTGCATAATTGTATGAATTTAATTATATATGGATTTTATGTGGTTTTAATGTTATTTTGATTTAAATGGATTTTCAAGGATTAAGGAAAATATTGTTTTAAAGTATGATGTTCAAAAAATGAATTTATGCATTAAATATTTATGGTTTTGGTTTCATTGTGATAAAATTGATGGATTCAAACCGATGGATTTACATTGATGGATTTATGATGAGGATTTTAAAAAAATATGGAAAATTGTGGGTTTAAATGGATGGAATAAACCAAGTGGTATTTTACGTAAATAATGATTTTATGTTTTACTGGTTTTTAGATGCACCATACAGTACTGGTGTTCTATGCTGTATATGTAGATACGATTAGCACGCATGTGGATATGATTAGCGCGCAGGTGAATATGATTAGTGTGCAAGTTTATTTATAGGGTTGTCCTATGGTTGTCATTGCACCAAGGGTAGGCAAATATGATATTAGCCATAGCAGCCCCCCATCCATGGCCAAGATAGCAGTAGTGCTGTGGGACATGATCGTGATCGTGTGTCGATTTCTCTCTTTAACCTCCTTGTCAGACGATACTTGGGATGCTGAGTACAGTAGAATGCTATTGGTATATAGTTTGGTGCATCAAGTAGTTTCTTGATACAATTTTCGAAATAATAATGTTCTTAAAGCGTATTTAAAATTAAAATGTTTTTAATAGTGTTTTTATTACTTATTTAAATTTGAAATTTTAACACAAATTTTATGGAATTTTATTATGTTTTTATTATCTATTCATATTAATGTTTTAAAATACACTTTACCTTGATTTTACAATTTAAATTGATTTAGTTTTTTAAAATAAATTTTATTATATTTTTACCACTTATTTCAAATGGATATTTTAAATTGATTTAATATTCCTTTTATTATTTGATTGATTTATTCTATTTATTTAAATTGATTATTTAAATGCATTTATTCATGTTTCCATTATTGTTTCAATGTGAGATTTTAGTATGAAATTTATTGTATTTTATTTTCTATGCAAATTGAGGTATTTTAAACTAATTAAAATAATTCTTTTATTATTTGTTATTTCATTGATTTAATTAATACGTTTTCTAAATTGTATAATATATATTGAGTTTAATATTGTTTCTAAATTATTCTAACGCATATTCTATTATTTATTTGTCACTTTATCTCATCGTATGATATTTTTTTAATTATAAATTCAATTATTTGTTATTAAATTTTCCTCAAGATTATATTATAAGATTTAAATCATTCGTAATTTATTTAATTAATTATTTCTTGATTTTGGGGTATACAAATATTGGGTCTTGTGAAAAATATTTTAAAAGGAAAACTTTTTCTAATGGAGTGAATTGTAAGGGTTTTAAAGGAAAACCTTATTTTTAACTATTTATTATTTAATTACTTATTTATTATTAATTTATTAAGTTTAATTTATTGATATATTGTTATTATTATTATCGTTCAGTAGATTAGATCACTCACTGAGATGATTAGCATCTCATGTATTTTTAAATTCATTCCTTTAGGCTCAGATTAGTAGACATTGGTCGTCCAGAGACGAGCTTAACATCTTTGTTCATTACTGAAAGTTCAAAAGCTTTCCTTTCTTTTCCTTTCTATCTTATATTATTATTATTATTATTTTATCTTTTGTTGTATTAAATTTCATACTTAGTTGTATCCTATAATGCTCTGTATACTACGTTGGATGTATTTATTTAATTATGTACTGATTCCCTATTATTTATTAAAGTGCTGCAACTTGTGGAAATAAATTGTAGTAAGGTAGGAGGAATAAAGAGGTATTGTTAGAAGTGTATTATTAGTGTAAGGAATTTTGTGGTAAGTCCTACCCTTAGGGGAGATACTGCCGGATTTTCCATTGGAAGGTTCGGTGATGTTTCTCTAGGATCAGGATTTGTCTAAAGTTCCGGTGAGAGATCTTGGAGGGGTGCTGATACAAATAGTTAAAATTTAACCCCGCTTGATCAACGACAGTCAAACCTGATTAACGTGAAAATTTCCGATGTGATTCGGGATGGGATGTTACAAAATTGATCATAAATAGTTTAGATGAGTTTGAATTTAAAGTTTCAATGGTTTGGATTGGGTTTTTCATTAGATAAATCGAAAAATATGGGTTGGGTTGTATTTTGGTATAAAAACGAACCAATCCAACCCATACTCACGTTTTATGTAAGGCACAATTTTATATTAATGTATATATATATATATATATATATTTTTATTGTGTATATATATATATATATACCCATATCAACTACTTCAACAATATCATCAATCACAATTACAAACATCCACAACCACGTCCAACACACTACAAAATAGGTCTCAGATCTAAATATTCAATAAACCACACTCCAGTCTATACTAATATTAGAGTGTATCTAAGAGTAAATTTATGAAATTTAAATTATACAAAAAGATTTCAATTTTATAAGAGAAATAAAAGAATTATTATATAGGGCTAAAATGAATATTTTAGCTGTCAACTAAAATCTAGGAGAATAAAATTAAAACACTAAAAACATCAAATACAAATCTCAATGGGAGAGATACTAGTTTAAGAAAATAAAAACTAGTTATAAGCTACTCATCCTCTCAACATCTCACTTTCCATTTTTTAGAAAAATTTCCTTTTTAAAAACATTTTTTCAAAATCCAATTTGTACACCAAATAATCAGTAAACCCTGTTTATTTAAATCAATTAAAGCATAAAAAATTTTAGCCGTGAAAAAAAATTACATTTATATCTTAAATACAAATAATGAACTCAAATATAAGAACTTAATACCGAATAAACCATCTATTCCATTTCCATAACAAGAACACAGACAATTGGGTACCACATTATATACCAGATGCTTTCCAATAGCTTTTAGTGTCCAAAAACATCACGAGAAAGAGGGAGAAAGGGAAAAAATTATCATGACTCTTACCGTCCTAAAATGTGGTTGCGGGATCTCATCAATACTCTCTGCAGTAGAGAATGATCAATTTGTACACTATATTAAGCGTATGTATCATCGGTACTGTGTAATACACAAAGAAACAGTGTCTCAACAATTATTTCTTAAACCACAAGATGTCAATCTCCTAAGTCCAAGCCAGAAATGTAAATATTCAACCAATTCATTTTTAAGCATATCTAAATCCGCATATTTTAAATGCATAGTGAACTATGATACGCATATAGATTGTGATACCCTGGTTTTTATTTCCTACTAAATGGTGATTTTCTATCTATTTAACAATTATTTGTACTTTTGGAAAATTTATTTTGAGTCTTGTGAATATTTTTCTAAAATTTTATGAAGTTTTCATGAGTTTAAAATTTATATTTGTACTACCTTGGGTCTTCAAAATTTTTGAATTTTGTGTCTCATAAAAAAAAAAAAATATATATATATATTTATATTTTGGATGACAAAAGAATTTTTGTAGCCATGGAAATATTTATTTTTACCAACTACACATTTTTGAACGATAGACATTTTTGGTGGGACATTATTTGAGTTTTATATGTGATTTGATTTTTTCACCCCCAGTTTTACGGGGAGAGGGGATTGTCTATGAAGGGTATAAGGGTAAATCTTCGGTGAGGCTTGGAGAAGCTTCTTTCTCCTTCTGCCTTTCCTAGCCGATTAACCGAGGGCCAAAATAACTCCACTTCTCTCTGCTGCCGGCCATGCCCAAGTAAAACCCAAAATTTTTCTTTTCAAATTTTTATTACTCTTCTCTAAAAACCTAAATTTTTCGAGGTTCCAGACCCGTTAAATTCATTGGTGCCTTTAGCTTTAGCTAAAATTGCTCCCAAACACCACAAATTTCAACATTTTTGAAGTTGGGTATCACTGTATAATTCATGGATTCCAGCCACTTCTTGGCCGGAATTGGGTATTAAAATGCTTCTCTCCACTTTCTCTACCTATCACTGTATTTTCACGCGGAAAATCCTTGGCTTGGTTGCAAGATGCCATAAAAATACCCCGACCACAAAGAAAATCCTTGGCTTGGTTGCAAGATGCCATAAAAATACCCCGACCACAAAGTTTGAATTTCTTCTTGTTGTCTTGGACTTAAAGCTTGTTGTAAGTTCTCTTTTATTTTGAATTTGGGGATGTGTTGGGTTGGGTTTTGAATAAGTGGTTTTGTTAATTAGAAGTTTGGGAATTGTTGGTGTGTGTAAAGGAGTGCCGCTGGCCTTGGTGATGTGGGTGGAGATTTTTTCTTGACTAATCTTTCTTGTTGATAGTGCTAGATTGCTTTGTCTTGTGGGTTTATTGTTGGAATCTTCTTCTAAAATGTATTTTAGGTGTGTTAGTTAGATAACAGTTTGGTCTTGGATATTTATGTAAAATTGTGAATAATTATATACTTATGTACATACATTTTATATGTGTGTATATATACATGTGTGTAGTCATATGATTTTAGTTTACTTCGAGTTGAATTTACTGAAATTAAGGAAATAGGAAATATTGCATAATGAGTAGCTTTGCCCTTCTAAGTGATTAGGGCATAGCTAAATATTCATTTATTTATTTACTCATCATTTATCATTTGACCTTGAATACTAATGTGGCGTTGTGTAACCATGTTAATATATGCATATGTGGTTATATATGAAAATAAGTAAGAATAAGGGCGTAAATGTTAAAGGATCTTTACCCAATTTCATATTTGAATATTTTGAGGTTAAGATCCATGTTTAAAAATTGGTCCAGTAAGTGGTATAAATTTTCCCAAATTATATCTGAGTGTTGTAAAATAATTTTTATCAATTTTAGATTTAATGTGGTATTTATATTGTTAGAATATGTCTGTTTATATATATATATATGTGTGTGTGTGTGTGTGTGTGTAAATGTATGTATGTATATATTGTTTTGATTATTTGTTCTTAAAGTGTCTAGGGTTGGGCTAGGAGGGTCTCTTAACGCCTTCTTTTTTCTTCTCATCGGATTTATTTCACAAACACTTGTCATGGTAAGGAAAAAGGGAGGAACAAGCATACTTGGAGAGCACAGTACAAAGGAGAGTTGTATGCTGCATTTGGGAAGGATGAATCGCTCCTGAAAAGGAATCTATTGATTCTCTCCCAATTGGTTGGACCGTAGGTGCGATGATTTACTTCATGGTAAATTGGGGTTTATCAGGACCAATGTTGCAGGCTTCCGGAATACAATGGGATCTTTGGAAAGTTGAGCGTTATGAGTGTTATGACAGATTGGATTGGGAAGTTTAGTGACAAAAAGAAGGAGATTCGTTAGCTCGGTATCTAGTCTGAATTGGTGAAATGACAGAATCCATAAAAATTATTCAACAGGTATTAGTAGCATAGCAAAAATGCGTTCCTCGTCATTAATATATTTGCTCGTGGTAATTGTGGCCTCCCGGGTGAATCGATGATTGCATCTTTGATGCACTTGCTAGTATATTTGAGAATTCTTAATTGGATAGTTGTAAATAGACCTAGACAGTGAACAATGTCTAATTTTCAAAAATCTAATATAAATAATGGGTTCAAACCATTTTTTTATCAACATGAGTGTTTTATATCGAAAAAAAAAATCCAACTCTTTGAAACCATTTCTAAATTAACATATTGTATATTAACATGGTAGTAGAAAGAGTATCACTCTGCATCTGGACTTCAAAGGATTTAGCTTTAACCTTGTTAACAGTCCCACATATTGGTTGATAGAGAATCAAAGTAGATTTACCAATGAATCACGAAATGCTAGGGTTCTTAAATATCATTTGTTAATTTATTTAGAAGTAATTCATGGAATCATGCATGTTTTCAAGTTATAAAGAAAAAAAATGCAGTTGGTTGGATCTAGTCTATTCTTGAAATAAAAAACTCGCACTCACTCCCTTTCCAAAAAAAAAAAAAAAAAATCCAATACACCAAAGACTATGCTTAGATTTATTGGATTTGTTGCTAAAATATTGGCATTAAACCCGAAACTTCCGGCAAATGGCCAATAACCCAAGGAAAGGAAAGAATCGGTTACATTTTTCATAGGATCTCCTCTTTCTTATTCTTATAGAAATGAAAATTTGAAGATTTAGTTACGATTAGAAATACACTTTCTATCTTTATCCATGGATCCTTTACTCATACTTATTCAATTGGAAGTATTGATTGATCCAATTAAAAAAAAAAAATTATGTTTTGTAATTCCACAATCCAATTTTTCAATTTCTAAATGATTCTTGGATACAAATCACGAGAATGAATATTCTTCCTCGAATTTTTCATTAAAAGGTAAAGGATTTAATCCTTTTAAGAAATAAATTTTTGCTCGGAATGGACTACTAATCAAACCGAGACACCCCTTAACTATTCAGAGGTTAGTAGAATGAATCACACTTTTACCACTAAACTATACCTGCTCCAATCTTATTATTGTATATAAATGGACTTTTTGTCGAACAAGAAACTCGAGTGTAACCAAAATATAGGATCAGAAAAAAAATGCATGGTGCACGAATCCACAGTTTTTATTATATTTTTATTATATACATATTTTTATTTTTTTATTTTAGTAAAATATCAGTAAAAAAAAAAAATAATAATTATTAATATTACTTGTTATCATTAATAATGATTCCTCTATGTATATATGTTGTGTTGTTATAGTAATAATTTTAAGTTACGGCTAAGAAAAAATGAAATTCACGCAGAATGGTTCTATTTATTTATTTGGGGTGGTTTTGAAATTTAAAAGTATTATTTATATAATTTTTAGTTATTTATTTATTTATAACATTTATTTATAGTTTTAAAATGGAATTGTGAAAAATCTATATTTTTTTATATTATTATATTTAGTCATGATTATTTCATTTTTAGATACACCATATAAGAGGGCTTCTACGCTGCGGACGATCCTCATGTAGACGCACTCAAAGCTGACGCTTTTTGGATGAAAGCATCGACTTTGCTGTACATTATACACATCAAAGCCGACAAGCGTCGGTTTTGGATGCGGTCCGCACCATAGAATTCTCCCACCATATAATACTAGTGTTCTCGATATATGTCATTGATTTCAGTGCATAGGTTACATTTAGTCGTCCTTTGTAAGTTGTGGTGAGTGAAGGTATGTAGAAATTTTGCAATGATTACATTAGTCATCCTTCCCACAGTCAAATGATAGCAAATTTAGCATTTCTATGGGAGTTAAGGTGAGTGAGGGTAGACAGGTAACTTGCAGTGGTGGCATTTGCCACCCTATTAGCTGTAGGATGATAGGTTATTTAGTACGCTCGATAACTTTTGGTTGCTAAAGGGGGGCTGTGTGCTGGGTTCCCTTCTCCCCTTTTATGTCAAGCGGTGTTTGCAATGCCAAGCTTTTATCAAGTGGTGTTTAGGGCACTAAACATCACTTAACAGCACTAGTATATCGTATGGTGCATTAGATGTCTTTTGAAATGATGTGTTAGGTATACCATCAGTATCGTGATAGTGACCCTGTGATGCGAGTAACTTGTTACTGTATTTATGCTACCTACGAGATCAATGGGTTGGATGGCCATTGTAGGCTATTACCCTTGACAGTATTGGTAGTACTATACCTACAAATGGTTATATGTATTGATCAACTGATTGATATTATAGGGTTGTGCATTGGTGTATAGTATGGTACATCTGGTAATTTTTAGTCCTATTTGATGAATATTTTTACACGAGATTTATATGGATTTATTTATATTTTTAATTTAATGTTTTTAAAATGATATTAGATATCAAAGATGGATTATTTTTATAATTATATTATATTGTTATTAATGTTATTTTTACCAACTGAGAGAATTTTCATTTCATTGTTTAATTATTTTACTTCTGTTTCCTCTAGATCTAGTTTTACGCCCATTATATACCTAGATACTTGTGTATGTTTGATGATTTTCATATATTGTGCGAGGGTAATTATTATATGGTTTTGGATATGAGAATTGGATTTGGACAGATCAGCTTTCTGGTTAGGTATTTTAGTGTACAGGCATTATACCTGGCAATTCGGGTTGGTGGGTCGTATTCGTGTCAACCCGTTTAATAATCGTGTCAAAAATGCCTAACCCGAACACGACCCATTTATTAATCGTGTCAGGTACCTAAAACACTAACCCGACCTGTTTATAAACAGGTCAACACGACACGACCCGTTTAACACGATTATTTTAACGGGTCGTGTTGACCTATTAACCCGTTAACCTGAAATTGACCTATTAACCCGAAAACTAACCTATTAACCCGTTAACCAGAAAATTAACCTATTAACCCGAATTTTTTTTTATTTTTATGTTTTTGTTTTATTAAAGATGTATTTTTTGTTTTTAAAAAATTAGTAATAGAAAATTATTTTTATAAAATTTTTAATTTATAATATTTTTTAGTTATTAAATATTATATTAGTGATAAAATATTAATTTAAAATTAAATTTAAATGGGTTGTAATAGGTATATAATTGTGTCGGGTTGAAACTGACACGTTTAATAAATGGGTCGTAACGGGTCAATTTCGAGTTAAACAAGTTAATCCGAAAATGACACGATTAATAATCGTGTTAAACGGGTTGACCCGATTATGACCTGAACCCATTTATAATAAACCCAAACCCATTTATTTCGTGTCGTTTTCGAGTCGTGTCGCCGTGTCATGATCCAAATTGCCAGGTCTAACAGGCATGTTAATCAATCTACGGGCAGCTTATTTAGCCTTCAGGTAGATTGTTCAGTCTTTGAAAAACTATTCCAGCCTATGGGTAGGTTATCCACCTCACAGGCAGTTATAAAGAACCTCTGAGGTGTTACATTTGCATTGGATGTTGATGTTGCTATGGACTTGAGAGTTATTGAATTGTAGTAAGTGGGAGGTGTGGATGGTTATGAATATATAGAAGTGTATTTTCCATGCAGGGTTAAATTTGAAAAAGTTCACTTTATAGGGGAATTGCTGTTAGATTTTCTGTAAAATTTCTAGTGAGATTTTTCTTAGGTCATCCTAGGATCTTGATAGGCAACTCTTGGAGGGGTCTTGACAACAGTAGTATAAAGTTAGGTAAAAATTCTGCCATGGTAACCATGATGCATTATAAAGCACAAAATATGGTCACATTGCAAAGAGAATTAATGCTCATGTAGAGTGGAGATACCAGGATCCCATGCATGGACAAATTTTCTAGCATTATGTATATACCAATCAACTTAAGATGCTTATAACTAACCTTTTCATTAAAAATTTTGTTCACAGAAACAAAGTATGAATTCAAAGGAGCTAATTGTTACATGTAATGTTTAATTGAAAAAATAATGATGCACTATACATAGAGTTTTGGAAATTAAATTCCAACTTACATGTATAGTAAGAAAAATATTTGCTCAATAAATTGAAACTGCTACATTGAGCTTGTTGTAGGGTTACTTTGGGTATCCACTAGGCATGCTTTTTTTCCACAAGACAAATAATCCAATTAATGAGTCAAGCTTAAAAAATTGACAGGCCAAATTGACTTCGGTCTAGTAAATAGGTAGTGAGTTGAAGCCGTAGATGAGCTTAGTGCATTCACTACATCTATATAACAATGCCTTGCAATACAGCAGATGATCAAAACTTATCCAACATTATTATGGTACAACCTAGGCCAACAGAAATGGCAGAAATCAAGCCTTACTACAGTAGGACCATCAACAAGCTGATAAAGTAGCAGAGGGTCCTATTAACTTAAATCAATTATTGTCCTAAATTTATTGAGTAAACCAAAAATATGGGTTCACCTTTATTAGGAGCTTTACAATAAAGTGGAGTAGCTTTAGAAAAAATAAAGAACCATTAACTTGGGTAGCCATAGATCACCTACACAAAATAATAAGCTCCTTAAATAATTTGAAACTTTTGGCAAGTCTTACACAAATGCTATACAACGAATTACCATAGTAATACTCCCAAAAAATTAAAACCTTTGTCACTCTGACCTATATTATGCAAAAGTTCCAACATGTGACTGTAAAGATTTTTCAAATTCTGCAAATATATTTGTTTGTTTGAAGCATTAATAACTTCTTAAATATATCTTCTACTACTTTGATATATAGATGTAGATCTATTCCCTCCACTTAAATTCAAAGGAAAACAAATCATTTTTGCAATCAGAACATTAAAGTTAAAATAAAGAAGCATTACTCGTTGAATGTAAATACAACTCACTGATTTGTTTTCCACAAGATTACCTAACAAATTGAGATAGAAGATAGCAATTTATCTCGTAGAAAACCCTTTATACATCTTCATAATTCATTTTTGTCAAGGCTTTTCAAATCAATCTATTTTAGCTTTAAATATCGATGTAAAGATATTAGATTTAAAAAATCAAGTAATTCAATAACATGATCCTAGTATGCGATTAAATTTTTTAAACAATATATTTTGATTTCACTATAAAAGGATACAAATAAAATAATGCCAAAGGTGAGTAAAAGAAGTAAAAATTAAAAGGAAAATGCTAAGTTCATTGTAAGCATATTAATCATAATAAATAATTGGCATTCCCTAATAAATAACAAGAAAAAGAGAAAAAAAATGATGAATAAAAAAATTTGATATCAACTAATGAAAGAGAACTTATGGTGAGAAAAGGTCACCTGATTATAAGGGCATTAAGGTATTAGCCCTAAGGATGTGTCATACTAAACAACTCTAAGTAATATTATCAGACAATATTTGGTCAAACACACTTGCCCTCATACCCAAATAACCAATTTTATTAAGGAAGAAACCCCAAGAGTCGTTATCAATGATCCACTCACCATTAAAAGAAACTGTGTGATCTCTCCTTCCTTTCCCATGCCATATAGCCCGTCAGTCAAAATAGTAAAAGCAGACTTGTGGGGGAACATCCTTTATCCAAAATCTCCTTTAGAATTCTAATCCCCTCCTCTGCTTTACCAATATTACAAAAATCCCTTAATTAGCATATTGCAGGTAAAAACGTTAGAAGCACAACCATTTCCACCATATTATCCCACAACCTACCTGCCTCACACAACTCTCCCTTCTCACACATTCCCCGTAAATAATGTGCTGCAATAACTTTTTGGCTTCCCATATCTTCCTTGCTTACAAAGCCAATGTATAAATATACTTGTAATGGTATTATTATGAGTAGAATTCTTCTTCACAAGTCTTTTCCACACTGACAATCATCCTCCACCTTCCCTTATTCGCATAGCACGTCAATCACCTTTCAACAAAGCACTGAGGTTGGTATATATGTCAATCACCTTTTACCAAAGCACTAAGGTTGGTATATACTTCTTCTCAAGCATATCGTAAAGCAACTTAAGTGCTTCACCAGACTTGTTTGTTGGAGTTTGGTTGGTTTTGGGTTCACTTGGCCAAGAGTGCTGTACACAAAGTGTTAGTCTTGTGCCCAACCTTTAATCCGATTTTTAATCTGGTGTTTAGGTGATTTTGATATTTGTTTTTTGTATGGTGATATTGAGGTTTGTTACGGTTTTTGTTTGGAAGTAAGAAGAAGAAAAGAAGATGTTAGATTAGGCAACACAAACTAGACAGCACAATTTTTCTTGTTTTTCATTTCATTGTTGTGTTATATTGATACAAAACTTGGCTCACACGAGTGTAGTGTGTGTGAGACCAAATAAAGTATTTAAAATTAAAAAAAATACAAATTTTCCACTCAATAATCTGATACAAAACTTTCAAATACCAGCTGCACATGTAAGTGTACATAGATGGTAAATGTTATTGAGAATTTGAATTCCAAAAACTGTCTCTTTCCAAATCGGACAAAGCTACTTTGACCTGATGGAAGATTGAGATATCTTCATCCAAATTGGTTGAATTTTGACATGTTGTATTTTGAAATATTAAGGATGAAATCTGGAGAAGACTAGGTCCAAAAGAATTGAGTAAGGCCTCTAATTCATCTCAAACCCATGGGTCATAACTGTTGGAAATCTCAGCAGTTATGCCAGTTTTCAACCTGCATTACCTTGGGCTTCCCAAATCATTTTTGAGTCATTGTTTTGGCCATATTTTTCTTTACAAGTCTATTACAACATATCAGAAATTTATAACTTGATTCAAACAACACAGAATACACCAGCCACAAAAATGAACCTATGTTGCTGAAATATAATTTCCAGCATAGAACCATTTTACAAAACAAAAAATCAATACCCAAAATGAGACAATTCCTAAGCTAAATACAAAAAAACTTAGTTATTCAAAAGACATTAAAAAGATAATAAAACATAGACATAATTATTGCCTTAAGACATTCAACAAAACGTTTCTTGTGAAGAAAGAAAGAGGGTACAAACCTTGGTGGACTTTTGCTTGCACACAGTGGCAAGATGATACAAACCTAGGTTGACTTACTCCTAAACCCGTATTATGTTAGCCCGGATTGAAAATTAAGTTTGTATTTTAATGACTTTAACCCTAATTAACTTGTAATTAGAAACCTTGGTATATGATGAAAACGCCACAATAGGTGATGGATATCCTATTGATAGGTCAAACTAAAACATTTGATTTCTAATCAATATTTTTGGTGTTCAAAGAGAATAAAGAGAATTCTTTTTCACAAATATTTTACTGTATGAATAATGTACTGAATATTATTGAGAAATTAACCCCTTCAATAGGCTTCATAAAACAAAATAAAAACCTTAAAGGATTAGGTAAAAAACCAACCAAGCATAAACAATTTCTAGTTTGGCCGAATTTCAACTTTCTTTCCTAATTTAATTTGGATTAATTAATTTCTTTATTTTTGAATTAGGAATTAATTAATTTACAATTGAAATAATAAAATATCAACTTTCCTAAGTTAATTTTTCCAGCAAATAACCAAATAAAGCCAAAATAAAAGATAGTTTCCTAAAATAAAAAATCAAACTCAAATTAGGAAACTAGTTGACTAGTTGACAACTAAGCTGTCTTTATCTAATCACCAGCTAGTTTAGGCTTCAAATTAACTCCAATATGCCATGTAGAATGCCAAATAGGATTAATATTGATTCTCATACATTGCCCCTTGATTGGAATAAGTCAAACTTGATTGATCAACAAAAGAAGTCAAAGCCGGCACCAAAATGAGCATTTTTGGCCCAAAATAAAGCTTATGTGCACACACTAAATTTGGATGAAAGCTTCTATCTTGATATGATTCCATGGATTTTTAGTGATATTAATTGAGTTCATAATGTGTTGGATCCATTCCTTGCTGCATGGAGTCCACAGATACACCAAAACAGTTACCCAGATCCATCTTAGCCTTCACCACTTGGATGCATAAAATGGACTTTGGTTCTTTGGGTTTTATCATGCCCTCTTGAGATTTAATAACTCCTTATATGAAGCCAGCTAAGTTGTCCTTAAATATCTTAGCTTGTGCCCTAGTAATTGGTCCCGTCTTCATTTGTACAGGATCAGCACCCCAGCGGGTAGTCGATTGTATGGGTATGGACGGATACTCATTACAAGATTACCATCTTTTCAACATTGTTTTCCTTTATATAAGCTTCAATTGTAACCCCATAAGTAACATCATTTGGGTCAATCCCATCTTCATCCATTATCTTCATAGCATCAGCCAATCTCCCTTGCGTAATATACGCAACCGTTAAAATGGTATAGGCATAGGCTTCAGGCAGCCATCATTTATCCAAAATTTAAGTAAAATCCCTACTGGTACCAACCATATCACCTTGTGAAACATACCCAACCATAACAGTAGTGTAAGTGACCACATTAGGGACCATTCCCATGGTAGGCATTTCATCCAACAACTTGAGAGCACCATCTATGTTATTGCTATTGCTTTAATCAAAATGTTACAGGTAAGCACATTGAGAACCACAACAAACCTCTTCTGGCAACTCACGAACACCAAGTGCACCAAATCATCGCTCTAGTTTTGATCTAATGCATTTAATGAAGGGTTCAAGGATCTCACAGAGCCCTGAACACAAGGATTCAATGCGTAGAAAGGTTTTCGTGACAATTTTGGTCAACCTGCAAAGCCATAATTACGAATGACAGTGATAAAAAAATTCTTCACCACATTTTATTTCAGATTTGTGTAGGCAAGAGCAGGGAGTCAATGCCTTCGAAAGCACGAGCACATGAGAGACAATGGATGATGGCATGGTAAGTCATAGTTAAGGGAGAAACCCAAGTGGAAATTTCCAGCATAACGGAAGATTTGGAGGCAAGGTCAAGATTTTGCTAGCTGATGTTGATTGACACAAGGCGCTTTGGGTAAAGATGTTGTGGTGAGGGCTTGATTGGGAGAGCAACAATATGATTCAATGGATAAGGAATGGATGTTGATGGTGACACCAATAATCAATTGCGAAAATGAAGTAGCCAAGATCTTGGGGAAGAGGGCATGGTGGTGGTGGAGGTGGTAACAATAACACTGCATACTCAGTCCCTAGTTCATTAACTTTGCCTATTTCTCAACAATCTATGAAAATCAAACTTGAAGATCTACATAAAAAAATTACAAAAAATAATAAACTAATAAAAAAGAAGAAGAAAGAGACATGTGCTATTCAATCTTGCAAGTACATCTTTCACATATAATAGCATATATACTTCTTTTAAATTTGCAAGGACTATTTCAAATATTGAGATTTAATAATGGATAAAAAACAAAGCAAAATTCATAATTTTTTGTCTTTTCCAATAACTCTTCATTTTTACACGTCTTTGATCTACATTATTATCTATGGAAACAAAATCTACTCTTTTTTTTTTTCTTTAATATTGAGGTTGCCCAAAAAAAAAAAAAAAAACTCTTTTTGGCCCACGTATATATGTTTGAATCAAAGCCCAAATGTGTACAATGAATTGCAAATCACGCAATTGTTTTCACCAAAAGAATTGTATAGATTTCACACAAAAAAAAAAAAAAAAATGAAGAAGAAGAAGGTGGGCATTAATAGTAATTAAATTGAGTTGGCAGATTTTTTTTTTATTATTTTTTTTATTTTTATTATTATTATTTTTTTTTGGGTAATAGAATTGATAGATTTATGGTTGTATTGGACATTTATGGAAGAAAAGAATGACCCCCAACCAACCATAGAAGGCAAGTCATGTGGAACCCAGCTAGCTAGTTAGGTCCTTCATTAGGACATTCCTAGACATTTATGTTGTTGTTCTCTCTTGATGGATTTCAGTATTGCTCCATGGACAGAAGGTGGTTTCGCTTTCCAAAAACATGGTCAAGTAGTTTTCGAGTATCAATTAAATACACAAGGGTATTTTAGGAAACTCAGAATCCAACTCTGAAAGGCTCGTTGTAGTTTGTAGTGGCTAGGGACTTAGGGTATGTGGAGGATGTCGCTTTTATTGAAGAAGTATTAATCAATCCCAATAACAGAATTGAGAATGAAAATAATTAAAAAACAAAACTTTATTAGAATTTTTTTTTTCTTGGTAAGTTAGAATTCTTTGTATTTTATTTGTTGTTTTGCTTTTTCATCAATTTCGAGTTTCTAACACGGATGTGTCAAAAAGAGTACTAGGGTGACAATTTACCCCACATTCCTTTATCTCCGTGGGGATCCGTCTTAAATTTAGCAGGAAATCCCTTATTAGATTGGAAATTTGGACGGAAAGCGGCAAAAACTTCATATATATATATATACACTATTAATCAAATATATTTATATTTATATTTTATATATTTTTCATACTTAAATATAATTATATTAATAATTGTGAATAATTTTTATGAATATATAATATATTTTTAAAAATACTTATATTTTTTGTTGAAAAATATTTTAATTAATTTTTTTATAATGAGGAAAATACCCGTCCCATTGCCATTACTAAAGAGTACTAATCCTTCTCGACTATATTATTTTTTATACATTGATATTTGCATTAGATTACATTATGCATTAGTCTTTTAAATTTAACTTATTTTGTATCAAATTTTCAATTTATTATTTATTTCACATTAAATTCTCAATTTTCAAATTGACTAATAGAAAATTCAAAAATTGATTTTTTTATTAATTAATTTTTTTTATATTGTTTGTAAATTGAAAAAAAATAGATAATTTTATTTTTGATTTTTAAACTTTCTGCTAGTCAATTTAAAAATAAAGGTTTAAGGTGAAATCAGTTATAAATTGAAAATCTAATATAGAATGTATTAAACCTAATGTCCAAAAGTGAAATTTGGCAAAAGTACATGATAATAAAGTGCAATTAACCGACTTTTACCTTTTTTTCTCATTAAATCTAATAATGTATTAGCACTCTTGTAACTTATTTTCATTATATTAGTTTTAGTCTATTTTATTTTTGGATATTGTCTATAATATTATTTTTCAAATTTATTAGAAAATTTTGCGTAATTGGACTAAACAGATGGAAAATTATAATTTAAGAGGCAATGTGAGAGATTTTGTAATTTAGAAAGCAAAATGCAAAGGTTAAAAAACAGTTTTTTTTTCTTTTTTTTTTTTTTCAGGTAATAATATTCTAATAAAGGGTGAGGGGCACATATACATTATTGGGTGAACTATAATAATAATAATAACAATAATAGCTGAGAGGGTTAATTGTAATTACCTAAAATAATACATCGGAGTTGTGGCTAAAAAAAACTTAAAATTAAAGGACTCAAGTGTAAATATTGATATAGTTTCAAGACTAATGGTGGAATTAACTTTTAAAATTCTATAGATCCATTTGGTATGCAAAATATGACTAGATCATATCTTGGACCATGGTAAGCATAGAATAGGACATTGATAAAATTAATCTAATCTTATGTTTGATGTCTGCTAAATTGATTAATTTTTTAATAGTAACTAATAAAAATGAATATGGTGTTTCATATATCTTATTGATTTTTGAATTAAGAAAAGTTATTTAAATTAGATTAGTCGTTTGTCTAGTAACTTTTTTTTTTTTTTAAAAAAAAAAGGTTTTTCTAATTCACTTATTATATTATTAATATTGATTATCTAAATTGTATATACTGTTCTAAATATACACAAATTTCTTACATATTAATGGTTACATAACTGAAAAAAGAAAATAAAACTTAAACAGGAGAGGAAGAAAGAAAGATAAACCCCAAAAAAAAAAAAAAAAAAAGGAAGAAGGAAAAGACAAAATACAACGAAAAATTGGTGAAAAATAAAAAACTCATGGAAGAAGAAACAACATAAAAAGACAAAAAAAAAGAAAAAGATAATTTTAAAAAAATTGAAAGCGGAGGATTAAAAAAAAAAAAAAGTGGAAGATAAGAAAAAAATAAAATAGAATATGTATGGCATATTTTTACTACAAGGAGTCCATTTGGAATGTGGAAAATAAAGAAAAAGTAAAGACCATCATTCATTATTTTGAAAATTGATTCCGGTCGGACACAATACAAAGTCCAAAAATTGGATACATAAAAAGTGATATCTAGCGACACTCACTTAGCGATATTACGAAACAAACGAGTATAAAAAAATAAAACCGCGACTCTGAAATTAACGCATCAGTAAAAATTTAATAAATATATGACGCATCAAAAAACTATCGACCTCAAAAAGTAGCTAAAAACAACAACATGCGACACATCCGTTAAGGGTCACTGAATGTGGGGCTGACTAGAGTCGCCATTAATACTGCATATATATTTTATCTGAATTATATTGTACGTTTAAATACTACTCATGAAAAATGAATACCAACCACTAATATATGTTTACATAATAATAAAATTTAATTATACAAGATTGTTGTTCAATTATATAATTTTTCTCGTACAGTTTATTCTTGCAAATCTTTTAAATAGTATTCTTTTATTTCAACTACAAATAACCAGTAAAAATATTATAGCAACATAACTCTGTTGGTTTTTTTTTTTTTTTTTTTTTTTTGCATAGAGGTAACAGGCGATGCACTATTTAGATTGTATATTGCCTGTTATCTTCCCTTTACTTTTTTTTTTTAGTTTTTTTAAATAATATAATTTTATTTCAACAACAAATAACCAGTAAAAATATTAGAATAACAAAACTGAGATTTTTTTTTTAACAGGCGATGCACTATTTAGATTGTGCATCGCCTGTTCTCTCCTACCTTTTTTTTTTTTTTAATATAGTTTTTTTAATCAATCTAATTTTATTTCAACAACAAATAAGCAGTAAAAATATTAGAGTAATATAACCGACTTTTTTTTTTATTTTTTTTATTATATATGTTATAGGCAACGTACTAATTAGATTGTGTGTCGCCTATTCTCTTCCCTTTACTTTCTATTTTTTTTTTTAGTTTTTTTAAACAATCTAATTTTATTTCAACAACAAATAACCAGTAAAAATATTAGAGCGACAAAACTGAGCTGTTTCTTTTTTTTTTCATATATAGTTAACAGGCGATGCACTATATAGATTGTGCGTCACTTGTGCTCTCCTCCCTTTCTTTTTAGTTTTTTTAATCAATCTAATTTTAATTCAACAATAAATAACCCATAAAAATATTAGAGCAATATAACTAAGCTGATTTTTTTTTTTTTGGTTATATATGTATCTGAGCCTGTTCTCTCTTCACTTTTTTTTTTTTAGATCTTTTAATCAATCTAATTTTATTTTAATAACAAATAACCAGTAAAAATATTAGTGGGCCAAAACTGAGCTTTTTTTTTTTTTTGGGTATAGTTAACAGGTGATGCACTATTTAGATTGTGCATCGCTTATTCTCTCCTCTTTTTTTTTTATTTTTTTTTATTTTTTTAAATCAATCTAATTTTAATTCAACAATAAATAATCCATAAAAATATTAGAGCACCAAAACTAAGCTTCTTCTTTTTTTCTTTTTTTTTTAATATATATAGTTTATAGGTGATGCACTATTTAGATTGTGCGTCGCCTGCTCTCTCCTTACTTTTTTTTTTTATAGTTCTTTTAATCAATTTAATTTTATTTCAATAACAAATAACCAGTAAAAATATTAGAGAGCCAAAACTGAGCTTTTTTTTTTTCCCCTTATATAGTTAACAATTTTATTTTAACAATAAATAAAAAAATATTAGAGTGCTAAAACTGAGCTTTTTTTTCTTTTCTCATATAGTTAACAAGTGACGCACTATTTAGATTGTGCGTCGCCTGTTTTTTTTTTTTTTTAAGTTTCTTTTTTAGTTCTTTTAAACATGTACAAACCCATAAAAAAAAAAAATCAAATAGGACCATGCCAAGAATTGAACCAAGATTTCGTACACTCTTAAGGAATCACTACACCACCAAATCAAATGACTTGGATGTAATAATACAACAAAAACTAGGTAATATAGTTTTAGGTGACGCATTCTTTTAACAAAGAGTCGCCAAATATATGAAAAGGTGATGCATTTTTCATCAACTGCATCGCCTTTTCTTTCTTTTTCTTTTCAATTTTTTTATTTAAACATTTAGAAACCCATAAAAAAAAATAAAATCAAATAGGGTCATTTCAAAAATTGAACCCATGACCTCCTACACTTTCAAAAAATCACCACATCATCAGGCTAAATGACTTGGATGTAATAATACAACAAGAACTAGCTAATATAGTATTAGGTGACGCATTATTTTAAGAAAGAGTTATCAAATAGATGAAAAGGTGACGCATTCTTCAACAAATATGTCGCCTTTTCTTTTTTTTTTTTTTCAATTTTTTTATTTAAACATTTAGAAACCCGTAAAAAAGATAAAATCAAAATAGGACCATAACAAAAATTGAATCCAAGACCTCCTACACTCTCAAGGAATCACCACACCACCAAGCTAAATGACTTGGATGTAATAATACAACAAGGACTAGCTAATATAGTTTTAGGCAATGCTTTATTTTAAGAAAGAGTCGCCAAATAGATGAAAAGGTGACGTATTCCTTTTCTTTGTTTTTTTTTTCAATTTTTTTATTTAAACATTTAGAAAAATAGAAAAAAAAATAAAATCAAATAGGACCATGCCAAGAATTGAATCCAGGACCTCTTACACTCTCAAGGAATTACCACACCACCAGACCAAATGATTTGAATGTAATAATATAACAAGAACTAACTAATATAGTTTTAGGTGATGCATTCTTTTAACAAAGAGTCACTACATAGACAAAAATGTGACGCATTTGTCAACAACTGCATTGCCATTTCACCCAACCAATTTTTAATTTTTTTTCAATTTGAAAGTTGTTTTTAGTAATTTTTTTAATTTTACAAATATGCTTTTTTTTTTTTAATTTGTAGATGAGCAATCAACAAAATAATTAAAGATTAAAAAAAAGCATGGAATAGGCGACGGGTTTTAGTGGAATTGCGTCGTCTGTTCCTTTAATTTAAAAAAAAAACAATTTAATAGACTTTCAATTTTTAAAAACAAGTAAACTATCATTGACCACAAACACATGAAAGTTAAGCTCATTTAACATACTTATGTAGATAAATTGATCAATAAATGCTTGTTGAATTAGAATTCTATATTCGGTACCCTATCTCAAAACAGGTCTTGAGATATTTTGTGTCTCGTCTATACACATATATGTGAATAATAGAGAAGAGCATTGACAAAACTATTTTGTATTTTTAGATCAATGGAATTTATGTTCATTGGATTGCTACATGAATATATTTGTAGATGAACAATTAAAAAATTATTTAAAGATTATAAAGAAAATATAAAAAATGAAACAGGCGACGCTTTTTGACCATAATGGGTCGATTGATCCCACAATTCAAGAACAGGCGATCTTTCTTTAAGAGAATGTGTCGCCTATTCTCTCAATTAAAAAAAACGAAAATTTTAAAAGATATGCAAATTTTATAAATAATAAAGGTGTACTTGAAAAACAGAAAAATAAACAGCAATATTCGATATTCTGCTTCGTATTTATAAGAAATATGATCACTTTTTATTTGTAGATGAAAAATAAAAAATTAATCAAAGAAAAAAAGTACAATTGGGAGAAAAGGCGTGTTTTTGCCATTTTTAAAATTTTTTTGGCATGTTTTAAAATTTTTATGCGCTTTTTTGAATCTCTTTTCTTTTTTGAAAACTACATCAAGTACACTACCTAATAGATATTATATTTGGAAGCAATCTAAGAGAGACTTGAAGTGTGAGGTATTTCGGGTTTCATTTTTCATTTGCCTACGTTGCCATCGGCCGGGAAGTTGGATTTGTCTGTGTCACCCTTGCGATTTTCTGGGTTTCTTCTTTCTTTGTCTCCATCTTAGGTGAGTTTCTTTTTTCTTTGTGGATGGTGGAGACATGAGGTGGGTTGTTTTTTTTTTTTTTTTTTTTTTTTTTTCCATTTTGACCGCAAGTTAGATTCGTTGGGTTTTATTAATCTTGCTTTTGTAGATATTTTGTTTGTGATATTGCTTGACATTGTTTTGCTAAGTTCAACAAGTATTTTATGTTGAAGATCAACTTGATTCAAGATGGTCTATTATTTTAACTTCACCGCAACACCGTACTTTTGTTGAAAAAGATGTTTTTGGAGATACTATGATGGCTCACAATTCATTTGTCATATAGTTGTCAAGTATCGATGAAAATGATAATGAGGATGAAGGTGAGAGTGACTATGTTTATAATGACTGTGAGGGGCGAAATGTGTCTCGCCAAATCTTAAGAATAATGGTAATATTCTTTAAATTTTCATTTACTAAATTACAAATTTAATAATGATTAATATTTTATTTATTTTACATAAGTGTTAATAACTTTTTTAGTTTTTCCATATGCAGTATGAGGGTGTTATATCGTCAACAAGAGGACGTCAACTTCAATCTCTATGAGTATGCATTCATGGAAGTTTAATTAATATTAAATTTGTTATGAAAAATTACAATAGTTTACAAATTATATAAAAATATGTCAATGTGATGATATTTAATTTATTTGATAATTAATTTGTTATGACAAAATATTTATTTTAAATTTTTGTATTCTAATTATTTTGGATGAAGCTAGTTTTAGTTTTTTTGTATTTTAATTATTTTATATTTTTACTATTTTAATCACTTTTCACAAAATTTTTTTTAAAAAAAAAGAAAAAAAAAGAAAGGGCGACGCATTAACAAATAATGCGTCGCTAAAAGTGTCGATGCGTCGCTAAATAGGCAACTCTATTAATGCGTCGCTAAATAGTCAACTCTATTAATGCGTCGCTAAACAGGTGACTCATTAACGACTAATATATTTAGCGACGCTATATGAAACAGTCGCTAATATATTTTTAACGACATTGTGGTGAAGCGTCGCTAAATAATGCGTCGCTATAAGTGGATTGATAGGATGCGTCGCTAAAAGTCAATATGCGTCACTAAAAACTCAAAGATAGGTAACTCTCATACTGCATCGCTTGTTGTCTTATGGATTTAGCGATAGGACGTTAGGTGATGCTGTGAGATATGTCGTTATTTATTTTATGCAACACATTTATTGCATCATTTATTAATGCGATTCTAGTAGTGATGGACAATTATTCATTAAGGCTCACAAAAATATCCGAATCGAAAATCTGTTTCATACAAATGGAAGATTAAATTATCCGAATGAAACACTGAAGATCCATACAAAGTGGCCCAAAAAGAAGGCCCCCAAATCATTGTATATTCATTTTAACTTCTATTTTGCTCTCTTCAATTATGTGTGATTTCTTTTTTAGGCAAAGGAAAGGCCTTCAACAGATTTCATGGATACAATTTAGAAGGACATAAGTCCCAGAAAACATGCAATACTGATCGATTGGCTTGTAGAGGTAATTACGACAATTAATTAAGACTCTTTTGGCAGCATAAAAAAAATAGTCTGCTTTTATTCTTTTTATTAATTACTTTAGATTTTCCAAGTGCTTAATTACATGGCATCTTTAGAGGGCTGAAATTCAAACTCAGGCAGCTTAAGAGTACAGGCTTGTGCCAGATACATTATACTTGTGATATAATTTGATATGGAATGTAGGAGGTTTGTTTGTGTTGCTCAAGGTGTCAATGGGGTATCTTTAATGGATTTTTTGAATTGCTTATTTCTATATAAAAATAACTGGGATAGTAAAATTTAATAAACATTTATATGTTTAACAATAATTTCTATATTGACTAAGATAATCATGTACCTTTTTTTTTTCTCCTTTGTTGATTTGTTATTTATGATTGTTGACTAAAACCCTTTGTCTTTTCTGATGAATTATCTGTCATTTTTCCAGGTTCCATTAATGCAATTAGAGTGCTTGGCCAGTCACCTTGCTGAATTATCTCTTCCTAGAGTATAACACGCTTCCTTATGTTCAACCAATGATAGCAGCTTCTGCAATTTTCTTGGTCAACTTTATACTTCTCCCTTCAAAGAGACCATGGATATGTCAAACACAAACACAGTCAAGTTTCCTCATTTGTGAGATTTTGATATTCACTACTAAAAAAATGCCTTTTAACAACCATTAATTTGGTTGCAAAACATCCAATTTTGGTCGCCAGTGCCTTTTAGAGACCAAAAAACCGTGGTCACCACGTGGTCGCTTAAACGTCGTAACAGATTCTATTTAGTAACTAATATATGTTGGTTGCTAAATCTGTTGAGGTTTTAGTGGCTAGTTTTTATGGATTTTGTGACCATAAATTAGTCTTTAAAACGCCTCGAATATTAAAAAGGACACCAATTTTAAGCTTTTACCGACCAATTATAAAATATGAGCAACCAATATTTTGTCACTCAATGCTGTGTTGGTGACTATTTATGGTCACTTTAAGCATATATTTTAGTCAAAAAAACTTATAACTTCGTAACCAAAAAATGTTATGGGACCAATTATTAAAATATTCATGGCCAAAATTATGGTCACTAAAAACCCTATTCAATAAGAAAATGTTCCAGTCATCAAAAGAGGTTTTGAACGACCATGTAGTTGGTTGCAAAAATATGGTTTTAGCAGCAATGTGATTTGGTCGAAGAATTTAGTTTCAACGACTTATTATTTGGTCCTTGAATAGTGTTTGAGTGACACATTTTTGTAGTCACTAAAATTGTTGGTATAGTGGCTAGTTACAATTGGTGGCAAATTTTATTACTCTGTAACTATTATTTGGTCGTCGAGAAACCTTTCACTAACGAATGTTATGGTTAATAATAATAATCATTGGCAATTTGAAATGCATTTTAATGACAAAAATATTAGTCACTGTATCCCTTTTTCACTGTATACCAAAATAAAGGGCATTATCAATTACCAATATTGGGTTTCTATAAACCTTTATTTTGGTATCAATTACCAATAGATTGGTAGTGAATTATGCTTATGAATGTTAATAAATATTAATAATATTGTATAATTTCAATTATATGTTTAACCAAAAAGTATAAAACTGATTATATTATTATAAATTTCATTACATACATGAAATTGATATCACACTATATTTACATTGCAAACACAAAATATTAAAGAAGAAAAAGCATCTGTATATAACATGAATAAAGCAAACAATATAATTTATACTTGTGAGATGCTACAATGTAATTTGAAAAGCACGCACCAATATCCATGGTTATTGTAATCGTACCATAAACTGTATCAACGCATGTTTGTTGTAATCATACCATCTCATTCTTAAATATAAAAAAACATTAAAAAAAATTGAAGACAAAATACAAATGAAACAAATTAGAAACAAATTACTAATTGATTGATATATTGGGGAAAAGAAATGTGCATAACTGATTCAGCTCCAATAGTATTCTATAATAAATATCCCTCACTTCCATTGAAATTCTCCAAGAACACTAATTGCATTTGTGAATATTTGACAAATAGAGGCAATAATAAAATTTAGGAAAAAAAAGACAAACTCTAAAAAATGCAATAATAATTTCACCAATAAAACATTTTTTATTAAGCCAATAACATTCATGATTGAGCATAAATTCACAAATGAAAATACATAATTAATTTTCAATCAAAACAAACTCTACACAAATATACAAGTAATTCTCAATCTAAAAATAACTTGCACAAGGTAAAACATTGAAGGAAATAGAATCACTGTTACTCTAAATATTATCATGAATTGGAATAAAAACAAATATACATATGTATATATATATATATATTTATATTTTTACATATCTAATCCTCCTAATTCACTTTAAGAAATATCCTATTAGGATCATGTTCGGCACTGTAGATGTAATCAATTGCAAAAAAAAAAAAAAAAAAAAAAGTACTCTTTTTTGTCATTAGGTGTTTGTCCAAGGTGATAAGATGGTGCAATATATTTTATTATGATGACACCCCTATTTTAAAAAATAAAAGCATATTGGAATTGATGATGACATAAAAATAAAGAAATTATTAAGTGAGAATATAAATATAAGTAATTAATATATGCAAATAAACCACATTCAAAAGACAGCGTAGGTTATATTAACCTATAGTTAAAATGGAGCATGATCAGCATAAACATGAATATAAATCATTACACAAATACAACAGTATGATGAAGAGAAATCATTACATAAATACAACAGTACAAGTAATTAGTATATGCAAAGTGAAGGCACTTTCTAATATGTCCAAGGTGATAACATGGTGCATTATAATCATATTGTGATAAAACTTTAAAGAATAAGAGTATATGTAAAGTGATGATAATAAAAACAAAAACGAATTATTAGCTGACAATATGAACATTCTGGACTTAATATATATATATATATATATATGCTAGTAAGCTATATTAAAAAAGCAACATATAGTTATATTAAATTAGTTTGAAATGGAGCATAATCATCTTTAACATGAACAGAAATCATTACATAGGAAACTGAAAAAAGGAAAAAAAAATATATAGTTATTTATGCAAATGAGTCAGTATCCTCACCGGTTTCACCATTACTTAACAACTCATCTTCACTATCATTGTCGGTTTCCTCATTGTACTCCCCATTATCTTCATTCTCTGTGCCAGTATCTGCATCTTCATAATCTTCACTCTCTGCACCACTATCTGCATCTTCAAAATCTCCACTCTCTACCTCACTATCTGCATCTTCATAGTTTGTTGCACTCTTCAAATTAATTTCTATTGGGTCAATATCTTCACGATTAAGACGTTCAATATCAATTGATTCAAATAAATTTTGAATGTCCATTGAATCATTTTCTTAATAAGCATCCAAATCATAAACTTCAAATGAATCACCATGATCATCACCTTCATCTAATCGGTCTGGAAAATCCCACAGATGACGGTGATGCACCTTTCGAACCACTTTCCAATGTTGACCCATCTTGTAATCATCCACGTAAAACACTTGTTTAGCTTGTGAGGCAAGGACAAAAGGGTCGTTCTTATACCAATATGAAGTGACATTAATGCTTGTGATTTGAAACTCTGTGATCATTTTTTTCTTTTTCACATTTGTGTCAAACCATGCACATCTAAAAAGTACAACAGAGTGTTTGGACCTATAGTCTAACACAAGAATGTCTTCTATTACCCCATAAAAGTCACAAGATTCACCATCATGATCACCTACAACCCAAATTCCACAATTTTGAGTGACACGCCTATCATCACGAACTTTTGTGCGATATCGAACTCCATTTATTACACATCCACTATATGATCTTATTCCATAATCAGGACCACATGCTAGTGAGTACAACTCATCAGTTACCATTGGATATTTACATCTACTGAAATATTTTATCTGTGAAAATGTAATTTTAATTAATTAACAATACTTACATATCAAGCTGGAATTTTACCTTTTATAACTAAAAAATACATATCCTTTGTTCAAACCATTGTGGAAATTCCTTTTCTTGTACCTGTAGAATACTTGTGACACCCCTGTTTTGCAATAGTTTGGTGTGCTCACTGCAAAAATGTAATTTAATTAGAAGTATGGATTTATAATTTACTTATTTTGAACTTCAACTAATAATATATAAGTTTTGGTTCTTACTCAAAATATGGCTGCAACTCACAGTAATTGTAAAGGATGTACCAATGAGCTTTTTTATAATCATCATCTTTCAGTTCAACAAATTGAGGTTTCCCCAACAAGTTCACAGGTTGAGTGAATACTGACAAAGTCGAAGCAATCTGATTCTCACCATCTTTATTACGTTCTGGCCGATTGAATCGAGTTTCAATACCATGAAGGTACATTGAACAATAAGTTAATGCCTCATTGACAACATAACCCTCTGCTATTGAACCTTCTGGATGAGCTTTATTTCTCACATATTTTTTCAATGTTCCCAAAGCTCTAATAATGAATGAAAAATATCATAAAAATAAAAAAAAAGTAAAAAAATAAAAAAATTAAAAGAATGTAAATTGATTGATCAACTTTAATAACCAAAGGCTTTACCTTTCAAAAGGATACATCCAACGAGTATGTACTGGTCCTGCCATTTTTGCCTCATATGGTAGGTGAACTGCTAAATGAACCATGATATCAAAAAAGGCTGGAGGGAATATTCTTTCCAATTTACACAATGTTAGTATTATCCTCTCTTGTAACATATCCAAGTCTGAAACAAATAGAGTTCGTGCACAAAGTTTTTGGAAGAACATGCACATTTCAATAATTGTTCCACAAACCTCTTTCTTAATGTAAGGTCTTATACCCACGGGAAAAAGTTGTTGCAAAAGAACATGACTATCATGAGTTTTCAAACCTGATATCTTACCATCCTTAATGTTCACATTCTTTGAAATATTAGCAGCATAGCCATCTGGAAATTTGACAGACTTCAAAAACTTACAAAACTCATGTTTTTCATCCCTTGTTAATGAAAAACATGCCAAAGGTTTCAAAACTTTACCGCCAGTTTCTTGTAAATGCAATTCTTTTCGAATATTCAGATCCTTTAAATCCATACGTGCCTTGTCAATATCCTTCGACTTACCTTTGATGTCCAACATTGTTCCAACTATATTATCACAAATGTTTTTCTCAATATGCATCACATCCAAATTGTGCTGAAATTTTAATTTAGACCAATATTCTAGTTCAAAAAATATGCTTTTCCTTGTCCAATTTAATTCACAGGCAGCACGTTTTCTCTTTTTATCCACATTGTTAGGATGTTTCCCCGGTCTACTCTCAATTGTCCTATCTAACTGTTGTAATATTTCAGCTCCTGAAAACTGCCTTGGAGCTAACCTTCGTTCAGGCTTTCCATCATATTGTCGATTATTTCTCCATGCATGATTTATGGATAAATATCGACGATGTCCCATGTAACAAATCTTACTTCTTAAAGCTTGGGAAGAAGTATCTTCATTACAAGTCGGACATGCTTTGTATCCTTTGGTACTCCATCTAGAAAGTGTTCCATATGCTGGAAAGTCATGTATTGTCCACAACACTGCTGCATGCATTGTAAACCTCTCCTTTTTAGAGATGTCACAAGTGGTGACACCATTTGTCCATAGATCTTTCAATTCATCAATCATAGGCCGTAAGTACACATCAATGTCTTTTCCAGGTGCCGTTGGGCCTGGTATTAATAGTGACATCATCGAAAAAGTCTCTTTCATGCACTTCCAAGGTGGCAGGTTATAAGGCACTAACATCACTGGCCACATGCTATACGAAGTACTCATGTTACTAAAATGATTAAATCCATCAATGGCAGCACCTACCCGGACATTACGAGGATCCATAGCAAATATCGGATATTGTTCATCAAAGTGCTTCCATGCTTCTCCATCTGCTGGATGCCTCAATACTCCATTTGTGTTAGGACGCTTCTCTTTGTGCCATCTCATATCAATAGCAGTATGGCGAGATGTAAATAATCTTTGCAATCTTGGAGTGATAGGAAAATATCGAAGCACCTTTTGAGGGATCCTTTTCCCCTTAGTACCTTGAAATTTGTATCTCGGTTCAGCACATATTGGACATTTATCCAATTCAGCTGATTATTTCCAAAACAATGCACAATCCCATTTACAAGCATGAATTGTTTCATATCCTAATCCAAGTGCATGAAGTGTACATTTTGCCTTGTAGTAAGACTTTGGCAATTTAGTACCCTCTGGAAGTGCTTCCTTGAGAAGTTCAAGCAACATACTAAATGACTTGTTACTCCAATGGTTTAAAGCTTTTATATGCATTAACCTGACCAAAAAAGTCAACGCAGAGAACTTTGTACACCCTGGATATAACTCGCTTTCAACTTCAGCAAATAATCCTGAAAATTCTTTATTTCTATGATCTTGATCTCCAATGTGACCTTCATATGCATCTACATCAATATCCATGTCACCTGCAGCATCTTGCAATGCTATCCTGATATCATCATTATCATCTTCTTCCCTATCATGTTCAACAACTTCATCATCTTCCTCAAAACCCATTTCAATACCTTGAAAATTCAATGCCTCTCCATGATAAATCCAATTGTGATAATCTGGTGAAAATCCTTTCACCCATAAATGTCGTTCAACTACACTTATATCTTGGAAATACACATTCCGACAATATCGACAAGGACATCTAGTCCTATTATCTTCATCTAAATGATGTTTAGCCAATTCAATAAATGATTTAACACCATTTGTATATTCATCTGACAGCTTATCATGACACCATATCCATTTTTTTTCCATAACTTCCTAGAAGAAACCAGTAGTATAGTTATAAGGATATAATATATCAAGCACTTAAAATAACTTAACTTGTACAATATTGAAGCTAAAATGGGTTTAAGTGTCTCAATACACAGCAAGATAGCATTAAAGGATAGGAAATTAAAAGAATAATAAACTAGTTAACTAGCAAAAGGAGAACAGATATTGCAATATTCATATACTCAAAGACATGAAATGGTCTATTTAAAAAAAAAAAACAACAAAAAGAACAATGATAGGTATACTAAGCATTATTCATTCCACTAATATTTGTTTTTGGAGTATATTCATAGCCATCTAGAATTAACATTGATAATCAACTTCACTTTATCATAATAAAGATAAAACTTCAATGACCTTGTGTCCAGTGTGTTTTCTTATAGCATGATCCTTTTTAAAGGTGACAGCAAGGTAGTGAACGCACAATGTCAGGAGCTGCTAATATATATTTATGTATCACATAAAAATTATATGTATGTAGATATACTTTATTGAAAAAAATAAGAATAGAAATTTCCAGCTTACTAGGCATTAAGTTATGGCTAAACTGTGTGATATAGAGTTATCTTGTAACATAATATTTTAAATAGAATGTGGACAATGTTATTATGTTTCTATGATGACTTGGTTTACAAGCTGATTTGGAGTTTGGCAAGTATCCCTACATTTGGTTATTTCAATTGCTCTGCCACATGATTTTTGGGCTCAAATTCGTGTAGATGCACTACTTTTATTGTTTTTGCCAAAATAATGAATTAGTTTTTTCAATCTTATTGGAGGGTAAGTCAAATGGAAAAAACCACCTCATCCACAAACAACCAAACCATAATTCCAGGAAATGACATATAATTACGCTTAGAAATTATGAAAACCAAGTAGGATATGGAAATGTAATTTGTATAAGTCATAGGAACTAAAAGTATTCACCTAATCCTATATATGCTGCAATAAGCTGTAAGTTGTTCCAACAAAGAATGCAGGTTACATATATTTGTTTTCCTATTGACTCATCATGTAGTTTGGTATGAACTCAAAAACAAAAATCTGATATATTTTTCAATATTTACAGTACTAGAACTCTGTCATTTACATAAAGACACCACAAACTCAGAAAGAAAATGTCTCTTACCAAGAATGCCTTCCTTAGGTCATGAAGAACCTTTTCCCTCTCGGCTCATCACATCCAACTGAAAATCCAACCAGCTCCTCAATCTAGTTGCTTTTGTTTGATATGTATAAAACCCAATCATTCACGTATACCTTACAGGCTGAGCAAAAATACATA
The DNA here is from genome assembly GCF_031755915.1 of Ziziphus jujuba. Taxonomy (NCBI): domain Eukaryota; kingdom Viridiplantae; phylum Streptophyta; class Magnoliopsida; order Rosales; family Rhamnaceae; genus Ziziphus; species Ziziphus jujuba. The sequence continues at coordinate 3,826,737 of NC_083381.1, read as the reverse complement.
TGAAGAATGACTTCTTCAATCAGCCAAAATTCTAGAATTGGACGAAATTTGATAGGTGGTAGCAGAGGTAATGAGCTGTATTTTGAAACGAAGAAAACAAAACTGAGAGAGAGGTTGAGAGTGTTACCGGTCGAAATGGACACACAGAGGGGTGGACTCCTATCGTACAAAATGTTTCAAATGGGGATTTGCTTTTGCTAAAACGTAAACATAAGGGACAGATTGGGATTTTAGCAAAATGAAATAAATGGGAAATATGGAAAAAGGCGGCAAAACTTCCCACCAAAGTAGAAATTCATATTTGGGTTTCACTTTCCAATATAAATTTCCGTTTACTTTCTCTATTTTGCTTTCTTTTCTTTCTTTTTCTCTTTTTTTCTTCTGTCCAAATCATATGAACCTAAGAATTAACCATATAAAAATTTAATATTCATATGACAAATATTGTAATATACATTTTCTATAAAACAATGTCCATATATATATATATTAAATAACAATGAAAGCTATATGTATGGAAAGTGAAAAATGTATTTTGTCCATCTTAATTAATCAAGTGTAAATTATTAGGAAACATATTTATAATGTGGTTAAGTATCAGAAATGTTTATGTGCATTTGCAATTATTTTATATCATGATCATGAGTTTGAATTTAAACACTAATGATAATATATATATATATATATATAAATGTACAAGTATCTTTGTAGATTAGTATGTAAATAACATCTTTCTTTGTATGATAAAAACTATAATAACATAACAAATGTTCATTGAGAAAACAAAGAAGGATCAAAATCATAATAATTAAACACATATTTTATATATAATTATACGGCGACATATAGTATCTCAAATAAATTGCGGACTATATATATGTATGGGGTCGTGTTCTATCAAAAATATTTGACAAATATGTTTGACAAATCGCACTAGCAATTGCAGGATCATTCAATAGTTGAAAATTGATATATTTTAAATATATTATAATTTTGAAAAAGATTTTTATTATCTATTTTAATAAAAATAAGCGATTATTTACCATTAGCTAATAACAGTTAAGGATCGCTAATATGTGTCAAACCCCTAATTTGTACACAGTACATTCCCCTATATACATATAGTTACTTATAAAAACTATGCTATAATACATCTAAGCCCTTAAGATTTGTAATAAGGTTTGTTATAATTTGATGTTAGAAAAATACACTAAGACCATGAATGTTAGACGTTTTCCATCAAACTATTTGTACAATATATCAAAATATCTTCCAACAACTTATAAATATAAATTTCACAATTAATCATTAAGGGAGTAAGAATTTGTAAATTTTATAATTAATTATTAAAATAAAAAATATATAATCATAAATAATTATTACGTTATGTCGGTAATAATCGTGGCACTAATTTGCGAAAACAAAAAAATGATAAGAATATTAAGTAAAACAAAAAGATTTGACAAATAATAATCAATTACATTAAAAGTGTTTTTCCTGGCATAGAACCAATTATTAATTTACAACACGTTTATTATAAATTTATAGTCAAAAGTTAAGCATTCATTGAGGCACAAAATATATATACATATATATATGTGTATACATATAATTTTGCATGTGAACAGTTAAAAAACATTAAAAATTAAAAATAAGTTACTTCAAAAATAAATATAACATTAAAGTTAGTGAAAAAAAAAAAAATTCGAACTAGTGCAAAATAAAGAAAATGCAGCTTGCCTCCTCTCGAGTTTAAACAACATTAATATAAACAAGCTTTTTTTTTTTTTGTCTCATTATGTTTATTCTTGTTATTGAGAACAATAAAATGTAAAAAAAAAAAAAATAACAGAAAAACAAAATTAAAATCATGTAAGGGAGAGATGGAATCCCACAAACTATTTTTCATTTTGCATTTTTTATCCTTAATTTAATTATTTAAGTTTGCATTTTTGTCCTCAAGTTCGTTTAACCTCCTAAACCTTTAAAACATTGCAGTTAAATGTCATTCTACCATGGAGAGGGCATAGTATCGAATTCAGTCAAAATCCATGTCATAATTATAGGATTATAAAGTAGTGTCCTTGCCTACACATAATTGTCATTGCATACATTTATATACTTACACTACAAACAGAAAGTAGTGTATCAAAAGGACTGTAAGCTGAGCACTTGTGCCTGTACATGCTTTGCAAAAGGACTTGTGATTGCAAATGTCTATAACCATGCATAGTGCCAAACATTCACCTGTGAATGCAAATATTTTGCATTCTAACTATGTACACTATCAAAAAACTATGTATAGGTGAATTTTAATGCTATGCATATCACAAGCAGAAACCATAACATCAAGTCATTGTTGCAGTAGGTGGTGGCGGTGGCGACGGTGGCGGCGACTGGCTGGGACGTGAAGGATGCTGACTCCCATCCAAGAATGCAGAAAGTCTGGCAATGATTTCTGCATGTTGATCCACAACTTGTGCAAGTCTTTTTACCTCAACCTTGTAATCTTCAAACTCTGTAGCCAACTGAGGGGTAGGTTGGTTAAGCAGCCTGCTATAGCTCTTTCTTGGAGCTGGTCCAACACCAGAAATGAATCCAGCATTTCTACCTAGGACTTGTGCACGAATGTCAGCTTCTGTCAAAAAAACCGGTGCACCAGTATCATAAGGAGAAGCATCATCTTGTGTCTGCTGCATTTGTGCTTCTTGTAGCCGAACCATCTCATTCTAACAACATGAAAGGTATAAAAATGTCATTATAAGATATTACAAGTATGTCAAACCAGTTAAGGAGTGATAAGTAAAACTTACATATCTTGATTCAGCTATAACATTATTCCATCCTTTTTTTTGTGTCCAGTGTGTTCTCTTGAAAAACTCAATCTCACTAATTGGTTCATTTGAAGATGACTACAAAATAAAAAGAAAGATAATTTTACTTGCATGCTTAAACAAAGGGAAAGTCACATTCACATTTGGACTAAACCTTCTGTATGTATATATATATATATATATATGTATATATAGACACTTATATAACATTATAATCATAATCTCCAACTTCAATTCAACATCCCAATGAATCACCAAGATTCATAGCTTAGAAATAGCTCACAAACAAAGGTAACAACAAATCAACAGAATCACATAGAACTATAGCTACAAGGTAGTAGAAATCCAATATCAACAAAGTTGAAGCATAAAAGGTTTGTCGGAATAACAAAGGTAGTAATAGTAAATGTCCTTTTTAGCTGATACTGTTGACATTTTTGCCTTTTTATCATGGCAATGAAACTAAATAGTCATTAAAGCCATGGAATTCTAAGCTCAAACCCAATTCTGCTATAGATACATGACATATATTATAAACTGTCAAAGGACCACAACTAGTAAAAATCCATTAGCATCCAATGACAACCAAATTTCAATAGACATAAGATGCATGAGCAAGAGATTTATCCTTAAAATTGCTAAGTAAACACTAAGATATCAAAGATAGTAATGCAATTGGAAATTTCACTTATCAAGCACTTTATGAACCGAGTATTTACCATAATATGGAAAAATAATAAAGAAAACATAATCCATTCTCAAATATAACTAAAGTAATTGTTGAAGAATGTCAAACCAGTGCTGCCCTTGTTGCAATAAACGATCTTGATCCAGCATGATGATTATATAGCCTTTTAGCCCTATTACATTGCCCTGCTTTAGAACGTTTCTGTATATATAAAATAAATGGTTTAGAATATGATAAAATATATACATGAATTTAAAAAAAGTTTGAAACAGTTTAAATAGTTCTAACTCACCAAAAATTCTGGACTCTCAAAATGAGCACACAACCACTCCCAATCTTCTTGACATCGTATTCTTTTTGGTCTAAATTGCAATGGGTCTTTGCCTTGCATCTTACACAGCTTGAAATGATTGTTGCAATAACTCCTATTGTTTTTGTACCTATCACGGACAATGCCTCTCAACAATCTCTATCCATTGAGGATCATTCAGATCAATGTCAAATCGATCCTTATACACAAAAGGGAAATAAAACCTTGTTAGTTATTATAATACTGATATGGTATATTAATGATATGAGTTTAAGTTTTACTCACAGCAATATGTTTGTAGACAATTTTCCTTTCATCATTAGAAGCATATTTCCATCCCTTCAATCTTGGTAAAAGAAAGTTACGCACAGCAATGCCAATCTGATTGGCAAAGGGAGAACAATGGTCACCATATGCATACATATCCCCATCACTTACTTGGACGCGAAGTTTAGTATTGGATGCCATTGTTTTAAGAATTTCCAATCCTCACGTAATGCCACGTGTATTTTTCTTCATTAAACCTACAAAGTGAAATAATGTTAATTAATAATATTATGTAATATAGATTCTCAATTTACATAACATATATGATAGATTACCAACATACCAGTGGATACAGGTGTATCTTCAGTACTCTCATCTACAGGATCTATAGGAGAATGACCTCTAGACGATGTAATGTTTGGAATTGGTGTTTCCACATACTCTGGACCACTCGGTATTGATGTCTCACTAGGCGTTGGTGTTGTGGAACGATCTGGTGTTTGCATAGGTTGTCGACCTCTAGGGGATGGTGTCTCCATAGGCGATGCAGTCCTTCTAGATGATGCTGTGGTCCTAGGAGACCTCCTAGGAGCCAAATTCTCTCTTTGTGATGGTGTCCTCCTAGGGACCAAAGTCTCTCTTTCTGCTGGGGTCGTCCTAGGAGACCTCCTAGGGACCGAAGTCTCTCTTTGTGCTGGGGTAGTCCTAGGAGACCTCCTACGAACCAAAGTCTCTCTTCCTGGTACATATCTTGATCTCTTAGGTGGCATATTTAAAGGAATATTTTGGCAATATTTGTTTCCCCTATATTACCATCCTGCAAACATAAAAAATAATATCAATACTATATTTAAGGGATTGATATTGTCAATAATCTTAATCATTCAATCCTTTTGTTATACGTATATATATATATATATATGCATAAATGAAGCAATCATCACTGATCTTGTGGAAATGTTATAGTCCCTTCTTATTCTATCTCTCAAACCCACATATTTATATATGTACATAATATAGATGGAGGATGCCATCAGTATTCCAATCTCCACAAATTATGCACCATGCCTAAACAAGGTGATCATAAATAATATTTAGACAATTAGTTATATATATTCAACAGGAGTTATTCTAATTTGATTTCTCCATTCAATTCCCAATATGCAATAATATTATATATTGATATTCAATTACATTTTGCTATGTTATGGGTGTTTATTATTAGACAAGTTATAGAGTCCATTATTCAACATTCAACAATTTAGAAGTTCTTAAAAGTTCTAATCCAAAAAAACCAAAATATAGTAAAAATCTAGAAACTGTCTTATTTGTTTATAGGTTGGAAAACCATATTTACTTCTTTACCTCAAGTTTTTTTCCCATTTTCGATTACCTTTTTTTTTTTCTTTCTTTTTTCTTTTCTTTTTCCTTTTTTACATTTTGATTCAGTATCTCTTAAAAACAAAAAATCTCAAGCAATCAAATTACGATGCTTGTGTTTTTTTCAAAAGCAACAAAGTAGTTCAAGAAAATTCCAATCCATGAAAACTCATTACATTATTTTAAGAACATAGGAAAAAAGATAAAAATGCAATTATGTATCAACATGTGGGAAAAATTTCTAGAACTTTATTGTTTGAAAATATCAACCACATTGCCAAAAACCAATAACATATAGGGCCAGAGACTCCTCTCACTCAATATACCTATCTCTCATAAAACACCATAACAAACATAGAGGGAAAAAAAGAAGAAGTTATAGATGTCTCTTACCAAGAATAGATTTGCTTCCTCTCATGTCCCTAATAAATCCTTCAATCCTTCCTTTATCAGCTCATTAAATCCAGTTGACTCTTTGTCATACGTAACAAAGAACTAACCCATCTTTCACGTACATTTCATGGAATGAGCAACTTAGGGAAAAATGAAGAAACAGAGAAAAGAAAAAGCACAGAGAGAAAATGGGAGAGGAAACACACCTAAGATGGAGCTTGAGAGAGATGCCAATCCAAGCAGTCAGAAGCAACGAATGGTCAGAGAGGTGAGGCAATCCAAAGGGGGCAGCACAACTCTTGGAGAGAGTTTTAGAAAGGAAGTCCCTAATAAATCCTTCAATCCTTCCTTTATCAGCTCATTAAATCCAGTTGACTCTTTTTCATACGTAACAAAGAACTAACCCATCTTTCACCTACGTTTCATGGAATGAGCAACTTAGGGAAAAATGAAGAAACAGAGAAAAGAAAAAGCACAGAGAGAAAATGGGAGAGGAAACACACCTGAGATGGAGCTTGAGAGAGATGCCAATCCAAGCAGTCAGAAGCAACGAATGGTCAGAGAGGTGAGGCAATCCAAAGGGGGCAGCATAACTCTTGGAGAGAGTTTTAGAAAGGAAATAGGGCCGGTGCAATTTTATCATCTAAAGGGTTTTATAGGGATCATCCATCCAAAAATGGTTCTATCGGGATTGTAACCAAAAATACAAAAAATAAATAAAATCTGTTTTTTTTTTAAGTAAATATTTCTTTACAAAATGCAGCTTCATTGTGGATTATTTTATTAATATTATTATTAACACCGTTTGTATCCATTTACTAGCCACTGACATGGTAGCTCAAACCATTAAATTACCAATTTCATGTTTCTTTTTCTTACATTTAGTCAAGGTTCTCACTTCCCGCCAAAATGGAAAAGCATGTGGATGGTTTCCCGCCCTTGCATTTACTCACCAAACATAGTTGGTCGCTGACGGCATTAAACCAAACCTATTATAAACTTTTTTTTTTATATTTTATTATTTTAAATTCTATTTAGTGACCAATATTTTCGTCACAAATATAACATTTGACCACCCAAAATAATTTGGTCGTGGAATGCCTTATGCTAACATTATTTGCTATTTTTCCTTAAAAAAAAATTTTAAGTTATATTATTAGTGATTAATATATTGGTCCTTTATAAATACTTTTAGTGACCAACAGTGGTTGGTCGTTGAAACTTCATGTTCCCACCAAAAAAAAAGGTGGGAAAGCTTCCCGCCCTGCCTTTTAAACTACCAAATAGTTTTTGGTCAGCGCAAATTTATATTTGTGACCAAATATTTGGTCACCATAACAGGTCAACCAAAATTCTACACGTTTCTCTTACTATCGTTTCTGCGACTAAATATCGGTCGTTGTTTTATTCATTCAGTGACCATTACTTTTTCGTCACTGACAGCATAGTCGCTAATTCCCATTTTTTTTGTAGTGATTGTTACTATGAAAAATAAAACTTTTATAGCTGAGATTGATTATCCTTTTTTTTTTTTTGGAACCTTTTATAGTGGAGATTGATGATCCTTTTTGTTTGATGATCCTTTTTCTTTTTTGTTTTTTATTTTTTTATTTTTTTATTTTTTTTGGGGATCAAAATTACACAGAGTACCAGCCACTAGATTTGTATGACTGTATGTGTCAAAGATTTCCATCATCTATGCTCCAATAACGTTAATAGCTCAACCGTACCTGCTATTAGGAAGAAATATAGTCAGTAAAATCCTCTTTTCATTCTTTGTTTCTACTGAAATATGTTTGTTTGTTGTTTTGGTTTTTTGCTAAACTGCATGCTTTGGTTCTTTCTCAGTACAATTATGTGGCAAAAAAGCACTACCCTCCTTTGATATCTCAAGCATTTTTCTGCAATTGAAGCCACTTAAGTCCATTCATAATTGAACTCCATCTTCTGGTGATTTTCCTTCATGGCAACAAGCTCGTTCCTTGTAATGAAAGTTTTATTTTATTTTTTTCTCTTCATTGTATATTTTTCTTCAGTCTTTTCTTTGTTTCTTTTTATATTTGGAGCAATAGTTTTCTACATGCTATATAGGTTCTGGCTAATTGTGGTGTTTTCAGTGAACAAAAATCTCATGGAAAATATCTTGTATCATATGTTTTTCCAATTTATGCCAGAGTTTGAAATTGTGCTCACAACTTCACTTGAAGTACTTAAATCATATAATAACTTAAGATACAAGTAATAAATTTTTGTTAATTATAACATGTTGTTCGATAGATGATCATCAATACCCAATTTGTTTAGGCTGTAAAATCAGAATTATAAAATCATTTGATGCTAATAAAAAGAAATTAGGTTCCAATTTAATTATTAAAATATTAGAGAGGTAAAATAGATCATGAGCTGTTAGAAGTAAGATAATTATTCGCTGTAGTTGTTATTGTTTTTGTTATAATTTATATGTTGGATTTGCTTTAATCTTGATATGCAAAATTCATTATCAGGGACAATTAATCATAATTTTAGCATATTCTGTCCTTTGAGTATTTTTGTTTTGATTGTGTAAAAAATAGAAAATAAATAAAAAAATAAAAGAAAATAAAAAGTCATTTATTTGTCATGAATTCAAAACTTTTGATTCTTACATAGTAAACAATCCCTATATAGGGTTAAAAGTATACCTTATAACATGCTGCAATAACTTTCTTAAAAAGTGGGGCTGGAAATGTATATTACTCTATGAGCTACTACCAAATATGTTAATCTCTTTTAACGGGCTATCTTCAGCGTTCGTTTCTTGATCTGAATCGATTGACACTGCCTCTTCCGAACACTTCTTAATTGATGATACACATCACATATATCTAGCCAGTCGTTTGCTTTCGATGGTATGCAGGACATTGCTATCTCTATAGCTTTACAGGTACAAGAAATGTTGTAGTTTCCTTCAATTCTTGGATCAGCTATCCTTTCGATATATCCTTTCTGTCGAACTTAAAGACTTAGCCATTGATCGATGTGCATGGCTTCTTCTAAGCCTTGGTTAAAACTGGACTGTAGCCAATCATTAGCTCCAACCAAAGCTATAGACATCACTTTTCCCATTCAGCTTTCTGTTGTTGTAATACCTGCATAAGTAATGGTTCCAAAACAATCTAATATTCCATATTTAATCGAGAAATGCAAAACTTATTAGACCCTTATCATTCGAAGAATAAGTGAAAGATGATGGTAAACTTTCTTATGTGTAGCAGGAGCTTTCATTTCTTGGACCATGTAATTTGGTGGTCATCTAGATTCAGTTTAATATACCAATCTCTATTACCAATTAGAGTCGGAGGCTTATCTAATACAATGATCTGAAAGTAAACCTTACACATAATTGGTGGAAACTTCTGAACCAGCTTATTCGCAAGGCCTAAACATTGATTAAGCAATGTATTTTTAAGGTCATTTCTTGTGCTTTTTATATCCACTGTAAGAAAGCAGAGAAATGATCATATATTGATCTGGCTTCTAGGATTTTGTTGGAAAAAAAACTTGGTCACATGTTGAATGGAGGGGTGATGCGGCCGTTAGGTAGTCAAAGAAACTCAGGCTGTGGTATGATAACATTTTACTGCTGAGACACAGATTTGAAAGGTTTCGCTGTAAGATTGCTGCTAGGGAAGCAAATTCAAGTTGAAAAGCTTTCTCTAAGAGACTCTTATAATTTTTTCTTTTTATGAACTCTCTAACTGGGAAATTCCACGTTCTCCTTTTGATTTGGTTGATGTAGACGAACTGGCTGTTGCTAGTTGATTGTTATTCCTCCTTGATGTGGGGCTTTTTGTGCTATTAACGTAGTATGTAGGTAATCCTGCAACTCTCTTTTGTTGTCTGATTATTACACAGTTACACTAATACAAATATGAAAGAAGAAAACAATAAGAAAACCAAACTGGTATTATATTTTTCGGTGTCCATTGACCTCGTGCTGCATCAGTTGCAATTTGTAGTCTCTCTCCAAGTGAGAGTTTTACATGTATCTGCTTTAGAAGATATCAATTATATTATATATATATATATACACTCTTATAATAATGTAGAAGCTGAAACTTCTGTTTGTTGGAAACGAAATATAAATGTACAACGTGATCATCAGCAGCTGATAAATGATTTTGCAGATTTCCATTAATCATATAATCATAGATGATTGCCATCCTGTCACCTTTCTTATAATATCCAATAAGAGAAAGGCAGAAAACATGCTTTGTTGGGCATGTTTTCTAATTTCAATTTTTAAAATATTATTTTAAAAATAAAAAATAAAAAATAATTTTTATTTATTTTATAACAATAAATGATGTTTAATCTGATCTTTGAAAATTATTTTCAAAAACTAAAAATCAAAAAATATATTTGGCTAAATAGTTTTCAAAATTCTTTTAAACAATTTTTCTTATTTTTCTTTTTTTTTCAATAAAAAAACCTTATAATATATACAGCTATAAAATATATATATATATATAATATTAATTCATTCAAATATTAATGAATTATATATATAAAATATAAAATATATATTAAAATATAATATACCATTTTTTTTCCATTGAATTTATTTATTTATTTATTATTATTGATTGATTGACATTATAATATATATATATATATGTATGTATATAGCTATATATATATATTTTTTTTATTGAATGTATTTACTTTTTCATTGGTTTATAATTGGCTTTCTACAACTATACCTCTCCACTCTATGTGCTCCACATTATCAATCAATTATTTTTTTATTAATTAATTATTAAATTTAATTGATCTTATATAAAAAATTAATAAAATAACTATTGCTAATTTTACTCTATGTGCTCCACATTATCAATCAATTATTTTTTTATTAATTAATTATTAAATTTAATTGATCTTATATAAAAAATTAATAAAATAACTATTGCTAATTAGAAAATTAAATTTTATAAATCTAATATAATATCCAAATATCCATAAAATCTCATATTAGCATAAAAATCAAATTACTAATTTTTTTTACATGTTATTAACATAGGCAGCAACCAACCATAAAGTAGTAGGCACATGAGAACCAAAAAAAAAAAAAAAAAAAAAAAAAAAAAGAACTAAAAGAATTTACGAAAAATAGAAAAATGGATGAAAAAGCTTACAAGAAAGAGGAGATGGGGATTTCTTATTCGAACAAATTTTGAAAAAATGAGACTAAAGAGAGATCAGTGGAGTCCAGGTTCAGGGTGACCCATCTCTCTCAGGTGGTGTTACTATCGAAAGGACCACGGAGGGCATCAGCCATCAAGACTTAGAGGGTATTTGGTTTACTTTGCGTAGAGAATTGAAAGAGAAGAGAAGGAAATGAGAAAAATCGAAATGAGAAAAATAGAAAATTTCAGACCTAGATCGGTGAAGTAACGAAAAATAGAAAGAGAAGAGAACGAAAACTTGGAACACCAAGAGCCGAGATCTGTTCGAAGAGCCGTATTCTATTGGGTGAAAACAGTGGGTGGGTTTCATTATATCCTGAAAACAGTGAAAACATTTTTTTGATGGCCAAACGGTATTTTTTTTTTTTTTAATTTTTTAAATAGTTTTCTATTTTGTAGAATAGAAAATTGTTTTAAAACCAATTGGCCAAACAGGCCCTAATTTTCTGTGATGAATTCCTATCAAGACTTTCATATGAAATTCTGAATGGTAACAAATTAGTTTGCAAGCGCATATATTAAAAGCGTATGTTCTTTCTATACATAGGAAAACTAGATGGACTGTTTTTACCGCAGCTTGAAATTCCTTGAGGCCTTGCTTTGATGATGAAGAGCGTAACTTGACAGCCACTTGAAAGCCGTCTTTCAGAATCCCAAAATAAACTTTTTCCAATCCTCCCTCTCCAATTAATGATGTAAAGTTACTGCTATTGATCACCACCTAAGAAACCTCGAAAGGATGAGTATAAGACTCCCACAAAAATTCTTTGTTGGTTTTGTTGTAAATCTCTGCAGTATGGAAAACTCGTCATAATTGCATAAACACATTATGCTGTGATGTTTGGAGAACTTCAAAGAGAGTTAGGAATAAAATGTAGGACCTAATATTAATTAGTTAATGTTAGTTGTGCCAGAATGGCTACACAGGAGATGTGGCTAACTGGATTTGCATCATTAAAACCCCATTCAAGGACATTTTAGGCTCTCGGGTTAATTTAATCTGGATATGGATATAAGCAGTCAATTCAGAACAAGCATTGCATTCTTTAGTCTAACTTTCTGAAACCGTGTTATTTCTGGTGTTATGCACAGTAAAGTGGAACTCTGTGTTATTGTATATAACAATAGGTTCATCAAGTCGAGCAATGATACAAAGGACTTGGTCATGGTTACATATGTGTGATTTTTGACATCTATATAACAATAGGTTCATCAAGCGGAGCAATGATACAAAGGACTTGGTCATGGTTACAGATGTGTGATTTTTGATCTAGTGAAAATTATTTTCAGTCTATAGAGATTGTCAAAGAGAGGTTGTTGGACCTCCTAACTAGTTATTTCATGTAATCAAGGTTATATGTAACATTATCTTTCCCAAAAAAAAAAAAAAAAAAAAAAAAAAGATACCAACATTGTCCATTTATTTAAATACCTTTTGGATCAATCATTTCAGTGGTTTTTACTGTCTTCCGAAGGAGAGAGAGAAAGCTACCTCCCTCGTTGTCCTTTTCTTTTCCAGACCATCTATGTTTGGTGGACTCATTCAGAGAAATTTTTTTTTCTTTTTCCTTTTTAATATTATTAGATAGTACTCTAACAGATCTTATTTGGGATAGCATCATTTTGCAAATTAAATTAAATAAACAAATACACTATATTGTCACAAATCAAAAGCGTACAAATAGTCGACCAAAAAAAAAAAAAAAAAAAAAAGAAAAAAGAAAAAAGAAAAAGGAAGCATACATATAATTAAATCATAAGAGTTAAAGAAACAAAAAGTTCAGAAAGCTGAGAAAGTCAGTGACATGTAAGGGAAACAAATTAAAACAAGATTAAAAAAGATATGCCAGTAATTGTCCTGCAAGTACATGGAAAACCACCACTGAAACTTTGACTTTGGATTAGTTAATGAACCTTGTATTCCATAATTTATGCTTTAGTCGACTACTAATCATTCTACATATATATATATATATATACATAAATTATTTCAGATTCCTGTAAAAATAATGTGGTATGGCTGTGATGATGGACTTTATAATTTGAAAATGCCAGCCAAAATGAAACAACTTGGAAATTAAGGAAGCAACATATAAACACAACTTTGAAGAAAATAACATAGAAGTCAAAATTGAAACAATGGGTAACACCAGATTGCATGAAGAAACAGAGATCATAACCCATATGGAACCTGATCTGTATAGGGCAGCAGTAAATGGCAAGATTGATGTGTTCATGAACAATAAAGATCATCTTGAAGGCTTACCCACTCCTACCAAGAACACAATCCTCCCTATTTACATCAAAGCCAAAAATGATCAAGAAAGTGCAAAACCAACCAAATTTGTAGAAGAGATTCTTCACAAGTGTCTGCCATTGTTGCTTCAAGCAAATATTGATGGAGACACTCCACTCCACATAGCAGCCAGAGATGGGCATACTCTGATCGTGAAGGTCCTCATCAAGCATGCGAAAACTCTTGGGATGGAACTTTGCAGGGATATGATGACAACGAGGAATAACAAAGAAGACACCGCCTTGCACGAGGCATTGCGATTCAAACATCTAGGCATCGCATGGATGTTGGCTAAAGAAGATGACGAGATCATGTATTTTGTTAATAATGTTGGTGAGACTTCACTTCATATGGCTGTCAAGGGAGGGTATTGCATCTTTGTGCTTGAAAAATTAAGGAAGAACATCATACGAAATATAACAGTTTAGGGTGGCCCTGATGGCAAAAGTGTTCTACATGAGGTAGTAATATGCAATGATGAAGGTATGAATTTGCTCCCTGGCTAAAGAATTTTGTACATATCAAATGGAACTTCAAATTTGATGAATGATGGTTTCTCTTTGTATTTATACAAAAAAATATATATATATATTATAAAAGCAAAATGAAAATAAGTTATATTTAAAATTAATCTATTTCAAGAAAAATTATCACAAATGTAAAGATGCATATGTTAAAGTAATGATTTTTGCATTGTGGCTCCTGAATTTAAGATAAAAATTGGATAAGTAGAGGATTCACATACACAAAAACCTTAAAAGCACAATAAATGTGTACAGATGGAAGAAAGAAAAAGAAAGTCATGCTGTTATCGTTCCTTTTTATTAACTTGCCTGAATTTACAAATGTAATAAGTACATGTTTTCAAATCAAATATAAAATTACATGCATTATAGTATTTTTTATTAAAAAAAATACAAATATAAATACCTTATAGTAAATAATTCTGTAAACACCTTTGATCCACTAAATTTTACATTTTGTTATTGTAGATTTTTGAGATGAGAGGGATGAAATTCTCATTGTCCTCTAAAAAAGAATTACAGGCCTATTTAACATAGACATGTGGCTGACATTCTAGTCCACAAAACTAGGAAAGCAATCCCTGTAAATTAGGAAAATCAAATTCTAAGGAATCAATCAATAGGCTGATCCTATTTATTAGGAAACAAACTAAATAAGTAAATATCTTAAAATAAGATAAATCTTCCTAATTAATTAAATAAAAACCTACTCCTTCCTACACTTCCTCTTAAGCTGGGTTGTATATGTTATACAACCCCAGCTCGGAGCGGAATTCTTCGAAACTGGTCCTTGGAAGAGCTTTGGTGAAGATTTCAGCTGAATGCAAACTTGTAGGAATGTAGGTCAGTTGAACTATCTCATTGTTGACCTTCTCAGAGATAAAATGTCTATCTATCTCAATGTGTTTTGCCCTATCATGATGAATTGGAGTTTTAGCAATAATGATAGCAGCTCGGCTATCTAAAAGCATTCTTGTAGTGTATTCTGTGATGGCTTCAAGTTCGCTAAGCAATCTTTGAAGCCACATTCCCTCACAGATGCCTAGAGCAAGTGCAAGATATTCTGACTCAGCACTGCTTCTGGAAACCACTAATTGTTACTTGCTTCTCCATGTCATTAGATTTCCCAACATATATGAACAATAGCCAGTTGTATATCTTTTGTCAGTCAACTCTCCAATCCAGCTTGCATCTGTGTAGATCTCTATCTCTCGGTTTTCACATTTCTTGAACAATCCATGCCCTGGTGTCATCTTTAAGTATCTCAAAATCCAATACATAGCTTGTAGATGATCTCTTATTGGATTGTTTATATGCTAACTTACCACATTAATTGAGAATGCAATGTTTGGTCTGGTGTGTGAGAGGTATATCAATTTTCCCACTAGTCTTTGATATGTCCACTGGAGTACTCTCTTCACTTGTCTTCATCTTCTTATTGGGATCCATCAGGGTATTGATTGGTTTACATCCAAGCATACCCGTTTCATTGAGTAAATCTAGGATGTACTTCCTTTGAGAGAAGAATTCCTTTCTTGAATCGAGCAATCTCCATCTTTAGAAAGTATATGAGGGGGCCAAAATCCTTAATTTCAAATTTGGTAGCAAGCAGCTTCTTCAACTTGATAATCTCCTCTTCATAGTTTCTAGTTAGGATAATATCATCAACGTACACAATTAGGATAGCAATCTTCTTCTCATATGAGAATTTCACAAGCAATGTATGATCACCTTGATAATGTTTATATCTTTATGAGACTATTGTTTTGGCAAACCTATTAAACTAAGCATGAGGTGACTATTTTAAACCATACACTGCTTTCTTGACTTTACATACCATTCGACTGTCGGAGGAATTCTCTAATGCCGGAGGTACTTCAACGTATACTTTTTCTTCTAGATTGCCATTTAGGAACGTATTCTTGACATCAAGTTGGTGTAGTGGCCAGTCTTGATTCACTGCAAGGTAGAGTAGAATTCGGATTGTATTAAGCTTGGCAACAGGTGTAAATGTCTCCTGATAATCAATACCGTAAGACTACGTGAAGCCCTTCGCTACCAAACAGGCTTTGTACCTCTCAATTCTCCCATCTGCCTAGTACTTAACCGTAATATCCACTTGCACCCCACTGGTTTCTTCCTATGAGGAAGCTTTGAAAGTGTCCAAGTACCATTGCTTTCTAGTGCCCTGAGTTCTTCTGCCACTGTTGGTTTCCATGCTGGAATTCTTAGAGCTTCTTGAATAGAGTTTGGAACCTGCGTATTATCAAGAGCTAAAACAAATGCACTATAGGAGGCAGTAGCTTCTCATAAGCAACATAGTGTCCAATGGGGTATTTTGTGCATGATCAAACACTTTTCCTTGCGATAGGCAAGTCAGAATTATCAACAATAGGACTAGTAACCTCATGATTTGATGGATCCATACCTGTACAAATTTCTGAAGCAAGAGGAACTGGTTCCAGTTTTTGACCTTGCCTAATTTGTGTAGTGTGCTCCATATGCTCAGTCGGTTTCCTCCATATGCTCAATCGGTTTCCTCCTCTTTCTAACATAAACTTGAAGTTCCTGTTCATTGTTGGTCTCTGGTAGCTATGGAAGAGGTTCGAGCTGATCTGTTCGGGTAGGTTTGATAGATTCAGGTAGGGCTATGTGAGTGTTTTAAGGTTCAGGTAGATTCGTAAAGACTCAGATCATTTTGATGAGGATGAGAATGGGTTATCGAGGATTTTTGAGGATGATGAGAGTGAGAAAATTAGGAGTGAATGTCTTGCAGAATGTCCCAAAACTGATATTCCCTCAAATGCTCCATCTGAATTTCAAGTTTGGGAAAGTAGGACTGGTGCTCAAAGAATGTGATATGCATGGAGATATATATTTTTCTAGTAAGAGGTGAGTAGCATTTATATCCTTTTTGATTGGATGAGTAACCTAAAATGATACACTTGAGTGATTTTTGGTCAAGTTTGATTCAGTTATGATGATGAATGTGACAAAAGCTAAACACCCAAAGAACTTTAAGTGGAAGATTTGAGATAAGAACCTGACGGGGATTTTGAAATTTTAGGACTTGGCTTGGCATTCTGTTAATAAGATTAGTAGCTGTTAAGATAGCTTCCCTACAAAAATATTTAGGAACATTGCTGGAGAACATGATTGATTGAGCTACTTCAAGCAGGTGTTTATTTTTCCTCTCTGCCACACCGTTTGGTTGAGGGGTATCAACACATGAGCTCAAGTGTATAATGCCTTGTTCCAATAGATAGGACCAAAAACAGAATTGAAATATTCCTTGGCATTATCAGTTTTTAGGACCTGAATTTTGCTTTTAAATTGGATCTTAATCATCGAGTGAAAAGATCTGAAGATTGCCCTTATTTCTGATTTTTCTTTCATGAGAAAGGTTCATATGATTCTAGTGTGGTCATCAATGAAAGTCATAAACCAACGAATTCCCTTTATATTTTTAATTCTTGAAGGTCCTTAAATGTCACTATGGATCATAGAAAATGGATATAAGGGTGTATATTAGATGGTTGGATAGATATGTCTAGTGTGCTTAGCAAGTTGGCAGATTTCACAATGATAAAAATTGGAACTTTTATTATGAAACAATTGAGGGAACATCTTTTCAAAATACACAAAGTTTAGATGACCGAGACGAAAATGCCATAACATAACTTTATTTTCATCCAAAATTGACACAAAATTGAAAATAGATTGAAATACACAACTTGTCTAAGGAACTTTTTGATGAAGTGAAGTACTTTCTTTGAGCAAATAGAGTCCACCACATAGCTCAGGACTGCCAATCACCTTCCCCGAATCCATTGCCTGAAATTCACACAAATTTGGATAGAATTTAGTTACATAATTCAAATTATTAGTAAGTTTGCTTATGGAAATCAAATTACAATCTAAGTTCGGTACATAAAGTACAGAAGAGAGAAGCAAATCTTCTGTTAATTGTATTGTTCCTGGTCCAGCCACTTTTGAGAGTGAACCATTTGTTATTCTTATTGTAGAAACACCATGAGCCGGCTTATAGTGCTAAAAAAATACTAATATCACCTGTCATGTGATCGGAGGCTCCCAAATCGACTATCCAAGGCTTTGACTTTGTGACTTTTGTAATGAAGGCAGAAGAGAGAGTACCTTCGTGTGCTAACATACTAGTATGCTGTTGTGAAGTCGTTGGAGTCGATTGAGAAGAATTAGAAATCTGACCAAATATCTTCTACAATGCATTGAGTTGTTACTTGGTAAAGGGATTGGTTTCGGCAACGTTGGTATCATCCGATGTTGTAGTAGTATGGGCGCGGCTCTCACGATCATTCCGTACACTATTAAGCTTCACTCTGCTGGTTTTTCATGTATTTTCCAACACATTTCCTTAGTGTGCATGGGTCTCTGCAATGTTTGCACCACGACTTCCCCTTTTCAGTTTATTATCTTGAGAAGAATTATGTGTGTATAGGGTTGAGCCTTCCACAATTGGAGCAATGCTGGAATCACCTATCATCATTAGTTTCCTTCGGCTCTCCTCCCATCGAACTTCTGAAAACGCTTCTCGAAGTGTAGATAGGCATTTAATTCCCATGATTCTTCCCCTTACCTCGCCTAGGTCTTTGTTGAGACCGAGAAGAAACTTGAACGATCTCTTTTGTTAAACAATTTTCTTATACAAAGCAGCATCACCAGGACATTTCTAGAAATATATCTCACACATATCAAGATGCTGCTAGCATTGTGAAGTATATTAAAATATTGGGTGACATTTAAATCCCTTTGTCGCAGGTCATGAAGTCTGGTGTCAATCTCGAACAACTTTGAAGTGTTTTCTGAACTGGAGTAGGTTTCACGTGCTGCTTCTCAAATCTCTTTGGCTGTCTTGTAAAACAAAAATTTTTCTCCTACTTTGGTGGTCATAGAATTGATTAACCATGACATAACCATGTGGTTTTCCGCTTTCGAGGTCCGATACTTAAGATCTGATTTTTTCGGAATGGAGGCCTTGCTTGTGAGATATTTGTCCTTCCCTTTGCCGCAGGCATACATGAGAATGGATTGTGACCATTGAAGAAAATTATGGCTATTAAGTCTGAAATTGGTGATAATAAAAGATGAATTTTCTTGAATGTTCACTGAGGGAATTTGCTCGGGTTTTAAACTGACTTCTGAGGAAGAGGACTGTGAGTTCATTCCGTACTTAGTCATGGTGGTGAGAAAATGGCAATGAAGAAATTAGGGTTCCAAAACAAGCTCTAATACCATGTAGATTTTTGAGATGAGAGGGACGAAATTCTCATTTTCCTCTGAAAAAGAATTACAAGCCTATTTAACATAGATATGGTTGACATTTCAACCCATAAAACTAGAAAAATAATCCCTGTAAATCAGGGAAATCAAATTCTAAGCAATCAGTCAACGGACTGATCCTATTTATTACGAAACAAACTAAATAAGTAAATATCCTAAAATAATATAAATCCTCCTAATAAATTAAATAAGAACCTACACCTTTCTACAATTATGGTACCATTCCATAATTTTAGTTACCATATAAAATAAGTGTTTTGTTGGGTATTTAAGGAAGCACATGACTATGAAGGTGAAGCTAAAGTGGGTCTTGAGTCACAAAAAAAACAACTATCAATTAAACATTCCACACATGCAATTAGACTCTTCAACCACGAACTCATCTTTAATGAGGATTGCTTCTTATATAAGCTTTCGAAGATCTAATATATTTGTCTCACATGTGTTAGAAATGATGAGCAATATTAAGAAAAATGGGGGAATTAAGCAAACAAGCAGATCAACAAGGTTGGACTCCACTACACTATGTTGTAGACCTAGGAAACCTTTCAATGGTGAAGGCCTTACTAGAATTCGACCTATGCTATCTATGTGAAAGATAAAGAAGGCAAGATACCTCTTCAAATAGCAGCTTGTCATAGCTACCTTGAGAAAATAAAGGATATCATTTCATGGTGTCCGGATAGCTCTGAATTCGTCGACATTGGAGACATTAGCAATTACACTGTGTGTAATATCCTGCAAAATCCTTCACTTTACAATGTACTGCAAGGAAAGGATGAAGATAATGGGATAACATCACTTTCCACTCCAAATCATCATCAAAACATCTCTCAGCCTATCAAAATAAATAACTTGAAATTCAATGAAGAAAATATTCTTGCTTTCGGAAAGTGGATTGATGCAACAACAAATAATTTAAAATTAAAGCACATTATTAACAACATAGGTTTCAAGAAATAATCTTCAAGTTAGATATATGAAAGTCAGCTGCATTCAAGAATAAAGCTTTGTACATTTTCTTGTCTATGAGTAACATAATCTGTAGTCAAAATGTACATGCCATTATTCTCTTTCATGAGTTACATAAAGCATGCTAGATAGAAATATGTATACAAACATGCATATGTTGAGAAAATCTTATAACTTGCAATATTTGCAGGAACAACAAATGCAAAGAGACAATACAAGATCAGATCAACAAATATTATTGCAGAAAAACGATGAAGATTCTTGAGTAGATAAAGCTAAAGAAGCTACTCTCATTGTGGCTGCACTCATTGCGACCGTAACATTTGCCGCAGGTTTTACATTGCCTGGGGGTTATGTGAGCGATGGAAGTCAAGAACAGGGTACCGCAATCTTGAAGAAAAACATAGCATTCAAGACATTTATTATAACAGACACAATAGCCATGGTGTTCTCTAGCTCGGTTGTATTTATCCACCTCTTCTTGGCTCTAAAACAAGAAAGGAGAAGGTTTTTATCGTACTTCTTAATTTCCTTTCATCTCACCATGTTTGCCATGGCGCCAATGGTTATTGCATTCGTGACAGGCATATATGCAGTGTTAAGGCATTCTAGTGCTCTTTCCATAGTCACTTGTGTTATTGGGTTGTCTTTTTTGGGTTGGTTCCACAAGTTGTTGATGTCACATATAGATGACTGTCTTTTTGGCTGTTGTTTTGAACTTGATCAAGTGTAATAATGCTAAAGTTGTTTTCTGAGTTTTGGACATCAAGCAAAGTACTGTTCACAGTTTCTTAAGGAAAACTACAAATATGGGCTCAAAACACACTGCTTCGACACTCAGAAGAAAAATTAATTCTATAACTATCATCTAACAATATGGCATTGAAGTATATTATATGTAAAGCATGACTGTTATCTTTGGTTCCTAATGTATTTTAGCTGACAAAAGAAAATGCATGCAAGAAGTTCTCAATTTAACACAATATATATACTTCTCGAATACAATTGTTTATTGATTCTATGCAATCACATACTTAAATGAACAATCAACATTATTCTTTAAGGGTTTTCTCTACTATAAAACCCAACTTTTTGTGCATTTATAGGACATATATGGTAATAGAGAAATCATGCATACTGTTGAAAAAGCATCTGTTAAGCAGGTACAATTTGTAATGCTTCCCTAACATTGACTTAACCATTTACTAATGAAGACTGTATAACAAACATTCTCATAATAAACATTCTCATATATAGGCTACTTAAATTGTTTGAAACTGAAAAAAAATTTATTGAAAATCATGAAATCAAATGTAAGTGGCTACTGGTCCTAAATTTTAATTAAAGAACCAAAACATAAGCAAAAAAAATATAAAGAACTGGACCAACAAAATAAAACAATTGTAAAACTATATATACATTGCAGCCAGTTATCTATAACAAGCAGGAGGCATTTCCCAATTCCCGCCAAAAACAGAACAAATCAAATTACCAGTGGAAGAATACAATGCTTACAGGAAAATGCAGAGTCATATTGCAAGAGCAAACACAATTCTGTTTACTTCTTCCACCCAAGGTCGAATGTTACTTTTTGATGGATAACCGCAACAGGAGCCTCCTCACATTCATAATTTGGGGACAAACAGAACATCTAAGAGGTTGCCATATGTAGAAGGCAGGTTTTGGAGGGAGAGTCCTTAAAAGAGATTTTTCTTCCTTTGAAGAGACAAAGAGGGAGGCTTTAAAATACTGCATGTAAATGTAGGCCAAATGCAGATGTGTTGTAATGCATGACATTAGATTAAGAAACACCTAAATCAGACTAATGAATCAATTTGCTGCATGGCTTGAAAAGTATTTAGACTTGAAAATATATCAGGCTTTTGACTTTCAATCAGCTAAGTGGTTTTCAAAGAATGATAAGCCTCAGTAATTGATGCACTGTTTAAAATGCTCCAACTATCAAGAAAGTCTAGCATCTGCTTGCTAATATCTGCAAACAGAGGAGTTCTAACCATTAGCTCGTGATGCTCAAATTTTAGTTCCTCACACTTCAGTGCAGCAGTTTTGCATCACTTGATGCATCCTAAAAATAAATGAAAATTAGATGAGACATTTTCAAGAAGCTAAATAATCATGACAATACCATAAAATTAGGTTAAAATTCTTTCATGGTAATCATGATGCATTATAAAGCACATGATATCATCAATAATTAAAGGCTAACAGTATTAGTTGTCTATTTTTGGAACTTACCTAGGAGTCAAATAAGTTGAACAAGTTTTGGTTTATACATATAGTGAAACTCACTGTTTTTATATATATGTATTCACATATGCATTACAACATGTGCTTGCTCTGTTTGTTACTTATTAGTCAAGTTAGCTATTTGAGCTGCCATTAGTTTCTTACCTAGGTGTCAAGCTATGATGGTGTAGCTAGAATTCAATAGAGGGTTTCCTATTTGCTTCATGATGAAGGAGCTGCTGTTGCTGTGTGAGACACATTAACAATAAAAAGCAGAGTGAGGGAGAGTGCCTGTAACATTAGAAAATCAGAGGGATATTTTCTCATAGGGATTGAGATCCTGTGACTTTGGTGATGAGCTGTATATTTTTGAAAACTGAAATTTAATCTGATCAAGACTCTTAAACAATGGATGTAGGAATGGTTATAAGTTCTGAATAGCTATAAAACTTATGTTTTGTGGTTGTACTTTATTTTCTCAGTTTATTCGCTTTTTAATTTTTTAATTTTTATTTTTTTATCTTGTTTACTTTAAGTGTGAGTTCTTCAATTGAGAAGAAAAATCTTGCTGCAAGTTTAACATAAGTTAGTTTCCACTTGGAAACTCCACTATTTCTTAAAATTATAATTGAATACCAAAGTTGCTAGTGTTTTCTCTTGAGGCTCTAACGATGCACAGTTTTGTATGATTCACATACTTGACTAGACACATAATAAAGAAATAATAAAAATCTAAAGGTCAGCATTAAATCTGGCATATCATCTAACCATTGCAGACTTATACACGTCCAATTAAGATGCCCAAATTATGATATCAAACTCCAGGCCTGTTCCTTCCATAATTCAGTCTTCTCAGATTATATCAGTAATTAAATGGAATAAATGGGGCCTCTGGTCCATATCATATAGTCAACAGTTAGCTAATGTCTACAGGCAGCGCTAAGGGTTCTGTGCCTTAAATAATTTTCTAAGTCCAAGCTTAATCGTCCTTACATGAAATGATGAATAAAAGAAATCAGTTTAAGTAAAATTCTTGTCATCCAGGTCACAGCTCAATACCACCAACTTGCATAATGGACATGTATATATAAAATATGGTCACATGTGCAAACAGAATTAATGCTTATGTAGAGTGGAGTTACTGAGATTCCATATGTGGACAAATTTTCTAGCATTATATATACAACAGTCAACTTAAGATGCTTATACTCAACTTCTTCATTAAAAATTTCCTTTCACAGAAACAAAATATGAATTCAAAAGGAGTTAATTGTTACATATAATTGTTTAGCGAAAAAATAATGCCCTCTACATTGAGTTTTGGAAATTAAATGCCAACTTACATGTATAGTAAGAAAAATATTTGCTCAATAAATAGAAAGTGCTAAGTTGAGCTTGTGTTGGGGTTACTTCGGGGATCCACTAGGCATGCTTCTTTTCCACAAGCCAAATAATCCAATTAATGAACCAAGATTAAAAAATGACAGGCCAAATTGACTTCGGTCTGGTAAATAGGTAGTTAGTTTAAGCCATACATGTGCTTAACGAATTCACTACATGTACACAACAATGCCTTGCAACATAGCAGACCATTGAAACTTATCCAACATTGTTGTAGAATAACCTAGGCTAATAGAAGTGGGAGAATTCAAGCCTTACTGTAGAAAAAATGTCAACAAGCCGATAAAGCAGCAGAGGGTCTGATTAGCTCATATCAGTTACTGTCCTAAATTTATTGAGCAAAACCAAAAATATGGCTCCACCTTTATTAGGAGGTTTACAATGAAGCAGAGTAGCTTTAGAAAAAAGAAAAAACTATCAACTTGGGCAGCCATAGATCACCTAGAGAGAATATTAGGCTCCCTAAATAATTTGAAACTTTTAGCAAGTCTTACACAAATTCTGTACAACCAATTATCCATAATAGTACCCCAGAAAATTAAAATCTTTTTCGTGACTGTAAGGATTGTTTCAATTTCTGCAAATTTATTTGTTGGTTCAAAGCCTCAGTCACATCTTAAATATGGCTTGTGCTACTTTGACATATAGATGTAGATCTATTCTCTCCACTTAAATTCAAAGGAAAACTGATCATGTTGCAATCAGACCACTAACATCAAAATAAAGGAACATTACTAGTTGAATGTAGATATAACTCACTGATTTTTTTTCCCCAAGGTTACCAAGCAAATTGGGATAGAAGATAGCAATTTATCTCACAGAAAACCCTTTATCATCACCATACTTCATTTTTATCAGGGCTTTTCAAATCTATGTATTTTAATTTTTATCATTGGTGAAAAGATAGTACATTTAAAAAATCAAATAATTCAATAACATGATCCTAGTATGCAATTAAATTTTTCATACAATATATTCTGATTCCAGCTATAGAGGATACAAATACAATAATACCAAAGGTGAGTAAAAGAAGTGAAAATGAAAAGGAAAAGGCTAAGTCAATTGATAGCATATTAATCGTAATAAAATAATTGGCATTCCCTAATAAAATAATAATAAAAAGAGTAAAAATGATGAATAAAAAGGTCACCTTATTACAAGGACATCAAGGTATTGGCTCCCAAAATGTGTCATATTGAACAACTCTAAGTAACATTATCAGACAGTATTTGGTCAAGAACACCTTGCCTCCATACTCAACTCTCCAACAATTACCAAGGAAGAGACCCCGAGAGTCATTATCAATGACTCCACTCAGCATTGCCATTAAAAGAACCTATGTGACTTCTTCTTTCCTTTCCCATGCTAAGTAGACTTGTTGGGGAAACATCCCTTATCCAACATCTCCTTTAGAATTCTAATCCCCTCCTCTGCTTTACCAATATTACAAAACCCCTTAATTAGCATATTGTAGGTAAAAGCATTAGGAGCACAGCCATTTTCCACCATATTATCCCACAACCTACCTGCCTCACAAAACTCCCCCTTCTCACACATTCCCGCAATTAGTGTGTTGTAAGTTAGGACACTTGGAATTGAACCCTTTTTGAACTGATCAAATAACTTTCTGGCTTCCCATATCTTTCCCTGCTTATAAAGCCAATGTATAAGTGTACTTGTAATGGTATTATCAGGAGTACAATTCTTCTTCAAAAGTCTTTTCCATAGCTGACAAGCATCCTCCACCTTCCCTTGTTCGCATAGCACGTCAATCACCTTGCAACAAAGCGCTGAGGTTGGTATATACTTCTTCTCAATCATATCATAAAGCAACTTAAGTGCTTCACCAGACTTGTTTTCCTTACAATAAGCTTTAATCATAACCCATAAGTAACATCATTTGGGTCAATCCCTTCTTCATCCATTTCATCCATTATCTTAATAGCAACAGCCAATCTCCCTTGCTTAATATACCCAGCCATCAAAATAGTATAGGCATAGGCATCAGGCAGCCATCCTCAATCCAAAATTTCAGTAAAAAGCCTCCTGACACCAACCATATCACCTTGTGAAACATACCCACCCATAATAGTAGCGTAAGTGACCACATTAGGGACCATTCCCATGGCAGGCATTTCATCCAACAACTTGAGAGCACCATCTATGTTATTGCTGTCTCATAACGCTTTAATCAAAATGTTACAGGTAAACACATTGTGCACCACATGAAAACTCTTCTTGCAATTGACGAACACCAAGTGCGCCAAATCATAGCACTCATTTTGAACTAAAGCGTTCAACAAAGTGTTCAAAGATCTCACACAGCGTTGAACGACAAAGGATTCAATGCGTATAAAGGTTTTCAATGATGATTTTGGTCCACCTACAAGGCTGTAATTATGAATGACAGTGATAAAAAGTTCTCCACCACATTTTAATTGAGATTTGTTTTGGCAAGAAAGCAGGGACTCAGCATCTTCAAAAGCATGAGCACGTGAGAGACATTGGATGACAGCATGGCAAGTTTCATAGTTATTGGAGAAATCCAGGTGGAAATTTCCAGCATAATGGAAGATTTGGAGGGCAAGGTCAAGATTTTGCCGGCTGGTGATCATTGACACAAGGTACAAGCGTTGGGGCCAGGGCTTGATTGGGGAGCAACACTGAATGATTCAATGGATAAGGAACGGATGTTGATGGTGACACAAGTAATCAATTGCAGAAACGAAGTAGCCAAGATCTTGGGGAAGAGGACATGGTCGTGGAACAGGTAGTAAAGATAACACAACATACTGAGTCCCTAGTTCCTTAACTTTGTCTGTTTCTCAACAATCTATGAAAATCAAACTTCAAGATCTGCAACCAAAAAAAAAAAAGGTACTATTCAAATTTGCAAGTACATCTCGACATGAAGAGAAAAAGTATAAAAATGATTAGAGGACATACAGATGCATTAAAAAAATGATTTAGAGGAACTACAGATGCATTACATTCATACTTGTTAAAAGTAAATTAAATCAGTGAATCATCAGAACCTGGCACTCTTATTAGAGAAACGACAATTGCTTAAGAATTTTTAAACTTGGAACAAGAATTTCCTGCAAAAGCTAGACCAACTAATGGCCAAAACGTATTCACATATTACATTAGCAACTAACTTCAACCCAAATGTGCAAATCCACTAAAGCATCATTCAACACCAACAACACAAAACCCCCCTACAGCTGTGGAATCACTCTTCAACATCAACATGACTCCATCATTTACATCCACTATTCCCAAGAATATTTAAAGTACATATATAGTTCAACAATAAAAAACGATAAAAAAAAAAAAAAATACATCTAAACAGACGGAAAGAGGAATATTGAAGAAAATTTAGAGGGTTGCCATGAACAGAGGCTAACATATTCGGTTCTAAACAGTAATCGGAATGATTAATGATCGGTACGAAAAAATCAAATCAAATCAAATTACACGAAAATGAAAAACGACAAAAAAGAGAGTATTATATTCGCCGAGAAGTTGAGATAGAAAAATAATTACCCAATCTCGGCGTCCAAAATGTGTGTTTAATGGGCATCTCAAGCAACAAAAAACACAAATTGCAAATAAAAAATTCTCAAAATTCAAATTCTTAAGCTCACTGAGTGAGGCTTTTGATTAAAGTTTCATTTTGATTCCAACTAATAGCAACTGAAATTGACTTGGAAGGAGACTAGCATTGTGGATGGCTAGAGGAGACAATCGATGATGATGACGAACAATTCTTGACAGAGAAAACTTAGAAGCGGCTTCGGCGACAGAAGCTAGGATGGCTGGCTAAGGAAGCGCCATTAGAAAGAAGACAAGGCGAACAAGAGTAGTTCTACTTGCACTGCCAACCACTTCTATAAGATTTTATTATAAATATATTTTTTCACCATCATTTAAAATTATTATTAAAATATATATTATATATTTAAAAAAAATAAAATTAAATATTTTAAAATATATTTGATTGAATATTTTAAATATATTTATAAATATAAAATTAAATAATTTTAGATAAGAAAATTCCATATATATTTATAAATATATTTAAACATTTTAAATATATTTAGAAATATACAATTAAATTTTTTTAAATATTAATATTTTAATTATTTTTAAAAATATATTATTAAATATTTTAAATATATGCATAAATATATTTAAATATGTTTAAAGGTGTTTATAGTTTTAAAACTGAATATTTTAAAAAATATTTTTTTTATTTTTTAAAATTTTTTTAATTAAAACAAATTTGTAAAATTTGATACCCATAAGCTTCATATAAAAACGTTATGAAAATTTTTTATAGAGTGATATTTAATTTTTAAGTAGTTTGTGAAAAAAAAAAAATTTTTTAACTTAGTTAAAATACTATTAATTATGAATATTTGAGATATTAAAAATATTATTTAATTTTTTTATATTTTTATATATTTAAATAATTATGTATAAAGAATTATAGTATATAAAGTTTTTTATAAAATTGTGAAATAAATGCCGGGCTTATATTTTCCCTCTTCATATTTAAAACTGGATGGGCTTTTTGTTTTTTTATCTTAGGGGTTCATTGAATTGGAAAGTTACGATGAGAGGGTTCTGGGGTTTTTCATCCTATGCTGGATGAGCCTTTTTTTTTTTTTTTAAGTAGTTAATTAATTATTATTGATTTTTTTTTTCTAATATTGAGGTACGAGAATACAAAACCCGAATCATTGTTCAGAAAAATAAAAAATAAAAAATAATGTTCAGTTTTTTACCAATACGGCAACAATTGCAATAAAACGCATGGATGCGTATGATATTAAATGTGTGCATGACAAATTATGTGTGATAGCAAAATTATATATATATATATATATATATATGGTGAAGCTTATTTCATATTTGACTTTATAGTTTTGGCATCAAATTTATTTTTAATTAATAACTTGATCGTTTCAAATGCTGTAATTTAATCTAATATATTCTTAAAAAATATATTTAAACATTAGAAAAACAATTAATTAAATAAGTACAATTTATTAATAATTTAGTGATGAAAATAAAATTAAAAATTGAAATATTTGATTTCTTTAAGCTGTCATACTAAAGCCAATCAAGCCAAATTAAGCTCTATTTTTTTATGAATGAGGTAAGCTATATAGATAAAATGGTTCAAAAATTTTGCTAGCTTCAATTGAACTCTATTACTACTAAAATTATCTGAATCAAGTTTAGTATCTGAATCAAGCTTCACTTGTCTCCTTCAGTTTAACTGGATAAGAAGATGTACTCAAAAAACCTTGCAGCAGCGATGTGAGCATTTTAGATTTTTTAACCAAATCACATGGAATTAATTGAAAATGCAACCTAAGTCCGATTGATTTGTTTTAGGTAATAGGCTTAGATTGATATGTATCTTTTCTTGGTAATAGGCTCAGATTAATGTATGGAAATGTAATCTTTATTACTTCTCCAAACTAACCTACAAATTGATTATCATCAATTTCTATGTTGATAGTCTCAAGCATATACTTCTCTCGCTTAATTGATATATTAGAGCATCTTTAATGACTTTATAAAATGTTAAGAAATCTCCAATAGTGAATGTGGGTTACTCTTTATTAACATAAAAATCAATATTGCCTAAATTTATGTGGTATTAATGCATAGTCTATTAGAAGGTGTAAATATAAGTGTCATAATGGCCAGATCTGGAGATCCTAAAGTTTATATAATAAGAGACTTAAGTTACTCCTCTTACTAGGTCAAACCTTAAAGTGGAACCCCATTATGTAACAAGTGATATGAGAG
Source organism: Ziziphus jujuba (assembly GCF_031755915.1). Classification (NCBI taxonomy): domain Eukaryota; kingdom Viridiplantae; phylum Streptophyta; class Magnoliopsida; order Rosales; family Rhamnaceae; genus Ziziphus; species Ziziphus jujuba. The sequence continues at coordinate 3,797,055 of NC_083381.1, read as the reverse complement.
TTCCAGGTTGAGATATAGGGTTTTTCAAAAACCAGCTCCAAACTAGTATTTGAGCATACTATACTAGGAGGAGGATCTAGTTCCAAACTAGTATTCAAGCATTCTAGGAGAAAGATCTTACCAAGATGAAGAACAGTGCCCATGTGCTAACAGAAGTAAAATAAGGTATATAAGAGCATTGCCATATCATCTACCATGTTAGCAACCTCCAAGAAAAAGTCAAATCCATCATGTTTGTGAGGTTGCAATCTGGTACCAAAATTTCTTAGATTTGGATCATGCCAAGATGAAGAAGAACGCCTATATGTTGATAGAAGCAAAATAAGGTGTAGAAAAGCATTGCCATATCAGGAACATCATGAACCTTGTAGTTTTTGGTATTTGTAGTTTGGCCAGGACTTTTGAAAATTGCAACTTGGACCTAAAATTTTTGAGATTTAGATTTTGAATTTAGAAGAGTCAAATCCACCATTTTTAGTAGTGTCAGATGCATTGGTAAACTCTGTTTTGTTGAATTTATATATGATTTTTTGATTAAGCCATTATAGAATAAGATGCCAATGGAAGAATCATCATTTAGAGCTATGATTAAGCTTACAGCCACTAATTACACACTTTAGAGACTTCGGATGGAAGATCTCCTTAGTTGCAAAGATTTGTTTGACACTTTGGAAACCAAAGGATAAAACCACGATCCCACCAAAGATGAAGAATGGAAGAAGCTGAATAGGTAAACAATTGATCAAATACAACAATGGATTGATCATATTGTCTTCAATCATGTTACACAGGGGATAAATGCATATGCTCTTTGGAAGAAGTTATAGGACATGGATCAGGCTTAGACCACTCGAAATAAAGCCTTGATGAGGCAATTGATGATTTGAAGTTAAAGAGTGAAACTTTTAAAGCCAAGCACATCAATGAGTTCTAGAGCCTGGTAAATCAACTATATGCATTGGAGTTACAAACAGGGGATGGGGATTAGACATTCCTGCTTCTTAGCACTCTTTTAGATATTTGAGAAACACTGGTAGTCTCTTTTAGCAATTCGGTCCCAAATAACGAACTTTTTATAGGTATGGTTACAAATGCTTTATTTAATAAGGAAGTCAAGAGAAAAGACATAAGCAATAACTAGTCACATACCCTTATCACAGTGAATCAAGGAAGAAAGTAAGGAGATAGTTGAGTATGGGGAGAGACAAAAGTAGGAGTAAGGACAGATCCATAGATAGAAGGCAGCCAATACATAAGTGCCATAGAAGGTTAATTGAAGAAAAACTATAGGAAGTTGCTATGAAAGTAGGGACAAAGTAGCAATAAGCCGAACAGAGAGTAGAGAAACATTAGTCACCTTTTAGATGATAAGTGGTGTTTTTCTCCACCCACAAAGAAACATGTTTTCACTTATAAAGCTAATACGTCAAGTGGGTAGTTGATACTACAGCATCTTATCACATCACTTTGGACAGAGATTTATTGAAAATGTATAAAGCCAAAAATTTGGTACGATGAAGATGGGAAATACCAATTTCACAACAATTGTTGGAAATGGTGACATTTAAATAAAAAATGTTGGATATACAATTATTTTGAAGGATGTTCATCATGTTCCAGATCTTCAACTCAATCTACCATCAAGAATAGCCTTTGACAAGGAAGGCTATGATAATCATTTTACCAATGGTATAGGAAAATGAGAAGATTCATGTGAAGGTATGCTCAGACAGTCTCAACATGGCATAAAGTGAGGTGTTTTAAAACTTATAGCATAGAGAATTGGTCACATGAGTGAGAAAGGATTGTCTATGTTGACATAGAAGAAGCTTTCACTATTTCTAAGAATGCTATGCTATGTTCCAATTATTATTTATATGGCAAGTAACATAAAGTCTCTTCAAGTCTTTTTCAACAAATAGATCGGATTTGCTCAGTCTAGTGTACCTTGATATTTATGGTCTCTTAAAGTTAGAATCACTAGGTGGCAATAGAAAGTTCCTGTTATTAATAATTCTTTTCGGAAGGTGTGTGTTTATTTATTAAAGACGATGGTAGAGCGTGACATCGGAATGAGATTGAAGTGTCCTTGCTCAAATAATGGAGGTGTTGAGCTAGGTTTTGTATATTGGTAAATTTTCATGAGTTAAAACATTGATTTGTAAAGTGTGATTTTCTCAGTCAGTATCAAAGCATGAAGATCAAATCCTAGATAGATATAGTAAATGACTTAGAGACCCTATATATATGTACTTAGGTGGCTAGGCTAACATAGTTTACTCTATATTTGTTTTGGACTGAGCTTTATATTTCTACAAGATACTCTTGGTATTTTGACCTTGTTTTAATATGATTTTTACCTAATTTGACCAATTTTTGGTTGTTTTTTGAAGAATGTATGAATGTTGTTTACATAAAGTTTGCCATGTATCATTCTCTAAGTGGTGGGTCAACGGTGTTCGAACAAGTTTTGTACTTTGTTCGAACAATGTCTTGCCATATGTCATTCATTTAGTGGTGAATCTATCATGTTCGAACAAGGCCTGTAACTTGTCTAAACAATGTACTGCCATGTGTCAATTTCTTGCAGGATTTTAACAACCTGTTCAAATAATCCCCTATGTTATTTAACCAAGGTCCTTGTGGTCTCTAAATCCCTATCCTTTTAGGATTGGAATAGAGAGCAAAGTTAAGAGAGAGTTATAAGTTTTTAGATATAAGTTAGTCATCATTAATGGAGATATATTGAACTTGAGTGATTTTGGACCAAAGAAAACATCTTTAGATCACATTTTAGCTGTGACAAACTTATTCTCTTGTCATTATTTTGATTTTCATTGGTTGTTTTATTATGAATCTCTCAGATCTAGACTTTTTTTTTTTTTTTACCTAAAGAGAGTCGCCTCCATTTCCCACATGTTTCAAACATCCCAAAACATTTTATCTCATCGTTTTGTTTTGTACTTTGGTGATACAAACCTATGTCGACTTACTCCTAAACCCATATTATATTAGCCCAAATCACAATTAAGTTCAGGTTCTAATGGTCACCTTAACCCCTAATCAATTGTGATTAGAAACTTTGGTATATGATGAAGAAGCCACAATAGGCAATGGATGTCCTATTAATAAGTCAAACTAAAACACTTGATCTTTATTAAGTGTTTTAGGTGTTCAAAGAGAACAAAGAGAATTATTCTTACAAATAATTTTGAATAATAATATAAGCTGCTGTTCTATTGAAAAATAAGTCCTTAAATAGGCTAAGGTTATAAAACAAAAAATCCTAAATCAACTATGGAAATTTCGGCCAACATGTATTAGGAAACAAAGGTGAGGCCGAATTTCCTAACATTTCCTAAGCTAATTTGGATTAATTAATTCCTTAATTTTAAAATAGAAATTAATTAATTTACAATCAAAATAATAAAATATCAACCTTCCTAAAGTAATTTGTCCAGCAATTAGATAAATAAAATCAAAATAAATGACTAATTTCGTAAAACAAAAGTCAAATTTCAGATTAGGAAACTAGTTGACTAGTTTTACAATTAAGCTGTCTTTGTCCAATCATCAGTTAGCTTAGGCTACAAATCAGCTCCCATATGCCATGTAGGATGCTGAATAGGGTTAATATTCGTTCCCATACATTGTCTTTGACTAGAATAAGGAAAACTTGCTTGATTTACAAGAAAGGTCAAAGCCAGCGCCAAAGCCATTCGTTTTCGGCTAGATTGAACTCCATGTGCAAATGATGTGTTTGAATGCTTGTGCTTCTTCCTTGACATGATTTCATGGCTCTTGGAGTGCTCAATCACATTCATAAGCGAAACAATTCATTCCTTACTTCTCGGGGTCCAAAAATGTACCAAAACAGCTTTCCTGGTCTATTTCCGCCTTCATAGCTTGAATGCATAAAACAGGCTTTGGATCTTCAAATATTGTCATGCCCTCTTGAGAATTAATAACACCTTGTATGAAGCTAACCAGGTTTTCCTTAAATCTCTTAGCTTGGACTATGTGATTAGCCCCATCTTCAATTGTACAGGATCAGCACCCCAGCAGATAGTTGGCTGTAAAGGTACAGGTGGATTCTCATCATTTGGGATTTATTGCGACAAGCTTGGAGGAGTTGATTTATTAGGAGGGAGGCCTTGAAGATATACTTGCATGTATCATTGTAAGGAACAACATCAATATTGATTAGGCTTAAAGATATTGTGTTTAGAGCCAGGAAGCCAATCACCCACTATCACGGTGTTAAAAAATGTCGGTAAAATTCCTTAAACTGGATTAAGATTCTCTATATGATTGAATGATTAGTTTCAGATATAGTGGAGTTTTGGATTATGGATGACAATTGGCATTTAGTTTTACTTATTCTACTGGGGAGGACAAAGTGCTCATTTGTTTCCTAGAAAAAAACCTACTCTTTGAATTTTAACCAAGGTTGACTTAGTGGACCATATATGGTTCTCAGGTTTTTGTATGGTCAAGAATTTTTTTTGACTAGTACACCATAATGTAAAGCTCATTGAAACCAGTTCTAAACTAGATAGCATGCCTAATTCTAAGTTACGGTTTTCATAAGTTTTGAGTATCAGTAATTTGTTGGTATCCAAACTAGTCTAAGTGTTTGTTGGTTAGTGATCTAATGGCCTATATATACATGGGGACACATGCCAAAGGTTAAACATGTTCAAAAATATTTAACATTTCCCCCAGTTCCCCTAAAAACTTGATCATCCCTCCCCACTGGTGACCCATTGCAACCCACCACCCCCCATTGGAAATCACTTCAATTAACACTTTTTCTCTTTGGAGTTTAAGCTATGCACACTTGATGGATAGAATACCCATGAAATTTATGTTGAAAAACCTAAAATTTCTTGTCAAAATTCTCACCTATGCATTAGGATCCATTGATTTCCGGTAATTCATCAAGTGTACACCTAGTTTATGTTTAAATTAATGTTTTTAATATGTGTGTATATATATATATATAAATTAGTTTTAAATTGCTTAATTTTTTGAATATAATATTTATTATATCATATTATTTTTACCTTAATTTTACTTACTTATTTTCAAAATGAATATTTTTGGATATTTATCTAAATAATATTTTGTTTCATTTTGATCCTGTTTAAATTTTATTTTATTGCATTTTATCCTGTTTTAGTTTATTTTCAATAATAATATTTAAATATTTGAGTATACAAAATTATGGGTTCTTGTAAAAAATGATTTTAAATAGGAAAACTTTTCAAATGGAGTGAATTAGTAAAGGTTTTGAGAGAGAATTATTTTTTAAATAATTACTTAAATTTCTTATATTTCCTTTACCATTATTAATCCTCTAGTTTCCTATTTATTTATTTATTTTTCATTATTTAATATTAATGTTAGAAATTAGAGTGGTGCCACTCACTAAAATTGTAACACCCCGTCCCGAATCGCACCGGAATCCGTGCACGTTGACCGTTGACCGTTGACCGAAGGGGTCAAAAGTTGACTTTTTGACTCGGTGGGAATTTCGAGATGACTAGGGTACCGTGGCGAAGTGCACGATGCCACGAGTTCGTAGACTGGTAGCACGTCGAAAACGGAGCTACGGTTTGAAAGTTATGGACGAAACAAGTTTCGGTCCAAACTGTCCAAGGGGTGCCGGAGTTGACTTTTTGTTTATGGGGAATTGAGCTTTGACTCATGCATGGTTGTGAAGTGCTCGTCGATACGAGTTCACAGACTAGCGGCACGCTCAAAACGGACATCCGGTTAAAAAGTTATGGACGTTTGAAGTTTACCGGATACCGTATTATTTTAATATTTTTTTGGGTCGGTGAACAGTGAAACGCCACGTGTCAGTTTCTGATTGGTCCACGTGGCATGAACAGTTTCACGCAGGGTTTTAATTTTGAAAAACTCTCGGGGAAGAGAGAGAAAGAGAGAGAAGAGAGAGAAAGAGAGAGAGGAGAGAGAAAGAGAGAGAGAGAGCCACCGCCGGCCACCGGATTTTGCCACTGTTCTGGCCTAGTTACTGTACACGCGCCGGACAGAAAGCTTGCCCACCTCATTTCCGGCAAAACCTCCAAATTTCACGGCGAACGGCCGCCGGACGCGCCCGGATCGGACGTCCGAAGTTTGGCGGCGATTTTTCCCCTCCACCGCCGGCCACCGCGAATCGGCACTGTTCCGGCCATTTTCCGGCCACACGCGCCTGACAGCCTTGATCCTCTCCTCAAGTCCGGCCTACCCACCAAAAATCACGGCCATCGGACCACCGACGCGCCGGGATCGGAGCGTTTTCCGGCGAGGGGTCGAAAATCTTCAAACGGTGATTTCTCCGCCGTCCGACCTCCGTTTTGCTCACCGTCGGTCCCGTTGGATTGCTCTCCTCACGATCTACAAATCTGCAAAATTTCACAGCAAACGGCCACCGTCGGAAAACACTGTTCCGGTGACGGTTGCCGGTGACGTGGCGGCCCGCCGGAAGTTACTATTCCGGCGAGTACCCGAAAATTCCGGCCAGCTCCAGTCCGCAGTGTTCGACCTCCTGAACCCAAATCCGACTTCCGTTTCCGCCAATTCGCGACGGTTTGGGAGAATTGCGGAGCCGAAACTCGAAAAGCTTTCCGGCGAGATTCCGACCCCGTCGGGTTCGATCACCGGAAAGTAAGACCGAATCCGTGATCCTCATCACGCGAGCTTCGATTCGGTATATAACTCGTAACCCTTAGATGTCGCTTGGTGTTCGCTCCCCGGGTATCCATTTGGGAATTACCCGAATAAAATATTAATATTTTTGGTTTGTGCACTGTGGTTGTTTAGGTGCACGCGCGAGTAGTGGAGTGGATCCCGAGGAGGATCTTAGTTGATTTGCGCTCTCCAGGTGAGTGACCCACCTTCAAAAATTATTTTGGGCAATTAATTAAATTTAATTGGTATTTAATTTAGTATTTAATTACGCTCATGTGGTGTGGTTTAATTATGGTTTTAATGCGGTTTAATTTAAATTATTTGTTATGCATGAGCAAGGTATGTTTCGGTATTAATTTTACGTGGTTTCAAATGTGATTTCTCGGGCATAATTGGGTTAAATATTTTACGAAAATATTTGGTTATATTTTATAAAATATGCCCGCGGTATTTTTATGGTTGCATCTCGTATTTCGAGGAAAATTGTGGTTTGTTGATTATCGCTGTTTCGTACCGGGTTATTGGATAAAATATGTGGGATGGTGTTTTGTGAAATTTTGGTATACTTCCCACGGTGGTTTTTGGAAAAACGGTACGGTTGGTTGTTTATGTTTATTTTTAGACGCACTCATACAGTATTGGTGTTCTGGTGTATGGTGTATGGACACGTGGTTTAGCACGCGGTTATTATATGGTTTAGCGTGCGGTTATTACTTCACCCGTGAGTTGCCATTGGACCGTGGGCAGGCAAGGTTATTGTTGCGCACAGCCGCCCCCCTCCTTGGCCGGGTGATGGTTTTTAGCAGTCGGTACTGTCGGGACGCCGAAGTGACCACTGCAGGTTTCTCTCTTTAACCCCCCGCCAGTCGGTACCTTGGGACGCTGGGTATCGGAGGGCATCACCGGTATATGGTGTGGTGCGTCAGGTGTAATTGTCGGTGTAATTGCAAATAATGGTTTAAACCCCAAAGATGTTCAAAATTTATTTATTATAATTTATTATATTTTTATTATATATTTGGGGTATGTATTTATTTAATTGTTGTTGTTAAATTATTTAATCCCTTGGTTTTTGGGAGGTATGCACATTGGGTTTTGCGAAGAGGTTTTAAAAAGGGAACATTTCAAACGGAGCGATTGGTGAGAGTTTTGAGGGAAATCATTATTTTCCAAAGGTTATTATTATTTATTATTAATTGTTGGTATTTGTTCCACTCCTTAATTGTTATTATTTTATTATTATTATTAAAAGGTGTTCAGTAGTTCGGGTTTTGTTATTATTTTATTATTATTATTAAAAGGTGTTCAGTAGTTCGGGTTACTCACGGAGATGATTAGCATCTCACACTCTTAAATTCCGTTCCCTTAGGTGCAAGTGGTGGTAGACGTTCTTCCGGAGCGAACCAAGTTTTCCGCTGCTGTTGTGTTTCGAGAAGTTTCTTTGTACTCTTTCATTTCAGTGTATTATTTCTTTTCAGCCTTGTTGTATTTCTGTTGTTTAGCACTTCTTAAGGCTCTGTATACTATTGGAATACTTCTGTTTTATTTATGCACTGGACTGTTGTTGCTTTGAGAAGTGCTGGAATTTGTGGAATCAGTTTGTAGTTTGTGGGAGGATTAAGGGGATGTTTTTTAGAAGTGTGTTTTCAGTGCAGGTAATTTGTGGTAAGTAAATCCCTTAGGGGAGGCTCTGTCGGATTTTCCTTTGGAGGATCCGGTAGGGTTTCCCTGGGATCAGGGCTGTCTAGGGTTCCGGGGAAGGAATTCTGGACGGGTCCTGACAGTTGGTATCAGAGCATAGGTTCTTGTAATCCTAAGGGACTGTGCATTGCTGTACAGCCCATCCGTAAATTCCTTCCTTTCGTAATCGTGCTTAAGTGTCCCTGTTTCCCTGTTTCTAAACTCTTGTTTGTTTCCTCAGAATCTACTACGATGAGTCGGCGGGACACACGTAGGACTCGGGAACGCTCTGCTGAGAGTTCCGGAAGTCGTTCTAGCCTTAGAAATCTGGTCTCTCAACTAACTAGAGCCTTAGGGGGTTCAAGCTCTAGTAATCGATCTGTGGATCAAGCTCGACGTTTAGGAGCCGTGGAGTTCGATGGGAGCCAAGGCCCAGCAGCAGCCTTGAAGTGGCTATCCAGCATGGAGAAAATCTTGGAAGAGGGGATGCAGTGCCCCGATGAAGATATGGTGAGGATTTCTGGGTTCATGTTAGAGGGAGACGCCCGGAAGTGGTGGCAGATGGAGAAGACCCGCAAAAGGCATACGTGGGATCAGTTCAAGATTGCCTTCTCTACTGAGTTTTGTCCTCCTGCCTATCGTGAGGCAAGAAGGAGAGAGTTCGAGGAACTGCGACAGGGGAACATGACAGTGACCGAGTACGAGAGGAGATTCCGGGAACTATCAGAATTCTGCATGCACCTGATTCCTGACGATCACACGAAGAAGATGAGGTTCATAGATGGATTGAAAGAGAGCATCGGCTACACCCTTTCTGGATCAGTACATCCCACCTATCAGTCCGCCAGGGATGCAGCGCTCGAGCTAGAGAGACAGGAGGAGATACGCAGACCCTCAAGGCGCAGATCTTTCGAAGGTTCGTATAGCGGAGTACCTCAACAGGGGGCAACTAAAAGAAGCCATAGTTCAGGCTCAGACAATGATGGGTTAAGCCCACGAGGCAGATTCCAGAGGAGAGATAGTTATCGTATGCCCCAGCCAGCTCCCCATTCGATCAGTGTGGATACAAGCTCGTACCAGCAGTCACGCATTGGTTCTCCGCGGATTTGTCCACTTTGTAGGGGGAATCATTCTGGGCAGTGTCAGATGGATGGTTTATGCTTTCGGTGTGGGCAGCCAGGCCACATAAGGAGGGATTGCCCTTATGGTAGCGGCAGTGTGCTAGGAGCAGGTCGACGGACACAGCATACGGGAGTATTTCCAGGACAGAGTTCCCAGGGGAGTCAGCCAGTAGGAGTTTCTTCGGGATCAGTCCAGCCGTCTGCAGGATCGAGTCGAGGTAGAGGAAGGAGACCCCAGCAGACAAGTCAAGGCCGGGTGTTTGCTATGACGCAGCAGGGAGCCAGGACTACGCCTGACGATTTCACAGGTACTTTGACTATTTTTGGTAATGACACATGTGTACTTATAGACCCGGGAGCAACACATTCGTTCATCTCAAGAGAGTCTGTCGTTCGGGTCGGTATGACCCCTACTCCTTTAGAATGTCTGCTAGAAATAGCCACTCCTGTAGGAGAATCCTTGTGGCCTAGCCAGTTAATCAAGGAACGTTTCTTCTGCATCGAAGATCAAGTGATGGAAGCGGATCTGATCCTGTTGGATCTATTCAGACTTGAAGTAAGTTTGGGCATGGATTGGTTGGTAAGGAACCACTTAGTCGAGGAAGCGACGTAGGAGCCCGAAGAGCAAGTGCGTGATCAGAACCCTTATCTGTTCTAGTGACGCGCGGAAATTTCGAGGACGAAATTTTTGTAAGGGGGGAAGGCTGTAACACCCCGTCCCGAATCGCACCGGAATCCGTGCACGTTGACCGTTGACCGAAGGGGTCAAAAGTTGACTTTTTGACTCGGTGGGAATTTCGAGATGACTAGGGTACCGTGGCGAAGTGCACGATGCCACGAGTTCGTAGACTGGTAGCACGTCGAAAACGGAGCTACGGTTTGAAAGTTATGGACGAAACAAGTTTCGGTCCAAACTGTCCAAGGGGTGCCGGAGTTGACTTTTTGTTTATGGGGAATTGAGCTTTGACTCATGCATGGTTGTGAAGTGCTCGTCGATACGAGTTCACAGACTAGCGGCACGCTCAAAACGGACATCCGGTTAAAAAGTTATGGACGTTTGAAGTTTACCGGATACCGTATTATTTTAATATTTTTTTGGGTCGGTGAACAGTGAAACGCCACGTGTCAGTTTCTGATTGGTCCACGTGGCATGAACAGTTTCACGCAGGGTTTTAATTTTGAAAAACTCTCGGGGAAGAGAGAGAAAGAGAGAGAAGAGAGAGAAAGAGAGAGAGGAGAGAGAAAGAGAGAGAGAGAGCCACCGCCGGCCACCGGATTTTGCCACTGTTCTGGCCTAGTTACTGTACACGCGCCGGACAGAAAGCTTGCCCACCTCATTTCCGGCAAAACCTCCAAATTTCACGGCGAACGGCCGCCGGACGCGCCCGGATCGGACGTCCGAAGTTTGGCGGCGATTTTTCCCCTCCACCGCCGGCCACCGCGAATCGGCACTGTTCCGGCCATTTTCCGGCCACACGCGCCTGACAGCCTTGATCCTCTCCTCAAGTCCGGCCTACCCACCAAAAATCACGGCCATCGGACCACCGACGCGCCGGGATCGGAGCGTTTTCCGGCGAGGGGTCGAAAATCTTCAAACGGTGATTTCTCCGCCGTCCGACCTCCGTTTTGCTCACCGTCGGTCCCGTTGGATTGCTCTCCTCACGATCTACAAATCTGCAAAATTTCACAGCAAACGGCCACCGTCGGAAAACACTGTTCCGGTGACGGTTGCCGGTGACGTGGCGGCCCGCCGGAAGTTACTATTCCGGCGAGTACCCGAAAATTCCGGCCAGCTCCAGTCCGCAGTGTTCGACCTCCTGAACCCAAATCCGACTTCCGTTTCCGCCAATTCGCGACGGTTTGGGAGAATTGCGGAGCCGAAACTCGAAAAGCTTTCCGGCGAGATTCCGACCCCGTCGGGTTCGATCACCGGAAAGTAAGACCGAATCCGTGATCCTCATCACGCGAGCTTCGATTCGGTATATAACTCGTAACCCTTAGATGTCGCTTGGTGTTCGCTCCCCGGGTATCCATTTGGGAATTACCCGAATAAAATATTAATATTTTTGGTTTGTGCACTGTGGTTGTTTAGGTGCACGCGCGAGTAGTGGAGTGGATCCCGAGGAGGATCTTAGTTGATTTGCGCTCTCCAGGTGAGTGACCCACCTTCAAAAATTATTTTGGGCAATTAATTAAATTTAATTGGTATTTAATTTAGTATTTAATTACGCTCATGTGGTGTGGTTTAATTATGGTTTTAATGCGGTTTAATTTAAATTATTTGTTATGCATGAGCAAGGTATGTTTCGGTATTAATTTTACGTGGTTTCAAATGTGATTTCTCGGGCATAATTGGGTTAAATATTTTACGAAAATATTTGGTTATATTTTATAAAATATGCCCGCGGTATTTTTATGGTTGCATCTCGTATTTCGAGGAAAATTGTGGTTTGTTGATTATCGCTGTTTCGTACCGGGTTATTGGATAAAATATGTGGGATGGTGTTTTGTGAAATTTTGGTATACTTCCCACGGTGGTTTTTGGAAAAACGGTACGGTTGGTTGTTTATGTTTATTTTTAGACGCACTCATACAGTATTGGTGTTCTGGTGTATGGTGTATGGACACGTGGTTTAGCACGCGGTTATTATATGGTTTAGCGTGCGGTTATTACTTCACCCGTGAGTTGCCATTGGACCGTGGGCAGGCAAGGTTATTGTTGCGCACAGCCGCCCCCCTCCTTGGCCGGGTGATGGTTTTTAGCAGTCGGTACTGTCGGGACGCCGAAGTGACCACTGCAGGTTTCTCTCTTTAACCCCCCGCCAGTCGGTACCTTGGGACGCTGGGTATCGGAGGGCATCACCGGTATATGGTGTGGTGCGTCAGGTGTAATTGTCGGTGTAATTGCAAATAATGGTTTAAACCCCAAAGATGTTCAAAATTTATTTATTATAATTTATTATATTTTTATTATATATTTGGGGTATGTATTTATTTAATTGTTGTTGTTAAATTATTTAATCCCTTGGTTTTTGGGAGGTATGCACATTGGGTTTTGCGAAGAGGTTTTAAAAAGGGAACATTTCAAACGGAGCGATTGGTGAGAGTTTTGAGGGAAATCATTATTTTCCAAAGGTTATTATTATTTATTATTAATTGTTGGTATTTGTTCCACTCCTTAATTGTTATTATTTTATTATTATTATTAAAAGGTGTTCAGTAGTTCGGGTTTTGTTATTATTTTATTATTATTATTAAAAGGTGTTCAGTAGTTCGGGTTACTCACGGAGATGATTAGCATCTCACACTCTTAAATTCCGTTCCCTTAGGTGCAAGTGGTGGTAGACGTTCTTCCGGAGCGAACCAAGTTTTCCGCTGCTGTTGTGTTTCGAGAAGTTTCTTTGTACTCTTTCATTTCAGTGTATTATTTCTTTTCAGCCTTGTTGTATTTCTGTTGTTTAGCACTTCTTAAGGCTCTGTATACTATTGGAATACTTCTGTTTTATTTATGCACTGGACTGTTGTTGCTTTGAGAAGTGCTGGAATTTGTGGAATCAGTTTGTAGTTTGTGGGAGGATTAAGGGGATGTTTTTTAGAAGTGTGTTTTCAGTGCAGGTAATTTGTGGTAAGTAAATCCCTTAGGGGAGGCTCTGTCGGATTTTCCTTTGGAGGATCCGGTAGGGTTTCCCTGGGATCAGGGCTGTCTAGGGTTCCGGGGAAGGAATTCTGGACGGGTCCTGACAGTTGGTATCAGAGCATAGGTTCTTGTAATCCTAAGGGACTGTGCATTGCTGTACAGCCCATCCGTAAATTCCTTCCTTTCGTAATCGTGCTTAAGTGTCCCTGTTTCCCTGTTTCTAAACTCTTGTTTGTTTCCTCAGAATCTACTACGATGAGTCGGCGGGACACACGTAGGACTCGGGAACGCTCTGCTGAGAGTTCCGGAAGTCGTTCTAGCCTTAGAAATCTGGTCTCTCAACTAACTAGAGCCTTAGGGGGTTCAAGCTCTAGTAATCGATCTGTGGATCAAGCTCGACGTTTAGGAGCCGTGGAGTTCGATGGGAGCCAAGGCCCAGCAGCAGCCTTGAAGTGGCTATCCAGCATGGAGAAAATCTTGGAAGAGGGGATGCAGTGCCCCGATGAAGATATGGTGAGGATTTCTGGGTTCATGTTAGAGGGAGACGCCCGGAAGTGGTGGCAGATGGAGAAGACCCGCAAAAGGCATACGTGGGATCAGTTCAAGATTGCCTTCTCTACTGAGTTTTGTCCTCCTGCCTATCGTGAGGCAAGAAGGAGAGAGTTCGAGGAACTGCGACAGGGGAACATGACAGTGACCGAGTACGAGAGGAGATTCCGGGAACTATCAGAATTCTGCATGCACCTGATTCCTGACGATCACACGAAGAAGATGAGGTTCATAGATGGATTGAAAGAGAGCATCGGCTACACCCTTTCTGGATCAGTACATCCCACCTATCAGTCCGCCAGGGATGCAGCGCTCGAGCTAGAGAGACAGGAGGAGATACGCAGACCCTCAAGGCGCAGATCTTTCGAAGGTTCGTATAGCGGAGTACCTCAACAGGGGGCAACTAAAAGAAGCCATAGTTCAGGCTCAGACAATGATGGGTTAAGCCCACGAGGCAGATTCCAGAGGAGAGATAGTTATCGTATGCCCCAGCCAGCTCCCCATTCGATCAGTGTGGATACAAGCTCGTACCAGCAGTCACGCATTGGTTCTCCGCGGATTTGTCCACTTTGTAGGGGGAATCATTCTGGGCAGTGTCAGATGGATGGTTTATGCTTTCGGTGTGGGCAGCCAGGCCACATAAGGAGGGATTGCCCTTATGGTAGCGGCAGTGTGCTAGGAGCAGGTCGACGGACACAGCATACGGGAGTATTTCCAGGACAGAGTTCCCAGGGGAGTCAGCCAGTAGGAGTTTCTTCGGGATCAGTCCAGCCGTCTGCAGGATCGAGTCGAGGTAGAGGAAGGAGACCCCAGCAGACAAGTCAAGGCCGGGTGTTTGCTATGACGCAGCAGGGAGCCAGGACTACGCCTGACGATTTCACAGGTACTTTGACTATTTTTGGTAATGACACATGTGTACTTATAGACCCGGGAGCAACACATTCGTTCATCTCAAGAGAGTCTGTCGTTCGGGTCGGTATGACCCCTACTCCTTTAGAATGTCTGCTAGAAATAGCCACTCCTGTAGGAGAATCCTTGTGGCCTAGCCAGTTAATCAAGGAACGTTTCTTCTGCATCGAAGATCAAGTGATGGAAGCGGATCTGATCCTGTTGGATCTATTCAGACTTGAAGTAAGTTTGGGCATGGATTGGTTGGTAAGGAACCACTTAGTCGAGGAAGCGACGTAGGAGCCCGAAGAGCAAGTGCGTGATCAGAACCCTTATCTGTTCTAGTGACGCGCGGAAATTTCGAGGACGAAATTTTTGTAAGGGGGGAAGGCTGTAACACCCCGTCCCGAATCGCACCGGAATCCGTGCACGTTGACCGTTGACCGAAGGGGTCAAAAGTTGACTTTTTGACTCGGTGGGAATTTCGAGATGACTAGGGTACCGTGGCGAAGTGCACGATGCCACGAGTTCGTAGACTGGTAGCACGTCGAAAACGGAGCTACGGTTTGAAAGTTATGGACGAAACAAGTTTCGGTCCAAACTGTCCAAGGGGTGCCGGAGTTGACTTTTTGTTTATGGGGAATTGAGCTTTGACTCATGCATGGTTGTGAAGTGCTCGTCGATACGAGTTCACAGACTAGCGGCACGCTCAAAACGGACATCCGGTTAAAAAGTTATGGACGTTTGAAGTTTACCGGATACCGTATTATTTTAATATTTTTTTGGGTCGGTGAACAGTGAAACGCCACGTGTCAGTTTCTGATTGGTCCACGTGGCATGAACAGTTTCACGCAGGGTTTTAATTTTGAAAAACTCTCGGGGAAGAGAGAGAAAGAGAGAGAAGAGAGAGAAAGAGAGAGAGGAGAGAGAAAGAGAGAGAGAGAGCCACCGCCGGCCACCGGATTTTGCCACTGTTCCGGCCTAGTTACTGTACACGCGCCGGACAGAAAGCTTGCCCACCTCATTTCCGGCAAAACCTCCAAATTTCACGGCGAACGGCCGCCGGACGCGCCCGGATCGGACGTCCGAAGTTTGGCGGCGATTTTTCCCCTCCACCGCCGGCCACCGCGAATCGGCACTGTTCCGGCCATTTTCCGGCCACACGCGCCTGACAGCCTTGATCCTCTCCTCAAGTCCGGCCTACCCACCAAAAATCACGGCCATCGGACCACCGACGCGCCGGGATCGGAGCGTTTTCCGGCGAGGGGTCGAAAATCTTCAAACGGTGATTTCTCCGCCGTCCGACCTCCGTTTTGCTCACCGTCGGTCCCGTTGGATTGCTCTCCTCACGATCTACAAATCTGCAAAATTTCACAGCAAACGGCCACCGTCGGAAAACACTGTTCCGGTGACGGTTGCCGGTGACGTGGCGGCCCGCCGGAAGTTACTATTCCGGCGAGTACCCGAAAATTCCGGCCAGCTCCAGTCCGCAGTGTTCGACCTCCTGAACCCAAATCCGACTTCCGTTTCCGCCAATTCGCGACGGTTTGGGAGAATTGCGGAGCCGAAACTCGAAAAGCTTTCCGGCGAGATTCCGACCCCGTCGGGTTCGATCACCGGAAAGTAAGACCGAATCCGTGATCCTCATCACGCGAGCTTCGATTCGGTATATAACTCGTAACCCTTAGATGTCGCTTGGTGTTCGCTCCCCGGGTATCCATTTGGGAATTACCCGAATAAAATATTAATATTTTTGGTTTGTGCACTGTGGTTGTTTAGGTGCACGCGCGAGTAGTGGAGTGGATCCCGAGGAGGATCTTAGTTGATTTGCGCTCTCCAGGTGAGTGACCCACCTTCAAAAATTATTTTGGGCAATTAATTAAATTTAATTGGTATTTAATTTAGTATTTAATTACGCTCATGTGGTGTGGTTTAATTATGGTTTTAATGCGGTTTAATTTAAATTATTTGTTATGCATGAGCAAGGTATGTTTCGGTATTAATTTTACGTGGTTTCAAATGTGATTTCTCGGGCATAATTGGGTTAAATATTTTACGAAAATATTTGGTTATATTTTATAAAATATGCCCGCGGTATTTTTATGGTTGCATCTCGTATTTCGAGGAAAATTGTGGTTTGTTGATTATCGCTGTTTCGTACCGGGTTATTGGATAAAATATGTGGGATGGTGTTTTGTGAAATTTTGGTATACTTCCCACGGTGGTTTTTGGAAAAACGGTACGGTTGGTTGTTTATGTTTATTTTTAGACGCACTCATACAGTATTGGTGTTCTGGTGTATGGTGTATGGACACGTGGTTTAGCACGCGGTTATTATATGGTTTAGCGTGCGGTTATTACTTCACCCGTGAGTTGCCATTGGACCGTGGGCAGGCAAGGTTATTGTTGCGCACAGCCGCCCCCCTCCTTGGCCGGGTGATGGTTTTTAGCAGTCGGTACTGTCGGGACGCCGAAGTGACCACTGCAGGTTTCTCTCTTTAACCCCCCGCCAGTCGGTACCTTGGGACGCTGGGTATCGGAGGGCATCACCGGTATATGGTGTGGTGCGTCAGGTGTAATTGTCGGTGTAATTGCAAATAATGGTTTAAACCCCAAAGATGTTCAAAATTTATTTATTATAATTTATTATATTTTTATTATATATTTGGGGTATGTATTTATTTAATTGTTGTTGTTAAATTATTTAATCCCTTGGTTTTTGGGAGGTATGCACATTGGGTTTTGCGAAGAGGTTTTAAAAAGGGAACATTTCAAACGGAGCGATTGGTGAGAGTTTTGAGGGAAATCATTATTTTCCAAAGGTTATTATTATTTATTATTAATTGTTGGTATTTGTTCCACTCCTTAATTGTTATTATTTTATTATTATTATTAAAAGGTGTTCAGTAGTTCGGGTTTTGTTATTATTTTATTATTATTATTAAAAGGTGTTCAGTAGTTCGGGTTACTCACGGAGATGATTAGCATCTCACACTCTTAAATTCCGTTCCCTTAGGTGCAAGTGGTGGTAGACGTTCTTCCGGAGCGAACCAAGTTTTCCGCTGCTGTTGTGTTTCGAGAAGTTTCTTTGTACTCTTTCATTTCAGTGTATTATTTCTTTTCAGCCTTGTTGTATTTCTGTTGTTTAGCACTTCTTAAGGCTCTGTATACTATTGGAATACTTCTGTTTTATTTATGCACTGGACTGTTGTTGCTTTGAGAAGTGCTGGGATTTGTGGAATCAGTTTGTAGTTTGTGGGAGGATTAAGGGGATGTTTTTTAGAAGTGTGTTTTCAGTGCAGGTAATTTGTGGTAAGTAAATCCCTTAGGGGAGGCTCTGTCGGATTTTCCTTTGGAGGATCCGGTAGGGTTTCCCTGGGATCAGGGCTGTCTAGGGTTCCGGGGAAGGAATTCTGGACGGGTCCTGACAAAAATAATTAGCATCTCATTAGTTTTTTTTTTTTTTTTTTCAACCCATTCCCCAAGGTCTAGGTAACTAGTGGATCGACCACCCAGCTACGAGTTCTTCTGACTACCTCTTTTTGTCACTGCACTTAATTAGAAATTCTTATTTCAATATCTTTATATTATTTTTATTATCATTACTCCTCCGTTTCTTAAAGTAATCCTTAAAATGCTCGGGTATTGAATTGTAGATTTGGTGGCCCTTATAAAGCTACATATTTATTAATTATTATTTTGTGATTTGTACCTTTATTTATGGAGTACTATAATCTTGTGTAATTTTGTAGTACGGGAGAAAGAATAAGGTGATTATACTATTTGAACAATGCTTTCTGTGCAAGGACATTTTGGGAAAGGTCCAATCCCAGGGACCCCTTAGTTAGGCCAACCTAAGATATTGGTAAAGAATTCTAGAAGAGTCTTGACATATTTTCTTATTTTCTTTTAATAAATAATTGCCATGTAAGCTTTCACCCTTTAAAGTATTTTATAATTTTATATATTTTTAGACAAATACCAACCAAATATTGGTTTCAAAAGTTATTTTCTTTCATTACTTTAAATACTTATATTTTTTTCTTAAATTTTTTTATCTATTACTAATATCTAATGATTTGTTTCCCTATTTATATTTTCAATGAACAATATGATTTGTCACTGAAAATGTGATTTTCATTGGAAAAAACAAAAGGTGGAAATGATTTTCCACATTGATATATATATTTATATTTTTTTGAAATCGCTTTGGCTAGGGGTAGGCGTAAATCAACCAAACTGAACTGATTTGGTTTGGTTTAAATTTCATCCTATAATTGGTTTGGTTTAGGTTTGACTATTTTTAAAAATGAAGCAAATTGAACCTATACATATATAAATTTTTAAAAAAATAAAAAAAGATTTTTCAAATAAAAATGAGCCCATAATGAGGTAAGTTCCAAACCAACCAAGTTGAACTAAACCAAACTAAATAAATGATGGTTGGTTTGGTTTGGTTTGACTTTCCTAAGTGGTTCGATTTGGTTAAGTTGTTTTGCGAAAATTCAACCAAAAGCTGACTAAATTGAACTGATGTCCCTCTAAATTTTTTGCACATAACATTTTGGCCTTTGGTTAATCTTTTAGAGGCCAATGGATATGGTTGCTAAAGAGTTTTATAAATGTTAATGATTTTTTTTAATAATTTAAAGAGCTTTAGCAACTAAAACTTGGTTGTTGCTATTAAGTTTCACTAACCAATTTATTTGGTAGCTAAAGATCTTCCTCCTAACTTTTTCATTTTTTTTCTTAAAATTTTAAGACTATCTGTGACCAAGATATTGGTTGTCGATTGCTACTTTTACCAACCAAATTTTTATGGTTGCTAAAGTAGGAATGGCATTTTGCCCTGACCAATCTAATCCCCGCAGTGCACCTCCCCTAACGGGATACTTTTTCGCCAAAAAATAAGGTTTGTAGGGCGTGTTCAGGGCAAAGGTTTAAAACTCAAATCAGGAATGGCCCGGGGATGGAGAATAAGAATCCCGGCTCGGTATATCTATTTATTTATTTATAATTTTTTATAATTTCATTGTATTATTCTTTGTACATAAATAAAAGTATTTATTATTCTTTCTCTAGTTGTGACTAAATAATTTCATGTCCGCCAATAAAAATATTCAATGAGATTATAAAAATATTTATATTCAATGAAATTATAAACACTTTACAATAAATATTTAGTCACTTTCAAACATATTTTTACTATTGATACTTACCGCCGACATCACCTTGATGTATTTTAGTCAATTTATTTACATTTTATTCATAAAATTTTTTTTTATATAAATTTCTCAAAAAAAAATTATATCAGTTATAAAAAAAAAAAATGTGGGGAAAACCGTCCCGTCTCGTTCCCGATTGGAAAATCCCCCTTCCTCACTCCAACCCTAAAGAAAAGGGAAAACCGCCAGGATAGGATGAAAAATTCCTCTCTAAAACAAGGACAGGATTTTAAAAACCGACCCTATCCCACCCCACCCTATTGACATTCCTATGCTAAAGCTACTCTAGTTATTATCTTACAATCTAATAATTTATTTTAAAAGTGGTCATTTATCAATGACCACTTATTTGGTTTTTAAAATCCTATATCAACAACCAAATTAGTTTGCTCGCACCAAATAATCCAATTATAATTTTTTATATTTTTATAATTTTAAAATAGTATTAGTAACCAAAAGTTGGTCTCCAATTCATAACGAAAATGTTTAATTCTTGTAAGAAATTTGGGTATTATTTCTAACATGAATCTTTAGCGATGATTATCCTGTTGATGTTTATAGTTGGCCAACTTTCTTCCACTATTAGCTACAGATTGTTTTCAGCAACCAACATTTGGTAGCTGATGCTTACTATCTGCTACCACATTTATTTTTGTAATGAGAGTCTGCTAGATCTTTTTGTAGAATATCTTATGTGGCTTTCCCCAAACAGAACTACTTTGGATATGCGGGAAGAAATCCAAACTTAAATGTCCTTACTTGAAATGATGAACGGAAGAAATCACCTATAGTAATATTCTTGTCATTTAGCTCACAACTCAATACCACCAGTGTAGATAATGGACATGCATGTATATATAAAAAAGTAAGGTAACATATGCAAAGAAAAATGGCCATGCAGAGTGGAGATACTGGTGTTCTATATGTATGGATAATTTCCCACTACTGGTTATAAGTATACTTAGTCAACTTAAGATGCTTATACTCGGTAACCATTTCATTAAAAATTTACTAAATATGGATTCAAAGGAGGGAATTGTTGAATAAAAGACAATAATGCCCTCTACACTAAGTTTTGGAAATTAATAAATGCCAACTTACATACATATCTAGCCAGAATGATATTTGTTAGCTACATTGAGAGTGTTAAGATTGTGTTGAGGTTGCTATGGGGATCCACTAGGCTTGCTTATTTCCCCTCAAGTCAAATGCAGTTAAATTCTGATATATAGGATATAATAATACCAAAAGTAAGTAGAAAAAGGGAAAATAAAAAGGAAATAGGCTAAGGTCATTGAAAATATATTTATCACAATATTATCTACCTTATAAAATAATAAGAAAAAGGCAAAAATGGATAATGAAATAATTTTGACATCAACTAATTAAAAAGAACTTCTGGTGAGAAAATTAAGGTCACCTTATTACATTGTCATCAGTGTACTGTTCCTAAAGATGTTTTATGTTGAATAACCCCAAGTAACATTAACATCTTCCTCGATGTCCAACTCTTCATCAGTTTTATTGAAGAAGAGATCCTTTTTATCCCTGTGACTCGGCCAAATTCTTGATTCCGGCAAGTTTTTGACGACACCACTTGCTTATTCCCCCATTTTGACCTCCTTAAACCCAAATTCGAGGTCCATTTCCTCCAAATCGTAATGGATCAGGGGATTTGAGGACATTTAGCTTCGATCGTTCCCATTACATTTCGGCCACCACTAGCCCGATCTCCAAAAGGTAAGGCCTAATCTATAATCCTCGTGTTACAAGTTTCATTTTGGCATATAATTTGTGTATTTTGGACAATGTTTGTGTTAGCTCCCTGGGTACACATGTATATTATGCCTGATTAAAATATTATTTTAATCGATATTATGAGTTGTTGATATTTTAGGTATACATATGAATCGTGGGACCGATCCTTTAGAGGATCTTGAGTGATCCACGTATTTGGGACGAGTGATCTTTCTTTAAAAATTATTTTGGGTCGTAAAATTATATCTTGTATGTTATTTAAAATTCTAAAAATATTATATGTGTTTTAAAAGTTAAGAAATTGTTATTTAATTATATTGTGCCATTTCATATGATTTAAATATTTTTTTACGCATAAAATTGATTTTATGGTCTTAGAGAAATTATTCATGCTTATTTATTTTTGAATTTATCATATATCTATTTGCATAATGAAATGTACTTATTTGGATTTTTGAAAACTATTATATGTTTAATATTTAAGAAAAATTGCTATTTAAATTTATGATGTCAATTTATGTTGATTTAAGTAGATGTGTTGCATCAAATTTATATTTTGGTTTTAAAGAAATTATGGTTTTAAACTATTGTTAAATTATTGTTAATTTTATTGTTGAATTTATGATGTGTAATAAAATGTATCTATATGAATTGAATTAGATATGAATTTTATGTGGTTTTGAATGTTATTTTTGGTATAGATTGATTTAAAAGATTTGAAAAAAATATTTATTTTAAATTATTATGCTCAAAAATATATTTATGCATGTAAATATCTATAGATTTGGTTTCATTGTGGTAAAAATTGATGTATTTAAATTGATGGATTTATGAAGATAGTTTAAAAGGAAGTGTGGATTTATGGGTTTGAACAGATGTACCAAATCCATTGGTAATTTATAAGATTTCAATACTCATAACATTTATGATTTTATGGTTTTAGATGTACCATGTAGTACTGGTGTTCTGTACTGTATCTATTTGTTAGTGTGTAAGTTTGTATGGTTGTCCTGTGGGATACTATGGATCTGAGGATTGACAGGTATTATATAGTAAGCATCAGCTGCTCCCTTCCATGGCCAGGATAATCATTATAAGCATTGGTGCCATTGTGATGCTAAGATAACCTTTTGCAAGTTTCTTTTTTTAACCTCCTCGTGAGAAGGGTACTTAGGATGCTGGGTACCGTC
Source organism: Ziziphus jujuba (assembly GCF_031755915.1). Lineage (NCBI taxonomy): Eukaryota > Viridiplantae > Streptophyta > Magnoliopsida > Rosales > Rhamnaceae > Ziziphus > Ziziphus jujuba. The sequence goes on along the minus strand of NC_083381.1, from coordinate 3,774,308 downwards.
TAGCACCACTAATATATAGTGTGGTGTGTCAAGTGGTTTCTAGATACGTTTTTCAAAACAAAATGTTTTAAAATTATTTAATTATGTTTTATCATTTATTTCAAAGTGATGTTTTAAAATGTGTTGTACCATATTTTTATTATTTATTTCAAATTGATGTTTTAAAATATATTTTATCATTTATTTTAAATTGATGTTTTACAATGCATTTTATCATATCTTAACCATTCACTTTAAATTGATGTTTTAAAATGCATTTTATCATGTATTTATTATTTATTTCAATTTGAGATTTTAACTTGAATTTTATTGTATTTTATTATCTATTTCAATTTGGGGTTTTAAATTAATTAAAATATTTCTTTTGTTATTTCATTGATTTAATTAATCAAAATTTTATAAATTATATATTGAGGTTAATGTTGCTTCTATGCCAATTTTTTCTAGTACAAATTTTATTTATGATTTTATTTTACCCTATGATATTTATTCTAAATCTAATAATTTACTCTTAAACTATCTCCAATGTTAATTTTAAATTCTAAATTATTTGTATTCTATTTGTATCTTATTTATTTATGGATTTCCTTGATTTTTGGGGTATAAAAGTAATGGGTTTTTATTAAAATTGTTTAAAAAAGGAGTCTTTCCAACTGAGTGAAATTGTAAGGGTTTTGTGAGAAAATTCTTATCTTCATTCAATCACTATTTTTAATTAGTTACTTAATTATTTATTATTAATCACTTTTATTATTATTATTAATTTACGTAGTTGGAGTCACTCACTGGGATGATTAGCATCTCACGTTTTTAAATCCGTTTTCCTAAGCCTGGGTTAGTAGACATTGACTGTCCGGGGCGAGTTCAACGTCTTTGTTCATTGCTGCACATCAATAATAAGCCTTTTTCTTTCCTTTTTCTTCCTAGCTTGTAATATTTCTTTCTATTTTTGTGTTGTATTAAATTTTATACTAAGTTATAAACACTACGATACTCTGTATATTGTATTGGACTATTATTTATTTAATATTATGCCTGGTCCATGTGTTGTATTATTATAAACTGCTAAAATTTATGGAAGCATTTGTAACAAGGTGGGAGGAATAAGGTGGTGCTTTTAGAAATGTGTTTTCTATGCAGGGAATTTGTGGCTTATCCAACCCTTACAGGAGATATTGTCAAATTTTCCATTAGAAGGTTCGATGGGGTTTCCTTAGAATCAGGATTTGTCTAGGATTCTGGCAAAGGATCTTGGATGGATACTAATAGAGTGGTATTAGAGCTTTAGGTTTCTGTATCCTTCCGAGACTGTGCATTGTTGTACGTCCTATCCACAAGTTATTCTTTCTGTATCCTTCCGAGATTGTGAATTGTTGTACGTCCCATCCACAAGTTATTCTTTGTTTTTACCTTGTTAAATTGTCCTTCCTTTGCTCAAGAGAATTTATTTCCTGAGTTGGGATAACTCTAATCTCCTAGGATATCAATTAGAGTTTGCCACCCATGCAGGAGATTTCCTATGACCTAGTCAGACGGTCAAGGGTTGTCTCTGCTGTATTGAAGATCAGGTGATGGAAACAGACCTGATTCGATTGGATCTTGATGGGTTTGATGTGATCTTAGGCATGGATTGGTTAGTTGTGAATCATGTCTCTGTGGACTAATACAATAAAGAAGTGACATTTAGGCAAACATGTCTACTCGAAGCATTTTCAAGGGCATTTAGCTCATGTGGTTGATACCCGAGTAGGTAGTGTAAGGTTGGAAGATGTGCCCGTAGTGAGGGATTTTCTGGATGTGTTCCTGACTAGTTGTCTAGTTTACCATTAGAGAGAGAGGGAGAGTGGCGTTGCCATCGAATTGGTTTTGAACACTGACCTATTTACCAACATATTGTATGGCTCTAGTAGAGTTAAGGAAGCTAAAGGTTTAGCTGCAAGGTCTGGTGAACAAGGTTTTCATCAAACCAAGCATGTCACCTTGGGAAGTACTCATCCTATTTGTAAAGAAAAAAGATAGTAGCTTGAGATTATGCATTGACTATATGTAACCTAGCAAGGCGATCATCGATCGACTCACCAAGTTAGCTCACTTCTTGCTTGTGTAAGAGTGATTTTCACAAGAGAAATTGGTCAAGCTGTTCGTGAAGCATATCGTGAGTCTACATGGAGTACTGGTCACCATCATATCTGATCGAGATCAGCAGATGTGATGGGAGCAAGGCTCAACTACAGTACTGCCTTTCATCCGCATATTGATAGGCAAGCAAAGTGTACCATTCAGACCTTGAAAGATAGGCTAAGATCATACATCATGCAATTTCGAGGGAAATTAGATGAACAATTGCTGCTGGTAGAGTTTGCTTACAAAAATATCTACTAAGCGAGCATCAGAATGTGCCCATATGAGGCCCTATATCGAGGACAATTCTGGACCCGAATGTGTTAGAGTGAAGTGGGTGTGTAGAAGCTCCTTATGATAAACAACGTGATTGGGTTAGAATATCTACGGATGACTATGGACAAGGTGAAAGTCATCCAAGAAATGTTGAAAGTTGTTCAGGACCGATAGAAGAGTTATGTCGATGTGTATAGAAAGGATCTTGAATTTGAAGTACGTAATTTGGTTTTCTTAAAGCTTTTTCCGTGGAAAGGATTTGTGCACTTTGACTGACGAGGGAAGCTAAGTCTTCATTACATAGGTCCCTAAAGATAATCGAGAGAATTGGCTCTATGGTGTACGGATTAGCACTAATGGAGGAGTTAGCACGAGTACACAACATGTTTCACGTTTCGATGCTATGCAAGTACATTGCAAACCTATCGCACATACTTGAGACTCCTGACATAGAGTAGAGATAAGACCTATCATATATGGAGCACCCAGTATAGATCTTAGATCGCGAGGAACAAGGATTGCACATTAAGACTATCCTTCAGTTAAAGTCCTGTGGCAAAATCACTTAGTTTAGGAGGTGACATGGAAGCCTAAGGAGCAGATGCATGACTAGTATCCCTACCTATTTTACTGATGCGCCAAATTTCAAGGACCAAATTTTTATATAAGGGGTAGATTGTAACAACTCGTCCCGAAGTACACCAAAATTTTTCTCATATTGACCGAGTTTTATTGAATTGACTAACGTTGATCAAGTGGGGCCCACATTGACTTTTTATTTTAGATGGAGTTTTATATTGACTGAGGCACCATTGTGAAGTATGTATCGACCTAAGTTTAAGGGCTTGTAGCGTGTCAAAAATGGAACTATAGTTTGAAAGTTATGAGAGAAACAAATTGAGGTCCACACTGTTTGAGTAGTATAGTGTTTAACTTTTTATTCTTGTAAAATCTGGTTTTGACTTGTATATGGTTGTAAAGTACTCATCGATACAAGTTCATGTACTAGTGGCACGCTTAATTTGGACATTTGATTAGAAAGTTAGGGACCTGTGAAATTTTTCCAAGACAACGTTTATCATGTATCAATCTTTGTGTGTGTGCACAATGTCCATTGACATTGTGCCATGTGTAAAAAATTTGACCAATCCCGTGAGTGCATAGTGGCATCCACGAGTGCTTTTTGGTTGGTGGAGGGGTGTAAGAGAGGAGAGAAAAGGAGGAGAGAGAGAGGAGAGAATGAGGAGAGATGAGAGATAAACCGGCCACTGCTTGTTCACCACGTTCCAACCACCGTCGGCATACATGCACCGGACTAACACGTCGGAGACTATGAAACTGGCCAACCAACAAAGTTTCACAGCCAACAGGTTGGTGATGAATCGGGATTGTGGAGATTTTCGACGACGATGTTGTAGGCTTCAACGGTTGATTTCTCTCAAAATCGCACATCCATTTTTGACATTGCCCATACCACCATGTTACCCACCCTTCAATATACCTTTCCACCAACTTTCACTGCTAGTGGCCGTCAGACGCATTGTAGCTGGTGATGTTCACCAGTGACCACAGTGGCTTGGTAGAATTCTTGGTTTCGGTGAGTTTCTGACGATGCCACCCACCTATTCCCCCTATTTCGACCTCCCTAAACCCAAATCTGAGGTCCATTTCCTTTAAATTGCAATGGATCGGGAGATTTGAGGATGTTTAGTTCCAATCTTTCATGGTTAGATTCTGACAACCACCGGCCTAATCTATAAGAGGTAAGGCCCAATTCATAATTCTCGTGTTACAAGTTTCATTTTGGTATATACTGTGTATTTTGGACAACATTTATGTTAGCTCCCCAAGTTGTCCATGTATATCATATCCGATTAAAATATTATTTTAATCGGTATTATTGTTATTGATATTTTACGTACACATGTGAATCATGGGATCGATACCGTAGAGGATCTTGAATGATCCATGCATTTGAGGTGACTCTTTCAAAAATTATTTTGAGACCATAAAATTATACATTGTATGTTATTTAAAATGCTGAAAATATTATGTGTTTTAAAAGTTAAGAAATTGTTATTTAATTATATTGTACCATTTCATGTAATTTAAAAATATTTGTTATAAATAACATTGATTTTATGATTTCAGAGAAATTATTCATGCTTATTTTTTGTTGAATTTGTCATATCTCTATTTGCATAATAAAATGCACTTATTTGGATTTTTGAAAACTATTATGTGTTTAATATTAAAGAAAACTGCTATTTAAATTTATGATGTCAATTTATGTTGATTTAAATATATGTGTTGCATCAAATTTATATTTTGGTTTTAAAGAAATGATGGTTTTAAACTATTGTTAATTTTATGATGTATAATAAAATGTATCTATATGAATTTAATTATAAATGAATTTTATGCGGTTTTGAATGTTATTTTTGATATAAATTGATTTAAAGGATTTGAGAAAAATATTTTTTTTAATTATTATGCTAAAAAATATATTTATGTATTTAAATATTTATTAATTTTGTTTCATTGTGGTAAAAGTTGATGTATTTAAATTGATGGATTTATGAAGATGGTTTAAAAGGAAATGTTAATTTATGGGTTTGAAAAGATGTATTGAACCCATTGATAATTTATAAGATTTTGATACTTGTATGATTTATGATTTTATGGCTTTAGATACATCATACAGTATTGGTATTCTACGCTATATCTGTTTGTTAGTGCGTAAGTTTGTATGGTCATCTTGTGGGATGCCATGGACCTAAGGTTTGGCAAATATTACACAGTAAGCATTAATCATCTTCCTCCATAGCCAGGATGATTGTTATAAGTATTGGTGCTGTTGACATGCCAAGGCGACCGTTTGCAAGTTTCTCTCTTTAAGCTCCTATGAAAGTGGTACTTACAATACTGGATACCATTTGATACCACTAGTATATACTGTATTGCGTCAAGTAGTTTATAGATTCCTTTTTCAGAACAAAATGTTTTAAAATGTATTTAATTATGTTTTTATCATTTATTTTAAAGTGCTGTTTTAAAATGTATTTTACCATATTTTTATTATTTATTTTAAATTAATGTTTTAAAATATATTTTATCATGTTTTTATTATTTATATAAATTTGAGATTTTAACTTGAATTTTATTGTATTTTATTATTTATTTCAAATTGAGGTTTTAATTAATTAAAGTACTTCTTTTATTATTTCATTGATTTAAATAATCAAAATTTTATAAATTGAGGTTAAATTTGCTTTTATGTCAAATTTTTCTAGTACAAATTTCATTTACAATTTTATTTTACCTTACGATATTTATTCTAAATCTAATAATTTATTATTAAACTATTTCCAATGTTAATTTTAAATTTTAAATTATTTGTATTCCATTTGAATTTTATTTATTTATGGTTTTCCTTAATTTTTGGATTATAAAAATTATGGGTGTTGTGAAAATTGCTTTAAAATGGGAACCTTTCCAACTGAGTGAGATTGTGAGTGTTTTGAGAAAATTCTTATTTTCATTAAATCATTATTTTTAATTAATTAATTATTAATTTATTTATTATTAATCTCTTTTATTATTATTATTATTGTTATTATTAATTTATGTAGTAGTTGGAGTTACTCAGTGGGATGATTAGCATGTTATGTTTTCAAATCCATTCCTCCATGCCAAAGTTAGTAGACATTGACTATTCGAAGCGAGTTTGATGTCTTTGTTCGTTGCTGCACTCCAAGAAGCCTTTTTCTTTCCTTTTTCTCCCTACCTTGTAATATTTCTTTTTGTCTTTATATTGTACTAAATTGTAAACTTTATGATGCTCTATATATTATATTGGAATATTAATTATTTAATATTATGCCTACTCCCTATATTGTATTATTATGAAGTGCTGAAATTTATGGAAGCATTTGTGGTGAGTTGGGAGGAATAAGGTGGTACTTTTAGAAATGTGTTTTCTGTGCAGGAAATTTGTGGCTAATCAAACCCTTAGGGGAGATACTACTAAACTTTCCATTGAAAGGTTCAATGGGCTTTCTCTAGAGTCAGGCCTTGTCTATGGTTTCAATAAGGGATCTTGGATGGGTCATGACAAAAAGTAATAGTTTCATAACTATAATCCACTAATATCAGAACAAATAAACTATGCATAATATTAAATCCTATCATAAGAACCTTAGCATTCTAAGATATAGTAGAGCCAATGGATAAGGAGAAAACTATCATATGACCCTTGGTGTCTTGATGCATTGCAAAGCTAGGACCCTTCAACCAATCTCTATATCACGTGATAATAGCAGGGGGTTGATTAATATATATGTATAATTATAACTATATCCATTGTAACACCTTGCCTCCATTGGCGGACTATGATCCTCGGTGTCCCTGACGTGTTGGAGAGCTAAGACCCTTCAACCATCTCTACATCACATGATAGTAGTAGGGGGTTAAGTAATATATATATATATATATAAATATGTATAATCATAACTATATTCATTACAACATCTGCCTCCATTGGCAAACCTGTCGTTCTCTGCCAATATTATCCTTGATTTAGCTATCGCACTCCGTATGGGGTTCTTTTACTTAGAATTTTCTAAAAGGTTACCAATCCTCAAACTACTCTCGCTTGAGCACGTTTAACTATGAAGTTCTTTCAAACCTTAAAGTCAACTACTCTAAAAAGGCCAACTATCATTACATTTAAACCATCCCCTGATCTACATCGAGGCAATATGGGATTAGATACTAGGTGATACGAACCTAGGACGACCTGCTCCTAAACCCGTATTATATTAGCCCGGATCTTTAATTAAGTTCAAGTTCTAATGGAATTGACCTCAACCCCTAACCAACCTGTGGTTAGAAACCTTGGTATAATGTAGACGCCACAATAGGGGATGGAAAACCTATTGATAAGTCAAGCTAAAACAACCAATTCTCTAATGGTGTTTTAGGTGTTCTCAAAGAACAAAGAGATAATTAATCTCACATGTATTTTCTTAATCAAATCAAAGTTTCAAAGTTCCATTATTAATGAAAAATAAGCCTTTAAATAGGCTTTGAAAGAAACAAAAAAAACCCTAGGAAAAACCGGCCACTCAATGAAGAATTCTACCTTGGCCGAAACTTTCCTTTTCCTAATCTAATTTGGATTAATTAATTCCTTTATTTTGAATTAGGAATTAATTAATTTACAAAGAAAATAATAAAATAATAACTTTCCTAATCTTATTTGTCCAGAAAATAAATAAATAGAAACTAAAAATAATGGTAGTTTCCTAAAACAAAAAGTAGAATAAAATTAGGAAACTAAAATACTAGCTTTTTGACTACATTGACTTTGACCAATTCTTTGACTCAAGTGAGCTCCAAATCAGCTTCAATATGCTTTGTAGGATGCCAAATAAGCTTATTGTGAAGTTCCTCACGTTGCCTTTGCTTGGAAGTAAGAGAAAAGGCTAATACAGTAAAATACAGTAAAGCCCGCGAAGAATACAGCAAATCCGGCCTTTCCTTCTCCTTGTGCGCAAACCTCCTTGTTGGTTGGCTTTGAAGCTTCTTTGGCTGGTTTCTATGACTCATCCTCCATATAAATTAAACCCATAAAGATGGGGTTCCAATTCATACAACCCGGCCTCTTTATTGTCACCAAAAACGTCACCCGACCCCGTTTTGGCTTCTATTGCTTGTATGAGTAAAACAGGCCTTTGTTCTTTAGATATGGACAACCCCTCTTGACTATGACTTATTCCTTGTATGACGACAGCAAGATTGTCCTTGAACTTCTTGGCTTGGGCCCTAGTGATTGGCCCCACCTTCATTTGTAATGGGTCAGCACCCCAGCGGGTTGTTGGTCGAGCTGTCTCGGGTGGATTCGCATCATTCCCCTCCTCTTGAAAAGGATTTGTCCTCAAATCAAAATCATCACCTGCAGCAAAAGGAGATAAATCAGCAACATTAAAGGAAGCACTAACATTATACTCACCCGGTAGATCAAGCTTGTAAGCATTGTCGTTTATCCTCTCCAAAACTTGAAAAGGTCCATCACCCCTCGGCATGAGTTTTGATTTCCTTTGTTCGGGGAATCTTTCTTTCCTTAAATGCAGCCACACCCAATCTCCAGGTTCAAACACCATTGATTTTCGGCCTTGATTAGCCACCCTTGCATATTGCTCGGTCCTCCTCTCAATGTTTGCTCGGGTTTTCTCATGAATCTGCTTTACAAAATCAGCTTTTTGTTTTCCATCTAGATTAGCACGCTCACTTAAAGGCAAAGGTGTTAAATCTAATGGAGTCAAAGGATTAAAACCATAAACAATTCAAATGGAGTAAATTTAGTTGCTGAATGTAAAGACCTATTATATGCAAATTCAACATGTGGCAAACATTCTTCCCAAGTCCTTAAATTTCTACTAATTAATGCTCTCAATAATGTAGACAAGGTTCTATTTACTACTTCGGTTTGTCCATCAGTTTGTGGATGACAAGTAGTTGAAAATAAAAGCTTAGTACCTAATTTAGCCCACAATGTCTTCCAAAAATAGCTTAAGAACTTAGCATCCCTATCCGACACAATAGTTTTTGGCATTCCATGCAATCTCACAATTTCCTTGAAAAATAAATTAGCAATGTTGGATGCATCATCAGTTTTATTACATGCAATAAAATGTGCCATCTTAGAAAACCTATCTACTACAACAAATATTGAATCCTTACCTGTCCTTGACCTAGGCAACCCAAGAATAAAATCCATAGACAAATCTATCCAAGGATAGGTAGGAATCGGCAAAGGCTTATACAATCCATGCGGTTTCAATGTTGATTTTGTTTTTCGGCACTTCACACATCTTTCACAAATTCTCTCAACATCTCTCCTCATGTTAGGCCAATAAAAATGTTCTTGCAGCAAGGATAAAGTCTTTAAAATACCAAAATGACCCATTAAACCACCCCCATGTCCTTCCCGAACCAATAATTCCCTTATACTACAATTAGGCACACAAAGTTTGTTTTCCTTAAACAAATATCCCTCAAATATGTAAAATTTATTAAATCCATGTTTCAAACAGGTTCTAAAAATCTCTCCAAAGTCACTATCATGCTCAGAAAGTTCTTTCAATTGTTCAAATCCAAGCAATCTAGCATCTAAAGTAGAAAAGAGCACATACCTTCGGGATAATGCATCGGCAACCACATTTTCCTTACCTTTTTTGTAGCGGATCACATATGGAAATGTTTCAATAAACTCAATCCACTTAGCATGCCTTCGGTTGAGCTTTCCTTGACCCTTGATATGCTTCAAAGACTCATGATCCGTATGAATCACAAACTCCTTTGGCATAAGATAATGCTGCCACGTCTCCAAAGCCCTCACCAAAGCATACATCTCCTTGTCATAAGTCGAGTAGTTTAGGGCAGCTCCATTCAATTTTTCACTAAAGTAGGCTATGGGCCTTCCTTCTTGCATTAAAACAGCTCCAATACCTACACCCAAAGCATCACACTCAATTTCAAAAGTCTTAGAAAAATTTGGCAAAACTAACAAAGGTGCATTACACAATTTTTCTTTCAACAAATTAAAAGATTTTTCTTGTACTTCCCCCCATTTGAAGCCAACATTCTTCTTGACAACTTCATTCAATGATGCTGCTATGGTACTAAAATCCTTGACAAATCTTCGGTAAAAACTTGCCAAGCCATGAAAGCTCCTCACTTGGGTAATGGAAGTAGGAACCGGCCACTCTTGGATTGCCTTCACCTTAGCTTGATCAACTTTGATTCCTGCAGCACTTACTACAAAACCTAGAAACACAAGCTCTTCTTTGCAAAAGTCACATTTTTTAATGTTAGCAAATAATCTTTCCTTTCTAAGAACTTGCAAAACTTGCCTAAGTTGATCCACATGGTCATCTAAATTTCGGCTATATATTAAAATGTCATCAAAATAAACAACCACAAATTTACCAATAAATGGACGCATTACATGATTCATAAGCCTCATGAAAGTACTAGGTGCATTGGATAATCCAAAAGGCATAACTAACCATTCATACAGTCCATATTTAGTTTTGAATGCGGTTTTCCATTCATCACCTTCTTTCATCCTAATTTGGTAATAACCACTCCTAAGATCAATTTTTGTAAACATGCAAGCACCATGCAATTCATCAAGCATATCATCTAATCTAGGAATGGGATGTCTATATTTGATGGTAATATTATTTATAGCTCTACAATCAATACACATTCTCCAAGAACCATCCTTTTTAGGTACCAACAAAACAGGAACAGCACATGGACTTAAACTCTCACGAATATATCCTTTATCAAGCAAATCACTTACCTGTTTTTGCAGCTCCTTTGTTTCTTCGGGATTGCTCCTATAAGCTGGTCTATTTGGTATGGCAGCCCCTGGAACAAAATCAATTTGATGTTCTATCCCTCGAATAGGTGGTAGTCCACTTGGAATCTCACTTGGGAAGACATCTCCAAATTCCTTCAAAAGAGAAATCATTGAACTTGGCAATTCAAGTTCTTCAAAGTTAGTTTGATCATTAAAATAATTTTCTTTGTAAAGCATGACCAGCAAAGGTTTCTTACACTCAATAACCTTATTAATATCCCCTAAACTCAAATAAAAATTCTGGTTTTTCCTCTCTTTTCTTTCTTTTCTTTTTCTTCCCTCGGTTTGGCTCTCATTGGCGGAAATTTCCAGTTTTTTTATGCTCTCGGGTTTGCTCTCTTTTATCACCTCTCTCTCGGCTTTTTCTTGGTCTTTCCACTCAATATGAACCTTAGAAACCTTACCTTGGTCAGCAACCTCAATCTTACCTTCTTGAATGGATGGTGAAGCCGTTGGTGCCATGCTTGCTTTTTCTTTGAGCTTTTCGGCTTCTCTCCTTTGTTGCATTTGCAATTGGTCCTTGTAAACCTCTTTAGGAGATAATGGTTCCAGCTTGATCTTCTTCCCTTTAAACCTGAAAACAATACTATTTTCTCGACCAAAATGAGTAGCATCTTTATCAAATTGCCATGGTCTACCTAATAGTATATGTCCCGCAATCATAGGTACAATATCACATAAAACTACATCCTCATATCTACCTATATTAAATTTTACTTTGGCTTGTTTGTTTACTTTCATCTCACCACTATCATTAAGCCATTGTAATCTATAAGGTTCTGGATGTTTAATTGATTTCAAACCTAATTTATCAACTACAAGATTACTTATCACATTAGTACAACTCCCACTATCTATAATCATGCTACAAAATTTACCTTGTATTTCGCAGCGAGTGTGGAAGATGTTTTCTCTTTGTATCTGCTCTTCATCTTTGTAGACAGCAAGTACTCTTCTTGAAACCAAGCTCAACTCGGCCTTAGATGTATCTACAGGTTCGGTTTCATCTTCATTACAACCCTCCTCTTGCTCGATTTCAGCTCCACTTTCTTCACTTGCGGATTCCAGCTCACCATCACCCTTTAATACCATGATTCTTCTATTTGGGCATTGGCTGGATATGTGTCCTCTTCCTTGGCACTTAAAACAAATTATTTCTCTAGTTTTTTGAGGTTTAGGATCAGATTTTATCTCACCTCTAAGTGCTTGGATAGATTCGGTCTTGACCTCCCTTCTTGGCCGGTTGGTAGATTCTTCTCCTAATTTCGGCCTCAACTTGTTTTCATAAGTAGAATTGTTTTTTCAGCCACTTGAACTTGTCCTTTCACTGCTAGAAACTCCTCCAAACCGTGTACTAACACCCCTCCTCTTGAATTGGTTCTCAAGTTTAATGGCTACATGCAACATCTCCTCCAATTCCAAGTATTGTTGTAATTCAAGTTGGTTGGCAATGTCACAGTTTAACCATCCAAGAAATCTTGCCATTGTTGCCTCTCTATCCTCCCTCATGTTTAACCTCATCATTAACATCTCCATCTCTTTGTAATAATCCTCCACGGACCTACTTCCTTGAGACAAAGATTGAAGCCTTTGATGCAGCAACCTTTGGTAATGGGATGGCACAAACCGCTTCCTCATGACTCCTTTCATTTGTCGCCATGTTGTAATTAAGTCTTCACCAACCCTCCTTCGGGTGCTTTGCTCATTTATCCACCATTGGAGTGCATAATGGCCAAACTCCATTGCTGCCATCTTCACCTTCTTACCTTCCGAATAGTTGTGGCAGTCAAAAATCATCTCCATTTTCTCTTCCCACTCCAAATAAGCTTCAGGATCACTTTTACCCATAAAAGGTGGGATATTAACCTTGATATTTCCCAAATCTTCATCTGTATCCTCCCTCCTATATCTCCCACGGCCAGCTCTATCTTGGACAGCAAAGGTTTCGTCCATACCTTCCTCAAAGTCACCGTCCAATGGCTCCTCATCAAATTCCTCTCTCGGCCTCTCGCGACCTCCTCGTCCTCGGCCTCGTCCTCCATGGAATTCTTGCCTATTTCTTGTGTTCGGAATTCCTTGGGAAACTTCTAGCCTTCCCATCCTTTGATTCACATGCTCAACTTGAGCACTAACCCGCTGTATTGACTCCAAAACAGCTCTCATGTCCAATTGGTCTCCACTCCCGGTAGCTCGGGCATCGCCATGGAATGCTACGGATTCCTCCTCATTGATCCTTAAAGGTGGATCTCCTCTCCTCATTCTTGATTCTGTCATGTTAGTATAATAATGCAATAGAAATAAAATAGGACCTTACAAATTTCACTCCCTTATGTGTTTCACTCAAATGAAGACTCGACACTCGTGTTTGCACACTTGTTTCGGCTTTTTACCCTCTTTTAAGCTCACACACTCTTGCCTTTTTCCACTCAATGAATTATCTCAAAGTTCTAATTAAAACACCCACAAAACAGCAATTAGATCACTAATATATTTTAATTAAACTTATCAACAAAACAGTAGCAAAAAGTAGGCAATACCGAAAGAATCCAACAAATCCTAATTTTTCGGCTTTCTAGACAAGAAAACACAAAATAATGGAAAAACGTTGGAATTTTTTAAAACTGCACCAGATGGTAGTAGATTACAAGTTCAAGAATAAAATTCCAGGAAAAGAAATTCAAATACAAACAAGAATCAAATTGAACAAAAATATAAAATAGTTGTTGGTTGTTGTTCTTTGTAATTCAAGTTTTGTATCAAATCCTTTAACTGATTTTAATCCAAATAATTTAAGCACTCAAAATCCAATATCCAGCAGCAAAAATAATTTCCCAGCAATTCAAATATTGAATAAATAAACAAAAAACCAGCAGCTCCAACAAATTCCCAGCAAACAAATCAAACTCCAACAAGCCGAAATAATTTTTTTTTTTTTTTATCCGGCTTTGCCTCTTCTTTTTTTTTTTTTTTTTTTTTTTTTCACTCACAGGACATAAACAACTGCAGTAGCAAGAGTAAGTACCAAAATTTCAATTCCAAATCCAAAACAAACACCAAACCAGTGACCTCCAAATAAACAAAATGTGCAGTTTTTTTTTTTTTTTTAAATGTTGCTGCAAACTTCTTTTTTTTTTTTCTTGTTTTTTTTTTTTTTTGAATATATGAATGCAAATATTTAAGACTAAAACAGCAAATAAAAATCAACAAAAACCAAATTAACAAGAACAATGATAAAAGACAACCAACAAACTAGGAAACAAAAATACGATAAAACTAGGAAATCCTAATTCAACTAGGAATGAATTTTTTTTTTTTTTTTTAAGATGCTGAACGTGTATATGATGGATGCAACCTTAACCTAATGCTAAAATTGCAGAATAACACAAAAACAAATAAAGCAAATAAAGATAGATCAAACCTGAACAAAATTTAGCTCTGATACCAAATGATACGAACCTAGGACGACTTGCTCCTAAACCCGTATTATATTAGCCCGGATCTTTAATTAAGTTCAAGTTCTAATGGAATTGACCTCAACCCCTAACCAACCTGTGGTTAGAAACCTTGGTATAATGTAGACGCCTCAATAGGGGATGGAAAACCTATTGATAAGTCAAGCTAAAACAACCAATTCTCTAATGGTGTTTTAGGTGTTCTCAAAGAACAAAGAGATAATTAATCTCACATGTATTTTCTTAATCAAATCAAAGTTTCAAAGTTCCATTATTAATGAAAAATAAGCCTTTAAATAGGCTTTGAAAGAAACAAAATAAACCCTAAAAACCCTAGGAAAAACCGGCCACTCAATGAAGAATTCTACCTTGGCCGAAACTTTCCTTTTCCTAATCTAATTTGGATTAATTAATTCCTTTATTTTGAATTAGGAATTAATTAATTTACAAAGAAAATAATAAAATAATAACTTTCCTAATCTTATTTGTCCAGAAAATAAATAAATAGAAACTAAAAATAATGGTAGTTTCCTAAAACAAAAAGTAGAATAAAATTAGGAAACTAAAATACTAGCTTTTTGACTACATTGACTTTGACCAATTCTTTGACTCAAGTGAGCTCCAAATCAGCTTCAATATGCTTTGTAGGATGCCAAATAAGCTTACTGTGAAGTTCCTCACGTTGCCCTTGCCTGGAAGTAAGAGAAAAGGCTAATACAGTAAAATACAGTAAAGCCCGCGAAGAATACAGCAAATCCGGCCTTTCGTTCTCCTTGTGCGCAAACCTCCTTGTTGGTCGGCTTTGAAGCTGCTTTGACTGGTTTCTATGACTCATCCTCCATATAAATTAAACCCATAAAGATGGGGTTCCAATTCATACAACCCGGCCTCTTTATTGTCACCAAAAACGTCACCCGACCCCGTTTTGGCTTCTATTGCTTGTATGAGTAAAACAGGCCTTTGTTCTTTAGATATGGCCAACCCCTCTTGACTATGACTTATTCCTTGTATGAAGACAGCAAGATTGTCCTTGAACTTCTTGGCTTGGGCCCTAGTGATCGGCCCCACCTTCATTTGTAATAGGTCAGCACCCCAGCGGGTTGTTGGTCGAGCTATCTCGGGTGGATTCGCATCACTAGGTAGCTTGCCAGTACCACACAAGTGCTCGTACTGGTTGTCACAGCCCTCTCCTTTGGGGCCCAGCATCCTCGCAGGCACACTTTTGATTGGGTACAGGCTCTGATACCATTTGTAACACTCTACCTCTACTGGTAGACCTATAACTCTTTGTTGATATTATCCCCAATTTAGCCTCAAAGCTTTTTGAGAAGTCACTCATCTTTAGAGTACTCTCGCCTGAGCACACTTAACTTTAAAGTTCTCTTTAATCCTGAAGCCAACTGCTCTGTAAAGGCCTTGGTATTATGAGAGTGACTAGGTAGACTGCTAATGCCCCACACTCGCCCACACTGGTTGTCACACCATAACTAAATCCATATCTGTTTCTACGACCTTATCTTTGTTTGGCACATAGTATCACCAATCCATATCTCACATATATTCTATAATAAAAATATTGTTATTTCTTTGTATCCATATGCAAAAACTCAATGTAACCATCTGACATATCATATGTAAATCACATATAAATAAATTAAATAGAATAATTAAATTATAAGTATTATTTGGATGCCAAAAATATTGCCATGTAAAGTTATATAGCATTAATCAATCCAACTACCAAAACTTTTGAAATACCAAGATCCACAATTTCATCATGAGCATATTAAAATTTAAAACATTTAAAACTTGCTAAAAATCACATGAAATGATAAATTATATATATATATATGTTCAATATATAATTATATAACCAAAATTTTATATAAATTTCATAAAACTTCGAAAACCATGAACTATCAATTTAACATGCTCCCAAAAATATTTAAGAAAATAAATCTTCTCATAGGTACCACTAATTTCCATCCTATTCTGTTGTAAGGTCGTTTTCAATTTTAGTACGCGTACCTATAATATACTAAAATATTCTTTAGGCGTCGCAAATCAAACCCAAGATATTGGTGCAGACCAAATATCTTAAAATACTTATACAAATCTATCATTATGAAAATTAGACACTGAAGGCTATAATTTATTGCGAACCTTCAAGATCCCATAACCAAAATAGGTTTTTTGACCCAAGGTCCAATTTTATGATATTAACCTTCCATCGGGTCCCATTAACACCTAATTAACACTAATCTAACCTTAATTTTGTCCAATTGTGTCTAAACATAGTCAAATTTTATCCAATGTTTAACTAATTGACCCCAAGTATGAAAAAATATCATACGACATTCAAAATTCACAAAGTTTATATTAATGGAATGCCCAAGAGATGAGTAACATAGTGGTGTACTTACCCTGGTCCAATTTCACCGTCGGTGACTGGAAAATGCCTTCAAAGTATTGGACAAACTTAAGGTTGGTGGATCTCTCAAAAGTAGCTTTTTAGTCCTACAAAGCCACTTTTGGCTTCTCAAAGCTCCACCAAATGGGTCGTTCAAGACTCAACTAGAAAAAGCAATAGCAATTCAAAAAGAAAAAGAAAAAAATTGCCAAACACATTTTAGTTTCATAGAAGAATCTTTTATTCATCATTCAGGGGCCATTTTTAAAAAAACAAAAAGAATGGCCAAACAAGCCCTGAATCCCTATTGCTTTCTTGTGTTGATTTCTCGTTTGCCTATTTAATTGCATAGAATATGGAAAGGATTAATTTGACCGTGTAATTAATTTATGAGTTTTCCAAACAAATCAAAGCCAATAAAGAGAATAGAATAGACTCATAGGGTATCAATATTCATGTAACACCTCGACCCGAAAAAACTCTTTGAATTTAAATTTTTACCAAATTTGACTGGAGTTGACTGGTTGACGCTCTCATAGTTAACTTTTTGTTACGAGAGAAATTTTGGTTTGACTGATGCACCATGATGAAGTACGCATCGACTAAAGTTCATAGACTAATAGTATTCAAAAACAGAAGATGAGATTAGGAAGTTATGATCAGAACAATATACACCTCGGATTGATTAAGCGAGGTCGAGGTTGATTTGTATCTATATAAATTATGTCTTTGACTTCTATACCATCTTATAGTACTCATCGATATGTAGGACCTTTAATTTAGACCTATTGTTGAAAAGTTATGAATTTGTAAATTTGTACTTATTTTTCTAGAACTGCCTCTACGGGTAGTTTTTATCAAAAAGCATGTAAAGGTATTTTAAAGAAATATCCCCATGGGGCACCGCATGTCACCAACCTATAGGTGCCATGTGCCATATATCTTTTTTTTTTCTTTTCTCTCTTTCTCCTCTCGCACGAAAGCCTCTCTCTCTCTCCCTCTATCTCTCTTTTGCTCTCTCGGATTGGCCGCAATTGATCATTTTTTGACGACTAAATGTTGACACATGCTAGCCATTAGTAGAGCCCAGTCATTGGCGAGCTTGGCCTCCAAATTTTATGGTCAGCTGGCTAGCTATGTGCTCGGATTGGGCATTTGAAGCCGATGGCAATGGTTTTCCAAATTCCAATGATTTCACCATTTTCTGGCCATCCCAACCCGACCCATACCTTTATCCACTGTATTTTGGACCTTTTAATTCCAAATATGGGTCTTGTTCTTTCAAATTCTAAGTTGTTTGAGAGTTGCGTTGATTTGAAATTTGGCTTAAACTTTCCAGTTATTTTCTGGCCACCAAAAATGAGTTGGGATCATTTGAGCTAAGTATTCCTAATCCTTATCTTACAAGCTTTCATTTGGTAAATACATTGCTAATTTTGATTGAACATTTAAAATTTTACTATTTTGTAGCTAATTTCAGAAATTGATGTAAAAATCATTCTATGTTAGAAGTTCATCTTAGGAGAATCATTGCATATAGGTTTCTAGTGGCTAATAGGGGTTAATGAAATGCTCGATTTTATAAAATTGAGCGTAAATAGGAGAATCCCAAATTTTTAGGCAATAGCACATTTAGGATCACTATATGGCTATATTTCCTTGGAGTCCAACTTTGAGAGCCTGACGTAGTGAAAGTGAATTTTAAAATATTTAGTGTAGTTCGATGCCCTTGTAGAATGTATGTGATATCTAAAAGATATTTTTGGTATATGTTTGGCACCCCCACAGGACTTGCAATGGAACCTATAATAGAGTAAGGATGGACAAATGTTATTACTATGAGTGATATATTTTTTCTAAGTTTTATTTTAGAGTAAAATAAATATTTGTGTATATATATTTGTTTGTTATTAAATTTGGATTTAAAGGTGTTACTTAGCAAATCATTATTAATTGGGTATTTTATAAAATTTTAAAAGGGTCTGGATGCTTATGTTCAATTAAAATAATTTCATTTAATTTATTTATTGTTTTAATTACCGATCTATGTTTTTTTTTTTTTTTAACTTTAAGTTATTGGGTTGGTTAAAGAATTAAAAAGATATTAGTTTATATGGTCTATTTTTAAATGCTTTCATGCTTTAATTTTGACTATAATCTATGTTTGAATTGCGAAAGTGTTTATCATTAATTTTAGTTTTGGTACAACAATCATATTAATAACACATGTCTACTTATGGATATATATATGTGTGTGTGTGTGTGTATGTACATAACTAAGTAAATGTATATGACCTTGTAAAATATTTGTTTATTTACTTAATTAATTATACATTTATTTATTAACTCAAATATTGTTTCTAAAGAATTAAGAGTCATAAAACTATTTCATATTAAGACGATTTTATTGTGGTCTATTTTCTTAAAATTTTATATTTGGGTTTTCAATATTTTGTTATTGGTTATTAGATTTTGGGTAGCATTTAAATGTGTAAAATTATGTTTGATTTTATGGGTTTTGTAAGATTATTCTTTATGTTTAAATTTTATTATTTTATTATTTATTTATTTATTCATCTGTATATTTATTTATTTATTTAAAACGTTTATTTACAGTTTTAAATATAATTATGAGGGATCGATGTTTTTGTATTTGTATGTTTATATGTGACTAGTTGGTCTATAGATGCATCATATAGTATCGGTGTTTTTAATATACACGTGATCGATTAGCTTGCAGGTTATATGTAATCATCGTTTCTACATTGTGGTGAGCAAGGATAGATAAGTATTTTGCAGTGATGGTGTTAGCCACCCTTTCCATAGTCCACGGATGATAAATTAGATTTAGCCATCCTATAAGTACTAAGGTGAGCTAGGATAGGCATGTATTTTTACAGTGATGATATTAGCTACCTCCATTAGCTGTAAGATGGCAGGTTATTTAGCACCAGCTCTTTTGGAATGCTAAGGGGACCGCATTTAGGTTCTCTTCTTCTCTCTCTCCTTTCTATCAAATGGTATTTAAAATGCCAAACATTAGTTACTAGCATTGGTATATTGTATGATGCATTAAGTGCCCTTTCAATATATATATATGTAGATATTATATTATGTGTCAATGTACCAAACTACAAAAGGGCAACAACGTTGTTTGGCCCATAAAGAGTTTAATATTATATTTTTGCTGCTTATAGGATTAGCAGGTTGGATGCCCATTATGGCCAACCAACCTTGGCAATATTGGTATAGTATACGTATAGATAACCGATATCATGGAACCGTGCATTAGCATATCATATGGTACATCAGACATATTTTCATTATGAGTGTGTAGTTGAAGTAAATCATTTATCATTCTAGTTCTATTTTACTTAACTATTATTGTTGTTGCTGTAAGTTGCACGATTGTTGTGTTTGTTGGAATTGATGACTTTATGGATTTGGAAGTATGTGTGTAACATCATGAAGTAAGGAAAAGATTTGTACATTATTAGTAACAAAAATTTGTATCATCCTTTAGGTAGGTATAGGAGCCTTTGGATAGATGTATGAGCCTTTGGACAGGTGTATTATTATTAAAGCAGGTATATAAGCCATTGGGAAGGTGTATTAGCCTTCGGGCAAGTGAATGAGCCTTCGGGTAGGAGTATGAACCTTCAAGCAGGTGTATCAACCTTCGAGCAAGTATATGAGCCTTCAAGCAAGTGTATTAGCTTTTGGACAGGTTTATTAGCCTTCGAGCAAGTATAACAGTCTTTGGGCAAGTGTATGAGACTTCGGGTAGGAGTATGAGCCTTCAGATAAGTGTATCAACCTTTGGGCACATGTATGAGCCTTTCAGTAGGTGTATCAGCCTTAGGCAGGTGTATCAGCCTTCACGCAAGTGTATTAGCCTTTGAAAAATTATATGAGCCTTTATGCTTTGGACAGGTGTATAAACCTTTGGGTAGGTGTATAAGCCTTTGGACAGGTGTGCAAGCCTTCAGATAGGTGTAGTAGTCTTCGGATAGATGTATTAGCCTATGAGCAGATCACTTAAATCCTTTGAAAAATTGTATATATATATATATATTCCTATTTATGTATATGTATATAACAAAAATATGTATTTATGTTGGTTATGAATAGTGGTGATATTATTAGAATTAATGCCATGACTTAAGTTATTCACTAGTGGTGTGTAATTTATTTTATTTAAAGATATCCTACAATTTATTGGTTCTTAACGGTATAAATTTATATCTATATATTTCCTAGATGTGAAAAAATAGTATGTATTATTATTATTATCTTTTTATCTACATTTATGTATTTGGTATATTCACAAAGTGTTGAAAATTGTGAGATTATATTAAGTGAGAGGTGCGGACGGCCTTGAATTTACAGAAATACATATTTTCTGTGCTGAGTGAAAATTAGGGAGTGTCGGCACCATCCTGGTTTTAGGTAGGAAACTCTAGAGGGGTTCCGACGCATAAAAATGTATTTTTGATTTATCATTTATAGTTCTATATATATTCCTATGCTAGTGTTATTGAAATCCTATAAATTTTTGAAAACTTCTAGTAAAGATGGGAGAAATAAGGCAGATGTATATTTTTTGGAGTGAGTTTTCTATACGGGAAAAAATTTGGAGAAGTTAATTTTATAGGGGTGATGTTGCTATTTTTTGTAGAATTTTTCCTAGTCGGGGCCATCCTAGGATTCAGATAAGTAACACTGACAGGGTCCTGACAATTCAGCCCCAAGTCCCCCTACAAATAGATGATATCATCAACATAGATCATTAGCTGTATAAGGCTGTAGCTATGGGCCAAATTTCTATATTTAAAGAACACTATAAAGAGCGTCTTCATCATTTTTTGACTCGAGGTTGGAATTAGTCTTCCATATCCACTTCAAAAATAGATTATTATCACTTGAAAAAAAACCAAAATCAACCAAATTTGTTTTAAAGATACTCTCTAGCCAGCACCTAATAATACAAAAGAAGACATTGATTTTGAAACAAAGTTAGCCAACTTTGTGAAAAGGATCCTTGAGATGTGTCTGACATTGTTGACGCATAGGTTATTTTGGGGAAGTAGGTGTACTTGTAAAAGTTATGAACCATATGAATTATGGGTGTTGTCTGCATTTGTTTCACTTTTGACCTTGTATAGGCACTAGCTCAAATAGGTAGATGGTGGAAAAATAGTACAAACTAATTTTAGACTAGAATCAACTTAATAAGGTGCATTATTTAGAATATAAGAGCATTTATCCACAATAATTGACTAATCAAAACATTATAAAGTTCACACTTATCAACTAAGTATAGCAGTTGGACAATCAAATTTCATCTCGGACCACAAGATAATTTTAAACTAGATACAATAGAGTAATATCAAGTGTGGAATCAAAATGAAGGCATTCATAAACCCAAGCAAATTAAAGTAATACAAGACTACACAGACATTCCTCAACTCGAAGTCAACATTCATTACTTTAAATGAGTGAATTCTTCACATAAGGGAGTGGGAGGCCTGACTATTGGGTTAAATTTAATTACTCCCTAAAATTTGGACAATAGGGAAGCTACACCTAAACCGTTTAAATTACAAAACAGTTAGGATTATATATGTGGTCCAATGTAATTGAATTGTCTTGATCTAAATAAATTGCAGGTCCTATGTCAGGACCCACCCGGGATTTCTTACTAAAACCCTAGATGAGCCTTAATTGGGAAACCCTACTGAACCTTTCTATAAAAAATCCGATAGCATCTCCCCAAAGGAATGGACATACCCCAAAATTTCCTGCACAAATCACAAACTCCAATAATACAGCACATTATTCCTCTCACCTTTCTACAGGAGATTTCTGCAAATCTGCAGGACTTCAATAACAATAGCACAGGGACATTTTATCTCATCGTTTTGTTTTGTACTTTGGTGATACAAACCTATGTCGACTTACTCCTAAACCCATATTATATTAGCCCAAATCACAATTAAGTTCAGGTTCTAATGGTCACCTTAACCCCTAATCAATTGTGATTAGAAACTTTGGTATATGATGAAGAAGCCACAATAGGCAATGGATGTCCTATTAATAAGTCAAACTAAAACACTTGATCTTTATTAAGTGTTTTAGGTGTTCAAAGAGAACAAAGAGAATTATTCTTACAAATAATTTTGAATAATAATATAAGCTGCTGTTCTATTGAAAAATAAGTCCTTAAATAGGCTAAGGTTATAAAACAAAAAATCCTAAATCAACTATGGAAATTTCGGCCAACATGTATTAGGAAACAAAGGTGAGGCCGAATTTCCTAACATTTCCTAAGCTAATTTGGATTAATTAATTCCTTAATTTTAAAATAGAAATTAATTAATTTACAATCAAAATAATAAAATATCAACCTTCCTAAAGTAATTTGTCCAGCAATTAGATAAATAAAATCAAAATAAATGACTAATTTCGTAAAACAAAAGTCAAATTTCAGATTAGGAAACTAGTTGACTAGTTTTACAATTAAGCTGTCTTTGTCCAATCATCAGTTAGCTTAGGCTACAAATCAGCTCCCATATGCCATGTAGGATGCTGAATAGGGTTAATATTCGTTCCCATACATTGTCTTTGACTAGAATAAGGAAAACTTGCTTGATTTACAAGAAAGGTCAAAGCCAGCGCCAAAGCCATTCGTTTTCGGCTAGATTGAACTCCATGTGCAAATGATGTGTTTGAATGCTTGTGCTTCTTCCTTGACATGATTTCATGGCTCTTGGAGTGCTCAATCACATTCATAAGCGAAACAATTCATTCCTTACTTCTCGGGGTCCAAAAATGTACCAAAACAGCTTTCCTGGTCTATTTCCGCCTTCATAGCTTGAATGCATAAAACAGGCTTTGGATCTTCAAATATTGTCATGCCCTCTTGAGAATTAATAACACCTTGTATGAAGCTAACCAGGTTTTCCTTAAATCTCTTAGCTTGGACTATGTGATTAGCCCCATCTTCAATTGTACAGGATCAGCACCCCAGCAGATAGTTGGCTGTAAAGGTACAGGTGGATTCTCATCATTTGGGATTTATTGCGACAAGCTTGGAGGAGTTGATTTATTAGGAGGGAGGCCTTGAAGATATACTTGCATGTATCATTGTAAGGAACAACATCAATATTGATTAGGCTTAAAGATATTGTTTTTAGAGCCAGGAAGCCAATCACCCACTATCACGGTGTTAAAAAATGTCGGTAAAATTCCTTAAACTGGATTAAGATTCTCTATATGATTGAATGATTAGTTTCAGATATAGTGGAGTTTTGGATTATGGATGACAATTGGCATTTAGTTTTACTTATTCTACTGGGGAGGACAAAGTGCTCATTTGTTTCCTAGAAAAAAACCTACTCTTTGAATTTTAACCAAGGTTGACTTAGTGGACCATATATGGTTCTCAGGTTTTTGTATGGTCAAGAATTTTTTTTGACTAGTACACCATAATGTAAAGCTCATTGAAACCAGTTCTAAACTAGATAGCATGCCTAATTCTAAGTTACGGTTTTCATAAGTTTTGAGTATCAGTAATTTGTTGGTATCCAAACTAGTCTAAGTGTTTGTTGGTTAGTGATCTAATGGCCTATATATACATGGGGACACATGCCAAAGGTTAAACATGTTCAAAAATATTTAACATTTCCCCCAGTTCCCCTAAAAACTTGATCATCCCTCCCCACTGGTGACCCATTGCAACCCACCACCCCCCATTGGAAATCACTTCAATTAACACTTTTTCTCTTTGGAGTTTAAGCTATGCACACTTGATGGATAGAATACCCATGAAATTTATGTTGAAAAACCTAAAATTTCTTGTCAAAATTCTCACCTATGCATTAGGATCCATTGATTTCCGGTAATTCATCAAGTGTACACCTAGTTTATGTTTAAATTAATGTTTTTAATATGTGTGTATATATATATATATAAATTAGTTTTAAATTGCTTAATTTTTTGAATATAATATTTATTATATCATATTATTTTTACCTTAATTTTACTTACTTATTTTCAAAATGAATATTTTTGGATATTTATCTAAATAATATTTTGTTTCATTTTGATCCTGCTTAAATTTTATTTTATTGCATTTTATCCTGTTTTAGTTTATTTTCAATAATAATATTTAAATATTTGAGGATACAAAATTATGGGTTCTTGTAAAAAATGATTTTAAATAGGAAAACTTTTCAAATGGAGTGAATTAGTAAAGGTTTTGAGAGAGAATTATTTTTTAAATAATTACTTAAATTTCTTATATTTCCTTTACCATTATTAATCCTCTAGTTTCCTATTTACTTATTTATTTTTCATTATTTAATATTAATGTTAGAAATTAGAGTGGTGCCACTCACTAAAATAATTAGCATCTCATTAGTTTTTTTTTTTTTTTTTTCAACCCATTCCCCAAGGTCTAGGTAACTAGTGGATCGACCACCCAGCTACGAGTTCTTCTGACTACCTCTTTTTGTCACTGCACTTAATTAGAAATTCTTATTTCAATATCTTTATATTATTTTTATTATCATTACTCCTCCGTTTCTTAAAGTAATCCTTAAAATGCTCAGGTATTGAATTGTAGATTTGGTGGCCCTTATAAAGCTACATATTTATTAATTATTATTTTGTGATTTGTACCTTTATTTATGGAGTACTATAATCTTGTGTAATTTTGTAGTACGGGAGAAAGAATAAGGTGATTATACTATTTGAACAATGCTTTCTGTGCAAGGACATTTTGGGAAAGGTCCAATCCCAGGGACCCCTTAGTTAGGCCAACCTAAGATATTGGTAAAGAATTCTAGAAGAGTCTTGACATATTTTCTTATTTTCTTTTAATAAATAATTGCCATGTAAGCTTTCACCCTTTAAAGTATTTTATAATTTTATATATTTTTAGACAAATACCAACCAAATATTGGTTTCAAAAGTTATTTTCTGTCATTACTTTAAATACTTATATTTTTTTCTTAAATTTTTTTTATGTATTACTAATATCTAATGATTTGTTTCCCTATTTATATTTTCAATGAACAATATGATTTGTCACTGAAAATGTGATTTTCATTGGAAAAAACAAAAGGTGGAAATGATTTTCCACATTGATATATATATTTATATTTTTTTGAAATCGCTTTGGCTAGGGGTAGGCGTAAATCAACCAAACTGAACTGATTTGGTTTGGTTTAAATTTCATCCTATAATTGGTTTGGTTTAGGTTTGACTATTTTTAAAAATGAAGCAAATTGAACCTATACATATATAAATTTTTAAAAAAATAAAAAAAGATTTTTCAAATAAAAATGAGCCCATAATGAGGTAAGTTCCAAACCAACCAAGTTGAACTAAACCAAACTAAATAAATGATGGTTGGTTTGGTTTGGTTTGACTTTCCTAAGTGGTTCGATTTGGTTAAGTTGTTTTGCGAAAATTCAACCAAAAGCTGACTAAATTGAATTGATGTCCCTCTAAATTTTTTGCACATAACATTTTGGCCTTTGGTTAATCTTTTAGAGGCCAATGGATATGGTTGCTAAAGAGTTTTATAAATGTTAATGATTTTTTTTAATAATTTAAAGTGCTTTAGCAACTAAAACTTGGTTGTTGCTATTAAGTTTCACTAACCAATTTATTTGGTAGCTAAAGATCTTCCTCCTAACTTTTTCATTTTTTTTCTTAAAATTTTAAGACTATCTGTGACCAAGATATTGGTTGTCGATTGCTACTTTTACCAACCAAATTTTTATGGTTGCTAAAGTAGGAATGGCATTTTGCCCTGACCAATCTAATCCCCGCAGTGCACCTCCCCTAACGGGATACTTTTTCGCCAAAAAATAAGGTTTGTAGGGCGTGTTCAGGGCAAAGGTTTAAAACTCAAATCAGGGATGGCCCGGGGATGGAGAATAAGAATCCCGGCTCGGTATATCTATTTATTTATTTATAATTTTTTATAATTTCATTGTATTATTCTTTGTACATAAATAAAAGTATTTATTATTCTTTCTCTAGTTGTGACTAAATAATTTCATGTTCGCCAATAAAAATATTCAATGAGATTATAAAAATATTTATATTCAATGAAATTATAAACACTTTACAATAAATATTTAGTCACTTTCAAACATATTTTTACTATTGATACTTACCGCCGACATCACCTTGATGTATTTTATTGTATTTTAGTCAATTTATTTACATTTTATTCATAAAATTTTTTTTTATATAAATTTCTCAAAAAAAAATTATATCAGTTATAAAAAAAAAAATGTGGGAAAAACCGTCCCGTCTCGTTCCCGATTGGAAAATCCCCCTTCCTCACTCCAATCCTAAAGAAAAGGGAAAACCGCCGGGATAGGATGAAAAATTCCTCTCTAAAACAAGGACAGGATTTTAAAAACCGACCCTATCCCACCCCACCCTATTGACATTCCTATGCTAAAGCTACTCTAGTTATTATCTTACAATCTAATAATTTATTTTAAAAGTGGTCATTTATCAATGACCACTTATTTGGTTTTTAAAATCCTATATCAACAACCACTTATTTGGTTTTTAAAATCCTATATCAACAACCAAATTAGTTTGCTCGCACCAAATAATCCAATTATAATTTTTTATATTTTTATAATTTTAAAATAGTATTAGTAACCAAAAGTTGGTCTCCAATTCATAACGAAAATGTTTAATTCTTGTAAGAAATTTGGGTATTATTTCTAACATGAATCTTTAGCGATGATTATCCTGTTGATGTTTATAGTTGGCCAACTTTCTTCCACTATTAGCTACAGATTGTTTTCAGCAACCAACATTTGGTAGCTGATGCTTACTATCTGCTACCACATTTATTTTTGTAATGAGAGTCTGCTAGATCTTTTTGTAGAATATCTTATGTGGCTTTCCCCAAACAGAACTACTTTGGATATGCGGGAAGAAATCCAAACTTAAATGTCCTTACTTGAAATGATGAACGGAAGAAATCACCTATAGTAATATTCTTGTCATTTAGCTCACAACTCAATACCACCAGTGTAGATAATGGACATGCATGTATATATAAAAAAGTAAGGTAACATATGCAAAGAAAAATGGCCATGCAGAGTGGAGATACTGGTGTTCTATATGTATGGATAATTTCCCACTACTGGTTATAAGTATACTTAGTCAACTTAAGATGCTTATACTAGGTAACCATTTCATTAAAAATTTACTAAATATGGATTCAAAGGAGGGAATTGTTGAATAAAAGACAATAATGCCCTCTACACTAAGTTTTGGAAATTAATAAATGCCAACTTACATACATATCTAGCCAGAATGATATTTGTTAGCTACATTGAGAGTGTTAAGATTGTGTTGAGGTTGCTATGGGGATCCACTAGGCTTGCTTATTTCCCCTCAAGTCAAATGCAGTTAAATTCTGATATATAGGATATAATAATACCAAAAGTAAGTAGAAAAAGGGAAAATAAAAAGGAAATAGGCTAAGGTCATTGAAAATATATTTATCACAATATTATCTACCTTATAAAATAATAAGAAAAAGGCAAAAATGGATAATGAAATAATTTTGACATCAACTAATTAAAAAGAACTTCTGGTGAGAAAATTAAGGTCACCTTAGTACATTGTCATCAGTGTACTGTTCCTAAAGATGTTTTATGTTGAATAACCCCAAGTAACATTAACATCTTCCTCGATGTCCAACTCTTCATCAGTTTTATTGAAGAAGAGATCCTTTTTATCCCTGTGACTCGGCCAAATTCTTGATTCCGGCAAGTTTTTGACGACACCACTTGCTTATTCCCCCATTTTGACCTCCTTAAACCCAAATTCGAGGTCCATTTCCTCCAAATCGTAATGGATCAGGGGATTTGAGGACATTTAGCTTCGATCGTTCCCATTACATTTCGGCCACCACTAGCCCGATCTCCAAAAGGTAAGGCCTAATCTATAATCCTCGTGTTACAAGTTTCATTTTGGCATATAATTTGTGTATTTTGGACAATGTTTGTGTTAGCTCCCTGGGTACACATGTATATTATGCCTGATTAAAATATTATTTTAATCGATATTATGAGTTGTTGATATTTTAGGTATACATATGAATCGTGGGACCGATCCTTTAGAGGATCTTGAGTGATCCACGTATTTGGGACGAGTGATCTTTCTTTAAAAATTATTTTGGGTCGTAAAATTATATCTTGTATGTTATTTAAAATTCTAAAAATATTATATGTGTTTTAAAAGTTAAGAAATTGTTATTTAATTATATTGTGCCATTTCATATGATTTAAATATTTTTTTACGCATAAAATTGATTTTATGGTCTTAGAGAAATTATTCATGCTTATTTATTTTTGAATTTATCATATATCTATTTGCATAATGAAATGTACTTATTTGGATTTTTGAAAACTATTATATGTTTAATATTTAAGAAAAATTGCTATTTAAATTTATGATGTCAATTTATGTTGATTTAAGTAGATGTGTTGCATCAAATTTATATTTTGGTTTTAAAGAAATTATGGTTTTAAACTATTGTTAAATTATTGTTAATTTTATTGTTGAATTTATGATGTGTAATAAAATGTATCTATATGAATTGAATTAGATATGAATTTTATGTGGTTTTGAATGTTATTTTTGGTATAGATTGATTTAAAAGATTTGAAAAAAATATTTATTTTAAATTATTATGCTCAAAAATATATTTATGCATGTAAATATCTATAGATTTGGTTTCATTGTGGTAAAAATTGATGTATTTAAATTGATGGATTTATGAAGATAGTTTAAAAGGAAGTGTGGATTTATGGGTTTGAACAGATGTACCAAATCCATTGGTAATTTATAAGATTTCAATACTCATAACATTTATGATTTTATGGTTTTAGATGTACCATGTAGTACTGGTGTTCTGTACTGTATCTATTTGTTAGTGTGTAAGTTTGTATGGTTGTCCTGTGGGATACTATGGATCTGAGGATTGACAGGTATTATATAGTAAGCATCAGCTGCTCCCTTCCATGGCCAGGATAATCATTATAAGCATTGGTGCCATTGTGATGCTAAGATAACCTTTTGCAAGTTTCTTTTTTTAACCTCCTCGTGAGAAGGGTACTTAGGATGCTGGGTACCGTCTAGCACCACTAATATATAGTGTGGTGTGTCAAGTGGTTTCTAGATACGTTTTTCAAAACAAAATGTTTTAAAATTATTTAATTATGTTTTATCATTTATTTCAAAGTGATGTTTTAAAATGTGTTGTACCATATTTTTATTATTTATTTCAAATTGATGTTTTAAAATATATTTTATCATTTATTTTAAATTGATGTTTTACAATGCATTTTATCATATCTTAACCATTCACTTTAAATTGATGTTTTAAAATGCATTTTATCATGTATTTATTATTTATTTCAATTTGAGATTTTAACTTGAATTTTATTGTATTTTATTATCTATTTCAATTTGGGGTTTTAAATTAATTAAAATATTTCTTTTGTTATTTCATTGATTTAATTAATCAAAATTTTATAAATTATATATTGAGGTTAATGTTGCTTCTATGCCAATTTTTTCTAGTACAAATTTTATTTATGATTTTATTTTACCCTATGATATTTATTCTAAATCTAATAATTTACTCTTAAACTATCTCCAATGTTAATTTTAAATTCTAAATTATTTGTATTCTATTTGTATCTTATTTATTTATGGATTTCCTTGATTTTTGGGGTATAAAAGTAATGGGTTTTTATTAAAATTGTTTAAAAAAGGAGTCTTTCCAACTGAGTGAAATTGTAAGGGTTTTGTGAGAAAATTCTTATCTTCATTCAATCACTATTTTTAATTAGTTACTTAATTATTTATTATTAATCACTTTTATTATTATTATTAATTTACGTAGTTGGAGTCACTCACTGGGATGATTAGCATCTCACGTTTTTAAATCCGTTTTCCTAAGCCTGGGTTAGTAGACATTGACTGTCCGGGGCGAGTTCAACGTCTTTGTTCATTGCTGCACATCAATAATAAGCCTTTTTCTTTCCTTTTTCTTCCTAGCTTGTAATATTTCTTTCTATTTTTGTGTTGTATTAAATTTTATACTAAGTTATAAACACTACGATACTCTGTATATTGTATTGGACTATTATTTATTTAATATTATGCCTGGTCCATGTGTTGTATTATTATAAACTGCTAAAATTTATGGAAGCATTTGTAACAAGGTGGGAGGAATAAGGTGGTGCTTTTAGAAATGTGTTTTCTATGCAGGGAATTTGTGGCTTATCCAACCCTTACAGGAGATATTGTCAAATTTTCCATTAGAAGGTTCGATGGGGTTTCCTTAGAATCAGGATTTGTCTAGGATTCTGGCAAAGGATCTTGGATGGATACTAATAGAGTGGTATTAGAGCTTTAGGTTTCTGTATCCTTCCGAGACTGTGCATTGTTGTACGTCCTATCCACAAGTTATTCTTTCTGTATCCTTCCGAGATTGTGAATTGTTGTACGTCCCATCCACAAGTTATTCTTTGTTTTTACCTTGTTAAATTGTCCTTCCTTTGCTCAAGAGAATTTATTTCCTGAGTTGGGATAACTCTAATCTCCTAGGATATCAATTAGAGTTTGCCACCCATGCAGGAGATTTCCTATGACCTAGTCAGACGGTCAAGGGTTGTCTCTGCTGTATTGAAGATCAGGTGATGGAAACAGACCTGATTCGATTGGATCTTGATGGGTTTGATGTGATCTTAGGCATGGATTGGTTAGTTGTGAATCATGTCTCTGTGGACTAATACAATAAAGAAGTGACATTTAGGCAAACATGTCTACTCGAAGCATTTTCAAGGGCATTTAGCTCATGTGGTTGATACCCGAGTAGGTAGTGTAAGGTTGGAAGATGTGCCCGTAGTGAGGGATTTTCTGGATGTGTTCCTGACTAGTTGTCTAGTTTACCATTAGAGAGAGAGGGAGAGTGGCGTTGCCATCGAATTGGTTTTGAACACTGACCTATTTACCAACATATTGTATGGCTCTAGTAGAGTTAAGGAAGCTAAAGGTTTAGCTGCAAGGTCTGGTGAACAAGGTTTTCATCAAACCAAGCATGTCACCTTGGGAAGTACTCATCCTATTTGTAAAGAAAAAAGATAGTAGCTTGAGATTATGCATTGACTATATGTAACCTAGCAAGGCGATCATCGATCGACTCACCAAGTTAGCTCACTTCTTGCTTGCGTAAGAGTGATTTTCACAAGAGAAATTGGTCAAGCTATTCGTGAAGCATATCGTGAGTCTACATGGAGTACTGGTCACCATCATATCTGATCGAGATCAGCAGATGTGATGGGAGCAAGGCTCAACTACAGTACTGCCTTTCATCCGCATATTGATAGGCAAGCAAAGTGTACCATTCAGACCTTGAAAGATAGGCTAAGATCATACATCATGCAATTTCGAGGGAAATTAGATGAACAATTGCTGCTGGTAGAGTTTGCTTACAAAAATATCTACTAAGCGAGCATCAGAATGTGCCCATATGAGGCCCTATATCGAGGACAATTCTGGACCCGAATGTGTTAGAGTGAAGTGGGTGTGTAGAAGCTCCTTATGATAAACAACGTGATTGGGTTAGAATATCTACGGATGACTATGGACAAGGTGAAAGTCATCCAAGAAATGTTGAAAGTTGTTCAGGACCGATAGAAGAGTTATGTCGATGTGTATAGAAAGGATCTTGAATTTGAAGTACGTAATTTGGTTTTCTTAAAGCTTTTTCCGTGGAAAGGATTTGTGCACTTTGACTGACGAGGGAAGCTAAGTCTTCATTACATAGGTCCCTAAAGATAATCGAGAGAATTGGCTCTATGGTGTACGGATTAGCACTAATGGAGGAGTTAGCACGAGTACACAACATGTTTCACGTTTCGATGCTATGCAAGTACATTGCAAACCTATCGCACATACTTGAGACTCCTGACATAGAGTAGAGATAAGACCTATCATATATGGAGCACCCAGTATAGATCTTAGATCGCGAGGAACAAGGATTGCACATTAAGACTATCCTTCAGTTAAAGTCCTGTGGCAAAATCACTTAGTTTAGGAGGTGACATGGAAGCCTAAGGAGCAGATGCATGACTAGTATCCCTACCTATTTTACTGATGCGCCAAATTTCAAGGACCAAATTTTTATATAAGGGGTAGATTGTAACAACTCGTCCCGAAGTACACCAAAATTTTTCTCATATTGACCGAGTTTTATTGAATTGACTAACGTTGATCAAGTGGGGCCCACATTGACTTTTTATTTTAGATGGAGTTTTATATTGACTGAGGCACCATTGTGAAGTATGTATCGACCTAAGTTTAAGGGCTTGTAGCGTGTCAAAAATGGAACTATAGTTTGAAAGTTATGAGAGAAACAAATTGAGGTCCACACTGTTTGAGTAGTATAGTGTTTAACTTTTTATTCTTGTAAAATCTGGTTTTGACTTGTATATGGTTGTAAAGTACTCATCGATACAAGTTCATGTACTAGTGGCACGCTTAATTTGGACATTTGATTAGAAAGTTAGGGACCTGTGAAATTTTTCCAAGACAACGTTTATCATGTATCAATCTTTGTGTGTGTGCACAATGTCCATTGACATTGTGCCATGTGTAAAAAATTTGACCAATCCCGTGAGTGCATAGTGGCATCCACGGGTGCTTTTTGGTTGGTGGAGGGGTGTAAGAGAGGAGAGAAAAGGAGGAGAGAGAGAGGAGAGAATGAGGAGAGATGAGAGATAAACCGGCCACTGCTTGTTCACCACGTTCCAACCACCGTCGGCATACATGCACCGGACTAACACGTCGGAGACTATGAAACTGGCCAACCAACAAAGTTTCACAGCCAACAGGTTGGTGATGAATCGGGATTGTGGAGATTTTCGACGACGATGTTGTAGGCTTCAACGGTTGATTTCTCTCAAAATCGCACATCCATTTTTGACATTGCCCATACCACCATGTTACCCACCCTTCAATATACCTTTCCACCAACTTTCACTGCTAGTGGCCGTCAGACGCATTGTAGCTGGTGATGTTCACCAGTGACCACAGTGGCTTGGTAGAATTCTTGGTTTCGGTGAGTTTCTGACGATGCCACCCACCTATTCCCCCTATTTCGACCTCCCTAAACCCAAATCTGAGGTCCATTTCCTTTAAATTGCAATGGATCGGGAGATTTGAGGATGTTTAGTTCCAATCTTTCATGGTTAGATTCTGACAACCACCGGCCTAATCTATAAGAGGTAAGGCCCAATTCATAATTCTCGTGTTACAAGTTTCATTTTGGTATATACTGTGTATTTTGGACAACATTTATGTTAGCTCCCCAAGTTGTCCATGTATATCATATCCGATTAAAATATTATTTTAATCGGTATTATTGTTATTGATATTTTACGTACACATGTGAATCATGGGATCGATACCGTAGAGGATCTTGAATGATCCATGCATTTGAGGTGACTCTTTCAAAAATTATTTTGAGACCATAAAATTATACATTGTATGTTATTTAAAATGCTGAAAATATTATGTGTTTTAAAAGTTAAGAAATTGTTATTTAATTATATTGTACCATTTCATGTAATTTAAAAATATTTGTTATAAATAACATTGATTTTATGATTTCAGAGAAATTATTCATGCTTATTTTTTGTTGAATTTGTCATATCTCTATTTGCATAATAAAATGCACTTATTTGGATTTTTGAAAACTATTATGTGTTTAATATTAAAGAAAACTGCTATTTAAATTTATGATGTCAATTTATGTTGATTTAAATATATGTGTTGCATCAAATTTATATTTTGGTTTTAAAGAAATGATGGTTTTAAACTATTGTTAATTTTATTGTTGAATTTATGATGTATAATAAAATGTATCTATATGAATTTAATTATAAATGAATTTTATGCGGTTTTGAATGTTATTTTTGATATAAATTGATTTAAAGGATTTGAGAAAAATATTTTTTTTAATTATTATGCTAAAAAATATATTTATGTATTTAAATATTTATTAATTTTGTTTCATTGTGGTAAAAGTTGATGTATTTAAATTGATGGATTTATGAAGATGGTTTAAAAGGAAATGTTAATTTATGGGTTTGAAAAGATGTATTGAACCCATTGATAATTTATAAGATTTTGATACTTGTATGATTTATGATTTTATGGCTTTAGATACATCATACAGTATTGGTATTCTACGCTATATCTGTTTGTTAGTGCGTAAGTTTGTATGGTCATCTTGTGGGATGCCATGGACCTAAGGTTTGGCAAATATTACACAGTAAGCATTAATCATCTTCCTCCATAGCCAGGATGATTGTTATAAGTATTGGTGCTGTTGACATGCCAAGGCGACCGTTTGCAAGTTTCTCTCTTTAAGCTCCTATGAAAGTGGTACTTACAATACTGGATACCATTTGATACCACTAGTATATACTGTATTGCGTCAAGTAGTTTATAGATTCCTTTTTCAGAACAAAATGTTTTAAAATGTATTTAATTATGTTTTTATCATTTATTTTAAAGTGCTGTTTTAAAATGTATTTTACCATATTTTTATTATTTATTTTAAATTAATGTTTTAAAATATATTTTATCATGTTTTTATTATTTATATAAATTTGAGATTTTAACTTGAATTTTATTGTATTTTATTATCCATTTCAAATTGAGGTTTTAATTAATTAAAGTACTTCTTTTATTATTTCATTGATTTAAATAATCAAAATTTTATAAATTGAGGTTAAATTTGCTTTTATGTCAAATTTTTCTAGTACAAATTTCATTTACAATTTTATTTTACCTTACGATATTTATTCTAAATCTAATAATTTATTATTAAACTATTTCCAATGTTAATTTTAAATTTTAAATTATTTGTATTCCATTTGAATTTTATTTATTTATGGTTTTCCTTAATTTTTGGATTATAAAAATTATGGGTGTTGTGAAAATTGCTTTAAAATGGGAACCTTTCCAACTGAGTGAGATTGTGAGTGTTTTGAGAAAATTCTTATTTTCATTAAATCATTATTTTTAATTAATTAATTATTAATTTATTTATTATTAATCTCTTTTATTATTATTATTATTGTTATTATTAATTTATGTAGTAGTTGGAGTTACTCAGTGGGATGATTAGCATGTTATGTTTTCAAATCCACTCCTCCATGCCAAAGTTAGTAGACGTTGACTATTCGAAGCGAGTTTGATGTCTTTGTTCGTTGCTGCACTCCAAGAAGCCTTTTTCTTTCCTTTTTCTCCCTACCTTGTAATATTTCTTTTTGTCTTTATATTGTACTAAATTGTAAACTTTATGATGCTCTATATATTATATTGGAATATTAATTATTTAATATTATGCCTACTCCCTATATTGTATTATTATGAAGTGCTGAAATTTATGGAAGCATTTGTGGTGAGTTGGGAGGAATAAGGTGGTACTTTTAGAAATGTGTTTTTTGTGCAGGAAATTTGTGGCTAATCAAACCCTTAGGGGAGATACTACTAAACTTTCCATTGAAAGGTTCAATGGGCTTTCTCTAGAGTCAGGCCTTGTCTATGGTTTCAATAAGGGATCTTGGATGGGTCATGACAAAAAGTAATAGTTTCATAACTATAATCCACTAATATCAGAACAAATAAACTATGCATAATATTAAATCCTATCATAAGAACCTTAGCATTCTAAGATATAGTAGAGCCAATGGATAAGGAGAAAACTATCATATGACCCTTGGTGTCTTGATGCATTGCAAAGCTAGGACCCTTCAACCAATCTCTATATCACGTGATAATAGCAGGGGGTTGATTAATATATATGTATAATTATAACTATATCCATTGTAACACCTTGCCTCCATTGGCGGACTATGATCCTCGGTGTCCCTGACGTGTTGGAGAGCTAAGACCCTTCAACCATCTCTACATCACATGATAGTAGTAGGGGGTTAAGTAATATATATATATATATAAATATGTATAATCATAACTATATTCATTACAACATCTGCCTCCATTGGCAAACCTGTCGTTCTCTGCCAATATTATCCTTGATTTAGCTATCGCACTCCGTATGGGGTTCTTTTACTTAGAATTTTCTAAAAGGTCACCAATCCTTAAACTACTCTCGCTTGAGCACGTTTAACTATGAAGTTCTTTCAAACCTTAAAGTCAACTACTCTAAAAAGGCCAACTATCATTACATTTAAACCATCCCCTGATCTACATCGAGGCAATATGGGATTAGATACTAGGTGATACGAACCTAGGACGACCTGCTCCTAAACCCGTATTATATTAGCCCGGATCTTTAATTAAGTTCAAGTTCTAATGGAATTGACCTCAACCCCTAACCAACCTGTGGTTAGAAACCTTGGTATAATGTAGATGCCACAATAGGGGATGGAAAACCTATTGATAAGTCAAGCTAAAACAACCAATACTCTAATGGTGTTTTAGGTGTTCTCAAAGAACAAAGAGATAATTAATCTCACATGTATTTTCTTAATCAAATCAAAGTTTCAAAGTTCCATTATTAATGAAAAATAAGCCTTTAAATAGGCTTTGAAAGAAACAAAAAAAACCCTAGGAAAAACCGGCCACTCAATGAAGAATTCTACCTTGGCCGAAACTTTCCTTTTCCTAATCTAAGTTGGATTAATTAATTCCTTTATTTTGAATTAGGAATTAATTAATTTACAAAGAAAATAATAAAATAATAACTTTCCTAATCTTATTTGTCCAGAAAATAAATAAATAGAAACTAAAAATAATGGTAGTTTCCTAAAACAAAAAGTAGAATAAAATTAGGAAACTAAAATACTAGCTTTTTGACTACATTGACTTTGACCAATTCTTTGACTCAAGTGAGCTCCAAATCAGCTTCAATATGCTTTGTAGGATGCCAAATAAGCTTATTGTGAAGTTCGTCACGTTGCCCTTGCTTGGAAGTAAGAGAAAAGGCTAATACAGTAAAATACAGTAAAGCCCACGAAGAATACAGCAAATCCGGCCTTTCCTTCTCCTTGTGCGCAAACCTCCTTGTTGGTCGGCTTTGAAGCTTCTTTGGCTGGTTTCTATGACTCATCCTCCATATAAATTAAACCCATAAAGATGGGGTTCCAATTTATACAACCCGGCCTCTTTATTGTCACCAAAAACGTCACCCGACCCCGTTTTGGCTTCTATTGCTTGTATGAGTAAAACAGGCCTTTGTTCTTTAGATATGGACAACCCCTCTTGACTATGACTTATTCCTTGTATGAAGACAGCAAGATTGTCCTTGAACATCTTGGCTTGGGCCCTAGTGATCGGCCCCACCTTCATTTGTAATGGGTCAGCACCCCAGCGGGTTGTTGGTCGAGCTGTCTCGGGTGGATTCGCATCATTCCCCTCCTCTTGAAAAGGATTTGTCCTCAAATCAAAATCATCACCTGCAGCAAAAGGAGATAAATCAGCAACATTAAAGGAAGCACTAACATTATACTCACCCGGTAGATCAAGCTTGTAAGCATTGTCGTTTATCCTCTCCAAAACTTGAAAAGGTCCATCACCCCTCGGCATGAGTTTTGATTTCCTTTGTTCGGGGAATCTTTCTTTCCTTAAATGCAGCCACACCCAATCTCCAGGTTCAAACACCATTGATTTTCAGCCTTGATTAGCCACCCTTGCATATTGCTCGGTCCTCCTCTCAATGTTTGCTCGGGTTTTCTCATGAATCTGCTTTACAAAATCAGCTTTTTGTTTTCCATCTAGATTAGCACGCTCACTTAAAGGCAAAGGTGTTAAATCTAATGGAGTCAAAGGATTAAAACCATAAACAATTTCAAATGGAGTAAATTTAGTTGCTGAATGTAAAGACCTATTATATGCAAATTCAACATGTGGCAAACATTCTTCCCAAGTCCTTAAATTTCTACTAATTAATGCTCTCAATAATGCAGACAAGGTTCTATTTACTACTTCGGTTTGTCCATCAGTTTGTGGATGACAAGTAGTTGAAAATAAAAGCTTAGTACCTAATTTAGCCCACAATGTCTTCCAAAAATAGCTTAAGAACTTAGCATCCCTATCCGACACAATAGTTTTTGGCATTCCATGCAATCTCACAATTTCCTTGAAAAATAAATTAGCAATGTTGTATGCATCATCAGTTTTATTACATGCAATAAAATGTGCCATCTTAGAAAACCTATCTACTACAACAAATATTGAATCCTTACCTATCCTTGACCTAGGCAACCCAAGAATAAAATCCATAGACAAATCTATCCAAGGATAGGTAGGAATCGGCAAAGGCTTATACAATCCATGCGGTTTCAATGTTGATTTTGTTTTTCGGCACTTCACACATCTTTCACAAATTCTCTCAACATCTCTCCTCATGTTAGGCCAATAAAAATGTTCTTGCAGCAAGGATAAAGTCTTTAAAATACCAAAATGACCCATTAAACCACCCCCATGTCCTTCCCGAACCAATAATTCCCTTATACTACAATTAGGCACACAAAGTTTGTTTTCCTTAAACAAATATCCCTCAAATATGTAAAATTTATTAAATCCATGTTTCAAACAGGTTCTAAAAATCTCTCCAAAGTCACTATCATGCTCATAAAGTTCTTTCAATTGTTCAAATCCAAGCAATCTAGCATCTAAAGTAGAAAAGAGCACATACCTTCGGGATAATGCATCGGCAACCACATTTTCCTTACCTTTTTTGTAGCGGATCACATATGGAAATGTTTCAATAAACTCAATCCACTTAGCATGCCTTCGGTTGAGCTTTCCTTGACCCTTGATATGCTTCAAAGACTCATGATCCGTATGAATCACAAACTCCTTTGGCATAAGATAATGCTGCCACGTCTCCAAAGCCCTCACCAAAGCATACATCTCCTTGTCATAAGTCGGGTAGTTTAGGGAAGCTCCATTCAATTTTTCACTAAAGTAGGCTATGGGCCTTCCTTCTTGCATTAAAACAGCTCCAATACCTACACCCAAAGCATCACACTCAATTTCAAAAGTCTTAGAAAAATTTGGCAAAACTAACAAAGGTGCATTACACAATTTTTCTTTCAACAAATTAAAAGATTTTTCTTGTACTTCCCCCCATTTGAAGCCAACATTCTTCTTGACAACTTCATTCAATGGTGCTGCTATGGTACTAAAATCCTTGACAAATCTTCGGTAAAAACTTGCCAAGCCATGAAAGCTCCTCACTTGGGTAATGGAAGTAGGAACCGACCACTCTTGGATTGCCTTCACCTTAGCTTGATCAACTTTGATTCCTGCAGCACTTACTACAAAACCTAGAAACACAAGCTCTTCTTTGCAAAAGTCACATTTTTTAATGTTAGCAAATAATCTTTCCTTTCTAAGAACTTGCAAAACTTGCCTAAGTTGATCCACATGGTCATCTAAATTTCGGCTATATATTAAAATGTCATCAAAATAAACAACCACAAATTTACCAATAAATGGACGCATTACATGATTCATAAGCCTCATGAAAGTACTAGGTGCATTGGATAATCCAAAAGGCATAACTAACCATTCATACAGTCCATATTTAGTTTTGAATGCGGTTTTCCATTCATCACCTTCTTTCATCCTAATTTGGTGATAACCACTCCTAAGATCAATTTTTGTAAACATGCAAGCACCATGCAATTCATCAAGCATATCATCTAATCTAGGAATGGGATGTCTATATTTGATGGTAATATTATTTATAGCTCTACAATCAACACACATTCTCCAAGAACCATCCTTTTTAGGTACCAACAAAACAGGAACAGCACATGGACTTAAACTCTCACGAATATATCCTTTATCAAGCAAATCACTTACCTGTTTTTGCAGCTCCTTTGTTTCTTCGGGATTGCTCCTATAAGCTGGTCTATTTGGTATGGCAGCCCCTGGAACAAAATCAATTTGATGTTCTATCCCTCGAATAGGTGGTAGTCCACTTGGAATCTCACTTGGGAAGACATCTCCAAATTCCTTCAAAAGAGAAATCATTGAACTTGGCAATTCAAGTTCTTCAAAGTTAGTTTGATCATTAAAATAATTTTCTTTGTAAAGCATGACCAGCAAAGGTTTCTTACACTCAATAACCTTATTAATATCCCCTAAACTCAAATAAAAATTCTGGTTTTTCCTCTCTTTTCTTTCTTTCCTTTTTCTTCCCTCGGTTTGGCTCTCATTGGCGGAAATTTCCAGTTTATTTATGCTCTCGGGTTTGCTCTCTTTTCTCACCTCTCTCTCGGCTTTTTCTTGGTCTTTCCACTCAATATGAACCTTAGAAACCTTACCTTGGTCAGCAACCTCAATCTTACCTTCTTGAATGGATGGTGAAGCCGTTGGTGCCATGCTTGCTTTTTCCTTGAGCTTTTCGGCTTCTCTCCTTTGTTGCATTTGCAATTGGTCCTTGTAAACCTCTTTAGGAGATAATGGTTCCAGCTTGATCTTCTTCCCTTTAAACCTGAAAACAATACTATTTTCTCGACCAAAATGAGTAGCATCTTTATCAAATTGCCATGGTCTACCTAATAGTATATGTCCCGCAATCATAGGTACAATATCACATAAAACTACATCCTCATATCTACCTATATTAAATTTTACTTTGGCTTGTTTGTTTACTTTCATCTTACCACTATCATTAAGCCATTGTAATCTATAAGGTTCTGGATGTTTAATTGTTTTCAAACCTAATTTATCAACTACAAGATTACTTATCACATTAGTACAACTCCCACTATCTATAATCATGCTACAAATTTTACCTTGTATTTCGCAGCGAGTGTGGAAGATGTTCTCTCTTTGTATCTGCTCTTCATCTTTGTAGACAGCAAGTACTCTTCTTGAAACCAAGCTCAACTCGGCCTTAGATGTATCTACAGGTTCGGTTTCATCTTCATTACAACCCTCCTCTTGCTCGATTTCAGCTCCACTTTCTTCACTTGCGGATTCCAGCTCACCATCACCCTTTAATACCATGATTCTTCTATTTGGGCATTGGCTGGATATGTGTCCTCTTCCTTGGCACTTAAAACAAATTATTTCTCTAGATTTTTGAGGTTTAGGATCAGATTTTATCTCACCTCTAAGTGCTTGGATAGATTCAGTCTTGACCTCCCTTCTTGGCCGGTTGGTAGATTCTTCTCCTAATTTCGGCCTCAACTTGTTTTCATAAGTAGAATTGTTTTTCCAGCCACTTGAACTTGTCCTTCCACTGCTAGAAACTCCTCCAAACCGTGTACTAACACCCCTCCTCTTGAATTGGTTCTCAAGTTTAATGGCTACATGCAACATCTCCTCCAATTCCAAGTATTGTTGTAATTCAAGTTGGTTGGCAATGTCACGGTTTAACC
The DNA here is from genome assembly GCF_031755915.1 of Ziziphus jujuba. NCBI lineage: Eukaryota > Viridiplantae > Streptophyta > Magnoliopsida > Rosales > Rhamnaceae > Ziziphus > Ziziphus jujuba. The sequence continues at coordinate 3,732,125 of NC_083381.1, read as the reverse complement.
ATCCAAGAAATCTTGCCATTGTTGCCTCTCTATCCTCCCTCATGTTTAACCTCATCATTAACATCTCCATCTCTTTGTAATAATCCTCCACGGACCTACTTCCTTGAGACAAAGATTGAAGCCTTTGATGCAGCAACCTTTGGTAATGGGATGGCACAAACCGCTTCCTCATGACTCCTTTCATTTGTCGCCATGTTGTAATTAAGTCTTCACCAACCCTCCTTCGGGTGCTTTGCTCATTTATCCACCATTGGAGTGCATAATGGCCAAACTCCATTGCTGCCATCTTCACCTTCTTACCTTCCGAATAGTTGTGGCAGTCAAAAATCATCTCCATTTTCTCTTCCCACTCCAAATAAGCTTCAGGATCACTTTTACCCATAAAAGGTGGGATATTAACCTTGATATTTCCCAAATCTTCATCTGTATCCTCCCTCCTATATCTCCCACGGCCAGCTCTATCTTGGACAGCAAAGGTTTCGTCCATACCTTCCTCAAAGTCACCGTCCAATGGCTCCTCATCAAATTCCTCTCTCGGCCTCTCGCGACCTCCTCGTCCTCCATGGAATTCTTGCCTATTTCTTGTGTTCGGAATTCCTTGGGAAACTTCTAGCCTTCCCATCCTTTGATTCACATGCTCAACTTGAGCACTAACCCGCTGTATTGACTCCAAAACAGCTCTCATGTCCAATTGGTCTCCACTCCCGGTAGCTCGGGCATCGCCATGGAATGCTACGGATTGCTCCTCATTGATCCTTAAAGGTGGATCTCCTCTCCTCATTCTTGATTCTGTCATGTTAGTATAATAATGCAATAGAAATAAAATAGGACCTTACAAATTTCACTCCCTTATGTGTTTCACTCAAATGAAGACTCGACACTCGTGTTTGCACACTTGTTTCGGCTTTTTACCCTCTTTTAAGCTCACACACTCTTGCCTTTTTCCACTCAATGAATTATCTCAAAGTTCTAATTAAAACACCCACAAAACAGCAATTAGATCACTAATATGTTTTAATTAAACTTATCAACAAAACAGTAGCAAAAAGTTGGCAATACCGAAAAAATCCAACAAATCCTAATTTTTCGGCTTTCTAGACAAGAAAACACAAAATAATGGAAAAACGTTGGAATTTTTTAAAACTGCACCAGATGGTAGTAGATTACGAGTTCAAGAATAAAATTCCAGGAAAAGAAATTCAAATACAAACAAGAATCAAATTGAACAAAAATATAAAATAGTTGTTGGTTGTTGTTCTTTGTAATTCAAGTTTTGTATCAAATCCTTTAACTGATTTTAATCCAAATAATTTAAGCACTCAAAATCCAATATCCAGCAGCAAAAATAATTTCCCAGCAATTCAAATATTGAATAAATAAACAAAAAACCAGCAGCTCCAACAAATTCCCAGCAAACAAATCAAACTCCAACAAGCCGAAATATTTTTTTTTTTTTTTATCCGGCTTTGCCTCTTCTTTTTTTTTTTTTTTTCACTCACAGGACATAAACAACTGCAGTAGCAAGAGTAAGTACCAAAATTTCAATTCCAAATCCAAAACAAACACCAAACCAGTGACCTCCAAATAAACAAAATGTGCAGTTTTTTTTTTTTTTTTTAAATGTTGCTGCAAACTTCTTTTTTTTTTTTTCTTGTTTTTTTTTTTTTTTTTTTTTTGAATATATGAATGCAAATATTTAAGACTAAAACAGCAAATAAAAATCAACAAAAACCAAATTAACAAGAACAATGATAAAAGACAACCAACAAACTAGGAAACAAAAATACGATAAAACTAGGAAATCCTAATTCAACTAGGAATGAATTTTTTTTTTTTTTTTTTAAGATGCTGAACGTGTATAGGATGGATGCAACCTTAACCTAATGCTAAAATTGCAGAATAATACAAAAACAAATAAAGCAAATAAAGATAGATCAAACCTGAACAAAATTTAGCTCTGATACCAAATGATACGAACCTAAGACGACCTGCTCCTAAACCCGTATTATATTAGCCCGGATCTTTAATTAAGTTCAAGTTCTAATGGAATTGACCTCAACCCCTAACCAACCTGTGGTTAGAAACCTTGGTATAATGTAGACGCCACAATAGGGGATGGAAAACCTATTGATAAGTCAAGCTAAAACAACCAATTCTCTAATGGTGTTTTAGGTGTTCTCAAAGAACAAAGAGATAATTAATCTCACATGTATTTTCATAATCAAATCAAAGTTTCAAAGTTCCATTATTAATGAAAAATAAGCCTTTAAATAGGCTTTGAAAGAAACAAAATAAACCCTAAAAACCCTAGGAAAAACCGGCCACTCAATGAAGAATTCTACCTTGGCCGAAACTTTCCTTTTCCTAATCTAATTTGGATTAATTAATTCCTTTATTTTGAATTAGGAATTAATTAATTTACAAATAAAATAATAAAATAATAACTTTCCTAATCTTATTTGTCCAGAAAATAAATAAATAGAAACTAAAAATAATGGTAGTTTCCTAAAACAAAAAGTAGAATAAAATTAGGAAACTAAAATACTAGCTTTTTGACTACATTGACTTTGACCAATTCTTTGACTCAAGTGAGCTCCAAATCAGCTTCAATATGCTTTGTAGGATGCCAACTAAGCTTATTGTGAAGTTCGTCACGTTGCCCTTGCTTGGAAGTAAGAGAAAAGGCTAATACAGTAAAATACAGTAAAGCCCGCGAAAAATACAGCAAATCCGGCCTTTCCTTCTCCTTGTGCGCAAACCTCCTTGTTGGTCGGCTTTGAAGCTGCTTTGGCTGGTTTCTATGACTCATCCTCCATATAAATTAAACCCATAAAGATGGGGTTCCAATTCATACAACCCGGCCTCTTTATTGTCACCAAAAACGTCACCCGACCCCGTTTTGGCTTCTATTGCTTGTATGAGTAAAACAGGCCTTTGTTCTTTAGATATGGCCAACCCCTCTTGACTATGACTTATCCTTGTATGAAGACAGCAAGATTGTCCTTGAACTTCTTGGCTTGGGCCCTAGTGATCGGCCCCACCTTCATTTGTAATGGGTCAGCACCCCAGCGGGTTGTTGGTCGAGCTATCTCGGGTGGATTCGCATCACTAGGTAGCTTGCCAGTACCACACAAGTGCTCGTACTGGTTGTCACAGTCCCCTCCTTTGGGGCCCAGCATCCTCGCAGGCACACTTTTGATTGGGTACAGGCTCTGATACCATTTGTAACACTCTACCTCTACTGGTAGACCTATAACTCTTTGTTGATATTATCCCCAATTTAGCCTCAAAGCTTTTTGAGAAGTCACTCATCTTTAGAGTACTCTCGCCTGAGCACACTTAACTTTAAAGTTCTCTTGAATCCTGAAGCCAACTGCTCTGTAAAGGCCTTGGTATTATGAGAGTGACTATCATTAAATTTAAACAATGTGGAATTGGACACTAGGTAGACTGCTAATGCCCCACACTCGCCCACACTGGTTGTCACACCATAACTAAATCCATATCTGTTTCTACGACCTTATCTTTGTTTGGCACATAGTATCACCAATCCATATCTCACATATATTCTATAATAAAAATATTGTTATTTCTTTGTATCCATATGCAAAAACTCAATGTAACCATCTGACATATCATATGTAAATCACATATAAATAAATTAAATAGAATAATTAAATTATAAGTATTATTTGGATGCCAAAAATATTGCCATGTAAAGTTATATAGCATTAATCAATCCAACTACCAAAACTTTTGAAATACCAAGATCCACAATTTCATCATGAGCATATTAAAATTTAAAACATTTAAAACTTGCTAAAAATCACATGAAATGATAAATTATATATATATATATATATGTTCAATATATAATTATATAACCAAAATTTTATATAAATTTCATAAAACTTCGAAAACCATGAACTATCAATTTAACATGCCCCCAAAAATATTTAAGAAAATAAATCTTCTCATAGGTACCACTAATTTCCATCCTATTCTGTTGTAAGGTCATTTTCAATTTTAGTACGCGTACCTATAATATACTAAAATATTCTTTAGGCGTCGTAAATCAAACCCAAGATATTGGCGCAGACCAAATATCTTAAAATACTTATACAAATCTATCATTATGAAAATTAGACACTGAAGGCTATAATTTATTGCGAACCTTCAAGATCCCATAACCAAAATAGGTTTTTTGACCCAAGGTCCAATTTTATGATATTAACCTTCCATCGGGTCCCATTAACACCTAATTAACACTAATCTAACCTTAATTTTGTCCAATTGTGTCTAAACATAGTCAAATTTTATCCAATGTTTAACTAATTGACCCCAAGTATGAAAAAATATCATACGACATTCAAAATTCACAAAGTTTATATTAATGGAATGCCCAAGAGATGAGTAACATAGTGGTGTACTTACCCTGGTCCAATTTCACCGTCGGTGACTGGAAAATGCCTTCAAAGTATTGGACAAACTTAAGGTTGGTGGATCTCTCAAAAGTAGCTTTTTAGTCCTACAAAGCCACTTTTGGCTTCTCAAAGCTCCACCAAATGGGTCGTTCAAGACTCAACTAGAAAAAGCAATAGCAATTCAAAAAGAAAAAGAAAAAAATTGCCAAACACATTTTAGTTTCATAGAAGAATCTTTTATTCATCATTCAGGGGCCATTTTTAAAAAAACAAAAAGAATGGCCAAACAAGCCCTGAGTCCCTATTGCTTTCTTGTGTTGATTTCTCGTTTGCCTATTTAATTGCATAGAATATGGAAAGGATTAATTTGACCGTGTAATTAATTTATGAGTTTTCCAAACAAATCAAAGCCAATAAAGAGAATAGAATAGACTCATAGGGTATCAATATTCATGTAACACCTCGACCCGAAAAAACTCTTTGAATTTAAATTTTTACCAAATTTGACTGGAGTTGACTGGTTGACGCTCTCATAGTTAACTTTTTGTTACGAGAGAAATTTTGGTTTGACTGATGCACCATGATGAAGTACGCATCGACTAAAGTTCATAGACTAATAGTATTCAAAAACAGAAGATGAGATTAGGAAGTTATGATTAGAACAATATACACCTCGGATTGATTAAGCGAGGTCGAGGTTGATTAGTATCTATATAAATTATGTCTTTGACTTCTATACCATCTTATAGTACTCATCGATATGTAGGACCTTTAATTTAAACCTATTGTTGAAAAGTTATGAATTTGTAAATTTGTACTTATTTTTCTAGAACTGCCTCTACGGGTAGTTTTTATCAAAAAGCATGTAAAGGTATTTTAAAGAAATATCCCCATGGGGCACCGCATGTCACCAACCTATAGGTGCCATGTGCCATATATCTTTTTTTTTTCTTTTCTCTCTTTCTCCTCTCGCACGAAAGCCTCTCTCTCTCTCCCTCTCTCTCTCTTTTGCTCTCTCGGATTGGCCGCAATTGATCATTTTTTGACGACTAAATGTTGACACATGCTAGCCATTAGTAGAGCCCAGTCGTTGGCGAGCTTGGCCTCCAAATTTTATGGTCAGCTGGCTAGCTATGTGCTCGGATTGGGCATTTGAAGCCGATGGCAATGGTTTTCCAAATTCCAATGATTTCACCATTTTCTGGCCATCCCAACCCGACCCATACCTTTATCCACTGTATTTTGGACCTTTTAATTCCAAATATGGGTCTTGTTCTTTCAAATTCTAAGTTGTTTGAGAGTTGCGTTGATTTGAAATTTGGCTTAACCTTCGAGCAGGTGTATCAACCTTCGAGCAAGTATATGAGCCTTCAAGCAGGTGTATTAGCTTTTGGACAGGTTTATTAGCCTTCGAGCAAGTATAACAGTCTTTGGGCAAGTGTATGAGACTTCGGGTAGGAGTATGAGCCTTCAGATAAGTGTATCAACCTTTGGGCACATGTATGAGCCTTTCAGTAGGTGTATCAGCCTTAGGCAGGTGTATCAGCCTTCACGCAAGTGTATTAGCCTTTGAAAAATTATATGAGCCTTTATGCTTTGGACAGGTGTATAAACCTTTGGATAGGTGTATAAGCCTTTGGACAGGTGTGCAAGCCTTCAGATAGGTGTAGTAGTCTTCGGATAGATGTATTAGCCTATGAGCAGATCACTTAAATCCTTTGAAAAATTGTATATATATATATATTCCTATTTATGTATATGTATATAACAAAAATATGTATTTATGTTGGTTATGAATAGTGGTGATATTATCAGAATTAATGCCATGACTTAAGTTATTCACTAGTGGTGTGTAATTTATTTTATTTAAAGATATCCTACAATTTATTGGTTCTTAATGGTATAAATTTATATCTATATATTTCCTAGATGTGAAAAAATAGTATGTATTATTATTATTATCTTTTTATCTACATTTATGTATTTGGTATATTCACAAAGTGTTGAAAATTGTGAGATTATATTAAGTGAGAGGTGCGGACGGCCTTGAATTTACAGAAATACATATTTTCTGTGCTGAGTGAAAATTAGGGAGTGTCGGCACCATCCTGGTTTTAGGTAGGAAACTCTAAAGGGGTTCCTACGCATAAAAATGTATTTTTGATTTATCATTTATAGTTCTATATATATTCCTATGCTAGTGTTATTGAAATCCTATAAATTTTTGAAAACTTCTAGTAAAGATGGGAGAAATAAGGCAGATGTATATTTTTTGGAGTGAGTTTTCTATACGGGAAAAAATTTGGAGAAGTTAATTTTATAGGGGTGATGTTGCTATTTTTTGTAGAATTTCAGGTAGAATTTTTCCTAGTCGGGGCCATCCTAGGATTCAGATAAGTAACACTGACAGGGTCCTGACAATTCAGCCCCAAGTCCCCCTACAAATAGATGATATCATCAACATAGATCATTAGCTGTATAAGGCAGTAGCTATGGGCCAAATTTCTATATTTAAAGAACACTATAAAGAGCGTCTTCATCATTTTTTGACTCGAGGTTGGAATTAGTCTTCCATATCCACTTCAAAAATAGATTATTATCACTTGAAAAAAAACCAAAATCAACCAAATTTGTTTTAAAGATACTCTCTAGCCAGCACCTAATAATACAAAAGAAGACATTGATCTTGAAACAAAGTTAGCCAACTTTGTGAAAAGGATCCTTGAGATGTGTCTGACATTGTTGATGCATAGGTTATTTTGGGGAAGTAGGTGTACTTGTAAAAGTTATGAACCATATGAATTATGGGTGTTGTCTGCATTTGTTTCACTTTTGACCTTGTATAGGCACTAGCTCAAATAGGTAGATGGTGGAAAAATAGTACAAACTAATTTTAGACTAGAATCAACTTAATAAGGTGCATTATTTAGAATATAAAAGCATTTATCCACAATAATTGACTAATCAAAACATTATAAAGTTCACACTTATCAACTAAGTATAGCAGTTGGACAATTAAATTTCATCTCAGACCACAAGATAATTTTAAACTAGATACAATAGAGTAATATCAAGTGTGGAATCAAAATGAAGGCATTCATAAACCCAAGCAAATTAAAGTAATACAAGACTACACAGACATTCCTCAACTCGAAGTCAACATTCATTACTTTAAATGAGTGAATTCTTCACATAAGGGAGTGGGAGGCCTGACTATTGGGTTAAATTTAATTACTCCCTAAAATTTGGACAATAGGGAAGCTACACCTAAACCGTTTAAATTACAAAACAGTTAGGATTATATATGTGGTCCAATGTAATTGAATTGTCTTGATCTAAATAAATTGCAGGTCCTATGTCAGGACCCACCCGGGATTTCTTACTAAAACCCTAGATGAGCCTTAATTGGGAAACCCTACTGAACCTTTCTATAAAAAATCTGATAGCATCTCCCCAAAGGAATGGACATACCCCAAAATTTCCTGCACAAATCACAAACTCCAATAATACAGCACATTATTCCTCTCACCTTTCTACAGGAGATTTCTGCAAATCTGCAGGACTTCAATAACAATAGCACAGGGATATAGATGCAAGAATAATTTAATAAAACATGAATTCTTTTATGACTGGTGTTCAGACACACCACCCACTTATATGGTATTACAATATTTCGTGAATATTTTAAACCCGTAAATATGAGTAAAAAATGATAAAAATAACAATAATAATAATGATAATAACAATAATAATAGTAATGATACAATCTCTCAAGAGTTTGGGTAACTTGCCAAAGGCTACAATACCTTGCTTGAAAATAATAATACTTGTCCGAAGGCTACAATACTTGCTCGAAGGCTATGATATTTACTCGAAGGTTATAATACTTGCCCATTCAGACAAATACGATAAGTATGCAATTGACATTAATAATGATAATAATAATAGTAACAAAGAATAATATTAATATTGGTAATAACAATAACAATAATAGTGATAATAATAATAATAATAATAACAACAACAATAACAATATTAATAATAATAATAATAATAATCATGATAAATAATAATGACAACTACAATGATAATCAATAACCATAATAATGATAAATAATAATAATAATAATAATCATAATAATTAATAATAATAATAATAATTATTATTATTATTATTATTATTATTATTATTATTATCATCATCATAATAAGAAATAATAATAACAATACAAAATCATAACCATGAATAGATAAAATAAAATAAATTTTTAAAATCTATAAATATACTAAGTAATTCGCTCACTTGTAGTGGAAATATGCTCGATATAGCATATCTCATGTTAGTGCACGGTCGCATGATAACAACTGTTGCAAATACATTACTACCAATATGATTTGAGGTGGTTGCCTATGGTGGTCGTCTGACCCACTGGTCATGTAGGCAGCAGAGTTATGAGACTAGACTATTAATAGGTCGAATCGGATTGTTGCCCCCATATGGTGTGATACAAACAAAATATATATATATATATATATATAATTACTAATAACTTACCACGGTTGAACCATTCATCCTTCAGCAGAAGAGAAGGTGTCTCATTGTACGAAATACTTGCATATACTCAAGCCCATAGTGCTTACAGGATGGCCATATATACATGCGCATTAATCCATAATGACCAGCCATCTTGGTCCAAAAGGGGATGGCTGATGCTCAATATGCAAAATACTTGCTTACCATGTCTCACCACAGCTCACAAAGGACAATCATATATATAACTCGCTTGTTAAATCATAATATAATAACCAACAATCATGCGGCCAAGGGGAGGCGATTTATGCTCACTGTGCAAAATACTTACCAACCCTCAGGCCCATAGCTCCCACAGGATGGCCATACATATATGGGCATTAATCATGAATACAATATGGAACATCAGTATTACATAATGCATCTAAAAACTATAAAAATTTAGAAAATCATAAATACAAAAATTTGACAAAATACCATCGAGGTTGACACACTTTTGCCAAAACTATAAAATTCTATATTTCCTTTTAAACGCCTAAATAAATTCAGTAATTTTATAAAATTAATTATTATCACAATAATTTCTTTAAAATCATAAATATAAATTTTATGTAATAAATATATTTAAATTATATAAGTTCTACACAATAAAATTAAATCACAATTTTCCTAAATTTTAAAACATATACAATATTTTTTGAAATTTTAAATAACACAATATATATATATATATGCATCTAGATATACGCAAGTATATATATTCATCTATATACATTCAGATATATAGTCATATACATATAAAGACAATCTTTTTAACAAGTATATAGATGTTTATATACCTATTTATACAATATATATATATATATATTCATATACACTTATATTTATATATGTATAATCACATATGTTCACACACACTCACATATATATTCATATATATACAATTCTTTTAAGAAGCACACACACATATATATATATATATACATATTCTCAATCTATATATAAAATATCTACACACCTACCAATGGAGTACAAAAATATACTTATATATACATATATACATTTGCAAACATACATGCACATGTCCGTGCATGAACATGTGCATATATACACAATTTAACACAATTATCACAATAAATATAAAATTGACTTAAAAATGGTAATTTCCAAATACATCACTATAATTCACAAACAATGTACAATAGAAAGCAAAAGAGATGAAAAACATGCTGCTAACCTCCATTAGGCTCGACAAAGCCGGTGGTGATTGGAAAATGGTTGGGAAAATTTGACCAAAATTAAACTCATCATGTCTCCAAAATGGTAGGGAATTGACTTATATGGAGCTTAGAATTGAGCTCAAGAGGTCTAAAAATGGTGGGAGAGAGGATTGATTTAGCCAGGAGGTAGCCGGATCGCTGAAAAAACGGCTTCATCGTAGCCATCGATGGATGCCAGATTTGGGCACCTTTGGTGACGGCTCATCGTGATTTTCCTGCTGCAGGATGAAATTCTTGCGGGTTCTCCCTTTGTCCGGGGCATGCAGTGTACAAACAGCCAAAAAGGTAGGAATTCAAAAAGGCTTGTAGAAAGAGAAAGAGAGGGTGGACCTTCTTTGCATGTGAAAGAGAGATAGGGGAAGGAAAACGAAAAGAAAAAAAAATATTTTTTATTCAAAGGACACGTGGCCCTCTTTGATGGTGACACATGGCACAAGTCAAAGACTCCTTTAAATATTCTACCGCTTGGTAAAGTCAGTCTAAAAAAAGATCAACACAATTTTACAAACCATAATTTTTTAACCGTATGTCCAAATTAACCATGTCGCTAGTCTACGGACTCATATTGATGAGCACTATCACATATTACATGAGTTAACATCAAAATTTATATAGATACAAAGTCAACCCCGGGCTCATCGATAAGTCTAGGTTGCACTTTGTTTTAACCATAACTTTCTAATCTCAATTTCGATTTTGATGCACTACTAGTCTACAAACTCGTGTTGACGAGTACTTCACCATGGTACCTAGGTCAATGCAAAATTTCTATTGCAGTAAAAAGTCAATTATGGAACCCACTTGGTCAATCTCGATCAACTTTAATCAAACTTGGTCAAAACTTCAAATTAAGGGCATTTTCTTGGATCGAGCTGTTACATCCCAAATGGATTATTTTTATTTATAAATAGTATCTATTTTATTTTATATTTCTCCTACCTAAAACCGAGTTAGGTGCCTATATAAAGGGTTATAAAGTCATCATACAAGGTACTATGGAAAAACACTTTCACACATTATTTTCTCTTCCAATCTTAGTTTTCACTAAAAGTCTAATTTTTTCTCTTCTGACCTAACCATAAGAGGGTTCTTAGTTGGCGCCACATTGGCACTTCTAAAGGCCTTCTAGTGGAGTTTTCTCTATTTTACAAATTTATAGGGTTTTCGATGACGAAGGAAGGTGTGCAGTTTTGATTTGATTTTTGCACCAACAAAAAGGTCATTGAAAATATATTTTTCATAATAATTTTGTTTAAAATATTATCAATCTAGTAATAGTTATGCATAGAGTTAGCTAATATCATATAGTGATTATCATAAAAAATAACCGTATTTAATATAAGATTCATATGGTTTGTATATTAACAATTAAATGCAAAATTATCAAGGAGATACATCTTTTAATAATTATTTATTACATTTTACGTTTACAAATGAGAATGAGGAAGAGACAAACAATTTTTATGGAGGAGCTCTATGTGCTAATGTGATAAAACTTATGAAATATAATATAATTGTAATAATAGTTTTATATGTCTTAATTAATAAATAATTTTATCAAATAAATAAATATATTTGCATATTTTATTTATAATAGTCATGGTTTAAAAAATCAAAAGTATCCTCAAAATTTTGATTTTTCTAGCGCATGAAGAGGAAACTCAACTCACATATAGAAATCAAGGTTAAAAAAATCGGTATCGATGGAAATATCGAGAGTTTAAAATACGAAAATTTCCATGGAAATATTGGAACATTATTGAATATCAATAAAAATTATAAAAAATAATGAAAATTTGTTTTCAAAAATGGAAATTTTTATTGAAACTTTAGAATTAGCTTATTTAATTCATCAATTATCAAATTGATTATAAAATTTGCTAAAATATTGAATGGATGTTATATTCTTCTTAGTGAATTGATTTATAATAAGCATTAATGACCATAGATAAATTATTATTAATAAAAATATGTCAAAAAATACATATATTATAAAATTATTTATTAACTAAAATATATAAAACGATTATTACAATTACATTGTAGTTCATAAATGTCATCTTAATACCATATAGAACTTCTGGGTGGTTGAAAATCATTGGTTTCTTCCTCATTTTGATTTTGAAATGTGAAATGTGATAAGTAGTTATGAAAAGATATATCTCCCTAATAATTTTGCATATAATTATTAATATGCCAACCATATGTATTTTACATTATTGGTTAACTATATACATAACTACTACTCTCTGATGGTTGAGTTTAAGATGGTACTCATGAGTTGCTACTTGATGACATTCTATAAATATCTATTGAATAAAGGTTATGAAAATGACTTCCAACCCTCATTGATCCAAAATACATAGAATCAAATACTTTTCTTGTTGTGACATTTCCATGTATATGTTTCATCATCTATTTACCCACATTTGTAAAACAGATATTCCTGGCAATAAGATTTGTCTGGTTCTAAAATATAATTCATAATCTTTGTATTTTTGCTTTATCGATATTCAATAAGTAAAACTTATTAATGTTATCAAATTCAATTCATTCTATTTTGCTTATATCACTAAATGTTTAAAAGGCAATTAAAGGGTAAAAAAAAATTATCAATGAAGTTAATTTGATAAATTTTTTTTACTAAAAATCAATAATACTTATGATTTTTTTTTTAAAAAAAAATACAAATTCCATGGATATTTTTGAAATTTCAGAGGAAATTTCATAGAAATTTCAGAAATTTCCATGGAAATTATAGATTTTTTAATCAAATTGTTAAAGATTTGATGTGGATATTTTAACGAAAATATTCCATGGAAATTTTGGTGAAATTTCAGAAATTTCGATAGATATTATGGAAATTCTATCTATTTCCATTCGAAACCTAAATTTATTTCGATCCCTTAAAAAAATGAAAATTTTGAGGAAATTTCGGATATTTTAAACCATGATAGAAATGAATATAATTTCATGATATCCATGTAAATTTCCTTCAATATATCCATAGCAGTTATTTTACAATTTGGTTAAAAAATCTACAACTTTCTTGAAAGTTTCTAAAATTTTTGTAGACATTTTGGAAAAATAGTGAAATTTAATTTTTCAAATTGTTCTTTAATATTTTATCAAAAAATATATAAAATATTATTAATCTTTAGTAAAATGTTTTGCTAGATTAACCTTATTGATAGTTTTTTTAACCTTTTAATTGCCGTTCGAAAATAAAGCAACTAAAAAATTCACATTTAACAAACAATGTTAAAAAATACGCCTAACAATTCTTAAAACAAAATTGGTATTAGAAGTCACAAGTCTACCTACCCTTATTATATTTTTTTGACAATGGTAAATTTAATATTTGGATAAATATTATAAAGTAGATAAAAATTGGAATGTTAATGAAAATTGAAAGATATATTGTCAAGACCCATTCAGAATATCTTTACGGAGTCCTAGACAAATCTTGATCCCAGGGAAAATTCTACCGGACCGTCATATGAAAATTTTGACACTATTTGCCCTAAGGCTAGAGCATGCCCCAAAAATTACATGTACGATAACACACTCCTATATCATATCACCTTATCCCTCCCACCTTACTACAATAAGTTCTACAATTAGGAGCACTTCAATAACAGATATAAAAGTAAATACATATATTAGAAATATTTTAAAAACACGAAATACCTTTAATTAATTACATCCACCTACACCAACCACTTAGTGTCGTGTTATATTTCATATCCTTTAACAAATGCACCAATTCATAAAGAAGATAAAAGGGAAATAAAACAACAACAATAATAATAGTAATATCAATAACAGTAACAGGACAACTTGTTCAAAGGCTGCCACACTTGCCTGAAGACTTTCATACTTGCTCAAAGACTTCCATACTTGCTTGGAAGCTTCCATGTAATAATGATAATAATAATAATTGATAGTAATAACAATTAAAATAATAATAATGACAATAATAATAATAATAACATCAACAATAACGAGTAACAATAATGAAAATAATAATAATAACAACTACTAATAGTGATAATAATAATTAATTAATAAATAAATAAATAAGTAAACAATCATAACAATAATAATAATAACAATATTAATAACAACCATAATGTTAATAATAGTAGTAACAAGAAAGGCAATTAAAGATAATGATAGGAAATCAAATCATGAATATATAAGATAACATAAGATAAAATAATATTTTAAAATTCATAACATATTACGAATATCAGAGGTATATACCATACCATCTAACATGCTATATGATCCATAATATCAACTGTTGCCAGCACTCTACTACTAATACATTCCGAGGGTGGTTGCCCATATTGGCAGTCAGATCCCTTGGATGAGACTAACTATTCATGGACCATATCGAATCGTTGCTCCCGTCCGGTGTGGTATATACAAACATCATATAATATAACATATATATATATATGTATATATATTTATAGGTATATAAATATAAAAAGATACTTGATGCACCATATTATATACCAGTGTTGCCAAATGATACTTAACATCCCAAGTACAACCTGACGGGAAGATTAAAGAGAGAAACTTGTAAACGGTCACCTTGGCATCCCAACGATGCTGCTGCTTATAACTTGCCATGGCTAAAACAATAGTGCTTCGACCAAGAGGAGGGTGGCTGGTGTTTACTGTGTACTATACTTGCCATACCTCAGACCCGCAGGTCTCACAAAATGGCCATACATATATGTATGCTAATCCGTAATGATAGCCATCCTGCGGCTAAAGGTAGAGACAATTGTTGCTCATCATGCATTATACTTGCCTACCCTCTCTCAACACAACTCATAAGGACAATCATGAATATAATTTACATGCTTAATAAACATCCATCCTGCGGCCAAGGAGGAGGGCGGTTGATACTCACTGTGCAGATATTCTTGCCAACCTTCAGGTCCGTGGCACCCATAGGATAGTCATAATATAATAAACAATTATCATGGCCATAGAGGGGGGTGGCTTATGCTCACTGGATAATACATGTCAACCTTCAGGTCCATGGCATTCCATAGGATGACCATACAAACTTGCGCACTTAACAACAATACGGTACAGAACACCAGTACTTTATGGTGCATCTTAGTAAAATTTTCGAATTAGATAAAATACATCCGAATTTATATACTATTACTAAATCTGTTAAATTCCATATTTCTCTTATCATCAAAATAAATCAATCAATTTCATAAAATTAATTTCTTCTACAATAATTCAATTTCATGATTATCCAAATACACAATATATTTTATACGCTAAAACTTATTATACTTCCTAAATCTTTAAAATTTATTTATGCCAAAATTTACATTCAACTTGATTTCGCACGATATATTTTATTATGCAAAATAATTAGAATAATAAAGTTTAACAATAATCCCATAATAAATAATTGCATAAATAATTTCCTTCAAAACCACATAATAAATTTATATGACATAAAAATAACACACAATATATATACATATATAACATCTTCATATACACAAATACATACGTATTCTCACACACATATACGTACAACTTTCTAGCAAGTATGTGCACCTTCAGATATGTATATATATACTCTCATCTACACACAAGCATATACATATATGCACAAATATATATATATATACATATATACATATACACACACATAAGTACAATTACCCATTGACATCTATACATATACATATATGCACAAATATATATATATATATACATAAGTACATTTACCCATGGATATCTATACATATTTTTACGTTTATGCAATCATACATTTAAAATATATACACATTTTCACATACGCACACACATATATATATACATATATATACACTTATGCAAAATATAAGTCTTTGCAAATGTACGGACACCTATACATGCACATATACATCTAAACATGTATGTGTCTGTTAAATCTCACCCCACTTTTACACTAAATACAAAAATTACTTTAAATTAGTAAAATCTCAAATTCCCATCCAAAATTTACAAGCTATATATCAAATAAAAGCTTGACGAATGAGGATCAAGGATACCTAACTCAATCTTGCATATCCCATCGTCGGTGATCAAAAAATGATAAGGAAATCTTGGCCAAACTTCACTTCAATATATCTCACAAACCGTTTGAAATTTTGACAAATGGAGGCCATTTTTGAGATCCAAGGGCCCAAAATGGGGGGATAAGGTGTGAAATCAAGGTGGACCGATTAGAAAATGGCGAAATCGCTAGAAAAACAACAATTGCAACCACTAGCTTCACCAGCTTGGCCTGGGCATGTCGCCTACCGGCCGGCAGTGAAACTTGGAAGCCGAGCTCGTCGGCACTTAGGCTACATTGGCCACCAACACATTCTGCAAAAGGGTGGTCAGAAATTTAACAATTCCAGCCAACCCATGTAGAGTGAAAGGGAGAAGGAAGTGTGTGTGTGTGAGAGAGAGAGAGAGAGAGAGAGAGAGAGAGAGAGAGAGAGAGAGAGAGAGAGAGAGAGAAATACATGTGAGAGGGGGGGAGAGAAAAAAAGAAGGGAAAAAGAAAAAAAAAGAAAGAGAGAGAGAGAGAGAGAGAGAGATTTTATTGTTAATTTATGGTGACACATGGTATTTTTGAATCGTGACACATGGCTCTTTTCAATCATGACATGTGGCACCTTCCAAGTGGTGACACGTGGAGACATTTAAGGATTCCCTCAAATATTTTACTTCCCTATAAAAATCAGTCTTGGAAAAGATGGACAACTTCATAGACCCATAACTTTTTAATTGCAAACCCACATTGTAACATCCCGTCCCAAAGTATATTGAAGTTTTTGCACGATGACTGTTGACCGAGAGTGTCAAAATTTTGACTTTTTGTTCTGGATGGAATTTGACATTGGCTGAGGCACCGTTGCCGAATACACATTAACCTGAGTCCATAGACTAGCAGCATGTCAAAAACAGAATTATAATTTGAAAGTTATGAGCAAAACAAGTTGAGGTCCAAATTGTCCAAGGGTTGTTGGAGTTGACTTTCTGTTCATGCAACGTTGAGCTTTGACTCATGCATGGTTGTGAAGTACTCATCGATACGAGTTCATAAACTAGTGGCACGCTCGATTTGGACACGTGGTTTGAAAGTTACAGACATGTGAAGTTTTTCCGAGACAGCGTTTAGTATTCATGGATCTGTATGTGTGTGAATAGTGATGCCATGTGTCACAAAAAGTGGACCCACCCATGAGTGCACAGTGGCACCCACGAGCATTTTGACTGGTTAAGAAGGGGAGGGAGGAGAGAGAAGGAGAAGGAGGAGAGAGAAAGAGAGAGAAAAAGGGGAAGGACCGGCCAACAGCCGTTCACCCATTTTTGGCCACCAAAACATTACACGCGCTTGACCACCATGACCCACCCATCAAAATCGGATGGCCAGCCAAAAATCACTGCCAGATCGCCGGCGACGCGCCAGGATCGGGGTGTTTTCTGGCAAGCGGCTTGTTTCATTCTCCGGCCGATTTCTCCCAAACCAGACCTTCATTTGCCTCACCGTCGGTCCCATTGAGTCACCCGTTCCCTGATCTACCTTCCCACCAAAAATCACGACCAGTGGCCACCGGACACGCCGCCGGCAATGATGGGTTACGGTGACCATGGCGGCTCGTCGAGAAATTGATTTCCGATGAGTTCTCAGTTGTACCGCCTATCTTCTCCCACTAATTCGGATCCCCTGAACCCAAATCTGGTGTCCACTTTCCTCAATTCTTAACAGATTGTGAGAATCAAAGGCCTAAAATCCTAGAGCTTTCCGGCTAGATTCCTGCCACCACAGGTCCGACCTCCGGGAAGTAAGACCATATTCGTAATCCTCACTTTATAAGCATCGATTCAGTATATTATTTGTAAATTTTGGTTATCGTTTGTGTTCGCTCTCCCGGATACCGGGTATTATTTACCATAATAAAATATTAATTTATTTAATCTTGTGTAATATTGTTATTCTAGGAGCACGTGTGAGTCGTAGAATTGAGCCTATGAAGGATCTTGGCTGGATTGCATGCTCGAGGTGAGTGACCCATCTTCAAAATTATTTTGGATGTTAAAATATATATATATATTTTGTGTTAATTGGTTATTTGAAGAATATGTTGTATGTGTTGAATATTTAGTAAATTTATATTTGGAATTTTGATGCCAAAATTGAATGAATTATAATTATTTCTGCATCAAGAAATATTTTGATTTCATGAATTTTATGGATATGGGATTTTGTTAATAATTGTTAAATTTTATTGTTGGAATATTGTGTAATTAGACATGCTTTCATGTGAATTTTAATATATGTTTAATATTTGAAGAAATTTCCATTTAAGTTTACAATGCCAATTTATGATGGTTTTAACATATGTGTTGTTGCCAAAAATGTATTTGGGATTTTAAAGGAATTATGGTTTCAGGTTTTTAATTAATTATTGTTGAGTTTGATGTTGATTTTATAATGCATAACAAATGCGTTTACATTATTTTGAGAATATATAAATTTCATGTGCTTTTAATATTATTTTTGGCATGATTTGATTTTAAAGATTTCAAGAAAAATATTGGTTTAAGTTATGATGCTTTCAAAATATATATTTATGTACTTGAAATATTATCTGGTGGATCTTATGATATGGGAAAAATCATATATTATCGATAGATTTATGCTGATGATATAAAAGAAAAATGTGGGAATGTGAATTTGAAAAGTGATATAATTCCCACAGTGAGTTTTGGAAAAATTGTTATCTTTAAAATAATATGGTTATTTGTTTTAGACGCACTCATACAGTACTAGTGTTCTGTACTGTATATGTGGATGAGCGCGCAAGTTGTAATGTCTCCTATGAGTTGCCATCAGACCGAGGGCAGGCAAGGTCTATATGGTGCACATAAGCCCCCCCCCCTCCATGGCCGGGATGACGGTTTAAGCAGCGGCACTGTCAGGAAGCTGAAGTGACCGTATACAAGTTTCTCTTTTTAACTTCCCGCCGGACGGTGCTCGAGACGCTGGGTATCGTAGGGCATCACTCGTATATAGTGTGGTGCGTCAAGTATTATTTTTCAGATATAATTTTAGATCTCAAAGTTTTAAAGTTGTATTTAAATTAAATGTATTTAATTTGTTTTATCACCTATTTCCAATTAGTATTTTCTAAAATGTATTTATTCATATTTTATGTCACTTATTTTAAAACAATGTTTTTAAAATGCATCTTGCCATATTTTTATTATATAGATTGGTTGAATATTTCAAAATGAATTTTGTAATACTTTTTACCACTTATTTTACATGATTGTTTGTAATTATTTAAATTATATTTTTGACACTGTTTATTTTGATTTATTAAATCAAATTTTACGAATTATATATTGAATTTCACTTTCATGTTATATTTCTTTAATGCAAGTATTTTAAATTATTTTATTGTATTTTATTCGTATTTGGATTATTTAATTATTTATTAAATTAATTATTCCTTGATTTTTGGGGCATAAAAAATTAGGTTTTGCAAAAATGTTTTAAAAGGGAAACTTTTCCAACGGAGTGAATGGTGAGGGTTTTGAGCGAAAATATTATTTTCAATTAATTATTATTTATTTACTTATTTATTATTAATTAATCAACTGTACTATGATTATCGTTACTATTATAATTGTATAGTAGCTAGGGTCACTCACTGAGATGATTAGCATCTCATATTTTTAAATCTGTTCCCCTAGATACAAAGATTGGTAGCCGTTCATCCGGAGTGAGCTTGACCTTCGTTGCTGTCGTATTTCAAGGAGTTCTCTTTCTTTTCATTTATTTCTATTGTAATATTTCTTTCCATCCTTTGTTGTATAACTTTTATTCTTAATTGTACCCTATTGGATATATTTTATTAAATACTACATTAGTTCCTTCTTTAATTTATGGAAGTGCTGGTTATTGTGGAGTTAAATTGTAGTAAGGTGGAGGAATAAGGCGGTATATATAGAAGTGTGTTTTCAGTGCAGGAAATTGTGGTAAGTCCAACCCTTAGGAGAGGTTCTATCGGATTTTTTATTGGAGGGTTCGGTAGGGTTTTCCTGGAATCAGGGCTTGTCTAAGGTTCCGGTTAGGGATCTTAGACGGGTCCTGACACAAATTAAGCGTGTCGCCAGTCTATGTATGGGTCAACACCAAAATATATGTAAATGAAAAGTCAACTCCGGACTCGTTGATCAGTCCATATGGTATCTTGTTTTGATCATAATTTTCTATTCTTAGATCCGATTTTGGCATACTACCTGTCTATGAACTTATGTCAATGAGTACTTTGTCATGGTACCTTAGTTAATACAAAACTCCACCCATACTAAAAAGTCAACCGTAGAACTCACTTGATCAACCTCGGCCAACCTTGGTCAAACTTGTTCAAAAACTCAAACTTAGAGTATTTTCTTAGGTCGAGGTGTTACATATATAAGGAATATATTCTTTACAAACTCAATTATTAGAGAATAATAGTTATGCACAAAATCAACCAATATAATGTAATAATATCATCAAAGACATCCATATTTAATACAAGATCCATATGGTTGGTATATTAAAAATAACACGTAAAATTATCAAGGAAAAAATCTTTTATAATTATTTTTCACATTTTATATTTCAAATTTGAAAATGAGAGTTGGGAAGAGACTAACAATTTTCAACCTCTAGAAGTTTGATTCGGTATTGAGAATATAATTGTAATAATTGTTTTACATACCTTCATCAATAAATAATTTTATCAAATATATATTTTTTGGCATATTATTATTAATAATCGTATATTTATAACTATTAATGCTTAATATATATTGATTAATTAAAAGAAATATAATACCCATTCAATATTTTTGTAATTTTATAGTTGATTTGATAATTAATTGATCAAATAGGCTAATAATAATGTTTCAATAAAAATGTCCATTTTTAATATAAATTTCTGGCAGTTTCCTTTATTTTTTATGAATCTTTATCAATGTTTGATAATTTTTTATATTTTTGTATTTTGAATCATCAATATTAAAATTTTGAACCTTGATTGTGAAGTAATTGATGTGGATATTTTCAATAAAATTTCTATAGAAATTATGAAGAAATATAAAAAATTTACATTGATATTATGAAAATTATATGCATCTCCATTTTGAGACTAAGTTTCCTTTCCATTTGCTAAAAAAAAGAAACCTTCACAGAAATTTTGAGGATATTTTCAATTTTTCAAACCATGTGCAAGACTATACACACATTGCTCAACTCAAAGCCAACACCAATTAATCCATTGAGTGAACACTTCACTCAGAGGGGGTGGAGGACTAACCATGGAGGTAAATCTAATCACTTTTTAAATATTTAGACAAACAAAGAAGGTGCACCTAAACTACTTTAATTTCAAAAATTAAGCAAATAACAATGAACAATTCCTATCTAATAAACAATGTTCAAAATCACACCAAACAAGTCTACCTATCCATTCTTAGAGGAAAATTGGTGTAACCATTGTAAGTCTACCTACATATTACTATATTTTTTTATTGACAACAATAAGTTTAATATTTATAAATATTATAGATTAGATAAAAACTTGAAAGTAGATAAAAATTAAAAGATATAATGGAATATATTCTCTATAAACTTAACCATTAGAGAACAATAGTTATGCAAAGAATCAACCAATATTATATAATGGTTATCATCAAGGATTGACATATTAACAATTATATGCTAAATTATCAAGAAGAAAGATCTTTTAATAATTATTTTTCACATTTTATATTTCAAAATAAGAATGAAAAAAATACCAATAATTTTCAACCATCAAGGAATTCTATTGTATTGACATTCCATTTATTAAATACAATATAATTGTAAAAATTGTTTTATATATCTTAGTTAATAGATCATTTTATCAAATATATATATATATATATATTTGCATAATAATAGTATATACTTATGAGTAGTAACACTTACTACAAATTGAATATTAGGGAATATATAATATCTATTCAATATTTTTGTAATTTTTATAGTCATTTTAAGAGTTATTTGATTAAATAATCTAATTTTAAAGTTTCAATAAAATTTTTTATTTTTTTGAAATAAATTTCCATCAATTTTAGTTATTTTTATAAATTTTTATCGATGTTCAATAATTTTTTATATTTACATGAATATATTCATATTTTGAGCATCCGATATTTCTATTGGTATCGAAATTTTAAATCTTATTATTGATAGAGGTCAAAATTGGTATTTTAGGTTAGGCTAAGAAATAAATACTTCAATTCTTTTTTTTCAAACAAAATAATTAACTATGTTTTAAATCTAGATCATTGTCAACATTGTCATAAAAAATATTAAATTATATAATTTAAATAATAACTGTCTTATTAGACAAGATACTAACTTTATTTAATGTGGCCAAAATATCATTTTAAATTATTTTAACTAAATTTTTTTAAAATATTATATATATATATATATATATCAATTAAACAAATTTAAAAACCTTATGGGGCCATGGCCACTCGAGGACATAGAATTTTTCTATTTATCATAATTGATGATAAGCATTGATGGAATCCATATTAAGATGGTAATACTTATTGGATGCATTTAATTAAATTGCAAAAAAAATATTTGGATTTCATATACTGCATCACCAATGATGATAAATAGTATTTTTCAGACGATATTGTAGTTTTGCCCTGGGTTGGTAGATCGTGTTTATGCCAACACTTTTATTAGTCATGTTACAAGTGTTCAATTAAAACATGACCCATTTTTAATCATGTTAGAGACCTTAAGCAAGAAATCGGGTCAATATATAAGCCATGTAGTTTTGTTTATTAAACTATTTAAGTTGAATCAATATGTACCATCTAACACAAAAAATAATTCATTTATACGAAATTAATGTTTTAAATTAATTTTTATAAATAATCTAACAACAATATAATCATTGATTAATTCTAACTCATAAAATATGGTTCGAAAGGCACCAATTCATATATATTTATTCTTATTCATAATCTCAAAGTCAACCGTTCATATATATTAAATTTTGAGATACTTTACAAATAAAAATGTAAGGTTTTTGAGAAAAATAATTTCAAACGATATTTTGAAATTATGTAGGGAATTGTTATAAAAATGGTGTTTATAAGGGATGCTTCGAAATAGTGTACAAACTTTTTGTCTCACATTGGTTTTGTGAGAACTGGGCAAGAGCTGTTCTTTTATAAACGAGGAGTTACTAATACCTATAATACGTTAGAGCATCTTCAATAATGCTTTTTTATTTTAAAGAGTACAATTTATAAAATATATATATATATTTTTTTTTGTAGAATTATAAATAATAAAAAATGATTTTTTTAATTAAACTCCAATAATATTCTTTACTTTGTCTTTCCCTATAAATTAACTATTATGATTCCCTTTTCATTTTTTTTTTACTTTTATTTTTTTCTCTTACTATAGCAAAGTACCATTTACAAAAAAAAAAAAAAAATTATAATTGTGAGTAGAAAATTGTAAAGCAATAAATGAATTTACTAAAAACTTTATATAAAATTGAATTTGACGTTCTACCTTTCGAAGAACAAAGTTGCACTCTTTATCTTTAACTTTTTAATTTAGAAACTCCATTAGTTTTAAGAAAGAGGTATGGCTTATTTAAAATAGAAAAGAAAAAGCTTTTAAAGAGTCACACCTCTTTTTCTTTACGCCAATGAATTTCTTAAATTGAAAATTAAAATAAAGAGTAGTGCTTAGTTCTCCAAATATAGAAAGCCAAACTAATTATTATATAAACCTTTTAATTAACTCATGTATTGGTATAGAATTTGTTATGCACAATTTTAACTAATTTATTAATTATAATTTTATAATTCAATTTAAAAAAAAATACTACTTTGGTACAAAGAGGAGAAAAAATAAAAAAAGAAAATATTGATCAAAATTGTTTGTGGGAAAATGCAAAATAAAGAGTATTTATAGAGATCTCTATTGGAGTTAGATAAAAAATTTCATTCTTTATTCTTGAAAATTCTTTAAGATGCTTTTTATTTTGAAAATTATGCTATTTAAAATAGAGTTCCATTGAAAATGCTCTATTAAAATGGAGCAGCTCCTCCTTAAAGGTTTCTTACATGGATATTAGTGTTTATTTTTAATATTGATTTTGAAAAGTTATTTTATAAAAAAATAGGAATATTATTTATTTTATTTTCTTAAGTTTCTTTTTTTGTTTTTTTTATTTTTATAGCTGTTGAATGGCCTAATAGCACCAGAGATATTATCTGTTTTGCAGTGTTCTTATTTTCGAGGCATTGTTTCCAACATTTTTGCGAAATTATTATGGTCAGAAGCTCCTAATATAAATGAATGTAATAGATTCTGCATGTCTTTACTGGCCCAATATTGAATAATGATTTTCTTTTTAATTCTTTTGGACTTGGTATGCTTTATAGTTTATAGACATTATTCAAATGTTTATCTCTTATCGCATAGAACCAAACATTCAAAGATATGGAGGCTTTCAATTGAGAACCACAAGTCAGAAATTGATCACAAATGGATTTGGGAGCTGGAATTTTTATTTCATTCTATTTATTGAGGATTATTGCTGGAAGATATATAACAAATCTGTAAGTGAATTGTTAACTGAAACTTATCAAATATATTGAGTCTAAGCTGCTGAATGCAGGGTGTTTTAGCAATTATGAATTCTTGATCATTATTAATTAACTTGTACAATAGTAAACTCAGGTTAACTGGATCCAAAGATGAACACATAGAGTAGTAAATCCCGTTTGAATTAGATGCATATCATATGGGATGTGAACTATTTAGGTTGATCCAAGCTGTTAAACTAGACCAGATGTAGGCATAATTGGATTAATAAGATTTGGAGATCACATGTCGAGCAGTATATTCTGGATAAATTAAATTCTTGTTTTGTGAGGTTGTTGGAAGTTGGGAAGTTGTTGAAACTTGATGATCATATACTAAATTAAGTTTTATTTACCAAGTAGCATATTCCAAAATGATTGAGGAAATATGCAATATGCTATGGATAAATTAAATTCTTGTTTTGTGAGGTTGTTGGAAGTTGGGAAGTTGTTGAAACTTGATGATCATATACTAAATTAAGTTTTATTTACCAAGTAGCATATTCCAAAATGATTGAGGAAATATGCAATATGCTATTTATCTGAGAGTGGAGAGGGCTCCATAAGAGATATTCAAACTTGTGGTGAGAAAAGTTCACCTCTTTAGAAAAGCCATCAAGTATTAATGGCTCCAAATATGTGCCATTTGGTCAAGAACACTTGCCCCCATAACAACTGTAACACCCCGTCCCGAACCATGTTGGAATTTTTGCACGTTGACCGAGGTTGACTGTTGACCGTTGACCGAAGGAGTCAAAGGTTGACTTTTTGACCCGGTTGGAATTCTAGGTTGACTGAGGTACTGTTACGAAGTACACGTTGGCACGAGTTCATAGACTCGTAGCACGCTGAAAACGGAGCTACGGTTTGAAAGTTATGAGCAAAACAAGTTGAAGTCCAAACTGTCAAAGGGTGCCGGAGTTGACTTTTTGTTCATGCAAAGTTGAGCGTTGACTCATGCATGGTTGTGAAGTGCTCGTTGATACGAGTTCATAGACTAGCGGCACGTCCGATTTGGACATGTGGTTTGAAAGTTATGGACCTGTAGAGTTTTTTTTTAAAGACCGTATTATTTTAATATTATTTTTTAAAAACGCGTAACAGTGTGCCACGTGTGACTAAATAAGTGTGACCATGTGTCACCATAATGAGGTGCCACATGTCGACCATGTATAATTTCATACTATTTTATTATTATTTTGTGTAATAATATTATTTAATTATTTTTTTTTATTTTTTTTATTTTCTTTTCTTTTTCTTTTTCTTTTTCTTTTCTTTTCCCCATGTGGGAAAACACCTTCTTTTTTTTCTTTTTCCTTTTTTTTTTTCTTTTCCCTTTCTTCCCTTCTTCTTCCCCGAGCCCGTCAAAAAAACCAGAGGAAATTTTTCTCTCTCTCTCTCTCTCTCCTTTGACTCTCTCCCTCTCCTTGTTTGACCGACCTCTTGGCCGGATTTCAGTCGCCGGAATGCCACACGCGCCGGCCACCGGTGTAGCCCATCTCCTCGTGACCTCGGCCTTCACATTGCCTGGCCAGTGGCCGCCGGACGCGCCCAGATCGGGTCGGTGAAGCCGGCGACGGCCGGTTATGTTTTTCCGGCGATTCTCGCCATTTCCGACCAACCCAGCCCGACCCATACCTCTATCCCACCATTTTCGACCCCTTTGAGTCCATTTCCGAGGTTAGATTGCCCAAAATCCCCACCGTTTGAGAGATCCCTCAAGTTTAAATCCGGCCGAAGCTTTCCGGCCAAATTCCGGCCACCTCCGGCGGAATTGGGGTCGATGGAGACCGGAGTTGTAATCCTCATTGCTCAAGCTTCGATTCGGTATATTATTCGACCATTTTGGTTAACGTTTTTGTTTGACCCCCCGGGTACCGGATATTATTTACCCGATTAAAATATTAATTTATTTGACTGTGTGTGAATTGTGTTCTAGGAGCACCGATGAGTCGTGGAATTGATCCCATGGTGGATCATGGTTTAATTGCGTGCTTCAGGTGAGTGACCCACCTTTAATAAATATTTTGGGGTAATTAATTATATTTAATTGCTGTTAAATTGGTATCTGAAATTATGCTCATGTGGTGGAATTTAAATATAATCGGGAACAAAATATTATTTTATATATTTATATTTACCCATTGGTGCTAAATGGAATTTTTGGGTTATTAAGAAATCCCCGATTTTTATTATTGTGATTAAATGGTATTTATTAGACGTGAGCAAGTATTTTCAGTAATTCGTTGTGTTTGGATTTTATATTATTCTTCTGGCATAATTGGGTTAAATATTTTATGAAAATATTTGTTTAAGTTGGTGGTTTAATTTTATAAATTATGCCCGTGGTATTTCAATTGTTGAATCTTGTATCACGAGAAAAGGTATGGTTTTATGTGTTATCGATGTTTTCGTACCGGTTTGTTAAATAAAAATATGTGGGATGGTAATTGAGAAATTTTGGTATATTTCCCACGGTAATTTTGGAAAAACGGTACGGTTGGTTTAATAATTATTTTAGACGCATTCACACAGTATTGGTGTTCTGGTATATGTACATTGTGGTTCAGCGCGCAAGTATTATTATTTCACCCGTGAGTTGCCATTGGACCGTGGGCAGGCAAGTTTATTATTGGCCACAGCCGCCCCCCTCCTTGGCCGGGATGATGGTTTTAGCAGCAGTACTGTTAGGACGCCGAAATGCCGTTTGCAAGTTTCTCTCTTTAACCTCCTCGCCAGTCGGTGCTCAGGACGCCGGGTATCGGAGGGCATCACTGGTATATGGTGTGGTGTGTCAAGTACAAATTTTTCGGATAGAAATTTTAAACCCCAAAGAGTACAAAATTATTTATTATAATTTATTGCAGTTTATTTATATTTGGGGTATTTATTTATTTATTTGTTGTTTATTAAATTATTTGGTCCCTTGGTTTTCGGGAAGTACGAATATCGGGTTTTGTGAAAATATTTTAAAAGGGGAACATTTCCAACGGAGTGAATAGTGAGGGTTTTGAGAGAAATTATTATTTCAATTGTTTATTTATTTATTTATTTAATTATTCGGTATTGATTAATTAAATCCTTTTATTTGGTATATTATTAATATTAAAGGTGTACAGTAGATAGGGTCACTCACTGAGATGATTAGCATCTCACACTCTTAAATTCTGTTCCCCTAGGTCCAGGTTGGAGATGTTGATTGTCCGGGGCGAGCCCAACTTCTCAATTCGTTGCCGAAGGTTCAAGAAGTTTTTCTTCCCTTTTTCCTCTCGAACTTGTATTGCTTCTTTATCTGTCATTTTATAAATTCCACATTTATCTGTATAATGCTCTATATACTGTATTGGACGTGTAGTTTTTATTTATTGCACTGAGTTGCTGTTATCTTTTGAAATGCTGAAATTTGTGGAACCAATTTGTAGTATCGTGGGAGGAATAAGGGGATGTTTTTTTTTTGAAGTGTGTTTTCAGTGCAGGTAATTTTTGGTTAGTCCTACCCTTAGGGGAGGTTCTGCCGGATTTTCCGCTGGAAGGTTCGGTGGTATTTCCCTAGGATCAGGGCTTGTCTAGGGTTCCAGGGAGGAATTCTGGACGGGTCCTGACAACAACTCTCCATTATTTTGAAAAAGAGACCTAAAGAGTCATTGTCAATGCGGCTGAGTTCTTAGCTTGTGAATTTTCCAATTCAATGTGGTTGCTATGACTGTGTGGTGGAAACAGATTGTTTGCAAGCTATCACCTTTACTACATGAGGATCGGTATCACCTTTACTACATGAGGATCGGCTTTCTCTTCTACCAGCTGAATATTTGTTTTATCTTGAGTAGGAGAGGACTAGTGTTCAGCAATATGGTTCCTTTAGCTGCACTTTTTCTCCAAGAACTGCAAATAATGTGGCTCACTGTTTAGGTAAACATTCTCTAGTCTTGTTTATTCTTCTATCTGCTTGAGATGAACGCAAGGTAGCTCCGAAATTGTTTAAATGGTGATGTAGTTAATCATGCTTTTTACTGAAAGCATTATTTTTCTCCAAAAAAGAAAAAGAAAGTCATTGTCAAATGACTCCACTTGACATTACCATTGAAAGAACATGCGTGACTTTCCCTTCAATTCCCAAGCCATATAGACCCAATAATTTTATTAGAAACACGGCAACTTAGCAATAATTTATAAACTTGAAACAAGAATTTCCAGGAGAATTAAGACCAAAACGTATTCACATATTACATTTGCTCTCTAGCATACAAACAAAAAGCTTAACTCTCTCTATCCACGTACCACTAAAGTTAATGCATTCATTAGGAGGGAAAAAATGAAAGTTAAAAAAACATGACTAGGGCACATTTGGTAGGTAAGAATAGAAGAAGGAACGGAATAGCTATTCCATATGAAAAGAAAATTTTATGTTTGATTTGGTGATGAGGACATGACCAAGAGCACCCCAAGATGAAGTCCAGAGCCATTTCAACTCTCTACAGGACCAATAACCAGGGCAAGAGCAAAGAGGTTTAAAGAAGAACTAAATGGTTTAATCCAAGAGGTGTTCACATCCCAAGGAAGCAAGTTCATTACTGAAGATGAACCAAAATTGGTCCATATGATTGGAACAGTGGATGCTAACATGAAAGAGAGCCTAACGCATGGAATCCAACAAAATGGTGACATGGCATCATATGGTGACATGGCACTTTTGCCACGTGGAGGGTAATATGCGCCTACATGGCATCCAACTATGCTTGGCCGAATTTTATAATTAGGAAATATTAGTTTTTATTTTATGTCTTGATTGGATTTTGGCATGTTGCCTATTTTATTTTTCTAATTTAGTTTTATTAGGCTTTTAAATTACTTTCCTATTTTTATTAGGAAACTAGGAGGTAAATTAGGTTTCCTAAACCTAACCACATCAGGTTTCCTAAACCTAACCAAATTAGGTTTTCTAAACTTAATTTTCGTCCATTATTATTTTAGGTAAATTTAGGAATGTTTTGTAAGTTGTTTTGCCTATTTAAAGGCACATAAGTCATAAATAAAAATTAGATTACAATTTTGATTTAAAGTGAGAGTGATTCTCTTGGTTCTCTAAGAACTATATTGAATTTTTCAAGCTTTGCTTGTGGAGTTCAAATTTGACTTATCAATAGGTTATTCTGCACCCTGTTGTGGCGTCTTCACCATACCAAGATTTTTATCTCAAATATAGGTAATAGGTCGAGGTCTTCCATTGATAACTTGTAATTAGACGGTCTAATTCAATCTTTGTAATGGGTTTAGAGGCAGGTCACTCTAGGTTCGTATCATTTGATTTATTGGAAAGGAATACAAATTCTATGAGAATATGTAACACCTCGATTTGAGAAAATACTTCGAATTTGAATTTTTGACCAAGGTTGACCAAGGTTATTGAAATTGACCAAATGGATTTCATGGTTGACCTTTTACTGTGAGAGAAATTTTGTATTGTCCAAGGTACCATGGCAAAGTACTTCTCGACACGAGTTCGAAGATTAGTCACACGCCAAAATCAGAGGTAAAAGTAAAAAGTTATGGTCAAAACAATATGCGACCCAAACTGATTGGTGAGCATGGAGTTGACTTTTTATCTATATAGATTTTGTTCTTGACTCATGTATTATGTGATAGTGCTCATCGATACGAGTTCATATACTGGTAGTATGCTTAATTAGGACATACGGTTAAAAAGTTATGAGTTTGTAAAATCATGCCTATTTTTTCTTGGACTGACTTTATTGGATAGTGGAATATTTAAAGGATTCTCTTATTTGTGCCACATGTCACCTATTGAAAGGTGCCATGTGTAACATTTAGAAAGATGCCATGTGTCACTAGAGGAGAGTGTCATATATCATCCTTAATAAAAAATTACTTTTTCGTTCTTTTCTTTTTCTTTTTCTTACCCCCCACCCCCACCCTCTCTCTCGTCCCACATGTGCAAAAATAGCCCCCCTCTCTATCTCTCTCTCGTTGACTAACTGTTGGTTGCATTCTGGCTATCAAACAGTAACATGCACGGGCCTGTGTGGTGGCCCACAGCCTGTTGACTCGGCTATCTAATTTTTGGCCATTTGGCCAGTGGATAGGCTGGGATCGGTGGTCTAACACCAATGGTTGGTGTTTCTATTGTTGATCGATTTTTTGATGATCTTTGGCCATGAGATCTATCCTTCCTCTTAGTTTTTGACCTCTTGACCTTGGAAATGGCCTCCATTCAACCAAATTCCAAACTATTTGTGAGATACATTGAAGGGGAATTGGACCAAAACTTTTCGTCAATTTTCCGGCGAAACGCCAATAATATTGAGCCCAACGGAGGTTATTTATGTGTTCCTCATCTCTTTAGCTTTCCATTGGTATCTTGTTTGTGAATTATGGTGGTGTATTTGAAAAGTTATTATTTTTAAGTAGATTTTGTATTTAATGTGATAATTGTGCTAAATTGTGTATGTATGCACATATTTATGTACAAATATGTGCACATATGTTTGCGAATGCACATTCATGTATATATATATACATGCATAAGTATATGTGGGTACTCCTTTGGTATGTGTGTAGATGCATATATATATATATATATATATATTTGAGTATATGAATATATAGTCCATCTATGGTGCGGACGGTCCTCATGCAGACCACAGTATTGGTAACGGTTTTTCATAGTATTGGTGACGATTTTCTAAGAAACCGTCGTTAATACTATGAAAAACCGTCACTAATACTGCGGTCCTCATGCGGACCGTCCTCACCATAGAATTTCCGTATGAATATATATATATATATATATATATAATTGTATATATATGAATACCTATATATGTGTATGAACATATGTGATTTTGTACATGTATACCTGAGTGTATATGAATGTACATTATTTATATATATATTTTGTATAACATGTATATGAGCATGTATATGCTTGTTGAAAAGATTGATTTTATATGTATATGACTATATATATACGTGTGTGAATATATATTAATGTATATAGATGAATATATATATATATATATTTTTTATCATTGGAAATTTTGAAAAAATATTATATATGTTTTAAAATTTACGAAAAGGGTCATTTAATTTTATTGTGTAGAATTTATATGGTTTAAATGTATTTGTTGCATAGAATTATATCTATGGTTTTAAAGAAATTATTATACTAAATTATGGTGAGATTTATTGTTATATCCTATTATTAAATTTATTATGCAAAATAAAGTATATTTATGTGCGTTTATTTTTGTGATAAATTTATGATAATAATTTTTAGTGTATAAAAATATATTTATTCATTTGAATAATTGTGAAATTGAAATTATTATAGAAGTAATTAATTTTATAAAATTGTTGGAATTATGTAGTTGTTTAAAAGGAAATATGTAATTTTATGGATTTAGTAAAAGTGAATAAACCTGGTTGTATTTTATCAAATTTTGGTATTTATGATATTGTAAAATTGTATAGTTTTTAGATGCACCATACAGTATTGGTATTCTATATTGTATTGTTGATTAGTATGCAAGTACGTATAGTCATCCTGTGGGAGCCATGGACTTGAGACTTGAGTGTAGGCAACTATAGTGCAGAATGAGCATCAACTGCCTCCCTCCTTAGCTGCAGGATGGTTGGTTATTATATTATGGTCATTCTGCTGGAGCCATAGACTTAAAGATTGGCAAGTATCTTTGCACAGTGAGCATCAGCCGTCCCCCTCCTTGGTCGCAAGATGGTTGGTTATTATGTTACGGTTCAGCGCACAAGTTATATTCATACTCATCCTTTGTGAGATGTGGTGAGAGAGGATAGGCAAATATAATGTAAAGTGAGCATTAGTCGTTTCCTCTTTGCTAACGCCAATTGCTAATAACTTGTCATGGCTAAAACAATCATCCTTCGACCGAAGAAAGGATAGCTAATATTTACTGTGCAGTATACTTGCCAATCCTTATGTCCATGATAAATATATTGCCTTGCGGTCATGTTGATTGGCAGATGAGTGATGAGCAGTGACGAGCAGAGTGGAAATGAGACTAAAGAGGAAGGGCCAAGAAATAGCCATTGAAGAAGTAGTGATCGATGGGATATAGTTTATGTTTGTTTGTTTGCTTATCGATATCATGGATATCCTATTTATAACCTGGAAAGTATATGGTAGAATAATCACGTTGAAGAAAAACTTATGTACGACAGTCGGCCATCAAAACCAAGTCAATTTCAGATTAAAAGTTGCGAAAAACAATTATTAAAATTAGACAAACTTTTTTGGTGATATTATTAAAAGTAGACATCATTTTACTGAGAGAGAGAGAGAGAGAGAGAGAGAGAGAGAGAGAGAGAGAGAGAGAGAGATAGAGGAAAGTTTGATTCCCATTTATTCAGTGATTTTCTAATTTTCGTCCTATTCGTATCACGAGAACCACATGTATGGTGGATTCAAAACTATTACTTTTTCAACTCTACTTTTATTTTACGGCAGACACTTTATATGCAAAATTTAAGTGCGCTCAATGACTTTCAATCGAATATTTTTCCAACCAAATAATAAAAATCTGGTTCAAGCCGATTCATTGCAGGATCCAAGGTATGCCTGACGATATTATTGAAAACACGTATGGGAAGCAGAAGCAGTGAAGACGGAAGAGTAAGGGAAATAAAAAGGCGGAAGGATGAAAAATTGTGTACCTATTTGAAAGTATCTATGCCATACTTTGATATATAAAGGAAAAAATGAACGGAATGACAAGATTTTTTATATCAAATAACTGTATTAACTTTTATTATGCAATTACAATATAATTTGTAGAAATTTTATATTAATAAAAGGAATATTATAAATATGAAAATAACCAAATAAAAATATATAATTATTATTTTTATTTTTTGCCATTGGTTTTTGCTTGCTTTAGTTATGTAGCATTTCGAGAAAATGTTTTTTTTTTTTTAACACAAGATTCTTTTTTTTTTTTAAATTTCCTAGCTATTTCTTTTTATTCAATATATATATATATAGATATTTGTTTTGGCACTTGTTATTTTTGGTGCTTATGGATTTTTTTTTTTTTTTTTTTTACCATCCACTATGCGAAAACCAAGATCTAGCGACACTACGAAATAAATGTATCTAAAAAAATAAAACCACAACTCTGAGGTTAATGCGTCAGTAAAAATGTAATAAATAGACGATGCATCCGAAAAATGTCGACGTCAAGAAGTCACTAGAAACAATAACACACGACGCATTTGTTAAGAGTGGCTAAATATTCAGCCAAACAGAGTCACCTTTAATAGAATGCGTATATTTTATATAAATTGTATTGTTTAAATGCAACACTAATGAAAAATGTTAATCAATTTGATTTTTTTTCAACTTTAAAAACTAAATAAAATATTTAAGAAAAATAACAGAGCTGGATTTTTATTTTTTTTTCATTCCCACATTATTGATATCCAGCTGTGCATAACAAACTCCATGCATCACCTGTTAACTTATTAATTTTTTTTTTTGGTTTTTTGTAAATATTAATTAGTTGATTTTCTTTCAACTTTAAATAACAAGTGAAAATATTTAAACAGTATCACAGAGCTTTTTTTTTTTTTTTTAAATATATTCCTCAGGGGATGCACAGGCATATTGTGCGTCACTTGATGCCCTTACATTTATTTATTTTCATTTCTCATAAAATATTAATCAATCTGATTTTCTTTCAACTTTAAAAACCAGTGAAAATATTTAAGAAAAATAACAGAGCTGGATTTTTATTTTTTTGGAGCCACATTATTGATATCAGGCGACACATAACAAACTCTATGCGCCACCTTTTAGCTTATTAATTATTTATTTTTTGGTTTTTTGTAAATATTAATAAGTTGATTTTCTTTCAACTTTAAATAACGAGTGAAAATATTTAAGCAACATCATAGAGCTTTCTTTTTGTTTTTTTTTCATAAATATTAGTATCAGGCGACGCACAGGCATATTGTAGGTCGCCTGATGCCCTTATATTTATTTATTTTATTTTTCATAAAATATTAATCAATCTGATTTTCTTTCAACTTTAAAAATCTAGTGAAAATATTTAAGAAAAACAACCACGACACCTTTCCTATATTGAGGATCGTGAAGTGGGTCTATCCGACAATTTACAGATTGGTACATCATATGATATATTATATACGTTGAATATATTGTTGGTTTTCAAAAATGGTGGTTATTGCTACATTCCATAATTATTTCGTGGATTTATGTTTATAAGATTTTATGCTCAATTTTTATATCTTGTTTAAGAAATTTTATAATATTGCAATGATCGTTCACTTTATATTTTTGAGCATGGATTTTATGATATTAAATTGGGGTACAAGTTTGGGTTTTGTAAAATAATTTTTAAACGGAAAACTTTTCTAGCGAGTGGAATGAGAGGTCTTGAGAAAACGATTTTTTTCGAAATAAATAATTATTTTCCTATTATAATATGTCATTCGCTGAGATTTCCTTATCTCACATTTTTTTTGTTTTAAATTTGTTCCCCTAGGCCCAAACAGCTAGTAGCAGCCTACCTCACGCACCGTTTATCACTTTGTTCTTCCATGACAGTAGCAGTATTTATCTGTTCTCTACCTTAGCTTTATCTTTTCGGACTCGTTTATTTCTTATTTGTACTTCTAGACTTGTTTAACACTTTTAGAATGCACTGATCAATGTTTTGGACTTATTAGAGACCATATTACTTATGTATGTAGTTATGGCCTGTGGTACAATAGGCCGGTTGTGAACTTTGTGCTGTTGTGGTTTATTTTATATATATATTTGAAGTATTATTAATATTGCTTGTATTCGTTATCCACGTGTCAAGTGGAGTTCCACTGGGTATTTTTTAGGGATTGTTCAGTGGGATGGTATTCTTTAGGAATTGTTCAGTGGGATTTCATTAGGCGGATCCTGTCAAAATGACTGAGGAAATATGTAGTATGCCATTAATCTGAGAGTGGAGAGGGCTCCACAAGAGATATTCAAACTTATGGTGAGAAAAGTTTATCTTTTTAGAAATGATAAATCTAGAATGATTAAATTTTTTTATCAAAATATTTATGATATGGTATTTAAAAAATACCAAATTATAAATATTAAAATTTTGATAAAAAAATTTGATACCTATAATATTACTCCTTTAGAAAAGCCATCAGGTGTTAATGGCCCCAAATATGTGCCATTTGGTCAAGAATGCTTGCCCACATAACAACTCTCCAATTCAATGTGGTTGCTATGACCGTATGGTGGAAACAGATTGTTTGCAAGCTATCACCTTACTCCATGAGGATCGGCTTTCTCTTCTACCAGTTTAATATTTATTTTATCTTGGAGTAGGCGAAGACTAATCTTCAGCAACATGGTTCTTTTAGCTGCACTTTTTCTCCTAGAACTGCAAATAACGTGGCTCACTGTTTGGCTAAACATTCTCTAGTCCTGTTGATTCTTCTATCTGGCTTGTGGTGAACCCCAGGTGGCTCCGAAATTGTTTGAATTATGATGTATTTGATCATTCTTTTCAATATAGCATTATTTCTTTTCCCCAAAAAAAACCAAAAAAAAGGTCATTTTCAAATGACTCCACTTGACATTGCCATTGAAGGAACCTATGTACTTTTCCTTCAATCCCCAAGCCATATAGACCCAATAATTTTATTAGAAAATGGCAAGTGACCAATAATTTATAAACTTGAAATAAGAATTTCCAGGAGACGTAAGACCAAAATGTATTCACATATTACAATGATAATGTACCACATCAGCAGCCAAATAAGCTTCTGTGTCTTCATACAACAGCTCAGCAAAAGATTGCCATGTCAGCTGAAGAGAAATCAAATTCAGTTTGGTTACCAACACCAACGATCGGTTTAAGAATGATATATCTCTAAAGAGATTAGTATCATGTAAAGCTTTATCAATAAGATTGCCTCGAGATAGACTTATAGGAGGATGCGGTGTCTAGCTGGTTGTTACTTTTCTACATCGTGTAAACACATTAAAGCCATAAAGCTGTTGTTATACTGTATCGAAAAGTGTGTGTGAAAGGGAAGTGCCAAGGAGTTGGTAGCAATAGAAAAACGAGTAAACAGTTTAAAAAATATTTCAGTGTTGAAAATTTTAGACGATTAAGGCCATAAAGCTGTTGTTATACTGTATTGAGAAGTGTGTGTGAAAGGAAAGTGTCAAGGAGTTGGTAGCAATAGAAAAACGTGTAAACAGTTTAAAAAATAATTCAGTGTTGGAAATTTCTTTTTCAAACTTTACTTTTCATCATACACTTGCTCTCTATCATACAAACAAAAAGCATAACCCCTCTATGCATGTGCCACTAAAGTTCATGTCATCATTAGGAGGGAAGAAAAGAAAGAAAGAAAGGGAAAAAAACAAAAGAAAAAAAGAAGACTAGTGCACATTTGGTATGTAAGAATAGAAAAGCTAGCTATTTCGTATGAAAAGATAATTTAATGTTTGCTTAGGTAGGTAAAAAAACAAAAGAAAAAAAGAAGACTAGTGCACATTTGGTAGGTAAGAATAGAAAAGCTAGCTATTTCGTATGAAAAGATAATTTAATGTTTGCTTAGGTAGGTAAAAAAACAAAAGAAAAAAAGAAGACTAGTGCACATTTGGTAGGTAAGAATAGAAAAGCTAGCTATTTCTTATGAAAAGATAATTTAATGTTTGCTTAGGTAGGTTTATTAGAAGGGAATACCAATTCTTTGAGAATAGTTATATCCGTTTTAAAGAATATTTATTCCTTTTTCAAAACCTAAACAAATAGCCATTCCTTCATCCTATTTAGGGGTAAACTTATATTCAAAATTGATAATTCCTATAAATGTGTAACTTATATATTGTCTGTATATTAAAAATATATAAATAAAAAATATCCACATAAAAATAAAAATAACAAATATTGATTAAATTTAAAAACAATAGATTACATATTTAATTAAAACAAATATTTTTAAATAAAATTATAAAAAATATAAACATAAATATAAAGAAATAATATTAACTTTCAAAACTAAAATAAAAGAATTAAAAAGTAAAATAAATAAATATTTATTTAATCTAACAATTTCTAATCTATTAACATGACCAAACAAAGATTTCACGAAAATATACATTTATACATAGCCAAAAAAAGGAAATGGATGAGAGATTCCTTTTATAACCAAATAGAAGGACTATTCATATTCTAAAAGAATAGTCTTTCCTTATACCAAAACCTGTCCTAAGTTAATGTGATTTATTGTGTTGAGGGCCCACAATCATTTTTGTTGTGAAAAGTTTCTTGTGAGTCACCCAGTGCAAAAGCAAATGACTTATAGAATCATATGCCATATGTTTAGTTTAATTGGCTACTCTAAAATTATATTTCTGTTATAAAAAATCAATACGGAATAAAAACATTTAATAAAATACATTTAATTAATATTTAAATTAATATTTATCATCTAAATCTGAATTTTATTGATACTTTTGTACTGATAAATAGTACAACTCCTATTTGTCGTCAATTGGGTCCACTTATCTTTAACAGCATTATACACGTGATTGTTGCAGATTAAGGTCAATGTCGGAAGCTTGATGGTGCCACGCTCTACCCACTCAAAAGACGCGGTTGTATTCAATGCATTGTTTAATGATGTAGACTTCCCACCATCTCATTTAAATACAAATTTCTATTTATTTACCCTACCATTTTTTTTCTCCCTTCCTTTTGACACGAAGATAAGGGAAAAATAATAAATATACCGATCATTGTCTTAGTAGCAACGTTGATTTTTTTTTTCTTTTCGTCTCTAAAATTTCAAGGCCGAATGGCCATTTATATGTATTGTTAGAACATGAGCTCAATCAATTATGTGTATAATGAAGTTGTGAACTCCCCAGCTAATTCCAATGTAGCACCAAAGAATTCTTTTTTAGGAAAGAAAAACACTTTATACATGTTTGAAATTTCAGATTATTCTGCTCATGAACTTAATTGTAAACACTTTCAGAGGCAAAGCCAGGCATAAATTTTAGGGATTTAGCCAATCAAGTTATACGAAATAATATTATATGTAAAATAAGATATTGCAATATTTTAATTTTCATTAAAATAAAACATTTATTATATTTTACAAATTAAACGTATGTAAAATGGTATTATTTTTTGACCACGAAGAAAACACAAAAAATAAAGAAGGAGAAAACACAGAAATATTTAGATAAAAAAATGTATTACTACTCTCTAAAATTAGTATACAAAAAACTTTTTTAAAAATTCTTTGTAATCTCTAAAAAATTGTATCGTCAATGATTTGTGTGTTATAAAATTGAAAAACTAAACACCTGTAAGGTTTCTAAAGTTATCTTTTTTTATAAATTTAAGTAAAGAAATAAATTAAAAAAAAAAAAAAAACTCTAATGGATTAGACTTAGAATGTTGGACCCCAAATAAAATATATATAAAATATCTATTTTTAAATGTATAAATATCAAATACAAATGCTATTTCATATAATATGCTCTCTCAAGTTATTTTGTTCCTTAACAAACTTTAGGCAATGCTTGAAAAATTAATGTTAGTGTAGAAATTTGTGTTTTCAGCAATCCATAAAAACAAGTTGTTTTATAACTTCAGACACAGGAAAAACAATAAAAGAATTTATTTATTTATTTGTTTATTTTGTGGGCGAACTGCTTGTATGGAGGTTCCTACCTAATCTAGTGAGTCCCTGACCTTTTCCATGCTCGATACAAGATAACTAGACCCAACCAGACAAATGTATGGTAGTTTTATTTTTCTAGTACTTTTTAGTTTCATAGAAATATCGTTTATTCATCATTTCAAGAACCATTTTCTCGGGTTGATTTCCATACCCACTGTTTTCTGTCCAAACAGGCCCTAAATCCCCCCTATTTTCTGGTGTAGATTTCTCGCTTGTCTATCTAATTGCACAAAAGAGGGAAAAGGTTTATTCGCCTATGGAATTAATTTGTAAGCTTTGCACCATAGACAAGAGAATGGATTCGCAGAGTTTCAATATTCCGCCCCAAGTCCCCCAACAAACAGATGGTATCATCAGCATAGATCGTAAGCAGTACGAGGCAGCAGCCAGGGGCCAAGTTTCTGAATTTGAACAACATAAAGATCGTCTTCACCGCTTAATGACTCGAGGTGGGAATACAGTCCTCCATATCCATTTCAAAAACAGATTATTACCTGCTGAAAAACCACAATCAAAGAACATTGGGTTCAAGATACTGTTTAAGATGTTTCGTGCACTTAATCAAACAAGTTGGATAGACACACCGTCTAAGATGTTTCCTGAATATAATCATACCGAAGAAGACATTCCTGCACTTAATCATACCGAAGAAGACATTGATCCTGAAACAAAGTCAGCCAACTTTCTGGAAAAGATCCTTGAGATGCGGCCAACATTGTTGACGCAACAGAACCGAATCGGAGAAAATCCACTGCACATAGCAGCAAAATACGGGGATGTGTCTGCCGTGAAACTACTTATTGATCAATGTGCGAAAAGTAATATTGGTAGTAGTGTTGATCATCATGTAGACAGTGAAAGCGGTTTCTGTGGGGTCAGCAAGCAGATGTTGTTGAGGATGAAGAATAACGCCGGAAACACAGCGTTGCATGAGTCAATATTAATGGGGCTTAAGCTTGACAAATACACAGGTCAGTGGTTGAAACATCGTGAATTGGCAGAGATTTTGTGTAAAGAAGATCACAGTGAGGTCATGTATGATCGTAATGAAGCAGGCGAGACTCCTCTGTACCTAGCTGTCAAGGCAGGACTTGTTTGTGTGGTAGAAAATGGGTTGCAAAACATAGATGCACAGACAACATCTACTTGTTATGGTGGCTACGATGGCAAAACTATTCTGCATGAGGCAGTAATATCCGATTTTTATGGTATATATATATATATATTTAAGATTATTTATACATATGTTTAAGATTTAGTTTCATATGATTTTTAATTTCATGTATTTAATTGTTTTAGAAATCGATGTTATTCTGGAAAGAAGGAAAGAGTTATGCAGAGTAGCAGATGATGAAAAACGTTGGGTTCCATTACATTATGCTGCAAACCTGGGAAGAAAACGTGCAATTACAATGTTGTTAGAATGCGATCCATTTGCAGCAGGCATCCAAGACGAAAATGGTCAGATACCACTTCAAGTAATAGCTGATCCCGAAATTTGTCGTTCGTTTATAAAAGAAATTATATCATGGTCTCCAGGTTGTTGTCAATCATTAATGGTCAATGAGAAATTTTATCATGATGACCACACAACTGCCAACGATTTCGACAAGATCACAAAAAGAGACCGTCGAAATATCGAATACTTTGGTAGCAATTTTATAGAATTTAAAGAAGAAACCAAAAATGCTTTCAAGATTTGGAAAAAGGTATGTATGTTAGATGGTATATGTGTGACTAATATCATGACACGTTTTGCGTTTTCCTTTCCAAACTACAAAAACTTTATTTATTTATTTATTATTTATTATTATTATTTTATCAATTTAGTCCGATAATGAAATTTTCTCCGATCAATACAAACAAAATAGTCAAATACATAAAAACAAAATTTAAATTAAATAGAATATATAACAATTTCCCCAAAAAAAAAAAAAATTATGAGTTTTGTATGGTAATTAGCTATATCAAATTAGTCAAATGGAAATGCATGATTCAACTAAACAGCCAAGAAAACAATAACTTATGGGGCAATGTGAATGAGAATTTTTGTGGTTCAAAGAGTAATTAAATTGCAAACCGAATCATTAATTTTTAGGCTGAGAAACCATATATATTTACTGAATAACTGTACTTGTATATATAATTTTGATCAAATATTGCAGACGTTCAATGATGATAAAAGGCCAGCTATGGAAAAGTTGG
Source organism: Ziziphus jujuba (assembly GCF_031755915.1). NCBI lineage: Eukaryota > Viridiplantae > Streptophyta > Magnoliopsida > Rosales > Rhamnaceae > Ziziphus > Ziziphus jujuba. Next base: position 3,690,159 of record NC_083381.1, on the reverse strand, counting down.
ACAAAGAATCGACTCTAGTAGTGGCTGCCCTTATTGCTACTGTGACATTCGCAGCTGGTTTTACTTTACCAGGTGGTTATGTGAGCGGCGGTGATAACCTGCCAAGCAACGAAGGCTCACAACCACGCGCTGCTGGAAGTGCAGTTCTGAGCGAAAATGCAGCATTCAAGGCATTCCTTATATCGGATGCAATAGCCATGGCGCTTTCTAGCTGTGCTGTATTCATCCATTTGTTCTTGGCACTCAAAAAAGATCGGACAAAGGACTCGTCATATTTCTTGCTCGCATTCAAGCTCATCATAGTGGCCATGATAGTCATGGTGGTTGCGTTTATGACAGGCATTTATGCGGTCTTTGGACCTTCCAATGCATTTGCCATTGCTTCTTGCGTCTTCGTCAGCGTGTCTTTCTTGTTTTGCATTCTCCATCTCAGTTTCGTATATTTCAATGACTACGCTTGTTATTATATTTGTATATGCTTTCTCTGCCTTTTACTGCCCTTCTTCGTGATCATCGAGATCTTCATCTTCTTCGTGGGCTTCATAGGACTCATCCTCCATATTTTATTTTCTTACAAAACTCGGAGAAGAGATAAGGTATGATATTTTATTTATGCTTTAAAAAATTTTCCTTTTTTTTTTTTTTTTGGTTTGGAAAAAAAATAATGTGCTCTCTTAAATTATTGCTTATTTGCTCACTGTGCCCACAAAATTTTAAAAATCACCATATTGCCTTTTAAAATTTTATATATACATATATCTATATATATATATATATATACAGTCTGCCTGTGTTGCAGACGGTTTTAATGCGGATTACAGTATTGGTGATGATTTATAACATTGGTGACAATTTTCTAAGAAACCATCATTAATACTATAAAAAATCGTCATTAATATTGCGGTACTCATGCAGACCGTCTTTATTATAGAATTTTCGTATATATATATATATATATTATTTCCTTATTATTTTGTTTGGTCGGTTAATAACGAGCACCTAAACAAGGAACATTAAAAATGGTTTTCCAAAAAAAAGAAAAAAAAAAAAAAGAACGTTAAAAATAAGTAATGAAAATTCCCAAAAATAAAATAAAACAAAATAAAAATCCAGGATGGCTGTCCTCGAGGAACTGTGAGCATTACATTTTCGGTACATTAATTAGCCTGTTTTATTATTTTATTGCCACGTGTACTCCCTGGTATATAAATATTATTCTGCAATTTGGTATTAAATTATTATAATTATTATAAATATTATTATTTGTTAGGTATTTTACACGATAAACTCTAATGTCTGTCGACTGTTGCTGTCTTTTATTTCATTTTTCATACAAAAATTTGTTGAGTTTATCAATTTTTTTCAACGAATTATTTTCAGTAAATAAACTATAAAAGATTTTTTTTCCAAAAAAAGCAAATTTTAAAGATTTAACTGAAATTAATATTTTAAAAATTCTAATAATTTTATGGAATAATTAAAATGAGCAAATTGCATATTAATGTCCTCCAAAATCATATAATTTTGTTTGGAGCTATAATTTTTATTTATTTAATATTTGATATCTTTTACTTTTAAAATATTATATTTAGTCCATATTTTTTTATTTATTTTTGACACAAATAAAAAAGGACTAGTGCAGTTCACGTCACCTTCAAAATTGAATTTTTAAATTTTTAATTTTAACTTCTTGGAATTAATTTGTTAGAAAATTAATTATAAAACCTAAAAATCTATACGGCACCATTTAGCCAAATCAATACCTCAGCCATTTAACCCAAACTACAACTGGATAACATCATCGAGGAGTGGTGGTATAGATGCTGTTTTGATGGTGCTTCCACGACTCTTAAGCGCTGCACATAGAACGTTGGTGTGGCGTACGTAGACCATTAATCCTTACTGCTCAGGCAAGCAGTGACGAGCAGTTGTCATTATCCTGGATTATAATTTTTAAACAAAATAATTCCAGTTTCTTTTTGTTATTCAATGCCTACTCTAAAAATGCTTCCAAATCTTGTAGTTGTTATACAGTCAAATGTTCCATTTCCTTAGTGCTAAGGATTTAAATTTACTAGAAGAGAAAGTGTTTTCTTTATTTTTTCAAATTTTTTTTTGGTTATGGTGATCAAGTCTTTGAATAATCTTCAAATTTTTAATTAATCCTATGTAACAGACATTAAAATTTCACGACTTTTCTAGAATTCTCAATTGGGTTTCATATGTCTATTTATATATATATATATATATATGTATGTACATATATTTACTTTTGCATTGGTTTTGTCAATTTGACTATGCAATTTAATTGTACAGAATTTGATTAAAAAATTGAAGAAGATTCCCTAGGACCTCAAAAATTTATTATACTTAGAAAATTTTTGTTTCTTTCTCTTTGTTAATAAAATTCACAGGATTCACAACCAGAGAATTCCACTGAGATCACAGAACAAGAAGGCCGTGATCCACCTCCAAAATTTGATGATTCAAGAAACCTAAAAACATTACTAGAGTCTAATGTGAATTTAGAGACTCCCTCCATAAATGAAGAAAGTGCGAAACTATCGGAAATGGCCAACAATTCAGAAGCTGAAAAAGGCGACAACGCCGTCTGATCCGATGAGCAGTTGAGTAGGGTAAAGTGTTTTATATGACATTTAGAAGCTGAAAAAGTTTAGCTTGAATTAATATTGAATTCATGCTTTAGGAACCTTCTGTTTGAAAAAATTTGTGTGTGTTAATTAATATATTATACCAAATAATATATAAACACAAAAGTGAATAAATTTGATTCAAGTAACATAAAATATAAAACTAAAAATCATAAGAACAAAGTAGATGTTATGAAATAACCAATATTATAGTTGAGGTAGGAATTTAATTTTTTAACCTTAAGATAATTTTTGCCTACACCAATGCCGAACCACCTTGTAAAGGCGATTGTTTTTGAGGCTATAACTACTACTTTTTAAGAATAGCAACATTTTAAATGATAAGATGTTTACTCCTTGGTAGACTCGATGTAGGTGCTGCAAGTTTAGTTAGTGGTACTTTTATTAAGCTTTTACCTTATCTCTCTCTCTCTCTCTCTCTCTCTCTCTATATATATATATATAGATGTGTATGCACATATATATGTGTGTGTGTATTGGTACATGCTCCTTTTTTACAGCTATTATGTATAAACGATCAATCTCCCCCACTGAAGAATTTTTCGAATTGTTTTTTTTTTTTTTTTTTTTTTTGGTTACATTATACCATATGTAAATTCTTGAACATATCATAAAACAAGAATTTTCCTATGCATATGAAATGATTTACAAGATTAAAGTATATTATATTACTTGCTATTATTTGGTATGGTTATATTGAGAAAGCTAGCATTTCCTAAAGCAAGTTGCGTGTGGTACTGTATTTGAGTAGCATTATAATCTTACGTTTTTACTGACTTGAAACATTTTTATTTAAGCAACATACATTAGATTATTATCATTTCAAATTTCCAAGCATTCGCGGTATTTAAAATGCATATTGATTTCGGTCACAAGGTTATAATGTACATTAATTGCTCACTGTTTTACCCAATAGAGCTACACTTTTTGAATACATGTTCTCCATACATTGTGAACTCGATGTTGAATAGCTTGATTATTTGTTTATGGTCGTATTGTTTTGCCATGTTATGACTTTATTTTGTGTACTACTGATTTTCAAAGTTTCCAAACATTACTAGATATCGTGAACGTGAATTTCCTTTGCTTTTGAGGCTATGGTTTGAACTCCCACTTTGGTTTTGAAATAGAGCTTGAATTTATTGACGAGTTTTGAGGTCGTCAAAAATGACTTACCCTTTTCGGATTTGGAAAATGAGTTATTTATAGCATCTTGATACTTTTCCTCTTTGGTAGTTTAAAAGTAAAGGATTGATTTTTATGATTTATAGGATTTGGATTGATTTACCGTTAAGTTTTAAGATTTCATTGATTTTTATGGCATCAATGGTCCCATTCTTACGGTAATGAGATGTGGTTTGAATTATTAGTATTGGCCTAGAGCTTGCTTGACCTAGTTGTTCCTCCTACTTGGAGGTTTAGTAGTCCGCCAAAGTACTGGAGATGATGCTAATAATGATGATATGGTACTGATGTGTTTGGTCTGGAGCTTGCTCGGCCTGCTGCCTCCTGCTTGGGCGTTGAGTTTTCAGCCAAATAGTAGAAATGATGTGAATATGATATTGTCTATAGTTATTTGCGTGCTTTACATGTATTGATCTGTTCTTTACATCTGATGATGGCTTAGTGCTTTTATGTTAACCATGATTCCAAGCTTTTGTAAAACAATTTCTATTAGGGTTATTCCATGATTAGTATCATTTTGATCTTTGAGGTTGCATTTGTACAGCCAGCATTTTGAACTTTATATCAAATTGCCGGTGTGAGAGTTTGTCTGTTTTGCGAGATTTTAAATTGACATATGATTAGCTTTTGATTCTTTTATAAATTCAGTGGTATATTGCAAACTGCATTATATTATATTATTTATATTATTTTTGTTGGGTGTTACAACCCGTTTAGTTTTATGCTTACCCATCTATATTACTTCCTTCTTTATGCTTACCCATCTATATTACTTCCTTCACTCCAGGTGACTGAGTACTTAGCTGTCAGCGCACTTCGAGTGAGGGATTAGTAAGTGGTAGCAGTTTAGAGGCAATGTTCAGTATGTTAGCTTGTGCAGTATCTTGTTGTAGGCATTAATTCTTGTATTTAATGACTAGTACTTCTAACTGGGACCTTGTCTTTTCTTCTCGAGATGTAATTTTATTTTCCTTTCAAATGTTGATCTGTAACTTAAGACTTGTTTTTGGATGTGAAGTTGTTAGTTTGTTTTTATCTATTGGGTTAAGCTAGTATGATGTAGTAGCCGCTCAATGACATCAGCACTAGCTAGTGTTCATGCAAGGACCTTTGGGGCTTGAACCCTATCATTTACACACATATATATAAATATATATATATATATATATTCTTTTTACATAATTATATATGCACACACAGTGTAACACCCTATCCTGAAGTAAACTGGAATTTTTTGGGCATTGATCAAGCTTGACAGAGTTAATCGAGTTGATTTAGTGGGGTCATGTTGACTTTTTATTGTGGATGGAGTTTCATATTAACTGAGGGATCGTTACGAAGCATGCATCGACCTAAGTTCATGGATTAGTACAACACTGAAAAATGAAGCTGTGGTTCGAAAGTTATAAGCAAAATAAGTCATGGTCTGGACTATCCAAATAGTATCATGTTTGACTTTTTATTCTTGTAAAATTTGGTTTGACCTGTACATGGTTGTAAAGTACTCATCAATATGAGTTCATAAACTAGCCGAACAGTTAATTTGAACATTTGGTTAAAAAGTTATGAATCTGCGAAGTTTTTTCAATACTACATTTACCGTATACCAATCCCTGTGTGTATGAAAAAAGTGTGCACAGTGCCCATCATTAACCAATCTAGTGAGGGCAAACTGGCACCCACAAGGTGGTTTTACTGGCTATTTGGGCTATAAGAGAAGGGAGAAAAGGAGGAGGGAGAAAGAGGAGAGAGAAGAGAGAAACCGGCCATAACCAATTCACTATGTTTCAGCCACATTGTGTGCACATATCATACCCTCCATGTCGATTGTTCGGAGATCGATCGATCGACCGACCAAGTTTTACAGCCAATGGGCCAACGACATGCTGGGATTGAAGTGATTTTCAACGACAGCACCACCCTCTTCATCTGCTCATTTCTCTCAATCCAACCACCCATTTGTTATACTGCCCTTACCACCGTGTTACCCACCCTCCGACCTACCTAAGATAAATTTTCACAACTAGTGGCCGTCGGAGCGCCTATACCGGCGAGGTTTACTGGCAACAACATCGACTCAACGGAATCCTTAGTTCTAGCATGTTTCTAACATGACCACTGATCCTTTCCCCTTATTCTTACCTCCCTAAACCCAAATTCCAAGTCCATTTTGTCCAAATCTTGATATATTGGGATATTCAAGGATAGTTAGTTCCCGAGCTTCCCGATTAAATCCCTGACATAACAAATTCGGTCTCCGAGAGAAATGACCCGATCTATAATCCTTGCGTGACAAGCTTTGTTTTGGTATATAACTTGTATATTTTAGACAAAGTTTGTATTAGTTCCCCCAGGTAAACCATGTGTAATCCTTGTGCTGTTGATATTTCAGGCACCCATGTGAACTATGGGATTGATTCTGTGAAGGATCTCGAGTGATCCATGTGTGTGAGTTGAGTGGTTCCTTTCCTAAATTATTTTCATGTCATTGTATATATATATATATAAATTTTTTTTTGTTTTATTTAAAAATTCTAAAAAATATTATATACGTGTTAAAATTTAAGAAAACTGTTATTTAATTTATTATGCCATTTTATGCGATTTAAATATATTTGTTATATAAAATTGATCATATGGTTTTAAAGAAATTATTTATATATATTTATTGTTAAATCTTATTGTTAAGTTTTAAATTGTATTTATGTGAAATTAACTTATATGTGATTTAATGTAATTTTTGCATAAATCAATTTTACAGATTTAAGAAAAATAATCGTATTAATTTGTTGTCCATAAAAATATATGCGTATTTAAATATTTATGAATTTGGATTTATTGTGGTAAAAATTGAATTATTTAAATTGTTGGATTTATGATGATGATGAAAAAGAAACTGTGGAATTTTATGGGTTTAGAAAAACGTGCTAAAGAAGTGGTAATTTAGTAAATTTTGGTAATTATGCTATTGCAAATTTTTATAATTTTAGATACACTATACAGTATTGGTTTTCTGTACATGCATGTATGTATGACCATCCAGTAGTAGCTATGGGCTTGAAGTTGACAAGTATTTTTATATATTATGTTAATTTTGTTTTTATACTAAAATTTTCTAATAAAAATTTTATTTATGATTTTGTGTTACCTTATAATATTTTATTCTAAATTTAATAATTTATCATCAAATTATTTTGAATTTTAATTTTAATTTTCAATTATTTGTATATTATTTATTTATTTCCTTGATTTTTCGGATATAAAAATGATGAGTTTTGTAAAAATAGTTTTCAAAAGGAAAACTTTTCAAACTAAATATAATGGTGAGGGTTTTGAGTGAAAATATTAAATATTTATTTATTTATCGTTATTTGTTTTTACTTTATTATGTCATATTTTATGTAGTGGTTGAGTCACTCACTAGAATAATTAGCATCTCATTATTTTTTTATTTTTAAATCCGTTCTCCTAGGCTCGGGTGTTAGTAGGCATTGACCATCCGGGGACGAGTTCGAGTTTTTTGGTCCATTGTTGAATTCCAAGAAGATCCTTTTTCCCTTTTCTCTCTTTTCTTGTAATATTTCTTTCTTATCTCTCTGTGTTGTATTAAACTTTGTACTTGTTGTAAACCATAGTGCACCTTGTATACTATGTTAGATGATTATTATTTATATTAGAACCCATTCAAGATCCCTTCTCGAAACACTAGATAAACTCTAATATCAGGGGGAACCCTACTTGTCCATCTTACGGAAAAGCCGACAGCATCTCTCCTAAGAGTAGAGCATGACCCAACAATTACCTGAACAAAAACGTACTCCTATATCATACCACTTTATCCCTTGCTCCTTACTATAGAAAATTCCACAATTGGCAACACTTCGATAAAAATATAAAAACATATATAGTAGAAATAATTTAATAAACAAGAAATACTTTAAATATCCACTTTCGTACACACCACCCATTTAGTGCTGTACTATATTTCATATTGTTTTACAAATGTATCTATCCATAATATAGATGGGAGGGTAATAAAACAAGAAGAATAATAGTAATATCAATAATAATAATAGCACAACTTGTCCGAAGGCTACCACATTTGCCCGAAGACTAACCTACTTGCCTGAAGGCTTCCATACTTATTTGACGTGTGAGATCCCACATCGGTTGAAAAGGAGAACGAAGCATGGTTTATAAGCGTGTGGATACCTTTCCCTTGTAGACGCATTCTAAAACCTTGAGGGCTGGGTTGTAAGAGGATTCCCTAGACCCAAAAAGGATAATATCTCATGCGGGTGGTCTGGACTGTCACACGATGGCTATCGTTATTGTCCATAGGCTATGATACTTGCCCAAAGGCTATCCTATAATAACAACAACAACAACAACAACAACAGTAATAATATAATAGTAATAATAACAATACTAATAAACGATAATAATAACAATAAAAATAATAATAATATTAATGAATAAATAATAATAATAATAGTAATAATAATAATAATAACAACCATGTTAATAATCATAATAATAATCACAAAATACCAATAATAAAAATTGTAACAGCAATAATAATAATGATAATAATAATAACAACAATAATAATAATAATAATAATAAATAATGGAAATAACAAGAAAAATAATCATTATGAATAGTAATAATAAATTAATGGAAATAACAAGAAAAATAATCATTATGAATAGTAATAATAAATACAATAACACCAACAATTAAAACAATAACAATATTAATGATGGTGATGATAATAGTAATAATAACAATAATAATAATAATAACAACCACTAATAATGATAATAATAATAAATAAATAAATAAACAAATAGTAATAACAATAATAATGATAACAATATTAATAACAATAATAATATTAATAATAGTAATAACGATAAAGGCAAATAAGTATAATATTAGGAAATCAAGTCATGAACAGATGAGGTAACATAAGATAAGATACTATTTTAAAATTAATAAATGTATTACGAAATATGCACACTTGTATCGGAGGTATATACGATACCATATAACATGCTACAGGATCCATGATATTAATTATCGTCAGTACTTTGCTACTAATATAGTACGGGGGTGGTTGCCCATATTGGCCGTCCGGCCCTCAGACTCGTAGTCAACATAGTTATGAGGCTAAGCTATTCATGAACCACATTGGATTATTGTCTCGTACGGTGTGGTACATACAAGCATAAAGTAACATAACATAACTATATATATATATATATATATTTATAGGTATATATGAAAAAATACTTGATGCACCATATGATATACTGGTGGTACCAGACAGTACCCAGCGTCTCGAATTTTATTTGACAGGGAGATTAAAGAGAGAACTTGTAGACGGTCGCCTTAGCATCGCAATGGCACCGATGCTACAACAATCATCCTAGCCATGGAGGGGAACGATAGATGCTTACTGTATAATACTCGCCAATTCTCTGGTTTGTAGCTCCCACAGCAAGACCCTATATACTTGCGCGCTAACAATAGATACGGTACAGAACACAGGTATTGTGTGGTGCATCTAAAATCATAACCTGACCCACCACATTATATACCAGTGGTGTCAATCGGTACTCACCGTCCAAAGTACCTCTAACAGGGAGTTTAAAGAGAGAACCTACAAACGGTTGCCTTGGCATCCCAAAAACGCCAATGGTAATAACAATGATCCTGGCCATGGAAGGGGGTGGCTGATGCTCACTATGCATTTTACTTATCTACCCTCAGGTCCATGGCTACCGTAAGAAAATCTTATATACTTGTGCTCTAATTAACTATACAGTATAGAACACCTGTACTGTATGGTGCATCTTAAAAATTATAAAATTTTATAATGTTTTAAATATAGAAATTTGATAAATAAAATCGAATTTGTACACCTTTGCTAGATCCATAAAATCCCATATTTCTTATTTAAACAACTGCATAGATCCAATCCCATATTTCTTGTTTAAACAACTGAATAGATCCAACGATTTTATAAAATTATTTATTACCAAAATAATTTCAATTTTACAAATATTCAAATACAAAAATATATTTTATATACTAAAAATTATTACTCTTCTTAAATTCTTATAATTAATTTATGAAAAATCATATTAAATCACATAAGTTTCACACAAAAATAAATGCACATAAACATATTTTATTTTTATAATAAATTTAATAATAGAATATAACAATTAATCTCACTATAATTTGACACAATAGTTTCTTTAAAACCATAGATATAATTTTCATGCCTCAAATATATTTAAATCACATAAAATTTATACGGTAAAATTTAACAATAATTTTCATAAATTAATTATTTTTAAAAAAATACATAATATTTTTCATAATTTTAAATAAAACGAAATATATATACATCTATATGTACACAAGTATATATATATATACACTCATCTATTTGCATTCATGTATATATATAGATATATTCACATATACATATAATCATATACATATAAGGACAATCTTGTTAACCAATATATGCATGCTCATACATATATACATATATACAAAAATATATATGAATAAATAAATATATATATATATATATATATATATATATACTCATATACACACATATAAATATATATGATCACATGTGTTCACACACATTTGTATATTCATATGCAATTATATATGTGTATATACATATATATATTTTATACATGTTCGCACACATCTAAATATATATACACATAATTTTTTAACAAATATATATACATATATATTCATGTTTTCATTATATCTATATATATTTATATATCTATCAATCTACATACATGCTAGCCCTAAATTTCATACAATAATCCTAATCAAACACAATAAATAAAGTTACATAATAAATAAACATAACACACATGCTAGCTCAGTGTTGCATGTCTAAAATATTACAAAAATGTTACTTAGACTTCCATAAAAACATATGAAAACACAACTAAGATTCTAAAGTCTCAATTTCATTCCATGAGGCAAGAATTACTAATATTGTCTACCCAATTGGATATGATACAAAGTGAACTCAATTGGCCTAAACTCAAAATTTAGGGTTTTTCAGCATCTTGACAATTAATTTAAATTAATAATTCTTTTAGCTCCTAACAATCATTAGGAATATAATTGTAAAGAAAATTGGCCAAAGATCTATCTAATTCCTATCCAATTGTAACATAAATACAAATCCTAGCTCCATCAACAGCAACCTCCCAAATACTCAAATATAACTCACATCCTAGGTATCAAATTGAAGCTTATGATGAGAGCATCAAGAATATAACTTCAATTGGTCCAACCGCCGTTGGAGGTGGCCAGAATACCGCTGGAGGTGGCCAGAATACTGCTGGAGCATTGCCGCCAAAATGGGTTTTCTCATTTCTCCTGAATGAGCGAGTTTCGAGCCAATCCGAGCTTGGAAATGGACTTAGGGGGTCCAAATTTGTGGGAAAGGACCACCCGTTCGATGTCATACTCATTGGAAGACGGCAATCGGAAAATGCAACCTCCATTGGTTTTCATGGCATTCTGGCAAACGTGGTTAGGTTCCTGGTAGTATGGGTTTCAATTTGGTATAAATAATTTTTAATGGGCGGTCAAAATTTGAAAGCTATTTTAAAAAGGAATTTGGGTGCCATGGTCGACGGTGAAAATGGTGAAATGGTGGTTGCTGGTTCTTTCTTTCGTGCATGATGGGGAGAAGGTGGTGGAAGGTAGCAAAAGTTGGGGTGGGAAAGATTAAATAAAATAATTAGATATATAAGGAAGAGACAAAATAGATAATAAAATATTACTAAAATAATATTTAATATATAATACAAATTGTGTAACCGGGTTATGGGTTTTAATTTACCCAAAAAATAATAAAAATTTAATAATAAAATATTACAACATTTAAGTATGTGGGAACTAATTGTTAAATGACTATGTCCTTAAAACTCTTTTAACCATAACTTTGCAATCCCAGCAACAATTTTCGCGTGTTACTAGTTTATGAACTCGTGTTGACAAGTAGTTTTTCTATGGTATCTCCGTCAACACGAAATTTCTCCCACAGTAGAAAATTAAACTTGGGGCCCATTTGGTCAACATCAATCAACCTTGGTCAAAGTGCCTGATCGAATTGATTGGGTCATGTAGGAACAAGGTTCAAGTCTACCGGTCTGTTACTAGGACAAAAAATTCAAATTTGGGGCATTTTCTCAAATCGGGATATTACAATTTATTTAATATTGTGCATATTCCTTGTATTGTTTTAATTTGAAGTGTTGCATTTGTGGAAATCTTTGTAGTAAGGTATGAGGAATAAGGTGGTGCTTTATAGGATTTTGTTTTTCGTGCATGGAATTTTGGAGCATACCCAATCCTTAGGTGAGATGCTACCAGATTTTTTGAAGAATCAGTAGGATTTTCCTAGTTGGAGCTTATCTAGAGTTCTGGTAAGGAATATTGGATGGGTCCTGACGTACACACACACATATAGGGGCATATTTATTAAACATTCCACATGTTACAATGCAAAATACAAGAAACTTAAAGCTAATAAGATACTCATATTGAAAACTTTCTAAACCATAATATTTTAATTGTAATTCAGAATTTTGTGTAACGGTAGTCTATGAACTCTATCGATGAATTCTATGTAATGTTATCTCGGTCAAACAAAAAACTTGATCATAGAAAAAGTTAAATTTAGAACCCACACATGGTCCAACAGCTAGGGGTGGCAATTGATGACGGTGGGTCATGTTCAAATCACCTTGTTTATTAATACTGTCAAAATTACTCAATCCAAATATGATCCATTTATTAATAGTATCAGAAATCCTCAATCCAAACATGAGTCATTTAATAAACAGGTAACTTGACACGATCCATAAAATCCATGAATGAAATGGGTCAATTTCATTTAACACAACCAGTTTACACGAAACTGATTTGTTTACACGAAATTGTCCCGTTCATACGAAATTTATCCGTTTACACAAAATTTACCAATTAAATAAATTAACTTGTTTAAATTAATTATTGCATATAAGATAAAAATAATTTAGTGATTAATTAATCCTAAATTAAAATACATACGAAAAACTATATAATTATAGTTACAAATTTACATTAATATAACGTATGATATGATAATATAACAATCTCATATAATTAGTAAATATATATATATATATACATAATAAAACCAATACTACTTTACTAAAACTAATATAAAAAAACTTCATTAATAATCATGCTTTTAATTTTCTACATCTCCAATACTTTTATGTATATTAATTTTTATTTTTTTGGTTTCCATAAATCTGTACATGTATTAACATATTATATTTAAGTAAATAAATATTATTTTAATAATTTTTATTCTTTATTTTTTAATTAATAAAAGAAAACTAATAATATGACTTTAAATAAGTTTGTATTTTAGTAATTAAAAAATCTTAGTTAAAATTTTACTAAAGGTAAATTTAATATATAAAAGTTATAATTTAAGTGGGTTATAATAGTATCAGGTTAGGTTGACATGTTTAGCTAAATGGATCAATTCAAATAAATTTTTGGTTAAGTTGGTCAGTCTGAAATTAACACATTTAAACGGGTTGATTCGAATTTGACTCAAACCCATTCATAATAAACCCAAACTGGATAATTTTGTGTCGTTTTCTAGCCATGTTATTGTGTCATGATCTAAATTGTCATCCTACCAACTGTCAAAATTTTGAAGGAAATTAATTGCTGAGAATTAGATTCCCAGGAATGAATTTCCTATGAATTACTTTTTTTCAGAGGGTTTGGTCTGTATCACGACATTTAGAACCTACAAGTAATTAACTAATTTTATTTTAAAAATTATGGATAAAATTGTATTTTAATAAAATGTACAAAACTAGTATCCCAAATAATTTTGAAATGATACATTTTTTTTTTAGTATTCATTTTCCAACCTATTTTCCAATATTATAAGATTTAGTTTATCCCCAAGCCCATAATTTCCTTTTAAAAACCATCCAAACACATTAAAATTTCGTTTTCCCAAAGAATTGCAAATTCCCACTAATTTTGCAACTTCCCAACCAAAGCCTTAATGATTGATGTGTTCATGATCAGTAGAGATCATGATCACCAAGAAGATAATCCTCCACATGTATTTCAATGCCAAAAGTTTTCAAGAAAGTGCAAAACCAACCAAATTTGTAGAAGAGATTCTTCACAAGTGTCTACTATTATTACTACAAGCAAATATTGATAAAGACACTCTGCTCCATTTAGCAACCAAGTACGGGCATATTCCGATTGTGAAGGTTATCATCGAGCATTTGAAAACTCTTGGGATTGGACTTTGCAGAGATATGATGAGTTTGAGGAATAACTGTCATGACTTACCTAAAAATCCTTATTAGAACCCTAGATAAACCCTGATTGGGGAAACTTTATCGGACCTTTCTTTAAAAAAATTGGTAGGGTTAACACCAAGTAAAGAATCATCTGATATAGTATATGGAGCATACTAAGGTTTACAACAAGTAAAGAATTTAATACAACACAAAAAGATAAGAAAAAAATATTATAAAGAAAGAAAGGAAAGGAAAAAGGTCTTCTTGGAATTGAGTAACGGATGGAATATGTCGAGCTCGCTCTTGGATGGTTAACACTTATTAATGCCTAGGCCTAAGGGAATGAATTTAAAAATAAAAAAAATAATGATATGCTAATTATCTCTGTAAGTGACACCAAACTATTACATAAAATATAATATTACAAGAAAAAAACAATAATGATAAATAAAAGTATAAATAAATATATAGATAATTGAATAAATTACTGAATGCTTAAAACCCGTACTATTTCACTCATTTCACTCAGCTTGAAAATTTCCCCTTTTTAAAACTATTTTCACAAAATCTATCAATTTTATATCCCCAAAAATCGAGGAAATAAATAAGTAAATAAATAAAATATAAATATTTAAAATTAAAATTAACATTGAAAATAATTTGGTAACAAATTATTAAAGTTAGGATAAAAAATCATAAGGTAAAATAAAATCATAAATAAAAATTATATTAGAGAAATTTAATATAAAAAAAATTAATATTACTATACAAAATTTTGATTAAAATTAATTAACTAATAAAAGTAATGTTTAATTAATTTAAAACATCATTTGAAATAAATAATAACAAATATAATAAAATACATTTTAAACTTTTTTTTTTGAAGAACATGCCAAACAAAAAAAACTAAATAAAAATCAATGCACTTTAATATATACCATGTCGGGACCCACCCAAAATTCCTCACCGGAATCCTAGACAAGCCTTGATCCTAGGGAAACACCACCAAATCTCCCAACGGAAAATCCAGTAACATCTCCCCTAAGGGTAGGACTTACCACCAAATTTCCTGCATATAAAATACACTTCTATATACACCATCTTATTCCTCCCACCTTAATACAAAGTATTACCATAAATTTCAGTACTTCAATAATTAACAAGGAACCAGTGCATAATTAAATAAATAATTGTCCAAATCGTATACAAAGCGTTATCAATACAATTGAATATGAAATTTAATACAATGCAAGATAAAAAGAAATAATACAAGATAGAAAGGAAAGGAAAAGCCTCTTGGACTTTCGGCAACGAACCAAGACATCGAGCTCACCTCCGGACGATCAACATCAACTAACCTGGGTCTAAGGGAATGGAATTTAAAAATATGATATGCTAATCATCTCAGTGAGTAACCCAATCTACTATGCAATAATAAAAATAAAATGATAAATAACTTAGTTAATTGATTAATAAGAAATAAGTAAATAAATAATAGGTAGTTAAAAATAATATTTTCCCTCAAAGCCCTCACAATTTACTCTGTTGGAAAAGTTTCATTTTTAAAACATTTTCGCAAAACCCACCATTTTATGCCCCAAAAATCTAGAAAATATTTAATTAATAATTTGCAAATAAAAGACAATAAATTAATAATCCAAAAATCTTAGTGAGAAATAATTATAAAAATAAGACTAATGACAAATATTAAATTGGGAATAAAGTATTGTAAACAATTAATACGAAAACAAAATAAAGTTTACATTAACAAAAATGATCCAAGAAATATTTAAATAAATAAAATAAACCCAATAATTAACAATAGAACTCAAAATAGAATGCCAAAACAATTTAATTTATAAAACACTATTAAAAATATTTTAATTTAAATAAAATTCTAAAATATTGTATAATTAAAATCATGCTGTGAAAACCATATGCCAGTGGCTCCAACGGTACCCAGCGTCCCAAGCATCGCTAGACAGGAGGTTAATGAGTAAAACCAGCATATGGTCGCATGGCGTCCCACCTTCCCGCTGCAAACAGGCGTCCCGGCCATGGAGGGACGGCCCACCCTCATCCGATGACAACCACAGGACAACCCCATAATCACATGTGCGCTACTCACACCCACCTGCGCACTAACTATATCCACCTGTGTACTAATCATATCCATGTATACAGAACACCAGTACGTATATGGTGTATCTAAAAATCATAAAATCAATATATTTTTTTTCAAATCTCAAAATTTCATAAATACCACTGGGTTTATTCCATCTAATTAAACTCGTAAATTTTTCCACAATTCCTCTATAAATCATCATCATAAATCCATGGCATCAATTCCATCAATTTCAAATCTATCAATGAAATTAAAAATAATCTCAATCAATACAAATTCCTCTCATAGTAAAAAGTCAACTATGGAACTCACTTGGTCAAATCCAATCAAAATTTCAAACTCGAGGCATTTTCTCAGATTGGGGAATTAAATAAAAGAGTGGACTTAAATAGTACTATGTTGGTGGCAGTTCAACTTCAATATACAAAAGCATGCTGAAAAGGAAATCCATTAAAAGTGAGATTATGTATTGGGTTCATTCTTTCACAATTTGATAGTTTAGACTTTAGAAAATTATTGGTGAGATCGTGAGAGACTTCAACCTTTTTTTTTTCCAACAAAAAAAAGGAATAAGTAAAACATTTTTAACTAAAAAAAAAAAAAAGAAAAGGAATAAGTTATAATATATTTTTTAGTACATAAAAAGTGAGTGGAATTTCTTAACGTTGATTTGTTAGCAGTTCAACTTCAGTAGCAAAAAGCATGTTGAAAAAGAAATCCATTGAAAGTGAACAACTAGACTAGACACTTGTATACTCCACTTGTGTTATTCCATTACCCACATTCACGCTTATAATCCACTGATGCTAACACAACAATGCTTTGAAATCAATACCTAATCGCAAACACTTTGTAAAAATATAAATCATTCAAAGTCCTACTAACACATAACCAAGAATATTTTCTTACCTTGTTAGACAATAGCATGGAACATAATTATCAATGAATGCCAAGTCATCGAATGACCATTTACCCAATTACCCAAAGTCTTAAAGTAGATGAACTGCGAGTCTCGCACAATTGCCAAGTTGCCTTCTTTTAGAAGGGGGCAGGAGGTCTTCTTCTGTAGTTGAGTGGATTAACTCGAGGAAGAAGGAGAAAAGGAAATTCAAACGGAAATCTTGGTTTTTCAATGGAGTCGTGGGTTTGCTCGGGGAACAAGGAAAGCAAACATTATGTGTTCCCATGTGGGTTCGTTCGGGGAATCCTCTTTTGGTCAATCTCCACACTTGTTGGTTTATTTATTTTGAATGAGAGCCGTGGAAGGGTTGATATAGAGATGTGTGGTGGTGTTAAGTTTACATTTCAATGACTTCTGTCAAAGTTGAGGGGAAGGAAAGAGAAAAGGAAGTCAATGTTTCAGTTTTTTAATCTTTTAAAAAATAACGGTAAAATGAAAATACATAGGTAGAACAAAAATTAGTTTGATGGGATGGACAAGTATTGTTTGGTCTCCATTTCAAAGGTTATTGGGCCAAATTCTACTTTAATTAACTTTAAAGTCGAAAGCCTTTTTGTGTTAGGCTTCCAACCAACAGACAACCATATTTTGACTATTGGTCCATTTAAAATCCACTTTAATTTGATTCCCCAAAAAAAAAACAGAAGAAAAAATTCAACTTTAATTTAATAAGCAAATAAAGTCCAATAAACCAATTAAGTTGTTTTTGTTTATTTAAAACCCATCTATTTAACGGGTTTATCTTAAATAACCAATATTTTGTTTACTTGCTCATGCCTTATCCAAATGCAAGCATAGTTTTGCTGTGCATTTATCTTAAACGAGACCATTTTAGACTAAGGTTCAAAAAATCAGTATTGACAGAAATATCAAAAGTTCAAAATGCAGAAATATTTATGGAAATATAAGAAATTATTGAATGTCGATAAAAAATTATGGAAATTTATTTTAAAAAATAAAATTTTTTATTAAAACTTTAGGATTAACTTATTTAATCAATTATTATTAAATTGATTTAAAAAATTATAAAAATATTGAATAGATTTTATTTCTCTCAATGTATAATAAATGTTAATGGTCATAAATATACTATTATCAATAAAAAATGCAAAAAGAATATATTTTTGATAAAAATAATTTATTAATTAAGATATATAAAATAATTATAGCAGTTACAGTATATTTCATAAAAATTAACTCAATATCACATATAACTCCTGAATAGTTAAAAATTGTTGGTCTTTTTCCTCATCCTTATTTTGAGTTGTGTAATATAAGAAGTAATTATTAAAAGTTATGTTCCCTTGATAAATTTGTATGTAATTGTTAATATGTAACCATGTAGATCTTATATTAGATATGGCTGTTGTAATTGATAATCATTATATAATATTGGTAGACTGTATGTAAAATTATTATCTTCTAATGGTTAAATTTAAAACGATACCCACGACTTACTATTATGATATTTCATAAATATTCATCAACATTCTATTAATTTATTTAGTTATATTTTTATAGAATATATTTCCTGTATGTATTTATAATATTTATCTACTTTATACTATTTATAATTTATTTTACATGTATATTTGTATTTTTGTCTATATTATAACTTATATATACTTTATAATATTTATAAAAATATTAAATTTATTTTGGTAAAAAAATAATAAATAAGTAGAAAGTTAAAACATCAATCATGTTTATTAATTTTTTGAGAAAATAAATAAATTCAATAGAAATTTCTATAGAAATTTTGGAAATTTTCATAAATTTTTTGAAAATTTCCATGGAAATTATAAATTTTTTGATAAAATTGTGAAGGAATTAATATGAATATTTGATGAAAATTTCGATGGAAATTTTGTGAAAATATTGGAAATTTCAGTGAAAATTTTGAAAATTTTATCTGTTTTTAATTAGGACCTAAATTTCTTATCTGCCTCACGGAAAAACCAAAATATCGATGAAATTTTCGATTTCTCAAACCTTGCTTTAGACCAATTATAAATGGAGTAAAACTAAGCCTTAAATATTGTTGTTTTGATTTACTCTTGAAGTCCTTTACTTAAATGGATTTAGAAAAAGAAATCCTTTGGATTAAAACAAAACAAATGAGGAAAATAGCATTGCAAAAAGAAAACGAACTTTCGTGGCTCAAGTGGTTTTTTTTTTTTTTTTTTTTTTTTTGCCGTTTTGCCACTTCAATTTTTTTACGTTATTATTATTATTTTTTTTTTCTTTTCCTTTGTTCCTTTAACTTTTGCCTTTTGTTTTTCTGTCATTTTCCATTATTATCCTTTTTTTTTATCCCTTTAGTAGACTTGCTTATCTTAATAATCTTCTACACTTATTTGATTTTTGTAGGTTTATATTATTAAAAACCAACGTGATAAAATGAAGATAAAATGAATAAAAGATAATGTTTTTTGTTTGGCTTGATTTCTTTTAACTCCCTTGGTAGAATCTCTGTACCCATTTTTTCCCACTTTTTTCCTACCTTTCTTGTTTTTTTGGTTTCTCCCTTTATTTATAGAGGTGGGAGAATCCAGATAAAAGATTTTGAATTTCAAGTTTTTGAAATTCAATTTTGTATTTTGAAATCAATTTTTGATGTTTTGATTTTTTTGATTTTAAAAATAGATAAAGAATTCGATTTGGGAGCTATTTGCTTTCCCCATATCTTTCTCCTTATCCTATCTTCTTCTTCTTCTTCTTCTTTTCTTTATTTCTTTTTTTTTTTTTTAAATTTTCCGTTCAACACAAATATTTTATATCGGCTAAAAGCCTTTACTATTTGTGATGCCATTTCCAAAAGCATAACATGAAGTGTCCATGTCAACACATGATAAACAAGTCATGTCTACAATCTATTATAGAACTTTTAGGTTCTGTTAAATGGTCAACCCACGAAGGACTATATCACATGATAAAGATTCAACTAAGATAATGTCTCTATTAATGCATCAAATAAATATTATAATATTAAGTCCTTCCATATTTGTTAGTTTATATTTTAACTTTGATGTTCTTTTTTTCTTTTTCAATGATTTATAAATATTATAATAGAATGAATGTGTTTTATCTAGTAAAGTTTTTGAATAAAATTAATATTGAAAAGTGGATTGGATAAAAATTGAATCCAATCAAAACCAATAGAAATAATCAATCTAAACCGACCAAAGTTGGATTAGATTGGATTGGATATTTGTCACACTTATATTAGATTGAATCAAATAATCCAAAAACCGACTTAGATTGAATCAGATTGAATATTTGTTGAATCCATTGGATTAGAACCAACGTACACCCCTAAACGCAATACTATAGAAAATAAATAAAACTAAACTATAGATGCAAAACATCAAGCCACAAATGAAAAGTTCTCATTAAGAATACACTTTTTGTTACAAAACTTCTTTAATTATATTATATTTATAAACTAACCATTAAGTTTGGTGGTTCCTAAAAAAGTTTGTAACGAGGGTTCATTTAGGCCATAGTGATGACCCCGACCTAAGCATAAATAAAATTAATAATTAAAATTATACTCTGTCACATTAAAAGAACATCACAAGATTGTATCTGGGCTAAAGCGTCGACTATAGCTACATCACGAAAAGATTTTCACCCATTCGTTAAGCGTTCAAGCTTAAAGTGGAGTTTAGTAAAAAAAAACAAAAAAAAAAAAATTCTTTTATCAACCACACATGCAACCATGCACTTAATTATCTTTAAGATTTTAATGTCATTAGTTTGTTAGTAATTAAGTATGTATGATTTATTTTAGGGATGACGAGGGCCATTCTTAGCAAAGGGAAAGATCTATGCATAGTACCAGATAATCGAGGTTGGGTTTCTTTACACCATGCTGCAAAGGTGGGAAATGTATCAATCATTCAGGCTTTGTTACAATTTGACCTGCTGTATCAAACCTACATCAAAGACAAAAATGGGCCGTTATCTTTTCAAGCAGCAGTTGTCCTTAAGTACCACCTGATCATAAGGAAAATTATATCATGGCGTCTGAATTCTTATGAACTGGTCGACAATGATTTTGGATCTGATACTATCGTAATGCATGTAATAAAATCATTGATCTTAAGGCTAATTGAAATTATATACATGGTTAGATGGCTTTGGCACCATAAAACCAATGATATCAAGTTCTTCAATACAGAAAAATGGTGCACTTTGAACATATGAAAGAAGGTAGACTCTATATATACGCACACAAAGATGATCTATATGTTAAATTTATGCTCTTGGAGTAAGCTAATCTATTAATCATGAGCTTTGATTAATAATGGACTGTAGTATCCCTTAAATAGCTCATTAAATGGTAGAGCCCATTTAACTGGTTATTACAATACAAGAAAAAGTTCGACTAATTGGCCCAAGATGTTATTAAATCTTGGGAGAATTAGGGTCAACAGTCTATAAATATACTACTTCCTAGCCTTCATGTCAGGAGCCGTCCAGAATTCCTCCCCGGAACCCTAGACAAGCCCTGATCCCAGGAAAATACCACCGAACCTTCCAACGGAAAATCCGGCAGCACCTCCCCTAAGGGTAGGACTTACCAAAAATTACCTGCACTGAAAACACACTTCTAAATTCATCCCCTTATTCCTCCCGCAAAACTACAAATTAGTTCCACAAATTTACAGTACTTCACCATAATAACAGCAACCCAGTGCATAAATAAAACATAGGTGTCCAAATAGTATACAGAGCTTCATGAAGTGCTATTCAATAGAAAATACAACAAGGATGAAAGAAATAATACAACTGAAATGAACGAGTACAAAAGTACTTCTCAAAACACGATAGCGGCGGAGAATTGGTTCGCCCCGGAAGAACGTCTACCACCCCTTGCACCTAAGGGAACGGAACTTAAAAACGTGAGATGCCAATCATCTCAATGAGTAACCCTAACTACTGAACACCTTTAATATTAACAACAATAATATAACAAATAAGGGAATTTAATTAATACCGGCAATAATAACAGTTGAAAATAATACTTTCTCTCAAAACGCTCACCAATCACTCCATTGGAAATGTTCCCTTTTTAAAACAACTTCACAAAACCTGATATTCGTATTTCCCGAAAACCAAGGGATCAAACAATTTAATAAACAATAAATAAATAAATACCCCAATATATAATTAAAATGTAATAAATCATAATAAATAATTTTTGAACACCTTTGGGGTTTGAAACTTTATCTGAAAATTACACTTGACGCACCACACCATATACCGGTGATGCCCTCCGATACCCAGCGTCCTGAGCACCGACTGGCGGGGAGATTAAAGAGAGAAACTTGCAAACGGCACTTCAACGTCCCGACAGTACCACTGCTGAAACCGTCATCCCGGCCAAGGAGGGAGGCGGCTGTGGCCAATATCAAACTTGCCTGCCCACGGTCCAATGGCAACCACGGGAGACATAATACTTGTGCGCTAACCATATACATACACCAGAACACCAATACTGTATGAATGCATCTAAAATAATTATTAAATCAACTGTACCGTTCTTTCAAAAATTACCGTGGGAAATATACCAATTTTCACAAAATACCATCCCACATTTTATCATTTAACAAACCCGGTACGAAAACGTCGATAACCAATAAAATAATAATTTTTCTCGTAATACGAGGTTCAACAAATAAAATACCGTGGGCATAATTATAAAATTAAATCACCAATTTAAACAAATATTTTCATAAAATATTTAAACCAATTATGCTCGAAAAATAATACTTAAAACCACGTACGATTATTACTGAAATATACTTTGCTCATGCATAATAATTAAAATTAAATCACGATAAAATAATAATTAAATTGCACCACATGAGCATAATTCAAATATCAAATAAACACCAATTAAATATAATTAATTGCCCAAAAATATTTTTAAAGGTGGGTTCACTCACCTTAAGCGCGTATATCAGCTAAGATCCTCCGCAGGATCAACTCCACTACTCGCACGCGCACCTAAAACATCCACAGTACGCCAACCAAATATATTAATGTTTTAATCGGGTAACTCCCAAATGGATACTCGGGGAGCGAACACAAACGACAACTAAAAATTACGAGTGATATACCGAATTGAGGCTTGAGTGATGAGGATCACGGATTCGGTCTTACTTTCCGGAGATCGGACCCGAGGTGGCCGGAATCTCGCCGGAAAGCTTTCGGGATTCGACTCCTCAATTCTCCCAAACCATCGCGAATTGGCAGAAAAGGACCCCGGATTTGGATTCAGGGGGTCAGAATTAGTGGACAGGGACCGGCGGTGCAACTGGGTACTCGCCGAAACAGTGACTTCCGGCGAGCCGCCGCGGTCACCGGCAACCATCACTGGCGGCGGCACGTGCGGTGGCCGTTGGCTGAGTTTTTTGGAAATTTTGTAGATCGAGGGGAGAGCATTCCAACGGGACTGGCGGTGAGGCAAACGGAGGCCGAACGGCGGAGAGATCGGGGTTTGAAGATTTTCGACGCCTCGCCGAAAACGCTTCGATCCCAGCGCTTCGGAGGTCCGGTGGCTGTGAAATTTGGTAGGTAGGCCGAAATTAAGGAGGTGGTGAGGGGTGGCTGGCCCGTGTGGCCTGAAAATGGCCGAAAACTGGGCAAACGGCGGTGGCCGGCGGTGGAGGGAAAAATCGCCGCTGAGCTTCGCCGTCTCGATCCGGGCGCGTCCGGCGACCAACGGTCGTGAAATTTTGGGGTTTGGCTGGAAATGGGAAGGCGCTCCCTTCTGGCTGGCACGTGTAGCAAGGGTCGGCCGGAAAATTGGACGATTCCGGCGGCCGGTCGTTCTCTCTCTCTCTCTCTCTCTCTTCTCTCTCTTTCTCTCTCTTCCCCGATGTTTTTGCCAAATAAAAGCCACCTGTGTGACACTGTTCATCAATGTGGACCAATCAGGTGATGACATGTGGCGTTACTGTGCACTTAAGCCAGATATAATAAAATATTACGGTATCCGGCGAACTTAAAATGTCCATAACTTTTTAACCAGATGTCCAATTTAAGCGTGCCGCTAGTCTATAAACTCGTATCGACGAGTACTTTACAACCATACAAGAGTCAAAACAAAATTACACAACAAGAAAAAGTCAACTCCCGGCACCTTTTGGATAGTTTGCACCTCGACTTGTTTTGCCCGTAACTTTTAAACCGTAGCTCTGTTTTCGACGTGCTACTAGTCTACGAACTCGGGGCATCATGCGCTTCTCCATGGTATCCTGGTCAACTTGGAATTTCAACCGGAACAAAAAGTCAACTTTTGACCCACTCGGTCAACGGTCAACCTCGGTCAACGGTCAACCTCGGTCAACGTGCACGAATTCCAATGTGATATGGGACGGGGTGTTACACTTCAGCTACATAACGTTTTACGTACAATTTTTTAAAATTAAGAATATCAATAGAAAAATCAAACATCTTGAGAGAAAAATAGAAATTGTGAGGTTTCAGTTTATTTTTCAGATTAACCTTTTTATTTATTTATTTTTGTGATCAGGTGTACCTACACACAGATCTGAAACTTATTTAGAAGGTAAGATGACAAACAAACCCGTCAAGGCCAAGAAAATTGCACCAATGTACAATTGGAATTGGTGCATATTGATGTAAGTAGAACAATGAGTGTTCAAGCTTGCAGGTTTAAGTATTCTATTATATTTACTAATGATTCCTCAAGATATGGTTATGTTCACCTAATGTGTCATAAGCCTAAAGCTTTTGATAAATTTCAAGAACACAAGACTCGGGTAGAAAAGCAATTAGGTGTTTTTATTAAACAGCTTCAGTTTGACCAAAGCAGTGAATACCTATCTAGTGAGTTCAAGTCTTTCTTAGCTTAAGAGGGATATTATTTCTCAATTTTCATCCCCTAGAATACCGTAATAGAATGGAGCTATTGAAAGAAGAAATAGAACTCTTTTAGATGTGGTGAGGTTGATACTTAGCTATTCATCTTTACCTAAATCGTTCTGAGGACATGCCTTAGAAACAACTATATACCTATTGAACTGGGTTTCTTCTAAATTTGTTTTAAAGACACTCATAGAATTATGGAAAAGGCACAAACCCAGTTTAAATCATATTCAGATTTAGGGTGCCTCGGCACATGTCTTAGTAAAAAAATCTTAGAAATTAGAATCTTCTACAGAAAAGTCTATGTTTATAGGCTACCCTAAGGCAACGGAAAGTGGAATCTTTTATAATCCAAGGAAAAGAAAGTGATTGTGAGTACTCACATTACTTTATTAGAAAAGGATTATACGATGAATTTTAAATCTAAGAGTAAGGTGATTTTCGAAGAGCTTGACTCTATTCGAGATCTGCCTGAAATTCTTGGGTCCTTACCCTTGTTTCCTATGCATGTCCAAAACGTAAAAAATGTACTAGAAGTACCAAATATGAACAAGCACAGAAACTAGTTCGAGACCAAACTTAAGAACAAGAAAAGGATAATGAAGAGATTGGTGATCCATCATAACCATTGAACTTCGATCTTCTTATACATATACAATAGCCAGTGCAGTGAACTCGTAATGGGAGAGTGATACATAAACCTATAAGGTATGTCTTGTTAGGTGAGACATATCATGTCGTTATGGATAATCCAGATGATGACATTACCACTTACAAGGAAGCATTAGAGGATGTTGATGTGCAAAAATGGAAAAATGTCATGGACCATGAGATGGAATTTATAGATTTTTAACTCGGTCTAGTCTCCTATAAGAGGACCTAAAGAGGAAAAACCCATTTGGTGCAAGTGGATCTACAAGAGAAAAAGAGGACCAGATGGAAAGGTAGAAACATTCAAAGCTAGATTGGTTGTAAAATGTGATACCCAGAAAAATGATATAGATTATGATGAAACCTTTTTCACTAGTAGCCATGCTTAAATTTGTCCGGATTTACTTAGCTATATTAGCTGCTCTTGATTATGAAATTTTGCAAATAGATGTCAAGATAGCTTTCCTAAATAGTGAGCTAGAAGAGAACATCTATATGTAGAAACCAAAATGGTTTTAAGAACATATGGTATGCAAATTGCATAGGTCAGTTTATGGACTTAAGCAAACATTTAGGCCATGGAACATCAACTTTGATCTGGCCATACAAATGTTCAATTTTGAGAAAAGTCTTAATAAACCATGTGTATACAAAAAGATTCAAGGTTCAGTAGTTGTTTTTCTTGGTCCTTTATGTAGATGATATCCTTATAATTGGAAAGACTCTACACAACATGTATTTGAGAAACATGTAGATGGTATGTGTCTAAAAAGGGTGCCAAACTTACTTTAGAGTGAGTGATAGTTATATTTGTGCTTTAAGAGTAAGACAAGTTGCAATTTTATTTTCTGATTTACTAATATAAAGTTTTCCCTAAAATGTTTATGTATATTATATTTACATACAAGGTTCAGATTAGTTATGTAACATATAATCATATGGATAAGTCCATAAAAGACATGATTATAGGTTCTTACAATTAATTAATTGTCCCATAGTTGATAAATAAAGTTGAACACTTTATTTAGACTGTAATATTTTATAAAATAATTTATCTTGGTTATTATAAAATATTGAAATGAATTATAATAATTTTGGGAGAATCGGAAAAGACTTAATTTCTGTGAAAATAGATCAAATCTCAGGCAATATTGGATATATTATTTGTCCTAATCTTGAATATATTATAAATAGGTAATTAAGTGACTATGATTCTTTAAGTTATCAATAAGTGAGAGCTATTATGAATGGCTAATATTTTGATGATTTGGAAATTATGGGTTTTTTATTACTAAGTATTTATGAAATATACAAAATGGGATTTTTATGAAATATCTTCTTGATATGTTTCAGTACTTTGATATTGAAAGTCACTGATCAATGCATTGGATCCATTAGAAAAATTAATAAGTCAAGAGAATAAATAATTAATTGATTAACGGAAAATATTGTCAATTAATTATTGATATTTTATTAAAGAAATTTACATTTAATATAAACTTTATTAATATTGGAGTTAAAATCTGGGTTTTTAGCAGAGTAATAACATATTAGATCAAAGTTCCAAACTTGCTCAGAGCATTTGAAAGATTGATGAATTTATGCTCTTGGAGCAAGCTAATTCATTTATCAAGAACCTTGATTAATAATGGACCGTAAGATCCATAAACTAACTCATTAATGATAAAGCCCATTTAATTGGCTATTAACATATGAAAAGGAGCCCATTAATTAGGTCTAAGGTGTTATCAAATACTATAAGGAAGGATTTAGGAGTCTAAATATACTGCTTATTAACCTCCAGTCACACAAATTTTTATGTATTATTTTTTGATGATTAAGAATCTCAGTAGAAAAATCATACATCTTGAGATAAAAACAGAAACTGTAGGTTTCAATGTGTTTTTTAAATTAACCTTCTTATTTTTTTGTGATTAGGTGCACCCATACCCATACATGTCACATGGAAAATAGTTTAGAAACTTTTGTGAATTCAAGAAGATATTTTCTACACTACTACGGGTTAGTAGTGGATAATGAAAATAAATCTATCACATACTTCATTCAACTATATGATTCTTGACTTCTACTGTATGATTCGAACACTATATTCACCTTATGTTGAGTACCATTTGCCATTTAACCCAAAAATAACAAACTTTCTCTTTCGTTTTTAATATCAAATTTCTTATTTTGGTTTTAGTATTTGATTCTCATTCAAGATGCATGCTGAACATCATTTGACATGTTATATAAGAGATGACCAAGAATACATCAAAAACCAATACTAAAAAAAATTTCTCTCATTCACGATCCATATTAAACATTATCGTTTATGTTGAATGAGATATGAGAGCAAGAATGAATGAAACCAATATAGAAAAATGGAGAAGGAAACAAAAGAAAATTCATGTTTTTTTGTTGGGTTAAATTGCAAGTGGTCTCCAATAGAAATAGAAAGTGGGCATTAGATAAATATATATATATATATATATAGTCAGTCTCTCATCAGATTCTGATGGATTTTCCACCAGGATCTCCTTTTCAACTCTTGGATTTTTTTTAAGGCTGAAATTTAAAAATACTTTTAGGGTTAATAAGAGCCATGACAAGGTTTACTTTGTTCTCTTAAGATTTTAATATTTCACTAAACTTATATAAAATCATAGCACATAAATATATCCAAAGACTAATGAGTGAAGTCCTCATAGAAAATCTATCAAGATGTTTTAATGAGAGATTGACAGCATATATACATAGTGGGCTTGCACTTTTATGATGGGTGTAATACCCTGCTTCAGTGGTGGACCTGTCAATCTCTGCTAATATTATTCCCAGATTAGCTACCACACTCAGATGGTATGGGGTTTTTGTTCAGGCTTCTTAGAAGGAAGGGTTTTAGTATTTCACTAGACTTACATAAGACCACACATATATCTTTGAATCTCAACTCATAAAAATATCTAAAGACTGATAAGTGAAGTCCTAATGGATTGATATTAGAATGTTCTAATGAGACACTGACACTATATATGTATATATAATTTTGTTATTTCAGGCTTGCACCTTTATGGTGGATGTAACCTTCCATCTCCACTGGCTGACCTGTTAATCTCTATCAATATTGTCTCCTAGTTTAGTTATGGCACTCAGACCTATCAATCTCTGCCAATATTGCTCCCAATTTAGTTATCGCACTCAAATGGTATGGGATTTTTGTTTAGACTTTCCAAGAGATCACCCATCCTCCTGGTTAAGAGCAGTTAACTGTAGAGTTCTTTCCAATCCTGAAGCCAATTTATTTAAAAATTCCATGTCATTATGTAACACCCCATCCCGAAATACACCGAAAATTTCTCAAATTTGACCAAGGTTGACCGGGTTTGACTGATGAAATTTCACATTGACCAAGGTACCGTTAAAAAGTAAACATTGTCACGAGTTCATATACTAGTAGCATGTTGAAAATGGACCTACGGTTTGAAAGTTCTAAGCAAAACAAATTGAGGTCCAAACTGTCCAAGGGATGTCGAAGTTGACGTTTTGTTCATGCAAAGTTGAGCTTTGACTCATGCATGGTTGTGAAGTACACATCGGTACGAGTTCATAGACTAGTGGCACGCTTAAATTGGACATCTGGTTAAAAAGTTATGGACCTGCAAATTTTTCAAATACAGTATTATTTTAATATTATTTTTAAATATGTGAACAGTGTGCCACGTATGACTTATTAAGGGGTGCCATGTGTCACAATGATGAGATGCCACATGTCAACCATGATTAAATACCGGATTGTTTTATTATTATTTTATATAATTGTTTATTTATTTTCGTTTTCTTTTTTCTTCGCCCCATGTGGGAAAAAAGGGAGGCACGGGACTTCTCCTCCTCCTCCTTCTTCTTCTTCTTCCTCCTGACGGTCCCCCTCTCTCGGTCTGCATTTTTTTTTTCCGGCCATCGGACGACCACACGCGCCAGGCGACGGGACAGCCCACGGCTAGGCGAGCTCAGCCGTTGATTCTCCGGTCGGTTGGCCTACGAATGCGCTGGGATCGGCGCCCAACATCGGCGACCGATGTCCTCCCTATTGACTAGTTTTCCGGCTGCTACCAGCGGCATGACTAGTCCTTTCCCATGAATTTGGGCCCCCTGAGTCCGTTTCCAAGCTCAGATTGGCTTAAATCTTGCTCATTCGTGAGATATTACAAGAGCTCATTTCGGCAGCAACTTCACGGTAGGATTCCGGAGGCCTCCGGCGGCGGTTGGACCAATTGAAGGTATCTTCTTGATGCTCTCATCATAAGCTTCAAATTGGTAGCTAGAATGTGAATTAAAATTGAGTAATTAGGAAGTTGCGATTGATGGAGCTAGGTTGTGTTTATGTTGAAATTGGCTAGATGTTGGACAAGTCCTTAGTCAATTGCCATTACCTTTGGGTTCTTAATGATTGTTAAAGGCTAAAGGAATGGTAAATTTGAATTATTTGTCAAGATATTGAAAAATCCCAAATTTGCAGTTTAGGCCATACGGGTTCATCCGGTATTCTATCAAATTAGGGTGAACAATGTTGATAATATTAAGCAGAAGGTGTAAAAGGATTGTTATAGATTTTGTGAGTTTACATGTTACGTTGATTGGAATTATTATACGAAAATTATCGTTAGCATGTGTATAAATTGATATATATATATACACACATGTACGGTGAACATATGATGCATATATGTATGTAACATCCCGTCCCGAAGTACATCGGAAATTTCTAAAATTTGACCAAGGTTAACTGGGTTTAACCGTCGTTGACCTAGAAGGGGTCAAATGTTGACTTTTTGTTCGTAATGGAATCTCACATTGATTGAGGTACCATTATGAAGTACACGTTGTCACGAGTTCATAGACTAGTAGCACGTCAAAAATGGACCTACGGTTTGAAAGTTATGAGCAAAAAATTTGAGATCCAAACTGTCCAAGGGATGCCGGAGTTGACTTTTTGTTCATGCAAAGTTGAGCCTTGACTCATGCATGGTTGTTAAGTACTCATCGATACGAGTTCGTAGACTAGTGGCACGTCCGATTTGGACATGTGGTTTGAAAGTTATGGACCTGTAAAAATTTTCAAATATAGTATTATTTTAATATTATTTTTAAATATGTGAACAGTGTGCCACGTGTGACTTAATAAAAGGTTCCATGTGTCACAATGATGAGATGCCACATGTCAACTATGGTTAAAAACCATATTATTTTATTATTATTTTATACAATAATATTATATTATTATTATTTAATTATTTCTTTTATTTTCTTTTTCTTTTCCTTTTTTCTTTTTTTTTCCTTCCCCCATGTGGGAAAACTGCCCCCCCCCCCCCCCCAGCTTCCTTCTTCTTCTTCTTCCTCTTTCTTCTTCCTTTCCTTTCCTTTTCTCCCTCTTGGGTCCTGGCCGTTTCTTAAATTTCGGCCCTTGGACGACCACACGCGCCAGCCACCGATGAAGCCCAGCCATTGGCGAGCTCAGGCGCCAAGTTTGGCGGCCGGCCGACCGGCAACGCGCCCAAATCGGCGGTTGAAGCCGGCAGCGGGTCACTTTGTTTTTCCGGCGATTCTCGCCGTTTTCGGCCAACCCAGGCAAATTCCGGCTACCACCGCTGGAATTGGGGTCAATGGAGGCTGGTAATGCAATCCTCGTTCCACAAGCTTCGATTCAGTATATTACTCGTCAATTTTGGTTAACATTTGTGTTAAAACCCCCCTGGTACCGGGTATTATTTATCCGAATAAAATATTAATTTATTTAAGTTGTGTAATATTGTTGTTCTAGGAACACGTGTACATCGTGGAATTGATCCCATGGAGGATCTTGGGTTAATTGTGTGCTCCAGGTGAGTGACCCACCTTCAAAATTATTTTCGGGTGTTAAATTATATTTATTTGGCAGTAATTAAATGTTTGGATTTAATATTTATGTGTTAACTATTTAGGAAAATTATATTTGAAATTTTGATGCCCATATTTGAATAAATTGAATGTATGATTTTTGATAAATTATGGAAATCTAGATTTTATAACAATTTGATATTTAAAGGAATTGTAAAAGTAATATTATTTGATTTATTGTGGAATTTATTTGCAAATTTATTTTGATTAATAAAAAATGTATTTATATAAATTTATGCATTGTATAAATTATTTTATGGTATTGAGGATTTGTGGAATTAAATTATATATGAAATTCATGTGGTTTTAATATTATTTTTGGGCATGATTTGATTTTAAATATTTCAAGGAAATATTGGTTTACGTTTGGTGGTTTCAAATTATATAATTATGCCTTGGAATATTATTTGATTGATTTTATGATTTGGAAAAAAAATTAATTGTGTATTATTATCGGTGGATTTATGCTGGTGTTATATAAGAAAAATGTGGGAAGGTGGATTTGAAAAATGGTATAATTCCCACGGTGAATTTCGGAAAATTTTGTATTTTAATAATAAATTTAATAGTTTGTTTTAGACGCACTCATACAGTACAGGTGTTCTGTACTGTGTATGTGGATGAGTGCGCAAGTTATAATATCTCCCGTGAGTTGCCATTGGACCGAGGGTAGGCAAGTTGATATTGGCCATAAGCCGCCCCCCTCCATGGCCGGGATGACGGTTTAAGCAGCGGCGCTGTCGGGATGCCGAAGCGACTGTATGCAAGTTTCTCTCTTTAACCTCCCGTTACACGGTGCTCAGGATGCTGGGTATCGTGAGACATCACTGGTATATAGTGTGGTGCGTCAAGTAATTATTTTTCTCATATAAATTTCAATTCCTAAAGTTTTAAAGCAGTATTTAAATTAGAATGTATTTAATATTGTTTTTATTATTTATTTAAATTTAAAGCTTTACACAAATGAAATTGACTTTATCATTTGAATCGATTGGTATTTTAAAATAAATTCTATTATATTTTTATCATTTGTTTATATCGATGTTTAAATTGATTTAAAATGTTTCTTTGATTATTTCATTGATTTACTTAATAAATTTTATAATTTATATATTGGGTTTATTTTTGTTCTTATGCCAAATTTCTTTAATATAATTTTATTTATGATTTTATTTATTGTATCCAATGATATCTTATTCTATATTTCCATTATAAATTTTGGATCTTTAAATTCTTGTATATTATTTGTTTATGACATTTATTAATCAGTTAGTAATTGTTACGAAATTATTTTTATTTCTATTCCTATTTTATTTTCATTATAAATTTTGGATGCTTGATTTATTATATTTTATTGATATTTAGTTAACTAATTGTTTATTTGGTTTTTGGGGCATAAAATATTGGATTTTACAAAAAATTTTAAAAGGGGAACCTTTCCAACGGAGTGAATGGTGAGGGGTTTTGAGAGGAAATATTATTTCCAATTAATTATTATTTATTTACTCATTTATTCTTAATTAATCAAGTTTACTATAATTTTTATTACTATCATAATTGTGCAGTAGATAGGGTCACTAACTGAGATGATTAGCATCTCATATTTTTAAATTCCGTTCCCTTAGGTACAAGTATTGGGAGACGTTGATCGTCCGGGGCGAGCCCGACGTCTCAGTTTATTGCCGAAAGTCCAAGAAGCATTTCCTCCCTTTTTCCTCTTCATCTTGTATTGCTTCTTTATCTACCATTGTATTAATTTCATATTTATTTATATAATGCTTTGTATACTGATTGGACATATATTTATTGAATCATATACTGATTCTCTGTTATTAATTTGAAATGCTGCAAATGAGTGGAATTAAATTGTGGTTGTCAGGATCCGTCCAGAATTCCTCCCCGGAACCCTAGACAAGCCCTGATCCCAGGGAAATACCACCGAACCTTTCAACGGAAAACCCGGCAGCACCTCTCCTAAGGGTAGGACTTACCAAAAATTACCTGCACTGAAAACACACATCTATATTCATCCCTTATTTCTCCCACAATACTACAAATTGATTCCACAAATTTATAGCACTTCAAATGAACAACAGTAATCGAGTGCATAAAACAAATAACTACATGTCCAATATAGTATACAGAGCATTATACAGATAAATGTGGAATTTATATGATGACTAATAAGGAAGCAATACAAGATGGAGAGGAAAAAGGGAAGAAATACTTCTTGGACTTTCGGCAATGAACTGAGACGTCGGGCTCGCCCCGGACGATCGACGTCTCCAACCTGGACCTAGGGGAACGAAATTTAAAAACGTGAGATGTTAATCATCTCAGTGAGTGACCCTATCTACTGAACACCTTTAATATTAATAATATAACAAATAAAGGAATTTAATTAATCAATACCGAACAATTAAATAAATAAATAATAAACATTTGAAGGTAATACTTTCTCTCAAAACCCTCACTATTCACTCCGTTGGAAATGTTCCCCTTTTAAAACATTTTCACAAAACCCGATACTCGTATTTTCCGAAAACCAAGGGATCAAATAATTTAATAAACAACAAATAAATAAATACCCCAAATATAATTAAAATGTAATAAATTATAATAAATAATTTTTGTACTCTTTGGGGTTTGAAATTTCTATCCGAAAAATTTTGTACTTGACGCATCACACCATATACCAGTGATGCCCTCCGATACCCAGCATCCCGAGCACCGACTGGCGGGGAGATTAAAGAGAGAAACTTGCAAACGGCACTTCAGCGTCCCGACAGTACCGTTGCTGAAACCGTCATCCCGGCCAAGGACGGGGGCGGCTGATGCGCAATATATAAGACTTGCCTACCCTCGGTCCAATGGCAACTCACGGGAGACATAATACTTGTGCGCTAAACCACATATACACCAGAACACCAATACTGTATGAGTGCATTTAAAATAATTACTAAATTAATTATAACAGTGCCATTTTCCAAATTCACCGTGGGAAATATACCAATTTTCACATTTACCATCCCACATATTTTCCTTTAACAAACCCGGTACAAAAACATCGATAACAGTAAAACAGTAATTTTTCTCGTAACACAAGGTTCAATAAATAATATACCACGGGCATAATTATAAAATTCGAAACCACCAATTTAAACAAATACTTTTCTTAAAATATTCAAACCAATTATGCCTAAAAATAATATAAAATCCAGACACAGTTAATTACTGAAAATACTTGCTCATGTGTAATAAATACCATTTAATCACAATAAAATAATAATCGGGAATTTCTTAATGACCCCACATTTCCGTTTAGCACCAATGGGTAAATATATATAAAATAATATTTTTTTCCGATTATATTTGAAATACACCAAATGAGCATAAATTCCAAATATCAAATTAACACAACATAAATATTATTAATTGCCCAAAATAGTTTCCAAGGTGGGTCACTCACCTGGAGCACGGAATTAAACCATGATCCACCATAGGATCAATACCACGACTCACCCATGCTCCTAGAACACAATTCACACACAGTTAAATAAATTAATATTTTATTCGGGTAAATAATACCCGGTACCCGGGGGGCCAAACACAAACGTTATCCAAAATTGACAAATTATATGTCTATGGAAAGCTTGTGAGATGAGGATCACATTACCGACCTCCATTGGGCTCAATTCGACCGGCGGTGGCCGGAATTTGGTCGGAAAGTTTTGGCCGAATTTAAACTTGAGGGATCTCTCAAACGGTGGGGATTTTGGGCAATCTAACCCCAAAAATGGACTTAGAGGGATCGAAAATGGTGGAATAGAGGTATGGATCGAGCTAGGTTGGCCGGAAACGGCAAGAATCGCCGAAAAAACTTAACCCGCCGCCGCCGCCGACTTCATCGGCCCAATCTGGACGCGTCCGGCGGCGACTGGCCGGGAAAATTGGAGGTTGGGGTCGTGGGGGACTGGGCTTCACCGGTGGCCAGCGCGTGTGGCCGTCCGGCCACTGAAATCCGGCCAAACGGTCGATCAAAGAGAGAGGGGGAGAGAGTCAAAGGAGAGAGAGAGAGAGAGAGAGAGAGAATTCCTTACTGGTTTTTTGACGGGCTCGGGGAAGAAGGAGAAAGGAAGGAAAGGAGAAGAAAAGAGGAGAAAGGTGTTTTCCCACGTGGGGAAAAGAAAAAAAAAAGGAAAAAAAAAGAAAAGAAAAAGAAATAAAAGAAATAAATTAAAAATTAATTAAATAATATTAAAAATAATATTATTATATAAAACAACAATAATAAAACAATATGGTATTAAGCATGGTTGACATGTGGCATCTCAACATGGTGACACATGGTCACATTTATTAAATCACACGTGGCATATCGTTACACGTTTAAAAATAATATTAAAATAATACAGTATTTGAAAAACTCTACAGGTCCATAACTTTCAAACCACATGTTCAAATCGGATGTGCCGCTAGTCTACGGACTCGTATCGACTAGCACTTCACAACCATGCATGAGTCAAAGCTCAACTTTGCATGAATAAAAAGTCAACTCTGGCACCCCTTGGGCAGTTTGAACCTCAACTTGTTTTGCTCATAACTATCAAACCGTAGCTCCGTTTTCAAAGTGCTACTAGTCTACGAACTCATGCCAATGTGTACTTCGCAACGGTACCTCAGACAACCTAGAATTCCAACTGGAACAAAAAGTCAACTTTTGACCATTTGGTCAACGGTCAAAGTCAACGGTCAACGGTCAACCTCCGTTAAAGTTGGAAAACTTCCGTTGTACTTTGGGACGGGGTATTACAGTAGTAATGTGGGAGGAATAAGGTGGTGTTTATAGAAGTGTATTTTCAGTGCAGGAAATTTATGGTAAGTCCAACCCTTAAGGGAGGTTCTGCCGAATTTTCCATTGGAAGGTCTGGTAAGGTTTTCCTAGGATCAGGGCTTGTCTAGGGTTCCGGTGAGGAATCTTGGACGGGTCCTGACATGTATGTATACACATGTATTGTGAACATATGGTGCATATATGTATGTATATATATATATATATTTATATATATTGTTAATGGGCATATACATATATATATATATATATGGAGATATGTGATGTTATATAAAAATACATAATTATATATATGTGGATATATGTGTGTGTGTGTGTGTGTGTGTGTGTGTGAATATATATATCTATATATATATATATATATGTCTATGTACTTGTGTGCATAAAGACATTTATACATATGTATTTTATATCATTCAAAATTTTGACGTATATCATATATGTTTTAAATTTTAAGAGATATTGTTATTTGATTTTAATATGTTATTTTTATGTGATTTAAATATATCCGTTATATAGAATTTATTATATCATATGTGTTTAATACTTAGGAAACTGCTATTTAAATTTATGATGCTAAGTTATGTTGATTTAGTATATATGTTGCCTCATATTTATATTTTGGATTGTTAAATTAAGTATATTTTGTGTTAATTAAATATTTGAAAAATGACTTTTATGTGTTGGATATTTAACTAAGTTATTATTTATATTGAAGATGCCAAATTGTGTTAAATTGAATTATTGTGGAAGAGACTAATTTTATGAAATTATGATTTAAATTTTATTAAGTTTTGATTTAAATGTTGAAATTTTGATGCGTAAATAATGAATTTATGTGATTTTAATATTGTATGAATTTCTATGTATCCTTTTATTATTGTTTTGGTATATTTGATAAAAGCATATGAATTGGATTATATTTTATCTAAATTTAATGTTTTATAATATTATGAAATTTATAGTTTTCTTTAGATGCACCCATACACGTACTAGTGTTCTATGCTATATATGTGATTATGATAAGTGCGCAAGTTATAATGTCTCCCGTGAGTTGCCATTGGACCGAGGGCAGAAAAGTTTGATATTGGCCATAAGCCGCCCCCCTCTATGGCCGGGATGACTATTTAAGCAGCGGCGCTGTCGGGATGTCGAAGCGACCGTATGCAAGTTTCTCTCTTTAACCTCCTGTCAGTCGGTGCTCAGGACGCTGGATACCTTCGTGTACCACTGGTATATAGTATGGTGCATCAAGTATTTTTTATATGTTCGTACATATATTTGTATGTTATATTATTTGATATTATACTGTTTATACCGCATCATACGGAGGCGGCGAACCAATGTGATCCATATAGAGCTAGCCTCATAACCATGTTGCCTACGAGTCTAGGGGATCGGACGGCCAATATACGCAACCATCCTGGTTTGTATTGGTAGCAAAGTGCCGGCGACAGCTGGAATCATGGATCACGTAGCATGTCAGAAGGTATCATACGTATCTCCATTACGAGCGCGCATATTTGATTTTATGCTATGGATTTTAAGATATGATTTTATGTATTTATGTTATGTTATCTATTTGTGATTTAATTTCTTACTAATATTCTTAATCGATGTTATTATATTCTTATTACTATTAATTGTATTTAACTATATATTTAATCTATTCTCACTGTTATCATGATTGTTATTATTATTTATAATGATTATTTTTATTGTAGTTCCAATTTCTATTATTATCATTATTACAATTATAGTTATTATTATTGTTATTATCAGTGGTATTTATTAACAAAACTATTATTAAGTATTATCGCGGTTGCTATTCTCAGTTATTGAGATTTTAGTAAATAATATTGATTATTATTTTTTTTTAATTTTTTTTATTAACACTATTATGAGATCTTTAATATCAATTTCGTTATTGTTTTTATTATTATTACTATCATATGGTATCTTCGGATAAGTATCACAGCCTACGGGCAAGAAAGATAGCCATCGGACAAGTATAATAGTCCTCGGACAAGTGGTAGCATTTGGGTAGGTGATATAGCCCTTAGGCAAGTTACATTAATACATGTATGGGAATACGATAGCCCTCAGGCAAGTTATATTAATACCATTATCATTAAAACGTTGTTATTGTTTTTTATTTTATTGTTAACGTGACGTTGTTTTACCTTTCTTTCTATGTTACGCATTGGCACATTTGTAAAACGATATTTGAAGTGTAATTGACATGTGCAGCACTAAGTGGGTGGTGTGGGCGGACGAGAATCTATGATGGAATATTTTAATTGGTTATTTACTAAATTAATTCCATTATATGCCTTTTATTTAATCTGTTTTCGAAGTGCTGCTATTTGTGGAATTAAATTGTAATAATGTGGGAGGAGTAAGGGGATGTACATAGAAGTGTGTTTTCAGTACAGGAAATTTGTGGTAAGTCCAACCCTTAGAGGAGGTTCTGCCGGATTTTCCATTAGAAGGTCTAGTAGGGTTTCTCTGAGATCAGGGCTTGTCTAGGTTCCGGTGAGGAATTTTAGACGGGTCCTGACAGTTGGTATCAGAGCTCTAGGTTCTAGTATTCCTAAGGGACTGTGCATTGTTGTTCGTCCCATCGGTGTCTATTCCCTTGTTTTAACCATCTTGGAGCGTTATTTCTCGTGTCTCGAAACAAATTCATTGTCTGAATTTAAGCAACTATACTCTTTGAAGGTGTCAATTGGAATCGTCTATCCTTAGGGGGAATCCGTATGCCCTAATCAAATGGTTAAATGGCTATCTCTTCCTTACCGAAGATCAGGTGAGGGAAGCAAACCTGATTAAGTTGGATCGTTTGGGCTCTTAAGTAATCCTAGTTGCGAATTGGGTAGCCGCGGATCTTATATTTGTGGATGGCTACCATGAGGAAGTAACGTTTAGGCTGTTTGACCTACTTGAAGTGTTGCTTCATGGAGGAGTTAGGAGGTCCTTACCGAGGTTAATTTTTACCCTCGTGGCCAGGGAGCTATCGAAGAGTGGTTGTTAAGGGTATCTAGCCCATGTGGTTGATGTTCAAGTGAATGGTGAGTGTTGGAAGACGTGCTCATAGTGGAAATCGTTTGAAGATGTTTCCAAAGAAGTTACCTAAGTTACGACCGCAAAAAGAGATCGTTTTCGCCATCAAGCTGGCTTTGGACATCAACCTAATTCTTTACCACCATATTGTATGGCTCTATCAAAGTTAAGGGAGTTAAAGGATCAACTGCAAAAATTGGTTTGGTTAAGAAGTAAATTAATTTATCTACCATAGTTGTACTAATTAATCTCTATCAAGTCCAGCACAAGATCGATCTCTAGCAATATATATGGCCACTCAGAACCTTTGCTTCTGACAAGGGACAAAAGAGCAAAGGAAAATGGAAAGGCCCTATTCCTCTCCCTCTTCTTCTTCCTCATCTAATTCTAAACCTCCTCCAAAAAAGTATGATGTGTTCTTGAGTTTCCGTGGTGAAGACACTCGCAACAGCTTCACATCGTTTCTCCTCCATGCGTTGAAGGAAAAAGGAATTCATGATACCTTCATAGACGATGAGCTCAAAAGTGGTAAAGATATTTCCGCAGAACTTCTTAAAACAATAGAAGAGTCTAGTTGTTCAATTATCGTTCTCTCAACAAACTATGCTAATTCAACATGGTGCTTGAAAGAATTTGTCAAGATTCTTGATTGCAGGAACACCATGGAGCATATTGTTTTACCAATTTTTTTCCCTGTGGAACCAACTCATGTGCAAAACAAGACTGGAACATTTGAGGAAGCATTTAATGAACTCAAAGAAATGAAGGAAATGGAGAAAGCAATATTGACAGAAAATGAAAGACAAAACATCGAGAAAGAGCTGAAAAGATGGGAAGATTCGCTGACACAAGTTGGCGGAATTTCTGGATTCCCTTTGACTGAAAGGGAAAGAATCTCTTTTTCTTTTTCTTAAATTTTTCATAAAAGTAAGTCTTCCTTTTTTTTCAATTGTATTTTTTGTATCAATCTTATAGATTTCGATTTACTTTAATTTTTACGCAGATAATTGTGAATCTCTTAACTAAATTTTGTTTCTGGCTATTAGGAATGCAGTTAGTAGTTTTATGTAATGATAACGTGTCATTATAGTTAGGATGCAGTTGTTCTGTTTTGACAAATGCATTGTTTGTTAGTCCAGGTCAGCAACTCAAGTGAGTTAGTCAAACTCTTACCACTTGTATAAATACTTGTTTACGTGTAATAGAAGCTGTACTGAGTATTCATTTTTCTCAAAAAATATATAGAACTTTCCAGAAACTTTTCGTCTTTTTCTCTCTTCTCTATCTCTCAAGTTCATACATATTTCTTCATTTTCCTTCATTTTCTTTGTCCAAACACAACTTTATCACTGGCTAGCTTTAACTAAAACTAAAAAAATGCATAAATGTTAGATCTGGTTGTATTAATATATATATATATATATAGATTTTTTTTTTTCCTTTCTAGATCTTGATGGCTTTTAAGTGAAAGTTAAAAGAATAATATTAAAATAGTCACATTCTTGATTGTTGCCTATTATTTTTATTTCGTTTTTTTTTTTTTTGAGTAAAATTTAAATGGATATATCTGGATAAATTTACCTTACCTCGTGTTTTGTATGCAGCTGCCTTTCACTTGGAATAATGAAAAAAATGTATATTATTATGTGATCTGGACGTAAAATGGAGATAAATTTGTATATGTCCCTTTAGTATTTTTCAAATGGCGCATAGTCTTAGAAAAAAAAAATAATAAATAAATAAATCGTTACCATGTCAATATACGTATTAATAAAAACCACAATTTAATAAGTGTCGAAATGAGAATCATAGGACTAGTCATATTATTTAGGATAAGATCTCGGAATTCTAAATTTGGGATCTTTGGGGTGCCTGTTGTAACATTTTTTTTTTTCTTAACTCTTTCTCAGTATACAAATGAAAAATGGCTAAAAGCATGTCAGATCCAATATTTAAAATATAACTTTTGAGAAAAAAAAAAAAAAAAGAAGATAAAACTTTAAAAATATAGATTGCTCTTGAAATTACTTCAGTCGTTTTATCTATATGAAAATATTATAAAATCAGTTATTAATTGTTTAAAGGGCTAAGATTAAAAATGCGATAGCAACCTTTATGAGTGTGGTGAACTAACTCATATATTCTCTAATCCAGAATCATATACTAAGGGTCTATTTCGCCACTTGTTTTTGAAACAAAAGATTACTTGTTTGGTCATTAGTTTTTAAAAATAGTTTTAAAAAACAAATGAAAGATAAAAACTAAATCTGGAAAACAATAAAATGATATTTTCATCTGTTTTGAAAATAATAAAATACATATTATTTTAATTTGTTTTCTTCATTGTTTTTCTTTAGTATGCATTTTTCTATCTTATAGAAAGAAAGTTGTAGAGAGAAAATATTATTTCAATTCTTTGGAATATCTTAAAAAAAGAAAATTGTAGAGAGAGAAAAATAGAATATTATGCCTTGATAAATGTATCCAATTAAATTTTCTTATTCTCTTATTTTATCTTCCTTTTTTTTTCTTTTTTTTTTTAATACAACAACTTAAAAAAATAGCTATTTCTCTCTCTTTTTTTTTTTAATCCTTTATAAATTACATCAATTATTTTTTTATTATTATTTTTTATTTTCCTTTCCTTCATTATATACCTATTAGTTTTTTATTTTTTTATCTTACTTCTTTTATTAGTTTTTTTGGGGGAAATATTTCTTATATCAATTATTTATTTTGCTATTTCGTTCTTTTTCCTTATTTTCCATTTTTTCTTTATCAAGTATTCTCTCTCTTTTTTCTTTTTTGATCTTTCCCCTAATTTTCTATTTTTCCCTTATTCCATTATTATTTTTTCTTATTTTCCATTTACATCAGATTTTTTATTTTTTAATTTTTCAATTTTTACTTTTTCTTTTTCATTGTTTTTCTGTTTTTCTATAAGTTATTCTTTTTTTTTTTTCCTTTATCTCCATTTTTTATTTCCCCTTATCTGCCATTGTATTTATGTAACAGCCCAGCCCAGACCACCCGCATACAGATATTGTCCTCTTTGGGCCTGAGGAACCCTCTTACAACCTAGCCCTCAAAGGTTTAAAATGTGTCTGCAAGGGAAAGGTATCCATACGCTTATAAGCCATGTTTTGTTTCCTTTTCCAATCGATGTGGGATCTCCCCCCTTGGGGCCCAGCGTCCTCATTGGCACACCGATCCAGGTACTGGCTCTGATACCATCTGTAACAGTCCAGCCCAGACCACCCGCATGCAGATATTGTCTTCTTTGGGTCTGGAGAATGCTCTTACAACCCAGCCCTCAAGGGTTTAAAACGTGTCTGCAAGGGAAAGGTATCCACACTCTTATAAGCCATGCTTTGTTCCCCTTTTCAACCGATATGGGATCTCACAATTTATTTTTTTCCTTTTTATTGTTTATTTTTGTTTTTATCTTTCCTCTGCAACAGTATCAAGAAGGTCTAAACGTATGGCTTGACTATATTGGTAACATATAAAAGTTAGCAGTTCTATTATTATGTTAATATAAGATTTTATGGATGTTTATAGTTGGAAATATTATATTAGACTCGTAGAATTTAATTTTTTAATTAATGCAAAATCCCAAGTCCTAATAGTTATTTTATTTATGTATACACATGAATTTATTTGCTTGAAACTCACATTAAAGAATTAATAACATATATTGTACAATATCAATAAGGTTTAAAAATTAATTAATGAAAAGATAATTGACTGATAATGTGGAACAACTGTTAGTCATACAAGGAGTGGAAAGACGTAGCTCTAAAAGGCCAACTATAAATCAATGAAAAATTAAACACAATGTGAATGAATTAATAATAATGAACCAAACTAATACTATGAATGCTGCAAAGGAAATGTGACAAAACTATATACGGGTATATGTACTATCATTTGAGGATATACAATATACTATTATTATTATTGATTAATATATTATTTATTCATTTAAGCACACCCTAAAGCAACTTCATTTTGAAAGAAAGGATGTGAGCATTACAAGCTATTATAAATTATATTAAACAAGTTGACTACCACTAGAGTGTTTTGTCATGCATCTATTAATGACCCACCTAACACGAATGATGAGATGGAATTGGAGGCTAAAAGTGCACATGCTAATGCTAATCATAATGATCCTTTTTATATTATTGATAAATCAGCAAGCCATTTGAAGAAATGCACTACATATTTACCAATTCTATCTCATCAACAAAATATTGATGAAATACATACAATCAACAAAAAAATTA
Organism: Ziziphus jujuba; assembly: GCF_031755915.1. Taxonomy (NCBI): domain Eukaryota; kingdom Viridiplantae; phylum Streptophyta; class Magnoliopsida; order Rosales; family Rhamnaceae; genus Ziziphus; species Ziziphus jujuba. The sequence continues at coordinate 3,646,134 of NC_083381.1, read as the reverse complement.
GGAAAAAATTTCATATAAACCTTTTCAGATTTGCATTAATTTCAATTTAATCCCTAAGGTTTTAAAAATGTCATTATCTCCTCTTAATTTTCAAACAGTCTTCATTTTTATTTCCTGTTATTTCATTCACACATCTCAAAATAATTTCATCTACATCCCCCATAATAGTCCCAGTTGCAATTTCCAAAATCTGAGAGGCTAAATTGAAATTAATGCAAACTTGTGAGTTTAGATGAAATATTCCAAAAAAAATATATAGCTATAAATATTATATATAATGTTAATCAATTAATAATAACAATAAAAAGTTCAACAGAAAATAAATATTATATTATATTTTGATATATATAATTCTTTAATATGTAAATGCATATATATAAATACGATAGCTATATATATTATATATAAGGATCCTTGTATGTAAAAAAAAAAAAGGTTCATTTTATGTTAAAAAAAAGTAGAAAAAAATGAAAACTTAAAAAAAAAAAATTTAAAAATTGTTTAATCAAACATATTTTCTGTTTTTTAGTTTTGAAAATTGTTTTTAAGTATTAATGGTCAAAAACTCATTGTTCTCATCAAACAGTAGAAAATAGTTTTCTATTCTCTATATTGAAAACAATGTTTCGAAAACAGAAAATATGGCCAAACAAATCCTAAAATTCTCTTGTTCATCTTTTTAGCACATGTACGCGCTTATTAATGCTCATAGTTGGTTACTAGACTTTTGACTTTAGTCCAGGATCGTGCAAGTCTTACTGTGTATATATATATTTATATATATTTTAGTCTTACTGTATATATACACAAATATTTTATGAGTCAAATTATATCATGTTGACAGTATAAATTTAACATTATAACCTTCTTTATAAATTTTAGGAATATTGTTTCAAATATTAAGATTTTTAAAAAATACATTAATGATCTATTTTAGATCATGTGAATATTAAAATCCAATCTACACAAAGTGAAACCATATATAACTCTGTATAAGCTAGTAATATATTTTGAATTCTCAACACAGAAGCGATCCAAGAGTTTATATATATATATATATACATATATAAAATAATAATAGTACAGTGTTAATATTAAGGTGACCTAATGTGAACGTGATCGATATATTGTACTGCATAATAGTCTATGATGGATATGGTATACACTAATATACAATACTAATGTTATCTTTTAAAATTTTTTGTATAAAGAATATTAAATACTTTTGATATTACATTCTATTTTTCTTTGAATTATGAAGGATAATGAAGCAAAATTTATCGATAAGTTAGTATTAAAAGTATCAGAAGAATATGTTATTTTGCCAAACATTTTTGAGGGTCTATTTAGAATGCTTTTACGCATGGAGAAGATGATTTCGTATGTTTATAAGCCAATATTTCATTTTAAAATCTCAACCATCCAAACGATTCAAGAGTTGATTAAAAAAAAGATATAGCAATTTTAACATTTAGGTGACCTAATGTGTGCCTAATCGATGATTGTCTTCAGAAGTTATAGCACTTTTAACATTAATTCAATGTTTATATTGTGGACAAAACATTCTACATAATTGTCTATAACTGATATGATACACACTAAAATACAAAATTGTCAAATGTTTATTGTTACGTAGTTAATGCTAACTTACCATCGTTGTATTTTTATGAAGGGATAACCAAGCAGAATTTATCGTTGACTTTGTTTTAAAGGTATCAAATGAATATGTTGGTTCTCCAAACGTAATTTCTATGGGCCAATTTGGAATGCATTCACGCATGGACAAGCTGAAATCATATGTTTATAAATCAAAGAGTGGTGCCAAGTTTATTGGAATATGTGCGATGGGTGGTATAGGCAAAACGCAATTGCCAAAACTTTTTATGAATTGCAGTCTTCTCAAGTTGAAAGTATTAGCTTTCTTGAAAACGTTAAAGGCAATGATCTAAAGTCCCTTAAAGAACAGCTTCTTTCAGATACTTTGATGGGAGAATGCAAAACTAACTGTGGAACTATAAGAAATAGATTATGTCGTAAAAAGGTTCCTAACGTTATTGATGATGTAGATCATCTGGACCAGCGAGAAACTCTGGCTGAGGAACCCTATTGGTTTGGTTCAAGGAGTAGAATCATCATCACAACTAGGGATAGACATTTGCTAATTGCTCATGGAGTAAAAGAAATATACAATATGGAGCCATTAGATGATGATGAAGGTTTGCAACTCTTTACTTGGAAGGCTGGCTTCGAAAAGGTTCATCTTCTTCCAGATGAATATAAAAGGTTGTCTCAACGTGTGGTACAATATGCCAATGGCCTTCCATTAGCTCTTAAAGTGTTGGGTTCCTCTTTATGTGGAAAAGATGTAGAGGAATGGAATGATAAGTTGGAAAGACTCAAAAATAACCCCAACAAGGAGATTATGGGAGTACTTCAAATAAGTTTTGATGGACTGGAGGACAAAGACAAGAATATATTCCTACTCATTGTTTGCTTTTTCAAGGGAAATGGTCACAAAGACTATGTTACAAGTATACTGAAGAAGTGCGATTTCAATCCAATAATAGGTATAGGAAATCTTAGTGATAAATCTCTCTTGAGCATTAAACATAATGAAATCTGGGTGCATGATTTATTGCAAGAGATGGGTTGGAAGATTTTGGGGGAGAAATCGCTTACAGTGGATCTTGGAAGACAAATTAAGTTGTGGAATGTTAGAAATATTTTCTTATTCTTTCAGTAGGAGCTTTTAGTGAGATTTTGTTTAAGTAATTAGATATATGATTTACGTTGGACCTCCAAATAATTCTCCCCTGGCTTAGAAAAAGGAGATGCTATGATTGCGTGGCAAGTGCTGTATATGAGTGGCATCTTAATAAATAACTGAGGAAAAAAAAAAAAAAAAATCTTGTTGAGAAAGTTGCAGCCCTTGCATTTCTTATGACATTATGTCTCCTATTTTAACCTTGTTTTGTCTATCTGACTTTACCTATATATCAGGCAATAGAAGAAATTGAAGCCATTGTTTGCTTTGATCTATCTGAAAAATGTCCAACAAAAGAGACATTTTTGAATTTTCTTGATGTGCTCTCGCAGATGAAGAAACTAAAACTGCTCAAATTAGACAGCTATAGTCCGTCTGGCTTGCCAAGTGTCTTGCCAATTCTTCAATATCTTTCCAATGATTCAGATAATCCGTCTGGCTTGCTGATTCTTCAATATCTTCCCAATGAGTTACTCATTCTTCAATGGATATGGTGTCCCTTCCATTATTTTCCATCAAGTTTCCAGCCGACTCAACTCGTTGAAGTTGACTTGTCCTATAGTAGGATCTGTCGACTTTGGGGTAATGTCGAGGTACGTCTCAATATATAAGTATATTCATTGTGTTTTGTTCTCACCAGACTTAATTTCTGAATTTTATTCCATATCATCTCAACATAGAATTAAAATGACAATTCATATAACACTTGCCAATTCACTATTCTCCTTTCGTAATATAGAACTTGCCATGTATATGTAATATATGTTTATGAGTTTCAGATATGCATGTTAATATATTTTATTCTGTTTTATTTTATTTATTTATTTATTATTATTATTTTTTGTCTAATAGCAGTTACCCAAATTGAGATCTGTCCGACTATTTCGCTGCACCAAGCTTACCAAGATATTCAACGACTTCAGACTGGTTTCTAATCTAGAGGTGTTAGATGTTGGTGATTGTGTGAAGTTGTCAAAGATCGACCCATCCATTAAATTTCTTCGGAAGCTTACTCGATTGGATCTTTCTGGTTGCCGTAGTCTGGATGATTTGCCACCCAGCTTAAGTGGTATGGAATCTCTTAAAATTCTTTTTCTTCAACGTTGTAATAAACTTTGGAATTTACCAAGCGACATAGGGTTTTAAAAGAGTTTGGAAGAGCTAGATATCCGATGTACTGCAATAACAGAACTGCCAATTGGTCTTTTGGAAAAACTTAGAAAACTATTTTTTGACTGTAGACTTCGTTTCCACTTACGGCGTCATCCACGACATTTCAAGGTAGTGGCTTCTAAGAGACTTTCATAGCGTTGTATTCCATATTCAATGTGTCCCCATGTCAGTCTTGCCGCTAAACTTGCGGAGTTGATGTGGCCTTAGCCCTGTGTATCGGACTCCCATTTTTTTTAGGAATTTTATTTTATTTTATTTTATTTTTAACTCTTTTGTCTTTGATAGTTACAGATTGTTGACCCAGATACATTTAAAAGATCGAATATTATACTTCCTGGAAGTAAAATTCCAGATTGGTTCATCCATCATAATATAGGGTCATCAATAAGTCTAAAAGTACTTGATCCAAATTGGTGTGACAGTAAGTGGATGGGTTTTGCTTTGTGTGTATGGCCCAGATATACTTATCCACATATTGAGTGCATCGTGAAACTTAACGAGCAAAACTGGGGACATGGAGGATTGGGAATACCAGATCTCAATATTAAAGTATTGTTTTGCTTTGGAAAGTAATTGTTCCTTCCAGCCTTGGAGATTCTGAAATCACTTCTTATTCAAGCAAAATGGATTTTATAGATATATGGAAACAATTTTATTTTTGAATATCTTGTGTACTCCAGAGTAAAATAAATTGTACAATTAAGAAAGAAAAACCAGTTCTTTAAAAAATAATAATAATAATAATAAAATATATAAAATAAAAAGAAAGAACGAAAAACAAATTAAAGTAATCACAAAGCGTAATTGTTCGGCACTTAATTTTAAAACTATCTTCAGTTAAGGAAAATATAATCGCAGGAAAACGCAAGCAGCGAGTAAGATGCTAATAAACCAGAGGTTATGTGCACATTATGCATAATCTTGCAGATTTCATCACATTATGCATATTGCTTTTGGGTCAGGAATTAATCAGCAATGCAGAGCACTTCAAGCAGATGTGGACATCACTAAAGTTGAAATTCATCAAAGGTAAGCTTTCATCTCTAAGAGAAAAAGAAAAGTTTAAATATAATCTAATAAGTAAACAAAAAAACAAACGAATCAAAATAAGTGCTTCACAACTTAAATATATAATCACTGATGGTTTAATAAGTCAATATTATAGAAAAAAACATTATCTTTTTTTAAACTTGTTGACAGAATCATCGTCTTTAGAGACTTTAATATGCTTCTAACATAGTTTTCAAGATTTGCTCTTACACCTGAAGCATACATCCATTCCAGTTCTAACATAGTTTTCAAGATTTCCTCTTACACATGAAGCATACATCCATTCTAGTTAGGTTAAATGATGTCAATGAAAAGGGCTCAATTGTTTCATAATAGAGTCTTTAATTAGAGTAAAGAAACTCCACATGCTTTCATTTCACTCAAATTTTTATCTGTACTACTTATCAATGCTGGATCAGACCTTTTGGTAATTATCAATGATGATAATAGACTACATTTTATACATATACAGCCTCTCATTAGCACTGATTACCTTCCAAGATGACAGTCAACGAACATAATTAAGCATAGATTGCATGGGTGCTTGTCCTTTCTGAGAGATGCCCTGCCTCAATTGGCTGCCAATTTTCGTTATAGAAGCCCATATTTACTGTTTTCTGGTTTCAAAAAGGTCTGCAGAGTAGCCCGCCAGCACCGGCAAAAGACGTCAGCAGCAACACAGTTACCACTTAGAAAGAGAGCTTCATGACTTTCACAAAAGGACTCAACAACATATAATGTGCAAGGGAAAGAAATACAGACTATATATTCTTTGATGAGCAAATCAACAGAACGTAAACAGATTCAATTTAAGTATTGCTAGTAACGTCCAAAACAAATTCATGAACATCTTTTTTAGTACAATATGTGTAACACCCAGTCCCGAACCATGTTGGAATTTTCGCACGTTGACCGAGGTTGACCATTGACCGTTGACCGAAAGGGGTCAAAAGTTGACTTTTTGACCCGGTTGGAATTCTAGGTTGACTGAGGTACTGTTACGAAGTACACATTGGCACGAGTTCGTAGACTGGTAGCACGTTGAAATCGGAGCTACGGTTTGAAAGTTATGAGCAAAACAAGTTGAGGTCCAAACTGTCCAAAGGGTACCGGAGTTGACTTTTTATTCATGCAAGGTTGAGCTTTGACTCATGCATGGTTGTGAAGTGCTCATCGATACGAGTCCGTAGACTAGTGGCACGTCCGATTTGGACATGTGGTTTGAAAGTTATGGACCTGTAGAGTTTTTCAAATATTATATTATTTTAATATTATTTTTTTTAAACGTGTAACGATGTGCCACGTGTGACTTAATGAAGGTGACTATGTGTCACCATGGTGAAATGCCACATGTCAACCATGTGTAATATCAAATTATTTTTATTATTATTTTAAATAATAATATTTTTATTTTTTTATTTAATTATATTTCTTTTTATTTTCCTTTTTCTTTTTCTTTTTCTTTTCCTTTTTCTTTTCTTTTTCTTTTTCTTTTTCTTTTTTCCCCACATGGGAAAACACCCCCTTTCTTTTCCCTTCCCTTCTTCTTCCCCGAGCCCGACCAAGACAGAGACAAAACGCACAGTTTTTTTTTTCTCCCTCCCGTTGTCTCTCTCTCTCCCGTGTTTTTAAATTCCGGCCACCCATAGTCCTCACGCGCCGGACAGTGACGAGCGGAGGGAGGAGGCGAGCTCAGCCGCCAATTTTCACGGTCACCGGCCGCCGGACGCGCGCCGATCGGGCCGGAGAAGCCGTCGGCCGGCAAAATTTCTCTCTCCTCTTTTCTTGTGTTTTCCGGCTAGCCCAATCCGAATTAAACCTCCTTTCCCCCTATTTTGGGTCCCCTGAGTTCAAAAATGGCCTCCAATCTCAAAAATTCGAAGCGGTTTGCGAGATATGAGGAATTGAAAATCGACCGAAGCTTTCCGACCAAATTCCGGCCACCTCCGGTGGAATTGGGGTCGATGGAGACCGGATTGGTAATCCTCGTCGCTCAAGCTTCGATTCGGTATATTATTCGCCTAGTTTGGTTAATGTTTGTGTTTGACCCCCCGGATACCGGGTATTATTTACCCGATTAAAATATTAATTTATTTGACTGTCTGTGAATTTTGTTCTAGGAGCACCGGTGAGTCGTGGAATTGATCTCATGGTGGATCATGGTTTAATTGCGTGCTCCAGGTGAGTGACCCACCTTCAAAAATTATTTTGGGCAATTAATTATGTTTAATTGGTATTTAAATTGGTATTTAAATTATGCTCATGTGGTGTGATTTAATTATGGTTTTATTGTGGTTTAATTTATTTATTATGCATGAGCAAAGTATATTTCGGTATTAATTGTACGTGGTTTTAAGTAATATTTTTCGGGCATAATTGGGTTAAATATTTTACGAAAATATTTGTTTAAATTTTATAAATTATGCCCGCGGTATTTTTATGGTTGCATCTCATACTTCGAGAAAATTGTGGTTTGTTGGTTATCAATATTTTATACCGGTTTATTAAATAAAAATATGTGGGATGGTAAATGTGAGAATTTAATGTATTTCCCACGGTAATTTTGGAAAACGGTACGGTTGGTTAATAATGTTTATTTTTAGACGCACTCATACAGTATTGGTGTTCTGGTGTATGGTGTATGGTGTATGGACACGTGGTAGCGCGCAGGTATTATGTGGTTTAGCGCGCGGTTATTACTTCACCCGTGAGTTGCCATTGGACCGTGGGTAGGTAAGTTTTTTGTTGCGCACAGCCGCCCCCCTCCTTGGCCGGGTGATGGTTTCAGCAGCGGTACTGTCGGGATGCCGAAGTGCCGTTGCAGGTTTCTCTCTTTAACCCCCCGCTAGTCGGTGCTCGGGACGCTGGGTATCGGAGGGCATCACCGGTATATGGTGTGGTGCGTCGGTGTAAATTGCAAATAATGTTTTAAACCCCAAAGGTGCTCAAAATTATTTACTATAATTTATTACATTTTAATTATATATTGGGGTATGTATTTATTTAATTATTGTTTATCGAATGGTTTAATCCCTTGGTTTTCAGGAGGTATGTACACTGGGTTTTGCGAAAAGGTTTTAAAAAGGGAACACTTCAAACGGAGCGATTGGTAAGAGTTTTAAGGGAAATTATTATTTTCCAACAGTTATTATTATTTATTTATTAATTGTTGGTATTTGTTCTATTCCTTAATTGCTATTAATATTATTTTATTATCACTAAAGGTGTTCAGTAGTTAGGGTCACTCACTGAGATGATTAGCATCTCACACTCTTAAATTCCGTTCCCTTAGGTGCAAGTGGCGGTAGACGTTCTTCCGGAGCGAACCAAGTTTTCCGCTGTTGTTGTGTTTCGAGAAATACTTCTGTACTCTTTCATTTCAGTGTATTATTTCTTTCAGCCTTGTTGTATTTCTGTTGTTTAGCACTTCTTAAAGCTCTGTATACTATTGGGATACTTATATTTTATTTATGCACTGGGTTGCTGCTGTTGTTATTTGAAGTGCTGAAATTTGTGGAACAATTTGTAGTTTGCGGGAGGAATAAGGGGATGAGTATAGAAGTGTGTTTTCAGTGCAGGTAACTTGTGGTAAGTCCATCCCTTAGGGGAGGCTCTGCCGGATTTTCCATTGGAGGGTCCGGTAGGGTTTCCCTGGGATCAGGGCTTGTCTAGGGTTCCAAGGAATGAATTCTGGACGGGTCCTGACAATATGTGTTACTTCCTCTTAGTTAACAACAGTTTGGTTTCAAATCCACATGACCAACAAAGCCAAAGTATTTATAAGCAGCATAGCTGCAAATAAATCACTATTAGGATAGATTGCATCTAATATTTTTGAATACTAAACTAATTTTTTCATGGTAGTAAAGCTAATTTGGAACGAATTCTCACTCAGATCATCCATAAAAAATGACAATCAAAATAAATTCACAACCAATTTAGTTTGAAAAAACTGAACATGATATCAGACAACGTAGTTTGGTTTCTTTAATCGTTAATTAGTTGATAGACTTGATGAGTATGGTAACGTCACCAAATCTATCTGGTAATTGTCAGGACCCATCTAAAATTGTTTATCGGAACCCTAGACAAGCCCTGATCTCAGGGAAACCCTACCAGACCCTCCAATGAAAAATCTGGCAGAACCTCCCTTAAGGGTTGGATTTACCACAAATTTTCTGCACTGAAAACACACTTCTATATACACCACCTTATTCCTCCCACATTACTACAATTTAATTCCACAAATTTGTAGCACTTCAAATGAATAATAGAAAATCAGTGCATAATTAATAAATAAATGTCCAAGACAGTATACAGAGTTTCATAGAGTACAATTAAGTATGGAAGTTAGACAACAAGGATGAAAAAAATACTACAAAAGAAATAAATGAAAATAAAGAGAACTCCTCGAAATACGACAGCAACGAAGATTAAGCTCACTCCGGACGAACGTCTACCAATCCTTATACCTAAGGGAACAGAATTTAAAAATATGAGATGTTAATAATCTCAGTGAGTGACCCTATCTACTGTACAATTATAATAGTAATAATAATTATAGTACACTTGATTAATTAAGAATAAATAAGTAAATAAATAATAATTAATTGAAAATAATATTTTCTCTCAAAACCCTTACCATTCACTCCGTTGGAAAGGTTCCCCTTTTAAAACATTTTCGCAAAATCCAATCTTTATGCCACAAAAATCAAGTAATAATTAATTTAATAAAATTTAAATAATCCAAATACTAATAAAATATAATGAAATATAATAAAATAAATTCAGGATACTTGCATTAAAGAAATATAACATAAAAAGTGAAATTCAATATATAATTCATAAAATTTGATTTAATAAACTAAAATAAACAGTATCAAAAATATAATTTAGATAATTACAAACAGTCCTGTAAAATAAGTGGTAAAAATATTAAAAATTTCATTTTAAAATATTCTACCAATCTATATAATAAACATACGGCAAGTTACATTTTAAAAACATTGATTTAAAATAAGTGACATAAAATATGAATAATTATATTTTAGAAAATACTAATTGGAAATAGATGATAAAACAAATTAAATACATTTAATTTAAATACGATTTTAAAGCATCTTGGTTTGAAATTCGTATCGAGAAAATAACTTGACGCACCACACTATATACCAATGATGCCCTATGATACCCAGCGTCTCGAGCACATATTGGCGGCAAGTTAAAGAGAGAAACTTGCATACGGTCGCTTCGGCATCCTGACCATGGAGGGGGGTGGCTTATGGCCAATATCAAACTTGCCTGCCCTCGTTTCAATGGCAACTCATAGGAGACATTATAACTTGCGCGCTCATCCACATATACAGTAGAGAACACTAGTACTGTATGAGTGCGTCTAAAACAAATAACCTTATTATTTAAAAATAATAATTTTTCCAAAATTCACCGTGGGAATTATAACATTTTTCAAACTCACATTCCCACATTTTTTCTTTAATCCTCATCATAAATCCATCACTTTAAAATCCATCAAGTTCAATTCCATTAATTTGAATATACAAATTTTCCATTGGCATAAGGTTAAGCCATTAATATTTCAATGCATAAATATTTTTAAACATAATAATTTAAATCCATATTTTTCTCAAATTGTCAAAAATCAATTTAAATCAATAATATGAAAACCATATAAATTCCATATATAATTAAGTCATATAATTGTGCACAATAATTGAATAATAACCATAGCAATAATTAAAATAAATCAAAACCACAATTTCATTAAATTCCCAAATATATTCTTTTGGCACCAAAACATATATTAAAAACATTATAAATTGGCAATACAATTCTAGATAGAAATTCTCATAATATTGAACACATAAACATATTTTTGTAATATTCCATTAAGAAATATTCCAACAATGAAATTTGATAATAATTACCAAAATCTCAAATTCCTTAAAACCAAAATATTTTATAATGTACAAATATTTAATGCCATTCAATTTTGGCATCAAAATTCCAAATATAAATTTACTAAATATTCAACACACCAAACATATTTTTCAAATAACCAATTAACACAAAAAATATATATTTTGACATCCCAAAATAATTTTGAAGGTGGGTCACTCAACTCGAGCATGCAATTAACCCAAGATCCTCCATGGAATCAATTCCACGATGCACACGTGCTCTTAAAACAACAATATTACACAACTCAAATAAATTAATATTTTATTCGGATAAATAATACCTGGTATACAGGGGGTTTAACACAAATGTTAACCAAAATTTATGAGTAATATACCGAATCGAAGCTTATGAAACAAGGATTAAGAATCTAGTCTTACTTCCCGGAGATCGAACCCGAGGTGGCCGGAATCTCATCGGAAAACTCTCGGATTTCAAGTCCGCGATTCTCTCAATCCACTGCGAATTGGAGGAAAACGACCTCGGATTTGGGTTTAGGGAGGTCAAATTAATGGGGAAGGATAGGTGGGGTGATTGGAAACTCATTGGAATTGGGTTTCCCGATGAGCCGCTGTGGTCACCGGCGGTGCATCCGGTCGCCACTGGTCGTGATTTTTGGTAGGAAGGTAGATCGAGGAATGGGTGACTCAACAGGACCAGGAAGTGAGGCAAACGGAGGTTGGAATGGAGAGAAATATGCGTTTGAAGTAATCAGCACCGCCGCCTGAAAAAGTCCCGATCCGGGCACGTCGGCAATCGGTTGGCCGTGATCTTTGGCTGGCCGGCCGGTTTTCAGGTGGGCGTCAAGGTGGGGTGGTGCGTGTACTGTTCTGGTGGCCGAAAATGGGTGAACGGCGGTTGGCCGGTTGGGTTTCTCTCTCTAGCTCTCTCTCTCTCCTCCCTTCTTTCTCTCTCCTTCCCTGGCTCACGTGTTTTGGCCAAAATAAAAGCCACCCGTGGGTGACACTGTTCACTCATAGGATTGGCTGAAAATACTACACGTGGCACACACTGTTCACTCAAGTCAAAATATATTAAAATATTACGGTATTCGGAAAACTTTGCATGTCCATAACTTTTTAACCAGATCTCCAATTTAAGCATGCCGCTAGTCTATGAACTCATATCGACGAGTACTTCATAACCATGCATGACTCAAAGCTCAACTTTGTATGAACAAAAAGTCAACTCCGGCACCCCTTGAACAGTTTGGACCTCAACTTGTTTTGCTTATAACTTTCAAAACGTACTTCCGTTTTTAACGTGTTACTAGTTTATGGACTCGTGACAACGTGTATTTTTTAATGGTACCTCTGTCAATCTGAAATTCCATCAGGAGCAAAAAGTCAACATTTTGATCCCTACTCAGTCAACGACGGTCAAACCCGGTCATCCTTGGTCAGATTTTAGAAATTTTCGGTGTAATTCGGGACGGGGTTTTACATAACTATGAGTTTCCAATCAGCCTGTACATAGTTTGCAAAGATAAGAAAGAAAAGTTAAAGACTTAAGTACATATCCATACACGAAAGAAAATACGTCAACCATAAATAATCCAAAAGCAAAATCAGAAGTAGATAAAAGAAACAATTTTGGAACTTAAAATGTTTAGTATATTCCTTTGAGGACATGGTGCTGAGAGCTCATAAAATAGATTCAACATGTCCTATGGTGCAAGAGGACCCTTAGTACAAGGGAACAACATGTTAGGTAAAGGTGAAAAATAATTCAGCCATTTGATCCCAAAGAACGAGGACAACAGTTAAATATCAATTAACTGTTGTCTTGCCTTATGCAAGACCAAGTCACTAACCAGCTCTGAACACCTTCCATTAGAAAATTATGAAACAAGTTCTCTATTGAGATTTCCTTTTAAAAAAAAGAAAGAAAAAGGTATGTATTTTCTATGAAAAATAGTCATAAAGGCAGGTATGAAAGCAATGAATAATATGTCAGCATGAACCCAAGAAGTTTCTTAATTGAACCATGTCACCATAAACGTGTATGGCATTGGGGGATTTAATCAGGTCTCTAAGATTAAACAATACCGAAGTTTAATGCATTAACCCACTTAAGCCAGCAGACCACCAAAATTCACCCAACATTGCTACCACATAACAACTTAGGCTAAGAAAAGCAGGAGAAGGCAAGCCTTACTATAGCAAGAATGTCAACAAGCTGATAACCAGCAGAGGGTTTGACTAGCTCATATGAGTTTCTTTCCCATGAGTTGAACAAAAAACAAGCTGACTAACCATCTTTATTTAAGAATTGACAATGAACTAGAGCAGCTTTAGAATAAAGAAACAAGTATCAACTTGGATGGCTGTAGATCACCTATAGACAGTATGAGCTTTTTAAAACATTTGAAACTTTTGTCAAGTGTCAAAAAAATACAATACAATCAATTCTTGATGATACCAAAAAAGTTAAACTCTCTCTTACTCTTACCTATGTTACATGGTAGTTCCAACATTTGATTGCAATACTGATGCTTGGGTTTGCAATATTGAGGTATAAGTATCTCGATCTAGTAGTTCTTCAACAAATAAAAGAACAATAAGAAATTCTTGAAGCGAATGATGACAAAAATCATGAGAAGTAGCCTGCATGGACAATTGCTCTAATACCCTTTCATATAGCCCAGTAGACATCTAATTGGGTGAAAGGTATGTTTCAATCAATAAATTACAATGTTTTTGACAATATCATAAAAAAGGCAAAGATTGAATTATCAAATTTTGAAGGCAAGGTAAATCCAATTGAATTTGTTGATTGGCTTTCTGCCATTGAAAAATACTTTGATTGATATGTTATGATGATAATTGAAGAGTAAGATTTGTCAGAATAAAACTAGTAGGTCTCGCTAAAATTTGGTGGATGCGTGTTAAAGGAGCCATAAGGAGGATGGGATACCCACCCATTGGTACTTGGCAAGAGATGAAAGTACATGCCTACTAAATATTATGACAAATTATGTGAGCAAGCAATTACTTTGAAACAGAATAATATGTCAGTTACTAAATATATGCAAAAATTTGATGAATTGAAAACTGGAAGCCTAATACTTGAAGACCCAAGACAAATGCTTGCAAGATTTAAATTTGGTTTGAGATCTGACATTGGAGGGAATTGTTATGACAACCCATCTACAGTTTGGAGCAAGCCTTTCAATTTTCTTTGGATTTGGAGTATTTTGGAAGTTTCAAGAAACCCAATGCAATAGTGAATCACAATACCAAAGCGATAGCAAATCATACATCTAATCAGCCTACAAGCTATCTACTACCGATACCTTTGATTTTAGAGAAAAAAAGCCACAAATATTTCAAGTGTGGATAACCTGATCATATGGCATATAATTGTTCCAAGAGAAATTTACATCTCGGTGTGAAACATGAAAAAAAAAAAAAGATGAACAAAAGGAAGATAATGAAAAGAACTTCGACTATAGAGTTTATAATCATGATGATGTGGAAGAAGAAGATGAAGTAGAGGCTTCACTAAATGCATTCCTTAGACACATCCATTCAATTCCAAAAGATGAGAAAGAAGATTGGATGTGCACATCTATTTTTCAAATGCTAGTTCATGTGGAAATCAAGCACAAAATCTTATTATTGATGGAGATAGCAGCATGAATGTTATTTTGGCTTCTAAGGTAGGGTGGCTCAAACTTCCTATTAAGTTACACCCACATCCATACAAGAGATGTTGAATGATAACATGGTAAGTTTCATAGTTATGGGAGAAATCCTGGTGGAAGTTTCTTGCATAATGGAAGATTTGGAGGGCAAGGTCAAGATTCTACTAGTTGGTGATCATTGACAAAAGGCACTTTAGGTAGAGGACTAGTGGCCAAGGCTTGATTTGGGGAGTAATAGTGGATAAGAAACGAATGTTGATGGTGACACCCATAATCAATTGCAGAAATGAAAAGTCCGAGATATAGGTGGAGAGAACATGGTGGCGGTCTTGAAGATGGTAACAGTAACATAGCATATTGAGTCTCTAGTTCATTAATTTGTCTATTTCTCAACGATATAGGTAAGTTAAACTTTAAGATCCACAAAAACACAAAAGACATATTAATCAAATCTGCAAGTGAAAAAGTGAAGTAGTTCGAGGACCGATGGATGCATTACATCGACACAAGTTACAATTATATCTAAATGGGTAAATTATCAAAACCTGGCATTCTTATTAGAAAAATAGCAACTCTTTAAGAAAGGAAAGAAGATAGATAATAATAGAAGACATACTAATTTATGCTAGATTGTAAAGCAAGGTCCATATACTTGATAACTACAAGGCATATTGATACATTTTCCACTTGTGCTAACAAAACATGTACCACCATTCATCTATTTCAAAATAGTTTCTTTAAACAATTCTTAAATAAACACTGTTATAGAAAATGGACACTCCTATGGAACCGGAAAGAAAAAGAGAAACCTCAAAAAACAAAAATAAAAAAGTCTAGTGAATAATTAAAGTAGTTCACATGTTTGAATTTCTTTCATCTTGTACAAGTTCATCTTCTAAACAAATCCAATCAATTCTCATCCAACCTTATTTCTAAAAGATTCGAATCTCATCATTTAGAAAATCGAGCCACAATCATATGGCATATGAGCCCTACCATTGACAAAGAGGAAGAAGAGGAAGAGGCAAATACCATTTTCTTCACATTTTTCATAGCCTTCATATATCAAATTAAGCATATTAGAATTTTGCAAGGAAGAGAAAATAGAAGGCATGAGTAATTCAATGGACATGACCTCAACCTCGCAGCCCCATGAAACTCATTGCATCAACATCATCATCCACTGTGATTTATACATATGGCAGCAAAAACAGGTGAAGCTTCTACCTTCAAAGAGCATAAAGAGCATCTCAATCGCTTATTGACTTCGGATAATAATACAATTCTCCATATCCATCTTGACAACACAGATGCTGAAGATATACAAGATGCCAGATTTGATGAATTGGTACT
This sequence comes from Ziziphus jujuba, assembly GCF_031755915.1. NCBI lineage: Eukaryota > Viridiplantae > Streptophyta > Magnoliopsida > Rosales > Rhamnaceae > Ziziphus > Ziziphus jujuba. Next base: position 3,630,172 of record NC_083381.1, on the reverse strand, counting down.
CATTTTCATGGTTTTCAGAAAATTTTGAGGATCCTAAATGCTGCAGAAGACACTTCCCAAACGTTGATTATGAAAACAATACTAATTAGCTTTGTAAAAGAGGTCCTTGATATTTGTCCATCACTGTTGAAGAAACAAATGCTAGAGAAGACACTTCGATGCACATAGCAGCATGACACGGGGATGCTTTTGTAGTGAAACAACTAACATACCAGTTATGCAGTCTTGAGCTAGACAATGAAAACAGCCTCCAACAGTAATGTTGAGGACAAAAAACAAAAAAGGAAACACGACATTGCATGAGGGATATTTTGTATACATCCAACCATATATGGTGGAATGTGAGAGCTTACTATAAGATAAGCATGCAAAATTGAGTATACAATATTTTTTTGATTTCATACAGTTTTGTCCTTTAATTCCAATAACATGCTTCAATCTTTGTTCATGACAGACATTTTTTGAACTTTCAGCTGCTGTACCATCCCTTACTTCTGAAGTTCACAAAGCTAAGGAGTTTATTTTGGGAGCACCAGCACTCATAGTGATTGTGACATTTGTAAGATGTTTTACTTTACCAGGGGGTTTAGTGAGAGACAAAGGCTCGCAGCAAGGAAGTGCGGTTCTAAAGAAAAATCCAGCATTCAAGAAATTTATTATAGCAGACATTGTAGCCATGGCACTTTCTACTTGTGCTGTATGATCCACCTGTTCTTGGTAATGAAACAAGGCAAGAAAAAGGACCCTTCATACTTTAACCTCGCATTCAACCTCATCATATTTGCCATGATAGCAATACTAATTGCGTTTATGACAGGAATGTATGTGGTTTTGGGAGTTTCCCACAGGCTTGGCATTGCCATTTGCCTCGTTGTTAGTTATTGTTTCATGTTTTCCTTTAACAAGATGATGGGTCAATACCAAGGATAAGGGGCATAATCATTACTATTAGAGGTTAGAACATTAAAATTTATAACATGGATCAACGATTCCCATTGTTCTCAAACTCAGACAATGAGACCATGTCATAAATCTTCAACGTTTCTAATAGAACAGTAATTTCAGCACCTACTGAAATAAAGAACACGAGCAAAATGAACTCAAGTTGACTATTTTCTGAGCTCACGGTCCTAGCGTCTCATCTCTCTATACATTAGTTGAAAAATGCTCTCATTCCAATGTATTTATATCATATGTGCATGTGTAGGTGTGCAACTACAAATTGCATATCATGAGCAAAGAAACGGTAAGACACTCTTCTTCTACCCAACCTACCTATAAATCCTTTGTGATACGAACCTAGGACGATCTGCTACTAAACCCGTATTATATTAGCCCGGATCTTTAATTAAGTTCAAGTTCTAATGGAATGGACCTCAACCCTTAACCAACCTGTGGTTAGAAACCTTGGTATAATGTAGACGCCACAATAGGGGATGGAAAACCTATGATAAGTCAAGCTAAAACAACCAATTCTCTAATGGTGTTTTAGGTGTTCTTGAAGAACAAAGAGATAATTAATCTCACTAGTATTTTCTCAATCAAATCAAAGTTGTTTTCTTATTGATAACTAAGCCTTTAAATAGGCTACAAAGCCACGAAATAAAACCCTAGAACATAAAGAAAACCAGCCACCACACATAAAGAAACCTAGTTGGCTGAAACTATACTTCCTTTCCTAATCTAAGTTTGATTAATTAATTCCTTTATATTAAATTAGGAATTAATTAATTTACAATGGAAAGAATAAAATAAAAACCTTCCTAAAGTTATTTTTTCAGAAAATAAATAAATAAAATCCAAAAAGTAATGGTAGTTTCCTAAAACAAAAAGTAAAAGCAAATTAGGAAACTAAAAATGCTAGCCTTTTTGATCAAGTTGACTTTGATCAATCTTTGACCTCTTTGAGCTTCAAATCAGCTTCTAGATTCTTTTTAGGATGCCAAATAAGCTGAATATGAAGTCCCACACGTTGCCCATGCTTGGAAAAATAAGAAAAGGCTAATACAGTAAAATATAGTAAAGCCAACAAGCAATACAGCAAATTCGGCCAAATTGTTGATGCTGTCCGTACAAGCCCTTTTTGATTGCATTTGAGGCTGATTTAACTTGATTCCATGACCTCTTAGGCATATGTATTGAACCCATAAAGCATTGGAACCATTTCATGCTTCCCAGACTCCAAAAATGTACAAAAACTGTCACCCGGGTCCGTATCGGCTTCCACCACTTGGATTCTTAGAATATGCTTTGTATCTTCAAATATGGACAAGCTCTGTTGAGATTGATTACCCCCTGTATAAATACTCCCAGGTTGTCCTTAAATATCTTAATTTTAGGTCTTGTGATTGGCCTAGTCTTAATCCGTGTCGAGTTAGCACCCCAACGGGTTATCGGTGGAGCGGGCTCGGGCGGAATCATATCATTCCCCTCCTCTTGAAAAGGATTTGTCCTCAAATCAAGATCATCACCTACAGTAAAAGGAGTTAAATCAGCAACATTAAATGCAGCACTCATGTTATACTCACCCAGTAAATTAAGCTTGTAGGCATTCTTGTTATTCGGCTCCAAAACTTGAAAAGGTCCATCCATAGGCGGCATGAGCTTTGACTTTCTTTGATTAGGAAACCTTTCCTTTCGGAAGTGAAACCAACCCAATTCTCCTGGGTCAAACACTATTACAACAAAATCTAGAAATACATGCTCATTATGGTAAAAATTACACTTTTTAAAGTTAACAAACAATATTTCCCAAATTTTCAAATTGCCACTAAGTAAAGCTCTCAACAATGCAGATAAAGTTTGATGAAATAAAGATATCTTTAAATAAGTATCTTTAAAATTCATGGTCAGCAATGATTTCTTATTCATAATTACTTTATTAACATCACCAAAGCTAAGATAAAAATTTATATTTTTCCTTTCTTGTCTTCCTTTTCCTTTCTCACTCACGGCCATCTCACCTTCCTCACTCTCGGCTTTTGCATCAAATTTCTCACTCTTGGTTTTATTAAAATTTTTCCACACAACCTGAGTATTAGAAGACTTACCTTGGACAACAAGCTCACCTTTTCCCTCTTGATTGGATGGTAGTCCACTTGGAATTTCATTTGGGAAGACATCTCCAAATTCCTTCAAAAGAGAAATCATTGAACTTGGCAATTCAAGTTCTTCAAAGTTAGTTTGATCATTAAAATAATTTTCTTTATAAATTATGACCAGCAAAGGTTTCTTACACTCAATAACATTATTAATATCCCCTAAACTCAAATAAAAGTTGCTACTTGACCTTTCTTTTCTTTCTTTTTCTTTTTCCCCTTTGGATTGGCACAAACCTTCGGATTTCCCTTCCTTCTCCAAGCTCTCGGGTTTGCCACTTTTTTCCCCTCTCTTTCAGTTTTTCCTTGATCTTTCCACTCAATATGAGTCTTAGAAACCTTACCTTGATCAGCAACCTCATTCTTACCTTCTTGAAACAATGGTGAAGCCGTTGGTGCCATACTTGCTTTTTCCTTGAGCTTTTCGACTTCTCTCCTTTGTTGTATTTGTAATTGGTCTTTGTAAACCTCTTTAGGAGATAATGGTTCCAGCTTGACCTTCTTCCCTTTAAACCTGAAAACAATACTATTTTCTCGACCAAAATGAGTAGCATCTTTATCAAATTGCCATGGCCTACCTAATAGTATATGTCCAGCAATCATGGGTACAATATCACATAAGACTACATCCTCATATCTACCTATACTAAATTTCACTTTGGCTTGTTTGTTTACTTTCATCTCAACATTATCATTAAGCCATTGTAATCTATATGGTTCAGGATGTTTTATTGTTTTTAAGCCCAATTTATCAACTACAAGGTTACTTATTACATTAGTACAACTTCTACTATCAATAATCATACTACAAATCTTACGTTGAATTTCACATCGTGTGAGGAAGATGTTCTCTCTTTGAATTTCATCCTCATCTTTGTATGCAACAAGTACTCTCCTAGAAACCAAGTTTAATTCAGCATTGGGTGCTTGCAAGGTTTCGGGTTCATCCTCCAAGTCCTCCTCTTCTTGCTTGGCTTCATCCTCACTTTCTTCACTTTTTGATTCTAGCTCGTCATTGCCCTTTAACACCATGATTCTTCTATTCGGGCATTGGCTAGCAATGTGTCCTCCTCCCTGGCACTTAAAACACACAACATCATGAGTTCTAGAAGGTTTAGGATCTAATTTTACCTCATTCTTTGGTGCTTTGACAGATTCGGTTCTAGTCTCCTTCCTTGGCCAATTTGAACTTTCTTCTTTGACTTTCAGCTTTGGCTTGCTTTCATGGATGGGATTGTTCCTCCAGCCACTTGAATTGGACCTTCCACGGTTAGAAACACCTCCAAACCATGATCTTACACCCCTCCTCTTGAATTGATGCTCTAATTTAATAGCCACATGCAACATCTCCTCCAATTCCACATATTGTTGCAATTCTAGTTGATTGGCTATTTCACGATTCAAACCACCAAGAAACCTTGCCATGGTTGCTTTCCTATCTTCATTCAAGTTCAATCTCATCATAAGCATCTCCATCTCCTTGTAATAATCCTCCACGGATCCATGTCCTTGAGATAAAGATTGAAGTCTTTGATGCAGCAACCTATGGTAGTGTGATGGTACGAATCGCTTCCGCATGGCTCCTTTCATTTGTCGCCATGTAGTAATCAAGTCATCACCAACTCTCCTTCAGGTGTTTTGCTCATTGGTCCACCATTGGAGTGCATAATGGCCAAACTCCATTGCTGCCAATTTCACCTTCTTAGCCTCCGAATAATTATGGCGGTCAAATATCATCTCCATCTTTTCTTCCCACTCCAAATATGCTTTGGGATCACTTTTACATATAAAAGGTGGGATGTTAACCTTGATATTTCCCAAATCATCATCTGTATCTTCCCTCCTATATCTTCCATGGCCAGCTCTATCTTGGACAGCAAAAGTTTCATCCATACCTTCCTCAAAGTCTCCACCAAATGGCTCCTCATCAAATTCCTCTCTCGGTCTCTCACGACCTCCTCGTCCTCGGCCTCGTCCTTCATGGAATTCTTGCCTATTTCTTGTGTTCGACATTCCTTGTGAGGCTTCTAGCCTTCCCATTCTTTGATTCACATGCTCAACTTGAGCACTAACCCGCTGTATTGACTCCAAAACAGCTCTCATGTCCATTTGGTCTCCACTCCCGGTAGCTCGGGCATCGCCATGGAATGCTACGGATTCCTCCTCATTGACCCTCAAAGGTGGATCTCCTCTCCTCATTCTTGATTCTGTCATGTTAGTATAATAATGCAATAGAAATAAAATAGGACCTTACCAATTTCACTCCCTTACGTGTTTCACTCAAATAAGGACTTGACACTCGTGTTTGCACACTAGTTTCGGCTTTTACCCTCTTTTAAGCTCACACACTCTTGCCTTTTTCCACTCAATGAATTATCTCAAAGTTCTGATTAAAACACCCACAAAACAGAAATTAGATCACTAATTTGTTTTAATTAAACTTATCAACAAAACAGTAGCAAAAAGTAGGCAATACCGAAAGAATCCAACAAATCCTAATTTTTCGGCTTTCTAGACAAGAAAACACAAAATAATGGGAAAACGTTGGAATTTTTGAAAACTGCACCAGATGGTAGTAGATTATGAGTTTAAGAATAAAATTCCAGAAAAAGAAATTCAAATACGAACAAGAATCAAAGAGAACAAAAATATAGAAAAGTGTTGGTTGTTGTTCTTGTAATTCAAGTTTTGTATCAATTCCTTTATCTAATTTTAATCCAAATAATTTAAGCACCCAAAATCCAAATATCCAGCAGCAAAAATAATTCTCCAGCAACTCAAATATTGAATAAATAATAAAAAAAAAACAGCAGCTCCAACAAGATTCCAGCAGACAAATCAAACTCCAACAAACCGAAATAAATTTTTTTTTTCCTCTTTTTTTTTTTTTATTCGGCTTTACCTTCTTCTTTTTTTTTTTTTTTTTTTCACTCACAGAACATAAACAACTGCAGTAGCAAGAATAATTACCAAAATTGCAATTCCAACTCCAAAACAAACACCAAACCCGTGACCTCCAAATAAACAAAATGTGCAGTTTTTTTTTTTTTTGTTTTTTAAATGTTGCCGCAAACTTCCTTTTTTTTTTTTTTTTTTTGAATATTTGAATGCAAATATTTAAGACTAAAACAGCAAAAAAAAATCAACAAAAACCAAAATTAACAATAACAATGATGGAAAACAACCAACAAACTAGGAAACAAAAATACGGTAAAACTAGGAAATCCTAATTCAACTAGGGATGAATTTTTTTTCTTTTTTTTTTAGATGTAGAACGTGTATAGGATGGATGCAACCTTAAACTAATGCTAAAATTGCAGAATAACACAAAAACAAATAAAGCAAATAAAGATAGATTCAAACCTGAACAAAATTTAGCTCTGATACCAAATGATACGAACCTAGGACGACCTGCTCCTAAACCCGTATTATATTAGCCCGGATCTTTAATTAAGTTCAAGTTCTAATGGAATGGACCTCAACCCCTAACCAACCTGTGGTTAGAAACCTTGGTATAATGTAGACGCCACAATAGGGGATGGAAAACCTATTGATAAGTCAAGCTAAAACAACCAATTCTCTAATGGTGTTTTAGGTGTTCTTGAAGAACAAATAGATAATTAATCTCACTAGTATTTTCTCAATCAAATCAAAGTTGTTTTCTTATTGATAACTAAGCCTTTAAATAGGCTACAAAGCCACAAAATAAAACCCTAGAACATAAAGAAAACCAGCCACCACACATAAAGAAACCTAGTTGGCTGAAACTATACTTCCTTTCTTAATCTAAGTTTGATTAATTAATTCCTTTATATTAAATTAGGAATTAATTAATTTACAATGGAAAGAATAAAATAAAAACCTTCCTAAAGTTATTTTTCCAGAAAATAAATAAATAAAATCCAAAAAGTAATGGTAGTTTCCTAAAACAAAAAGTAAAAGCAAATTAGGAAACTAAAAATGCTAGCCTTTTTGATCAAGTTGACTTTGATCAATCTTTGACCTCTTTGAGCTTCAAATCAGCTTCTAGATTCTTTTTAGGATGCCAAATAAGCTGAATATGAAGTCCCACACGTTACCCATGCTTGGAAAAATAAGAAAAGGCTAATACAGTAAAATATAGTAAAGCCAGCAAGCAATACAGCAAATTCGGCCAAATTGTTGATGCTGTCCGTACAAGCCCTTTTTGATTGCATTTGAGGCTGCTTTAACTTGATTACATGACCTCTTAGGCATATGTATTGAACCCATAAAGCATTGGAACCATTTCATGCTTCCCGGACTCCAAAAATGTACCAAAACCGTCACCCGGGTCCGTATCGGCTTCCACCACTTGGATGCTTAGAATAGGCTTTGTATCTTCAAGTATGGACAAGCTCTGTTGAGATTGATTACCCCCTATATAAATACTCCCAGGTTGTCCTTAAATATCTTAATTTGAGCTCTTGTGATTGGCCTAGTCTTAATCCATGTCGAGTTAGCACCCCAGCGGGTTATCGGTGGAGCGGGCTCGTACCCCGGCGGGTAGTTGATTGAATGGGCATGGGCGACAGCATGAAATGGTTCCAACTCTTTATGGATTCTATACATATGTCTAAGAGGATATGGAATCAATTAAATTCACTTCAAAGGTAATCAAAAAGGGGTTGTACGGACATCTTCAAATTTGGCGTGTTTTTTATTGTATTTTGTTCTGGCTTTACTGTATTTTACTGAGTTGGTTTTTTCTTCCTCTTCCAAGCATGGGAAACATGTGGGATATCATATGCAGCTTATTTCACATCCTAAAAAGCATATTGAAGCTGATTTGGAGCTCAATTTGGTCAAAGATTGGTCAAAGTCAACTTTGTCAAAAAGCTAGTATTATAGTTTCCTAATTTGATTCTACCTTTTGTTTTAGGAAATTACCATTACATTTTAGTTTTTATTTATTTATTTTCTGGAAAAATAAGTTTAGGAAAGTTATTATTTTTTTATTTTCATTGTAAATTAATTAATTGCTAATTCAAAATAAAGGAATTAATTAATCCAAATTAGCTTAGGAAAAGAGTGAGAATTTCGGCCACCATAGGAAACTACTTTGTATGGCCGATTTTCCCTTTTTTTTTAGGGTTTTATTTCCTGAATTTGTAGCCTATTTAAAGGCTTATTTTTCAATAAGAAGGAAACTTAAATTTTATACAGAAAATTATTTGTGAGATTGAATTCTCTTTGTTCTTTTGAACACATAAAACACCATTAGAGAGTGAGTGTTTTAGTTTGACTTATCAGTAGGACTTCCATCACCTATTGTGGCGTCTTCATTATATATCAAGGTTTCTAATCACGGGTTTGTTAGGGGTCAAGGTGACCATTAGAACTTGAACATAATTAGATCCGGGCTAATATAATACGGGTTTAGGAGTAGGTCATCCTAGGTTCGTATCATTTGGTATCAGAGCCAAATTTTGTTCAGGTTTGATCTATCTTTATTTGCTTTATTTATTTTTGTGTTATTCTACAATTTTAGCATTAGGTTAAGGTTGTATCCGTCCCATACACGTTCTGCATCTTAAAAAAAAAATTTAAAAAAAACATTCATTCCTATAGTTTTATCGTATTTTTGTTTCTTAGTTTGTTGGTTGTTTTTCATCATTGTTCTTATTAATTTCGGTTTTGTAGATTTTTCTTTCCTGTTTTAGTCTTAAATATTTGCATTCATATATTCAAAAAAAAAAAAAAAAAACAAAGAGTTTGCGGCAACATTTAAAAAAAAAAAAAAAACTGCACATTTGTGTTTATTTGGAGGTCACAGGTTTGGTGAATTTTTGGAACTGGAATTGCAAATTTGTTGTTTATTCTTGCTACTACAGTTGTGTTTGATATGCAGTGAGTGAAAAAAAAAAATGAAAAAAAAAAAAGAAGAAGAAGAAAGCTGAATATAAAAAATATATATATATCGGTTTGTTGAAAATTGGTGTTGAAGTTTGTTGCTGGAAATTTCTTGTAACTGCTGCTGTGTTGATTATTTATTCCATATTTGCAGTTTCTGGAGAGCTATTTTTGCGGCTGGATAATTGAGTTTTTGCGCTAAATTATTTGGATTAAAATTAGTTAAAGGAATTGATACAAAACTTGAATTACAAGAACAACAACCAACACTTTTCTATATTTTTGTTCTCTTTAATTCTTGTTCGTATTTGAATTTCTTTTTCTAGAATTTTATTCTTGAACTCATAATCTATTACCATCTGGTCCAGTTCTTCAAAATTCCAAAGTTTTCCCATTAATTTGCTTTATTTTGCCTAGAAAAGCCGAAACTAGGTTTTGTTGAATTCTTTCGGTATTGCCTACCTTTACCTACTGTTTTATTGATAAGTTTAATTAGAACATACTTGTAATCTAATTACTGTTTTGTGGGTGTTTTAATTAGAACTTTGAGATAATTCTTTGAGTGGAAAAAGGCAAGAGAGTGTGAGCTTAAAAGAGGGTAAAAGCCAAAAGTAGTGTGCAAACACGAGTGTCGAGACCTTATTTGAGTGAAACACGTGAGGGAGTGAATATTATGAGGATTTAATTTATTTTTGCAGTATTTTACTAAGATGGCAGATTCTAGAATAAGAAGAGGAGACACACCACTGAGAATTAATGAAGAAGAGTCCGTAGGATTTCATGGTGATCCACGAGCTACTGGGAATGGTGAGCAAACGGACATGGGGACTATATTTGAGCAATTACAGCGGATAAATGCCCAATTTGACCATTTAAATCAAAAGATGCATAGGTTAGAAACATCCCAAGGAGTGCCCAATATAAGGTTAGATACTCATGGAGGTCGAGGTCGAGGAGGCCGAGGGCGACTAAGAGAGGAATTTGGGGGAAGTAACTATGGAGATGACTTGGATGAAGGGTTTGATGAAATTTTTGAACCTCAAGAAAGGCTAATCCATGGGAGACCAGTAAGGAATGAAGATGATGATCTTGGTAACATCAAGGTAAACATCCCACCATTCATGGGTAAAAGTGATCCGGAAGCATATTTGGAATGGGAAGAGAGAATGGAGATGATTTTCAATTGTCATCATTATTCGGAGGCCAAGAAGGTGAAGATGGCAGCAATGGAGTTTGGTCATTACGCACTCCAATGGTGGACCAATGAGCAAAACACCCGAAGGAGAGTTGGTGATGACTTGATCACTACATGGCGCCAAATGAAAGAAGCCATGAGGAAGTGGTTCATACCATCACATTATCATAGGTTGCTGCATCAAAGGCTTCAATCCCTATCTCAAGGAAGTATGTCTGTGGAGGATTATTACAAGGAGATGGAGATGCTTATGATGAGATTGAACTTGAATGAAGATAGGGAAGCAACCATGGCAAGGTTTCTTGGTGGTTTGAATCGTGAAATAGCCAATCAACTAGAATTGCAACAATATGTGGAATTGGAGAGATGTTGCATGTGGCTATTAAATTAGAGCATCAATTCAAGAGGAGGGGTGTAAGATCATGGTTTGGAGGTGTTTCCAACAGTGGAAGGTCCAATTCAACTAGCTGGAGGAAGAATCCCATCTATGAAAGCAAGCCAAAGCCGAAAGTTAAAGAAGAAAGTTCAAACTGGCCAAGGAAGGAGACTAGAACCGAATCTGTCCAAGCCCCAAAGAATGAGATAAAATTAGATCCTAAACCTTCTAGAACTCATGATGTTGTGCATTTTAAGTGTTAGGGAGGAGGACACATTGCTAGCCAATGCCCGAATAGAAGAATCATGTTGTTAAAGGGCAATGACGAGCTAGAATCGGAAAGTGAAGAATGTGAGGATGAAGCCAAGCAGGAGGAGGAGGACTTGGAGGATGAACCCAGAACCTTGCAATAAACTTGCTTTCTAGGAGAGTACTTGCTGCATACAAAGATGAGGATGAAATTCAAAGAGAGAACATCTTCCACAATCGATGTGAAATTCAAGGTAAGATTTGTAGTATGATTATTGATAGTGGAAGTTGTACAAATGTAATTAGTAACATTGTAGTTGATAAATTAGGCTTAATAACTATTAAACATCTAGAACATTATAGATTACAATGGCTTAATGATAGTGGTGAAATAAAAGTGAATAAACAAGTCAAGGTAAAATTTAGTATAGATAAATATGTGGATGTGTATTGTGTGATGTTGTACCTATGCATGCTAGTCATATTTTATTGGGGAGGGCATGGGGATTTGATAAGAATGCCATACACTATGGAAGAGAGAATTCCATTGTATTTAAATTTAATGGGAAGAAGGTCAAGCTGGAGCCACTAACTCCAAAGGAGGTATTTAGAGACCAACTGCAAATGCAACAAAGGAGGGAAGCCGAAAGGCTAAAAGACAAGGCTAGTATGGTACCAAAGGTTCCACCATCCATTCAAGAGGGGAAAGGTGAGCTTGCTGTCCAAGGTAAGTCCTCTAAAACGTAGGTTGAGCCGGAAAAATTTAAACAAATCCGAGAGTAAGAAAATTGGATTGGAGCAAAAGCTGAGAGTGATGCAAAATTCAATGAACCCGTGAGTGAGAAAGGAAAAGAAAGGAAAGAAAGGAAAAATAAAATTTTTGATCTTAATTTTGGTGAAGCTAAAAAAGTAATTTTGAGTAAGAAATCATTGCTGGTCATGAATTTTAAAGATACTTACTTAAAGATGTTTTTGTTGCATAGAACTTTATCTTCATTGTTAAAAGCTTTACTTAGTGGAAATTTGAAATTTTGGGAAAGATTATTCGTTAATATTAAAAAGTTTGATGAACTTGTATTTCTAGTATTTTTTGTGATAGTATTTGACCCAGGAGATTGGTTTTGATTTCAACCAAGGAAGGAGAGGATTCTCGAACGAAGAAAGTCCAAGCTTATGCCACGAGGAGATGGATCTTTTCAAGTTTTGGAAAGGATCAATGAAAATACCTACACGCTTGATTTACTGGGTGAGTATAATGTGAGTGCTAAATCCAAAGATGCTGATTCGTTTCCTTTTCCTGCAGGTGATGAAATAGATTTAAGGACAAATCCTTCTCGAGAAGAGGGGAATGATGTGATTCCACCCGAGCTTGCACAACCGACAACCCGCTGGGGTGCTAACTCGATACGGATGAAGACCGGGCCAATCAATAGGGCTCACGTTATGAAGTTTAAGGATGATATTTCTGCTTTTATCCATGGAATAATGCATACTCAAAAGGGCTTGTCCATATCCGAAGAGCCAAGACCTATCCTAACCTTACAAATGGTGGAAGCCGATACAGACCCGGGTAGCAGTTTTGGTGCAAATATGGATAACGAGCAGCATGAAATGGTTCCAACTCTTTATGGGTTCAATACATATGTCTAAGAGGATATGGAATCAAGTCAAGGCAGCTTCAAAGGCATTCAAAAAGGGGTTGTACGGACAGCTTCAAATTTGACCTGTTTTTTACTGTATTTTGTGTTGGCTTTACTGTATTTTGCTGAGTTGGTTTTTTCTTCCTCTTCCAAGCATGGGCAACGTGTGGGACTTCATATTCAGCTTATTTGGAATCCTAATAAGCATACTGAAGCTAATTTGGAGCTCAATTTAGTCAAAGATTGGTCAAAGTCAACTTAGTCAAACAGCTAGTATTATAGTTTCCTAATTTGATTCTACTTTTTGTTTTAGGAAATTACCATTACTTTTTAGTTTTTATTTATTTATTTTCTGGAACAATAAGTTTAGGAAAGTTATTATTTTATTATTTTCATTGTAAATTAATTAATTGTTAATTCAAAATAAAGGAATTAATTAATCCAAATTAGATTAGGAAAGGAGTGAGAATTTCAGCCACCATAGGAAACTACTTTGTATGGCCGATTTTCCCTTTGTTTTTAGGGTTTTATTTCATGGATTTATAGCCTATTTAAAGGCTTATTTTTTGAATAAGAAGGAAGCTTGAATTTTATACAGAAAATTATTTGTGAGATTGAATTCTCTTTGTTCTTTTGAACACCTAACACACCATTAGAGAGTGAGTGTTTTAGTTTGACTTATCAGTAGGACTTCCATCACCTATTGTGGCATCTTCATTATATACCAAGGTTCTAATCATTGGTTGGTTAGGGGTCAGGATGACCATTAAAACTTGAACATAATTAGATCCGGGCTAATATAATACAGGTTTAGGAGCAGGTCGTCCTAGGTTCGTATCAATAATGGCCGAATTCCATTGCTGCCAATTTCACCTTTTTGGCCTCCGAATGGTTGTGGCAATCAAAGATCATCTCCATACGCTCCTCCCACTCCAAGTAATCTTCCGAGTCACTTTTCCCCATGAAAGGTGGTATGTTTACCTTAATGTTGCCAAGATCATCATCTAACTCTGTCTCCTATGTCTCCCACAGCCTAATCTCTTTTGGATAGCAAATGTTTCACCATTCTTTCCTTGAAATCATCTACAACATTTCCCCCTTCAAACTCCTCTCTAAGTCATCCACAACCTCCTTGACCTTGACCTTGACCTCCATGGAACTCTTGCCTCAAATTTGGTCTACCATGGGACGTTTCTATTCTGTCCATCCTTTGATTTATGTGGTCAAATTGAGCATTCATCTGCTGTAATCGTTCCAACACAGCCTTCATGTCCATTTGCTCACCACTCCTCGTAACTCGGGATTCGTCTTTAAATCCTACAGACTCCTCTTCATTAATTATCAAAAGTGGATCTCCTCTCCTCAACCTTGAATCTTCCATGTTAGTATAAATAACACAAAAATAAAATAAAATCTCACTAAAATCACTCCCTCACATGTTTGCACACTAGTTTCGGCTTTTACCCTCTTTTAAGCTCACACACTCTTGCCTTTTTCCACTCAAAGAATTATAGCAAATTTCTAATTAAAACACCCACAAAACAGTAATTAGATCACAAGTATGTTTTAATTAAACTTATCAACAAAACAGTAGCAAAAAGTAAGCAATACCAAATGAATTTTTAAGCACCTAATTTTCAGCTTTTCTAGACTAAATAAAGCAATTTAACAAAGAAAATTTTGGAATTAATAAGAACTGGACCAGATGGTAAGAGAATATGAATTTGAGAAAAAAATTCTAGAAAAAAAATTCAAATATGAACAACAATCAAATTAAACAAAAATATAGAATAGTTGTGGTTGTTGTTCTCTTGTAATTCAAGTTTTTGTATCAAATCCTTTAACAAATTTTAATCCAAATAAATTTAGCACTCAAACTCAAATATCCAGCAGCAAAAATAATTCTCCAGCAACTCCAAATATTGAATAAACAATCAACAAATCAGCAGTTCCAAGAAAATTTCCAGCAACAAATTTCAACACCAAATTCAACAAGCCGATATATATATTTTTTTTTAATTCAGCTTTTCCTTCTCTGTTTTTTTTTTTTTTTGGTTAACTCACAGAACATTAAACAACTGAAGTAGCAAGAATCAACACAAAAATTACAATTCCAACGCCAAATAATCACCAAACCCGTGACCTCCAACAACAAGATGGAAATTTGTAATTTTTTTAGCAAATTTTGTATATGTTGCCGTAAACCCTCTCTTTTTTTTTTAATATATGAATGCAACTATTTAAGACTAAAATAGCAAATGAAAAATCAACAAAAACACAAATTGACAAGAACAATAATGAAAGACAACCAACAAACTAGGAAGCAAAAAATACGGTAAAACAAAGAACCTAATTTCGGCGAAGAATGAATCGTTTTTTTTTATTTTTTATTTTTAAACATATGCAGAACGTGTATGATGATAGAAGCAACCTTAACCTAATACTAAAATTGCAGATTAACACAAAAAACAAATAAAGCAAATAAAGATAGATCAAACTTGAACAAAAGTCGGCTCTAATACCAAATGATATGAACCTAGGACGACCTGTGTCTAAACCCATATTATATTAGCCCGGATCTAATTATGTTCAAGTTCTAATGGTCACCTTAACTCTTAGCCAACCTATGATTAGAAATCTTGGTATATAATGAAGACGCCATAATAGGTGATAGATATCCTATTGATAAGTCCAAACTAAAACACTCATTCACTAATGGTGTTTTAGGTGTTCAAAGAGAATTAAAAAAAAAATAAATTTCACAAATAAATTTTTGTATAAAATTCAAGCTTATTTCTCATTGATAAAGAATCCTTTAAATAGGCTAAGATTACAAAGTGAAAGCCCTAAAAAATTAATTCAAAACCGGACACAAAATGTTGAGAAAAAGAAAATAGAGAAAAGGAAAGTGCCTAATTTTTCTTAGTTTCCTAAACTAATTTGGATTAATTAATTCTTTTATTTTGAATTAGGAATTAATTAAATTACAATTGAAATACTAAAATAATAAATTTCCTAAACTTATTTGTCCAGCAAATAAATAAATAAAAATCAAAACAAAAGACTAATTTCTTAAAACAAAAAGTCAAAATCGAATTAGGAAACTAGTTGACTAGTTTGAATACTAAGGTATCTTTGACCAATCTCCACCTTGTTTGGGCTCCAAATCAGCTTCCATATGCCATTTATGATGCCATATATGATTAATAATGATTCCCACACATTGCCCCTTGATTGGAATAAGTTAAGCAAGAAGAAAAGTCAAAGCTAGCAGGAAAATAGCACATTGTTGGCCAAATTGAGATGCTGTCCGTACAAGTCCTTTTTAGATGCTTTTGATTCTACCTTGGTTGGATTTCATATCCTATTAATGATATTCATTGATTTCATGAAGTATTAGAACCATTCCTTTTTGCCTGGAGTCCAAATTTGCACGAAAATAGCTATCTAGGTCCGTATCGGTCTCCACCACTTGGAGGCTTAAAACGAATCTTGTATCTTCAGGTATTGTCATGCCCTCGTGTGATTGAATCACTCCATGAATAAGGCCAGTCAAGTTGTTCCTAAATCTCTTAACTTGTGCCATAGTGATTGGCCCCATCTTCATTTGTATAGGATCCGTACCCCGGCGGGTAGTCGGTTGAACAGGCACGGACGGAGTCACATCATTATGCAATCAAGCTTAAGACATAAGTAAATATCCATATAAGAGAGCGAATATATCAACCATACACAACCCCAAAACCAAAAATCAAGTTAAAAGCACAAGAAATGACTTGGCACCTTTTATATTTAGTATATTCTTCTAAGGACTTGGTGCTAAGTGCTTATATATCAATAACCACACAACAAAATCACATTTCCCATGGTGCAAGAAGACCCATTAGTACGAGGAGAACAAAGGGGAATGGAAGGGTTGCCTTTACTAGGAGGATAAAGTATAGTGTTAAGCAAAGGTCGAAAATAATTCAGCCATTTGATCCCGAAGAATTAAGATAACAATTATATTCCAATTAATTGTTGTCTAGGCTTGTGCAATATTAAGTCACTAACAAACTCGCAACACCTTCCACCTAAATTCTTAGAATTATAAAACAAATTATCTGCTCAAATTTTCTAAGAAAAAACTAGATATGTATTTTGTAAGGAAAAATTACAACAAAGGCAGATGGGCAAGCAATGAATCAAGAAGTTTCTATATTGAAGCATGCTACCATAAACGTGTGGCATTGGGAGATGTAGTTATATTTCTAAGATTAAACCATTCTGGAGCTTAATGCATTCACTTCACCTGAGCCACAAGGCCTTGCAGTATAGCAGACCACCAAAACTCACCCAAGATTGCCATTTTACCATATAACAGCTAAGGGTAAGAAAAGTGGGAGAAGTCAAGCCTTACTGGAGCAGGAATGTCAACAAGCTGACTAACCAGAAGACGTTTTGACTGGCTCAGATAAAAGTAGAACCAAAAACATGGCTCCATCTTTATAAAGTATTGATCAATGAAATGTAGTAGCTTTAGAAAAGAGAAACAAGTATCAACTTGGGTGGTTGTTGATCGCCTACAGACAGCATTGAGCGTCTTAAAAGATGACACTTTTGGCTCAGCAGTACAAAAATATGATACAATCAATAGAGGATACATAGATACCAAAAGTGCATAAAAGAACATAAAGGATGCCATCTAAAGCATATCAATTAGATTAAAGCAATTGGCAAAAAGATTTCGAAGTAATAAATGATTCTGACAAAGAGTAAACATAAAAAGGGATGAGTGAAATAAGTTTGACATCAACCATTTAAAAAGAAAAAAATGTAATCAGATAAGGTCACCTTATTCCTAGGCCACCAAGGTATGGGCTCCATAGATATGTCATATATTCAAGAATTCTATGTAACATTGTCTGACAGTATTTGGTCAAGAACACTTGTTCCTGTACCCAATTCACCAATTATTTTATTAAAGAAGAGAACCCAAGAGACATTGTCAATGACTCCACTCGACATTGCCATTGAAAGAACTTATGAAGCTTCTCCTTCCTCTCCCATGCCATATAGGCCATCAATCAACATATTGTAAGTAGTCTTGTTAGGAAAACTTCCTTTATCCAACATCTCCTCTAAAATTCTAATCCCCTCCTCTGCTTTATCAAAATTACAGAAGCCCTTTATTAGCATATTATAGGTGAACACATTAGGAGCACATCCTTTTTCCACCATGTCATCCCATAACCTACTCCCCTTTCTCACACATTCCTATAATAGGTGTGTTGTAAGTAAGAACACTTGGAATTGAACCCTTCTCAAAGATCAAATAATTTCCTTGCCTCCATATTTTACCCTGCTTACAAAGCCAATGTATAAGTGTGCTTGTAATAGCATTATCAGGAGTACAATTCTTCTTTAAAAGCCTTTTCCACAACTCACAAGCATCGTCCACCTTCCCTTGATTGCATAGTACATCAATCACCTTGCAACAAAGCGCTGAGCTTGGTATATACTTCTTCTGAAGTATATCATTCAGCAAGTTCAGTGCTTCACCAGACTTGTTCTCTTTACAATAAGCTTCAATCATAACCCCATAAGTAACATCATTTAGGTCAATCCCATTTTCATCCATTTCATCCATTACCTTAATAGCATCAGCCAATTTCCCATGCTTAATGTACCCAACGATCAAAATGGTATAGGTAGAGGCATCAGGTAGCCACACTTTATCCAAAACTTCAGTAAAAACCCTTTTGGCACGAACCATATTAACACATCAATCATATCCACCCATAATTGTTGTACAAGAGACCACATTAGGGACCATTCCTATGGCAGGCATTTCATCTAACAAATGAAGAGCACCATCTATGTTATTGCTGTTGCATAATGCTTTAATCAAAATGTTACAAGTAGACACAATGGGCAGCACGTTAAATCTCTTCTTACAATTTACAAACACGAAGTGCACCAAATCATAGCGCTTATTTTGAACCAAAGCATTCAACAAAGTTTTCAAGGATCTCACATAATGCTGGGCACTGAAAGATTCAATGCGTAGAAAGGTTTTCAACAATAATTTCGGTTGAGCTGCAGGGCTATAATTATGAATGACAGTGATAAAAAGTTCTTCACCGCATTTTAATTGAGATTTGTGTAGGCAGGGACTCGACTTCTTCAAAAGCACAAGCTCGTGAGCGACGTTGGATGATGGCATGATAAGTTCCATAATTATGGGTAAAACCAGGGTGGAAGTTTCTACTGTAATGGAAGATTTAGAGGGCAAGGTCAAGATTCTGCTAGCAAGTGATCATTGAGACAAGGCGCTTTGGGTAGAGGCTTTGGGGCCAAGGCTTGATTGGGGGAGTGACGGTATATGATTCAATGGATAAGGAACGAATGCTGATGCTGACACAATAACCAACTGTAAAAATGAAGTGGCCAAGATCTTAGGCAAGAGGACATGATGGCAGTGGATGTGGTAACGGTGATGCAACATGCTGTGTCCCTACTTCATTAATTTGTCTATTTCTTAACAATCTATGAAAATCAAACTTCGAGATCTAAGAAACCTAAAAGAGATGATTTATTCAAATCTGCAACTAAGAACAAGGCATAAGAACATAAATCACTTAGTTGGAGACATCAATCTATGGAGGATGTGGGAGAGGATGGAGTACTCAAGGAATCTAGTGAGAGTGAAAAGTGTTTTTGTTCCAAAGGGTTATGAGGAATCTACAACTGCCTTCCCTATATTATCAAAAATCCCCATTCAATTTCAGGACAATCCTCAACGAAATTTTCTTAATAAGCAAACAAACTATATATATATATATAAAACGATGGTACGTTTGTTTTTCACCATTTCTGGGGAACCCAAAAGAACAAAGATTAAAATTTGTTTTCTTCAAGAATCAAACACTTGAAATGGAGAAGATAAAAGATACCCAAAAGAGAAAACTGAAAGAGGTGGAAAACGCAGCAAAAGAAAGCATCAAGAACCAATATTGGAGCCATTGCAATATATATATACACACCAGTTGGAAAAATTTGTATTAAGGAATAAAACAAATCACTAATTAATAATTAAAACCCCAAACTTAATCTCGTTTTAACTATATATATATATTCAAGCGCAAAACAAGAAGAGGAGACCTAAGAATGAATAGTAATACCTCTAGCTTATTGTCTAACAACTGCTACCGCCTAATAAAATCGTCCTGATAAACCAAACGGAGGCCTGAAGGAGACAAATAAGAAGTGGCTATGGTGGCCAATACTCAGAGCAGCAGAAGAGTTTCTAGCTCTCTGTTTTTCCCGCCTCCAAACTAGAACAATGCCAGAAAAATGCAAAACTCCTAATATTTAATCTGTTAAACAATAGAAAATTATTGTATAACATTTTTCTTTTTATTTTTTTATAAGGCGCAAATTGTAATAAAACTAAAAACAAATAAAGAAGAGCATAGGCGGAAAAAAAAATATGAACAATTTGGGTTAACTTTGTTTAATGAAATTCTAGAAGATTTTGATTATTATGAACTAGTTTTTTTTAATTATTATTCACAAAAATATAAATAAATAACACGCACTCCAAACTGAAAGATGAAGAGTTATTTTTTAAGATAAATAATGAGATTCACTTTATTCTTATTCTTTATTTTTACTTTTATTTTTATCTTTTTATTATAACAATTTCTAATCTAAAAATGACATTTTGAATATAAAAACCATATCAATTTATCAACTTCATCGGACTATTTTTTCTTTGTTTTTGTATGAATTAATTCTCAAATATATGCAATAGCATGGGAATCTAAGCTGATACGAACCTAGGACGACTTGCTCATAAACCCGTATTATATTAGCCCGGATTTTAATTAAGTTCAAGTTCTAATGGAATGGACCTCAACCCCTAACCAACCTATGGTTAGAAACCTTAGTATAATGTAGATGCCACAATAGGGAATGGAAAACCTATTGATAAGTCAAGATAAAACAACCATTTCTCTAATGGTGTTTTAGGTGTTCTAAAGAACAAAAAGATAATTAATCTCACAAGTATTTTCTTAATCAAATCAAAGTTGTATTCATATTGAAAAATAAGCCTTTAAATAGGCTTTGAAAGAAACAAAATAAACCCTAAAAACCCTAGGAAAAACCGGCCACACACATAAAGAAACCTAGTTGGCCGCAACTATACTTCATTTCCTAATCTAAGTTTCATTAATTAATTCCTTTATATTAAATTAGGAATTAATTAATTTACAATAAAATAAAAACCTTCCTAAAGTTATTTGTCCAGAAAATAATTAAATAAAAACCCAAAAAGAAATAAAGTTAACCGCAAATTAGGTAACGAGTTGACTTTGACATTTAGGCTGAATTATGTCTTCAACCAAGCTAACTTATGTCCGCTTGATGTCCGAGCTAACTTATGGCCTATCCGAGCTAACTGATGTCTGTCCGAGCTAACTTGTGTTTGGCCGAGCTAATTGATGTCTGTTTGAGCTAAGTTATGTCTGGCCAAGCTAGCTGATGTCTGTCCGAGCTAAGTTACATCCGATGTCCGAAGTCCGAGATCAGATGTCTGAGGCAAGGCTCCAATGTCCGAGACAAGGATGTCCGATAAAAAATGTCCGATATATGGGTATCCGATGTATCAGCCTCCACCACTTGGATACTTAAAATAGGTCTTTTATCCTCAGGTATGGACAAGCCCTTTTGAGAATGAATTACTCTCTGGATAAAGGCAGCAAGATTTTCTTTAAACCTCTTAGCTTGAGCCCTAGTGATCGGTCCAGTCTTCATCCGTATCGGATCAGTACCCCAATGAGTTGTCGGTGGTACGAGCTCGGGCGGGTTCGCATCATTCCCCTCCTCTTGAAAAGGATTTGTCCTCAAATCGAAGTCATCACCTACAGTAAAAGGAGATAAATCAGCAACATGAAAGGTGGCGCTAACACTATACTCACCCGGTAAATCAAGTTTGTAGGCATTGTCGTTTATCCTCTCCAAAACTTGAAAAGGTCCATCGCCCCTCGGCATGAGTTTGGATTTCCTTTGTTTAGGAAACCTTTCTTTCCTTAAATGCAGCCACACCCAATCTCCAGGTTCAAACACCATTGATTTTCGGTCTTGATTAGCCACCTTTGCATATTGCTCGGTCCTTGTCTCAATATTTGCGCGTGTCTTCTCATGAATCTGGTCTACAAATTCAGCTTTTTGTTTTCCATCTAGATTAGCACACTCACTTAAAGGTAAAGGTGTTAAACCTAATGGAGTCAAAGGATTAAAACCATAAACAATTTCAAGTGGAGTAAATTTAGTTGCTGAATGTAAAGACCTATTATATACAAATTCAACATGTGGCAAACATTCTTCTCAAGTTCTTAAATTTCTACTAATTAATGCTCTCAACAATGCAGACAAGGTTCTATTTACTACTTTGGTTTTTCCATCAGTTTGTGGATAACAAGTAGTTGAAAATAAAAGCTTAGTACCTAATTTAGCCCACAAAGTTTTCCAAAAATAGCTTAAGAACTTAGCATCCCTATCCGAAACAATAGTTCTTGGCATTCCATGCAATCTCACAATTTCCTTGAAGAATAAATTAGCAATATTGGATGCATCATCAGTTTTGTTACATGCAATAAAATGTGCCATCTTAGAAAACCTATCTACTACAACAAATATTGAATCCTTATCTATCCTTGACCTAGGCAAACCAAGAATAAAATCTATAAACAAATCTACCCATGGACAGGTAGGGATCGGCAAAGGCTTATACAATCCATGCGGTTTCAATGTTGATTTTGTTTTTCGGCACTTCAAACATCTTTCACAAATTCTCTCAACATATCTCCTCATGTTAGGCCAATAAAAATGTTCTTGCAGCAAGGATAAAGTTTTTAAAACACCAAAATGACCCATCAAACCACCCCCATGTCCTTCCCGAACTAATAATTCCCTAATACTACAATTAGGCACACAAAGTTTGTTTTCCTTAAACAAATATCCCTCAAATATGTAAAATTTATTATATCCATATTTCAAACAGGTTTTAAAAATTTCTCCAAAGTCACTATCATGCTCATAGAGTTCTTTCAATTGTTCAAATCCAAGCAATCTAGCATCTAAGGTAGAAAAGAGTATATACCTTTGGGATAATGCATCGGCAACCACATTTTCTTTACCTTTTTTTGTAGCAGATCACATAGGGAAAGGTTTCAATAAATTCAATCCACTTGGCATGCCTTCGGTTGAGCTTTCCTTAACCCTTGATATGCTTTAAAGACTCATGATCTGTATGAATCACAAACTCCTTTGGCATGAGATAATGCTGCCACGTCTCCAAAGCCCTCACAAAAGCATACATCTCCTTATCATAAGTCGGGTAGTTTAGGGTAGCTCCATTTAATTTTCACTAAAGTAGGCTATGGGTCTTCCTTCTTGCATTAAGACAGCTCCAATACCTACACCCGAAGCATCACACTCAATTTCAAAAGTCTTAGAAAAATTTGGCAAAACTAATAAAGGTGCATTACACAATTTTTCTTTCAACAAATTAAAAGATTTTTCTTATACTTCCCCCCATTTGAAGCCGACATTCTTCTTGACAACTTCATTAAATGGTGCTGCTATGGTACCAAAATCCTTGACAAATCTTCTATAAAAGTTTGCCAAGCCATGAAAGCTCCTCACTTGGGTGATAGAAGTAGGAACCGGCCACTCTTGAATTGCCTTCACCTTAGCTTGGTCAACTTTGATTCTTGCAGCACTTATTACAAATCCTAGAAACACAAGCTCATCTTTGCAAAATTCACATTTTTTAATGTTAGTAAAAAATTTGTCTTTTCTAAGAACTTGCAAAACTTGCCTAAGTTGATCCACATGGTCATCCAAATTTCGGCTATATATTAGAATGTCATCAAAATAAACAACCACAAATTTACCAATAAATGGACGCATTACATGATTCATAAGCCTCATGAAAGTACTAGGTGCATTGGATAATCCAAAAGGCATAACTAACCATTCATACAACCCATATTTAGTTTTGAATGTGGTTTTCCATTCATCACCTTCTTTCATCCTAATTTGGTGATAACCACTCCTAAGATCAATTTTTGTAAACATGAAAGCACCATGCAACTCATCAAGCATATCATCTAATCTAGGAATGGGATGCCTATATTTGATGGTAATGTTATTTATAGCCCTACAATCAACACACATTCTCCAAGAACCATCCTTTTTAGGTACCAACAAAACAAGAACAGCACATGGACTTAAACTCTCAAGAATGTATCCTTTATCAAGCAAATCACTTACCTATTTTTGCAGCTCCTTTGTTTCTTCGGGATTGCTCCTATAAGCTGGTCTATTTGGTATGGCAGTCCCTGGAACAAAGTTAATTTGATGCTCTATCCCTCGAATAGGTGGTAGTCCACTTGGAATTTCATTTGGAAGACATCTCCAAATTCCTTCAAAAGAGAAATCATTGAACTTGGCAATTCAAGTTCTTCAATGTTAGTTTGATCATTAAAATAATTTTCTTTATAAATCATGACCAGCAAAGGTTTCTTACACCCAATAACCTTATTAATATCCCCTAAACTCAAATAAAAATTGCTACTTAACCTTTTTTTTCTTTCTTTTTCTCTTTTTCCCTTGGATTGGCGCAAACCTTCGGATTTTTCTTCCTTCTCCAAGCTCTCGGGCTTGCCATTTTCTTTCCCCTCTCTTTCGGCTTTTCCTTGATCTTTCCACTCAATATGAGCCTTAGAAACCTTACCTTGATCAATAACCTCATTCTTACCTTCTTGAAAGGTTGGTGGAGCCGTTGGTGCCATACTTGCTTTTTCCTTGAGCTTTTCGGCTTCTCTCCTTTATTGCATTTGTAATTGGTCTTTGTAAACCTCTTTAGGAGATAATGGTTCCAGCTTGACCTTCTTCCTTTGAAACCTGAAAACAATACTATTTTCTCAACCAAAATGAATAGCATCTTTATCAAATTGCCATGGCCTACCTAATAGTATATGTCCAGCAATCATGGGTACAATATCACATAAAACTACATCCTTATATTTACCTATATTAAATTTTACTTTGGCTTGTTTGTTTACTTTCATCTCACCACTGTCATTAAGCCATTGTAATCTATATGGTTCAGGATGTTTTATTGTTTTTAAGCCCAATTTATCAACTACAAGGTTACTTATTACATTAGTACAACTCCCACTATCTATAATCATGCTACAAATTTTACCTTATATTTCGCAGCGAGTGTGGAAGATGTTTTCTCTTTGTATCTGCTCTTCATCTTTAAATACAGCAAGTACTCTCTTTGAGACCAAATTGAGCTCAACATTTGATGTGTTTAATGGTTCGGCCTCATCTTCATTGCAATCCTCCTCTTGCTCGGTTTCAGACCCACTAGCCTCACTCTCGGATTCCACTTCTCCATTACCCTTAATTACCATTATTCTTCTATTCGGGCATTGGCTGGCTATATGTCCTCTTCCTTAGCACTTGAAACAAATAATTTCTCTTGACTTTTGAGTTTAGGTTCAGATTTTATCTCACCTTTAATGGTTTGGACAGATTCGGCTTTAAGTTCCTTTCTTGGCTGGTTAGTAGCTTCTTCACCAAGCTTCGGCTTCAGCTTGCTTTCATAAGTAGAATTGTTTTTCCAGCCACTTGAACTTGTCCTTCCACTGCTAGAAACTCCTCCAAACTGTGTGCTAACACCCCTCCTCTTGAATTGGTTCTCAAGCTTAATTGCTACATGCAACATCTCCTCCAATTCCAAGTATTGTTGTAACTCAAGTTGGTTGGCAATGTCACAGTTTAACCCTCCAAGGAATCTGGCCATTTTTGCCTCCCTATCCTCATCCATATTCAGCCTCATCATTAACATCTCCATCTCTTTGTAATAATCCTCCACGGATCTACTTCCTTGAGATAAAGATTGAAGCCTTTGATGCAGCAACCTATGGTAATGGGATGGCACAAACCGTTTCCTCATGGCTCCTTTCATTTAACGCCATGTCGAGATTAAATCATCACCAACTCTCCTTTTGGTATTTTGCTCATTGGTCCACCATTGGAGTGCATAATGTCCAAACTCCATTCCTGCCAACTTCACCTTCTTACCTTCCGAATAGTTGTGGCAGTCAAAAATCATCTCCATTTTTTCTTCCCATTCCAAATAAGCTTCGGGATCACTTTTACCCATAAAAGGTGGCATGTTAACCTTGATATTTCCTAAATCATCATCTTTATCTTCCCTCCTACATCTTCCACAGCCAGCTCTATCTTGAACAGCAAAAGTTTCATCCATACCTTCTTCAAAGTCTCCACCGAATGGCTCCTCATCAAATTCCTCTCTCGGTCTCTCGTGACCTCCTCGTCCTCGGCCTCGTCCTCCATGGAAGTCTTGCCTGTTTCTTGTGTTTGGCATTCCTTGTGAGGCGTCTAGTCTTCCCACTCTTTGATTCACATGCTCAACTTGAGCACTAACCCGCTGTATTGACTCCAAAATAGCTCTCATGTCCACTTGGTCTCCGCTCCCAGTAGCTCGAGCATCGCCATGGAATGCTACGGTCTCCTCCTCATTGATCCTCAAGGGTGGCTCTCCTTTCCTCATTCTTGATTCTATCATGTTAGTTTAATAATGCAATAGAAATAAAATAGGACCTTACAATTTGACTCCCTTACATGTTTCACTCAAATGAGGTCTCGACACTCGTGTTTGCACACTTGTTTCGGCTTTTTACCCTCTTTTAAGCTCAACACTCTTGCCTTTTTCCACTCAATGAATTATCTCAAAGTTCTAATTAAAACACCCACAAGACAGCAATTAGATCACTAGTATGTTTTAATTAAACTTATCAATAAAACAGTAGCAAAAAGTAGGCAATACCGAAAGAATCCAACAAATCCTAATTTTACGGCTTTCTAGATAAGAAAACACAAAATAATGGGAAAACGTTGGAATTTTTGAAAACTGCACCAGATGGTAGTAGATTATGAGTTCAAGAATAAAATTACAAAAAAAAGAATTTCAAATACAAACAAGAATCAAAGGGACAAAAATATAGAATAGTGTTGGTTGTTGTTCTTGTAATTCAAGTTTTGTATCAATTCCCTTATCTAATTTTAATCCAAATAATTTAGCACTCAAACTCAAATATCCAGCAGCAAAAATAACTCTCCAGAAACTCCAAATATGGAATAAATAATCAACACAGCAGCAGTTACAAGAAATTTCCAGCAACAAACTTCAACACCAATTTTCAACAAACCGATATATATATATTTATTTATTTTTTTAATATTCGGCTTTCTTCTTTCTTTTTTTTAATTTTTTTAATTTTTTTTTTCCAATGTTGCCGCAAACTTCTTTTTCTTTTTTTCTTTTTTTGAATAGATGAATGCAAATATTTAAGACTAAACCAGCAAAGAAAAATCAACAATAACCAAAATTAACAAGAACAATGATGAAAAACAACCAACAAAATAGGAAACAAAAATACGATAAAACTAGGAAATCCTAATTCAACTAGGAATGAAATTTTTTAATTTTTTTATTTTATTTTTTAGGATGCAGAACGTGTAGGGGATGGATGCAACCTTAACCTAATGCTAAAATTGCAGAATAACACAAAAACAAATAAAGCAAATAACGATAGATCAAACCTGAACAAAATTCGGCTCTGATACCAAATGATACGAACCTAGGATGACCTGCTCCTAAACCCGTATTATATTAGCCCGGATGTTAATTAAGTTCAAGTTCTAATGGAATGGACCTCAACCCCTAACCAACCTGTGGTTAGAAACCTTGGTATAATGTAAATGCCGCAATAGGGGATGGAAAACCTATTGATAAGTCAAGATAAAACAACCAATTCTCTAATGGTGTTTTAGGTGTTCTTAAAGAATAAAGAGATAATTAATCTCACAAATATTTTATTAATCAAATCAAAGTTGTATTCATATTGAAAAATAAGCCTTTAAATAGGCTTTGAAAGAAACAAAATAAACCCTAAAAACCCTAGGAAAAACCGGCCACATACATAAAGAAACCTAGTTGGCCACAACTATACTTCATTTCCTAATCTAAGTTTGATTAATTAATTCCTTTATATTAAATTAGGAATTAATTAATTTACAATAAAATAAAAACCTTCCTAAAGTTATTTGTCTAGAAAATAATTAACTAAAAACCCAAAAAGAAATAAAGTCAATCGCAAATTAGGTAACGAGTTGACTTTGACATCTAGGCTGAATTATGTCTTCAACCGAGCTAACTTATGTCCGCCTGATGTCCGAGCTAACTTATGGCCTATCCGAGCTAACTGATGTCTGTCCGAGCTAACTTGTGTCTGGTCGAGCTAACTGATGCCTGTCCGAGCTAAGTTATGTCTGGCTGAGCTAACTGATGTCTGTCCGAGCTAAGTTACATCCGATGTCCGAAGTCCGAGATCAGATGTTCAAGGCAAGGCTCTCATGTCCAAGACAAGGGTGTCCGATCAGATGTATGGACAAGCCCTTTTGAGAATGAATTACTCTCAAGATAAAGGCAGCAAGATTGTCCTTAAACCTCTTAGCTTGAGCCCTAGTGATCGGTCCAGTCTTCATCCGTATCGGATCAGTACCCTAGTGAGTTGTCGGTGGTGCGAGCTCGGGTGGGTTCGTATCATAAGCTACATTGAAATAGGGGGTGTATTCAATTTCAAATTTGAAGAATTTTAAAAGTATTTAAAAGTTTAAAGGTATTCGATTTAAATTTTAAAAGAATTCATACAAATCTAATGATATTTAATTCAAATTTTAATACATTTTATAAAAGTCTATTAAAATATAGGTGTATTCAATAAGGATTTTGTAAAATTCTTTTAAAATCTAGTAGTATTCAAAAATCATTAATTTTAAAAGATTTTTGAAAAATGATCGATTTTAATGGATTTAAAAGGATTTGAATAGTAAAATTATAAAGAATTATCAATATGAAATCTAGCATTAATTCTGAAAATTTCGTTGGATTTTTATAAACTCTTTATGTAATCCATGAAATTCCATAATTATCCATCAAATCCTTTAAAATCTATAAATAACTCATTTTAAATTGAATACATTGTTTTTAAATTAATATATTAAAATAAATATCGAATTTTGTTTTCCATATTGTAAACGATGTCAACATAGAAAGACATTATAACTGTTTTTGAGAAGTTAGCTCTTAAAATACGTTATTTGATTCCAAGAAATCCCTAGTTACAATTTGGTAATCAGCTACAAATTTTTAGTTTTTGGTTGAAGCAATTCTTATGCGACATTATTATTATTATTATTATTATTGTGCTCTAAAACCTTTACATTTCAGAATTATTATTTATTATTTTATCATTTTCCTACAAGATTTTTAAAAATATTTTTTTAATATTAACAGTTAAGAGCGTGCCCGTGTGTCTTAACCATAGACTGCAATACTCTTTTAAGTCTTAACCATGGTAGTTGTAATACCCTTAGACCTCATCTCACATGCAAAATGGGATTAAACATAAGAAGGTGAATTGGACTCGATGGATGTATTAGATCATTTCTTTATCATTATTTAGCACTCCCCACACGAATAACATCCTGGTTGATAAGGGATTTCATAAACGATTTCGTGTCATTATTGACTTGTATAATGATAACATAAAAGTGTGAAATGTTCCATGATACATGCATAAACACCATCAATTGGTTTGTAATTTGCAAATCCTTTCTATAAATTATAATTAGTGGAATCAGCAACTTAATACTAAATGATGTTAAGTAGAATTACTTAAAATAAATAAATAAAAATAGTTGTCAATTGGAAATAATGTTTTTTAGATTTGGGAAAAGTCATTCTTCTTTCTTTATCTTTCATATTCTTTTTTTTTTGTTTTTTTATGGGATTTGTTTAATGAAGCATAAATATATATATATATATATAACTATACTAAAAGTGCCAATAAAAGGTTAGATGGCACCTATGTAATTTTTTTAATTTTTACTTTTTCTAAGCATATGATGTTATTATTTTTTATTTGCACTGCAATTAATTAGTGTTGAGTTTACATATTTGCTTTCTATATTTGTTGTTGTGAACGGATATGATATGGTTTTTATGTAATTTTATTTTTTTACTCTCCAATTAATTAGTATTAGATTTACACAATTATCCTTCGTATTTATGGTTTTTAATTGCGTGCAATATGGTTTCTAGTTCTTTTTTACTATTTTTTGTTTACTGTCCAATTAATTAATGTTGACTTTATAAATTTACTCTCTATATATGTAGTTTTAAATGGATATGATATGGTCTTAGGTAATTTTATTTCTCTTGTTCTCTAATTAATTAATGTTAATTTTACATACTTATTTTTCATATTTGTACCCTTCAAATTGATGCAATATGGTTTTTAGACCTTTTTATTATTTTTTTTGCTTCCTTTTCAATTAATTGATGTTAGATTTTACAAATTTGATTTCTATATTTGTGGTTCGAAATAGATATGATATGATTTTTAAATAATTTTATTTTGCTTGCTCTATAATTAATTAATGTTAGTTTTACATATTTATCCTTTACATTTGTGGTTCACAAATAGATACAATATGGTTTTTAGTTTCTTTTTCCCTTTTTTTTTTCTTTTTTTTATATATATTTTTTTAAAATCTCATCTCCTATATATATGATGTTTATGTTAGGGTTGGCATTCATGAAAAAAATTAAGAATTTGTTAGTACTATCAATCTTCCTCATCTTTTTGGCATTTCTCATTTTCTTCTGCTCAATTTTCATTTTGCAATTTAGAATTTATATTGTATTTCATTTCATATGCTTAAATAGTGTATGGATTAAGAGGTAAAATTAAACAAATTTAATAATAAAGTCTAAAGAGTATTTAGGATTGGCATGATTTTTGTATGAGTTATTCTAACTAAGAGTACAAAAAAGGATTATGTTCCATTGCTTAAAGGTTTATTAATCTTTTCGCTATTTTATTTTGAATACTGAAAGGATTCTTTTGCATTACTTGGAGGTTTAATATTCTTTTTGCTATTTTGTTTTTTGATATTTGGGGATGGAGGAATTCAAATTTTGGTTATTACCCAAAGAAGCAGCTGTTACCAGTGGATTGTCCTGCAAGAATATTCTTTTTGATATTGAGTGTGAGTTTTCCTCTTGTAGCAAGTTACCTTAAGTTATTGAACTACAATCTAGAATTCTCTAATTAAATCTCATTAAACGTGCAACAAGGGTGTACAAAGTTATAACAGGTCCAATAAAAAAAAAAAAAGACACCAACAAGAATACATTCATTGCAAAAACAAACATAGAAATTCCACCTAAACTGAAAAAGATCATGAAAGATTTGAATAAAATCTCATAAAAAATGCACTTCAGGAATAAAGAAGAAAACCAAAAATAAAAATATCTTCATATATATATATATATATATATTTAACTTCTAAATGAATAAAAGAAACCAACCACATCTACGATGCAACATGAGAACCTTTTGTACAAACCCATTGTCAAGCACCTTTGGACCTTTGACGTAAGTAAAATTTTAAGCCTCATCATCAACTTACCCACTCAATTGTCTAAAGCCACACTTCTCTATTTATAAAATAAAGCAGAAGAAAATATTGAGAATCCTAGTGGACTAGAAAGTACCAAACCTACAAGATACTTGTACTTTGCAATCTCATATAACGCATCATTCGAATCACCTACATACTTATCCATCAACCTATAAAAGCAAGTTGATAATGAAATGTCACTAGATGTCAGGACCCATCCAAGATCCCTTTTCGAAACCTTAGATAAGTCTTGATCATACGGAAAACCCTACTGAATCATCCTATGGAAAATCTGGCAGTATCTCCCTTAACGATAGAGCATACCCAAAAAATTACCTGTACGAAAACACACTTCTATAGAATACCCTTTTATTTCTCTCACCTTACTACAACAATTCCACAAGTTTTCAAAACTTTCATAAAAAAAATATATAGATATATAGATACCAGGAATAACTTAATAAAATACAAATACTTGTTTATTGCGAGTCTACCAACACCACCCATTTGGTACCGTATATTTCAATACGTTAGACAAACATACCAACGCATAATGTAGGAAGAAGTGTAATCAAAATAACAATCATAATAACAATAATAATAATGATAATAATAGTATTGGTATAACTTGCCCGGGGACTACCATATAACAATACTTGCCTGAGAGCTACCATACCTGCTCGGAGGCTTTCGCATTTATCCAAATGCTTATATACTTGCCTGAAGGCTTCCGCCCTAGTCCGAAAGCTTACACACTTGCCCGAAGGCTTCTATCTAATAATAATAATAATAATAATAATAATAATAATAACAACAACAACAATATTAATAACAATAATAATAATCACAAAATATCAATAACAAAAATAGTGACAATAATAATAATAATGATAATGATAATGATAATACTAATAAGTAATGAAGATAACAAAAAAAATAATCATAATAAATAATAATAACAATTACAGTAATGACAATGATAATAATAATAATAATAGATAAATAATTAAATAATAATAAAAACAATAATAGTAACAATATTAATAACAATAAAAATAATATTAATAACAACAATAACAATAAGGCAAATAAAAGTAATATTAGAAAATCAAATCTAAATAGATAAGGTAATATAAGAAAAATAAGATTTTAAACTTCATAAATATACTATGAAATATGTACATTCACATCGGAGGCGTACGGTACCATATAACATGCTACACGATCTATGATATCAACTATCGTCGGTATCTTGATACCAATATAGCTCGGCCTGGTTGCCTATAATGGCCGTCCAATCCTCTGGACTCGTAGGTAACATAGTTACGAGGCTAGACTATTCACGGACTGAATTTTGATCTTTGCCTCCTGCACGGTGTGGTATAAACAAATATAATATAGTATATCTATATTACTATATACTTGTACATATATGAAAAAGATACTTGATACACTATGCGATATACTAGTGGTGTCAGACAGTATTTGGTGTCCTGTGCACTACCTAACGGGAGGTCAAAGAGGGAATCTACAACGGTCACCTTAGCATCCCAATGGTGCCGATACTAACAACAGTCATCTTGACCATGGAGGGGGGTGACTGATGCTCCTCGTAAAATACTTGCCAACTCTTAGGTCCATTGCATCCCACAGATGACCCTAAATACTTGCGCGCTAACCACTGATATAATACAGAACACCAGTATATGTGTACTAGTAGTGCCAAATGGTACCCAGTGTTCCAAATACCACTTTGAAATGGAAGTTAAAGAGAGAACCTGTAACGGTCACCTTGACATCCCAACGACACTAATGTTAACAACAGTCATCCTGGTCATGGAGGGGGATGACCGATGCTCACTATGCATTATACCTGCCTACCTTCAGGTCCATGGCATCCCACAGGACACCCTATAAACTTATATGGTAATCAATAATACAATACAGAATACCAGCGCTGTATGGTGCATTATAAAAACCAATAAAAAATCATAATCAAATAAATACCATATGGTACAATACATCTTTCTTAAACCCGAAAGATTTTATATTTCTTTTTAGACCATCATTATAAATCCATCAATTTGAATATTTCAAATTTTACCACCATAAAAGCAAGTGAATATTTCAATTTTTACCACCATAAAACCAAGTCCATGAATAAATAACTAATTAAATGCATAAATATATTTTTAATCACAGTAATTTAATACAAATATTTTCTCAAACCTTTAAAATCAATTAATATAAAAAATTTAATTAAAACCACATAAAATTTCATATAAAATTAAATACATAAGAATACGTCTTATTATGCATCATAACCTCAACAATAAAATTAACAATACTTTAACAACAATTTAAAACTATAGTTTCCTTAATTTCGAAAATATAAATTCTATAATTCACCATAAATTTGACATCATAAATTTAAAACAATTTTATTTAAATATTAAACACATTTATTTTTTTATAAATTCCAATAGCACAATATTTATGTTTATATATATCAACATAACACATATCAATAGTGTACACCCATGCTTATACATACACACATATACATACTAAATGTATATATTTACAACATTCACATATATATATGTGTGTGTGTGTGTGTGTGTGTGTCCATAAACATGTATATATACAATCTAACTCAAATTTTCAATTTTTCACATTTAATATAATAATTTATTGAAAAATGGCATCTTTTTAAATACACCACCATAATTCGCAAACAAGACACCATGGAAAGCTAAAGAGATAAAGAATTCATTACTAACCTCCATTGGCCTCAATTTCATTAGGGGTGGTCTGAAAATGATTGAAAAGTTTCGGTCAAACCTCCCCTCCATGTATCTCACAAACTGTTTCGAATTTGGATGAGTGGAAGTCCTTTTTTAGATAAGTGGATCCAAAATAAGGGGGATAGGGTATGAAATGGGGTTGGACCAGCTAAAAAATGACGAAATCGTCGGAATGACAAAAACTATAGTCGCTGACTTCCCTGACCGACCGTGAAACTTGGAGACCAAGCTCACAGGTAACTGAGCTTCGCCGACAGCTACACGTGTGACAAGAGGGTGATAAGAAATTTATCAATTCCCACCAAACCTTGTAAGGAGAAAGGGAGAAGGAAGAGAAAGAAATTGTTTTAGGAGAGGGGGAGAGAGGGTCACGTGAGAGAGAGGGGGAGAGGGAAAAAAGAAAGGAAAAAGAAAAAGAAAAAGAACAAGAGAGGGGGAGAGAAAATCAAATATTTTTTATTAATATTTTGTTATTCATTTATGGCAACATGTGGCACTTTTCTATCATGACATATAACTATCAGGATCCATCCAAGATCTCTAACTGGAATCCTAAACAAGTCATGATCCCAAGGAAACTCTATCAGAGCCTCCAATGGAAAATCAAGCAGCATCTCCCCTATGGGCCTATTTGTTTCACCAGATTGGACAGGTCAGGACAAAACTGTGTCCCAGTCCGGTGTTTGGTAGCATTATTTAAAAAGGGGACAAATTGACCTCTACAGTGAAACAATCCCACTAGAGGAGGATTAAACTGACTTGTCCCCCCCCAGGTTAGCTTTGTCCGAAACTCATCGAAGGCTGTCCTCTCTCTCCTTGGTATCTATCACTAGTGTCTTTTAGTAGACCTTTCTCGTCGAACCGTTCGCATATCTCCTAGTTGAAACCCCCATTGAGTACTATTCTTCTTGTTCAATCCATTCATTTTCCTTCTTCTCCTTCTTCTTCTTCTTCTTCTTCTTCTTCTTCTTCTTCTCATTCTTCGATCTCTAATTTCTTCTTCATCTTTTGCACTCTTCTTCTTCATTTGCATTCTTCTTCTTCTTCTTCTTTGTCTTCTTCTTCTTCATTTTTCATTTAATTCCTTTTTAGGGCTTCGATTTGCAAAATTAGGGCTTCCATTCTACACATTGTTCTGCACAAATTAAGGCTTCAACTTGCACAATTTAGAGCTTCGATTTGTGATTTGTGGTCTACGTGAACAATTGTTGAATAGAGAGCCATTTGAAACTACTACAAATCTGAAAGGTAAGACAATCAATTTTTGTCATTATAGTTTATTGTTGTTTGATATTTCTTAGGCTAAATTTAATGGTTTCATTTTCAAATTGTGGCATTCAAGGGTAGTGATTTTAATTTTGTTTTTGCATGCCAGACATTAAGACTTTACAAATGACTTTGTTGTTTCTAAAAATTCAGTTGTTGCATTCCCTAAAAAGTAATTATGTGCACAAATGTAAGTTTGGTCTAGTGGATGATAATAGTTTCTTTGTAGATTTTGGTCACTACATATGATTTTGTACTTGACTGCAGATATGGAAATAGTTGTCAAAATAAAATATGTGCTTGGTAGGTAGATGTGAGATGGTTGAAGAAGCTACACGTTATTTTTGGAAATAATGTGCTGCCTAGCTTTGTGTTTTGCTCTCTGTTTTTTCTTCGATACAATTCAACACTAGTAAACATTATAGTTATGGTCCACATTGTAGATATGGTCCCCGTATTCCCTGTTCATTGTAATTGTGTTATGTTCTTCATTTCTCGTCTATGTTAGTCAAATTTAGGTGTTAAAATAAGAGAATGAAAATCTTTACCAATAAGCCATAATTCAATAGTAAATAATCTATAATTTACATGAATTTTTTACCAAGATGAACCCTTTTTTTTAGGTACTAAAAATGTTGGGATTGAACTGAAATTGGTGTATGAAGAAGTAACAGTTTTTACACTAGTTTTTCTTTAAATTCACTTCACATCACTGTACAATTCTTATGAGTAGAAACTGCGTGAGTTGAGAACAATGAGATTTACATAAACTTTTAGTTGATAGAGGAACCCTGGGACATAAGAAGACTTAAATATAATGACTGACAGAGACGGTGGCTTTTGGTAGTGACTGAAAAGTGTAAGAAAGAGGGTATGGAGGAGTTTATGATGTTGAAGTGTGGCAATTTGCCACTTGATGGTGCATGTCACCAGCTAGCATGCAAACCTTGGTATCAACTCCTTTCCTTTTATGAGTTTATATTTTTTGTATGTTTTTAATTGATACAAGGTATATTTTGATAATGTTTTGTGCCTAAGTTATGTATGCATAGGCAAAAATATGCACAAAAGAGTAGGAACATTGTGCTTGAAATGCCTATGGTGCTGGATTCATAATTTCCAGCAACATAGGTCCACTGTGTATCTTATATCTCAGGTTACAAATGGATTTTTTGGCTGAAATTTTTAGGGATCTCTAAAAACATATATAGAAGGCTATGGTTAAAATTTCAGGCCAAAATGACATGGGAAAGTCCATTTTCTATTCCAAACAGATTGCCATATCTGATGGGCCGAGTATGCAGAGTACAGGTAAGTTTTGGAGCTGTTTGGCTGATGATCCGGTTCCAGAACTTTCCTAGCTCTTGGAAAAATATTTATTGATGACCAAGGATGCTTCAAACCAAGTTTCATAAGCAGATACAAAGGGGAACTAAGTAGGTGAAGCTAGTTTTGTTGTTTACCCAAACTAGTTAAACAAAAGGAACTTAGTTCAAACCATGTACCACTTTTTACTATATTTGGAATAAACATGTTGCAGTTGGTTTTTACCTCTTTTATGTATGAAAAGTTAGGTGTTGACCATTTTACTTTTTAAATTTCAAGTACTTTACTCATTTTGTAAGCTCACATGCTTGGCATGTGTGAACTAGTTGTAATTTCAGGCTTATATTGTTAAATGAATGAGATGGCTACACATCTAAGCCTCACTTTCAAAAGCCAACGTGGTCCCCTTCTTCTCATCTCTTCTTCAACACCTTAGAACACTCTAGGAACCCTAAAAACTAGAAAACACGATAACCAAAACCTAAAAACACAACTCACACACAACCATTCCCAATAGCATCACCAAAAGCTTGCTTGTTGCTAACACTTCAAGCTAGCTTGCTTTTGGTCATAACCTTCTCACCCCAACAAAGTGGTATCAGAGCAAGGCACATTTTTTGTGAGATTTGTGAGTTTTTTGGGCTGGTTCATTCCTTGAGAGTGAAGAGATACTTGAAAGCACAAATATATTTTCATAGTCTTTCATACTTGAAAGCAACATTCATATGGCTTCTTCAAGTTTTTCAACTCTTTTTCCTCCTATCTTCAATGGGGATAACTACAACATTTGGAGTATCAAGATGCAAGCCTACTTGAAAGCTTATGGTCTTTGGGAGGTCACAATAAATCCCCAAGAACATGAGCCTTTAAGACAAGGGGCAACGGTCAACCAAATCAAGCACCATGATGAGGAATTGGCTAAAGGTTTCAAGGCTCTCACCGCCATTCATTCTTGTATTAATGATACCATTTTCACAAGGATAATGGCATGTGAGAGTGCCAAAGAAGCTTGGAACAAGCTTCAAGATGAGTTCCAAGGGAGTGAAAGGACAAGGTAAACGCAAATCCTTAACCTAAAGAGGGAGTTTGAGATTATCAAGATGAAAAACAAAGAAAAGGTTAAGGAGTTCACCACAAGGCTTTTTAATGTGGTGAATCAAATTAGGGCGCTAAGTGAAAGATTAAGTGACCAAAGGATTATGGGGAAGGTGTTGGTCTCCTTGCCCGAGAGGTTTGAAGCTAAGATATCTTCATTGGAGGAGTCAATGAACCTAAATGAAATTTCCTTGACCGAGTTGGTGAATGCCTTGCAAGCTACGGAGCAAAGGAGGAGGATTAGACATGAAGGATCAATGGAGGCTGCATTTGTGTCTAAACAACATCAAAATACACAAAATCAAAAGAAGAATAAGCTTAAGGTCATAAAGGAGAAAGGTGAAACTAGCAAACCCAAGAGGAAGTCCTATGAACCTTGTCACCATTGCAAGAAGAAAGGTCATCATCCAAGAAGGTGTTGGTGGAGGCCGGATGCATTTTGCCATAAATGCCAACGAAAGGGTCATGTGGAGAAAGTATGTAAGGCTAACAAGAAAGATAAGCAACAAGCAAATGTTGCTAAAGATAATACAAGTGATAGTGAATCCGAAGAGTTGTTCGTTGCTACTTGTTTTAGTAGCATCAAGAATGATAAATGATGGATCATTGATAGTGGAGCAACACACCATATGTCTCACAAGCATGAGTGGTTCACAAACTTGGATAGGAGCAGCCATAACAAAGTTAAAATTAGAAATGGAGCCTTGATGAAAGTGAAAGGCAAAGGAGATGTGGTGATACACACCACCAAAGGTATCAAAACTATCCATGATGTTCTTTATGTACCTTTTTTATGTGAGAACTTACTTAGTGTAGGTCAAATGCTTGAGAACAAATATGCATTACACTTCTAAAACATGACATGCACTATAGTTGATCCTCATGGAAATGAATTAATGTGTGTTGGAATGAAAAACAAGAATTTTAGGTTGAATGTGGATGAAAATGGTGCATCGGTTGCATTAAACACCAAAGTTGAGAACACCTCTCAACTTTGGCATAAAAGACTAGGCCATGCTAGCTTTAAGTCATTGGTAGGCACACATGAACTTGTGAGAGATATGCTATTGGTGGAGAAGCAAGAACATGTGTGTGAAGTGTGTTAAAAAGGAAAGCATACTAGGCTAGCATTTCAATCTTGTTCTTGGAGATCAAAGGAGAAGTTAGGACTTATACATTCGGATATTTGTGGTCCTATGAGTGTTCCATCCTTAAATGGCAGCCAGTATTTCATAACTTTCATTGATGATTACTCAAGAATGTGTTGGGTGTATTTCCTTGAAAGAAAATCACAAGCTTTGGAGAAGTTTGTAGAATTTATGAAGTTAGTGAAAAATCAACCTGGTTGCACTATAAAGGTGTTAAGGACGGACAATGGTGGGGAATATACAAGTGAGCCTTTCAAACAACTTTGTAAGGATCATGGTATAGTTCATCAATTCACTACACCATACACACCACAACAAAATAGTGTATGTGAAAGGAAGAATCGTACCATCATGGAGATGGCTAGATGTTTATTGTTTGAAAGTGGCTTGCCAAAGAAGTTTTGGGCCGAAGGAGTTAATACATCCATCTACATCCAAAATAGGCTTTACTCCAAGTCTTTGAAGAGTAAACCCCCATTTGAGCTTTGGTTTGGATATAAGCCTTCTCTTGATCATCTAAGGGTATTTGGAAGCATTTGTTACTTCTTAGTACCACAAGAGAATAGAGGAAAGCTTGATGAAAAGTCACAAGTTGGTGTCTTGGTTGGCTATAGTGATGTGACCAAGGGATATAGAGTGTATAACTTGGAAACCAAGAAACTTATGATAAGTAGAGATGTGAAAGTTGATGAGGAAGCTAAATGGATTTGTAGTAAAGAGGAGTTGGCTAGTATGGATGAAGACAATCGGTTTGAAGCTCATGATAAGGATGAAGAACAAGAAAATGATGAAAGTGCTGCACATGATGATGAATATGATGAGAATGAGCTAGAAATCTCCATAGGGGCTAATTTGGAAATTGGTGATGGTGTGAGAGGCACAAAACCTCTTAATGAGATTTATGAAAGGTGTAATGTGGCATTGAGTGATCCAATCAATGTCCAAGAGGCTATGGCAAGAAAAGAGTGGAGACAAGCCATGCAAGATGAAATCAATGTGACAAACAAGAATGACACTTGGAGCTTGGTAACAAAACCGAAGGCAAAGAATGCTACTGGGGTGAAGTGGATCTTTAGGGCCAAGTATAATCTGGATGGGTCCATAAACAAGCACAAGGCAAGGCTTGTTGTCAAAGGATATGCACAACAAGCTGGTGTGGATTATGGAAAGACTTTTGCACAGGTTGCAAGGATGGAAACCATAAGACTTCTCCTTGCAATTTCGGCACAAAAGTCTTGGAAAGTATATCACCTTGATGTGAAGTCAGCCTTCTTGAATGGAGTATTGAAGGAGGAGGTCTATGTTATGCAACCCGAAGGTTTTGTGAAGAAAGGAAGTGAAGAGAAAGTATACAAGCTACACAAGGCCTTGTATGGCCTTAAACAAGCTCCTAAGGCATGGTATGCCAAGATATATGGTTTTTGACAAAGTATGGATTTAGGAGGAGTCCTAATGAACCTACATTGTATATTATGACTCATGGTTGCATGGTGTTGGTGTCTCTTTATGTTGATGACCTCCTAGTGACCGGTGGCAATGAGAAAGAAGTGATCAATTTCAAAAGTGAGCTAGAATTGAACTTTGAGATGTCTAGCCTTGGAGAGATGGAATACTTTCTTGGAATTGAAGTTGTCCAATCATCCAAGGGCATCTTCATATCTCAAGAAAGCTATGTGAAGGAGCTGCTCAAGAAGTTTGACATGGAGGATTGTAATAGCGTTGCCACACCTATGAATGAAGGCACCAAGTTGGTGAAGGATGATGATTCTCCAAAGGTAAATCCTTCCATCTATAGAAGTTTAATTGGTAGCCTTTTATATGTATGCTCTACTAGACCGGATATCATGTTTAGTGTGGCTGTTTTGTCAAGATTTATGCATAGTCCATCACAAAATCATCTTAGTTGTGCAAAAAGAATCCTAAGGTATTTGAAAGGTACTAGTGATTTTGGTGTATGGTACAAAGATGGCATGAATGAAGCTTTTCTTGGTTATAGTGATAGTGATTGGGCTGGTTCTTTGGATGATAGCAAGAGTACATTAGGCTACATTTACACTCTTGGAAATGGTCCTTTCTCATGGAATTCCAAGAAGCAACAAACCATTGTACAAAGCACCGCGGAAGCCGAGTAT
The DNA here is from genome assembly GCF_031755915.1 of Ziziphus jujuba. Taxonomy (NCBI): domain Eukaryota; kingdom Viridiplantae; phylum Streptophyta; class Magnoliopsida; order Rosales; family Rhamnaceae; genus Ziziphus; species Ziziphus jujuba. The sequence continues at coordinate 3,589,351 of NC_083381.1, read as the reverse complement.
ATTGCTTACTCAAGTTGTGCTAATCAAGGTGTTTGGCTTAGGAAATTATTGGAGGACTTGAGCTTGAAGCAAGAGGAAGCCATGGTAATATTGTGTGACAATAATTCAGCAATAGCAATTGCACAAAATCCTGTCCAACATGGGAGGACCAAGCACATACCGGTCAAGTATCATTCCTTAAGGGAATTTAAAGCAAGTGGTGAAGTGAAGTTGGAGTATGTGACTTCCGAGGAGAACTTGGTGGATATCTTCACCAAGCCATTGGGAAATAAGAGATTTGAGATATTGAAAGGACTTCTCAGTGTCTCATACAAAATTGCCATGGAGAAGTGTTGAAGTGTGGCAATTTTTCCACTTGATGGTGCATGTCACCGGCTAGCATGCAAACCTTGGTATCAACTCCTTTCCTTTTATGAGTTTTTATTTTTTGTATGTTTTTAATTGATGAAAGGTATATTTTGATAATATTTTGTGCCTAAGTTATGTATGCAAAATCATAGGCAAAAATATGCACAAAAGAGTAGGAACGTTATGCTTGAAATGCCTATGGTGCTGGATTCATAATTTCCAGCAACATAGGTCCACTGTTTATCTTATATCTCAGGTTACAAATGGATATTTAGGCTGGAATTTTGAGGGATCTCTACAGACATATATAGAAGACTATGGTTCACATTTTAGGTCAAAATGACATGGTAAAGTCCATTTTCTATTCCAAAAAGATTGATGTATCTGATGGGCCCAGTATGTAAAGTATGGGTCAGTTTTGGAGCTGTTTGGCCCATAATCCGATTCCAAAACTTTCGTAACTCTTGGAAAAATATTTACTGATGATCAAGGATGTTTCAAACCAAGATTCATAAGCAGATACAAAGGAGAACTAAGTAGGTGAAGCTAGTTTGGTTGTTTCTCCAAACTAGTTAAACAAAAGAAACTTAGTTGAAACCATGTGCCACTTTTATATTTGGAATAGACATGTTGCAGCTGGTTTTTACCTATTTGTGTATGAAAAGTTAGGTGTTGACCATTTTACTTTTTAAATTTCAAATACTTTACTCATTTTGTAAGCTCACATGCTTGACATGTGTCAACTAGTTGTAATTTCAAGCTTATATTGTTAAATGAATGAGATGGCAACACATCTAAGCCTCATTTTCAAAAGCCAACGTGGTCCCCTTCTTCTCATCTCTTCTTCAACACCTTAGAACACTCTAGGAACCCTAAAAACCAGAAAACACCATAACCAAAACCTAAAAACACAACTCACACACAACCATTCCCAAGAGCATCACCAAAAGCTTGTTTATTGCTAACACTTCAAGCTCACTTGCTCTTGGTCATAACCTTCTCACCCCAACATATGAAAGCTAAAACAAGTATGGTTGAATTCATTATTTAGTTTTGATATTTTGGAATGGATTGGCTTTTTATTTCATTGTTAAGTTGGGGCCGAGTCACTTTTAACTTGTTTATCCCAAAGTAAACCATTATACGAAAGAACCTCTTTTGCACTAGATTATGGCATTGCCTATATATTACTCTGGCATACCATTGTTCCAGATAACTTATGCATTCTATGCTTGTGTTAATTGTTTTTACACTTGATTGGTCAATTTGTCACCATGTAAACATAAATTTTCCCTTACATACTAAGTGCATGTTACACTATATTTTTTTTGTTTCCATTGCTTCATGAGAGCTCCTTGTATCAATAGCCTTTTTTACACTTAACTAGTATATAATGTTCCTAAAAGCATTAGTGTTACAGTTTTTGGCCCAATTAGCAAATTGATCATTTTTATAATTGTACTACTATGTGCTGCACAGTTTAATCACATAATGTCTTGGATTTGTTCTTTTTCTTTGCAAAGTCTTTTAGAAAAGTGCATATATGGTTTTGGGAATGATGGTGAGACATCTGATTTTTGTTTTCCATGTTGCTCTTGAATTTCTGCTACAACGTGTACTGCATCTTATACATTGTTTTTTCATGTGAGACTGGCATCATTGTTAAGCCATGTATACTTTTATTGAATGATCTGAGACACTCAGGTGGGGTGTGGAGGGATGTAAATAGTTGTATATGATAAAAAAAAAATAAAAAAGCCTTTAAGTTGTGCTGAGCATATGTTAAAATTAAATTGGGAATTCTCTTTATTACTACATTTACTAGGCATCTCATTTCCAAAAGAGATGGATGAATGTGAAATAAATTTAACACATAAAGATATATTTTTGTAATTAAACAAATTTATGAAAGCCCCGAATAATTGTTTGTAATTGTTTTTTTTTTTTTTTTGGTCCTTTTTTTTTTTGGATTTTTTGGCAAAGATACCATAGAAATTCCATGAAGAATGAATCAAAGATAACATATCATAATCAAATATCATAATTAGCCCTGACCACCCTCAAACCAACAAAAATAAAAACGTTACAGAGTACCATAACCACTTCATATATATATTTATGTATTCACCTTCTCTAGAAAGAATAAATGGTTTAAAATCAAATATTTATTTGTTTCTATTATTACTTTTATTATAATTATTAATATTATTATTAATTTTCATTTATATAACAAGAGCTTAGAGCATCCTTGCTTATTCTTTATTCATCCAATGTTCTTTTTTCTTAAAAAAAAAAAATCTTTAATCCATCTTTTATTTTATTTTAAGCTTCCAAATATAATGTTTCTAGAGAAGGTGAATATACAAAGTCAAGTATAAAGAAACCCATTGTTATTTCTAGAAAAGGCAAAGACCGTGTAACATATAATCACTCCATGACGGAATTAAATTGTCATTTAATTATAGTTTCGTTCTTCTTTCATCTTTTATGCACTATTTTGAAAAAGCTTGTACATGCAACATGTTCTATTTTTGTTAAATTGTTTATCTATGCCTTGTGTAAATGTTCTATAATGATGCCTCATATTATATAGCAACTCAATTTAATGTGCTTTTTATTTCTTTTTTTCTTTTTTATTTTTCTTTTTATTTTTTTTGTAGTATATATGAATCGAACAAAATTAGCTGCATTCTTGTTGCTTCCAAATGATTTAGAATTAGAATATTTTTTTATGTGCTTCATGATTGTCATGCTTAAGTACATGTATGTATCATTGCGAATGAGAAATGATAAAGGTGTCTTACAAATATCTTTGAATAATTTTTATTTTTAATTAATTGTTATTCATGAAATACTATGTTATAAGTTCATTTGACTTTATTTCTAAAATTATATATTAATATAATTTGTGGGTCTAAAAAAAAAATGGCATTTGCATGTATATATAGATATATAAATTTACAACTTTAATTAAATATAATATTTTTTAAAATATAAATATAATTTTAAAATTTTTCATTTAAAAAAATAATAATAATTACAAAATAGTCTAATCCCATCCGATCCTGCACCAAACATGGGACAATTAGTCCACCATTTAGTCAGGAGCTATGCCAAACATACTATTGCACAATTCTATTCTGTCCTATCTGGACCTGTCCTGCATACCAAATGTGTAACGGCCCAGTCCACCCGCATTAAGATATTGTCCGCTTTGGGCCCAGTCCACCCGCATCAAGATATTGTTCGCTTTGGGCCCAGCCCGCACAGTTTTAAAAGGCCTCTTGAAGGGAAAGGTATCCACACGCTTATAAGCCATGCTTCGTTTCCCTTTCCAACTGATGTGGGATGTTACAATCCTCCCCCCTTGGGGCCCAGCGTCCTCGCTGGCACACCGATCCGGATACTGGCTCTGATACCACTGTAACGGTCCAGTCCACCTGCATCAAGATATTGTCCGCTTTAGGCCCAGCCCGCACGGTTTTAAAAGGCCTCTTGAAGGGAAAGGTATCCACACGCTTATAAGCCATGCTTCGTTCCCCTTTCCAACTGATGTGGGATGTTACAAAATGCCCCCTAAGAGTTGCACTTACCACAAAAGTCTCTGCACAGAAAACACACTTCTAACACTACCTCCTTATTCCTCCCACCTTAACACAATTTACTTCACAATTTTACAGCACTTGAAAAAGATAAACGGGGTATCAGTGCAATATTATACAAATAAATGTCCAATGTAATATACAAAGTATTATAAAGATACATCTGAATATAAAATTAATACAATAAAGGATGGAAAGAAATAATACAAGATGGAACGAAAAGAAATGAGAACTCTTTCGACTTCGGCAACAAACCAAAACATCAAGCTCGCTCTGGACGATCAACATATACTAACCTGGGTCTAGGGAAATGACTTTAAAAACATGATATGCTAATTATCTTAGTGAGTTACCCAATCTACTATACAGTAATAGTAATAATAATCATAATAATAAAATACACTTGATTAATTAATAATAAATAATTAAATAAATAATAATCAGTTGAAAATAATATTTTCCCTCAAAACCCTCACAATTCACTCAGTTGGAAAAATTCTCCTTTCTGAAACATTTTTACAAACTCCCATATTGTATACCCACACATCAAGGAAATATTAAATAAATAAATTGCAATAAATTAATATTAAATTTAAAACTCAAGGTTTGCATTGGAAACACTTTGAAAACCAATTATTAAAATTAGAATAAGATATCATAAGATAAAATAAAATGACAAATAAATAATAGAATTTGTATTAGAAGAATTTAGTACAAAAGAAAATTAACCAAACAAAATTAGACTCAATATATAATTTATAAAAGTTTCTAATTAAATCAATGAAATAATAAATAACAAGAGAATTATTTTAATTAGTTTAAAATACATCAATTTGCATAGGCAATAAAATAAAATAAATTTCATGTTAAAATCCCACATTGAAACAATAATAAAAACATGAATAAATGCATTTTAATAATTAGTTTAAAATAAGTAGAATAAATCAATTCAATAATAAAAGAAATGTTTAAATCAATTCGAAACATCTACTCGAAATAAATGGTAAAAATATCATAAAAGCCATTTTTAAATCATTCAATCAATTTAAATAATAAAATCATGATAAAATGCATTTTTAAAACATCAATTGAAATAAATGATAAAAACACCATTAAATACATTTTAAATTTAAATATGATTTTAAAATATTTAGTTTGAAAATCATGTCAAGAAAACAACTTGACGCACCACAATATATATTAGTGATGCCCTACAGTACCCAACATCCCAGGCACCATCTAACGGGGAGGTTCAAGGGAGAAACTTGCATCCGGCCGCTTTAGCAACCCAACACCACCAGTGCTTATAGCTATTATCCTGGCCATGGAAGGGGGTGGATATGGTCAATATCTCAAACTTGCCTACCCTCAGGTCCATATCATCCCACGTGAGAGCTTACAACTTGCATGCCTATAGCAATCACATATACAGTACAGAACACCAGTACTGTATGGTGCATATAAGTCCAATAAAATCATATATTTTTAAGTACCGAAATCTCATCATTACCACTAGATTTAATACATCTTTTCCAATCCATATAATCCACATTTACTTTAAACCATCATCATAAATCCATTTCGTTAAAATCCATTCTCATAATTTCATTGATGCAAATATACAAAATTTCCAGTGGCATAAAATTAATCCATAATATTTAAATACATAAATATATTTTTGAAGCATAATAGCTCACAAGATCCTCAACGGGATCAGTCCCACAACTCATAGGTGTTCCTAAAATATCAATGATACATAAAACTAATTAAATTAATATTTTAATCGGGTAAATTACACATGGTTACCCTAGAGAGCTAAGACAAACAGTATCCAAAATTCACAAATAATATACCGAAACAAAGCTTACAATGCAAGGATTAAGAATTGAGTCTCAACTTCAGGAGATCAGACCTATGGTGACTGGAATCTCGGTGGAAAGCTTTCGGATCTAATGTCCTCGAATCTCACAAATCGTCACGAATTGAAGGAAACCGACCTCAGATTTGGATTCAAGTATGTCAAATTAGTGGGAAAGGGTAGGTGGGATTGCTGGGAACTAGTCAGAATGAGGTTTAATGGCAAGCCGCTGTGCCCACCAGAGAAACTCGCCGCTGGTGGCACGTCCAATGGCCAATGGCCATGAAATTTGGAGGGGAGGTAGATTGGCGGATGGGTAAGCCAATGGGACTGGTGATGTCGAAAAAGAAGGTATGGATTAGGAGAAATCGACATGGAAGGAAAAGACGTCGTTGCTTGAAAACTAGTTGATCTGGGCACATCGCTGACGATTTGGCCGTAAAATTTGGATGGCCGGCCGGTTTTCAATGGGCTTTCTGAAGGTGTGGTGCATGCATTGTTTCAGTGGCTAGAAAAATACCAACAATGGTTGGCTGGTTTTGGTCCTCTCACCTTTTTCTCTGTCTCCTCTCTCATGCGCCTTTCATTTTCACCCAACTAAAACACCACTCGTGGCTGCCACTGTGCACTCACAGGCTTGGCTGAGAGAGTGACATGTGGCACAATATCATTAAACATTGTGCACACACATAGATCAGTGCACCTTAACACTGTCGCGAAAAAACTTCGCAGGTCCATAACTTTCTAAGCAAATGTCCAAATTAGGCGTACCATTGGTCTATGAACTCGTCTCTATGAGTACTTTACAAACCCACATGAGTTAAAGCAAAATTCCATCAAAAGAAAAAGTCAACCCGACACCCTCGGAAAGTTTGCACCGCACCTTGTTTTGTTCATAACAAGCAAATGGCAGCTCCATTTTTGACGTGCTATTAGTCTACTGTCAGAACCCATCCAAAATTCCTCACCAGAAGCCTATATAAGCCCTGATCTTAGGGAAACCCTACCGGATCCTCTAATGGAAAATCCGTAGCATCTCTTCTAAGGGTTGGACTTACCACAAAATTTCCTACATAAAAAACACACTTCTAACAATATCTTCTTATTCCTCCCACCTTACTACAATTTATTTCCACACATTTGCAGCACTTCAAAAATAACAGGGAACCAGAAGCAATATTATAAATAAATGTCCAATATAGTATACAGAGCATTATAAAATACATTTGAATATAAGATTAATATAATAAAAGCTAGAAGGAAAATAACACAAGATGGAAGGAAAAGAAAGAATGACTTCTTGGACTTCGGCAACAAACCAACACATCGAGCTTTCCTGGGACGATAAACATTTACTGACCCGAGTCTTGGGGAACAGATTTAAAAACATGAGATGCTAATCATGTTAGTGAGTGACCCTAACTACAACACAATCATAATAATAACAATAATCATAATATAATGATCAGATGAACTTGATTAATTAATAATAAATAATAAAATAAATAATAAGTAGTTGAAATATTGTTTTCTTTCAAAAGCCTCACAGTTCACTTAGTTGAAAAGTTCTCTTTTTAAAACATTATCATAAAACCCAATATTTGCACCCCAAAAATCAATGATTAATTAATAAAATAGATTGCAAATAAAATACAATTGTAAGACATTGTCATAAATAGAATAAAAACAAATCACAATATAATTTATATCAGAAATAATCAAGGAAATGTTAAATAAATTAAAATGCACAAACAATACAATTTAGAACTCAAAATTTACATTGGAACATTTTATAAATCTAGTATTTAAATTAAAATAAGATATCATTAGATAAAATAAAATAAAATCATAAATAAACTTGTATTGAAGAAATTTGGCATAAAAACAAAAAATAAACTCAATATATAAATTATAAAATTTATTAATTAAATCAATGAAATAATCAAAGAATAAATGATGAAAACATAATTAAATACATTTTAATTTTAAATACTCTTAAAAACATTTTTATTGGGAAATCGTAAGAAAACCATATGATGCACCAAACTATATACCAGTGGTGTCGATGATACTCAGCGTCCCAAGCACCCCCAGACAGGGGATTAAAGAGAGAAACCAATGTACGGTAGTATGGTGTCCCATAACGCCGCTGCTAACAGGAGTCCTTGCCATAGAGTGGGGCGGCTAATGCTCACTGTGCATTATACCCTGCCTACCCTTGGTCTGAAGGCAACCATAGGACAACCCCATAAATCACCTGCGAGCTAATCACCTCCACCTACACGCTAGCCACATCCACATGCACGCTAATCATATCACATATACAGTACAGAACATCGCTACTGTATGGTGCATCTAAAAACTTGTAAATCATAAAACCAAATATTTTCCAAATATCCAAATCTCATAAATATCATTGGATTTAATACCTCTTCCCAAATCCACATTTCTTTTTTACCATCACCATAAATCCATCATTTAAAATCCAACAATTTCAAATCCATCCATTTAAATATACCAAATTTACAATGGCATAAGGCTAAACCTTTAATATTTCAATACATAAATATTTTTGAAACATAATAATTTAAAACAATAGTTTCCTCAAATCCTTAAAAATCCATTTAAATCAAAATAACATTATAACCACATGAAATCCATATGTAATTAAATCCATATAATCATGCACCATAACTTTAATATTAAATATAACAATAATTAAACGAAATCAAAACCACAATTTCTTTAATTTCCCAAATATATTTTTGCACCAAAACACATATAAAAATTATCATAAATTGGCAATATAATTCTAGATACAAATTCTCTTAATATCAAATACATAAAACATATTTTTCAAATATTTAATTATGATATATTCCAACGATGAAATTTAATTGATATTAACAAAATCCAAACTTCGTAAAATCCTTAAAACAAAAATATTTTATAATGCACAAATATTTAATTTCACTCACTTTTGGCATCAAAACTCAAATTACAAATTTATTAAATATTTAACACATGAAATATTAAATTCGAACATTTATTAATCACAAAATACATATAATTTAACACCCGAAAATAATATTGAAGGTGGGTCACTCACCTCGAGCATGCAATTCAATTAAGATCCTCCATAGGATTTATTCCACAATTCACATGTGCTCCTCCCGGAGATCGAATCCATGGTGGTCGGAAAGCTCTTGGAATTCAAGTCCTCGATTCTCTCAAATTATCACGAATTGGAGGAAACTGACCTCGGATTTGGGTTTAGAAAGGTCAAATTTGTGGGGAAGGATAAGTGGGGTGATTAGAAACTCACCGAAACTGGGTTTTCTATGAGCCATTGTGGTCACCGGAATCCGCCACCGCCAATGGCTCATCTGGCGGCCACTGGCCGTGAAATTTGGTGGGGAGGTAGATCTGGTGATGGGTAAGCCAATGGGACTGGTTGTGAGGCAAACGGAGGTTTGGTTTGGGAGAAATCGACTGGAGAAGGAAATGGGCCACTCGCCAAAAAACACCTCTATCTGGGTCGCTGGCGATCTGGCCTTGATTTTTGGCTGGCTGGCCAGTTTTGAGGGGTGGGCCATGGTGGTCAAGCGCATGTACTGTTCTGGTGGCCGGAGGGTGGTCAACGGTGTAAGGCCGATCCTCTCTCTCTCCTCCCTCTCTCTCCTCCTCCCCCCTTATCTCTCTTCTCTTCTTGCCTAATCAAAAAGCCTCCCGTGGGTGCCACTATGCATTCACAGGTTGGCTGGATTTTTGACACGTGGCACACACTGTTCACATATTTAAAAAATAATATTAAAATAATTCGGTATTAAGAAATTTTTGCAGCTCCATAACTTTTTGATGAAATGTCCAAATTAGGCATGCCGCTAGTTTATGAACTCATTCGACGAGTACTTCACAAACATACATGGGTCAAAGCTCAATTTTACAGGAATAAAAAGTCAATTCAAGCACCCTCGGCCAGTTTGGACCTCAACTTGTTTTGCTTATAACTTTCAAACTGTAGCTCCATTCTCAACGTGCTACTAGTCTACAAACTCGGGTCAATGCATACTTTGCAATGGTGTGTCAGTCAACCTGGAATTCTTGCTGAGTCAAAAAGTCAAAGTTTGATCCTTCTCGGTCAATGACGGTCAAATCTGATCAACTTGAGAAAATTTCGGTATACTTTGGGATGGGATGTTACATCTATGAACTCGGGTCGATGCATACTTTGCAACGGTGCCTCGGTCAACTGCGGTCAAACCCAGTTAGTCTTGGTCAACATGAAGAAAATTCTAATGTTCTTTGGGACGGGGTGTTTCACATGACCCTCTTCCGTCATGACACATGGCACCTTCCAAGTAGTAACATGTGGTGTGAATTAAAGACTCCCTCCATCATTTGGCAACAACAACAAAAACGAAGCAATGACCACCTGCTACACCATGACCACCAAAATGCACACTAATAGAAGCCAACACCCTTCGCGTGTTCCCTTCTCCAACACACAAAGAAAGAAAAAATAAATTAAAAGGAATAAAATAGCTGCACAATGAATATGTTGTAACCAATAACAAGTTTTAGTACAGGAACCCTCTAGTTGGAGATGTCAATCGGTGGAAGATGAAAAGAAAGCATATAGATAATAGCATAAGGCCAACATTAATTTATACCAGAGAAATAGATAAATGAAAAACAAGGTGTATAGACCCGATAACCACTGGGAATATTCGATCCATTTGTTTTATAATAGTTCTTTATTAATAAACATATATATATATATAAAATAAAAAATCCATTTCCTTATCTGTTACACAAAATGGACACTCCACAGGCAATCAAAGGGAAGCAGAATTCTCAAAACAAAACAATAAAACCTCATGCTCAATTAAAATAGTTCAAATGCCTGAATTTTTGTTATCTTGTAAAAGTTCATCTTATAAACAAACCTATCACCTCCCTTCCACCCTTCTTCATTGAAGTTTCAAATCTCTATCTTTTTCAATTACTCAATGAGAAAATTGAGCCACTTATACCGTTGTATCATAAACCTATGAAAATACTTACATAAAATTATTAAGGTGTGCAAGCCAATTCTAAAGACCCACATATTTACATAATTCAAACCAAAATAACTCCACACTATTGCCCACATGATAAAACAATATGACCGCAATATCTAAAGCAATACATAATCATAAATGGAAAAAAACCAAAAAAAAAATCTAAATTCAATATTGGTCATATGGATGGACTTCATTACATTTGCAGTATGCCTTTTTCTTTTTTTATTTTTTTTTTTGGGTGTTCAAATCGATGTATCTGTTGGAAACTTTGTACCTTTGTAAGTTATCTTCCAATTGCATTATGAATTCTTCAGGCATTTGCTATTGCCCAGAAAAGTTGGATTAAAACAAACACACAAAAAAAAAAAAAAAAACTTATGAGGAATATTATGAGAGTTGTGTTTTCTATTCCTAACTACCATTGAATAAGAAGTAAAAGGAATTGAGATCTACCTCACTTATGAATTCTAAGGAGACTAACAACAAAGTCACAAAGTCCTGAAGGAGACAACTGACTGGCAAATTCAACAAAAGTAGCTATAAAAAACCAAACGAAATACCAGAGTAAAAAATAGGAGAACAACAATAAAATAAAAGAAGAGAAAGAAAAAGATATAAAATGAAAATAGAAAACGTGAGTTGTGAAAGTCACAAGTTGTAAATGATTTGAATAAAAATGAGTTGAAACCACTATTCGAATAAAAAAAAAAAAACCACTATTTGAGTTCAAATAATAATGAGTTGAAAAAGAAAAAAATGAAAGTCACAAGTTGTAAATGATTTGAATAAAAAACAACAAACTAAAATGAATAAAAAAACAAATTTTTTAACCAATCACATTTCCTAGTTGCTGCTATTTCTCTTTTATCCCCATTTAGATCAAATTAAATTAACAATGACAAAAACAAAAAACGAATGAATATAAATCCTTTCAAGACTACCCAGTCGATGCAATTTCTCCATAAAAATGTACCCAACACTATATCCATTTTATGGCACTTTATTTATTTTCAATCTAATTGATTGTCAAACCATATATATATATAGCCATATCCAATAACAATAATCTTTAGCTTCCACAAAACGCTAAGAGTGCCAAGAACCATATAAATCTTAAAGAAAAGTTCTTAATAGTCTCATTGCTACCTTGAGATGTGGTGCAATATAATGGAAAATTGTTGTATACTAAGTCCAAACTTTCCCCAATCTTTTTGGAGAGAAGAACCAACACGTAATCAAACCTCAAATGGTGATCTAGTTATATAAGAAATTAGTTTATGCAAATTCTAGTAACTTACTTTCTAATTTGGGAGTATTAAGTGTTTTCTCATCATCTCTTAGCAAACTATTCTTTAGTATGCATAAGACAAGATCTTTGACAATCTTGTTATATTTCCTATAACCTTTGATGTAGGACAGAAACAAAGATGAAAAATTAAATTTAGGTTAGACAATGATGAAAAATTAAAGATAGGTTACTAGCATCACACTAGCATGAATCATTCCTAGGAACCATAGGTGATGTGCGACAAAAAGAAAAAAAGATGAAAAATCAAAGATAGGATGCTACCATAACACTAGTAAACTCTAGGAATCATTCCAGAAAACCAAAGGCATCATACCTATATTTGTTTTGTATCTCTATTTGATAAAATCTGCATCTCTGCTGTTACCAATATTCTCTTTATTTAGAGATCTAAGTACATGAACTTGAAACCACATAATTAACATGGTACATATCTCAAGAGATATTGATGACCCTAAATATTACTAACTAATCAAATATGGTTCATTTACATGAATTTATATTAATTCATGAACCTTCATTAATATTGTGGATATTTTTAAGACTCTTGCAAACAAATTATTGTCTGCTGCTTATTCAATTCCTATTCTCCATCACCTTGTTGGCAATTTTTTTTGTCTATTAGATCTAGTGGTTGTTCAGTAGCTATTTCAATGGCTTTTCATTACTTCTCTGCTGCCTTTGCTACAGCTTTATTGATGGGCTTATCTTAATCCCATCATTTACAAGGGGAAAAATAAAAAATAAAAAAAAATAAAAGCACACTGTATGTTAGTATATATGCTTAGAAACCAATGACACATATAATGGATATAGCGTGGTGATCCAAAGCCACAATTGTAACAACATGCCCGTAAAATAGTAAACTATAATTCGTTGTGTAAAGAAATTAAAGCACCCGAGGTAAATTATTATAACAGGAGAACCTTGCAAAAAAAGGTCAAGCATCTCTTAAGGTTATAAAACCAAGCAACATTTAATTTTAAAAACAGCTTTTGGAAAAGAAAAAACATTGCTCCATTGATGATGAAGCAATATAACTACGGAAGTCGAAAACTTAATGAACATATGAAATAATATCCATCGGTTAACAAATCAATTTAAATTTTCTAAAGATGAAAACTGAACTCCGTGCCTGGTTAATCAATCAAAAAAATTAATATAATAAATTTTTTTCACTTGAATAATGAGCAGAAATTTTTATTTTTGAAAAAAATATCATATGAGCATGATTAAGCTACAAATAATACCAAAGCAGGTTCATATTCATCCTCTCATGACTTTGACTAGGAGATGCAATTTGCACTAAGAAGACACAAAACCAGTGGTGCTACGATGAGTGGTGGGACATCTAGCCCAATTAGCATCATAGAAGCTTGTAAGGTTGAGTGAGCTTTGAGAAATACAATGGAGACCAAAGCTGATAGTGCGATGTAAATATCAAAGAATTCGGTTGGCTTTGTGAAAATGAAATGCTATAGTAGAATTGAAATGTTGAGACACATGATTGATTGCATGAGTGATATCTAGACAGGTGAAGGTTAAATATTGTAGACTACCCATGAGATGTCGATATTCAGTAACAATCTATTCGTTGTGTATAACCAACATGAGGAGTAGTTTTGACTGCCAATGGTGTAGCCATATGTGTGGGTTCCATCATTTTGGCTCAAGCATGGAGATCACAAATGTATTTTCCTTGTGAGAGAAAGATGCCCCCTAAAAAGTACCATATGTCCATACCGAGGAAGTAACGCAAGAACCCAAGATATTTAGTAGCAAACTCTATACCCATGTGATGGATTAATTTGTGAATGGTGTCATTATCTTTGCTTGTTAGAATAAGATCATCAACATAAATGAGTAACAAAATGACAATGGACTGATTGTTAGAAACAAACAAGGAAGAATCGGCTTTGCTACAGTAAAAACCAAATGAAAGAAGAAAGTCAGAAAGACAATCAAACTACTCTTGTGGTGCATTTTTTTATTCCATAGATGGATTTTTTAAGTAGAAACACATGATTGGGAGAGATTTGATCAACAAACCCAGGTGGTTGTTCCATGTAGATAGTTTCCTTTAGATGAACATGAAGAAAAGCATTTCTTATATCAAGCTGACAAATGGACCAGCGGCGAGTAATGGTAAGAGCAAGAATGAGATGGACTGTGGTGTGGTGATCTACGAAACTAAATATTTCATCAAAATCATGTCTAGGAACCTGCATAAACCATTGGGCGACCAACCTAGCCTTAAACGATCCACAGTCCCATCTTCCTTATATCTAGTGCGAGAAATCCACTTGGAAACAACTATATTGATATTAGATGGATGAGGGACAATGACCCACTCTTTGCTTTGTTAAAGATCGTCAAATTCCTCTTACATTATATGAAGCCATTGCGACCTTTTAAGTGTTGTTCGTAGAGTTCTTGGTTCAGTAATAGTTGATACCAATGCCATTTGAGAAACCAATTAAGGATCATTTTGCAATTTGCATCTGGTCACCATTTGGTGTGTGTTGATTGCTATTGCATTTTCTATGGAAGAATCATAGAGTGGAAGATCAATAAATAAATTATTTATAATATCATTAGTAGAAGAAACAGTATGAGAACTTGTTGCTAGTGTTGCTTTGCCATCAGATGCGGAATCCAAGTGTAAAATTTGGTCATTTAAGGTAGATGTGGACCGTGAAGAAGTTGTGGGGACCCATTTAGGATCCTTTCCTGAAACCCAAGATAAGTCTTGATCCCAAAGGAAACCCTATCGGACTGTCCTATGGAAAATCAAATAGCATATCCCTTAAGGGCTGAGCATGCCACAAAAATTACCTGCATAAAAATGCACTCCTATGTCATGTCACATTATCCTTCCCTCCTTACTACAGATAATTCCACAATTGGCAGCATTTCAATTAAAGTATAAGGACATATATATTAGAAATAATTTAATAAACAAGAAATACCTTTAAATATTCACATCCGCCTACACTACCTACTTAGTACCGTGCTATATTTCAATATTTTTTTATAAATGTACCCATGCGTAATTAGATAGGAGGATAATAAATAAACAAGGATAATAGTAATATTAATAAGAATAACAGCATAGCTTGCCCAAAGGCTACCATACTTACCTGAAGCTAACACACTTGCCCGAAGGCTTCCACACTAACCCAAGGGCTATCGTTCTAACCCTTATATTGTGATACTTGCCTGAAGGCTGCCGTATAATAATAATAATAATAATAATAATAATTGATGATAAGAACAACAACAACTACAATAATAATAGTAATGATAATAATAAATGAGAATAATAATAATAAATAATAATCATAATAGTCATAATAATAACAATAGTAAAAACAATTATAGTAACTCAAAGATTACTAATAATAACTACAATAAATAATTTTAATGATAAATACCATTGATAATAAAAATGGTAACAACAATAACTATAATAATGATAATAAAAATAATGATAATAATAAATATTGGAAATAATAATAAAAATAACCATAATTAATAATAATAACAAATACAACAACAATGATAATAAAAACAATAACGATATTAATGATGGTGATGCCAATAGTAGGAGTAATAATAATAATAATAATAATTAATAAATAAATAAATAAATAATAATAACAATATTAATAACAACAATAATATTGATAATAGTACTAACAATAAGGCAAATAAGAATAATATTAGGAAATCAAATCATGAACATGTAAGGTAACATAAGATAAAATAATATTTCAAAATTCATAAACATACAATGAAACATGCACACTCATATCAGACGTACATATGATACCATATAACATGCTATGCCATCCATGATATAAGCTGATGTCGGTACCTTGTTACAAATACAGTCTGAGGTTAATTGCCCATATTCGCCGTCTGACCCCATGGCCTCATAGTCAATATAATTCGAGGCTAAGCTATACATGAACTGCATCGGATCATTACCCCCGTATAGTGCGGTACGTAGAAGTACAATATATGAAAAGATACTTAATGTACCATACGGTATACCAGTGGTGCCAAGCAGTATCAGGTGTCCCGAATACTACCCGACAAGGAGGTTAAATAGAGAAACCTACAATCAGTCACCTTGGCATCTCGCAGTACAGATTGCTTACAACCTGCCATGGCTAAACAATTGTCCTTCGACCGCGAGGGTGACTAATGCTCACTATGCACTATACTTGCCATACCTCGAACCCATAGCTCCCACAGGATGGCCATTATACTTGCCATACCTCGATCCCATAGCTCCCATAGGATGGCCATACATACATGCATGCTAATCCGTAATGATAACCATCTTGCGGCCAAGGGGGAGATGGCTGGTGCTCGCTCTATATTATACCTGCCTACCCTCACAAGGATGACCATGAATGTAACCTGCTCGCTGATCTTTAACAACCAACTACGGCCAAGGAGGGAGGATGCAAATGAACTTGTTAGCCTTCGGGTCCATGGCACAGACGGGATAGCCATAATAAAGAACTATCTATAGGATAGTTTACAAACTTGCGTGTTATTATCCAGTACAGAACACCAATATTGTATAGGGCATCTAAAAACTATAAAATTTTATAATATTATAAAATTCAAATTTTGATGAAATACAATCGAATTTGAGCACTTTTACCAAATTCATAAAATTTCATATTCTCTTTTAAACCATCATCATAAATCCATCAATTTAAATATTTCAATTTCTACCACCTTAAAACCAACTCCATGAATAAATAAATAATTAAATGCATAAATATATACTTTTTTTATCACAGTAATTTAATATAATTATTTTCTCAAATCTTCAAAATCAATTTATACCAAAAATATCATTAAAACCACATAAAACTTCATATATAATTAAATACACAAGAATACATTTATCATGCATCATAACCTGAACAATAAAATTAGCAATAATTTAAAATTTCAGTTTCCTTAATTTCTAAGATATAAATTCAATATCATACATTTTTAATTCAACATAAGTTTGGCATCATAAATTTAAATAACATTTTATTTAAACATTAAGCACATACATTTGAAATAACAATTTTATTTAAACATTAAGCACATACATTTATCATTAAACATTAAGCACATGCCTGGGCGCATCACCAGCTGACCGGCCGTGAAACGTGGAGGCCGAGCTCACCGACGACTGGGCTTTACTGATGACTGACGCCTGTGATAAGAGGGTGGCCTAAAATTTATCCATTCCGGCCAACTCGTGTAGATAGAGAGGGAGAAGGAAAAGAGAGGGAGGGAAGGGAGAGGAAGAGAAGGAGAAGAGAGAGAAATTGTTTTAGGAGGGGGGAAAGAGTGGCACATGAGGGAGAGGGGAAGGGAAAGAAAAGGAAAAAAAAGGAAAAGAAAAGAAAAAGAGGGAAAGACAAAGAATAAAATAGAAAAAAATATTTTTTTATTAGTGTTTAAAATAATAATTTTATTATTATTAATTCATGGTGACACATGGCATCCACTAATTGGCACCACGTGGCACCCATCAGAGACTCTTTTAAATATTTCACTACATAGTAAAATCAATCCTAGAAAAATTAACACAATTTTCCAGACCTGCAACTTTTTAACTGTAGGTCTAAATTAAGTGTGCCACTAGTCTACGGACTTGCATTGACGAGCACTACCATATAGTATAGGAGTCAATGTCAAAATCCACACAAATAAGAAGTTAACTTGGAGCTCGCTATCAGCTCAGATCGCATCTTGTTTTGACGATATCTTTCTACTATTAGCTCCAATTTTGGCATACTACCAGTCTATGAACTCATGTTGATGAGTACTTCACAATAGTACCTCGATAAACATAAAATTTCCATCACATTAAAAGTCAACTATGGGTCCACTTAGTAAACTTTTATCAACCTTAATCAAACTTGTTCAAAAATTCAAATTCCAAGTATTTCCTCGGATTGGGATGTTACAAGGTGTCTTGAACAGGAGTGGAGACATGTGAGATGCATATCTTGTTGATGGATGGAACTGTGGATGTATTTTCTTGGCCAGGATGTGAAGATGGTGATGGTAATGATGGTAAAGTAGTTTTATATATATGTAAAGGTGAGTGCATAATTGGAACCGTATGGGTTGGTGGTGTAGTAGGTAGTGGGTCCATGTCGGTTGGTGAGCTAATTAATGGAAATATATTCATGGGTGGTGTAGCTACTATTTTATCTTTTGGTGAATTAAATAATGAGTCAGTGTGAGTAGGTGATGACTTCAGTCTTGTTTGAAGGCATATAGCCAGTGAGTTGGTGAGCTAATGGATGTAAAATTAACCTTGTTTATACCTTATTGCCAACACTTGCTGTGTAACAACCCCGTACCAAAATACCCTTACTGTACAAGTTTGACCAGGTTTGACAAAGTGGACTGTATGTAGGTCTCAGGTTGAATTTTTCTATGGTTAAAATTTTGGTCTGGTTGATATGTCATTGTGTAGAGCTCATCAATACGAGTTCATAGACTAGCGGCATGCCAAATTTTGAGTTACAGATAAGTGTTATGGTTCTGAAAATTTTTCAACATTAGTTTTGTATCAGTGTCCAAATGAGTCCTAAATTTTTATGTTTTAGTGACCCAGGGCTCTATATAAGCATTAGAAAGTGTGTTCCATAGGGGGAAAAAAAATCCTAAAATACCCTTTTTATCTTTTAAACCTAAGAAACCTCTCTCTACACCTACAGATTCAAACCGGGTTACCTCGAACCCGTTTAACGCCCAATTGGGTCGCTGCCCTTTTCCCCAATTTCGGTCACCATCTATTTACAAGCACTAGCTATCCATGTTGCTCACCTCTAGATGACCACACCGGCCAAATATCTGGCCAAACTGCCGGCCGATACTCTGGATCGACCATTTGAAGCTTAAAGGAGGTCGTTTCTCACTTTTCAGCTGTTTGGCTAGTTTTTGGCTGTTCCAGGCCCACCCACACATCTCTCCCCCTGTTTTTGGATCCTTTGAATCCATTCTCATACTCTGTTCGTCAAGATTCCTCACCGTTTGAGAGATACATTAATGGGAGTTTTGGATGAGTCAACATGTTTTGCAGTCACCGGTGACACTTTTGGACTAAGGTGAGCATACTAATGTATTTCTTATCTCTTGGGCTTTGCATTTGATATAAAGTTTACAAATTTTGGATATCGTTTGGTAACTTTTCTATTTTTTGATCAATTAGTTAAATACTAGATAAAATTAGACTGTGTTTGGACAAAAATTGGTTAAACTAGACAAAATTGAGGTTGAGATTAGTCTAATTGAATATTAATAGGACTCATTGGAAGGATCGATTCAATTGATTTAGCCTTCAGGTGAAAAACCCCAATTTTAGATACTAGGTCTTAAGGGTACGTGATATAATTGGACCAGTCGGTGGTCAATTTATGTAATTTTATAGTTATACAAATCATGTTACGATATTTGAAGTACATGAATGTCTTTGGTTTAGTTGTTGGAGCTTGAAAAATATATTATTATATTACAGGCATTTGTGTTGAGCTTGGAGGTGATCCTGCATGGCAGTGGGAGTGAACATCTACAGTACAACGAATGGTTATATTTTTAAAATGTTTTGGGCATGTAGTATAATATATATGTGGTTTGAGTATATTACATATATACATATCGTTTGATTTAAATTTTTATTTTATAGTATAACATATATGTGGTTTGAATGTTTTATGTATATACCATTATGATTGAAATGTTTGTTTTATGTATATTTAAATATATACTTTTACATATATGTGTTATCATTTTATGTGACTTTTGACAGTATTTTAAATGGTTTCCAATTCTATTGATTTAATAATTGACTTGTGGTATTTAAAAATTTTGACATTTGAATTGAGGTTTTTAATAATTTTGGAAAATAATTGATTTTGAGAAAGCGTATTGGTAATCATATGTTTTTAAGCATGTTCAAGTGTTTTATAATATTATGTGCTTAAAAATGGTTCATGATGATATATATTTCACTGTGGTATTTAGAGTTTTGACATGAAAAGATGATTTGGAATTTTTGGAATATTTAAACAAATGGTTGGATTTTGAATATTAAATAATATTTTATGATATGGTATTGTTTGGAATTATAAATATTGTTTTATGGATACGATATTGTTTATTTTAGTTGGTGTACTATATAATATCAGGGTTTCAGATCAGTATTATATCATAGCACTAGGTTTGCCACGATGTTTGTAGTACGTTAAGGGCCGTGAGGTTGGGAATATCCCACAGGTTCATTATTACCACAGTACCTTTCATATATTAAAGGTCGTAAGGTTGGGTTCATCCCATAGGTTTATGGTGCCATGTCTCCTTAGGATGCTAATGGTCATGAGGTGGGTTTATCTCACAGGTTTTATTTCTTTTACTGTTCGGTGGTGTTCCAGACATTGTGCACCACTTAGGAGTACTAGGCATATCGTATGGTAGATTGTTTATGTTTTTGGTTATATTATTGGATTTTCTGATATTTATGGTTTGTACTCCACTTTCATAATTATTTTGTAAAATTATGTTTATATTATTTCATTTTATGCTTAATACTTATAATATCATGATTAAGACAGCATATAATATTTTAATGATCATTCACTTTATACTTTTTTAGGATCAATTTTATGATATTGATTTGCAGTACAAGTATGGGGTTTTGTGAAATGATTTTTAAATAGGGAACCTTTTAAAGAGTGGAATGAGAAGTCTCTAGAGAAAGGTTTATGAAAATAAAGTATTATTTTTCTATTATATTATACCACTCATTAAGATATTTTGTATCTCACATTTATTTATTTTTAAATCCGTTTCCCTAGGTGCAGGCAGCTAGCTAGCTAGCACTCTACCTTGCTCAATGTTTGTTACTTTGTGCTTTCCATAGCAAAAACAGTACTCATCTTTCTTTATTTATCCTTATATTTCTAGACTTATTTATGTTAGTTGTACTTAAGATTGCATACCATCAAATATTATTTAAGTCTTGGGTGTATTCTTGTAAATGCTTGAGTAGTTCCAGTTATGTGTACTATGAAACACCCATTTTTGATTTTGACATTAGTGCACCACTACTTTAATGCAGTGGGGTATTGTAGTTGATTATAATGGCTTTATATATAGATGCTTAGTGTTTAACACTAGAAATGTTATTTATCATGGTAGTAGAAGCTATTTTATGAATTAATGTTGGACAAACACTTATAGCTTCATCAATTCTAGAGGTAGGGTTTATGGCGTGTTTTAAGACTATGATACATGCTTTTGGGTGCACCTCTGTAATATGGCCAATAATATTGTTATGGTAATTCCGTAGCTGTATCATTTTTATGAGAGTCTCATTTTGTTATGTACACGTTTGTTACAACATGGTAGTAGACCCACTAACAAATACTAGCCTATAGACTTGTTAGAGGAACATATGTTTCTATATGGGTGTGTAGTATTGCCTTGTGAGTAATGCATGTATGTATGTGAATCATTATAATGTGATGTTTATTACACATATCTTGTTCCTTATGCTTGCAGGCCTGATTGAGATTTTAATCTCTGTGCATATGTGCACATTAATCCACAGGTACCATAGTATGTCTTTACTACCTAGTTTAAGTTTGTTGTCATACCCTATCGGTGCACAATGTGCCTGAATGAAATGGCATCATGTGTTGGGGGATTGCACATGGTAATGTAAATCTTTATTACCTAGACTGAGTTTATGATATGCAAAGTGCTTAGTTGAAATGATATCTAGCTTTTATGAGACTTAGAGAAAATCTCTACTACCTAGTTTGGTATATTGTTGTGCCCTATCGGCATGTTATATGCTTAGATGAAATGATATTTTGTTTTTGGGAGATTCCATAGTAAGTGAGTTTGTTGTTATTTGTAATGATTGTGCAGTTCAAGTGGGAGACTGTTAGATATTTTGTGTGGACTAGCCATAATCATGTAATTCGTTTACAAGGCTTGTTTATACAAGTAATGTGATTGGCTTGTATATTGACCTTTTTAGTAGAGCTCCTGGTCACACACTTTCTATAATACTTCAGTTAGCCTATTGAAATGAAGGACCTATTCTCTCTAGAAGTCCAATTGACTTATTCCTTGTTTTCTTTTTTTATTATTATATTATTATCAATCATTATATTATATTATTATTACTATTATTATTTATTAATTATTTTGTATATATATATATAAATAAATTAGGAATGAGTCATTGGTGTTGATATACGATACACATATTGAGTTATTAGGGTTTTGAGGTATCTACGATGCCTATTTAGTGAAAATCTAAAGGAGACAGGTTACAAAGCAGTGTGTCCATTAGGCACTACTTCTGTTACTTTTGTGTTCTATTTTAGAGGTAGATTTGATAAATCAATGGCTATATTTAAAATGTTAGCAATTTAATTAAATACAATTCTGTAATGTCTATGAAGATCTTGGGATTATAGTGCTATAGTTGATGCATATTAAATTGTTTATAATATGATGGCACTAACAATATATATATATATAACTAAAAGACTTTTGTTCTAATAATAAAGTGCAACTTTGGTAAGATGTTAAAAGAAGCAAAATCTATGAATTGGCAATTTTACTTCAAGGAACTAACTATTTCATCATCTTTGATTCTTTGATAGTCATATTTACTAATTCTTTTATTACGGTCTACCTCTTAGATTATTCATATTATTGGCCTCCTTATCTTCAATCTTGCTGACTTATAGTGACAATGACAGAAACAATTAAACACCAATCTTGAATTATCTGTTTCTTAGCCAAAATAGAAACAGTGAGTCCTCGTGTAGTGTCAGGACCCGTCCACTAACCTTAATCCACATCCTAGGATAATCATAGCTTCACATCACTTCTTCGATCCTTACCTTCTTGTTGATGATATAGACCTACTCTGTAACACCCCAACCTAAGAAAATGCCTCAGTTTGAATTTTTAATGAAGTTTGACTAAGGTTGACCGAGATTGACAAAGTGGGTCCTACAGTTGACTTTTTAGTACGGGTGGAATTCATATTGATCGAGGTATCATGGTAAATTACTCATTGCCATGAGTTCGTAGACTAGTAGTATGTCAAAAACAGAGCTACGATTTAAAAGTTATGAGCAAACAACATCTAGATTGGTCAACGAGTTTGTGTCAATGAGTTTGTGTTGACTTTTTATTTACATAGATTTTGGCGTTGACCTATATGTTATATGAAAGTGCTCATCGATACGAGTCCGTAGATTGGTGGCACGCTTAATTTGGACCTATGGTTAAAAACTTATGGATCTGGAAAATTACATTTATTTTCCCCGAGACTAATTTTACCAGGCAGTAGAGTACTCAAAGGAGTCTTTGAATTACACCATATGTCATCAGTTGATATGTGCCACATGTCATGTTCAGAAAGTGCTACATTTCATTTTATTAAAATGTTATTATATATATATCATTACATTATTATTTTATTTTATTTAGTTTCTTTTTTTCTTTTCTTTTTTCTTTTCTTTTTTCTTTTTCTTTTTTTTTTTTTCCTTTTCCCCATGTGGAAAAACATTTTTTTTCCTCCTTCTTTCTTTCTTCCTCTTTCCCCTACGAAAAACAACAGCATTCTCACTGTCTCTCTCTTTTTCTCTCTCCTTCTCCCTCTCGGCCGACCGGAAAACACCATCTTCGACTACCTCATCATGGACACGCGCTGGACAAATGGAGTGCGGGTGGATGGTCTGGCCGGCAGCCAGAATGGCACAGCGACACATCGCCGGATGCACCTAAATCGGGCTTTCGTCTTCGGTGATGACAATACCTATTTTTCAGTGATCCGGCCACCACCTGGCCAAATTGATACTCCTTTCTACTATTTTTGAATCTCCTGAGCTCAATTTTGAGATCCATTCAGCTCAATTCCCTGTTGTTTGAGAGATATGAGAAGTTGGACTTTGGCCAAAACTTTCCGACCATTTTTGGGTCATCTATGGTTGAATTGAGACCAACGGAGGTTGGTAACGTATTCCTCATCTCTTTAGCTTTCTATTGGTATGTCATTTGCGAATTATGGTGGAGTATTTTGAAAGATGCTATTTTTGAATAAAATATTATATTTTAATGTGGTAATATGAAAAATGTATGTGTTTAATATTTAAATAATTATTATTTATACTAAAGATGCCAAATTTATGTTGAATTGAATAAGGATGCCCTTGAAAATTTACAAAATCGTAGTCTTAAGCCGCTGTTAAATTATTATTAAATTATTGTTAGATTTGACTGTTGGAGTTATGGTGCATAATAAAATATACTTTATTATGTAAAATTGTGTGTGGTTTTAAATGATATTTTGGTATAAACAAATTTGAATTTATGAGAATATAATGACATTAAATTAGTGTGATCAAGAATATATCTATGCAATTGATTATTTATTTATTCATGAATTTGATTTATGTTATGAAAATTAAAATATTTAACTTGGTGGATTTATGATGTTTTGTATAAATAAATTTTATGAATTCAGAAAAATATTTATATCAAATTATGGTATTCAAAATGCACTCATGCATGTTTAAATATTCGTGTATATATATATTAACATGTGCATTTATGTATATATACACATAATTATTGAAAGGTGGTAAACGTCTTTGTGTATGTGAGATTATATTTTGAATTATTTAGAATTTTGGAAAGCATCAGGTATGCTTTAAGGATCAAGGAAATTGTAATTTAATTTTATGATGCTCTTTTATATGGTTTACATATATTTGTATAATATTTCTTATATTGTTGGAGAAATTATTTTTAACCATTAAAAATTGAATTTATTATCATATTTATTAGCATGTTAAAGTGTAATTATGTTGAATTAGATTATATGTGAAACTACAATTTTTGCATAAATAAATTTTAATGATTTAAGAAGATAGTACTTTTTGTTGTATAAAATACATTGTGCATTTGGATAATCGTGAAATTGAAATTATTGTGGGAGGAATTGTTTTACGAGATTATTGGATTGTTTTGTTAATTTAAAAGAAATATGGAATTTTATGGATTTGGTAAAAGTTTATAAATTCGATCGTATTTTATAAAAATCTAATTTTATACTATTATAAAATTTTATTGATTTTCGATGCACCATACACATACTGGTATTCTGTATATGTGAATATGATAAGCACGCAAGTTGGTATACTCTCCCATGAGATGCTATGGACCTGAGGACAGGCAAGTTTTATATATAGTGCACATAAGCCACCCCCCTCCATAGCCGAGATGATGGTTATAAGCAGCAGCGCTATTGGGATACCAGGCGACCGTATGCAAGTTTACCTCTTTAACCTCCCCGTCAAGTGATGCACTAGGATGCTGGGCACTATTAGGCATCACTGGTATATAGTATGTTCATCAAATATCTTTACATATATATATATATATATGTATGTTATGTTTGTATGTATTACACTGCACGGGACGACGATCCGACATGGTCCACGAAGAGTTAGCCTCATAACTATGTTGCCTACGAGTTCAGGGGATCGGATGGCCAATCTAGGTAACTACTCCGGACTGTACTGGTAGCAAGATATTGACGACAGTTGGAATTATGGATCACACAACATATTAGAAGGTATCATTCATACCTGCAATGTGAGTGTATATTTTATAATATGTTTTGCATTTTAAAATATTATTTTACTTGTATTATCTTAACTGTTCAAAATCTGATTTTCCAATATTATACTTCATTGCTTTTATTGTCATTACTATTGTTAATATTGTTTTTGTTATTAATATTGTTATTATTATTCATCATGATTTCGTTTACAATTATTTTCATTATTATTATTATTGTCATTATTATTATTTTTATTGTCACTATTTTTAGTTATTATCATTATTATTATTATTAATTATCATTGTTGTTACTATTTTTATTATTGGTATTTTGTGATTATTATTATTGTTATTAATATTGTTATTCTGATTATTAATTATTCTTTATTATTATTATTATTATTCTCATTATCCTTATTATTATTCTTATTATTGTTTTTATTGGTATTTTATCATTTACTATTATCTTTATTATTATTATTGTTGGTATTACACAGAAGCCCTCGGGCAAATGTGTAAGCCTCCGGGCAAGTATATAAGCCTTTAGGCAAGTGGGTAAGCTTATGAGTAAGTGTGGAAGCCTACGGGCAAGTTATGGTGTTATTGTTATTAATATTACTATTAGTAATATTGTCCTATTTTCTCTTGTTTATGTTATGTATTGGAACGTTGTAAAATGATATTAACATGTAGTACGGACTAAGTGGGTGGTGTGGGCAGACGTAATTAATTAAAAGTATTTCGTATTTTTAAATTCTTTTTAATATATGCATTTATATTTATATTTTGTTATCGAAGTGCTACAACTATGAAATTATTTGTACTAAGGTGGGTGGGATATGGTGGCACCATATAGGAGTACGTTTTCATGCTGAAAATTTTTTAGGCATGTTCTATCCTTAGGGGAGATGTAGCTGTATTTTTCATAGGACGGTCCGGTAGGGTTTCTCTTTGGATAAGAGCTTCTCAAGGATTTTGGGAAGGGATCCTGAATAGGTCCTGACATACTCACCATTGCAACCATGTATCTCTTAGTTATGGTAAGTTCACAATTTCCTTTACCATGAAACGATCTTATTCTTAGCCAAAAAAAAAAAAAGAGTGAGTCCTTGTGTAGTGTCAAGACCTGTCCAAGATCTCTCATCGAAACCTTAGACAAGCCTTGATCCCAGAGAAACCTTATCGAATCTTCCAATGGAAAATACGGTAGAATCTCCCCTAAAGGTTGGACTTACCTTAAAATTTCTTGTATAGAAAACACACTCCTATAAGCACCACCTTGTTCTTCCTACCTTTTTACAATTTGATTGCACAATTTTCAGCATTTCAAATAAAAAACAGGGAATCAGTGCAATATCAAATAAATAAATCTAGTACCGTATACATAGCATCGTATTATCTACAATTAAAAATAGAATTTCTTACAACACAAAATATAAAATTTACAAGATGGAAGGAAAAGAAAGAAAAGCTTCTTGGAGTGCAGCAATGAACGAAGACATCGAACTTACCACGGATGATCAACGTCTACTAACCTAGATCTACAAGAGCGAATTTAAAAACATGAAATGGTAATCATCTCAGTGAGTGACCCTATCAACCACAATAATAATAGTAGTCATATAATAATATAATAAAGTTGACTACTTAATAAATAGATAATTAATAAATATTAGGAAAGAGCATTTTCCTCAACATCCTTACGATTTACTCAGTTAGAAATGTTTCCCTTTTTAAAACCCTTTCACAAAACCCAACATTTATATACCCACAACTTAAGGAAGTAAATAATAAATAAAATTACAAATGATTTAAATCTTACAATATAACCTCGAGGATAAATTTAATGACAAATAATTGAATCTATAATAAAATATTATGAAATAAAAGAAGTCACAAATAAATGATAGAATTCATACTAGAAGAAATTAGCACAAATCAAACTAACCAAATAACTTTAACTCAATATTTAATTATAAAATTTATTAATCAATCCATGAAATAATCAAAGAATTAATAATAAATAAAATGCAATTTAATATGCAATAAATTGATTTAATAATAATAAAATTTAATGTAAGGCCAAATTGATTCCAATAAATAAATTATAATAGTTGCTCAATAAATTAATAAAGCAATGACAGACACCAAAGAAATTTTTGATAAATCTCAATTTTACATAACCTAAAAAATATGATAAATATATTTTTGGACACAAATTTAAATAAATAATAAAATCACAATTAAATACTTTTAATTTTAAATACCATTTTGAAAACATTTAATTTTGAGAATCAGGTTGGGAAAATAACTTGACGCACTACCACTATATATCAGTGATGTCCAACGGTGCCCAGCATCCCAAAGCACCGCCTGACGGAGAGGTTATAGAGAGAAACTTGCATCCAGGCCTCCCTAGTATCCCAGCATTGCCGATGCAATAACCCCCAATCTCGGCCATGGAAAGGACCAACTATGGCCAATATCAAACTTGCCTGCCCTTAGCCCGATGGTAACCACGAGTGTAACACCCCATCCTGAAGTACATCAGAATTTCCTAAAGTTGACCGGGTTTAACTGTTGTTGATTGAGAGGGATCAAACTTTGACTTTTTGATTCGAATGGAATTCTGCATTGACCAAGGCATCATTGTGAATTATGTGTCCCAAGTTCATAGACTAGTAGCACATAAAAAAAGGAGCTTTTGATAGTTATGAGCAAAACAATTTAAGGTTCAAACTGTCCAAGGGTGCCAAGTTGACTTTTTATTCTTGTAAAATTTAGCTTTAACTCATTCATGATTGTGAAGTAATCATCGATATGAGTTCATAGACTAGCGACAAGCTTAATTTGGACATGTGGTTTGAAAGTTACGGACTTGTGAAATTTTTCCGAGGTAGCAGTTACTATTCATCGATCTGTGAGTGTGTGAATAGTGTCGACATATGTCAAAATCTAGCCAACCCACGGGAGGCATTTTGATTGGCTGAGAAGGGGGAAGAGAGAAGGCGAGAGAGAGCAGAGAGAAAGAGAAAGAAAAGGGAGGGAAAAATCGGCCACCATCGGTTGATCACTTTCTTGCCATCCCCTTGCGACACGCGCCACTACCCTAGGAAGCCCACCTGAAAATCAGCTGAACACCCAATTTTCACGGGCAAACCGACTGCCGATGCGCTCCGATAAAGGTGATTTCCTGTGGCAGTGCTGATTCATTCTCCAACTGATTTCTCCTAAACCATACCTCCATTTGCTTCACCGCCGATCCCATCGGCTTACCCATCACCAGATCTACCTCGCCATTAAATTTCATGGCCAATGGCCTCTGGATGCGCTACCAACGGTGGTGGATTCCGATGACTATTGCGGCTCATCGAAAAACCCATTTATGGCGAGTTTCCAATGACACCTCCTACCTTTTTTGTAACACCCCATCCCGAACCATGTCGGAATTTTTGCACGTTGATCGAGGTTGATCGTTGACCGTTGACCGAAGGGGTCAAAAGTTGACTTTTTGATCTGGTTGGAATTCTAGGTTGACTGAGGTATCGTTACAAAGTACACGTTGGCACGAGTTCGTAGACTAGTAGCACGTTGAAAACGAAGCTACGGTTTGAAAGTTATGAGCAAAACAAGTTAAGGTCCAAATTGTCCAAGGGGTGCCACAGTTGACTTTTTATTCCTGCAAGGTTGAGCTTTGACTCATGCATGGTTGTGAAGTGCTCGTCGATACGAGTCCGTAGACTAGCGGCACGTCCGATTTGGACATGTGGTTTGAAGGTTGTGGACCTGTAGAGTTTTTCAAACGCTGTATTATTTTAATATTATTTTTAAACGCGTAACGATGTGCCACATGTGACTTAACGAAGGTGACCATGTGTCACCATGTTGAGAAGCCACATGTCAACCATGTGTAGAATCATATTATTTTATTAATATTTTAAATAATAATATTATTATTAATATTATTTAATTAATTTGAATTTATTTCTTTTTTTATTTTTCCTTTTTCTTTTTCTTTTTCTTTTTCATTTCTTTTTCCCCACGTGGGAAAAAAGGGCCAGGGGGCCCGATCCCTTTTCTTCTTCTTCTTCTTCTTCTTCTTCTTCTTCTTTTCTTTCTTTCTTCCTTCCCACCGACCGTCTCTCTCTCTCTCCTTGCTGCACTTTTTCCGGCCACCGGAACCACGCACGCGCCGGCCAACGTGAAAGCCCACAGCTGGGCGACACCGGCAGCCAAATTTCCGGCCGAATTGCCAGCGGACACGCCGGGATCGGCCTCCAACGCTAGTGGCCGGTGTGTCGCTGGTTTGGCCATTTTCTGACAGCCACCGGTCGTCCAACTGGTCCTTTCCCACTAATTTGGACCCTCTGATTCCGATTCTGAGCTCCAATTAACTCAACTCCCATCGATTTGAGAGATACGAGGAATTGAAAACCGGCCGAAGCTTTCCGGCCAAATTCCGACCACCTCCGTCGGAATTGGGGTCGATGGAGATCGGATTTGTAATCCTCGTCACTCAAGCTTCAATTCGGTATATTATTCACCTATTTTGGATAACGTTTGTGTTTGACCCCCCGGGTACCGGGTATTATTTACCCGATAAAATATTAATTTATTTGACTGTGTGTGAATTTTGTTCTAGGAGCACTGGTGAGTCGTGGAATTGATCCCATGGTGGATCATGGTTTAATTGCATGCTTCAGGTGAGTGATCCACCTTCGAAAGATATTTTGAGAAATTAATTATGTTTAATTGGTATTTAAATTATGCTCATGTGATGCGATTTAATTATGAATTTTATTGTGGTTTAATTTATTTATTATGCATGAGCAAAGTGTATTTCGGTAATATTTGTACGAGGTTTTAAGTAATATTTTTCGGGCATAATTGGGTTAAATATTTTACGAAAATATTTGTTTAAATTTTATAAATTATGCCCGCGGTATTTTTATGGTTGCATCTCGTACTTCGAGAAAGTTGTGGTTTGTTTGTTATCGATGGTTCGTACCGATGTGTTTAATAAAAATACGTGGAATGGTAAGTGTGAGAATTTAATATATTTCCCACGGTAATTTTGGAAAATGGTACGGTTGGTTATTAATGTTTATTTTTAGACGCACTCATACAGTATTGGTGTTCTGGTGTATGGACACGTGGTATTAGCGCGCAGGTATTATTTCTCCCGTTGTTGCCATTGGACCGTGGGCAGGCAAGTTTGTTATTGGCCACAGCCGCCCCCCTCCTTGGCCGGGAGATGGTTTCAGCAGTGGTACTGTCGGGACGCCGAAGTGTCGTTTGCAAGTTTCTCTCTTTAACCCCCCCACCAGTCGGTGCTCAGGACGTTGGGTATCGGAGGGCATCACCGGTATATGGTGTGGTGCGTCAGGTGTAATTTGCAAATAATGTTTCAAACCCCAAAGGTGTTCAAAAATTATATTGGGGTATGTATTTATTTATTTATTGTTTATCAAATGGTTAAATCCCTTGGTTTTCGGGAAGTACATACATCGGGTTTTGTGAAATTGTTTTAAAAAGGGAACATTTCAAACGGAGTGATTGGTGAGAGTTTTGAGGGAAATTATTATTTCCAATAGTTATTATTTATTTATTAATTGTTGGTATTTATTCAATTCCCTTAACTGTTATTATTATTATTATTATTATCATTAAAAGTGTTCAGTAGTTAGGGTCACTCACTGAGATGATTAGCATCTCACACTCTTAAATTCCGTTCCCCTAGGTCCAGGTTGGAGACGTTGATTGTCCGGGGTGAGCCCAACGTCTCAGTTCGTTGCCGAAGGTTCAAGAAGTTTTCTTCCCTATTTCCTCTCGACCTTGTATTGCTTCTTATCTGTCATTGTATAAATTCCACATTTATTTGTATAATGCTCTGTATACTGTATTGGACGTGTAGTTATTATTTATGCACTGGGTTGCTGCTGTTATTATTTGAAGTGCTGTAAATTTGTGGAAACAAATTGTAGTAATGTGGGAGGAATAAGGGGATGAATTTTTGAAGTGTGTTTTCAGTGCAGGTAAATTTTGGTTAGTCCTACCCTTAGGGGAGGTGCTGCCAGCTTGTCTAGGGTTCCGGGGAAGGAATTCTGGACGGGTCCTGACATTTTCCCATTAATTAGACCTCCCTGAATCCAAATCTAAGGTCTTTTTCCTCCAACTCCTGACGGTTTGTGAGATTCGGGGATATTAAACCCAAAACATTTATGGCAAGATCCCGGCCACCACAGGTCCGATCTAACAAAGGTAAGACCTAATTTATAATCCTTACATTATAAGCTTCGATTCGGTATATTGCTTGTGAATTTTGGTTAACGTTTGTGTTAGTTCCCCGAGTATCTGTGTGTAATATACCCAATTAAAATATTAATTTAATCGGTTTTGTGTAATACTGATATTTTAAGAGTACATGTTAATTGTGGAATCAATCCTGTGGAGGATCTTGATTGGATTGTGTGTTCGAGGTGAGTGATCCACCTTCAAATTTACTTTCAGATGTTAAATTGTGAATATTTTGTGTTAATTGAATATTTGAAAATTATATTTTATGTGTTAAATATTTATTAAAATTATATTTGGAATTTTGATGCCAAAATGAAATGAATTAAAAATATTTGTGCATTAAGAAATATTTTAATTTTAAGAATTTTTTGATTTGGAATTTTGTTAATAATTGTTCAATTTTATTGTTGAAATATTGTATAATTAAAAAATGTTTTATGTGAATTTTAATATATGCTTAATATTTAAGAGAATTTCCATTTTGACTCGAAATGTCAATTATGATAATTTTTAATATGTGTTGTTGCCAAAAATATATTTGGGAATTTAAATGATTTATGGTTTTAAATCCTTATAAATTATTGTTTTGTTTATTATAGAAATTATGATGCATGATAAATGTGTTTGCATGATTTTAAGAATATATGAATGTCATGAGGTTTAAATATTATTTTTGGTATGGATTGATTTTTCAAATTTGAAGGAAAATAATTATTTAAATTTATTATGCATTTCAAATAATTGTGGAATTTATTTTATGGTATCGATGAATTGTGGAATTTAACTATGAATGAATTTTACGTGGTTTTAAAGATATATTTATTTAAATAGATTTTGGGGATTTGAGAAAAATACTGTTTTAAAGCATTATGCTTCAAAAATATTTTTATGTATTTAAATGTTATGAATTGATTGTATGCCACTGGGAATTTGATATATTTGCATCAATGAGATTATGAGAATGGATTTTAACGTGATGGATTTACAATGATGGTTTAAAGAAATATGGGTTTGGAAAGAGGGATTTAATCCAGTGGTAATTATGAGATTTTGAAACTTGAAAAACATATGATTTTATTGGTTTTTAGACACACCCATATAGTACCAGTTTTTTGTAGTTGTAGAAGTGTTTAGTGTGCGGGCGAAATGTGATGAGAGCGCAGGTTTATACTCTCCTGTGATTGCCATCGGACCGAAGATAGGTAAGTTTGATATTGGCTATAGCTGCTCCCCTCCATGACCAGGATTGAGATTTATAGCATCGGCGCTGCTGGGATGCCAGGGCGGCCTGGATGGAGGTTTCTCTCTATAACCTCCCTATCAGGCGGTGCTTTGGGACGCTGGGCACCATAGGACATCACTGAAATATAGCATTTTGCATCAAGATATTTTTGACATGAATTTTCATACAAAATATATTAAAATTTGTAGTTAAATTAAAATGTATTTAATGATGTTTTATCATTTAATTCGATTGATGTTTTAAGATGCATGTTACTATGATTTTATTTTTTAAATTGATTTGACAATTTAAAATGGATTTCTTTATATCTTTACCACTTATTTAAAATAGATGTTCTAAATTGCTTTTAATACTTCTTTTATTAATTAATTGAATTATTCTATTTATTTAAACATTTCCTGAATTATTTTAATGTGAATTTTATTGTGATTTTTGCTTTATCTGTTTATGATACTTTATTTACCATTTAGTAATTGTTATAAAAGTCATTTTTATTTTTATTTCATTTATAAATTTTAAATCTTTAATTTATTGTATTTTATTTCCAATTTCTTTAATTAATTATTTCTTTATTTCGGGGTATACAAATATTAGGTTTTGTGAAATGTTTTAAAAGGGGAACATTTCTAATTGAGTGAACTGTGAAGGTTTTGCGAGAAAAATATTACTTTCAAATGCTTCATATTTATTTATTAATTTATTTATTATTAATTGATTAAGTTTATTTTATTGTTATACTATTATTATTATTGTATAATAGATTATGTCACTCATTGAGATCATTAGCATCTCATGTTTTTATATTCGTTCCCCTAGACCTAGGTTATTAGATGTTGATCGTTCGGGGCGAGCTTGATGTTTGGTTGTTGCCGAATTCCAAGGAGTTCTCCTTTCTTTTCCTTCCTATCTTGTAATATTTCTTTTTATCTTTGTTGTATACAACTCCATACTCATTTGTATCTTATGATGCTCTGTATACTACGTGGGACATTTATGTATAATATTGGACTGGTTCCTTATTAATTTTGAAGTACTGCAAATTTGTGGAAATTAAATTATAGTAAGGTGGGAGGGATAAGGTGGTGCATATAGGAGTGTGTTTTCTATACAGGAAATTTTGTGATAAGCCCAATTTTTAGGGAAGATCCGTCTGCGTGCTAATTACATCCACAACTACAGAACACTATTACTGCATACTCTGTCTTAAAAACCAAATATATATATATACCAATTCCAATTTTCATACAATAAGGGCTAACACCCATCAATTCCAATTCATCAATTAATCCTCGACAGGATCAGTCTCACGACCCATACATACTCCTAAAATATCAATATTACACAATATCAAATATATTAATATTTTATTCAGATAAATAATACACAGAACCCGGGAGAGCTAACACAAATTGTATCCAAAACTTGCAAATAATATATTGAAATGAAGCTTACTGCACGAGGATTAGGAATCGCATCTCACCTTCCAGAGATCGGACCCGTGGTGGCTGGAATCTCTTCGGAATGTTCTCAGACTTAATGTCCTTAATTCTCTCAAACCATCACAAATTGGAGGAAATCGACCTCGAATTTGGGTTCAAGGAGGTCGAATCAGTGGGGAAAAGTAGGTGGGATCACCGGGAACTCATCAAAATTGTATTTTCTGGTGAGCTGTCGTACCCCACCAAAAAAGCCACTGCCGACAGCGCGTCTGGTGGCCAATGGCTGTGATTTTTGGTGGGAAGGTAGCTTAGAGGATGGGTTTTCTAATTGGACCAGCGATGAGAAGAATGGGTGGTTGATTTGGGAGAAATCACCAAAAAATATGATCAGTGCCATCAACAAAAAAACCCCCAATCCTACGTGTGTGGGTGGCCAGTTGGCCATGAAATTTTGGAGGTTCGCCAGAAATGGAAGGTCAGAGATGGGTGGCTGGTGGTGGGGCTTAGAAATGACCAGACAACAGTCAATGGTGGTGGCCGGTGGTGGTGGCTTCTCTCCCTTTCTCTCTCCTCCACTCTTTCTCTCTCTTCCCCTTGGCCCACATGCGTTTTGACCAAAATAAAAGCCACATGTGGGTGACACTGTTCACTCCTAGGATTGGCTGAGAACACGACACGTGACACACACTGTTCACTCATTTAAAAATATATTAAAATCTTATA
The DNA here is from genome assembly GCF_031755915.1 of Ziziphus jujuba. Classification (NCBI taxonomy): domain Eukaryota; kingdom Viridiplantae; phylum Streptophyta; class Magnoliopsida; order Rosales; family Rhamnaceae; genus Ziziphus; species Ziziphus jujuba. The sequence goes on along the minus strand of NC_083381.1, from coordinate 3,553,783 downwards.
GAATTAGGAAAACTTTGCAGGTCCATAACTTTTTAACAAAATATCCAAATTAGGCATGCCATTAGCCTATGAACTCGTATCAACGAGTACTTCATAACCATGTATGAGTCAAAGCACAATTTTACAAAAATAAAAAGTCAACTCGACACCCTTGGACAGTTCGGACCTCGACTTGTTTTGCTCATAACTTCCAAACTGTAGCTCCATTTTCAACGTGCTACTAGTCTACGAACTCGAGTCCATGCGTACTTCGTAACAGTACCTTGGTTAACCTAGAATTCTTGCCGAGTCAAAAAGTTAAAGTTTGACTCTTCTAGATCAACGGCGATCAAACCTGATCAATTTCGGTCAACTTGAGAAATTTCCGGCATACTTTGGAACGGGATGTTACAAAGAAGATATGTTCTGTACTACTAGTTTGGGTTAATAATTGATAATGAAAATATAGCTATTATATACTTCATTCAACTATGTGATTTTTAACTTTTGCTATATGATTCGAACACTATGTCTACATTATGTTAGGCACCATGTGCCATTTAACCCAAAAATAACAAAATGTCTATTTCTTTTTTAATCTTGACTTTCTTATTTTGGTTTTAGTATTTGTCTCTCATTCAATATGCATGTTGATCGGTGTTTGACATATTGAATGAGAGATGACAAAGAATATATTAAAAACCAACATAGGAAAATATCTTTCATTCACCATACATATTAAATGTTGTTTTTCATGTTGAATGAGAGTTGACCAATAATGTATAAAACCAATATAGAAAAATGGAGAAGGAAAACAAAAGAAAAATCATGTTTTTTTGTTGGATTAAATCGCAAGTGGTCTCCACCATAAAGTGGGCATTAAATAAATGCTATATAAATATATATATATATAGTTAGTCTCTCATCAGACCTTGATAGATTTTCCATCAGGATTTCCTTTTCTTCCAGGGCTAAAATTTAAAGATGCATTTGGGGTTGATAAGAGTCCAAATAAGGTTCACTTTGCCATCCTATGATTTAAGTATTTCACTAGACTTACATAAAATTATAATTACATATTTAAATCTCAGCTCATAAATATACCTAAAAACTGATAAGTGAAGTCTTGATAGATAATCTATCATAATGTTTTAATGAGAGATTGACAATATATATATACATATAATTTTGTTACAGTAGGCTTGCACTTTTATGATAGGTGTCATACCCCACTTCTATTAGTGGACATGTCAATCTCTACCAATATTATCTTCAACAGCACTTAGATGTTTTGTCGTTGTGAGAATAATTATTATGTAACTTTTAACTATAAAATGAGTAACATTCCAAAATCTATAATGTTACTCATTTATTCAACATATTTTTTCAGATGAAGATGTGTGTACTCTTAGGGGTACATATGAAACAAATCCATCAAGAACAGGGTCGGCTCTGGGATTTTGGGGTCTTAAGCTAATTCATAGGTTAGTTCTTTTATAAATATTTTAAATAAATAATAAATACAATAAATAAAACCATTGTTTTTTATTAAATTAAAAAACTCAAAATTATATGCTATAATAGTAATAATTCTAAAAATTCACTCTTAAAAAAATTATTAGATTAAAAAAAAAAACCAAAACACTAATATGTCCATATGGACGCCGCCTAAATGGAGATCTTTCATTTGTAAACAATGGGTTTGGAGTAGAGTCGCACGCACTTAAAAACAACACCATTTTTATAATTAATACTATATATTATATTTGATAGAAAGTAGACGATTATAGAAAGATAAAAAAGATAACAATTTGATAGAAATTTATATGCTGTAAATATTCAATAAACAAACTTTAGTCACACCAAAATTATAGTTTTATTAGAAAAAAATAATTATTGTAACACCCCGTCCCGAACCATGTCGGAATTTTCGCACGTTGACCGAGGTTGACCGTTGACCGTTGACCGAAGGGGTCAAAAGTTGACTTTTTGACCCGGTTGGAATTCTAGGTTGACTGAGGTACCGTTACGAAGTACACGTTGGCACGAGTTCGTAGACTGGTAGCACGTTGAAAACGAAGCTACGGTTTGAAAGTTATGAGCAAAACAAGTTGAGGTCCAAATTGTCCAAGGGGTGCTGGAGTTGACTTTTTATTCATGCAAGGTTGAGTTTTGACTCATGCATGGTTGTGAAGTGCTCGTCGATACGAGTCCGTAGAATAGCGGCACGTCCGATTTAGACATGTGGTTTGAAAGTTATAGACCTGTAGAGTTTTTCAAACACCGTATTATTTTAATATTATTTTTTTAAAACGCGTAACGATGTGCCACGTGTGACTTAATGAAGGTGACCATGTGTCACCATGGTGAAATGCCACATGTCAACCATGTGTAAAAATCAAATTATTTTAATTATTATTTTAAATAATAATAATATTATTATTATTATTTAATTATTTTTATATATATTTTCTTTTCTTTTCTTTTCTTTTTCTTTTTCTTTTTCTTCTTATTTTTCTTTTCCCCATGTGGGAAAACACCCTTCTTTTTCTTTTTTTCTTTTTTTCCTTTCTTCTTCCCCGAGCCATCAAAACACATGCAGAATTTTTTTCTCTCTCTTTCTCTCTCCTTTGACTCTCTCACCCTCTCTGTTTGACCACCATCTGGCCGGATTGCAGTGGCCGGAATGCCACACGCGCCGGCCACCGGTGTAGCCCGTCCCGCCGCGACCTCAGCCACCAAATGTCAAAGCCAGCCACCCCCGGACGCGCCCAGATCGGGCCGGCGAAGTCGCGGCGGCGAGGTGAAATTTTTCTGGCCATTCTCGCCCTTTCCGACCAACCCAGCCCGTCCCATACCTCTATCCTACCATTTTCAACCCCTCTGAGTCCATTTCCGGAGTTAGTTTGCCCAAAATCCCCACCGTTTGAAAGATCCCTCAAGTTTAAAACCGGCTGAAGCTTTCCGGCCACCTCCAGCGGAATTGGGGTCGATGGAGACCGGATTTCTAATCCTCGTCGCTCAAGCTTTGATTCGGTATATTATTCGTCTATTTTGGTTAATGTTTGTGTTTTGACCCCCCGGGTACCGGGTATTATTTACCCGAATAAAATATTAATTTATTTGACTGTCTGTGAATTTTGTTCTAGGAGCACCGGTGAGTCGTAAAATTGATCCCGTGGTGGATCATGGGTTAATTGCGTGCTTCAGGTGAGTGACCCACCTTTAAAAATATTTTTGGGGTAATTAATTGTATTTATGTGATATTAAATTGATATCTGTAATTTGTGCTCATGTGGTGTACTTTAAATATAATCGGGAAAAAATATTATTTTATATATATTTACCCATTGGTAATAAATGGAAATTTTGGGGTCATTAAGAAATTCCCGATTATTATTTTATTGTGATTAAATGGTATTTATTACACATGAGCAAGTATTTTCAGTAATTGATTGTGTCTGGATTTTATATCATTTTTGGGCAATTAATTATGTTTAATTGGTATTTAAATTGGTATTTAAATTATGCTCATGTGATGTGATTTAATTATGGTTTTATTGTGGTTTAATTTATTGTGCATGAGCAAAGTGTATTTCGATAGTATTTGCACGTGGTTTCAAATATGATTTTTTGGGGCATAATTGGGTTAATATTTTACGAAAATATTTGGTTAAATTTTATAAATTATGCCCGCGGTATTTTTATGGTTGCATCTCGTATTTCGAGAAAATTGTGGTTTGTTGGTTATCGTTGTTTCGTACCGGGTTGTTAAATAAAAATATGTGGGATGGTAAGTGTGAGAATTTAATGTATTTCCCACGGTAATTTTGGAAAACGGTACGGTTGGTTAATAATGTTTATTTTTAGACGCACTCATACAGTATTGGTGTTCTGGTGTATGGTGTATGGACACGTGGTAGCGCACGGTTATTATGTGGTTTAGCGCGTGGTTATTACTTCACCCGTGAGTTGCCATTGGACCGTGGGCAGGCAAGTTTGTTATTGTGCACAGCCGCCCCCCTCCTTGGTCGGGTGATGGTTTCAGTAGCGGTACTGTCGGGACGCCGAAGTACTGGTTGCAGGTTTCTCTCTTTAACCCCCCCGCCAGTCGATGCTCGGGACGCTGGGTATCGGAGGGCATCACCAGTATATGGTGTGGTGCGTCGGTGTAAATTGCAAATAATGTTTTAAACCCCAAAGGTGTTCAAAAATTATTTATTATAATTTATTACATTTTATTTATATTTGGGGTATTTATTTATTTGTTTGTTGTTTATTAAATTATTTGATGTCTTGGTTTTCGGGGAATACGTACATCGGATTTTGTGAAAATGTTTTAAAAGGGGAACTTTTCCAACGGAGTGACTAGTGAGGGTTTTGAGAGAAAGTATTACTTCAATTGTTTATTTATTTATTAATTAATTGTTCGGTACTGGTTAATTAAATTCCTTTATTTTTATATTATTATATTAAAGGTGTACAGTAGATAGGGTCACTCACTGAGATGATTAGCATCTCACACTCTTAAATTCTGTTCCCCTAGGTCCAGGTTGAAGACGTTGATTGTCCGGGGCGAGCCCAACGTCTCAGTTCGTTACCGAAGGTTCAAGAAGTTTTTCTTCCCTTTTTCCTCTCTATCTTGTATTGTTTCCGTATCTGTCATTTTATAAATTCCGCATGTATCTGTATAATGCTCTGTATACTGTATTGGACGTGTAGTTGTTCTTTTGCACTGGATTACTGTGTTTATTTTGAAGTGCTGAAATTTGTGGAACCAATTTGTAGTTTGTGGGAGGAATAAGGGGATGTTTTTAGAAGTGTGTTTTCAGTGCAGGTAATTTGTAGTAAGTAAATCCCTTAGGGGAGGCTCTGCCGGATTTCCATTGGAGGGTCCGGTAGGGTTTCCCTGGGATCAGGGCTTGTCTAGGGTTCCGGGGAAGGAATTCTGGACGGGTCCTGACAATTATAATTATAATTTATTTTTATAAATTATAAATATATTAATTGCTACTAATAAAAAAAATAAAAACATTAAATAATGAAATCGACCATCATTTATTATTATTTTTATCAAGTATTTAATATTTCCATTTTTTAAACTATTTTAAATATTTTAAAAATAAAATAAAAAATATTTAAAATATGTATTCAGAATAATGGGCTTGACCAAAAAGGAAACCTGTACTCATGATCACTGACTGGGAACACTTTTACGAGAGGCACAACACAGTGGCGTGAATGTCCACCATTCTCACGCGTAGGAAAAAAAATTAAAAAAATATTATTACTAAAATGAAAAGTTGAATGGTAGGATTTGATATAATTAGATCACAGAACCGCGTGAAGGGACAAGAAATTACTGCTGAAATGCAAACACAATTATATTTTTGCTTAATAACTAAGCTCTTTCATTTCATGAATCTCGGCCATTAAGTGCGATCCATATATCTCTAGTAATTTGGCCACTCATAACCTTTGCGAAAAAAAGAGCAAAAGAAAATGGAGAGACCTTCTTCGTCTCTCTCTTCTTCTTCCTCATCTCATTCTAAACCTCCAAAAAAGTATGATTTGTTCTTGAGTTCCCTTGGCAAAGACACTCGCAACAACTTCACATCGTGCCTCCTCAATAAGTTGAAGGAAAAGGGAATTCATCATGTCTTCATAGACTATGAACTCAAAAGAGGAGAAGATATTTCCGAACTGCCTAAAAAAATAGAAGAGTCAAGTTGTTCAATTATCGTTCTCGTTCAATTATCGTTCTCTCAAAAAATTATGCTAATTCAACATGGTGCTTGAGAGAACTTGTCAAGATTCTTGATTGCAGGAACACCATGGAGCATTTTGTTTTACCCATTTTTTTCTCGTGGAACCAACTCATGTGCGACACAAGACTGGAGCGTTTGGAGAAGCATTTAATGAACTCAAAGAAAAGAAGGAAAAGGAGAAAGCACAAATGACAGAAATTGAAAGAGAAAACATCGAGAAAGAGCTGAAAAGATGGGAAGATGCGTTAACACAAAGTAGGCGGAATTTCTGGATTCCCTTTGACGGTAAAGAATCTCTTCTTTCTTTTTCTTTCTTAGGTTTTTTTATAAAAATAACTCTTCGTTTCTTTTTTTTTTTAATTGAATTTTTCAATAAATCTTAGAGATCTTGATTTACTCTAATTTTTACACGGATATTTGTGAATCTCTAAACTAAATTTTGTTTCTGCCTAGCTTTAACTAAAACTAAAAATGCATAAATGCTAGATCTGGTTGTATTAATTCTTTTTTTTGTTTTTTTCTTCTAGATCTGGATGGCATTTGAGTGAAAGTTAAGAGAATAATATTAAAATATTCACTTTCTCGATTATAACCTATTATTTTTATTTTGGTTTTTGTTTTAAATAGATATATGTTGATAAATTTACTTTACCTCATGTTTTGTATTGTGACACCCCATTCCAAAATATATCGGAATTTTCCCTTCGTTGACCGAGATTGATCGGGTTTGACCGCCATTGATCGAGAAGGGACAAATTTTGACTTTTTGTTCCGGATAAAATTTTTGCATTGATGGAGGCACCATTGCGAAGTACGTGTCTCGCTGAGTTTGTAGACTAGTAGCATGTCGAAATCGGAGCTACCATTTGAAAGTTATGAGTAAGACAAGTTGCGGTCCAAATTGTCCGAGGGTGCTAAGTTTGACTTTTTATTTTTGTAGAATTTTATTCTGATTCTTGTATGATTGTAAAGTACTCGTCGATATGAGTCCATAGACTAGCGGTACGCTTAATTTGGACAATTGATTGAAAAGTTATAGACTAGCAAAGTTTTTCGAATACCATATTATTTTATTATTATTTTAAACGTGCATAAAACACGTGCACAGTGTGTGCCACATCTTCGTTTGAACCCCTTCCGGCGATTTTTCTCCCATATGCACCTGACCACCCTCACCACCCCTCCATTTCTGGTCGGCTAGCCAAAAATCATGGCCAATTGGCCACCCATGCACCTGGATCGGAGCTTTTTCCATCGACGGCACTGATCATGTTTTTAGTTGATTTCTCCCAAATCAGCCACCCATTTTTGACACCGCCAGTCCTATTGAAACTCCCATCCTCTAATCTGCATCCCCACCAAATTTCACGGCCATTGGCCACCGGACATGTCACTAGTGGTGGGCTTTCCTGTGAGGCATGGTGGCTTATCGGAAAACACCATTTCGGTGAGTTCCTAGTGATCTCACCTACCCTTGCCCACTAATTCGACCTCCTTGAATCAAAATCCTAGGTCGGTTTCCTCCAATTTGCGACGGTTTCGAAGATTCAATGACATTAAGTCCGAGAGATTTTCGACGAGATTCCGGCCACCATAGGTCCGATCTCTGGAAGATGAGACTCGATTCTTAATCCCCGCGTTGTAAGCTTCGTATATTATTTGCGAATTTTGAATACCGTTTGTGTTAGCTTCCCCAGGTATCGTGTATTATATATCCAAATAAAATATTAATTTATTTGATCTTGTGTAATATTGATATTTTAGGAGCACGTGTGAGTCATAGAACTGATCCTGTGGAGTATCTTGATTGATATGCATGCTCGAGGTGAGTGATCCACCTTCAAATTTATTTTCGAATGTTAAATTAAGAATATTTTGTGTTAGTTGAATATTTGAAAATTATATTTTACATGTTAAATAATTAGTAAATTTCTATTTGAAATTTTAATGCTAGATTTGGGATAGAATAAATACATGTGCATATGAAATATATTTTGATTTTTTTGTGAAAATTCAAATTTAATTTTTTTATTAAATTACTATTGAGAAAATTTGGGATTTTTTATGCATAATAAATCTGTTACATGATTTTAAGAATATATAAATTTCATGGGATTTGGAATATTATTTTTGAGCAGATTGATTTCACGGATTTTGAGAAAATTAAATATATTATGCATTGAGGTGAATTTTGAAAATTATTTTATGGTATTGGAAAATATTGGATATATATACATATACCGTTGAATTTGAGGCGATGGGTTAATTGATGAAATGGAATTGATGGGTGCTAACCCTTGTTTTATAAATAAAGTTGGAAATTGGTGTGTGTGTGTGTGTATATATATATATATATTTGGTTTTTAAAACGCATTACGCAATATCGGTGTTCTATGGTTATGGATGTGATTAGCATGTGGATGGAGTATGATGAGGGCGTAGGTTTATGCTCTCCTGTAGTTGCCATCGGACCTAGAGTAGGCAAGTTTGATGACGGCCATAGCCACCCCCCTCCATGGTCGAGATTGAGATTTATAGCATCGACGCTGCTGAGACACCAGGGCAATCTGGATGCAAGCTTCTCTCTTTAACCTTCCTGTCAGGAGGTATTTTAACACGCTAGGCATCGTCGGGCATCACTAGTATATAATGTGTGCATCAAGTTATTTTTTCGATCTGGTTTTCAAAATGTAATATTTTCAAATTTTATTTGAAATTAAAAGTATTTAATTGTGATTTTTATTATTTATTTAAATTGGTGTCTCTCATTATTTTATTAATTTGTCGGATAAATATTATAAATTAATTATTGGAATTAATTTTGCTTTACGTTAAATCTCTTCTTTATTAAAAGAATTTATTGTATATTAATTGCATTTTATTTATTAATATTTCTTGATTATTTCATTAATTTGAATTTTGTTTATTTAATTTGATTGTGCTAGATCCTTCTAATATGAATTCTATCATTTATCTCATGGTATTCTATTATAACTTCAACTAATTGTTATTAAATTAGTCTTAAGGTAAAATTTAAATTCTCACTATTGTATTTATTTATTTATGGATTAATTTTTTGGGTGTACAATTACAGGGTTTTGTGAAAATGTTTTAAAAGGGGAACCTTTCTAACTAAGTGAATTGTGAGAATTTTGAGTGTAAATGTTATTTTCTAATATTATTATTTATCATTATTATTATTATTATTATGATTTAGTAGACCGAGATAATTAGCATCTCATATTTTTTTAAATTTCGTTCCCTTAGTCTCAGGTTGTAGACATTAGTCGACTAGGGGTGAGCTCGACTACTTGTTCATTTCTGATAGTCCAAGAAGTCTTCATTTCTTCTTTTCCTATCCTGTAATATTTCTTTCTACTTCATGTTGTATTAACTATCACACCTAGAATTTTGTAAATGCTCTATATACTATGTTGCATGTATTTATTTAATTATACATTGTTCCCTGTTATTTATTTATTTAGAGTGCTACAAAGTTGTGATATCAAAATGCAGTAATGTGCAATAATGTGCAAGGGAAAGAAATATAAACTATATATTTTCTGATGACCAAATCAAGAGAATGTAAACCGATTCAGTTTAGGTATTGCTAATAATGGTCCAAAACAACTTCATGAACATCTTTTTTAGTACAATATGTGTTACTTCCTCTTAACTAACAACAGTTTGGTTTCAATTCCACATTATAAACAAAGCCAAAGTATGTATAAGAAGCATGGCTGCGAAGAAATCACTACTAGGATAGATTGCATCTAATATTTTTGAATACTAAATTAATTTTTTCATGGTAGTGAAGCTAGTTTGGAACAAATTCTCACATAGATCATCCATAAAAAATAATGATCAAAATAAATTCATAAAATAGATTCACAACCAATTTAGTTTGTAAAAACTAAACATGATATTAGACAACATGGTTTGGTTTCTTTAACCGAACCATAAAAAAATTTACAAAAAAGTAACAAAAAAAATTTAAAAAAAATTTGTAAAAGCCGACGCTAACAACTTTTGTTAGCATCTGCTTTCATTTTTGTTAGCATCGGCTTTAAACCTTTTGTAAATTTTAAAAAAAATTTGATTATTTTTTTAATTCCTTTATAATTTTTTTTAGTTTTTTTAATATTTTTAAAAGTATTATTCAAAATATAAAATTCAAACTTAACAAAAAAACATTGAAAGCCAATTGAAAATTACAAAATTGAAAGATAACAAAAAATTTAAGAGGCCAAAGCCAACGCTTTTACATTGTAAAAGGCTTTTGTAAATTTTTTTTTGCTATTTTCATTTTTTAATTCTTTTGTAATTTTTTAAAATTTTTTTGGTACTTTTACAAGTATTATTTAAGATTACAAAATTTAAACTTAACCCAAAAAAAAATAATTGGGAGACAATTGAAAATTACAAAATTAAAAGTTTAAAAAAAAAAAAGGAGCCGATTGGAAATTACGCAATTGAAAATTAACAAAAACAAAAAATTAGTGGGCCAAAGCCGGCTTTAAATTTTTTTATGTAATTTTTTGAAAAAAAATTTGGTATGGTATTTTTTTGAGTAATTCTTTTGTAATTTTTTTTCTAATTTTTGAGTAACTTTTTTCTTCTTCTTTCTTTTTTTTTTTGGTAAGTTTGAGTTTGGTACAGGGGACTAGAACAGCTTGCATGCCAGCTAGAGATGGTGGTGAAGCAGAGGAAAAAAACACTATAAGCGAAGAGGAAGATGCGAATGAGAATCAAAAGAGAATAGGAGAAGAGGAGAAGAGGAGTGGTGCAAATGGGTATCAAAGGAGAAGAAGGGTGGTGTGAATGGGTATTAGAGGAGAAGAGGAGAAGAGGCTCGGTGCGAATGGTAATTTTTTGCACGTGAGCTTCCTTACAATCTGAACCGTCCGAATAAAATCCAATAATCCAACTTTTTGGCATGTTTTTGGTCTGCACTTTCTATGGTTAGGCCCGACCTGACCATATAGAAAGACTCTATATCTATACTAAAAATGCCAATAAATGGTTAAATGGCATGTGCGTAATTTTTTCAATTTTTATTTACTTTTTTTAAGTATATGCTATTATTATTTTTTACTTGTTTTCCAATTAATTAGTGTTTTTTTTTTTTTTTACTAACACACTAATTAACTAGTGTTGATTTTACAAATTTGTTTTTTACATTTGTTATTTTAAATGGATATAATATAGTTTTTAATGTAATTTTATTTTTCTTACTCTCCAGTTAATTAGTATTGATTTTATTATCCTTTATATTTGTGGCTCTCAATTGATGCAATATGGTTTTTAGGTTTTTTTACTATTTTTTATCTCCTTTTTAATTAATTTATGCTAATTTTATAAATTTACTTTCTACATTTGTCCTTCTAAATGGATATGATATGATTTTTAAATGATTTTATTTTGCTTACTCTCTAATTAATTAATATTGGTTTTACATATCTATGTTTTATATTTATGACCGTCAAATGGATGCAATATGGTTTTTAAAACTTTGTTAGTGCTACCAATCTTTCTCATCTTTCCAATATTTCTTCTTTTTTCTGGCTCCATTTTAATTTTTCAATTAAAATACTTTTTAGATTGTATTTAATTTCATATGTTTAAGTAGTGTCTAGACTAAGAGGTGAGATTAGGAAGATTTAATAATAAAGTTTAAAGATAGTCATGCCTTTTGTATTTCTTTGCTCCATTTTCATAATTTAGTTTGGAATACTTTTTATATTGTATTTCGTTTTATATGTTTAAGTAGTATATAGATTAAAAGGTAGGATTAAACAGATTTATTAATAAAATCTAAAGAATGTTTAGGATAGGCATACCTTTTGTATGAATTTTTCTTCAAACTAAGAATACTAAAGAATTCTTTTACATCATTTAATTAATATTTTTAATAATATTTTAACATGATTATTGACTTAATATTTTTAATAATATTTTAACATGATTATTGACTTAATATTTTTAATAATAATTTAATGTGATTATTGACTTAGGTGTATGTGCAAACCACATTGGACACACCTAGTGTGAGAGTCCATTTTTGCTTATTCCAAAGTAGATCCGTGACACCACACACATGTTAATGTCTTACCCTTTTGCAAAAGAGATATTAAATCACCAAATTTTTGTGAATAACAATTTTGCACGTCAACATCGATCTTTGGCTACCAAGTCTTGGGGTCCAACTTACATAGCAAAAAAACTCAGCGTTTTATTTCTCATTTATCATATTTTTTAAGGAAACCTTCCCAAAGATAGATAATCGTTGTCGTATATTTTGCTTGTGGATCCTCCAGCTTTAACAATAATCTTGTAATAGTTCAAAGAAATAAAAGAAATATGTGCACCAATTGAATCAAACTTCTCTGTATTGATTATTGGAGAACAAAAATAATCTATAGAGGTCCGATGGTCTTAATGATTAAAGTACTTTTAAAATTAAAATTTCAACTAAGAACAACTACTAATGATAGACTAATTGAAAGAAAATTATAAAAAAAAGAATAAACTAGATAGTCTAGTGTATAGTTGTATGTAGAGACATATGTGGAGATCCCTCACAAAGCCAATAAAGCTCCTATTTATATATGTAGAGAACTTTGATTTGCTTCACACATTTCTGATATGGGATTTTTTCCAAAACTCCAAATTCAAAATCTTAATTTATATATGTGCAAGTCCTGTCTCTTTGCTACCTCCAATCAATGTGGGATTAAAGCTTCTTAATTAATCTCCCAATAATAATACTTTGATTAATTAAAATATTAATTTAGAAAATTAATATTATGGTCTAAACATTCCCCCTTGGTTTTTGATTTTGTAGTAAAATGAAAAAAATTGCAAAGCAATATTGAACTAGCTCTTGGCCTCGATCTTTTAACTTTAATGCATGCCGACCACATCGTCTTGCCAAAAATCATCTATACCATTTTGCTATTTAATTGCATGACCATGTTTCCTAGCATAAGAATCCCACGCAGCATCCCCATACCAATTCCTTTGCTCATGTCATGTGCTAAATTACTATGCTCAAGATTTCATTAAACAAGAAAGCTCCATATTGCTTCTAAAATTGTTAAACCCATGCTCTCCAATTTTGGTAGTCAATCTTGCATATCATGAGCAACCAAAACAGCACCTTAGCCATACAAACCAAAAACAAAATCCATCCAAATTCCATACAATCTTTTCCAAAAGTTTCCAGGTCTTGTAACACCCCGCCCCAAATCGCACCGGAATTCGTGCACGTTGACCGAGGTTGACCGTTGACCGTTGACTGAAGGGGTCAAAAGTTGACTTTTTGACTCGGTGGGAATTTTGAGTTGACCAGGGTACCGTGGCGCAGTGCACGATGCCACGAGTTCGTAGACTGGTAGCACGTCGAAAACGGAGCTACGGTTTGAAAGTTATGGGCAAAACAAGTTGCGGTCCAAACTGTCCAGGGGTGCCGGAGTTGACTTTTTGTTTATGGGGGATTGAGCTTTGACTCGTGCATGGTTGTGAAGTGCTCGTCAATACGAGTTCACAGACTAGCGGCACGCTCAAAACGTTATGGACGTTTGAAGTTTACCGGATACCGTATTATTTTAATGTTTTTGGGTCTGTGAACAGTGAAATGCCACGTGTCAGCTTCTGATTGGTCCACGTGGCATGAACAGTGTCACATAGGGGTTTTTATTTGATAAAATTCCCGGGGAAGAGACAGAAAGAGAGAGAGGAGAGAGAAAGAGAGAGACAGAGGACCGCCGGCCACCGGAATTTTTCCACTGTTCCGGCCGATCTACAGTACACGCGCCGGCCAGCAACGTTGCCCTCCTCATTTCCGGCAAAACCTCCAAGTTTCACGGCGAACGGCCGCGGGACGCGCCCGGATCGGACCTCCGAAGATCGGCGGTGACTTTTTCCCCTCCACCGTCGGCCACCGCGAATCGACCCTTTTCCGGCCATTTTCCGGCCACACACGCCAACTAGCCTTGATGCTCTCCTCAAGTCCGGCCGACCCACCAAAAATCATGGCCATCGGACCACCGACGCGCCGGGATTGGAGTGTTTTCCGGCGAGGGGCCTGAAATCTTCAAACCGAGATTTCTCCGCCGTCCGACCTCCGTTTTGCTCACCGCTGGTCCCGTTGGGTTGCTCTCCTCAAGATCTACAAGTCTGCAAAATTTCACGACCAACGCCCACCGCACGCGCCGCCGCCGGCGACGGTTGCCGGTGACCGCGGCGGCTCGCCGGAAAGTACTGTTCCGGCGAGTACCCGAAATTCCGGCCAGCTCCAGTCCGCAGTGTTCGACCTCCTGAACCCGAATCCGGCTTCCATTTCCGCCAATTCACGACGGTTTGGGAGAATTGCAGAGCCGAAACTCGAAAAGCTTTCCGGCGAGATTCCGACCCCGTCGGGTCCGATCACCGGAAAGTAAGACCGAATCCGTGATCCTCATCACGTGAGCTTTGATTCGGTATATAACTCGTAACCCTTTAGATGTCGTCGGGTATCCATTTGGGAATTACCCGAATAAAATATTAATATTTTTGGTTTGTGCACTGTGGTTGTTTAGGTGCACGCGGGAATAGTGGAGTTGATCCCGAGGAGGATCTTAGTTGATTTGCACGCTCCAGGTGAGTGACCCATCTTCAAAAATTATTTTGGACAATTAATTATATTTAATTGGTATTTAATTTAGTATTTAAATTATGCTCATGTGGTGTGGTTTAATTATGGTTTTAATGCGGTTTAATTTAATTTATTTGTTATGCATGAGCAAGGTATGTTTCGGTATTAATTTTACGTGGTTTCAAATGTGATTTCTCGGGCATAATTGGGTTAAATATTTTATGAAAATATTTAGTTAAATTTTATAAATTATGCCCGCGGTATTTTTACGGTTGCATCTCGTACTTCGAGAAAGTTGTGATTTGTTGGTTATCAATGTTTCGTACCGGGTTATTAAATTAAAATATGTGGGATGGTGTTTTGTGAAAATATGGTATACTTCCCACGGTGGTTTTTGGAAAAACGGTACGGTTGGTTGTTATTGTTTATTTTTAGACGCACTTATACAGTATTGGTGTTCTGGTGTATGGTGTATGGACACATGGTTTAGCACGCGGTTATTATGTGGTTTAGCAAGTTGCCATTGGACCGTGGGCAAGCAAGTTGTTATTGGCCACAGCCGCCCCCCTCCTTGGCCGGGTGATGGTTTTTTTAGCAGTCGGTACTGTCGGGACGCCGAAGTGACCGCTGCAGGTTTCTCTCTTTAACCCCCCGCCAGTCGGTGCTCGGGAAGCTGGGTATCGGAGGGCATCACCGGTATATGGTGTGGTGCGTCGGTATAAATTGCAAGTAATGGTTTATGCAAATAATGGTTTAAACCCCAAAGGTGTTCAAAATTTATTTACTATAATTTATTATATTTTTATTATATATTTGGGGTATGTCTTTATTTACTTATTGTTTATCAAATGGTTTATCCCTTGGTTTTCGGGAGGTATGCACATTGGGTTTTGCGAAAAGGTTTTAAAAAGGGAACATTTCAAACGGAGCGATTGGTGAGAGTTTTGAGGGAAATTATTATTTTCCAACAGTAATTATTATTTATTTATTAATTGCTATTATTATTATTTTTATTATCGCAAAAAAGGTGTTCAGTAGTTCGGGTTACTCATGGAGATGATTAGCATCTCACACTCTTAAATTCCGTTCCCTTAGGTGCAAGTGGTGGTAGGCGTTCTTCCGGAGCGAACCAAGTTTCCGCTGCTGTTGTGTTTCGAGAAGTTTCTTTGTACTCTTTCATTTCAGTGTATTATTTCTTTTCAGCCTTGTTGTATTTCTGTTGTTTAGCACTTCTTAAAGCTCTGTATACTATTGGGATATTTCTGTTTTATTTATGCACTGGACTGTTGTTGCTTTTGAGAAGTGCTGGAATTTGTGGAATCAGTTTGTAGTTTGTGGGAGGAATAAGGGGATGTTTTTAGAAGTGCGTTTTCAGTGCAGGTAATTTGTGGTAAGTAAATCCCTTAGGGGAGGCTCTGTCGGATTTTCCGTTGGAGGGTCCGGTAGGGTTTCCCTGGGATCGGGGCTGTCTAGGGTTCCGGGGAAGGAGTTCTGGACGGGTCCTGACAGGTCTAATAATGAATATCTTTACTGAAAAGTGAAGAATCAAAATATAATCTCATCCAATGCCCACCCATGATATTCTCCAAATAATTACACATTCAATTGGGAAATCAGCTTCCACACTTCCAATTCATTAGTTCGGCCGATCAAGGATTGCCAAAATTTCCAAGTTAAATTTTCCAAGAGGAAATTATCTATACATGAAAATTTGATAGTTTATTCTTTCCATAATGAATATGACCATATTTGAGATTGAATTTGGACTTCCTCCAATCAATCTTCTCCACCTTGCATATATCACGTAAAAACCAAGCAAAACATTGATACCCATTCAATGGCCACCTCAATTAATCCCTCTAACAAAGAATATATTGAAGAGATTATATGAGATTAAAAACATTTGACATTCCACACTGCAATTCCCTCTCAGCACCAAGATTCTAGGCCAAAATAAATATACATCTATGACAGATAATGCTTTCCCATTTCAAAGGCAAAAAAATACCTTTTAATGAGCTCTTATGAAGCTTCCCATTCAAATCTTTTAAAGAGAATATTCCATGCATTCAATAGCATCAACGTTCTTTCCAAAATTTGAGAAACAAATATATATGAATATTATATACCACCGATACACGGTTTATTATCTCCAAGCCGAGCCATGATTAATGTAGATATGACTTTCAAATTATAGCTAGCCATGCAATCTCAAAATAAGTGAATTGATGGCCATTCGACTTTCCAATCATGAACATAGCTCATGCATCTATTAGCCACATTTTGCCTTGTTTTGCCAACCATGATATTACATTCCAAATTTATACAAAAAATCCTTCCAAGCCAAGATTGATATGACACGTGCAATAACCAAATTCATCCTCCAGGCGTGTACTGATTGCCTTATGGATCCCACCGAATATCAAATAACCATACTAGAAACAATTCCATCTTATTAACCCCGAAAATTTTACTTTCACAAAAGCTTCCATCTCAAGCCTCCAAATTAAAGGGATTTCTCAAACCTTTTCCAAATTTCATTACACTGCATATATATCTTATGAAGATAAAACAACCCTAGACATATACATGAAATATATAGAATTCCCATCTTTATAGCCAAGGCCGTTCCTCTCTCTAATCCTCCGTCAAGCATAAGTTCCGTAGATTATATCTAGAAACCTCTCACCCACCAAACTTTGCTCCATGCTGCCTCTATGCATGCACATTTCATATCGTGCAAGATCATGGCTCCATAGGTAAAGCTTGATGTTTATTCATCATTACAATCTATGCATGCTAATTACACACGCACCCATGCTGCACTTGTTTCATTCATTTATTTATTTATTTTTATCTCTTGTTGATAACTGGGATCACTGCTACACTTTGATAATCCTGACTTATTGCCCGTAAAAAATCTATCATAAAATTCATTGTATGTACCATTACCCAAAAGCCAATAAGCTTCTCCACCTCTTCTTAATGGCAGCCAATACAACCCCAGCTATTGCTTAGGCATGGAAACAGCCTTCCAAACAACGAATTTCTTCTTCCTCCAAACGATGCTGGAAAGGAAATAAACCGTCCATAGACAGGTAAGCCCATCTTCTCTTGCTCCAAGCTTTCAATCATGACCAAGCATTAACCTTTTACTGTTTAAATCCATGTAAAGCATGATGGCACTCCCAAATATTTTTTTTTAAAGATTCTCACGCCGCTACAACTCCCAAAGCAGCTTGAAGCCAACTGCCTTTTCCTTTTGCAACCGCGCCGACAGCGGAATCGCATCGCGGATCGTACTGTTAGGTCCTCCATCATTTCGGCCTCTGTGTCATTGATTCTTTTGAATGCGTGAAACTGAATAGTGTCCTAACTTCAGACCGAATAATATCTGTATATATGACTAACTGCACGAAGGTTTCATGGTTTTCTTTCTCTTACCGGTTACAACCTCCACATATAGACCTAGACAATTGTAAAGCTTTTGCTATCCAGAAAGTCGTTCTTGGCCTCATCTTTTTTTTTTTTTTTTTTTTTTTTTTAAAAATCTCCAGCATCTGGTAATAACTTTCCCTTGAGCTTATGTAACGCTTCACTTTGCATATCTGGCATAAAAAGAAAAAACCACTTGTCTACTTTCTAGCCACTCAAACATGCTCCCAATATATACAAAGCATCAAGGCATTAAAACTTATATATATATATATATCTCAAAACATCTCATGCCCTTTTTAAAAATATATATATATATATATATTTTTTATATATGCATATATTTGTAAAGCATGAATGCAGTCCTTTTATATATATATATATATATAAATGTAGCATCAAAACATGCCGGTAGCCTTCCTAATTTTCAACCCATGGCTTGTTTAAACCTCATTCAAGCCGTTGATTTTTTTGTTTAGATAATCAGCTCAATTTTTAAACATGAGGACACAGCTTTACCAAAGCCGCGACACAAAAAATAATGAAGCTCACGATTCATCTTCACAGCCAAAGGTACTAATGGCCTTAATTTACCATACTAAATATATATATATATATATTTTTTTTTCTGAAGTATTTTTTTTTATATATGGCAGGCCACCAATAAAGACAAATTGTCATATGCGAAGCAGCTTGAGAATGCTATCAATCACACCAAAAATGCTATTGACAACCGGATTTTGATTGAGAGGAACCAACTCTACCAGGAATTTAGCCTTGGCCCTCAATTCAAAGACAAAATATTTTGTGAAGTTGAAGTTGTATTCCGAACTCGCTCGGATAAAGTTCTACCATTCTCCTCATCATAATTGGATTGGGCTAAGCAGGAATATTCTAAACCTTTCAAGTCATGGCCAGTCACATATTCAGAGTGGATTACTTGGGTGGATCATCTAGACCTCTATTACGATGGTACTTGAAAAAAATCTGGAATTTATGCTGCAATACGTCTATCCTATCTTGACATCCTATGTGACAAAGGCCTAATTGCAGTTGCACTTTGTTTTTGGTGTTCCGTTTCCAATGCTTTTTATTTCAGGTTTGGGATGATGACACCGACCTTGATGGATCTAGTTGTTCTCCTCGGCCTTAGACCTCATGGCAAACTTTTGTCCATTACTGCTCTATCTTGAGATAGTATGCTGCAATATGAAGAAGCCAACTTTCCAAATCATGAATCTTTCTACAACCACTTCTTGAAGAACATCCAAGGCAAAGACAAACCACCCTCAGATCAAGAACACCTTTCTTTTCTTCTATTGTGGTTGTGCAGGAACATCTTTTGCGTGCCTTCAATGCAGGTGACGAAAGGGTACATTCACATTGCTGAAGCTCTTGCTGTTGATTCACCTATGCATTTGTGCCGCTTGTTCTTAGTCACCTGTATCGTGGAATCAATAATGTCGTCGCTGCTAACATGGACCCGCACCATGCTGGTCTTCTATGGATATTATAGCTTTGGCTCCCCGCTTACTTTATTGAGAAGGGGCCGTCTCTGTCCATAAGCCAACCCAATACTCTCCTAGGCCATCAAAACTTACAAAATGGTTTGCAGGGACATTCAACCAAAGATTGCTTTGACTTCTTCTACTCCACAGACCACCGGATTCTGGAAACTTTTTCTATGCTAACCAGATATCCTTTTCTTCCCTCTTAGTTGAGTATTACACTTAATCCTTACCAGGGCATAGAGAAAAATCCTCCATTAATGAAGACTTTGAAGATTATTTGGTCCAACATGGTGATCAATCGAGATTTTCCTTTCGACCAAAAATTCAAATCTAATCAGTGCGATGTAGAAGTCTACTGTCCAAACCTCATGGCTTGACAATTTGGTCTTTCCTAAGCTACTCCTATACCATGGGTATCTTCCCATGAGAATTCAGGAAATGCAATACTACCTTCAAGCAATCCAATTATTCTTTCAAGTACAGTGTCTTCTTGTCTAATCCAAATACCACTTGGAACTTCAATGATTGGTGGACCAAGATTGTCCATTCTATGTTCAGGTGCCCTGTTGAGGATGTTGCCATCCATGTCTTTCCAAACACGATGCCAGTACCAAGGCTGTTGATGGTCATTCCACACAGATAGTGGATTCATTTTTGCCTCCACATTCCAACCAATCTCTAGACATTAGTAAGTTTTATGCAAAAAACAACCTTCAACAAATGTGGTTTTGCTTGAACTAACTGTTTTACTTTTGTAGGTTGTTCATCTGACATTTAACTTTTATCTCCTTTGTTTGTCGATGAAACCACCTCCAAAAAATGAAAAAAAAAAAAAGGGGGACAAACCTGTAACCCCGAATCAGGTATAACTTAGCACTGTAAATGTGGTTTTAGTTTTATTATATTAAAATTAACTTTTCCAATAAATGGAAAGAAAAAAAAAAACCATATCGGGCATGCAAAGATAAAAAGGCTATCGTCCCATCTTCTCATGGTGATCAATCTCCAACAAATGACATGCATAGTGATATTATTAATATGAAGGCATACCACCTTTGGCCTTTTCTTTCCACTATTCATGCATGTCAACTCATTAAATTTCTTTTTACCATGACAGAATGGCCAAACTTTGGATAAACGATCTCTTTCTCCTTTGGCCGAATCTTCTATTTTTCCTCCAGCCTCGTTTGCCGTTCCCAAACCGTCCTCCATCACAACAAAAAACAAATCCAAGGTATATATATATTTTACACTTCAAGTTACCTTAAATGTTGAAATAATTTCTTTATCTATTATTTTATTTGTAGGAATCTTTCATTTTTCTGGCTGAATTTGACCTTGAAGAGAATACTTTCCTTGATGTTGATGACCTTCTTGGACCAGTCTTGCCTACTCCAACCGTAGAAACTCCAGTTGTCACTCAGACAAAAGCAGACGATTCTAAAGTTGAAAAAGTCTAAAAAGCTTTTGACTATATTGTTAGCTTTTTCAAAGGAGGTTTTGAGGCCTTAACTAAAGATGAAGCACGAGCAAAACTAGACAAGTCATTCGGCATCATCTGAGATCCATACCTCTTTTCATCAGCATGTGGATTCCTTTTTTTTCTGCATAGTGGGATATTGACTAGCCCAAAAAACTTTCCACTTCTTTTTCTAACCTCCAAGCTAATTTTGCTTCCTTGCATGCTGACCATTCTACAAAAAAGCAAGAAGCCAATGCTCTAGCTATTGAAATCGAGGAGTTGGAAGAAAAGCTATCCACTGCTCTAGTATTTTTTATTTTTTTTATTTTTTCTCTAGATATTTTTTTATTTGTTTTGTTAGACCAGTCCACTAAATTGTATGGCTCCTTAATAAATTTATTCTTAGCCATTTGTCGGCCAAGCAATTGTATCTTCTCCAATTTATTAAGTCTTGTTTGATATTGGCAATGAAATTTATCCTATGCCTAAGTTTTTCAAACCCAGCTTATAACAATTATATTTTACAAGCGACCAACATTGGCCAAGCCAACTAGTTGGGTAATAATCGCCGTGAAAATTTCAGTCTTAAACTTTATTAATGCCAAATGATATAATGAGTACAAGACTTAATCTCTTGTTTACTACGCTTAACTAGTTTCTTTTGCCTTTATTGTTTCATGTGCTTCCCAACTAGTTGGGTAAAATTCTTTAAGAAGTGGTCGTTGATCGGGTTGGAATGCTTTGCACCATCAATGTCTTGAAATTGATACGCTCCCTTCCCTAATATTTTGGTGATAGTGAAAGGTTCTTCCCAAGTAGGAGACCATTTGCCATATTTTGGATCTTTGGAACCAATTGTTAGAATTGCTTTCCACACTAAGTCCCCTTCACCGAAGTCCTTGAATCACACTCTCTTATTATATGCCCTTGCCATAGCTTTCTTCTGTATTTGGAGACGAGCCAATGCAGCCAATCTCACTCTGTCCAATTATTCTATCTCTTGTATCATGGCTTGACTGTATTCGATCGGAGTAAGATTGTGTTACTGGACAATTCGTAAAGATCTCATAATTATTTCTATTGGTAGAATAGCATCGTGCCAATACGTTAGTGTGAAAGGTGTGGTTCCAATACCAGAACTCTTTGATGTCTGATAAGCCCACAAAGTTTCAGATAGTAAGTTGTGTTAATCCCTCAAATTTTCATCTACCATTTTTTCCAAGATGCCTGTCAGGACTTTATTTGTTGCCTCGGCCTAACTATTGGCCTGAGCAAAATATGTGGTTGGCGAATATTTCAACCGCTTCACCAGTGAATACCATTCTGCGATTGGCAGTAATAGTTTCTTTTATGCCAAACCTATGGATTATATCTTCTTTGATGAACTTGATCACATCAACTTGATTCACATTTTTCATCCGTAATGCCTCAACCCACTTACTGAAGTAGTCGATGGCGACGATGATGAACGTATGCTACTTGCTCGATGGAGGATACACCTTTCCAATCAAATCTATAGCCCTACCTCGAAACGGCCAAGGCTTTACTATCGGGTTCAATGGTATGGCCGGGATGTGTTGTATTGGACCATGACATTGAAAAGTCGTACACCCTTTGGCATAATTAATGCAATCGGACAGGATAGTCAACCAATAATAAATTTCTCTTCTTACCAACCACTTCATTTTTGTTCCTGCTTGGTGTGCACCGCAGATACCTTCATGCACCTCAGCCATTACTAACATTACTTCATGTTTACCTAAGCATTTCAAAAGTAAGTTATCCTGACCTTTCTTATATAACTACTTGTCAAATAAGACATATTAAACTGCTCTTAGGCGAGTCTTTCTATCATTCTTTCCATTGGGATTCTCCAAGTATTTTACCAATGGAAATCTCCAGTCATTTTCATCTATCTCTACACAAAAGATTTCTCCTGTCGTGAATCTTTCCTTCAACATTGAAAGATTCCTCTTCCGTATACTTATGACCTTCTCTGTCAACTCAGCCGGAATGTGTACTCCTGATGCTATCTGGGCTATTTCGTTGGCCTCAAAATTCAATTCCTTTGGAATATGTTGAAGGATTACATCGTCAAAACTTAGTATACATTGATGTGCCACCATGTAATATTCAGATAAAGCCAAGCTTGATAACTATATTCACCCGTCAAATGTTTGAGGGCCAACATTAAGTTGCCAATTATTTCAACTGTAGACACTCTCAGTTCCTTCAAAATTTCCAAGTCGATGATTAAAGCTTCATACTAGGCCTGATTATTTGAACATTTAAAGGCGAGTTGGAATAAAAATTATGTCTTTCGTCTTTTAGGGGATTCAATTACAATTCCCACCCTTGCTGAAGTTTGCATCCTTGATCTGTCAAAACTCAATTTCCAAGGTGTAAAAGAAATTGAAGCTATCTCTACTAAATCCATTTCACCATCCATCTCCAAACACGGATAATTGGCTAGAAAGTCTGCCAAAGCCTAAGCCAAAGCCTGTCCTTTCACTGCTTTTTGGGACACGTACTTAAATGTAAATTCTGACAATGATATTATACACTTTCCAATCCGCCCTCTGATAATGGATTGACAGCATATACTTGATTAAGTCAGTTTGAGAAATAATAAATACAACAGTCAATAACATGTAGTGTCGTGACTTTGTTGCTGCAAAATACAACGCCAAGCATAACTTCTCTATAGGAGAGTACTTCAGCTTATTTGGTATGAGAATTCTACTCAATTAATATACAGCCTACTTTTTTTTGAGTTCGTTATCTTGGGGCAGCAGGCAGCCAATAGAATTTTCTGCGGCCCAAATATAAAGTTTGAGCGTCTGATTTTTCTATGGAGGCATAATGATAGGTGGTTTTACCAGGTATTCTTTTATTCGATCAAATGCCTCATGGTGGTGACTTTCCCATTTAAATTCTTCTTCATTCTTCAATTTTAGTAACTCTGAAAAAGGTTGAATTTTCCCAGATGTGTTAGAGATGAATCTTCTAAGGAAGTTGATATTCCCAATAAGACTTTGCAGCTCCTTTTTATTTCGCGGCAGTTTGGCTTCAAAAATTGTTCGAGCTATATTTTTGTCAACCTCAATGCCCCTTTTATTAGGACCCATCCAAGATTCCTCACCAGAACCCTAGATAAGCCCTGATCCCAAGGATACCTACCTAACCCTCCAATGGAAAATCCGGCAGAACCTCCCCTAAGGGTTGGACTTACCACAAATTTCCTGCGCTGAAAACACACTTCTATATACACCATCCTATTCCTCCCACCTTATTATAATTTAATCCCATAAATTTGCAGCACTCAAATAAATAATAGGGAATCAGTGCATAATTAAATATATAAACGTCCAAAACAGTATACAGAGCTTTATCAAGATACAATTAAATTTGAAATTTAATACAACAAAGGATACAAGAAACAATACACGTACGGCTCCTTGAACTTCAGCAACGAACAAGACATCGAACTCACCTCCGGACGATCAACGTCTACTAACTTGAATCTAGGGGAACGGAATTTAAAAACATGAGATGCTAATCATCTCAGTGAGTGATCCTATCTATTATATAATTATAATAGTAATAATAATCATAGTACACTTGATTAATTAAAAATAAATAAATAAATAAATAGATAATAATTAATTGAAAATAATATTTCCCTCAAAATATTTACCATTCACTCCGTTGGAAAGGTTCTCCTTTTAAAATATTTTCACAAAACCTAATATTTGCACCCCAAAAATCAAGGATTAATTAATTAAATAAATTATAAATAAAATACATTAAATTAAAATTTTAGAATGTATAATAAGAAACAAGAATAATTTTAATAACAATTATTAAATTGTACACAAAATGTCATAAACAAAATAAGCAAAATCACAATAAAATTTACATTCAAAATAATCAAGGAAATATTAAATTAAATGGAATGCAATAATTTAAAATGCTAATAAAATACAAATATTAATTTAGAACTCAATATATATATACATTGAAAACATTTTTAAAGAAAATCCAATTATTAAATTTAGAATAAGATATCATTAGATAAAATAAATAAAATCATAAATAAACTTGGATTGAAGGAATTTAGCATAAAAAAAAATAAACTCAAAATATAAATTATAAAATTTATTAATTAAATCCATGGAATAATCAAAGAAAACTTTGATTTCAAAATATAGTGGGCGCATCAAATGTTTTTCAGAACATGGATTTCAAAATAAATATTTTGAAATTGCATTTAAATTAAGAATATATTTAATGTTGTTTCTACTATTTATTTCAAATGGAGGTTTTAATTTGATTTAATTTTTCCTTTGCTTAATTATTCAATAAATTGATTTATTTTAATTAATTAATTATTTCATGAATTGTTTTAATGTGAGTTTTATTAATATTTCGGTATTAATTGTTATGACATGCATTAATTATTTAGTAATTATTATAAGTTATTTTTATTTCAATTTATTTCATTATAAATTTGGATTCTTGAATTATCGTATTTTATTATAAAACTATTGACTAATTGTTTTCCTTGGTTTTTCGAGGCATAAAAATAGCGGGTTTTGTAAAATATTTTAAAAAGGGAACTTTTTCAACAGAGTGAATGGTGAGAGTTTAAAATATTATTTTCAATTTATTATCATTTATTTATTCTTGATTAACCAAGTATACTATGATTGTTATTATTACCATAATTGTGTATATAGATTGGGTCACTCACTGAGATGATTAGCATCTCATGTTTTTAAATTTTGTTCCCCTAGGTTCAGGTTAGTACATGTTGATCGTCCGAGGCGAGCCCGACGTCTTAGTTCATTGCCGAAAGTCCAAGAGAAGCTTTTCCTCCCTTTTTCCTCTCCATCTTGTATTGCTTCCTTATCTGTCATTGTATTAAAGTCATCTTTATTTGTATAATGCTCTGTATACAGATTGGTCAGATATTTGTTTAATTGCTTACTGATTCCCTGTTATTATTTTAGAGTGCTGTAAATTTGTGGAAACAAAGTGTAGTAAGGTGGGAGGAATAAGGTGGTGTTTATTGGAGTGTGTTTTATGTGCAGGGAATTTTGTGGTAAGTCCTACCCTTAGGGGAGATGCTGCCGGATTTTCCATTGGAATGTTCAATGGTGTTTCTCTGGGATCAGGGCTTGTCTAGGATTCCGGTGAGGAATTTTAGACGGGTCCTGACAGTTGCTATTAGAGCTCTAGGTTCTAGTATTCCTAAGGGACTGTGCATTGTTGTGCGTCCCATCCCCGTCTAATCTCTCGTTCTACCTATCTTGAAGCATTATTTCTCTTGTCTCGAGGCAAATTCGTTGCCCGAGTTTGAATAACTCTAATCTTCGAGGGTGCCAATTAGAATCACCTATCCTAATGGGGAATTCTTATGGCCTGGTCAATGGTCGAGGATTGTCGTTTCTTTATCGAAGGTCAAGTAATGGGGGCAAATCTAATTCTGTGAATCTTTTCGGGATCCGAAGTGGTCCTAGGTATGGATTGAGTAGTTATGCATCTTATGTTTATGGACTGCTACGATAAAGGAGTAAAGTTAAAGTGATTCAGCTTACCTGAAGTGGTGCTTCGTGGAGGAGTTAGGAGGCCTTTATCGTGGTTAACTTCTATCCTCGTTTGCAAGGAGCTATCGAAGAATGGTTGTCAAGGGTATTTAACCTATGTGGTTGATGCTCGAGTAGATGGTGAGTGTTAGAAGTGCTCATAGTGGGAAGCAATTCAAAGGCGTTTTCCCAACAAGTTGCCCGGATTACGACCGTAAAAAGGATATCGAATCATTATTGAATTGACTTTGGACATCAATCTATTTCAGTACCGCCATACCATATGACTCCATCAAAGTTAAAGGACTGAAAGGCTTAGCTGCAATATTTGGTGAATAAAGGTTTCACTAGATCAAGCTTATCATCGTGAATGGTATCCGTTTCGTTCATGGAGAAGAAGGAGGATTACCTAAGGGTGTGTATCGGCTACCAACGATTTAACAAGGTCACCACCCATAATCGATACTTGTTGTTGAGTATGGATGTGTGTCGATCAACCTTAAGGTGTCAAGATATTTTTCCAATCGATTATCAAAAACTAAATGCTTTTCAAAGTGATATTTGAAATTAAAGCTATTTTATTCATGGTTTTATTATTTATTTAAATCGATATTTTAGCATGAATTTCATTTACGTTGATTTTATTACTTATTTAAAGTTGTGAATTAAAATGTATTTTGACATGTTTTTATAATTTACCTTGATTATGAGACTATACATAAAATGTGTTTTTATCATTTATTCAATTAATGTTTTAAATGTGCATTTTACTATGACTTTATTGTTTAAATTGATTGGATGATTTAAAATGAATTTTATTATATTGTTACTCTTATTTTAAATACATGTTTCAAATGGATTTAAATATTTCTTTTATTATTTAATCGATTCATTTTACTTATTTTAAAATGATTATTAAAATGCATTTATCCATGTTTTTATTATTGTATCAATGTGGAATTTTAAAAATTGCCTATGCAAGTTAAGATATTTTAAACTAATTAAAATAACTATCTTATTATTTATTATTTCATTGATTTAATTAGTAAATTTTATAAATTATATTTTGATTTTTGATTTTTGAGGAAGTTGAAAATTTAATTTAGGTTGATAAATTGTATATTTTATGTTGATGGTATATTTGACAAATATATTTTATTATTTATTTATGTTAAGGTTTTTCTAAGAATGACTTAAGGTTTAAGTATCGCCAATTAAGAGTCCAAAGTAGGATATCGTTGAGTTCAAAAAGGAGATCCTAAAGGAAGCACATGATTCGATGTATGCGATACACTCCAAAGGTGTGAAAATGTATCAAACGCTCACTAAGTATTGTTGGTGGATTGGCACGATAAAGAAAGTTGCCGAATTGGAATCAAGGTACATAAGTTGTCGACAAATGGAAGCGGGAAGTAGAATGTTCAAGCGTAGTTATTTTTGTTTCATAGAAACTAAGAAGATTTTGATATTTCATTTTCTTGGAGATTAAAGGTTTTATTTTGCCAGTGATTTATAGAGCTAAGGTTATTAATATCCTTGGTGATAGCTTAACCTCATAAGGAATATGATTTTTGAGGTATAGTTAGAATATAAGAAAGCGTTGAATCTTTTCCTATGGTTGAGGATCTAGTAATTAGTTCATAGTATTGGTTGTGATATTAGAATTAAGTTAAAATTTTTTTATTGCTTAAGGTATGGATTCTTGGAGTCTGTTGAAATTGGAAGAATTTAGAGTGTCTCAAGAATGATATTGGGATGTTGAAAGGATTCAGACTTGACCTTATATATATTCCTTCTCCTTGGTAATGATAATCTCAAGGATTATACGAACTTCATAAGCGATTTAAGATCTTCCAATAGAATGAATATGAGAATTTTTGTGTTTTATGACTTTTGATGAAATTAATTGAAGGAAATATGGTTGTCGAGGTTAAAGTAATTGGATAATTGACGAGGAGTGAGGATCTTATAATTGTAAGTTTTAGGAGTGTAATCAAATGCAACAAGAATAATCTCAATCTTAAATTGGTGACATTGGTATTTGGTTTGGGAAAATTAAGGTTAAGTTCTAATCGTTCCTTTTAAATTGAAGGATGGAGTTACCCAAGGATTATGATTGCATTATCGACCACCATCTGGACAAGACAACTGGGTTGGCTGATGCACTAAGTAGGAAGTCTATAGGTTCATTGACTTATATGCAAACAGTACGACTTCCATTGATGGTTGAGTTGCGAGAGTTGGGTGCTAGTATTGATTCATATTTAATAGAAAATCTATGTTTTACCTCGAGGTTCTGGAAGGGATTAATGAAGGAACTAGGCATTAAGTTGAATTTGGGTACCGCCTCTTCACCCCATATTGATGGATTTTGAGAGGATTACTTAGATCATAGCAGACATCTGAGGTTATATGTGTTACAGTTCAAGGGAAAATTGGAATGAGTATCTCCGCATTAAGATGGATGTCTCCTTACGAGGCATTGTATTAGAAACAATATCGGACTCCATTATGTTGGAATGCGAAGGATGAAAGAAAACTTCTAGGTTCTGAGATTGTACGAGTGGAGCGCAAAAATTCATACTTTGGGAAAATATGCTAAGACCGTGCATTATGCAATGTCGTAAGAAGCTGGGATGAGTAATTGTTGTTGATAGGAGTCGTTATAATATTAGCTACAAAGCGAGCATTGAAATATCTTCATATGAGGCTCTATATGGAAGGCAGTGTCGAACCCCACTATATTGGAGTGAAGTAGGTGAAGAGAGGCACCATACGATGAACAACGTGAATTGGATGCAAGCACCTATGGATGACTATAAGGAAAAGGCCATCCGAGAGGGTTGAAATCTGCTCAAGATCAACCAATTAGTTTAGCCAACATGCATGTAAAGAGACCCTGAACTTGAAGTCCGAGATTGAGTTTCCTTGGAATTTTCTCTGTAGAAGAGATTCGTACGCTTTGGCTAACAAGAAAGCCAAGTTCTTGTTACATTGGTTCTACAGTATTATCGGAAGAATTGGTTTTGTGGCATGCAAGTTAGTATTTTCGGGAAAGCAAACATGGGTATGCAACGTAATTCACGTATTGTTGCTACAAAAGGACATCAAAGACCTGTCATGCATGGAGCGCCTAAGACAGATTTTTAAGTCATGAAGAATGCATATGGATCAATAAGACTATTTTCTCAAGTCAAAAGTCTCGTGGTGAATTAATCTAGTCGAGAAAACGACGTGGAAGCTCGAGGTACAAATCCACAACCAGTATTCTTATGCGTTTCTATGACGTATAAAATTTCGATGATGAAATTTTTGGAAGGGGGGAAGATTGTAACACCCCGTCCCAAAGTACATCGGAAATTTCTAAAATTTGACCAAGGTTGACCGGGTTTGACCGTCGTTGACTGAGAAAGGGTTAAATGTTGATTTTGCTCTTGATGGAATTTCACATTGACCGAGGTACCATTAAAAAGTACACACTGTCACGAGTCCATAAACTAGTAGCACGTTGAAAACGGAGCTACAGATTGAAAGTTATGAGCAAAACAAGTTGAGGTCCAAATTGTCCAAGGGGTGCCGGAATTGACTTTTTGTTCATGCAAAGTTGAGCTTTGAATCATGCATGGTTGTGAAGTACTCGTCGATACAAGTTCATAGACTAGCGGTACATCCGATTTGGACATGTGGTTTGAAAGTTATGGACATGCAAACTTTTCCGAATATCGTAATATTTTAATATATTTTGACTTGAGTGAACAGTATGTGCCACGTGTCGTATTTTCAGCCAATCCCGTGAGTAAACAGTGTCACCCATGGGTAGCTTTTATTTTGGCCAAAACATGTGAACCGGGGGGAAGAGAGAGAAAAAAAGGAGGGGAGAGAAGCCACCACCACCGGCCACCACCGTTGACCGCCGTCCGATCACTTTTAGGCCACACGCACCACCCTAGCTTGAAGCCCATCTAAAAACCGGCTGGCCAGCCAAAAATCACGGCCAAATCGCAGACAACGCGCCCGGATCGGGGCATTTTCCAATGAGTGGTCGATTTCCTTCTCTCGCCGATATTTCCCAAACCAGATCTCTGTTTGCCTCACCGCCGGTCTCGTTCAGTTACCCATCACCAGATCTACCACTTCACCAAGTTTCATGGGTAGTGGCCACCGGACACGCCGCTAGCGGTGGTGGATTCCGGTGACCACGGTGGCTCACTGGAACCCAATTCTGGTGAGTTTCCGATCACCCAACCTATCCTTCCCCACTAATTCAACCTCTCTAAACCCAAATCTGAGATTGCTTTCCTCCAATTCGCGATGGATTGAGAGAATTGAGGACTTGAATTCCGAGAGCTTTCCGACGAGATCTCGGCCACCACGGGTCCGATCTTCGGAAGGTAAGCCTCAATCCGCAATCCTCGTTCTATAAGCTTCGTTTCGGTATATTACTCACAAATTTTGGTTAACGTTTGTGTTAAACCCCCCGGGTACTGGGTATTATTTATCCGACTAAAATATTAATTTATTAAGTTATGTAATATTGTTGTTCTAGGAGCACGTGTGCGTTGTGAAATTGATCGCATGGAGGATCTTGGGTTAGTTGCATGCTCAAGGTGAGTGACCCACCTTCAAAACTATTTTAAGTTGATAAATTGGATATATTTTATGTTGAATATGCGTTTGGAAATTATATTCATGGTTTTCAGTGGTATATAGTGGATGTATCAAATGGTTTTCAGAACATGGATTTCAAAATAAATATTTTGAAATTGTATTTAAATTAAGAATATATTTAATGTTGTTTTTATTATTTATTTCAAATGGAGGTTTTAATTTGATTTAATTTTTCCTTTGCTTAATTATTCAATAAATTGATTTATTTTAATTAATTAATTATTTCATGAATTGTTTTAATGTGAGTTTTATTAATATTTCGGTATTAATTGTTATGACATGCATTAATTATTTAGTAATTGTTATAAGTTATTTTTATTTCAATTTATTTCATTATAAATTTGGATTCTTGAATTATCATATTTTATTATAAAACTATTGACTAATTGTTTTCCTTGGTTTTTCGGGGCATACAAACAGCAGGTTTTGTAAAATGTTTTAAAAGGGGAACTTTTTCAACGGAGTGAATGGTGAGAGTTTTGAGGGAAAATATTATTTTCAATTTACTATCATTTATTTATTCTTGATTAACCAAGTATACTATGATTGTTATTATTATCATAATTGTGTATATAGATTGGGTCACTCATTGAGATGATTAGCATCTCATGTTTTTAAATTCCATTCCCCTAGGTTCAGGTTAGTACATGTTGATTGTCCGAGGCGAGCCCGATGTCTCAACTCATTGCCAAAAGTCCAAGAGAAGCTTTTCCTCCCTTTTTCTCTCCATCTTGTATTACTTCTTTATCTGTCATTGTATTAAAGTCATATTTATTTGTATAACGCTCTATATACGGATTGGGCAGAAATTTGTTTAATTGCTTACCGATTCCCTGTTATTATTTTGTAGTGCTATAAATTCGTGGAAACAAATTGTAGTAAGGTAGGAGGAATAAGGTGGTGTTTATTGGAGTGTGTTTTATGTGCAGGAAATTTTGTGGTAAGTCCTACCCTTAGGGGAGATGCGGTTGAATTTTCCGTTGGAAGGTTTGGTGGTGTTTCTCTGGGATCAGGGCTTGTCTAGGGTTCCGGTGAGGAATTTTAGATGGGTCTTGACACCTCGGTCCGATGGAAACTCACGGAAGACATTATGACTTGTGCGCTCATCCTCATATACGGTACAGAACACCAGTACTGTATAAGTGCGTCTAAAAACAATTACTAAATTAATTATTAAAATATCCAATTTTCCAAAATTCACCGTGGGAATTATGCCACTTTTCAAATTCACATTCCCACATTTTTCTTTAATATCACCAGCATAAATCCATCGATAATATATAATTTTTCCCATGTCATAAAATCAACTACATAATATTTTAAGTGCATAAATATATATATTTTGAGAGCACCAAAACTTAAATCAACATTTTTCTTGAAATCTTTAAAATCAAATCATGTGAAGAATAATATTAAAACCACATGAAATTCATATATACTTAAAATCATGTAAACGCATTTATCATGCATCATAAATCAACATCAAACTCAACAATAATTTATTAAAAACCTTAAACTATAATTCCTTTAAAATCTCAAATATATTTTTTGGCCACAACACATACATTAAAACCATCATAAATTGGCATTGTAAAATTAAATGGAAAATCCTTCAGATATTAAACATATATTAAAATTCATATGAAAACATTTCTAATTGCACAATGTTCCAACAATAAATTTAACAATTATTAACAAAATCTCATATCCATAAAATTCTTGAAATTAAAATATTTCTCAATGCACAAATACTTATAATTTATTCAATTTTGCATCAAAATTGCAAATATAAATTGACTAAATGTTTAACACATGAAATATAATTTCCAAATATATAATCAATACAAAAATATATACAATTTATCAATCCAAAATAATTTTGAAAGTGGGTCATTCACCTTGAGCACGCAATTATACCAAGATCCTTTCCACAATTCACACGTGTTTCTACAACATTAACAATATACAAACCGATTAAAATAATATTTTAATCGGATAAATTATACACAGTTATTCGGAGGGGTTTAACACAAACGTTAACCAAAATTTACAAATGAGATGCCTATAGAAAGCTAATAAGACGAGGAACACATTTCTAACCTCCATTGACCACAAACCCACCGGTGGTGGCCAGAATTTGACGGGAAAGCTTCGACCGAGCTCCTTCTCTGCATATCTCATAATCTGTTTCGAAATTGAACAAATGGAGGCCATTTTTTAGATCAGAAGACCCAAAATAGAGGGGATAAAGTATAAATTTGGACTGGGTAAGTCGAAAAATGGCAAAATTGTCAAAAATGGAATTTGTGCTGCTGCCGGCTTTACCCACCAATCTGGGCGCATCATTGGTCGTCCGGCCACCAAACTTGGCAGCCGAGCTCATCGGCGATTGGGCGTCGACAGGGGCCCGCACACGTGGCCTTTCGGCAGTTGGAAATGGAGAAACCAAGGTGGGGTTGAGAGGGAGAGGGAGAAGGAGAGAAGGAAGAAGAAAAAGCCCGTGGGGCATTTTCCCATGTGAAATTAAAAAAAAAAAAAAGAAGAAAGAAAATAAATAAATATATAGACAATAATATTAAAATAATAATATAATATAAAATAATATAGTATTTAATCATGGTTGACATATGGTATTTTCTTGTTGTGACACATGGCACATTTCATAATGTTACACGTGGTGCAAACTGTTCACACGTTTAAAAATAATATTAAAATAATACGATATTTGAAAAAAATTTGCAAGTCCATAAGTTTTCACCGAAATGTCCAAATCAAGCATGCTGCTAGTCCACAAACTCGTATCGATGAGTACTTCATCACCGTACATGAGTGAAAACTCATTTCTACAAAAATAAAAAGTCAACTCGGGCACCCTCGGACAGTTTGGACCTCAACTTGTTTTGCTCATAACTTTCAAACCATAGCTCCATTTTTGACGTGCTACCAGTCTACGAACTCGGGACGACATGTACTCCACAATGGTGCCGTAGCCAATGCAAAATTCCATCCGAAACAAAAAGTCAAAATTTTGACCTACTCGGTCAATGGTCAACCTCAATCCAGTTGCAAAAATTTCGATGTACTTTGGGACGGGGTATTACACCTTTAATGGACTAGAAATCCTAAAAATTTACCTACGGAGACACTAAATGCATATGTCAGGGGATTTATTTTCAAGTTGTGTTTTCTCATATGCTCGAATGCCTTTCTCAAATCATCCACACGATCTTTCATGACATCCGATTTCACAACAACATTATCAATATAAACCTCTAGAATATGCCCAATCATATCATGGAATATTGCATTCATTGCTCTTTAGTATGTAGCTCCTACATTCTTCAGACTAAATGGCATGACAACCCATTCGAATGTGCCTATCGCACCTAGGCACCTAAAGGCTGTCATTAGCACATCCTCTTCTGGGACGAAAATTTGATTATAAGAATGTCCATCCATGAAGGAAAGAATTACATGCTTGGCCGCTCTATCCATAAGTAAATCGACCACTGGCATATGATACTCATCTTTTGGTGTAGCCAAATTTAAATTTTGGAAATCAATACACACTCTCAGCTTTCCATTCTTCTTCACCACTAGGACTACATTAGATAACCACTCTACATATCAAGCTGTCCTGATGAAGCCGGCCTTAACCAACCTTTCGATTGCTTCTTTTACCTTAAGTGTGACCTCTGGTGGCTTTTTCTTTGGTGGTTGTTTATGTGGCTGAAATCCTTCCTTGATTGGCAAACGATGTTCTTCCAATTTTCTATCCAAGCCAGGCATCTCATTGTAGTCGCATGCAAAACAATCATTGAATTCCTTCAAAAGTTCAATAATTTCATCTCGTAAATCAGTATTCAATAAGCCACTTACAAATATTGGCTGAGGATCCTTATCAGTGCCCAAGCTTACTTCTATTAGTGGATCCTGAACCTCAGTCTTGGAGTCTTCCATCTTAACTGGTGCGAACTAAATCTCATCAAAGATGGACTGATCATCAATACCGGAATCATCTTCCATAATACATTTAGCCAAGTCAACAGCCAAATTAACTTCCAACTACTTTTGTATCATATACACCATTAACTTCCTAATGGTGGTTTGAACTGCCACCATCTTTTCTTCCTCTTTTTTGCATATATTCATTAAGAATTATTTATGTTAACCTCTGGTATACAGACTACTGTCGGTCGAGCCAGCTCATCCCTAATCTGTTTTGCTACCTTACGCAGCCCTTTGATATCTTTCTAGGCTGTAACCCTTGCAGGGTGACCTTGCTTATCACTGCCAAAAAATTGGACGAAGCCAACTTCATCCTCATAGTACCAAGCTTCAACTGAATTGGCACTAACTAAAAAAGGTCAACTATCAGCCAGAACAACCTCAACCTCCTCGCCATTCCAAAACCACAAAGCTTGATGTAAGGATGATGGCACACACAAACTTGCATAGATCCAATCACGACCAAATAAAGCATTGTAACTGGATTTGGATTCCAGGACAAAAAATGCAGTCATGATAGACTTATTCCCCATAGTAATCTCTACCGGAAGAACACATTTTGCCTTCGTAACTCCTCCTTGGAAATTGCTAACTGTCAACTCGGTTGGGATAAGGTCATGTTCGCTTTTGGATAACTTAGCCAAAATGGAAGAAGGCAAAATATTCAACGCGACTCCATTGTCCACCAAAACCCTATGTACAGGTATGCCATCAAAATGAGCATTAATATAGAGTGGCTTCAAATGTTGTGCCATTCTTTTTATGGCTTTCTTCAAAATCATCTCTTAACGCTGAGAATGATCTAACTCCCTCCTTGGAGGCTCAATGTCCTCTACAATCTCTACTTTGACATCTCCATCTTTCATAACATCCCTTTCCATCACACTTACTTGGTTAGGGTGAGCTTCAAATGCTAATGGTAAGACAACAACCATATTACAAGTCACTTCATCCATGGTTCCACATTTGACTTTCAATTTCTTATTGGTTGAAGAATCAACCATGTCTTCTTTCATAAAGTCATCATCTAAATTCTTTATGCATGGGATAATTTCAGTGCTTTGTTTCCTAACCCATACCATAGAATGCTTCTTCATTTCGGAGGAGCCAACTTTTGATGATGAGACAACAGACTTTTTAGCCGTGACTTCGGCCATTTTCTTTAAACCCTCTGGCCTACCCTCTATACTGCAAAGGTATGACTCCAATTTTTTCAATATATTATCATCTTTCGCATTTTCAGGTCGAGTTAATATTGTCACTGGCCTTTTTGCAACAGCCTTCTCATGAGCCTTTACTTCTTCTACTAGTGTCCTTACTGCAGCATGTTGTCTTTGCATCCATCTCTCCTGAGTCCTGGTGAGCGACTAATAATGCTTATATTCCACACGGTACCAGCCCCCTATTTCTGTAATTAGCGATCGAAATGTCCTTGGCTTCTCAATTTTATGAGAAACCAATCTTATTTGATTATCCCTCGAAAATGTAACCTAGAGCTTGGATTCAAATTGTCCCCCTTGGTATTGATGGCTTAGCTTCCAATGCCCAACTTGCACCTTTAGTCCTAAGCGCTGGAACACGGACTTTGGACTATGAGGCCTATAATTCTTTGGTGATGACTTTAACATAGTCTGCTCATATATCTCTAAAGGTCGCTTCTTCCCATCGTCAAATTCATGTTTGCAATGAGTACAAAGCACCTTAGCAGATGGTTCGATTCTTTTGGCCGAATACTCATTCCTTGGTCTGTTCTCCCTTTTCCAGACTCTGCCAGATTAGGGTTGTCCTAGATCAACCTTAACTCTAGATTTGGTCAAATAAAAAATGTTGGTTGAAACCATATCCACTTCAACTAATGGGAAAGGATTACTATCATCCTCCATTACATCCTTTCGTTTTTTCAGGAACTTCAAGGTGACCTTCTTAATTAGAGCTTGGATTGCATTTCGGAACACTAAACAGTGCATAGTTTGATGCATCCACATACCATGCCATTTGCAGTACGGTTTGTTTTTAGTTTCTTCAGCTGTGGGTAAAATGTGGCCTATAGGTAATTTAATTACCTAATCAGCCAACAGATGGTTAAAACTATAAACCTTCTCCGATTCGAATCGATTCTTTTTTGTATCCATGACCAATTGAGAAATCCCTTGGTTTCTTGTTGGCTAGTTAAAGCTTTGCATACGTATGGCCTAGTGGCCACTACTTCTGCTGCTTCGATTTCGACGGCGGCATCCTCGATTCCTTGGTCTTTAGCTTTGACTGAATAAATCTCTGTATTAGGTCTCTGTAGTATGAACCCCGAGATGAGTTCTTCCTTTGATACAGGACCCGTCCAAAATTCCTCATCGGAACCCTAAACAAGCCTTGATCCCAGGGAAAGCCTATCGGACCCTCCAATGAAAAATCCGGCAGAACCTCCTCCAACCACAAAATTTTCCTGCACAAAAAGCACTCCTAGAAACATCCCCTTATTCCTCCCACCTTACTACAATTTGTTTCCACATACAGCACTCCAAAATAATAACAGGGAATCAGTAAGCAATTAAACAAATATCTGTCCAATCCGTATACAGAGCATTATACAATACAATTAAGTACGAAATTTCATACAATAAATGATAAAAAGGAAATAATACAAGATAGAAAGAAGGAAGGAAAAAGCCTCTGGAACTTTCGGCAACGAACCAAGACGTCAAGCTCGCCCCCGAACGATCAACGTCGACTAACATGAGCCTAGGGGAACGGAATTTAAAAACATGAGATGTTAATCATCTCAATGAGTGACCCTATCAACTATACAATTATAATAATAATAAAAAGGTAAAAAACTTGGTTAATTGATTAATAAGAAATAAGTAAATATATAATAGGTAGTTAAAAATAATATTTTCTCTCAAAACCCTCACGATTCACTCAGTTGGAAAAGTTCCATTTTTCAAATATTTTCGCAAAACCCAATATTTTATACCCCAAAAATCAAGGAATAATTAATTTAATAAAATTTAAATAATCCAAATACAAATAAAATATAATAAAATAATAAAATAAATTTAGAATACTTGCATTAAAGAAATATAACATAAAAGTGAAATTCAATATATAATTCATAAAATTTGATTTAATAAATTAAAACAAACATGTCAAAAATATAATTTAAATAATTATAAACAATCCTATAAAATAAGTGGTAGAAAAATACTATAATATTCATTTTGAAATATTCAACCAATCTATATAATATTTTTATGGCAAGATGCATTTTAAAAACATTAATTTAAAATAAATGACATCAAATATGAATAAATACATTTTAGAAAATACTAATTGGAAATAGGTGATAAAACAAATTAAATACATTTAATTTAAATGCTGCTCTAAAACTTTAAGATTTGAAATTTATATCTGAAAAATAATAATTGACGCACCACACAATATACCAGTGATTCCCTACAATACCCAGCGTCCCGAGCACCATCTGGCAGGAGGTTAAAGAGAGAAACTTGCATACAGTCGCTTCGGCTTCCCGACAGCGCCACTGCTTAAACTGTCAACCCGGCCATAGAAGGGGGCGGCTTATGGCCAACATCAAACTTGTCTACCCTCGGTCCGATGGTAACTCACGGGAGACATTATAACTTGAGCGCTCATCCACATACACAGTACAGAACACCAGTACTGTATAAGTGCGCATAAAACAAATAACCATATTATTTTAAAAATAACATTTTTTCCAAAACTCACTGTGGGAATCATATCATTTTTCAAATTCACAATCCCACATTTTTTCTTTAATATCTCCAACGTAAATCCATCAATAATAATATACAAATAACTTTTCCCAAATCATAAAATCAATCAAATAAAATTTCAAAGGTATAATGATATAATTTGAAAGCATCAAACTTAAACCAATATTTTGTTTTTTTTTTTTTTTTGAACATTTAAAATCGAATCATGCCCAAAAATAATATTAAAATCCAAGTGCAATTAATTAAATGAAAACACTTTGCTCATGCATAATAAATTCAATTAAATCACAATAATAATAATCAAGGATTTCTTAATAAACCAAACTTTCATTTAGCATCAATAAGGATATATATATATATATATATATATAATACAATTTACCACAATTATAAATAAATTCCACCACATGAGCATATTTTCTAAATATTAAATTAACATAAAATAAATATAATTAATCACCCCAAAATAGTCTTAAAGGTGGGTCACTCACCTCGAGCATGCAATCCAACCAAGATCTTCCATAGGATCAATTCTACAGCTCACACGTGCTCCTAAAACAACAATATTACATAACTCAAATAAATTAATATTTTATTCAGACAAATAATATTGGTATCCGGGGGGTTTAACACAAACGGTGTCCAAAATTCATAAATAAGGTATCAACGGAAAGCTAAGGGGACGAGGAATACGTTACGGATCTCCATTGACCCCAATTCCACCGGTGGTGGTCAAAATTTGCCCGAGAAGTACCACCCGAACTTCACCTCCACATAACTCATGAACCACTTCGAATTTAAACAATTGGAAACCACATTTGAACTCAGAAGACCCAAAATAGGAGGAAAGGGGTGGAAGATCGGACCGGGCTAACCGGAAATGGCGAGAATGGCTGGAAAAACAAAATGAGCCACCGCCATCTTCAACAGCTGATCTGGGCTCGTCGCCAATCGGCCGGCCGCCAAACTTGGCACCTGAGCTTGCCAATGGCTGGGCTTCACCGGTGGCCAGTGCATGTGGCCTTCCAGTGGCTGAAAAAGATGCAGCAGGGAGAGAGAGATATTGACGGGAAAGAGAAATGAAGAGAGAAGGAGAAGAAGGAAGAAGAAGAAGAAAGAAATAAGGAAGGGCTCGTGGGCCTTTTTTTCCCACGTGGGGGAAGGGAAAAAAAAAAGAAAAGAAAAGAAAAGAAAAAGAAAGAAAAAGAAAATAAAAGAAAATAATTAAATAATATTAAAATAATATTATTGTATAGAATAATAATAAAATAATATGGTATTTAATCATGGTTGACGTGTGGCATCTCATCGTTGTGACACATGGCACCCTTTATTAAGTCACACGTGACACACTGTCCACATATTTAAAAATAATATTAAAATAATACTATATTTGAAAAACTTTATAGGTCCATAACTTTTCAACAAAATGTCCAAATCAGGTGTACCACTAGTCTACGGACTTGTATCGATGAGTAATTCACATATGTACATGAGTCAAAGCTCATATCTCCAAAAATAAAAAGTCAACCCGACACCTTTGGATAATTTGGACCTCAACTTGTTTTGCTCATAACTTTCAAACCGTAGCTCCGTTTTCGACGTGTTACTAGTCTATGAACTTGTGCCAACGTGTACTTCGTAATGGGACCTCGATCAATGTGAAACTCCACCAGAAGCAAAAAGTCAACATTTGACCCCTTCTCGGTCAATGATGGTCAAACCTGATCAACCTCGATCAAATTTGAGAAATCTCCGGTGTACTTCGAGATGGGGGGTTACACTTCCCTTAAAATACCTTCGTACCTGGTTGCTCGAGAGACTAACTCAAACAAATCATGAAACTCAGGTCCTTTCAAACTTCTTCTGAAGCTTATAACTCAGTCCGCTCTGGGCTAGCTTGACATACTCTCTTTCTAGTATATCCAAATGACATCTGATCTTTGCTATCTTGAACAAGACAATAAAGTTTTCCATTGATTCTCTTTCCATCTGATGCAAACTCGACAAATCAGCCATGGAGATTTCCAGCTCAATCCTGTAAAATTGCTCATGGAATTTCTACTCTAATTCTTGGCAAGTATGGATCGAATTTGGTTGCAGGATGATCTACTAAGAGAAAGCAAAACCTATCAAAGAATTTTCAAATAAACGAAGCTTTAAAAATTCATTAGCCACAGCTTCTCCACACTGGATAGTGAAGTGGCGTATGTGCTTCACAGTGGACTAATTCTCTTCACCTGAAAATAAAGTGAATTCAGGAAACCTGAATCCCATTGGAAATTATATCCGATCAATGGCTTCAAGGTAAGGTCTTATATAGGATGGTCGACCAACTCTTCTGAATGCGGGGCCGATCATGTCCTGGATGATGGTCTCAACGGCCTCCCTATCTATGCCATGGCTGTTGTTTATCTAGTTTCAAACATTATGTCCATGTCTCCATGCTAGGCCATGGTTGTTAGCCTAGTGGTGATGATCCTCATTCTGGCCATACTATTCTGCATGTCCCCCACCATGACCTTGATTTCGGACTGGTGGGAAAACATTCGGTTGAACGTCTGCACTTCCTCCATTAACATTATTTACGGCCTAAAGGGCCTACATACCATTAGGTGCGGTTTGAAAAGCCCACACTGCATGTGGTACGACCTGAGGGGCCTGTACAATCTACTCTTCTCGGCCAATTCTGATGTTCTAGCCTTGGTTTTCAATAATTCCTCCACCGTGAATTGGGTTCTGAGCCGGTAGGGGAATACAAGGTTATCGTTTTGGCATGACTGTCATTCCTTCATTATGGGGGAATATAAGGTTATCGTTTTGGCATGACTATCCTTCCTTCATTACCGTTTATTCTTGCCAAAACAATTGGTGCATTAGTCATTGACGTGTTGCCTTCAGGCACGTCCGAAAAGGCCTGCACCTCTTCTTCTTGGCCAGTAAATGACCTTGCACCACTCAACGAGGCTTTAATAACCTACAATTGTTGACGTAACAAATCCATAATGCCTTCCATCATTCGCTGCTGGGTCTCCTGGAATCATTATTGGGTTTCTCACAACACTTCCATCTTCCTTTGCTCTTTCAGATCTCGGGATAGCCCATAGATTGACTCCTGGACGGACATCTCCGTCGAGTCGAAAGTCTTACTAGCTCCTTCCTCTTTGTTGTTGTTATGGGTGTTGGACTCCAGAGACCTTAATCGAGTCTAAACCATTGTCCTCAGTTGAAATTTTGTGTTTGTCCCACCGGGCATGCCAAAAAGATATCTTGGAATAAATGTTGGAAAATTTTCCAACAATCTGTCGTCTCCTAGATATGTGTGCGTGCCACTTCAAACCTGTATAGTTCAAAGAAATAAAAGAAATATGTGCGCCAATTGAATCAAATTCCTTAGATGATTGCATTGATTATTGGAGAACAGAAATAATCTACAAGGGTCTGATTGCCTTAATAATTAAAAGACTTTAAAAATTCAAATTTCAACTAAGAACAACTACTAACAATAAACTAATTGAAAGTAAATTCCAAAAAAACAGAATAAACTAGATAGTCTAGTGTATAGTTGTATGTAGAGAGATGTATGGAGATCCCTCACAAAGCCAATAAAGCTCCTATTTATACATGTAGAGAACTCTGATTTGCTTCACACATTTCTGATGTAGGACTTTTGCCAAAACTCCAACTTCAAAATCTTAATTTATACATGTGCAAGTCCTGTCTCTTTGCCATCTCCAATCAATGTGGGATTAAAACTTCTTAATTAATCTCCCAATAATAATATTTTGATAAATTAAAATATTAATTTTGAAAATTAATATTATGGTCTAAATAATTCTCATACAATTTAGGAAAAGTTGTTTAACATTAAGTTTACAAAAAATATAAATAAATAAATAAATAAAGAAAAGAAAGAAGAGAAAAGAGAGACACCAACAAGAATACATTCATTGCAAAAACAAACATAGAAATTCCACCCTAAACCAAAAGAAATCACGAAAGATTTGAGTAAAATCTCATAAAACTCAAATCCCAAATACACTTCAAAAACAAAGAAGAAAACCAAAAACAAAAATAAATTCGTATACATATATATATATATATATATATTAAAAACTCTAAATGAAGCAAAGAAACCAACCACATCTACAATGCAAACTGCGAAGCTTTTATACAAATCCATTGTCGAGCACATTTGGACGTTACACATAAGTAAAATTTTAAGCTGCATCATCAACTTACGCACTCCATTGTCTTAAGCCACCCTCCCCTATTTATAAAATAAAGGAGAAATAAAATTCAGAATCCTAGTTGACTATAATGAAATTTAAAAGATTTATCCAGCAAAAATTTATGAAAATTAAAAGAAAATGCCAAACCTATAAGATACTGGCACTTTGCAATCTCACAGAATACATCATTCGAATCACCTAGTTATCCACCAGCCTACAAACGCAAGTTGATATTGAAATGTCACTAGACATTCAAGCAATAGAGAAATGGCAATGCCTAAGAATTATTAAACTTACTAGAACAAGAATCTCCTGCGAAAACTAAACCAACTAATGGCCAAAATGTACTCAAACTTCCATTCCAATATCAAGTTGGTGCAAGAATCAAAAAGAAAATCAACAGGACAGCCCTCCAAGTATTTGGAAATATACGTATATGTCATGTCAAACACCG
Source organism: Ziziphus jujuba (assembly GCF_031755915.1). Taxonomy (NCBI): domain Eukaryota; kingdom Viridiplantae; phylum Streptophyta; class Magnoliopsida; order Rosales; family Rhamnaceae; genus Ziziphus; species Ziziphus jujuba. The sequence continues at coordinate 3,510,291 of NC_083381.1, read as the reverse complement.
ACATAATTGGGAACAACAATAATAACTCACCGATGACCGCCTGCTATACCATGACCACCAAAATGCACATTAATCGAAGCTAACAACCCTTAACGTTTTCCCTTCTTTTCCCCAACACATAAAGAAAGAAAAAATAAATAAAAAGAAAAGGAATAAAACATCTGCGCAATGAATATACTTCAACTAATAACAAGTTTCGAGTACAGGACTAGTTGAAGACATCAATTTGTGGAGGATGAAAAGAAAGTGCAAAGATAATAAATAGCATAAGGCTAAACATTAATTTAAACTAGAGAAATAGATAGATGTAAAAACAATGTGTAGAGACCCGATAACTACTAGGCACATTCAATCCATTTATTTTATAATAGTTCCTTATTAATATATATATATATATATAATAAAAAAAGCCCTCAAAAATCCATTTCTTTGTCTGCTACACAAAATAGACACTACATAGGCAATCGACGAGAAAAAGGGATACTCAAAACAAAACAACAAAGCCTCATGCCTAATTAAAATAGTTCAAATGGCTGAACTTTTGTTATCTTGTAAGAGTTCATCTAATAAACAAATCCTATCACCTCCCTTTTGTTAGAAAAATAACACAAGGGAACAAATATCTGCTAATATAAACTTCATTCATAAATAAATAACAAATAAATAATCATAATTAAATAAAACAGCTTGTAAATGGATCAAGACACACATAATACGTTGTCCTTATTCAAGATATGTCCCATTCTGTACTGGCAATATTAGTGCGTTCCTCTCTAAAGATACAATGATCCTTTAAGAATTCTAAAATGTAGCAATAGAATTTTCCATGAACCCTTTTAGTATCCTTGTAATGCTCAAAATATATAATAAAAATAATAAAAATAAATATTTAATAAAATATAATTTATCGTCTAAAACACAAAGAAAATTATCTGACAGAGAGAAATATTAATCAAAGGTTAAAAGCTTGTATATATCTTCAAGTAAAAAAACAACTCTATTTGTAGAGTTGAAAATTAGCTGTTATAGAGTATAAGAATATATGTCGCTTATTTAATGCAACCTATTAACCAACATTATCTCAAATCTATTTAATAGGAAAACTAGTATTGACCGAGTAAAAATTTATATGTTGCATACTTGTGATATATAGGATAATAGCTAATTTTGCTCAACTTGAAACAAGAAATACATGGTAAAATATGTTAATATATACGTTACTATTTTATTTAACCATATCAACGTTCATAAATGGATAAAATGAAGAAAACCAATTTGACTAAAACTCAACTAGAGATATAGTCAAAAAGGACTTAGTCTTCCAGTCCAAATCAAAATTTTCCATAATATTAAAACAAAATTTTTTAAATAAAAATATAACACCTTCCATCCTTATTCATTGAAGTTTCAAAGCTTTTATGACGAATATGATGCGAATCCACCCAAGCTCGCACAACCGACAACCCGCTGGGGTGCTGACCCTATACGGATGAAGATCGGGCCGATCACTAGGGCTCAAGCTAAGAGGTTTAAGGACAAATTTACTGACTTTATCTAGGGAGTAATTCATTCTCAAGAGGGATTGTATATACCCGAAGATTCAAGATCTGTTTTGAGCATACCCATGGTGGAAGCCGATAGGAACCCAGGTAGTTATTTTCGTGCAAATTTAGACTCCGGGCAGCAAGGAATGGTTCTAACACTTCATAAACTCAATGAATATCATTAATAGGACATGTAATCTAGACAAAGCAGAATCAAAAGCATCTAAAAAGGACTTGTACGGACAGCCTCTCAATTTGGCTGAAAATATATTGTTTTGTCGTTGGCTTTGACTTTTCTTCTTTTTTGACTTATTCCAATCAAGGTGCAATGTGTGGGAATTATTAATACTCATATTTGGCATCCTATATGGCATGTAGAAGCTGACTTGGAGCCCAAACAAGCTGGAGATTGGTCAAAGATACCATAATAGTCAAACTAGTCAACTAGTTTCCTAATTTGATTTTGACTTTTTGTTTTAGGAAATTACTCCTTTATTTTGATTTTTATTTATTTATTTTCTGGACAAATAAGTTTAGGAAATTTATTATTTTAGTATTTCAATTGTAAATTAATTAATTCCTAATTTAAAATAAAGGAATTAATTAATCCAAATTAGTTTAAGAAACAAAGAAAAATTAGGCACTTTCCTTTCCTCTACTTTCCTTTTCTCTACTTTCTTTTTCTGAACACTTTGTATCTTGTTTTGAATTAATTTTTTAGGGCTTTTGCTTTGTAATCTTAGCCTATTTAAAGGCTTATTTTCAATGAGAATCAAGCTTGAATTTTATATAGAAATTTATTTGTGAGATTGAATTCTCTTTGTTTTCTTTGAACACCTAAAACACCATTAGTGAATGAGTGTTTTAGTTTTGACTTATCAATAGGATATCCATCACTTATGGTGGCTTCTTCAATATATATCAAGGTTTCTAATCACAGGTTGGTTAGGGGTCAAGGTGACCATTTGAACTTGAAATTAATTATATCCAGCCTAATATAATACGGGTTTAGGCGCAGGTCATCCGAGGTTCGTATCAGAATATTATGAGAGTTGTGTTTTCTATTCCTGACTTCCGTTGAATAACAAGTAAAAAGGATTAAGATCCACCTTGTTTGCTTATTCTAAGGAGACCAGCAACAAAGTCACAGAGTCTTGAAGGAGACAACTGCATAGAAAATTCAGTAAAAGTAGCTATAAAAAACCAAAAGGAATTCCAGAGTAAAAAAATTTAGGAGAACAACAATAAAATAAAAGAAGCAAATGAAAAAGATATAAAAAGATACAAAACGAAAAAAAAAAAAAAAAAAAACTTGAGTTAAAAATAAATAACAACTAGAGTAAAAAGAATAAATGCTCACATGAGTACATAAAGAAAAAAAAAACATTTGAGATTAAATAATAATGAGTTGAAAAGAAAAAAAAATGAAAGTCACAAGTTGTAAATGATTTGAATAAAAACAACAAACTAAAAAGTGAATAAAAATACAAAATTTTTTACCAATCACATCTTCTAATTGCTGCTATTTCTCTATTATCCCCATTTAGATCAAACTAAATTAACAAAAAAAAAATGAATGAATATAAATTCCTTTGAAGGCTACCCATTCGATGCAACTTCTCCATAAGAATGTACCTAATACTATCCAATTTATGGCACTTTATTTATTTTCAATCTAATTGATGGTCAAACCATATATATATAACCATAATCAGAAACAATAATCTTTAGCTTCCACAAAAGGCTAAGAGTGGTAAGAACCATATAAACCTTAGGGAGAAGTCCTTGACGATCTCATCACTACCTTGAGATGTAGTGTAACACAATGGAAACTAGTTGCATACTAAGTTCAAACTTCCCCTAATCTTTTGCAGAGAAAAACCAACACGTAAACGAACCTCAAATGGTCTAGGTATATAAGAAATGAGTTATGCAAATTCTAGTAACTCACTTTCTAATTTGGGAGTATCGAGTGTTTTCTCATCATCTCTTAGCAAACTATTCTTTAGTATGCATAAGACAAGATCTCTGACAATCTTGCTGCATTTCCTATATGTAACCCACTTTATATAGCACTCTCCATTCTAAATCAGGCAGTAATTCCTGTGTATGTAACAACGATAAGCATCCAGGATAAACACAAATTACACTATAACATAAACCTTTCGATATAGGATGGAAACAAAGATGAAAAATTAAAGATAGGTTACTAGCATCACTGTAACATCCCGTCCCGAAGTACACCGGAAATTTCTCAAATTTGACCAAGTTTGATCGGATTTGACCGTCGTTGATCGAAAAGGGATCAAATGTTGACCTTTTTCTCCTGATGGGATTTCACATTGAGCAAGGTACCGTTATGAAGTACACGTTGTCACGAGTCTATAGACTAGTAGCACATCAAAAACGGAGCTACGGTTTGAAAGTTATGAGCAAAACATGTTGAGGTCCGAACTGTCCAAGGGGTACCAAAGTTGACTTTTTGTTCATGCAAAGTTGAGCTTTGACTCATGCATGGTTTTGAAGTACTCGTCGATACGAGTTCATAGACTAGTAGCACGTTCGATTTGGACATGTGGTTTGAAAGTTGTGGAACTGTGAAGTTTTTTTGAGACAGCATTTACTATTCATGGATCTCTGTGTGTGTGAACAGTGATGCCACGTGTCAAAAAAAGGGACCCACCCGTGAGTGCATAGTGGCACCCATGGGCATTTTGACTGGCTAAGAAGGAGAGGGAGGAGAGAGAAGGGAAGGAGGAGAGAGAGAGAGAGAGAGAGAGAGAGCTAGAGAGAGAAACCCAACCGGCCAACCGCCGTTCACCCATTTTTGCCCACCAAAATAGTACACGCACCATCCTAGCTTGAAGTCCACCTGAAAACAGGCCAGTCAGCCAAAAATCACGGCCAACCGACCGCCGACACGCTCGGATAGAGACTTTTTCCAGTGGTGGCGTCGATTACTTCAAACCCAGATTTCTCTCCATTCCGACCTTCCTTTGCCTCACCGCTGGTCCCATTGAGTCACCCATTCCCCGATCTACCTTCCCACCAAAAATCACAGTCAGTGGCCACCGGACGCTCTGCCGGCGCTGGCGGATTCCGATGACCACGACGGCTCATCGGGAAATCGACTTTTCTACGAGTTTTCAGTTGCACCGCCCATCCTTTCCCACTAATTACGACCCTCTGAACCCAAATCCGAGGTCATTTTCCTCCAATTCATGACGAATTGAGAGAATCAAGGACTTGAAATTCGAGAGCTTTCCGACGAGATTCCGGCCACCTCGGGTTCGATCTCCGGGAAGTAAGGCCAGATTTGTAATCCTCGTTCCATAACATTCGATTCGGTATATTACTCGTAAATTTTGGTTAACGTTTGTGTTAAACCCCCTGGGCACTGGATATTATTTACCCGAATAAAATATTAATTTATTTGAGTTATGTAATATTGTTGTTCTAGGAGCACGTGTGCGTCGTGCAATTGATCCCATGGAGGATCTTGGGTTAATTGTGTGCTCGAGGTGAGTGACCCACCTTCAAAATTATTTTGGGTTGGTAAATTGTATATATTTTGTGTTGATTATATATATTTGGAAATTATGTTTTATGTGTTGCATATTTAGTAAATTTCTAATTGAAATTTTATGCCAAAATTGAAGGAAATTAATTATTTGTGTATTATAAATAATTATTGAATTTTCATGAATTTGAGGTTTAATTTAATAATTATTGAATTTTGTCGTTGGAATATTTTATAATTAGATATTTGAAAAATATGTTTTATGTATTTGATATTAAGAGAATTTCCATCTAAATTATATTGCCAATGCATGTTGTTTTAATATATGTTTGGGCGCCAAATATATATTTGGGAATTAAAAGAAATTGTGATTTCAATTTTCTTTTATAATTGTTATGTTTATCATGTGATTTAATTATATTTTGAAGTTTGAGGAATTGAAGGAATATTTATTTTAAATTATTGTTGATTTCACTGATGGATTTGAAATTGATGGAATTTATTATCGATGAATTTATGCCGGTGATATTAAAGAAAAATGTGGGAATATGAATTTGGAAAATAGTATAATTTCCACGGTGAATTTTGAAAAAAATTGCGTATTTTAATAATAAAATTGGTTATTTATTTTAGACGCACTCATACAATACTGGTGTTCTGTATTGTATATGTGGATGAGCGCGCAAGCTATAATGTCTCCCGTGAGTTGCCATCGGACCGAAGGCAGGCAAGTTTTATCTAGTGCACATAAGCAGCCCCCCTCCATGGTCGGGATGACAGTTTAAGCAACGGCGCTGTCAGGACGCCGAAGCGACCGTATGCAAGTTTCTCTCTTTAACCTCCCGCCAGATGATGCTCAAGACGCTGAGTATCATAGGACATCACTGGTATATAATGTAGTGCGTCAAGTATTATTTTTCTGATATAAATTTCAAATCCTAAAATTTTAAAGCCGCATTTAAATTAAATATATTTAATTTGTTTTATCACTTATTTCCAATTAGTATTTTCTAAAATGTATTTATTCATATTTTATGTCATTTATTTTAAATTAATGTTTCTAAAATGCATCTTGCCATAAAAATATTATGTAGATTGGTTGAATATTTCAAAATGAATATTATAATATTTTTCTATCACTTATTTTACATGATTGTTTGTAATTATTTAAAATATATTTTTGATACTGTTTATTTTGATTTATTAAATCAAATTTTATGAATTATATATTGAATTTCTCTTTTATGTTATATTTCTTTAATGCAAGTATTGTAAATTTATTTTATTATATTTCATTAGATTTTATTCGTATTTGGATTATTTAATTATTTATTAAATTAATTTTTCCTTGATCTTTGGGGCATAAAAAATTGGATCTTGAGAAAATGTTTTAAAAGGAGAACCTTTCCAACGGAGTGAATGGTGAAGGTTTTAAGAGAAAATATTATTTTCAATTAATTATTATTTATTTACTTATTTATTCTTAATTAATCAAATGTGCTATAATTATTATTAATATTATAATTGTATAGTAGATAAGGTCACTCACTGAGATGATTAGCATCTCATATTTCTAAATTTCGTTCCCCTAGGTACAAGGATTGAGAGACGTTAATCATCCGGGATGAGCCCGACATCTCAGTTCATTGCCGAAAGTCCAAGAAGCATTTCCTCCCTTTTTCCTCTCCATCTTGTATTGCTTCATCTGTCATTGTATTAATTTCATATTTAGTTATATAATGCTCTGTATACTGTATTGGACACATTTTATTAAATACTGTATTAATTCCCTGTTATTATTTTGGAGTGCTGTAAATTTGTGGAATTAAATTGTAGTATTATGGGGGGAATAAGGTGGTGTATATAGAAATGTGTTTTCAGTGCAGGAAATTTGTGGTAAGTCCAACCCTTAGGGGAGGTTCTGCCGGATTTTCTATTGGAAGGTTCGGTAGGATTTTCCTAGATCAGGGCTTGTCTAGGGTTCCAGTAAGGAATTTTAGACGGGTCCTGACAATCACACTAGTAGGAATCATTCCTAGGATCCATAGCTGATGTACGACAGAAACAAAGATGAAAAATCAAATATAGGATTCTAGCATAATGCTAGTAAACTCTAGGAATCACTCCTGAAAACCATAGGCATTGCACTTATGTTTGTTTTGCATCTCTATTGGATAAAATCTGCATCTCTATTATCATCGATATTCTCTTTATATAGAGGTCTAAGTACATGAACTTGAAAACACATATTAGATACGGTTCATGTCCATGAATTTAGATTAATTCATGAACCTTCATTAATATTGTGGATATTCTTAAGACTCTTGTATTAAATGTACTAAATCATTCATAGATGGTAATATGTCACACATGGTAATCTATCATACAAAGGTTGTGCTGGCTTACCATGCAAAGTTGTACTGGTGCTGTTGAAGGAAAATCATGTGCAGCTGATATTAAAGGAAACCAATCATCAAGACAATCATCAAAATAAATTGGACATTGATCCTAAAGAATGAGACTCATCCTTACAAGTCCAGTATTGATGTCTGTTAATCTTTGTTGATATGCTTTACAATGAGTAATGACGTTACCATATACAATTTGTATGGTAATAGTATATAATAATCAGTTTGAATAATAAGACGAAGAATAACAAAAAAATAACATTAACAGTTCTTGAAATTCTTTATCTTGCAAACAAATTATTGACTACTGCTTATTCAATTCCTATTCTCCATCACCTTGTTGGCAAAGTTTCTTGGCTACAGGACTTAGTCGTTGTTCAATAGCTGCTTCAATGGCCTTTCGTTTCTTGTCAGCCTCCTTTGCTTCAGCTTTATTGATGGGCTTATCAGCAATTAGTTGCATTCGAGATTCTTGATCCCATCACTTATAAGGTGGAACCAAAAGAAAAAAAAAAAAAAAAAAGCATGCTCTATGTTAGTGTATCTTCTTAGAAACCAGTCACACATTTAATGGATATAGCATGGTGATCCAACGTCACTACTGGGACAACATGCTCGTGAAATGGTAAATTACAATTAGTTGTGTAAAGAAATTAAAGCACCCAAGGTAAATTATCAAAACAGGAGAACCTTGCCAAAAAAGGTCAAGCATCTCTTAAGGTTATAAGAACAAACAACATTTACTTTTAAAAATAACTCCTTGAAAAGAAAAAAATTGCTCCATTGATGATGATGGAATATAGTTATGGAAGCTGAAAACCAAATGAACATATGAAATAATATCCATAGGTCAACAAATCAATTTAAATTTTCTAAAGATGAAACCTGAACTCCATGACTGGTTAATCAATCAAGAAATATAATATAATAAACTCTTTCCACTTGAATAATGAGCAGAAAATTATTTTTGAAAAAATATCACATGAGCATGATTAAGCTACAAATAATACCAAAGCAGTTTCATGTTCATCCTCCCATGACTCCTTCACCCTCCCATGACTTCTTCACATGATTTTCGTCCACATCTTCATCATCCCATATGTTTCTGGGTTGCTTGTTAAAAAGAAAAATGTGGAATTTGCCTCTGAAATAAATATATGCCTTAGTAACAGATTTAAATACAAGAACAGAAAGATAGACTTCATGCCAGCTATATGTAAAAGGCTAATTGCATCTGCTTGAAAGATATCAAAAATAGCTATGGATATAGGCTATGTGTAACGAATAAAGGATCTTATGTAGAGATAATTATAGGCCCATTTAGACAAGAACTAACACTTTGGAAATTGACTAAAACACTAAAGAAGACATCATATTAATACGAATCATTGACCAAACTTAGTGGACCAAAATTGATGTTTTATCATACAAAACTATATGACAATTAAATGCATAAATTATACATCAAAATTCTCTAGGCTAAACTGTCAAGACCCATCCAAGATCCCTCACCAAAACCCTAGACAAGCCCTGATCCCAGAGAAACACTACCGAATCTTCTAATGGAAAATCAGACAGTATCTCCCATAAGGGTTGGACTTACCACAAAATTTTCTGCATAGAAAATACATTCCTAACAATATTCCCTTATTTCTCCTACCTTACTACAATTTATAATTTATTACTACAAGTTTACAGCACTTCAAATAAATACACAGGAACCAGCGCAAAATTACATAAATATATCTAACATAGTATATAGAGTATTTATAAAATTTCTAAGTGTCATAGTTATTACAACATGAGGTAGAAAGAAATATTAAAAGATAGGAAATAAAGAAAGAAAGACTTCTTGGACTTCCAGCAATGAACCAAAACATCGAGCTCGCCCCAGATGATCAACATCTATTAACTTGGGTCTGGAGGAAAGAATTTAAAAACATAAGATGCTAATCATCTCAGTGAGTCCCAGTTTATTATACACTACTATATAGTAATAATAATAATAATAATAATAATAATAATAATAATAATAATAATAACAATAACATAATCAACTTGATTAATTAATAATAAATAAATAAATAATTATATAATTGTAAATTAGTAAAATTTACATTTTCTCTCAAAATCCTCACCATTCCACTCAGTTGGGAAAGCCCACCCTTTTTAAAACATTTTCACATAACCCATCATATTATACCCCAAAATCAACTAATTAATTAATAAATAAAATACAGATAATCTAAATCTTACAATATAATTTGAGGATAATTTCATAACAAATAATTGAATTTATAATAAAATATCACAAGACAAAAAAAAGTCACAAATAATTAATAGAATTTGTATTAGAAGAATTTAGTACAAAAGCAAATTAACCAAACAATTAAACTCAATATATAGTTTATAAAATTTATTAGTTAAATCAATGAAATAATAATTAATAAAATAATTATTTTAATTAGTTTTAAAATACCTCAATTTGCATAGGCAATAAAATACAATAAATTTCATATTAAAATCCCACATTGAAACAATAATGAAAACATGAATAAATGCATTTAAATAATCAATTTAAATAAGTAAAATAAATCAATAAAATCAATATTTAAATCAATTTAAAACATCCATTTGAAATAAATGGTAAAAATATAATATAACTTATTTTAATACACCGAATCAATTTAAATAGTAAATCCTAGTAAAATGCATTTTTAAAACATTAAACTGAACAAATGATAAAAACACTGTTAATACATTTTTATTTAAATACGAGTTTAAAATATTTTGTTTGAAAATTCATGTCGAAAATATCCTGACGTACCATACTATATACCAGTAATGCCCAACAGTACCTAATGTCCCAAGCACCGCTTGACAGAGGGGGGGGGGGGGGGGGGGGGTTAAGAAGAGAACTTGCATCCAGTCGCCGTGGCATCCCACCGATGCCGATGCTATAAAAAGTCATCATAGGCATGGAATGGGGCGGCTGATGCTCACTATGCATTATAACCTGCCAGCCCTCAGGTCCAGTGGCAACCACAGGACAACCTTATAAACATGCGCTCTAATCACATCCACATATGCAGTACAGGATACCAGTAAAATCATATATTTTTTAAATCTCTAAATCTCATAATTTACCACTGGATTAAACATCTCTTTTCAAATCCATGTCATCCACATCACCGTTAAACCATCATCATAAATCCAATCACTTAGAACCCATCAATGTAAATCCATCAATTTCAAATCCATCAATTTAAATATAACAATTTTTCAATACCATAAAACCAGATCCATAAATATTTAAATTCATAATTATATTTTTGAAGCATAATAATTTAAAAAAAATAATTTTCACAAATTCTCAAAAATCAAATTAAATAATTGCATTAAAATCACAATAAAAATCCACAATGCATAAATCCATATAAATACATTTTCATCAAGCATAAATAATCTGCAATTAACTTCCACAATAACTTAATAAAAATTAAATTCATAACTATTTTAAAATCAAAAATTATAGTTTCAATACACATATATTTATTTCACCCCAATTTGGCATCAAAATTTTAAATAGAAATTAATTAAATATTCAACACATAAAATATAATATTCAAATATCTAATTACAACAAAATATTCATAATTTAACATCCAAAAATAAATTTGAAGGTGGATCACTCACCTCGAGTACACGTATCAACTAAGATCCGCCATAGGATTATTTCCGCAACTGACACGTGCTCCTAAAATATCAAGGCTACACAAAACCGATTAAATTAATATTTTAATCAGGTAATTTATACAAGTGTACTGGGGGATTTAACACAAACGTTAACCAATATTAGCAAATGATATACTGAATTGAAGCTTACAATGCAAGGATCACAGATTGTGTCTTACCCCTCAGAGATCGGACCTGTGGTGGCCAGAATCTCGCTGAAAATGTTTTGGGGTTTAATATGCTCAAATCTCTCAATCCATCAAGAATTGATGGAAAAGGACCTTGGATTTGGATTCAGAGAGGTCAAATTAGTGGGGGAGGGTGGGAGGTGTCATAAAAAACTTACCAGAGGTGGGTTTTCCAACGAGCCGCCATGGTCACGGGAATCCACCACTACCGGTAGTGCGTCCGGTGGCCATTGACCATGAAATTTGGTGGGGAGGTAGATTGGAGGATGGGTGTCTCAATGGGACCAACAGTGTCAAAAATGGGTAGCTGGTTCGGGAGAAATTGGCATGGAAGCAAACAGCATCATCAATGGAAGAAGGCTCGATTTGGGTGCGTCAGCGGTCGGTTGGTTGTGGGTTTTGGGTGGCCGGCCGATTTTCAGGTGGGCTTGCCAAAGGTTTGGCGTCTGTTGCATGGTTGTGGCTAGAAAAGTGTGAATCGGTGGTGGGTGGTTGTGGCTTTCTCACCTCTCTCTCCCCCTCCTCTTTTTCTCTCCTCCTTTCACTTCAGACACCCCACACAACCATTTGCCCAATCAAAATGCCTCCTGTGGGTGCCATAGTGCAATCATGGGATTGTCCAAAAAATTGACACGTAGCGACACTGTGCACACACCCACAGATCGATGAATAGTAATTGCTATCTCGGAAAAAAATCACGAGTCTATAACTTTCAAACCACATGTCCAAATTAGGCATGCTACTAGTCTATTAACTCATATTGATGAGTACTTCACAACCATATATGAATCAAAGCTTAATTTTATAAGTATAAAAAGTCAATTCTGGCACCGTCGGATAGTTTGGATCTCAACTTATTTTACTCATAACTTTCAAACCGTCACTCCGTTTTCAAAGTGTTACTAATCTACGAACTCGGGTCGATGCGTACTTCACAATGGTACCTCGATCAACCTAGGATTTTATCCGAATCAAAAGGTCAAAATTTGACCCCTCTCGGTCAATGATGGTCAAACTCGGTCAACTTCAGTCAACTTGAGAAAATTCAGATGTACTTCGAGACGGGGTGTTACATAAACAATGGGATGCAAATAGAATATATAAGAACAAGAACTATCACCCTAGTTCTTCATTTGAATCTATTACTCTAACTGAACTAGCCCTTGTACAATGTAAATAACTATTCTGCAATTAAGAGAAGTTAACATTAGCAAACATCAAATTTTTGAGTATTCAAACCTGTAGCAAACCCCCTATGCAAGCTATCATCTTAGGGTGACTTAATTATAACTTAAAAAGCATAGTATTACAAGTTATTTAAGCAAGTTCAATTCCCACACTTTAAAATGTTGCTCTCTGGGTTGCTTTGCATTCAGTTCGTCTAACCCTTGTGCTCTTATAGAAGGACATGGTAGCATGAACATTTTTCATTCGTTTGAAGAATAATCTACCACTGGAAGAAGCCATTACTCACCAGAAATCCTCACAAGAACAAACTCCATCTTTGAAATGATTGAAACAATTTGTGCCTCTCACAAAAATTTCTCTTCCTTCAAAATTGGAGATGAATTTTATAACCACATGCCAATCACCCAGATTCTCAGGTTCTTAATTACTCTTAAAGTGTACCTTGGAGGAGAGTTCAGAAGCCCAAATGCTATGGCCAAGTTCTCACATGTCCACACAAAATCTCATCCTTGTCCTGCACATCGCTACAACAGATAGCATTGATAGAAGACACAAATAATGCATCATGCAAAATAAAAACCGATGCTTTGTGAAGAGTCGCTTGATATCGTGTTGCTAAAACAATCAAAAAAAAGCCGACGCTTCAAAACTATAGCCTAATATACAAGAAAAGCTGACACTTTTCAATAAAAAAAAAAAAAGCGTTGCTAAATATATACAAAAACAAGGCGCTTTTAAAAAAAAAAAAAAAAAGCGTCGATAAATGCTAAAGAATATCTGAAAGTTTTACAAAATGTGTCGCTAAAAGTCTAAAAAAGCATGGAGAAAAGCCAACACTTTTCCTAAAAGCATCATCTATTGTTTAGGTTTTTAGCGACACTTTTGCTAAAAGCGTCTGATTTTTCTTGGACTTTCAGCGATGCTTTTTAAAAAGTGTTGCTAAAAGTTATTATAATATTATTAGTCATATTTCATTTGATAATCAATGTATAATTTGTATGCAATAGTAACTTATTATTAGTAAACTTATTATTGGTCAAATTTATTAGTAACTTATAATAATTTACTTGTATGCATTTTTTTTTTCATAATTAGTAATATTTCATTCGTTGATCAGTGTTAGTAAATAAATATATTTAAATTAGCAACAGTATTCGAATAAAGATGAGAGATTTAAGAAGGGAATTTTAAAAGATTTTGGTGATAAATTGAGGAAATTCAAGGGTCACTTGTACGTAAAATATGTTCGACATATTTTGACACACTCGAAGTATTTAAGCGTCCACCCTTGATATACCAATTCATAACCCAAGATGTGTGGAATAAGTTTGTAAAACAAAGGTTGACGGATGAATTCAAGGTATAGTTTTATTTAATTAAAGTTAAAGTTACTTATATAATTGTGTTGTCATTATTTGCATAAAAATAAACTTAATTTTTTACTTAAATATTAATTGTTGGGTTTTCTAATATGTACATGTGTCTATAATTTTTGTAGGCATCAAGTGACCAACAATCCCAAAGATGAAAATTAAACAGTATCTACATAAAATGGGTGCAATGGGATATGCGAGATTGGAAAAAAACATGATACGCAATTTATTTAAAAATGCATTGAACTATATGCATTTTTTATTTTAATCACATGCATTTTTAATATTTATTTGTAACTTTTGTAGCAAATTGAAAGAGGCATCTAAGATTATATAAACCGAGAGGACCTATAGACACGAACACATATGGGGAAAAATGGAAAATACACAAATGAAGAAATTGAAATTTTAGTGGAAAAAACTGTGAGTATTTTTATTTATGATATTTTTGTTTAAAATTTATTAAGTATGCTTAAAATTTATTATTATTGTTGCCTCCACAATATATTATTATTTGGTTAAATATTCTAATTTACTAAATATTTAATCATTTAATAAATATATTGTAGAATGTCTTAAGGAAGAAGGCAACGGAAGGAGAAATTGAGTCTTTACCTACAGTCGAAATTCTTAAACAAGCATTGGGGACGAAGGAGTATGGAGGTCGACTTAGGGGTCAAGGCAAAGGTTATACAATGACTAATTTTTCCACACCTCTAGGCAAAGTTCACACAAAAAGAATAAGTCTGAGAAGAGTGAAAGAATTACCAAGCTAGAAATGGTGGTTAGTAGTCTTTTGGACATCATTTAAAAGAAAGGCAACATTGAAAAGATTAGTGAGTTACTATCTACATGTGGTATTAACCTACAGTTGCAGCCTCATACACCTAGACAGCAGTCTTCACATGGAGAGTCATTGCATTCTCATACTCATGCTCGGTTATCACATGGAGATCATGAAGACCATGACGATGATGTTGTCACTCAAGGGACCCCATCTATTTCTAGGCTTGATGTTCCTTATATTTATCCGTCACCTATGACATCTTCAGAGGTGTTTTAACCAAAAAAAAAAATGTACCTATCAAATTTATAATTAGCATTACTATATATGTTTAAATAATAATAAGTTTATTATTTTTGTTACATGTATGTTTAATTTTGTTATTATTATTGCATGCCAACTAGTAAAAGTGGGTAGCTCCAGTGGTTGAGCACCCCTACCTATGTCCATGAAAGCATGTGTTCGAGTCATAAGGAAAAAAATTATCGTGTGAAGTATATATATATATATATGGAACACCTCGTCCCAAAGTACAGAGGAAATTTTTCAACTTTGACCGAGGCTGACCGCTAATCGTTGACTTTGATTTTTTGGCTCGGATGGAATTCTAGGTTGACTGAGGTACCGTTACGAAGTACACGTTGGCATGAGTTCGTAGACTAGTAGTACGTAAAAAACGGAGCTACGGTTTGAAAGTTATGGGCAAAACAAGTCGAGATTCAAATTGTCCAAAAGGTGCCGGAGTTGACTTTTTATGGTTGTAGAATTTTGCTTTGACTTTTGTATGGTTGTAAAGTGCTCGTCGATACAAGTTCATAGACTAGCGGCACACTTAAATTGGACATCTGATTAAAAAGTTATGGACGTGTGAAGTTTTCCAACTACTGTAATATTTTAATATTTTTGAATCGGTGAACAGTGAAACGCCATGTGTTGACATCTAAGAGGTCCACGTGGGTGACACTGGTCACCCACGGTGGCTTTTATTTTAGCAAAACGGTGGGGGAAGGAGAGAGAAAGAGAGAGAGGAGAGAGACAGCTCGAGAAAGAAACGACCGGCCACCGGAGGGCCACACGCACTGGTCAGGTAGGAGCGCCTCTCCATTTCCGACCGGCCACCCAAGTCTCACAGCCAACCGGTCTGTAACGCGCCAGGATCGGAGTGTTTTCTGGCAACGGTGATTTTTCTCCTCCACCACCGGCCACCACCGATTTGCCCAGTTTCTGGCCACCCCAAGCCACACGCACCTAACTGATCTCTCACCCATGGGAATTCCGGCCTACCCACCAAATTTCACGGCCACCAGACCTCCGAAGCACAGGGATCGGAGTATTTTCCGGCGAGGGGCCGAAAATCTTCAAACCCAGATCTCTTCGCTGTCCGGCCTCCGTTTGCCTCACCGCCGGTCCCGTTGGAACCTTCTCCCTTCGATCTACAAAACCCCCAAAAATCTCAGCCCTTGGCCACCAAACGCGCCGCCACCGGCGACGGTTGCCCATGACCGCGACAGCTCGCCGGAGAAATCACTATTCCGGTGAGTACCCAGTTGCACCGCCGATCCCTCCCCACTAATTCCGAGCCCCTGAATCCAAATCTGGGGTCCTTTTCCTCCAATTTGCGATGGTTTGAGATGATCGAAGAGTTGAATCCCGAAAGCTTTCCGGCGAGATTCCGGCCACCACTGGTCCGATCTCCGGGAAGTAAGACCGGATTTATAATCCTCGTCGCTCAAGCTTCGATTCAGTATATTACTCGTCAATTTTGATTAATGTTTGTGTTTAACCCCCGGGTACCAGGTATTATTTACCCGAATAAAATATTAATTTATTTGAGTTGTGTAATGTTTTTGTTCTAAAAGCACGGGTGAGTCGTGGAATTTATCCCATGGAGGATCTTGGATTAATTGCGTGATCCAGGTGAGTGACCCACCTTCAAATTAATTTCAGGAATTAAATTTGTGAATATTTTGTGTGAATTGAATATTTGAAATTTATATTCTATGTGTCAAATATTTAGTGGATTTATATGTGGAAATTTTGATGCCATATTTGAATAAATTAAATCATATTTTGATTTTTGACAAATTATGGAAATTTGGATTTTATGGAAATTTGATATATAAAGGCATTGTGATTTTGATATTAATTGGTTTATTGTGGAAATTATTGGTGGATTTATTTTGATTACAGAAAATATGCATTATATAAATTTATGCAATGCGGAAATTATTTTATGGTATTGAGGATTGTGGAATTCAATTATATATGAAATTCTTGTAGTTTTAATATTATTTTTGGGCATGATTTGATTTTTAAATATTTCAAAGAAAATATTTGTTTAAGTTGGTGGTTTCAATTTTTATAATTATGCCAATGGAACATTATGTGATTTAATATATTATATTTCAGAAATATTTATGCCATTGGAAATTTTGAATATTTAAATTGGTGGAATTGAGAGCTGGTGGATTTGAAAATTACGGTATTTATGCGATGAATTTATGACAATGATTATAAAGGAATTGTGGAAAATTTACGGGTTTAATTGGATGGAATAAACCCAGTATGTTTATGGAAAATTTGAAATTTTGAGATGTATTGATTTTATGATTTTTAGATGCACCATACACGTACTGGTGTTCTGTGTATATGGATGTGATTAGTGCGCACATGGATGTGATTAGCGTGCAGGTGGGTGTGAGTAGCGCGCAGGTGATTTATGGGATTGTCCTGTGTTTGCCATCTGATGAGGGTAGGCCACCCCTCCATGGCCGGGACACCTATTTGCAGCGGCGCGGTGGGACGCCATGCGACCATATGCCAGTTTCTCTCTATAACCTCTTGTCTGGCGGTACCTCGGGACGCTGGGTACTGTTGGCGCCACTAATATATAGTGGGTGCATCAAGTGATTTTCAGAACTTGGATTTCAAAAATAACTACTTTGAAATTGTATTCAAATTAAGAACATATTTACTATTGGTGTTATTGTTTATTTCAATGGAGGTTTTAAATTGACTTAATTTTTTCCTTTACTTAATTCTTCAAGAAATTGATTTATTTCATTATAAATTCTAAATGCTTGAATTATTACATTTTATTTGATATTTAGTTGAATAATTGACTCCTTGGTTTTCGGGGAATACGAATAAAGGGTTTTGTGAAAATGTTTTAAAAGGGAAACTTTTCCAACCGAGAGAATCGTAAGGGTTTTGAGAGAAAATATTATTTCCAATTAATTATTATTTATCTACGTAATTATCTTGGTATTATAATTGTACAGTAGTTAGGGTCACTCACTGAGATGATTAGCATCTCATATTTTTCAATTCCGTTCCTCTAGGTACCAGGTTTTGTCGGTATTGATCCGGAGCGGACTTGATCTTCATCGCTGTCTTAGTTCGAGAAGTACCTTTGTCTTCATTTATTGCAATTGTAATATTTTTTTCATCCTTGTTGTATTCTATGCTTGATAGTACTTCATGAAGCTTTGTATACTGTCTCGGACATTTATATATTAATTATGCACTGGATTACTGTTATTCATTTGGAGTGCTGTAAATTTGTGGAATCAAATTGTAGTAATGTGGGAGGAATAAGGGGATGATTATAGAAGTGTGTTTTCAGTGCAGAAAATTTTTGGTTAGTCCTACCCTTAGGGGAGGTGCTGCCGGATTTTCCGTTGGAAGGTTCGGTGGTATTTCCCTAGGATCAGGGCTTGTCTAGGGTCGTGAGGAATTTTGGACGGGTCCTAACATATATACATATATATTTTTCCATATTAATTAGTTTTTAACTTTGCAAGGTGTTAAATGCAATCTTGCACAAGGCAGTGTTAAAAAAATAGTAGCATGTGGCACTTTGGTTCTTCTATCCACGGATATGTGTCATGGTGTTATGCTATGTGCATTAGCATATATGTTTAAATAATAATAATTTCATTATTTTCTTTACGTGTATTTTTTATTTGTTATTATTATTGCATGTGAACTAGCCAAAGTGGATAGCTCCAGTGGTTGAACACCCCTACCTATACCCATGAGCATGGGTTCGGGTCATAGGGAAAAAAAATTGCCATGTGAAGTATATATGTATAGCGTCCTTCTATGATTAGGATGGTCCTAATGTAGACCAAGGGAAAATGTGACATTTGTTTTTTGAAAAAAAAATCGCCTTTTTCTCATACAGACAGGGAAAAGGCGATGTTTTTTTTTTTCCCCAAAAAACATCGCTTTTTTGCTGGTCTACATCTAGACCATCTTGATCATAGAATTATCCTATTTATATTTACATATATATTTTTCCATATTAATTAGTTTTTAACTTTGCAAGGTGTTAAATACAATCTTGCACAAGGCAATGTCGAAAATATAGTAGCACGTGACACTTTGGGTCTTTCTATCCCAAAGGATGTGTGCCATGGTGTTACGCTAGGTGCTCAAAATTTGAAAGTCACTATCGATGAGGTGATTGATGGATTTGCACCTTTGCATGTTCCATCATTCGATATTACATGTGTCGATGATGCGGAACGTGCATTTGTTACATGGCCTAGAGATCTTGTTATTTTGCTATTGGATGAGGAAACGTTTGATGCAACTGTATATAATAATTAATATGTATATGTTTTAAATAATTTTGTTTTTGTTATACTTCATATCTTGTTTTTTGATATTTGTAGGGAAGTTTCGAAGAAGAGACATGTTGAGAATGATCAAGGTGGTGATGGTGATGCTTAATAGTTACCCCATCGATCCACGAGTTGCTACATCGGATCGAAGATGTCATGAGCGATCATTTATGAATGTTTCATGTGAATGAAGAAACCGTGGGGTATGAACAAGAGTTGTGCATAACGAAGAGCGACATAATTGATTTTTGTTACATGCACAAATTATCTTCCGTGTGCATCTTGTTCTACACAAGATAACTTAAATTTAAATGTGTTTATATCTAATCTTTCAATTCAATTAATTATATATATCATTATAAAAAATTATATTTACTTGTAATCGAATTATGAAGACAATTATATAATGGATTGATAGGCATAAGAGATGAAGGGAATTATTGCTTTGTTCATCTCGCTCCCATTGCACCGATTGGTCATCCAAACCCTCGTGAACAAATGATAAATTTATTGAGTAGATGGCAAGATGCAAGACAACATTAGCTATGGTTCTTTCCTTACTGTGCAAGGTATAATGTGTTAAGTTTCAATTGAATTATTTTGTTACATAATTAATTTAATAAAATCACATATTAACTAATAATTTAGTGGTGTTTTTAGTAATCATTGAATGTTAGGTGTTGTTGATCTATATCGAGTAGTAGTATGGTTTTATGATTCGTTGAAGAGTCATAGGAATCTTATTAATAAGGACCTAAGATCTTTGCTCGATGAGTAAGTTAAATAACTATTAATTTTATTTAATTAATTGTATTCATATTTAATATACTTTTCATTAAAATAATTATACAATGGTTATATTTGTATAGTACATTCGTTGAATGGAACAAAAAGAAGACACCCGAAAAAAACTTCGATTACAAAATACTAAGGTAATTATTATATTTGGAATGAGCATCATTAGTTGTTAATTAATTTACATACTTGTTATCTTACACATGTAGTACTTTTTATCTAATATTACATTTAAATTAATGTTTGCGAATTTAGACTCCTATGCAGACTGGGAATACTAAATATGGTTACCATATCATGATGAAATATACTTTGGTGAAATATACTTTGTCAAAACTTAAGAACAATGGTAAATTTAATATTTTCATATACTTAATTACTTTATAATAATAATATTTAATATTTATTTATTTTGTATATTTGTTAACAATTTTTTCTGTTCACATAATTTTTTCATGTGTAGTATGATGGTGTCACTGGTCACAAGAGGATGTTAAACAATTTAGAGCTGAATAGCTGTCAGGACACGTCCAGAATTCCTCCCCGGAACCCTAGACAAGCCTTGATCCCAAGAAAATACCACCGAACCTTCCAACGGAAAATCCGGCAGCACCTCCCCTAAGGTTAGGACTTACCAAAAACTTCCTGCACTGAAAACACACTTCTATAATCATCCCCTTATTCCTCCCACAAACTACAAGTTGATTCCACAATTTTACAGCACTTCACAGGAATAACAGCAATCCAGTGCATAAATAAAACATAAGTGTCCAGAATAGTATACAGAGCTTCATGAAATGCTATTTAATAGAAAAATACAACAAAGATGAAAGAAATAATACAACTGAAATGAACGAGTACAAAAGTACTTCTCGAAACACGATAGCGGCGGAGATTTGGTTCGCTCCGGAAGAACGCCTACCACCCCTTGCACCTAAGGGAACGGAACTTAAAAACGTGAGATGCTAATCATCTCAGTGAGTGATCCTAGCTACTGAACACTTTTAATAATAATAATATAACAAATAAGGGAATTTAATTAATACCGGCAATTAAATGGTAAATAAATAATAACAGTTGAAAATAATATTTCTCTCAAAACTCTCACTAATCACTCCGTTGGAAATGTTCCCTTTTTAAAACATTTTCACAAAACTCGATATTCGTATTCCCGAAAACCAAGGGATCAAACAACTTAATAAACAATAAATAAATAAATAAATACCCCAAATATAAATAAAATGTAATAAATTATAATAAATAATTTTTGAACACTTTTGGGGTTTGAAATTTTATTCGAAGATTTACACTTGACGCACCACACCATATACCAGTGATGCCCTCCGATACCCAGCATCCCGAGCACCGACTGGCGGGGAGATTAAAGAGAGAAACTTGCAAACGGCACTTCGGCATCCCAACAGTACCGCTGCTGAAACCGTCATCCCGGCCAAGGAGGGGGGCGGCTGTGGCCAATATCAAACTTGCCTGCCCACGGTCCAATGGCAACTCACGGGAGACATAATAACTTGCGCGCTAAACCACATATACACTAGAACACCAATACTGTATGAGTGCGTCTAAAATAATTACTAAATTAATTATAACCGTACCGTTTTCCAAAATTACCGTGGAAAATATATCAATTTTCACATTTACCATCCCACATGTTTTCTTTTAACAACCCGGTACGAAAATCTCGATAACAATAAAACAATAATTTTTCTCGTAACACGAGGTTCAACAAATAATATACCAATGGAATAATTATAAAAATTAAACCACCAGTTTAAACAAATATTTTCACAAAATATTTAAACCAATTATGCCCAAAAATAATATTAAAATCACATACAATTAATTACTGAAAATACTTTGCTCATGCATAATAAATAAAATTAAATCACAATAAAATCATAATTAAATTGCACCATATGAGCATAATTCAAATATCAATTAAACATCAATTAAATATAATTAATTGTCCCAAAATATTTTTTTAAAGGTGGGTCACTCACCTTAAACGCGTATATCAGCTAAGATCCTCCGCAGGATCAACTCCACTACTCGCACGCGCACCTAAAACATCCATAGTACTCCAACCAAATATATTAATATTTTAATCGGGTAACTCCCAAATGAGTACCCGGGGAGCGAACACAAACGACAACTAAAAATTATGAATAATATACCGAATCGAAGCTTGAGTGATGAGGATCACAGATTCGGTCTTACTTCCCGGAGATCGGACCTGAGGTGGCCGGAATCTCATTGGAAAGCTTTCGGGATTCGACTCCTCAATTCTCCTAAACCATTGCGAATTGGAGGAAAAGGACGCCTGATTTGGATTCAGGAGGTCGGAATTAGTTGACAAGGACCGGCGGTGCAACTGGGTACTCGCTGGAACAGTGACTTCCGGCGAGCCGCCGTGGTCACCGGCAACCGTCGCCGGCGGCGGCGCGTACGATGGTCGTTGGCTGAGATTTTTGGGGGTTTTGTAGATCGAGGGGAGAGGATTCCAACGGGACCAGCGGTGAGGCAAACGGAGACCTGACGACGAAGAGATAGGGGTTTGAAAATTTTCAGCGCCTCGCCAAAAAATGCTCCGATCCCGGTGCGTCGGAGGTCCAGTGGCCGTGAAATTTGGTGGGTAGGCCGGAATTTCCACGGGTGAGAGACCGTTTACGAACCTAGGACGACCTGCTCCTAAACCCGTATTATATTAGCCCGGATCTTAATTAAGTTCAAGTTCTAATGGAATTGACCTCAACCCCTAACCAACCTGTGGTTAGAAACCTTGGTATAATGTAGACGCCACAATAGGGGATGGAAAACCTATTGATAAGTCAAGCTAAAACAACCAATTCTCTAATGGTGTTTTAGGTGTTCTCAAAGAACAAAGAGATAATTAATCTCACAAGTATTTTCTTAATCAAATCAAAGTTTTTAAAGTTATATTATTAATGAAAAATAAGCCTTTAAATAGGCTTTGAAAGAAACAAAATAAACCCTAAAAACCCTAGGAAAAACCGGCCACACAATGGAGAATCCTACCTTGGCCGAAACTTTCCTAATCCTAAACTAGTTTGGATTAATTAATTCCTTTATTTTGAATTTAGGAATTAATTAATTTACAATGAAAATAATAAAATAAAAACTTTCCTAAACTTATTTATCCAGAAAATAAATAAATAAAACTTAAAAAGTAAAGGTAGTTTCCTAAAGTAAAAAGTAGAATAAAATTAGGAAACTAAAATACTAGCTTTTTGACTAATTTGACTTTGACTATTCTTTGACCAAATTGATCTCCAAATCAGCTTCAATATGCTTTGTAGGATGCCAATTAAGCTTATTGTGAAGTTCCCCACGTTGCCCTTGCTTGGAAGTATGAAAAAAAGGTCAATACAGTAAAATACAGTAAAACCCGCGGAGAATACAGCAAATCCGGCCCTTTCCTTCTCCTTGTGCGCAAACCACCTTGTTGGTCAGCTTTGAAACTACTTTGGCTGGTTTCTATGACTCATCCTCCATATGAATTGAACCCATAAAGATGGGGTTCCAATTCATACAACCCGGCCTCCTTATTAGCACCAAAAACGTCACCCGACCCTGTTTTGGCTTCTATTGCTTGTATGAGTAAAACAGGCCTTGGTTCTTTAGATGTGGCCAACCCCTCTTGGCTATGACTTATTCCTTGTATGAAGACAGCAAGATTGTCCTTGAACCTCTTGGCTTGGGCCCTAGTGATCGGTCCCACCTTCATTTGTATTGGGTCAGCACCCCAGCGGGTTGTTGGTCGAGCAGTCTCGGGTGGATTCGCATCAGTTCAGGCTCGTGTGGCTTAAAAGTGACCTGAAACAGGTCAATGGCGGTGGCCGGTGGTGGAGGGGAAAAATCACCGCCGATCTTCGCCGGCTCGGTCTGGGCGCGTCCGTCGACCGACGGTCATGAAATTTTCGGGTTTGACTGGAAATGGGAAGGCGCTCCCGTCTGGCCAGCGCGTGTAGCAAGGATCGACCAGAAAATTGGGCGATTTCCGTCGGTCGGTCGTTTCTCTCTCTCCCTCTCCTCTCTCTCTTTCACTCTCCTCCCCGGTGTTTTTGCCAAATAAAAGCCACCGTGGGTGACACTGTTCACCCACGTGGACCAATCAGGTGACGATACGTGGCATTACTGTGCACTTAAGCCAGATATAATAAAATATTACGGTATCCGGCGAACTTCACACGTCCATAACTTTTTAACGAGGTGTCCAATTTAAGCGTGCCGCTAGTCTATGAACTCGTATCAATGAGTACTTTACAACCATACAAAAGTCAAAACAAAATTAAATAACAATAAAAAGTCAACTCCTGGCACCTTTTGGACAGTTCGCACCTCGACTTGTTTTGCCCATAACTTTCAAACTGTAGCTCCGTTTTTGACGTGCTACTAGTCTACGAACTCGGGGCATCATGCACTTCACCACGGTACCATGGTCAACTAGAAATTTCAACTGGAACAAAAAGTCAACTTTTGACCCACTCGGTCAACAGTCAACCTTGGTCAACGTGCACGAATTCCGATGTGATTTGGGACGGGGTGTTACAATAGCCATAAATTATGATCTCAAATATTTCATCTCAATGACCATATATGCATGGTAGTTTACTTGCTTTTGTTTGTACATATAAAATAGTTAACCAAATTGTAAAAATATTACATGAGTTAATATTTAATTTATTTGAAATATTATTTTGCTATGCAAATATTTATTTCAATTTTGTTGTCTTGTACTTATTTTGCATGAAGTTAGCTTTTAAACAATCCAATTTTGACAAAATTAAACAAAAAAAAAAAGAAAAAAAAACAATAGACAATGCTTTTAGCAAAAAAAAAGTGTCACCTATTGTGTCCAATTAAAAATAAAAAAATCATTTTGAATGTCATACCAATTTTAAAAGTAAGTAAGTTATCATTGAAATACAACTAAATTCAACAAACAGAAGAATAATTTTGTTTCATATTTATAATTAATATATTTCATACTTATATGCAGCTGAAACAAAGAAAAAAACTAATTAAATTGCCAAAAAAAAAATTAAAACACAATAGGCGACGCTTTTAGCAAGAAAAAAAGTCACCCATTTTGTCCAATTAAAAAAAAATAATTTTAAATGTCATGCTAATTTTAAAAGCAAGTAAGTTATCATTGAAATACAAATAAATTCAAAAAACAGATTAATAATTTTGCTTCATATATCTAATTAATATATTTTGTACTTATATGCAGCTGAAACAAAGAAAAAACTAATTAAATTGCAAAAATTGTGTCCAATTAAAAAAAAATCATTTTAAATGTCATACTAATTTTAAAAGCAATTAAGTTGTCATTGAAATACAAATAAATTCAATAAACAGATTTAATAATTTTGCTTCATATTTCTAATTAACATATTTAGTACTTATATGCGACAAAAACAAAGATAAAACTAATTACATATCAAATAAAAAATTAAAAGACAATAGTTGATGCTTTTAGCAAGTGAAAGTGTCGCCTATTGTTTCAAATTAAAAAAAAAAATCATTTTAGGCATAGCACAGCCTTTTCCATAGTTATAGAAGCCTTTTGTCGTGGATAATCGCTTTGAAATATTGGGCCGGATTATAGTCGAAACAAACATAAAACTAATTAAATTGCTAAAAAAATAAAATAAAACACAATAGGCGACGCTTTTAGCAAGGAAAAGTGTCACCTATTGTGCCCAATTATAAAAAAATCATTTTAAATGTCATATTAATTTTAAAAGCAAGTAAGTTATCATTGAAATACAAATAAATTCAACAAATAGATTAATAATTTTGCTTCATATTTCTAATTAATATATTTTGTATTTATATGCAGTTGAAGAAAGGATAAAATTAATCAAGTTGGCAAAATTTAAAATAAAAAATAATAGGTAATGCTTTTGTCATAAAAGCGTCGCCTTATGTTTTGATATTAAAAGAAAATTGTCAAAGTTCTTAAATTTAACATACAAATACGTTTAAAATGCAAAAATTAAATTAAAACTGCAAGCACAAAATTAAGTCCACATTGCAAAAAATAAAAATTAAATAAGAATAATTAGGCAATGCTTTGTACGCAAAAATTGCCGCCTATAACTTTGAAGAAATAAAAAAAAGAATAAGAATTTTAAATTTTTACTTCATAAAGCTAATTAGTATATTAGACTGTATTACTAAAATCTTCACAAACTATATTCAACCTTTTAAATGCATAAATTGAATCAACATAAAGCTCATTCTTATACAAAATAGATAACAAAGTGACCGCAGTAGTATGCCTAATGGACATAATGTTGTCCTCAGTTTCTCACAAGTTGTCTAATATCCAAAGATATCTCATGCCTTAATTGTATGCTTAAATACCTTGCTACTTCCCCAATTTAACATACTAATTAGCAATATGAAGTAAAAATTGATAAACTGCTTTTAATTATTTCAAGAATACTAGGTGATGCTTTTAGAAAGAAAAACATCACCTAATTTTTTTGCTTTATTATTATTATTATTATTTGGGCCAATGTTTACCCTTTTTTTTTTTTTTTGCAAATTTAACTTAATTAGTTTTGCAATATTAACTAATTTATTTGTTAAATTAAGGAGTTTCAATATTTTTTCTTTATCATATCAAGAATTAGGCGATGCTTTTATTATTAAATGCATCGTTTATTTACATATAAAACTTTATTAATTTTTTTAAGTTCTTTTAATATGCATAAAATTATGTTAATATATATACATAGATAAATTGGGGAATAAGTGGTTGGTGAATCATTTTTGCATGAGTCTAGCTTTTAAATAATCCAATTTTGACAAAATTTGAGCACAAGATCAAAGCCAATGCTTTTGCTTACCAAACATTTCTCCTAATCTTTTTATTGTTAAATAAAATAAAAAAATATTATATGTTTCTTTAATATAGTTATTCTTCTTCACACTTCAAAAATTAAATAAAATAAATATAAATTACAAAATAAAATTATAATAGCCGATGCTTTCTTTAGAAAAGTGTCGCCCAATATTGATGAATTTTATTGACGCTTGTTAATAAAAGCGTCGACTAATGTTTTTAATAATTTATCCAGCAATGTCGAAAATAAAATTACTTATTTTTGTATTAAGCGATGCTTTATCTTTGATATTTTTTGAAAGTGTCATGTATTTATTGCATTTTAGCCGACATTTTATCTTCAATATCACTGATTTCTTTTTGTAGATGTTTTTTATTTTGTAACGTCACATAATTAGTGTCGTTAGATCGCTATTTTCTCACAGTGCATCTACATCTTCTCCTATTTAATGGGTTTATCTTAAATAACC
Organism: Ziziphus jujuba; assembly: GCF_031755915.1. NCBI lineage: Eukaryota > Viridiplantae > Streptophyta > Magnoliopsida > Rosales > Rhamnaceae > Ziziphus > Ziziphus jujuba. The sequence continues at coordinate 3,482,763 of NC_083381.1, read as the reverse complement.
AAAAATTTGTTTATTGGCTCATGCCTTGTCCGAATGCAAGAATAGTTTAGCTGTCCATTTATCTTAAATGGGACCCACTTTAGACCAACTATAAATATTGTTGCAAAAGCAATTGGTTAATATTTTTACTTATTAACAAAGCTCTTTCATTTCATGAATCTCGGCCATCAAGTGCGATCCATATATCTCTAGTAATTTGGCCACTCAGAACCTTTGCGAAAGACAGAGCAAAAGAAAATGAAAAGACCTTATTCGTCTCCCTCTTCTTCTTCCTCGTCTAATTCTAAACGTCCAAAAAAGTATGACGTGTTCTTGAGTTTCCGTGGAGAAGACACTCGCAACAACTTCACATCGTTCCTCTTTCGTGCGTTGAAGGAAAAAGGAATTCATCATATCTTCATAGACGATAAACTCAAAAGAGGAAAAGATATTTCCGAACTGTTTGGAAAAATAGAAGAGTCAAGTTGTTCAATTATCGTTCTCTCAACAAACTATGCTAATTCAACATCGTGCTTGAAAGAACTTGTCAAGATTCTTGATTGCAGGAACACCATGGAGCAGATTGTCTTACCAGTTTTTTTCCTTGTTGAACCAGCTCATGTGCGAAAAAAGACTGGAGCATTTGGAGAAGCATTTAATGAACTCAAAGAAAAGAAGGAAAAGGAGAAAGCACAAATGACAGAAAATGAAACATCGAGAAAGAGCTGAAAAGATGGGAAGATGCGTTAACACAACTAGGCGAAATTTCCGGATTCCCTTTGACTGAAAGGTAAGTCTTTTTCTTTCTTAAATTTTTCATCAAAATAACTCTTTTTTTTTTTTTAATTTTATTTCTTGAGTCAATCTTATACATCTTGATTTACATTAATTTTTACACGGATATTTGTGAATTTCTTAACTAAATTTTGTTTCTGGCTAGTTTTAACTAAAACTAAAAATGCATAAATGTTAGATCTGGTTGTATTAATTTTTTTTTTTTTTTTTTCTAGATCTGGACGGCATTTGAGTGAAAGTCAAAACAATAATATAAAAAAAGTCACCATCTTTATTATAGCCTATTATTTTCGTTTCGTGTTTTGTGAGTAAATTTTAAATGGATATATCTGGATAAATTTACTTTACCTCATGTTTTTTGTGCACCTGGCTTTCACTTGAAATAATGAAAAAAATATATATGTCTCTTTAGTACTTTTCAAATGGCTCATAGTCTTTAAAAAAATAAATAAATAAATAACTCAACGTTGCCATGTCAATGAAACGTTGCCATGTCAATGTACATATTCATTAAAACTAAAATCTAATAAGTGTTAAAATGAGAATCTTCAGGACTATTCATATTATTTAGGATTTGGGAATTCTAAATTTGGGATCTTTAGGTTGCCTATTGTAACAATTTTTTCTTAACTACTTGTCAGTATACAAATTAAAAATGGCTAAAAACACATCAGATCCAATATTTGAGATATAAATTTTATATAAAAAAAAAATTTCAGATAAAACTTTAAAAATATAGATAACTCTTGAAATTGTTTCAATCATTTTATACATGTAAAAATCAGTTGTTGATTGTTTAAATGTCTAAGATTAAAAATGCAATAGCAGTCTGTATGAGTGTAGTGAACTAGCATGTATATCCTCTAATCCAGGATCATATACTAAAATTCTCTTATTTCTCCTTTTAGTGCTTGTATGGGCTTACTAGTGCTTATAGGTTGTTACTAGACTTTTACCTTTAGTCAAGGATCGTGCAAGTCTTACTGTATATATATATATATATATATATTTATATTTACATATAGTTTAGTCTTACTGTATATTTATGCATGCAAATTTTTATGAGTCAAATTATATCATGTTAACCTTATAAATTTAACATCATGAGCTTCTTATTAACTTTTGGAATATAATTTCCATGGTTAAGATTTTAAAAAAATATATTAATTACCTATTTAGATCATGTGAACTGTTAAAATCCAATCTAGACAAGGTAAAACCTTACATAGCTCCGTATAAGCTAGTACTACATTTTGAAACCTCATTCCTAGAGCGATTCAAGAATTGATAAAAAAAATAATAAAGTTTTAGGATTAATGTGACCTAATGTGAGTGTGATCGATATACAAATACTACATAGTAGTCCATGATCGATATGGTACACACTAAAATACAATATTAATGTTACCTTTTAAAATTTTTTACATAAGAGATATTAAATACTTCTATCAAAAGAATATTTTATTTCACCAACCATTTCTGAAGGCCTATTTGGAATGCTTTTACGCATGGAGAAGATGATTTGATATGTTTACAAGCTAATATTACATTTTAAAATCTTAACCATTCAGATGATTCAAAAATTGATTAAAAAAAGTTATAACAGTTTTAACATTAAAGTAACCTAACATGTGCCTAATCGATGATTGTCTTTCAAAGTTATAGCAGTTTTAACATCAAATCAAAGTTTATAATGTGGACAAAAACATTCTACATAATTGTATATAACTGATATGATACACACTAAAAATACAATATCAATGTTATTGTAAAATGTTTTGGATTAAAAATATTTAATGTTTTTATTGTTACGTAGTACACGCTAACTTGCCACAGTTGTATTTTTATGAAGGGATAATCAAGCAGAATTTATCAATGACTTTGTTTTAAAGGTATCGAAAGAATATGTTGGTTCTTCAAACATAATTTCTAAGGGCCTATTTGGAATGCATTCACGCATGGAGAAGCTGAAATCATATGTTTATAAATCAAAGAGTGGTGCTGAGTTTATTGGAATATGTGGGATGGGTGGTATAGGCAAAACAACAATTGCCAGAACTTTTTATGAATTGGAATCTTCTCAATTTGAAAGTATTAGCTTCCTTGAAAACGTTAAAGGAAATTATCTAAAGTCCCTTAAAGAGCAGCTTCTTTCAGATACTTTGAGTGAAGAATGCACAACCAACTGTGGAACTATAAGAAATAGATTGTGTCGTAAAAAGGCTCTTATCGTTATTGATGACGTAGATCATCTGGACCAGCTAGAAACTCTGGTTGGGGAACGCGATTGGTATGGTTCAGGGAGTAGAATCATCATCACAACCAGGGATAGACACTTGCTAATTGCTCATGGAGTGGAAGAAATATACGATGTGGAGCCATTATATGGTGATGAAGGTTTTCAACTCTTTACTTGGAAGGCCGGCGTCGAAGATGTTCATCGTCGTCCAGATGAATATGTAGAATATAAAAGGTTGTCTCAACGTGTGGTAGCATATGCCGATGGCCTTCCATTAGCTCTAAAAGTCTTGGGTTCCGCTTTACGTGGAAAATATGTAGAAGAATTGAATGATCAGTTGGAAAGACTCAAACATAACCCCAACAAGGAGATTACGGAAGTACTTCAAATAAGTTTTGATGGACTGGAGGACGAAGACATGAATATATTCCTTCTCATTGCTTGCTTTTTCAGGGGAAGTGGTCACAAAGACTTTTTAACAAGTATACGGAAGAAGATCGGTTTTCCAAAAATAAGTATAGGAAATCTTAGTGATAATGACAAAGACTATGTTACAAGTATACTGAAGAAGTGCAGTTTCAATCCAATAATTGGTATAAGAAATCTTGGTGACAAATCTCTCTTGAGCATTAAAGATAACAAAATCTGGGTCCATGATTTATTGGAAGAGATGGGTTGGAAGATTTTGGAGAAGAAATCACTTACAGAGAAGCTTGGAAGACAAATTAAGTTGTGGAATGTTTCAAATGTCTCATATGTTTTGAAGAATTGTACGGTACGTATTGAATCTCTTAAGAACCTTTCACATTAATTTATTAGATTTCATCAAATTAGAAATATTTTCTCATTATTATAGTAGGAGCTTTTAGTGGAATTTTGTTAAAGTAATTATATATATGATTTATGTTGAACCTCCAAACAATTCTCCCCTACATTTTTTGAAAAAAAAAAGGAGATGCTGTGATTGCATGGCAAGTGCTGTATATGAGTGGCATCTTAATAAATAATTGAAAAAAAAAAATCTAGATGAGAAAGTTGCAGCCTTGCATTTGTTACTTGCATTTCTTATGACATTATGTCTCCTATTTTAACTTTGTTTTGTCTATCCGACTTTACTTACATCTCAGGCAATAGAAGAAATTGAAGCCGTTGTTTGCTTTGATCTATCTAAAAAATGTCCAACAAAAGAAACATTTTTGAATTTCCTTGATGTGCTCACGAAAATGAAGAAACTAAAACTGCTCAAATTAGACAGCTACAGTCTGTCTGGCTTGTCAAGTGTCTTGCCAATTCTTCAATCTCTTTCCAATGAATTAGACAATCAGTCTGACTTGCCAATGCTTCAATATCTTTCCAATGAATTACTTATTCTTCAATGGGTATGGTGTCCCTTCCAATATTTTCCATTAAGTTTCCAGCCAACTCAACTCGTTGAAGTTGACATGTCCTATAGTAGGATCTGTCGACTTTGGGGTACTGTCGAGGTACGTCTCAATATATAAGTATATTCATTGAGTTTGTTCTCACCAGACTTCATTTCTGAATTATATTCCATATCATCTCAACACAGAATTAAAATAACAGTTCATATATAACACTTGTCAATTCACTATGTCTCCTATCGTAATATAGGACTTGCCATGTATATGTTATACGTTTATGAGTTTCTTATATGTATGTTAATTTATTTTTTTAATTTACCTTTTTCCGTTTGTTTTTTTAATTTTTTTAATTTTGTATTTATTTTTTAATAGCATTTACCCAAACTGAGATCTGTCCGACTATTTGGCTGCATCAATCTTACCGAGATATTCAACGACTTCACACTGGTTCCAAATCTAGAGGTGTTAGATCTTGGTCACTGTCGGAAGTTGTCAAAGATCGACCCATCCATTCAATTTCTTGGAAAGCTTATTCATTTGGATCTTCGTGGTTGCATTAGTCTGGAAAATCTGCCACCCAGTTTACGTGGTATGGTATCTCTTAAAATTCTTTATCTTGGAGGTTGTCATACACTTCGGGATTTATCAAAGGACATAGTGTTTTTGAAGAGTTTGGAACTGCTAAATATCCAAGATACTGCAATAACACATGTGCCAATTGCTATTTTGAAAAATCTCAGAGAACTATTCTTTGACCGTAGTTCTCATTTCCATGAATGGCATCATCCAGGATCTTTCGCGGCATTGGATTACAAAAGACTTTCACGGTGGCGTTCTATTTAGGTCTGGTAAAATCTCATACGATACGAACCTGTAAAATTATTTACGGATCTGAATTGACAATATTATATTAGATTTGTATCAGTTTTATTCAATAAAATCCAATAAATTAGATTTTACCTGGTGAAACACAATAATACACAATAAATCTATTAGACCTATCAAATATGAGTATTTTTGTAATTATACAAATTTTATAATATTAAAATTATTTGATTTATTGTTAAATATGAATTAATTTTTTTTTTTTAGTTTTATTTTTTAAAAAGTCTAGAAACAAATAAGTCTCTCTATAGGATTTTTTTAAAAAAATATATTATTTTATTATTTAAAAACTAATTCAAATTTAAATTTTAAATTTTTATATATTCTTAATAGATTAACAGGTTGGATAACAGATTGCATGATAATTTAACGAATAGATTCGAATTTATCTATTTCTACACAAAAATTTAACAGATCATGTTTGGGTTAATTAAATTTCACATAAACATGACACAACACAACATGAATATGGTCAATCTTGACACGTATTAGATGTGGTCTCAACCCATGTATCGGGCTCCCCTTGTTTTTCTGATTTTTTATTTTGTTTTCGTCCTTTTGACTTTGATAGTTACAGAATGTTGACCCACATACATTTAAAGGATTGAATATTATACTTTCTGGAAGTAAAATTCCAGATTGCTTCATCCATCAGAATATAGGATGATAATAAGTCTAAAAGTACTTGATCCAAATTGATGTGACAGTAAATGGATGGGTTTTGCTTTGTGTATATATTTCAAAAACATTACATACCCTAGGTCCAGTTATTCTTACCCACATATTGTTTTGCTTTGGAAAGCAATTGTTCCTTCCAACTTGGAGCTTCTGAAGTCACTTCTTGCTCAAGCAATATAGATTTTATAAGATGCATGGAAACTATTTTATTTTTTAATATCTTGTGAACTCCAGAGTCAAATAAATTATACAATTAAGAAAGAAAAACAATTTCTTGTCAAGCAAAATATATAAAAAATAAAAAGAAAGAAAGAAAAACAAATTAAAGTAATCACAAAGCGTAATTGTTCAGCACTTAAATTTTAAAACTATCTTCAGTTAAGGAAAATATAATTGCCGGAAAACGCAAGTAACAAGTAAGATGCTAATAAAACAGAGGTTACATGCACATTATGCATATTCTTGCAGATTTCATCACATCATGCATATTGCTTTTGGGTCAGGATTTAATCAAGCAATGCAGAGCACTTCAAGCAGATGTGAACGTCAGTAAAGTTAAAATTCATCAAAGGTAGAAAAAGAAAAGTTTAAATATAACTTAATAAATAAATAGATAAACAAACAAGTCAAAATAAGTGCTTCATAACTTAAATATATAATTACTGACGGTGTGATAAGTCAATATTATAGAAACAACATTATCTTTTTTTTTCAAACTTGTTGACAGAATCATCGTCTTTAGAGACTTTAATATGCTTCTACCATAGTTTTCAAGATTTCCTCTGACACCTGAAGCATACATCCATGCTATTTTAGTTTAGATGATGTCAATGAAAAGGCCTCAACTGTTTTATAAGAGAGTCTTCAATACGAGTAAAGAAAGTTTTCATTTCACTCAAATTTTTATCTGCACTACTTATCAATGCTGGATCAAACCTTTTGGTGATTATCAACGATGATAATAAACTACATTTTATACATATACAGCCTCTCATTAGCATTGATTACCTTCCAAGATGACCACCAGCAAACATAATTAAGCACAAATTCCATCGGCGCTTGTCCATTCTGAGAGACGCCCCTACCTCAATAGGCCTGCCAATTTTTGTTATGGAAGCCCATGTTGACTGTTTTATGGTTTCAAAAAGGCCTGCAGAAGTAGCTCACCACCACCAGCAAAAGACATCAGCAGCAACATAATGTTATAGTTACCACTTAGAAGAAGAGCTTTATCACTTTAACTAAAGAACACAACAACATATAATGTGCAGGGGAAAGAAATACAAAATACATATTTTTTGATGAGTGAATCAACATAATGTAAACAAACTCATTTTAGGTATTGCTAATAATGGTCCAAACAAATTCATGAACACCTTTTTTAGTCAATCAAGTGTTTCTTCCTCTCTACTAACAACAGTTTAATTTCAAATCCCACATGACCAACAAAGCCAAAGTCTGTATAAGCAGCATGGCTGCAAAGAAATCACTATGAGGATAAAATTGCATCTAATATTTTTGAATATTAAATTAATTTTCTCATGGTAATGAAGCTAGTTTAGAACAAATTCTCACTCAGACCATGTATAAACAATAATGATCAAAATAAATTCACAACCAATTTAGTTTGAAAATACTAGACATGATATCAGACATCGTGGTTTGGTTTCTTTAACCGTTAATTAGTTGATGGACTTGATGCGTACAGTTATGTCACCAAATCTATCTAGTAACTCTGGTTTTCTAATCAGCCTGTACAAATAGTTTGCCGAGATAAGAAAGAAAAGCCGAAGCATAAGTACATATCCATACATGAAAGCAAATGCATCAACCATAAATAATCCCAAAACTAAAATGAAAAAGCAAATAAAAGAAACAATTTTGGAGATTAATATATTTAGTATATTTCTTTCAGAACTTGGTCGTAAAAACTTCTAAAACAGGACCAACATGTCCTATGGCGCAGGAGGACCCCTTTAGTACAAGGGAACAACGGGTTAGGCTAAGTTCAAAAATAATTTAGCCACTTGATCCCAAAGAATGCGGATGTCAATTAAATATCAATTAATTATTGTCTTAGCTTGTGCAAGACTAGGTCACTAACCAACTCTCCACACCGTCCATCTGAATTCTAAGAATTATAAAACAAGTCCTCTATTGAAATTTCCTTAAGAAATCTATGTATGTATTTTCTATGGAAACATAGTAACAAAAGCAGATAGGAAAGCAATGAATAAAAGTATCAGCATGATCCAGGAAGTTTCTTAATTGAACCATGTCACCATAAATATGAGGCACTGGGGGAATTTAATTAGGTTTTTAAGATTAAAAAGTACAGAAGCTTAATGCGTTCAATTCACCTTAGCCAGCAAACCACCAAAACTCACCCAACATTGTTCCCACGTAACAACTTAGGCTAACAAAAGCGGGAGAAGCCAAGCCTTACTATAGCAGGAATGTCAACAAGCAGATAAGCAGCAGAGGGTTTGACTGGCTTAGATGAGTTCCTTTCCTAAGAGTTGAACCAAAAACAAGCTGACTAACCATATTTATTTAAGAGATGACAATGAACTAGAGCAACTTTGAAAAAGAGAAACAAGTATCAACTTGGATGGTTGTAGATCACCTACAAACAGAACTGAGCTTCTTAAAACATTTTAAACTTTTGGCAAGTGTTACAAAAACACGGATAATACCCAAAAAAATTAAAATCTCTTTAACTCTTACCTGTTTTACATAGTAGTTCCAACATTTGGTTGTAATATTCATTTTATTGTTCCTAGGATGCAAGCAAATTCTTTAAACAATATATTCTGATTCTAGCTACAGAGACTACCAATTTTTTTAAACAATACTAAAAGTGAGTCAAAGAAGTGAAAGGAAAAGGAAAGGCTCAGTTGGTTAAAGCATATTAATAATTTCCAGGAAAAAAATAATACCAAACATAGAGTAAACAAAAAAATGGGTAAATGAAGTAAATATGACATCAAAAATTTAATTAAAAAAATTTGTAATTAGATAAGGTCACCTTATTTATGAGCCACCAATAGATATTTAATATATTGAAGAACCCCATGGAACATTATCTGACAGTATTTGGTCAAGAAGACTTGTCCCCTCTCCAATTCATTAACAATTTTATTAAAGAAGAGACTCCTTGAGTTATTGTCAATGACTCCACTTGACATTGTCATTAAAAGAAATTGTGAAGCTTCTCCTTCCTTTCCCAATTCATAGAGGCCATCAATCAACATAGTTAAGTAGTCATGTTGGGAAGACATCCTTTATCCAACATCTCCTCTAAAATTCTAATTCCCTCCTCTGTTTTACCAATATTACAGAGTGCCTTAATTAGCATATTGTAGTAAAAGCATTAGGAGCACAACCATATTCCACCATATCATTCCACAAACTACTTGCCTTGCACAATTCACCCTTCTCGCACTGTAACGACCCACCCTAAGATTATCAATTAGAATTTGAATTTTATATATTTTGACTGGGATTGATGAGTTAGACTATGAATAGGCCTTAAATTTGGCATTTCATTGATAAAGAATTTTGATTTGAGTGGTACATCATAGCATAAAACTCGTCGATACGAGTTTGTAGACTAAAATGCCTAACTCAGGATTATGGTTAGAAAGTTATAGTTTTAGAAAGTTTTTAAATATCCGTATTTATCTATGTTCAAACCAGTTTTACAATTTTTCTTTTAGTGGACTCTAGGCCTGTTTATATTCATGGAGATACATACCATCATTAAACAAATCAGAAAACATCAAAAAAGTCTCAAAAACCCTCCCCAAACTTATGGATTCACATCAGATCAACCCGTACATACGAGCATGTCAAACCAGATTGGCCAAATTTGACCCTTTTTTTTTTTGCCTCCCATCACAGACACGTGCTAGAAGTTCGGCAAGCCTACCTCTTGGCGACCTCGGCTGTGAATTTTAAAGACCAACTAGCTGATGGTGCACCAGGATAGGCACTCAAAAGCTGTTGCAGATGCTTGGCCGAACGATGGAAATTAGGGTCATTTTTTGACCATTTCAGATGCCCCAATATCTTTATCCCCCTTACTTTGGACACTCTGAATTCATTCTCAGCCTCCATTTTTCAAGATTCTCCACTGTTTGCAAGATCCGATGATTCCAAGTTTGGCCAAAAAATTTGGGAGCTTTTTTGGCCACAGGCTAAGCTTTTGGACCAAGGTGAGTATAACATCGCATTCGTCATCTCATGGGCTTTTCGTCAAAAATAAAGTTTGTAAATTTTGGATAGCGTTTGATAATTTTTCAATTTTAGATCAATTAGTTTAATATCGAATAAAATGAGACTGTGTTTGGATACTATTGGACAAATTAGATAAAATGAAAGTTGAATTATTGTAATTAGGTGTTGATGGGATCCAATGGATAGTTTAATTTCATTAACTTGGTCTCCAAATGAAAAACCCCAATTTTGGATGCCGGATATTTAGGTTTCACAGTATAATTTGACTTTTGGTGTTCAATTTAGAAATTTTAGAGTTATTAAAGTTATTTTGGGATATTGGTATGCACCCAATATCTTTGATTTAATTTTTGAAGTCTAAAAATATTTTTTTATTATTTTAGGTACCAAGATTCATATTGGAGACAATCTAACGGTAAAGCTGGTTTGAACTGTAATCTGTGAGTGAATCTTATTTCTGAAATGATTTTGAAAATTATATAATGATAACATACGATATATAAATTACCTTATTATTATTTCTAGAATTGTTAGAATTATATACTTTATTACATGCTATAAAATAATTATTTTATTTATCATATTATGATATATTAAAATAAATGGTTTGACATAAATAAATTTTGGTATACAACTGTACAAATATATATATATATATATATGTGTGTTGGTATTTGTAAGAATGTTTTGATAAGATAATTATGGATATTATTTAATAAATTTTTTAAATATTTTAAGTTATGAGTTGAATACTGAATTGTGGATTATTATTTACCATACTATATTATGGATATGGATTTGTTAAATTATAACTTATGCGTGCTTATTTGATCATCCCGCTTGATCACATGATTTTCAAGATTTGATGGAAAGTCCTAATCTACTATGCCTCTGGTCACCAAGGATCGCATTGACAGCTTTTTCCTCCTGTAGTCAACAATACACTAGTGGCTAGTTGTGATCTTGTGATATGTTATGATAATGGATATGGCACATAGAAATATTATTGTTACACTGCAGATATAATATATATTTATATGTATTTTTTTATTACTGATGTTTATAAATAATGATTCGTAAAAATATTATTTTATTTATAAGATGATTGATATTATTTGATTTTAATTTCTTTATCATATGGTTTTTTTTAAAATGGTTATTTTGAAAAAACATCATAGATTTTGTAAAAACTGTTTAAACTTTCAAAAAATAACAGAGAGATCCTAAGAGAAAGAATTTTTAAAAAAAATATTTAATTTTTATAATACTTTACTTATCTACTCATTAAGCTCATTTTATAGTTTTGTATTTTAAGCCGTTGCGTTTTCAAATAGCAGATTCCTTCAAGTACCATCGGATCACAAGTGAAGGTATATTATGGTGTCCAAACCGCTATGAACTGGTAAATGACAATGACTTTAATATTGAATCTGGTGTTGGCTTCAAGTTAAAAATATTTATTCTTACATAATGGAAAATATCAATACATTTGCGTTGTTCTGCCCTAAAACAATGACGGACTGTATATATATATATATATATATTTATATATATATGTACACACAGAGTAGCTATTAACATTGATTACCTTCAAAGATGACATGAAGTGAAGAACTGAGCATGGATCCGAAGAGTGCTTGTACATTCTGAGAGACAACCTGCCTCAATAGGCTGCCAGTTTAATTATACAATCCCATTTTGATTGTTCTCTGGTTTCACAAAGATCTGCAGGAGTAGCCGGGCAACACCAGGCAAAAGACATCAGCAGCAACACAGTTACCACTTAGAAAGAACTTCATGACTTTAACTAAAGAACACGACAACATAGAATGTGCTGAAGACAAAAATGCAAACTGTATATTCTTTGATGTTAAAATCAACACAACGAAAACAAAATAAATTTAGGCAGTGCTAATAATGGTCCAAAAAAATGTTTATTAACATTTTACCTAGTCAATCAAACAATTATGTGTCACTTCTTAACTAACAACAATTTGGTTTCAACTTTCAAGTCCAGCATGATCAAAAAAACCAAAGTTTGTATAAGCAACACAGCTGCAAATATGTCACTATTAGGATCAAATTTTAAGATGAAATTTGCATATAATATATTATTGAATATTAAATAATTTTCTCGTGGTAGTGAAGCTCGTTTTGGAACAAATTCACAATCAGATCCTATACAAACAATAATGATCAAATAAATTCATAAAATAGATCCACAACCAATTTAGCATTAAAAGACTAAACATGATATCAGACATTGTGGTATGGTGTCTTCAGCCCTTCAATTGATAGATTTCATGAGTACAGCAATGGCACCAAATCTATCTGGTAACTGTGGTTTCCAATCCTCTATAAAAAATTGCAGCAAAAAGAAAGAAAAGGTGGAGTATATTAATAGACTTGTGCAAACAAGCTTAAGACATGAGTACATATCCATATAAGAGAGCAAATATATCAACCACACACAACCACAAAACCAAAAATCAAATCAAAAGCACAGGAAATGACTTGGCGCTTTATATCTTTAGTATATTCTTTGGAGGACTTGGTGCTAACGGCTTATAAATCAATAACCACACAACAAAATCACATTTCTATGGTGCAGGAAGACCCATTAGTACAAGGAGAACAAAGGGGAAAGGAAGGGTTGTCTCTTACTAGGAGGATAAAGTATAGTGTTAGGCTAAGGTCAAAAAAAATTCAGCCACTTTATCCCAGAGTATTAGGATACCAATTATATTTCAATTTATAGTTGTCTAGGTTGTGCAATATTAAGTCACTAACCAACTCTGAACACCTTCCATCTGAATTCTCAGAATAATGAAACAAATTCTCTGCTCAAATTTCCAAAGAAAAAACTAGATATGTATTTTGTACAGAAAAATAGTAACAAAGGCAGATGGGCAAGCAATGAATAGATGTCTGCATGAATCAAGAAGTTTCTGTATTGAAGCATATAAACGTGTGGCACTGGGAAATGTAGTTATATTTCTAAGATTAAACCATACTGGAGCTTAACGCATTGACTTCACCTAAGCCACAAGGCCATGCAGTACTGTAGACTGCCAAAACTCACCCTAGATTGCCATTTACCACATAACACCTAAGGATAAGAGAAGTGGGAGAAGTCAAGTATTAATGTAGCAGGAATGTCAACAAGCTGACTAACCAGAAGAGTGTCTGACTGGCTCAGATAAAATTTGAACCAAAAAATGGCTCCATCTTTATAAAGCATTGAACAATGAATTGTAAAGCTTTAGAAAAGAGAAACAAGTAACAACTTGGGTGGCTGTTGATCACCTACAGACAGCATTGAGCGTCTTAAAACATTTGACACTTTTGGCTCAGTGTTACAAAAATAGAATACAATCAATTCTCGAAAATACCCAAAATATTAAGATATCTTACTCTTACATATGTCACAGAGAAGTTCCAACCTCCAACATTGACTGTAAGGATCCTTTATAGTAGTCCTGGTGGCAATCAAAATTTTTGAACATTATATTCGTTTCCAGCTATAGAGGATATAAAGATACCAAAAGTGAGTAAAAGAACAAAAAGGGAAAATGAAAAGGCTAATGTCATCTAAAGCATAGTAATCATATTAAAGCAACTGGCAAAGAGATTTTCCAAGTAATAAATGATATTGAACAAAGAGTAAATATAAAATATGGACAAATGAAATAAGTTTGACATCAACCATTTAAAAAGAAAAAATTGTAATCAGATAAGGTCACCTTATTCCTAGGCCACCGAGGCATAGGCTCCATAGATATGTCATATATTCAAGAATTCTATATAGCATTGTCTGAGAGTATTTGGTCAAGAACTCCTGTTCCCGTACCCAATTCACCAATCATTTTTTTAAAGAAGTGAACCCAGGAATCATTGTCAATGACTCCACTCGACATTGCCATTGAAAGAACTTGTGAAGCTTCTCCTTCCTTTCCCAAGTCATATAGACCCTCAATCAACATATTGTAAGTAGTCTTGTTAGGAAAACATCCTTTACCAATCATCTCCTCTAAAATTCTAATCCCCTCTTCCGCTTTACCAAAATTACAGAAGCCCTTCATTAGCATATTATAGGTGAACACATTAGGAGCACATCCTTTTTCCACCATGTCATCCCATAACCTACCCGCCTCACACAACTCCCCTTTCTCACACATTCCTGCAATAAGTGTGTTGTAAGTAAGAACACTCGGAATTGAACCCTTCTCAAACTGATCAAATAATTTCCTTGCCTCCCATATTTTACCCTGCTTACAAAGCCAATGTATAAGTGTACTTGTAATAGCATTATCAGGAGTACAATTCTTCTTCAAAAGCCTTTTCCACAACTCACAAGCATCTTCCACCTTTCCTTGACTGCATAGTACATCAATAACCTTGCAACAAAGCGCTGAGCTTGGTATATACTTCTTCCCAAGCATATCATCCAGCAAGTTAAGTGCTTCACCAGACTTGCTTTCTTTACAATAAGCTTCAATCATAACCCCATAAGTAACATCATTTGGGTCAATCCCATTTTCATCCATTTCATCCATCACCTTAATAGCATCAGCCAATTTCCCATGCTTAATGTACCCAACCATCAAAATGGTATAGGTAGATGATTATGATTTTAATGACAGTGCTTATCTTATAAAAATTCGTTCTTTTTATTAGCATGGATCACTGTATGTGCTGACCAGATTACATCTTTCCACTTTATTAGCTTATTAACTACCATTATTTGAGCATGCAACACAAATAAGTGTTCCTATTACTTGAACAATTTTGGTTGATTTGTGTTGAGAATTTGAACTTCAATCAAATTAGTTATGATCATTGTTGCAGTCAAGTTTTGATGGAGTCTCTCATTTCTAAGTTCATTGTACATGTCATGGTTTTTAAAGGTGTAGAAGCTAGATGATATTTTGAAAATCAATCTCCTTTCACTTTCAAGTTTGAGAGAAGAAAAAAAATTATTGCTTCCATTTTGTTGGTACAAATCAATATCACTCTTTGTTGGCTTCTCTATTCGATGGGAACCTTGCATGTGGTTTTAGATGGGTGTTTGGTGAGATGTCATTGTTGAGTTTTAAAGCTTTTTAAGTTTGGATTTCTTGCATTTCAGCTATACCTGGCAATTCGGGTTGGTGGGTCGTGTTCGTGTCAACCCGTTTAATAATCGTGTCAAAAATACCTAACCCGAACACGACCCATTTATTAATCGTGTCAGGTACCTAAAACACTAACCCGACCTGTTTATAAACAGGTCAACACGACACGACCCATTTAACACGATTATTTTAACAGGTCGTGTTGACCTATTAACCCGTTAACCTGAAATTGACCTATTAACCCGAAAACTAACCTATTAACCCGTTAACCCGAAAATTAACCTATTAACCCGAATTTTTTATTTTATTTTATTTTTATTTTTATGTTTTTGTTTTATTAAAAATGTATTTTTTGTTTTTAAAAAATTAGTAATAGAAAATTATTTTTATAAAATTTTAATTTATAATATTTTTTAGTTATTAAATATTATATTAGTGATAAAATATTAATTTAAAATTAAATTTAAATGGGTTGTAATAGGTATATAATCATGTCGGGTTGAAACTGACACGTTTAATAAATGGGTCGTAACGGGTCAATTTCGAGTTAAACAGGTCAACCCGAAAATGACACGATTAATAATCGTGTTAAACGGGTTGACCCGATTATGGCCCGAACCCATTTATAATAAACCCAAACCCATTTATTCCATGTCGTTTTCGAGTCGTGTCATGATCCAAATTACCAGGTCTAATTTCAGCTTGAACAAATTTGATTGCTGCATGGTTACTAATATTGATTTTCTATTTCTTTCAGCATTGGAGGAGCAACTGATGGACTGAGCAGAAAATTGAAGCACAAAATTTGCGATCGTGGAGTTACAAGTGCAAGCTGATAAAATTACACATACACTCACAGAGATAGATAAAGAGAGAGAGAGATATATAAATAGATAGAGAAGCATTGGTGGTGGTTTGTCCCCCATTAATGTAAGTTGCTTCTCTGTACAACATAGAAAATATTTTGCAAACTAATTTCGCTTTAATGTAACGAACTTATCTGAAAACCTTTAGTTGTGCTGTATTGAATGAGTTTTACAATTTTGAACCTTGTCATTATGCGCTATGTTTATAATATTGTGTTATTTGGTGTGACAGAAATGTTTGTGTTGCATGGTTAGAATGTGAAATGTGAAATTAAAACTATTATGAAGTTGTGTTTTTGTTTGAATTTAATGGGA
Organism: Ziziphus jujuba; assembly: GCF_031755915.1. Classification (NCBI taxonomy): domain Eukaryota; kingdom Viridiplantae; phylum Streptophyta; class Magnoliopsida; order Rosales; family Rhamnaceae; genus Ziziphus; species Ziziphus jujuba. The sequence goes on along the minus strand of NC_083381.1, from coordinate 3,466,271 downwards.
GGTTTGAATGTGAAACCATAATATATATATCTATGGGTTATCCTTAGGAAGCAATATATAATGTACACTACTAATGTATAATGTATTATGTGCTGGTTTGAAAATATTCTTTAGCCATTTTCATTATATTGTTGCACAAATCCTGTTAGGTGTATGTTATTTTGGTTCTGGAAAATTTTCCAACCCGAGGAAAATATTTCCTCTTTTTTTTCTTCTGGCGGGAATTTTTTTACTCCTGGAGGAAAAAATTTCCTCCAGGCGGAAAATGTTTTCCTCCTGGAGGAAATGTTTTCCTCCAGGCGGAAAACCTTTTCCTCCAGGCGGAAAAATTGTCCTTCAGGCTTTTCTCATGTCGGAAAAAACGTTTCCTCCATCTGTTATGTTTTGTTGTATTTGATTTGCAGATAAATGGATTCAGATTACCAACGAAGGTTTTGGGACTCGGAGATATCGAGGGCAAAGGTTAATTGTAGATCGAACTTCTGGAAAGCCGTGTCGGATATTAAGTTCAAGCTGACTCCAACCCAAATAAAGAAGTTTGAGGATAGCTGTTTTGGCCACTTTTTGAAGGCCAACGAGATACAATTTAGTGGCCACATCGTCAACAGCATGCTGTATAGGCAATGTGTTTGCGACGACAAGGACTCTATGGTATTCAATTTTGGATGGCGTGGTGCTAGATTTACACAGAGAGACTTCACCATAATTACAGGTCTACGGTTTGGTTACGAACCCAATAGGCAGGTTAACATCTCTACTCGTATTAGTGCACGTATTTTGGCGGAAACCGAAAGGTCACTAATTCGGAGATAACCGAAGCTTTCATGACTGCACAGTGTCAAGACAATGATGAAGCCGACGATGATAGATTGAAGTTGGCTTTATTATATTTCCTAGAGACGGTTCTTCTAGGCAAAGAAAGCATGGCCACCGCACCTCATAATCACTTGGAGATGGTGGACGATTTAGAGTACTTCAATAACTATCCATGGGGTACTTTATCGTATACTACCACCATTAGATCGTTGAAGAGTGCTTTTGAGCATAGAGAGTCCATCGCTTTAAACAAGTCAAAGAGTTATAGTCTTTGTGGGTTTCCTTTGGCTTTCATGGTAAGTTTGTTACACTATTATTTAAAGTTTGTTACACTTGTATTTATGGTGTGTATTTCGTTACTTATTCATTACTAATTAATTGTTTGACAGATTTGGGGTTTTGAGACAATTCCTTCATTGGGTCAAGCATTCAGAAAGAAGTTGCCGGACATGGCATTCCCTCGAATTCTTAATTGGCATTTTTCACAAGTGCCAAGATTTGAGAAGGCCACTGAACTCTTCGATCATCGTGATGTAAGTCTATGAGTTCTTCCACTTATATGTACAAATATATATATATATATATATACATTCCAACATAATAATATTATTTATACACTTTTGCAGTATTTGTATGAATATTAGTATTACTTGCTAATCACTTGATTATAATCCCTTTTGTCTTTTGCAGTATCCCGTTCATGGCTTAATGAATGTGACTGAAGTTGAGCATGCATATATCGGCAACTTGGCATTGGATGTACATCATGACAGTACTCCATACAATGTTGCACCTGCTGTTCGAGACAAGCCACCACAGGCAAGTCATGATGAAAAAGATGAAGGTATTCCACTTACAAGAAGTGGAATAAGTAAGAAACGGAAAGAGGCGTCTGTGGAAATTATGGAAAAAGGAGGGAGGCGGCGAATGGGACATAAGCCGACAGACCAGCCTTCTTCATCGACTGCAGGAGTTGCTGCTCATGTTCATGTTGAACCATCGACTCCATCCCAACCTCCAACGACTCCATCCCAACCTCCAACGACTCTATCCCATGATGAGGTTTGAATAAATTGTATGAATGTTTATCTTTTTTTCATTATTGCAAGTATTAATAATTATTATTTCTTTTAGGTACCTTTGAGAGAGAGATTAACAATCCTTGAAGGCGAAGTGGTTAGTGTACGGCAAGACGTTAAGGATTTACGAATCGCCATGCTTAGAGAGTTTGCAAGTTTGGACACCAAGCTTGATAAGTTAATGAAGCACCAAGGAGTGGGAGTTAGTGCTGACGGGTTGGGAGATGGGATGGACGTTCAAGGGGATGAAAATAAAGAAGAGTATGGTCCCGATGCGACCCCCGTTGATAGACAGTCACAGCCATATGTTGACGACGATGCAGGACCAAGTGTTACGATTATTGAGAAAGTGTCTCCATCAAAGTTTCCTGCCGGGAGACGTGCAAGAAAGGTAGCAGCTGCTAAGCAAAACATAGATATTGGGAGGAGGGATAGGAAGGCGGCAGCAGCTATTACAACTCCTTATAGTGTCGGGGGCTTGCGGAAAAAACTACAGCGCACTTTACCTGGTGCATCTTCTACTTTGAAGTTCGACCCAGTACCTACGAGACTTGTAAAAAATTTTGACAAATTTATGAAGTCTGGTTGGGCAGCAAAGGTTGATATGGACATTTTGACTGCGGGTAAAGACTTTTTCCAGTTGCTTATAAATAGTGAGAAGTGGCTGAATCACGATGTAAGTATTTTTCGATCAAGATTTTTATTTTATAATTTGATAAATTCCATAGATAGTTGTTCAACTGCATGGATGTAATTTAAAATTAACTCGTCTTTCAATGCAGCATATGGAAGTCCTGCCTTACCTATTTCGTGTACGTGCCAATCAATTTCCTGATATTTTTTATCCTAGTTTTGAGGTGCTAGATGGAGGATTTTGGGTAAGTAACGGCCAGGTGTCCTATATGTGGCTATTGTGATTTTAGATAACTAATAAATTATTTTGTTGTAGGTATACATTGAGCAATGTCATGGAAAGTTCATCGACAATCCATCTAAGTTCCAATTCTCATACGCAATGCAAGAATATGTGCTGGGGATTCGAATGAAGGAGTCCAAGCCATGGAAATACGTAAATCATGTAATATATACATGTCCAAATTGTGTAATGTTAACTATTCATTTATTCATGTGCCTTCCTTTATCTATTGTGCTAACTGAAATTCTGTAATGTATTGACAGTTGTTGATTCCACTAAACAAGGGCAACATACATTGGGTGGTAGGGCACGTGGACTTAAAAGAGCGTCGCATGACTGTATATGATTCAGATAAGGCTGGTAACCGATACAAGGGACAAATTTATTTCCAGAAATTATGCATAATGTTACCATATTTACTGCGGTCTGCATCCTTTTATGAGCAGCGGCCGGATCTTGTAGACTCCGTTGACGAGTTTACATGTGAATTGGCACAAAATACCCCTCAGCAAAGTAATAAACTGACGGAAAACTGGTGGAAAACTGGCGGAAAACTGGCGGAAAAACTGGCGGAAAACTGGCGGCAAATTGGCGGAAATTTGGTGGAAATTTGCGAAAACTGACAAACTGGAGGAAATTGGCGGAAATTCATCTTTTTCGCCAAATTTCCTCCGTTTTTACTGTTTTTCGCGATTTTTCAGTTTTACACAAAAATTTCTCCCATTTTCAAACCATATGCCACCTAAGTATCTTTAAAATCACATATAACATCTCATAAATCAATTTCTTGCATACCCATATCAAATAAAAAGCTTAAAAAACCCTAAACTAATAAAACTTACAAGAAAAAAAAGAAAGAGAAAAAACAAAAAAAACACATATTTCCTTACTTTCATCTAATAAGAAAAAAGATAAAATTTTTACCTGATTTTAGTTTGAGATATGAGAAAATACAAAAAAATGAGAGTGAGAGGCGATGAGATGCAAAGAGTTTAGAGAAACCCCACGAACAGTTTTGTAGAAACCCCACCCCCACGAACGAACGGCTGTGTAGAAGAAAGGAAAGGGTGTAAAAAAAACCTTTTGCGTAATTTTCAATATTTTCAAGAGTATTTTTGTCCCAAGGTGGTTAGTTTTTTAAAAAAAAAAAAATTTGCTATTTTTCTAAACTGCAATTGTAAAGTGGCTATTTATCGAAAAAACCCTAAGGAACGCCCTGTATTTGGGTACAAAAATGTGGGGCCAACGCCTTACCAATTCATTTATCAAATATTGTTAGAATAATTAATATAACATATAAATATGAATATTTGAATTCTTAAATAAATAAGTAAATTATAAGTACAAATACGTATAATATTATTTTATAAACAATTTGGTACCAATTAACTTGTATAATGATAATATAAAAGTGAACATGTGCCATGAGACATCACATATCCATAATCACCATCAATTGGTTTGTAATTTGCAACTCCTTGATATGAATTGTAATTAATGGAAACAGCTACTTAATGCTAAATGATGTTAAATAGAATTAGTTAAAATAAATAAATAAAAACAGTTGTCAATTGGGAATAATGTTTTTTAGATTTGGGAAAAGTCATTCCTATCTCTTTTTCTTTCTTCTTTTTTTTTTTATTTTTTAGTTTTTTGGGACTTGTTTACGTGCATCATACTAAAAGTTCCAATAAAAGGTTAAATGGCACCTATATAATTTTTTCAATTTTTATTGATTTTTTTTTTAAACATATGGTGTTACTATTTTTTACTTGCTTTCCAATTGATTAGTGTTAATTTTACAAATTTACTTTTTTATATTTATTGTTGTAAATGGATATGATATGATTTTTATATAATTTTATTTTTCTTACTCTTTAATTAATTGGTGTTGATTTTACATAATTATCATTCATATTTGTAGCTTTCAATTGGATGCAATATGGTTTTTAGGTCTTTTTACTATTTTTTGCCTGCTCGTCAATTAACTAGTGTTGATTTTAAAATTTTGCTTTCTATCTTTATGGAATAGATGTGACATGGCTTTTAGGTAATTTTATTTTGCTTACCATCTAATTGATTAATGTTGGTTTTACATATTTATCCTTTGTACTTGTGGCTCTCAAATGGATACAATATGATTTTTATATTATTTAATATTTTTCTGTTCCATTTTCAATTTCCAATTTAGAAAACCTTTTATATTGTATTTCATTTTATATGCTGAAGTAGTGCATATGTTAAGAGGTAAGATTAGACATAATTAATAATAAAGTCTAAAGAATGTTTAGGATAGGCATGCCTTTTGTATGAGCTCTTAAGACTAAGAATACTGAAATGATTCTTTTGCATTATTTGGAGGCTTATTATTCTTTTTGCTATTTTGTTTTTTTAATACTTGAGGATGGAGAGATTCAAACTTAAGTCATTGCCTAGGAAAGCAGCTATTACCACTTGGTTGCCCTGCAAAGAGTATTCTTTTTGTTATTTAGTGTGAGGTTTTTTCTTATATAGTAAACTACTTTAACCTCTTAAATTACAATTTAAAATTTTCTGATTAAATCCTATTAAATGTGGAATAAGTGTGTACAATATTATAACATATCCAATGAAATCAACCAATTCAATCCATTTAAATTGGATTAGAATGAAAATTTTAAAATCCAAAGGGATTGGATTAGTTATCAATTTTGGTATTTAAAAATAACCAATTCAATAAATATAAAATATGTTAAAATTTTATTAAATTTGGATGTAATTGTTGGTTTTGTATGATTGTTGGCTGTTTATGATTTAATCCATTTGCACTCTTTTTATATTATTTTATGTTTAAAAAAAAAATTAGCTTTAAATTTTATGTTTTATGTGAATTACACCTTTAGGGGCTTCTGATATTGTCAGGACGTAGAAAGCCAATTGGTTTGGACTGTCATAGAGCAGGCTAAACATAACAAAATAAATTCATGATCTCCTAATTGTGTTATTCAAAATTTTTAGTATCAATGACGTCGGACAACTTTATTTTTTCTTTAACAAAGTGAACATGAAATTTTGATTTGTTATAAGTAGAGATAGTATCAATTTTAGATTTATTTTCTCAAATAGAAAATCTTGGTGTTTGCATAAAAAAAATAACAATGAATTAAATAATAATGCAAAAGTTTTTTAAAACTATAAGATGTCTAATATCTTATATTTTTTTGCAAGTTCATTGAGCTGCAACTAAATGTGGTATAAGAAAGATATTAAGCACAAAATTTATATGCGTTTACATTGAGCACAATTCATATGCGTTGGTATATTTAATATTTGTAATAATAATTTAACATAATTATTGACTCAGATAACGGCAAAGCACCGCACACACCTAGCATATGTATTTGCATATGTATTTGGCTACCAAGTCTTGGGAGTCCAATTTATATAGATAAAAGCTCAATGCTTTATTCAACACTTTGTTAGATAAATAAATATATTATGCACTTAGTATAATCAATTACCTATTTACAATGTCTGATTTATGCTACTAATGGGACTAACTTATTTATTATTTCATGTAATAGATCCTTGGTTATAATATTACGGTTGGCCCATTGACTGGAGGATCAATTATTTTTAAAAGTTTATTTTTGACTTATCCATATTTTTATTATTATTATATTTATTATTAAATTATTATTATTTTAATGTGCGTTAAACATAATAGATAAGTTTAACTTACACAAACTATTAAAGGTCTAGGGCAAGTAAACAGATATACGCCGTATTTGTGATTAGGATTTTCAAAAATCAGTTTGAGAATGTTATGAAAATAGAGTGTCCATAGGCACTATTATTACATTGTTTTCTATTTTGCAGTATTACAAATTTAATTTATCAATGGCTGCGTTTAGAGACTAATATATTTTATACTTAAATGAAATTATTATGTATATTTTCGATCCGCATATTTAATATAACTTTAACACACTTATCATATTTTTTTAAGGAAATGTTCCCAAAAAAAAGATATTTGTTGTAGTATACATATTCTCCATCAACGAGAATAAATTCCATAAAGATGGTATAGGCGATCCCTACATTACGAAAACTTCAAGTACATCAAATGGATGTTAAAACAGTATATCTTAATGGAAATCTTGATGAAAAAATCTATATAGAACAACCTGAGGATTTCTCTACACCAAAATAAATAAAAAAAGGTCTGTAAATTGATGAAATCTTTATATGGACTAAAACTAGTTCCAAAACACTGATATCAAAAATTTGATCCTGCCATTCTAAATAATGAATTTAAAATAAATGAGTGACAGATGTGTTTATGTAAAAGATACAGAGAATATATACGCCATTCTTTGTTTGTATGTAAATGATATACTGATTGTAGATAATGACAATAATATGGTCCAAAATACAAAAGCCATATTAAAATCCAAATTTAACATGAAAGATATAGGGCTTGAAAAGATAAACAAATAGAAAAGGAATAAAATATCTGCACGGTGAACATATTTTAACTAATAACAAGGTTTGAATACACAAATCCTCTAGTTGGAGACATCAATTGATAGAGGATGAAAAGAAAGCACATAGATAACAGCATAAGACCAAACATTAATTTAAACTAGCAAAATAGATAGATGTAAAACAAGGTTTATAGACCCGATAACTACTGGGCATACTTGATCCATTTTTCACTTCTAATACTAAAAAATGCACCACAACTCATTTATCTTATAATAGTATCTTTATTTCAAAAAAAACAAAAAAAAAAAACAAAAACAAAACACCTCAAAAATCCATTTCTTTGTCTGTTACACAAAATGGACAATCCATAGGCAGTCAAAGGGAAAAAGAATCCTCGAAACAAAACAATAAAGCCTCATGCTCAATTAAAGTAGTTCAAATGCCTGAATTTTTCCATCCCTATCCATCGAAGTTTCAAATCTCTATCTCTTTCAATTATTCATTGAGGAAATCGAGCCAATTATACCATTTTATTGTAAACCTATGAAAATACTAACATAAAATTATTAAAGTCTACCAAGCCAATTAGTAACCATCTAAAGACACATATTTACATAATTCAAACCAAAGTAACTTTTACACTATTGCCCACAAGATAGAACAATATGACCACAATATCTAAAGCAATACACAATCATAAATAGCAAAAAAATAAAATCTAAATTGAATATTGGTCATATGGATGGACTTCATTACACTTGCAATATGCCTACTACATATCCTTTTTTTTTTTTTTTTTTTTTTTTTTTTTTTTTGTGTGTGTGTGTGTGTGTGTGTGTGTTCAAAACAATAAATCTGTTGGAAACTTTGTACCTTTGTAAGTTATCTTCCAATTGCATTATGAAGTCTTCATGCATATGGTTATCTTCCAATTGCATTATGAATTCTTCATGCATTTGCTAGTTCTTTTCAGATATTTTTGGCTTGTGATTGATCACCCGCTTCTGTCCAGAAAAATTGGATAAAACTAAAAGACTATTTTCCTAATTGCCATTGAATAGCAAGTAAAAAAGTTTGAGATCCACCTTGTTTGCGAATTCTATGGAGACCAGCGACAAAGTCACAGAGTCTTGAAAGAGACAACTGAGCAGCAAAATTCAGCAAAAGTAGCTAAACAAAACCAAAAAAATGAAAAAAGAAAAAAGAAATACCAAGGTAAGAAATAGGAGAACAATAATAAAATAAAAGAAGAAAACGAAAAAGATATGAAATGAAAATAGAAAACTTCCCATTCGATGCAACTTCTCCGTAAGAATACACCCAACACTAAATCCATTTTATGGCACTTTATTTATTTTCAATCTAATTGATGGTTGAACCATATATATATATATATATAGCCATATTCAGAAACAATAATCTTTAGCTTCCACAAAAGGCTAATAGTGCTAAGAACCATATAAATCTTAAAGTGAAGTCCTTGACGGTCTCATCAGCGCCTTGAAATGTAGTGCAATATAATGGAAACTTGTTGCATACTAAGTCCAAACTTTCCCCAATCTTTTGGAAGGAAAAACCAACACTTAGACGAACCTCAAATGGTCTAGTTATGTAACAAATGAGTTATGCAAATTCTAGTAACTCACTTTCAACTTTGGGAGTATCAAGTGTTTTCTCATCATCTCTTAGCAAACTATTCTTTAGTATGCATAGGACAAGATCTTTGACAACCTTGCTGTATTTCATATATATAACCCAATACATATAGCACTCTCCATTCAAAATCAGGGAGTAATTCCTGTGTACGTAACAATAATAAGCATCCAGGATAAACAGAAACCACACTAGCACACAAACATTCCAATGTAGGACGGAAACAAAGATGAAAAATTAAAGATAGGTTGGTAGCATCACACGAGTAGGAATCACTCCTAGAAACCATAGGTGATGTACGACAACAGAAACAAACTTGAAGAATTAAATATAGGATGCTAGAATAACACCAGTAAACTCTAGGAAGCACTCCTAGAAACCATAGGCATTACACCTAGGTTTGTTTTCCATCGCTATTGGATAATATCTGCATGTTTTCCATCTCTATTGGATAATATCTGCATCTCTATTCATCGATATTCTTTTTGTATAGAGATCTAAGTACATGAACTTGAAAACACATAATTAATGTGGTACATGCCGCAAGAGATATTAACAAACCTAGATATTACTAACTAATTAAATATGGTTCATGTACAAGAATTTAGATTAATTCATGAACCTTCATTAATATTGTGGATATTCTTAAGACTGTTGCAAACAAATTATTGATACTGCTTATTCAATTACTATTCTCCATCACCTTTGTTAGCAAAGTTTCTTGGCGACAGGATCTAGTGGTTGTTCAACAGCTGCTTTAATGGCTTTTCTGTTCTTGTCAGCTGCCTTTGCTGCAGCTTTACTGATGGGCTTATCAGCAATTCGTTGCATTGGAGATTCTTGATCCCATCACTTACAGGGGAAGAAGGGGAAGACAAGAAAAGCACAATTTATGTTAGTATATATGCTTAGAAACCAGTCACACATATAATGGACATAGCATGGTGATCCAATGTCACTGCTGTAACAACATGTCTGTGAAACCGTAAACTATAATTCATTGTGAAAATAAATTAAAGCACCCAAGGTAAATTATCATAACAGGAAATCTTTCAAAAAAAGGTAAAGCATCTCTTAAGGTTATAAGATCAAACAACATTTACTTTTAAAAACAACTCCTGGAAAAGAAAAAATATTGCTCCATTGATGATGATGGAATATAATTATGGAAGCTGAAAATGAACATATGAAATAATATCCATAGGTCAACAAATCAATTTAAATTTTCAAAAGATGAAAACTGAACTCCAAGACTGGTTAATCAATCAAGAAAAATAATATAATAAATGTTTTCCACTTGAATAATGAGCAGAAATTTTATTTTTGAAAATATATGACATGAGCATGATTAAGCTACAAACAATACCAGAGTAGGTTCACCTTCATCCTCCCATGACTCCTTCACATGATTTTCTTCCACATCTTCAGCATCTCATCTGCTTCTGGGTTGCTCCCTAAAAAGAAAAGGTGGAATTTGCCTCTGAAATAAATATATGCCTTAGTAACAGATTTGAATACGAGAACAGAAAGACAAACTTCATGCCACCTATATATAAAAGGCTAATTGCATCTTCTTGAAAGATTTCAGAAATACCTATGGATATAGGATATGTGTAACGAATAAAGGATCCCATGTAGAGAGAATTACTGGCCCGTTTAAACAAAAACTAACACTTTGGAAATTGATTAAAACACAAAAGAAGACATCATATTAATATAAATCACTGAACAAACTTAGTGGACCAAAATTAACGTTTTATCATGTAAAACTAGATGACAATTAAATAAACAAATTGTAAATGTCAAAATTCTTCGGCCTCAACCATGGGATGCAAACAGCATATATAAGAAAAAGAAGTAACCATCACCCCAGTTCTTCATCTGAATCTATTACTCCAACTGAACTAGCTATTGTCCATGTAAATAACTATTCTGCACATTAAGAAAAAAATTTTAAGTATTCAAACCTGTAGCAACCCCTTATGCAAGCTATCATCTTAGGGTGAGTTATTTATAACTTAAAAAACACAGTATTAGAAGTTATTTAAGCAAGTTCAGTTCCCACACCTTAGAATGCTGCTCTCTGGATTGCTTTGAATTCAATTCATCTAACGCTTGCACTCTTACAGAAGGACATAGTAACATGAACATGTTTCATTCGTTTGATGAATAATCTCCCACTGGAACAAGCCGGTAACTCACCAGAAATCCTCACAAGAACAAACTCCATCTTTGAAATGATGGAAACGATTTGTGTCTCTTACAGAAATTTCTCTTCCTTCAAAACTGGAGATGAATTTTATAACCACATGGCAATCACCACAGATTCTAAGGTTCTTAATTACCCTTAAAGGGTATCCTGAAGGAGTGTTCAGAAGCCCAAATGCGATGGCCAACTTCTCACTATGTCCACACAAAATCTCATCCTTGTCCTGCACATCTACATCTTGCAGCACAAAATTATGATTGGGAAAGTAACCTGATTTCTTCATCTCTACACTCAATTTATTTAATTTTTCAATAATTTGTTTCCTTTGAGAATGCAGTTTGTCTCCTGCAAGAAGCATATGAACTTTATTTTTTACCTCAATCCAACTACAACCAGGATTTTTCCTAAGACCCATGCTATTCATCATATCCCTCACTCTGTCCACTTCATTCCACATGCTCTTCGAAGCATAAATATTGGACAGAAGAATGTAATTCCCCGGATTTCTTGGTTCTAATTTAAAGAGATGTTCTGCAGCAATCTCACCTAACCCCACATTATTGTGAACTCTACAACTGCTTAATAAAGCTCCCCATACACATGCATCTGGTTTAAATGGCATTCTCTTTATCATTGAATAAGCCTCTTCAAGTTTTCCAGCACGGCCAAGCAGTGTTACCATGCAAGCATAATGCTCCAGTCTAGCTTCTATACCATGCTCTTGGGACATGCTATTAAAATAAAACCACCCTTCATCTGTTAGGCCTTTCTGGCTACATGCAGATAGCACACAAGTAAAACTTATTAAATCAGGCTTTTGTCCACTCCTCTGCATCTCATGGAACATCTCCATGGTTTCCTTAGCCTTCCCGTGCATTGCGTATCCTTTCATAATGGCATTCCAAGAAACCAAGTTTCTGTTGGGCATTTTATCAAAGCAAAGCTGGGACAATTCGATTCTACCACATTTTGCATACATATCAATCAATGCACTACCCACATATACATCATTTGAGATTCCAATCCTAATAGAGAAACAGTGGGCTGCCTTCCCATGCATTAATGCTGCAATATTGCCACAAGCTGGAAGCAAGCAAGGGATTGTTATAGAGTTTGGTTTCAGACCCTCCAACTGCATCTCTCTAAAAAGTTCCAAAGCGTCCATATCTTTCCCATTTTGAGAACAACATGCAATTATGGATGTCCAAGATACAATATTCAATTCCAATTCTTGGCCCTTAAATCTCCTAAATGCCTCCATCGAATTGTCAACGAGACCATTTCGTGAGAGCCCTGTAACCAAAGCATTGCAAGCGCCAACATCCATTTGATCTGATTCATTAAAAACTTCTGACATCTCTAATGTACAGGAACACTTTCCATACATATCAATAAGGGCACTGACAATGCACTTATCTGGCCCAAGTCCCTGCTTGACCACATAACTATGAACCTGGATCCCCATATCAAAATCTTTCAAGTCTCCTATGGCAGAAAGAACACTAGAAATTGTAGCAGAATCAGGCTGAAACCCTTCTAAATGCATCTTCTGAAACATGGATGTTGCCTCGGAATATAAGCCACTATGATTGAAACCTGTGATCATTCCATTCCATGACACCGTATTGGGTTCTAAACCTGCATTCCTCATCTCATAGAAGAGTACCTTGGCCTCATCTACACATCCAAATCTAGAGTACCCAGCAATCAAAGCGCTCCAAATGACCATATCCCGCTGGGACAATCCATCAAATAGCTTGTGTGCTTCCCTGAGATGACCACATTTAAGGTACATATGCAGTAAAGAGGCCTGCACAAATGCATCGGAGGAAAACCCTGATACAGATATAATTCCATGAAGCTGCCGACCAGCTTTCAAGGATGGTAACCCAGCACAGGCCTTGACAACACTGGGAAAGAGATAACTGTCTGGAAGAATTCCATGAGTTAACATTTGAGAAAAGACCCTGAGTGAGTGACCAAAATTATTTAGCTTTGAAAAAGCATGTATAAGAGTGGAGAAACAGAACAAGTTGGGGTTGGGAATTGAATTAAGGATCAGATTTGCATCTAGAAAGCAGAAATTATTGGCATATAGAGAAAGGAGTTTAGTAGTGAGATGGTTATCATTGGAAAGTCCAGTTTTGAGTATGTAAGCATGAGCCAGTCGTGTGTGTGATAAAGAAACTGTGGTGGAATTTAGAAAGTGGAGGATGCTGTGGTTAAACCGGTCAAGTAGATAGAGAGCTTGCCTTGTCATGGCTATCCTCCAACACCTACCCAATAAACATTCAACCAGAGGCATTACTTGCTAGAGCTACAACAAAACGAACATGGATTGAACACATAAGACAACTAATATGCAGCTGAAACAAACCATTCTTCACAAAACACTCAATCACGTCCATTTTATACCTGTTCATGTCTGATAAATCATAAAACAGCAGACCACCGAAATGAAAGCTTGTCATCAAACTGAGCCAATGAAACCATGTTCTCTCCAGAGTCCTTAAAAAATCTTAATGACCAATTAAGCTTTGGCCCCAAAGTCACATAAATTTGTGCTTGAATCTATAGAATATCTGATAAAGCAACCAAAAAGCAATGGAAAATTATAATCCACCTTTTTATGTTTAACAAATACAGAAAGTTCACCACAGAAACCAAATGATGAATTTTTAAAACCAGTGTAGGATTCCTGTATCCATGAAAAAGTTAATGAAATTATCCTCAGAGTCATTTGCAGCACACTAACCATGTACCTTTGGCAAAACACACGTTCCATATTCATATATTAATGACCGTTTGGAAACATTTCAGTCCCTTCTTTTTTTTCCTTTTTTTTTTGGGTCTTGGAGCTTTTTTTGTTAACTGTGTAGTTGCGTTTATATAAGTGATAGTTGAGTTCTCACCTAGCTGCAGGTATGAAGGACTCTTAAAATAATAACACTAATAAAGAAATAGAAAAAAAAAAAAAAACCACTCAAATTTGAAAACATTTGTCATTAAGCTATACTTGTATACTAATAGTCCACTAAAAAAGGAAAAATAGAAGATAGAGAGAGAAAGAGAGAGAGAGAGAGAGAGAGAGAGAACACATGAAAGTCATCAAACAAGCAGTTATTTAACCAAAACAAAATGCTAAAAACTAAGATTTTGAGAGCTTTACCAGCAAGACAGATAGCAAGTATTGCTAGCCTAATTACTTTTCAGTCTCTTCTTGGACTTGACCATTTGTAGCAGTGAACTGGTCATATATATATATATATATATATATATATACAGATGACTTAACTGAGAAAGTAATTTCTGGTGCTCCAAGCAAATAAACTTCAAGATCTACGAAAACCTGAAGGACATATTATTCAAATCTGCAAGTAAAAAACGTAAATTGATCAGAAGACCTACCTATGCATTATATCAACACATGTTGAAAGTATATCTAAATGGGTAAACATCAAAATCTGCCATCCTTATTAGAGGAATGGCAATTGCTTAAGAAAATATAAACTTGCAACAAGAATTTCCAGCAAAAGCTAGACCAACTAATTGCCAAAATGTATTCACAGATATTACTTTTCCTCTATTAAGTTAATGCAGGAATCAGAAAGAGAAATAACAGGAGAGCACTCCATGTATTTGAAATCTATGGGCATGTCATGTCAACGCCAACAGGATTAGTAGCAGCAACTACCACCTACTTCTCCATGACCACCAAAATGCATGCTAATAGAAGCTAATAACCCTTAGCCCTTTCCCTCCCCAAGCCCGAAACACAAACAAAGAAAAAATAAATAAATAAAATAAACATATCTGGCAAAAAGAGTTTTAACTAAGAACAAGGCTTATGAACATTAATCGTTTAGTTACAGGCATCAATCGATGAAAACATATTAATTTATGCTAGGTAGAGAATCAATAAAATGCAAAGCAAGGTCTATAAACCTGATTGATAAGGCATATTTAATACATTTTTCACTTCGACAACTAAAACATGCACCTCCAATCCACCATTCATTTATTTCATAATAGTCTCTCTAAAAAATTCCTCCGAATACCATTTCTGTGTTTCTGTTACGGGAAATGAATGATCTATAGGGCACCAAAAGGAAAAAGAGAATCCTCGAAACGAAAACAAAAAAATCGTTCACATGTTCCGAATTTCTGTTCATCTTCTAAACAAATCCTATCAACTATCATCCACCCCTAGTCATAAAAGTTTCAAATCTCAATCCTTTCCACATACCCATTGAGAAAATCAAGCCAAATCATACATATGTATTGAAAGCCTATAAAAACACTTTCTATAAAACTAACCAATAAGGCTTATGAAACCAATTAGTTACAATGTAAATGTAGATATATATACCAAAACCACAAAAATATAAACATAGTTTCATAATTCAAACCAAAACAATATTACAATACTACGAAAGATAAACCAATATAACCACAATGTCTCAAGCAATACACTATCATACATGGCAAAAATATATAAATAAATAAAACCTCTAAGTTGAACACTGACAATGTGGATGGACTTCTTTACTTTTGCAATCATTTTTTTGTCTTTTTTTTTTTTTTTTTTTTTTTTGGTTGTTGTTTGTTCAAAATGATAAATTTGATGGAAAGTTTGTACCTTTGTAAGTTATGTTCCAAGTGCGCATTGAATTGTTCATGGGTTTGCAAGTTTTTGTTAGAGATTTTATGGCTTTCGTGTTGTTCACCCAGTTCTGCACAGAAAATTTGGAGAAAACGAAAAACAGAAAAATTATCTAGAAGTAGGAGCGGATGGAATGATTGAGGAATCCAGTGAGAGTGAAAAGTGTTTTCTGTTCCAAATTGGCAATGGAAAGCAAGCAAAAAGGAGTGAGACCCAACGGAGGCTACAAGGAGAAGCAGCTAATGGTGGCTTGGCGGCCAGCAGTACCCACAGAGTCAAAGTAGCAGAAGAGTTTCCTGCTTTCTCTTCTTCCAGTCTTAAAACCGAAACAAAATCATTAAAAAAAAAAAAAATAAAAAAAAATCCTAAATTTTAATTTAAAAAAAAAAAATTTTCTAGAGGAAAAATTGAAATTTGTTATAAAACCTCTTTTTCTTCTTTTTTTTAAGTCAAAATCTAAAAAATAAAAAATTAAAAAAAAAATTAAAAAAAAAAACTTTTTATGAGTCGGGATAGTATAATGCAGATTTAAATTTGTTTAACATGCCAGATAATTCTTCAAAAAAAAAAAATGCCAGATAAAATTGTCAAGAGTGTGATTTTACACAAATATCCATGTTGATCGAAACTCAAGAAGCACAAAAAAAAAAAAAAGATTAATAGAAGAATAATTTTAACAAAATTTGAATGTTACCTATGGATGATAAAATAGGTTTTCTATTGGAAAAAAAAATATATTGAGAAAGACTTCGAATAAATGGTGTTAAAGAAAGTGCAATTGCTTCATAAATGCTAATATTTATTTTCTTTTATCATAGGAGATAATTGAAAGAAAGAATTAAAGAGATTTAATGACATCAGAATTAAAGAGATTTAATGACATTACATTATTAACTTTTGTTGCAACCATATACACTTTTAAATGCGGAGGCAAAATAATAAAATTACAATTTTTTTCCCCTAAAAATCTATGTATCATTAATAATATTTTTGAAATTATGGAATTGCCTATGCACCAACATAACATCAATATAACACCAACATAATGTCAATTAGATTTAATATAAAAGTTGAAGTAAAAAGCTAGCTAATATGAGGTAGTAAAAAACTGCCCACACGCAACATCTAAAATAAGGCAGTGGTAAATTTTCTTGTTATTAAACATAATTATTACTTTTTGAGATTTATATTTTGCTTTCTTATGGTCCCAATAACTTTCTTCTTTACTATCTTATATATCAATTGTGACACAATGGAAGCTCTATTGCAAACGATGTGAAGCCAAATTGAGTTGTTATCAGCCAAGCGTACCAATGCCTATACAACATATGAGAAACTTTATATTAACAGAAAAATAAAAGCAAATAAGTGAAACAAAATAGTTGTTTTTAATATAAAGTGAAAGTCTATCATTAATGGGATAAGAATGGACCATGAACAAAATCATAATCAATATTAATGGGGCTTTTGGAATGGAATTTTATATACATGGAATTGGTGTGGTCAGTCAAAATAATTTTGGTGTACTTCTTAATACTATATTGAAACTTATAATGTGTCAAGTTTATCATTTTGCTTTGGAAATTTTGGCGAATAGAGAAGCAATATATTTTACTCTGGATTGTGGTCTTTCGGAAGCTATCATCGAAATAAATTCAAAGCAGACAGTTATTCTTATTTTTGATATTTCAGAGTGTATATGGTGGCTGAGTTTGTAAGATGCGTTCTTGAACTCATAATGGTTTTTCTTGTATGTTTTCGCCTAGATCCACTAATCAGGTGGCTTACTTTTTAGCAAAACATACTGTTAATTTGTTAGATGTTTTTGTTTTGCTTGAAGAGGAGCCAAATTGGCTTACCAAAGCTTTAGATCTTGATGTATCTGTTTATCCCTCCAACTTAATCCAAAAATTAATAATTATAAATCATGTCAAAAGTACTGTAAACTCTATATCAAAATGTTATACCAAATGAAAAGTTGTTACTGTTTGATTAGCTTAATAATGATACTTCATTCTTTTGTAAACAGATAATATTTATTTTTTAATACCGTGATACTATTCAATAATTATCACCAACAACTATATCTATTGTCTCTAACATAATCAATTTGTTAGTATGTAGACTCTTGCCAACATTCCAATCTATATTTTGAATTACAAATTTTAGATAAATAAAAAGTGAAAAAATGGAAATTTTCCATTTCCTAAATATATATATATAAAAGAAAATTTGTGGGAAATTAAAATAGAGGGGATAAGTATATAGAAAAATAATTATAGTTGTTAGGTTTGAATGTAGCAATTTTGTGGACAAATAAATTATGAAAAGAGTTAGAGTTCAAAGTAACCAACATTTTAGATTTTAGGTTAACTAAAACTAATGGGAATAAGCAAACCGTTCATTGAGTCAGGCTAATAGAACTAGTTAAAAGAAAAAAGTTAAAAAAAAAAAAAAAAAAGAAGAAAGAAAGAAAGAAAGAAAAGAAAGTAATTTTCAAATGTAAGTTACCATTTTTTAATTGACGTAAGACTATCATGTTTATTGGAAAGCATTTTTTTTCCCTTTTTTTTTTTTTGGAATTTTTGTGCTAAATCTTTTTTCTTTTTTTTTTTCTTTTTTCACTCCTGTCACAACTAATGTACTGACCAAAAAAAAAAAAAAAAAAAAAAAAGATACTCAATGAAGCAAAGAAATCAGAAGCTTCACAATAAGAAAGCTTTTATTTATAAAAATCCATGGAGGGCACCTTGGATTGGACCTACCACATGAGTGGTATTGAGCCCAAATCTTCGCACTTTGTTTAAGGAGAGAATTTTCCGCACACATAGCGTACATGCTGATGTGGCACATATATCTATTTGAAAAATGTCACATGTATATTATGAAATACATATCATAATCAAAAAAATCCAATTATTTTTTTATTTATTTTGTTTCCTTCCCTTAGCTTTTTTTTTTTTTTTTTTTTTTTGGGCTTTTCCCTCCTTCTCTAGCATACAACTTATTTTTCTTCAGCAGAACCTCTAATCTATCAGATCATATATCATTATCTCCAATCGAGTAGTTATTTTCAACCTTTTTTTTTGTTTTTTTTTTTTGGGCTAAAAGTAGTTATTTTCAACCTTGTGTGTGGTTTTATATATATATATATATATATGTTTGAAACTAATCTAACGATGCGATCGAGATAACAGGTGACATGGAGAAACAAGGGAAACAAGATAATGTTATCTTTTTTTTTTTTTGGGGTAATTACAAGATAAGGTTGTGTTAGATATGGAATATGTATTTTGGACACACAAGTTTTTGCATGAAACTACCATATCAAAATGGAACAATCACTTAATCATTCAATTGAATACTCAGTTAATTATTTTTTGTGAACTATAATTCTCTAATTTTAGGAGGTCAATGTATTGGTGAAATTTTTTTTTACTTAAGATGAAGGAATAATTTAATAAGATTATGTTCATCTACATTGCCTTCAAATTTTACACATAAATGGAAGCTTTACAATATTTGAGGAAAAACAAAAGTTTCAAAAGTTTTTAAGGACTTTTTGATTTCTTTTTCTCAAATAAAAGTGAAACTTTGAGTTAAAAAACATAATCGATAATCATATAACCTAACTATTTATATAAATTTCATTCACCAACAAAACTATTTATATACATTTTTATGACAAAAAAATTGAAAAAAAAAAAAAAGGAAATTGAAGGATAGATATAAAATGAGGAAAACTGAGGGGCACATGCTTTAGAGGGGCGCATATATATATATATATATATATATATTTTTTTCAAATGCTTGAGAAATGAAAAAAGAAAATTAATCCATAGATGTAATGGAATTTGGGGATTAGGGAAAATAAAAAAGCATAAAATTAAAGAAAAAGAGATATGACTAAGAAGATGAATATATATAGTATATTATGCTAATAACGATTTCAATTCAAGATTAAAAAAATTTACGTTAAAGCATATGCTGCTGTTGGGATAGTAAATTAGAATTACATAAATATCCTTTTGATGCTTTTGCACTTTAGGCAGTTTTTTTATTATTCATTTCTTGTTAAAAGATACGATTCTGATTTTCGTTGGAAAAATAATGCTCTTTTTTTTTTTTTTTTATCATTGAGGAAAAAAAAAGTTTGATATGGTGGATATAAAGATTTTTAATCAATAAATTTTAATATGGGTAAAATTATAATTTAGTATTTAATTTGTATAAATTTTATATATTCATTATGGGATGAAAGAATATTTTCACTTTTTTATTTTCTTACTTATCTTTTTTTCTATATTCATTTACTTAAAAAGTTATAGAATATAAGATATAGACCCAAAAAAAAAAAAAAGACTCATATATTTATTAAATGAATTAGGATCCTCTTAAGTGTTTAAATAATGATTAAAGCCAAACAAAATAAATAAATAAAATAGTTTGCTGCACAATTTGTAGCCATTTAAAATTTTGTGATTTACCCTTAAAACACTCCGTTTTCAATCACTTTGACACTCCATCATTCACCCTACCTTCATAATTCTCAATCTTCCGTTTTAACATTTGACCATATTGCTTTGACTCCAACAACAGCTTTCCTTCATTTTACCCAATAAAAAAATTAAAAAAAAATAAAAAAAACCAGCTTCCTTCATCGTCAACAATTTTTTCTCGTTTTTTCAAACCCAAAAACAACAAACTGCCAGATTAGAAGTTATTGTTTTGCTGTAAACCCCCAATTATTATTATTATTAAAAGAAAAAATAGAGTTAAAGGGTTTACCCTCAATGAGCACTGTTTACATTAAATCCGGGTTATAATGGTGAATTCAAAGTTCTGGAGGGTGAAAACGTAAAAAGAACGTAAATTTTTAAAAACAATGATGAAAAAACCTATAAAAAATAAATAAATAATATATAATAACGCAAAACCAATCGCAATACAAGATCTATGGCATGTATCTATAAAAGAAACTTGATTTTGACTTTGACTTTGTTTTCCCAACAAGTTGGTTTAGTTTTGCCCTTTGATGTTGACAATTTTACAACTGTACTTTCAAAATAGTGCTTCAAAATGAAAATGGTTGACTTCGTTCACTTTTCACCGTTTACATGTCACGTGATCCGCACGTGATGTGATGGAAGAAGAGCAATATTGCGACTTTTTAGTAAAATTTTCACATCAATGCCCTTTAACCATGTCCATAGAATGTAAAATAATACATAATCCCCTTAACTGTACTAGATGTTACATATTCAACTAAAAAATTGCCTATACCTAGAAAAAAAAAATGCCTATAATAAATTTGTATAACAAGCATACCACTTTATATATTTATCATTTTATCTTATTTGTTATATGTAACACTAAACTTTCATTTAAATGATGAATAATATTTCATGATTTATTTTAAATTATTAAAAAAAATTAATAGTATATAATCAAGATTGCAAATAAATTTTCTACAAAATTATATTATCATAATATTTTAAAATAAATATTAATTAGTATGAAATTAGAATAATATAAAAACTAAATTAATGAAAAATAAATATTAATATGTTTTGTTGTTAGGCCAATTAATTATTATGATATTTATTTTTATTTAAAAAAATTATATATGTGTATAATTCAAAGTTTTTATTTCTTAAAAATATATTTGATATGTATGTGTGTGTGTGTGTGTGTTAATGTAAAGGTAATATGCTTTTTTCAAATGATAAACATAAAAACTCATTAGCTTGTTTTGAGTGTAATTTTTTCATAGTTTGCCCTTAATTGTACGGTTATTTTTTTATTTGTAAATAACTAATAGTTTAGGGGTCTAATGTTATTTATCCTAAATAAATATCATAATGCTAAATAAATCAATTTGTTTACCAAATGATATATGCCAAATGATGTTGTAATTTAAATTCACTTATCCATATTAAAATACATATAAAGTTACTCGGTATCCAATTTTTTTTGTTGAATTTAATGTTAAAACCAATAATGGAATATCATGTCATCTTAAAAAGTATTAATTTTATATTCACTTAGTTTTTTTTTTTAATTTATTTGTTAATGTTTTTTAAACAAGGTGATATTAATTTTAGAGCATTTTACCAAATAATGTGACATAATATTATTGAATTCTCATGAATGTAAAATATATATATTTTTTTGTCAACTATTAATTTTGTGCCACGTGGTTTAGCAAACAAAATTTGATTAAAAAATGATAGGCCTAAATAGTACTATACTTTTTTTTGTTTTAACAATGCTACAACTATATAAATTTTTTAATCATTAATATATATATATATATATATACATATAGCCACTTCATTTATTAAATAAATTTATATAATAATTTTATACATCTAGTATTATTGAAATAAATTTAGTACTACACATTACATATATATATATATATATATTTGGTGCAATACATTATATATAAATTTAGTACAATACATTGTATATATATTTGGCTAAATTGGTACAATACATCATTGTTTTCAGATGGAGGTGGTAGATTTATAGTTAGGGATGTCAACGGGGCGGGGCGGGGTGGGGCCGATTTTTAAAATCCCGTCCCCGTTCCCGCGGAGAATTTTACATCCCATTCACGCGATTTTTTCGGTTTTTTTAGGTGCGGGGCGGGATCGGGAATTTTGCGGGGCGGGGACGGGGCGGGATGATTTTTCCCATTTTGTTTTTTAATTGATATTTTTTTAAAAAATTTATATAAAAAAATTATTTTATGATTAAAATATAAAAAAATGACTACAATGCAATAAAAATATAATAAAATACATCAAGGAACAAATTTACAATTATAATAAAATACATATTTAGAAAAATAAATAAATAAAAAAAATGATTTTACATAAATAAAATTTTATAAAAAAATATAATAAATAAATATATATATATATATATCGGGACGGGTTAGGGGCGGGGTTATTATGTCTCGTCCCCAGCCCGTCTCCGATTCGGTTTTTAGGCATTTGTCCCGAGTTCGTCCCGCATCTCTGAATTTTTAGAGAAAAATCACCCCATTAGGGGCGGTGCACCGCGATTTTGGAGATGGACGGGGGAAATTGACATTCCTATTTATAGTAAATAACGAATAGGGGAAGTAATTTTAAAATTTACCCTACTTTTGTTTTTTTTTCTTTCTAAAAAAACTTATTAATATATAATTTTTATGAAGAAATTATGAATATGGAATTAAAAGATATTAAATAAATAAATAGCACGTGTTGTTAGAGAAATAGATACGGTGGTCATACAGGATCTTTTTCGCTTCCCTTGCTCTAAACGCTACCGTTGGCTCTCTCTCTTTCTCTCTCTCTCTCTCTCTATCTATCTCTCTCTCTCTCTTCTCTTTCTCTCTCTTCTCTGCAAACCCTATAAACAGTGTCCACGACTCCAACCACCGTCAGCAATCAAGGCTAGGTACGGCTTATATCTCTTTGTTATATCTATCTCAATTGCATTCTCGCTTTTTGTCATCTTAATGCCGTCAATTTTGAACCTTGTTTTTTTTTATTTTTTTGCCACTTTGAATTTCGCTATCATGGTAACCAAAAATGTCTGTAATCTGCATGCTTTACGTTTTAAATTTAATGGGTTTTTTCTTCTTTGGGTGCTCAAAGTCTTAAATTTGTTGAAAGTTTCTGCCTTCTTGTAAATTTGTATACTGCAATTGGGTTTTCAAATTCTTCGTGGGTTTGCTAGGATTTTTTTGTTTCCGTGATGGGTTTTGATTGATCACCCGCTTTTGCCTGGTGAAATTGTAAAATACTGGAAAAAAAAAAAATCTAATCTTGATGTGGAATGAGGATTTTTTTTTTTTTTAAAAGATAAAATGTGGAATGAAGAATCTTATTAATTTGTTGGTTTTCTGAAGGAAGAAGGGATGCTGTTTGATTAAATGTTTGACCATGTGGATCCTCTTACTGGTTTGGTGGATTCAGCCCGGAGATGTTGCGGCTCCGTAAGTGGATGGATTTCTAGCTTACTCTGGAAAAATAGCGGAGAACTAGTGAGTCATTACTTGATGAGCTAATGTGTCATCACATTGTGTTGGATTAATTGATACTGCTTGATGAAATAGTGAGCCATTACATTGTGTTAATGCTTGGTTTGTTTGTGTTGCTGTAACTTCATGCTTCATGCTTCATGCTTACGATACGTTTTAATTGCAGATCGGCTCACTTTTGGGTAATTTTCTCTTTGAATTTACTGAAGATTGGGAGAATCAGCATTCATCTACCATGGTTGTGAATGATCATATAGAAATTATTTCATCCGATAGTGATGTGGAAATAGAAGATGCTAGAGATAACATAGGATCTGCTAATCATAGAACTCTTCCATTTTGGGCAAGTGTACCCGAGACAAGCTCGAGGAATGGAGGTTAGATTGGTAGTTTCTGAAGAATTAGTTCACTTCAAACATAAAGTTTATTATTTAAGCGCTCATCATATTGTTAAGCATGCAGGTTATGCTGGAAGATCATATGCTTATAATGGACGCACGGTAAATATTAACGGCCATACAGATGGAAAACTGCAGAATCACTTTGGCCCCATTGATCATGTAGGACCCTCAAGTCGTCACATTTCCCGCACAGATAATTCAAAGTATAATGGAAATGTGTATCAACCTCAGACTGTTAATTCGCGAATTGCAAATAGTTCTGAAACAGATTATGAGAAAATTTCATCCCAACAGGCTCTAAAGAGAACCCTTCCATTGACTATTGCACCATCTGCAACAAGCTCTAAATCACACACTTCTGTAGATAATATTAGGCGCAGTCTTAATTGGGACACTTATGGAAGTTCACACAATTCAGCAGGTCCAAGTTCAATTAGTGGTAAAAGCTATATAAGAGATCATTCTAGTAGGGTTAATGATAATGAAGTTATCAAGTATGAAAACAATATGAGTAGGATCCTGCCTCCCTCTTTGATGCATGGCAAGTCTATTCCTGCTGCACAATTTCCTACATCCAGTGATCCTGCATATCGTTCAGGAATAACTGAAGAAAACGCTGCAGGAAGTGATGAAAGATTGATATATCAAGCAGCATTGCAGGTCTTCTTTTAGCCCAATTGTCATAATATCATTTTGATTGTTCAGATATATGTCAGATAGGACTTTTACACTTTTTGTGTAAGACTAGACTTAAGCTTTTTGTATTATATGACATTTTGTTTATTGCAATGAAATGAATACTCTCTAAGGTCCAAAGAATGATTCAATTTCTCATAAATTTTATGATATTTGGGAAAGTTTCGATGACATAAAGAGTACCCATGCTTTGGAAGTGTTGGTCTTGGACATGAGTGGTGGAAGATGAAAATCATTTATGCTTAAAATTTGGATTATTAGCAATTTTCAAGTGTTTTTAAAGTTTTCTACTTCCTGTTGCATTATCCTAGGTTGATATTGGTTAGAAAGATGTATATGATGTTTCTAGTCTTATTTTAAGTACCTGTCCTGTCGAATATTGGTAAGAAAGGTGTATATGTTGGTTCTAGTCGTATTTTAAGTACCTATCCAGTTGATTTGGTAAGAAAAGATGTATATGATGTCACTGGTCTAATTTTAAATACCTATCCTGTTGGATCTTCTGTCTAGGGATTGTGTCTCTTGAGAAGTTATCAAGCCAGCTGAACTACAAGCTGTCATTAAGAATAATTAGAAGAGATACATGTGCAAGTGCTTTGTTGCATTGTAATGACAAGTATGTTGCATGGAAGCTAATGAAGAAAATTAAAATGAACTCGTGAGTTCTTAGAGAGGAAAGAATATAAGGATGGGGAGAGGCGTGAAAAAGAATATCAACATTAAAAGTACAAGTAGTAAGCCTTTGCAGGGGAACTTCTATTTGAGGTATTAACATAGCTAATCTACTGTCAATTTAAAGTGACGGTGAAGTATTTGAAATGTACTCCCTAGTAGGTATTTCAGAAATATTAAGTAAATTCCATGTTTTGTTATTGACTAGTCACAACAAGAAAAATACTGCAGACATAGAAAGGAATTTTCATTTTTGTTCATAATTTTCTCTATTAGAAGCTATTCAAAGATGAGCATGGAGCATCTTGGAATTTTTTTCATTTTCTGTACTTGAGGGAGCGGAATCACAAACCTAGAAATGTACATCCGAACCTTTTTATTTTATTTATGGACAAGTTGCATATCTGTATTCATACTAACATGCTTATTAGTATTTATGGCAATGTTGAGGGGAGTGTTGTTTGCTATAGTTGCTGAAGCGGTTTCTATGATATTCAGTGATATAAGTGGAGTGAAGTTGATTTTGCTAATTTCATCATAAGTTCATGAAAAATGTTTCAATTTTGTGGTGCTGAAAAGGTTTTGGTTCCTGCAGGATCTCAATCAACCAAAATTTGAAGCTAATTTACCTGAAGGTCTCTTGTCAGTCCCTCTTCTAAGACATCAGGTGTTTCTGTTTATCCAATAACCCGATTATATTATTTTGTTGAATTTTGTGAAACATCATGTTAAACTAATCAGTTTACTTAACAGAAAATCGCATTGGCATGGATGCTTCAGAAAGAAACCAGAAGTTTGCACTGTTTGGGTGGAATTCTAGCTGACGATCAGGTATTTAGCTTAGAATCTTATAGAACCTTAGAATTAGATCTGGCTCGGTGCTTGATACTTCCCCAATATTGCCTACTTAGACTTGTTTTACTTTTACCTTTCAGGGCCTTGGCAAGACGATCTCAATGATTGCCCTTATACAAATGCAGAAGTTTTTGCAGTCAAAATCAAAATCAGAAGACACCTCTAATCGAAAAACTGAAGCGTTGAATTTAGATGATGACGATGATAATGTTCCAGTTGTTCTGGATGAAGTCAAGAAGACTGAAGAATCTGATGATGTTAAACCAATTCCAGAAGTTAGTACTTCTACACAGACATTTAGTAAGCGGAGGCCAGCAGCTGGTACACTGGTAGTATGCCCAGCAAGTATTCTTCAACAGTGGGCCAGGGAGCTGGATGACAAGGTTGCGGAAGAAGCAAAGCTTGAGGTCCTAATATACCATGGAGGCAGCAGGACAAGAGATCCTGTTTCACTGGCCAAGTATGATGTGGTTCTCACAACATATGCGATTGTAACCAATGAAGTCCCAAAACAGCCTATAGTGGATGAGGATGAAGCTGATGAAAAGGGTGGGGAAAAGTATGGAATATCTTCTGAATTTTCCTTCAATAGGAAGAGGAAACAGACTTCCAATAATACTGGCAAGAAGCGAAAGAGGGGTAGAAAAGGAATTGATAGTTCCTCTATTGATAGTGATTGTGGTCCCCTTGCGAGAGTGGGTTGGTTTAGGGTGATACTAGATGAAGCTCAGACAATTAAAAATCACAGAACTCAAGTGGCTAGAGCCTGCTGCAGCCTTCGTGCCAAAAGAAGATGGTGCTTATCTGGTACACCAATACAAAACACAATTGATGATCTCTACAGCTACTTCAGATTTCTGAAATATGACCCATATGCTGTGTATAGATCGTTTTACAGCACCATTAAGGTTCCAATATCCAGAAATTCAATCCAAGGTTACAAGAAGCTACAAGCAGTTCTGAGGGCTATAATGCTCCGTCGAACAAAAGGTGAATGATTTCATACGTTTTTCGTTCTCTGGTCGTTGGTTACTGTTTCCCTTTTTTGTGGGATTTATAAATAATAAAAGCATTGACATGTCTCTGCCTAAAACAAAAGTTAATTATTTTGATTTTATTTATGCCGAGTTGAACACCTGAATAGATTTCTCATTTGTTTCTCATTTTTGCATTTGCATTTCCATATGTATTTGCTCGCTTTTCTTATGGACTTGCATAATGATTCCAAGTAATGATTCATTTTGGAATTTGGTGTCTTGCAACTCTCTCTCTCTCTCTCTCATGTAATGATGTGCACAAACACCTTTTTCAATTCATCCTCCTTTTCTTAAGCTTGTGTTCTTTGACTGTCACATTCATACCAAAGCCGTTTTACTTTCACCTTCTTGTTTGAAGTTTTCTATTTCTAAATATTGGAGAATAAATTCAATTAAGGTTTTTCATGGGAGGGCTTTGAAGCAATATCTTCTGTTTGATTGGCAACCTCTTTGTACAATGGAGTTTATTGTGAAGCTGTTGGCATAAATTTATCATGCCAGGATCTTCTAGCCCATGATATTGCTCACTGCTCAGTGTTGTTGAAAAGTGGGTAATGTATTGATCCAGTTTAAATTTTTCTTTGGATTGGTTAGAGTTAGGTTTGTTCTGTATTCATACTTGAGATGGTTTATCGAGGTGATTCAATGATAGCTTTCTGCAAAAAGACAAATCTGATCAATGGATAGTCCTAACTCATTGACAAACTGGTCTTGTGTTCAAATTCTGCTATTAATTAAATTTACTGCATGTGCGGGGCCTAATTTTTGTCCTGTTATCAGGCAGCCCTAAAGGTGAATAGGGGTGTCAAAAATAATATCTGTAGTGTTGTCTAGTCTTGATGGTAACATAATAATATTTTAATATAATAGAACTCAAAAGTACCAACTTGTTGATGAATCTGCTACCATGAAGTTCTTTGTAGGTTCTGGGCTAGATAAGGACCATGTACATGGCTTTTTTATGTTGATTTGAGTGACTGGGTGTGCCGACCTGTGGAGGAATTTCGATATGGTTGATGAATTACTAACAGTGTGGAATTTTTGTAGTTGACATGATGATACTTATTCGTTCTTCTTTTTTCTTTTTTTCTTTTTTTTTTTGGGTTTTGTTGTTTTTTTTTTTTCCTTTTTTTTTTTGGGGGGGGGGGGGGGGGGGTGAGGGAGGTTGAGAAATTTGCTTTTAAAGGAATCGTGAGAACTGAAAAAATAAAGTTGAGGGGTTTAATTAAAGGATCATAGTTCATTGTGTTTGAAGTATACTTCCAATTTTTCTTGGGGTTTTCTCTGACTGTCATCAGGCAATAATACTGCGATGGACTCGTTGTCTTTTTAAATCTGAAATCACTTGGCTGCAGTTGAACTTGTCATTCTTCGATCCTCCTGCTGTTCTGCCTATTCGCCAAAATGTCAAAGCTCATACATTAATAGGGGAATCTTATATGCTTAAAGTTCGTCCTGTGATGCTAATTTATTTCGTTTACTCTCTCCTGCCATAGCTGTAGATATAATATATATATATATATATATATTTGTTTGTCTGTTTATAATAAATTCATTCTTGCTTTCTTTAGCTAGTGATCTGTATATTAATTATTGGTTTGACTTTATATGCAATTATATTCATTGTCACAGATAATTTATAGCTGTAATTCTGTGACCTAACATGGATATATTTATTTTATTTTTTGATTTACATACACTCTTTGGTGCTGATCATTCTTAGTTATCGTATCTAGGTACATTGATTGATGGCAATCCTATAATTAGCTTACCGCCAAAAACAATACACCTGACTAGGGTGGACTTCACAGCTGAGGAGCGTTCTTTCTATACTCAGCTAGAATCTGATTCACGATCTCAATTCAAGGTCTGTTCTGCTTCATTTGAGTTTCTGCTATAGGAGTTGAGAATGTTTGTTTAGCACTTATGTATAACCATACGTGTGTGTGGTTGAGTTTGTGTTAGTATAAATATATGTTATGCATAAATATGACTTTATTTTGGTTTCTTTGACTATTTTAAATGACAGTTATCGTATTTCTTACAGATATAATTGTAATATATATGGCATTGTTATATGCAAAGTTCATGATGTATCGTTTGTGATTAGTAATTAGGAGAATTCATTTCCTTGACTTTCGGAATTTTTAGGATATAATTTAAAGTTATTTTGATTAAGTATTTTGTGCTAGTAAATTAATGAGACTTTGAAAGAAGGTTCTTTTGTAATATCGTGAGCATGGATACTGGCTTTATTAGAGTCTTCATGCTGAAATTTTTTTGTTTTGATATTAATGTTTTGTTTGTTGCAGGCATATGCTGCTGCTGGGACAGTGAATCAGAATTACGCAAATATCCTTCTGATGCTTTTGCGTCTCAGGCAGGCTTGTGATCATCCAATTCTTGTCAAAGGATATGATTCTGATTTTGTTGGAAAAGATTCTGTGGAAATGGCAATGATGCTTCCTAAAGATATGCTTGTCAATCTACTCAACCTCTTGGAAACTTCCTTGGCCATCTGTCGTGTATGCAATGTGAGTTCTCTTGAAACATTGTACCATGCTTCCATTCTTATTCCATGCTTCCCCTTATTGGGAAGCTAGTTTGTAATGTATTTTTTTGCTTCTGCTGAGTTTGGAAGGTTTATGTCAGATGATATGTTGCCCTATGCAATCCTATATGCAGCGGTGGTAGAATTAAACAAAAATAGTAATTTCCTTATGGGAACATTTTTAATTATGTCTTAAAATGGTTTAATAAGGATACTATCACATTAGCAAGTGCGTAATTTGTCTTTTTAAATGTTAGTCTTGACTTGTTGAAATAATCCGGGCCAACTCTCCCAATCTCTGTGATGATTTTTAGTGATCATAGAAAGTAATTTTCTTTGGTCATGCTTGTGGTTTTCTTGGGATTTATTTTATTTTATTTTTGTTTTTTGCTTTTTAACATTTTCTTTCTGAGAAAGCTTTAATAATGGTGATGATTCTGTTGTCAAATTGCCGAATTCTGACTTTAAAAAAAGAGGGGGGAAAAAAAAAATTAGTGAAGAGTGGGGGGAAGAAAAAAAGAAAAAAATGATATTGTGCTATAATTTGATGGGCCTATATCATCCAACTGGGTATTTGCTGCTTTTGACAGGATACGCCAGAGGACCCAGTTGTTACCATGTGTGGCCATGTTTTCTGCTATCAGTGTGTATCTGAATATTTGACAGGTGATGACAATATGTGTCCTGTTAGTGAATGTAAACAGCAAGTTGGTTCTGATGTCATCTTTTCCAAGGCTACTCTGAAACGTTGTATCTATAATGATCCTGATGATAGTCCTGTGAAATCGCAATTTGCTGATAATGCTCTTGTCAGGCAAAATGAGTACAGTTCTTCTAAAATCAGAGCTCTTCTAGAGATTCTGCAGGCACATCACAAGTTAAACAACCAAAATTCGGAATTATCAATCAAGATGGAATACAATGGAAATATGTCACCGAAGTTGCCCAATGAACAACCAATAAAAGCAATTGTGTTTTCCCAGTGGACTAGCATGTTGGACTTAGTTGAGATGTCACTGAACCAATCTTCTATACAATACAGAAGACTTGATGGCACAATGACTCTAGCTTCAAGAGACAGGGCTGTCAAAGACTTTAACACTGATCCTGAGGTTTGGCCTCTACCTTGAAAAGCTGTATAAATTTTTATTCTTTTTGAAATTGCTTTCACGTTTTACTTGATTTATCATCAAATATGGTAATTCTTTGGCATCTGGAGTGGCTATCAATAATACCTCCATAGATTTAGGAGTTTCTTGCGATAGAACTGCACTGGATGTTCTGTAATCTGATATTTTGTTTAAAAAATTTGACAATGTAATGCATAATTAACTTTTAACCAGATGTTTAATCTTAAGAATTTTGATAAAGTTTTAAACTGAAGAATTTAGATAAAGTAGTTTAAGTATATTGCAGGTTACTGTTATGGTAATGTCATTAAAGGCTGGAAATCTTGGCCTAAACATGGTTGCTGCATGTCATGTTATTCTTTTGGATCTTTGGTGGAATCCTACTACTGAAGATCAGGCTGTTGATCGGGCACATAGAATTGGACAGACTCGTCCTGTCACCGTAACACGGCTTACCATTAAAGATACAGTGGAAGATAGGATATTAGCTCTCCAGGTACCATTCTTTCTCAATTTATAGTGTTTCTATTGCTGGTTTTAGAGTTATTGTTGCTGTTTCTTATTGTTATTGGGCAAAATTCTGCCGTCTCAATGGATGAAAGCGAAAAGGAAAAAAAAATAAAAAATAAAAAAATCAAATTCTTAAGTGCTGAAGTGGTAAAGGATAGAGATTATAGACACTATTCTAAAAATGTGTTTTGTCCTTTCTTGTATATGATAAATAATCTTGGTAGTCAATATCTAAAAATTTTTTTACACTTTGCTATTTAGCTGAAGTCTCCTTTCTGTGTCTTGATGAATTATGTGATGATACTTGTATTTCTTTCTTATATTGTTAACTGATGTTGAATTTTATGCATTTCAATAAGTATATTGAAAGGATGCCACCTAAGCACAGATATAGTTGATTCTCAATTCTAAAAGAAACCATGTATTCTTTCTTATTCTTGTGTCATGCCTGATCAGAGGCCTGAAATGTTTCTGATTTTATGGCTATTTTGTTGTTTATTGTCCTTATATTATGAAGGAATTATCTAAATCTTCACATGCCTCTTCCATATTGGTGATGGACTGTGAACATTAATTTAGTAATATATTCAGGGGGTGTAAGGTGAGTTTACTTGGAGTATACAAGAGACGACACCAATGGTGAAGAAAAAGATGCATGTAAAATGTTCTTTTTTTAACAAATGATAATCAAGCAGGTGAATGGTCTATGAACTGCATAAATGGATCTGTATCATGAGTATATATGTGATATTTAACTCAACCGAGGATAGGTGTGCAAAAATAAGTATTTTCTCTTTATTGTTGCTCTCTATTCTTAGGGACGAAGTATTGCCAATTTTTCTAGCTTTCAGGAAGATAGATATGTGTAGTTTGTGTCTAGTTTTGGGAGTAGATTGGTGAATATTTGAAGGCAGATTACAAGAAGAAGAGGAACAAATTATATATATGACTTTTTATTTACTGAGTGTGTTTTGTTAGCGTTTATATTAATTTGAGGATCTAAGTTAATTTGGTGTAATTTAGTTTCCTCGACAGATTTGGTTTTTCTTACAGCAAAGGACTAATATTGAGATTATCAAATAATATTGTTTTCTCCTTTGAGAAGATATAAAAAAGACATTTTTTTTTGTGCTGTAACAGGTGTTTCATTTGTTGGTTTTAGACCCTTTTTAACATGTATTATATCCTCTTGTTTTGCAGGAAGACAAGAGAAAAATGGTGGCTTCTGCATTTGGTGAAGATCATACCGGGGGCACTGGAACTCGCCTGACAGTAGAAGATCTCAGATATCTATTTATGGTTTAAAAAATTCCATCAGGCCTATATCCTAGTATTTCTTTTGATCCTTTAGGTATCAAAGTTGTCTAGAAAAGGTGATCTCCAGATTGTCAAAGAACATGAATCTGGATCCTGATTGATCGGCAAGATGGAAAATTTGTGGCTTCATTGGTCATGCGTGGCGATGGTGGCGTGGTTGTGACCAATGATGTGGACACATTTTCTTGGTTAACTTCAAATGAATTTTTACTTTTTGAGGGCCAAGTAAGGCATTTTTGTTCCCAACAAATGCTTCACGAAGCGTTCGGAGGGTGCCTGTAAATATTCTAATCAATCTGTGTATACCTGTCCTTTCAGTAGTTTAGTATAAATTTTTCTTTTCTTTTCATCTTTACCTTTGTCTTGAAATGATAGCTTCTTTTTTTTTTAAAATTTTTTTTTAATTTTATTCTTTCTGAAAATTACTTTGGTTTTGGTTTGCTAGCTATATTTAGAAGCTTGCTTATAGATTCAGTATTTGAAAATGGTTTTCAATATATTTAATCAAAACATTTTTTTGTACAAAACGGTCGACTTGAAGAAGGAAAAACAGCAGTAATATGAAGAAAATCCTTTTGCCGTTTTTGGGTTAAAATGAAGAAAATACTTTATTTAATTCATGCAATCAAAGTTCATGAAGGGAAATTTATTTCATGCAACCAAAATTCTTTTTCTCTATTTCATGTAAATGTTCGAATAAACACTTAAAAAAGGTCCGTCAACAAGTATATTATTGTAGATTTAAAAAAAAAAAAAAAAGGAAGAAAAAGAAAAAGAGATATAAGAAATACTAAGAAAAAAGAAAAAGGTGAATTAAAACCTTGTGAATTTTCTTGGAAACTTGAAACTAGAAGACAATTAACTTTTAAAATTGTTTGTTCCGTGGGAAAATATCACGGGCTTGATGGGGTTTCTAGACAAAGAAATGACAAATTTCGAAACTACAGTGACCTGTCAAGTCCTTTGACAAGCAAATGAGGGTGAAAATGTGCCCCTCAGAACCAAAGGAGACGTGAAAAGTATATGCAAATTGATTCTAATTTCTCAGCAATTAAAGATGAAATTTGCTTTAATAAATTCCTTTCTTTTCACCATTTTCAGGAAACAAGTTCTGACTTTTGTGGGCCTCTATAGTGCGTAGGAGGTATTGATGGGGAAATATAGCGTAAAGCAATTTACAAACCCCAAAACAACATATTTAATGCGTTTTTTTTTTTTTGGTGAGAGATGAGAATGAAATACTTGAGTTGTTATGCAATTCTTCCTAATCTAACCCAATTTGAAAAAAGTGACCAAAAGTAATCTATCTTAATCTCAAAATCTAACAAAAAGTCGAAAAAAGCAAAAGGCTTTGTAAAAAGTCATTGCTTGAATGCACTCCAACTTAGGTCACTCCAAAGGTAGACCAAAACCCTGAGTGATTGCTTCACATGTCCACAATGGTGGTGGCTCCCTTGTCTAATGATTCAACACTACAGCAGCCTTCATACAAAAAGAGAAAGAGGAATCTGTCTATGGATGACAAGCAGAAAAGGTGTTTGGTTTATGAGAAAATATCTATAGAGAATTATTTTCTACTTGGGTAAAAAGGGTACTCTTGGATCCTCATATTATACATAAGGAAAAAAAAAAAAAGAAAAAAGAAAAAAGGGTTGCTCTAATACCTAAGTAAACAACCCTTTTTCTGATTCTTTTTGACTGTCTGCATATTTTTTCCCTTGGGAATGTTTGACTCTGTTTTTCATATGATCCTTTTGTTTAAAACCAAAGCTTTTCACATTGCATTATTTTCTTACAAAAATCATCATACAAAGTTGTTACATTTCTTTTCTTAGTAGGTGAAAAGCACTACTTTAGTCTGTATGTATATAATATTACATTCACCAAATAGAGCATCTTTTTGCTATTTATGCAATGCATCCAATAATTTATATGCTTAATTACTTTACTACTACCCAATATAATTATATATATATATATAATATTACAAGTAAGACTAGCAAAATTCAGTCTCTTTATATTTACTTAGCAAACATTGGGGCCAAATCCTACAAACCCATTTGCCCCATCAATGGAAATTTGGATCCCCTCTTGCTGAATGTTCCCTATAATGGATAGACCTGTAGGATTTGGAGCAAACGCAAAACAGAAAGTTCCCTTGTCATCTACTGGGATCAGAAAATTACTTGCTGGAAGGGTCAGGGTTGGCCCACCCGAGAAGTAAAAGGATATGGTTGGTACCCGCACCGATATAAACCCGTTTAGATTATAACATGTATCGAAAATGGATATCCCGGAGGCCCGAGGGAGGTTTGCGGTTTGTTGAATAAAAGTATCCCGGAATGTCTCGTAGGCCAATGTCGGCAGCCTAGTCACGGCGGTTCCGGTGTCCATGACAACTCCTCCATAACCCAATTCGGTTAACCGGAAAATGTCTTCCGAAATGAGTAACTTTATGCCTCCAACTCCAAGACCTACAAGCCCGATGTAGTAGAAACTTGGAGCCCGTGGGTTTCGGACCAGAGGCACCCATGCAGCACCCACGGGCATTGCTCCACGCCCAAATTCAAGTGACCCAGATGAAACGGTGCCCCGACTTACCAAACAGTAACTGTATGCCCCTCCGGTTTGTCCCCCAAGCTGACCCACGAACGACATGGATCCACTTCCTAGACCCAACAAACCCGCTGCCCCGACAAACATCCCCTGGTTCATATGCCCGCATCCGATAGCCACATTCCGGATCACAGCCCGCCCGAATGTAAGAGTTTCGAGAGCAAGAGTTCCCTTAGTGTAGGACCCATCACCATAGGAGACCTCATATCGGCACCGTCCGGCATGGCAGCCGGCGTTCTCGAGGCGGTTACAGACGGCGGAGCTACAAGAGACTCCGGTATAAGAGGCGGAAGCAGCCGGGTCAAATACCGGGTCGGATTGATGGTAACATTGACTACATGGTTGGCATTGGACCCACACAATATCACTGCCGGAGTCAATGACCATGTACTGGCTTCTAGGAGGGCTACCAACTCCAATCCTCACAAAGTATTCTCCACTCCCTTCGTTCATACCGGAAACCACCTCCGACCCGAAATCCTCCACCTCGAAACTCTGACTTCCGGCTTCCGATTGCTGGCGCTCGAGACGCCGAACAAGGGCAGCTACCCTTTGGACGTCCCTCTTCATGCGTTCTTGGAAATGATGATGAAGATCACCAAGCAAATTGTTGTTGCTCATCGTAGCCATCTTGTCCCTGTGAAGAAGCTTCAGCTTCCATTTTCTTTCACTTTCATCGTTATCGTGGCCTTGAAAGATTCCATCATCATCATCAGATTCTGATGTGTTGGTGGGAGGCTTAGGATTTTTCACCATAGCTGTGATTGTAGCTTTCACATTTAAGCTTTGGAAATCTGGGTATGATATTTTGTTGGATGGTGATGAAGAAGAAGTGGAAGCTAGAAGGGGTATGATCATGGCGATGATCAAGACCATCATGATCATCATCACCATGGATGGAGCTTGAGAGGGATTCATGGTGATTGTTTTGGGAGGTGGGAGTTTTCTGTTTGGTTGGGAGTTGGCTGAGGGGGTTTGAAGGGGGGTTGAGGAGGGATTTATTTGGTTTGGGTTTTGGCGGATGTGCATAGAAAGAGATAGAAAGGGAGAGAGGGAAAAAAAAAAGAAAAAAAAAAAGGGGGATCGGAAATAATTATTGGAGTGAAACGGGCTTTCTGTTTGTTTTTGTTTTCTAGTTTTTGGATTGATTCAGAATTTGAGAGGGAAGTGTATTTTTGTTGCTCAACTTTGTGTGTGTGTGTGTGTGTGTGTGTGTGTGTGTGTTTTCTTTATTTTTATTTTTCTTGTTCCTGTAAAGAGCAGTGATGTGTGGACCAAAGGCTTCATGGACGGACTTGTTTCAATGGCACATATAAAAAAGACATATACGGGTCTTCTCTCTATATCTATGCTTTTTATTTTTTTTAATTATCATATATATATAGAAAAAAAATGTTTATATCTATATTATATTTTTAAATATAATATAATTATATAGTCTTTCTGCAAAAGTAAATCATTCTATTTATAAATATAGTCTTTATTCTTTATATAAATATTGTTTGTTTTATTGTATACAGTGGGTTATTGTGCAATATATATATATATATAGCAAATCAAATACAGATGAAGATACAGTAAGCAACCGACCAAGTTTTCTTCTGCATACATTGACACAAGTTATGCACCTACTGGTGAATTGGACATATTATCTAATTATTAATAGGGTAAAAGTAAAAGATAATAAATCATAATTAAGAATCCGTTTTTGAAAATTACCACGTGTACTTTTAAGATTTACATATTACAGGTAGAAGCCAAATAATTAAGAAGATCAGGACCAAATATATTTACTCACTATAGTCTAAAAATTTAATCCAGAGAAGAAAGCTTCAGGATAAATTAATTAAGGTAAAAGAACTGTATGACTAAACCCATATTGGAGCCTGGACCCTATTAAAAATTATATATATATATATATATAATATTAGATTTAAATCAGAATTTTAATATTACAATTAATATTTGAATTTTCATTTTTAACCTTTACATAATAACAAGAGTTAATGAAATCAAAAATTATGATTTAAAATTATATATATTAATTATTAAATTTTGATTAAATTTATTTATTTTTTATATAAAGTTTAAATATGTTATTATATTTATATTTTATCATTTTTAAATTTTAAATTTTAAATTTTATTATGATTCAAAACTAATAAAAATAAATAATATTAACTAATAATAATAATAATAAAAAACTCCCTTGAACCGCATTTATAAATTGAATGAATGATTAACATTGAGTACTCATGTTCTTAAGTGAAACATAGAAACTCCTTTTAATCATGTCAATTTGACTAAAAAGTCTTTTTGCTTCTTGGATCCCAAAGAAAGGAATTCCTTGATCTTGTTTTAATGGACGAAAAACTTTCCGCAATGTCAAATTAAATTTATTATTTCAGTCAGAAGTTTGGTATTTATATACTTCTTTTCTTATACTGAAAGCGTGGTTCAAATTATTATTTGAAAACCAATAACTTTGCTACAAAATTTCCTAATCGAGGATAGTATATTTAGACTGTATATTTCTAGGTTCCTTATCATTTCTCGTCTAAATTCTGATTACATTTGGTAATTATCTAAATGAAGAATGAGTACATACAATCAATCTCTTGATTCAAATTACCTTTTTGATCTTCTTGACATTCAACTTAAACAAAGTAGCATGATCATTTTGATTAATTAGTACTCAGAATGAAATT
The DNA here is from genome assembly GCF_031755915.1 of Ziziphus jujuba. NCBI lineage: Eukaryota > Viridiplantae > Streptophyta > Magnoliopsida > Rosales > Rhamnaceae > Ziziphus > Ziziphus jujuba. The sequence continues at coordinate 3,427,937 of NC_083381.1, read as the reverse complement.
AACATGACCAACTTGGGCAGTGGAAATAATTAATTTAGTCTGAGTAGTAAATAAATGTGCCATCATGGATTTTTTGTAGGTCCCCCTTCAATGTAAAGACTTAAGACAAAGACTCACTACTACATAAATCTAATTAGCTCCTTGAGTTGAGTGGAGCTTCAAAAGTGGAGAGAGAATTAATACTCAACTCTCTTGTATGTATGTGTGTGTATATATATATTCATTAGCCTTTTCAAAGCTTTAGGTTAGATATTTAATTAATAATTATATTGATGTTGGGTCAGCCTTTTACCCATTAGAGATGCTAGCGAAAGTAGTCTGTGATTCTTTTCATATTATCAGTTTTGGCCTTGCACTTTTTTAATTCAAAATGTGCGTGAGGGATTTCATAAATATATACGACAAGCTTTTCACTTCCTTTAAATTAACAACATGATCTATCCCAACATGACTTTTTCATAACAATGATCATTTTGTGCTGTAATTTACTTTGGTATGGGTTCAATTCGAGTTTTCAACCTCCTTCACATGATTATGATATATTTTGTTAATTTTTTTTCCCCCAAAAAAAAAAGTTTTCATCTTTTAAGGAAATTAAAGTTAGTGAGAAATTAAAGTTAGGGAAAGATATTTGGACAACTGAGTTCGTGGTATCCATATGAATATGGGTTAGATTCGTTTTCCAGTAAATTTGCAGCGTCCTTAAGCAATTGAAATTGTGTCTTTTCAAATAAAAAAGGGAATGACCATGTTCAAAAAGAGCTCTTAAATTTCAAATTACCGAAAGTCCAAAAAGGCTGCTGAATGAGAGCAATTCATATATAAATACTGAGATATACGGAGAGAACTACATATATAAAACGTAGTTACATACTATCAGTTTAATTTATAAGTTGCTTCGACCCTATGTATATCTAGGAGACATTCTCGCCTAACAAGTGTTATTGATTACATTTCATTAAAAAATTTATATGATTAAAAATAGTTGAGTATAAATAATAACCTTTAGCATTTACTGTGTTAGTATAAATTATAAAAGAGTTTCCAAAAATTACATGCATATGTACAATTATATATAGAAATATCAAAATTGTGAATTTATAGACAATCATTTTTTTATCAAGCAGATACTTATTTAGAATTTTTCCATCAATAAATTACTTATTAAATTTAATAGCATGAGTTAACGGTGGATATGACTTAATCTTGGATAAAAATTTATCCAAAATTTTTGAATAGGAGAAAAATTACACATTTTTTTGGTAAATAGGAGAAAAATTACACGTACAAAATCTGATGTGCTATATTTTCTCTTGAGAAAATTGATGTAAGATGTTGGGAATGCATGCACGCGTGATGTGATATATATGCAAGGAAAATGGGCAAAAGAGACATGCAAACTTGGAACATACATATACAGGAATTTATGTGCATAATTATTAAGCAACATGGAATCCCTGAACAACTTTTGAGATGCCACAATAAACACAATCATAGCTATATATTCAAGTGCATATGCAAGCTGGCCCAAATAAAAACAAACGAAAAAGCTATTTGTACAATTCACAGCACACAAGAGAGAAAAAGAGGGGTACAATATATATATATATATTTTATATATTTTAATAAGCCCTTTTCTTATTAGTTCTACCCTAATGAAGCACCAGGATCATCAGCTGATATTTGCACTATATACGCAATGCAAATGTAGTTAGCCAAAAAAAAAAAAAAAAAAAAAAAAAAAATGGGTGCTAGTAAATGACCTAAAAAGAGCTAGGCCACAACTTTATTGTGTGTATTTGGGTTTTGGAACACAACTTTATTTGCAGCAATTAATCCCTTTAATAATATAATGTACTCAGTAAAGCAAAGCAGGTTCTTTCTTAGGCTGAGTCTAGCTGATTCTTTTAGACTTCAAGAACATGGTTGATACCAGCTCAACCAAAGGCAGAGTAGGATTCTGAGGTTAATAGTCAGCCGAAATTTCCCCTCACAATATTATGATATTATTCATACTGTCATGTCATCATTTTCTTTTGCGATTTAATGAAATGTATGCCATATTGAAATGCAATTAAGAAAATTTAAATGAAAATATTTTGAATGGTTTAATGAAAATCCCTAAATTAATTAAATGAGCAAAAACTGATGGGAAAACCTACAATGCGGCAAGTCAAACTGGTCGATTTGCCACAACATTGCCGGTCCAACTGCAAATTTTCATCGTTTAGGTTCCATGAAAATGCTAGATTTGTCATTTTTTTTTTTAAAATATTTTGTATACTATCTCCATCTAGGTATATCTAAATTTAATTTCGCGAGTTGCTATACGATAGTCGAATTTAACATTTTTCTATGTTTAAATCAACCATTTTTCCTTCTTTTTTTTTTTTTTTAGTAATTTTAGTATTCTTTTCCCCACTTGTTTTTTATTTTTAACTTCTTCATAATATTGAGGTTGTAAACAACATTTGACCAATAACGTCCAGAGTTTATCTCTAATTTAAAGATTTTCAATTCTTGGCATTATGTTTTCATCAATAAGTTTTGAGTTATTGTTGTTTGTCTATTAATATAATCTTGTCATTCTCATAATATGCAGCTAGATTCACTAATGTCAACTTGATAATTTTATAATTTTATAGACTTTATTTTAATCAATTTTTGAATTGCTTCAAAAATTAATATAATTAAAATTATATTAATTATCTAAGGTTCACTTTACTCAAATATAATTTTAACATTTAGTAAATTCATTTCAGATTATTAACTCATTTTTAAATTCAATCATTAAAATAATCAAAAAGGCTAATAAAAGATGTTTTGGTGCTTAAACCATTAGGTTGATTCATCTTATAGTCGAAATTATTGCAAAGGCTAAAGTACTCTTGCATATGAAACATGTCCAAAGATTATTTAATGTGTTCCTCTCTTTTATTAATTTATATTAATATAATATACAGTGCATGGAGATGGACCATCAGAAAAAGCTATGTTTCTTTTTAATTGAACATGAGATAATTAATTAGTTCCAGATAATTAAAAGATAGATTAAAGTAAACGAGACCACAATAAACTATAACATTTATATGCAAACTTTTTCTTGATTAGAAGTGGATTATTACTTTAGAAGCAAAAATATCACATATAATCAAATCTCTTTTTACCAATATAATGACGGCTGAGCTCATGCTTTTTTGGCATTTTCTACTGCAATAATACTTAGCATTGTATGGTCAAGATGTTTGAAAACGCACTCTAGTGCTGAAGTGATTACAAGTAATAGATAAATAAATCAATGTTAATTAGTAGAAGCACGACTATAAATTCGATTGGCTCTGGTAATCAAATATCATAAACTTGATTTGATGGTCTAAGATTTGAACAAGTTTGGACCTTATAATTACAAGATTATGATTTTGCAAAAGATTAATTAATTTATTTGATTCATAAAGAATTTTACTATTTTTTGCGAGTGTATGACAAGTGTTACAATGAGAGTGGTAGATATATTACATGGGGAATAACCAAATGGTATCAGGGATTAGTTAAAAAGTATAACTTCAAAAAGTTGAAAAGATTAGTGGATAATTTTTAATTAATAAGATATAAAATAGATAAAAAAGATTCAAATCTTCCCACTAAATTCCTTTCATTGTGATTATACGGACAGTGACATATATATGGTTTTGATTAGTGTACAATTAAGAAAGACAAGTGTATTATTGGCTGTTAATACGACAAGACCAACCAAAAATAATAGCATAGAAAAATAGGAGAAGACTCTTAAGTGGTAATGTCACAAACACATTAGAAAGTTAGAGATGTTGGAGTACATGGTTTCGCACGACTTTCCAATAATTGAACCATTATGGCACCTAAAAGTTGCTATTATTTTTAACAATATCACTATTAATTATTCTTTATTAGTCTGATCTTTCTCTCTCTCCAATTCGTAATGTTCTCTCATGCATGATATACATAATATACACTTATATTCAATTTGATGAGTATAAGTCCCAAGGTTTCAAAGCCGGGAAATAGCAAACGACATAAGAAAAAAAAATTTAAGGGCCTCAATTAGTAAACGAAACCAAATTTAGAGGAGCAAAATGTGTTTGGTTAACTCACGAATTTAATTTAAACCTGCAAAGCAATAATATTATTATATATATCATCCATATATTTGAACCTGAATGGGTCTTGAAAATTTGGAAAATAAATAGTTTGATATCGACATATAATCAAATAGATACCTAACCTTCTAGCAAAAGCACCCGCAATATGTACTAATCTAATGGAGATAATTATGGAGAAAGCAATCTTGCTTTTGTTGGGTTGATTAAGCTAATCAAACAAGGTTGAGGGTAGACAAGATGTTTAAGTGGAGACTGAAACCTTTCATTTTCAGAGAACATGACAAAAGAGTTATCACTTACTTGCTAATCTGCTTTTGCTCTCTCTAATATCATTCATGAGGGCCTCTAGAAGAAGACTGTAGTACTCAGACAAGCTCATCTCATAATAATAATAATAATAATTTTGTGAAGGCTTTGCTGTGTGAGAGATATGAATATGGAAAAGTGCGTTTGGAATCCCTCAGTGCTTTCATACGAATATTGTTTTGTCTTCATGGTATCTTCTGAATCATACCACTTTCCATTCTTATAACATAAAAGTTTTATATTATAAGAAGCAAATGTAGTTTATTAACAGAGAAATATAATCTTCTAAGTATTATCTCCCCAAATTATAATAAGAGAGATATATAATAACATGATAAATGTTATAGTTGGCACCTTAATATATAAATTGACTATCCTAATTGGAGATACGGCGACATAACAAATTTTATGACTTGATTTTATCACAGAAAAAGAAAAGTTTTATGACTTATTATGTCATCGGATTTCCCATTATATTCAATTTGATAGATATTTCTCAGTAAGTTAAAACTTTATATGCATATATATTGTCGATTTCTTATTTGGGAACATTTGATTTAATTAAACTAAGATGCTTATATGGGAATATATTTATTTATTGATGCATTATCAATTAATATTTAAATTTAAAAATCTATATGGGATCAATATGATGATTCTTAGCACTTTTCACATAAAAATTTCTCATATAGTAAATTTAATAATTTTCTATTAATTAGATTCATATAAAAGGCTTATTCCATTTGTCCCAACATCTTAACAAATATTTTTGACAAATAATCCCAACTATTGAATTAATCTGGTTAATCCGTGAATAAAGTATTTCATTTTAATTATAGTAATTAAAAAAAAAAACTGTTCAAATTTTAATATTATTTAATTGAACATCAAATTTTCATTTATTAATTTTTTTCAATTGTTAAAATGATTTATTTAAATTAAGTGAAATTGATTTAATTGATAAATTGCTCGCATCTACACATGAAAGAGCATCTACACATGAAAGATCGTGAGTTTAGAGCATTGTGATAAAGGTGAGACATTATTGTAAACGATAAAAAAGAAAAAAAGAATGATTTGTCTAAAACAATTTTTAAATAATAGAACACTTTTGAAATATATTCCCATCTTGCTATCTTGAAATATTAATTTGATCATTTTGGTGCTTCTGAATTTCATATTATAAAAGTTGTGAAATAGGAATGACACAACCTTTTTTTTTTAAACGAATTGCAATTGATGGAAGGTTTACAGTCAATTCTCGTAAACCATCTAGAATCAAGTTCAAAAACATATGCTTTGCTCATTTAGTTAGATCCATTTTAAATTATAGCCATACCTTATGAACATAAGTTGGGCCTTCTTAGGAATCCAACATAGGTCTATTGTTATGCGAAGCTATGGTGGTCCAAGGTGATTTCTAGCGATAAGGGGCTTTTACATGTGTTTTAGGTGTATGTAGTTAATTCTAACCTTTTAGGAGAGTTTTTAGATATGAGAAATCCTAAGCACTAATTTCTAGGCCTTATATGGACCTTGGATCCATTATAGGATTAAACAAATAAGTTTACATGTTATACTTATATCATATGTGAAATTTTGCAGAACTATAACTTTTGATTTGTAATTTAGAATCAGATATGCTGTTAGTCTATGAACTTGTATCAATAAATATTATGTGATCATACAAGATTCAAGGCTCAATTTCATCTCCAAAATAAAAGTCAAACTTTATACAATAAAAAAATTATAATTTGGTCAACTTTGATCAAACTATTCAAAAATTTAAATTAAAAAGATTTTCTCAGGACATATCATTACACTTATCATTATTTTAACCAGATTCATTTGGATAAGTTGTATAACCTAAATTTATAGTTATCTTCTAATTTTCTAATCTAAATTATGAACATGATAGTAACTATCGTATGTATGTGTGGTTTTGACATGTATATGACTACCTCTAGTTTAGTGATTATAGTATAAGGATTTGTATGCCATTGTGGATTTATTTTATTACATGGATTGATAATTTTATTTGCATGTGTTTGGTTTGCCAATGGTTTACATGAAGTTTTTTTGGGCTTTGCTTTAGGATTACTCAATGAGATTTTTCTAAATAGGACCACTTGGGGTTCCTAAAATGATTCCTGAGTGGGTTTTGTTAGGTAAGGGATGTATCCTTTTATTATCCATTAGTAAGAAACTTCATCTTCTTCCATTTAGAATCTCTAAAATTATTCTTTGAGCGTGGAGTTCATTTTGGAGATAAACATGGTTGACTTGATTGTCGGTATGATTGCACCCTTTGCCACACTAACGGCTACTAACGGTTTTTTATGGCTTTAGTTGCTCGAACGAAAGAAAAAGACGACTAGTTATTTTTAACCTCGCCAGCGCTCAGAGTTCGCCAAATTGCCCAAATTTCATCATCAACATGCTTCAATTACATTTGCATGTTTATTTTATTTTTCATTTGATTTAACATTTAGTTTAAAGATGGCATGTCCATATTTTACTGCTAACACTATAAATATATATGTATATTATTGATCTTGTGAGAGATAGTTCTCAATAGCTTATTTTAGGAGATAAACTAATGTGGACATTAAAAAATGAAATCCACATGCTTATATGGTAGTTTAATTGGCTAGTTTTAAAAGTTTACTTTTTCATAATAGATTTTTATTTTTAAAAATAAAAAAAGGAAACCAAGTAGGTACATATGATAAATAAGAATAATTAAATAAAAAGAAAATGATTTGTGATTTGGATTATCCACGTCATGTCTTCCACCACAATATGGGGAGTTATTTTCCAAAAAATCAATTATATGTAAATATCATTTATATGATTGAATTCATAGTGGTGTCTGAGCCATGATGCATTGAGGAACCCAAAAAAAAAAAAAAAAGGCCAGTCTCATGTTGAATTGAAAAGACTGTCACTATAGTTTTAATTTTGTAACTATACTCTTAATGTTTTATGTCCTGACACACTAACATTCAAGCACAAGAGTAGTTTCAAGCTGGCACTCACATGGTGAATAAATTGGTTGGTAAGGTTTTGGTCCATTTATCACATGTAGAACCTAGTCTATTTGTAAGGTTTTGAGTATGTACCTAATACATGTTTCCCGAATAGCTAAGTTCGGAACATGCCCAAACTCATGGGTCAGAAGGGATTGAGTGTCCGGGAGGATGCATACTTCTTTCTTACATACAATCGACACTTCTCGGAGGTTTCCTTCTACAGATCTAGTTTCCTTTGGCTCTATTAGCTCTTCTAGAAAAGAGAGCTCAAACTGACAGCACAAATCAAGGAGACAATATTGCAAGACCGCTGGACCATATTAAGCCATTAGGCATAAATAGAGTTGCATGTATGGCAATCTCAAAAGGATTCAAATCAGCTAGGCTGTCCTAAGTAATTACCAAGTCAAATATATGTTTTCCAATCTTTAGAAATATTTCCTAATTAGAATTATAGCCGTTGATATAAGTCTATATATATGTATACGTGTAATTCCAAAAACGGTGTGAAAAGATATACAATCATTCCTTCAATATATATTTATTTAGCTTTTTTTAAGATGGTATCAGAGCAAGTTTTTTCAAATGTCCCATCTGTTGAAGAACCCAAACTCTCCATTCAATCATTCCACCAATGCTCTAGCTTGGTTTCCATCCAATTATCTCCCACAAATTTTCTTATTTGGAAATCACAAATTCTACTACTAATTCGAAGCCTTGGGATTGAACATCATCTCACAAACTCTCAAAAAGCACCTGATGAAGTTCTTGATTCTGCTAGAATGAAAATAAAAAATCCAAACAAAGACCAATGGATTTTGAATGATGGCCTGCTCACATCTTGGCTTCTTGCAAATATGAAGGAAGAAACTATCACCATGATTCACGGGGATGAAACAGCTCATTCATTATGGAGTGCAGTTCATAACCAGCTGCTGCCCAACACTAAGGATAGTGAAGCTCAACTTAAAAATAATCTCTATAGCTTATCAAAAGGAACTCTTTCATTGGATGAATATATACGCAAATTCAAAGCAATTTGTGATAAACTTATTACCATTGGAAAATCACTCTCTGATGTGGACAAAGTATTTCAACTTTCAAAAGGATTAGGAAAGCGGTTCTATCAAAACCACCTTATCCTTCATTTAATCAATTTATTTTCTCTTTACAAAATTTTGAAAAGGTTTACTTTGCAGAAGAGAAATCCTCTATTGATCATAATCAAGCTTTTTATGGTCAAAGACGAAGAGGGAGAAATATGAGAGGAGGACCTGGAGGCAGAGTAGAGGACGAGGATGTGATTTTCAATTTTTTTCACATAATCGTTCTAACTTTTATAGCAACCATAATTATGCCTCAAATTCCACAGGTTACTTAAAGACCAATAATGATTGGAAAGGATCTAGAAAACAACAAAGCCAAAGTAAGGAAGCTTGTCAAATTTGTGGTTTATCAAACCATACAGGCATCACTTGCTACTCAAGGTATGACTATACTACTGAAAAGGATAGTGCTCAAGAAGCATTGGCAACAATGACTCTTGATAATAACAACGATCCCAAATTCTATGCCGACTCAGGAGCAACAGCTCACATGACAAACCAAGGAGGTAATCTTAAATCTTTAAAACCTTATTTTGGTTCTGACCCAATTTTTGTTGGTAATGGTCAAACTTTATCAATTACTCATACTCGAAATGCATTGCTCTCTACTTCAAATGGTAATCTTGCTCTTAAAAATGTTCTTGTTGTTCCTAAAATAAAAAAGAATTTATTATCTGTTAGCCAACTTATTGATGATAATGCTTGCTCTTTTGAATTTAACTTTTCTAGATTTGTTATTAGGGATTCCAAGCAACAGATATTAGCCAAAGGACATAGGCATGGAAAATTATTTGCTCTTGAAGATGGGCACATTGAAGCTCTAGCTGCTGTTAATGCAAAAGGAGTTTTATCAAACATTTGGCATGCTCGTTTAGGGCATCCTAATCAAGTTTTCTTAAAAAATTTAGAGAATAAGAAAATTATAAATGTTTCCAAATGGTTACCTAAAGATAGTTTATGTACTAGTTGTCAGCTTGGTAAGCATTGTAGACTTTCCTTTGACAAATCAGAATCAATTTCACATTTTCCTCTTCAAAAGATATATAGTGATATATGGGGACTAGCACCAATTCTTTCTCCTCAAAAGTTTCAATATTATGTGATATTTATTGATGATTTTACTAGATATACATTGTTATATCCATTATGACATAAATCTGATTTTTATTCTTGTTTCTTGAAATTTCAAGTTTTTGTTGAGAATCATTTTGACAGGAAAATTAAAACTTTCCAATGCGATGGAGGAGTTGAGTTCACTTCAAATGACTTCACAAATCATTTGACACAATGTGGTATAAACCAAAAAATTTCTTGCCTTATACGCCAGAACAAAATGGATTGGCGGAATGAAAACATCGATATATTGTCGAGACCAGTTTGACGCTCCTTTTTCATGCTAATGTTCCTCTTAAATTTTGGGTTGATGCTTTTTTAACTGCTACATATCTCATAAACCGATTACCTCTCTCCTCCCTTGGTAAGGAAACTCCTTATTTTAGATTATTTGGTAAGCACCCAAATTATTCTGGTTTACGTATTTTTGGCTCATAATGTTTTCCATATTTAAAAACTCTTAGCATGCATAAATTTTCAAAAAAAAACATTCCTTGTGTTTTCTTGGGATATAGCCTTTTGCATAAAGGTTATAGGTGCCTTGATCTTCAATAGCAGCGTGTTTATATTTCTAGACATGTAGTTTTTAATGAAGCATGTTTTTCCTTTATCAATAGCGTATCTCAATCTTCTTCGCCAAATCTTACTATTACAACTTTTTCTAATTTTGATGAGTGGTTTTTAGGCATATCACGTGGAAATTCCTCACCACCAATTTCCAATTTTTCTACTACAAAAAAATCTCATAGAGTTGCTTTGACCCAATAAACCAAGGTACTACTTCTCTTTCCCATGATTTGCCTACCACAATTATTCCTTCCGAAACTTCTCCATCTCCACCAAGCAATGTATCACTATCTCCTGAAACTAATCAACATACTAGTCACCAAGAACCTAATACCAGTGCTATTACCTCATCCAACTTGCCTCCTCAACGACCCCAACGTGAAAAACGGCCTCCCTCATATCTTAGAGATTATGTTCTTCCTATTATCTCTCATCATGCTCTTCTTACCTCTATAGCTGAGCCAAAAACTCTCAAGACTGCTCTTAAATTTCAAAATTGGAAAGAAGCCATGCAAGAAGAGCTTGATGCATTACACCACAATCACACTTGGACGCTTGTACCTCGGCCAAACAATGCAAATGTTGTTGGTAGCAAATGGGTATATAAGACCAAATTCAAGGAGGATGGGAACATTGACCGTTTCAAAGTGCGTTTGGTGGCCAAAGGATATACTCAAATACCTGGCCTTGACTTTAGTGAAACCTTTAGTCCTGTTGTAAAGGCTACAACCATCCGTCTTGTTTTATCCATTGCGGTGCACTTTAAATGGCCACTCAAGCAACTTGATGTCAAGAATGCCTTCCTCAATGGTGTTCACCATAAACAAGTATTCATGGAACAACCCTCTAGTTTTTTAAATCCAAGATACCCCAATTATGTTTGTTTGTTACATAAATCTATTTATGGTCTTAAACAAGCACCACATGCTTGGTTTGCCAAACTTTCCTCAAGTCTTATTTCTCTAGGATTTATTTGTAGCAAAGCAGATCACTCTTTATTTATTTATCGTTCTAACAATATACTAATATTGTTGCTTGTCTATGTAGATGATGTGGTCATAACAGGCAATGACTCTCCCTTTATTTCTCGTCTCATCTTACGGCTGAATCAGGAATTTTCCCTTAAAGATTTAGGCAACCTTCACTACTTTCTAGGCATTGAAGTCAAGTCCTTTCCAAAAGGCCTCTTTCTCACTCAAACTAAATATGCCCATGACCTTTTAGCAAAAACTAAAATGCTTGATGCCTCTAAAAGCAACACTCCTATTAACCAAAAACCCACTCCTCAACCTAATGATGCTGAGCCCATCGATCCAACCACCTATAGGAAATTATGTGGTTCCCTTCAATATCTCACTTTACTCGTCCTGACCTTACCCATGCTGTTAACTTAGTTTGTCAACATTCCTGACCTTACCCATGCTGTTAACTTAGTTTGTCAACATTTCCAAAATCCTACAATGAAGGATCTATGTGCCGTTAAACGTATCCTACACTATATAAAGGGCATGTTAACTTATGGTATTCGTTATCTATCCCAAAGCTCACTCACTCTTAATGCTTTTTGTGATGCAGATTGGGCAGGTTGTCCTCTTACTCGACGAAGCACAACTGGTTTTTGCATTTTTCTTGGGTCAAATTGCATTGCATGGGCTTCCAAAAAGCAACCCACCGTCTCTCGATCTAGTGCAAAAGCTGAGTACCGAGCTCTAGCAACTACCATTGTTGATATTACATGGCTCCTACATTTGTTTCATGACATTGGCATCAAACTTGATCGACGTCCTCTTCTTTTATGTGACAATCTGTAACACCCCGTCCCAAATCGCACCGGAATCCGTGCACGTTGACCGAGGTTGACCGTTGACCGTTGACCGAAGGGGGTCAAAAGTTGACTTTTTGACTCGGTGAGAATTTTGAGTTGACCAGGATACCGTGGCGAAGTGCACGATGCCACGAGTTCGTAGACTGGTAGCACGTCGAAAATGGAGCTACGGTTTGAAAGTTATGGACGAAACAAGTTGCGGTCCAAACTGTCCAAGGGGTGCCGGAGTTGACTTTTTGTTTATGGGGAATTGAGCTTTGACTCATGCATGGTTGTGAAGTGCTCATCGATACGAGTTCACAGACTAGCGGCACGCTCAAAACGGACATCCGGTTAAAAAGTTATGGACGTTTGAAGTTTACCGGATACCGTATTATTTTAATGTTTTTGGGTCGTGAACAGTGAAATGCCACGTGTCATCTTCTGAGTGGTCCACGTGGCATGAACAGTGTCACGCAGGGTTTTAATTTTGAAAAACTCTCGGGGAAGAGAGAGAAAGAGAGAGAAGAGAGAGAAAGAGAGAGAGGAGAGAGAAAGAGAGAGAGAGAGCCACCGCCGGCCACCGGATTTTGCCACTGTTCCGGCCGAGTTACTGTACACGCGCCGGACAGAAAGCTTGCCCACCTCATTTCCGGCAAAACCTCCAAGTTTCACGGCGAACGGCCGCCGGACGCGCCCGGATCGGACGTCCGAAGTTTGGCGGCGATTTTTCCCCTCCACCGCCGGCCACCGCGAATCGGCACTGTTCCGGCCATTTTCCGGCCACACGCGCCTGACAGCCTTGATCCTCTCCTCAAGTCCGGCCTACCCACCAAAAATCACGGCCATCGGACCACCGACGCGCCGGGATCGGAGCGTTTTTCGGCGAGGGGTCGAAAATCTTCAAACGGTGATTTCTCCGCCGTCCGACCTCCGTTTTGCTCACCGTCGGTCCCGTTGGATTGCTCTCCTCACGATCTACAAATCTACAAAATTTCACAGCAAACGGCCACCGTCGGAAAATACTGTTCCGGTGACGGTTGCCGGTGACGTGGCGGCCCGCCGGAAATTACTGTTCCGGCGAGTACCCGAAAATTCCGGCCAGCTCCAGTCCGTAGTGTTCGACCTCCTGAACCCAAATCCGACTTCCGTTTCCGCCAATTCGTGACGGTTTGGGAGAATTGCGGAGCCGAAACCCGGAAAGCTTCCCGATAAAATTCCGACCCCGTCGGGTTCGATCACCGGAAAGTAAGACCGAATCCGTGATCCTCATCACGCGAGCTTCGATTCGGTATATAACTCGTAACCCTTAGATTTCGCTTGGTGTTCGCTCCCCGGGTATCCATTTGGGAATTACCCGAATAAAATATTAATATTTTTGGTTTGTGCACTGTGGTTGTTTAGGTGCACGCGCGAGTAGTGGAGTGGATCCCGAGGAGGATCTTAGTTGATTTGCGCTCTCCAGGTGAGTGACCCACCTTCAAAAATTATTTTGGGCAATTAATTAAATTTAATTGGTATTTAATTTAGTATTTAATTATGCTCATGTGGTGTGGTTTAATTATGATTTTAATGCGGTTTAAATTAAATTATTTGTTATGCATGAGCAAGGTATGTTTCGGTATTAATTTCACGTGGTTTCAAATGTGATTTCTCGGGCATAATTAGGTTAAATATTTTATGAAAATATTTGGTTAAATTTTATAAATTATGCCCGCGGTATTTTTATGGTTGCATTTCGTATTTCGAGAAATTGTGGTTTGTTGGTTATCAATTGATTCGTACCGGGTTATTAAATAAAAATATGTGGGATGGTGTTTGTGAAAATTTGGTATACTTCCCACGGTGGTTTTTTGGAAAAACGGTACGGTTGGTTGTTTATGTTAATTTTTAGACGCACTCATACAGTATTGGTGTTCTGGTGTATGGTGTATGGACACGTGGTAGTGCGCGGTTATTATCTGGTTTAGCGCACGGTTATTACTTCACCCGTGAGTTGCCATTGGACCGTGGGCAGGCAAGGTTATTGTTGCGCATAGCCGCCCCCCTCCTTGGCCGGGTGATGGTTTTTAGCAGTCGGTACTGTCGGGACGCCGAAGTGACCACTGCAGGTTTCTCTCTTTAACCTCCCGCCAGTCGGTGCTCGGGACGCTGGGTATCGGAGGGCATCACCGGTATATGGTGTGGTGCGTCAGGTGTAATTGTCGGTGTAATTGCAAATAATGGTTTAAACCCCAAAGGTGTTCAAAATTTATTTACTATAATTTATTATATTTTTATTATATATTTGGGGTATGTATTTATTTAATTTTTGTTGTTAAATTATTCAATCCCTTGGTTTTTGGGAGGTATGCACATTGGGTTTTGCGAAAAGGTTTTTGTCAGGACCCGTCCAGAATTCCTCCTCCGGAACCCTAGACAGCCCTGATCCCAGGGAAATACCACCGAACCTTCCAACGGAAAATCCGGCAGCACCTCCCCTAAGGGATTTACTTACCACAAATTTACCTGCACTGAAAACACACTTCAAAAATATCCCCTTATTCCTCCCACAACTACAAATTGGTTCCACAAATTGCAGTACTTAAAAAAAAAAAAAATACAGTAATCCAGTGCAAAATAAATACAACAAGAGTGAAAGAAATATTACAACTGCAATAAAAGAATAACAGGGTACTGCCGAACTAAAACAGCGAGGAAGATCAAGTCCGCTCCGAGTGAACACCGACAACCTGGTACCTAGAGGAACAGAATTTAAGAATGTGAGATGCTAATCATCTCAGTGAGCGACCCTACTACTATACCATATATTATCACAGTAATAAGTATAAATAATAATTATTTGGAAATAATATTTTCTCTCAAAACCCTTACAATTCTCTCAGTTGGAAAGGTTCCCCTTTTAAAACAATTTCACAAAACCCTTTATCCATATTCCCCGAAACCAAGACATCAATTAAAAACCAGAAGCGGTAACAATTATATCTTTAATTCCAATTCAGTTTCCAAACATTTTATTTTTAAAACACAGTTCTGAAAATCATTTGATGCACCCACTATATACCAGTGGCGCCAACAGTACCCAGCGTCCCAAGGTACCGCCAGACAGGAGGTTATAGAAAGAAACCGGCATACGGTCGCGTGGCGTCCCACTGCGCCGCTGCTAACCTGGTGTCCCGGCCAAAGGGGGGTGGCCGCCCTCTCCGATGGCATCCACAGGACACCCTCATAATATCAACCGCGCGCTACTCACACCCACCTGCGCACTAATCACATCACCTGCGCGCTAATCACACCCACCTGCGCGCTAATCACAACCGTGTGCACACTAACCATATCACATATACCATATCACATAATCAGAACACCAGTACGTGCACGGTGCATCTAAAAATTATAAAATCCATAAATTTAAATCATAAAACAATTTTCACATTTTTCATAAGCATAGCGGGCATAATCCATCCGCTTGAACCGGGAAATTCTCCACAATTTCCTTATAATCCATACCATAAATTCCATGATTTTCAAATCCACCAACTTCCAAATCCATCAATTCAAATATCCACATTTTCCCAATAGCATAAATAATTTCTCGAAATATCATAATCAA
Organism: Ziziphus jujuba; assembly: GCF_031755915.1. Lineage (NCBI taxonomy): Eukaryota > Viridiplantae > Streptophyta > Magnoliopsida > Rosales > Rhamnaceae > Ziziphus > Ziziphus jujuba. The sequence goes on along the minus strand of NC_083381.1, from coordinate 3,412,257 downwards.
ATCTCATAATATTCCATGGGCATATTTTATAAAAATTGAAATCACCAATATAACCAAATATTTTCTTTGAAATATTTGAAAATCAAATCATGCCCAATTTACCATTAAAACCACACCAATTTCAAAATCCTCAAAACCATAAACTAATTCCACATGGCATAAATTTGTAGAATTCGCATTTTCTTAAATCCAATAAATTCATAAATAATTCTACAATAAATCCAATAAATATTTGGCACATAGATATTAAATTCCAAATATTTAATTCACACATAATATATTCATCAATTAAATTCCCCAAAATTAATTTGAAGGTGGGTCACTCACCTTGTGCACGTATCTCAATCAAGATCCTCCGCAGGATCGACTCCGCTACTTGCACGTGCACCTAAAACATCCACAGTACCAAAACCACAAATATTAATATTTTATTCGGGTAATCCCCAAATGGGTACCCGAGGAGCGAACACCAAACGATAACTAAAATTTACGAATGATATACCGAATCGAAGCTCGAGTGATGCTAATCACAGATCCGGTCTTAATTTCCGATGATCGTACCCGACGGGGTCGGAATTTTATCGGGAAGCTTTTCGGGTTTCGGCTCCGCAATTCTCCCAAACCGTCGCGAATTGGTGGAAACGGAAGTCGGATTTGGGTTCAGGAGGTCGAACACTGCGGACTGGAGCTGGCCGGAATTTTCAGGGTACTCGCCGGAACAGTACTTTCCGGCGGCCGCCACGTCACCGGCAACCGTCGCCGGAACAGTAATTTCCGACGGTGGCCGTTTGCTGTGAAATTTTGCAGATTTGTAGATCGTGAGGAGAGCAATCCAACGGGACCGACGGTGAGCAAAACGGAGGTCGGACGGCGGAGAAATCACCGTTTGAAGATTTTCGACCCCTCGCCGGAAAACGCTCCGATCCCGGCGCGTCGGTGGTCTGATGGCCGTGATTTTTGGTGGGTAGGCCGGACTTGAGGAGAGGATCAAGGCTGTCAGGCGCGTGTACTGTTTATCGGCCGGAATAGTGCCGATTCGCGGTGGCCGGCGGTGGAGGGGAAAAATCGCCGCCAAACTTCGGACGTCCGATCCGGGCGCGTCCGGCGGCCGTTCGCCGTGAAATTTGGAGGTTTTGCCGGAAATGAGGTGGGCAAGCTTTCTGTCCGGCGCGTGTACAGTAACTCGGCCGGAACAGTGACAAAATCCGGTGGCCGGCGGTGGCTCTTTCTCTCTCCTCTCTCTCTTTCTCTCTCTTCTCTCTCTTTCTCTCTCTTCCCCGAGTGTTTTAACAAATAAAACCCCTGCATGATACTGTTCATGCCACGTGGACCAATCAGAAACTGACACGTGGCATTTCACTGTTCACCGACCCAAAAAAAATATTAAAATAATACGGTATCCGGTAAACTTCAAACGTCCATAACTTTTTAACCGGATGTCCATTTTGAGCGTGCCGCTAGTCTGTGAACTCGTATCGACGAGCACTTCACAACCATGCATGAGTCAAAGCTCAATTCCCCATAAACAAAAAGTCAACTCCGGCACCCCTTGTACAGTTTGGACCGCAACTTGTTTCGTCCATAACTTTCAAACCGTAGCTCCGTTTTCGACGTGCTACCAGTTTACGAACTCGTGGCATCGTGCACTTCGCCACGGTGCCCTAGTCATCTCGAAATTCCCACCGAGTCAAAAAGTCAACTTTGACCCCTTCGGTCAACGGTCAACAGTCAACCTCGGTCAACGTGCACGGATTCCGGTGCGATTTGGGACGGGGTGTTACAACCTTCCCCCCTTACAAAAATTTCGTCCTCGAAATTTCCGCACGTCACTGGAACAAATGAGGATTCTGATCACGCACCTGCGCTTCGGGCTCCCACGTAGCTTCCTCGACTTAGTGGTTCCTTGCCAACCAATCCATGCCCAAAACTTACTTCAAGTCCGGATAGATCCAACAGGATCAGGTCCGCTTCCATCACTTGATCTTCGATGCAGAAGAAACATTCCTTGATTAACTGGCTAGGCCACAAGGATTCTCCTGTAAAATCATCGGGCGTAGTCCTGGCTCCCTGCTGCGTCATAGCAAACACCCGGCCTTGACTTGTCTGCTAGGGTCTCCTTCCTCTACCTCGACTCGATCCTGTAGACGGCTGAACTGATCCCGAAGAAACTCCTACTGGCTGACTCCCCTGGGAACTCTGTCCTGGAAATACCCTTGTATGCTGTGTCCGTCGACCTGCTTCTAGCACACTGCCACTACCATAAGGGCAATCCCTCCTTATGTGACCTGGCTGCCCACACCGAAAGCATAAACCATCCATCTGACACTGCCCTGAATGATTCCCCCTACAAAGTGGACAAATCCGCGGAGAACCAATGCGTGACTGCTGGTACGAGCTTGCATCCACACTAATCGAATGGCGAGCTGGCTGGGGCATGCGATAACTATCTCTCCTCTGGAATCTGCCTCGTGGGCTTAACCCATCACTGTCTGAGCCTGAGCTATGGCTCTTCTTAGCTGCCCCCTGTCGAGGTACTCCGCTATACGAACCTTCGAATGATCTGCGCCTCGCGGGTCTGTGTATCTTCTCCTGTCTCTCTAGCTCGAGCGCTACATCCCTGGCGGACTGATAGGTGGGATGTACTGATCCAGAAAGGGTGTAGCCGATACTCTCTTTCAATCCGTCTATGAACCTCACCTTCTTTGTGTGATCGTCGGGAATTAGGTGCATGTAGAATTCTGATAGTTCTCGGAATCTCCTCTCGTACTTTGTCACCGTCATGTTCCCCTGTCGTAGTTCCTCGAACTCTCTCCTTCTTGCTTCACGGTAGGCAGGAGGACAAAACTCAGTAGAGAAGGCCATCTTGAACTGATCTCACGTATGCCTTGCACGAACAACTGGGCTAACTTCTCGGGTGAAAAATGTTCTCGTACCGGTAGGAAGTGTGCCGACTTGGTGAGACGATCAATGATTACCCAAATGCCGCGTACCTTCTAGGTGTGGAAGGAAGCTTGAATACGAAGTCCATGTTGAGTTCTTCCCACTTCCACACGGGAATCGGTAAAGATTGGAGTAGTCCCAAAGGCTTCTGTCTTTCTGCTTTCACTTGTTGACAAATCAAACACTTTGATACGAAGTCTGCCACTTCTCTCTTCATACCAATCCACCAATAATACTTAACAAGCGTCCGGTACATCTTGGTACTCCCAGGATGCATCGCATACATCGAGCTGTGCGCCTCCTCTAAAATCTCCTTCTTGAGTCCTGGGGTATCCGGAACACAAAGTCGTCCTTTATACACGAGGGCTCCATCCTCCTTATGGAAAATTCCGGATCAAGACCTTCTTGTACCTTGCCCTTAATTGTCCTCAACTTAGAATCTTCCATTTGGGTCTCTACTATACGATCCACCAACACCGGTCGTACCTGGAAGCTAGCCATGAGAACTCCTGAAGGATGCATATGCACTAACACCCCCATCTTCTTCAACTCCACCATGAGAGGTAGTTGGATGACTTGGATGTGAGCAAGGGATCCAGTAGCCTTCCTACTCAAAGCATCTGCCACTACATTCGCCTAATAGTGACTTTAACTTCCCTCTTGTGCAACTTTCCTTCTCATGCCCACTAATTAAGGATAGTCAAATTGGTCCACGAGAACACGATCTGCAAGTCTTGGTCATAGTCGAACGCTAACCATAAGGTGCTTCTAAAGCATGCATCCTTAAACCAACAACCAACTCTCGTGACTCGATCAGCACTTTAAAAGGTAAGATTAGAACTTAAGTCTAATTTCCTCAAATACTGGTATCACCAAGTTAAGGTTGAGATTAATTCACTTGTCTTCGATTACCCTCCTAGTACTTACAATTATAAAACCCTTGCTCCTCATTGATTAACCAATAATCTTAACCTCGACAAACATCAATCTTTCTTTTAACTAAATTCATCAAGGTCATGAATAAAATTCTCAACATCTAAATACCATTCTTGAAAACCCTAAGTTTTCCCCATTTCAAATAAATTCCATGAATCCACACCTCAAGCAATAAGAAATTTAAATCTTAATTCTAGCATCACCACCAATACTATGAACAAATCACTAGATCCTTAACCCAATAAAGTATTCCACACTTCTTAAATTCTAACTACGTCCCAAAAATCATACTCCTTATCATTGTAAATTATCACCAACAATATCAACCACCTTGAATCGATAAAGCACCACCAATACGAACCTTAAATCTCCAAGGAAATAAGATATCAAGATCTTAGCTTCTAGAATGAAAAATAACCATGCTTAAACATCCAACCATGCCTAAGGAATCATCCTCATCTCATTAACCTCATCAACCACCAAGTAGAACTTTAGTCGCTATCCGGAGCTTGCTTGATTCTCTAAACGCTGTCGTACCTTCTCTTTGTGAACGATAGTTTAAGCACGAAATCCATATTTACATCTCCCTACTTTACTTGTCGGTGACTTAAGTACCTTTATTCGGATCTTGCAACTTCCTTTATCGTGCCAAACCACCATGTCATCCAGTGAGCATTCCATACGTCTTTATACCCTTGGGGGGTATCGCATACTTTGAATCGCGTACTTCCTTTAAGATCTCCTTTTTGAACTCAACGATACCCTTCTTTGGATTCTCGACTGGCAATACTTAACCCTTAAGTCGCTCTTGAAAAAACCATAACATAAAACAAATAATAAAATATATTTTTCAAATATACCTAACTTGCATAGGCAGTTGTTAAAACTCCACATTGAAAATCATATCTTAAAATCCATAGCATAAAATAAAATATGCACGCTTGTAATGGAGGTACGTACGACACCTTCTACATGTTACGTAATCCATGATTCCAACTGTCGCCGACACTCTGCTACCAATACAAACCAGGGTGGTTGCCTATATTGGCCGTCCAATTCCCTGGGCTCGTAGGCAACATGATCATGGGGCTAGCTCTACATGGACCACATTGGTTCGCCGCCTCCATATGGTGCAGTATAATATCAACAATATAACATACAGATACATGTACGAGCACAAACCAAAAATACTTGAATAAAACACCTTTAATTTCAAATACCACTTTGAAAAGCATTTAAATTTTGATAATCGATCGGGAAAATATTTTGACGCCTTGAAATCGATCGACACACATCCTTAGGCAATCATCCTTCTTCTCCATGAACGAAACGGATACCATTCACGATGATAAGCTTGACCTTCAAAAAGAAAAGGCATCCTCGACCATCGACTAGGCCATAGGAATTTCCCGTTAGGCTAGATGATCCTAATTGACACCCTCGAAGATTAGAGTTATTCAAACTCGGGCAACGAATTTACTTCGAGACAAACAGAAAGAACGCTTTCACACGGGTAAAACGAGAGACTAGACATGGATGGGACACACAACAATGCACAGTCCCTTTGGAATACTAGAACCTAGAGCTCTGATACCAACTGTCAGGACCCGTCCAGAATTCCTCCTCCGGAACCCTAGACAGCCCTGATCCCAGGGAAATACCACCGAACCTTCCAACGGAAAATCCGGCAGCACCTCCCCTAAGGGATTTACTTACCACAAATTTACCTGCACTGAAAACACACTTCAAAAATATCCCCTTATTCCTCCCACAACTACAAATTGGTTCCACAAATTGCAGTACTTAAAAAAAAAAAAAATACAGTAATCCAGTGCAAAATAAATACAACAAGAGTGAAAGAAATATTACAACTGCAATAAAAGAATAACAGGGTACTGCCGAACTAAAACAGCGAGGAAGATCAAGTCCGCTCCGAGTGAACACCGACAACCTGGTACCTAGAGGAACAGAATTTAAGAATGTGAGATGCTAATCATCTCAGTGAGCGACCCTACTACTATACCATATATTATCACAGTAATAAGTATAAATAATAATTATTTGGAAATAATATTTTCTCTCAAAACCCTTACAATTCTCTCAGTTGGAAAGGTTCCCCTTTTAAAACAATTTCACAAAACCCTTTATCCATATTCCCCGAAACCAAGACATCAATTAAAAACCAGAAGCGGTAACAATTATATCTTTAATTCCAATTCAGTTTCCAAACATTTTATTTTTAAAACACAGTTCTGAAAATCATTTGATGCACCCACTATATACCAGTGGCGCCAACAGTACCCAGCGTCCCAAGGTACCGCCAGACAGGAGGTTATAGAAAGAAACCGGCATACGGTCGCGTGGCGTCCCACTGCGCCGCTGCTAACCTGGTGTCCCGGCCAAAGGGGGGTGGCCGCCCTCTCCGATGGCATCCACAGGACACCCTCATAATATCAACCGCGCGCTACTCACACCCACCTGCGCACTAATCACATCACCTGCGCGCTAATCACACCCACCTGCGCGCTAATCACAACCGTGTGCACACTAACCATATCACATATACCATATCACATAATCAGAACACCAGTACGTGCACGGTGCATCTAAAAATTATAAAATCCATAAATTTAAATCATAAAACAATTTTCACATTTTTCATAAGCATAGCGGGCATAATCCATCCGCTTGAACCGGGAAATTCTCCACAATTTCCTTATAATCCATACCATAAATTCCATGATTTTCAAATCCACCAACTTCCAAATCCATCAATTCAAATATCCACATTTTCCCAATAGCATAAATAATTTCTCGAAATATCATAATCAAATCTCATAATATTCCATGGGCATATTTTATAAAAATTGAAATCACCAATATAACCAAATATTTTCTTTGAAATATTTGAAAATCAAATCATGCCCAATTTACCATTAAAACCACACCAATTTCAAAATCCTCAAAACCATAAACTAATTCCACATGGCATAAATTTGTAGAATTCGCATTTTCTTAAATCCAATAAATTCATAAATAATTCTACAATAAATCCAATAAATATTTGGCACATAGATATTAAATTCCAAATATTTAATTCACACATAATATATTCATCAATTAAATTCCCCAAAATTAATTTGAAGGTGGGTCACTCACCTTGTGCACGTATCTCAATCAAGATCCTCCGCAGGATCGACTCCGCTACTTGCACGTGCACCTAAAACATCCACAGTACCAAAACCACAAATATTAATATTTTATTCGGGTAATCCCCAAATGGGTACCCGAGGAGCGAACACCAAACGATAACTAAAATTTACGAATGATATACCGAATCGAAGCTCGAGTGATGCTAATCACAGATCCGGTCTTAATTTCCGATGATCGTACCCGACGGGGTCGGAATTTTATCGGGAAGCTTTTCGGGTTTCGGCTCCGCAATTCTCCCAAACCGTCGCGAATTGGTGGAAACGGAAGTCGGATTTGGGTTCAGGAGGTCGAACACTGCGGACTGGAGCTGGCCGGAATTTTCAGGGTACTCGCCGGAACAGTACTTTCCGGCGGCCGCCACGTCACCGGCAACCGTCGCCGGAACAGTAATTTCCGACGGTGGCCGTTTGCTGTGAAATTTTGCAGATTTGTAGATCGTGAGGAGAGCAATCCAACGGGACCGACGGTGAGCAAAACGGAGGTCGGACGGCGGAGAAATCACCGTTTGAAGATTTTCGACCCCTCGCCGGAAAACGCTCCGATCCCGGCGCGTCGGTGGTCTGATGGCCGTGATTTTTGGTGGGTAGGCCGGACTTGAGGAGAGGATCAAGGCTGTCAGGCGCGTGTACTGTTTATCGGCCGGAATAGTGCCGATTCGCGGTGGCCGGCGGTGGAGGGGAAAAATCGCCGCCAAACTTCGGACGTCCGATCCGGGCGCGTCCGGCGGCCGTTCGCCGTGAAATTTGGAGGTTTTGCCGGAAATGAGGTGGGCAAGCTTTCTGTCCGGCGCGTGTACAGTAACTCGGCCGGAACAGTGACAAAATCCGGTGGCCGGCGGTGGCTCTTTCTCTCTCCTCTCTCTCTTTCTCTCTCTTCTCTCTCTTTCTCTCTCTTCCCCGAGTGTTTTAACAAATAAAACCCCTGCATGATACTGTTCATGCCACGTGGACCAATCAGAAACTGACACGTGGCATTTCACTGTTCACCGACCCAAAAAAAATATTAAAATAATACGGTATCCGGTAAACTTCAAACGTCCATAACTTTTTAACCGGATGTCCATTTTGAGCGTGCCGCTAGTCTGTGAACTCGTATCGACGAGCACTTCACAACCACGCATGAGTCAAAGCTCAATTCCCCATAAACAAAAAGTCAACTCCGGCACCCCTTGTACAGTTTGGACCGCAACTTGTTTCGTCCATAACTTTCAAACCGTAGCTCCGTTTTCGACGTGCTACCAGTTTACGAACTCGTGGCATCGTGCACTTCGCCACGGTGCCCTAGTCATCTCGAAATTCCCACCGAGTCAAAAAGTCAACTTTGACCCCTTCGGTCAACGGTCAACAGTCAACCTCGGTCAACGTGCACGGATTCCGGTGCGATTTGGGACGGGGTGTTACAGTTTTAAAAAGGGAACATTTTAAACGGAGCGATTGGTGAGAGTTTTGAGGGAAATCATTATTTTCCAAAGGTTATTATTATTTATTATTAATTGTTGGTATTTGTTCCACTCCTTAATTATTATTATTTTATTATTATTATTAAAAGGTGTTCAGTAGTTCGGGTTACTCACGGAGATGATTAGCATCTCACACTCTTAAATTCCGTTCCCTTAGGTGCAAGTGGTGGTAGACGTTCTTCCGGAGCGAACCAAGTTTTCCGCTGCTGTTGTGTTTCGAGAAGTTTCTTTGTACTCTTCATTTCAGTGTATTATTTCTTTCCAGCCTTGTTGTTGTATTTTTGTTGTTTAGCACTTCTTAAAGCTCTGTATACTATTGGAATACTTCTGTTTTATTTATGCACTGGACTGTTGTTGCTTTGAGAAGTGCCGGAATTTGTGGAATCAGTTTGTAGTTTGTGGGAGGAATAAGGGGATGTTTTTAGAACTGTGTTTTCAGTGCAGGTAATTTGTGGTAAGTAAATCCCTTAGGGGAGGCTCTGTCGGATTTTCCTTTGGAGGGTCCGGTAGGGTTTCCCTGGGATCAGGGCTGTCTAGGGTTCCGGGGAAGGAATTCTGGACGGGTCCTGACAGTTGGTATCAGAGCATAGGTTCTTGTAATCCTAAGGGACTGTGCATTGCTGTACAGCCCATCCGTAAATTCCTTCCTTTCGTAATCGTGCTTAAGTGTCCCTGTTTCTAAACTCTTGTTTGTTTCCTCATAATCTACTACGATGAGTCGGCGGGACACACGTAGGACTCGGGAACGCTCTGCTGAGAGTTCCGGAAGTCGTTCTAGCCTTAGAAATCTGGTCTCTCAACTAACTAGAGCCTTAGGGGGTTCAAGCTCTAGTAATCGATCTGTGGATCAAGCTCGACGTTTAGGAGCCGTGGAGTTCGATGGGAGCCAAGGCCCAGCAGCAGCCTTGAAGTGGCTATCCAGCATGAAGAAAATCTTGGAAGAGGGGATGCAGTGCCCCGATGAAGATATGGTGAGGATTTCTGGGTTCATGTTAGAGGGAGACGCCCGGAAGTGGTGGCAGATGGAGAAGACCCGCAGAAGGCATACGTGGGATCAGTTCAAGATTGCCTTCTCTACTGAGTTTTGTCCTCCTGCCTATCGTGAGGCAAGAAGGAGAGAGTTCGAGGAACTGCGACAGGGGAACATGACAGTGACCGAGTACGAGAGGAGATTCCGGGAACTATCAGAATTCTGCATGCACCTGATTCCTGACGATCACACGAAGAAGATGAGGTTCATAGATGGATTGAAAGAGAGCATCGGCTATACCCTTTCTGGATCAGTACATCCCACCTATCAGTCCGCCAGGGATGCAGCGCTCGAGCTAGAGAGACAGGAGGAGATACGCAGACCCTCACGGCGCAGATCTTTCGAAGGTTCGTATAGCGGAGTACCTCAACAGGGGGCAACTAAAAGAAGCCATAGTTCAGGCTCAGACAATGATGGGTTAAGCCCACAAGGCAGATTCCAGAGGAGAGATAGTTATCGTATGCCCCAGCCAGCTCGCCATTCGATCAGTGTGGATACAAGCTCGTACCAGCAGTCACGCATTGGTTCTCCGCGGATTTGTCCACTTTGTAGGGGGAATCATTCTGGGCAGTGTCAGATGGATGGTTTATGCTTTCGGTGTGGGCAGCCAGGCCACATAAGGAGGGATTGCCCTTATGGTAGCGGCAGTGTGCTAGGAGCAGGTCGACGGACACAGCATACGGGAGTATTTCCAGGACAGAGTTCCCAGGGGAGTCAGCCAGTAGGAGTTTCTTCGGGATCAGTCCAGCCGTCTGCAGGATCGAGTCGAGGTAGAGGAAGGAGACCCCAGCAGACAAGTCAAGGCCGGGTGTTTGCTATGACGCAGCAGGGAGCCAGGACTACGCCCGACAATTTCACAGGTACTTTGAATATTTTTGGTAATGACACATGTGTACTTATAGACCCGGGAGCAACACATTCATTCATCTCAAGAGAATCTGTCGTTCGGGTCGGTATGACCCCTACTCCTTTAGAATGTCTGCTAGAAATAGCCACTCCTGTAGGAAAATCCTTGTGGCCTAGCCAGTTAATCAAGGAATGTTTCTTCTGCATCGAAGATCAAGTGATGGAAGCGGATCTAATCCTGTTGGATCTATTCGGACTTGAAGTAGTGTTGGGCATGGATTGGTTGGCAAGGAACTACTTAGTCAAGGAAGCGACGTAGGAGCCCGAAGCGCAAGTGCGTGATCAGAACCCTTATCTGTTCTAGTGACGCGCGGAAATTTCGAGGACGAAATTTTTGTAAGGGGGGAAGGCTGTAACACCCCGTCCCAAATCGCACCGGAATCCGTGCACGTTGACCGAGGTTGACCGTTGACCGTTGACCGAAGGGGGTCAAAAGTTGACTTTTTGACTCGGTGAGAATTTTGAGTTGACCAGGATACCGTGGCGAAGTGCACGATGCCACGAGTTCGTAGACTGGTAGCACGTCGAAAATGGAGCTACGGTTTGAAAGTTATGGACGAAACAAGTTGCGGTCCAAACTGTCCAAGGGGTGCCGGAGTTGACTTTTTGTTTATGGGGAATTGAGCTTTGACTCATGCATGGTTGTGAAGTGCTCATCGATACGAGTTCACAGACTAGCGGCACGCTCAAAACGGACATCCGGTTAAAAAGTTATGGACGTTTGAAGTTTACCGGATACCGTATTATTTTAATGTTTTTGGGTCGTGAACAGTGAAATGCCACGTGTCATCTTCTGAGTGGTCCACGTGGCATGAACAGTGTCACGCAGGGTTTTAATTTTGAAAAACTCTCGGGGAAGAGAGAGAAAGAGAGAGAAGAGAGAGAAAGAGAGAGAGGAGAGAGAAAGAGAGAGAGAGAGCCACCGCCGGCCACCGGATTTTGCCACTGTTCCGGCCGAGTTACTGTACACGCGCCGGACAGAAAGCTTGCCCACCTCATTTCCGGCAAAACCTCCAAGTTTCACGGCGAACGGCCGCCGGACGCGCCCGGATCGGACGTCCGAAGTTTGGCGGCGATTTTTCCCCTCCACCGCCGGCCACCGCGAATCGGCACTGTTCCGGCCATTTTCCGGCCACACGCGCCTGACAGCCTTGATCCTCTCCTCAAGTCCGGCCTACCCACCAAAAATCACGGCCATCGGACCACCGACGCGCCGGGATCGGAGCGTTTTTCGGCGAGGGGTCGAAAATCTTCAAACGGTGATTTCTCCGCCGTCCGACCTCCGTTTTGCTCACCGTCGGTCCCGTTGGATTGCTCTCCTCACGATCTACAAATCTGCAAAATTTCACAGCAAACGGCCACCGTCGGAAAATACTGTTCCGGTGACGGTTGCCGGTGACGTGGCGGCCCGCCGGAAATTACTGTTCCGGCGAGTACCCGAAAATTCCGGCCAGCTCCAGTCCGTAGTGTTCGACCTCCTGAACCCAAATCCGACTTCCGTTTCCGCCAATTCGTGACGGTTTGGGAGAATTGCGGAGCCGAAACCCGGAAAGCTTCCCGATAAAATTCCGACCCCGTCGGGTTCGATCACCGGAAAGTAAGACCGAATCCGTGATCCTCATCACGCGAGCTTCGATTCGGTATATAACTCGTAACCCTTAGATTTCGCTTGGTGTTCGCTCCCCGGGTATCCATTTGGGAATTACCCGAATAAAATATTAATATTTTTGGTTTGTGCACTGTGGTTGTTTAGGTGCACGCGCGAGTAGTGGAGTGGATCCCGAGGAGGATCTTAGTTGATTTGCGCTCTCCAGGTGAGTGACCCACCTTCAAAAATTATTTTGGGCAATTAATTAAATTTAATTGGTATTTAATTTAGTATTTAATTATGCTCATGTGGTGTGGTTTAATTATGATTTTAATGCGGTTTAAATTAAATTATTTGTTATGCATGAGCAAGGTATGTTTCGGTATTAATTTCACGTGGTTTCAAATGTGATTTCTCGGGCATAATTAGGTTAAATATTTTATGAAAATATTTGGTTAAATTTTATAAATTATGCCCGCGGTATTTTTATGGTTGCATTTCGTATTTCGAGAAATTGTGGTTTGTTGGTTATCAATTGATTCGTACCGGGTTATTAAATAAAAATATGTGGGATGGTGTTTGTGAAAATTTGGTATACTTCCCACGGTGGTTTTTTGGAAAAACGGTACGGTTGGTTGTTTATGTTAATTTTTAGACGCACTCATACAGTATTGGTGTTCTGGTGTATGGTGTATGGACACGTGGTAGTGCGCGGTTATTATCTGGTTTAGCGCACGGTTATTACTTCACCCGTGAGTTGCCATTGGACCGTGGGCAGGCAAGGTTATTGTTGCGCATAGCCGCCCCCCTCCTTGGCCGGGTGATGGTTTTTAGCAGTCGGTACTGTCGGGACGCCGAAGTGACCACTGCAGGTTTCTCTCTTTAACCTCCCGCCAGTCGGTGCTCGGGACGCTGGGTATCGGAGGGCATCACCGGTATATGGTGTGGTACGTCAGGTGTAATTGTCGGTGTAATTGCAAATAATGGTTTAAACCCCAAAGGTGTTCAAAATTTATTTACTATAATTTATTATATTTTTATTATATATTTGGGGTATGTATTTATTTAATTTTTGTTGTTAAATTATTCAATCCCTTGGTTTTTGGGAGGTATGCACATTGGGTTTTGCGAAAAGGTTTTAAAAAGGGAACATTTCAAACGGAGCGATTGGTGAGAGTTTTGAGGGAAATCATTATTTTCCAAAGGTTATTATTATTTATTATTAATTGTTGGTATTTGTTCCACTCCTTAATTATTATTATTTTATTATTATTATTAAAAGGTGTTCAGTAGTTCGGGTTACTCACGGAGATGATTAGCATCTCACACTCTTAAATTCCGTTCCCTTAGGTGCAAGTGGTGGTAGACGTTCTTCCGGAGCGAACCAAGTTTTCCGCTGCTGTTGTGTTTCGAGAAGTTTCTTTGTACTCTTTCATTTCAGTGTATTATTTCTTTCCAGCCTTGTTGTTGTATTTTTGTTGTTTAGCACTTCTTAAAGCTCTGTATACTATTGGAATACTTCTGTTTTATTTATGCACTGGACTGTTGTTGCTTTGAGAAGTGCCGGAATTTGTGGAATCAGTTTGTAGTTTGTGGGAGGAATAAGGGGATGTTTTTAGAACTGTGTTTTCAGTGCAGGTAATTTGTGGTAAGTAAATCCCTTAGGGGAGGCTCTGTCGGATTTTCCTTTGGAGGGTCCGGTAGGGTTTCCCTGGGATCAGGGCTGTCTAGGGTTCCGGGGAAGGAATTCTGGACGGGTCCTGACACAATCAAAGTGCCATTCATTTGTCCCATAATCCAATACTCCATGCTCGAACAAAGCACATTCAAGTTGACTGCCATTTTGTTCGGGAAAAAGTTACCGATAGCACACTTCATCTTCGCTATATTCCTACCTTCAAACTAGACCTGGCAATTTAGGTCATGACACGGTGACACGACTCGAAAACGACACGGAATAAATGGGTTTGGGTTTATTATAAATGGGTTCGGGTCATAATCGGGTCAACCCGTTTAACACGATTATTAATCGTGTCATTTTCGGGTTGACCTGTTTAACTCGAAATTGACCCGTTACGATCCATTTATTAAATGGGTCAGTTTCAACCCGACACGATTATACACCTATTACAACCCATTTAAATTTAATATTAAATTAATATTTTATTACTAATATAATATTTAATAATTAAAAAATATTAGAAATTAAAAATTTTATACAAATAATTTTCTATTATTAATTTTTTAAAAACAAAAAATATATTTTTAATAAAACAAAAAAAAATAAAATTCAGATCTAAAACTCAAAAGTCGAGAGTCAAGCCCTATTTTTCAATTTTGCATCTTATTCTCCAGCACACAACGCAGCCACCACAGACCACACCAGCCAGCCCCATCTCCAATCTCCATCAGCCATCAAAGCCTCCTTCCTCTACCTCTGCTTCTTCTCTCTGCCTCACCAGCCAGCCCCATCTCCAAACTCCATCAGCCATCAAAGCCTCCTTCCTCTACCCCCTGCTTCTTTTCTCTGCCTCACCAGCCAGCCCCATCTCCAATCTCCATCAGCCATCAAAGCCTCCTTCCTCTACCTCCTGCTTCTTCTCTAAGAATAAAGGAGAACAGTGAGTCGTTTGAGAGTTGAACTGTTGAAGCAACTGACAGTTGAAAGAACAAAGGAGAACGATTTGGGTTCGGCATTACAGGGTCTTTGAGAGTTCTCTGCAGATTCTTGACGAACGGTGAGTCGTGCTAAACTTTCAAATTTAGTTCTCTGCAGATTCTCTTTTGTCACTTTCAATTCATTTTGTACTGATATATTTGGTTGTATCTGAATCTTGGTCGACGCTGCAACTGCTATCTCTTTTATTTGACAAAAATTCCATTCCTTCAGACATCCCCGGTATACAAGTTGTCAGAAACTTTATCTTTCCCCCATTAATGATTAAAAAGCATCTCAGCACATGACATTTAAAAGTAAAAATAACAAATTAAACATACATATATATATATATATATAAATATATATATATATATATAAATATATATATATATATATATATATATATAAAAGAAAGAAAGACTCTTCCAATAGCATTTGCACATGCACCTGATGTGAAAATATATATATATATATATATATAAAAGAAAGAAAGACTCTTCCAATAGCATTTGCACATGCACCTGATGTGAAAATATATATATATATATAAAAGAAAGAAAGACTCTTCCAATATCATTTGCACATGCACCTGATGTGAAAAATAATGCCTAATACCACTACTACTCGTGCTACTCCATTCTTTATCTCTTTCTTTTCCCTCTTTCTTTTTGGGGTAGGAGATTAATTTGGTTTCTAGTTTTTCAAGAAATTATTTTACAGTGACCCACTTGGGGATGAAGAGTTTTAAGGATGTAAATTTTTTTTTGGCTGCTTTAACATGTGTATGAAAGGGGCAAAAAGAAAAGGGGTACCTATTTGGTTTGACCAATTACGTTCTTTTGGCTGAAAAAAAAAATGATTAATAAGAATTGGACAGCATGAAGCAATAATTAGATTGCCGCTAAAAAGGTAAATAATTACATCTTCTTCAATTAATTGGTATTAATCTTATAAATTTGCTCTATATATTTGTGGTTCTAAATGGACAGATATGGTTTTTAGATAATTTTCTTTTCCTTATTCTCCAATTAATTAATGTTACTTTTACATATTTATTCTTAATATTTGTGGTTATAAAATGAATGTAATATAATTTTTTTGGTCTTTTTATTCAATCTATCTCCTATATATGTAAATGCTTATGTTAGAGTTGGTATTTATCAAGAAACAATTTGTTAATGCTCTCGATCCTCTTCATTTTTGTGGTATTTCTCATTTTCTCTTGCTTCATTTTAATTTTGTAGTTTAGAATACATTTTATATTGTATTTTACTTCATATGCTTGAGTAGTGTATAGATTAAAAAGGAAAGAATTAGACAAATTTTAACTTTAAAAAATGTTGATGACTCAAATAAGAAATGACAATGCATATTAGCTAAATTGTCATTGTTGGAACTTGGAAGTACTAATTTGGAAGATTGCATAGATATTTAGCCATCTTGTACCTCTTATAGCTTGGGAAATGAAAAAATTATATATGTGCATATGTGTGAATATATTTTGCTTTGTGATTTGGAAATAAAAAATTATATACATGTTTATTATAAGGTTGTTATAATATTTTATTTTAATATATAATTTTTTTTGGTTTGAAAACATGTAGATAAACATGGATGGACTTCAAATAAATCTTGAATCAAGTAGCTTTGAAATGCCTATTAATTTAGAAGATGTTGCAAGTCCTATGGAGGGAGTCACAAGTGGGCATAAAGTGAAACGCAAGAGAAAACTCACTTCAAAGGTTTGGTCTTACTTTGATGTGCTTCCTTTGGATGTTGATGGTAAGCAAAAATGTAAATGTAAAGATTGTGGTACCATTTATCTTTGTGATAGTAAATATGGAACGGGAAATTTGGTGCGTCATTTGAAAAATTGTGTGAAAAGAGACACTCGTGATATTGGTCAATTATTGATATCTCAAGATAGAGGGACTATCTCATTGAATGCATCTAAATTTAACTTTGAGCATTTTCGAGAATTGGTAACTTCGGCCATAATCATGCATGATTTGCCTTTCCAATTTGTTGAGTATGAGGGAATTAGAACCATATTTCAATATTTACATCCTGATATACAACTTGTTTCTAGAAATACTGCTAAGTCGGATGTTCTTAAAATGCATTTGAAGGAAAAATGTAGGATAAAATGCATGTTGGATGCAACTCCTGGTAGAATTTGTTTGACTTCTGATTTATGGACTTCTGCAACTACTGATGGATATATATGTCTTACTTGCCATTTCATTGACAAAGAGTGGATCTTGCAAAAGAGAGTGTTAAATTTCTGTTATATGCCACCTCCACATACCGGTATAGCATTGGCAGAAAAACTATACTCTTTGTTGTGTGAATGGGGAATTGAGACAAAGTTATTTTCTTTAACTTTGGATAATGCTTCTGCCAATGATGTCTCTGTTGATATGTTAGTTACTCAATTGCAATTAAAGGGGGCTGTAGTTTGTGATGGTGATTTTTTTCATCTTAGATGTTGTGCTCATATCATTAATTTGGTAGTACAAGATGGGTTGAAAGATATTGATAATGTTGTTCATAAGATTCGGGAAAGTATTAAATATGTAAGAGGGTCACAAGTAAGAAAACAGAAGTTTTTAGAATGTGTTAAATTGTTGTCAATGGACTCTAAGAGAGGTTTGAGGCAAGATGTGCCTACTAGATGGAACTCTACATATTTAATGCTTGAAAGTGCATTGTACTATCGACGTGCCTTTTGTCATTTGGAGCTAACTGATTCAAATTATAAAAGTTGTCCTTCTAGTCATGAGTGGGAGAAGATTGAAAAGATAAGTAGATTCTTGGGTTTGTTTTATGATATCACTTGCATATTTTCGGGCACTAAATATCCTACTTCAAATTTGTACTTTTCCTCGGTTTTCTATTGTTATGTTACATTGAAGGAAAATATTGAAAGTGAGGATGATTACTTGAGAACCATGGCTAATCAAATGCTTAAAAAATTTGAGAAGTATTGGTCAGAATTTAGTTTGATATTAGCCATTGCAGTGGTTGTGGATCCTCGATATAAGCTTCAATTGGTAGATTGGTGTTATAGAAAAATTTATGGAGCAAGTGGTTCTATTGAGTTTATACGTGTGAAGAGCAAATTATTTTCAATATTTAAGGAATATGTTCAAAAAAGATCTTTGACATCTTCTACACATTCTTTGGAGAAAGAAAAGAGTAACACATCTTGTGGTGTTGGAGAAGATGTCATTTCTTTTAGAAAGACAGCTAGTTCCATTTTGAAAGTAAATAACTCTTAAATTTTTTATTAATTTTAATTGTTTGTATTTGTGTTAATTAGTGATTATTTATAATTTTTTGAAAAATAATCTTATTGAAATTTTTATTTTCTAACACTGTAGGAATTTAATATTTGTGAAATTGAAGAGTTAGGTGCCAATACACAAAAATCACAATTGGAGAGGAGCCAAGGATGGCTACTGAAATTGAATTGAATGTGCTTGATTATTGGAAAGCAAATCAGTTTCGTTATCCTGAAGTTGCTTCAATGGCTCGTGATCTATTGAGTATCCCTATATCCACCGTTGCTTCTGAATCTGCTTTTAGCATTGGTGGACGAGTATTAGATCAATTTCGTAGTTCATTAAAGCCTAGCACTGTTGAAGCGATAGTTTGTACAAGAGATTGGTTATTTGGGCAAAGAGGTAATTATTTTTATTAATGTTTTCTTTATTTCATTTGCATATATTAATAATTTTTTTGTTTCACTAATTTATTTTATTAATGATTTTTTTGTTTCACTAATTTATGGAATGCAAGAAAAATTTGAAGCACAACTTGAGGATCTTACTGAAGATGTTTTGAGCTGTGATATCAATAAAGAAGAATCTTCAAGTCAATGCTCTAATTATGCTAATACTCAAGCATAAGGTAATATCAATGTTAAAATTTATTTAATTTATTTTATTTTATTTTAACATTTTAACTTTTGTATTATATTTAATTGATTTTTTTTTATTTTGATATTATGATCCCAGGCTGGATTGTTGAGCACCAAAAATCGACATATTTGGTTTGGAATCTGGACATCGATAAATAAATTTGGAGCATAATGATAGTTATGTCCTTTTTCCTTTGGTTTTATATGTATTCTGATAACAATTTGATACCATTTATTTTATTTTGTATTGGTGTTTTACTATTATTAGGACATTAAATTTTATGTTGGTGTATTGAATTTGTCTTTTTTAGCACATATTAAGACTTATGTATTGTGAATTATAATTTTTGGCATTTTAAATAAGTTATTTTAATAAATAGGTTAGTTTTCGGGTTAATAGGTTAATTTTCGGGTTAACGGGTTAATCGATTAGTTTTCGGGTTAATAGGTCAATTTTCGGGTTAACGGGTTAATAGGTTAATTTTCGGGTTAATAGGTCAATTTCAGGTTAACGGGTTAATAGATCAACACGACCCGTTAAAATAATCGTGTTAAACGGGTCGTGTCGTGTTGACCTGTTTATAAACAGGTCGGGTTAGTGTTTTGGATACCTGACACGATTAATAAATGGGTCGTGTTCGGGTTAGGCATTTTTGACACGATTATTAAACGGGTTGACACGAACACGACCCACGAACACGACCCACGAACCCGAATTGCCAGGTATACTTCAAACAGATTGCCGACATCCTCACTAAAGCCTTACCATGGGATTTATTTGAAGATTTTCATTACAAGCTTGCCGTTCACTCCATTTCCCTACCAAGCTTGCAGGGGGGGTGAAAAGAGAGCTCAAACTGACAGCACAAATCAAGGAGACAATATTGCAAGACCGTTGGAACATATTAAGCCATTAGACATAAATAGAGTTGCATGTATGGCAATCTCAAAAGGATTCAAATCAGCTAGGTTGTTTTAAGTAATTACCAAGTCAAATATATGTTCTCCAATCTTTAGAAATATTTCCTAATTAGAATTATAGCCGTTGGTATAAGTCTATATATATGTATACGTATAATTCCAAAAATGGTGTGAAAAGATATACAATCATTCTTTCAATATACATTTATTCAGCATTTTTTAAGAGTTCTTAGATTTAAAAAGTTGCTCGATTGAAAGAAATTATATTTCATTTAAACTAAGAGAACTATCTACCGATAGATTAGACTTATTTAACAGCTAAAACAGTTTATCAAAAAATCTTTATCACATATTTGACGAGTAATCTATGGATCAGAGTATTTACAAATCATATTAATTATTAATATTTTTTCATCCAATGATTTTTTCCATAATAAAGTCATTAATAAAATTAAAGTAAATTTGACACTATTACACTATGAATTTTATCGGATTGACACTTTGCATTATAAAAAAATATTTTCTAACAAAAAAATAAAAAAATAAAATGTAATCTTATATAATTTAATAGGGATGACAATTTACCTAAGATTGCTCCGTTTTTGTTTTTGTGGTGCCCCGCTCCTAACGAGGTGATCTGAGTGGCAGGGCAGGGACAGGTTTGAGGAGAGGCAGGCCCCAAGAATATATGGTCCCGTCCAATGAGCCTGCTCCCATTATATATCTATAATAAAAAAGTATTATTATTTATTTTTTATATTATATATATATATATTATTTGTTTGAAAAATTATATAAAAGTATTAACCAAGTTTTAAATATATTCTTCAAAAAAATTAAAAATTTAAAAGAGAAATATTTTTTAAACAATATAATTTAAAAGAATGTGAATGTCCACTCTGCCCCGCTTGACTCCGTAGTATACGGGGAATAAGGTGGGGGTGGGGATGGGGAGTCCCTGCAGGGTAGGCATTATGCGTGGCTCCTCTATCACTGCCACGTGGCCCCTCTATCACTGCCACATCCTACCCAGATGCCATCCTTACAATTTATAATGTTGGGTGTAAATAGCAAAAATTTTTGAAAAAAAATTTCAAATGTAATTTTCAAAATTAAAAAGAAAAATATTTACATATTATACATATTCTAAAAAAAATAAAAACCAATAAAAAATTAAACATGTAAAAAAATAGCAGAGATTATTATAAAAATGCAAATGCCATTTTAAAAAAAAATAGAAATAATATATGCATGTTTTAGAGATTAAAAAAATAATTCATGCATATTTTAGAGATTAAAAAATGATCACGTATTTCTAAAATATAAAGGAAAGCTTTGAATTTTTTTTATAAAGTATTTTTAATATATTTTGTCATCGACAATAATATTTTATAAAATTTTGTTTTATTTGTTATTTATAAAATTTTATAAAATATGTCTTTCTAATCTCTAAAATATGCACAAATTATTATTTTTATCTTTTGAAAATTACAATTACATTTTTATAATAATCTATGCAATTTTTTGCTTTACATATTCAAAATTTTTATTGGTTTTTATTTATTTAATCTTAAAAATATTTATTATATGTAAAGATTTTTATTTTTAGTTTTGAAAAATTACATTTGCAATCTCTTTTTTTCCTAAAATTTGTGTACTAACTTATTAAAAAATTTAATAACTTTTTTAATAATTTTAAAAATTTTTCATTACTTTTATTCGGAATTTTTACAATTTGTATCCTAAACTATAAAAAATTGTACTTTGCACCCTCGTTTCTGTTTAATTTTAGGATACGTAGTGCTAACCCCAATGAAGTTAAGAATGTATTTTATGTCAATTTTTTTAATATCAATTATGTAAAAGAAGTTATATTTTATTCAAATTACAATAGTTATGTACTACTAGATTAAACCTATTTAACAGTTAAGGTAGTCTGTAAAAAACCTTTATCAAAATCTTGGTATACAAAATGAACTCCATTAATTATACGGAGTAATCCAAATCTTAAAAGAAGTAACCCGAGCCTTTTATTAGCGCATGAAAAGTTATATGACAATTATCCATCTTATTCCAAAAACATAACTCTTAGACTATAAACAATTTATACTTTTGTAATTTAATATTATTTTCTGACTTGAGACTAGTTTATGTCATATTATAATAGTTTATTTTTTTTATTTTTTTATGTGCAAGTGTTAGAGAATATGCATGCAGTAATTTTAATCATACTAATTTAATAAATAAATTAATACGCTACATTTATAAATGCTATTATAATTAAGTAGCGTTTTCTAACTTATGATTACATCATTATCATATTATATTTGTTTTGTAATTTTGTGTCAATTTGTTTTTCATGAATATCTATTGTTTAATTAAGGTATTCTATTTAAGTATTATACATGGTATTTGTAAAATTTCTTTTTGAGATTCCAATTATTACGTTAATTTTTTGGTTTTTGATAAATAAATCATGTATTTAGTTTGAACGTATTTAAATATTCTGTTATCATTAATTTGAATATGTGATCGTCAACTCTCCTATTAGTTGATCAAACCGTTGTTCATAATGTATGAATCACATAAATTATTAATATCACCATATGAAAGGTAGAAACTTCTCCATATTTTTCCAAAAACACGAACTATTAGGCTATAAACATGTAGCATTCTAAAACTATCTCCCAACCGATGAAAATTTTATATTATATTATATTATATTATATTATATTTAGTTTTGCTAAATGTGTATCACGCTCTTTTTTATTCTACATTGCTAAATTTTAATCATTTAAGATTATTTTTTTATATTTCTATAATACATGGTCTTTATATAAAATTCCTTTAACTCAAAAGTTCTTTCGATTACTATTTTTTTTCTTAAATTTATCATATATTTAATATGATGCTTGTATAAAATTATGTAATTAATAATGCAATCACAATATGAAATATTGTTGTGATGAAATTATAATGTATGTATTACAAATATTATTGTAATCATCATATAAAATTATAGTACGTTTTAAGAATTGTTCAAAAACAATAATTCAAGTGGTATAATACACCATACTAATTTTAATTCTTTAGTGGTATTTATTTTTATATGTTATTGTAATCCATTATTGCTTTCTGGCTTATGATTTTTTATTTATATTTTATTTTTTATATTTTTAGTATATACTATTAAATTTTAATTATTTAAAATTATTGTTTTTTACATGAGGATATTATATGCAAAGTTCAAAAAATCGGTATCAATAGAAATATCAAGAGTTCAAAATATAGAAATATTAAAAATTATCGAATATTGATAAAAAATTATAGAAAAGTTACAAATTGATGGAAATTTATTTTGAAAAATGAAAATTTTTATTAAAACTTTAAGATTAACTTGCTTAATTAATTAGTTATTAAATTGACTAAAAAATAATAAAATATTGAATGGATTTTATATTTTTTTTAGTTAATCAACGTATGGTAAGCATTAATAGTTATAAATATATTATTATCAATAAAAAAATGTGCAAAAAAATATTTGATAAAGATTTTTGTTAATTAAAATATATAAAATAATTATTATAATTATATTATATTTTATAAAGTGTCATCTTAATAGCACATAGAACTCTTAAGTGATTGGAAATTATTCATCTCTTTTTCATCTTTATTTTGAAATATAAAATATAGAAAGTAATGTTTAAATTTTATATTTTCTTGATAATTTTGTATGTAATTATAAATGTGCCGACCATGGATATTACATTAAATGTGGCTATTCTAGTTAATATCATTATATGATATTGGTTAACTATATACAAAATTATTATCCTTTGATTGTTAAATTTGAAACAATATTCATAAATTACTATTATGACATTCCATTAATTCATTTAGCTACATTCGTATAAAATATATTCTCTGTAAATCTTTATAATATTTATCTAGTTTATAATGTTGATCATTCATTCACATGCATATTTGTATTTTTTGTCTATATTGTAGTATATATTTACTTTATAATATTTATAGAGATATTAAATTCTTATGGTAAAAAAATAATGGGTAAGTAGAAAGTTAAATAGCAACAATATTTATTAATTTTTTCATAAAAAATTTAAAAATTAAATTTAATAAATTTTTTTATAGAAATTTTGAAAATTTTCATGAAAACTATAAATTTTTGACATTGTAAAAGAACTTATATGAATTTTTTTATGGAAATTTCAATAAAAAAATTTGGAAAAATATAAAACATTTTCGTTAAAATTTTATCCATTTCAATTTGAGACATAATTTTTTATTTATCTTACGGAAAAGCTAAAATATCGGTAAAATATTTTGGAAATTTTAGATTTTTGAAACTTTGATTATATGTTCTTCTTATAAATTTACTTTAGTTTTGAAAAATTCTTAAAATATTATTTTATATTCTACTCAAATGATGTGAAAAATTATATACTATAGAATTTTTAAGTTTTTATTTTGTATTAAATGCTCATTTGAGCATTACATAAATCACAAAGTATATATTTATTCCATTATCATTATTTGGTATAAAATATATTGTGGTTCCTACGCGTACAAGAAAGCTTTGTGATCACTATTTATATATTTTTGTATCATATATAAGAGGGGTGATCGGATGTCTAATATGAAATCATCATTATGTGTACGTATAACATAAAATATATATGTTGATCGTCATTGTATTATAGTTATTATACCTTAATGGTAATAAAAACTTCTTACATATTGTTTTTATGTAATTTTGTAATTACTATTATATTTTCTATATTACATTTAGAAATAATTACATATATGGAATTTCAACAAAATATTGATTGCCATTATACTATAATTATTATGCCTTAATTATAATAGAAATTATTCACATTTTATTTGTATATAATTTTAAAATCACTATTATATTTTCTAGCATTATATTTAGAAGTGATAATCGTACATATTACTTTCTCATAGTGAATTTTTGACTATTTATAATCACATTTTCAACCATTTGCTATAATTTGTGATCACATTTTTTCTTTTATGTGATTCCATATAACAACTTTTTCTATCGTTTGCTAGCCAGAGCTTTGAAAACTCATAACTTTGCCATGTGTTGCTGTCAGAATTCTATATATAGATACATCATTAAAAAAAACCCGCATATTGGAGCAATATTCTAAAAACTTATATAATTTTGTATTTATTTGAACAGAATATATATATATATATTTTTTTTTTTTTTTTGGGGATGAAATTTATTTCGACATGTTTTCAGATTGGGCTTCCTCTAAAGCCCATGGGCCCAAATTTTGGAGCACATAATAAAAATCATAAGCTGGACTCAACCTCAATTATTATTTTTTGGCAAACAACTCACAATTATTATTTAGTCGACTTTGGGTATTATCTAATATTAGTTATTCATTTATACCTTTTAATGAGAGGATATATTAATAAAAAAAAGAAAAAAGAAAAAGAAAGAAAGATATATTTGAGATCTTCAAATTTACCTTTTTATTTTATTATGTAAAAAGACTAATTTGAGAATAAATTAATAAAACTAAAAATAAGTACGAAAAGAGAGGCAATAACCATAAGTACTAAAAAAACCTAGAAAAAAAAAATAAAAAATTAAATCGAACTAATAATAAAATTACGCTACTTACAATTTTATTTACATTCTAAGATGAAAACAAATTGAAAAAGCAAAAAATACAATAAAAGATTAATGTAAGTAATAATATACAAATAAAAAAAAAACATAAACAAAAAGTTTTGATCAAGTAACAAAAATAAATAAATAAATACAAAATCAAGTATATAGAGACAAATCTATATACAATTGTATTTGAGTTTAAAAAAAAAAAAAAAAAAAAAAACTATGTACAATTGTAATTTGGTTTGCATTGTAGATTCTCCGTACAGTACTGGAGGGTAATACAGGAAAACAGATTTCAATCAAAAAAGGAAAAAAGAAGACCAAATTTCATTTCGTCCTGTGCCGCACTGGATCACTTTTTTGTCCCAAACAGCAACAGCAAGATCCTCATCGTCTTCCATAGCTACTTTGCCTGAAAGTTTCAGAATCTCCCCCCCCCCCCCCCCCCCCCAAAAAAAAAAAAAAAAAAAAAAAGAAAATATTTCGGGCCCAAATCTCCATTTCGCGGCCACCTGAACTTTCTGTTTTGCTTCCCGCAACTAAATTTTCGAAAGCCCCAACGTGGAAATGAGCTTTATGCGTCCTTGCTGCAAATCCTGTATGCCATTTTTATTTTATTTATTTTATTTTCAATTTTTTTAAATTTTGCTTGGTTTTTCTGCTCATAAATTTGGTTGATAATTGGTTTATAGTTATTTGGTATTATATACTTTTGATTTTCTTTTCTTTTGATGAATAGTTTGGTATTATATACTTGTTCGGAATGTAATTGTTTTTTTGATATATATATATATATATTTTTTGATTTTGGATTTATAATGTGTTAAGAAATGCTCAGTTTGATAATTATTTATCTATTAATTGTTTCTCTGTCTGTTTCAAGTCAATTGGTTTTTAGTCTACTGAATTCCGTATAAACGTTGGGTCTCTGTTTTCTATAGCTTCTAATTACTTTGTTGAAGCTAGAAATTCCCTTTAAATGTGATTTCTTAAATTCAAGAATTATAGTGTACGTCTTAGAAAGCTCAAAAAGCAGCTGCTACTTAGTTTTCTGGGTTTTCTTTTGTTAGCATTAATATTTGCGAGATAATCCTAGTCTATCAAATAAGGGTCAAAAGTCTTTGTGACTTTTTCAGTATCTTTTCTGGCAAATTGTGTTTTAATTTACCCATTTCGTATGTTTAGAAGGATGTTCCAAGTTTATTATAAAAACCCCTTCTATTTATTTGTAAGTAGCTTTTGATTGTTTATAAAATATAGACTTTTTGGTTTGTTTATTGAAGAAGGATTTCCTAATTCAACCTCTTATCCCCTAGCTGGATTACACAAGTTTTACACTTAGTGTTGAGTTTTTTTTTTTTTTTTTTTTTGGTGTGTTCTTGAGAGTTCCTTTGCGCTATCTTTTGTTTTTCCATGTTTCCGGTATAAACTTGGTTTGTTTACTATCTGTTGAAGATTACAAGAATTGAAACTTTTTTAATTTTTTTTAGTACAACAATTGAAATGTTAGTGCAAGATTCAGGTGTTGATCCCATGTTTGTTCTATGAATTTCTATGAATATCCTCTGCTGTTTTATTGTTTGAGTGGTTACTCCTCTTTTATTCGGATTTATTAAAATCACTAGGCATGTTAAATGTAGACTGAATATGTCTTCTTTCGAACTGAGGATTAGGTTACATATAGATATATAACAAATCATTTTTTGTAGTCTTCTTTTTAGGAAATACTGCCGAGATTGGTTTAAGAATATTTCCTTAATGATGATTATGAAGTATGTGATGGTTACGAGGATGGTTATAGGTATTATATTATTTATGTTTGGTGATATGGCGTAATATCTTCCTTAGTTCCTTTAGTTGTTAATTTTTATGATTCTTTTGGGTCAGGAGATATGATACAATGTGTCTCATTCTTATCAACCCTTTTAGGTGAATTTGAGTTTCTGAGAAAAAATTAGTTATATGTGTAGTCAATAAGAAAGGTTAGAAGTGAGTTGTATTGTATTTATTTTGTTAGAACTGTGCGTTGTTACAATATAACTAGGCATATGCATTTTTAGTTTTTTTATCATGGGGGTTTTCTTGGATTGATGATGTGAAAGTATTGTAAATGCTCTCTTTCCAATGCTGCTTAATTTGTGTTTTATTAACTGCATTTAGAAAGTATTGATAATTTATTGTGCTGATTGTGACATTTCTTAATTAGATCAGAGGTGTAAGTTTTTCATTAATCTCCTGGATATTTTACTAATATGTAATATTGTAGGGAACAATTAAATTTAGCATATTGAAGTTCTTAACATAATTTCGCATTATGCGGTGTTGGGCCTGCTTTGGAGTTGGGCATAAATGCTATGCATATGATTTTTTATTCTAAGATAACAAGATTTTAAAGATAAAAAGAAAAATAGATAACAATGGCAAAGAAATACAAGTATCTCTTTAGACACAGCTTTGGTTTTACATGTGACATCATTGGACTCTACGCATTTATTTTAGTTTTATTGTCTTCATTAAGTTCTCACTCAACTATTTTGATGGTTACTCAATTTTTAGCTGGATTTTTTTATTTTTAACTTCGAATTTTAGTCTAGTCTTAATTTCCTTCTCTCTTATTTTTAAGGATGAACACAGAGAAGACACATATTGGAGAAGCACTTTTTGTGGTAGTCTTTATCTAGTGTGTTGTATCCACTTCACTCATTCAATGGCTCAACTGCCACTGCAAAAATGAGCTATCACAATTTCAATTTTCCGCAATCTCAACTGCCGAATCAAACTCAGCCTTCTGCTCCATTTTCATTGTCAGCTTTGACAACAACACTGGAACCAGTGTTGACTTCAACTTCAGCTCCATCTTTGGCTCCATCTCTGCCTTCTGCTCCTGCTCAGGGGCTAGCCTCGACTCCGGCTCAAGCTCTTACAGCATCTCAAGCTCCTGCTGAATCTCAAGCTCCTGCTGATACTTCAGTTCTGTCACCTCATTCAATGGCTCAACTGCCACCTGCAAAAATGAGCTATCATGATTTCAATTTTCCTCAACCTCAACTGCCAAATCAAACTCAGCCTTCTGCTCCATCTTCATTGGCAGCTTCGACGACAACTCTGGCACCAGCATTGACTTCAACTCCAGCTCCATCGTTGGCTCCATCTCTGTCTTCTGCTTCTGCTCAGGGCCTAGCTTTGAGTCCAGCTCAAGCTCTTACAGCATCTCAAGCTCCTACTGAATCTCAAGCTCCTGCTGATACTTCAGTTCTGTTACCTGTTCGTGAAGCTGCTCCATCGATTGCGCCCTCCAATTCTACTTGTATGTGTTGCAGATTATATCAAATTAGTTGATATTATCTACATTCATGTTATTTTATTATCTTTATTTTTGTTTTGTTTGTTTGGGTTTACAAAATATGAGCTTTGTGTGTGTGTCTCTGCATGTCTAATTATGACAAAAAAGTTTAAATTTCAATACTTTACCAACATTTCCTCTACATTCCATAATGTATGCCAATTTTTCTCTAAGTCGTTACATATCCTTCTCAATTATCACTGAAAAGTGACATTTCCCGGCAACTAATTAAATTTCCTTGATACTTTAGAGTTTTTTTTTTTTTTTTTTTTTTTTTTTTCCCTCCTTCCTTTCCTCTTGTTATCGGTATCAGATGCATGGAAACTTTAAAATGTTACTTTTACTGCCTTGGCTGGATGGAATCTGATGAATGTATGTATATCTAAAAAAATTTTTGGAAGGGGCAGATTGGGGGAAATTGACATTATGCCAAAGTTGGTTGAGGTCGCAAATTGAAATTTGAGGGAAAGTACAAAGGGGTTTTGTAATTGTCCGTTTTGTTTATTTAGTTTTTCTAATTATTATGAATTTGATTTTGGTTAGGTATCCCTGAACCTTTGATGTACAAGAACCGTTTGCAAGAGTATGCCCAGAAGTCAGGCATACAATTGCCTGTGTATCATACCATCAATGAAGGATTTCAACATTCGCCGATGTTTAGGTCAACTGTGTATGTTGATGGAGCGGTTTTCACTTCACCGGACACGTTTTCACATAGGAAAACAGCTGAACAAAGTGCTGCGAAAATTGCATTGGATACAGTATTAAAGAAGATGAAGGATGAAGGATGTCCTCTCATTTATGTGGTTTGTTTCTCTATAAAATTGTTCTAATGTAATTCAATATTTTTAACTTGATTACTAGATCTGTATTGTTTTGTGGAAAATTGGCAAACCTACATGCAGTTCTTTTAATTAAGAGGGGTAAAAAATCTAGTACATTCTATCAATTAAGTCACATTAATTTTTTTTTTATTTTTTTATTTTTTTTATATGCTAATTTTGTTTCAATGAGTTGGAACAAGAGCACATTTTCTGTTGTATTCAAAGTTGAATCAACAACACATTATGAATCTTCTTTAAGCATCTATTTGAGAAACTTGAATTATGTAGTTAATAGGAATATGGGGAAGGATGTTATTGTTTGCTTACATGTGATTTTTTTTATGGTGGTTATTGGTGGTAATGATAAGTAGGTCAATTGTAGGTCAATTTTGATGGGTAGCCTTTTCCATGTTGAAAATTGTGGTTGTAGATTCTCTGTTTTGCTCCATTTTAATTTTGATGTAGATTTTAAATTTTTAATGCATATTTTCAGGATGTGGTGTTTTGCAAGTCTATCCTGAATGAATTTGCTGTTAAGATGAATATGGAAAAGCCAACATATAACACCATTCGACATGAAGGACAGCTGTCAGTTTTCGTATCTTCGCTGTCTTTTAATGGCATATTATATACTGGTGATCCTGGAAAAAACAAAAAAGAAGCTGAACAGTTGGCAGCTCGTGCTGTTATTATGTCACTTTTAGGTATTGTTATGTTGAATGATCATAAATTTGTTTTTAAAGCACATTTTAGATGTTTGCGTTAGATTGTGAACTTAATTTTCTTGTGGGTATGCAGGTAAGTCTGAATTTGAAACTATTCTTTCGGAGATTATCAGATCTAAATTCAAGCTTCTGGCCACATTTAGTAAGGTCAAGCAGCCATGCAAAGCAGATGCTAACGTTTTATCTTCAGTGATGAACATTGGACACAATGCTAGTACTGTTCCGGAGAAAGACAAGGGAGTTGAAGCTGCTGTAGTTGTTAATGCTGGAACAACTGGTAGTAGTGTACAACCAGTATCTGTTAATAGTGTTCCAACATCTGTTGATAGTGCTGCAGCAAGTGTAGTAGCAGAGGCATCCTCTGGAAATCATCGGCCCCACCATGAATTCAGATCAGTCAAATCAGAACCTTTTCCTGAAGTAAATATACCAAATCCTGATTCTCAAGCAGCTATTAGATCAATTGAATTTGTTCATGCTGCTGCTGAGCAGCCTACAAGTGACAGTCAAAGTTCAGGCAAAAGGCGACGGAGGAACAGGAGAAAGGCTAATAAGAGAATGCGAACAAATGCTCAGTGAGTTTGGTTATTTTTGTTCATTTTGTTATGTGCTGAGGTTTAGTTTCTCCGACTTTCCTTTATATTGTGGTGTTTCTTTTACTTGTTTGAATTCAATACTTTTTCTCTCTAAAGTGTGCATAGTACTTAGTGCTATTCATATTTATTTTTGTGCTAATTTTATCCCCCAACAAGTGCCCAGTATGAAAGTTATTCCCCTTGGTTATTTATGTTTTGGCGCTGGAAATTATTTATTTTTCTTATATTGCTTCTTTCGCTTTGCATCGCAGAGGAAAGCATTTTCTTTGTTTCATTATTTAAATAGTCTCCCTTTCTCATTCTGCCTTCAATTGTTCGGAAGTCACTGTCCTCCATTGTTAGCAAAATAGTTTTTTTTTTTACAAATTTCTATTTGGTTTATTAAGGCTTGACTTGGTCTAGGTATGTATATATGAATTTGCTATAGTTTCATCTCATATAGGAAGAAAGTTAAGTAAATGATGACAAATTCTAGTTTTTTTAGCTGGAAGGCATCAGACTTAACTGCATTTTCTAGATAATAACTTCAGGCAATAACTACATTATTAGAATGTCTTTTAGATTCTCTTTACCCTTCATTATTGCTTGAATTTTAGAGGCTTTGCATTCCAACATAAACGAGCACCCCTGTAATTTATTTGTAGTCAGCGTTTATTCTTTAATACAGATTAATTTTGAATTAAGTTGATAGCTGTGAATAGTTTTCATGAAGTTGTTCTGCTATATGCTGAAACACAAATTTTGATGTTACTTTAGCTGTGGATAGGTTATGTACTATTGATTTATGTTAGGGTTGGTTCCATCCCAAAACTCTTGAGCAATATATTTATTGACTCGATGGTGCTTTATATAACTAAGTTATAATAATGCATTAGTACGCTTATCATTGGACCAGTTTAGGTGAGACATTTAGGTTGTATAGGCATCATATTAATAAATGTTGCATGAATTCAACTTTTTGAGCTTGAAATCCACAATTCGTGTTGCAATTGAAGAAGACAAAATAGGATGGTTGCTTAAATAAATCTATCCTTGAACTCTTAGTTGGCAAAATTAGTCTGTAGTGATTGGTAGTTTGTGGTTTTTGCCAAAAGTATGGCTGTTTGGAAGGTCTGGATTTTTTGTGGTATTTATTAATCATTTTACAGAATTGCTTCGGTTATGAACTTGGGTTTTCGCTTTTAGTTTCTATTAATGTAATACTAAGGAACAACTTCTGTTGATTGTATACAAACACGTCCTCCCATTTCCAGCTCTTTATGCTCGAGGTTGATGGTATACAAGCGCATGTGAAATATTTGTGTGTGTGCTCTGTGGGGTAGAACTCTCTGTTGGTTCTTTTACCTAGTTTGTCAAAATTGAAGTTGATTGTGAAATTTTGTAGAAAATGCCGAATTGAAGTTGTTAATTTATGGTGTAATTCTGTAAAAAATTTGACAAATTGAAGC
The DNA here is from genome assembly GCF_031755915.1 of Ziziphus jujuba. Lineage (NCBI taxonomy): Eukaryota > Viridiplantae > Streptophyta > Magnoliopsida > Rosales > Rhamnaceae > Ziziphus > Ziziphus jujuba. The sequence continues at coordinate 3,380,073 of NC_083381.1, read as the reverse complement.
TGGTTGTAAAATTCTACAGGTTATCTGTTGCAACTTTGCCTCTAAACCAAGCGCCAGCTTGTTCTGTGGCACAATGATGGAAAGCAAGCCAAATGTGTAAATGTATTGTTAGGTGTCTTGTTCTGTGGCACAATGATGGAAAGCAAGCCAAATGTGTAAATGTATTGTTAGGTGCAGACAAACTTTGTACTTCTATTAGGTTTTAGTTTACCAGAAAAAAAAAAAAAAATTGTCTTAGTTTTAGTTTGGACAATAATGAACCCTATTCTTGTATGATATTTGCATTCTCAACTTTTGTACCTCTTTGTATTGCTTTCTCTATTTTGGTTTATCTTATTTCTTTATATTTACTTTGGCAAATTGTTTGATTATTTTCCTTTGTCTCGTTCTTCTGTTTGCCATCAAGAGAAGTGTTGTTTGTATTAGCCAGCTATCGAATCTGCTTCTGGACCTTAATAATTGTTGAGTCGTAAGAAACAGATTTCGACTAATTTTAATGCATAGTTGTTATAAATAATATTAAATTTATTATTCAATGATAATGCTCTTTAATTACGTGATTTTCATTATTATTTCATTAAATTTATTATAATGCTTCTGGACCTTGATAATATATATGGAAAATGTTGGCCAAATTTGCGTGATTTTCATTATTTTTATTTGCAGATGGTGTGGTGTGTTATAAGGAGTAGAGATTAGAAGAACGAATACATTTGGATATGTCCGATATGTCTGTTTGAACTTCGAAGTTTGGTTTAAAATTTCGATATCTATAAAGATATTGAAGAGGTTTAAAATATGAAAATTTTTATGCAAATATTAAAAAATATTAAATATTGATAAAAATACATAAAAATAATAGAAATTAATTGAAATTTATTTTAAAAAATAAAATTTTTATTGAAAATTTAGGATTAATATATTTAATCAATCAATTATCAAATTAATTATAAAAATTATTAAAATATTAAATAAATGTTATATTTTTCTTGATCAATAAATTTATAGGGAGAGGTAAACTATTATTAATAAAAATATATAAAAAATACATATTTGATAAAATTATTTATTAATTAAAATAATTATTACAATGATATTATATTTAATAAGTGTTATTTTTAATACCACAAAAACTCTGTACTAGTTGAAAATTGTTGGCTTGTTCCTCAATCTTGTTTTCAAATAGGAAATGTAAAAAGTAACTATTAAAAAATATTTCTCTTTGATAATTTTTTCTATAATTGTTAATTGCCAATCATGTGAATGTTGTATTTACCGTGGTTGTATTTGATGTTTAGTATAATATATTCTATTATCTTTTTATTTTTATTTGCTTAGTGTTATTTAATTTAAATACTATTAACATCAATTCTTTAAAACATTATATTTCCATGCTATTATTTTCCATTCTTATATAATCAACTATTAACTTGTAATTATGAGATTCTTATGAATTCTTTACATATAAAATATATAGCAATGTATATATATAAATATATATATATATATATATATATATTTATATATATTTGCATACTTTATTAATAAATAGAATCTATTAAGGTTATTTAATTTAATTTACTCTGTTTACTTTTATCATTGAGTATCAATAAATTCAATTTGGTAAAAAAAAAAATTATTAAATTTCAATAATATTTATGAATTTTTTGATAAAAATTAAAAAAATAAATTTTATAGATATTTCTAAAATTTTAAAAATTTCGATAGAAATTATGAATTTTTTAACCAAATTGTTAAAGATTTGATATGAATATTTTAATAGAAATTTTTATAAAAATTTTGATAATATTATAGAAATTCTATTCGTTTTCATTTAGGATTTAACTTTTCTTTCTACTCTTTGAAAAATCCAAAATTTCGGCGAAAATATCAATTTTTGAAACTTGGCTTGAAAGCACAACTCCTTTATTTATTTTTTTTAATTTTTTAATTTTTGGTTTTGAGATAAAGCGCATCTCCATTAGGAAATAGATTTTCAAGTGTATTTATCCAAAAAAATGAAAAAAAGAAGAAAATGATTTGTAGGTATATACTTAACATTAAAGTTTAAATTCCTTTATAAGTGAAACCCTAAAAACGAAATAAAAAGTATATATTATAATTAGGTATAGTTTCAGGGTAATATAAACATATATGTTCCAAAAAAGAAATGTGCATAAATTTCTTTTTCTTTTTTTTTCAAAAATCAAAAGGGGAAATGAAGTTTCTAAAATTTCTTTGAAAATTTTGAATGTATTTATGAATATGAAATGCCACATAAACTTTGGAAAAAAGCTAATGAGTTGCCACATTTACTTTTTCTGGAAATTTCAGAAATATTGACGAAAGTTTCAAAAATTTTGCAAATTTCATGATTTACTGTCAAAAAAAGCAAACTTAAAAAAAAAAAAAAAAAAGCAACATTGAAGAATCTTTAATTTTGCTCTATTATTTTCTCACCAGTCAATCAATCTCTCATATTAAACATGCTTGATTATTTTATTTCCTTCTAGAGGTTAAAAAAACAAGCAAAAATTTCCACAACGTCTTAGGAAAGCAGTGGATCTTTGAACCTTTACACAAAGAAGTTATTGCAGTCTCAATTGGGTGTGGACTTTCCTATACGCGGTTAAGACCCAATTGACACGGTTCCAACTTTTCCCACAAGAAATTCAGATCCCTCATAAATGTTTTCTTAGAGGTTAAAGGGGATTGAGAAGTTTGGTGAGGAAAATTTTGGAAACATAATCTAGAAACACTGTAGATCTTTTGTGATTTAAAAAAAAAAAAGCCTTTTTTATTTACATTTAAATATGAAATCTATATGAAGAAGATGAACCCATAACATTTTGCCCAATTAATAATTGTCCTGTGAACCGTCCTTGTGATAAACAGCATAATTATACTTCTAATCATACATGATCTCATATTAAATTTTTTACAAATTTTGTTTTTGAACGCAAATTTATGAATGTTCCTTTGATAAAAAAAAAAAAAAAATTATGAATATTTGAGATTGATTGCATGGCCGATCACAATTAGGCTATAAATTTAAACTTTTCGTCGTTGGGTTGGCATCGCTATCCTAAATGGAAAATTAAAAATTGCTTGCAGACTTCGACTTAAAGCCGTGGATTTGGTCATCAATGGTTTTTAATTGGAAATTGCCTTCCAATTATTCAAAGTCTCTAAAATATTTATCCCAAAAAATAAAAGAAAAAAGTCCATAAAACAAAGAACATTACTATTTATTACTATGGATGATCATCACCGATTCCAATATTCTATCAATTAGTAATTGTCATGTCAATTGACTGTTTCATTAGTGAAAAATAGATGGAGATGTTTGTTTGATCAAAAGAATTAGTAAAAAAAAAAAATTATGAATATTTGTTTGATAGATGGAGATGGAGATGTCAATTAGTAATTTATGAATATTTGTTTGATAAAAAAAATAAAATAAAATTATGAATGTTTGAGATTGATTGCATGGCCTATCACTATTAGGCTATAAATTTAAACTTTTCGTCGTTGGGTGGGCATCGCTATCCTAAATAGCAAATTAAAAATTGCTTGCAGACTTTGACTTAAAGCCGTGGATTTGGTCATCGATGGTTTTTAATTAGAAATTGCCTTGAGTAATTAAATAGCAAATTAAAAATTGCTTGCAGACTTTGACTTAAAGCCGTGGATTTGGTCATCGATGGTTTTTAATTAGAAATTGCCTTTCAATTATTCAAAGTCTTTAAAATATTGACCCTGCAAAAAATAAAAGAAAAAAGTCCATAAAACAAAGAATATTACCATTTATTACTATGGATGATCATCACCGATTCCATTATTCTATCAATTAGTAATTGTCATGTTAATTGACTGTTTCATTGGTGAAAAATAGATGGAGATATTGTACTTCATTTTATTCTATGAGTAATAAAATCCTCTTTTATTTTGAAAAAAATATATATATTATTTCACTTAGTATATATATATATATATTTTGGTTAAATTAGGGCGCAATCATTTCAAAGTTTTACAGAGATGGATAGAGATGAAATAGAAAAAGAAGACAGGATTGGGGACAAACATTGATTTCCCAAAACAGTAGGTCTAAACAACCATAGAGAAGACTCGATCAGCTGTATGAATAATGTGTATAGAAAAGCAAATATTGAGCATACTACCAAAATTGAGTCCCAGTATCTGCACTTTTGATCCTCAACAATATGGTTGTCTTCATGGTTGGACGTATTTATATAATGTGAAAGGTTTTCCTGATCATACCATGTTTAGCAAGACTATTGCAAGTCTTAAAGCAACGCGTATTAGTGATATTATAAATTCTCAGATCGTTCATATAATAAATTCTACTAAAAAAAAAAAAATCAATAAATGGTAGAATTATTAACCTTTAAAAACAGCAATTAATAATCTTAATCTGCAGTTTACAAAATAGAAAATATGTGATAGCAATGCTTAAAATGGATACGCTGCTCTCTAACTGTTCTATTACAAATCAATAGTGATATCTCAAAATTCTAAGAAAAATACAGCATATATATTTTCTCATTTTTTCCTATCAAGAAAGTCTTAGCTTTTTTTAAAGATTGGAGTCATGTGCGACTTGCTATTTTAATTCACATTAAAATATTAATTTAATAATAAATATAATAATAAAAAGAAATATGGATAATCCAAAAATGCTTTTAGAGTGAGTTAGTCTTCCAGTCTAATAGACCAATTGAATTATTATAGAGAGTGTATGTTCAAAGGCCCTACTACATGAGTCAGTAAATAAACCAGTCCCATTAATGACATAAATAAGTCCTGTAAGTGAGTTATTAATTATGACAAGTTCACATAATTTATATATATTTAACATTCTCCTATGTGGATTGCATAATCATCACATATGTACTATCTAAACTCATTACTACAAAATCTGTTGAAACAAAACACCATTTAATCTAAATATATAGCATGCCGATAGGGCATAACAATATATTAGATTAGATAGTAGAAATTCTCTTAGTAAATCTTGCAAAAAACTAAATACAATTTTAATTGAGCACTTTGCATGCTTTAAGCTCCGTCTAGATAGTATAAATTTACCTTACCACATGCAATCCCTTAATGCACGATACCATTTCATCCTAGCACATTGAGTACCGATGTAACACCCCATCCCAAAGTACAACGGAAATTTTCTAACTTTGACCGAGGTTGACTGTTGACCGTTGACAGAAGGGGTCAAAAGTTGGCTTTTTGACTCGAATGGAATTCTAGGTTGACTGAGGTACCATTACGAAGTACACGTTGGCACGAGTTCGTAGACTAGTAGCACATCAAAAACGGAGCTACGGTTTGAAAGTTATTGGTAAAACAAATCGAAATTCAAATTATCCAAAAGGTGCTGGGAGTTGACTTTTTATGGTTGTAGAATTTTGCTTTGACTTTTGTATGGTTGTAAAGTGCTCGTCGATACGAGTTCACAGACTAGTGGCACGCTTAAATTGGACATCTGGTTAAAAAGTTATGGACGTGTGAAGTTTTCTGAATATCGTAATATTTTAATATATCTGGCTTAAGTAAACAGTGATGCCACGTGTCGACATCTGAGAGGTCCACGTGGATGAATAGTATCACCCACGGTGGCTTTTATTTTGGCAAAATAGGCGGGCCGGCGGCGAAAGGAGAGAGAGAGAGAGAGAGAGAGAAACTATCGGCCATCACCACTTAGCCATTTTCCGGCCACCCTTTCCCCACACGCGCCACCCCACTGCCTCCGCCTCCTCAATTTCGACCGGCCACCCAAATCTCACGGCCAACCGCCCAGTAACGCGCCCAGATCGGAGAGTTTTCCGGCGACGGCGATTTTTCCTCTCCACCACCGGCCACCACCATTTGACCCATTTCTAGCCATTTTCAAGCCACACGCGCTAGCCACCCCTCACCACCTCCTCATTTTCGGCCAGCTCACCAAATTTCATGGTTACCGGACCTCCGACGCGCCGGGATCGGAGTATTTTCCGGCGAGGGGCTGAAAATCTTCAAACCCAGATCTCTTCGCCGTCCGGCCTCCGTTTGCCTCACTGCCGGTCCTGTTGGAACCCTCTCCCTTCGATCTAAAAATCCCCAAAAATCTCAGCCATCGGCCACCGGATGCGCCGCCGGCAGCGACAGTTGGCGGTGATCGCGGCGGCTCGTTGGAAAATCTAGTTCCGACGAGTACCCAGTTGCACCGCCGGTCCCTCCCCACTAATTTTGACCCCCTGAATCCAAATCTGGTATCCTTTTCCTCCAATTCGCGACGGTTTGAGAGAATCAAAAAGTTGAATCCCGAAAGCTTTCTGGCGAGATTCTGGCCACCTCGGGTCCGATTTCCAGGAAGTAAGACCGGATTCGTAATCCTCGTCACTCAAGCTTCGATTCGGTATATTACCCGTCAATTTTGGTTAACGTTTGTGTTTAACTCCCCGAGTGCCGGGTATTATTTACCCGAATAAAATATTAATTTATTTGATTGTGTGTGAATTGTTGTTCTAGGAGCACGTGTGCGTTGTGGAATTGATCCCATGGAGGATCTTAGGTTAATTGTGTGTTCCAGGTGAGTGACCCACCTTTAAAACTATTTTGGGGTGATTAATTATATTTATTTGGTGTTAATTTGATGTCTAGAATTATGCTCATGTGGTGGAATTTAAATATAATTGTTGAAAAATATTATTTTATATATATATATATATATACCCATTGATGCTAAACGGAATTTTGGGTTACTACGAAATTTCCGATTATTATTATTGTGATTTAATTGTATTTATTACGCATGAGTAGGGTATTTTCATTAATTAATTGTACCTGAATTTTAATATTATTTTTGGGCATGATTGGTTTAAATTGGTGGTTTCAAATTTTATAATTATGCCCGTGGAGTATTAATTGATGGACTTTGTGTTACGAAAAGAATTATTTGTATATTGTTATCGATGGTTTTGTACCAGAAATGTTAAGGAAAAATGTGGGATGGTGAGTTTGAAAAATGGTATAATTCCTACGGTAAATTTTTGAAAAATTGGGTTATTATTTTAGACGCACTCATATAGTATTGGTGTTTTGGCTGTATATATGGTTAGCGCGCAAGTTATTATGTCTCCCGTGAGTTGCCATTGGACCGAGGGCAGGCAAGTTTGATATTGGCCATAGCCGCCCCCCTCCGTGGCCGGGATGACTGTTTCAGTAGCGGCACTGTTGGGACGCCGAAGCGCCGTATGCAAGTTTCTCTCTTTAACCTCCCCGCCAGTCGGTGCTCGGGACGCTGGGTATCGGAGGGCATCACTGGTATATGGTGTGGTGCGTCAAGTATAAATTTTCAGATAGAAATTTCAAATCCTAAAGTGTTCAAAAATTATTTATTATATTGTTTACATTTTACTTATATTTGGATTATTTAATAATTATTTATTAAATTAATTGATTCCTTGGTTTTCGGGAAATATGAATAATCGGGTTTTGCGAAAATGTTTTAAAAGGGGAACATTTCCAACGGAGTGAATAGTGAGGGTTTTGAGAGAAAATATTACTTTCAAATGATTATTATTTATTTATTTATTTAATTGTTTGGTACTGATAATTAAATTCCTTTTATCGTTATATTATTAATATTAAAAGTGTACAGTAGATAGGGTCACTCACTGAGATGATTAGCATCTCATATTTTTAAATTCTATTCCCCTAGGTCCAGGTTGGGAGACGTTGATCGTCCGGGATGAGCTCGACATCTCAGTTCATTGCCGAAGGTCCAAGAAGCATTTCCTTTCCTTTTTCCTCTTCATCTTGTATTGCTTCTTTATCTGACATTGTATTAATTCCACATTTATATGTATAATGCTCTGTATACTGTATTAGACGCATTTTATTAAATACTGCATTAATTCCCTGTTATTCTTTTGGAGTGCTGCAAATTGTGGAATTATATTGTAGTAATGTGGGAGGAATAAGGGAATGTTTCTAGAAGTGTGTTTTCAGTGCAGGAAATTTGTGGTAAGTCCAACTCTTAGGGGAGGTTCTGCCGGATTTTCCATTGGAGGGTCCGGTAGGGTTTCCCTGGGATCAGGGCTTGTCTAGGGTTCCGGTGAGGAATTTTGGACGGGTCCTGACAACCGATAGGATATAACAATTAATATTCCTAAACTAAGTAGTAGCAACTCACTATGGCATTTGTGGATCCATACCGAGTGTGATGGTTAAATTTGGAACAATTCGGGCGAGAGTAATTGAAGAATGGATGATCTTCTAGGAAGCTTTAAATAAAAAACTCTATACTGAGTGAAGCAGCTAAATTGGAGACATATATCGGTAGAGAATGATAGGTATGTTAGTTAAGATGGGATGTTACAAATAGTATCAGAACTTGTACCTGGCCAGAAATGTATAAATGAGGACATTGGGCCCCAAGGGAGGTGGATTGTGTTGACCAGTGTAGCTGAGTGCAAGAGGCACTGGCAAGTTATCTGGTATCTAATCCCACAACATCCATGTATAGATTAGTGGATTGTTCAAATGTAATGATAGTTTTTCTCATAATGTCAAAGCCTTTTCAAAGCCGTTGGCTTCAATATTTGACAAAATTTCGAAGTTAAGCATACTTAAGCAATAGTAATCCAATGATGGATAACTTCTTGGGAAGCTCTGAACAATGAATCCCATATTAATTTGCGGTAGATAAATTGAGAACAATATCGATCGAGAGTGATAGATCCATCAATAGAGGCATGATGTTACATTTGTAACCATATTTAGAGTAGCATGGGCATCCAAGAGAGTAATCCAAGGATATGTGATATTCTGGGAAGCTCTGAATAAAAATCCATACCTAATGCGGTAGCTAAATTGGGAATAATACCCGCAGAGAGTGACATGTTCGCTAGTGGAGCTGAGGTATTATATCTATAACCATATTTGGAGTTAACATGGGTATTCTGCTATGTCATGGCAAAACTCTGCCTTGGTACAATGATCGTCCCCTTTAACCACTATCACTGCCTTTAAGTGTCAATTAAGCCTTGTTGCCGAAATAAGTACCTTCCAATGTCTAACCTATGTACTTTATCTCTCAGTGATTTGTTGCTAGAAGAAGTACCATCCAAGTGTCCTGCTTGTGTACTTTATCTCTCAATATTGCTGCCTTGTTGATGAGAAAAATTAGACTCAAAAGCCTTAGCATTATTAAATATCAAAAGAGGGCACTCCCTCTTGAAATGACTAAGTTATCTATAATAGTAACATCCATGTTAGTCTGATAAATCACAAAGTGAAATCTAACACACAGACTATATGAAACATGATAATTTTGTTTGAATCGCGCATCCTGGTGACCATTAAGCTATCCAAAATGATGGAAACTACTGACGCAATCCATTAACAATAGACTAGTATCATATGCAAAGGTAACTCCATAAACTCCACGACCCCAATACTAATATCACCTTCTCTAATACTGAAACTACTAGATAACTTAGAATTGGAACAACCTCATTTTGAATAATATCTAACTTAAAATGCCCAAGGAAATATCACTAATAAGTCATTATGTAGCACCATTTTAAACACCCTACCTTTCAACCTAAAAAACTGCATCTTCGATAGTCTTAGTTAAAACCTTAGCTAAACAATTTGTGGGATCCATCCTCTGTACAGTTTAATCAACACTTTTATCTAACTCATACTGAATCCTAAGTCCACCATATTTATAAATAAAAGGCATTTTCAGATCAATACGAAAGAAAAGTGAACTTAGATGTCACATATGATCTAATCAATATAGCTGTGATAAATTCACATGTTTGAAACAAAAAATCAAACATTGAAAAACAAAAAGATATTGGAACTCAAATATTGCAATTTAGCCAAACATTTATAAGATAGAAGGAAATGTATAAAAAGATAAAACAATATTGAAAGAAGATGGCGATGAAAATCAAATGTTACATTGCCACCAACTCAACATCAAGAACGAGAATAATGTCAAGACGATAAAACAATTATCAAAAGGAAAAAGGGTGCACACATGGGTGCAAGTCTATAGGATCAAGAAATCTAATACTCTGATACCACGTTAACAAGACTGCTTCCAAGGCCTTTTTGAACATTCGAGAGGGGCTCATATAAGGAAAGCCACTGTAAATTGGACATAAAACAATAGTACATATACGATAATATAAATAATTTTAATACAAATCTCACGGAATTATAAATAAAAATAATATAAGAATCATACATAATAAATTAATCCATCAGAGCAATCTAAGGAATATAAATAAACAAGTACAAAATATCAAAAGTGTCCAATATCAAAATTAGCAAAAGAAAGAATACTTACTATCATTAGAGTTGAGGAAAAAAAATAATACACCAGTGATGAAGCAACATATGAACAATGAAAATACCTAGATGCAACGTATGCACCCTATCAAATGAGGCCTAGAGGAACATTTTGAAAATACAAAACCATAAGATAAGTTCAATGAGTGAACATGTAAATTATTATGAAAATAATTATTATTCTAAGAGTCCTTTCTTTCAAGTCCTCACTTTCAATCTTTAAAAGTTCTCCTATTTTGACAAACAATTTTCACAACTCATGCTTATATCCAAAACAAAACAATTTCATAAATCATAGGATAAAGAAATTAAAATAATGTAATATCCATCCCTTTCATAAATAAAATAATACTTTCATGAATAATAATTTATAAATATCGATAATCATAAATATAAATAAGTATATACGTATTCTAATGCACCGATCAATATCCCTATATATCATAACCATTACCATAATATTTTCATGACTATAATTAGCGACCTAATGTGTCATCGATCACTGAAGGAAAGGAAAATTGTCAATGCGACTTTCGGTGTTAAAAAATTGATTTGCATAATTAAGCAAACATTTGAATATGATAAATAATAAGCAAATCAAAGGAATCGATGAATGTGAAAATAATTATATATCCATATTTTGTGAACCAACAATGTTGTTTTAATGTGAAAATTTCCATATAATTATATATCCATTTTTTTAAGCGAATCTTGGATAATTATATATCCATATTTTGATAGAGTAATGTTATTTTAATGTGAAAATAAGTATATATATATATATATAAGTTTAGCTACCATCCGAACCATTTGCATGCGGATAAAAAAAAAAAAAAAAACAAAAAAGATATTTTTTTAAAAAACCATCATCAATATTTTCACACAAACATAGTATCGACGGTGGTTTTTTGTAAAACCGTCTTTTTTTTTTTTGTCCGCATATATACGAACAGTCTGGATAGTAAAATCATCCTCCATAATATATATATATATATATGTGATAGAATCATCTAATATATATATATATTATATATATATAGACACTGTGGATTAATTTAAATTATTAAAAAGTCCTTTCGATGCTTCTTTTTTTCTTTTTTTTTTTTTTTAATTTGATTTTTTAAAGTTTTTCTTTTTCCCCTCTTCCCGCTCTCCATCTTCTTCCTCCGCAAACCCCTTTCTGAAAAATCCATCACAGCCATGTCTTGCTCTAATTTAACAATGTGGGTCTCATCTATATCTTCGCTTTCCGACGCTTCTTCCCTCTCCTCCCGCTCTTTTCTCAGCCCTTCAGCTTCTTTCCAAAAACTCACCCATCTCCAACCCTTCCAAATCTTCCTCTATAACCCCCCATTTACAGCTGTCTCCGTGAGCTTTGTGACCGTGTCGATTCCGTCAAGAATACCCAGAAGATCATTGACGCTATGAAACTTGTCCCAGCTGCCAAAGTCCAAAGAGCTCAAGAGGCCGTCGTCAATGAACCCTTCTCGGAGACTCTGGTTGAAGTTCTTTACAACAACAAAAAATTTAAAATATTACTTAAAATTTTTAATCTACAATAACAAAAAAAAAGGAGGAGTTTTAGTAATTTTACCAAAAATGCGGAAAACAAATTTCCCTTGAGTAAATATCAACACTCTTTCCACAAAATCTTATGGACTTTACTATGTGAAGAAAAGTGTATAGACGGGGTCCATGTGGCCAGGACTTTTCTATCAGGTTGATTGTCGCTTTCAGAAATTAGTTTTAGTAAGGACTTTTCTACAAGGTTGATTGTTTCTTTCAGAAATTATCAGGTTAATTTTGTATTTTGAAATGTCCAACTGTGTGCAAAATATTGCATTAATGGTAACTTCGTTTTCATTCGCTTCTTTCGCATCAAAATCTGAATGAATCTCTTTCTTATGCACACGAAGACAAAAAGAAACTTAAAATCAATTCCACTGACGTTGACAGATTGATATGCATGATTACGCAAACATTTGAATTTCGTAAATGAGCAAATTAGTTAATATGGCTCTTAGCATCAGTATTTTTATTTTATTTTATTATTATATTGTATTGGAAAAAACTTGCGCTAGACAAAATGAGTATGCTACATCACCTAAAAAACCGATAATAATCAAATACACACAAATCCAACCGTCAACATATAAATGTGAGAATAAAGTATGAAGCATGTGGGTCCTAATCCTGCAATGAAAGTAGATAAGTTTTTTTTTTTCACCGATAGGCCATAAATAAAAAAAAATAAATGAGCAATGAATTTCTCTTTCTTTTATCACAAAAATAAATAAATAAATAAAAGATTACTATTAGCTGGTTAAAGTCTTGCATTTAGCCTTTAATGCTTTTTAACTAGATATCAACCTTCCAATTATCCAGAGTCCACATATAAAAAAGAAGAGGTTCAGGCGATCATAGCAAAGACTTAATTACTATAAATAAAGGAAAAAAAAAAAAGAAGAAGCAGATATTGAGAATACAACCGTTAATTTTATGTCTCAGTTGGCTGTCTTGAATATGCCTAGGCATCCAAAAAGAATGGGAGATCTTCTACTAATCATGCTGGCTTTCACCATATTCAGTACCAGTGTTGTAACTGCTGAAGCTGCAAGGTGTATAGAGAGGGAGAGACAAGCTCTTCTCAGCTTTAAACGTGGCCTTTTAGATAAAGGTAACTTTCTATCCTCCTGGACAAGCTCCAACGAAGATTGCTGCTCATGGAGAGGCATCAGCTGTCATAACCAACCTAGTCATGTTATCATGCTCAATCTTCGTCCGGATATGGACCAGTACCATCCATCCAAAAAGATCGAAGGTGAGATTGGCTCTTCACTACTTGAATTGAAATATTTGAAGCATTTGGATCTTAGTCTCAATAACTTTACTAGGATACCAAACTTCATTGGTTCTTTCACTAGCCTCAACTATCTCAACCTCTCATATAATGATTTCATGGTTGGTACAATTCCTTCCCAACTTGGGAATCTCACCAACTTGCATGTCCTTGATTTTCGTAATTCTATTGAAATGATTGACAGCCTTCATTGGCTTCCGCATCTCTCTTCTTTGAGAATCCTCAAATTTGAGAATGCCAATTTCACCAAAGCCGTTGATTGGCTTAAATCCATTAAATTGGCCACCTCCTTGTCAAGCTTAGAGTTAACGTATTGTGAATTTCCCAAAGTGGATACTTCATTTCTTTCCCATCTAAATTCTTCTAATTCTCTAAGAGATCTTTCAGTATCTGGATATGGAATTCATCCAACAATGATTCCTTGGCTGCTCAATGTTAGTAGTAACCTAGTTAATCTCATCCTAAATAACAATGATGGAATAAGAGGGTTGGTTCCGAATTATTTTGCAAATATGGAATCTCTTGAACATATTGATTTGTCAGGAAATTCACTCGAAGGAGGATTACCAAAATCTTTGGGGAACCTTTGCAACCTGAAAGTATTGTTGTTGAATTACAACGGATATAATGGACCAGTTGATGATCTTCTAGGAAACTTGAGTGGGTGCGCTAGAAATTCATTAGAGATTTTGGGCTTGAATGGGAATCAACTTAGAGGGTCAATTCCTGACATGGAAACATTCTCATCTCTGCGGGAACTGTATTTGGCTGAAAATCAACTAGAGGGTCCGTTTCCATTTAGCCTAAGCCAAATTCACAAGCTTGTTGTCCTGCATTTATATCAAAACTTACTCACTGGGTCTTTGCCTGATCTTTCAAAACTTTCCTTCTTGAGAGAGTTGAGGGTAGGTAACAATAAGTTGAACGGTAGCTTACCAAAAAGTATCGGCCAGCTCTCTAATTTGGTGATCTTGGATGTTTCTTCAAATAATTTTACCGGGATAGTCTCTAAATCTCTCTTGCAAAAACTTTTCAAACTGCAAGCATTGGACTTATCCTCCAACTCTTTCACATTGAATTTCAATTCCAATGGGATTCTCCCTAGAGCATTATCGATCTTAAAATTGAATTCCCTCAAAATTGGACCTCGGTTTCCCAGCTGGCTTCGAACACAATTGAATTTGAGCTACCTTGATATCTCTGATGCCGGTATTTCTGATGTTATCCCTGACTGGTTTTATCCTATGGCTTCTAAATTAGTGTACTTAAATCTATCTTTCAACCATATCAATGGCACCCTGCAAAATTTTCCTGCTCCATTATCTACAATCGATTTGAGTTCCAACCTATTTCAGGGTACCATCCCAGTCTCGCTTTCTAATGCAGAATTTATAAATCTCTCCCATAATAAATTTACAAGATTCAGATCGTTCTTCTGTAATCTAACAGATAAGATATCATTCCTCGACATCTCTTACAATATTCTAACCGGAAGGTTTCCTGATTGTCGGATGGATTGGTCATATCTATTCATTCTAAATTTGGAAAGCAATAATTTATCGGGAATCCTCCCTAGCTCCTTGTCTTCACTGTATCGTATCCAAACTTTGCGTTTGAGCAACAACAGCTTCTCTGGTATGATTCCATTGTTGCAGAATTGTACCGAGTTGGGATTTTTAGATCTTGGCAACAACAAGTTGAGCGGAAACATACCCACATGGATTGGTCAAAGCCTTAAAAGTCTGGAAGTCCTTCGTTTAAAATCAAACAAACTCAAAGGGAGCATGCCTTCGAATCTATGTAATCTTTCTAATCTTAAGATATTGGATCTCTCTCTGAATCATATATCAGGAGAAATTCCACCATGCATTCAAAATTTGACCTCCATGGCTTACAATGAACGACCATATCGAGATGGTGAATATACTATAGGTTTCGATATTCCTTTTAGCTTTGAAGATGAGAACACGTTTGAAATAAGTTCTGCAGACAAAGCCCTGCTCATGTGGAAGGGAATAGAGTATCGATATGAAAAAATTCCTGAACAGCTAAAAATGATAGATCTATCATGTAATGCATTGGTTGGAGAAATCCCTGGAGAATTGACAAATCTTGTAGCCTTGGTTCAACTAAACCTTTCCAGGAATAGTTTGAATGGAACTATCCCTAAGAAGATTGGACAACTGCATTGGCTAGAATCGTTGGACTTGTCCCACAACCAGCTTTCTGAAGAAATTCCTTCAAGCTTGACAAATATATCTTCTCTTGCTTACTTGGACTTGTCATATAATCAGTTGTCAGGGAGAATACCTACAGGGACTCAACTCCAAAGCTTTAATGCTTCTTATTATGAAGAAAAGAGGGGACTATGTGGTCCTCCTTTGACAAGTATGTGCCCTGCAGATGAAACGTCACAACCTCCTTCACACTCAGCTGGTGGTAAAAGTGATTTTGAAGATGGCGGATTGTGGTTTGACGTGTTGTGGTTTTATATAGGTATTGGAATTGGATTCAATTTTGCATTTTGGGGTGTTTGTGGGACTTTGTTAATAAACACTTCATGGCGAAGGACATATTTTGGGTTCTTAAGTAACTTGAGAGATTTTCTCCATGTGACAATTAGCATTAAATGGAGTAAACTGAAGAGAAGGATTCAAGGCTAACGGGTCAGATTTCCTTTACCTTTATTTATTTATTTATTTTTTGGTAAAGACATAGAAAAGTGATTAGAAAAGGCACCATAGTAATGAACACAAAATCTTATCATTCATACGTTGTATTTAAGTTAATCTTCACCTTAAGTATTATGTTTTGCTGTATGTATAATATTCCAAATTGATGAAGGTAATTTAAAGTTAGATTTTTAATGATATATAAAAATTATATTCACAAATTGTTGACTTCTATTATTATCGCCTCTCTATCAGCAGACTAAACATTTGTTGCATACTTCATTTGGGATGATCTGAATAAATTAGCAATGCAAGAGCTTTTCTTTCTTCCGTTGACTGTTCTTCAAATTTGAGCATTAAGATTTTATGGTTTACAGACATATTGTTATATTGTTGTTGTTTTCCGCATATATCCTTATTTTTCCCTTTTATGTATAAATGGCTAGGCTAGCTACTTGAAGGGTTCAAATTCTAACAGATTTTTTTCAGTTTCAATTATGATTTACACTGTTTTGCTGAAGGATTAGTTTAAATTAATTTTTCTTTAATGCGTTTTCCAAACTTAATAAAATAAATTTTTTTTAAAAAAAAATCTTGTTTTTAATTAATATAAAAAATACTAAAAAATAATGGCATGTAATCCAAAGGTTATGTAAAATATCTTAAAATATTAAATTAAATTCAATATACCTAAGTATAAAATTTTATCACATTCTAATCTTGATGAGTTTTAATTTAATTTTCTAGTACAATTCAATTGCTGCCATTATTCTTTGTTTTATATGTTCATTTGTTTCACCTTAACATTTGTTTTTTCTTATTAATTTGGCAGCTCTCGGTTCATATTTTATCTCCAGAGAATAGATTATAGAGTGCTGAGACCAGATCTTCTTTGCTTGTAGAGTTGTTGCAAAGAGTGTTAACTATAGTGGCGAAGTTACTACTCCTGGAGAAGGGATCTAAAACCAAGTGGCCGAAACAATTGGAAAATTGGAAATTTTCTATCTTAAGCTTTGATTATGGCTATTTTTTTTTTTTTTGGCTTGTCAGCAGTCAAGGGTAATTCTCATGTATGTGGCCTGAACTTTAATTGTTTTAGAACTTTGATTTTTGATATGAAAACGTTGGTATTTGAATAATTCTTAAATTTGAGTTATTTGTCATGAAATATTTATATGTGGTGACAATTTGGTAGTTTGCAGGTGACAATTTGTTGTTAAAACAAGTAGTTTAGGGTGAATAAGTGTCATTTCTTGGATCCCTTTGTTCTGTTCTTTAGCTTATTATGTATTGTATTATTTGCTCTGTTAATTTTTGAACAATGTCTTTGGCACCTCATTTTTTAAATTGCAAATTTTGATATACCTTGGTCCTTAAACATGCAGTGCATTTGATGCAACATGTAAAGATCTTTATGGAATTGTGTGAATTTGTAATTCGATTATCTTCTTATTAGAGTAGGTGCACTACATACCAAAAAACTGCTAAAAAATAGACTAAAAATAATTGTGCATCAACAACTAAATTTTGTGGAGTAAAATAATAAAAAAAAAAGTTCAAGACAAAGTGGAAATATGAGCATAAATTAAAGACTAACATAGTTAATAACATTTGTTATAATTGATGGTGTGAGCAGGGAGGGAATTTTGGCAATTTTTGGCACGTGAGCTTTTTTATAATTTGAACTGTCCGAGTAAAATCATTTGAATCCAATGGTCCAATTTTTTGACATGTTTTTGGTCTGTACCATGTTGGTCAGGTCCAACCTGACCATAGAAAAACATTATATATATATATATATATTATATGTATTTCCTTTTAGGGTCCGAAAGAAAACAAAAATTCCACAAAATTTTGTAGATCTTGTGCCAAGAAAAGTCACATGCATACCATGGGGTCTGGACTCTTTTTAATCAAAGTTTACTATCTCTTTAGAAAGGGACACAGCCTGAGGTTAGGCAAGAATTCATCAACATCTTTAAAATTTTAAAAATCATCACCTATCTTTGATGAAGATCAAGAGGAATAAAATGTTTTGTATTATATAGATAGAGATCAATTTTGACTGGACCACCTCGAATCACTGCTTTGTGTCTTTTTTTTTTTTTTGTTTTTTTTTTGGTTTTTTCCATTGGGTTCTACTTTTATACATATATATATATACATATTTATGTTAATATATATATATATATATATAGAAACTTTTTTTCCTTTAAAGGTCCAAAAAAAACAAAAATTTCACAAAATTTTATAGACTTGTGCCAAGAAAAGTATGTTTATCTTTGTAGGAAAGGGACACAACCTGAGGTTTGGTAAAAATTCATTAACGCCTTTAAAATTTGAAAAATCATCACTTATCCTTGATGTAGATCAAAGGAATAAAATGTTTTGGATCATAAAGGTGAAGATCAATTTTGATCAGACCACTGCAAGTCCATTGCTCTCTCTCTTTCTCATTTTTTTTTTTTTTTTTTCGTCTTTACTATTATATATACATTTATAAATAGTAATATATATATATAGTTTCCTTTTAAGGTCCAAAAGAAAACAAAAACTCCTCAAAATTTTATAGACCTTGTGCCGAACAAAGTGTAACACCTTATCTTCTTCATTGTGAAAACTTTTCACTCTCTGCTGATATTGTCTCCAAGAAAGGTGTAATGCCTCGCCTCCACTAATAGATCTATCACTCTCTGTTGATATTGTTCCAAACTTGGTATGGGGCTTTTTCACTCAAAGTTTTCTAGAAAGTCATCTATCCCAATACCACTCGTCCAAGCATGTTTAATATTAGGGTTCTTTTAAATGCTGAAGATAACATTTTTGGAAAGGCCTCGGCATTATAAAAGTGATTATCATTGTATTTGAATCTTCCCTTATTCCATGTGTTGGTTGACATTAGATAGGCTGCCTGTACATCTTACATCCGTTCACACTGGTCGTCACAATATACTCCCTTGTGATCCAGCATCCTTGCTGGCACACTACCGATTGGATATTATAAGAGTAATTATCATTACATTTGAATCTTTTCTTAGTCATATGTGTGTGGACATTAGATAGGCTATCAGTGCCTCTCACACCCGTCCACATTGGTCGTCATAATATGCCACCTTGGGATCCAGCATCCTTGTTGGTACACTTCCGACAGAATACAAGCTGTGATACCATTTGTAACCCCCCACCTTCACTGATGGAGTTGTCATTCTATGCCAATATTATCCCCAATTTAGCTACCATTCTTGATATGGGTTTTTTCTTCAAAATTTTTCAGGAGATCACCTATCCTTTTACTACTCCTGCCTAAGCACGCTAAACTTTATGGTTTTTTTCGAATGCGGAAGCCAATTGCTTTGAAAGGCTTTGACATTATAAGAATGACTATCATTGCATCTGAATCATCCATATTGTACACTCAAATGATATGAGATTGAATACTAGGTCGCCTATCAATGGCTTTTGCACCTGCCTACACTAGTCGTCACAAAAATTTACAGCCGTACCAATGGGGTCTTGACTCTTCTATCAACAATGACTAGCTCTTTAGGAAAGGGACACTGGGAAAAATTCATTAACACCTCTAACATTTTAAAAATCATCATTTACCCTTAATGTTTGGATAATTACCATTTACCACTTTAGGAGTTGATTTTTGAAAAAATTGATTGATGGAAAATCTATTTTGCCCTTATATATTAAAATAAATATTACATTATTATTCATTATTTACTTTATAATAGTGTACATTAAAAAAATCATTTACTGTAAATTGCATTTATATAATTAATGATAAATGATACAATTAAAAAGTGAAAAAAAATTACGATTTTTAATATATATTATTATATAAATGATCATAAAATAAAGATCATAAAATAAAGTTTTAATATTTATTTTGAAATTAAAGGGTAAAATAGAGTTTTCATAAATGAATTTACTCAAAAATAAATCCTAATGTGATAAATAATGAATTTTTTTTTTTTTTAAGTTTTAAAAATATAAGTGATAATTTTTCAAACTTTGATGAATTTTCATAAAATCTCAAAGATGTGGATAAAATTTTCCATTTAGGAATTGGGTTTTTAGCAAAGACAGACAAGAGATTAAAACCAATTGTTAACTTTGTAGCTTTGAAATATCAAGACTATGTGCAATAATAGACTACTGTTAATCTTATATTCATTCAATTAGCAAATGAGCTGTGAAGAGATAGCATTTAGACTTTTCACCCAAAAAAAGAAAAAAAAGAAAAAAAGAAAAAAAAAACAAAGTGTGTCTTCATATAAGCATTTTGACTCTACTGAGAGGAACAGGCTAAAGTATCTATTGGGTTAATGCGGATGGATCCACCACTTGGTCAATTTGACAAATGCGAAAATTAAATGAAAAAACTCACACAGAATGATTATGCGACATTTACTCATACAAATAAAGCATGTGGTTCCTAATCCAACAATAATTGAATATAAGTGTTTTTTTTTTTTCTCAGTCAGGCCATAACTAATAAAATTAAGTACGCGATTTATATTACTCTTATTGACCTAAAACTCGTGCATTTGTTCTTTAATGACCATATACATGTGTATATATATATATATACACACAAACCAAAGACTTAATTATATTATATTATATATATATATAATATAAAAGCTGATATTGAGAATACAACCATTAATATTGTCTCTTAGTTGCTGCCCCAACGAAAATTTTATAGAAAATCCTGCACCATTTTCCCTGTAAACTAGACTATCCCAAATGTACCCTGCATAGAAAACTCACTCCGAAACTATACATCCGTTTTAATCCTCACACCTTATCATAAGTTTTTACAAATTTACAAGACTTCAATAATAATCGTGTAAAATTGCAAATATGAGTAAAAATTAATAAATTGTAAAAATAAACCTTTTTATGTGTCAGGTCAGGACTCCTCTAAAGCTTACTACCCGTACCTTAAGATGGTCTTGACATTTCCCAACCTTTTACTTAGCATAGGAATTACACAGCTCTATAACTCATGGCCGCCAATACATTCCACTTACTTGAATCTCATATTTTTTTACTAACACTTTATAAATATATCAAATACATAAATGCAAACAGAAAGATGATAATAATAATAATAATAATAATAATAATAATAATAATAATAATAATGATACAGCTTCGGTCCCAGATCCTAAATTATTCATTCTACCTTTTTAACATCTAAAAAATATTCAGATATAAATTGTACAACTCATAATAGACAACTTTTAATGAAATAAAATGCCTTTAAGAAAATGCACATAACAAAATGATATTTGAATTGGATAATTTAGATCTTGATGGTAGCGCCGATAATATCACCATTATCCTAAACTAATGTAATATATATATATATATATTTGTACACAATCTCTTAAAGAATTTGAATAACTTGCCAAAGAATGAAATACCTGCTCTAAGGCTAATGAATGTGCTTGAAGGCTAATACATCTGTCTGAAATCTACAATATATGTTCAATGGCTACGATACCTGTTTTAAGGTTAATACACCTATTCAAAAGGTATGATACCTACACGAAGACTAATTATATATTCCAAATTTTGATAGAGTAATGTTATTTTAATGTGAAATAACCACAGATAGATATATGTAAATATATATATATATATATACACATAGAATGAGTCCATAGGGAATATACTTTCCAACTGTAGATTAATTTAAATTATTAAAAAGTACTTTCGCTTCTTTTTTTTTTTTTTTAATTTGATTTTTTAGAGTTTTGCTTTTTCCCCTTTTCCCCCTCTCCATCTTCTTCCTTTGCAAATCCATTTCTGAAAAATCCATCACAACCATTTCTTGCTCTAATTTAACAATGTGGGTCTCCTCCAAATCTTCTTTTTCCGATGCTTCTTCCATCTCCTCTTGCTCTTTTCTCAGCGCTTCAGCTTCTTTCCAAAAACTCACCCTTCTCCAACCCTTTCAAATCTTGCTCTGTAACCCCCATTTACTGCGGTCTCTATGAGCTTTGTGACCATTTTGATTCCGTTAAGAATACCCAGAAGATCACTGAGGCTATGAAGCTTGTCACAACTGCGAAAGTCTAAAGAGCTCAAGAAGCTATCTACAATGGACCTTTCTTGGTGACCGTGGTTGAATTTCTTCACAATAAAAAAAAATTTAAAATAAAATTTAAAATTTTTAAGCTACAATAACAAAAAATAAGATGAGTTTTTTGTAATTTTACTGAAAATGCGGAAAAGAAATTTCCCCTGAGTAAACGTCAATATTCTTTCCATAAAATCTTATGGACTTTACAGTGAAGAAAAGTCATAGCCTATATCGATGGGGTCATGCCGCCAAGGACTTTTCTATCAGGTTGATTGTCTTTTTCAAAAATTAGTTTTAGTAAGGACATAGAGGGAGATGAAAACCACTGGTTAATTTTGTACTTTGAAATGTCAAAACTGCATGGAAAATAATGCATAATGGTAATTTGGATTTCATTCACTTCTTTCACATCAAAATCTAAATGAATATCTTTCTTATGCATAGAAAGAAAAAAGAAACTTAAAATCAATTCCACTAATGCTAACAATTGATAATGCATGATTATGCAAATAACTTCCTAAATGAGCAAATTAAGTTAATATGGCTCTTGGTTGAAGAAATAAAAGAATAGTTTTGATAAATTTGTAACTTTGTTGTATATTTCCATGGAAGAGTACTGTGGTATTTGTACAGAAGAGGTAGACCACTCAACAAGGCTAGTTATAAAGGGCTTTAAGGAGTGTCTTTAAGAAGTTTCTATATACAAAAGAAAATAAAAAATAAGCCAAATAAACCTTTGTGTAGAAGTCAAACAATCTTAAGGGGTATAAGTTTCCTTGCACAGTATGTCAACCAGCAGATCCTTGGAGGATGTTTCCTTTCATGTAAAACTTCCTTATTGTACTTCTGCAATATTACTTCTTTCCTTATCTGATGATTAGAGTGCTTGTATACTTCTTTCCTTCCTTGGTGGTAGATTTGTCATTGATGGCGTGATTGTCAGTTTGTTTGGTGTAAGCTATGTGTATGACGGCTTTTTAGTTGGTGTTGGCTTATTTGCATTCTTGTCATGCCCCCTCAAGCTTGTGATTGCTTGTGAAGAAAGCATTCCAAGCTTGGAATGGAAGAGAAGAAATTTATCACTAGGTAAAGGTTTTGCCTATATATCAGCAATTTGGAGAGAGGTGAGAATGTATCTAGTAACGAAATGGCCAGTAGCAACTTTCTCACGAACAAAGTGGTAGTCAATCTGGATATGCTTAATGCGACCATGAATGATAGGGTTTATCATCATATGTAATGCACTAATCTTATCACAAAGCAATTGTGGAGGTTTATGTAAAGGGATTCCGATGTCACGAAGTAGAAAACTGAGCCAAGTCAGTTTAGCTGTAGCAGTGGCTAGGGCCCTATATTCTGCTTTAGTGCTTGATCGAGCCACGGTTGGTTGTTTCTTGGATGACCATGAGAAGCAATTCGTACCAAGACAGATGCAATAGCCACTAGTGCTGCGACGAGTAGTTGGACAGCCACCTCAATCAACATCACAAAAGCCAGATAGGTTTAGAGAGCTTTGCTGAAGGAATCGAAGCCCATAGTCAATTGTTCCTTTAAGGCATCGAAGGATTCTTTTAACTTCATATAGATGGAATATGTTTGGAATATGAAAATGTTGATATCCTTTGTTAACTACATGTGTAATATCTGGCCATGTGAAAGTTAGATATTGTAGGCTTCCTACTAAACGAATATGGGGTTAACATAAGTGAGGTCATTTGATTGTGTGGTGAGTTTTGTGGCCATTGGAGTCTTGATGTGAGCTGCTTCAATCATCTTTGCTCGAGTGAGAAGATCGTGTGTGTATTTAGTTTGAGTGAGAAGCATGCCCCCTGAGAAGTACCGTGCTTCGATGCTAACAAAGAAATGAAGTTGGCCAAGGTCTTTGATGGCAAACTCTTGACTGAGAGTTAGGATGAGATGATGAACCAGTTTAGGGTTGTTGCCTGTTAAGAGCATATCATCAACGTATATAAGAAGTAAAATGATACACTTGTTTTTATGAAGCACAAATAGAGAAGGATCTACCTTACTACACAGGAAACCAAGATGAATTAGGAATTGTTATAATCTGTCAAACTAGTCTCTAGGAGCCTGTTTAAGTCCATACAATGATCGTTTTAAGAGACAAACATGATGTGGATGAGTTTGGGAAACAAAACCTAGAGGTTGTTCCATGTAGAATGTTTCCTTGAGGTGTCCATGCAAAAAGGCATTTTTAATGTCTAAGTGCCCAATCTTCTAGTTACAAGTTACAGCAATAGAAATAATCGGTCTTAACATTGTATGTTTTATGACTGGACTATAAGTTTCTTCAAAGTCTTGGCCTTCTATTTGAGTGAAGTCTTTAGCTACCAAATGTGCTTTGTATTGGTCAATGGTTCCATGTTCCTTGTATTTAGTTTTGAACACCCATTTTGAGCTAATGATGTTAGTGTGCTGTGGTTATGGAACAAGTGTCCAGGTGTCATTTTTGTATAAAGCATCTAGCTTTTCATGCATAGTTGCAAGCCAATGAAGACTTTTCAAGGCTGTTTTGATGGATCGAGGTCGATTGTTAATAAGGCCATTTGAGATGCCAAATTAGGATTGTTTTAAAGCTTTTGCCTTGTTATCATGGGATGTGTGTTTGCTGTTGACTGATATTGTGTGGCAGGTATTTGCAAGTCAACAAAAATGTTATTTTGTATACCTTTAGAATTGTGAATAGAGAAATCATTAGCTGTTCTGTTTTCTTTACTAGAGAATTGTTCCGAAATGGGAGTGCTTTCTGAATTGCCTTGGTGAGTTTCCTCATGCCTGACTGTAGGAATGGTGTACTCATCTGTAGACTCAATGGCAGTTATAGGTGAGTTAGGTTCTGTCACATTTATCTGTTGAGGCTCAATAGAGTCTACACAAAGGAAGTATTTGTTACTGCTGCATTTGTTGTAGCAACTTTTAAGTCTTGATACTGCAACTTATCTTCATTCTAAGGGAAATTGATTAGTTTAATATGTTTAGGCATGTTTGTGTCTGAAAAATGATAAGGTAAGTTGGTTTCATAAAAAAGAACATGTCTAGAAATATAAATGTGATTTGTAGGAAGATGTAGACACCTAAAACCTTTATGTTGAGGACTGTAACCAACAAACACACAAGGCAATCTTTTTCTTGAAATTTAGTCCTGCCATAATCTTCAGATAAGGGTAGCATCTACAAGCAAAAATTCTTAAATACGTATAGTCAGAATGTTTGTTAAAAAGACAAAAATAAGGAATTTCATAATTTCATTTTTCAAAGCATTAGTAGGCAATCGATTCAAAAGGTAGGTTGTTGTCAAGAAAGCTTCCACCCACAGTTTCATTGTTAAATTAGCATGGAACATCGTAGTGAGTCCCATCTCAACAATGCTCCTATGTTTTCTTTTTGCAATGCCATTTTGTTCAGTTGTACCTAGACAAGACATTTAATGCAAAATTCCACATTTATGCAAATGTTGTTCAAAGGCATTAGATTTGAACTCACCACCTCCATCACTTTGGAAAATTTTTATCTTGTGATCAAGTTGGTTTTATACCAATCTTTGAAATTTAAGAAAACTTTCAACGAAGTTAGATTTCCTCCTCAAAGGATATAGCGATGTGTACCTAAAAAATCATTAACAAAGACAGCATAGAATCGAATATTTTGTGAAGAAATTGTTAGGGTAGGTCCACACAAATCACAATTAACATTTTCCAAAGGAAACTTGGAAATTTTATTTGATAAACCACATGAAAGTTTGCAATTTTTTCCTAATTGACAACTTTCACAAATTCTAAACTTCTTTGTCCAACTAGAAATATTAATAATGTCTTTTGACTGAAGAATTTTTAAAAACTTTTGATTAGGATGCCCCATCCTTCGATGCTAGGTCTCTGAAGAAATCTTTATTGTGCTTGAAGCTTGATGTTCTTCACCATCAAGGCCATAGAGTTTCCCTTTCTTATGGCCCGTGGCTAGAATTTTGTTGCTCCAATCCTTTATAACAAAACCATTAGAAGAAAACTAAAAACATAGTCATTGTCTTTGGTCAATTGGCTAACAGATAGCAGATTTTTTCTCAATTCAGGAACTACCTAAAACATTTTTAAGTTTTACATCTCCTTGATTTGTTTTAATGGTTATATTTCCTACATGAGTTATTGAGAGTTCATGTCCATTTCCAACATATATATTATCTTTACCTGTGTAAGGAAAATAATTATGAATCTTACCAGCACTGTTGGTCATGTGTGTTGTTGCACCTGAGTCTGCATAAAACTTCTTATCATTCTCTATGATTTTGAGAGCTGCTAGTGCCTTTAGAACCTCCTTTTTAGTATAGGAGTGATTAAATCTATGCTGGCAATCTATAGCAATATGGTTTGTTTTGTCACAAATTTGATAGAAAACTTTACCTTCAGGTTTTTGATTTGAGCCATGACCACTGAATGATTGCTGTTCTAGTTTCTTCTTATCTGTGTTCCTAGTATACCTACCTGTTGGTGTAAAGCCTTTTCCTCTTAAATTGAATCTGCCAGGTTGGTTTCCAAGTCCTTTTCCTCTACCATGCTGTCCAAAGAAGGCTTGATTTTGATCAAGCTCTAGTTTGCTTGTCTCATTTTCATTTTCAATCATTTGATCATAAGGATTTATGAGCATGACTACCTCGAAATCCTTATAACTTGGGCCAAGACCTCTAGTAAAGGAAAACACCTTGTTCACATCGGAAACAAGTGCATTAATAGCACTAAGATTATCACAAACCTATTTACACTTACGTAGATATTCATATGTTGAAGAAGATCCTTTTTTCATAGATGCAGTCTTATCCTTTAGAAGATACTCTTGGTCCTTGGTTGTAGGTAGCAGCCGATCTTCCACTGATTTCCATAGGGATTAAGCATTCTATATTCCCACATTCAAGCATAAGATGTCATTAGACATGGCACTAAGTAACCAGGTTGTCAATAGCCCATCATTATTAATTCAATTGCTCTGATTTGGATTAAACACCAGAACATCTTTTCATCGAGTAAAAATTCACATGGTGGCTCAGGATTGGTAAGATGGTGCGAGATTCCAAGACTACGGACTAGTGATAGTATTTGTGAATGCCAGAGGAGGAAATTAGAGTTGTTTAGTTTCACAGATACTAAACTGGAACACTGATGGAAGGCTTCAATTGTGAGGATTGGTTTTGTTGGGGAATTTGAGGAGATTTTGTTTTGGGAAGAAGTTTCATTCTGAACATCCATGATAGAAGGGAGGCTTGCGGAAGTCAAATGCTCTGATACCATGAAATAAAAGAATAGTTTTGTAGATTTGTAATTTTGTTGTATATTTCCATGGAAGAGTACTGTGGTACTTGTACAGAAGAGGTAGACCACTAAACAAGGAAAGTTATAAAGGGCATTAAGGAGTGTCTTTAAGAAGTTTTAATATACAAAAAGAAAATAAAAAATAAGCCAAATAAACCTTTGTGTAGAAGTCAAACAATCCTAACGGGTATAAGTTTCCTTGCATAGCAAGTCAACCAGCAGATCCTTGGAGGATGTTTCCTTTCATGTAAAACTTCGTTATTGTACTTTTGCAATATTACTTCTCAGAGATTTAGAGACTATCCTAGTAAAGTTATTGTAAGTAAGATCCAACTACTTCAAATATTGCAATTCAAGTAATGAAGAGCCAATCTCACCTTGTCTAAAGTTAGTCCAATCTCACCTTGGCTTTGCAATATTCCATTGTCTTACCAGCTCCTACACCAGCAACCTTTGCCATGAAAATGTGTATCGATGTCTGTAAGTGTTGAAAAGAAAATGAATGGAAACCCGCACACCTTTTTAAGTTCTAACATAATGGAAATTAACTATTAGATAAAGATGCACATAGCTAGCCATAAACCAATATATGGAAGTTAAAAGGTAATAGAAATTAGCAATAAATTTAAGATGTTAATTTTATATAGTTGCTCACTAAGTTTGTTTTCAGACAGAGATTTTTTCAGACATGCTTTTGTTGCAGGGATGTGAATATATGATTGTTTTGTTGAAGGAATTTGAATATATACTTTCTATAGAAATAAGGTATAAAGGTGTAAATAAACTTTTGTATCATATTATCGTAAGGATAGATAAACTTTTTGATGAATCCTACTTCCTAAGTTATATTATATGTATATGCTACAAGTCTACAATGAGGTTCAGGCATCCATCAGTACTGAATCGTTTTGTTTCTTTGGGCATTGTACATCTTCTTTCGCCCATAGACTTTCACCCATAAAGAGCATTTGTCATTTTATATGTTAAAATATAATCAGACATCTCACATGCACCATCCTTGATTAGGCTAAGAAATAGGAACAAGCAAAGCGAAACAATGCACTGATTCTGTAACTGGAAAACCAAAAAAGTAAAAAATCCTATTGGAAATATCACAGGAAATAAAAATATTCTAAGATCAGATTAGACAATTTTACCATGAGTTGCACTGCAAATTTTTTGTGTCGTGGAGAACATGCTTGTAGCTTTTCTAGGTGACTAGTTTCTAACCAACACAGCTTTTGAGAAGAGGTAACAACCACTTACATATTGAACACCTACCTTGCAGTGTCGAAGAGATTACTTACCAGCTCAGAAGTTCAAAATTTTAAACTAACCTTGCAGATGTTAACATTCATGGAAATTGAACAAGTAAAGAAATTTGTTTTGCTAAAATCAACTAATAATTTTACCAGGGAAACGATAAACTAAAAAGGCATATATGCATTCCATAAGCTTATTATTAAATATCAATATATTTGCTCCACCACCAAAACCTCAAGAAATTACATAAGTCCTCTATATTCTAAACTTCGCAACAAGTGAAACTAAAATGTAAATAAATAAAATTTACACTAATCCATATACCATGACCAAACTTTGAGCATGTCACTTGTGCGTATTGGCCCAGTGTAGATAAGTACCTTAATAAACATAAAAGAAAATGCGAAATAGTTATATGAAATTGAGCAAGTACATAGAGTAATATCTTTGAGATTTCCAATAGATAGAAAATGAATGAGTATATACCACAGTCTCAGCTAAAATATATGGTTATTGCCTAGTTTTATAATCAACATAAGAAGAAAAGTAGCCTACTGCATTACACCTACACGACAAGAAGCACCTGAAAGAGAATCTTAAGGCATAGGCATACATTCTGGCACATTTACTCGTGTACATATAAAGAAGGTTGGAAATAAAAGTAACCATATTTAATTATATAAATTTGGACATACACCTTTTGGTAGCACTTAGGCTCACTTTTGAGCTGCAAGTCATTGCTCCTTTTCATGCTCTTTTCAAGATCCTCTATCTTCTTTTCTATGAACTCAACATTCTAGAAATGAGTTGCAAAAGAAAGCAACTTCTTAAACACATGTTCAATTGACAACTTTAAATCTTTAAACATAAAAATTCCAGAAACTAATAAAAATAGCAAGATAATGAAACTTGGTAAGAAAATAGAGACATTCCAATAAAGCAGCAGGATGTAAATCAT
The DNA here is from genome assembly GCF_031755915.1 of Ziziphus jujuba. Lineage (NCBI taxonomy): Eukaryota > Viridiplantae > Streptophyta > Magnoliopsida > Rosales > Rhamnaceae > Ziziphus > Ziziphus jujuba. Next base: position 3,350,516 of record NC_083381.1, on the reverse strand, counting down.
AATCTTGCTCAAAGATCACAACCTGCATATGAGAATATCCAGATAATAGCAATGAATACATAAAGAACTACAAGTTATAATTAAAAGTAAAGTTCCATTATAACACACTAAATAATATTAATCATAAGCTAACAAGACTTGCTGATGTGATTCCGCCCGAGCCCGCTCAACCGATAACCCACTGTGGTGCTGACTCGACACGGATGAGGACTAGGCCAATCACAAGAGCTCAAATGAAGAGATTTAAGGACAACCTGGGAGTATTTATACAAGGGGTAATCAATATCAATATAGTTTGTCCATACTTGAAGATACAAAGCCTATTCTAAGCATCCAAGTGGTGGAAGCCGATACGGACCCAGGTGACGATTTTGGTACATTTTTGGAGTCTGGGAAGCATGAAATGGTTCCAATGTTTTATGGGTTCAATGCATATGCCTAAAAAGGTCATGGAATCAAGTTAAATCAGCCTCAAATGCAATCAAAAAGGGCTTGTACGGACAGCATCAACAATTTGGCCGAATTTGCTGTATTGCTTGCTGGCTTTACTGTATTTTACTGTATTAGCCTTTTCTTATTTTTCCAAGCATGGGCAACGTGTGGGACTTTATATTCAGCTTATTTGGCATCCTAAAAGCATCTAGAAGCTGATTTGAAGCTCAAAGAGGTCAAAGATTAATCAAAGTCAACTTGATCAAAAGGCTAGCATTTTTAGTTTCCTAATTTGTTTTTACTTTTTGGCTTTTATTTATTTATTTTCTGGACAAATAACTTTAGGAAGGTTTTTATTTTATTCTTTCCATTATAAATTAATTAATTCCTAATTTAATATAAAGGAATTAATTAATCAAACTTAGATTAGGAAAGGAAGTATAGTTTGGGCCAACTAGGTTTCTTTATGTGTGGTGGCCGGTTTTTCTTTATTTTTAGGGTTTTATTTCATGGCTTTGTAGCCTATTTAAAGGCTTATTTTTCAATATGAATACAACTTTGATTTGATTGAGAAAATACTTGTGAGATTAATTATCTCTTTGTTCTTTGAGAACACCTAAAACACCATTAGAGAATTGGTTGTTTTAGCTTGACTTATCAATAGGTTTTCCATCCCCTATTGTGGCGTCTACATTATACCAAGGTTTCTAACCACAGGTTGGTTAGGGGTTGAGGTCCATTCCATTAGAACTTGAATTTAATTAAAGATCCGGGCTAATATAATACGGGTTTAGGAGCAGGTCGTCCTAGGTTCGTATCACTTGCACTTGATAAAGTTGTGACATTTACTCTTATGGTGCTTGATTGCCTGCTTCTGATGGTAGAATTTCACGTGTTTCAACAAAATAGAATTTAAAAATCAAATATAACTTCAAATATGTTGACTGCCTTATGCTTTCTTCATTGTTGGTTTTGCTGGTCAAGTATTTTTTAGAACTCACGCATGCATAATCATCCCCTGATGTCTATATTCTAGAAAATGACATTGTTCAAGACCATAAAAGTCTATATAAATAGTAAGAACACAATTCCATGCTTGATGGAATTTTACTTCCTTCTTATAATATGGCCAAATATAAGCGATGTGCTAACCTCTGGTGGATGTGCTATCATTTTTCTACCCATCTTCTCCTCCTAATGAGCATTCAGGCCTCTAGATAAACTATTGATCATAAACTCTTCTGCCCGTCTTCACATCTTGTTCATGTACAAGTACCCTATTAAACATTCGGTATTAAAAAAAAGAATGAACTAGATAAGTTCACCTGTATAGTAGATTGACAAACATCAACATTATAATTGAAAATAGGGCACAAATAGTATAAAGGCCTGCAAACCCCCAAGGAAACCAAACAAGTATGCATGTTATCATACATTACACTTCAATGGCAGCTTAAAAAAATGCATTTTACCATAATATCAACTAGCTGATTTCTGACCTCTTTTTAAACATAAACCATAAAAAATGAAAGTAAAACCCATAAAGTCAAGTTTATCTGTATAAAATCGTATGCCAATCATTCAAAAAGAAAGCCAAAACATAACTAAATACAATTATTTTGAAGCTAGCTCGAAAACTATTTTACAGGCCATATAGATGAGGATCCAAGATTCTCATAACAATTTGACAAACAGAGCTTCAATTCTCAGAAAAACCTCCATCCAGCATTAAAATTCTAGCTCAAAAGATTACAACTTAAATAGAAGTCTACATTCTCATTATAGGTTTTTGGAGAAATTAAAATTAAAATTCTTCATTGCACATACAAATGCATAGGCTTAACAAATTATGCTCCATTTCATTTTCATCTTGTGATGACACTTCTAATCTTAATAGGTTTTTGGAGAAATTAAAATTAAAATTCTTCATTGCACATACAAATGCATAGGCTTGACAAATTATGCTCCATTTCATTTTCATCTTGTGACGGCGCTTCTAATCTTAATATGTTTTAGATACAAGACTATCTAGCAACTACATCATAATTTTTAGGTTCATTTAAAAAGAAAAAAAAAAGAAAAAAAAAAACATTCTACCTATACAAACATATTAACATAAACACAAAACAAATTCCATATAATTTATAACAATTTCCAACACATAGTTAACATACATACATATATATATATATATATATTTTATGGTCAGGACTGTCCGCATTCGGACCAAGGGAAAAACGATGTATTTTGAAAAACATATCGTCTTTTTCATATCTGTATGAGAGAAAAGACGATGTTTTTTTTTTCTTTTTTTTTTCAAAAAACATCGTCTTTTCTCTTGGTCCACATGCGGACAGTTCTGACCATAGAAGGACTTTATATATATATATATATATATATTTATGAAGGTGGGGACAACCTATTTTTATACACCCAATCGTAATAAAAGAAGAATTATACTAACTAAACTCCATGCAAACCTAATTCCATAGTGAATTTCTTGACCCACTATTTCTGGGAAACCAATCACATATTTTAGGACAAAGTAATTAGCATTTAAAATGTAATAAGTAGACTTTTAAGCTAAAACATGATAACCTACAGATATTTAGAAGAAAGAATTACAAGTTGGAATCTGAGAGAAGACTTAAGAAAGGAAAATAACAAGCTTACGAAAGGTTTCCCAATCCTACTTCACACTAACATAACTTTCATAGCCTGCCTTAGAATCATTTTGCCCTTAACAAATTAAAACTCAGTTTTTAAGTTTTGTCAAAGAGAGATGTAAAACAAGAACCCAAGGAAGGAAATGAACAAATTTAAAAATAAAACTAAGAAATTAAAAGGCAAATAATAATAATAATAAATAAATAAAAACATCGATAAAAAAGAGTAACCTTGTGGCTGGGGTGCAGGATGTGGAATATGCAATGGCTAAAGGATTGATATTGACAAGGGATCGACGGACTGTAGAAAATGGGAGTGCAAGGTTCGTGGAAGAAAAGCTTTTGACAGTGTTCTCCGGTGACAGGGGCATTATAGTGGTGGCCAATGGAGGCTTACAGGGGTCAGAAATGCAACGACAAAGAAGATTGTTTGAATCGAAACAGAGCTGCATTTGATGGAATGCTTGCTACAAGACCTCGACCTGTTAAATAACCAGATTCAATATGTCGAAGATCGTCTCCCTCTCGCTCAGCTCAAGCTCAACTCACTCGATCTCTGTGAATTTCTGATTACACAAGTCAAGGATTAATGATCTAAGATTTTGAACGTGATATTGTGTCAGCTAACAGTTAAAGTGACCAGAGAAGTTGAATGGTGAAAACAATATAAGCACGATGCATGATTTTGTGTGATTTTGAATTGGAGTGTGTGAAATCGGTGGTTGTCTTTGAACGAAGAGGAGTGGGGTGGAGTTTGAATAATGAAGTCAGGCAAAAGGGTTGGCCATTTGAACTTTGGAAAAATTTGTGGACTTTCATAGTTGGAGTAGCCAAAATGCTGCGTTTTGGACTTACAAGAAAATAATTGCAGCTTTTTGTTGTCACTGTTGGTGATTGATGAGTCAAAATGGACCTTCTTGGTGATAGCTTATAAAATTTGTCATAATTGGATTCAAATATTTAAGGTAAAGAGTGGCACCAAGAAAATTTAGGGGTACTGTCATTGAATCTATGATACTTTAATATAGAAATTTTGTTATTGATACAGTATGAAACGATGACAATGAACAAATTGTCACATTTATTTTCATAGTTACTGGACTTTCAGTAACAATTTTTCTAGTAACGTTTAGAAAATTGTAAATGTTATTTATTTATTTATTTTGGTAGTGTGTAAATCAATGATTTAAATTGCAATTTTTGAAAGTTGAAAGGCTCAATCACAAAGCCAAAAAAGTTGTGGATGCTAAATTAAAATAATTCCAAAATTTAATTATAATTTGTGTTATGCTATATACATTTTTTGGTAGTTCTATGTACAAAATGCCATTGATTTAAATTTTATGGCTTATTTATTGAGAAGACATACCACTTTTTTTTTTTTCTTTCCAAAAAGAATTGACAAGAGATCTATGAAGTTACAGGTCATGGTTTAATCTAAGATAGTTCATATGGATGGCTATATAGATTTCTATATGTATACTAGATCTGAAAATAGGTAACAAATGATTGGGAAAATTACGAAAAATAAGAACAAAATTTTCAGAACCTATTTCTGTGAAATTGGTTGATCTGTCTGAGGCCTGTGTGATACCATAGTGTCCTTAAGATGATTTTTGTGCCATTGGTGCAGATGTTTTTATAACGGTTGTCTCCCATGACACAACAGATGGTAAGACTTTGGACACGGCATCATCAAAATCTTTCTCTTTGAACTGAAAAATACCTAAGCTTTACCACACAATGCTTACACGACTAATACCTTCCTTTGTTTTCCTAAGGGACTCACTAGGATGGAAAAAAACCCCGTCTTTCAAAAAATGCTTTTTTTTTTTTCAAAAGGCTCAAGCACATATAAATCCAAAATGGAAAACCAATTAAAAATCCCCATGAATACACTTTAATACCCATTATGACAAATCATTCAATTACAAAACGTTTTGGATGTTACAATCCAGCGGATGAATAATTTGACTACTAGGGACTGCAAGACTTTGGTGGTAAAGCTCTACGATTAGAACTTGCATAGGATAGGTAGATGTTATTCTTTCCTATATTTACTTTACTGACTAGTAGTAGATATGATATCTTTGAATCATTTCATCATTTGTGTAAACGATAATATAGTTCACATGTGATTCCTTCCTGGTACATTTTAGTTCTCACTCTTATGTTCATTTTGGCCTTGAACATTTTTTTTTGGTTTTATAAGAGTTTCTAAAGAATTGTGCCTTGAATAATTCTCCTTTGAAGCGGCCATTCTTCTCTCTCACATAGGTGATTCCTATTTCTATTGTAATCAACATAACTATGCATAGATTAACAAACACACATATATAGGAATCATTAAAAGCATACTTTATGCTTAACCTTCATCTATCACAATTTCATCATATAAATGGATAGAGGATTAATCCCAATAGTGATCCAACTAGTCTCTACAATTGCGTTGTCCCATTGAACCTAGATCTTGGGATCTTAAGTCAACTAGGTTGGGTTTTCATCATATCTACTTTCTTTCATGGGCTTTAATCCCATTTCCCTCGATAACTTCTCAACTAAATCTCTATTTAACCCTTTGGTTAGCCGATCTGCAACGTTATCTGTTGACTTTACATAGTCTATCGAGATAACTTTAGTTGAGATTAACTTTATAATGGAATTGTGTCTTTGACAAATGTGTCTAGAATTTCCATTATACATAACATTCTGTGCATTGCCAATCACAGATTGAGTATCACAACATATACTTATTGCTGGTACAGGTTTAGGCCATTTTGGAATGTCCTCTAAAGTTGGCATAGCAATTAAGCCTTTTTCACCACATTTGTCTAATGCAATGAACTTAGATTCCTTCGTAAATCAAGCTATAACAGTTTGTTTTAAGGACTTCTATGCTACAACTACACCTACTAAAGTAAACACATAGCCACTTGTAGACTTAGAATTCTTAATATCTGATATCTAATTTGCATCATCGTATCCTTCTTATATAATAGGATATCTTATATAGTGCAATCCGTAATCACGAGTATATCGTAACTACCTTAGTATTCTAACGATTCCTTTCCAATGATCTTCATTTGAATTACTCGTGTATCTACTCAATCTACTTATAGCGTAGGCTATGTCTGGTCCTGTACAGTTCATTAGGCACATCATACTTTCAATTACCTTTATGTATTCCACTTAAGATACACTTTTTCCTTTATTCTTGGATAAGTGTAAACTCATATGTAAGGGTGTTTTGACTATACCAATATCATCATTACTAAACTTAGCTAATATTTTATCCATATAATGTGTTTGACTAAAAATAATTGCATTCGAAGTTTTAGTGATTTTCATTCTTAAAATCATATCTGCAAGCCCCATATTTTGGATGTCAAATATGGATTTTAACATGACTTTTGTAATTTGGACCATATTATCATCACTATCTACTATGAGTATGTCATCTACATAGAAACAAAGAATAACATATCCATTCTCTATATCTTTTACATAGACATATTTATCATACTCATTTATTTTAAACGCATCATTTAATATGGCACTATCAAATTTTTGATGCTATTACTTTGGAGCTTGTTTTAATTCGTACAAGGATTTCACCAATTTACAAACTTTATTTTCTTGTCCTAGTGCAGAGAAATCCTTAGGTTGCTCCATGTAGATCTCTTCATCAAGATCTCCATTAAGAAATGCTGTTTTAACATCCATTTGATATACTTCAAGATCTCGTAATGCAAAGATCACTAGTACCATCCTTATGGAATTTATTCTCGTCACGGGTGAATATGTATCAAAATTATCAAAGCCTTCTTATTGCTTGTATCCTTTAATTACAAGCCTTGCCTTGTATTATCTATTGTTTCATGTGCTTTCATTCTCCTTTTAAATATTCCATGTAATCCAATGGCTTATAACCTAGAGGAAGATCTACTAACTCTCAGATGTGATTTTGTAAGATGGAATCAATTTCAATTTTTATGCCTTCTTTCTATAAACTTCTTTTAGGAGAATTTATAGCTTCTTGGAAGCTTTGAGGTTCACTTTCTAGTGTGTAAATAAGAAAATCCAGACCAAATGATATTTCCGTTCTCACTCTTTTGCTTCATCTAAGATCAACCTCAGTCTCAACTTCAGCCTCCTGTTCTTGATCACTATCGTGAATATCTTCACTAATAGCATCGGTCCTTCTTTGAATTTATATGGAAAAATGTGCTTGAAAAATGATGCATTTCTCGATTCCATTATCGTATTGTTATGTATATCTGGAATCTTAGACTTATACATAAGAAATCGATATGCACTACTATTTTGAGCATATCCTATGAAGATGCAACTATTTTGGGACCTATTTTCACTTTCTTAGGAGTAGGTACTCCTACTTTGGCCAAACACTCCCACATTTGTAAGTATTTATAAGAGGGTTGTCTTCATCTCCATAGCTCAAGGGCATCTTAACTTGATTCTTCTGGGGTACCTTATTTAAAAGGTAGATCGCTGACAAAAAAGCTTACCCCCATAATTTCTGAGTCAATCCATAACTTATTAGCATTGCATTCATCATATCTTTCAAAGTACAATTTTTCTGTTTAGCCATACCATTTGACTGTGGTGAATATGGTGGTGTAACTTCATGTTTAATACCATGTTAAGCACAATACTCACCAAATGGAGTTACATACTCACTAACATAATCTTTTCTTATTACTTTAATCTTTCTGTTGAGTTGATTTTCAACTTTAGTTTTATAGAGAATAAACTTCTCTATTATCTTATCCTTACTCTTAAGCAAATATACATAGCAATATTTTGTGCTATCATCGTGTATCTACTCAATCTACTTATATCGTAGGCTATGTCTAGTCTTGTACAGTTCATTAGGTATAACTAATAATGGAGGCAATGCAAATTAATTTCTTCCTATGATTTATAGTGCATTATTTTGTATTCCTGGAATTTTGTCAAAAGTTTCTTCTTCCTTTCACGTTCCCAATCTAAGAAAAGGAGTGGGTGATGGAAGATTAATTAAGGCTTTAAAGAGTGCAAGGCAAGGTAGGATAAAAGGCTTTGTTTCAGTCTCCCAAATTTGTAAATGACTAATTTTAAGTTGCATTGGGTATCACCAAAAAAAAAAAAAAAAAACTATGAATTCAATTATTATCAAAGATAGATATTAGTTTAATAAACTAAGGTGTGATTTAATAAACTATATTATCAATTATAGTTTAGATTTATGCATATTTTAAAATTTAGTATAGTGTTGAAGGACTAGTTCGCCAACATCTTATAGCATTGTTGGTTGTCAAGTTCTTTGATCTGAGTGTGTTTAGTTTGAGGAAATTAGATTTAAGTTCTAAAATTTCTTTTTCATTTGATGGATGGATTTTCCTTTCATAAATTATGAGTTTTTACCTATGCTTCTAGACAGTTGAAGAGGCATGGGTTGAATTATTCGACTCATGATTTAGGCTTATCGCAGCGGTCTTTATATTGAAGTCTTGGAGACACTAATTGTATAGAGTTGCTTGTCGAACCTTAACAGATCATAAGAGCGTTAAGCACTTGTTTACTTAGAAAGGATTGAACTTAAGGTAAAGGAGATGGATGACGTTGCTCAAGGATTACGATTGCACTATCCCTTTGATGTTTGAATTGCAACAGTTAGGTGTTAATTTGTGGATGCATACTTCATGAGAACTTTTTATTAGCTTCTAACTACGACCAATACTTATGGATTGTGTTCTTAAGGTTCAATTTGAAGACCCTTACTTGATGAGCATGAGGAAGAAAGTTGAAGAACGGGTACAATCAGACTTCGCTATTAGAGGTAATGGAGCCTTGGTGATTGGTTTTAGGCTCCCGTGTTCCCGCCAATGAAGAGCTAAAAAGGAAAATACTAGAGGAAGCCCATAGTTTTGCTTATGCTATGCATCCTAGTAGCACCAAGATGTATCATACCCTAAAAGAGTATTATTGGTGAGCAGGAATGAAAAGAAAAGTAGCCAAGTAGGTATCCAAGTGTTTAATTTGCCAGCAAGTGAAGATAGAACGACAAAAAGCCTTCTGGGCTTCTACAGCCCTTACCCATCCTAAAATGGAAATGGGAACACATCACAATGGATTTTATATTCAAGCTTCCTCCCACAGTTCAGAGACATGATGGTATTTAGGTGATCGTGGATCGACTCACCAAGTTTGTATATTTTCTACCCATTTATGAGAGGTTTTCTCCTCAAAAGTTAGAGGAGCTCTTTATGAATCATATAGTGAGCTTGCATAAGGTGCCAATATTGATTATATGTTACAGAGATCCACGGTTCACTTCAAGGTTTTGGTGAAGATTAATGAATGAACTTGGTGTCAAATTAAATTTAAGTACCGCTTTCCACCCTTAGACTGATGGGCAATATGAGAGGACTATTCAAACCTTAGAGGATATGTTGAGGTCATGTGTATTATAGTTAAAGGGGAATTGGAATGAGTATCTACCTTTGGTAGAGTTCACCTACAACAATAATTATCAATCGAGCATTGAGATGTCACCTTATGAGGCATTGTATGGGAGACAATGTTAGACTCCATTATGTTGGAATGGGATGGGTGAAAGGAAACTTATAGGCCTTGAGATTGTGCAGGTGAGATTGGACAAGGTCAATATTGTACTGGCCAAGTTCAAAGCGGCACAAGATAGGTAAAGAAGCTATGCGGATGTGCGTAAGAAGGATCTCGGGTTCGAGGTTGGCAATCGAGTATTCTTGAAGCTTTCTCCTTGGAAAGGTGTAGTATGTTTTGGAAAACAAAGGAAGCTAAGTCTTTGCTACATTGGACCATATGAGATAGTAGAAATGATAGGTCCAGTGGCATACAGGGTCGACTTGCCAAAGGAGCTTTCAAGAGTTCATGATGTTTTTCACATCTCCATGCTTCGTAAGTATATCTCGGATCCATCACATGCATTGGAGACATCGATTGGGTTGAGGGATGACTTGTCTTATGAGGAGCAGCCAGTATAGATTTTAAAAAGGGCAGAGAAAACGCATCGCAACAAGACTATACCTTTGGTGAAGGTTTTTTGAAGAAATCACCTTGTCAAGGAGGCAACTTGGGAGCAAGAGGACCAAATGCAGAGTTAGTATCCTCACCTCTTCCAAAACTAAGGTATGAATTTCATTGGGGGGGGGGGGGGTAGGTTGTAACACCCCGTACCAAAATACACAAGTTTGACCAAATGAACAATATGTAAGTCCAAGTTGACTTTTTCAATGATCAGTATTTTTCGTTTGACTGAGGTACCATTTTGTAAATCTCATCAATACGAGTTCATAGATCGGTGGCACATTAAATTCTAAATAATGGATAAAAAGTTATGGTTCTGAGAAACTTTCAGCATAAGTTTTTACATCAGTGTCCAACCAGTCCCAAGTTTTTTTTTGTTTGTTTGTTAGGGACCCAAGGTTCTCTATATATATGCTGGAAAGTATGCCCAAATTAAGCAAAAAAAGAAACCTTGGAATACCCATTTGGTCCCTTAAACCCGAAAAATTTCTCTTCAGACCCACGGACGAGAACCAGATCATTTCGAACCTGTTTTATGCCTAACCAGGTCATCACCACTTTGCCCAATTCTGGCCACCACCTTGATGCACGCACCTAACACCTCTATTACCCATCCTAAGGTGACTTTTCTAACAAAAATTCAGGCCAAATCGCCTGCCGATGCACTGGGATGGGCCGTTTGAAGCTGACGGTAGCCAGTTTGCATTTTTTGATTGTTTGGCCATTTTTTGGCCGTTTCAGGCAAACCCATAGACCTTTCCCACAATTTTTGGACCGTCTGAACTCATTTCCATGGTTCTTTTGTCCAGATTCCTTACTGTTTAGGTGATACGATGATGTGAAGTTCGACCGAAGCTTTAACCTAGTTTTTTGATCACCGGAGGAATCTTTAGATCGAGGTGAGCATACTTTAAGAAAAAAAAAAACCTTGGAATACCCATTTGGTCCCTCAAACCCGAAAAATTTCTCTTTAGACCCACGGACAAGAACCGGATCGTTTCGAACCTGTTTTATGCCTAACCGGGTCATCGCCACTTTGCCCAATTCTGGCCACCGCCTTGATGCACGCACCTAACACCTCTATTACCCATCCTAAGGTGACTTTTCCGGAAAAAATTCAGGCCAAACCGCCTGCCGATGCATTGGGATGGCCCATTTGAAGCCAACGGTAGCCGGTTTGCATTTTTTGATTGTTTGGCCATTTTTTAGCCGTTTCAGGAAAACCCATAGACCTTTCCCACAATTTTTGGACCATCTGAACTCATTTCCATGGTTCTTTTGTCCAGATTCCTCATCGTTTAGGTGATACGATGATGTGAAGTTCGACCGAAGCTTCAACCTAGTTTTTTAACCACCGAAGGAATCTTTAGATCGAGGTGAGCATACTGCTGGGTTTTTTGTCTCTTGGGCTTTCTCTCAATATAATGTTTATGAATTTTGGAGGTTTTTTGATAATTTTTCCATTTTTGGATCAATTAGTTAATTATCGTATAAATTGGGACTATGTTTGGACAAAAATTGCACAAATTGGTTAAAATTTGAGTTGGATTAATGAAATTAGATATTATTACGATCCATTAGGAGGTTCAATTTTGAAAGATTAGGCTTCGGGTAAAAAGCCCCAATTTTGGATACTAGATCCTAAGGGTACGCGTTATAATTGGACTGTTCAGTTGTCCATGCACTTCAGGTGAGGTTTCATTATATATCCCTTAGGAATTGTCCAATAGGACTTCACTAGATGGGACCCCATGGGAGATCCTAGGAGGGTTCCCAAGGCGAGTTGTAACACCCTGTACAAAAAATACACATGTTTTAATAAGTTTGACCAAGTGAATAATATGTGAGTCCAAGTTGACTTTTTCAATGGTCAATATTTTTGGCTTAACTGAGGTACCATCGTGTAGATTTCATTGATATGAGTTCAAAGACGACTCTTAATTTCTTAATACATGAGGTATTTCAAAATGCCTCCATTTTTCTATGTTGTTCAAGATTTCCAAACTAAAGTCAAAGGCACTAAATTGGCACTGTTTTTCATCTATGAGACTCGCAATGAATTGAGCTAGCAGTTTTGAGGTTCAAACAACATTAAATAATAAAATTATCTCCATGCTCAACCACTAAACTATAGAAATTAAAAGGTTTTTAAAATTCATAATTTAAGTTTTTTAAGAGAAAATTTATTATCATATTAATTTTGTTTTGTTTTTAATGTTTTCCATTAATTTTTGTGTAAGCTGCAAATGTATGTGAAGCCTATAAAGGACCACACATTCTAGTATTTCAATACACCAAATTTTTAGTCATTTTTTCTACTCTCAAACTCTTAATTTTATAGTTTTATTTGTTGGTTGTTTGGACAACGTAATATTATAACCTGGTTTCATTATCCAATTATGAATGTGCTCGTACAAGACTTGCTTATGAGCTTCGACGTTGTATTTTAGACACTTTGTGTAACACCCCGTCCTGAACCATGTCAGAATTTTTGCACGTTGACCGAGGTTGACTGTTAACCGTTCATCGAAGGGGTCAAAAGTTGACTTTTTGACCGAATTGGAATTCTAGGTTGACTGAGATACCGTTACGAAGTACACGTTGGCACGAGTTCGTAGACTAGTAGCACGTTGAAAACAGAGCTACGGTTTGAAAGTTATGAGCAAAACAAGTTGAGGTCCAAACTGTCCAAGGGGTGCCGGAGTTGACTTTTTATTCATGCAAAGTTGAGCTTTGACTCATGCATGGTTGTAAAGTGCTCGTTGATACAAGACCGTAGACTAACGGCACGTTCGATTTGGACATGTGGTTTGAAAGTTATGGACCTGTAGAGTTTTTCAAATACTGTATTATTTTAATATTATTTTTAAACGTGTAACGATGTGCCACGTGTGACTTAATGAATGTGACCATGTGTCACCATGTTGAGATGCCGCATGTCAACCATGTTTAATACCAAATTATTTTATTGTTATTTTATGTATAATATTATTTTAAATATTATTTAATTATTTTTATTTTATTTTATTTCCTTTATTTCTTTTTCTTTTTTTTTCTTTTCCCCATGTGGGAAAAAAAGGCCACGGGGCCGTTCCTGTTCTTCTTCTCCTCCTTCTTCTTCTTCCTTCTTCTTCTTTTCTTCCTCCTTTCCTTTCCTTTCTCCCTCTCGGCCTCACCGTATTTTTTTAATTCCGGCCACCCATTGCCCACACGCGCCGGCCAGTGATGAGCGGAGGGAGGAGGCGAGCTTGGCCGCAAGTTTTCACGGTCACCGGCCGCCGGACGCGCCCCGATCGGGCCGGAGAAGCCGCAGGCCGGAAAAATTTCTCTCTCCTCTTTTCTTGTGTATTCTGGCCAGGCCAGTCCAAATTGCCACCCTTCTCCCCCTATTTTGGGTCCTCTGAGTCCAAATATGGCCTCCAATCTCCAAAATTCGAACTGGTTTGCGAGATACCAAAAATTGAATCCCTGCCGAAGCTTTCCGGCCAAATTCCAGCCACCTCCGGTGGAATTGGGGTCGATGGAGACCGGTAATGCAATCCTCGTTCCACAAGCTTCGATTCGGTATATTATTCGACCATTTTGGTTAACGTTTGTGTTTGACCCCCCGGGTACTGGGTATTATTTACCCGAATAAAATATTAATTTATTTGACTGTGTGTGAATTGTGTTCTAGGAGCACCGATGAGTCGTGGAATTGATCCCATGGTGGATCATGGTTTAATTGCATGCTCCAGGTGAGTGACCCACCTTTAAAAATATTTTGGGCAATTAATTATGTTTAATTGGTGTTTAATTGGTATTTAAATTATGCTCATGTGGTACAACTTAATTATGGTTTTATTGTGATTTAATTTATTTATTATGCATGAGCAAAGTATATTTCGGTAATAATCGTACTTGGTTTAAGTATTATTTTTGGGCATAATTGGTTTAAATATTTTATGAAAATATTTGGTTAAATTGGTGGTTTAATTTTATAATTATGCCCACGGTATTTTATTTGTTGAACATCGTATTACGAGAAAAATTATGGTTTATTTGTTATCGATGTTTTCGTACCGGTTTGTTAAATAAAAATATGTGGGATGGTAAGTATGAAAATTTAATATATTTCCAACGGTAGTTTTGGAAAACGGTACGGTTGGTTTAATAATTATTTTAGGGGCACTCATACAGTATTGGTGTTCTGGTGTATGTACACATGGTTTAGCGCGCAAGTATTATGTCTCTCGTGGTTGCCACTGGACCGTGGGCAGGCAAGTTTGATATTGGCCACAGCCGCCCCTCCCTTGGCCGGGATGACGGTTTCAGCAGCGGTACTGTCGGGACGCCGAAGTGCCGTTTGCAAGTTTCTCTTTTTAATCTCCCCGCAAGTCGGTGCTCGGGACGCTGGGTATCGGAGGGCATCACTGGTATATGGTGTGGTGCGTCAAGTGAAATTTTCAGATAAAGTTTCAAACCCCAAAAGTGTTCAAAAATTTATTTATTATGATTTATTACATTTTAATTATATATTGGGGTATTTATTTATTTATTGTTTATCAAATGGTTTGATCCCTTGGTTTTCGGGAGGTACGAATATCGGGTTTTGTGAAAATGTTTTAAAAGGGGAACTTTTCCAATGGAATGAATAGTGAGGGTTTTGAGAGAAAATATTACTTCAATTTTTATTTATTTATTTATTTAATTGTTCGGTATTGATTAATTAAATCCATTTTATTTGGTATATTGTAAATATTATAGGTGTTCAGTAGATAGGGTCACTCACTGAGATGATTAGCATCTCACGTTTTTAAATTCCATTCCCCTAGGTCCAGGTTGGAGACGTTGATTGTCCGGGGTGAGCCCGACGTCTCAGTTCGTTGCCGAAAGTCCAAGAAGTCTTTCTTCCCTTTTTCCTCTCCATCTCGTATTACTTCTCTATCTGTCATTGTATAAATTCCACATTTATTGTATAATGCTCTGTATACTGTTTTGGACGTGTAGTTATTAATTATGCACTGGATTGCTGTTATTTATTTTTGAAGTGCTGAAATTTGTGGATTCAACTTGTAGTATCGTGGGAGGAATAAGGGGATGAATATAGAAGTGTGTTTTCAGTGCATGTAATTTGTGGTAAGTCCTACTCTTAGGGGAGGTGCTGCCGGATTTTCCGTTGGAAGGTTCGGTGGTATTTCCCTAGGATCAGGGCTTGTCTAGGGTTCCGGGGAGGAATCTTGGACGGGTCCTGACACTTTGTGAACCATCATAATTTACATAAGAGAAGATAATATCTTTAGATATACTTCACAAAACTAGGCTTGAATGATTTTGAGTTATGTGATTGTAATATGATCACTGAGTTTAAAACTGCTAGGAAAAGATCTCGCTCTAGAAGAAAGCTTTTATTAGAAACATATATTTCTATTTATCAAAAGAAGGAAAAAGAAGAAGAAGAAGAAGAAGAAGAAGAAGAACAAACATATATATCTAATAGAGGTGAAACCTTAGTATAATGGGAATGATTTTTTTTTCCTTCTTTTAAGTTCCTATTTAGAAGGAGAAAATTAATTTGGTTTTTGAACTTTTTTATGCATATTAGAGGTGCACTACCTTTATGTATATTAGATGGTATCAGGAGAAAATGAATAATTGAGCTAGGAGTGTCATTCCAGAATTGATTTATACTATGAAGGGGAAACATGCGAAGGTTACTTCTCTAAAGGGAAATTGAGAAGGAATAGTGAAATGAATAATATTTTGAAGGTTAAGCTTAAAACTCAAAGGAAGTGAAGTATTTCAGGTTTGGTTTGATATTTTTGGCATGTTAATTTCTTGCTAAAATGTAGTAGTGGTAAGATTGTTTGAAATATGTTTTTTTTCTTTGATTGTTATTTTGTTTAACTGATGAATCGTATTTTTTTATTTTATTTTATTGTGGTTGCTATCATGACTTTGGAACACAACTTTTTTGAAAAATGATTTTAGCATGATTCATAAACTCAAGAATTTCAAGTTAATGAAACCAGGATTAAAAAAAGTAGTGTTCAAAAGTCAGCCATCAACAAAACAAAACAAGACAAAAATATCATATCAAACCCAGATACTTTCACTTCCTTTGAGCTTTAAGCTTAGCTTGAAAATATTATTTATTTTATAGCTCATCCTCAGCTTCTCCTCCGAGGAAGTAATCTTGGCGTATTTCTCCTTGATATCATAAATCAATCCTTGAATGACATTCTATTATTCATTGAATCCTCATACTACCTAAAATATTTTCTGGTAGTTGCACCTCTAGCTTGCATAAAAAAAATTCAAAAACTAGAAACTTAAAAAAAAAATAAAAATAAATTCACCTTTAGATATGAGATATGTTTCTTTTAGGTTTTTTGATCAATAGATATATATGTTTCTAAAATGAACCTTCTCCCCAAACAGTTTTAAGTTCAACGATAACACTATAATCATAGAACTCAAAATCTATTGGGAGGATTTTTGGTGATTGCCTACTGATTATTGTATATATGCTTTAAATGGTTCCTGCAACCACATTTTACTTAGCACACTCAATAAACTTTCTTTGTAGGTGGGACACCTAATGGTTTAGTTCATTTTATTTTATTGATGTCAAATTTATAAGACCGTTAATAGCATGGGGTCAAAAAATAAGATCATTAATAATATGGATTTTAATTTAAGAGTTTTATATGTCACTTTCACTAGCAATAAGGAAGCCAAGCTGACAAGTGCCATGCTTTCTTACTTATTCCTGCCCAAGTTCGAACCTAGCAGAGAGGCAACACCGATAATTACCAAATAATAATAATAATAATAATAATAAGGAAGCTGTATTTTTTCTATTTTTATTTTATTTTTTTAAGTATATCAATGATGAGAATGATGGAACTACTTAAAATATGAAATGTAAAGTTTGTCGGTAAAATTTGCTTACATCTAGTAGCTTTGACATCATGCGTGTTATTAATCCATAGGTTCAAGTGTGGGCATGGAAAACCAATCATGACCCTAATTCTTAATAGATTAGGTATTTCAAAATACTTCTGTTGTGTTATTCAATAAACCCAAAAAAAAAGAGAAAAGATCAAATAGAAACAAACGTATTATTTTCTTAGGGAAAATTTCCAAATTGAAAAATGGTCAAAGAGAAACAACTTTTCCAATTAAAAAAACCAATGCCAGAATTGTTGTAAGTTGTAACCATTGTTTTTTTAATTTTATTTTCTTGTGGATATTGCTGATTTCCTCTTTGATGAATATGAAGATAAGATGATTTGGAAGCTCTTCGTAACATTTCAAATTAAACTCCCAAATAAACAAAAATAAATAGCCAACAAGTTAATTTAGAAATGTAAAAATTGTCGAACAATGCCTCTACTCTTGTAGCCTTTTGGTTAACTGACCTATAAAGGGCATTCTTGATCCTAAGTTCAAGTGCATGGGCATGCAAATGGAATTTCCCTAAAAAGGTCCTTTACTAAACCCTTTCAAATTATAAGGTTGTTGCAATATGCTGGAAAAATTTTCAACAATCTGTTGTCTTGTAAATATGTGGGCATACCATTCTAAATCTACAATAGTTTAAAGAAAGAAAAGGTTCGTCAGGGTGTGTCACTTCAAACCTACAACAGCTCAGAGAAACAAAAATGTGTATCAAGGCATGCCACTTCAAACTTCCATTCCAAGACGTGCCACTTCAAACTTCCACTTCAAACCTGCAATAGTTCAAAGAAAGAAAAAAAAAAGTGTGTCAGTGTATGCAACTTCAAACCTGTAACTATTCAAACTACTCAGGCAATTATATTGATTATTGGAGAATAAAATAATCACAAAGTTCAAATATCTTAATGATTAAAGGACTTTAAAAAAAATGAATAACAGACTAATGAAAGTAAATTCTTAAAAAATAAATAAACTAAATAGTCTAGAGCCTTGTATGTAGAAAGATGTCTGTCTTTAATGAGCAAATGGAGCTACAATATATAGGCAAGGAGCTTCACAATATGCTTGCTATATTTCTAATGTGGGAGATTTCACTTTGTATTTATACTTATGACTATTCAAAGCTTTTTACTTCTAAACCATATGGGACAATCTATTCTTCTTCAATACTTAACCCTTTTTTACCAATAATTAAAGTAATATTTGAACAATCAAATATTAAATTAATAAAAAAGTCCAAACATTACTCCCCTTGCTTTGTAATTTTGTAGTGGAATGTAAAAATTACAAAGCGATATTTAATTAGCTCCCTAGTCTTGATTTTGTAATTTTGTAAGAATTTATAAGGCCCAATTACCATGGACTGAATGCCTCTTCTGTTTTTTATGCTTCATGGGTTTCCTAACTAGTTGATAAAAGTTCTTTAAGAAGCAGTTGTTGATTGGGCTTGAATGCTTTGTACCATCAATTTGTCCTAAAGTTGATTATCCCTAATATTTTAGTGATAGTGAAAGGCCCTTCCTCAGTAGGAGACCATTTGCCATATTTTGGATCCTTGGAACTAATTGGCAAGATTACTTTCCACAAAAAGTCTCCTTCGCTGAAATCCTTGAATCACATTCTTTTGTTATACTCTTTTACCACAACTTTTTTCTATATTTGGAGATGATCCAGTACAGCCAATCTTACTTCATCCATTTTTTCTATCTTTTGCATCATGGCTTGACTATATTTGGCCTGGCTAAGATTGTGTTGCTGGGTAATTTCTAGAGACCTCACAATTATCTCCATAGGCCGAACAGCATCATGCCTATATGTTAGTGTGAAAGGTGTTGTACCAGTGCTAGATCTCTTTGATGTCCCATAAGTCCACAAAGTTTCAAATAACAAGTTATGCCAATCTCTCGGATTGTCATTTACTATTTTTCCTAGAATGCCTTTCAAGACTTTATTTGTTACCTTGAGCTGACCATTAGCCTAAGCGAAATATGGGGTTGAATGAGTAAGCTTGATCCCATATTCTTTGATGAATGTCTCAACCACTTGACTAGTTAACACCATTCCACGATCGGTATGCCAAACTTGTAGACTATATCTTGATCGCATTAGCCTAGTTTACAGTTTTTATTGGTCATGCCTTAACCCACTTAGTGAAGTAGTCAATGGCTATTATGATGAACTTGTGCTACTTGCTTGATGGAGGATAGACCTTGCCAATCAAATCTATAGTCTAATCTCGAAACGGCCAAGATTTAAATATTGAATTGAATGGTACAATTAAGAAGTGCTATATTAGACCATGATGTTGATAAGTCGTATACCCTTTGACATATTTAATGCAGCTAGATAGGATAGTTGGCCAATAATAGTCGTGTTTCCTTATTAACCATCTCATTTTTGTTCTTGCTTGGTACGCACTACTGATACCCTCATGCACCTCAACCATTATGAAAATTGCTTCATTTTTGCCTAAGCATTTTAAAAGCAAGTCATCCTAGCTTTTCTTATAGATCTGTTTGTTAAATAAAACATATTGAATTGTTCTTAGGCAAGTTTTTCTATCATTCTTTTGCTAAGATTCTCTAAATATTTTATCAATGGAAATCTCCAGTCATTTTCATCCATCTCTACGCAAAAGATATCTTACATTGTGAATCTTTTCTTCAACATTAAGAGATTCCTTTTCTGTATACTCATGACCTCTATCAACTTGGCTAGGATGTGCACTCCTGTAGCTATTTGGGCCATCTCATTGACCTCAAAATTCAGTCCTTTGGCACATGTTGAAGAATTACCTCATCAAAACTTTGTATGAGTTGATTTGCCACCATGTAATATTCAAATGAAGCTAAACTATGACAACTTATATTCACCTCTAAAATGTTTTAGGGCCAACATAGACTTGCCAATTATTTCAACTATAGAAGCTCCTAGTTCTTCCAAAATTTCCAAGCTTGTTGGCAATTATTTCAACTGTAGATGCTCCTAATTCTTCTAAAATTTCTAAGCCGACAATTAAAGTTTCATATTCAGCTTGATTATTTGAACATTCAAAAGCAAATTGGAATAAAAATTGTGTCTTATGTCCTTTTGGAGATTTAATTACAATTCCCACCCATGTTGAAGTTTGCGTCCTTGATTAATTGAAGCTCAATTTCCAAGGTGTAAGGGAAATTGAAGCTCAATTTCCAAGCTCAATTTCCAAGTTGTAAGGGAAATTGAAGCTATCTCCACTGGATCCATCTCACTTTCCACCTCCAAATGGATGATCGACCATAAAATCTGCTAAAAATGCAAATTCTAACAATGCTATTGTCCACTTTCCAATCCATTCTGTAATAACAGATTTTGATAGCATATACTTAATTAAGTCTGTTTGAGAAATAATAAACACCAAAGTTTGTAACATATAGTGTCATAGTGTCATAACTTTGTTGCTTCAATGTCAAAACCCATCCAAGATCTCTTCTTGGAACCCTAGACAAGCCTTGAACCTAAAGAAAACCCCACCAGACCATCCTACGAAAAATCTGGTAGCATCTCACCTAAGGGTAGAGCATGCCCCAAAAATTATCTGCATGAAAATACACTTCTAATAGTATCATCTTGTCCATCCCACCTTACTACAATAATTTCCACAATTGATAGCACTTCAACATCAAACTATAATAAATATATATATATATATACACAATAGAAATGATTTAGTAAATAAACCAAAATTCGCCTTTAAACGTTCACATCTGCCCACACCAGCACTTAGTGCCATATATTTTAAATACATTTCAGATATCATTTTACAAACATACCAATGCGTAATATAGAAAGAAAGGTAAAATAACCACCACATTAACAATAATAATAATAGCAATCATTTTACTAAAAATAATAGTATTAATATAACTTGTCCTAAGGCTACCATATAATCATACCTACCCGAGGGCTATCATACTTGTTCAAAGACTATCACCTGCCAAAGGGCTATCAAATAACCACACCTGCCGAAGGGCTATCTCAACTGCCGAAGGCTACCACTTGCCAAAGGACTGTTATACTTGCCTGATGGCCATCTTTCTTACCCGTAGGCGTGATACTTGTCTGAAGGTATTGTATGATAATAATGATGATGATGATAATAATAATAATAATAAATGATAGCAATAATAAAAATTATAATAATAGTAATAATACTAATGACAATAATAATAAAAATAATAATAATAGCAATAATGAATAAATAAATAATAAAAACATCAATACTCACAATAACAACATTAATAACAATAACTATGATTACAACAATTAATAATGGCGACTACAACAATGATTAACACTATCAATGATAAATAATAATAATAATATTAAAAATACAGACAATAAAAATAATAATAATCATAATAAAAATAATGATAAAATAATAATAATTATAATAATAGATAATGGAAATAATAATAATAAAAATAATCATAACAAATAAAAATAACAAATACAACAACAATAAGAATAAAAGCAGTAACAATACTAATGATAGTAATAATAGTAGTGACAATAATAATAATAATAATGACTACTAATAATAATGATACTAATTAATAGATAAATAAATAAATAAACAATAATAAAGATAATAATAATGACAATGTTAATAATAGTAGTAACATGAAAGGCTATAGGGATAATATTAGAAAATCAAGTCATGAATAGATAAATAACATAAAATAAAATAATACTTTAAAATTCATAACATATTACGAAATATGCACACTCGTAATGGAGGTACATAAAATACCATCTAACGTGCTACATGATCCATGATTCCAGTTGTCGCTGACACCGTGCTACCAATACAGACCATGGTGGTTGCCCATATTAGCTGTCCGATCCTCTAAACTCGTAGGCAATATGGTTATGAGGCTAGTTCTTCATGGACCACACCGTATCGTCACCCTCGCACACTGTAGTCCATAAAACATAACATAATACACCACACACACGCATACACACACACATATATATATATATATATAAAAAGATACGTGATGCAACATACTATATATCAGTAGTGTCAAATAGTATTCTGCGTCTTGAGTACTACCTGATGGGGAGATTAAAGAGAGAACCTGCATCTGGTTGCCTTAGCGTCTTAACAGTACCGATGCTATCAACAGTCATCTTGACCATGGAAATGGGTTGCTGATGCTCACTATGCATTATACTTGCCTATCCTCAGGTCCATGGCAAACACAAGAAGACCTTATATACTTGTGTGCTAACAATAAATAATACAGAATTCCAGTACATATATATTAGTGATGCCAGACGGTACCCAGCATCCCAAGTACCACTCTGACAGGAGGTTAAGAAAAGAACCTGCATTCGGTTGCCTTGGCATCCCAATGGCACAGATGCTACTAACAGTCATCCTGGCCATGGAGGGGGTGGCTGATTGATGTGATTCTGCCTCGAGTCCGCACAACCGACAACCCCTGGAGTGCTGACCCGATATGGATGAAGACGTGGCCGATCACTAGGGCTCAAACTAAGAGATTTAAGGTCAAAATTGCTGCCTTTATCTAGAGGTAAATCATTCTCAAGAGGGCTTGTCCATACTCGAAGATCCAAGACATGTTTTGAGCATACAAGTGGTGGAAATCGGTACGGGCCTAGGTAGAGGTTTTGGTACATTTTTGGAGTCTGGGAAGCATGAAATGGTTCCAATGTTTCATGGATTCAATACATATGTCTAAGAGGACATGGAATCGAGTCAAAGCAGCTTCAAAGTCACCCAAAAAGGGGTTGTACGGACAGTTAGTAAATTTGGCTAGTTTTTGCTGTATTTTGTGCTGGCTTTACTGTATTGTGCTGAGTTGGCTTTCTCTTTTTCTTCCAAGCAAGGGCAACGTGTGGGGACGTCATAATAAGCTTATTTGGCATCCTAAAAAGCATATAGAAGCTGATTTGGAGCTCACAGTGGTCAAAGACTAGTAAAAATCAACTTAGTCAAAAAGCTAGTATTTTAGTTTCCTAATTTGTTTCTACTTTTTGTTTTAGGAAACTACCATTATTTTTTTGGTTTTTATTTATTTATTTTCTGGAAAAATAAGTTTAGGAAATTTCTTATTTTATTATTTTCATTGTAAATTAATTATTTCCTAATCCAAAATAAAGGAATTAATTAATTAGAAATTAGATTTAGGAAAGTAGGAAATTCGGCCACTTTAGGAAACTTCAATGTATGGCGGGTTTTCACTTAGTTTTTAGGGTTTATTGTGTGACTTTGTCAGCTTATTTAAAGGCTTATTTTTCAATAAGAATAAAGCTTGAATTTTATATAGAAAATGATTTATTAGATTGAATTCTTTTTGTTCTCTTTGAACACCTAAAACACCATTAGAGAGTGAGTGTTTTAGTTTTGACTTATCAATAGGACATCCATAATCTATTGTGGCGTCTTCATTATATACTAAGGTTTCTAATCACAGGTTGGTTAGGAGTTAAGGTGACCATTAAAACTTAAACATAATTAGATTCGTGCTAATCACAGGTCGTCCTAGGTTCGTATCACTGATTCTCACTATACATTATACCTGCTTGCTCTCAGGTCCATGACATCCCACAGGACTATCCTATAAACCTGCGCGCTAATTACATATACAGTATAGAATACTGGACTGTATGATTCACTTAAAATTAATAAAATCATATATTTTTCAAATATCAAAATCTCATAAATACTACTGGATTAATATCTCTTTCCAAATCAATATAATTCGCATTTTCATTAAACCATCATCATGAATCCATCGCTTTAAATCGCTTTAAAACCATCATCGTAAAATCCATCAATTTTACCACAACGAAACCAAATCCACAATATCTAAATGCATAATTATATTTTGAGCATAATAATTTAAAAGAACATTTTTTTTCTCAAATCATTAAAATCAATTTAAATAAAACATATCCTTAAAACCACATAAAATTCATATAAAATTAGATTCATACAAACATAATTATTATGCATCATAACATCAACAATAAATTTAACAATAATCTAAAATTATAGTTTACTTAATTTCAAAGATATAAATCCAATACCATACATATTTAATTCAACACAATTTTGGCATTATAAATTTAAATAACAATTTATTTAAACATTAAACACAAACATTTTTCATAAATTGCAATAACACAATATTATATATATATACACATACATATATATACTCAAGTATGTGTGTACAGGCATATATAAATATATTCAATATATATTTATATATTCACCCACACTTGTTCATATACACATATATAATCTTTCACAATTAAATAACAATTACATAGATATATATATATATATACATATTCATATATCCATAAAATATATATATTTATATATATACATATATCAATTTAGCACATATCAATAGTACACACCTACACTTATACACACCCATATTTATATACGAAGCATATATACATATTCACAAACATGCAAATACAAATATGTACATAAATATATATATATATACACAATTTAACTTTATTTTTCAATTTTTCACATTTACTAGAATAAATTATTCAAAAATGGCATCTTTTTAAATTCTCCATCAAAATTTACCAATGGAAAGCTAAAGAGGTAAGAAACTCGTTACTAACCTCCATTGGCCTCAATTTCACCGATGGTGGCTGGAAAATGGCTAGGAAGTTTTGGCAAAACTCTCCCTCCATGCATCTCACAACCTGTTTAGAAATTGGACAAATGAAGACCATTTTTAAGATCATGGGGTTCAAAATAGGGGGAGGAAGTATGAATTCGGATTGGGTATGTCGAAAAATGGCAAAATAGCCGGAGAAGAGGGACTCACCACCGCGTGCTTTGCCAACTGCCAAACTTGGCAACCTAGCTTGCCAGCGACTATGCTTCGCCGATTGCCGGTGCATGTGGAATGGAGGAGGCTGAAAATGTCAAACCAACAGGGACCCAAGAGGAAGGAAAAGAGAGAGAGAGACCATTTTTAAGATCATGGGGTCCAAAATAGGGGGAGGAAGTATGAATTTAGATTGGGTATGTCGAAAAATGGTGAAATAGTCGAAGAAGAGGGACTCACCACTGCCTGCTTCACCAACTGCCAAACTTGGCAGCCTAGCTTACCAACGACTAGGCTTCGCCAATGGCCTGTGCATGTGGAATGGAGGAGGCCGAAAATGTCAAACCGGTAGGGACCCGAGAGGAAGGAAAAGAGAGAGAGAGAGAGAGAGAGAGAGAGAGGAAGAAGAAGAAAAAACGGAGGTGTGTGTGGGTGTTTGTTCGACGTGGGGAGGAGAAAAAAAAGAGAA
Organism: Ziziphus jujuba; assembly: GCF_031755915.1. NCBI lineage: Eukaryota > Viridiplantae > Streptophyta > Magnoliopsida > Rosales > Rhamnaceae > Ziziphus > Ziziphus jujuba. The sequence goes on along the minus strand of NC_083381.1, from coordinate 3,325,068 downwards.
AAGAAAAGAAAAAGAAAAAAAGAAAAAAGAATAAATAAATAAATAAAATAAAATAATATTAAAATAATTAAATAATAATAATCATATAATATAATAATAATACAATATTTTATTAAGGATGACACATGGCACTTTATAAAATGTGACACGTGGTGGATCCCAATTAGTAACATAAAAACTCCTTTGAGTATTCTACTGCCGGGTAAAATCAATCCTAGAAAAAATGAATGTAATTTGACAGACTCATAATTATTCAAATGTGAGTCCAAATTAATTGTGTAACCAGTCTACAGACTCATATCAATGAGCACTTTCATAACTTCGGACTCGTTGACCAGTCCATATTGCATCTTAATTTGACCATAACTTTCCATTCTTAGCATCGATTTTGGTATACTACCAGTCTTTGAACTCATATCGATGAGTACTTTACCATGGTACCTTGATCAATACAAAATTCCGTCCATAGTAAAAAATCAACCGTGGGACCTATTTGGTCAACCCTGATCAACCTTGGTTAACTTGGTCAAAATTCAAACTTGGGGCATTTTCTCAGATTAGGATATTACATGTAAAATACAAAGCCAATCATAACTTCTTTATAGGAGAGTACTTTAGCTCATCATGCATGAAAATTCTTTAGACCAAATGGCATAACGATCCATTCAAATGTGCTATCGTACTTGGGCATCTAAAGGCTATCTTTGGCACATTTTCTTCAGTGATGAAAATCTGATTATATCCAGAATGTCCGTCTATAAAGGAAAAAATTACATGCTTTGCTACTCCATCCATAAGTAAATCAACCAAGGGCATCGGATACTCATCCTTGGATATAGCCAAATTCAAATTTTGGAAATCAATACATATTCTATTTCTTTTTCACTACCAGAACTACATTAGATAACTACTTTAAATATCGAGCTATCTTAATGAAGCTAGCCTTAATCAACCTCTCGATGAAGTTGGCCCTAATAAGCCTCTCGATCTCTTCATTCACCTTAAGTGTGATCTCTAATGACATCTTCTTTGAAGGTTGTTTATGTAGTTGGAAACCCTTCCTTGATTGGCAAAATGTGTGCTAGAAATTTCCCATCCAGGCCAAGCATCTCATCGTAGTCCCATACAAAACATTCTTTGAACTCCTTCAAAAGTTCTATAATTTCATCTCGTAAATCAGATTCCAATAAACCATTTACAAATGTTGGTCGGGATCCACATCAGTTTCCAAGTTCACTTCTATTAGCCGATCATAATCCATCTTAACTGATGCCAATTGAATCTCATCGAAGATGGACTCATCAACCTTAAAATCATCCTTCATAATATATTCGGCCAAGTTAATGGCCAAATTATTTTCCAACTTCTTTTATACCATGTATGCATTAATTTCCTGATGGTAGTTTGAACTGCCACAATCTTTTCTTCCTCATTTTGATGTATATTCTTCGAGAACCATTTATACTTAACTCTAATATCTAGGTTAGTATTAGCCGAGGCAAATCATCCACCACCTCTTTCTCCATTTATGCAACCTTTTGATATCTTTCCAAGCCATAACCCTCTACAGGCTGGCCTTGTTTATCATTGCTGAAAATTTGGGTGAAGCCAACTTAATCGTCATAATACTAAGCTTCAAGTGCATTGGCACTAACTAAGAAAGGTGTACTATCGGCTTGAACCATTTCAACATCCTTGCCATTCGAGAACCACAGAGCCTAAGGTAGGGATGACCGTATACATAAATTTACATAGATCCAATCATAACCAAGTAAAGAACTGTAGCTAGATTTGAACTTCACAACAAAAAATGCAGTCATGATAGATTTTCCTCCCACAGTAATCTGTATTGGAAGAACACCTTTTGCCTTTGTGACCCCTCCTTGAAAGTTACAAATTGTTAACTCAATTGGGATAAGATCATGCTTGCTTTTAGACAACTTGGCAAGCATGGAAGCAGACAAAATGTTCACCTTGGCTCCATTATCCACCAAAAATTTTGTTCATAGGCATCCCATCAAAACAAGCATTAATATAGGATGGTTTTAAATATTGTGCCATTCTCTTAGCTGGCTTTCTCAAAACCATCTCTTGATGCCGGGAACAAGCTAATTCCTTCTTTAATGGCTCAGTATCCTTTATAATCTTTGCCTTGACTTCTCCATCTTCAATGACATCTCCTTCATCACACTTACTTGGTTAGGGTGAGTTTCAAATGATAATAGTAAGACAATGACCACATTACAAATTACTTCACCCATGGTTCCAAATTTGATTGTCAATTTCTTATTAGTTGAAGAGTCAACTATGTCTTCTTTTATAAGGTCATTATCTAAATTCTTTATGCATGGGATACCTTCAGTGCTTTGTTTCCTAACTCATACCATAGATTGCTTCTTCATTTTAGAAACGCCAGCTCCTGATGAGACGACAACTTTTTTAGCCATGACTTTGGCCATCTTCTTTAGATTCTCTGGTCTACCCTCTGTATCATAAATATATGACTCTAATTCCTTTAGTATTGTCTTTCTAATGTATAGGTCAGGTTAAAATTTTCATAGGCCTTTTTTTGGCATCCTTCTCATGAGTTTTGCCTTCTTCTGCCAGTCTCCTTGTTATAAGACTTATATCCCACATAATACCAACGACCTATTTTTGTAATTGGTGGTTGAATTGTCTTTGGCTTCTTAATTCTCTGAGAAACTAGTGTTGTCCAATTATCCCTAAAAATTGTGACTTGGAGCTTGGAGCCAAATTACCTTCCCTAGTGTTGACGGTTGAGCTTTCAATACCTATCTTACACTTTTGGTCCTTGATACTGGAACATGACTAGGGATTATAGGGTTTGTAGTTCTCTAATGGTGACTTTAACAGGTTTAGCTCACATAGCTCTATAGGTTGCTTATTCTCATCTTCAACCTCATGGTTATAATGGGTACAAAGTATGTTAGCGGATGATTAGGCCTTTTTGGCTGAATACTCGCTTCTAGGTTTTTTCTTTATTTTCCAGACTTTGCTAGATGAAGGTTATCCTAGATCGACCTTGACTCTAGGTTTGGTCAAGTATAAAATTTTGTTGAAACCATATCCAATTCAGCCGATGGAAAATGATTGCTATCAACCTCCATTACATCATTCCTTTTTTTCCAAGAACATTAAAGTGCCCATGTTTAATTAATGCTTGGATTGTATTTTGGAACATCACACAGTGAACAATTTAATGTGTCCATATACCATGCCACTTGCAGTATGGTTTCTTTTTTATCTCTTCAGCTGTTGGCAAAACATGGTCGTTAGGTAATTTAAGCACATTGTATCACCATGTCGGCTAACAGACGGTGATCAGCCTTGGAGATATCAAAACCGTAAACCTTCTTTGGCTTGAGCCAATTACTTTTTGTGTCCATGACCAATTGAGGAATCCTTTGATTCCTTGTTGGTCTAGCTAAAGTTTTACATATATATGGCCTAGTTGCTACTACTTCAGCTATGTTTATCATGTTGGGCAGCATCCTTGAATCTTTAATCCTCATCCTCGACTGAATAAATCTCAGTATTGGGGTCTCTATAATATGATTCCCGAGATGATTTCTTCTTTTGATACTCTTCCTTCAGAATGCTTTCATACTAGTACTTGAGAGACTAACTCGAACAAACAACGGAACTTCGTCTCTTCAAACTTCTTTTGAAGCTTGTAACATAATTTGCCTTAAGCAAGCTTGACAAACTCTCTTTCCAGTATGTCCAGATGACATCTGATCCTTGCCCTCATGAATTGAGCAATGAAGTTCTCCATCGATTCTCCTTCCATATGACACAAACGTAATAAGTTAGTCATGAAAAAATCTGAGACAATCATGTAAAGTTGCTCATGGAATTTTAGCTTTAACTCCTATCAAGTATGAATCAAATTTGGATGCAGATTGATATACCAAGAGAAAGTAGAACCTATCAAAGAATTTGTAAACAAATGGAGCTTCAAAAATTCATTGGCTGTAACTTCTCCATACTAGATAATAAAGCAGCCTATATGCTCCACAGTAGACCGATTCTCTTCACCTGAAAATAAGGTGAATTCAAGAAACCTAAATCCCTTTTTAAATTTTATTCTATTAATGGCCTCGGGATAGGGATAGGACCTTCTGTAAGATGGTCAACTGATTTTTCTGAATGTAAGTCCAATCATCTCCTGTATGATGGTCTCAATAACTTCCTTATCCATGCTAATACGAACATAGGACGACCTGCTCCAAAACCCGTATTATATTAGCCCGGATCTCAATTAAGTTCAAGTTCTAATGGAATGGACGTCAACCCCTAACCAACCTGTGGTTAGAAACCTTGGTATAATGTAGATGCCACAATAGGGAATGGAAAACCTATTGATAAGTCAAGCTAAAACAACCAATTCTCTAATGGTGTTTTAGGTGTTCTTAAAGAACAAAGAGATAATTAATCTCACAAGTATTTTCTTAATCAAATCAAAGTTGTATTCTTATTAATAACTAAGCCGTTAAATAGGCTTTTAAAAGACAACTTAAAAACCCTAGAACATAAAGAAAACCGGCCACCACACATAAGGAAACCTAGTTGGCCAAAACTATACTTCTTTTCCTAATCTAAGTTTGATTAATTAATTCCTTTATATTAAATTAGGAATTAATTAATTTACAATGGAAAGAATAAACTAAAAACCTTCCTAAAGTTATTTGTCCAGAAAATAAATCAATAAAAGCCAAAAAGTATTGGTAGTTTCCTAAAACAAAAAGTAAAAACAAATTAGGAAACTAAAAATGCTAGCCTTTTGATCAAGTTGACTTTGATCAATCTTTGACCTCTTTGAGCTTCAAATCAGCTTCTAGATGCTTTTTAGGATGCCAAATAAGCTGAATATGAAATACCACACGTTGCCCATGCTTGGAAAAATAAGAAAAGGCTAATACAGTAAAATACAGTAAAGCCAGCAAGCAATACAGCAAATTCAGCCAAATTGTTGATGCTGTCCGTACAAGCCCTTTTTGATTGCATTTAAGGCTGCTTTAACTTGATTCCATGACCTGTTAGGCATATGTATTGAACCATAAAGCATTGGAACCATTTTATGCTTCCTGGACTCCAAAAATGTACCAAAACCGTCACCCGGGTCTGTACCTGTCTCCAGCGCTTGTATCAGCAAAACAGGTCTTGGTTCTTTGGTCATGATCATTCCTTCTTGATTATGATTTATCCTTTGAATACGCACAGCAAGGTTATCCTTGAACTTCTTGCTTGTGCTCTAGTGATTGGTCCTACCTTCATCCATAACGGATTAGCACCCCAGCGGGTTATCAGTTAAGCGGGCTCGGGTGGAATCACATCATTCCCCTCCTCTTGAAAAGGATTTGTCCTCAAATCAAGATCATCACCTGCAGAAAAAGGAGTTAAATCAGCAATATTAAATGCAGCACTAACACTATACTCACCTATTAAATTAAGTTTGTAGGTATTCTCGTGAATCCGCTCCAAAACTTGAAAAAGTCCATCCATAGGCGGCATGAGCTTTGACTTTCTTTGTTTAGGAAATCTTTCCTTTGGTAAGTGCAACCAAACCAATTCTCCTGGGTCAAACAATATTACAACAAAATCTAGAAATACATGCTCATTATGGTAAAAATTACACTTTTTAAAGTTAGCAAACAATATTTCCCAATTTTCAAATTGCTAAGTAAAGCTCTCAACAATGCAGATAAAGTTCTATGCAATAAAGACATCTTTAAATAAGTATCTTTAAAATTCATGGTCAGCAATGGTTTCTTATTCATAATTACTTTATTAACATCATCAAAGCCAAGATAAAAATTTATATTTTTCCTTTCTTGTCTTCTTTTTCCTTTCTCACTCACGGCCATCTCACCTTCTTCACTCTCGGCTTTTGCACCAAATTTCTCAGTCTTGGATTTATTAAAATTTTTCCACACAACTTGACTATTAGAAGACTTACCTTGGACAGCAAGCTCACCTTTTCCCTCTTGATTGGATGGTAGTCCACTTGGAATTTCATTTGGGAAGAGATCTCCAAATTCTTTCAAAAGAGAAATCATTGAACTTGAAAATTCATGTTCTTCAATGTTAGCTTGATCATTAAAATAATTTTCTTTATAAATAATGACCAACAAAGGTTTCTTACACTCAATAACCTTATTAATATCCCCTAAACTCAAATAAAAGTTGCTACTTTTCCTTTCTTTTCTTTCTTTTTCTTTTTCCCCCTTGGATTGGCGCAAACCTTCGGATTTCCCTTCCTTCTCCAAGCTTTCGGGTTTGCCACTTTCTTTCCCCTCTCTTTCAGTTTTTCCTTGATCTTTCCACTCAATATGAGTCTTAGAAACCTTACCTTGATCAGCAACCTCATTCTTACCTTCTTGAAAGGATGGTGAAGCCGTTGGTGCCATACTTGGTTTTTCCTTGAGCTTTTTGGCTTCACTCCTTTGTTGCATTTGTAATTGGTCGTAAACCTCTTTAGGAGATAATGGTTCCAGCATGACCTTCTTCCCTTTAAACCTGAAAACAATACTATTTTCTCGACCAAAATGAGTAGCATCTTTATCAAATTGCCATGGTCTACCTAATAGTATATGTCCAGCAATTATGGGTACAATATCACATAAAACTACATCCTCATATCTACCTATATTAAATTTTACTTTGGCTTGTTTATTCACTTTTATTTCACCACTATCATTAAGCCATTGTAATCTATAAGGTTCTAGATGTTTAATAGTTATTAAGCCTAATTTATCAACTACAATGTTACTAATTACATTTGTACAACTTCCACTATCAATAATCATACTACAAATCTTACCTTGAATTTCACATCGGGTGTGGAAGATGTTCTCTCTTTGAATTTCATCCTCATCTTTGTATGCAGCAAGTACTCTCCTAGAAAGCAAGTTCAATTCAGCATTGGATGCTTGCAAGGTTTCGGGTTCATCCTCCAAGTCCTCCTCCTCTTCCTTGGCTTCATCCTTACTTTTTTCACTTTTCGATTCTAGCTCGTCATTGCCCTTTAACACCACGATTCTTCTATTCGGGCATTGGCTAGCAATGTGTCCTCCTCCCTGGCACTTAAAACACACAACATCATGAGTTCTAGAAGGTTTAGGAACTAATTTTACCTCATTCTTTGGTGCTTGGACAGATTCGGCTCTAGTCTCCTTCCTTGGCCAGTTTGAACTTTCTTCTTTGACTTTCGGCTTTAGCTTGCTTTCATAGATGGGATTGTTCCTCCAGCCACTTGAATTGGACCTTCCACGGTTGGAAACACCTCCAAACCATGATCTTACACCCCTCCTCTTGAATTGATGCTCTAATTTAATAGCCACATGCAACATCTCCTCAAATTCCACATATTGTTGCAATTCTAGTTGATTGGCTATTTCACGATTCAAACCACCAAGAAACCTTGCCATGGTTGCTTCCCTATCTTCATTTAAGTTCAATCTCATCATAAGCATCTCCATCTCCTTGTAATAATCCTCCACGGATCCATATCCTTGAGATAAAGATTGAAGTCTTTGATGCAGCAACCTATGATAGTGTGATGGTACGAATCGCTTGCGCATGGCTCCTTTCATTTGTCGCCATGTAGTAATCAAGTCATCACCAACTCTCCTTTGGGTGTTTTGCTCATTGGTCCACCATTGGAGTACATAATGGCCAAACTCCATTGCTGCCCATTTCACCTTCTTAGCCTCTGAATAATTATGGCGGTCAAATATCATCTCCATCTTTTCTTCCCACTCCAAATATGCCTCGGGATCACTTTTTCCCATGAATGGTGGGATGTTGATCTTGATATTGCTAAGATTGTCATCTGATTCTTCCCTCCTATATCTTCCACGGCAGCTCTATCTTGGACAGCAAAAGTTTCGTCCATACCTTCCTCAAAGTCTCCACCGAATGGCTCCTCATCAAATTCCTCTCTCGGTCTCTCGCGAACTCCTCATCCTCGGCCTCGTCCTTCATGGAATTCTTGCCTATTTCTTGTATTCGGCATTCCTTGTGAGGCTTCTAGTCTTCCCGCTCTTTGATTCACATGCTCAACTTGAGCACTAACCTGCTGTATTGACTCCAAAATAGCTCTCATGTCCATTTGGTCTCCACTCCCGGTGGCTCGGGCATCGCCATGGAATGCTACGGACTCCTCCTCATTGATCCTCAAGGGTGGATCTCCTCTTCTCATTCTTGATTCTGTCATGTTATTATAATAATGCAATAAAAATAAAATAGGACCTTACCAATTTCACTCCCTTACGTGTTTCACTCAAATAAGGACTCGACACTCGTGTTTGCACACTTGTTTCAACTTTTACCCTCTTTTAAGCTCAAACACTCTTGCCTTTTTCCACTCAATGAATTATCTCAAAGTTCTAATTAAAACACCCACAAAACAGAAATTAGATCACTAGTATGTTTTAATTAAACTTATCAACAAAACAGTAAGCAAAAATGAACAAATACAGAACGGAATGAAAATACCTATTTTCGGTTTTTCTGTACAAGAAAACACAAACTATTGGGAAAACGTTGGAATTTATGAAAAATGCACCAGATGGTAGTAGATTATGAGTTCAAGAATTAAATTTAGGAAAAAGAATTTCAAACTCAAACAAGAATCAAATTGAACAAAAATATAGAATAGTGTTGGTTGTTGTTCTTGTAATTCAAGTTTTGTATCAAATCCTTTAACTAATTTTAATCCAAATAATTTAAGCACCCAAAATCCAAATATCCAGCAGCAAAGATAATTCCCCAGCAACTCAAATATTGAATAAATAATAAAAAAAACCAGCAGCTCTAACAAATTTCCAGCAAACAAATCAAACTCCACCAAACCGAAATATTTTTCTTTTTTTTATTTTTTTTATTCGGCTTTACCTCTTATTTTTTTTGTTTTTCACTCACAGAACATAAACAACTGCAGTAGCAAGAATAATTACCAAAATTGCAATTCCAACTCCAAAACAAACACCAAACCCATGACCTCCAAATAAACACAAATGTGCAGTTTTTTTTTATTTTTTATTAAATGTTGCCATAAACTCCTTTTTTTTTTTTTTTTGAATATATGAATGCAAATATTTAAGACTAAAACAGAAAATAAATATCAACAAAAACCAAAATCAACAAGAACAATGATGAAAAACAACCAACAAACTAGGAAACAAAAATACGGTAAAACTAGGAAATCCTAATTCAAGTAGGAATGAATTTTTTTTTCTTTTTTTTTTAAAGATGCAGAACGTGTATGGGATGGATGAAACCGTAACCTAATGCTAAATTTGTAGAATAACACAAGAACAAATAAAGTAAATAAAGATAGATCAAACCTGAACAAAATTTAGCTCTGATACCAAATGATACGAACCTAGGATGACTTGCTCCTAAACCCGTATTATATTAGCCCGGATCTCAAGTAAGTTCAAGTTCTAATGGAATGGACCTCAAACCCTGACCAACCTATGGTTACAAACCTTGGTATAATGTAGACGCCACAATAGGGAATGGAAAACCTATTGATAAGTCAAGCTAAAACAACCAATTCTCTAATGGTGTTTTAGGTGTTCTTAAAGAACAAAGAGATAATTAATCTCACAAGTATTTTCTTAATCAAAACAAATTTGTATTCTTATTGATAACTAAGCCTTTAAATAGGCTTTTAAAAGACAACTTAAAAATCCTAGAACATAAAGAAAACCGGCCACCACACATAAAGAAACCTAGTTGGCCGAAACTATACTTCTTTTTCTAATCTAAGTTTGATTAATTAATTCCTTTATATTAAATTAGAAATTAATTAATTTACAATGGAAAGAATAAAATAAAAACCTTCCTAAAGTTATTTGTCCAGAAAATAAATCAATAAAAGCCAAAAAGTATTGGTAGTTTCCTAAAACAAAAAGTAAAAACAAATTAGGAAACTAAAAATGCTAGCCTTTTGATCAAGTTGACTTTGATCAATCTTTGACCTCTTTGAGCTTTAAATTAGCTTCTAGATGCTTTTTAGGATGCCAAATAAGCTGAATATGAAATCCCACACGTTGCCCATGCTTGGAAAAATAAGAAAAGGCTAACATAGTAAAATACAGTAAAGCCAGCAAATAATACAGCAAATTCGGCCAAATTGTTGATGCTGTCAGTACAAGCCCTTTTTGATTGCATTTGAGGCTGATTTAATTTGAGTCCATGACCTCTTAGGCATATGTATTGAACCCATAAAGCATTGGAACCATTTCATGCTTCCCGGGCTCCAAAAATGTACCAAAACCGTCACCCGGGTCCGTACCAGTCTCCAGCGCTTGTATCAGCAAAACAGGTCTTGGTTCTTTGGTCATGATCATTCCTTATTGATTATGATTTATCCTTTGAATACGCACAGCAAGGTTATCCTTGAACTTCTTGCTTGTGCTCTAGTGATTGGTGCCACCTTCATCCATAACGGATTAGCACCTCAGCGGGTTATCAGTTAAGCGGGCTCGGGCGGAATCACATCACATGCCCTAGGTGTTATTCATCCAGTTTTGAACATTATGTCCATGTCTCCATATTGGGCCATGGTAGTCGGCCTAATAGTGATGGTCTTCATTCTGGCCAGAAGAAAAATTTTGGCTATATTATTTAGCATGCCCCTCATTGTGACCTTGATTTCGGACAGGTGGGAAAACTTGGGGCTGAAAGTTTGTCCTTCCTCCATGAACATTATTTACAGCTTGAAAGGTTTGCATCCAACAAGGTGCAGCTTGAATGGCCTGCACTATATGAAGTACAACCTAAAGAGCTTGTATAATCTACTATTCTCGACCATTTTTGACATTTTGGCCTTGCTACTTAGTTGGTCCTCCACCATGAATTGGGTTTTGAGTTGGGGGAATATAAGGTTGGACTTGTTGTTCTGGTGCAACCATCCTTTTCTCATTTTTGTTCATTCTAGCTGGAATAGTTGGTGCATCAATCCTTGCCTTGTTGCCTTTCGGTACAGTAAAAAAAGCTTACACTTGTTCTTCCTAGCCATTAAATGGCCTTGCTCCACTTAATGAAGCCTTGATAACCTACAATTGTTGATGCATCAAATCCATAATGCCTTCCATCATCCATTGTTGGGTCTATAAGAATGCTTTCATCTTCCTTTGACTCTCTTTCAAATCCCAGGATAGTTCATGGATCAACTTCTAGGTGGACATCTTTATTGAGTCCTAAGTGTTGCTAGTTCCTTCTTCCTTATTGATGTTATGGATGTTAGACTCCTGAGACATTGATCGAGTTTGTACCATTGTCCTCAGTTGAAATCTTGTTTATCCCACTGGGCATGCCAAAAAGTTATGTTGGAATACTCAGCAATCTGTTGTCTCTTAAATACATGGGCATGCCACTTCAAACTTGCAATATTTCAAAGAAAGAAAAAAAAAATATGCGCTAAGGCATATGACTTCAAACCTGGAATGGTTTAAAGAAAAGAAAAGAAATATATATATATATATATATATATATGTTCCAATTGAAGCAAACTATTCAAGCAATTGTATTGATTATCGGAGAACGAAATTCAATTGCCTTAATGATTAAAAATAAAATTTCAACTAAGAACAATAAACTAATGACAGTAAATTCTAAAAAAAGAATAAACTAAATAGTCTAGAGTTTTGTAGTTGTATGTCTGTTTTCAATGAGTAAATGAAGCTTCAATATATAGGCAAGAAGCTTCTCAATATACTTATTGTATTTCCGATGTAAGACTTTTCACTTTGCATTTATACTTATGACTATTCAAAATTTTTTACATTTAAACCATGTGGGACAATCCATTCTTCTTCAATACTTGACTATTTTTGACCAATAATTAAAATAATAGTTGGATAATCAAATATTAAATTAATAAAAAAATTCAAATTAAATAATGATCCGAACAAAGGTATTTCAAAATATCTCTTTTTTTTTATTTAATTACTAAAAATGAAAAGAAACAATTAGAAACTCATAGATTAGAATGAGGATATGGTCCAATGGGCTATAAACCAAACCCAAACATTGATTTAAGAGTCATTTGTTTTTTCTTTTCAAAGGAATAGTACAACATATAAGAATTGTAAGAAAGTTCTTGCTTGATATCTTGTAGCCCTGTGGTCAAGCAACTTGAAGAAGCTAAATACCTTTGTTCTTGGTTTTAACATGTAGAACTCTTGAGGTTACATGGAAAATTTGACCGAATGAATATATGTTTCATTTCCTAAAAATGTGTTTGATATATATTGTTTGAAGTAAGAGACAAAAACCCTTCTAAGGATTTGGTATTTGCTGACTATCTGCCAGACTAAAAGCATTCTTTTTATTTTTTTTTTATTTTTACATTTTTCGTCTTTATCTTTCACGGTGTCTAATAGGGAGAGCATCATTTTTTTTTATCATCAAGTTGAAAAAAACTTCATTGTAGTGGGTTCCCCATGCTGGGAAGAATATAGTCTTTCTCTCCATCAAGTTTATTTGGGTTATTCTGTAAGTTCCATTGAAGAGAGAGAGAATGGAATTTGGTGTTATTGATATAATTAAATAATGACATTACAAAATTATCACAATGCACTGCCACGTGGATGTGTGGGACCCACATTTTGTCTAAAGATGGTGCATCTCAAAGGTTCGAGTGCAGAGGAGTGGTGGGTCAGTGTATTGTATAAATGGTTAAAGTTAAATTTTCATAATGGATCATGCCCAACCTTCTAGTCCCGTGGTCAAATGGGTGAGTTGTGTCCACCGTGTAAAAGGTCCCAGAAGAGGCAGGTATAAAACAACAACCAGAATGGAAAAAAACTGCATTACTTTAAAGTACCTCCCTTGCTGCTTTTTTCCCTAAAATTATATTATTCACTTTCAACATGGATTTTCAACATAACAAGAAATTTAATTTCTAAACAATTACACATATTTAACCTCAAATGGAACAGATTAAGAAACACATAAACACTCCAAGATTTTCTCATTGCCAAAATGAAAAGTTGGAACTACAATTCCTGCTGCAAATCCCAACCTAACACATACTCAAATAAAACCACTTATCAATAAAGTTCTCATCACCAATAACTTTTTAAGTTCGGCTTCAAAAGTATCTATTATTAAGTGAGAAAGGAGAATATATCCAAGGTGATAATGCGTGAGAATGGAAAGAACCAGTTAGAACAGTGGTTGGTGAAAAAGAAAAATATTTTTGACCTGAGAAATCTTAGCGCATTGGGAAAGTAACTTAGGAAAGTTTTGATGTTTTTTGCACCAAAAAAAAAAAAAAAAGGAAAAAAGAAAAGAAAAATAAAGGAATAATTTCAACTTGAATCAGTGGTACTTTTCATGTATGTTGAACCTTCATTGTAATTTTATTGTTTTGAACTCACGGTAAAGTGAAAATCATATCATGCAAAGATTAATGGTTTCAATGTGCATGTCTATCCCCTTACATATAATGCAATAAGTTAATTATGAATAGATCGTAACATAAATATAAAAAACTTTTTGATGTTTTCAATCTTGAAGAATATTGATTAAATTCAATATATTTTAGTTTGAAATTTTGTGGATTTTTTATTTTTTATTTTCTTCCAATTACTATAATAAATTGATATTGAAGACTGATAATTCTATCTCTGCTGAATATAAATATGTTTGATTTGGAAGATTCAAATTTAAAAATACAGAAAAATGGTTGATATGGTTGATCTTTTAATAAATTGGAAAACTTGCAAGCCGAGGTTTGCCAATAATCTTGTAGCCTGGTTGTCAAGTGACCTTAAAAGAAGGGTCTCCTTGGTCCTAGGTTCAATTATGGGGCATAGAAGTATAAGAGCTTGTCTTAGGGAAATGAAAGAGAAATGAACAATTGCGGAATATGAGGGATACAATATATGGAGAAGATGAGTAATTAAAAAATATAAACATAGGGAATTTAGATTTGGCAACACTACGTACCCTTGTGGTCAAGTTAGATGTAAAGGTGCTTTAATCCCAGGTTCAAGAGTTGGCACCATATATTTATTTATTTATTTATTTACAACTTAAGCCTGCCATTTCCCATCAATGAGGTATTTCAAAGTACCTCTGTTTTTGGTTCAACCTAAAAATAGCCTGTACATTTCAACAATGATACCCGTGGGAAGGGTTGATAAGAAGATAAGTTATTAGAAAAGTAAAAATTGCAAGCTTCAGATTGCCAAAATCGTGTAGCCTGGTGGTCAGTTTGCCTGTGAGGGTCTTCTTGATCTCAGGTTCAAGTGTTGGCACATAATATATATTTATATATATACACGCATACGTTTGTTCTTCCTATGATGAGGTATTTTAAAATACCTCTGTTTTTGGTTTTACCACAAAAAAAATAAAATTTGTTAGTGTATTAACGATGAGGATGGAGCAATTGGGTATAAAAAATAAAGTTTTAAAGGTGTAGTTTGCCTTTTGCAGCCTTGTGGTCGATTAACCTAAAAAGGGTATTCTTGGTCTTAGGTTCAAGTCTGGGCATGCAATACCAAAACATGAGCCTAATTATTAAAAGACTAGGCATTTCAAAATACCTTTGTTTTTTCATTCAGTTATAAAAATAGGTCAAAGAGAGACAGACTTTTCTTTTTTTTTAAGGAAAATTTCCATTGGAAAAATGTCCAATGAAAATAAATAAATTTGCAAATAAAAAAAAAAAAATAGCAACATAAGATTTGCCTATCCTCTTTGGCCTTGTGGTTAAGTGACCCAAAGAGGGTCTTCTTGATTCTGAGTTGAAGTGTATGGGCATGCTAGTAGAATTTCCCTGAAGGTCCCATTCATAACTCCTTTCAAATTACGTGAGGTGTTTCAAAATACCTCTGTTTTTGCTTCCATTACCAAAAATCAAAGAAAAAACAATTGGAAACTCATGGATAAAGAATGCGGTTGTAGTTCAGTGGGCCACAAGCCAAAAACCCAAAGGATTGATCTAAAGTAATTTATTCTTTTCAAACGGGTGCTATAAAATATAAGAACAAAACAGCGCTCCCCTGATAACTTGTAGCGTTGACTTGCAGAAGCTCTCTTTGATTCTGGGTTCAAGTTTGGGCAGTGAATAAAAAAAACACACCTGCAGAAAAAAAAAGAAAAAAAAAAAAAAAAAAAAGGAGATATTTCACAATACCCCAGTTTTTGGTCCTCAGAAACCCAAAAGTATGTTCCATGTGCTTGGCACAACTTCAGTTTTTGGTCATAACAAACCCAAAGATATGTATTGTGTGCTTGGCATAACTCCATAAGGCTAGAAAACTTGTAGCAATTTCTCTTTTTTACTACAATGATTTTAACATGCAGAATTCTTGAGGTCACATGGACGATTTGGCCGGCCAGATGATCATGTTTAATTTACTAAAGATATGTTTGATATACATAACGTTTCCTATCAACTTAAGTTTTTGGGTAGATGGTCAAGTAATGTAATTAACAAGTTGAAGAAGGTTGAAGAAGATTAAAACGAAGGTCTATATGTTTTATTTTTAACTATATCCAGCATAATGTTTGATATACATAACGTTTCCTATCAACTTAAGTTTTGGGTAGATGGTCAAGTAATGTAATTAACAAGTTGAAGAAGGTTGAAGAAGATTAAAATGAAGGTCTATATGTTTTATTTTTAACTATATCCAGCATATCCCTAAACCCTTTACCGACAAGCATTCAATGGTGTCTCTGAGACTCACATCCAAAGGAATGAAGTTAAAACACAAACCTTTTTGCTTTTTCATTGGATACTTTGACTGGCAAAGGGGGTTTGTCATTTTCCCATTTGAAAGAAATGGCAAGAAACATATCAGCAAATTTCTTCACATATATATATATATATATATATTCACATAGAAATAAAGCACTGAAATCTATACTTTTCAAATAGCATGTTTTTCTCAAATACTTGAAAATTAATGAAAACTTACTTCTAAGGAAGGCCCAAATCAAGTTAAAGTTTTTCTTTGAAGTCCCAGCATTAAAGGTACTTCAAATGCTAGAATATGTGCATATGCAACATCTTTAACATCAACAAACCTATAACCATGTTGGCTAAGGTTTGTGATCCTGCAGCCAAAATTACAAAACAAGCTCAACAGTTTGAATCACAAAGTATTTTGCGGTGGAAACAAGAAAATTTAATTTCTTTTTAGTTGTTCAGGAAAATTTAACTTAAAAGTTATACTTTCTAGTTTAAGCAAAACTGTTCCTGCATATTTGATCTACTAATTAGATAAGTGAGATTTTTACTCATTTATTTGAACTTTAATTGATTGGTTAATGATTTAAAAGCTCAAGCTTTATTTTATTTTTAATGCTTTTGTTGAAAATTTTGAAAGAAAGCTTTAGATTGGAGTTAATGCCATGTTACTGAGGAAAAGACCAAGTTCGGAGCAATTATGGCAAACATGGAAATGCTCTACAATAAAATGGAGTGTACCACTTGCTTCATGCCATGTTCCATGCTAAAATGGAGTAAACCCAAGGTCTACCCCAAGGTTCAAGCCATTTTCCCATGCCACGCCTTGCTACACACCCAATATGGAGTAAATCTCACTCCATGCCTTGCTTCACACCAAAATGGAGTGAATCCTAGTCCATGCCATGCTCCATGCTATGCTCCACTCTGAAAGGCTCTAACTCGCTCCAAGCCAAGCTTCACACCAGCCAACAATTTTACACACATGAAGAAAGGGCTTTTTCACAGTGAGGATGACATCAAGCTATGCCAAGTTGGAGTGTACCCCTTAAGCTTCATGCCATATAGATTTTTTTTATTTTTTTAGTTTTTTTTTTATTTTTTATTTTATTTTTTTTGTGAGCATAAAAAATTAATGATGAGGTGTAAAATGGAGAGGGGCTTTTGATCAAAATAGAGGGTGGATCTTTCATGTTTGGCTAGGGTTTAAGAAAGGGGGCTAACTTTTGAACGAGAGGAAGAAAGGAGGCACAAACACAAAGGAAAAATTAGAAATGGAAGAAGAATAAGAACTAAAGAGAGAAAGCTTGGGTTGAAGGAGATTGAAGCTTTTCAAGACATTGAAGCATTAAGATATTTCAACTAATTACTTTTTTTTTTTTTTCTCTTCCGTCTCTTATTCTCTAATTTGTATTGGATTCATTGAATTATTTATTGAAGATTATGTCTTCCTTTATGGATTTTTCTTTGATTTTTGTTATATTTATTACTATGAACATGTGTAACTAAATTTATATATAGGATTTTGATGGAACCTCTACTTGGATAATATTTAATTAATGGATTGATTTTTATTTTGGTTTAATCTAATTTTCTTGTGTGAATCTTATATTTATTGTTAAATATACTCTTGTATTTGGGAATTGGTTAAATTTATTATTTTAAACTTGAGAAGGTTTAATTTGGTGAATTGGTCACTAGATTGACAGAACCTAGATCCTAATTAATATTAGAAAATTTAATCGGGAATTGGATAGCCACAAAAGAGAGAGTTTAAGACAAGAGGATTTAAAAAATTTGGGAAGGAATTTCTAATTTTCATTAAGAACTCATAGATTCTAATTTCACTTTGGAAAAAAAAAATTAGATCAAATTGGAATTTCTATAGGTTAGAAATTGAATAAAATTTGTTATTTTGTCAACCTTATTGATAAGATATAGGATGAGTAGAGGGTACATCAAAATCCTAGGCTTCTAAGTTTATTATAATTTTATTTTAAATTTTTGAATTGTGTATTTGTGACCTGAATTTCCTTTCTTTTATCAATTACTCAGGTTTAGTTTACAATTCCATTGTTTAATTTCTTATCTTGTTTTTAATTTTAATTGCCTCAATTTAATTGTGTTCCTAGATAAAAAAAATTAGTTAAAATCTTGGTAACTAGTTAAATGTTAAAACCAATCATCGTTGGAACAATATTCTTTCATCACTTTATTATTTGATACGACCTGTATACTTGCGGAAATCGTACATCAATAACTTTATATCTACTTCTAACAATCTATCTACATCAAATAAAGCTTCTAACTTTGTTTCAAATTCATCATTAATGTTAGAAAATCATGGCAATTGTTAGCCATGAACAACCTAAACCTAAGACCAAGCAATGGCGCCTTGGCTGAGGGGTCACCTCTTAGTTTGTCTTTGTAATTTGTTAAAGCCAATTTTGTGTAATGTAGGCTTGTTAATTTGGTGCACAAAGACACCAAAATGTGTTAACTAATGTGTATTAGCCAAATTAGGGTTTTAGGAAACCTAAGCACCTTGATGACATGGAAAACTTTGGTGACAAGGATGATGACATGGAAGCTACTTGGTGAAATGGAGCTTAACCATTTGACCAATCTCTCATCCAATGCATTTGAGGACATGTGTCATCATGCATGAGGACTACTTCAATGGAAGCACTCAATGAGGTAGCAACACTTGTCAACAAACTATGAAGTATGGTGTGATGTTACTTTACACATGTGTTTTGCTCCACTATGAAGGACTTATATTGTATTGGTACTTAAAACTGGCAATGGTGTGCTTTCACACCACTTTTGTATGCTATAAATATTTATCACATTTCAATGAATAAAATTGACTTATTTTGGAGAAAAATACCTTAGTTTCCTTTTGAAGCAAGAGAAGAAACAAAACTGGCTTAGCTGAAAGTTTTCAGCAGCTTAAAAGACAAAGCCGAGAACAACACCATCCAAAATCAATTTCCATCAACTTATAAATCTAATTCTTCTTAGATTAACCTTACCCTAATCCTTTCCAATTGGTATCAAAGCAATTTTTTCATCAATCCCTTGACAAAACTGATTGAAAACTCACAAAATACCAACCAGTTTCAATGGCTTCCTCACATTTTTCAACACCTTCACCTCCAATCTTTGATGGCCAAAACTATGCTGTTTGGACAATCAAAATGAAAGCCTATCTTCAAGCTTATAACCTTTGGGAACTTGTTGAAGTTGATTATGAAGTGGAACCATGAAAGGCAGGAGCTACTGCCAATCAAATCAAACTTCACAGTGAAGAAAATGCAAGACCTTACAAAACACTCACAACTATACAAGCTGCTGCGACTGATGACATCTTTACAAGAATCATGACATGCACAACACCTAGACAAGCTTGGGAAAGGCTTCCAGAAGAGTTCCAAGGAAGCACAAGGTCAAGACAAATGCAGCTGCTTAACTTTAGAAGAGAATTTGAAAATTTAAAGAGGGTGGAGCATGAAACTGTGAAGGAGTTTACCAACAAACTCATAAAGATTGTCAATCAAATCCGGCTGCATGGTGAGGTTTTTCCATATCAAAGGATTGTTGAAACGATCCTCATATGCCTTCCAAAGAAATATAAGGCAAAGATCTCAACTTTGGAGGAAACAAAAGACCTTTCATAGGTCACAATTACCGAATTGATCAATGCCTTGAAAGCCATAGAACAAAGGAGGAATCTTCAGATACAAGATGAATCAAGCTCGTGAAGCTGCCCTTGCAGCAAACAACAAAGTCAAATCAATCTATCAGCCAAGGCCTTTTTAAAGGCAAAATAGAGGCAAGGAGATAACAAACCAAAGGGGGAACAAGATGACATATGGTCCTTGCACAATATGCGAGAAGTAGGGACACATGTCAAAGATATGCTAGTAGGGACCGAATGGTCAATGCAAAATTTGCAAGCAATTCTATCACATGGAAAAAGTTTGTAGGCAAAAGAACCAAAGGCAATAGGCAAGACATGCTTATGAACCCAAAGACTCAAGTGGTAAGCATGAACATAACTTCATAGCAACTTGCAACCTTTCAAGCTCAACTAAAAATTCTTGGATTGTGTACTAATCATATATGCAACAACCGTGACTTGTTTGTGAAGTTCAATCTAAGAATTGCAACAAAAATCAAGGAAGCAAATGGACAAATGATGGAGGCACATGGAAGAGGTGATTTGGTGATTAAAACACCTAAAGGTACAATTTTTATTACAAATGTTTTGTGTGTACCAAATCTATCCGAGAATTTGCTTAGTGTGCCACAACTTATGAAGAAAGGATACACTTTGAAGTTCTTAGATACATGTTGTGAAATATCTAAGGATGGAAAAATTGTATTACTTATCTATATGAAAGATAATAGCCTTGTGATTGATTTCAATCAACAAAACCAATTGGCTATGAGAAGCAGAGTCCAAAAAGATTCAGAATTGTGGCATAGGAGGCTCGGCCACTACAACCATGATATCATCAAACAAATGCATTCTCAACAAATTGTTGAGTACCTACCACAAATCCAAGAGATTTAAGCTACTTTCTAAACATGTCAACTTGGAAAAATCAAAAGACAACCATTTCCTTTGACAACTCTCAGCAAAGCAAAGGAAAAATTGCAATTAGTGCATTCGGACTTGTGTGGACCTATGAATGAAGATTATGTTGGAAAGAGAGGCATAAAATCAGTTGCAGAACTTTATGCAAGAGCAAGGATGGAAAAACATGATCCTACAACATATAGTGAGGCTGCACAACATAAGAATGGAAAGCTACAAGGGAGGAGGAGCTTCACATGACAAAAAAGAACAAAGCTTGGTGCTGAGACTAAGAGATGGACATGTCATAGGTGTCAAATAGGTTTTTAGAACCAAAATAAACCCTAATGGCACCTTGAACAAACATAAAGTAAGGCTGGTTGTAAAAGGTTATGCTCAACAAAATGGAGTAGACTACACGGAGACATTTGCACCGGTGGCAAGACATGAAACAATTCGGTTTCTACTTGCATATGCAGCCAACAAATCTTGGAAAATATACTATTTGGATGTGAAATATGCCTTTCTAAATGGTATATTAGAAGAAGAAGTCTATATAAAGCAACTTGAAGGCTATGTCAAAGATGGAGAGGAGGAAAAAGTGTACAAGCTTCATAAAGCCTTGTACGGGCTTAAACAAGCTCCTAGAGCTTAGTATGCAAGAATTGATGAATATCTCACCCATGAAGGCTTTTCAAAAAGTGATAATGAGCCTACCCTATACATCAAAGCCAAGACACATGGAGATGAAATGGTAATCTCTCTTTGTGTTGATGATTTACTTATAATAGGTTGCAATACCGAAGTAATTCAAAAATTCAAAGACAAAATGAAGGAAGCCTTCGAGATGTCCAACCTTGGCTTAATGAATTACTTCCTAGGTTTAGAGATCAAGCAAAAAAATAAAGGTATATTCCTATTTCAAGAAAGATATGCTTTAAAGTTTCTTGATAAGTTTCAACTAGAAAATGCCAAGTTAGTTGAAACACCAATGATACAAAATACTAAGTTTGAACTTGACAATGGAAGTGAAAAGATGAATGATTCGGTCTATAGAACTTTGATAGGAAGCTTGCTTTATTTGTGTGCTTCAAGACTTGATATTATGTATGTTTAAGTGTGCTATCAAGGTCCATGAGTGGTCCATCTCAAAACCATTACCAAGCTACAAAAAGAGTTCTTAGGCATGTGAAAGGTAGGGCCAACTATGGAATTGTATACAAGCATGGGAAAATGTGTGAACTTGTTGGCTATCGTGATAGTAATTGCGCAAGTAGCTTGGAAGACATGACGGGTACCTCTAGATACATGTTCATGTTTGATTCAGATCCATTTTCATGGATTTCACATAAGCAAGGAACCATGGCACAATCAACAGCAGAAGCTGAATACATCTCAGCAGCAGCAACATCCAACCAAGCAATTTGGCTAAGGAAATTGCTTGATGACTTAGGTTGCAAGCAAACAAATGCAACCATCATTTATTGTGATAACACTTCCGCCATTTCCATCACCAAAAATCCAATACAACACAGAAGAACCAAGTACATCCTTGTGAAGTATCATAGCATCCGAGAGGCTAAAAAAAACAAAGAAACCAATTTAGTGCATTGTTCAACATAAGATCAGCTGGCTAACATCCTCACAAAACCATTGCTAAAAGAAAGACTTCAAATGCTTAGGAGTCTTCTACATATCATGCCTAACATTGTCAAGGAGGAGTATTAGAATATCATGGAAATTCTTAGCCATGAACAACCTAAACCCGAGACCAAGCAATGGTGCCTTGGCTGAGGGGCCGCTTCTTAGTTTGTCTTTGTAATTTTGTTTGGTAATTTGTTAAAGTCAATTTTGTGTAATCTAGGCTTGTTAATTTGGTGCACAAAGACACCAAAATGTGTTAACTAATGTTTATTAGACAAATTAGGGTTTTAGGAAACTTAAGCACCTTGATGACATAGAAAGCACTTTGGTAATAAGGATGATGACGTAGAAGCTACTTAATGACATGGAGATTAACCATTTGGCCAATCTCTCATCCAATGCATGTGAGGACATGTTTCATCATGCATGAGGACTACTTCAACATGAAGTACTCAATGAGGTAGCAACCCTTGTCAACAAACTATGAAGCGTGATGTGAAGTTACTTTACGCATGTGTTTTGCTTCACCATAAAGGACTTGTATTGTATTGGTACTTAAAACCGGCCATGGTGTAATTTCACACCACTTTTGTATGCTATAAATATGTATGACATTTCAATGAATAAAACTGACTTGATTTTGGAGAAAAATACCTTAGTTTCCTTTTGAAACAAGAGAAGAAACAAAACCGGCTTAGTTGAAAATTTTCAGCAGCTTAAAAAACCAAGCCGAGAACAACACCATCCAAAATCAATTTCCATCAACTTATAAACCTAGTTTTTCTTAGATTAATCTTGCCGTAATCCTTTCAATAAAAAAGGATTAGTAGCTAAAATTTACTATTTATGTGCTTAAGAAACCTTCTTTATTGCGAAATTAAGAATTAAATGCAAGAAAAGACCAATAGTAGCCCCTGGATGAAAGATGACTAAGCCAATCTTGTTTTCTTTTGAAAATTTCCAAGCAACATCCTCAGCTAAAGTTTTTGAAAGTGCATATCAAAGTTGTACAAGAAAAATAAAAAGCATATAGTTAGATTGGTAGTATTATAAGAGTTTTTTTAAGGAAACTTGTGTTGTAAGATTACAAAATGAAAGAACAATAATTGAAATGAAGCAAACAAGCTGTACATGAGATTAGAAGGTGATATTCTATCTTGCTTCTAATAATAGCAAAATTGAAATATCACTACCATAAGGAGGCACTTAGAGAATCCTTTTGCCAGGAACTTGGAAACTTGGAAGGAGATATTAAGTCTAAATAGAGGATTTGGAAGTTTAAAAACAATCCATAGAGCTCTTCCATATAAGTTTGAACAAGTTAGAAAAGGAAAGAGTAAAAGAACTAACTTGGGTCACGAACAGTGGCATTGACAGTATATCCGCATTCCAATAAAAGCTTCACTAGTCATGAAGCTATGAACCTAGAAGCTCCTATAATACACACCACCTTTTCTCTTCCACTCATTCTTTATCTCTACAAGCTCTAGACCTTCTGTACCAGTTTATGAATAGTACTGGCAAGCTGCAACTTCTGTATTTTTGGTTAAGGATATCCCAATTGCTAATGAATATGGAAGAAAAGTTAATCATCTTTGGATTCCTCAGTGCTCCTTTATTAATGATAAGAGACAACAGATACGATGGAGATGTCATAATAATACTATTTATAAAGTATAAACAACTCCACTTTCATAATAAATTATGTTTAAAGAAAAAAGAGAGATATAGTACTACCAAAAGGAAAATAATAACAATAATAATAAATAAATAAACAAATAAAAAGAGATATAGCGATTGAAACCTCCTTATAATTTGGCATTTCCAACCAAATCTGCAAGAATACAACCACCAAATAACAGACATGTGGAAGAGAAAACTTAAAATATGAAGAGCCCGCTTGAGGATTATCAAAAGGTTTTGAGCTAGTGGGAAGAGTATTAGTTTTTATTGTATATCCAACTAATGTTCTACTATTAATCTTTTTTACATACTTCTATTACTCTTTTTTAAATACTTATTTTCTTTTTGGTTGAAATTTTTTGATCATGAAGTTTCCTTGAACATCAATGTTTTAGAGAGAATATATATTTGGTGCTCATTTGATTGCAGATTCCAAAAACTTTAGCTGATATGAAATGGACCCAACCTTATATAAACTAACAAAAATTTATTATCAACTCATGCCTCCAATTGCACGAGTTGTGTTGTCCAACTGCCTTCATAGTCTTTCTAGGAAGGTTTTTCATTAATCGCTAATAATAAAAAAAGAAAAGAAAATACAATTCAAAAATACCACCCATGCACTGCCATGTGGCAGTGTGGGACCAACATTTTACCACATGGCAGTCCACAGATGGTTCCAGTCCAACAGTGGGATCCTCACGAGTATTCGATGTCTATGTTTGACAACCTTATAAAGCAAAGTTTGAGAGAAGATTGTGCCCATCACCTTGTAGTGGGGGGCTCAAAACTTGTGGCAATTTTTATTTTCCTTCAATGATTGTTGGAAGATTTGGCCCAAACGAAAACAAGTTATAGACTCACAGAAATATTGGGATGATGGAAACAAGGATTTATATGTTTTGTTTGTAATTAAAGCCACCACATCATGTCCCCTGCCATTGGCATATTTTACATGATTAGAAAACCTTTCTCCTTGAAGCATTCAAAAAATGTCTCTGAGACTCACTTCCAACGAAACGAAGTCAATACCCAATCCTTTTGCTTTCTCATTAGATACATGATAGATTGACAAAGGAGGTTTTTCATTTTCCCATCTGAAAGAAATGGCAAAAACATAAACATTTTCCTTTGTGTTTCATATTACATTTGATTAGAGGGCTAAAATTCTATATTTTGTTTCTACTAAAACCATAGTTAAACTATAATCGCCACAAGAGGTAGCTTAGAGAAGCATTACGCAATACATTCCATAGAAGTTACATACAGAAACTTGACTCACCTTCGACTCCTCACATATGGCAAGATCTGAAAACCATATCTCATCAAATACCACATCAACTGTGAGAGGTTTCCCATTGATTGTAAGTGAAACCATGGAAGATGTTACAACTACTCTCTTCACAGAAGGAAACTTTACACATGATCTTAGAACATGTTGTGATCCTTTGATCACCAAAAACACACAAAACTAATACAGAAAAATAAAGAGAGACAAAAGCATGAAAATTGAGAAGAAAAAAATGTATTATTTATTATGAAACTTATACACAAAAAACTTCTCTCAGCCTCTCTTAAAAACCTGTATTATCTATACTGTGTGTTATAATACAAAACTAAAAAATGAGCATCTATTTATAATGCTATCTCTAAGGTTTCTAGGGTTGAAACCCTAATGGGCTTGTGCTTTAGGAGATAAAAGGTTGGACCCTTACAATTCTCCTCCTCTAGCCGCATTTCAAAAACTTGATGGTCACCCACCATCTAAATCAGCTATGTCTCTACACAGCTTCAACTTCTCTAGTGTGACAACCTTTGTAAACATATCTGCTGGATTCTCCTTTATGCGAATCTTCACCAACCTGAATAATTTATGCTCAGTCACATCGGATATCCAGTGATAGTAGATATCAATATGCTTTGTCCGAGAATGATATATTGAATTCTTGCTTAAATGCATAGCACTCTGGCTATCATAATGTATTTTGTAGTCGTTCTGCATTACGCCTAGTTCATAAAGCAAACGCTTTAACCACAACACCTTTTTACCGACTTCCACTGTGGCAATATACTCTGCTTCTCTCATGGATAAAGGTACACACTTTTGCAATCTTGACTGCCATGACACAGCTCTCCAGTAAAAGTGTAAATGTAACCTGAAGTAGATTTCCTACTATCAAGATCTCCAGCCGTATCTGCATCTGTATAGCCATGTAGAACTGGAACACTTCCACTATAACACAAGCATACTTTTGATGTACCCTTAAGATACCTAAGAATCAACTTGACTGCTTCCCAGTGTTCCTTTCCAAGATTTGAAAGAAATCTGCTCACGGTACCAACTGCATGAGCAATGTCCGGTCTAGTACACATGATTGCATACATTAGACTTCCCACCACTGAAGAATAAGGCTCTAAAGCCATCTCCTCTATCTCAAATTTGGATAAAGGGCACGATCTTTTACTCAACTTGAAATGGTTGGCCAATGGAATGCTGACTGGTTTGGCCTTCTCTATGCTAAATCTCTTTATCACTCTTTCGACATACTTCTTTTAAGATAGCCACAACTTGTGATTCTTCCTATCTTGGGCTATTTGCATTCCTAAAATTTGTTGAGCTGGTTCCAAGTCCTTCATATCAAATGACTTGGAAAGTTTCTTTTTCAACTGACTATTTTTCATTGCATCTTGTCAGACGATCAATATGTCGTCGACATACAGCAAAAATGCAGTGAAGTTTCCATTTGGAAATCTCTGAATATAAACACACTGGTCTACATCAGTTTCTTATATCCTTGACTCACCATAAAAGAGTTAAACTTCTTATACCATTGTTTAGGTGCTTGCATGAAGCCATAGAAGCTCTTCGTTAGCTTGCAAATGAGGTTCGCCTTCCCTAAAACCTCAAAATCTTCTGGCTGCTCCATATAAATCTCCTTATGTAAATCACCATGAACGAACGCTGTTTTCACATCCATCTGCTCAAGCTCTAGGTCTAATCAGGCTACTAAACCGAGAATAACTCGTATCGAAGTCATCTTCACCACTGATGAGAAAATCTCATCAAAATCAATTCCTTTCTTCTGAAGAAGCCCTATGACGACCAATCAGGCTTTGTGCTTCACCACCCATCCGTTGCCATCTTTCTTGACCTTGAATACCCATTTGTTCTTCAATGCCTTCTTTCCTTTTGGAAGCTCAACCAAATCATAAGTATGGTTTTTCTGCAAAGACTCTATCTCATTTTCCATTGCATACAGCCAATTTTCTTTGTCTTGATGAGAATTAGCTTCCTGAAAATTCTCTGGCTCCCCCTCTACAATAAGAAGAATATATTGAGATTCTGGATATTTCTTTGATGGAACACGGCCTCGTTCAGATCTTCGGAGAGGTGTTCCATCATTTAACTGTTATGATGATCCTGTAGCTTCTGCTGTTTGAGCATCTCCCTGCTCAATATCCTTTTCTCTCCTGTTCTACTTCTATTAATTCTCTATGCACCTCGTCGTCATCTGTGGTGAGTTGTGCTGGTGCTGAATCAGGAACAAAATCACGGGCACTGGTACTAGAAGACTTCATTGGCTTTTTAATGTCATCTATAGTCTAGTTTTTATGGAATACTACATCCCTACTTCTGACAACTTTCTTTGCTTTTGGATCCCATAATCTGTATCTGAATTCTTCATCTCCATATCCAATAAAGATGCATGGAGTAGTCCTTGTGTTGAGCTTCTGTCTAAGCTCCTTGGATACATGTGCAAAGGCTAAACATCCAAATACTTATGAATGAGAGTATGAGGGATTCTTACCAGACCACACTTTTGAAATTTTAAAATTTAGTGGTAGTGATGGTGATCTATTAATCAAATAGTAGGTGGTACGAATAGCTTTTCCCCATAATGATTTTGTCAGTTTAGCCATACTAATCATATTTCTGACCTTCTCCATAATCATCTGATTCATTCTCTCGGCTACACCATTGTGTTGTGGGGTGCGAAGGACCATCTTCTCATGCCGAATGCCATGTCCTCTACAGTAGGCATCAAACTCTTAGGAGGTATACTCACCTCCATTGTCTGAGCGAAGATACTTCAGCTTCTTTCCTATCTTATGCTCTACCATGGCATAGAACTCTTTGAAGTGATCTAAAACTTGATCATTCATCTTCAGGAAATAAACCCACACCTTTCGAGAAGTATCATCTATAAAGTTCAGGAAGTATTTATTGCCAGCTAAAAATTCCTCTTCTAAAGGACCACAAACGTCAGAGTGCACCAGAATAAGCAACTCTGATCTTCTCATTGAAAAGGACTTGAATGAGACTCTGTGTTGCTTACCATATAAACAATGATTACAAGGATCCAACATACCATCCTTGGAAATGGGGATAAACTTCTTATTCGTCAAGGTAGACAATCTTTTCTCACTCATGTGACCGAGTCTCTAGTGCCATAGATTTTGAGATACTTTTCCTTCTGCAATATTGAGGCCATCTGTACAAATCTTCACATGAGTCTTGTAAAGTGTTCCACAAATATGTCCACGAGCCACAACCATAGCATCTTTTTGTCATTTTCCAAGTGCCGTTGTAAAAGTGGTTGCCGATGCCTTCCTTGTCAAAGGCTATTCTTGAAAGCAGATTGAGCCGAAGGTCTGGAACATGTTGGACATCCTTCAAAGTAATTATATGTCCAACGTTGGTCTTTATCTAAATATCACCAGTTCTAGCGATCTTAGCGAAGCTGTTATTTCCCATCTTTACTGTGCCAAAGTCTCCTGCTTTATATGTTTTAAAAAACTCTATATGCGGAGTACCATGGTAGGATGCTGCAGTATCTACTACCCATTTGACTTCTTGGCTTGAAGTGTGAAGGCATGATTCTTCATGTGTGGAATAATATGCCACTTCTCCTCTGACAGTGACTAAAGTTTCACCATCTTTCTTTGGCTGATTGCTTTTCTACCCCTGCTCTCGCAACATCTTCCTACAGTACTTCTTCAAGTGTCCTTCTCGGCCACAATAATGACACTTGTATGTTGGCCTCCTTCCATCTGTGGATCTGTCTCTACTTTGGCTCCTACCTCTCCCCCTGTCCTTCCTCATAGCCTTCTTGTTAAATAGGGCATTAGTCACCATAGCCATGGTAAGTTTGCTATTAGGGGCCGAATTACTGAGAGAGACTACTAGTGTCTCCCAGCTTTCTGAAAGAGAGCTAAGAAGTAAAGTGCCTGTTCTTTATCCCCTAGTTGTAACTCTACCACAGACAATTGGTTTACCAAGTTCTGAAATATACTAGTGTGCTCGGCTACAGAAGTTCCATTCATCAACTTCAAATTCACCAAAGGCCTCATCAACAAGGCTTTATTCTGAACAATCTTGGCTTGGTACATGTCCTCCAGCTTCTTCCAGAGGGTGTATGCATCTATCTCTTGTGTAACATGATGGAAGACACTATGGTTGATCCATTGACGGATTTGAACGATTGCTTTCTTGTTCATCTTCTTCCATTCTGCTTCTTTGGTTGGATTGAGATTCTTTTCTTTGTCATCTAAGGGGTCAAACAAATCCTTATAATTTAGAAGATCTTCCATCCGAGGTCTCCAAAGTGCATGGTTGGTGGTAGTAAGCTTAATCATCGCTCCCGAATATGACTCGTCCATTGACATCTTATCTTGCAAAAAATTGGAGCTGAATTCGGAAAAATAGAGTCCACCAATGCATCCAGAACGGTAAAAAATGTTAGGTTTGACTTTTCTCGGGTCAAAATCTAAATCTTCAAAATTTGAGACCAAAGTACAATTTCCAAAAGTTTCAGGTCAAATTGCAAATACCAAAACTTATGAGAAAACCTGTAAATACCAAAAATATAGGGGTATTTTTGTAATTTTAGAAAAGTCTTAGACCGATGCTGATGTGTTTGATGATGTGGCAGGGTGATGTGGCCCGGCTCTGCTCAACGGCTCATCTCTCGGCTCGACTCGGTTGGCGGCTTGCGGCACAGCGCATCTCGCGGCTCGGCTTGGCTAGGGTGCATGCAAGATGCTTGTTGGTTGACCGGCGCATGAAAACCTGCATAGAAAATTTGATCGATGCATGGGGGCACATGCAGCAGTGGATGGAGGTCCGGTTGGGCTTGTTCTCTTCGTCTCGACAAGATCTAGCTTCTGGTATGCTTAAATACTTTGTTTGATTGTTTTGACGGTGAACCTTATATTTGGATCTTGGTTCTAATACTACTTGTTGTGATCCTTTGATCACCAAAAACACACAAAGCTAATACAGAAAAATAAAGAGAGACAAAAGCACGAAAATTGAGAAGGAAAAGATGTATTATTTACTATGAAACTTATACACAACAAACTTCTCTTTGCCTCTCTAAAAAACCTGTATTATCTATACTGTGTGTTATGTGATACAAGACTAAAAAATAAGTATCTATTTATAATGCTCTTTCTAGGATTTCTAGGGTTGAAACCCTAATGGGCTTGGGCTTTAGGAGATAAAAGGCTGGACCCCCACAGAACATTCGATGTTCCCTTCACTACAGGGTCAATTACTTCCGCCAGAAATGTGTGAAGTGAATCATATCAAATGTTCAATATATATATATATATACATATATATATATATATAGGGTTCATATGCATATTGACGGAATTTTTCTTAACCTATGGATCACTAGGTGAAATAATAACGGGAGTGAATCAAATGATCCTTCTTCTAGTAAATTTGATTTATGTAGGTGTAGTCTTTCTTTAGCTCCATCAAGAGAGAGCAAGTGTTTTGTTTTCTTTGGATCATCTGTGGCATATATAAACAGAAATCAACTATATATAAACACAAATCAACTAAGTTACACTGAGAATTCATACAACCAAGGGAAACAAATATGCAACACTATACTAAGATATCGAAAATTCCACAAGCTTACTCAATTTAATCCTTAATTCTATATAAAATGATGAACTCCTAGTCGGCTTTGAAAGGAAACACCTAAATTGTTTAAATAGGTCCCAGATTAACCACAAGTTTTTTTATCATATTTGATACGAGGGTTTAACTTCAAACTCCAAGACACGAATTTTATTTTGTTTTTTCTAGTAAATTAGGAAACAATTAAAACCCAGAATTTGGAATTGTAAAAAACTATTCCATATAAGTTTGAACAACTTAGAAAAAGGGGAACAATAAAAGCACTCCCTTGGGGTCCTGAACAGAGGCTTTGACAGTATATCCACGTTGTAATAAAAGTTTCACCAGCCATGAAGCTATAAACCCAGAAGCTCCTGTTACACACACCACCTGCCCTCCTCCACTCCTAGCTCTTTACCTGCTTTGCAGCTTTTGTGCAGGAATGAAGGAATGGATTATAGTGAGCATAAGTAGCATTGGAAACCCGAAAAATATTAAAAAAAATGCTTGTGAATGGGGGAAAAAAAAATTAATGCCGCTGATGGAGATATCGAATAATAATAATACTACGTATAAATAGACTAGTCCATAAACTATTATATTACAGAAAGAGATAGAAAACCCTCCAAATGGTTTGGCATTTGCTGACCATCTGCATAGACCGTAAGCATTTTCTGTCTTTATCTCTCTGGACGTATAGTTGCCAATAGGGAGAGCATCATTTGTTTAGCTTTTCTGATCATCAAGTTTTTGCTCGGATTATCGATTGAAGATACTATGGAATTTGCGGTCATTGATAATAAAAATGCACTACTACGTGGAAATGTGGGACTCAAAATATGCCACATGGCAGTCCATGGATGGTGCATCCCAATGGTTAGCCTGTAGGAGAGTCAGCTTTGCTTATTGTTTTAAGTTTGAGAAACGATTGCTGTTACAAACTTCTAGTTCATGTGGTCAAGTGAGTGAGATCAGAGGCTCAAGAGAGAAGGTGGGCAAAAACAAACAATAACGACAAAAATAATAACACGGCAATCAAAACGAGGTACTATACGTTTTCGCCTTTTTATCTAAAAATATATTATTACATTCAGAAAATGGATTTTCAAGATTTTCTATATAATATCATAATTTCTACAACAAATTATACATA
This sequence comes from Ziziphus jujuba, assembly GCF_031755915.1. NCBI lineage: Eukaryota > Viridiplantae > Streptophyta > Magnoliopsida > Rosales > Rhamnaceae > Ziziphus > Ziziphus jujuba. Next base: position 3,293,351 of record NC_083381.1, on the reverse strand, counting down.
TTAAAACAAAAACGAAGCAAACTAAAAGGAGAAAAAACAATTATGGAGTATAATGCCCCTTAGTAGGCACTGATCTTGTTCTCCTCTGTCCCAAACACGCCTTTTTTTTTTTATTTTATTTGTACCGTTTCATCCACAAATCCAAAGTAGGCTTCACTCAAAGATTTCCTTATTGCTAGAGAAAGAGCTCACTCGAGGATTATCAAAAGGTTTCTAGCTAATAGGGAGAATATTAGTTTTGATTGTACATTCAATTACCGTTCTACTTTTGGTTGAACTTTTTTGATCGTGAAGTTTTCTCGGATATCAATATTTTAAAGAGAATATATATTTGGTGCTTATTTGATTGCAGATTCCAAAAACTTAAAAAACTGATAGGAAGTGGATTCAACTATATATACCATATCAAACTAACACAATTTATTATCAACGCATGCCTGTAATTATAGGAGTTGCATTGTCCAATTGCCTTAAAAGTCTTAACAGGAAGGTTTTTCATTAATCATTACTAAAATGCCAATAAATAAATAAATAAACATACAAAAAAACCACCGATGAACTGTCATGTGGAAGTGTGGGGCCGACACTCTACCGCTTGGCATTCCAGCCCAACTGTGAGATCCTCATGAGTTGACCAAGAGTCAATGTCTATGTTTGACAGCCTTAACAAAAAACAAATTGAGAATAGATTGTGCCCACCACCTTGTAGTTCCGTGGGTTAGCCAGTACTTCCTTTGGGCTGAAAACTCGTAAAAATTCTTCTTTTTTCCTGCAATGATTCATTAACAAGTTTACAGAAGAATGGGATGATGAAAACAAGGACATGTATGTTTTATTTGTAATTATATCCACCATTATTTATTATTATATCCACCATATCATATCCCCTACCAATGGCATAATTTACATGATTAGGAGACCCTTCTCCTTGAAGCATTCAACGGTGTCTCTGAGACTCATTTCCAAATAAATGAAGTCAACACCCAAACCTTTTTCTTTCTCATTGGATACATGATGGATTGGCATAGGAGGTTTTTCATCTTCCCATCTGAAAGAAATGGCAAAAACATAAACATTTTCCTTTGTGTTTATATAATATACATCAACAAACTTCTCCATTTTTTATCTTACACCAAATAGCATGTTTTTCTGTATACTTGCAAATTAATGAAAATTTACCTTTCAGGAAGGCTCAAATCAGGTTATAGTTCTTCTAAAATCTTTGAAATCCCAACACTGTTCATAACAGTTCCTACTGAAATATACTTCCACTTGCTGAAGCTAGTTCAGATGCCTGAATATGTGCACATGCTACATCTCTAACATCAACAGACCTATAAACCACATTTTCTAAGATTTGTGATGCAGCAGCCATTACAAAACAAGCTAAACAGTTTGAAGCAGAAAGCATTTCTCAGTAGAAACAGGCAAGTTTAACTTGTAAGACTTCTAGTTTGTAGTTTGGGCAAATTTAAATTTTTTATTATAATTCCTAATTTAGGAAAAATTCTTCGTAAATATTAAATCTACTAGTTACCAGGTTGTATCTACTTCTACTATGCTATCTACATCAAATAAAGCTTCTAAACTTTCTGTCAAATGCTGCATTTAAAAAGATTAGGTCCTGAACTGTATCATTTATGTTACTCAGAAAGATCTCTGCTGTCATATTAAGAGTTGATTGTAAGAAAGGACCAATAGTAAACCCTGGATGTATGGTGACCAAATCAATCTCATTTTCTTTTGCAAATTTCCAAGCAGCATCCTCAGCTAAGTTTTTGAAAGTGCATACCAATTCTGGAGAAGAAAAATACAAGACAGACAAACGTTTTGCAGTTTTACATTTACATATATTTAGAGAGTTAGAATTCTATATATTGTTTCTACTAAAAGCATAGTTGAACTATAACTGGCAAAATAGGGAGCTAAGAGAAGCATCATGCAAGACATTCCATAGACATTACATAAAGAAACTTGACCAACCTTCAACTTTTCACAAACAGCAAGGTCTGAAAACATTGTTTCATCAAACTGCCACATCAGGTGTGAGAGGTTTTCCATTGATTGTAAGTGATACAATGGAAGATGCTAAAACCACTCTCTTCGCAGAAGGAAATTTGTTGCAAGATCTTAGAACATTCAGTGTTCCCTTCACTGCAGGTCAATTACTTAAGCCTGAAATGCGTGAAGTAAACCATATCAAATTTTCAATACATATATATATATATATATATTTTATTGGGAGTAAATGCATGTTGAAGGATTTTTCTTAACCTGTGGATCAGTAGGTGAAATAATAACAGGAGATGCTCTATGGAAAACACCTTCACACCCTTCAACTAGAGAATCAAATGATCGTTCTTCTAGTAAATTTTCCTTAAGCAAGTTAAGTCATTCTTTAGCTCCATCAAGAGAGAGCAAATGTTCTATTTTCTTTGGATCATCTGTGGCATAAATAAACAGAAATCAACGAAGTTCAACTTGGAATTCATATAGCCAAGAAACATACATGTAACATTATCCTAACATATCAAAAATTCCCACATCTTCACTCAATTTGATCCTTAATTAATTCCATCTAAAAAGGATGACACTCCTAGTGGGTTATGAAAGGAAATACCCAAATAGTTCAACCAGTCCCAGATCAACCACAAGTTCACTTATATATGAAACAAGGGTCTAACTTCAAATTCCAAGATACAAATTTTATTATATTTCTTCTAGTAAATTAGAAAACAATCAAGACCCAGAATTAGGAAGTGTAAAAAATAATTCCACATAGGTTTGAATAGGTTAGAGAAAGGGGAAGAATAAAAGTACTAACATGGGGCACGAACAGAGGCTTTGACAAGCCATGAAGCTATGAACCCAGAAGCTGCTGTTACAAACACCACCTTTCCTCCTCCACTCATCCTTTGCTCTTCTCCTAGCTCTATACCTTCTTTGTGGTTTATGATGATTTGTAGGAATGAAGGAATGGGCCATGGTGGTTATGAGTAGGAATGGAAACCAGCAAAAATTTTCATTGCAGATACTATGGAATTTGTGGTCGTAGATGATGCCACTTGGAGACGTGGGACCCACATTCTGCTTGCAGCCGAATGATGGTGCATCCCCAGTGGTTAGCGTGGTTGGGAGTTGTCAATGTTTGCTTGTTATTTCAAGAATTACGTTTGACGAAGGTCCGTGCCCCAACCTTCTAATTCATGTGGTCAAGAGGGTGAGCTATGATCTCCAGATCACAGGTTCAAGAGAGAAGGCGGGCAAAAACAAACAACAAAAACAACAACATTGAAACTGAAAAGAGGTACTTCAAAGTTCCTTCGTTTTTGCCTTTTTACTCTAAAACTATACTATTAGTCATCCAGAGAATGGATTTTCTGCATAATATCATAATTTCTACAACAAATTATATCGTATTAAACCTCAAATGAAACAATAGGAATATATATATATATATAAATGATGAGTGCGATGCCTCCTTGTCTTTGTATGCTCTGGTCTTGTTCTTCTATATCTCAGCCATTATATTCTTAGTACGGTTTCATCCACACATCCAAAGTCAGCTTCACTCCAAGATTTCCCCATTGCGAAAATTAAAAAAATGGAACAAGAATTCCTGCTGCAAAGCCCAACCCAACACTCGAGTAAAACCACTTATCAATAAGGCTCTCATCACCACCATTACTATCCTTGGGACTGGTCTTTCGCTTATTTGGATCATCACCACCTGGACATTTCACAGCAAGTGGAGCACCACAAAGGCCTAGATTTCCAGCAAAAGATGATGAATCAAAGGTTGTTATCTGATCTTTGTATGGAATTCTACCAGACAAGTCATTGTTTGACAAGTTCAGATGCCTCAAGAATGAAAATGATGCCCAACTTTGAGCAATAGTACCTGTGAGCCTGTTGCTTACAAGATCAAGTGAGGACAGTTGTTGCAGTTCTGATATGGCTTGTGGACAAGTTCAAGACCACCAAACCCAGCAGTTTTATTATTTCTTTAGGAAAATCTCCACTCAGATTGTTTCCAAAGAGATCTAGACTAATTACAAGGGAAGGAAACTTGGTGTATATTTAAAGCTGGCCTTTTGTACTCACAACCAAGTAATCTTCATGGTAGCTTCCTTTGAATGTCCCAAAAAACATGAAAAATGGTATTTGTCACCACTGGTGATGTTTACTAGTGGAACCCATGTATGTATATGTTAGTTGTATGTAGGAATTTAATTTTTTTAAAAATTAAAATAATTCAAATATAACCAATAACTATATAACATATATGCAAGGATCACTGGTGATGTTCACCAGTAGTGACAAATAGTATTACTAAAAAAACATATAGTAGTTTGTGTTTTATGTTTGGTTCATGGATTTTGCATCTCCAAAATTAGAAAGAACGCTGCCATCGAGCTGGTTTTCTGCCAGGTTCAGAACTTGTGGTGAGCTTAAATTTGATAGCCTAGAAGGAAGTTCTCCAGTAAATGCATTTTATCTCAAGGTAAGAATAATTAGCTTTTCAAAACTTTTCCCTATCCATGGTGGAATGTGAGCAGTTAATCTGTTGTTTCCCAGATCCAATGTTACCAAATTCGATAAGTTCATGAAAGATGTTCGGATCTCTCCAGAGAGCATGTTGTCACTAAGATGCAAGGATTGCAGCATACTCAGTTGTCCCAAGGAGACAGGAATTTCCCGAGACTAGTTGTTCTTACTGAGGTCTAGTGCCATTAAGCGAGGACAAATCCCAATGTTTGATGGAATACTTCCTGTTAACTTGTTACTCGAAATATCAATAGCTTGCACATACTGCAAGTTGCCTAGAGAAGCAGGGATATCTCCATCTATTTTGTTACCTGTAAGAGAGAGGAAGATCAAGTCTGGTGGAGGGTAATCACACATGTTTTTGGGAATAGGACCATAAATTTTATTGTTAGACAAATTACGTAACTCCATTTCGCCAATCGGAAGAGGAATTGGACCTTCTACAAGGTTTGAGCAAAGAGAGGTATTTTTAATCGACTTAGTAGCTGGCCTTTTTAACTGATTTGAGTGAAACATTCAAGGATGTTAGATGAGGGGAAATATCCCAAAACCAGGAGGGTGTGGAGGCCGATATGCTAGCGTTTGAAAAATAAAAAAAAAGTAACTTCCTTTTGTGTCTTAAGCCAAACAGGAAATGAAGGACCCATATGGCAATCTTTAATGGTCGACTATTTTGACCAATGCAATTACTAATTTAAGCTTAAAATAAGATTAAAAAAAGTGTATGAAATAACTAACTTACCCTTGTATATTTATCAAAATATCCAAAAAACCAAATAAGATAAATAATCAAATTTCTTAAATATACAAGTATTTTCTCATGTGAAAAATGAGTGAGGGACAATGAGAGCTATAGTCCTTATAAAAGGTATAGAAGTGAAAAGATAAAAGGGATTGGTTCTTAATTTTTGAGTGGACACGTCAAACCCTACTTGAATTAATTGTATGCGATTGAGCCAATTGATCTTGGCCAACTAATGACTTAAACTTTTTGATAGCTTTCCATGGTCCATTTACTCTGTGGTTAAATCTATTACTACCTTAGCATTATGTGTTGTAATTAAAGGTTTAAGAGAGTAACTTCCTATTAATGAGTAATAAATAAAAGGAAAAAACTTTGAGTAGCTTTATTATTATTAACTCCAATTTAGTCATATTTTTTTTTTTTTTTTGTGGTAATGTAGTAGTAGTTTTTGACCTTTTTTTTTTTTTTTTTTTTATGTGAACCTTCTTTTCAAATAATAGATCGTGTATAGAAAACAAAAAAGTACAAATTCCATTCCTCTTCTAACTTTTTATTAACTAAGAACCCTAATAAAGAGAAAGTTCTTTCGTCTATTATATTATATTAAGAATGATATTCTATTTTTCACCATTCTTTTTTTTTTTTTTTTTTTGGGTCCCTTGCAACTTTTTTTTTTTTTAAACGACATTTTGTTTCAATGAAAAAATACACAGATTTATAACATTAAAATTGGTACAGAATTAAACAAAATCAAAAAAAAAATTTTTTTTCCGTTTCCTTTATGTTTCTCTATTCACGTAAACCCAAGGGCAAATCCAAAATAAACATTTGGTGGGCCATTTAAATTTTTGCAGTAATGTATTTTATATTCTAAATTTCATTATAATATTTTTTGTAAAAATAATATAGTAATTTTTTTTATACATTATAATGGATCAAACATTTGCGTAATAATTTTATCAAATAAAAATTCGTTAAAAATAAAGCATGTCATTTCTTACCTCCAAATACGCATGGAACACAACAATACATAAACAGAGACTAGAATAACAGTTGTTGAATGCTAATTTAATTACAAATTTCATGAAGTCCCAATGAAATTTAGCAAAACTGTTTGTATTTTAACCACGTTAATAATGCATGATAAAAAAATAGAAACACTGTTTCCTTTAATGTTTTATGAAAAAAAATGATTGACTTTTATTAAAAATTTTCGTAATCTAGAAATAAATAGTATTAGTTAGATAAGCTGTATTTTTTTATAATTGATTACAAACACGAATAATAGTAATAGTGAATAAGAAAACACACCAAAAAAATGGAAAAAAAATATTTTAAAAAAATAAAAAAATAAAAACTAAATAAATGAAGGAACAAAACAAATAACTAGCAAAGAAAATTTAAAATTTAACAAATATTCCTAAAACACATGTGAATAACAAAGGAAAGAATTTAAAGTCTTCCAATTTGATGCGTATTTGAATAATAAATACAATTATATTAGGTCGTAGTTTCTAATTAGAAAGATTAGATGAAACAACAAACTATTTTGATGTTGCTTATTAAAGTGTATTAAAAAGGGTATTAAAAAGGTTTTGAAATATTACTTTAGTTGAATAGAGATAAGATTAAGGGGAGCTAGAATGCAATTGACTACAAATGAGGTACGTTTTGATATTAATATTTTTGCATCAAGATGCTCTTAAATGTTTAAAAATTGAAAATACTAATCAATAAAAGAAAACAAATAAATCCCAAAAAAAAAAAATTTGTTAAAACGAACCTCCACTGAACCCATTAATCTCTTCTAACACAATTTTAAATTTTATTAAAATTAGATGCAAACCCACATAAATCAAACATCTAATTTTATAAAGTTTGTCCAATATTAAATCAACAAAAAGCTATAAGCTGCTTAGATTTTGAACTTTCTTAACAACAAGTAGACCACCCAAAGTCTATATTTATATCCAAAAAAAAAAAAAAAGTTCTTGTTCTAGTCCTTGATTATCTTAATTGCATAAATATAAATTGGATTGAGCCTTAACTTTTATAGTATCCGTACTTTTTTTTTTTTTAATGTGTTCAAACAAACTTTATTGATAAGGAAAAAAAAAAAATTGAAGAAATCCGAAGGCAAGCATAACCAAAATCTAAGAAATATATGTATAGTAATAAACAAATAAAATGGCTACCTCATCCAAGCTAAGTTGGAATCCATATTTCTTGATAATTTCCTCTAATTCTCTATTGTTTTTAGTCTAGGTGTCTCATGCAAAAGGATATGTTTATAGGTGTTTTTAAACTATAATCTTTTTAATGGTTTTCTTTATGCAAATGGGTAAAGAATGTAAGTTAGTCTAAACTATTTTCTTCCTCACGGTTGAAGTTTTTTTTTTTTTCCTATTTTTTTTTCAATATAGTGTTTGTCTTCTTCCTTTGTATGGATAAGATAAATGGAGAGAAGGTTTTCACGTCCAAATTATTAAAGATGAAAAAAAAAAATTTAAAGTTTGATATAGTCATAATAATCTATTATTTAGAAGAAGGAACACAAAATTTTCTGATGGAAAATGGAAATTGAATGTCAATTATTCTTTAAGAATTTGCCTCATAAATTTGCATATATACATACAATATTCTTTATTATTGATTTTGTATTTTGTTATTTTTAATTTTTTATTTTTGTTGATAAGATGGTACAAATTATCATTGACAAATGAAATATATATAATATTTAACCATATATATATATATATATATTATCGTAACTTTAAAATTACCTTTTAAAAGCAGTATATATCTATATATATGTAGCTTTAAACATATACATATATATATAAGTCCTTTAAAGAGCTTGTTAGAAAATATCGGAAAAAAGATGCATTATCCACTTTGTTTAAAGAATACAAGTGTAATGTAATTATAGATTAAGTGAGAGAAGAAAAATAAAAAAGTAGATAAATGAGAAGATAACAAAGAAATATTTAAAAAAAAAAAGGATTAATATAACAAAATATTAAAATTTAAAATAAAATGGAAAAAAAAAATTTCAAAAGAGCGCTTAGGTGTGCGGTGCAAAGGGGTACACAACTACAGTAACTAGGATAAATTGGTAATAAGTTAAAAGAATTTAAAAAAAAAAAAAAATGGGAGAATTGACTGGTATGTCCGCCGGTGATAAAAAACCACCTCCTTTTTATGGACTCTGTGCCAAGAAAAGTCACAACCATATCAATGGGGTCTGGAGACTCTGGACTACTCTTTATCAAGTTGACTATTTCATTGCCAATTCTGTTGGTAATAAGATAGAGGAGACTATAACCAATGGCATGTAGCTTTGAAATGTACTTGTAATAATGCATTGATATTAAGATCATTCTCATTCAATTAACGTACAAGCTGCTAAAAAATGGATTGGTAAAGCATTTGGATTCTGACCAAGAAATAGGTGACCAAGTATATTTAAACTTCAAAAAAATCTCCTTAACTACTACACCTCTCTGTAGTAGATTTTTTTTTTTTTTTTTTCTCTTATGATGTTTTATTTGTAATCCATTTTTCGTTTTTGCATCTCTTAGTTTTAAATATTTATTAATTTTTCCCAGCAATTATTTACTTTTCCACTATAGTTTCTTAGTTGAACTTTTAGTTTGCTAAAGTCCTTCATTATTAAGGCAATTTAAACCTTACAATTGTTTGCTTTCTTAGAACATTTAAGTATAACTGTATCATAGTTAGATTGTTTATTCGCATCACTACTCTATTTTTCTCCCTTTCCTTCATTTTCAAGGTGGTATGCCCAATTTTTCTCCCTTTCCTTCATGTTGAAGTTGGCATGCCCATACAATTAGAGACGTTGGATTTAGGAAAAATTTCTAACAGCATATTATATATATATATATATATATATCATGTGAATTTCTTTATTTATTGGAAGCACTTTTAACTAGGCTATCAAATAGACTTTTAATTATTTGTTGAATCGCTTCTTTTCTCAAAAGTTTATGCTCATTTCATTTATATTGCTTTTATACTTAAACTTACACGTAAACCCAACTATATTTTATGCTCTTTTTGGATCATTACGCATTATTTTTTCAGATGAACGTTGTCACGTTTTAAGTCTAGGACATCAAGTACTTTTGTTTAAGGAAAAGTAGTAATTCTAGCATATTATGTCATCAACCTTGATACAAAATATATTTAGAAAATTTAAGAGTTAATTGCATTTTGATAATGTAGAAATTTAAGCTCTTAATTTTAAAAGTTACAATTTAGGCATTACATTTACAGCTGTCTCATGTGCAGGTGACAAACTACATTAAATTTTAAAGTAAAAGATAAAATTTTAAAATTAGAGGATTGTAATTAATTTTAAAAATTGCAATTTGATACCTCATGTGCAACTCAAATAAGATTGATGTTGACATTCCTGCTGATCAAAGTGAAACGTAGTCCAAATTGCAATAAATTGTAAACAAATGATTTAAATTGCAACTTTTGAAAGTTGAAGGGTTAAATCACAAAACCGAAAAAGTTGAGAATGGTAAATTGCAATAATTTCAAATTTTAATTATAATATTTATTACACTATATATATTCTTGATAGTTCTATGTACAAAACACCATTGATTTAAATTTTATGGCTTAATTACTGAGGACAATTACTATGTTTTTTTAAGAAAGAATTGATAAGAAATTTATGAAGTTACTGGCCATGGTTTAATCTAAGATGGTTCATATGGATGGTTATACAGATTTCATCAGTCTTCTTCAATAACTTTGACATAACATACGGATCCATTTGTCAACAATAACTTTGACTTTGGCTTTATAGAAGGTGTCTACAATGGCAGCTGAAATAAATTTTTGTTAACACCGCCTTGAATTGTGTCGGTGAGATGCCCATCTTTCTAGATCTCCCATGGTTTTCTACTAGAGAAAAAGTCACAGGAGGAAGTCAAATATAACACGACATGCTAAATAAATGAAAAACAAAAAACAATTGAAAAAATTACAAAAATATCATCTGACCTCTTATTCGCACTTATAATATTGCTCTAGGTATATTTCCTTTTAAGGTCCAAAAGATAACAAAATTTCCACAAAATTTAATAGACCTTCTGCGAAGAAAAGTCACAGTCTCGCATCAATGCGGTATGACTCTTCTATCAAAGCTGACCATCTTCGGTAAATACAGAGAAGAAGATTACAGCCGGTTGTTAATTTTGTTGGCTTTGAAATGTCAAAACTATGCGCAATAATGCATGAATGTTAAGTCTATATTCATTCATTAACAGATGAACTGTTAACAGAAAGCATTTGTAGACTCTATTAAGAGGCAGAGGTTCAAGTACCTTGCCTAGTTAATGCGGATGGGTCCACCACTTGGTCAATTTGATAAATGAAAAAACTAATTGAAAAACTTACACTGAATGATTATGCCACATTACTCATACAAGTAAAATATGTAGGTTCTAATCCTACAATTATTGTATATAAGTTTTTACTTATAGTTAGGCCATAACTGAGAAAATTAAGAAACCAATTGAGATTACTCTAGCCGACTTAAACTCGTGCTGCAACTTGAGATTAATCTATTGTGAGGATACAAGCAACCATTAATATTGTCGCACAGTTGCTGCAATTTTCTTACATAGGTCTCTAATTATATGGTTGCCTTGAAAATGCTTAGACATCTCGAAAGAATGGGAGAGCTTCTACTAATCATGCTAGCTTTCATCATATTCAGCAAGAATATTGGATGTTCTGAAGCTGTAGGGTGTACAGAGAGGGAGAGACAAGCTCTTCTTGGAGCTTAAGATGCCGTCGTCAATGGACCCTTCTCGGAGACTCTGGTTGAAGTTCTTTACAACAACAAAATTTCAAAATATAACTTAAAATTTTTAACCTATAATAACAACAAAAAAAAGAAGAAGGATTTTTTAGTAATTTTACCAAAAATGAGGCAAAGAAATTTCCGCTGAGTAAATATGAATACTCTTTCCACAAAATCTTATGAACTTTATCATCTGAAGAAAAGTCATAGCCAGGATCATCGGGTCCATTGGACCAGGACTTTTCTATCAGATTGATTGTCTCTTTCAGAAATTAGTTTTCGTAAGGACATAGAGGGAGACGACAACCATTGGTTAGTTTTGTATTTTTCAAATGTCAAAACTGCTCGAAAAAATAATGCATTAATGGTAATTTGGTTTTTCATTCACTTCTTTCGCATCTAAATCTGAATGAATATGCACGCAAAGGAAAAAGAAACTTAAAATCAATTCCATTGATGCTGACAAATTGATATGCATGATTACGCAAGCATTTTAATTTCCTAAATGAGCGAATTAAGTTAATATGGCTCTTGGCATCAGTATTTTTTTTTTTCCTGCAAAATCTTGACATCGATATTATTACACTAGATAAAATGACTACGTTACATCACTTAAAAAACAACCAGAAGAATCAAAAACAACATAAATCCAACCGTCAATATATAAATGTGAAAACAAAATATGAAGCATGTGGGTCCTAATCCTGCAATGATTATAGATAAGTTTTTTTTCACTGGCCATAAATTGAAAACCTAAAAGAGCGATAATTTTCTATTTCTTTTATCACAAAAATAAATAAATAAATAAATAAATAAATAAAAGATCACTATTAGCTAACTTAAAGTTGTGCATTTGGCTTGCTATTAGCTGACTAAAAGTCGTGCATTTGGCCTTTAATCCTTGTTAGCTAGATATCAACCTTCCAGTTGATCCACTGCCTATATATAAAACAAAAGAGGTTCAGACGAGCATATATAAAAGACTTATTACTGTAAACAAAGAGAGAGAGAGAGAGAGAGAGAAAAAAAGAAAAAGAAAAGCAGGTATTGAGAATAAAACCGTTAAATTTATGTCTCAGTTGGCGGCCTTGAACATGCCTAGGCATCTAAAAAGAATGGGAGATCTTCTACTAATCATGCTGGCTTTCACCATGTTCAGCACCAGTGTTGGAACTTCTGAGGTTGCAGGGTGTATAGAGAGGGAGAGACAAGCTCTTCTCAGCTTTAAACATGGCCTTTTAGATAAAGGTAACTTTCTATCCTCCTGGACAAGCTCCAATGAAGATTGCTGCACATGGAGAGGCATCAGTTGTCATAACCAAACCAGTCATGTTATCATGCTCAATCTTCGTCAGGATGTGGACCAGTACTATCAATTCAAAAGCATCAAAGGTGAGATTGGCTCTTCACTACTTGAATTGAAATATTTGAAGCATTTGGATCTTAGTTACAATAACTTTACTAGGATACCAAACTTCATTGGATCTTTCACTAGCCTCAACTATCTCAACCTCTCATATAATTATTTCATGGTTGGTACAATTCCTTCGCAGCTTGGGAATCTCACGAACTTGCGTATCCTTGATCTTCGTGATTCTATTAAAACGATTGACAGCCTTCGTTGGCTTCCTCATCTCTCTTCTTTGAGAATCCTCAAATTCGAGAGTACCAATTTCACCAAAGCCGTTGATTGGCTTAAGTCCATTAAATTGGCATCCTCCTTATCAAGCTTAGAGTTGAGCTATTGTGAATTTCCTAAGATAGATGCTTCACTTATTTCCCATTTAAATTCTTCTAATTCTCTAAGAGATCTTTCTGTAGCCGGCAATGGATTTCATCCAACAATTATTCCTTGGCTGCTTAATGTTAGTAGTAACCTAGTTAATCTCATTCTATATTACAATGGAATAGGTGGGTTATTTCCAAATTCTATTCCAAATATGGAGTCTCTTGAACATATTGACTTGTCAGGAAATTCACTCGAAGGTGGATTACCAAAATCTTTGGGGAACCTTTGCAACCTGAAAGTATTGCTGTTGAATAACAACGAATTTAATGGAACAGTTCATGATCTTTTAGGGAACTTGAGTGGGTGTGCTAAAAATTCATTAGAGATTTTGGGCTTGAATGGGAACCAACTTAGAGGGTCAATTCCTGACATGGAAACATTCTCATCTCTGCGGGAACTGTATTTGGCTGAAAATCAACTAGAGGGTCCGTTTCCATTTAGCCTAAGCCAAATTCACAAGCTCGTTGTCCTGCATTTATATCAAAACTTACTAACTGGGTCATTGCCTGATCTTTCAAAACTTTCCTTCTTGAGAGAGTTGAGGGTAGGTAACAATAAGTTGAACGGTAGCCTACCAAAAAGTATCGGCCAGCTATCTAATTTGGTGATCCTGGATGTTTCTTCAAATAATTTTACCGGGATAGTCTCTAAATCTCTCTTGCAAAAACTTTTCAAACTGCAAGCATTGGACTTATCCTCCAACTCTTTCACATTGAATTTCAAGTCCAACGGGATTCTCCCTGGAGCATTATCGATCTTAAAATTGAATTCACTCAAAATAGGACCTCGGTTTCCCAGCTGGCTTCGAACACAATTGAATTTGAGCTACCTTGATATCTCTGATGCCGGTATTTCTGATGTTATCCCTGACTGGTTTTATCCTATGGTTTCTAACTTAGATTACTTAAATCTATCTTTCAACCATATCAATGGCACCCTGCAAAATTTTCCAATGGGATTTGTTCGACTCTCTACAATTGATTTGAGTTCCAATCTATTGCAGGGTACAATCCCATTTTCACTTGATGCAACATTTATAAATCTCTCCAATAATAAATTTACAAGGTTCAGGTCATTTGTCTGTAAGCTCACAGATAGGAAGACATGGTTTCTTGACATCTCTTACAACATGCTAACAGGAAGCTTTCCTGATTGTGGGATGCATTGGACAGAACTATACGTTCTAAATCTGGAAAGCAATCATTTATCAGGAATCCTCTCCAGCTCATTGTCTTCATTGTATAATATTAAAACATTGCGTTTGAGGAACAATAACTTCTCTGGGATGATTCCATTGTTACAAAATTGTACTGAATTGCAATTTTTAGATCTTGGCAATAACAAGTTGAGTGGAAACATACCCACATGGATTGGTCAAACAAACCTGGTAGTTATTCGCCTAAAATCGAACAAATTAAATGGGAGCATGCCTTTGGATCTATGTAATCTTTCTTCTCTTTCGATACTGGATCTTTCTCTGAATAATATATCAGGAAAAATTCCTGCATGTATTCAAAATTTGACCGCTATGGCTTACAATAAATGGCCAATATTTGATAGTACTTTTTTAAGTTTTGGATTTAATTTTGGATATGAGAGCGACTTTGAAACAAGGTCCGCAAACAGGGCACTGTTAGTGTGGAAGGGAATGGAGTATCCATATGTAAAAATTCCTGAACAGCTAAGAATGATAGATCTATCATGTAATGCATTGGTTGGAGAAATCCCAGGAGGATTGACAAATCTTCTACTTTTGGTTCAACTAAACTTGTCAAGGAATAGTTTGAATGGAACTATCCCGCAGAAGATTGGACAACTGCATTGGCTAGAATCCTTGGACTTGTCCCACAACCAGCTTTCTGAAGAAATTCCTTCAAGTTTAACAAACATATCTTCTCTTGCTTTCTTGGACTTGTCGTATAATCAGTTATCTGGGAGAATACCTACAGGCACTCAACTCCAAAGCTTTAATGCTTCTTCATATGAAGAAAACAGAGGACTGTGTGGGCCTCCTTTGACAAGTATGTGTCCTGGAGATGAAACACCACAACCTCCTTCAGATTCAGGTGTTGTTGGCAAAAGTGATTTTGAAGATGGTGGATTGTGGTTTGACATGCTGTGGCTTTATATAGGAATTGGGATTGGATTCAATTTTGCATTTTGGAGTGTTTGTGGGACTTTGTTATTAAACACTTCATGGAGAAGGGCATATTTTGGGTTCTTGAGTAACTTGGGAGATTGGCTTTATGTCACAGTTCGCATTAAGTGGAATAATGTCCGAAAGGGAAGGCTTCAAAACTAGCAGGTCAGAATCCTTTTCCTTTTTCTGTAATTATAAATTATGATCGTGAAATGTACCTTAATTACAAAGTCAGGGAAATACCAAATTTTGTTCTTATGTAGCACGTAGATTAATCACCATTTTAAAAATCATGTTTTTGTTGTGTCATCTTCAAATTGGCTGAGGCCATAAATTGAAGTTTTCTCTTCAGTGTACTTATATATAATAAGTGAAACAGGCTTTTAATATATAGCTCATGAATTCTATTAATGTGGCTTCTCTATTTATAAACTAAACATTTTGTTGCAAGTTTCATTGGGGATTTAACTTATATAACGGAAATTAAAACTAAAAAAAATGCAAGATCTGATGTTTCCATTATAAATTCTTTAAATTAATTTGGCATTAAGGACACTATTATAACAATTATTAGATATTTTGCCTTTGAGAAGCAGTTATGGCTCACAAGTATTGAGCTGAATGCTCGTGAATCGTGCGTTTTCTTTGCTTGATAGTGTATTCTATTATCGTATTCTATTAGCATTGGCTCTTTATTGTTATACAATAAACTTAAAAATGCAATATCTCTTCTTTCTGTTATTAGTTTTTAAATTGAGCATCAGGGACAATATTATAATATTATTTTTAGCAATATGACTTTGACATGTTGATGAGTTTTAATTTGATTTGGTTTTTATATATAACATTATTTGTACAATTATTCAGTGTTTTATGCTGCATATTTCATAATGATTTTTGGGTTTCGACTTGATTCCACAGCTCACACTCACTTCATATATATTGAACTTCAAGTGGCTGAAACAATTGAAGACTGCAAATTCTCTAGCTTTGGTGGTGGGTTGTGGCCCCATTGAAACACTAGTTCCTTTTCCTCCTTTTTTATTCTTTATTTTTTATTTTTGTAATTTTGCTTTTTGAGAATTCTATGGTAACTTCATGTCTGTCCCTTGAATACTTTGTTTTGGCACTTTGGCCTTTGAATTGAAATCATTAAAACTTTGTACACTATGCTTCAATTTGAGTTGTTTTTTCACAAAATAATAACCTCACAGAATGGCAATTTGGATTTTGTAACTGAAATTTTTTTGCTAAATTGCAGTTGTTTTGGCAGTTTAAGGTGAACATGTTGGCTTCCCTTTTGAAAGTTGATTCTACTAATTATATTTTAGTCATGTTAACCTTTTTTGCAATGTACAAATAATTATTATTATGTGTAGGCATAAGTTTTTTTAAGACTGAATCTTAAAAACTTAAAATTTATTACAATATGAGGTTTATTCTTATTTATAACTGGCTTAAGTTGTGATCAAATGTTTTTACGATATACTGAAGATTATTCCATTATAAAGGTATAATTAGAAAGAGGTTTTAGTATAATTCTATAGGCATAATCTAGCCCATCAATTTATGTACTAAAAATATACGTGTTATTATTTATTTATTTATTTATATTATTAACATTTATTCATTCAATGGTTTACTTATACTTTGGATATAAGTAAATAATGACATGTATACTTTGGGCAAATATGTTAGTAGGCTAGATGGTATGTGTAGCATTACTCAAAAATATATATATCAACCAGTAAATGAAGTTCCTATCATATGTATTTAGATCAACTTGATCCAACCACATAAAATCCACTACTTTTTTTTTTTTTTTTAAAACCTCAAAGTCTTAATTTTGATTAGACCTAATGCGAAATTTTCCTTCCAAATTTAGTAACATAAATATATAGAGAGGGTTGCTATTGTGAGTGAAGAAAGACACCACATGGTGGGCGATAGCCATCTACAACTGTTAGATTTGTACCATTTGCATGATCTAACGGCTGTAAATAATTATTGATCACCAAAAAGTTGAGAGAAGAAAAAAAGAGCTAAGATTGGAGGTGGTTGAATGGGGATTGAAATGTTTGGTGAGAATAATTAATTTTGGAAATGAAATTTAAAAATATTGTTTGATTTTTTGTGATTTAGAAGGAAGTTATATAGTTTTAGGCCTTTTTTTTTTTTTTATACATATATTTAAACTTTAAAACCCTATATTTAAAAATAAAAAATAAAAATGCGAATGGTGGTATTTTTTTCTCCAATTGAAACGTACCATAGATGCTACTCTCATTGATGTCACCCGTAAACAACTTTATTATACTTCTATAGCAATATAACAAAATTAAACAGATAGCCCCGTCGAAGGAAAGCCTTGCCGAATATTCTATAAAAAATCCAATAGTATCTCTTATACAAATGGAGTTTTCTAAAATTTAACTTGCAAGGAAAATACACTTCCAAAAAGCATCCAACATAGACCTCCCACTTACTAAAAATTCCACAAATTTTCAGGACCCTCAAAATAATATCCAACACACAAATATAAATTAATGCATAATCCAAGTCCACATTTAGCATCGAAGCACAATAAGAGTATTGGAATAATAAAATATAAATAGTTAAATTAGAAGAATAACAAGTCAGCTAACTATCTAGATCTAGGGGAACAGATTTATTTAAACAAAAGAAAAATAGGGTCCGATTTTGAACATTCTAGCAAGTGGTATTAATAATAATAACAATAATAAAGAAAAATAATAATAATAATAGTAGTAATAATAATAATAATATAAATACTTGTAATAGTAATTTCTTTATAAATAATTTATAAAAATTCATTTTTCTCTTAAAAGCCTCAAAAATCCACTTTTTTCAAAGTTTCCCTTTTTAAGAAAAAGTTTTATAAAACCCATCATTTTAAATCCCCAGTAATAAAGATGGTTTTTAAAGAAAGAAAACTGGCTTTTCGAAAATTCCCCAAAGATATCCATTTAATGAAATCATACCAATAATCAAATAAATTATTAAAATATATAGCATATAAAAAAAAACACTTGATTTATCATCCGATATACCAAGTGTTGCCAAGTGATGTTTTGTTTCTTAAACACCACCTGACAAGAGATGTAACATCCCATCCCGAAGTATAACGGAATTTTCTCAAGTTGACTGATATTGACCAAGTTTGATCGTCTTTGACTGAGAGGGATCCAACTTTGACTTTTTGATTCGAAAAGAATTCTAGGTTGAATGAGGCATCACTATGAAGTAAGCATCAACCTAATTCTATAAACTAGTAGCACATTGAAAACAGAGCTATAGTTTGAAAGTTATGAGCAAAACAAGTTTAGGTTCGAATTGTCCAAGGATGCCAAAGTTGACTTTTTATTCTTGCAAAATTTGGGTTTGAATCCTATATGGTTGTGAAGTACTCGTCAATATAAGTTCAGAGACTAGTGGCATGCATAATTTGGATATGTGGTTTGAAAGTTACGGATCTGTGAAGTTTTTCCAAAACAATAATTACTATTCATCGATCTGTAAGTGTGTGTGAACAGTGGTGCCACGTGTCAAAAAGTTTGGCCAACATGTGAGTGCACACTAGCGCCTAGGGTTATTGTTTTAACTGGTTGAAACTGAGTGAGGTGGAGGAGAGAGAAAGGGGAGAGAGAAGGAGAAAGAGAAGAGAGGGGAGGAAATTGGCCAACCACTGTTGACCACTTTTCGACCACCACCCAACCACACATGCCTAACCACCACCACTGCCCTTCCATTTTGAACTAGCCAACCGGCTAGCCATGTGCCCGAATCGAGGCAATTTCCAGCGAATGGCCAGATTTCTTCCATCGCCGATTTCTCCCAATCCAGACCTCATTTTTTGACACCACTGATCTTATTGGCTTACCCATCCTTTGATCTATCTCGGTACCAAATTTCACTGCCATTGGCCACTGGGCACTCCGCCGACAGTGAACTTTTCCAGTAGGCACAGCGACTCATAGGAAAACACAGTTCTGGCGAGTTCTCGGTGATTCCACCTACCTTTTCCCACTAATTTGACCTCCCTGAGTCCAAATCCAAGGTCAGTTTCCTTCAATTCATGATGGTTTGTGAGATTCGAGACATTAAACCTAAAATCTTTTCGGTGAGATTCAAGCCACCACAGATCCAATCTCCAAGAGATAAGATTCAATCTGTGATCCTCATTTCATAAAATTCATTTTGGTATATTGTTTGTGAATTTTGGATACCGTTTGCATAAGCTCCTCCCAGTAATCGTGTATAATTTACCCTGTTAAAATATTAATTTAATCGGTTTTGTATATTATTGATATTTTGGAGCATGTGTGAGTCGTGGAACCGATCCTATTGAGGATCTGGATTGATAAGTGTGCTTGAGGTGAGTGATCCTCCTTCAAACTATTTTAGGGACTGTTAAAAATATATATTTTGTGTTATTTCAAATTATAAAAAATAAATGTGTTTGATATTTGAGAGAAATTGATATTTAAAATTTATAATGTCAAATTATGATTAATTAATATATATAATGTCATGAAATTATATTTTTGGATTGTGAAAATATATAAATATATATATGGTGTTAATTGAATTTTTGAAAAATGTGTTATATATGTTTAATATTTCATAAATCGTTATTTAAATTTATGATGATGATTTATGTTGACTTAGAGCATGTGTTGCATCGAATTTTGTAATTTGGGTTTTTAAAGAAATTATGTTTTTGGAATTTTTTTTTTCAATTATTGCTAAATTTTTATTGTTGAATTTATTGTATATAATAAATGTATTTATGCGGATTTAAGCAAATATGAAAATCACGTGATTTTGATATAAATTGATTTCAAGGTTTTGAGGAAATATTCGTGTTAAAATATTGAAATATATTTATGTGAATTTTGATCACTGTGGATTTATGCGGTTTAAATGATATCTTTGATTTAAATTGATTTGAGAATTCAAGAAAAATATTGTTTTTAATTATTATGTTTCAAAAATATATATATGCATTTAAATATTTCGGGTTTGATTTTATGCCACTGAAAATTTGGTATATATGCATCAGTGAGATTATGAGAATGGATTTTAACAGATGGATTACGTTGATAGTTTAAAGAAATGTGGATTATATGGATTTGAAAAGAGGTATTTAATCCAGTGATATCTATGAGATTTCGAGATTTGGAAAATATATTAATTTTATTGGTTTTAGATGCACCCATACAATACTAGTGTTCTGTACCGTATATGTGGATATGATTAGCGTGCATGTTTATAGAGTTGTCTTATGGATGCCATTGGACTTGAGGGTTGGCAGGGTATAATGCACAGTGAGCATCAATTACCCCCCTCCATGGCCAGGATGACTATTGATAGCATCCGCACCACTGGGACGCCACGGCGACCGGATGCAAGTTCTCTTCTTAACACCCCCCCCCTCCCCCCCCCCCCCCCCCCCCCCCCCCCCCCCCGCGGCGGGCGATCAAGCGTACTTGGGATGCTAGGTACTATCGGGCATCACTGGTATAGAATATGATACGTTAGGATATTTTCGACTACAAAATATTTTAAAGTCATATTTAAATAAAAATGTATTTAATGGTGTTTTTATCATTTATTCAGTTTAATGTCTTAAAAATTCATTTTACCAGGATTTTACTATTTAAATTGATTTGGTGTATTAACATAAGTTCTATTATATTTTTATCATTTATTTCAAATGGATGTCATAAATTGATTTAAATACTGATTTTATTGTTTAATTGATTTATTTTACTTATTTAAATGTGTTTATTCATGTTTTTATTATTGTTTCAATGTGGGATTTTAACATGAAATTTATTGTATTTTATTGCCTATGCAAATTGAGGTATTTTAAACTAATTAAACTAATTATTTTATTAATGATTATTTCATTGATTTAACTAATAAATTTTATAAATTATATATTGAATTTATTTTTGTTTGGTTAAATTGCTTTCATACTAAATTCTTCTAATACAAATTCTATTATTTATTTGTGATTTTACTTTATCTTCTGATATTTTATTATAAATTCAATTATTTGTTATTAAATTATCCTCAAGATTATATTGTAAGATTTAGATTATCTGTATTTTATTTATTAACTACTTCATTGATTTTGGGGTATAATATAGTGGGTTTTGTTAAAATGTTTTAAAATGGGAACATTTCCAACTGAGTAAATTGTGAGGGTTTTGAGTGAAAATATTATTTTCAAGTATTTATTCATTTATTTATTTATTTATTATTAGTTAATCAAGTGTATTATATGAGTATGATTATTATTACTATTATCGCAAAGTAGATTGGATCACTTACTGAGATGATTAGCATCTCACGTTTTTAAATTCGTTCATCTAGACCTAGGTTAGTAGATGTTGATCGACGGGGGTGAGCTTGACGTCTTTATTCATTGCTAGAGGTCTAAGAAGTCTTTCTTTCTTTATTTCCTATCTTCTAATATTTCTTTCTACTTCATGTTGTAATAATTATCACATTTAGAAATCTTATAAATACTCTGTATACTATGTTGGATGTATTTATCTAATTTTGCATTGGTTCCCTGTTTATTTATTTGAAATGCTATAAACTTGTGGTAATAAATTATAGTAAGGTAGGAGGAATAAGGGGAGATTGTTAGGAGTGTGTTTTTTGTGCATGGAATTTTGTGGTAAGTTCAATCCTTAGGGGAGATACTATTGAATTTTCCATTGGAAGGTTTGGTAGTATTATCTTAGGATCAGGGCTTGTCTACGATTTTGGTGAGGGATCTTAGACAGGTCCTAACAAGGGAAGGAAGAAGAAAAACTTGTACTCATCTTCCATTAGTGTCTCAAAGATGCCATTGCTAAATAACATGTCGTCATACTGCCAAAAAGCAAGTGGCTTATGCCATCACTAGAATATATCTGCCACCATCACTCACCTTAGTTACCATAGGATAATTAAAATCACTTTCGCGCTAATATCATCTTCTTAGTCAATAATCTATCATCCTACGACTATAAGTAGAGTGACTAAATGATGTCACCGTAGTAAATAACATGTCACCCAATATCTTTGAATTAGTTATAGCTTGAGGAATATTTTATTATATTATAAGCACCCGTGTTAAGCCTGGAGGTTACCTGCTGAGGCGCAGGAATGAGTATCAGTGGTATCTGTGAATGGATATATTTTTATATAGTTTTGGGCATGCTATACAATATATATGGTTTTGATATTTTTTATATATATATTATTTGATTTAAATATGTTTATTTTATGCATATATGAATATTTGCTTTTACATATATGTGTTATCATTTTGTGCGATTTTTGAAAAATTTTTAAATGATTTTAAACTCTGATGAGTTTATAGTAAAGTTGGGGATCATGGTATTTAAATATTTTGATATTTGAATAAAGATATTAATCATTTTGGAAAACAATTAATTTTGAGCGAGCAAATAGAAAATTATATATTTTAAGCATATTTAAATGTTTTATATTTTTAAGTGCTTAAAAATTATAGTGGTATCTATTTCACTGCGGTATTTATGTTTTGACATAAAATAATGATTTAGAATTTTTGAAGTATTTAAATAAATGGTTGGATTTGAATATTAAATTATGCTTTATGGTACAATATTGATTGAAAAAGTATGATCTTACAAATGTTGTTTTATTGATATTGTATTGTTATTCCTAATTGGTATGCCACATGGTACGAGTGCTTTTATTCAGTATTATATTACAGCACGCAAGTTTGCCAAGATGTCTGTAGTACATTAAGGGTCATGAGATTGGGTTCATCTCATATATTCATTATGCCATGATACCTTTTGTATGTTAAGGGTCGTGAGGCAGGGTTATCTCATTGATTTGTATTGTCACAATGCCTTTAGGATGCTAATTGTCGTGAGGTGGTTTCATTCCACAAGTTTCTTTTTTTTACTGTCCGATGGTACTCCGAGACGCTGTGCATCATTTGACAATGCTAGTTATATCGTATGATAGATTATTTTTCTTTCTAAGTACATTACCAGTTCTCTGATATTTACGGTTTTACTGCACTTATATAAGTATATTTTATCAAATTATGTTTGTATTATTATTTGCTCAATATTTATATTATGATTGATCCGATTTATAATATTTTTATGGTCATCAATTTATGCAATTTGAGTATCGGTTTTATGATATTGATTTGGGGTACAAGTTTGGGTTTTTTGAAACAATTTTTAAATGGAGAATTATAGAAATAAATATTAATTATCTATTGTACGATGCTATTCACTGAGATATCTTTGTCTCATGTTTTATTTATTTTTTATATTCATTCTCCAAGGTTTAGATTGTTAGCTGAGAATCTACCTTGTGCATCACTCATTTTTCTATATTTTTCATAATAGCAACAGTTATTTATCTTTCCCTATTATCTATATTTTTTGCAGACTTGTTTGTATAGATTATATTACATAATTTTAGATATACTTTTAGAATGTTTTAACCTAAATTATGGGTATAGTAATCACCCTATTATGTATGTATAGTAATGGCCTCTGACATGACGAGCTGTAGAAGTTGACTATAGTTTTGGACTTGCATGATGTTGGAGCTCTAGTTTTATATATTAAGGTATTATTTTGATATTTGCATGTAATATTTATCCACAGTTTAGGTGAGGTTCCAATGGAACTTCATTAGGCGGGGCTACTAGGGAGATTTTGAAATAGTTTTCGAAAAGAGTCCTATCACATTACCCAAAATTAATTTCCTCAATTTATAAATCTACACAACAACAACAACAAATAATCTTCCAAATAACAATATATATAACATAGTTTGCCACTGTCCCACATTAAATAAAAAATTAATAATAAATATTTTATAACACTCAAATATTTAGAAAAATTATACCACTAATTGGACTAATTTCTCATAAACTAAACATGGATTTAGCCTTCAATAGCTCTTCATAACTTCATAAGGATTCATGTTAACAAAGATCAAGAATTTAGTCTTTATAATAATGATGAGGAATACTACCTATAGGAGAAGAAATGAATGGAGATGAAGAAGTTATTGAAGCAAATAATTATGGTGTTCTATGTGAACAAGAGATGAACGATGAACATGATCGTATCGCAAATTTTCTTATGTTTCGATACATATATATATATATATATACTCATTAGTTTGTATAACTTAAAAAATTTATGAAAAATTAATATGATATGCGTTAATTTTGCTTTTGTTATTGCACTATTTATATATGAAAGTGTCAAAATATATTATGAGTTAAAATATATTTTCAAAACTATATAGATAAAATCTAATTAATAAATTTAAAATAATACAAATCATAAACAACTCTTTTTACCAAATTAATCTTATCAATGTTAATTTAGATAGACGATGTATAATATATTGTTTACAAAAAAAAAATAAAAAATGAGATTATTATAATAAAAAATAATATTATAAAGTTTTAAGTAAGTGCTAAATATTCAATTTAATATTTACAGTATTTTTTTTTTTAATTTACAACTAAACATTTGACATTATTAAAAAAAAAAAAATTAAAATTGATCTACTAACAGAAGCTCTATTTCAAAAGTTCTATTCAAAACAATTTTGACAAATAGATACATAATGTGTGTGTGTATATATATATATATATAATTGATACCATTGCCCCTAAACTATATGAATGTTTACATTTTACATTCCAAACTCTTTTTTTTCCTAATATTTTACATTTAAATTTTGTTGAAATGTGCACTATTGATTCCCTTTATACTTTCCATCCAATTCATTAATAAATTAAACATGTGCTCGGCATGTGACATATAGCAGGGGTATTAATGTCTTTTTACACCATTATTTTCTTATTTTTTTCTATTTTATTTGGGAATTAAGGATTAGCGTAATGATATCACGGCTCCGACTTCGACCTTAACCAAAAAAAAAAAAAAAAAAAAGCCACAGCTTCGACGGCAATTGATGCCGTGTGAGTGCCATGACCTTCTGTGTCACTTGGATTTCGATTCCTTAGATTTATCAATGGGTTTTCTCCTGTAAGATTCATATCCCTTGTAAAAGGCTCTAACATCAAGTAGATTACAAGCCGAAGCTGGAAAATCATCAGTTTCCACGCATGTTCCTTTCCAGGTGGCCGAATCTGGTGAAAGTCTGAAATTGGAAAAACTCGGACATTTCGTTCAAATACCAACATCGAGAACTCTAACAATGATACTGACGGCATAACCTGAATTATGCCAACGACCAAACTGTCGGCGAGCCCCTAAAAATTGGGAGGTGTGTGGTGTGGAGTTGACGGGCTTGATAAGGAGTGACTGAGAGAATACCCGGAGATCGCGAAGCTTATCAGCCTGAGCGGTAGTGATACCGGCAGAGAAGTCATGGATGGATATTAGTGAAGCTTGGAGGGGTCAAGCTAAGGAGGGAGGGACTTGATGATGGAGATGTCCCAGTTGACAATGACGGTGAATGGCTGGAGTAGAGACAACGTTCCTTTTAATTAGGGGGATGTACCAGTTGACAATGGGTATGAGGATTAGTGGATGGAAAGCTTTAGAGGTAAGAGATATAGAAAGAACGGAATGAAAAGGAGTTGGAGGTGAGTGAGTCACGTGCAATCACAAATTCCTAAATAAAAAGATATTAATTAAAAGAAAAGAGAAAACAACGGTGCTATCCACATGCTTAATTTGTTAATGAATTGGATGGCAAGTGTAAAAGAAATCAACTGTGCACATTTTGATCGGAGTTCAAGGTATAAAATGTCAGGGAAAAAAAATGAAATGCTAAAATGCAAACTCCATATAATTTAGGGTGCATTAATATCAATTTTTCTATTTTTTATTTTTCCGTTCAACCCTCTTCTACAACTCTTATTCGTATCTACAAAAACCTATTATTGGATTTTGTTCTCTCTCTATTCATTCAAAAGTTAATGTGAAGTTTATAAGTGATGGATAATCAAATTCATTTTTCAATCTTGTCAGTGATAATCAAATATAAACTATTGAAGCATAAATGAAATAAATAGAAGGGGTCAAAATGAAAAAAAAAGGGGAAAGACACTCCCAAAAACGCAAACCTCAGTTCCAATTCTATAGAGTTTTAGAGTTCAACAATTTTATTTCTTCTTGTTAAAAATGGGTATCATTATAACGTTTTAGATCTGCAGCCAAAGTTCCTCATTTTTTCATTTCCCTTTTTTATTTTTATTTTCTTTTCAGCCCTCCTATCTGATTAAATTTGTATTTTTCTCATCTTTATATTATTGTTTCCATTTTGCATTTTCCACTTTCACTCTAAATTTCCAGATCCTGTAAATTTTATGGACACATTTCATTTTGACTAAGCATCCACTTTTCCCATCAATCTTACAACCATATAAAGATCTTATCTTTGAAAAATCAGCACACTAACACAATCTGCAATTCTTACGACCATTATAACAATTTTTGTAAGATTTTCAGAGGGTTGAATCAAGGAGAAAAAAAATAAAAAACCAGAGAGACATGTGTTGTTCTTTTTTTTTTTTTTTTGAAAGGAAAAGAAAAACATGTGTTGGAAGAAGAAAAATAAGAAAATAAATAAAAAAAATTAAGAGAGAGACATAGGAGTTGCACCGGAGGGTTGAACGGAAGGTTGAACAGGGAAGAAGAGAGAGGCGTGCGTTAGAAGAAAAAAAAAATAAAGAAAATATTAAATTTGGGTCCATGAATGCATGTATATGTCAATTTTTACAGATTTCATTGCATAATTGGACAGTCACACCACCTTGGCTTGGCGACCGTCCCATAAAGTTTTTCTCTGATTTCACCTATAAAACACATGTCGTAGGACTAGGGGTGTTCCTTACGAGGATAACAAGCGAGAAACCCATTATTTTTTCCTACAATAGTTTCAAAAATTATGAATTCAAATTCTTATACGTCCAATACAATATTTGAAAATTTAAGTGGCTTTATTTTTTGTTTTTCATTTTTCATTTTTTCAATTTATTCTTATCATTAATTTTATATAATTAATTTTAAGTAAAGTCTATTTTTTTTATTAAATTAAGGTCTATTTTTTATAACTATTAAATTTTATCAATGAGTTCGATTTCATCTTTTAAAGGAGAATCCAATGGTTATAAAGGGTATATCCCGATTTAATAAAGTAAGATGGATTTTATTTGAGTGCAACTATAATTTTATATATTTAAATATATGTTAAATTTTGGTTCCAATATATATATATATATATATATGTTAAATTTGGAATAGCTAATGAGAAATACTTATAAATAAAATATTTACTTCATTATCATCAAAAGATCAATGTTTGTACAAAAATTTGCAAAAGAGATCGGTTAACCTCTAAATTATATTTTTCTTTTCTTAAAAAAATATTTTAGTGAATATCCTAGAAAGAGAGAGAGAGAGAGAGAGAGAGAGTTGCTTTCACGTGAGAGAGGAGAGAGAAAGGGAGAAAGAAGAAAAAGAAATAAATAATTTTCTTAGAGGCAACATGCGACCTCTTCGATCGTGACAGTGTCCCTCTCTGCTCGTGACACATGGTGTAATATATGGTGAATATATATATATATATATATAAAAGAAAAAAAAGTTTTTATAATTATTTTTTTAAAAGAAAAGAAAAAAAATAGAGTTTTTC
Organism: Ziziphus jujuba; assembly: GCF_031755915.1. Taxonomy (NCBI): domain Eukaryota; kingdom Viridiplantae; phylum Streptophyta; class Magnoliopsida; order Rosales; family Rhamnaceae; genus Ziziphus; species Ziziphus jujuba. The sequence goes on along the minus strand of NC_083381.1, from coordinate 3,265,567 downwards.
TCCTAATAGGTTTGATTATAAATATATTTCAATTTTATTAGGAAATTGATAAATAAATATTTAAGGGTATTTATTCTATTTTGGTTTTATAAAAGGAATAAGAAAATACGTTTATTTTACTTTTACTTTATTTTCAACTTTGCGCCGTTAGGATATTGGGTAAGTCTTCTTCTTCTTTTTTCTTCTTTTTCTTCTAGCCCTAAAAGTTATTAGGGTTAATATTGAGGGCTTCCAATTTTAATTTACGATTTTGGTATCCTTTTAAGATTGTTAGGAATCTAGTATCTTTGGAGATTTTAATTTTTGATCAAATCTGGAGCATAGGAAGGAAGATCCTAAATTTTTGAGGTTGATCAAGGTTGGTTTTTCTGATCCTTTTATGTTATATGAAATTTTTTGAGATGTTTTGGGGTTATAGAGGCATTGATTAAGGCTAATTTAGGCATTGATTAAGGCTAATTTGAAGTATTATTGTTGAAACCCTAGTCTGGAATTTATATCGACATCTGTACAGAGTGATTGTTCAAATTTATTTAAAATATTTCAAAGTTTATTTTGGCACTAAAATTTATATATGGATGAAAATAGACATGTTTATGAATCCATAGTAATTTATTTGGGTTGATTTCGATCTGCTTTCAATTTTTACGAAATTTTGAATTTATGCATTCTGTTTGGTTTTCTGTACTATTTCAGTATGGTTCATATGTAAAAATTTCAAAACAGATCCAAAAGTAATTATTTTTATCTAAAAATTTGTATACTTATTCTATATATGTATAATAGTATTATAAAAAAATTTAGCTTCAAATTCTTTATATTTTTTCCGTAGTGATTTTCTGAGTTACCTATATCCAGCTCTCTGAATTTATTCTCTGGTCCATTTAGCAAAGAATAAAATTCATTTTAAAATATTTTTTGATCTTGATTTGGCCTAATAATTTTCATATAGAATAATTACTATATATAGTTAAACTATGGAAAATTTTACTACTTTTGGACTTATATTTTATTTTTGATGAATTTTTATGTAGACTGAACTATGAAATGCCGATTTTCAGTTTCTGTCAACTAGTTACTAAATTTAATTTGATCATGTTTTCGACCTTTGTTTGGCTTTTAAAATTTTGTGGGAGTATATAAGTGTGTCCAGTTTTAATTGTAAAATTTTAAATGGATACAAAATTTCATGAAAGAGAAACAAATTGAACATTAAATGAAGGTTTCTGAAAATCTAATAGTTTCAGTATTTCTTTGTTAATTTTTCAATGAGTTTTGAATAGTTTTTCATTATTATTTTGTGAAATTGTTTTAATCATAGTTACTCATGCATGTGTACAATACCCTCATAATTTTTCAGACTTAGATGATGTCGTTTGAATAAGGAATTGAAATATTGTTTAGAAACTGTTTATGGATTAATAGGTTTTTATTCGGCTTTTGGTGATTTGATCTTGTTCTAGGCTTATGACTTTAAGATTTAAGGGTTAGGCTTTGATTATCTTATGGTATCAACTTTTATTCATTTAGTTTGAATTTAAGAGCTTGATTATGGGATTTATACATAATATAATTATGGTATATGATGGTTCTATTTTTACTTATGAGAGATTATTAGTATTATTTATAGGTTGTTAATTTTTGTGGACTTTGCTGATCAAGGTAAGCTATTGGACTTTTTAAAAACTGAAACCATAGCAAATATATACTTATGTTATTGATTTATTATGTTTTTCTACAAGCTTATGTTTTATGAAATATATATGTATTGTATAAATAAAGTGTTCATTATTGACATATGTATTTTTGCTATGGTTGTTGGTACTTAGTAGGCATTATGTGATACGTTATAATATATTATGATATATTTTCGGGTTTTGAGATGAATCATGTGAGGGTATTTCTTTAGTGATTTATGGTTCTTTACCTTCGGGTTTAAATGTATCGTTTCATGTGGGAGGACCTACTGATGATCACAGTAGGGGTATGGTTTATATCTTTGGGTATGAGTGTTTGTTTTTATAATTTATGTTCCCCACTTGTTACTGCCTCACACTCGAGTTTATACAGATTATTGGTGGGTAATATTATATTATGCCAAATCCTACTAGGCAGTTAACAATTAGAGTTTATAAGAAAATTATGTTTACGTTATTAAAGATTATTTTTAGATTTTTATTTGTTATCATTTTAAGTATTTTCTTAGTTTTGTATTTATGAAAAACTCAGTAGCTTGTTGAGTTTTATATTTATTATCTATTGTTATGGTTTCAGGTACACCATAGTTTCAAGGTAGTTGGATTTGGCATATGATATTGGTGTGTTAGTTGTCATTTTTTTTAAAAAAAATTAGTTAGCTTGAAAGACCTTTTGGGTGTTGGAGTTTATTTTTGTTCATTTTTTGGGAGTTATTTTGGATATTATTTAGTAATGACGTTTGGAGAGTTTTTATGTTCTGCATTATGAGTTTTATTAAGTGTTTTAATTATGAATTTTATCACATTCCAGGTATATAGACTTGGGGTGTGACACATGGCACCTCTTGTAAGAATCCTTTTAGATATTCTCCTATCTGATAAATCAGTCCTTGAAAAATAGACACAATTTTACATACATATAACTTTTCAACAGTAAGTCCGAAATAAGTGTGCCGCTAGTCTACAAACTCATGTCAACGGGCACTATCACATGGTACATAAGTCAATATCAAAGTACAGATAAGTAAAAAGTTAATATTGAGCTTACCAATTACTCCTTGTCGCATCTTATTTTGGCCATAACTTTCCAATCTCAACTTCGATTTTAACTTCGATCGATGAGTACTATGGCATGGTGAGGACTTTGGCACTATGTCTTGGTCAAAGTGAAATTCTCCTCGTAGTAAAAAATCAACCATAGGACCCCCATAGTCAACTCGATCAACCTGGTTAAACTTGGTTGAGAATTCAAATTCGTAGCATTTTCTCAGATCGAGGTGTTACAATCTACCCACCTTATAAAAATTTCATCTTTAAAATTCAGCACACCCAACTAGGGGTAGAGTTGAGAAAGACTTACACTCACTACTCGGATTACCTTGTGATGTTATCCCTTGACCAACTATAAGGAGTACATGCCACCTCCAAGCTAACTATATGGTAAGGGGTGTACACTATATACCAAACCTCTTAGGGGTAACGGAACCTAAAGCTGTGATACCAAATTCTTAAGAAACTTAGAGGGTTATTTATTGAAAACTTTAAGATGGCCCTGGTTAAGGGAAATCCTATCGGAAATTCTACAGAAAATCTAGCTGCATCTCCTTTATAAGCTTGATTCCCCCATATGTATCCTACACAGAAAAGTCACTTCAAAAATATATATTCGTTTTATTACTCCCATCTTACTATAAGTTTCCATAAATTTATAGGATTTCATTAATAATAGCATAGAAATGTAGACATAAGAAATAATTAGTAATACCGTATATACCTTTACAAATGTCGGGACTTCTTCTAAGGTTTACTACCTAGATCTCAAATAGCCCTGACCTTTCCTAAGTACTTACCCAGCACAGGTCATACGTACTTTTATAACTCATGACCATCCATACTACCCACTTATAACAATCCTGTAGTTCTATGGCACTTCATGAATATACCAAGAGCATAAATGTAGATAGAGAGATGATAAAAACAATAATAATAATTATAACAACAATGGTAATATTACCTTTTGAGAAATTTGGATAACCTACTCAAAGGCTACCGCACTTATTCAAAGGCAGTTGTACTAGTTTGAGGACTACAATGCCTGTTCGAAAGCTACCATACTTACTCAAAAGCTACCATACTTGTCCAAATGCTACAATACCTCCAAATTGATTAACTCGTTGATTCAGAAAAATACGATAATTGTGCAGTTGACAATAATAATAATAATGACAATAACAAAAATAATAATAACAATAACAACAACAACTACAACAACAATAATAATAGTTGTAGTAGTAGTAGTAATAGTAGTAACAACAACAACAACAATAATAATAATAGAAAATCATAATCAAAGATAATCTAAATGTAACATCCCAACCTGAAAAAATACCCGAATTTGAATTTTTGACTAAGTTTGATTAGAGTTGACCAAGTGGATCCTATGGTTGACTTTTTACTATAGGTGTAATTTTGTGTTGACCGAGGTACCATAGCAAAGTGCTTGCCAATATGAGTCCGTAAACTGATGGCACGTTTAATCTGCACCTACGATTGAAAAGTTATGGATATGTAAATTTGTGTCTGTATTTTTCAAGACAGATTTTTAGTGGGTACCAAAATATTTAAGCGAGTCCTTAAAGTTGCACAACATGTCACCACTTGGAAAGTATCATGTGTCATGATTAAAGAGAACCATGTGTCACCATAGAAAACTATCACTTGTTATATTAATTAAATATTATATTATTATATTATTATTGTAATATTATTTTATTTATTTATTTATTTTCCGTTTTCTTTTTCTTTTCTTTCTTTTTTTCTCCTCCCCCATGTGGGAAAAACACTCACTCACTCTCCCTTTCTTCTTCTTCCTCTTCCTCTCTTCCTCCCCATGGGTCACTTTCCCTTTCTCCTCCTTGCATCACTGTGGCTCTCCTTGGGAAATCACCGCATCACCGGTAAGCCTGAGCATCACCGCCATGTCCAATTGACAACCCATCAAGCCAGAAATGCTATGGTGCTCGCCGTTCACCGAGAAGGCCGGAGATGCACAAAAAAACTCCATAAAAGCCGGTGGCGTGCTCCTTTTTAGTTCGCCGGATTTTGACTGTTTCGGATCAAAGGTTCAGTCCTTTTCCCCTAATTCGAGCATCCTGAAGTTGATGGTGGCCTCCATTTGCCTTGATTTGAGCTCATTTGTGGTGTGCGAAGAATGTGAGCTTGGCATTGGCTTTAGATGGAAAATTTGGCCACCACGGGCAAAATTGAGGCCACTGGAGGTTAGCAACGAATTCCTTACTTCTTTAGCTTTCCATTGGTATCTTGTTTGTGAATTATGATATTGTATTTGAAAAGTTGCCATTTTTGTATAAATTATTATATTAAATGTGAAATATTGGTAAACTAGATTAAAATATATATATATATATATATATTTATGTACATCTCTGTATGGGTATGTTTGAGGTGCATATGTTTTGTGTATATATATATATGTGTGTGTGTGTGTGCCCATATTATGTTTTATATATATACATGTGTGCATTGTGATTGTGAATATATATATATGTATATATACTTGTATAAATATATGTTTGTTGAAGTCTTGGTATATATGTATCAAAATATATGTATACATAGATATATATGGACATGATACTTGTTAATTTGTCGTTAAAAGATTGCATGTATATATTTGAATGTATGAATACATATATATATATATATGAATATATGTATGGACAGTCCGTCTATGGTGCGGACGGTCTTCATGCAGACCACAGCATTGGTGATGATTTTTCATAGTATTGATGGCAATTTTTTAAGAAACCATCGTTAATACTATAAAAAACCGTCACTAATACTGCGGTCCTCATGCGGACCGTCCTCACCATAGAATTTCCGTATGTATGGATATCTATGGATGAATATATATATATATATATATGTAAGAATGGGTAACATTATTAGGGTGAGTGATCCACTTTCAAATTATTTTCGGGTATTAAATTATATATATTTGATGTTAAATGAACATGTGGAAAATTATATTTTATGTGTTGAATAATTGATAAATTTCCATTTGGGATTTTAATTGCCAAATTCGGAGTAATATAAACATATGTGCTTAGAAACCATTTTTTTTATTTTAAGCCATTATGAATTTAAGTTTTATTAAATTATTGTTAGATTTAATTGCGGATTATTTATGTTTAATAAAAATATATTTATATGAATTTATGCATTTCAGGATTTTTATGCGATTTTAGTGCAATTTTATTTATATTGAATTTTGAGGATTTGAGGAAATATCATTTTAAAATTTTGATGCTCAAAGAATATATTTATGCATTTGAATATTTATGGAATTGATTTAATTATGGTGAAATTGATGGATTTGAAATTGATGGATTTACATTGATGGATTTTAAGTAACAGATTTATGATGATTAGTTAAAAAGAAATGTGGAAAATTTTACAAGTTTAATTGGATGAAATAAACCTGATGATATTTACGTCAAATATGGATTTCATGATTTTTAGATGCACCATACAATACTGGTGCTCTGTACTATATATGTGAATATGATTAGCGAGCTAGCGGATATGATTAGCGTGTAGGTTTATTTATAGGGTCATTTTGTGGTTGCCCTTGGATCGAGTGTAGGCACAGTATAACGCATACTGAGCATCAGCTACCCCCCACCACAGCCAGGATGATTGTGATAGCAGCAGCGCTGTGGGATGCCAAGTGATCATATGCTAATTTCTCTCTTTAACCTCATTGTCAAAGTAGTACTTAGGACATTGGGTATAGCCTGACACCACTAGTATATATGTATTGGTGTTCTATTTTGTATTTGTTGTTAGTGTCCAAGTATATAGGGTTGTCTTGTGATTGTCATTGGACCTGAGGATAGGCAGGATATAATACAAAGTGAGCATTAGCCGCCTCCTTCCATGGCCAGGATGACTGTTGACAGCATTGGCGCTGTTGGGACGCCCAGCGATCATATGCTGGTTTCTTTCTTTAACTTACCCATCGGGCGGTACTTGGGACACTGAGTACCATCAAACGTCACTAGTATATCGTATGGTGCATTAAATATATTTTCACGTATATGTGTATCTGTATATATATATATATATATATTTACTATATTATGTTGGTATGTATCACATCGTACGGGACAACAATCCAATGTGGTCCATGAAGAGCTAGCCTTGTAACTATATTGCCTACAAGTTTAAGGGATCGGATGGCCGATATGGGCTATCATCCCTGGTCTGCATTGATAGCAAAGTGCTGGCGATAGCTGGAATTATAGATCATGCATCATGTTAGATGGTATCGTATGTACCTCCGATATGAGTGTGCATATTTCATAATATGTTATGAATTTTAAAATATTATTTTATCTTATATTGTTTTATTTATTTATAAATTAATTTCTTAGTTTTATCCTTATTGCTTTTATTTTTATTACTATTATTAACATTATTGTTATTGATATACTTATCATTATCATTATTATTGTTATTAACATGGTTGCTATATACTTATTATTATTATTAATGAGAGTATTGTAATTGTTAATACTATTGTTATTTTCAATATTATTATTATTATTTTCATCAATATTATTATTTGTTATTATTATTTATTATTATTATTCTCATTATTTTTATCCTTTGTTATTATTATTATTATTATTATTATTATCATCGTTATTATTAATATTATTATTATTGTTGTTATTATCAATTATTATTATTATTATTATTATTATTGTACTTGATATTATTATTTATTATGATTACCTTTACAGTTATTATTATTATTATTATTATTATTATTTATCATTGATATTGTTAATTATTATTGTAGTCATTACTATCATTATAATTTTTATTGTTACTATCATTTATTATTATTATACGGAAGCCTTCGGGCTAGTGAGCCTTTGGACAAATGTGGAAGTCTTTGAGCAAGTATGGAAGCCTTCGGGCAAGTGAGCCTACGGGTAAATACGTGAGCCTACGGGTAAGTAAGTAAGCCTTCGTGCAAGTATGGATGCCTTCGGGCAAATGTGGTAACTTGCGGACAGGTATGATAGTCCTCGGGCAAGTTGTGCGTACTAATACTATTAACATCATTATTATCATTAATGATTAAATTATATTATTATTATAGTGGTTGTTTGTTACTTTCATTCTATATTTATGCATTTAAGATGTTCATAAAGTAGTATAGAGATATAAAACTATATTAGTGGGTGAACGTGAATGTTTAAAGGTATACTTTTGTGGTTTGCTTATTATATTGGTTCAGTTGTATATACTTTTATAGTTTATTATCGAAGTGTTGCCATTTGTGGAATTATCTATAATAAGGTGGGACGAATAAGGTGGTACCGCATAGGATTGTGTTTTTATGCATGTAAATTGTGCGGTATGTTCTACCCTTAGGGAAGATGCTGCTAGATTTTCTGTAGGATGGTCCGGTAAAGTTTTCCCTACGATCAGGGCTTATCTAGGTTTCAGAAATGGATCTTAGATTGGTCCTGACAATAAGTTGTACATAGTATGTTAATCCACTAGAGTAATTTAAGGAGTATAAATGATCAAACGCAAAATATCGAAAGTGTCCAATATCAAAATCAGTGAAAGAAAAAATATTTACTATTTTAAAGTCAAGAGAAAAGAATAATACATCAGTAGTAGAATATCATATAAATAATGATGATGCTTATCCGATATATATAACCTGTCAGCAGAGGCCTAAAAAAACCATCTAAAATACAAAACTTTAAGACGAGTTCAGTGAATAAACATGTAAAATATTATGAAAATAATTATTATTCTTAAAAATCCTTTTCTCAATACTTCTTTTCAATCTTTGAAATTTTTTGATAAACAATTTTCACAACCCATAATTATCTTCAGAATATAACAATTTCATAAATTATAGGATAAAGAAATTAAAATAAGCTAATATCCATCCCTTCATAAATAAAATGATACTTTCATAAATCATAATTTATAAATATAAATAATCATAAATATATATAAGTATAAATCGTATTTTAATGCACCCATCAATATTATCATGTATCATAACCATTACCATAATACTTTCATGGCTATAACTAGCATCCTAATGCATCATCAACTATTGGGGGAAAGGGAAATCATTAATGCGACCCTCGACATCCTAGTAATGTCACAAATTGAGACCTCCCATTCATACTCAAGAATCACATGATCAAATAGGGATAGTTAAACAAGTATGCATAATCATAATCGAACATGATAAAACATGGTATATAATAATCCACAACCCAGTATCCAATTCATAACCTAATATATTTATATAATTTATCATATAAAACCCACAATCATCCGATCGAAATATCCTCAAAAATACCAACATAAACTTGTATATATATTGTATGGACATATATCGAAATTTATTTATACCAAACCATTTCTTTTAATATGCTATAATATGATAAATCAAATAATTTTTTCATATATGACATAAATTATTTTTAAAATAATTATAAAATAATATATACATATATATATATATATGTAATCGAGTACAATATTCCCAAAACTATTTTAAAAAATAAAGTTCACTCATAGATCATAGCACAACTTGATACGAACTTAGGACAACGTGCTCCTAAACTCGTATTGTATTAGCCCAGATCTAATTATGTACAAGTTCTAATGGTCACCTCAACCCCTAACCAACCTATGATTAGAAACCTTGGTATATCGAAGGTGCCACAATAGGTGATGGATTTTCTATTGATAAGTCAAACTAAAATACTCACTCACTAATGGTGTTTTAGGTGTTCAAAAGAACAAAGAAAAATTCAGTCTAACAAAATAAATTCTGAATATTATTAATGGTGTGCTCTTCCGAAAAAAAAATCCCTTTTATAGGCTAAGAGAAAAACAAAATAAAACCCTAAAACAAAAGGGAAAAAACCGTCCATGCTAGTTGTTTCCTAAAGGTGGCCGAAACTTGCATACTTTCCTAATATAAATTGGATTAATTAATTCCTCTATTTTTGAATTAGTAATTAATTAATTTACAATGAAAATATTAAAATAATAACATTCCTAAACTTATTTTTCCAGAAAATAAATAAATAAAATCCAAAAAGTAATGGTAATTTCCTAAAACAAAAAGTAGAATCAAATTAGGAAACTAAAATACTAGCTTTTTGACTAAGTTGTCTTTGACAAATCTTTGACCAATTTGAGCTCCAAATCAGCTTCAATATGCTTTGTAGGATGCCAAATAAGCTTATTATGGAGTCTCACACGTTGCCCTTACTTGGAAGAAAGAGAAAAAACCAACTTAGCAAAATACAGTAAAGCTATGGAAAATACAATAAAACTGGCCAATTCTTCATGTTATGCACACAGCCCCTTTTGGATGGGTTTGAATCTGTCTTGACTTGATTCCAATCCTCTTAAACATATGTATTGAATCCATGAAGCATTGGAACCATTTCATGGCTGCCTGGACTCCTTAAATGTACCAAAACCGCTATCCCGCCCCGTATCGGCTTCCACCACTTATATGCTCAAAATAGGTCTTGGATCTTCGGGTATGGACAAGCCCTCTTAAGAATAAATTACTCCCTGGATAAAGGAAGCAATGTTGTCCCTAAACCTCTTAGCTTCAGCTTTGGTGATCAGCCCGGTTTTCATCCATATCAGGTCGGTACCCCAGCAGGCTGTCGGTTGTGCTAGCACAGGCGGATTCTCATCACAACCAGCTCCTCTATCGAATTGCCTTCAATATCAATCTTCGTGCCTAAAATAATAACAAAATATTTATTAGGTTTTAAATTTAAACTAGAGACATTGGGTGTGTATCAATGTCCCATAATTTCTCGATACCTAAAATTAGGATTTTTCATCTAAAGGCTAGTTTAATAAAATTGAACCTTTCATTAGGTCCTGTTAACACTTAATTACATAAATTCAACTTTAATTTTGTCTAATTTTATCTAACTGTGTCCAAATAAAATCTAATTTTATTTGGTATAAACTAAATTATTAAAAAAATGAAAAAATTACTAAATTTTGTATCAACAGAAAGTCCATGAGATGAGGAATATATTGGTATACTTATCTTAGTTCATAAGTCTCACTAATGGTGTGAAAAGCTCCCTAAAATTTTGGTTGAAGAAATTAAAATTTCTGCAAAATTTTATGGCAGAAAAGTCATAGCTATATCTATCACAGTCAAAACCCAATTGAATAAGCCTGACAAAGTTTTGGGCCTCACACGGAAAGGGAAGAAAAGTAAGGAGAATAAAAAAAAGAGCAGAGACCGAAGGTGGTTGAATGGGAATGAAATGTTAGGTGAGAATAATTACTTTTGGAAAAAATAATTTAAGAAAAGAAGCTGGTTACATATTTTAGGTTTGTTTGTTTTCTTTTTTTTTTTTTTAATATTTAAACATTAAAAGCCTATATTATTAGTAAAAAGGTGAATGGTAGTAATTTTTGCCAACTAATATTTATCAATAAGTTGTTGTCACTCATAAACAACATTATTATACTTTTATCACATATAACAAAATTAAAAAGTTGGCAGAAGTTTGCGAAATTTTTATGAAAAACTTAAAAATATTTACAATGGATAGAAATTTTGCAAAACCTTAAGGTGTTGCCACATATACTTTTATGGAGGTATCCAAAATATCAACCAAAATTATTTAATATTTGTAAGATTAAAAATTCTATTAATTAAGGGTCAAAGCAACATTTTCAAAAAAATAATAATAACAATAACGTGGTTGCACAATCGATAAAGAAAAATACTACTCATCTTCATTAATGATAAATATCAATAAGATCCATATACCATATGATAATTTAATTGACACCTTTAAAATGTTCGTTTTCCACAATGGATTTTAATATACAAACTAATATATTATTAAATGCATCAAATTAATATTTGTCATCTTAGCATGCGTCCTATTGATGTTTTTCATCAATTGTCACAAATAAAAAACTAGTTAATAAAAGGGTTGCAAGGGTAACTCAAACTCACAACTTCAAAAGTTTAGGTGTAAAGAACATGCCAATGATACTGAAAATGTTTTTTTTTTTTTTTTGAAATTTTTTTTTTTGTCGTGGATTAAAAGAAATTCGGATTTCACCCATATTTGGTCAAGGAGTTGTGTATTTTAATTAACAAATTGATTTGCATAATTAAGTAAACGCATGAATATGATAAATAAGCAAATTAAATGAACGATGAATGGCTGAGATTGTATATGTGACATCCCATCCCAAATCGCACCGGAATCCGTGCATGTTGACCGAGGTTGACCGTTGATCGAGCGGGTCAAAAGTTGACTTTTTGTTCCAGTTGGAATTTCCAGTTGACCAAGGTACCGTGGCGAAGTGCATGATGCCTCGAGTTCGTAGACTAGTAGCACGTCGAAAACGGAGCTACGATTTGAAAGTTATGAGCAAAACAAGTTGAGGTCCAAACTGTCCAAGGGGTGCCGGAGTTGACTTTTTATTTATGGGGAAATGAGCTTTGACTCATGCATGGTTGTAAAGTGCTCGTCGATACGACTTCACAGACTAGCGGCACGCTTAAAACGGACATCCAGTTAAAAAGTTATGGACGCGTGAAGTTTGTCGGGTACCGTAATATTTTAATGTTTTTGAGTCGATGAACATTAAAATGACACGTGTCGTCACCTGATTGGTCCACGTGGAATGAACAGTGTCACACAGTGGCTTTTATTTGACAAAAAATCTCAGGGAAGAGAGAGAAAGAGAGAGAGAGTCCGACCGGCCATTGGAGATTTTCAAATTTTCCCGCCGATTTACTATACACACGCCGTCCAGCAAGATTCCCCTCCCCATTTCTGGCAAAACCCCAAAATTTCACGGCCATTGGCAGCCGGATGCGCCCGGATCGAGGCGGTGAAGATCAGCGGCGACTTTTTCCCTCGCCGCCGGCCACCGCCGATTGACCCATTTTCGTCCATTTTCTGGCCACACGCACCAGCTAGCCTTGATCACCTCCTCAAGTCCGGCCGACCCACCAAATTTCACGGCCACCGGACCACCGACGCGCTGGGATCGGAGCTTTTTCCGGCGAGGGGCCGGAATTCTGCAAACCGTGATTTCTCCGCCGTCTGGCCTCCGTTTGCCTCACCGCCGGTCCCGTTGGATTGCTCTCCCCTTGATCTACAAATCTGCAAAAAATCTCAGCCAACGGCCACCGCACGCGCCGCCGTCGGCGACGGTTGCTGGTGACCGCGGCGGCTCGCCAAAAGTTACTGTTTCGGCAAGTACCCAGTCCCACCACCGGCTCCTGTCCACTGTGTTCGACCTCCTGAACCCGAATCCGGCATCCGTTTCTGCCAATTCGCGACGGTTTGGGAGAATTGCGGAGTCAAAACCCAAAAAGCTTTCCGGCGAGATTCCGACCCCGTCGGGTCCGATCACCGGAAAGTAAGACCGAATCAGTGATCCTGATCACTCGAGCTTCGATTCGGTATATAACTTGTAACTTTTAGATATCATTCGGTGTTCGCTCCCCGAGTACCCATTTGGGAATTACCCGAATAAAATATTAATATATTTGGTTGGTATACTATGGTTGTTTAGGTGCACACGCGAGTAGTGGCGTTAATCCGGCGGAAGATCTTAGCTGATTTATGCACTCAGGGTGAGTGACCCACCTTCAAAAAAATATTTTGGGAATTTAATTGTGTTTAATTGGTATTTAAATTATGCTCATGTGGTACAATTTGGTTATGGTTTTATTGTGGTTTAATTTATTTATTATTCATAAGCAAATTATATTTCGGTAGTATTCGTACGTGGTTTTAAGTATTATTTTTCGGGCATAATTGGGTTAAATATTTTACGAAAATATTTGTTTAAATTTTATAAATTATGCCCGCGGTATTTTTATTGTTGAATCTCGTACTTCGAGAAAAATTGTGGTTTCTTTGTTATCGATGTTTCGTACCGATTTGTTGAGTAAAAATATGTGGGATGGTAAGTGTGAGAATTTAATGTATTTTCCACGGTAATTTTGGAAAACGGTATGGTCGGTTAAAAATGATTATTTTAGACGCACTCATACAGTATTGGTGTTCTGGTGTATGGACACGTGGTAGCGCGCAAGTATTATGTGGTTTAGCGCACAGGTATTATTTCTCCCGTTGTTGCCATTGGACCGTGGGCAGGCAAGTTTGTTATTGGCCACAGCCGCCCCCCTCCTTGGCCAGGATGATGGTTTCAGCAGTGGTACTGTCAGGACGCCGAAGTGCCGTTTGCAAGTTTCTCTCTTTAACCCCCCTGCCAGTCGGTGCTCAGGACGCTGGGTATCGGAGGGCATCACCGGTATATGGTGTGGTACGTCAGGTGTAATTTGCAAATAATGTTTTAAACCCCAAAGGTGTTCAAAGATTATTTACTATAATTTATTACATTTAATTATATATTGGGGTATGTATTTATTTATTTATTGTTTATCAAATGGTTTAATCCCTTGGTTTTCGGGAAGTATGTACATCGGGTTTTGTGAAATTGTTTTAAAAAGGAAACATTTCAAACGGAGTGATTGGTGAGAGTTTTGAGGGAAATTATTGTTTCCAACAGTTATTATTTATTTATTAATTGTTGGTATTTATTCAATTCCCTTAATTGTTATTATTATTATTATTATTATCATTAAAAGTGTTCAGTAGTTAGGGTCACTCATTGAGATGATTAGCATCTCATGTTTTTAAGTTCCGTTCCCTTAAGTACAAGTGGTGGTAGACGTTCTTCTGGAGCGAACCAATTTTCCGCTGTTGTTGTGTTTCGAGAAGTACTTCTGTACTCTTTCATTTCAGTGTATTATTTCTTTCATCCTTGTTGTATTTCTGTTGATTAGCACTTCTTAAAGCTCTGTATACTAATGGGACACTTATGTTTTATTTATGCACTGGACTGTTGTTATTGTTGAGAAGTGCTGAAATTTGTGGAACAATTTGTAGTTTGCGGGAGGAATAAGGGGATGAGTATAGAAGTGTGTTTTCAATGCAGGTAATTTGTGGTAAGTCCATCCCTTAGGGGAGGTTCTGCTGGATTTTCTATTGGAGGGTCCGGTAGGGTTTCCCTGGGATCAGGGCTTGTCTAGGGTTCCGGGGAGGAATTCTGGACGGGTCCTGACAGTATAGTGCTGGCATCAACTTCATCACTCATGTTCCATCGTGAGAGAGAAAGAAAGAGAGAAATTATTAGACAAACTCAAATAGCTAGTGTAATTGATGTAAAACTAGTTTATTTTTAAGAAATGGAAAGAAATTTGTTTCTTTCTCTTTTCTTAAAAAGCCAAATTAAACTTTTTTTATCAAAAAAAAAAAAAAAAAAACAAGAAAAAGATCCAAACCAATCTAAAGTTTTAAATCTATATTCTCTTTTCTCTTTCTCTATTATTGTGCTCTTCGTTCTTCTTTCTTTCTCTATTATTATAGGTTAGGATATTTTTTTTTGTTATTGTATACATATATATATATATATATATAATTATATTTGATAATTTACAATAATTCTCCCTTTATTCGGATGTTTTAAACCTATAACTTACCAACTATATCAATTTTACTAAACATATATAAAGTATATATTGATAACAAATATTCTTGAAAAATTTGGATGTGGTGGGCTTGGACCTCCTAGCCCGGAAAGGGCAATGTTCCTGCATGGATAAGCAAGTATATATCCAGGCTGTAAAAGGTTAGGATATTCTAAATTAAACTTGGATAATTATCTATCCATATTTTAATAAAATAACGTTATTTTAATGTGAAAATAACTATATATCTAGATATATATGTATAGAAATATATATAGAACGAGTCTTTAGGGAGTATACTTTTCCATTGTAGATTAATTTAAATTATTAAAAAGTCCTTTGACTTTTTTTTCCCCCCCAACTTGAATGTTTAGAGTTTTTCTTTTTCCCCTCTCCATCTTCTTCCTCTACAAATCCCTTTTTGAAAAATCAGTCACAACCATATCTTGCTCTAATTTAACAATGTGGGTCTCCTCCAAATCTTCTCTTTCCGACACTTCTTCCCTCTCCTCCCAATCTTTTCTCAGCCCTTCAACTTCTTTCCACAAACTCACCCATCTCCAACCCTTTCTAATCTTCCTCTGTAACCCCCATTATCTGCGATCTCTGTGACCTTTGTGACCGTTTTGATTCCGTCAAGAATACCCAGAAGATCACTGAGGCTATGAAGCTTGTCCCAACTACCAAAGTCCAAAGAGCTCAAGGAGCCGTCGTCAATGGACCCTTCTCGGAGACTCTGGTTGAAGTTCTTTACAATAACAAAAAATATAAAACATAAAGCAACAATTACAAAATATACGAGTTTTTAGTAGTTTTACAAAAAAATGTGGAAAAGAAATTTCCAAGGAGTAAATATCAACACTCTTTCCTCATAATCTTATGGTCCTTATTACATGAAGAAAAGTCATAGCCAGTATTCATGGGGTCAGAAAATATAGCAAAGGTTTTTAGTAATTTTACAAAAAAAATACGAAAAAGAAATTTCCACCGAGTAAATATCTAACACTCTTTCCACACAATCTTATGGTCCTTATTATGTGAAGAAAAGTCATTGCCCGCATCCATTGGGTCAGGACTTTTCTATTAGGTTGATTGTCTCTTTTATAGAAATTAGTTTTAGTGATGTTGATGCTGAAATTTGGACAGCTTCCAACTAGGTGAAATGTGAACGTGGCACCTAGAATGTACGATGTGGAACTGCAAAACAAATGACAGAAAAGCAAAGTAACCTTGGCATCGGTGTGGTACCAGCCAAAGGCACTCCAATGCTCAAGTCAGATTATTAATTCATAGTCCTTTCTCTTTGGACTCAATAACTATATTGATTGTATATTTTTTTAGTGAACCTTGAATGGGGGTGCCTCCTCTTTTTTAATAATGAATTGGATGATATTATCCGGTTGATAATAACATCCTTTGCTAATTTTTTGGGAATTCTATCGTCTCATTTTGACTTCCATTTGAATTCTGCTTGAAATGATTCTGCGAGATTTTGACCTATCTTGATTGGATTCTTCTTTTAGTATTCGAAAATCCCGACATTTACTTAAGTATTGTTTTTGTTTATGTACTTCTTTCATGTAGTTCTACTTTTATATCGGATCCTGCAATATTATGTCTTACCTTTGGATAATTTGTCTCGGTTAAGATGTTCAAGATTAATTATTTTGGATATATCAGTCTTTTGACCCAAGTCATCCCCTTTTAACTGAGGCATTGTAGCTATTAGGATACTATCGTGGATGTTATTGCTTATTAGACAGACCCTGCTGACGTGTCTTGCAACGTGTCTCTATCGAATTATTTTACCCATACAGTTAGCCCCCCTTGAACTCTTACAAGTGTAGAGTTATGTCACTTGGAAGAGTTGCAATCTTTTTAAGCACTTCATTTATCAGCACCTTTTGACTTCTCCATCTTTTCAATTTTCTCTTAAACGATGTTAACAATCCCAACCGTTGGATGCACAGGACGGTAATAATCTTTCACAAAGGTTATGAAAAACTCTTCTCCTTATTTTGTAACTTAACATTTTGTGGAACCTTGTGGAGCCCTAACGAGTGTGAAGCCCTAACAAGAAGTTTATTATTTGAGTTTCTTTTTTGTTGTGCATCTACTTTCCTTCGCCAACTTAAGATGTCGTCTCCAAGGGATAGTGTTGAAACCTTTAGCGAATATAGGGATTCACCTGTTAGTAGTAGTGATATGTCTTTTTCTAGTGACGATTCATACACCTCTTGGGCCGAAACTAGAATGAAACATACTCACAATCTTATCCTTTCCGACGAACTTGGGGAAGGCAAGGGTGATGAGGAAACTGTTCCTTTAGCCAAGAACAAGAAGGCCAATCCAAATAGCTTTATTTCTGTACATAAAATTGTAGATGCGTCAAGAAGTATCTAAACTAGGTATAGGATGCCTGATTCAGTTAGGTTAACTCCGGCCATAAAGGAAAAATGCACACCCTTGTGTTGTCCTGGATGTGTGTGCCTGTATGAATACTTCTTTTACTTAGGTCTTTGTCTTCCTCTTCATCATTTTATTTGCGAGTTCCTTTCATTCTTCAATCTGTCTTCTGGCCAGTTGATGCCCAACATATGGTGTATTCTCCTAGCCACTCAAATTTTGATTAACCTTCATAACATTAACATGCGAGCAAATACTCTTCGATTTTGGTATGAAGTAAGAGAGAATTTCTGGGACTATCACCGATATATTTTGCTTGCCCGCTGAAACAAGAAATTATTCACTGATACTTCGTCTAGTGATAACTATTGGAAGAAAAAATATTTCTTTGTTTCGGGCGAATGGGGTTGCGAGGTCCCAGATTCGAGGCCAATTAGGGCAGACTAGAATTTATTTTTGGTGAGCTTCTCTATCATTTTGCACTTTAATGTGTGAATTTCCCTCTTTTGGTTTCTAATTGTGCACATTACTATTTGCATACTCTAACTTGAACTCTCTTCTGTAGTATTATGAGGATTAAATTGCATCTTCAGTTCAACTTACATCTATAGAAGTTCTTTCTTTACCTAAGATTCTTACTGCTGAGAATTTTGAAAAACCTAGTCTTCACATGGCTAGTGAGAGAGTTGTCACTAATATGGACCCACTGAAGCTTCAAAAGATCAGGGAAGCCAACAAAGCCAAGGCCCGGAAGAGGAAAGCGGCTTTTGAAGCATCCCATATTGATGAGGTTGCACATGAGAAGCGCTAGGCTGTTCCCTTGGTTTTGCAAGCTGCTGATGGAGCTTAGGTTGTCACATCTAACCCTCCTATTGATTCTACATTTTTGGCTGGTTCTTCAAACCAATGGGAGAGAAGTCAACCTTCAAACAAGGTGAGATCCGAAGGTGTAGGCGATGTCCGAAGGATCTTTCAATTAAAAACATCCAATGGAAAAAGGTGGTGGTTACTTTTCCTAAAGGTTTCTCGATTTGCAAATCATATCAGGATTTACTCAGTTTTAGCATGGCTATGCTTCCTCCCGAGGATGAGATCAATATGGTAAATTATTACTCTTCGTCTCTCATGAAGCAAGCTGCCGCTCATATGCACTTGATGGCTCAGAACTGTGTAGTGGTTGCTAAAAGAGTT
Source organism: Ziziphus jujuba (assembly GCF_031755915.1). NCBI lineage: Eukaryota > Viridiplantae > Streptophyta > Magnoliopsida > Rosales > Rhamnaceae > Ziziphus > Ziziphus jujuba. Next base: position 3,246,643 of record NC_083381.1, on the reverse strand, counting down.
AAGCCTTTGTAATACAATGTGAAGAGGTTAACCATCTTAAATACCTCTTTAACTCAGAAGAACCATGATGTTGAGACTTTGTTGCTCGCATACAAGGAAAAACTTGCTAAGATGGAGAAGGAGAGGTATAAATTAATATCCAAGCTTGAGGTTATGAAGAGATATTTGATAGAAAAAATAGTGGTAGCTAGGGATGCGGCCAAAGTGTTGAAAGAGAAAATTGTGAAAGCCCTTAAACTTTCCAAGGATTTAAAAAGGGCCATGGTTTTGGCAAGTATTATCAAAGCAGATTACTCGGACAAGGGGTATCATCGATACTGGAATGAGTGTAAGAAGAAGTACATAGTTGAGAATCCTCCAGCTGCATCTCCTATTGCCTCTTTGTCAAGAGATGTTGTTTTTAAACTCTTGGACATCGAGGATGAGGATGAAGTTTTGGGTCCGATTTTGGGCGATGCCATTGAAGGAAAATCCAAGATTGCTACTGATCTGAGGGTAGATACAGTGTAGCATAGCTCGATTCCTCCTAACTTTGTGAGTCCAAATTCCCTTATTACTATTGGCGAAGATGAGATTCCCGATGTTGTAACTGAAAATTCTAAACTTGATAAATGATTTACCTTTCTTTTCTTTGGATAAATTTTGTGGACACATCCAATTATGTTTGTAGATAAACATACTTTTGTTGCTCTCCTTTATCACATATGGATCGCTTATGGATAAACATGATTTTCTCACTTTTCTTCATTGCTTATGGATAAACATTGCTTGCCATCTTCGGATTTCTTTTGGGTTATATATTTATAACCTTCGCTGTTGTGTTGAAGTTACGTACTATTTTTTATTTTTTTTAACAAAGGATTGGCTTTCATTTTATTACTTAATCAAGCTTTTGATTTGGCAATATGTGGTGGAACTTAGAAAGTTTCACCTTTTGCTTTTGCGCTTGTTTGGATAATAAAATGATATCCAGATCTTTTGATATGCACCCTTTTTTTTTTTTTTGAATCGCCGTTACTTTCATTTTCCAAAGATTGGTTGAATAATAAAAACATTGTCCCAGTGTTCTATTGAAGATCAATGCTTCAGTTTCAGATGGTTCTTCTTCAAGTTTCACGAACATCTTTTGAAGAAGGCTCCGAAGTTCTACACATTTAAGTTTCTCAGAGAGAAGGGATCCAACTTATGAGTGGATCTAATCACCCACTTTACTACGCATTGAAGTTTCTCAAAGAAAAGGGATCCAACTGATGAGTGGATCTAATAACCCGCTTTAGGATGGAGGACTTTTGTCTTTTGATCTCCACAGTTACTCCTGGGTAGTTGGTGAGATTGTATGGCATCAAGATTTCTGCCATGTTGAAGCCCTTTTGCTCAGAACATGTTTTTGTATTATAGACTTTGTAGCTTTTAAAAGTACTCAAATTTACTATTATGATTATGTCATCCGATCTAGTCTTGTAATTTTATCTATAAATTGAATAAAATTTATTTTTGTCGTATATGACATTGTTCTGATGTTATGGTGTTCTTCAATCTTCACTTTAAGTCAGAAGATTGACCTAAACAAAGGGAATTGTTCATTTTCTATTTCCCGAGCTTTGAACTCGTTGGTTTGTATGTTCAAACTTGGAAGGTGATTCACGTAATGTCATAACATTTTGTAGCGTTTTGACTTGGTTACTCGTCCTTTCTGTGGGACATTAGATGTAACTCTTTTGTTACTCGTTTATGTCTGGTTAAACCCTTTAGGTTGAACACCGGACCGAGCTTGCACTGGTTATTGTCATGTCTATGACTTCTTCTTATTCCCCTTCAGCATAACTGAATTATAGTTCATCTGATGTGCATTTGCCAAGTTATTTGTGATCGACCTAACCCCATGACTAGTTTGTTGCTATTTTTTTTCCTTGGCCGAATGATCTCTCTCTCGATATGTATGAGTCGAGATAGCATTTACCATGCTAATTCGAGCTTAGCTTGAAGCTCTAATTCGCTGTGGGCCGAGTTATCTTCTATTCGATGTGTATGTGTCAAGCTGATTTTGTCGAGTTAGCCTATGACTGATTTGTTGTGATTGTTCAGTAGGAGCCGAATTATCTTTCATTTGATATGTATTGACCTATCCTCAATGATACTAGTGTAAGACTAGTTTGTAGTTTTTGTAAACTTGAAGCCCTTGCATGAGTGTCTTACTCTTGAGTCAAATTCTCCTTGTGCATGACGTTTTAAGTCTCTTCTTTCGATAATATCAAAGTGTCATGATTTTTTCCAAGGATCATTTAATTTTCATTTATCACCATTGGAAGATAATCATGACAATAGATATGCTTATCTGGATTCGAAAAGACATACGTTATTTATAGTGTGAAAAAATATCACTTACGTGCACAGAGTAGATCTTCTCTCCTTTTTTTTCTAGATATGTGTTGAGCCATAGATTAGAAAGTCACGCAAAAAGTGGGATGGATTCTGTTCATTCTTCTATTATAAATAGGGTGTGACTTCTTGCATTTTGAATACACCTTCTAATTTGCTCTCTTTTTCTTTTCCTTTCTTAACCCTGAAAAATGAGAGAAAAGTGGTTATTATGGGTCTTGTTCGCTTGCCTAGGCAATGAGATCATCATTGCTAGTATCTTATGCATCTTCACTGTGTTGTGGGGCTGCTCAAGAGGTGTTGGCACTGATGATATTATTCCTTCAGTGAATGCCTTTGGGTACTAGCAATATTGATCTCAACAATCAGAGACTTGCAACAGGGTCTCTGATCTTCTTGGATGGGCAGTTATTCTAGTGAAGAGTGTGGATGGTTTTATCACACTTTTCTTCTAGGAAACTGTCCATTTGTTCCCTGAATTCCAGCATGACCATTGTTGGAGTTTAGAGAACATAGATCAAAAGTATTCCCCACTCCTTCTGGAAGTGCCTAAGGGGTATTTTTGATCGTACAAGTAGGCGGTGTCAACCTCTGCTTCGCGTCTTTCATCTTCTGAAGAATTTTTTCAAGAAGGATATTCTCCTTTTCTTTCTACCCGTCCGGAATGAAAGTCATAGAAGACATGAAATATCCCTTTCTTTTTTTCCCTTCCTTGTTCGGAGTAGAAAGCCTTAGAAGACATGAAAATTTTTTTCTTTATATATATCCGATGTATATGTTTATCTGATGTATACTCAGCGTTTTGGGTTTTGTAACTTTTTCTTGTAAATTTTGTTGAGAATAAGTAAAATTTCATTTTTCTATACTTATGTTATGTCCGCATATATCTTGTTGCAATTTCATTACTTTCAAAGAATGCAAAAACATTGATTACATTTTGTAGCCTTTCAATTTCAGAAGAATGACATTGAATGATAAATTCTCAAATTATATGAATGCCAATTCCTCAGAATAACTTTGCCTTTGAGGCTCTGAATTTTGTGTGTTCCTGGTAGAACAACCGTGGTAACTTTGTAGGGTCCTTCTCAGTTGGGTCCTAACTTCCCAACATTACGTTCTTCATCCCCATGAAAAACTTTTCTGAGGACTAAGTCCCCTTCCCGAAAGATTTGAGGCTTGACTATAGAATTATAATGTTTCGCTGCTGTCTGTTGATACTGTGAAATTCTGATAGAAGCAGCTTCTCTCATTTCTTCAGTTTCATCAAGCTATTGATTCCTCTACTGGTCATTACGCTGTCTGAGGTTTCCACTTGTATACAGATTCCTTTTTGATATCTCGGCAGGAATAACTGCTTCACTTCTATAGATGAAAGAAAATGGGGTTTGATTTATTGGGGTTCAGATTGTTGTCCTATAAGCCCGTAGGACTCTTAGGAGTTTTTTGGCCCATAATCCTTTCAAATCCTGCAGTCGCTTTTTTAGAGTATTTAGTATAGTTTGTTTGATGCTTATGTTTGGCCATTTCCTTGTGGAGTCTTGGTGAGAAGTATCGGAGCTCTATCTTTCATTCCTTGCAGAAGTCTCTAAACCCTTTGTTGATAAACTAGGACCCATTGTCAGAGATTAACACCCTTGGTAAGTCGAACCTGCATATGATAAATTTCCCTACAAAATTTATCAAATGAGACTCTTTGATTTTCAAGTAGGCTTCGGCTTCAATCCACTTTGAGAAGTAATCAGTTGCTACCAAGATGAATTTCTGTTGTCTCAAAGCCACAGGAAAAGGACCCATTATGTCAAGTCCCCACTAGATGAAAGGCTAGGGACTTGATACGTGTGAGAGTTCATTCGTTGGCATGTGGTGTAAAAGAGCAAACCTCTGACATTTATCACATTCCTTCATGTACCTTTTACAATCTCTCGCCAAGGTTGGCTAGTAGAAACCGTGTAGCCTTGTTTTTCTAGCTAGTGCTCTTTCCCCAGAATGATTGCCACAATGGCCTTCATGTACTGCAGCCATGACTTTTAGCACTACTGTTAGTCCTAGACACTTTAATAGAGGCCTTAGATAAGATCTTTTATAAAGTTCTCCCTTAAGGATACAGTATCTAGCTGACCTCATTCTCAATTTCCTTGCTTCGGATTTATTTGATGGTTGTCCACCACTGTTAATATATTCAAAGATTGGCATCATCCAACTTTTCTCTTCGGCCTGATCAGTTACCGAGAGATTTTCTTCCTCAAATATACTTTTGTCTGAAAGATACTCTATGGGGATGGCTTTCTTGTGATTAGATTTGACCGAAAAGGCTATATTCACTATAGCAGCTGCATGATTGTTTTCATCCCTCGGCAGTTGCTTTATCTCGATATCCTTGAACTTTTCGATTAACTGTTTGACCTTTCACAAGTATGCTACCATCACGGGGTTAGTAGCAAAAAAATTTCCATTTACTTGGTTTATTATCAGTGCCGAGTCATTGTATATCTTCAGCCACCGTGCTCCAAACTTGTGAGCCAAATTCAATGCTACGATCAAAGCCTCATACTCTACTTCATTATTTGAGGCTTGAAATCTAAAGTGGAAAGAATGTTCAATAAGCTCTCCAGTTGGCGTTTTCAGTAGTATTCTTGCTCTCAAACCCTTTTTATTTGAAGATCCATCTACGAATAGGTTCCATAACTCAGAGTTTCTTTGCACGGACCTTTCTTATGACTTTGCTTCGGATACTATAAATTCGGTTATAAAATCGACTAATATTTGAGATTTAATAGTTGACTTTGGGACATACTAAATCCCATAATCTGCGAGTTCCGCTGCCCACATTGCCATTTGTCCTGCTAAATCAGGTTTATGTAGCAAAGATCGTATAAGTTATGCTGATACCAGCTCCACTTTGTTGCTCTGGAAGTACGGCTTGATCTTTCGGACTATCATTACTAGTGCTAGTACTAGTTTCTCCATGTTCGTGTATCGAATTTCAGTATCTGACAAAATTTTGCTGATGTGGAAAATTGGATGCTATTTTCTGCCCTTGGTCTTTGTTAAAACCTAACTAATTGCCTTGTCTGATACTGCAAGATACAACTGAAGCACGTCTTCAGGATTCGGCTTTACCAAAAGGGGAAGTGAATGGATAATAAGATGGCATGACTTCCATTGAATGGATCTAAGGTCTCCCTAAAATGGCATTGTATGCAGAATCCACATCAATCACCATCATTTTTGATAGCACAACTTACCCTTGGTGAGAATGGGCACAATCCCTTTCCTTATAACTTGGCTCGTCTCTCCATTGAATCCGACCAAGTTCATGGCGTCGACCTTTTCTATACTGTCACGTTTCCACTTCATTTTTTTTTAATGTTAATAAGAATGATGTCGATCGAACTGCTGGCATCTACTAAGATTTTGGAGACCAAGTTGTTTGCTATGTCCATTTTGATGATCAGGGCATCATCATGTGGCATGCACAAACCTTTCATGTAGTGATCCGAGAACATGATCAAGGGTGATGATTGTAGTTTAGGAGTTTTTCGGTTAAGGGAGCTTACCGATGCCATTTCTACTAGCTTGATATGCTGCTCTCTTTCTTTCATCGAAGTTCCACCACATGCAAAGCAACCGTGGATGGTAGTGATGATGTTATCGTATTTTTTCTGAGGTTCTTCATCCTCTATATCCGACTTCTTTGCTTTTGACATGAATTCCTTCAAGTACCCTCTCTTGATGAGGGCTTCAATCTCCCACTTCAGCTATCTACATTCTACAATAAGATGATTGTGGTCATTGTGAAGGGCACAGAACTTCCTTGTGTCTCAGAGTCGGGGATCTATTGCCACTTTCTTTGGCCATTTCAAGTACTTCTTCCATTCTAGGTGTTCAACCAGATGTTCGGGGTGAATGTCCATGAATAGTATTTGAAAGGATCTCTATCTTCGTCTTGCCTTCTTCGTTCGACCCTTGTTGCCTTTATTTGGGATTGAGGGGGTCGAATAGGTTTCTGCCCTGACCAAGTCCGATCTACCTCCATCACGGGTTCTTCTTTCTTAAGGTTTCGAGTTCTCTCTCTTTCGATTTTCTTCCAGCTTGATATATTTTACCGCCTGAGACATTGCTTTGATCATTGTTTCGGGGACCCTTTTCGTGAGTGATTCGTATAAATGATTTTCTCTCAAAATACCTTTCTTAAAAGCTTCTATCACAATTGATTCATTACAATCTAATATACCGATTTTTTCTTTATTGAATCTTTGTGTGTAGGCCTTCAAAGACTCATTTCTTCCATGAGTTATGGTGAAAAGGTGGTTTGCTTCTTTCTTTACCTTCATGCTAGAAGCAAATTGTGCTCCAAAATCGTTGACGAGTTCTTCCAAAGAGTGAATTGATTCCGGTTTCAGACTGTCAAACTATGTCAGTGCAGCTCCCTTGAGACTTATAGTGAAAATTTTGCACATTATGGCTTCTCTTTTATCATGGGATAAACCTAATGGGAACATCGCATGACGATACTGCATCAAATGTTCCAATGGGTCGGATGTACCATCATAAAGATCGAACTTCACAGGAACAAATTAAGATGGTAGGTTTGTCTCACCTATCCATCTGACAAATGGAGTATGCACCAGATTTGAGACCCATCGTTGGTCAAACTGAGCCATACCCTTCTATCTCTTGACTTTTTCCTGTACTATTTCTCTCAAACCTTCTTTGTCTCCTTGAGTTGGTTTCTTCATTTTTGAAGTCCTTTCATTCTGGTCATGTCTTCTTTTTCGTTCCTTGTCATTATGACTCTTTATGGTGATACTGCGAAGTGGAGATCTAGACAACCTGTCTTTATGTGACTTGTCTCGGCTTACGTCTTGCTGCTGTTTTCCTAGCATTTCTTCTCTCCTTACTCCTGAAAAGGGGTGTAATTGTTGTAACTGCTGCATCAATTCTTAGTTCACTTTCTTAATTTGTTTGTACATAGTTGCCATTTCTTGGACTTTTGATTGGAGTGATTCCACTCCGTTCTGTAAAGCAAAAATTTTTTCGCCTTGGGTGGGATTATCTTGGGAAGGCATTACCAAAATCCTCAACAGATCTTTTTGTTTACTGTTTACTCTTCTACCTGGTGCGCCAAACTGTTAATGCTGAAATTTGGATAGCATCTTGCTAGGCGAAATGCGGACATGGCAACTGGAATGTACGATGTGGAACTGCAAAACAAGGGATAGAAAAGCAAAGTAACCTTGGCACCGGTGTGGTACCGGCCAATGGACTCAACAATTGTAGTTGATTATATATAATTTTTTTAGCGTACATTGAACGGGGGTGCCTCCTCTTTTTTTAATAATGAATTGGATGATATTATCTGGTTGATAATAATATTCCAGGCTTATTTTTTGAGAATTATGTTGTCTAGTTTTAACTTCCATTGGAATTCTGTTTGAAATGCTTCTGCAAGATTTTGACCTATCTTGATTGGTTTCTTCTTTCTTTTAGGATTCAAAAATCTCGACATTTACTCAAGTATTGTTGTTGTTTCTATACTTCTTTCGGGTAGTTCTGTTTTTATATCAGATTCTGCAATATTATATCTTACCTTTGGATACCTTTTCTCGATTAAGATGTCGGAGATTAATTATTTCAGATGTATCGATCTTTTGACCCGAGTCATCCCCTTTTAACCGAGGCATTGTAGCTATTAGGATACTACCATTGATGTTACTGCTTATTAGACAGACCTTGTTGATGTGTCTTGTGACGTGTCCCTATCGAATTATTTTACTCATACAAGTGAGGATATCGACAACCACTACTTAATTTTGAACTTTGAAATGTCAAAACTGCGTGCAAAATAATGCATTAATGGTAATTTGGTTTTCATTCACTTCTTTCACATCAAAATCTGAATGAATGTCTTTCTTATGCACACAAAGAAAAAAGAAACTTAAAATCAATTTCATTGATGCTGACAAATTGATATGCATGAATACCCAAACATTTGAATTTCGTAAATGAGCAAATTAAGTTAATATGGATCTTGGCATCAGTATTTTTATTTTTATTTTTTTACTGTTTTGGCGAAATCTTATCATCAGTATTATATTGGAAAAAACTTACACTAGACAAAATGATTATGCTACATCACCTGAAAAAAAATGATAATAATCAAATACGATATAAATTCAACCGTCAATATAAATGTGAACATAAAGTATGAAGCATGTGGGTCATAATCCTGTAACGATTGTAGATAATTTTTTTTTTCTCACTGATATAGCCTATAAATAAAAAATAATAATAATTGAACGATGAATTTCTGTTTCTTTTATTACGAAAATAAATAAATGAATAAATGAAAGATTACTATTAACTGACTTAAAGTCGTGCATTTGGCCTTTAATGCTTTTTAACTGGATATCAACCTTCCAATTGATCCAGAGTCTATATATATAAAACAGAAAAGGTCTAGACAACCATATATCAAAACTTAATTATTATAAATAAAGGAAAAAAAGTAAAAAATAAAAAGAGGCAGATACTGAGAATACAATCGTTAATTGGTTGTCTTGAATTGGCCTAGGCATCTAAAAAGAATGGGAGATTTTCTACTAATCATACTGGCTTTCACCATATTCAGCATTAGTGTTGGAACTTCTGAAGCTGCAAGGTGTATAGAGAGGGAGGGACAAGCTCTTCTCAGCTTTAAACATGACCTTTTAGATAAAGGTAACTTTCTATCCTCCTGGACAGGCTCCAATAAAGATTGCTACACATGGAGAGGCATCAGCTGTCATAACCAAACCAGTCATGTAATAATGCTCAATCTTCGATGGGATATGGACTAGTGCTTTGAATCCAAAAATATTGAAGGTGACATTGGTTCTTCGCTACTTGAATTGAAATATTTGAAGCATTTGGATCTTAGTTGCCATTTCTTTACTAGGATACCAAACTTCATTGGATCTTTCACTAGCCTAACCCCATTTCTTTACCAGGATACCAAACTTCATTGGATCTTTCACTAGCCTTAACTATCTCAACCTATCATATAATTATTTCATGGTTGGTAAAATTCCTTCCTAACTTGGGAATCTCACCAACTTTCATGTCCTTTATCTTTGTGATTCTATTAAAACGATTGATAGCCTTCATTGGCTTCCTCATCTCTCTTCTTTGTAAATCCTCAAATTTGAGGATGCTAATTTCACCAGAGCTGTTGATTGGCTTAAATCTATTAAATTGGCCATCTCCTTATCAAGCTTAGTGTTATGGCATTGTGAATTTCCCAAAATGGATTCTTCATTTCTTTCCCATCTAAATTCTTCTAATTCTCTAAGAGATCTTTCTGTATATGGAAATGGAATTCATCCAACAATGATTCCTTGGCTGCTCAATGTTAGTATAACATAGTTAATCTTATCCTATATTACAATGATGAAATAAGAGGGTTTCTTCTAAATTCTTTTGCAAATATGGAGTCTCTTGAATATATTGATTTGTCAGTAAATTCACTCGAAGGTGGATTACCAAAATCTTTAGGGAACCTTTGCAACCTGAAAGTATTATTGTTGAATGACAACAAACTTAATGGAACACTTGATGATAATCTAGGAACCTGGAGTGGCTGTATTAGAAATTCATTAGAGATTTTGGATTTAAGTGGTAACCAACTAGAAAGGTCATTTCCTGATATAGAAAATTTGGGGAACCTTTGCAACATGAAAGTATTGTTGTTGAATGGCAACAAACTTAATGGAAAACTTGATGATCTTTTAGGAAACTTGAGTGGGTGTGCCAAAAATTTATTAGAGATTTTGGGCTTGAATTGAAACCGACTTAAAGGATCAATTTTGGACATACAAACATTCTCACCTCTGCAGGAACTGTATTTGGCTGAAAATCAATTGGAAGATCCTTTCCCATCTAGCCTAAGCCAAACTCACAAGCTTGTTGTCCTGCATTTATATCAAAACTTACTCACTTGGTCATAGCCTGATCTTTCAAAACTTTCCTTCTTGAGAGAGTTGAGGCAGGTAACAATAAGTTGAATGGTAGCTTACCAAACAGTATCGGCCAGCTCTCTAATTTGGTGATCTTGGATGTTTCTTCAAATTTTTTTACTGGGATAATCTCTGAATCTCTCTTGCAAAAACTTTTCAAACTACAAGTATTGGACTTATACTCCAAGTTTTTAACATTGAATTTCAAGTCCAATTGGATTCTCCCTAGAGCATTATCGATCTTAAAATTGAATTCCCTCAAAATGGGACCTTGCTTTCCCAGCTGGGTTTAAATACAATTGAATTTGAGCTACCTTGATATCTCTGATGCCGATAATTTTGATGTTATCCCTAACTGGTTTTACCCTATGGCTTCTAAATTAGTGGACTTAAATCTATCTTCCAACCATATCAATGGCACCCTGCAAAAGTTTTCAGTTCCATTAGATACATTGATTTGGCAATTTTTTTTTCTTTTTTTCTTTTAAGGTCCAAAAGAAAACAAAATTTCCATAAAATTTTATAGACCTTGTACCAAGAAAAGTATAATAGTTCGTCTTCACTGACGGATCTATCATTCTCTGTCGATATTATCCCCGGGTCCATATGTAACTTTTCTGCTCAAAACTTTCTAAGAGATCACCCATTTCAAAAAGTAAACTGTCTCTTTAAAAAAAGAACACAGTCCAAGATTTGAAAAAAATTCATCAACGCTTTTAAAATTTTAAAAATGATCAGTTATCCTTGGTGGAGATCAAAGGGAGTAAGATGTTTTGAATCATATAGGTGGAGATCAATTTTGGCAGACCACTTTGAATTCACTGCTCCTTTTATTTTTTATTTTTTTGTCTCTAATATTTTTTATATATATAAATTAATATATATATATATATATATTTATATATTTTCTTTTAAGGTCTAAAAGAAAACAAAAATTCCATAAAATTTTTTAGACATCTTGCTAAGAGAAGTGTAATATCATGTCTCCACTAGCAGACTTATCACTATTTGCCGATATTATTCCCAAATTGATATGTGACTATTCTGCTCAAAGCTTCCTAAAAGATTACCCATCCCAGTATTACTTTTTTACCTAAAACTTCCCATGAAGTCATCCATTCCAGTATGACTCTTGTCCAAGCACAATTAACTTCGAAATTCCTTTGAATCCTAAAGCAAACCATTTTGAAAAGGCCTTGATGTTATAAAAGTAAATATCATTGCATTTGAATCATCCCATATTCCACATGAGGGTGATGCGTGATGGGACATTAAATAGCCTGCCAGTGCCTCTTGCATCCGTCTGCACTAGTCATCACAATGCACTCCTTTGGGGTCTAGTATCCTCGTTGGCATACTTTTGATTGGGTATAGGCTCTAATACCATTATGCCTTACCTCCACTGATGGAATTGTCACTCTTTATTGATATTGTTCTTAATTTACCCATTACACTTGCTATTAGATTTTTTTTTTTTTTTTTTGGTGCTTGAAGTTTCCCAATAGATCACTCAGCCTAATACTTCTCTTATCCAAGCATGCTTAACTTCGAAGTTCTTTCAAACTTTGAAGCTAATCGCTCTAAAATGGATCAGCATTATAGGAGTAACTATCATTACATATAAATCATCTCTTATTCTATACCTGAATAATGTGGAATTGCACACTAAGTAGCATGCTAGTGCTTTTTATACTTGTCCACACTTGTCAGGACCCGTCCAGAATTCCTTCCCCGGAACCCTAGACAGCCCTGATCCCAGGGAAACCCTACCGAACCCTCCAACGGAAAATCCGGCAGAGCCTCCCCTAAGGGATTTACTTACCACAAATTTACCTGCACTGAAAACACACTTCTAAAAACATCCCCTTATTCCTCCCACAAACTACAAATTGGTTCCACAAATTGCAGCACTTCAAAAGAAAACAACAGCAGCAACCCAGTGCAAGATAAATACAACAAGAGTGAAGAATTATTACAACTGCAATAAAAGAACAACAGGGTACAGCACGAACTAAAACAGCGAGGAAGATCAAGTCCGCTCCGAGTGAACACCGACAACCTGGTACCTAGAGGAACGGAATTTAAGAGTGTGAGATGCTAATCATCTCAGTGAGCGACCCTACTACTATACCATATAATATCACAGTAATAAGTATAAATAATAATTATTTGGAAATAATATTTTCTCTCAAAACCCTTAAGATTCTCTCAGTTGGAAAGGTTCCCCTTTTAAAACAATTTCACAAAACCCTTTATCCATATTCCCCGAAAACCAAGACATCAATTAAATACCAGAAGCGGTAACAATTATATTTTTAATTCCAATTCAGTTTCCAAACATTTTATTTTTAAAACACAGTTCTGAAAATCATTTGATGCACCCACTATATACCAGTGGCGCCAACAGTACCCAGCGTCCCAAGGTACCGCCAGACAGGAGGTTATAGAAAGAAACCGGCATACGGTCGCGTGGCGTCCCACTGCGCCGCTGCTAACCTGGTGTCCCGGCCATGGGGGGTGGCCGCCCTCTCCGATGGCATGCACAGGACACCCTCATAATATCAACCGCGCGCTACTCACACCCACCTGCGCGCTAATCACAACCGTGTGCACACTAACCATATCACATATACCATATCACATAATCAGAACACCAGTACGTGCACGGTGCATCTAAAAATTATAAAATCCATAAATTTAAATCATAAAACAAATTTCACATTTTTCATAAGCATAGCGGGCATAATCCATCCGCTTGAACCGGGAATTTTCCCACAATTTCTTTGTAATCAATGCCATAAATTCCATGATTTTCAAATCCACCAACTCCCAAATCCATCAATTCAAATATCCACATTTTTTCCAAGCATAAATAATTTCTCGAAATATCATAATCAAATCCCATAATATTTTATGGGCATATTTCATAAAAATTGAAATCACCAACATAACCAAATATTTTCCTTGAAATATTTGAAAATCGAATCGTGCCCAATTTACCATTAAAACCACACCAATTTCAAAATCCTCAAAACCATAAAATAATTCCACAATAATTCAAATAAATATTTGGCACATAGAAATTAAATTCCAATTATTTAAATCACACATTATATATTCACCAATTAAATTCCCAAAATTAATTTGAAGGTGGGTCACTCACCTGGAGCACGCAATTAACCCATGATCCACTACGGGATCAATTCTACGACTCACCGGTGCTCCTAGAACAAAATTCACAGACAGTCAAATAAATTAATATTTTATTCGGATAAATAATACCCGGTACCCGGGGAGTCAAAACACAAACGATATCTAGAATTTACGAGTTATATACCGAATCGAAGCTCGAGTGATGCTAATCACAGATCCGGTCTTAATTTTCGATGATCGTACCCGACGGGGTTTGAATTTCGTCGGGAAGCTTTTCGGGTTTCGGCTCCGCAATTCTCCCAAACCGTCGCGAATTGGCGGAAACGGAAGTCGGATTTGGGTTCAGGAGGTCGAACACTGCGGACTGGAGCTGGCCGGAATTTTCGGGTACTCGCCGGAACAGTAATTTCCGGCGGGCCGCCACGTCACCGGCAACCGTCGCCGGAACAGTATTTTCCGGCAGTGGCCGTTTGCTGTGAAATTTTGCAGATTTGTAGATCGTGAGGAGAGCAATCCAACGGGACCGATGGTGAGCAAAACGGAGGTCGGACGGCGGAGAAATCACCGTTTGAAGATTTTTGACCCCTCGCCGGAAAACGCTCCGATCCCGGCGCGTCGGTGGTCCGATGGCCGTGATTTTTGGTGGGTAGGCCGGACTTGAGGAGAGGATGATGGGTGTATGGCGCGTGTACTGTATATCGGCCGGAATAGTGCCGATTCGCGGTGGCCGGCGGTGGAGGGGGAAAAATCGCCGCCAAACTTCGGACGTCCGATCCGGGCGCGTCCGGCGGCCGTTCGCCGTGAAATTTGGAGGTTTTGCCGGAAATGAGGTGGGCAATCTGGCTGGCCGGTGCATGTACAGTAACTAGGCCGGAAAAACATGAAAATGACCGGCGGCCGGCGGGTCCTCTCTCTCTCTTTCTCTCTCTTCTCTCTCTTTCTCTCTCTTCCCCGAGAGTTTTTTCAAAATTAAAACCCTGCATGACACTGTTCATGCCACGTGGACCACTCAGAATCTGACACGTGGCATTTCACTGTTCACCGACCCAAAAACATTAAAATAATACGGTATCCGGTAAACTTCAAACGTCCATAACTTTTTAACCGGATGTCCGTTTTGAGCGTGCCGCTAGTCTGTGAACTCGTATCGACGAGCACTTCACAACCATGCATGAGTCAAAGCTCAATTCCCCATAAACAAAAAGTCAACTCCGGCACCCCTTGGACAGTTTGGACCGCAACTTGTTTCGTCCATAACTTTCAAACCGTAGCTCCATTTTCGACGTGCTACCAGTCTACAAACTCGTGGCATCGTGCACTTCGCCACGGTACCCTAGTCAACTCAAAATTCTCACCGAGTCAAAAAGTCAACTTTTGACCCCCTTCGGTCAATGGTCAATGGTCAACCTCGGTCAACGTGCACGGATTCCGGTGCGATTTGGGACGGGGTGTTACAACACTGGTCGTCACAAAAAGTCACAATGGTACCAATGGGGTTTGGACTCTTCTATCAAAGTTGACTATCTCGTTAGAAAAAGGACAAACCCCAAAGCTTAGGAAAAACTTATTAACAACTCTAATATTTGAAAAATCATCATTTACCCTTTAATGTTTTGATAATTATCATTTACCACTTTAGGAGTTGACTTTTGAAAAAATTGATTTATGGAGACTCTGTTCTACCCTTATATATTAAAATAAATATTGCATTATTATTCTATCATTTACTTTATAATAGTGTCATTAAAAAATATCATTTACATTAAATTTCATTTATATAATTGATGATAAACAATACAATTACAAAGTGAAAAATAAATTACAATTTTAATATGTATTATTATATAAAAAGGCCATAAAATAAAGCTTTGATATTTATTTTGAAATTAAGGGGTAAAATAGAGTTTTCATAAAACTCAAAAATCAATGCCAAGATGGTAAATAATGATTTTTCCAAGTCTTAGAAGTGTAAGTGATGATTTTTCAAACCTCTATAAATTTTCATCAAATCTTAGGGATGTAGATAAAATTTTCCTTTTAGGAAATATTTTTAGCAAAGACAAGCAAGAGATTAAACCCAATTGTTAACTTTGTAGCTTAGAAATGTCAAAACTATGTGCAATAATTGTAACACCCCGACCTAAGAAATTGTCTCGAATTTGAATTTTTGACCAAGTTTGACCAAAGTGGGCCGAATTGACCAAGTAGATCCCATGGTTGACTTCTTTCTGTGAAAGGAATTTTGTGTTGATCGAGGTACCATGAAAAAGTACTCATCGACATGAGTTTGTAGACTAGTAATATGCCAAAATCAGAGCTAAGAATAGAAAATTATG
Organism: Ziziphus jujuba; assembly: GCF_031755915.1. NCBI lineage: Eukaryota > Viridiplantae > Streptophyta > Magnoliopsida > Rosales > Rhamnaceae > Ziziphus > Ziziphus jujuba. The sequence goes on along the minus strand of NC_083381.1, from coordinate 3,230,781 downwards.
GTCAAAAGAAGATGCGATCCGGACTGATCAATGAGTCTGGAGTTGAGTTTTTATTTATATAGATTTTGATGTTGACCCATGTTGTTATATGAAATTGCTCGTCGATGCAAGTCCATAGGCTGGCAGCACGTTTAATATGGACCTATGGTTGAAAAGTTACGGGCCTGTAAAATTGTATCTATCTTTTTAAGAGTGATTTTACGTGGTAGTAGAATATTTAAATGAGTTTTTTATTTGTGCCACGTATCACCAGTTGGCATATGCCACGTGTTACATTTATAAAGATGCCAAGTGTTATGACAAAAAATATCATGTGTCATTCTTAATAAAATATTGTATAATTATTATTTTATTATTTTTCCTTTTCCTTTTCTTTTTCTTTCTCTTTTTCTTTTCTTTTCTTTCTCTCTCTCCCTCTCTCCTTCTCTCATGTGCAAAAAAAATGAAAAGAAAACAACCCTTCTCTCTTCCCTTCTCTCTCTCTCTCTCTCTCTCTCTCTCTTCTTTCTATCTCTGTCCTTCACTCTTCATTGACTGGCCAATTGGCCGCTTATTGACCTCTAGGCAATGACACACATCGGTCGGCATGAGAGCCCATGGTTAGGCAAAGTCGACGGTCGAGTTTCCTGCCATTTGGCTGGTGGATGCATTGGGATCGATGATCCAAAGCCAGGGGCCGACGACTTCCTAAAAAGTTCCTCCCCTTAGTTTTCAACCCTCCGATCTAAAAAGTGACCTCAATTCATCCAAATTCCAAGTTGTTTGTAAAACACATAGAAAGGAAGTTTGGCCGAAACTTTTCAACCATTTTTCAGCTAACACTGGCGGTGTTGAGTTGAATAGATGTTAGTAGCGTGTTCCTCATCCCTTTAGCTTTCTATTGATATATCGTTTGTGAATTATGATGGTGTATTTGGAAAGTTGATATTTTTGAATAAATTATCTAATAATTGTGTTAAATTGTATATTTAGGTACATAATTATGTATAAATATGTGCATGTATTTTTGTAATGCATATTCTTGTAGATATATGCATGTGTAAGTATATGTGGGTACTCCTTTGTCATATGTGTAGATGCTTATGTATATATATATATATATTTGAGTATATGTATATATACATGGTTGTTGAAAGATTTGTATATACATATGAGTATCTATGTATGTGTGTGAATATATGTGATTATATATATGTATATCCGAGTGTATATGAATGCGCATTATTGTATATATATATATATATTATTTATAAATATGTATATCAACATTTATATACTTGTTGAAGGAATTTTGTTATGTATATAGATGAATATATATATATATTTGTGTAAATAAAATTGTGTATACTTATATATGTATATATATATCGTGTAATTTAGAATTTCGAAAAATATTATGTATGTTCTCAAATTAAGAGAATTGTTGTTGATCTTACTACGCTATTTTATATGATTTAAATATATTTGTTACATAAAATTTATTATATGGTTTTGGAGAAATTATTTGTGATTATGTATTATTGAAGGTACTGTTAAATTTTATTGTAATATTTATTTTGCATAATAGAATGTATTTGTGAGATATAGCTTAGGCCGGATGATGAAAAACTGCACACTTATAGTACCATATCTTATGAACATAGGTACTATATGGTATATGTAAAACCATACAACCATGAATATAACATAAAAATGCTGCTTTTTCCCAATTTCACTTTTAAACCATAAATGAAGAATTATTTTTAAAATAGAATAATATTTATCTAAAAATATGCATTATGTAACGTCCAGCCATGAAAAATGCTTGAAATTTTAAAACTTTTACTGAGTTTGACAAATTGACATTTCATATGGTCATTATTTTGCTTTGACCATATACCGTTGCATAAAGTACATTAATATGAGTTCATAGATTGGTGGCACACCGAATTTCAAGTTACAAAAAAAAAAAAAAAAGTTATGGTTCTAGGAGTTATAAACATCAGTTTTATATCAGTGTCCAAATCAATCCTGAATTTTTATCTACTAGTGATCTAAGGCTCTATATAAGGGTTTAGAAGCATACTCCATAGTGAAAAAATCTCAAAATATATGTTTTGTCCCCCAAACCCATGAGTCCGAATCGTGCAGGCCACCAGCAAGCTACACGCATTGGCCACTTTGGAATTCCATCTTCAAGTGACCAAGGTAGCCAAATTTTCAACCACACCACCCACCGATGAGCCAGGATCAGCCTTTTAAATTTGGCAATGGCTGTTTGGCATTTTTTGGTCAATTGGTCATTTTCTAGCTGTTCCAAGCTGACTTATGTACCTTCTCTTCGCCCCCATTTTTAGAGCCTTTGAATCCATTTCCTTGCTCTGTTTTGTCAAAATTTCTTGTAGTTTAATAAACTTATCAAAGGAAAATTTGTTGAGTTTTTTGACCAGTTTTCTAGCCACCGATGGTATTTTTGGAACAAGGTAAGCTTAGATTGATATTACCCATTCCACAAGCATTTCATTGACGTAAAATTTGTAAATTTTGGACATCGTTTGATGAATTTTCCATTTTTGGATCTATTAGTTAAATATTAGATAGAATTGGACTGTGTTTGCATAAAAAATTAGTCAAATTGGACAAAATTGAAGTTGGATTAGTATGACTAGATATTAACAAGACCCATTGGAAGGTTCAATTTAATAAAATTGACTGACGAATGAAAAATTCCAATTTTGAGTACTAGGTCCTAAGAGTTCACAATATAATTGGGTGACTTAGTTTTCAATTTATGTAATTTTATAGATGTATAAATTATATTAAGATACTACACATCAATGTCTTTTAATTAGTTGTTAGAGCATGAGGAATATGTTGTTATACTACAGGCACCATGTTGACCCTGGAGGTTACCCTGCTGAGGATCAAGAATGAGTATCAGTGGTATATGTGAATGGATATATCTTATATAGGTTTGGGCATGCTAGTACAATATATATGGATTGGATATTTTATGTATATATTATTTGATTTAAATATGTTTATTTTATGCATATATGAATATCTACTTTTACATATATATGTTATCATTTTATATGACTTTTGAAAATTTTTTAAATAGTTTCAAGCTTTGATGAGTTTGTAGTGAACTTATGGATCACCGTATTTAAATATCTTAATATTTGAATTGAGATTTTAATCATGTCGTAAAATAATTAATTTTGAACGAGCAGATTGAAAATTATGTATTTTTAAACATATTTGAGTATTTTATATTTTTGAGTGCTTAAGAATGATTTATAGTGAGATATATTTCACTGTAATATTTATGTTTTGGCATAAAATAATGATTTAGAATTTTTAAAATATTTAAATAAATGATTAGATTTAAATATTAAATTATGCTTTATGGTATAATACTATTTGGAAAAGTATGATCTTACAAAGATTGTTTTATCGATATTGTACTATTATTTTTAATCAATATACCATATAGTACCAGTGTTTCAATTTAGTATTATATTCTGATGTGTAGGTTTGCCAAGATGCCTGTAGTATACTAATGATCGTGAGGTTAGGTTCATCCCACAGGTTCATCATGCCACAATACCTTTCGTACATTAAGGATCTTGAGATAGGCTCATCCCACCAATTTGTATTGTCACAATGCCTTTAGGATGCTAAGGATTGTGAGATGGTTTCATCGCATAGATTTTTTTCTTTTACCATCGGGTGGTGTTCCGAGACATTGTGCATCACTTGACAGTACTACGTATATCGTATGGTACATTGTTTATCTTTCTAAGTATATTGTCAGTTTTTAAATATTTATGGTTATTGTCAGTTTTCGAATATTTATGGTTTTACTGTGCTTTCATAAGTATATTTTATGAAATTATGTTTATATTATTTTATACTCAATATTTATATTATGATTGATCAAATTTGTAGTATTTTTATGGTCATTGATTTATGCAATTGGAGTATCGGTTTTATGATATTGATTTGGGTACAATTTTAGATTTTATGAAATGATTTTTAAGGGAGAATGTTTCAAAAGAGTAGAATGGGAGGTCTTGAAAGAAAGAATTATAGAAATAAAATTATTTTTCTATGTACTATGCTACTCACTAAGATATCTTTATCTCACTTTTTTTTTTTTTTAAATTCATTCATCTAGATCCAGGAAAGTAACTGACAGTCTACCTTGCACATCACTTGTTATTCTTCATTTTTCATAGCAACAGCAGTATTTATCTTTCCCTATTATCAATATTGTTCATAGACTTGTACATATCAATTGTATTGCATAATTTTATATATACTCTTGGAATGTTTTAACCTAAATTATGGACATAGTAATGACCTTATTATATATATGTAGTAATGGCCTCTGGCATGACGATCTGTAGATGTTGAATATAATTTTGGACTTACATGTTCTTGTAGCTTGAGTTTTGTATATTAAGGTACTATTTGATATTTCCATGTATTGTTTGTCCACGATTTAGGTGAGTTTCCATTGTGTATTCTCTGAGCATTGCCCAATGGAACTTCATTAGGTAGAGCCGAATGGGTTGATCTTGAAAAGGTTTCTGAAGCAGGTCCTGTCACATTACCCAAAATTAATTTCCTCAATTTATAAACCAACATAAAAACAAATATAAATAATCTTCCATTCACAAATATATGTATATATATATATATATAACATAGCCTTTTGTTGCCCCACATTAACAAATATTTAGGAAAATTATACCATTCATTGGATAGATTTCTAAGAAATTAAACATAGAATTTAACCCTAAAAGCACTCTAATATAACCCGAAATACCAAATACAAATATATACATTTATATATATATATATATATCCAAACTATATATATATTCCATAAACTTTACCAAAACCAATCTTCCTTTCCATAACCATAAATAACCATTTATAGATTGGGCTAAACCATTTAAACCACCACGTTAATTTAAATACCAAACTTCAACTTCTAAAACTTTATATCATTTTCAATAGAATGAAACCATACAAACAAGAATATATATAAATAAATATAAAAATATATTTATATATTTAGGCATAATCAAACAAAAGGCATATAGAAATAGAAATCATAGAATAAACATCCTAAATTGCCCAAAACATTTAAAAATAAATTTCATTCACAGTATTGATGATACTTATTCCTACTCCACTACAGAGTCGATCATAAACTATGCCCAAGTGCCTATAATGTACCAAAATATTATTTTGGCTTCCATCAAGATAATAAAAAACGTAAGTGCATGCCAAAGGTCCTAAAAGCGATTCTACAATGCAAAGCTTACAAAAATTTTATCACCAATTTTCCAACTACAGCATACCCAAAAGGTCTATTCCTTAATTGGGGATCTTTCTATTTATACCTAATTTCATGAAATTAAACATTGCATTGACTTGTCCTAATCATTAAGAGCCTAAATGTAAGAAGACATGCTTATGGACAACTCCCAAATACAATCAATTTTCACAATAATTAAAAAACCTAGCACAAAAATGGTGATTCTAAATACCCAGCGATAATTGAAAATCATATGCCAAATGAAAGGTTGGAAGATGACAATCAAAAGTACTTAGCTCAATTTAAGATGGCTCGCCGACAGTGACAAGATTTTGGTCGGAAAAGTGGTTACCCTCTTTGAGTCATTGTGCACCACCAAGAAGTAAGCATTGAGCTAAATGGAGCTTGGATTCACGTTTAGAAGGTCAAAATTAATGGGAAAGGATGTCCCTTTTGGTTTGAGCTCGTCGAAAAGTCGCCGATTGGAGCTCCATCATGGTCTTCGATTTCCATACATTTCCAGCCAAAAGAAAAAGAGATTCATTTACAGTGGATAATACAATATAGGACAACATAACCCATATTATACTTTCAACATAATTCAACATAAATATATTCAATACAAAATAACAAAATTTCTCTATAAACATCTATAAATAAAGATGTCTGTTAAATTTGCATTTTCCCTTCTGTTAATATTCTTGAATATTTATTGTTATGACTGAAAATAATATTTATTATTAGAACACATATCTAGTTTTAATTGAAAATGTGTATCTATTCAATTAAATAGTTATGTCTTATTGAAAAGTTACACCATTTATGAAGGAGTACAATTTGGATTACATATAAATCCTTATTGAAAAGATATGGATATAGTAGATTAACTGGAGACTAATTGAAACAGTACAGTATTAGAAGTCTAGAGAAAGTACAAATATTTTTTTGGTTTGCTAAAGTCCAAAGTCTAAGGTGCTATAAGTTTGGATTATTGATTGTTGCACCCCATAAGATAGACACTTAAAGAACTTCAAACACCGAGAAGGAGTGAAATCTCTCTTGGCATTTCTACTAGGAAGCCTTAATCATATTTGTTCGTCTTTCCTTATGTTTATATCTCTTAATTTAAATTTCTTTCAATTTGAAAATGCTATGTTTTTAATTTATTATCCTGATATGTATGTACGCATTGTTTCATTTATCTGCATATACATGTTTATTTAATTATTTTTTTATCATTGATTCAATTGTTCCAGCAATCTTAAGACATAAATTCATATGGAACAATCTATGAAACAAATATGAAAACACCATTGAAAGTGTTAGACTCATGCCAGTGTGAAGTTAGATTAAGGAGATAATGGAAACAGAGTAAATTTCACTTATGGTTTTATATATCGTTCTTTACATATTTGTTTTGATTCTCGATGAATGTGATTTACCATATAATACCCATAATTATCATACTAAAATATTCTCCAAAATAAGAACATAAACATGTATATATAATTGTATAACCATGTATCGAAATTTATTTATGCCAAACAATTTCTTTTACTATACTATAATATAATAAATCAAATAATTCTTTCATAACATGTAATAAAACATATGACTTATATAATTCTTGAAATAATAATAAAATACTATATATATATATATATATATAAAATCAAGCACATTTTTCTCTAAACCATTTTAGAAAATAAAGTCCACTTAGAAATCACAGCTTGACTAGTTCTTTTGCCGGATCATCTTCAATATCAATCTCGGTGCCTAAAATAACAACAAAATATTTCTTAGGCTCCAAATTTAAACTAAAACACTGGGTATACCATTGTCATAAAATAATAATAACAACTCAAAAATATAGAAAATGGGATACTTAATAGTCAAATTTAACTGCGAGCCTTAAATATTCAATATCCCAAATTGTGATTTTTCACCTAGAGGCTAACATAATGAAATTGAACCTTTCACTAGGTCCTATTAACTCCAAATTATACAAATCCAAGTTCAATTTCATCCAATTATTTCCAAACAAAGTGAAATTGTATCTGGAATTAAACCAATTGAGACAATAATGAAAAAAAATACCAGAAAATATTCAAAATTCACAAACTTTATATCGACAGAAAGCCTATGAGATAAGGAATGCATTGGTGTGCTTGCCTTGGTCCAAAAGTCTTGCCAAGGGTAGGAAAAGCTCCCTAAAATTTCAGCCAAACTTGGTATCGTCAGATCTTGCAAACAATGGGGAATCTTGGTAGCCAAATATTGAAAATGAGTTTAGAAGGTTAAAAATAATGTTGAAAGAAGGGTGGCTTGGTCTTGGTTGGTTGAAAAATGGCCAAAATGTTGGAGAATGAGGTGCCTCCGTAATACGAACCTAGATCGACTTGCTCCTAAACCCGTATTATACTAGTCCAGGTCAAAACTAAGTTCATATTCTAAAGGTCACCTTGACCCCTTATCAACTTGTGATTAGAAATGTCAAGACCAATCAAGGATCCCTTTCCAGAATCTTAGATAAGCCATGCTTCAAAAATTCCCTGCACGAAAACGCACTCCTATATAATGCTACCTTATCCCTCCCACCTTACTGCAAATAATTTCACAGTTGTAACACTTCGATAACAAAATATAATTATAGATGCATATATATATTAAAAAGGATTTAAAAACACAAAATACCTTTAAATATTCACGTCCGCCCACACCACCTACTTAGTGCCGTACTACATGTTAATATCGTTTTACAATGTTCCAATACATAACCTAAACAGGAGAAAATAGGACAATATTAATAATAGTAATATTAATAACAGTAACATCGTAACTTGCCCTTAGACTTTCACACTTGCTCATAGGCTTACCCACTTGCCTGAAGGCATATATACTTGTCCGAAGGCTTACACACTTACCCAAGGACTTCTGTATAATACCAATAATAATAATAATAATAAAGATAACAATAAATGATAATAATACCAATAAAAACAATAATAAGAATAATAATAATAATAAAGAATAATTAATACTTATAATAACAATATTAATAACAATAATAATAATCACAAAATACCAATAATAAAAAATAGTAGCAACAATGATAATTAATGGTAATAATAATAATAAATAATGAAATTAATACTAAAAATAATCATAATAAATAAAAATAACAATTACAGTAACAACAACAATAATAATAATAGCAATATTAATAACAATAAAAATAGAATTAATAATAATAATAGAAACAATAATGAATGATATTGATAATAATAAGTAATAATAATAATTAAATAAGTAATTAAATACAATAATAATAACAAAAAGAATAATTAATAATAAGAATAATATTAATAGTTGTGATGACAATAAAAACAATTGAATATAATGTTAGAAAAATCAGATTATGAATAGTTAAGATAATATAAGTAAGATAATATTTTAAAATTCAAATATATTATAAAATATACACTCACATCAGAGGTACGAACGATACCCTTTAATATGTTGTGCGATCCATGATTCCAGCTGTCGCCAGTACTTTGTTACCAATACAGTCCGAGGTGGTTGCCTAGATTGGCCGTTCGATCTCCTGAAATCGTAAGCAATATAGTCACGAGGCTAGCTCTTCATGGACCATATCGAATCGTCGTCCCGCGTGGTGTAATACAAACAAACATAACATACATATATATATATATATATATATATAAAAGATATTTGATGCACATACTATATACTAGTGGTGCCGACGATGCCTAGTGTCCCAAAGCACCATCTGATGGGGAGGTTAAAGAGAGAAACTTGCAGACGGTAGCCTGGCATCCCAACAGTGCCCCTGCTTATAACCATCATCCTGGCTATGGGGGGAGGCGGCTTATGTGCACTATATAAAACTTGCCTGCCTTCAGGTCCACATTATCTCACGGGAGAGTATACCAACTTGCACACTTATCATATCCATATATATAGAACATCGGTACGTGTATGCTGCATCGAAAATCGATAAAATTTTATAATATTATAAAATTTAGATTTTTATAAAATACGATAGAATTTATGCACTTTTACCAAATCCATAAAATTCTATATTTCTTTTAAATCAATAAAACAATCCAATAATCTCGTAAAACAATTCCTCCTGCAATAATTTCAATTTCACGATTATCCAAATGCACAACATATTTTATACAACAAAAATTACTATCTTCTCAAATCATTAAAATTTATTTATGCAAAAATTAGAGTAAATCATATAAATTCACATATAATCTAATTTTACATAATTACACTTCAACATGCTAATAAATATAACAATAAATTCAATTTTTAATGGTTACAATTAATTTCTCCAACAATATAATAAATATTATACAAATATATGTAAACCATATAAAAGAGCATCATAAAATTAAATTAGAATTTTCTTAATCCTTAAAGCATACATCATGCTTTCCAAAATTCTAAATAATTCAAAATATAATCTCGCATACACCAACACATATACCACCTTTCAATAATTATGTGTATATATACATATATGCACATATAGATATATATACACGAACATTTAAACATGCATGAGTACATTTTGAATTCCATAATTTAATATAAATATTTTTCTAAATTCATAAAATTTATTTATACAAAACATCATAAATCCATCAATTTAAATATTTTAATTTTTCACAACATAAATCAAATTCATTAATAAATAAATAATCAATTGCATAGATATATTCTTGATCACACTAATTTAATATCATTATGTTCTCATATCCTCAAACCTTCAAATCAATTCATCCAAATATCATTAGAACCACACACAATTTCACATATAATAAACTATAAAAGTACATTTTATTATGCGCCATAACTTCAACAGTCAAATCTAACAATAATTTAATTATAATAATTTAACAGCGACATAAGACTACAGTTTCCTAAATTTTCTAAAATATTATTTCAAGGGCATCCCTATTCAATTCAACACAAATTTGGCATCTTCAGTATAAATAATAATTATTTAAATATTAAACATATACATTTTTCAAATTAGCATATTAAAATATAATATTTTATTCAAAAATGGCCTCTTTCAAAATACTCCACCATAATTCGCAAATGACATACCAATAGAAAGCTAAAGAGATGAGAAATACATTACCAACTTCTGTTGGGCTCAATTCGACCGACGGTGGTCGAAAAATGAACAAAACGTTTCAGTCAAATTTCAATTTGTCGTATCTCTCAAACAGTAGCGAATTGAGCTGAATGGACCGCAAAATTGAGCTCAGGGGGTCCAAAAATGGTGGAAAGGAATATCAATTTGACTGGGTGGTGGCTAGATCACTGGCAACAAAAGCTCGATCCGGGCACGTCCAGTGACAGTTTGCCGTGCCGTTCTGGCTGTCGAGTAGAATTTCCACCCGCACTCCATCTGTCCAGTGTGTGTCCACAATAAGGTAGCCAGAGATAGTGTTTTCCGATGGGCCGAAAAGGAGAAGGAGAGAGATAGTGAGAGAGTGCTGCTATCTTTCGTGGGGGAAAGAAAAAGAAAAAAAGGTGTTTCCCCATGTGGGGAAAAGGAAAAAGAAAGAAAAAGACAAAATAAAAAGAAAAAGAAACAAAATAAAATAATGTAATAATACAACGATATATATATATATATCAAAATATTTTAATAAGATGAAATGTGGCACTTTCTGAACATGACATGTGGCACATATCAACTGGTGACATGTGGTGTAATTTAAAGACTCCTTTGAGTACTTTACTATCAAGTAAAATCAGTATCAGGGAAAATAAATGTAACTTTACAGACTCGTAATTTTTCAACCGTAGGTTCAAATTAGGCGTGCCACCAGTCTACGGACTTATATCGATGAGCATTTTGATATAACACATGGATTAATACCAAAATCTATGTAAATAAAAAGTCAACACCAAACTCGTTGATCAATCCGGATCATATCTTGTTTGCTGATAACTTTTAAACCGTAGCTCTGTTTTTGACATACTACTAGTCCACGAACTCGTGTCAACAAGTAATTTACCATGGTACTTTAGTCAATATGAAATTCCACCCATGTTAAAAAGTCAACCGTGAAACCCACTTGGTTAATCCCAGTCAACCTTGGTCAAACTTCATTAAAAATTCAAACTAGGGCATTTTCTCATGTCGGGATGTTATAAGAAACCTTGGTATATGATGAAGATACCACAATAAGTTATGATGTCCTATTGATAAGTCAAACTAAAACACTCGATCTCTATTCGGTGTTTTAGGTGTTCAAAGAGAACAAAGAAAAATCTTCTCAGAAATAATTTTCTGGATAATAATCTAAGTTGCCATTCCATTGAAAAATAAGCCTTTAAATAGGCTGAAGTTACAAGAATTCAAACCTTAAATCAATTAGGTTAAATTCAGCCAACAATAAGAAATTGCTGAATTTCACACCCTTTCCTAATCTAATTTGTATTAATTAATTCTTTAATTTTTGAAATAGGAATTAATTAATTTACAATTAAAATAAAAAAAATATCAATCTTCCTAAATTAATTTGTCCAGAAAATAATCAAATAAAAACCAAAATAAAAGACTATTTTCCAAAACAAAAGTCAAATTTCATATTTGAAATGTAGTTGACTAGTTTCCAATTAAGCTCTTTTTCTCCAATCACTAGCTTTTTTAGGCTCCAAATCCAATCCAATATGCCATATAGGATCCCTAGTAGGAATATAACTAGTCCCCACACGTTTCCATTGATTGGATTAATTAAAGCTTGCTCGGATTGCAAGAAAAGTCCTTCCAGCTCCAAAACAAGGAAAACCCGCCACTGTTGAAGTGTATGCTCAAATGACGTTCTTGGTCAGCCTCGCTTCAACCTCAGCATGATTTCATGGCTTCTTGTGAGCTCAATCTCATTCACAAGCTAACAAACCCATCTCTTGCTGCCTAGAGTCCATAGATGAACCAAAATAGCTTTCTGGGTCTATTTATGCCTTCATAACTTGGATCGATATTATGGGCTTTGAATCTTTGGGTATAATCATGTTTTCTCGATGTCTTCAATTGTAAAGGATCAGTACCCCAATGGGTTGTAGGTTGTACGGGTACGGTCAGGTTCTCATCATGCTATTGCTGGCTTTGGGAACCAGATTCTAGCGCTTAGCTAGCAGGCTGACTAGCCATGAAACTTGTCAGCAATGGTTGCCGATGGTTAGACTCCATCAGTAGTTGGTATATGTTATCAATGAGATCAAAAATGTGTATCGACCACGACCAATTTTGAAGCAAAAATGGGTCCACGGGCTAGTTTGCGGGTCTATTGGGTGTGGGAAGAATTTTGGAAAATTATGGGTATTTTCAAATTGATTAATGAAGGCATGGTTCTTGGAATGTATATACACTTTGGGTCCACTAGAAGAAATAAGCCAAACTTGTTTAGAGAAAGATAAAATATCAATATTTTAAAAAATTTCATAATCATGACTTTTTAACCTTAACTCAAAATTGGACGTGCTACTAGTCACGAACTCAAATGAGCTTTACATAATGGTATAGAAGTCAAAGACAAAATTTATCTTCAAAGAAATGTCAAGATTGGTCCCATTTAAAAATCCCATTTGATTAAACTTGATCAATCTATCAAATAGCTAAAAGATTTAAATTCTGGTTGTTTTCTTAGGACCGGTTGTTACAATCTACCTGCTTATGAAAACGTCATCATTAAAATTTCATACTTTGTTATTAGAACATGTAAAGATGTTAACCATGCATGGTCAAATCATTTGGAATCAAACATAACTCAACTTTTAGATAAACAAAAAAATTGCTATTAATAGAAACTACTTGTCCAAGACATGTCACTCAACCTAACCAAGCTCACACTTGGAGAGCACTAAAGCACTAAAGCCACATTGCAAGCCTCTAAGCACTCACATTCCAACTCTAAAATGATAACACTTTTGACTTCATAAAATAAAAGTCAATCCCTCAAATATCATAACCACAATGCATAACAAATTCTAATATCTCCATAAAATGTCCAAAAGCAATAACCAACTGAAAATGATCAACAATGAATCCACAAGAAGCACAATATAACAAAAGATCTCTATTAACTTCCAAGACAAAATAGCATAGGAATCTATCTTCTAGTGATAAATTCCAAAGCCATCTTAAAACAATTAACATGATTCTTACAAAATCACATATTTTACCAGTTATAACTAACTATGTTAATTATTTCATCACCCTAAAAGAAAGTTTAGAACTTAAAATCTAATTCCCCAAACCAATCATTGGTGACTCAAAATTAAAACTGAGACTTTTTTTTTTTTTTTTTACCTTTTTCCTTGACCTCTCAACTTCATACTTTCTTATCGATAATCATCATTGATTCTTTGATCCTCCAATTCTCAAAGAACATATTCTTACAGATTACTTTGTTGGAGTCATTGAAGAAAATTTCTGCATTTATTCCAATACAAAGGCCTTAAATCTCTAGTAAAGCCTAGTATAATTCCCAAAATTACCCATAAGAAGTAAGAGATACCAATGACTGCCAAAATAAATACAAACTATAACAAGCATCCAAAAGATTAAGTCCAAGCTCTCTCATAAATTAAAAAAAAATATCAATCTAAAGAAAATCACACTCTTTTCTGATTCCGATTACACCCCAAGAATTCATTCCTTAACAATGAAGAAAATTAACTCTAATTTCTAATATCATAACCTAATACTTAAAAAGTAAATACTTTATCCTTAAATATTGAAAAAGTACTAACCTTACATTTTGCAGTCTTTCTATAACCTTAAAAACAATAATATGTTAAAAGATGAAAAGTCACCAAACAGTATTGACCATGAAAACCAAGTATACACCATATCACTTACAAAATAAACTGCTTATAGTAAAATCAGAAATTAAACCTAAGTGTGGTTATCCTTGCTCTTTATAAACGTTCATTTTTAAGCATTTGTATAAACCATAAAGAATCTTTTATGGGCATAAAAATCTTTTACATATCATCGGAATGATCTCGGTGTTATGCTGGGTCATGTTGAACACTCTACCTTTAGCTATCGATTGTCTTTCCTAATCTTTGCTTCTAGCTGTAGCTACAAAATATTGTCCAATGCTGCTCACTACTAGTAGAATCTCCTATAGTTTGGCTTTCTTATACCCTATCTATCAGCATCAATGATCTGCTGTTAGTTCAAGGAACTCCAATATATTTATGCCACATGTAAAGACAATCTTGTCTGAGATGGCCCAACTATCCATTATAGAAACAATCCTTCTACCTCTAATAACCTAGAGTAATCTATGTCACATCAACTATAGAAGACATGAAGGTCATATCTAGACTGTACTCGAAATTTGATATGCACAGAAATAGGAAAACTAAGGATGTTGAGCTCGCATCTATGCTTCTCAAGTCTCTAAGCAGCTGTTTCATTTGTATGATTCTTTCATAATATTTGCTTCAATGGCGAGGTCTCAGAACGAAAGCTCTTTCTTGTAGTAGTTCTTTATTTGTTGCCTCTCATACATCAACAACACCATGTAATTGGATAAGTTTTGCTTCAAACACTGGAATGATCCATTCTATTCTTGTGAAGCATAGTCTATGAAAATCTATTTGAACTTGAAACAAGATTCTAGTAAAATTATTTCTCATGGTGGTAAGTTAGAAGATCATCAACTCTTCATCTATAAAGTCATGAATTGAATAACAATTTGCAAATGAACGAAATATGGGTTGGGTATCGAATACACTTCGTACAAAGTAAATATCTTCTAGAAAATATATGCATAAATCATGGGGGAAGTGTTATATGCACTTTATAGGGTAACGCATCAAGTTGACTTGTTTGCCTAAGTGTAACATCCTTGTAAAGCGATCTATTGAAGCATATTTCATAGTAGCTATTCTATCTTCAAAATAACAAAGAAGCTTTGAAGCAAAAGAATTAGATCTACCTTCATCTTTGACCTTTAAATGTGATTATACATATATGACCGTATTTGGAGTAGCATGAGCATCCTATTATGTCATGGCAAAACTCTACCTCGATAAGATGATTGTCCCCTCTAACTATTATCACTGCCTTTATGTGTCAACTGTCCTTTGTTGCTAAAAAAAAGTACCATCAACATGTGCTGCCTACATATTTTATCTCTTAGTATGACTGGCTTGTTGATGAGACAAACTAGACCTAGAAGCTTCAGCATTATTAAATACCAAAAAATAGCACTTCCCCCTTAAATGACTAAGTTGTCAACCATAGTAACATCCGTTGTTAGTCTGATAAAATCACAAAGTGAAATATACCATAAAACTTACATGGGATACAATAAAATTGTCTAAATCATACATCCTAGTGACTATTATGCTATCCAAAATGATGGATCCATTGGTACAATCCATTAACTGTAAACTAGTATTATGCATGAAGGTAACTCCATAAACTCCATGACCCTTGCAACAATACTACCATCTCTAATACTTAAACTACAAGATAACCTAAAATGACAAAAACCCCATTTTGAATAATATTTAATTGAAAATGCCCAAGGAAGTACCACTAATAAGTCAACATAGAGACCCAAAACACCCTACCTGTCAAGCTCAATAAATCCATCTTCAATAATCTTAGTTAAAACCTTAGCTAAACAATTTGTGAGATCCACCCTCTGTATTGTCTAATCAAAACTCTCATCTAACTCAAATTGGATCCTAAGTCCACTACATTCATAACTAAGAGACATCTTTAGATTAATATGAAATAAAAGTGAACTTAGACATCACATCTAAATCAATCAACACAATTGTGACAAATTCACATGTTTGAAACAAAAGATCAAAAATCGAAAAACAAAACGATGTTACAACCCAAATATCGCAAATTAGCCAAAGGTTTATCAAAATAGAAGGCAATGTCTAATAAGATAAAACAATATCAAAAGGCGATGATGATGAAACTCAAGTGTCATATTACCACCAACTCAAAATCAAGAGTGAGAACAATGTCAAGATGATTAAAAAAAAGAAAAAAAACTATAAAAGGAAAAGGATGCTCATATAGGTGCAGTCTATGGGATCAATAAACCTAATGCTTTGATACCAAGTTCACTGGACCACTCTTAGGATCTTTCCAAACACTCGAGAGGTACCCTGTAAGGAAATCCCACTGAATCAGTACTTAGAGTTCAATGGTACCTCCTTATAAATTGGATATAAGCCAACACTACAAATAAGATATAATAAACAATTTTAATAGAAGTCTCACATAATTATCAATCAAAGATAATATAAAAGTTATACATAATAGGTTAATTCACTAGAACAATCTAAAGAGTACAAGTAAATAAATACAAATATTAAAGTGCCCAATATCAAAATTAGTGAAGGAAAGAATACTTACTTGCATTATATTTAAGGGAAAAGAATAATACATCAGTAGTGGAACAACATATGAACAATGAAGATGCTTGGATGAGACATATGTAACTTGTCAGCTAAAGCTTAGAAAAACCATTTGAAAATAAAAAAAACTTTGAACAAGATCTGTGAGTGAAGATGTAAAATATTATTAAAAAAATTATTACTCTTAAAAATCCTTTCTCTCATGACCTTATTTTAACTTTTCAAAAGTTCCCCTATTTAGGCAAACAGTTTTCACAAAACACATAATTATTTCAAAATCATAACAATTTCATAAATCATAGGATAAAGAAATTAAAATAAGATAATATTCATCCCTTCACAAATAAAATAACAGTTTTACAAATTATAGTTCATGAATATTGATAATTATAAATATATACAAGTATGTACTATATCCAAAATGCACCCATCAATATCTTTGTACATCATAATTATTACCATAAGTTGTCGCATGACCATAACTAGCATCCTATGTCATTATTACCGAAGAAAGGCATTATAGATTAAGACCTCCCACCTTTTCTCAAGAATCACATAATCAAGCAGGGATGGTTAAATAAGCATGTGCAATCAAAATCTAACAAATCCATGTCCATTATACAATATGATATACAATAATCTACAATCCAATATCCAACTCATAACTCAATATATTTATGTAATTTTTAATATAATACCCATAATCATCATATAAAAATATACTTAAAACTACCAACATAAACATGTATATATATTGTGTAGCCATATACTATAATTTATTTATGCCAAACCATAAATATTTATACCATAATACAATAAATAAAATAGTTCTTTCATAGTATGTAATAAAGGAAGTGACTTAAATAATTCTAAAAATAATTATAAAATAATTTATATTCATGCACATTATTTGCAAAACTATTTTAAAAAATAAAGTTCATTCAACAAATCACAGCTGTAACACCCCGTCCCGAAGTACATTGGAAATTTCTAAAATTTGACCAAGGTTGACCAGGTTTGACCATCGTTGACCGAAAAGGGATCAAATGTTGACTTTTTGTTCCTGATGGAATTTCACATTGACCGAGGTACCGTTAAAACGTAAACATTGTCACGAGTTGATAGACTAGTAGCACGTCAAAAATGGAGCTACGGTTTGAAAGTTATGAGCAAAACAATTTGAGGTCCAAACTGTCCAAGGGGCGCCAGAGTTGACTTTTGGTTCATGCAAAGTTAAGCTTTGACTCATACATGGTTGTAAATTACTCATCGATACGAGTTCATAGATTAGCGGTATGTTCAATTTGGACATATGGTTTGAAAGTTATGGACCTGTAGAATTTTTTAAATACAGTATTATTTTAATATTATTTTTAAATATGTGAACAGTGTGCCACGTGTGACTTAATAAAGGGCACCATGTGTCACAACTGTGAGATGCCACATGTCAACCATGATTAAATACCATATTATTTTATTATTATTCTATACAATAATATTATTGAATTATTTTCTTTTCCTTTCTTTTTCTTCTCTTTTCTTTTTTTTCCTTCCCCCACGTGGGAAAAACACCCCCCAGCGCTCCGAACCTTTCTTCTACTTCTTTCTGCTTCTTCTTTTCCTTTCCTTTTCCTCCTCTTGGGTCCTCACCATTTCTCAATTTTCAGTCACCGGACGCCCACACGCGTCGGCCAGGGAAGGAGCCAATTCCCCGGCGACGCCAAGCTCCAATGTTCCTGGCCAAACACCGCCGGACGCGCCCAGATCGGGCCGGTGAAGTCGGCGGTAGTGGGTTTGAGTTTTCCGGCTATTCTCGCTGTTTCCGGCCAGCCCAGTCCGATCTTCCACCCCTTTCCCCCTATTTTGGGTCTTCTGAGTTCAAATATGGTCTCCAATTGTTTAAATTCGAAGTGGTTCGCGAGTTATGAGGAGGTGAAGTTCGGCTGGTACTTCCCGAGTAAATTCCGACCACCACCGGCGGAATTGGGGTCAATGGAGGCCGATAATGCGATCCTCGTTCCATAAGCTTTGTTTCGGTATATTACTTACAAATTTTGGTCAACGTTTGTGTTAAACCCCCCGCGTATCGGGTATTATTTATCCAAATAAAATATTAATTTATTTGAGTTGTGTAATATTGTCGTGGAATTGATCCCATGGAGGATCTTGAGTTAATTGCGTGCTCGAGGTGAGTGACCCACCTTCAAAAATTAATTTCGGGTGTCAATTTAATTATATTTCATTATATTTTAATATCTGGATGTTTATATTATATTAATTACGTGATAAATTGCAAATTAAATTTTGATGCTAATATTTGGACAATTTGAAATGTGTATATGTGTGTGCACCGAAGCATATTTCAATTTTGATAAATTATGGAAATTCATTTTATGAAAATTGATATTTAAAGAAATTATGATTTTTAACATTATTGATTTATTGTTGAAATTATTATGAGTTTATTTCAAGCAATAAAAAAATGCATTTATATGGATTTATGAGTTTTGGAAATTTTACGGGATTTCAATGAAATGATGCCTATCTTGAATTTTAAGGATTTAAGAATACTATTTTAAAAATTATGCTTATGCATTTGAATATTGTGGATTGGAAAATTGATGCATTTGAAAGTTGATGGATTTGAAATTGATGGAAATTGTGCGATGGATTTATGACGATGATTTATAAAGGAATTGTAGAAAATTTACGGGTTTAATTGGATGGAATAAACCCAGTGGTATTATGAGATTTTGAGATTTGAAAATAAAAATATTGATTTTATGATTTTTAGATGCACCATACACGTACTGGTATTCTTTATACATGGATATGATTAGCGTGCAAGTGGATGTGATAAGTGCGCAGGTGGTGTAAGTGGCGCACAGGTGATTATGGGGTTGACCTATGGTTGCCATTGGATGAGGGTAGGCCACCCCTCCATGGCTGGGACGCCTGTTAGCAGCGGTGTGGTGGGACACCATGTGACCGTATGCCGATTTCTCTCTTTAACCTCCTGTCTGGTGGTACCTCGGGAGGCTGGGTACCGTTGGCGCCACTGGTATATAGTGGATGCATCAAATGGTTTTCCGAACAGGGATTTCAAAATAAATATTTGAAATTGTATTTAAATTAAGAATATATTTAATGTTGTTTTTATTATTTATTTACATTTAAAGGTTTACACAAATTTTATGAATTTATTATCGTGACTTTATTACCTATTCTCGTTAATGTTTAAAAGTTATTTGCCTTGATTTTATCATTTAAATCGATTGGTATTTTAAAATAAATTCTATTATATTTTTATCATTTGTTTTATATAGATGTTTAAATTGATTTAAAATGTTTCTTTGATTATTTCATTGATTTAATTAATAAATTTTATAATTTATATATTGAGTTTATTTTTGTTCTTATGCCAAATTTCTTTAATACAAGTTTATTTATGATTTTATTTATTGTATCCAATGATGTCTTATTCTACATTTCCATTATAAATTTGGATCCTTAAATTCTTGTATTTTATTTTAAATTTATTAGATTAATTATTCCTTAATTTTTGGGGCATGAAAGATTGGATTTTACAAAAATGTTTTAAAAGGGGAAACTTTCCAATGGAGTGAATGGTGAAGGTTTTGAGAGAAAATATTATTTTCAATTAATTATTATTTATTTGCTTATTTATTCTTAATTAATCAAATGTGCTATAATTATAGTTACGATTATAATTGTATAATAGATAGGTTCACTCACTGAGATGATTAGCATCTCATGTTTTTAAATTCCGTTCCCTTAGGTCCAGGTTAGTCGACGTTGATTGCCCGGGGACAAACTCGACGTCTTAGTTCATTGCCGAAAGTCCAAGAAGCATTTCCTCCATTTTTTCTCTCCATCTTCTATTGCTTCACCTGTCATTGTATTAATTTCATAATTTCTTGTATAATGATCTATATACTGATTGGACACATATTTATTGAATCATATATTGATTTCCTGTTGTTATTTTGGAGTGCTGTAAATTTGTGGAAACAAATTGTAGTAAGGTGGGAGGAATAAGGGGTGTATATAGAAGTGTACTTTTTTCAGTGCAGGAAAATTGTGGTAAGTCCAACCCTTAGGGGAGGTTCTGCTAGATTTTCCATTGGAGGGTCCGGTTTCCCTGGTATTAGGGCATGTCTAGGGTTCCGGTGAGGAATTTTGGACAGGTCCTGACAACAGCACAACCAGCTTCTCTACCAAATTGCCTCCAATATCAATCCCTGTGCCTCCTAATTTAAACTAAAAGTATTGGGTGCATATAATGTCCCAGAATTAAATTACTAACTATATATTTATAAATTGGACATCAAATATTTCAGTAAGACTGTGAGCCTTAATTATCTGATACCAAAAATTGTGGTTTTTTACCTAAAGTCTAATTTAAAGAAATTGAACCATCCATTAGGTTCTATTAGCACCTCATTAAACAAATCCAACTTGAATTTTGTTTAATTATGTCCAAACACATTCTAATTTTATCTGATAGTAAACTAATTGACCAAAGAATAGAAAAATTACCAAATGATGTAAAAATTTTACACATTCTATATCAATGAAATCCCATGAGATAAGGATGCATTAGTGTACTCACCTTGGTCCATAAGTCTCGCGAGTTGCTTGAGAAGCTTCCTAAAATTTTGGCCAAATTTAGTACCATCAAACCTTGCAAAAGGGGGGAGTCCCAGAAAACAAAGGCTAAGAATGAGTTTAGAGAGTACAAAAAGGGGGAAGGAAAGGGTGCCACGGCTTGGGTTGACCAAAACAGGGCTAAAACAACGAAGAAAGAGGTGGCATCAGAGTCAGCTTTTGGAACTTGATTTGGAGTCGTCGTTAGCTGGCCAGCCATAAAACTTGGCAATAGAGGTTGTTGATAGGTGTTCCCCATCAATGGCAAGCCCATATCATCGATGGATAATTGAAACAAGTTAAATAGTGGTGACCAATTTAAAAAGCAAAAACATGTTCATGGGTTTGGTCATGGGTCTCTATTCTCGGAAGGGTTTTTAGGACTTTTTGGATAGTTTTATAATTTTTTAACGAAGGGATCATGCTTAAGGTATATATAGATTTTGTATCCTCTAAAATACAAAAACGTATACTGGTTTAGGTATAGATAAAATACTAATGCTTATAAATTTCCAAAACCATAACTTTTTAACTGTAACTTAGAATCATGCGTGCCACTAGTTGACTAACTTGTATCGACAAGCTCTTTGTAATGGTTTTAAAATTAAAGCTATAATTCATGCAACACCTCACTCAAGAAAAGCTTAAAATTTGAACTTTTGATCAAGTTTGATTGGAGTTGACCATGTGTGGGATCCGATTGATTTTTTACTAGTACGAGTTCTAAACTTGACCCTTATATGGTTGCAAAGGGCTTACCGACATGAGTTTTATAATACTGAAACTTTTGATTTGGAGTTAGGATCGAAAAGTTATGGTCTGAATAAGATTTGACCGAATTTGACCAAGTGGAGTCCAAGGTTCACTTTTTCTTTGGTTAAGGTTCAGTGTTGACTAGTATATTATCATGTAGTGCTCACTAATACAAGTCTATAGAATTGGTAACACAATTAATTTGGAGCTATGATTAGAAAATTATGGTTTTATAAAAGTTCATAATTGTTTTGTTTGTATTGGTCCTCTAAGCATACTTTCCCCAAAAAACATATAAAGAGGGTGTTTAAAAAAATCTCTGATAAGCGCCTTATGTCACAAATTGACACATGAATTTTTGTAAGATTCTTTGTTTGCGTCTAATTACAATTATTTATATATTTATATATTTATTTATCAAATTATTTATGTATTCATTTGTTTATTTATTCATGGTTAGGTTGCCTTGATTTGGGCATACCAGCTAGTATGGATGTTAGAAAATATTGACTGCCCTTTTTTATTTAATGTGCTATATACATGTTGTCAGGGCTATGTTTATTCATATATATATAAAGGAGGATTCTATGGTGTAGGCCGTCCACATGCAGATCCACACAAAAGCCGACATTTTTTTTTTCCAAAAAGCATCGGCTTTTGGTGAAAGCGTCGGCTTTTGGTGCGGCCCATATGTGGACGGTCCACACCGTAGAATTATTGTAGATATAAATATGCATATATATATATATATACACATATCTATGTATCTATATTTCATATTTATTTATATAATTTATACAATTTTATATAGCAAATGGTTTTGTTTTTTCTAAAGTAATTTGGGCGTGTAATTAAATATTTAATTATCATTATGTTGCCTTTGAATTTCAATACGGTTCTTCCCGACCATGCTTTTATATATATATATATATTATTATTTTTATTATACACCATTATTATATTATTTCATCATATTAAAAAATGAATTGGAATGATTTGGAATTAAGAAGTACTACTTATATTATTTGTTTTAAGTGTTTTAGCGGCTTGATTGGTATTGCCTATATATATATATATATATATATTTTTTTTTTTAAGTACTTGAATGTGAGTGCCATATCATTTTCTAAACTTTGTTTAAGGGTTATACAACATTTATCATAAAATTTGATTTTAACATAGTAGGGGTATATTATCAAATTATGTATGTACGTGTATATATATATAGTGATTTGGCAAGATTATCTATTTTGTCTAACTATATTTATCTTTTTACTTGTTTCTTTCAGTAAACATATATGTATATATATTGAGAAACTTACATTTCTAATTATAACTCTTTTATATAAACTACCCTATTTTCTAAATGATTTTCTTTCATTTATTTATGGTTTTAAAATGGGATTATGAGAAATCGATGTTTTCAGATTAATATATTTATTCATAATTATTTGGTTTTTAGATACACCATATAATAGCAGTGTTTTAAGTATGTATATGTTATCAATTTCATCATGTAAGTTATATATAGCCATCCTTTGTACGCTAGGGTGAGCGAGGGTAGACAGGTATCTTGTATTTGGCCATAGAAAAAAGATTGCCACTTATAGTTGGCCACTATATGGGAGCTAAATTGAGTGAGGTTAGAAATATATTTTGCAGTAACGACATCAGCTGCCCTCCCCTTATCCATAGGATGACAAGTTATTTAGCAGTAGCACTTTAAGCATGCTAAAGGGGCCTCGTGCAGGCTTGGGATGCCAAGTTATTCAACCACCCTTCTTATATCAAGTGGTGTTTGGGATATCAAATATCACGTGATAGCATTAGTATATTGTATAGTGCATCAGGTATCTTTTCCAATATATTATATGTTAGGTATACCACATAATACCGTGGCAATGATCCGGTTATATCTACAGGCAATTAGATATGGATATGCATATGGGTGGTCTGTTGAAGTGTTTTTGCTACCCACAAGATCTGCGGATTTGATATCTACTGTAGGCAAATACCTCTAACAATATTGTTAGTAGTGCATGGTCATATTATGGGACTATGCATTGATATATCGTATAGTACATCAAGTAATTTTTAGTTTTATAGAATAGATTTTTTTTTTTTATATATGGGTTTCGTATGGTTTCAATGCTTTGTATTTATGGATTTACTCATATTTTTGATTAACTTTTGGAAATAATATTAAACATTAAAGTTTAATTATTTTATTATATTATCATAATTATTTTATTTCCTTATTATTATTATTATTATTATTGTTCTTATTATCATTATTGTTATTATTTGCATGATTCTGTTTTTATTTTAATTAATGATTTTCTATATTTGAAAATGCATGTGTAACCTAGTTAAGTAGTGACAAAGTTTGTACAATACTGATGGTAGAGATCCAGGATAGCTTTTGTGTAAATATCTCAAGCTTCAAGTAGATAGTTCAGTCTATGAGTAGATTATTCAAAACTTTCAAGGGAGTGTGTATGTATTCATCTGGGATGACTTGTATTATTTTTATATTTATTTTTACATTTACGTGCTGGTAAATATTTTTGTAGTATAGTAATCTGTAAAATTGTATTAACTGGGAGGTATGGGTTGCTACGAATACATAGAAGTGTGTTTTCTATGCAGGATTTAATTTAACTAAATTTACTTTACATAAAAAATACTAATGGATTTCTTATAGAGCTTGTGGTGAGGCTTCTGGTACGAACCTAGGACGATCTGTTCCTAAACCCGTATTATATTAGCCTGGATCTAATTATGTTCAAGTTCTAATGGTCACCTTAACCCCTAACCAACCTGTGATTAGAAACCTTGGTACATGTGAAGACGCCACAATAGGTGATGGAGGGCCTATTGATAAGTCAAACTAAAACACTCATTCACTAATAGTGTTTTAGGCATTCAAAAGAACAAAGAGAATTCAATCTCACAAATAATTTTTTGTACAAAATTCAAGCTTGATTTCTCATTGAAAATAAGCTTTTAAATAGGCTTTGAATGAACAAAATAAAACCCTAAAAGGATTAGGAAATTTTGGCCAACATAGAATCCAATTAGGAAATTGCCTAATTTCACATCCTTTCCTAATCTAATTTGGATTAATTAATTCCCTTATTTTAAAGTAGGAATTATTCTACAATGAAAATAATAAAATAATAACTTTCCTAAACTTATTTGTCCAGCAAATAAATTAAACTAATAACCCAAAAAAGTCAAACGTAAATTAGAAAACGAGTTGCCTAGTTTGACAACTAAGCTGACTTGTCCGAGCTAACTTATGTCTGATGTCCGAGCTAACATATGTCTGCCTGATGTTCGAGCTAACTTATGTTTGTTCGAGCTAACTTATGTCTACCTGATGTTCGAGCTAACTTATGTCTGCTTGGTGTCCGAACTAAGTTATGTCTGATGTCCAAAGTCCAAAGTCCGAGGTCAAATGTTCGATGTATGGGTGTCCGATATAAAATGTCCGATGTATGGGTGTTCGATGTAAAATGTCTGATGTATCAGCCTCCACCACTTGGATGCTTAAAACAAGTCTTTTATCTTCAGGTATAGACAAGCCCTTTTGAGAATGAATTACTTCCTGGATAAAGGCAGCAAGGTTGTCCTTAAACCTTTTAGCTTGAGCCCTAGTGATCGGTCTGGTCTTCATCCATATCAGATCAATACCTCAGCCAGTTGTTGGTTGTGTGAGCTTGGGCGGATTCACATCAGCTTCCCCTGGTTAAGACCGTCTTATGATTAAAGCAAGAAACTTTAAGAGGATTCTGACAATTTGGTATCAGAGCTTTAGGTTTTATTCTCCCTAAGTCTTTGGTGTATTGTGGTGCACTCCAACCTGCTATTTATTGCCTCTTATATACCTTGTGTTGCACATCCTAAAGGTTCTATTATTTTTAAAGCTCAACAACATAAGCTCTGAGGGGATTTTAGAGCCTTTGGGGACAATTTAATTATGAATATGGTATGCAATCACCATAAATGATCAAATGGTGATGTTACTAGATAGCACGAGTAACAAGTGGAAGTCTTTTACGAGCATAGTGCTCATTGAACATACTAAACTTTGAGGATGAATATTTTGTAAAAGGGTAGAAAGTAACTCCCCAACTTCAGAGAATGCTAATAATTTGAACTTTTAACCAAGTTTGGTGGGGGTTGATTATATGTGAGTTCGGAGTTGACATTTTATTGGTTTTGAACATGACCTTTATATGGCTTCAAAGGGCTCGTCAATACGAGGTCATAGGCTAGTGGCACATCTAATTCTGAGTCAGATCAAGAAGTTATGGTTAGAACAAGATTTTTGACCTAATTTGACCAAATGAGGTTCAAGGTTGACTTTTTCTTTGGTTAATGTTCGGTGTTTACGAGTATACTATCATGTAGTGCTCATTAATATAAGCCTGTATATTGGTAGCACACTCAATTTGGAGCTACGGTTAAAAAATTATGGTTCTTTGAAATGTTATAATTATTTTACTTGCATTGGTCATTTGGGAATATTTTCCTAGAAAATCATGTAAAGGTAATATTTAAAAATATATCTAACAAGTGCCATGTGTCACAAATTGGCAAGTCCATGTGCCCGAATTCTTTCTTTCTCTTTCTTCTTCTTCCCTAACAACACCGGCTTTTGGGGGGGGGGGGGGGGTGGTTGTTGGGTGGGTGGGTGGGGGACAACTTGCTCTCCCTCTCTCCCCTATTTGTGAAAGAGCCAATTTCAATGGAAAGTTGCTGCAATTTCGATAGGGCCAACCTTCATTACAACTGCCATTTGATAGCCCATCATGCCAACTATGTCATAGTGCATTCTGATCACTAAAGGAGTTGCCATTGTGCAGGAAGACGACAATCAAAGCTAGCGGCAAATACACAGTTTGACTGCTAAATTTTGGTCATTTTTGGCCTAAGTCTATGACCCTTTCCATTAATTCTAACCTCCTAAAGCCTTTGATGACCTCCATTTGCCTCGGTTCAAGCTTGTTTGTGGCGCTCAAAGAGGATAAGTTTCGCAGCAACTTTTAATGGAAAGTCCAGCCACCATCGATGACGATGAGCACAATGAAGGTGAGTATTGTGCTCCTTACCCTTTAGGCTTTCCATTGACACGTTGGTTAAGAGAAATGAAGCTTGATGATGAATTTTTAGATTTTTGAATATGAGTAAAAAGCATGCTTGTATCTGTCCAGCAAGCAAATTGTACCTTCTTACCCTGGATGGAAATTTAGTTTTAGAAGTATGAAAGGTTTATAAATTGTTATTTGTAATTAATGATTGTGAGGATATTATTTAGGTTTAACATAGTTTGGCCTCCTGTTTTTCTTTTCTTTTTTTTTTTTGGAAAATTTTAAGTAAAGTGAATTGTTGGACTATCTTTGACTTGGACCATTCAAGATGCATATATTTTAGAGTATTTCCTTTGGGTTTTGATCCTTGGATTTAATAAATTTATAATTTTTGATGAAATTGGCTTACTTGAAATGAAAAAAGTTGTTTAGAAAGCATGTATAAGTAGAGTTTGTTAAGTTTGAGGCATTTTCTCGGATCAGGATGTTATAGTCTACCTCCCTTATAAAAATTTCATCCTCAAAATTTAGAAGACCCAACTAGAAACAGAGTCAACAAAGACTTGTGCTCTCTATTGGAACTATTTGGGAATGTTATCCTTTGATTGACCATAACTATATGGTAGTGACTAACCATCTAGGGTACACCACCACGCCATGTCTCAAAAACTCCCAAAGGTAACAAAACTTAGAGCTCTTATACCACTATATCATGACCTATCCAGGATCCTTTTCTGGAACCCTAAATAAGCCCTGATCTTAGCGAAAACCCTACGGGGCCATCCTACGAAAAATCTAGCAGCATCTCCTTTAAGGGTACAACATGCCCCAAAAATTTCTTACATGAAAACATACTTTTATATGGTACCACCTTACTACAAATAATCTTATGATTGGCAGCATTACAATAACAAAATATAAATATAAATGCATATATTAGAAATAATTTTGATAAACATGTAATGCCTGTAATTATTCATGTCCGCACACACCATTCACTTTCTAACATACTACATTTCACTATTATTTTACAAACATACCAATGTATAATATAGGTAGAAGGGTAATGAAGCAACGAGAATAATAGTAATAGTAATGACAATAATAGCCTAAGTTGCCTTAAGGCTTCCACACATGCTCCAAGGCTTACATACTTGCCGAAGTCTTCCACACTTGCCTGAAGGCTTATACACTTGCCCGAAGGCTTAACGTATAATAATAACAATAATAATTGATAATAATAAGAATAAAAATAACAATAATGCTAATGATAATAATAATAATAATAACAAATAATAATAATGAAAATAACAATAATGAATGAATGAATAATAATGATAACAATAATAATAATTATAATAATCTCAACAATTAATAATAGCAAGTACAATAAAAATTGATGACAATTTTATTGTAAATATCATTGATAATAAAAATCATAACAACAATAATTATAAAAATAATAATGAAAATAATAATAATTATAAAAATAATGGAATTAATAATAAATAATAGTAACAAACACAACAACAATAATAATAAAAAGAATAACGATATTAACGATGGTGATGAAAATAATAATAATAATAATAATAATAATAATAATAATAATAATAATAATAATAATAACTGCTAATAATGATAATTATAATAAATAAATAAATAAAGAATAATAACAATATTAATAATAGTAATAACAAGAAAGGCAATTAACAATAATATTAGGAAATCAGATAATGAATAGATAAGATAACATAAGAAAAAATAATATTTTAAAATTCATAACATATTACAAAATATACAGACTCATATCGAAGGTACATACAATACCATCTAACATGTTTCGCGATCTAGGATATCAGCTGTCGCCGGCACTCTGCTACCAATACAGTCCAGGAGTGGCATCCCATATTAGCTGTCAGATCCCCTGGACTCATAGGCAACATAATTACTAGGCTAGCCATTTATGGGCCACAACGAATTGTTGCCCCCATACGGTGTGATACATACAAACATAGCATAACATAACATACACATATATATATATATATATTTGGGTATATATATATAGGTATGTAAATATAAAAAAGATACTTGATACACCATACTATGTACCAGTGGTACCAAACGGGACCCAGCATCCCAAGTATGACCTGACGAGGAGGTAGTGAGAAACTTGCAAATTGTCGCCTTGGCATCCCAACGACGCCACTGCTTATAACTTGCCATGGCTAAATCAATCGTCCTTTGAGCGAGAAGAGGGTGGCTAGTACTCACTGTGCACTATACTTGCCATACCTTGGACCCATAACTCTCACAAAATGGTCATACATATATGCACACGAATCTCTAATGACAGCCATTCTATGGCAAAAGGCGGAGACGGCTGATACTCACTATGCCAATATACTTACCAACCATTAGGTCCATGACACCCACAGGATAGTTATAATATAATAAACGATCATTTTGGCCATAAAGGGGGCGGCTTATACTCACTATGCAGATACACATGCCAACCCTCAGGTCAATGACATCTTACAGGACGACTATATAAACTTGCACACTTATCAACAATACAATATAGAATACCAGTAATATATGGTGCATGTCAAAACTATAAAATTTTATAATATTATAAAATCTAAATTTTGATAAAATATAACCAAATTTATGTGCTTTTATCAATCCATAAAATTTCATATTCTTTTTTAAGCCATCATCATAAATCCATCAATTGGCATATTTCATCTCTACCACCATAAAATCAAATCCATGAATAAATAAATAATTTAATGCATAAATGTAATTTGAACACAGTAATTTAACATAATTATTTTCTCAAACCTTCAAATCAATTTATACCAAAAATATCATTGAGACCATATACAATTTCACATATATTTATATATATGAGAATACATTTTATTAGTGTCATAACCTCAACGGTAAAATTAACAATAATTTAATAGCGACTTAAAACTACCATTTCATAAATATCAAAAATATTATTTCAATACCATACTTATTTAATTCAACATAAATTTTGGCATCATCAATTTAAATGACAATTTATTTAAGCATTAACCATATATATTTTTCCATTTCCCATTTAATATAATATTTTATTCAAAAATCGAATCTTTTTAAATACTCCATAATAATTTGCAAATAAGGTACCATTGGAAAGCTAAAGAGGTGGGAACAAGTTACTAACCTCCATTGGCCTCAATTTCGATGGTGGTGGCCAGAAAAGGATCGTAAAGTTTCAACCAAACTTCAACTTGTCATATAATGGATCTCAAAATTGAGCTCAAGAGGTGCAAAAATGGTGGCAAGGGGGATCAATTTGGCTGAGGGGTGGTCGGATTGCCGAAAAACTGGCCTTTCCATCGCCGATGATGGAGGCCTAATCCAGGCAAGTCCAGCGATGGTCGATCGTGATTTTTTGGTGGTCAATCGGACTCCTTAAAGCCTTTATTCCCATTCAGCGCGTGCAGCATACCAACAGTAGGAAGTGTCAAAATCAACGAGGCAGCAGAGGGGGAGAGAGGGGAAGAGAGAGAAGCTATTTTCTTCCCTGCACATGTGTGTCCAACCGAGAGAGAGGGAGGGAAAAAGAAAAAGAAAAAAGAAAAGAAAAAGAAAAATATTTTAAAAAATATTTTATTATTATCTTTTATGGTGACACATGGCACCATCAGTTGGTGATACATGGCATCTACTAATTAGTGCCACATGGTACTCATAATGTGCTCTTCTATATATTCTACTACCCAGTAAAACCAGTCCTAGAAAAATTAAGGCCGATTTATAGACCCATAACCTGTCAACCGTAGGTCCAAATTAATCTTGTCGCCAGCTTTCACATGATATATGAGTCAATGCCAAAATCTATGTAAATAAGAAGTCAACTCCATACTCTTTGATCAGTCCAGATCGCATCTTGTTTTGACCATAACTTTCTATTCTTAGCTCCAATTTTGGTATACTACCAATCTATGAACTCTTGTTGATGAGTAATTTTCCACGGTAATTTGGTCAATATGAAATTCCTTTCATAATCAAACGTCAACCATGGAACCCTCTTCGTCAAGCCCAGTCAACCTTGGTCAAACTTGGCCAAAAACTCAAATTTGAGGCATTTTCTCGGGTCGGGGTGTTACAGTTGCCGTTCTGGTACAACCATCTTTCCTTCATTTCCATTCATTCTAGCCAAAATAGTTGGTGCATCAGTACTCATCATGTTGCCTTCAGGTACGGTAAAAAAGGCTTGTACTTGTTCTTCCTGACCATTAAATGGCTTTGCGCCATTTATCGAGACTTTGAGAACCTACAATTATTAACACAACAAATCCATAATGCCTTCCATCATCCGTCATTAGATCTCTAGGAATGCTTTTGTCTTCCTTTGACCCTCCTTCAGATCTTGGGATAGCTAACGGATTGACTCCTAGGTGGACATATCTGTCGAGTCCTAAGTCTTGTTTGCTCGTTCTTCCTTATCGTTCACCAATGTTAGACTCTTAAGACATTGATTGAGTTGGTACCATTATCCTCAGTTAAAATCTTGTTTGTCCCACCGGATGTGCCAAAACGATATGTTAGAATATGTTGGAAAATTTTCGAACAATCTATTGTCTCTTAAATGTGCAGGCATGTCACTCTAAACCTGCAACAGCTAGTACTTGCTTTCAACAGCTAGTACTTGCTAGGGCATGCCAATTCAAACCTACAATGGTTCAAAAAAAGAAAAAACTAGTACTTGCTTTCAACAGCTATCCTTGGCATGTGTGCTACTGGCCCGCCTACTGAACTCCTACTATTCTGCTACCAAGCATTTTGTCTTTACTCGCCTAAGGGCACACTAAGAAAGATTGCTACAATGACAAAGGGAATAGTATATGTACCCTGCGTGCCAGGGCATACCATTTCAAACCTACAACAGTTTAAAGAAAGGGAAAAAAAATGTGTGCTAGGGTATGCCACTTTAAACCCGGAACAGTTCAAAGAAAGGAAAAAAAAAAAAATATATATATATATATATGCTCCAATTGAAGCAAACTATTCAGGCAATTGTATTGATTATTGAAAAACAAAATAATCACAAAGTTCAATTGCCTTAATGATTAAAGGACTTAAAAAAAAAAATCTCAACTAAGAACAATAGATAAATGAAAATAAATTCTAAAAAAAGAATAAACTAAATAGTTTAAAGTTTTGTAATTATATGTAGATAAATGCCTGTCTTCAATGGACAAATAGAGCTTCAATATATATGCAAAAAAGCTTCTCAATATGCTTGTTGTATTTCCGATATGGGACTTTTCACTTTACATTTATACTTGTGATTATTCAAAACTTTTTATTTCTAAAGCATGTGAAACAATTCATTCTTCTTCAATACTTAACCATTTTTTACCAATAATTAAAATAATATTTGAACAACCAAATATTAAATTAATAAAAAAATCCAAATTAAATAATGGTCGAAATAAAGGTATTTCAAAATACCTTCCTTTTTTTATTCAATTACTAAAACTCAAAAGAAAAATAATTGGAAACTCATAGACTAGAATGAGGATGTAGTCCAATGGACCACAAACCAAACCCAAACATTGATGTAGAGTCATTTGTTTCTTCTTTTCAAAGGAATAGTACAATATATAAGAATTGTAGGAAAGTTCTCGCTTGATATCTTGTGGCCTTCTAGTCAAGTAACTTGAAGAAGCTAAATACCTTTGTTCTTAGTTTTAGCATGTAGAACTCTTGTGGTCACATGGAAAATTTAACCGAACGAATATGTTTCATTTACTAATAATGTGTTTGATATACATCGTTTGAAGAAAGAGACAATAACCCTTCTAATGATTTAGTATTTGCTGATTGTCTGCAAGACTAAGAGAATTTTTTTTTTTTTTTTTTTTTTTTGGGTCTTCATCTTTCAGGTTGTCTAACAGGAAGAGCATCAATTTTTTATCATCAAGTTGAAAAAAACTTCATTAGAGTGGGTCCCTGACACGAGGAAGAATATATACATTTGATGTATTGAACTCTTTCTCTCCATCAAGTTTATTTGGATTATTCTGTAAGTTCCATTGAAGAGAGAGAGACAGAGAGAGAGAGAGAGAGAGAATGGAATTTGGGGTTATTCATATAATTAAAAAATGACAATACAAAATTACCACAATGCATTGCCACATGGATGTGTGGGACCCACATTTTGTCTAAAGATGGTGCATCCCAAAGGTCAGTCTGGAGGGGAGTAGTGGGTCAGTGTATCGCTTAAATGGTTAAAGTTAAATTTTCATAATGGATCATGCCCAACCTTCTAGTCCCGTGGTCAAGTGGGTGAGTTGTGTCCACTATGTCAAAGATTCCAGGAGAGGCAGGCATAAAACAACAACCGGAACAAAAAAAACTGAGGTACTTTAAAGCACCTCCATTTTTGCTTTTTTTAACCTAAAATTATATTATTCATTTAGAACATGGATTTTAAATATAATAATAAAATTTAATTTCTACAACACTTACACATATTTAAACTTAAATGGAACAAATTAAGAAACACTCCAAGATTTCCTTATTGCCAAAATTAGGGGTGGGCAAAAACCTGGTCAAACCGAACCGGACCGATAAAACCAACCGAACCGAACGCCTATGGATCGGATTGGTTGCGCTCGGTTGGGCAGTTCGGTTATTATTTAACAAAGAAGGAGACGGTTCGGTTCGGATGTCGGTTTTTAAACTAAAAATCATCAGACCGTCCGAACCGAATTGGATACTTTAAATATTATAAAAAATATATATAATTACATTTTTATATATATAATAATAATATGTTTATAGTTTTATTAATTTTATATTTGATATTAAACAAAATAAATAAATAAATAAAAGAAAAAAAACACTCTCACTCTGCTCTCGTCTTGAAAGTTCTCTTTTGTCTTCTCCCTCTCTTCTTTCAATCTCTTCTCTTGTCTCTGGTAAACCCTAGCTCAGCTGTCACTCTCGGTCACCATTCACCATCTCTCAGGCTAACAAGCACCTGTCCTCTGCCATCTCTCGGACAATGGTAATCTCCCTTATCTTCCATTCTCTCACTCGCAATCTCTCACCATTTAACCCTCTCTTGTAAATCTCTTCACTCCTCTCTCTCTCTCTCTCTATTTATTGCTCTAAAATTCAATCTCTCTCTATCTTTTTAACTCTCATCTTATTGTCTCACTCTCCAATCTATCCATTCTCAGCTTATGGTAGCTGTCCGAAATCCTAGCCTAGAGTATTAGACATTGTTACTCTACGGTGGGCCGGTAGCTGTGAAACCATCAAAAGCCTCGATTACCATCATCTGGTCACCAATGATCACGTTAATTCAAAGGTAATTTTGCAAATTTCTATTTTCCCCAATTTTTTTCCTTTTAGGGTTTAAGTTATAAGAAATCACTATTTCAAAATTATATATTTTTCTTTGATTATCTCCTCAATTCTAAAATATTAAATGTTTAGTGACTGTTGGATTTTAATATTAAAAAGAAAATTGGCCATTCAAGTTGAAGGATTGAAGGTGAGGTAGGTTCATGGCTTGTGGCTGTGTCATTCTCGTGGGTGGCTCTGTGGCCTATGTTTAAAGCTGTAATAACTTAAGGTAAGTTGTTCTTTTCTCTTAAACTTTCACTGGCTGTGGATGGATAAAGTGTGATTGCATAAATAGACTATAGATTTTGTTCTTTCTTTGTAATTTTTGTGAAGGAAATAATCGGATTAGCTTTTGTGAGATTGAACTGTTTGTGAAATGTTGAATTGTACCTGTGAATTGTCTTTGAAACTCTTTTCTATGAAGTTTTGAATTGGTGACATTGCTTGCATTTCAGAGTTTTTGTGACTCCAACATTTGTGAAATTGCAATTTTAAACATGTTAGCTGATATTTTAGAGTCTTTATGACCCTGAACTCCTAAAGTTGCCAATTTTAAATAAGTTAGCTTTCATTTCAGAGTCTTTGTGACTCTGAATTTCAAAAATTGCTTTTTAATTGTTAGTTTTTTTTTTTTTTGGGAACTATGGAATATTGTGCAATTTCTAAATATTGTGGAATTGAAATTGTGTAGTTGGAATTGTGCAATTTTTAAAGGTTAGCTTACATTTAGAGTCTTTGTGATTCTGAAATTTTGAAATTGCTATTTAATTTGTAGTCTTTGTGGAATTGTGGAATTTTTTTTAGTTGCTGTTTAATTTTGAATCTTTGTGGAATTGTGGAATATTGTATGCTTGATCTTGAATTTTTTATGTATATTTGGTCATAATGCATATTTGGTCCTGGATTTTTGATGCAGATATTGTATTAGTGCATATTTGGTCCTGGATTTAAATGGAAAGTTCTGATGTGAATAATGCATGTAGTTGGAAAATTTTCATGTGGTTGTGTATGATAGTTTGGTTTAGGAAAATGTATTTTGTTGGTAGTTGCTATCAATTCCAAAAACATGCTAATTGCTGGTAGGGAAAATGTATATTGTTGGTAGTTGTTGGTAGTTTGGTTTAAGGATTAAAGGGCTTGGACCCAATGGTTCTATGTTATTATTTAAGGAAGCAAAACTATTATTTGCTGTTTAATTTATTGTAATTTAATTTGATTGAAATTGTGGAATTTGTGGCCTTGAATTGTTGTGTAATTGCTGTCTTGTTTCTGTTTGTTTCCTCTTATGTAAACAGTGTCCTAGTTATGCTTGATATGGACCCAAATTCCCCATCATCAGTTAATGCACCTTCCTCTCAAACCCTAATAGGTCAAAATCCATCACCATCACTGTCAAACCCTACACCTTCCAATGCCTAATCTACATTACCTCCACGACCTCCATTAGGGAAAAAAAAAACCTTCTAGGCCAGCAAGTGATGTATGGGATCACTTTATCAAAATAGAAGGTGGTGTCCTGATGACCCTAGATGTGAATGCATTTACTGCCATAAGGATTATGCATGTGGTTCTAAGAAGTGTGGAACTAGTACAGGAATCATATGAAGCAATGTCAGAAAAATCCTTATAACTCAAATGAAAAGAAGCAAAAGACCTTAACTTTTAATAGGAAATCCAATGGTAGTGGTAGCAATTTGGTAGCAACTATTTTCAACAAAGAGGCATGTAGGATGGCATGTGCCAAAATGATAATTTTGGATGAGTTACCTTTTAGTTTTGTAGAAGGTCGTGGGTTTAGACACTTTTGTAGTGTTGCATGTCATAAGTTTGATCCTCCATCTAGAAGAACCATTGTGAGGGACATTTATCAATTGTATTTAGATGAGAAATTGGCTTTAAAATCAATGTTTGTTGCAAACCAGCAAAGGGTTAGTTTTACAACTAATACATGGACCTCTATTCAAAATGTTTGTTATATGTCATTGACTGCCCATTATACTGATGACAATTGGATGTTACATAAAAGAATTTTAAATTTTTGTGTGGTTCGTAATCATAAAGGAGAGGCAATTGGAAGGCTAATTGAGGTTTGTTTGCATGATTGGGGTATTGAAAAAGTGTTCACGCTAACTCTTGATAATGCAAGTGCAAACAATAATGTAATTGCATATCTTAAGAGGAAAATGGTACATTGGAAAAATTGTATATTAGATGCTGATTTTTTGTATATTCGATGTAGTACACATATTGTGTGTGAGGATTTGAAAGAATTAGATGAGGCAATTGCTAGCATTCGTAATGCTGTGAGATATGTTAGATCATCTCCTTCTCGATTGCAAAAATTTAAGCAGTGTATAAGTCAAGAGAAAATTGATAGCAAATCTTTAGTATGTTTGGATGTTCCAACCAGATGGAATTCCACATACTTAATGTTAGAGTCGGCTTTGAAATTTCAAAAAGCTTTTAAGAGAATGGAGGAGGAAGATGGACATTATGCTTCCTATTTTGGAGAGGATGATAGTGGTAGAAAAAAAGTTGGACCTCCTTTAGCTTGGCATTGGGATGATGCCAAAGTTTTTGTCCAAATTCTTAAGGGCTTTTATGATGTAACTCTTAAATTTAGCGTCTCTTTACATGTTAGCTCCAACATATATTTCCATCAAGTTTCTTCCATACAAAAACAATTAGATGATTTATGTGTTAGTGAGGATGATCGGTTATGTGTTATGGCAAGGAAAATGAGAGAAAAGTATAATAAATATTGGGGTTCCATGGGAAATGTCAATAAATTGCTTCTAGTTGCAGCAGTGCTTGATCCAAGATATAAGTTGGATTATGTATCATTTAGCCATGGGATGGTTTATGACAATGATGAAAGCAGGGTTACTGAATTGACAAATGGTTTGAAAAAAACTTTAATGAGGCTGTATAATTGGTATAATGAAAAAGAAATGGGTTCAGATGGTAGTTGTCAATCTTCCATTGGTGTTGAGTCTTCTGGAACTAGTTTGGATAGTAATAACAGTGAATTAGAGCATGCCAACTATGCTGACTAGGTTTGGATTGCTTATTTGAAGAAGAGAGAACAAAGCCAATGTAAGGAGGTAAAAAATGATGTGGATAGGTATCTGGCTGACCCTTGTGAATCTGGTTTAATTAAGGATTTTGATATCTTAAATTGGTGGAGGGTTAATGGAGAGAAATACCCTGTGTTAGAGAAGATTGCTAAGGATGTCTACACCATTCAAGTCTCCACTGTGGCTTTCGAGAGTGCTTTTAGCAGTGGAGGTAGGATACTTGATCCTTTTAGGAGCTCTTTGACTACTAAAATGGTGGAGGCTTTGATATGTTGTCAAAATTGGCTTAATGCTTCTCCAAGTGTTGACAGATTTTTTTTAGAAGAGATGGAGTATTATGAAAGTTTAGATGCAGGTAATGTAATATGCAATTGAGATTATTTTCTGTTTGTATGCATATCATATTTTTTTTTGAATGTTTTTATAATATTTGCTTATGTTTGCTATTTGGTGTCACTCCAAGACCTATGCCAGAGCCAAACAGTATCAGTGAGTCCAGATACCAGTAACAAAAAGGATTGATGGTGCATTGAGTGGAATCAGTGGATGTACTTGAAACTTGAAAGCTTGCGAGTTTTAACAATGATGAAAGTAACTCTCTTCGTTTTATTTTTCATTTCTTAATAATCATCACATTGTTAAACTAATAATGTATTGGTTTAATTTATTTTGGTGTCCTTTGTGATTGTAGGTTTGGTAGCAGTGGCAATGAAGAATTTAGCGGTGCTAATTGCAGGCTGCTTATATATGTTTACTATCAATGTATTACCATTTCTCTTAAGTCATTTGTAAAACTTGCTTATTAGTTGCTTGTATTACCATTTCTCTTAAGTCATCTGTCTCTTTGGGAACGGATGGGGATTTAAGATTGTTATTTTGATATTTGTATTTTGTGTTTGCATTTCTGATTCTCAATTTTGGTGAGTGGCAGTGGCATACTGTCATTGCATTTCTCAATTTCAATTTTCCCTTTGATATATATTGAATTTTTGATCGTTTCATACTTAAAAAGATTTGTCATTTCATACCTAAAAAGTAAAAAATTTTCCATTTCATTTCATACCTAAAATATTTGCCATTTCATTTCCGTTGGATAGTTTTTTGAAAAATTTTAAACCTTCAAAATAATTGAAAAGCAAAACTAATGAAGGTAATTTCTAATTGTATATTGGATAGGCAAAAAACTATAGGTCTAAAAATAAATCCAGTCCAATTAGCTGAAAGTATGCCCAAAATTGTGGGCCCGAAGATAATTTCTGGCCCACTAATTCCAAAACAAGCCCAAAATCAAAGGCCCAAATATAAATCCAAACTGACCAACCCGAACCCGAACCAAACCAGCCCATTTATTCGGTTAAATGCTTAGTTTTCCACTATCCATGGGTCGGTTCGGGTTAGTATTTATGGATAACCAAATGATTAGTTTGGTTGGAACTCTCAGGTGGAACCGATCCAAACCGAACCGTGCCTACCCCTAGCCAAAATGAAAAACTGAAACTAGAATTCCTCCTTCAAACCCAACCTAACACACACTCAAATAAAACCACTTATCAATGAATTTTTCATCACCAATAACTTTTTAAGTTTGGCTTCAAAAGTATTTATTATTTAGTGAGAAAGAAGAATATATCCAAGGTGATAATGTGTGAGAATGGGAAGAACCAGTTAGAACAGTGGTTGGTAGAAAAGAAAACTAGTTTTGACCTCAGAAATCTGAGCACACTGGGAAAGTACCTTAGGAAAGTTTTGATCTTTTATGACCCCAAAAAAAAAATTAAATAAAAGTAAAAATAAAATAAAATAAAGGAATAATCTCCATTTGAATCGGTAGTACTTTTCATGTCTACTGAACCTTCATTTTAATCTTATGGCTTTGAACTTATGATGAAGTGAAAGTCATACATGCAAAGATTAATGGTTTCAATGTGCATGTATGTCCCCTTACATATAATGCAATAAGTTAATTATGAATAGATCATAACATAAATACAAAAAACTTTATGATGTTTTCAATCTTGAAGAATATTGATAAAAGTAGATTTTAGTTTGAAATTTTATAGCATTTTTATTTTTTATTTTCTTCCAATTACTATAATAAATTGATATTGAAGACTGATAATTCCATCTCTACTGAATATAAAAATGTTTGTTTTGGAAGATTCAAATTTAAAAATATAGAAAAATGAAAATTATTGATGATATGGTTGATCTTTTAATAAATTGGAAAAGTTGCAAGTTGAGGTTTGCCAATAATCTTGTAGCCTGGTGTCAAGTGACCTTAAAAAGAAGGTCTCCTTGGTCCTAGGTTCAATTATGGGGCATGAAAGTATAAGAGATTGTCTTAGGGAAATGAAAGAGAAATGAACAATCGCAGAATATGAGGCATACAATATATGGAGAAGATGAGTAAGCAAAAAATATGAACATAGGGAGTTTAG
Organism: Ziziphus jujuba; assembly: GCF_031755915.1. Lineage (NCBI taxonomy): Eukaryota > Viridiplantae > Streptophyta > Magnoliopsida > Rosales > Rhamnaceae > Ziziphus > Ziziphus jujuba. Next base: position 3,190,565 of record NC_083381.1, on the reverse strand, counting down.
ATCTGCCAACACTATGTACTATGTACCCCTGTGGTCAAGTTACATGTAAAGGTGCTTTGATGCCAGGTTCGAGTGTTGGTACCATTTATTTATTTATTTATTTACAACCTAAGCATGATGTTTCCGATCAATGAGGTATTTTAAAAAACCTCTGTTTTTGGTTCAACCTAAAAATAGGGGTCAAGAAGAAATAAAATTCTTTACTTTTTTCTTTTAAATAAAATCCCCTATTAAAAAAGGTTTAAAGAGTAAACTTATTCTAAGGAAAATAGGTAATATTGGTTAGGATGAGATCATGAAAACCAGTTTGATAAGTAGGAAAAGTTAAAAAAAAAAAAAAAAAAAAAGAAATTGCAAAATAAGATTTGCCTGTACTCTTGTAGCCTTGTGGTTAAGTAAAGGGTCTTCTTGATCCTAAGTCGAAGGTGTATGGGCATGCATGAATATATAACATGCAGAGTTTACTTTGGAATTTATGCAACTTTTTGATTTTCTTCTAATTATTATACTAAGTTTGTATTGAAAACCGATGATTCCATCTGCACTGAACATGTACCTCTTTCATTGTAGAAGGCTTTTGCCTCTAATCTTGTAGCCTGGTGGTCAAATGACCTCAAAAAGGTCTCTTTGGTCTTAAGTTCAATTGTGGGCATGCAAATTGGAGATGCTGTTATTTAAGTCAAATTAACCCTCACAAAATGTGAGGTATATCAAAATACCTCTATTTTTTGGTTCAACTAGTGAAAGGCCAAAGAGAGGACAAAGTTTATAGATATGCTTTTTATTTTTATTTTTGGTATAGTTCAAGCTCTGCACATTTCAAAAATTATACATGTGGGAAGGGTTGATAAGAAGATAGATTATTAGAAAAGTAAAACTTGCAAGCTTCAGAATGCCAAAATCTTGTAGCCTGGTGGTCAGTTTACCTTTGAGGGTTCTCTTGATCTCAGGTTCAAGTGTTGGCACATAACATATAAATATATATATATATACACACACACAAGCATACGTTTGTTTCTTCCTATGATGAGGTATTTTAAAATACCTTTGTTTTTGGTTTTGCGAAAATTTTTTTGTTAGTGTATTAACGATGAGGATGGAATCGGTCGGGTATAAAAAGTAGAGTTTTAAAGGCGTAGTTTGCCTTTTGCAGCCTTGTGGTCGGTCGATTAACCTAAAAAGGGTATTCTTGGTCTGAGCATGCAATACCAAAACATGAGCCTATCATTAAAGGATTAGGTATTTCAAAATACCTTTATTATTATTGTTTTTTTCAATTAAACAATAGGTCAAAGAGAGACAAACACTTCTTTTTTAAGGAAAATTTCTGTTGAAAAAATGTCGAAGTGAAGCAACATTTTCCCAATAAAAAAGGCCAATGTCAGGATTGTTATAACCATATTTAATTTTTGATAAAGTTGATTTCATCTCATGTTTGTTTTGGAAGCTCTCTGTCATGTTTGAAATTAAACTCCCAAAAAAAAATGAAAATAAATAGCAATATGAAAATAAACAAATTTGCAAATAAAAAAAAAAAAATTGCAACATAACATTTGCCTATACTCTTTGGCCTTTTGGTTAAGTGACCTGAAAAGGGTCTTCTTGATCCTGAGATGAAGTGTATGGGCATGCTAGCAGAATTTCCTAGAAGGGTCCACACATAACTCCTTGCAAATTACACGAAGTGTTTCAAAATACCTCTGTTTTTGCTTCCATTACCAAAAATCAAAGAAAAAACAATTGGAAACTCATGGATAAAAAATGAGGTTGTAGTTCAATGGGCCACAAGCCGAAAACCCAAAGGATTGATGTAAAGTTATTTATTCTTTTCAAACGGGTACTATAAAATATAAGAACAAAACAGGGCTCCCCTGATAACTTGTAGCCTTGACTTGCAGAAGCTCTCTTTGATTCTGGGTTCAAGTTTGGGCAGTGAATTAAAAAAAAAAAAAAAAAAAAAAAAACACTTTCAGGAAAAAAAAAATAAAAAAATGAGGTATTTCAAAAAATACCCCTATTTTTGGTCCTAACAAACCCAAAAATATGTTTCGTGTGCTTGGTACCACTTCAGTTTTTGATCATAACAAACCCAAAAATATGTTTTATGTGCTTGGCATTACTTCCATAAGGCTAGAAAACTTGTAGCAGTTTCTCTTTTTTACTACAATGATTTTAACATGTAGAATTCTTCAGGTCACATGGAAGATTTGGCCGGCCAGAAGATCATGTTTAATATACTAAAGATATGTTTGATATACATAACGTTTCCTATCAACTTTAAGTTTTTGGATAGATGGTCATGTAACGTAATTAACAAGTTGAAGAAGGATGAAGAAGATTAAAACAAAGGTCTATAATTTTATTTTTAACTATATCCATCATATCCCTGTCAATGGCATAATTTAAATGATGAGAAAGTCCTTCCCCTACAAGCATTCAATGGTGCCTCTGAGACTCACATCCAAAGGAATGAACTTAAAACCCAAACCTTTTTGCTTTTTCATTGGATACTTTGACTGGCAAAGGGGGTTTGTCATTTCTTTATATATATATCTGAAAGAAATGGCAAGAAACATATCAGCAAATTTCTTCATATATATATATATATATATATTCACATACAAATAAAGCACTGAAATCTATACTTTTCAAATAGCACCTTTTTTTTCAAATACTTGAAAATTAATGAAAACTTACCTTTGAGGAAGGCCCAAATCAAGGTAAAGTTTTTCTTTGAAGTCCCAGCATTGTTTATAACATTTCCAACTAAAATATACCTTGCAGTAGTTGAAGGTACTTCAAATGCTAGAATATGTGCATATGCAACATCCCTAACATCAACAAATCTATAACCATGTTGGCTAAGGTTTGTGACCCTGCAGCCAAAATTACAAAACAAGCTCAACAGTTTGAATCACAAAGTATTTTGCGGTGAAAACAAGAAAATTTAACTTCTTGTTAGTTGTTCAGGAAAATTTAACTTAAAGTTATAATCTCTAGTTTAAGCAAAATTGTTCCTGCATATTTGATCTACTAATTAATAAGTGATAAAGTGAGATTTTTACTCATTTATTTGACCTTTAATGATTGATTAATTACTTAAAAACTCAAACTTTATTTTATTTTTATTGCTTTTTGTTGAAAATTTTGGAAAAAAGCTTTAGATTGGAGTTAATGACAAGTTATTGAGAAAAAGACCAAATTTGGAGCAATTTTGGCAAAAATGGAAATACTCTATACTAAAATAGAGTGTACCCCTTGTTTCACATTAAAATGGAGTAAACCCAAGGTCTACCCCAAGATTCAAACCATTTTCCCATACCACGTCTTGCTACATGCCCAATATGGAGTAGATCCTACTCCATGTCTTGATTCACACCAAAAAGGAGTGTATCCCAGTCCACGCCATGCTCCATGCTGTGCTCCACTCTAAAAGGCTAAAAACTCATGCCAAGCCAAGCTTCACACCAAGATGGGTGTGTTCAAGACCTTTAACACCGGCCAACAGCTTTACACATGTGAAGAAAGTGCTTCTTCACAGTGAGGATGGCGTCAAACTATGCCAAGTTGGAGTGTGTACCCCTAAGCTCCATGCCATATAGATATTTTATTTTTTTTTTACATTTCAGTATTTTTGTTTTTTGTTTTTTTTTTTTCGTGGGCATATAAAATTAATGATGAGTTGTCAAATGGAGAGGGACTTTTGATCAAAATAGAGGGTGGATCTTTCATGTTTGGCTAGGGTTTAAGAAAGAAAGGGGGCTAACTTTTCAAGGAGACGAAGAAATGAGGCACAAACACCAAGGGAAATATGGAAAGAGAAGAATAAGAAGAACTAGAGAGAGAAAGCTTGGATTGAAGAGGTAGAAGCCCTCAAGATATTGAAGCACCAAGATCTTTCAACTAATTTGTTTTTTTTTTTTTTTCCTTCTCTTCCATCTCTTATTCTGTAATTTGTATTGGGTTTATTAAATTATTTATTGAAGATTATGTCTTCCTTTATAGATTTTTTTATTTATTTATTACTATGAAAATGTGTAGCTAAATTTACATATAGGATTTTGATAGAACCTCTACTTGGATAATATTTGATTAATGAGTTATTTTTATTTTGTTTTAATCCAATTTTCTTATATGAATCTTATAGTTATTGTTAAATATACTCTTGCATTTGGGAATTTGCTTGGGAATTGGATAAATTTACTATTTTAACCTTGAGAAGATTTAATTTGGTGAATTGGTCACTAGATTGACACAACCTAGATCCTAATTGATATTAGAAAATTTAATTGGAAATTGGGTAACCACAAAAGAGAGGGTTTAAGACATGAGGATTTACGAATTTTAGGAAAGAATTTCTAATTTTCATTAAGGATTCATAGATTCTAATTTTACTTTGGAAAAATGGATTAGATTAATAGGCTAGAAACTAAATAAAATTTGGTATTTTGTCAACCTTATTGATCAAATATAGGATGGGTAGAGCGTACATTAAAATCCTAAGCTTCTAAGTTTATTGTAATTTTATTTAAAATTTTTGAATTGTGTATTTGTGACCTGAATTTCTTTTCTCTTATCCATTACTCAGGTTTGATTTACAATTCCATTGTTTAATTTTTTTTATCTTGTTTTTAATTTCAATTGTCTTATTTTAATTGTGTGCCTAGATAAATACAATTAGTTAAAATTTTGGTAATTAATTAAATGTTAAAACGAATCCTCGTGGGAACGATACTCTTTCATCACTTTATTATTTAATACGACTCATATACTTGCAAAAATCATGCATCAATAAGTTTGTATCTATTTTTAACATTCTAGCTACATCAAATAAAGCTTGTAACTTTCTGTCAAATTCATCATTACAAAGGATTAGTTGCTAAAATTTACCATTTATATGATTCAGAACCTTCTCTACCGTGAAATTAAGAGTTAAATGCAAGAAAAGACCAATAGTAGACCCTGGATGAAGGATGACTAAGTCAATCTTGTTTTCTTTTGCAAATTTCCAAGCAACATCCTCGGCTAAAGTTTTTGAAAGCCCATATCAAAGCTGGACAAGAAAAATACAAAGCAATAGCTAGATTTATTGAATTATACGAAAACTTGAAGGAAACTTGCGTTGTAAGATTACAGAATGAAAGAGCAATAATTGAAATGAAGCAAACAAGCTTGGTTTTACATATGATTAGAAGGTTGATATTCTATCTTGCTTCTAATAATAGCATAATTGAAATATCACTGCCATAAGAAGGAACTTAGAGAATCCTTTTGCAAGAAACTTGGAAACTTGGAAAGAGATATTAAGTCTAAACGGAGGATTTGGAGTTTAAAAACAATCCACAGAGCTCTTCATATAAGTTTGAACAAGTTAGAAAGGGAAAGAGTAAAAGAACTATCTTTGGTCACGAACAGTGGCACTGACAATATATCCGTGTTGCAATAAAAGCTTCACTAGCCTTGAAGCTATGAACCCAGAAGCTCCTGTAATACACACCACCTTTTCTCTTCCACTCATTCTTTATCTCTCTCCATGCTCTGGACCTTCTTTACCAGTTTATGAATAGTACTGGCAAGCCGCAACTACTGTATTTTGGTTATGGAAGATGTTCTAACTACTAATGAATATGAAAGAAAAGTTCATCATCTTTGGATTCCTCACTGCTCCTTTATTAATGACAAGAGACAACAGATGCGATGGAGATGTCACATTAATACTATTTATAAAGTATAGACAACTCCACTTTCATACTAAATTATGTTTAAATAAAAAAGAGAGATAAAGTATTACCAGAAGGAAAATAATAATAATAATAATAAATAAATAAATAAAGAGAGATATAGAGACTGAAACCCTCCTTATGATTTGGCATTTTCCAACCAAATCTGCAAGAATACAACCACCAAACAACAGACACGTGGAAGAGAAAACTTATAATATAAGGAGCCCGCTTGAGGATTGTCAAAAGGTTTCTAGCTAGCGGGGAGAGTATTAGTTTTGATTGTATATATAACTAACGTTCTGCTTTTAGTCTATTTTACATGTTTTTTTTTTTGTTTTGTTTTTTTTTTTTTGGTTGAAATTTTTTGATCATGAAGTTTCCTTGGACATCAATGTTTTAGAAAGAATATATTTGGTGCTCATTTGATTGTAGATTCCAAAAACTTAAGCTGATAGAAGTGGATCCAACCATATATAAACTAACAAAATTTATTATCAACACATGCCCCTGATTATACGAGTTGCATTGTCCAACTGCCTTCATAGTCTTTCTAGGAAGGTTTTTCATTAACCACTAATAATAATAATAATAATAATAAAATACAATTCAAAAATACCACCCATGCACTGCCATGTGGCAGTGTGGGACCAACACTCTACCACATGACAGTCCACAGGTGGTCCCAGCCCAATAGCGAGATCCTCACGAGTATTCAATGTCTATGTTTGACAGCCTTATAAAACGAAGTTTGAGAAAAGATTGTGCCCACCACCTTGTAGTGGGGCTGAAAACTTGTAGGAATTTTTATTTTACTTCAGTGATTGTTGGAAGATTAGGCCCTAATGAAGACGCTTTTTTAACAAGTTACAGGCTCACAGAAATATTGGGATGATGAAAACAAGGATACATATGTTTTATTTGTAATTAAATCAACCATATCATATCCCCTGCCATTGGCATAATTTACATGATTAGAAAACCCTTCTCCTTGAAGCATTCAACAGTGTCTCTGAGACTCACTTCCAACGAAATGAAGTCAATACCCAAACCTTTTGCTTTCTCATTAGATACATGATAGATTGGCAAATGAGGTTTTTCATTTTCCCATCTGAAATGGCAAAACCATAAAACATTTTCCTTCGTGTTTTATATTATATATCAGCAAAATTCATTTTTGTTTTCCTTAAATCCTAATAAAAGCATTAAAATCTTACTTTCGCAAAAGACACCAAATAGCATATTTTTCTAAACACTTGCAAATTAATGAAAAATGACCTTTCAGGAAGGCTCAAATCAGGGTATAGTTCTTCTAAAATCTTTGAAGTCCCAACATTGTTCATAACAGTTCCTACTAAAATATATCTTCCACTAGCTGAAGCTACTTCGAATGCTTGAATATGTGCATTGTGCATATGCTACATCTCTAACATCAACATACCTATAAACCATGTTGGCTAAGGTTTGTGATCCTGCAGGCAAAATTTGCAAAACAAGCTCAACAGTTTGAATCACAAGGTATTTTTCAGTAGAAAAAGGAAAGCTTAACTTCTAAGACTTCTAGTTAGTAGTTTGGTCAAATTTAACTTTTTATTGTAATTCCTAGTTTAGGCAAAATTCTTCCTGAATATCAAAATCCACTTGTTACTAGGTTGTATCTACCTCTAACATGCTAGCTGCATCAAATAAAGCTTCTAAACTTTCTGCCAAATGCTGCATCTAAAAAATATGAGGTCCTAAACTGTACCATTTATATGATTCAGAACAATCTCGGCTGTCACATAGGAGTTGACTGTAAGAAAGGACCAATAGTAAACCCTGGATGCATGGTGACCAAGTCATTCTTGTTTTCTTTTGCAAACTTCCATGTAGCTTCCTCAGCTAAAGATTTTAAAAGTGCATACCAATTCTGGACACGAAAAATATAAGACAAAAAAATGTTTAGTAGTTTTACTTTTTACATATGATTAGAGGGCTGGAATTCTGTATTTTGTTTCTATTAAAAGCATAGTTGAACTATAACCGCCATAAGAGGTGGCTTAGAGAAGCGTTACGCAATACGTTCCATAGAAATTACATACAGAAACTCGACCCACCTTCAACTCCTCACATACAGCAGGATCTGAAAACCATGTCTCATCAACTACCACATCGGGTGTGGGAGCTTTCCCATTGATTGGAAGTGAAACCATGGAAGATGTTACAACAACTTTCTTCACAGAAGGAAATTTTACACATGATATTAGAACATTCAATGTTCCCTTCACTGCAGTGTCAATTACTTCAGCCTGAAATGTGTGAAGCGAATCATATCGAATTTTCAATATATATGCATATTGAAGGAATTTTTCTTAACCTGTGGATCACTAGGTGAAATAATAACGGGAGATGCTGTATAGAAAACACCGTCATGCCCATCAACTAGAGAATCAAATGATCCTTCTTCTAGTAGATTTGCTTCGAGCAAGTGAAGTCTTTCTTTAGCTTCATCAAGAGAGAGCAAGTGCTCTGTTTTCTTTGGATCATCTGTGGCATATATAAACAGAAATCAACTAAGTTCCACTGAGAATTCATACAACCAAGGGAAACAAATATGCAACACTATACAAAAGATATCGAAAATTCAACAAACTCACTCAATTTAATCCTTAATTCTATCTAAAATGGATGAACTCCTAGTCGGCTCTGAAAGGAAACACCTAAATTGTTTAAACGGGTCTCAGATTAACCACAAGTTTTATCATATTTGATACAATTAACTTCAAACTCCAAGACCCGAATTTTATTTTATTTCTTCTAGTAAATTAGGAAACAATCAAAACCCAGAATTTGGAAGTGTAACAAAATATTCCATATAAGTTTGAACAATTTAGAAAAAGGGGAGGAATAAAAGCACTCACTTGGGTCCCAAACAGAGGCTTTGACAGTATATCCACGTTGTAATAAGAGTTTCACCAGCCATGAAGTTATAAATCCATAAGCTTCTGTTACACACACCACCTTCTCTCCACCACTTGTCCTTTGGCTCTCTCCTAGCTCTTTACCTGCATTGCAGTTTTTGTGCAGGAATGAAGGAATGGCTTATAGTGACATTGGAAACCCGGAAATGTTGAAAAAAAATGCCAGTGAACGGGGAAAAAAAAATAATACTACGTATAAATAAACTAGTCCATAAACTATTATAGTACAGAGAGAGACAGAAAACCCTCCTAATGGTTTGGCATTCGCTGACCATCTGCAAAGACCGTAAGCATTTTCTGTCTTTATCTCTCTGGATGTATAGTTGCTTGCAGGGAGAGCATCATTTGTTTAGCTTTCTGATCATCAAGTTTTTGCTCGGATTATTCATTGAAGATCCTATGGAATTTGCGGTCATTGATAATAAAAATGCACTGCCACGAGGAAATGTGGGATCACAATATGCCAGGTGGTAGTCCATGGATGGTGCATCCCAATGGTTAGCCTCTATGAGAGTCAGCTTTGCTTATTATCTAGATTTGAGAAACGATATATGTGCAACCTTCTAGATCATGTGCTCAAGCGAGTGAGATCAGGCCACCAGATCCCAGGTTCAAGAGAGGAGGTGGGCAAATACAAACAACAACGACAAAAATAACAGCACGGCAACCAAAATGTTCTTCTCTTCGTTTTTGCCTTTTTATCTAAAGATATATTATTATTCATTCAGAAAATGGATTTTCTACATAATATCATAATTTCTACAACAAATTATACATATTAAAACTCAAACGAAACAAGCTAAAAAAAAAAAAAAAAAAAAACCAACTATGGAGTGTAATGCCCCTGAAACACGACTCTTTGTTTTGTTTTGTTTTGTTTTGTTTTGTTTTTTTTTTTTTTTTTTTTTTTTTTTTTTGAGTGAAGCCTACTTTGAATTTCTACAACAACTGTCTTGAGGATTATCAAAAAAATAAAAAAAAAATAAAAAATATGGTAGGCTTCACTCAAAAAACAAAAAGTCTTTTTCTTCTCTGCCTCAAACACGACCTTTTTTTTTTTTTTTTTTTTTTTGGGTACCGTTTCATCCACAAATCCAAAGTAGGCTTCACTCAAAAATTTCCTCATTACCAGAGTAAGAGCGCACTTGAGGATTATCAAAAGGTTTCTAGCTAATAGGGAGAATATTAGTTTTGATTGTACATTCAACTACCGTTCTGGCTTTGGTTGAAATTTTTTGATCGTGAAGTTTTCTCAGACATCAACAATTTAGAGAGAATATATATTTGGTGCTTATTTGATTGCAAACTCCAAAAACTTAAAACTGATAGGAAATGGATTCAACTATATATACTATATCAAACTAACAGAATTTATTATCAACACATTGTTAAATAAATAAATAATTTATGGGCTTAACATAATCAATTACTCACTTACAGGACCTATTTCTTCCATTAATAGAACTGGCTTAGCATAATCAATCTTGGTCAAACACTGTCTTTAATACTCCAGTTGACCTATTGGACTGGAGGACCAACTCTATTTATAAGCCCACTGATTTACCCATATTTTATCTATTATTATTATATTATTATATTATTATTATTTTGTGTATATTAGAATTAATAGGTAAATTTGACTTGCAGAGACTATAAAAGGTCTAAGGCAAGCAAAAAGATACATACTATATTTTTGAGATTAGGGTTTTTAAAATTCATTGAAAGTGGTTTGAGAGTAGTGTGTCTACAGGTACTACATTACGTTATTTTCTATTTTGCAGGATTAAAGATTTAATTTACCAATAGCTGCATTTGGAGGTTAGTAATTTAATGCTTTAATGGAATTTATTATGTATCTTTAAATCCATAAAATCTAACAATTAGTATCAGAGCATGATTAATATGTATAATAAATTTTGTTGTGATTTGTTTGTTAACTATGTTCGAAATATTACTGTATGAGTATTTATTTTCTGTATGATCCAGATATATTTTTCTTTATTTTTATTTTTCCTTCCTGCTTGCATGGAGACAAGGAAACTTAATATATGCCTTATTGTTATTTGTAATAGTAATAAAAAAAAATTTTAAAAATTATTTTGGTTTCTTGACAAATCTTGATATGGGATTGTGTGAGTTGAATGGAATAATTTTTTTTTTTTTTGGAGTCCTCAGTATGTACCGAACCACATAATTTTTCCCTAAAAAAAAAAAAAAAAACCCTTAAATCCGAATAATGTAAATTTTTGTTATTGATGATATTGAGACCTGAGCTATGTTTTATTGTGTTTTTCGGTTTGAATGGAGTGATTTAGACTGTTTAATTCGGTTCAAAACCTTGTGAAACCGAGTTATTTATGAACCTTCCATAGCCGAATTACTTCTTGATTGGGTGTTCGTTTTGGGTTGATTTTGGACCAAATTGAGTTGGAGAAATAGTTGCCTAAGAAAGACAAATTCATCGCTGCCGGTATCGCTGGATATGGTGGCCGGAACAGCGAAAAATGGCCAGGTATGAAATCGAGTCGCGTGACCAGTATGGATTAGAACCGGGTCGACCCGTGACCCACATTGCTGAGGATGGTGACCTGAACACCAGGTCGTATGGTGCATTCTGCTGACGTCAGCATGCTATTTATTGATGCCAGCAGCCGTGTATTAAAAAAAAAAAAACTTTTTTTTTTGTTTTGTTTATTTGGTTATTTAATTACCTATTGTTTTATTATTATTTTAAAAAGAAAGGGAAAATTTGTTATTTATTTATTTATTTATTTTATATGGTTATTTATTTATTTATTTATTCCATTTCAAATTTCTTGAATTAAATTTTAAATATCTACGTTCAGAATTGGATTGTGTTAGCTTTATCTAAAGAGACTTTATGCCTAGTTGGTATTGTAATGTGGAATTTTAAGTACTTACCTGTCGTGAGACTTAGTTCGTCTGTATTATATGTACCATTGTAATATATGTTGGTATAGTGAATGGGATATTTTATATTTGCCTATTTCATAAAGTTGCCATTTTGTCCACTTATTAACCAGGATTTATACAGGTAATTAGGCTACCGTGTCGGTGGTTTTAGTTGCTTTGTATGACGCTTGGAATGGCAGTGGAAATTGATTGAATGCCATGAATCGTAAGTTATGAGTTACCTGGTCGGTGATTCAGTTCAATGCATTTTATTATGGTTATTTGGTTAACTGTTCCTATCCCACTAAAGGGTATCTTTAGTGCTACAAAGACCCTAGCGATATTGATTTTATGTTTTGTGATGAGGGGCTGGAAAATAGTTATTGTTTTATATATATATTAAATGTTTTATTGTGTCTACTATTTTCATAGTTAGTAGCACTCGGAACGTACTGCCCATGACTGCCATCATAAAATTAGATGGGACAAATCATCAGAAGTGGAAAAAGACCATGGTTAGAAATTTGACATTTATGAAATTGGATTTCACTTTAGAGATAGATTCACCATAGATATCAACTGATGAGAGTAGTGTGGCAATTAGGAAACTTTATGAGGATTGGAAGCATTCTAATAAGTGCTGCATCATGATGATGGAGAATCACATGGGTGAAGCTATATATGCTAGTATTCCTAAGGTTGACACTGCAAAGGAACTTTTTGAGGAGATAGGAAAGAAGTTCATCAAGTTTGATATGAATGAGAAGTATCATTTTTTGGATCTTTTGAATAATACTAAGTATGATGGAATTAAAGGAGTAAGGGACAATATTAAGTTTCTTTCTTCCTATTATAATAAGTTGAGGGACCCTAATATGGACATTGGAGAGGAGTTCTTGACCTATTCTATACTGGAGCGTCTTCCATCTCAGTTTGATAATATAAAATATAGTTTGAATAAAGAGGAGAAATGTAATATTTTAATGATTGAGACCAATATTATTGATGTCCCTATAAATTCTTGGTGGTTAGATATTGGAGTAATAATTCATGCTACTAATTCATTCAAAGGGATGATAAGCCAAAGGGGGCCAACAATCTTGAGCAGCATGTTTATATGGGAGATAGCTTAAGAGTGAAGGTGGATCTCATGGGAATAATTAAGTTGAGGCTTGCCACTGAATATATTTTAGAGTTAGAAGAAGTTTCCTATATATAACAACTTTAATAAGAAGAAATTTATTATCTATTTCTCTTTTGGATAGTCAAGATTATAGTTTCTTGTTTGGAAATAACAAAGTTGAAATGTATAAGGATGGTAAATTGTTTATATATACTTGATTTATTTAATAATGGTTTCAATTATTTTATTAATTCTGTTGTTGCCCTTATTGTTGCTTCTAAACATCCAAAAGTTAATGATAATTCCTCAATGTTATGGTATAAGCGTTTGGGACATATTTCTAAGTACATAATGGAAATGTTAGTAAAGGATGGAATACTTCCTAATCTTGATTTCTCTGATTTATCAACTTATGTTGAATGTGTGAAAGGGTAGTTAACTTTTAAGGTTAGAAAAGATAAAATAGCAAGGTGTGGAGATGTTTTGGAATTCATAATAATATATGTGTCCACACCAACTGCTTGGGTGGTTATAGGTATTTTATTACTTTTATTAATGATTTTTCTCGTTATGGACACGTTGAGCTTATCTGTGAGAAATCAGATTCTTTGGTTGCCTTTGAGGAGTTTTAGGTTAAGATGGAGCCTCAAAAAAAGGTTGTGAGGTCTAACATAGGTGGTGAATTTTATGGCAGATATGATAAGACTGGATGAAATCCTGGAGCATTTGCAATTTATTTATGTGAATGTGGCATCGATGAACAATACACAATGCCTGGTACTCCTCAGCAGAATGGCATAGCTGAGAGGAGATGTAACAACCCGTACAAAAAATACACATGTTTTAACAAGTTATACCAAGTTTGACCAAGTGAACATTAGGTGGGTCCAAGTTGACTTCTTCAATGTTCAATATTTTTAGTTTGACTGAGGTACCTGTGCAGATCTCATTGATACGAGTTCATAGATTGGTGGCATGCCAAATTTTGAGTTACGGATAAAAAGTTATGCTTCTATAAAGTTTCATATATCAGTTTTATATCAGTGTTCAAACCAGTCCCAGATTTTCATCTGTTAGTGACCCAAGGCTCTATATAAATGGTGGAAAGCATGCCCATCAGGAAACAAGTTCCAAAATACCCATGTGGTCCCCAAATTCGAGAAAAAAATTTTCAGACCCACGGATCCCAACTGGGCCATTTCTAGCAGTTTAACGTCTAATTGGGTCATCGCTGTTTTTTCCCATTTCGGCCACTAAACTATTACATGTGCTAATCATGGTGGAAGCCCACGTCAAGATGAGCTTGGCCATGAAATTTCACGGCAAATGGCAGCTGGACACGCACGGATCTGGCCTACGAAAGCGACGGCGGATGGTGAGGTGGGTCGCCAAATTTTCACATTTTTGGTCCGTTTCAGGCCAATCCATACATCTATCCAACCATTTTGGACCCTCTAAACTCATTTCCATGGTTCTTTTGCCCAGATTCCTCACCATTTGGGAGATATGACGATGGGAAGTTCGACCGAAGCTTCAACCGAGTTTTCCAGCCACCGGAGGAATCTTTGGACTGATGTGAGTATACTGCTAAGTTCCTTGTCTCTTGGGTTTTCTATGGATATAAATTTTGTGAATTTTAAAGGCCATTTGATGATTTTTCCATTTTTGAGTCAATTAGTTAATTATCGGATAAGTTAGGGCTGTGGTTGGACAACATTAGTCAAATTGGTTAAAATTGGAGTTGGATTAGTGAAATTGGACATTATTAGGACCCATTAGGAGCTTCAATTTTGAAAGATTAGGCTTCGGGTGAAAATCCCCAATTTTGAGTACCGAGTCCTAAGGACACGCAGTATAATTGGACCGTCCAGTGTTCAATTTATGTAATTTTATAATACTAAAAATTAATTTAAGATATTTGGGTCATACAAGTATCTTTGATTTAGTTATTTGGAGACTGAGAAATATTTTATTATATTACAGGCACTCGAATTGAGCCTGGAGGTGATCATGTAGTCGGAGTAGGAGTGAAAATTTGCAGTACTGTGAGTGATTATAATTTTTAAAACGTTTTGGGTATAAAGAATAATATATATGTGTGTTTTGGAAATTTTACGTAGATATAAATTGATTGAAATGGTTGCTTTATGCATATAAAATATTTGCTTTCACTTGCACGAGTTATCATTTTATGCGGATTTTAATAAGATTTTTAATGAATTCTAATTTTGATGAGTTCATAGTGAACTTGAGAATCATGTTAATTAAATATTCTGGTATTTGAACTGAGATTTTAGATCATTTTGGAAAATATTTTATCTGAGGGGCAAATTGAAAATTTATACGATTTTAAGCATGTTTAAATATTTTATAATTTTTAAGTGCTTAAAATTGGTTTATTGGTGAATATATTTCGTTGAGGTATTTCTGGTTTTCGCATGAAGTTATGATTTGAATTTTTCTGAAATATTTAAATAAGTATTGGAATTTAAATATTAAATTATAATTTATGATACAATATCATTTAGGAAAAGTATGTATAATCTTACAAGATTGTTTTAAGGATATGGTATTGGTTATTTTAAATTGATGTACCATGTAGTGCCAATATCTTGGATCAATATTATATTATATTATATTATATTACAGTGTGCTAGGTTTTGCCATGGTACCATGAGGTTGGGTTTAGCCCACAGGATATTATTGCCATGGACCGTGAGGTTGGGTTTATCCCACAGGTTATTATTACCACAGTACCGTGAAGTTGGGTTTAGCTCACAGGATATTATTGCCACAGACCATAAGGTTGGGTTTATCCCACAGGTTATTATTGCCACGGTAGCATGAGGTTGGGTTTAGCCCACATGATATTTATTGCCACGGACTGTGAGGTTGGGTTCGTCCCAACAATTTACTATTTCCACAGAGGTGGGTATATCCCATGGTTTACAGATTGGTACATTGGATAGTACATGATATACATTTGAATATATTGTTGGTTTCAAATATTGTGGTTATTTTTGTATATTCATAATTATTTCATGGAAATATATTTATAAGATTTTATGCTCAATATTTATATCTTGTTTAAGATATTTTGTGATATGATATTGGTCGTTCATTTTTTTAATACTTTTGAGCATCAATTTTATGATATTAAATTGGGATACAAGAGTGGGTTTTAAGAAATGATTTTTAAACCGGGAATTTTTCAAACGAGTGGAACGAAAGGTCTTGAGAGAAATATTTTTACGGAAATAAATTATTATTTTTCTATTATACTATGTCACTCACTAAGATTCCCTTATCTCACGTTTTATTTGTTTTAATTTTGTCCCCCTAGGCCCAAGGAGCTAGTAGCAGTCTACCTTGCGCACAGCTTATCGATTTGTTCCTTCCACGACAGCAGCCGTATTTATCCTTTCTTTATTTATCATTATCTTCTGAACTTATTTATTACTTGTTTGTACTCCTAGACTTTGTTGACACTCTTAGAATGCTCTGATTTTAAAAGTGGAACTTAGTAGAGAACATGGTACTTATATGGGTAGTTATGACCTGTAGTACAGTAGGCTGGTTGAGGATCTTATGTTGTTGTGGATTTATTTACTTATTTATATCTATATATTGAGGTATTATTGATATTGCTGGTGTTCGTTGTCCACTTTTTAAGGTGAGGTTCCATTGGATATTTCTCTAGGGATTGTCCGATAGAACCTCACTAGGAGGGACTACCCGAGAGATACTGGGAGGATTCTCGGAAGGGGGGGTTCTGTCAAGAGAAATCACACTTTGTTGGATATGGTACGATCTATGTTGGCAAATTCTACTTTGCCAGAATACTTGTGGGGAGAGGCTTGAAGAATGGCGGCTTATATTTTGAATCAACTACCAAGTAAATCCATTCCTAAGACTCCATTTGAGTTATGGTCAGGAAGAAAGCCTAATTTGCACCATTTTCAAATATGGGGTTGCAAAGCTGAAGTAAGGATTATAATCCCCAAACTAAGAAGTTAGATCCTAAAACTATCAGTGGATATTTTGTTGGTTACTGTATAGAATTTAGGGGTTCAAGATTCTTTTGTCCATCTCACACCACTAGAATTATAGAGTCAAACAGGATCGTTTATTTTGAAGATGATTTTGGGTTTGATGACAATAATGGTCTAAGGGAGCCTCAATTTAGTGAAGAAAAAGTATTCATTCCCAGTGTTGTTGTTCTTAATAGAGATGTTATTAATCTAATAGTTGATGAACCAGTAGTTGATCAGGATGAACCCATTGTCGAAGGGCAGGATATTCTAGTTATTATAGATGCTGATGTACCTTTGAAAATGTCATAAATGACTAGGAGGTCAGCTATTCCTAATGACTATGAGGTTTACTTGAAGGAGCATGATTTTGACATAAGTGATTATTCAGATCCAGTCACTTATAAGGAGGCCACAAGTAGTTTGTATTTAAATTTTTGGTTGAATCCAATGGAAGATGAAATGAAATCTATGGGATCAAATGGTGCTTGGGATTTGGTTGAGTTACTAGAGAGTAGCAAGCCTATAAGGTGCAAATGGGTCTTTAAGACTAAAAGAGACTAATGGTCAAGTGGAGAGGTATAAGGCTAGACTTGTAGCCAAAGAGTTTAGCTAGAAAAAAGGAATTGATTACACAGAGACATTCTCTCCTATATCCATAAAGGATTCTTTTAGAATCATTATGGTAATGGTGGCACATTATGACCTGGAATTGCATCAGATGGATGTTAAAACTACTTTTCTAAATGGTGATTTGTTTGAGGATGTATATATGGCTCAACTAGTTGGCTTCCGGTAAATAATTTGGTTTGTAAGCTTAAGAAGTCAATTTATGGTCTTAAACAGCCTTTGAGGGAATGGTATCTTAAGTTTGATGAGGTTGTCACTAAAAATGGTTTTAAGAAGAATGTTGTTGATAAGTGCATATATATGAAGGTCAATGGGAGCAGTTCTATATTTTTGCTGTTGTATGTTGATGACATACTTTTAGCTACTAATGACACTGGCCTATTGGCTAAGACAAAGCAGATGTTGTGCAACTATTTTGATATGAAAGATCTTGGTGAGACTTCTTTTGTTTTGGGGATCAAAATTGTTTGAGATAGGACTAATTATGTGTTGCAGTTGTCTCAAAGAGCCTATATTGATAGAATTCTTAAGAGGTTTGATATGCACAATTGTGCTCCTGGAAGTCTACCGGTCACAAAGGTTGAAAGGTTTTCTAAAGATCAGTGTTCCAAGAATGATAGAGAAAGGATGGCGATGAAAAATGTTTGCTATTCTTCTGCAGTGGTTAGTTTAATGTATGCTCAAGTTTGTACACGGCCTGATATAGCTTTTGCTGTGTATGTGCTTGGTAGATTTATAAGCAATCTTGGTTCTATTCATTACCAAGCAGTTAAAAAGGTCTTCATGGTACTAAAAATCATATGTTCACATATCGATGCACCAATTCTCTTGATGTAGTTGGTTATAGTGATGCA
This sequence comes from Ziziphus jujuba, assembly GCF_031755915.1. Taxonomy (NCBI): domain Eukaryota; kingdom Viridiplantae; phylum Streptophyta; class Magnoliopsida; order Rosales; family Rhamnaceae; genus Ziziphus; species Ziziphus jujuba. Next base: position 3,172,334 of record NC_083381.1, on the reverse strand, counting down.
GATTATAAAGGCTGTGTGGATGATAAGAAGTCTACCACTGGATATATATTTATCATGGCAAGAGGTACTGTGTCTTGGTGAAGTGCGAAGTAGTCTGTGACAGCATCCTTAACTATGCAGCCAGAGTATATGGCATGTTATGAGGCCTATTATGATGTATTGTGACAATATTATAGGGTTTTCTTTCTCCAATAATTTAAAAGGTACCCCTGGAGTGAGATACATTGATGTAAAGTATTTTATGGTAAAGGAGAAAGTTGAAGAAGGCCTCATTACTGATGCTCACATGCCTACTTACAGTATGGTGGCAAATCCACTGACCAAGGCCTTACCAGTATACACATTTGAGGAGCATGTGTCCCCTAAGGGATTGTTAGGCAGTTGAGACTGCTGTGGATCAATGGGAGTATATTATGTTTTCGGCAGTAATATCCATGTTGAGTATTATTTATTTCTTTGAGTATTTTGATACATTGATTTATATGGATCATTATTTATTTATGAGATGATTTATTACACATATTATTGCTCCTTGTATTTACAAGCCTGTTGAGACTTTTAGTCTATTAATATGTGTATGTCGATCCACATGTGCCATTGTGAGTCCCTACTATCTAGTTTGGGTATATTGTTGTATCCTGTCGAAATACAATGTGCTTGGATAAAATTATATTATTTGTGTTGGGGGATTGTACGTGGTTATGTAAATCTCTACTACCCAGACTGAGTTTATGGCATGCAAAGTGCTCAGTTGAAATGGTATTATGTTTTGAGAGATTTACTAAAAGAATCTCTACTACCTAGTCTAGTATATTTTTGTGCCATGTCGGTATGCTATATATTTAGATGAAACGGTATTATGGTTCGGGAGATTCTGTAGTAAATGAGTTTGGATTATAGATGATGATGATTATGCAATCCAAGTGGGAGAATGTTAAATAAATAAATAATTTGTGGACATAGCATAATTAATTACTCACTTACAAGGCCTATTTATGCCATTAATGGGATTGACTTGTTTATTATTTTGTAGTAGGGCCTTTGGTCACACACTCTCTGTAATATTCCCGCTGGCCCATTGGACTGGATGACCAACTCTATTTATAAGCCTATTGAATTACCCATATTTTTTCTATTATTAAATTATTTTGTGTGTGTTAAAATTAATGGGTAAGTCTGACTTGCAGAGACTATAAAAGGTCTAGGACAAGCAAACAGATACATGCTGTATTTTTGAGATTAGGGTTTCATAAATCATTAAGAGTGTTTGAGAATAGTATGCTCATAGGCACTACTTTATATTATTTTCTGTTTGTAGGATTAAAATTTTAATTTATCAATGACTGCGTTTGAAGGTTAGTAATTTGAGGCTTTAATGGAATTTATTATGTACCTTCAAATCCGTAAAATCTAACATGCATGCTTCTAATTATATGAGTTGCATTGTCCAACTGCCCTTAAAGTCTCCATTGGAAGGCTTTTCATTAATCATTAGTAAAATAACACAAAGTAAATAAATAAATACACATACAAAAATACCACCCATGAACTGTCATGAGTAAGTATGGGACCAACACTCTACTGCACGGCAGTCAGCCCAACTGTGAGATCATCATGAGTTGACTAAGAGTCGATGTCTATGTTTGACAGCATTAACAAAAAAAACAAAAACGTTTGAGAATAGACTGAGCACACCACCTTGTAGTCCTATGGGTTAACCACTACTTCCATAGGGTTGAAAACTCGTAACAATTTTTCTTTTTTCTTGCAATGACTCTTGGAAAATTTTACACTTCATTAACAAGTTATAGAAGAATGGGATAATGAAAATAAGGACATATATGTTTTATTTTTAATTATATCCACCATATCATATCCCCTGCCAATGGCATAATTTACATGATTAGAAAACCCTTTTCCTTGAAGCATTCAACGGTGTCTCTGAGACTCACTTGCAAAGAAATGAAGTCAATACCCAAATCTTTTGCTTTCTCATTCAATACATGATGGATTGGCAAAGGGGGTTTTTCATCTTCCCATATGAAAGAAATGGCAAAAACATAAACGTTTTCCTCTGTGTTTATATAATATACATCAACAAATTTCTTCATTTTTTATCTTACACCAAATAGCATGTTTGTCTATATACTTGCATATTAATGAAAATTTACCTTTCAGGAAGGCTCAAATCAAGATATAGTTCTTCTAAAATCTTTGAAATCCAAACATTGTTCGTAACAGTGACTACCGAAATATACTTCCACTAGCTGAAGCTACTTTACATGCTAAATATGTGCACATGCTACATCTCTAACATCAACAGACCTATAAACCACGTTTTCTAAGATTTGTGATCCTGCAGCCATTACAAAATAAGCTAAATAGTTTGAAGCATAAAGCATTTTTTAGTAGAAACAAGCAAATTTAACCTCTAAGACTTCTAGTTAGTAGTTTGGGCAATTTTCAAATTTTTATTATAATTCCTAATTGAGGAAAAATTCTTCATGAATATTAAATCTACTAGTTACTAGGTAGTATCTACTTCTAATATGCTAGATGCATCAAATAAAGTTCTAAACTTTCTATCAAATGCTGCATTTAAAAAGATTAGGTCCTAAACTATACCATTTATGTTTTCCAGAAAGATATCTACTGTCATACTAAGAGTTGATTGTAGGAAAGGACAAATAGTAAATGCTGGATGTATGGTGACCAAATCAGTCTCGTTTTCTTTTGTAAATTTCCAAATAGCATCCTCAACTAAAGTTTTTGAAAGTGCATACCAATTCTGGAGAAGAAAAATATAAGACAAAAAAACGTTTTGCAGTTTTACATTTACACATATTTAGAGAGCCAGAATTCTATATATTGTTTCTACTAAAAGCAGAGTTGAACTATAACTGGCAAAATAGGTAGCTTAGAGAAGCTTCATGCAAGACATTCCATAGAAATTACATAAACAAACTTGACCAACCTTCAACTCTTCACAAACAGCAGGGTTTGAAAACAATGTTTCATTTATTGTAAGTGATACAATGGAAGATGCTAAAACCACTCTCTTTGTAGAAGGAAATTTTATGCAAGCTCTTATAACATACAGTGTTACCTTCACCACAGGGTCAATTACGTCAGCGTGAAATGTGTGAAGTAAGCCATATCAAATTTTCAAGATATACATATATATATATATATATATATATTGGGAGTATATGCATGTTAAAGGATTTTTCTTAACCTGTGGATCGGTAGGTGAAATAATAATGGGAGATGCTGTATGGAAAACACCTTCACACCCTTCAACTAGAGAATCAAATGATCCTTCTTCTAGTATATTTGCCTTAAACAAGTCAAGTCATTCTTTAGCTCCCTCAAGAGAGAGCAAATGTTCTGTTTTCATTGGATCATCTGTGGCATAAATAAATAGAAATCAATGAAGTTCAACGAAGAATTCATACTGCCAAGGGAAACATACATTAATATTATCCTAACATATCAAAAATTCACACATCTTCACTCAATTTAATCCTTAATTAATTCCATCTATAAGGGATGATACTCCTAGTGGGTTTTGAAAGGAAACACCCATATTGTTCAACCAGTCCCAAATTAACCACAAGTTTACTCATATCTAAAATAAGGGTCTAACTTCAAAATCAAAACCCAAATTTTATTATATCTCTTTTAGTAAATTAGAAAACAATCAAAACCTAGAATTTGTAAGTGTAAAAAAATATTCCACATACGTTTAAACATGTTAGAGAAAGGGGAAGAACAAACATACTAACTTGGGTCACGAACAGAGGCTTTGAGACTATATCCATGTTATAGTAAGAACTTCACTAGCCATAAAGCTGTGAATCCAGAAGCTCCTGTTTTACACACGACCTTTCCTCCTCCACTCATCCTTTGCTCCTCTCCTAGCTCTATACCTTCTTTGTGGTTTTTGATGATTTGCAAGAATTAAGGAATGGGCCATAGTGATTATGAGAAGGAATGGAAACCAGTAAAAATTTTCATTGAAGATACTATGGAATTTGTGGTCGTAGATGCTGCCACGTGGAGATGTGGGACCCACATTATGTTGGCAGTCAAACGATGGTGCATCCCCAATGGCTAGCACGCTCTAGAGTTCTCAATGTTTGCCTATTATTTGAGGTTCAAGAATTACGTTTGACAAAGGACTGTGCCCCAACCTTCAAGCTCGGTCAAGCAGGTGGGTTATGATCTTGGATCACATATTCGAGAGAGCAGGTGGGTGAAAACAAACAACAACACTGAAACCAAAAAGAGGTACTTCAAGGTACCTCCGTTTTTGCCTTTTTACTCTAAAACTATTTTATTATTCAACCATAAAATGAATTTCTGCATAATATTATAATTTCTACAACAAATTATACCATATTTAACCTCAAATGAAACAAATAGAAAAATATATATATGAATGATGGAGTGCATCCCTCCTAGTCTTTGTCCTGATGCCCCTAGTCTTTGTATGCACTGGTCTTGTTCTTCTATGTCTCAGCCATGATATTCTTAGTACGATTTCATCCACAAATCCAAAGTTGGCTTCACTCCAAGATTTCCTCGTTGGCAAAACTAAAAATGGAACTAGAATTCCTACTGCAAAGCCCAAACCACTTATCAGTAAGGCTCTCATCACCACCACTACTATCCTTGGGACTGGTCTTTCCCTTATCTGGATCATCATCACCTGGACATTTCACAGCAAGTGGAGTAACACAAAGCCTAGATTTCCAGCAGAAGATGATGAATCAAAGGTTGTTATCTAATCTTTGTATGGAATTCTACCAGACAAGTCATTGTTTAACAAGTTCAGATGCCACAAGAATGAAAGTGATGCCAAACTTTGAGGCATAGCACCTGTGAGCCTGTTGCTTGCGAGATCAAGTGAGGACAGTTGTTATAGTTCTGATATTGTTTCAGGAATGTTGCTATTAATATGGTTTCTGGACAAGTTCAAAACCACCAAACCCAGCAGTTTTGTTATTTCTTTCGAAAAATCTCCATTCGGATTGTTTCCAGAGAGATCTAAACTAATTACAAGGGAAGGCGTCTTGGTGTATATTTAAGGCTAGCCTTTTGTACTCACAACCAAGTAATCTTCATGGTAGCTTCCACTGATGTCCCAAAAAACATTAGTAGTTTGTGTTTTAGATTTGGATCATGGATTTTAGATCTACAAAACTAGAAAGAATGCTGTTACTGAACTAGTTTTCTACCAGGTTCAACACTTGTAGTGAGCTTAAATGACAGGACCTGCCCCGAGAATCCTCCCAGGCGGGTAGTCCCGTCTAGTGAAGTTCCACTGGACAATTCCTAAAGAATATCCAATGAAATCTCACCTTAAAATGTGGACAATAAACACAAGTGATATCAATAATACCTCAATATATATATATATATATAAATAAACCCATAACAGCTTAAAAGTCCACAACCGGCCTACGGTACTACAGGCCATAACTACACACATAAGTACTATGGTCTCTACTGAGTCCTATATTTAAAATCACAGCATTCTAAGAGTGTTAACGAAGTCTAGGAGTACAAACAAGTAATAAATAAGTCTAGAAGATAATGATAAATAAAGAAAAGATAAATACGGCTGCTGTCGTGGAAGGAACAAATCGATAAGCTATGCGCAAGGTAGACTGCTACTAGCTCCCTGAGCTTGGGGAATGATTTTAAAACAAATAAAACGTGAGATAAGGAAATCTCAGTGAGTGGCATAGTATAATAGAAAAATAATAATTTATTTCCGTAAAAATATTTCTCTCAAGACCTCTCATTCCACTCGTTTGAAAGGTTCTCCGTTTAAAAATCATTTCACAAAACCCAAACTTGTACCCCAATTCAATATCATGAAATGGATGCTCAAAATATATAAAGTGAATAATCAATATAATATTATAAAATGCCTAATCATGGTGTAAAAATTGAGCGTAAATATTATAAATGCAGTTCCACAAAATTATTAAGAAAGTGTAGTAATAACCACAATATTGAAAACCATCAATGTACTCAAAATATATACAATGTGCCATTTGATGTACCAATCTGTAAACTGTGGGATACACCCACCTCACGACCCTCAATATACGAAATATATCATGGAAATAATAAAGTGTGGGGACGTACCCAACCTTATGGACCGTGACAATAATAAACCGTTGGATGAAACCAACCTCACGGCACCATGGCAATAATAAACCGTCAGATAAACCCGATCTCACGGTCCATGGCAATAGTAAACCGTTGGGTGAAACCAACCTCATGGCACTGTGGCAATAATAAACCGTCAATTAAATCCAACCTCACGGTCCGTGGCAATAATAAACCATTGGATGAAACTAACCTCACAGTACCGTGGCAAACCCAGCGTGCTGTAATATAATATTGAACCGAAACTCTGATCTTATATGGTACATCAATTCAAAATAACCAGTACAGTATCCTTAAAACAAATTTATAAGATCTTAAAACAATCTTATAAGATCATATATACTTTCCCAAACAATATTGGGTATCATAAATCATAATTTAAATTTTCAAATTCAACCCTCTTATTTAAATATCTCAAAAATTTCAAATCATTATTTCATACTAAAACTAGAAATACCACAATGAAATATATTCACCATAAACCAATTTTAAGCACATAAAATTATAAAATATTTCAATATGCTTCAAATCATATGATTTTTAATCTACTTTCTCAAACCAAATAATTTCCAAAATGATTTAAAACTCTATTCAATTATCAAGATATTTAAATACCACAAGTTTATGAACTCATTAGAATTAAAAACCGTTTAAAATATTGTCAAACGTCACATTAAATGATAACACATATATGAAAAATCAAATATTTATATATGCATAAACCAAACATATCAATCAAATGGTATATACGTAAATATTCAAAGCACACATATACTATACTATATACCCAAAACATTTAAAAAATGATATAATCACGAATAATACTGTAGATGCTCACTCTTGCTCCTCTGCAGGCTCACCTTCAAGCTCAACTCGAGTGCCTGTAATATAATAAAATATTTTTTAAGCTCCAATAACTAAACCAAAGACACTTGTATGACCTAAATGTCTTAAATTGATTTATACTATTTTAAAATTATGTAAATTGGACACCAAACGGTCCAATTCTACCACGTGTCCTTAGGACCCAGTATCCAAAATTGGGGATTTTCATCCGAAGTCTAATCATTCAAAATTGAACCTCCTAATGAGTCCTAATAATATCCAATTTCACTAAGCCAACTCCAATTTCAATCAATTTGACCAATTTTATTCAAACACAGTCCCAATTTATCCGAAGATTAACTAATTATCCAAAAAATGGAAAAATTATCAAACAACCTCCAAAATTCACAAGCTCTATATCAACGAAAAGCCCAAGAGAGAATGAACCCACCAGTATGCTCACCTTGGTCCAAAAGTTCCTCCAGTGGCTAGAAAACTTGGTTTAAGCTTCGGCCAAACTTTCCATCGTCGTATCTCCTAAACAATGAGGAATCTGGGTAAAAAAACCATGGAAATTAGTTCAGAGGTCCAAAAATGGTGGGAAAGGTCTATGGGTTGGCCTAAAACGGCCGAAAAATGGGAAAATCTGGAGACCCACTTCACAGGCTGCCGCAAGCTTCACGGGCCAGATCCGGGACCGTCCAACTGCTGTTCACCGTGAAATTTCACGACCAAGCTCACCTCGATGTGTGCTTCCTCCCTGGATGGATGTGTACAAGGTTGGTAGCCAGAATGGGTAAAAACGGTGATGACTCGGTTCTTCGTTAAATGGGTCGAAACGATCCAGTTCGGACCCATGGGTCTAGAGGGAAGGATTTCTCAGGTTTTAGGGATGAAATGGGTATTTTAGGCTTTAGTTTCTCGTGTGGCATAGTTATCGAGGCTTATATAGAGTCTTGGATCACTAACAGACAAAAACTAGGGACTGATTTGGACACTAATTTAAAATTTCTCAGAACCATAACTTTTTATCCGTAACTAAGAATTTGGCGTGCCACTAGTCTATAAACTCATATCGACGAGTTCCACACAATGGTTCTTCATTTAAACCAAAAATATTGACCATTGAAAAAGGCAACTTGGTCGCACATATTGTTCACTTGGTCAAACTCAGTCAAACTTGGTCAAACTTGTTAAAACATATGTATTTTGGTACGGGTTGTTACGTTAAATTTGATAGCTTTGATAGCCTAGAAAGAAGTTCTCCAGTAAATGCATTTGACCTCAAGGTATGGGTAATTAGCTTTTCAAAACTTTCCCGATCCATGGTGGAATGTGAGCAGTTAATTTGTTGTTTCCCAGATCCAATGTTACCAAATTCGATAAGTTCATGAAAGATGTTGGGATCTCTCCGGAAAGCATGTTTTCACTAAGATGCAAGGATTACAGCATACTCAGCTATCCCAAGAAAATAGGAATTTCCCCAGACAAGTTTCTTATTGAGATCTAGTGCCATTAAGCGAGAACAATTCCCAATGTTTAATGGAATACTTCCTGTTAACTTGTTATTCAAAATATCAATAGCTTATACATACTTCAAGGTGCGTAGAGAAGCAAGAATTTCTCCATCTATTTTTTTACCTAAAAGAGGGAGGAAGATCAAGTGTGGTGGAGGGTAATCACCTATGTTTTTAGGAATAGGACCATAAATTTTATTGATAGACAAATCAAGTAACTCCATTTCGCCAATTGGAAGAGGAATTGGACCTTGTAAAAGGTTTGAGTAGAGAGAGGTGCTCTTAATGGAACTTGGTTGCTGGTCTTTTTAACTAATTTAAGTGAAATATTCAAGGATGTTAGATTAGAGGAAATTGTCAAACATAACTATCTTTCTCACTTATCAATTCCATAAAACTGAGTACAAGATATAGAGATACAGAGAAGCTATATTTGGAAGCTATTCTTTGTTTGTAAAATATTTATGGCTACAATCATGTTTGACATTTAAGTGTAGGGATTTCTAAATTTAAGATTTCCATAACTGGCTAATTGAGGGACTCACGCCAACCCTCCCCCTTAAGTTGGTGTGTAGATATCTCTAACACCTACTTGTCAAGTGAGTCATTGAAGTTTCTGCTGGAAACTGCCTTGGTAAGAATGTCAGCCAATTAATCTTCAGATTTAACAAAAGGGAATTGAATAATCTTCTCTTCCAAATTTTGTTTGATGAAATGTCGGTCTATCTCCACGTGCTTGGTGTGGTCGTGTTGAATTGGGTTTTGAGACATGTCGATGGCAGCTTTATTATCACTAAATAAATTCATTATGTTAGAGAATCATGGCAAGTGTTAGCCATGAAACATGCAAAACCGAGACCAAGGCAAGGTAAAAGCTGAAATGCCTTGGCCGAAATCATTAACCTAGTTTGTTTCATATTTGGTTTGTATTTTAATTCTAGCAAATTGTGTAATCTAGGCTAGATAAGTTGGTGCACAAAGACACCAAAATATGTTGTTTACAGTATACTAGCCAAATTAGGGTTTAAGAAAAACCAAGCACCTAGATGACATGGAAAGCACCTTGGTGACAAGGATGGTGACATGGAAGCTATTTGGTGACATGGAGTTACACCATTCGGCCTTTCTCTCAATCAATGCATGGAAGGACATGTGTCATCATGCATGAGGACTACTTCACCATGAAGCAACTAATGAGGCAGCAACACTTGTCAACCAACCATGATGCATGTGGCAAAGTTACATTACACATGTGGTTTTGCTTCACCATGAAGGACTTGTTTATATTGGTCCTTAAAACCGGTCATGGTGTGCTTTCACACCTATTTTGTATGCTATACATACGTATTACAGTTCAATGAATGAATATATTGAATTTTGGAGAAATATACCTTAGTTTCCATTTGAAGCCAAGAGAACACAAAAACCGGCCTTGTTACAAATTTTCAGCAGCTTATTACATCAAAGCCGAGATACACCTTCACTCCAATTCAATTTCAATCCTTCATACCTTGTTTTCTTTTGATTAACCTTGCCCTCATTCTTTCACATTGCAAAGTTAGAAGAAAACCAACCTCTATTAGCAAACCTCTAAGCCAAAGAAGCTCACATAATCCTTTCGCCATGCCTCGAAACTCAACTTCAGCACTGGACAATGCTACCAGCTTTTGCTTCTTACTCCTCCATGTAACTGAGTTTCCTCCTACAAATGTAAAGTAGCTTGAAGTAGATTTTCTATCCAGGATATTCCTAGCCTAGCCTGCATCCGTGTACCCTTCAATAATTAGATGGGCATTCTTGGAGAACATTAGTCCTCTTCCTGGTGATGACTTTAGATAATGGAGAATTCAAATTATGGCACCCACCCATATGGTCTGCACTTGGATTATGCATAAATTGGCTTACCACACTTACGACGTAAGCAATATTTGGACGAGCGTGAGATAAGTAAATGAGCTTCCCCACTAGTCTCTGATACTTCACTTTGTCAGCAAGCACCTGGTCCGAATATTCTCTAAGCCTATGGTTCTGCATAATCAGAGTATCCATAGGTTTACATTCTAGTAATCCCACTTCCATCAATAAGTCCAGTATGTATTTCCATTGGGAGAGGAATATGCTTTTTCGGCTTCATCATTTCCATGTTCTTCAACTTCTTCATTTCTCAATTTGACATATTCAATCTCAGGTGGTACCTCATGCAGTTCAACCTCTCTACTGCCAGTTCCATGCTCACCCATGGGTGCCACTAACCAATTTATTTATTCTACTTGAGTCTCCCGCTTGAAGGGAAGAATTGGGTACTGGTGAAGGATAGAAATTTTCAGTCTCAAGAAAGGTAACATCCATGGTGAAATAGGTTCGATTGGTAGCTGAGTCATACCATCGGAAGCCTTTTTTATGTAAACCATATCCCAAAAATAAGCACCGATGGCAAAGGGGTCCAGTTTAGTATGTTGATTTTTGTGGAGATGGACAAAAGCAAAACACCCAAAAATTCTATGGGGAAGTATAAATATGGAAGGAAGGGATATATGAGTAGGTGGTACCTCATGCAATTCAACCTCTCTAATTCCAGTTCCATGCTCATCCACAGGTGCCATCAACTAATTCATCTCTTCTACTTGAGTCTCCCCCTAAAGGGAAGAATTAGGTACTGATGAAGGATAGAAATTTTTAGTCTCAAGAAAGGTAATGTCCATGGTGATATAGGTTCGACTGGTAGTGGGGTCATAGCACTGAAAGCCTTTTTTTTGTAAACCATATCCCACAAATAAGCAACGAACGGCACATGGGTCCAGTTTGGTATGCTGATTTTTGTGAAGATGGACAAAAGCAACACACCCAAAAATTCTAGGGGGAAGCATCAATATGGAAGGAAGGAATATACGAGTAGAGAGAATTTGTAAGGGAGTTTTAAAGTGTAAAATTTTAGATGGCATAAGGTTGATTAAGCATATGGCAATAGTGACAGCATCCCCTCGGTAGCAACTCGGCACCATTACTCCAAGGAGTAGGGCATGGGATGTTTCCAAAATGTGTTGATTTTTCCTCTCTGTGACATCATTTTGTTATGGTGTTTGAGAGCATGAGGTCTCATGGAGAAGGCCATGTTGCTGGAAATAGGTTTGAAGTCTTTGGTTGATGAATTCGTCACCATTATCGGAATGAAGAACTTTTATCTTGGAAGAGAATTGAGTCTGAACCATGGCATGAAATGCTTGAAAAATGGTGAAAACTTCATGTTTGGTTTTTAGCTGATAAAGCCAAGTCATTCAAGTACAATCGTCAACAAAAATTACAAACCAACGGTGACCAGAGGAAGTAGGTACCGGGGATGGTCTCCATACATCGGAGTGTATCAATGCAAATGGAGTATTAGTTTTATTCAAGCTTATTGGATAAGAAACTCTTTGGCAACTCTTTGGCTTTTATCCTTGATAAATGTATCACATTTAAAGTCCACATTCTGTAAGCAAGAAAACAAAGATGGGAGTAAATGTCAGAGATAGCCAAATGATAGGAGTCCCGAGTGCCCATGCCATAGCCAAATCTGCCATTCATGGCTATTAGTTTGATGGTGCATGTGATTTGCTTTGCTTGGTCTGAAGTCATCAAGGTAGTACAATGCCCCCCTCTTAATACCATGCCTAATGATCTCTTTGCTGAGAACATACTGAAGAAGATAGAAAGTAGAGTATATTAGTACAACACACAGACAGCAACTTGTTGGAGAGAGATGGAACGAGAAGTGTGTGAGCTAGAGAGAGAGAAGGGGACAGAGGCATAGTTCTAACCTCTGTGATTGGGTAAATGGCCCCCATTTGGGTCAAATGTCATATGATCCATCACTCCGAAGTCAATAATCCAGGCACCATTGTTTCGAGTAGTAGAGCTGCAAAAAACTTGACCACACTTACCTTAATCTGGGGATGAGGTAGAAGGTTCAGCCACTGGAATAAGAGAATGTTGATGTTCAGCCATAGCCATTGCTGCTTGCCTGGGACAGCTTCAGCTGCAAGAGCATTTTTTTTCTTTCAGACTTGTAACTTGTGCCACCAATCTGGGTAGCCATGTAATTTGAAACAGTTTTCCTGAGTATGTTTTGTACTCCCATAGTGAGTGCATTTATTTCCATCAGAATGCCCTTTGGATTGTAAGGAAAACCCAAACTTTTATGACTAACCCGATTTCATGCCTTTGATGGCCATAACAATACCACTAGCCATTGCTTATGCTCTGAAATCTGTTGAAGTGTGGCAATTTTGCCACTTGATGGTGCATGTCAACGGCTAGCATGCACACCTTCGTATCAAATCCTTTCCTTTTATGAGTTTATATTTTTTTTATGTTTTTAATTGATGCAAGGTATATTTTGATAATGTTTTGTGCCTAAGTTATGTATGCAAAAGTATAGGCAAAATTATGCACAAAAGAGTAGGAATGTTATGCTTGAAATGCCGATGGTGCTGGATTCATAATTTCCAACAACATAGGTCCACTATTTATCTTATATCTCCGGTTGCAAATGGATTGTTGGGCTGAAATTTTGAGGGATGTCTACAGACATATATAGAAGACTATGGTTCAAATTTCAGGTCAAAAGGACATGGGAATGTCCATTTTATATTCCAAATAGATTGCTGTATCTGATGGGCCCAGTATGCAGAGTATTGGTCAGTTTTGGAGCTGTTTGGCCCATGATCCGATTCCAGAACTTTCCTAGCTCTTGGAACAATATTTATTGATGACCAAGGATGATTCAAACCAAGTTTCATAAGCAGATACAAAGGAGAACTAAGTAGGTGAATCTAGTTTGGTTGTTTACCCAAACTAGTTAAACAATAGGAACTTAGTTCAAACCATGTGCCACTTTTTACTATATTTGGAATAGACATGTTGCAGTTGGTTTTTACTTCTTTTGTGTATGAAAAGTTAGGTGTTGAACATTTTGCTTTTTAAATTTCAAATACTTTACTCATTTTGTAAGCTCACATGCTTGGCATGTGTGAACTAGTTGTAATTTCAAGCTTATATTGTAAAATGAATGAAATGGCTACACATCTAAGCCTTATTTTCAAAAGCCAACGTGGTCCCCTTCTTCTTATCTCTTCTTAAACACCTTAGAACACTCTAGGAACCCTAAAAACCAGAAAACACCATAACCAAAACCTAAAAACACAACTCACACACAACCATTCCCAAGAGCATCACCAAAAGTTTGCTTGTTGCTAACACTTCAAGCTAGCTTGCTCTTGGTCATAACCTTCTCACCCCAACAAAATCATCACAGATTGTTGGAGACCTTCCTTTCAAACGTGAGCATATGCCTGCTCAATTGAAGGAAAAGGTCTCAGGCAAAGAACATTAGTTTTAACATGATCCAATCGATCATCTAGTCTGTCTAGAAAGTGTAAACTCGCTCCTCCTGTAAAATGGAGTTTTAGCTTTGTATGTCAATTTCACATTTCATTTGATTCGATCGTTGAAAATCTATCTCTTGCCACAAACCCTATAGATCGTTATAGTATTTTTCTATAGATCTGCCTGCTTGTTTCTTCAAGATACACGACGTCTAAGCTCGTATACTTGCAAGGTGTCAGTTCCATCAAAGTATGTTATGGTAGTAGAATCCCATACCTACTTAGCCATTGGGTAGCGAATAAAGTTCACAACTAAGGAATGGTCCATTGAGTTGATCAACCAACCTTTCACCATGGCATTCTCAATGCGTCACTTAGAAAGGAGGGGTCAGTTTCTGGTGGTTGGGGGTAGTCTCCATTGATGTATCCTAGTTTGTCTTTTCCTGAGATGTACATTTCAACAACCTGGGACCATAATCCATAGTGGGAACCATCCAACTTAATGCTGATTGGAACCATCGGGGAATCAAGAGAGGAAAAGGTCTGGACCCTTGACAAAACCTCTATCATTCTTGATGTTAGATTATTAAGGATGTTTTCAGTGGGGTCAGCCATGGAAGCCAAACACTATTCACATATCACTGTTCATGTAGTGGTACTGTTCATTCTGCAATACTGTTCATACAGGAAGGTAGGAACCATGCTATGATACCATGTCAAACGTAACTATCTTTCTCACTTTTCAATTCCATAAAACTGAGTACAAGATATAAAGTTACAAAGAAGCTATATTTGGAAGCTATTCTTTGTTTGTACAATATTTATGATTACAATCATGTTTAACCCTTGAGTGAAGGGATCTCTAAATCTAAGATTTCCATAACTGGCTAATTGAGGGACTCACGCCAACAGAAATATACCAATACTAGGAGGGTATGGTGCCCGATATTTATGGTAGTGTTTGAAAATCAAGAAATGTAACGTCCTTTTGTGTGTTAAGCCAAACAGGAAATGAAGGACCCATATGGCAATCTTTAATGTTCGACTATTTTGATCAATGCAATTACCAATTTGACCTTAATATAAGAAAAATTTACCCTTGAATATTTATCAAAATATCCGAAAAAACCAAATAAGATAAATAATCAAATTTCTTAAATAAAGAGGTATTTTATCATGTGAAAAATGAGTGAGAGACAATGAGAGCTATAGTCCTTATAGAGGGTATAGAAGTGAAAAGATAAAAGTGATTGATTCTTAATTTTTGAGTGGATATGTCAAACCTTACTTGAGTTGTATGCGATTGAGAGCCAATTGATCTATGTTGGCCAACTAATGACTTAACTTTTTGATAGTTTTTTACGGTCCATTTACTCTATGGTTATATCTATTACTACCCTAGCATTATGTGTTGTAATTAAAGGTTTAAGAGAGTAACTTCCTATTAATGAGTAATAAATAAAAGGAAGAAAAAAAAAAACTTTAAGTAGCTTTATTATTATTAACTCGAATTTAGTCATTTTTTTGTAATGTAGTAATAGTAGCTTTTGACCTTTTTTTTTTTTTTCTTTTTTGTGAACCTTCTTTTTAAATAATAGATCATGTATAGAAAACAAAAAAGTACACATTCCATTCCTCTTCTAACCTTTTATTAACTAACAACTCTAATAAAGAGAAAGTTCTTTCATCTATTATATTATATTAAGAATGATATTCTGTTTTTCACTTTTTTTTTTTTTTTTAGGTCCCTTGCAACTTTTTTTTTTTTTGTAACGACATTTTGTTTCAATGAAAAAATATACAGATTTATAGCATTAAAATTGGTACAGAATTATACAAAATCAATTTTTTTTTTTTTTTGGCCCTTTTCCTTGATGTTTCTCTTTTCACATAAACCCAAGGGCATATCCGAAATAAACATTTGGTGGGCCAAATAAATTTTTGCAATAATGTATTTTATATTCTAAATTTCTTATAATATTTTTTGTTAAAAATAATATAGTAATTTTTTATATATATTATAATGAATCAAACTTTTATGTACTAATTTTATCAAAGATAAAATCGTTAAAAATAAGAGCATGTCATTTCTTACCTCCAAATACAAATGGAACACAAAAATACATAAAAAGAGAGCAAAATAATAGTTGTTGAATGCTAATTTAATTACAAATTTCTTGAGGTCCCAATGAAATTTAGCAAAAAAATGCAATTGTTTTTATTTGAACCACATTAAAAATGCATGATAAAAAAAATAGAAAAATTGTTGCCTTTAATGTTTTATAAAAAAAAAAGATTGACTTTTGTTAAAAATTTTCATAATCTAAAAATAAATAGTATTAGGTAGATAAGTTATATTTTCTATAATTGATTACTAAAACAAATAATAGTAATAGTGAATAAGAAAACCCACCCCAAAAATAGAAAAAAATAAAAATTAAATCAATGAAGGAACAAAACAAATAACTAGCAAAGAAATTTTAAAATTTAACAAATATTCCTAAAATATATGTGAATAACAAAAGGAAAGAATTTAAAGTCTTCCAATTTGATGCATAATTGAATAATAAATACAATTATATTAGGTCGTAATTTCTAATTAGAAAGATGAGATGAAATAACAAACTATTTTGATTTTGCTAATTAAACTGAATTAAAAAGGGTTTGAAATATTACTATAGTTGAATAGAGATAAGATTAAGGGGAGCTAGAATGCAATAGACTACAACTGAGGTAGGTTTTGATATTAACGTTTTTGCATCAAGATACTTTGAAATGTTTAAAAATTGAACTAATCAATAAAAGAACACAAATAAATCCCACAAAAAAAGCGTTAGGGTAAAAACCAACCTCGATTGAACCCATTAATCTCTTTTGACACAATTTTAAATTTTATTAAAATTAGATGCAAACCACATAAATCAAACATCTAATTCTATAAAGTTTGCCCAATATCAAATCAACAAAAAGCCATAAGCTGCTTAGATTTTGAACTTTCTTAACAAGCAAGTAGACCACCGAAATTCTATATATATATATATATTAAATGAAGTTCTTGTTCTAGTCCTTGATTATCTTAATTGCATAAATATAAATTGGATTGAGCTTTAACTTTTATAGTATCCGTCCTTTTTTTTTAATGTGTTCAAACAAACTTTATTGATAGGGAAAAAAAATGAAGAAATTCGAAGGCAAGCATAACCAAAATCTAAGAAATATATGTATAGCAATAAACAAATAAAATGGCTACCTCATCCAAGTTAAGTTGGAATCCATATTTCATGATAATTTCCTCTAATTCTCTACCGTTTTTAGTCTAGTGCCTCATGCAAAAGGATATGTTTATAGGTGTTTTTAAACTATAATCTTCTTAACGATTTTCTTTATGCAAATGGGTAAAGAATAGAAGCTGGTCTAAACTATTTTCTTCCTCACAGCTGAATTTTTTTTTCTTTTTTCTTTTTTTCAATGTAGGGGTTGCCTGCTTCTTTTGTATGGATGAGAAAAATCAAGAGAAGGTTTTGATGTCCAAACTATTAAAGATGAAAAAAATGAAAAAATGAAAAAAAAAATTAAATATTGATATTCTCATAATAATCTATTATTTAGAAGAAAGAAGACAAAATTTTCTGATGGAAAATGGAAATTGAATGTCAATTATTCTTTAAGAATTTACCTCATAAATTTTAATATATACATACAATATTCTTGTTATTGATTTTGCATTTTGTTATTTTCTATTTTTTATTTTTGCTGATAAGATGGTACAAATTATCATTTTATATCTAATATTTAACTATATATATATGTATATATTATCATAACTTTAAAATTACCTTTTAAAAGCAATTATATATATATAGCTTTAAATATGTATATATATATATATAGATATATATATAAATCCATTTAAGAACTTTTTAAAAAAATGCATTATCCACTTTGTTTAAAGATTACAAGTATAATGTAATTATAGATTAAGTGAGAGAAGAAAACAAAAAGTAGATAAATGAGAAGATAACAAAGAAATATATATAAAAAAAAATGGATTAATATGACAAAATATTAAAATTGAAAATAAAATGGAAAAAAAAAAGTTCAAAAGATGGCTTAGGTGTGCGGTAGAAAGAGGGTACATAACCAGTGATAAAAATATCACTATCGACGGAAATATCAAAAGTATAATTTTATGGAAATGTCGATATCGATAGAAATGTCGATAAAATTATAAAAACTATAAATATTTAATTTAAAATACAGATTTTTATATATAAAATAATTAATATAGTAAAATAATATAAAAATATAATAATTAGAATACAATGAAAATAAAATAGTTCATAAATATTAAAATTTATTATAGATAAAGAAAAATATAGTATTTATTAACATTAAAATATAAAAAATTTAACAAATAATATCAAAATATATTAAATTCTTAAATACAATTTATCGTATTCCCATATTTTCTAAAACTGTATCTATTATTTATTTAATTTTTACTTTTCACATATAATTTATTAGATATTATTGTTTTTTATTTAAATTCAGTGTAATATTAGTTTTGATAAGTCATAAACAAATTAAATTTAAATTTATGAAAAAATATAAATTCTAACGTAGAAATTATCACCATGCAATGGAAGCTTTTTTTGCACCATTCACGATTCATCCATCACCAATCACGAAGCATTGAAGCTTTTTAGCGCAGTGGAAGTAAATTAAACAAAATTTAAGTTGGTTTTGAGGTCTGGGAAGAAGAAGGAAAAAAAAAAAAAAAAAAAAAAAGCAAAGTATGTTTTCTTGTTTCATTTTGGCAGATATAGAGAAAGCCAAACTAAAGAGAAAAGAATAACCCATGGAGTATAGAAGCTCTCTCCCTTTGACCATTGCTCCAACGGACTTCTCATTTCCTCTGCTTTTTTTTTTATTTTTTCTCTTCTCTAACCAAGTAACCAGGTCCCCTTCTCTCTTCCACAGAAAGAGATGAGAAAGCGACACAGCCGATATTTCCAAAATTTCTCGGCTAACATCCGGCATCTCCACCACATTTTCACCATTATCCTCCTAAAATCCAAAATTTCTACCGATTTTTGGCGATATCGGTGATATTTTACGGCAACAATGATATTTCTCTGGCACCATAGACAGATATTTCTTTCCCCTTCTGTCGGTGTCGTCAATCGTCGAAAACAGATATTGTCACCGAAATTTTGAAGTGTTCGACGAATTTTTATTCCTTGGACACAACTACAATAACTAGGGTAAATTGGTAATAAGTTGAAAGAATAAAAAAACAAAAAAAAAGAAAAAAAATGATAAAAAACCACCTCCTTTTTATGGACCCCGGGCCAAGAAAAGTCACAACCATATCAATGGGGTCTGGAGACTCTGGACTACTCTTTATCAAGTTGACTATCTCATTGCCAATTCTGTTGTTAATAAGATAGAGGAGACTATAACCAATGGCATGTAGCTTTGAAATGTACTTGTAATAATGCATTGATATTAAGATCATTCTCATTCAATTAACATACAAGCTGCTAACCAATGGATTGGTAAAGCATTTGGATTCTGACCAAGAAATAGGTGATCAAGTATGTTTAAACTTCAAAAAAATCTCCTTAACTACTACGCTTCTCCGTAGCAGAATTTTTTTTTTTTTTCTTCTTAGGATGTTCTATTTTTAATCCATTTTTAGTTTTTGCATCACTCAGTTTTAAATAGTAATTAATTTTTCCCAGCAATTAATTACTTTTCCACCATAGTTTCTTAGTTGAATTTTTAGTTTGCTAAAGTCCTTCATTATTAAGGCAATTTAAACCATACAATTGCTTGCTTTCTTATCATAGTTAGATTGTTTATTCGCATCATTACTCTATTTTTCTCCCTTTCCTTCATTTTCAAGGTGGTATGCCCAATTTTTCTCCCTTTCCTCCTTTCCTCCATGTTGAGGTGGCATGCCCATACAATTAGAGACGTTGGATGTAGGAAAATTTTCTAACAGCATATCATATATATATATATATATATCAAGTGAATTTCTTTATTTATTGGAAGCACTTTTAACTAGGCTATCTAATAGACTTTTAATTATTTGTTGAATCACTTCTTTTCTCAAAAGTTTATGCTCATTTCATTTATATTGCTTTAATACTTAAACTTACACGTAAACCGAACTATCTTTTATGCTCTTTTTGGCTCATTACGCATTATTGTTTTAGATGAACGTTGTCCGTTTTAAGTCTGGGACATCAAGGACTTTTGTTTAAGGAAAAGTAGTAATTTTAGTATATTATGTAATCAACCTTTATACAAAATACATTTAGAAAATTTAAGAGTTAAATTGCATTTTGATAATGTTGAAATTTAAGCTCTTAATCTGTAAAAGTTGTAATTTAGGCATTACATTTACAGCTGTCTCATGTGCAGGTGACAAACTACATTAAATTTTAAAGCAAAAGATAAGATTTTAAAATTAGAGGATATTAATTAATTTTTCAAAATTGCAATTTGATACCTCATATGCAACTCAATAAGATTGATGTTGACATTCCTGCTGGTCAAAAGTGAAACATAGTCCAAATTGCAATAAATTGTAAACTAATGATATAAATTGCAACTTTTGAAAGTTGAAATATTAAATCACAGTTGAGAATGGATAAATCCCAAAACCGAGAAAGTTGAGAGTGGTAAATTGCAATAATTTCAAAATTTAATTATAATATGCGTTATGCTATATATATTTTTGATGGTTCCATGTAGAAAACGCCATTGATTTAAATTTTATGGCTTAATTACTGAGAACAAATACAATGTTTTTTTTAAGAAAGAATTGATAAGAAATTTATGAAGTTACTGGCCATGGTTTAATCTAAGATGGTTTTTATGGATGGTTATACAGATTTCATCAGTCTTCTTCAATAATTTTGACATAATATATGGATTCATTTGTCAAAAATAACTTTGACTTTGGCTTCATAGAAGGTGCTACAATGGCAGCTGAAATAAATTTTTGTTAACACCGCCTTGAATTGTGTCGGTGAGATGCCCATCTTTCTAGATCTGCCATGGTTTTCTGCTAGACAAAAAGGTCAAAACAAGGAAGTCAAATATAACACGACATGCTAGATAAATAAAAAACTAAAAAACAATTGAAAAAATTACAAAAATATCATCTAACCTCTTATTCGCACTTCTAATATTGCTATAGATATATTTCCTTTTAAGGTCCAAAAGAAAACAAAATTTCCCCAAAATTTAATAGACCTTCTGCGAAGAAAAGTCACAGTCGTATCAATGCGGTACGACTCTTCTATCAAAGTTGACCATCTTTGGAAAGTACACAGAAGAAGATCACAGCCAGCTGTTAATTTTGTTGGCTTTCAAAAGCCAAAACTATGCGCAATAATGCATGAATGTTAATTTTATATTCATTAATTAACAGATGAGCTGCTAACAGATAGCATATGTAGACTCTACTAAGAGGCAGAGGTCCAAGTACCTAGCCTATTTAATGCGGATGGGTCCACGACCTGTCAATATGATAAATGAAAAAATTAATTGAAAAACTTACACTGAATGATTATGCTACATTTCTCATACAAATAAAGTATGTGCTTCTAATCCTACAATTATTGTATATAAGTTTTTCCTTACAGTTAGACCATAACTGAGAAAATTAAGAAACCGATTGAGATTACTCTAGCCGACTTAAACTCGTGCTGCAACTTGAGATTTCTCTATTGTGAGGATACAAGCAATCACTAATATTGTCTCTCAGTTGCTCTGCAATTTTCATAGGTCTCTCATTATGGTTGCCTTGAAAATGCTTAGACATCTCGAAAGAATGGGAGAGCTTCTACTAATCATGCTAGCTTTCATCATATTCAGCAAGAGTATTGGATGTTCTGAAGCTGCAGGGTGTATAGAGAGGGAAAGACAAGCTCTTCTCAGCTTTAAACATGGCATTTTGGATAAAGGTAACTTTCTATCCTCCTGGACAAGCTCCAGTAATGAAGATTGTTGCAAATGGATTGGGATCAAGTGCGATAACAAAACCGGTCATGTTATTACTCTTGATCTCTCTCCAGTTACATTCCTAAATCATCCAAATTTTGGCAATGAAATTGGGTCTTCGTTACTTGAGTTACAATATTTGAAGCACTTGGATCTTAGTGTTAATAATTTTACTAGGATACCAAACTTCATTGGTTCTTTCACCAGTCTCAACTATCTCAACCTTTCATATAATTACATTGTTGGTACAATTCCTTCCCGGATAGGGAATCTCACTAAGTTGCGTGTCCTTGATCTTCGTGGTTCTATTCTAATGATTGAAAGCCTTCATTGGCTTCCTCATCTCTCTTCTTTGAGAATCCTCAGATTTGAGGATACCAATTTCACCAAAGCTGTGGATTGGCTTCAGTCCATTAAATTGGCCTCCTCCTTGTCAAGCTTAGAGTTGAGTTATTGTGAATTTCCCAGGTTAAACACTTCATTTCTCTCCCATATGAATTCTTCAAATTCTCTAAAATATCTTTCTGTATCTGGATACGGAATCCATCCAACAATAATTCCTTGGCTGCTGAATGTGAGTTTGAATCTAGTTAATCTTACCCTAAATCTCAATTATGATTTAAGAGGGCTCCTTCCGAATTCTTTTGCGAATATGAGCTCTCTTGAACATATTGATTTGTCTCATAATTCACTCCAAGGTGGATTACCAAAATCATTGGGAAACCTTTGCAACCTGAAAGTGTTGTTGTTGAATGATAACGAACTTAATGGAACACTTAATGATCATTTAGGAAACTTGAGTCGCTGTGTGAGAAAGTCGGTAGAGATTTTGAATTTGAGTGATAACCAACTTGGAGGGTCAGTTCCTGATATGGAAGCATTCCCATCTCTGCGGGAACTGTATTTGGCTGATAATCAGTTGGAGGGTCATTTCCCATTTAGCCTAAGCCAAATTCAAAAGCTTGCTGTCCTGCACTTACACCACAACCTACTCACTGGGTCATTGCCTGATCTTTCAAAACTTTCCTTCCTGAGAGAGTTAAGGGTAGGTCAAAATAAGTTAAACGGTAGTCTACCAGAAAGTATTGGTCAGCTTTCTAACTTGGAGATCTTGGATATTTCTTCAAATTATTTTACTGGGATAGTCTCCAAATCCCACCTGCAAAATCTTTTGAAACTGCAGATATTGGACTTATCCTTCA
The DNA here is from genome assembly GCF_031755915.1 of Ziziphus jujuba. Taxonomy (NCBI): domain Eukaryota; kingdom Viridiplantae; phylum Streptophyta; class Magnoliopsida; order Rosales; family Rhamnaceae; genus Ziziphus; species Ziziphus jujuba. The sequence goes on along the minus strand of NC_083381.1, from coordinate 3,149,225 downwards.
ACTCTTTAACATTGAATTTCGAGTCCAATGGGATTCTCCCTAGAACATTATATATCTTAAAATTGAATTCCTGCAAAATGGGCCCTCGGTTTCCTAGCTGGCTTCGAACTCAACTGAATTTGAGCTACCTTGATATCTCTGATGCCGGTATTTCTGATGTTATCCCTGACTGGTTTTATCCTATGGCTTCTAAATTAGTGTACTTAAATCTATCTTTCAACCATGTCAATGGCACCCTGCAAAATTTTCCTGCTCCATTATCTACAATCGATTTGAGTTCCAACCTATTTCAGGGTACAATTCCAGTTTCACTTTCCAATGCACAATTTATAAATCTCTCCCACAATAAATTTACAAGATTCAGATCGTTCGTCTGTAGTCTAACAGATATGATAGAATTCCTCGACATCTCTTATAATATGCTAACTGGAAGGTTTCCTGATTGTCGGATGGATTGGAGAGTACTATGCATTCTAAATTTGGAAAGCAATAATTTATCGGGAATACTCCCTAGCTCCTTGTCTTCACTGTATAGTATCCAAACTTTGCGTTTGAGCAACAATAGCTTCTCTGGTATCATTCCATTGTTGCAGAATTGTTCCAATTTGCAATTTTTAGATCTTGGCAACAACAAGTTGAGTGGAAGCATACCCACATGGATTGGTCAAAGCCTTAAAATCCTGGAAGTCCTTCGTCTAAAATCAAACAAACTCAATGGACGCATGCCTTCGAATCTATGTAGTCTTTCTTATCTTAAGATATTGGATCTCTCTCTGAATCATATATCAGGAGAAATTCCACCATGCATTCAAAATTTGACTTCCATGGCTTACAATGAACAACTATATCCAGATGATATATATCTTCTAGCTTTCCCAATTCCTTCTAGCTTCGGATATGAGATGTTTGAAATAAGTTCTGCAGACAAGGCCAAGCTCATGTGGAAGGGAATAGAGTATCCATATGAAAAAATTCCCGAACAGCTAAAAATGATTGATCTATCATGTAATGCATTGGTTGGAGAAATCCCTCGAGGATTGACAAATCTTGTAGCGTTGGTTCAACTAAACCTTTCAAGGAATAGTTTGAATGGAACTATCCCTAAGAAGATTGGACAACTGCATCGGCTAGAATCCTTGGACTTGTCCCACAACCAGCTTTCTGAAGAAATTCCTTCAAGCTTGACCAATATATCTTCTCTTTCTGTCATGGACTTGTCATATAATCAGTTATCTGGGAGAATACCTACAGGCACTCAACTCCAAAGCTTTAATGCTTCTTCATATGAAGAAAACAGAGGACTATGTGGGCCTCCTTTGACAAGTATGTGCCCTGGAGATGAAACATCACATCCTCCTTCACACTCAGCTGGTGGTAAAAGTGATTTTGAAGATGGTGGATTGTGGTTTGACGTGTTGTGGTTTTATATAGGTATTGGAATTGGATTCAATTTTGCATTTTGGGGTGTTTGTGGGACTTTGTTAATAAACACTTCATGGAGAAGGACATATTTTGGGTTCTTAAGTAACTTCAGAGATTTTTTATATGTGACAATTAGCATTAAATGGAATAAACTGAAGAGAAGGATTCAAGGATAGCAGGTCAGATTTCCTTTAACTTGCTTTTTTTATTTTTTATTTTTTATTTTTTTAAAGATATAGAAAATTGATTAGAAAATGCACCATAGTAATGAATACAAATTCTTATTATTCATATGTTGTATTTAAGTTAATCTTCACCTTAAGTATTATGTTTTGTTGTATGTATAATAATCTAAATTAAAGTAATTTAGTTAGATTTTTAAGGATATGTGAGAATTATATTCACAAATTGTTGACTTCTATTCTTGTCGCCTCGCTATCAGTAGACTAAACATTTGTTGCATACTTCATTGACTAAATTAACAATGCAAGAGCTCTTCCTTCTTCCGTTGACTATTCTTCAAATTTGAGCACTAAGATTATGGTTTACTGGCATATTGTTATATTGTTGTTGTTTCCACATATATCCTTATTTTTCTCTTTCATGTATAAACGGCTAGGCTAGCTACATGAAAGGGTTCAAATTCTAACAGATTATTTTTAGTTTTAATTATGATTCATACTGTTTTGCTGAAGGATTAGTTTTAATTTAATTTTCTAGTACAATTCAGTTGCTGCCATTATTCTTTGTTTTATATGTTCATTTGTTTTACCATGACGTTTGTTTCTTCTTATTAATTTGGCAGCTCTTGGTTCATAGTTTATCTCCAGAGAATAGATCGTAAAGAGTTGAGACCAAATCTTCTTTGCTTGTAGAGTTGTTGCAGTGTGTTAAGTATAGTGGCAAAGTTACTACTCCTGGAGAAGGGATCCAAATCCAAGTGGCTCAAACAATTGGAAAATTGGAAATTTACTCTTTTAAGCTTTGATTGTGGCTTTTTTTTTTTTTACTTTTTTTTCTTATTTTTTTTATTTTGCTTGTCAGCAGTCAACGGTAATTCTCTTGTATGTGGCCTGAACTTTAGTTGTTTTGGCACTTTGATCTTTGAAATGAAAACGTTGTTATTTGAATAATCCTTAAATTTGAGTTATTTGTCATATAATATTTAAATGTGGTGACAATTTCGTAATGTTTAGCTGACAATTTATTGTTAAAACAAGTAGTTTAGGGTGAGTAAGTATCATTTCTTTGGTCCCTTTGTTCTGTTCTTCAGCTTATTATGTATTGTATTATTAGCTCTGTTAATCTTTGAACAATGTTTTTGCCTCTTTAGTTCTTAAAGTGCAATTTTTGACACACTTTGGTCCTTAAACATGCAGTGCATTTGATTCAACATGTAGAGGTCTTTCATGGAATTGTGTGAATTTATAATTTTATTATTTTCTTATTAGAGTAGGTGCACTACATGGCTAAAAAAGATAATTGTGCATCAAAAACTAAATTTTGTGGAGTAAAATACAAAAAAAAAAAAAAAAAAAAAAAGAAGGAAAAATGTTCAAGACAAAGTGGAAATATGAGCATAAATTAAGACTATCAGAGTTAATAATTCTTATACATTTCCAACTTTACATGGCGCTAAATGCTTATAGTTTCTCAAGGGAGCAAAACCTGTTCTCAACCCAAAATATGTAGCCTAAATGTGTTAATAATGCATGAAAAAGTTAAAGATCAATAAACTCAAAATTTTAAATAATAATACAATGGACACTGTAAAATAATAGCATGTAAAATGTGTTATAGATTCAAATGGAGTCCTGTACCGAACAATTTAGTTGGTAGAACTTTTAAATCAATCATATTATATTTGTCTATTTCTCCATCTACATTATATTTAACTCAATATAAGAGGAGAATAAACTGCAGTCCCTGAGTTTTATATCATATAGATGGAGATCAATTTTGACCGGACCACCTCGAATCCACTGCTCTTTTTTTTTTTTCTTTTTTTTTTTGTCTCCACTATTATATATATATATATATGTATATATTTCCTTTTAAGGTCCTTAAAAAAAAAAAAAAACAAAACAAAAATTCCACAAAATTTTGTAGACCTTGTGCCAAGAAAAGTCACAGCCATACCAATGGGGTCTGGAATCTTCTATCAAAGTTGACTATCTCTTTAGGAAAGGAACACAGCCTGAGGTTTGGTAATCAGCATCTTTAAAATTTGAAAAATCATCACTTATTAACATATATGGATATCAATTTTGACCGGGCCACCAGGAAGCCACCGCTTTATGTATTTATTTATTTTTTTTTTCTTCTCTACTATTTTATATATATATATATATTCCATTTAAGGTCCAAAAGAAAACAAAAATTCCACAAAATTCTACAGACCTTGTATCAAGAAAAGTATACTATCTCTTTAGGGGCTTAGTAAAAATTCATCTACACCATTAAAATTTGAAAAATCATCCCTTATCTTTGATGGAGATCGAGGGGAATAAAATGTTTGTGGAGATCAATTTTGATCTGACCACCTCGAATAAATTTTATAGACCTTGTGCTATAAGACCCCATCATCACTGGGGAACATTGTCATTCTTTGTCGATATCATCCTAAAAAAGGTATAATACCCCACTTCCACTGGCGGATTGGTCATTTTCTGTTGATATTGTTCCCAACTGGGTATAAGGCTTTTTTATCAGAGCTTCCAAAAAAATCACTCATCTCAATATTACTCTTGTCCAAGCATGTTTAACTTCGAGGTTCTTTTGAACCTTGAAGTCAAGATCTCTGAAAACACCTTATGGTATTATAAGAATGACTATCATTACATTTGAGTAATTCCATATTCTACACTTAGGTGATAAGGGATTAGACATCAGATAGTCTACCAATGCTTCTTACATCCATCCACATAGGTCATCACAATATACCCTTAAGTGTCCAGTGTCTTTGCTGGTACACTTTCGATCGGATACAAGCTCTGATATCATTTGTGATGTTCCACCTTCACTGGTAGACGTGGCATTCTATGCCAATATTGTTCCTAATTTAGCCACTGTACTCGGTATGTGATTTTTTTGGTTTAAAGCTTCCTATAAGATCACTCATCCCAATACTACTATTGTCCAAGTATGCTTAACTTCAAAGTTCTTTCGAACTCTGAAGCCAACCACTTTGAAAAAGGTCTCGATATTATAAGATTGACTATCATTGCATTTGAATTATCCTCTATTCCACACCTAGCAATGTGAAATTGAATAATAGATAGCATGCTAGTGCCTCTCGCACCTACCTACATTGGTCGTCATAAAAAGTCATAGTTGTACCAATGGGGTCTAGACTCTTCTATCAACATTGACTATCTCTTTATGAAAGGGACACACCTCGAGGTTTGCAAAAAATTCATTAGCACCTCTAATGTTTGAAAAATTATCATTTACCCCTTAATGTTTGGATAATTATCATTTACCACTTTGGGAGTTGATTTTTGAAAAATTGATTGATGGAAAATCTATTTTACACTTATACATTGAAATAAATATTAGATTATTATTCTATCATTTACTTTATAATAGTGTACATTAAAAAATATCATTTATCATAAATTTAATTTATATAATTATTGATAAACAATACAATTGAAAAGTGAAAAATAAATCACACTTTTTAATATATATTATTATATAAAAAGACCGTAAAATAAAGTTTTGACATTTATTTTGAAATTAAGGGGTAAAATAGAGTTTTCATAAATGAGTTTACTCAAAAATCAATCCTAGTATGGTAAATAATGATTTTTTCAAGTCTTGAAAATGTATGTGATAATTTTTCAAACCTCAATGAATTTTCATCAAACCTCAAGGATGTAGATGAAATTTTCCTTTTAGGAAATAAGTTTCTAGCAAAGACAGACAAGAGATTAAAACCAATTGTTAACTTTGCAGCTTTGAAATATCAAAACTATGTGCAATAATGCACTAGTGTTAATCTTACATTCATTCAATTAACAGATGAGCTGTTAAGAGATAGCATTTAGACTTTTCACCAAAAAACAAAGTAAAGACTTTTCAACAAAAAACAAAGTGTATATATATACGTATAACATTTAGACTCTACCAAAAGGAAGAAGTTAAAGTATCTATCAGACTAATGCGGATGGATCCATCGTTTGGTTAATTTGATAAATGAGAAAATTAAGTGAAAGAAACTCACACAGAATGATTATGCTACATTTACTCATACAAATAAGGTACGTGGGTCCTAATCCAACAGTAATTGTATATAAGTTTTTTCTCACAATTTGACCATAACTGATAACGGAATTAAGATTACTCTTGTTGACTAAAACTTGTGCATTTGGTCTTTAACGGCCATATATATATATATATATGTTGGAATCATGTATACAACGGAAGCCTAATGAAGATTGAATAAAGCATGTGATAAACTAATGTCTATATCCTTTAAATTTTACTAACCTTTCACGCAGAACCCTCCAAACTATTCTAGTTGTAACAGATTTGTGTGTGGGCACACCTAATTACTAGAAACAAGAAGGCTCAAAAGTTTTATTTTTTCTATTTTGGTTTACCACTAAGGTTTTTAGTATCTAGAAACTAAAACTGCAGAAACTCTATGTGGAGGCTTTTTAAAAAGCAGTCTATTTATAGACTCCAAATTCTAGCCTCTCAGGATTTCCTAATTACCTTGGGCCCAATAGATGGGCCACACTCTTCTCTAAACAATTAGTTAATGGGCTCTGTCACTTTATTAGTAACTTGGGGAACCAACAGCCATTATTAGTTAAGGCTCTTGATCAACGGTCAAGATTGCTTCTGAAGCATAAATCAAACAATCTCCCACTTGCTTAGAAGTAAGTCTGGGACTGTGATCTTATCCGATGCTATTACTTCATTAAAAGCCCAGATGTGAACTCAAAGATTAATAATGTATATATTAAATATATTTTCCTTTTGTAAAATATCAATAATTAATTGATAATTTTTCTATGAATCAACTATTTATTTATTCTCTTGACTTATAAGTTTTTCTAACGGATCCAATGCACTAACCAGTGACTTCAATATCCGAGTACCGAAACATATCAAGAGGATATTTCATACGAATTCCATTTTGTATATTTCATAAATACTTGGTAATCAAAAGACCATAATTCCCAAATCATCAAGATACTAGCCATTCAAAACAGACCTCACTTATTGATAACTTAAAGAACTATAGTCACTTAACTACTTATTTATAATATACTCAAGATTAAAAACAATAATATATCCAATATTGCCTGAGATTTAATTTCTTTCACAGAAATTTATCCTTAATCAAATATCTTCCGATCCTTTTAGAATGATGTGATTTATTCCATTATTTTATAATAATCAAGACAAGCTATTTCATAAAATATTGCAGTCTAACGAAAGTGTCCAACTTTATTAACAACTATGAGACAATTTATTAATTATGAGAATCTATGATCATGTCTTCTATGGACATATCCATATGATCATATACTACATAATGAGTCTGGACCTTATACGTAAAATATAACGTGCAAAACCTTTTAAAATAACTTCATTGGAAAATGATATTACAACTTATCTTGCTCCTAAAGCACAAATGAAGTTAACTCGCACTCACTCTAAAGTAAGCCTGGGACCCTCTTAAAACCCATACAATTTACATGCTTCTTAAACACACATTTAGGAAGAGTCTTAGTAAAAGGTTCTGCTAGGTTCTCATTAGATGCTATTTTAATAACTACTATATCTCCTCTATCAATGAAATCACGGATCAAGTGGTACTTTCTTAATATGCATTTTTGTTTTTTGTGAGACCTGAGTTTTTTGGATTATGCTACGGCCCCATTGTTATCACAGTATAGGGTAATTGACCAATCTGCATTTGGTATTACATGAAGATCCAAAATGAATTTCTTAACCAATACAGCTTCCTTTGCAGCTTTAGATGTAGCCACATATTCAGCTTCAGTTGTGGAGTCAACAACACAAGTCTGTTTAATACTCCTCTAACAAATGGCTATTTCATTTAGATAAACACATATCCTAATGTTGATTTACTAGAGTTAATATCCTCTTGAAAATCACAGTCCGTATAACAAAGTATTTCAAGACTTCTACTGGAATACATCGACATATAATCCCTTATCTCTTTAAATACTTGTGAATATGTTTTATTGCAGTCCAGTGCTCTACTCTAGGATTTGATTGGTATCGGCTTACAACTCCCACTGCATAGCAGATATCTAATCTGGTACATAACATGACACTCATGATGCTACCAACAGCCGAAGCATAAGGTTTCTTGCTCATGGTTTTTTTTCTTTTCAGGAGTTTTTGGTGATTGCTTCTTAGAAAGATGAATTCTATGTCTGAAGGGTAAAAGTCCCCTTTTGGAATTTTCCATGCCGAACATGGTCATTATTTTATCAATGTAGGAAGTTTGGGATAAAGCTAACACCTTATTCTTCTGGTTTCATAAAAGTTTGATTCCTAGAATATAGTTAGTTTTACCCAAGTCCATGTCAAACTACTCTATCAGGTAACCCTTTACGTCTAACAATACTTTTACATTGTTTTCTATTAATAGTATGTCATCTACGTAAAGAACCAGAAAGGCTACCACTATCCTTGAATCTTTTTATACACACATAGTTCATCAGGGCTTTTCTAAAAACCGTATGGTTTGATAACTTGATCAAATCTAATGTTCCATGACCTAGATGCTTGTTTAAGTCCATAAACTATGCAACTTGCAGACCATGTGTTTTTTACCTTTTGCCATTAACTCCTTTGATTGCTCCATATAGATGTCCTATTCCAGCTTCCCATTTAAAAAAGTTATTTTGACATCCATTTGTCAAATTTTATAATCAAGAGCTGCTGCTACAGCTAAGAAAATCTGGGTAGATTTAAGCGTGGCTACTAGTACTCTCTTCCTTTTGTAGATCCATTTGCAACTAATAGGTTTTACCCTCTAGGAGCTTCTACAAAAGACCATACTGAGTTTGAACCCATAGATTTCATCTCACAATCCATTACCTTTTTTCACTCTTCAACATTCTCCAATGCCTCTTTGTATGTGATATGGTCATCATTAGGATTATCCAAAATGACTTGATAAGTCTATTATAACAAGGCATTCCTTTCAAGTTTACGTAAGGCATTCCTTTCAAGTTTACGTATCATTCTCCCACTACAAGTTTGCTACATTGGTTGTTGTACATGTACAGGAAGATCCAAGTTTTATGATTCAGGTGAATCACGAATCTTTTCATTATATTCTTGTTCTTGAGTTTCTAGAATTCCTCCTCAGCTGTTTCCTGTGTTTGATCACCCTTGGGTACATTTTGTACATTTTCCCCTCTTTGAACTTCAACATGAAACAGGGGTGGAAAACTAGAAATTTCTGGTGGATCTCAAACTGAGTCAAGCTCTTCAAGACCTACTTTACTCTTAAGTTTAAAATTGTTCATATAATCTTATTCTAAGAAAGTGACACGAGTACTCACTATCACCTTCTTTTCCTATGGATTGTAAAATATTCCACCTCTCGTTCCTTTAGGGTAGGTAATAAACATACACATGTACGAGATTTTAACTTTTGTTGTTTCTGTACCAACACATATGCTAGAGCACCCCCAATTCTAAGATAGTTCAAGTTGGGCTTGTGCCTTTCCATAATTCTATGGGTCTTTTTAAAATAGATTTAGATGGAACCCAGTTTAGTATGTGTACTGCTGTTTCTAAGGTATATCCCTAGAACGATTCAAGTAATGATGAATAACTAAGCATCGACCTCACCCTATCTAAAAGGATACTATTTCTCCTTTCACATACTCCATTTTGCTGGGCATTCCAGGATATGATAATTGAGAAATTATCCTCTTTTCAGCTAAGTAATGCTTCTCCAGACAAGTATTCACCTCCTCAGTCAAACCGAAACTGCTTGATATGGACACCCAATTGCTTTTCTATCTCAGCCTTGTACCCTTGAAATTTATCAAAAGCTTTAGACTTATGGCGCACTAGGTAAGCATAACCATATCTTGAGTAGTCATCGGTAAATATGATGTAATACTCATACCCGCCTCTAGCTTGAATGCTCATTGGTCCATATACATTAGTATGTACCAATTCCAATTGTATGCTGGCACGATTTCCTTTGGCCTTGAAGGGCCTCTTTGTCATTTTACCTTTTAAACATGATTCACACACTGGCATAGGTTCAAAGATAAAGGAATTTAAAATTATACTTTTAGCCAAACCATGAATTCTGCTAGAATTAATATGATCCAATCGCAAATGCCATAAATATGTTTCATTTGAAACATTTCCTTTCTTAGATAAGAGAAGTTGCTCATCATCATTATTTTTAATGGCATTAATACTATAGGACAAAGAAGTTAAAAAATATAGACCGTTCATCAATAATCAGGAACAAATAGAAGTATTGTTACTCTTTATTGAAACTGAGAAATTAAACTGCACTATTAAACCATGTTCAACTAAACAATTAACAGAAACCAAATTCCTTTTAAAATCCAGAACAAACAAAAAATCTGATAAACATAAAGTTTTATTACCAAAACATAACTTCACTAGTCCTACTGCCATTATGGAGACATATTCCATGTTTCCCAACTTCAAGCTTCTTTGTCATTTACTGAGTGGGCTTCTTTGTTTGAACTATTGCAAAGAGTAAAAACATGGTTAGTGGCTCCTGAATCAATGATCCATTTATCATTGTAATTCTCCACTAAACAAGCTTCAACAACAATTAGACTACCCATACTTGATTTAGGACAATCCTTCTTTCAGTGACCTTTCTGTCCTCATTTGAAGCACTTGTCTTCCAGCTTCTTCATTGCAGCTGGTTTGATAGCTAGACCTATTCCCTTTTGCTTCTTATTCTTCTTTCCACCTTAGGTTTCCCTTTAGGTTTTGAGGAATTTTCAGCATGATAAGCACTTCCTTGCTTCATGAGAGACCTTTCAACACTCTTAAGCTCGTGCATCAGTTTAATAGGAGTAAGCTTCAATTTATTCATATTATAGTTCATTTGAATTGACTAGAGCTATCCAATAGAGATTCCAAGATCATGTCAACCTTCATCTCTTATTCCAGCTTAGCCCCCGTCACTTCTGGAGTACTGATGTGCCCCATCATATGATGAGGACATGACCAGGAGCACCCCGAGATGGAGTCCAGAGCCACTTCAAATCTCTACAGGATCAATAACCAGGGCAAGAGCAAAGAGATTTAAAGAAGCACTAAATGGTTTAATCCAAGAGGTGTTCACATCCCAAGGAAGCAAGTTCATTACTGAAGATGAACCAAAATTGGTTCATATGATTGGAACGGAGGATGCCAACATGAAAGAAAGCCTAACGCATGGAATCCAACAATATGGTGATGTGGCACGATTTGATGACATGGATGGTGATGTGGCATCATTTGGTGACATGGAACTTTGCCACGTGGAGGATGATATGCGCCTACATGGCATTGGCTGAATTTTATAATGAGGAAATATTAGTTTTTATTTTATGTCTTGATTGGATTCTGGCATGTTGCCTATTTTATTTTCTGAATTTAGTTTTATTAGGTTTTTAAATTACTTTCCTATTATTATTAGAAAACTAGGAGGTAAATTAGGTTTCCTAAACCTAACTAAATTAGGTTTCCTAAACCTATCAAAATTAGGTTTTCTAAACCTAATTTTCATCCATAATTATTCCATAATTATTTTTAGCAAATTTAGGAAAGCTTTGTAATTTATTTTGCCTATTTAAAGGCACACAAGTCATGAATAAAATTTAGATTACAATTTTGATTCAAAGTGAGAGTGATTTCTCTTGATTCTCTAAGAACTATATCGAACTTTTCAAGCTTTGCTTGTGGAGTTCAAATTTGACTTATCAATAGGTTATTTCGCACCCTATTGTGGCGTCTTTACCATACCAAGGTTCTTACCTCATATATAGGTAATGGGTCGAGGTCTTCCATTGATAACTTGTAATTATACAATCTAATTCAATCTTTGTTACGGGTTTAGAGGCAGGTTGCTCTAGGTTCGTATCAATTTGGTATCAGAGCTAGTTTCTAATTACAGATTTGATCTATCTATTTCTTTTCTTTTGTTTCATTATTTTTCTTGGTTTTTTTTGGGCGATTTTTAGCATTAGGTTAGAAATTGCACCTTTGATTTCTTTGGTTGTTCTTTGCATTTGGGTTGCTGTGTTTTTCTTCGCATTTTGTTTTTATGTTCTTCTTCATTCATTAAAACAAAAAAACAACAAAAAACAAAAATTCATTCTTAAATTTTTTTTTCTTGTGGTTTGTGGCACTGAATTATTGAGATTTCAAGAGAAACCAGGTAGTGAAACTTTTTTTTTTTTTTGGTTGATTTGAGGAGCACCAAAAACAAGCCAAAATCAATACCAAAAATAAGGTTTGTTGAATATTCACTCACTCCAGTTTGTAAATCTCATTCCAATTTGTTCCTCACATTCTAGTTTCTTTTATTTGTGCCAAATTTCTTGTTGCGCTTTCATCGTTGCCTTTTTCTTGTTACTTTTCATTCTATTTGTCTTGTAGCCTTATTTTCACAATTGTTTGATAGGTCTATTTGGATTGTTACTTGCTAGTTTGTTTTAGTTTGAAATTAGTTTGAAAAGAACCAAATAGAATTACTAGAGTGCTAAAAGGCAAGAGAGGTGAGAATTATAGAGGGTAAAAGCCGAACTGTAACTAGAGTGCAAACACGAGTGAATTGAGACCTTGAATTTGAGCGAAACACGTGAGGGAGTGTTGTGAGGTCCTTTTTACTAACAAGTTTTGCTGACAAATCATGTCACAAGACAAAAGTAAAGAAAGCATGGATGAAACTGCAAGTGTGGCTGATCCGAAGCTATACATTTAAGCCATGGTGGGAGAACTACAAAGAGCACTATGGTTGGAGATGGGGCAGATCCATGATAGGTTGGATAGGATGGAATCATCTTAGCAAATGCCGCAGCAATGACCTCCACAGAGGTTTGCTCATGGACGTGATAGAGGAAGAGATATTCCAAGTAGGGGAGATTAGGCACGAGTGGGAGATGACTATGAGGAAGAAGAAGAAGACATTGGTTTGGGAACTAATCAATTCCATGGGAGAGAGAGGTTAGACCGAGGCAATGACTATGCAGGAATTAAGATGAAAATACCATCATTCCAAGGTAAGAGTGATCTAGAAGCATATCTCGAGTGGGAGAAGAGAATTGAGATGGTATTTGATTGTCAGAACTACTCCGAGCCTAAAATGGTTAAATTAGCCACTGTTGAATTCACGGACTATGCTATTGGATAGTGAGACAAAGAGACACTTTCTAGGAGGCGAGCTGGTCAAAGACCTATAGATACATAGGAGGAGATGAAGGCTTTAATGAGGAAGCGTTTCGTACCTAGCCATTACTATAGAAGCATTTTTCAGAAACTACAAAGCTTGTCTCAAGGAAATAGGAGTGTAAAGGACTATTATAAGGAGATGGAAATCCTTATGATGAGGACCAATGTTGAGGAGGATAGGGAGGATACAATGGCACGTTTCTTGGCTGGTTTGAATAGGGAAATAGCAAATCAATTGGACTTGCATCATTACGTGGAGATTGAGAAGATGTCGCCCATGGCCATCAAAGTAGAGCAACAACTCAAGAGGAGGGGTACCACAAGACCTAGTATTGCTCAAAATACTTGGAAAGCAAGCCCAACCACATGAAAACCTAATCAGCCCAAGTTTGAAGGTAAAGCCACCACACGGCCTAAATCCGAAGTTAAGGCCGAACCATCCTCATCCAAGCAAGTAAGTAAATCTGATTTATCTTCAACTAGATATCAAGATATCATGTACTTTAAATGTCAAGGCAGGGGTCATATTGCAAGTCAATGTCCAAATAAGAAGGTCATGGTGATTCAGGAAAGTGGAGACATTGAAACTGAAGAGGAAGAGTCAGACAATGAATCTATGCTACCATTGGAAGACGTTGGTGATGAAGATAAAGGAGATTACAAGTATCCAGTTGGTGGGGACTTGTCATTGGTTGCTAGAAGAGTTTTAACTGTGTATAAAGATGAGAAGGAAGTACAATGGGAGAACACCTTTCATACTAGGTGCAAAGTCAAGGATAAGGTATGTAGTATGATTATTGATGGTGGGAGTTGTACTAATGTTGCTAGTGTTACTATGGTTGAAAAACTAGGTTTACCCACTATGAAGCATCCAGAACCATATAAGCTACAATGGCTTAATGATTGTGGAGAGTTAAAGGTGAATAGGCAAGTGAAGATTGCATTCTCTATTGGTGATTATGTAGATGAGGTTATTTGTGATGTGGTACCAATGCAAGCTGGTCATTTGCTTTTGGGACATCCGTGGCAACTTGATAGAGATACTAATCATCATGGTCGTACTAATAAGGTTGTCTTTAAATTCATTACTGAAGATGAAGCAAAATTGGTCCATATGATTGGAACGGAGGATGCCAATATGAAAGAAAGCCTAACACATGGAATCCAACAATATGGTGATGTGGGGCGATTTGATGACATGGATGGTGATGTGACATCATTTGGTGACATGGAACTTTTACCATGTGGAGGATGATATACGCCTACATTGCATTGACTGAATTTTATAATTAGAAAATATTAGTTTTTATTTTATGTTTTGATTGGATTTTGGTATGTTGCCTATTTTATTTTCTGAATTTAGTTTTATTAGGTTTTTAAATTACTTTTGTATTCTTATTAGGAAACTAGGAGATAAATTAGGTTTCCTAAACCTAACCAAACCAACAAGGGGTTAGCACCAAGATATGAAGAACAAGAAAGATAGATATGGAGGAGACAGAGTATGAATATGGAAGCGGAAGGAAATGAAAATGACAAAATGAAAGATAGATAGGCGGCAGAGCCAGCCAAGTATAATGAAAATAATTTAAATAAACGATTAAATAAATGATTAAAATAAATAATTAAATAATATTGAAGGCGGTTGAACCAGCCAAGCAATATATAAATAAATTAAATAAATAATATAAAAATAAATGATATGAATGAATGCTTACTTGATTGAAGAATCAAAGCGTTACAAGCACTCAAACTAACACTCAAATATTTTGATTACAATTGATTATGAAGAATTGAAGGAGGATAAAGAGAAGAAGAAAAGAGGAGAAACTCTGCCAAGAAAAACTCTCTAATTTTCTCTCAATATTCGCTCCAACAAAGCTTGATTACAAATGAAAAATGGGGCTCCTTTTATAGGCAAAGGAGGTCTTGATTCCTGTTGATGAATAGTTTGATTGAACAGTGATTGAATAGTGCTCTGTCGGTGAACAGTGCATGAATAGTTGATTGAACAGTAATCTGCTTTCGGCTCCTTTTACTGTTCATGAACAGTGATTGAACAGTAAAGTCTCGTGATCTGCTTTTGTAGGTGGAATTTCGAAAGTAACTTAGTACTGTCAAAAATTCCTTCTGTTGATTTGTGATTTAGTCAGATCTAAATCATATGGATCTTGACTGTCTTGGTAGTCGGCCCATCTTGTGCCAAAAATACCCTGTGATTTGGATGATTCAGCTATAGGTTGGCTGGAGGCTTCATCAGATGTTTCTGAGTCATCTGATAGCTGGTCCACTTCTTCAATTAATTTTTGAATGTGAGCAAGCATTTCTTTCTTTGATCTGGTTGATTTACTGGAAGTTTGACTGGATGATGATTTGATTGGTTTGGGAGGAGTAATGGGAAATTCATCCATGACCATTTTTTGAGTGCGGTCTGAATTCCATTTATCCCACCATTTAACTGAATGAATTCGGTGAATAATATCTTGTTCTCGAGAATATTGCCATTTGAATATCCAAGAGACTTTATATTTGGACATAAAAATTAATTCAATGGGAAATCCCATTTCTTTAGAAGTGATTTGATATTTTTTGGAAAAATGATTGATTAAATTTTGAATTTGTGATGGAAGATGTTCCTTTGCAGGACCATGGTCACACCACCATTGAAAAAACCAGCTAGGGAAATTTCTTTTAAATTTGGAATCCCAACTGATAAACCAAGAATGAGAAAATGATTCATTTTGATGATAGAAAATATATTCCCAAGCATCAATATAATCATAATAATTGTATGTATAGGGAATCATAGGAACATCACCAGGAGTAATGATCTTTTTTGATTTGTAAGCAGGTTGATTCCATTCTTCAAGAGTGATTATTTTATGGATCCAAAATTTATTGGAAATAATGGTTTGATTATCATTTTTATCAAAGAGTGGGGTTATGGTGGCGGATTGGGTATGTTGGAGAATGGCAGTGTAGTATTTTAAAGTTATTCCAGATGATTTTGGTATGAAATGGAAATTGGGTGGTAAGAATTGATTAATGATTTGGGAAATAGTAGATAATTTAGTAAGGGGAGGCTCAATGTAAAACAGGAGTTGTTTAGTAATATCATAGTAGGGGGTTGATTTGGTTTGTGATTGAGCAAGAGGGGTGAATGGTTGGCTAGATATTAAACTGTATGGGTTGTATGGTTTGGTTAAAGCAGTTTGATAATTGATTTGACTGATTGGAATAGGATGAGAAAGATGAGTTGATTCAATGGGAATTATGGGTTGATTTTTGGTTGTTTGATCATCATCATCGGGGAGGTTTTGATTATGAGGTGATTGGGTGTGGTGTTGAGAAGGAGGGATGGATGATCCCTTTTGAGTGGGGAAAGGAGGAGGGATTAATGATCCCTTCGAGGTGGATGACCCCTTTTTCTTGGGAGGCATGATGATTCTGCAGAGAGATTTCTTTTCCTGTAAAAATTCTCGGGTTAAGAAATCTGGAATGCAGTTTTGATTTCCTTTTATGTATGCAATGTCAAAATCAAAAATACTTAAGATAGCTTGCCATCGGGCAAAAATCTGTTTGGATGCAAGATTTTGAACGTCTTTTTCTAAAATATATTTTGCACTTTGGCAATCAATGCGAACTAAAAATTTTTGATTTAGTAAATCATTTTGAAATTTTGATATACATAATACTAAGGATAAAATTTCTTTTTTGATTGTGCTGTAGTTGATTTGAGAAGAGGTCCAAGTTCCTGAATGGAAGCGGACAATCTGTTCAGGTGATTTGGGAGAGATTTGTTGGAGAAGAATACCACCAAAACCTAGTTCGGAGGCATCAGTTTGAACAATTTTAAATGAGTTAGGAGAAGGAATTCCTAAACAAGGAAGTGATTTAACATGGGTTTTTATCTGTTTGACAAGACTTGTATGATGAGAAGACCAAGGAGGAGGATTTGATTTTAACCTGTCAAACAAGGGCTTGCATTTGATTCTTAATTGGCTATAAAAATCTGCAATGTAATTTAAGGATCCTAAGAATCTTTGTAATTGATTTTTATCTAATATTTCATCAGGGAAGTGATTAGCGAACTCTATGGCTCTAGTGATTGGGGTGATTTGAGATTGATATATGTTGAATCCTAAAAATCTGATTTTGGTTTGAAATAGTTTGATCTTAGAGGCAGAGACTACTAGACCATGTTTTTTGATTATATTTAAAAATAATTTTAAATGTTTCCAATGTTGATCTATTGATTGGGAAAATACTAAGACATCATCTATATAAACAATAGTAAAGTGATTATATTGATTAAATATATCATTCATCATATGTTGGAATTCACTGGGTGCATTTTTCAAACCAAAAGGCATTACATTCCATTCGTAATGACCAAAGGGAGTGACAAAAGCAGTTTTATATCTATCTGATTCATTGATTTCTATCTGCCAAAATCCTGATTTCATATCGAATTTTGAGAAGATAGTGGCTTGATTAAGTCTTTTGATTAAGTCTTGTTTATTTGGAATAGGATACCTAATCCATTGTAGACATTTGTTTAATGGTTTATAGTTGATTACTAATCTAGGGGATCCTCTTTCTAATTCAGCATTTTTCTGGACATAAAAAGCAGAACAAGACCAAGGGGATTCACTAGGACGAATTAATTTTTTATTTAAAAGATCATTGATTTCAGATTTACAGTATTCCATTAATTCTTGATTCATCTGAATGGCTCTAGCTTTAGTAGGGATATTCTTTCATCAAAATCTTTTATATAAGGTAATTTAATAATATATTTAGCCCTATGCCAAAAAGCATTAGGGTTGTCAGCGCAGATTTCGCTGATCAGAGTTTGTTGGAACTCATTGATTTGATTTTGAAGACTAGACTGAGACAATTGATTTTCTATTTGTTTGTATTTGATTTCTTCCTGAAGGGATTGTAAATGTTTAGTTTTATTTTGGATTTGATTGGAAGGATTTTTAAAAATGTGATTGGAGGGAATAAAATTAAATTTGATGGTGTCACCTAGGAGTCGACTAGATAGGCCATCATGGTGAATGGTAAATGGATACAGTAAAGAAAGGAATGGAGTTCCTAAGATTACTGGATCTACTAAATTTTTTATTAAGACAAAAGATGTTATAAAACAAACATTTTTGTGACAAATATGGGCTTGATTAATTTGATATTTTAAATTCATTTTACTGCCATTAGCAGAATTTAATTTTTCCTTTGATTTGGTATAGTATATACTGGGTATAAGTCCTTCTTGAACACAGTTTAGATCTGCACCAGAATCTAAAAGTGCAATAGTTGATAATTGATAATCTTGAATGACTATGGTGATTTGAATGTGCCATTTCTTAGTTGTAGGTTGTGGACATAATGGTTGATTGGTTTTTAATTCTTTTATTTCGTTTTTAATTGATTTAGATTCAGATTGTAAGTCTTGGATGGAAATAGGTTTGTTATTAAAGGATTGATTATGAAAAGGAAGTTCAGCAAAATTTTTTAAAGTTTTATTTAAAAATTGGTTAGGACAATTTTGTTTAAGGTGACCTTGTTGTTTACATTTAAGACACTTAAATTTTTTGATTTGTGATGTACTAGTATCTATGGTTGGTGAACTGGGAGGATGAAGAGGTGATTTTAAAGGAGAAGATGTGGGTTTGGTTGTATTTAAAGAGTGTCCTGTTACAGTTGTGGATTTATTTTTTGATTTATCTTTTGTTAAAGTTTTTAAATTATTTAAAGGATAATAAAATTTTTCTAAGAAATCAAAAAATTTAATATCAAATTTTAATTGTAACATTGTTTGTTTCCAAGTTTGCCAAATTTCTTCTTTTTGATCTTTAGTGTGTGATTGTCTATATTTGATTAGTTTGTCGTGATTTTTATCAGACATCATTTCTTGATTTAATTGTTTCCAATGTGGTTTAAAGGGTGTATCTAAGGTATTTAATTGGGGATCTATGAAATCTGAAGCTGTGGGTGACTGTGTTGATTGAATTTCTTCATCACTGTAACGAGGTTGACTAACTTGTCCAGTGTGGTGAATTGATTTTAATCTAAAATTTTTAAGTTCATTTTCTAATCTTAGTTTGTGTAGTTGTTGTTCTAATTCTTGTATTTTAATTCTTTGTAAATCTTTTTCTATTTCATGATCTCTTCGAGATATGTTATCAGAAGAGATTGACTCGATGATTGGTTGATTAAGGGATCTTCTTGAGGAGGTTTCTCCTAAGGATTGGTTAGATCTGGATTTCCTATCAAAGGTGATCCGAACTGATCCATCATCAGATTGTGAGATGAACTCAGTGTTGGTTAATATATTTTGAATAGGTGGTGGATTAAGGACATCAGTTGATATCCAATCAGAGGGTAGATTAACTTCTGACCATTTGATTAATCTAGGAATTTGAATATTTAAATCTTGATTTTGACTCTGGATTAGCATGGTATGACCTTTAGCGTTATGCTGTTTAGCTCTAAAGTTCATATTGGTTCCTGAGACCTTATAATGAATTCTATAGATTAAGGCTAAGGGTTGACGACCTTCGTCGAAGTTATAACCCGAAGTTTTTAAATTAAGAGTTAAGACTTTTAATATGCATGGATCTGTTAAACTGACTGGAAAATTTGGATAACAGTCAAAATGAACAGGACCATTACATAAACTGGTTTCTATAACTCCAAAGACACTTTGATTAAATTCTTTAAAACTTGCATCTCTGAGACACAAGAGAATGGAAGAATTAGTTCCTAATTTGGTAAGGGGTTTTATCCCTATTTGGACTAATCCTATATGCATGAACTTATGACCATCTCTGAGATGTTGATTAATGTTTGATTTATTAAGTAGTTGGCAGGTTTCATTTGATTTGTTAATTGTATGAACTTGTTCGACAGTTTTAACGTGTGATTCAGACTTAAATGAGGATAAAGACCATGATTTATGATAATAAATATTATTAGGGGAAACTGGAGGAATATTCCAGTCTGGGTTGATTGATTCATTAGAGGTGAAACTAAAATGTTCTTCATTAACTATATCTAGTATTTGATTACCACTAAGTGATGACCTAGAACTAGTACTTAATCTAGAACTCGAAGAAGAATTAGACCTAAATAATCTATCCATATTTTAATTTTTAAATTTAAATCTTTATAAAATAAATCTATTCTTGACCAAATACCTAGCAGACTAGAATGCCCCTCTGATCTCTGGTTGAGTTTCACTAACCTTTCACTTTACCCTCATACCCTTTCTTCCTAGACCTCTCATGCCACCTTACTGCCCTACCCTCGGGACTTACCTCGTGGACTTATTGTTCAGCTTTTGGCTTCTAGGGTAACATGGATACTAAAGCAATTGGTTAACTACGAACAAACAGAGGTAGCTACTGGCAAACTAACAGATAGACAAGGTTCAGAATAAATCTACTATATAAAGGTTTAAGAATTAAGAATCAAAATATGAAACAATTATATAGATATAACATTCTACGGGTGCTAAAACAAGAAACAAGCATATAGATCGGAACACTTAAGGCTCTGATACCAACAAGGGGTTAGAAGGCTCTGATACCAACAAGGGGTTAGCACCATGATATGAAGAACAAGAAAGATAGATATGGAGGAGACAGAGTATGAATATGGAAGCGGAAGGAAATGAAAATGATTAAATGAAATTAAAGATAAATAGGCGGCAAAGCCAGCCAAGTATAATGAAATCAATGATTAAATGAAAACAATAATATTGAAGGCGGTATAACCAGCCAAGCAATATATGAATAAATAGTTTTAATGAAATAAATAATAATTTAAATGAAATAAATAAATGATATCTTCATCTTCCGTAGAAGTGGTTAAGACACTAAGTGATTGATTACAGCAGGTATCTAGACAACAAGCATCTAAACATCCTAAAGTAATTTTAGGGGTATCTGTGTCACTAGATGATTTAGAGTGATGACTTGATTCATCAGAACTTGATTCAGTGTAAATATTGTTTTCACTATGTTCACTATCTGTGTTGTGTAGACCTAAAACATTGATTAAGTTTTGTTTTTGATCTGCTGATATGTCTAGTTGATTAATTGTTTGTTTAACCTTGCAGTCATTAGCAAAGTGTCCAAACTTTCTACATTTGTAACATTGAATTTTTGATTGATCTGTGAAATCTTTTTTAGATTTATTTGATTTGTGAAATTTTTCAGGATTAGGTTTATTAATCCTATTGGGTTTAGAATAATATTGAGTCTTATTTCTAGGAGTGTATCTATGTGATGTTGTTGATTTTTCTTTGATTTTGTTTCTCCTAGAGGGTGCTAGGGTGGATATGCCATACTGTTGGCAGAAATTCCCTAATTCGTATTTAGTTTTCTGTTTATCTTTATTAAATTGATTAGCTAATTTCATATCAGTGCACATTTTTAATCCTTCTTTTTTGATTATTGAGACTATGTCTCCATAAGTCAATGAATCGTAGTTGATATGACCACTATCATTGCTTAAGACAGTTCTGATTTTTCTGGCAAACAACTGGGGTAAGCCATTGATAAATTTTTCTTTCCAAAAGGGTTGATTACTGTCGTCTCTCATCATGATTCCTGTGGTAAACGTTTGTACATACCATTCGAAATCACTAAGAGTTGGACAATGTAAATTGGTTAATTGACTATGGATTCTTTCTGTTACGGCTGTAGGGGTTCCTATAAAATGTCTAATTATTGTGGCTAGCAAGGTATTGACACCATCTGGGATACCTTGTCCTATTGATTCATCAAAGATGGGGAATCCTTCCTCATCTAATTTAACTGCATGAATGATTTCTGATTTAGATTGATCTGATAAATGTTTTTCCCACCAGTAGTGTAAAGTACCGGTAAAACCTGTGACTAGTAATTCAACTATTTCAGGTTGTGGAAGGTTTTGATTAGTAAAGTAACTATTAGCAACCATAGACATATGGTGTAATTTGGTTAATATTTCTTGTTCTTTTAAGCCGTCTATATTCCATTCATAGAGCTTATCAGAACTAACAGAAAATTGATTTTTAGAAGTTGATTCTTGAAATTCAGGGGGTAAAGGTTTACTAAGAGTGGTGAATTTTGGTTTAGATTTACTAGTTTGTATCCTAGTAATTTGATTATCTAAAGTGGACTGATTGGATTCTGTATCAGAAGAAGATTTATTGTTGATGGTAGCTAGATTGGAAGAAGAGGCGTCATGTTTTGAAGTTTTTAATTGTAATTCTTTTAAGAGTTGACTCAGTTGATTAGTTTTAGTTGGAAGAGTTGGGACTTTTGTAATATCTAGGAATTTTATTAGTGGTTGAGGTTTAATTTCTTCTTTAGAGGATTTATCAATTTTAGTTTCTATTTTGTCTAACTGTTTACCTATTGTAATTAGACTTTGATTGGTGTAATTATTTTGTTCGATGACTTTCCTAGTTTCATTAATTAAATCGTTATTTTCATTTGTGGAAGTTTTAAAGGGCGAAGCTATGACTTGATTATTTAAATGTGGGATGATTATTTTTTTAACTGGAGGATGACTAGACAAGACTGTTGATTTATCTGATTTAATCCATTTTTCTTTTGTTAAAGTTTTTAGATTGTTTAAAGGATAATAAAATTTTTCTAAGAAATCAAAAAATTTAATATCAAATTTTAATTGTAACATTGTTTGTTTCCAAGTTTGCCAAATTTCTTCTTTTTGATCTTTAGTGTGTGATTGTCTATATTTGATTAGTTTGTCGTGATTTTTATTAGACATCATTTCTTGATTTAATTGTTTCCAATTTGGCTTAAATGGTATATCTTTGTTTTGACGGCAGATTTTTTCTTGATTGAGTAATTTAGAGGTAGATCTAGATTGTTGATTATTACTAGACAATCCTAGAGATATTTTTGAATTATAAGAAAGATGATTATGTTCTTCATTAACTATATCTGGTATTTGATTACCACTAAGTGATGACCTAGAACTAGTACTTAATCTAGAACTCGAAGAAGAATTAGACCTAAATAATCTATCCATATTTTAATTTTTAAATTTAAATCTTTATAAAATAAATCTATTCTTGACCAAATACCTAGCAGACTAGAATGCCCCTCTGATCTCTGGTTGAGTTTCACTAACCTTTCACTTTACCCTCATACCCTTTCTTCCTAGACCTCTCATGCCACCTTACTGCCCTACCCTCGGGACTTACCTCGTGGACTTATTGTTCAGCTTTTGGCTTCTAGGGTAACACGGATACTAAAGCAATTGGTTAACTACGAACAAACAGAGGTAGCTACTGGCAAACTAACAGATAGACAAGGTTCAGAATAAATCTACTATATAAAGGTTTAAGAATTAAGAATCAAAATATGAAACAATTATATAGATATAACATTCTACGGGTGCTAAAACAAGAAACAAGCATATAGATCGGAACACTTAAGGCTCTGATACCAACAAGGGGTTAGAAGGCTCTGATACCAACAAGGGGTTAGAAGGCTCTGATACCAACAAGGGGTTAGAAGGCTCTGATACCACAACAAGGGGTTAGAAGGCTCTGATACCAACAAGGGGTTAGCATACTAACCAGGCTTTGATACCTACAAGGGGTTAGCACCAAGATATGAAGAACAAGAAAGATAGATATGGAGGAGACAGAGTATGAATATGGAAGCGGAAGGAAATGAAAATGATTAAATGAAAGATAGATAGGCGGCAGAGCCAGCCAAGTATAATGAAAATAATTTAAATAAACGATTAAATAAATGATTAAAATAAATAATTAAACCACATTAGGTTTCCTAAACCTATCAAAATTAGGTTTTCTAAACCTAATTTTCGTCCATAATTATTCCATAATTATTTTTAGCAAATTTAGGAAAGCTTTGTAATTTATTTTGCCTATTTAAAGGCACACAAGTCATGAATAAAATTCATATTACAATTTTGATTCAAAGTGAGAGTGATTCTCTTGGTTCTCTAATAGCTATATCAAACTTTTCAAGCTTTGCTTGTGGAGTTCAAATTTGACTTATCAATAGATTATTCCGCACCCTATTGTGGCATCTTCACCATACCAAGGTTCTTGCCTCACATATAGGTAATGAGTCGAGGTCTTCCATTGATAACTTGTAATTAGACGGTCTAATTCAATCTTTGTTACGGGTTTAAAGGCAGGTCGCTCTAGGCTCATATCATCATATTTAGACAATAAGCCCGTACACTTCCTCCAATCATACAAGTGTTCATTAGTGACATCCCATCTAGAGTCTGAACTATTTCTAATACACACTTCAGATCACCAATTTGCTTTCATAGATGTTCTGCAATGCTGGCAAGAATGTAACAGCAAGTTGTCTTATTCGCTCATTGCCAATCTGCAAATTACTTCTTAGTTTCCTCTGAAGCATTAGCAGCGGGCTCTTAGGGTTTTGGAATTGTTGTAATCAATTTTATCTCTCAAAATCAAGGACAATGTAAAGATTGGTTTTCCATAGGTCGTAGTTATTTCCACCCAATGACTTTTGACTCAAAATTATAGCTAGAGGAATAAAGGATGCCATTTTTTGAAATTTAAAATGCACATGTATTAACACATAATCAACACAACAAACATACAAATATGTAGATCACTTAAACTACTTATTATTAATATTTATTGTAACAATAATTTAGTTTCTATTACAAATACTTATGTTGGGCAAGACATTTATAATAAACTAAACTCTGAATATGGTAAATCTAGTATCCTACTAAGTTAGCTCCCAAAAAAGGTGAGATGAGTCTCAGACTCCTTGAAAACCTACCACTTTAGACAAAGCCTTCTTAGCTAACACTAACACCTACACTTGAAATTGATTTTAGAAAAATGTACCATTTGAACATGATATATATAGTATCCTACCAAGCCAGCTTCCAGGAAAGATGAGGTGGGTCTCAGACTCCTTAAAAACTTTCCTCCTTAGACAGAGTCTTCTTAGACAACACTAAAATATACCACTCAATTTGATTTTATAAAAATCAACCATTGAATATAACTCTTAATTGAAATTCAAAATTCCCTTAATATCTAAGCATTGTCGATGTTGGGCCGAACAATCTAATTAAGATTTTGAAATTAATTTAGGTCCAATCTAATAAAAACCCAGTTATGCTAATCAACTGGGCCATCACATAACCATTTTATTATTGGACCTTTAATAGAGCCCGTAGGTTTTAAATTAATTAAATTAATTTTAACCTTCACCCATCCATATAATTGCATCATTTTATTGGAATCATACATATGGTGGAAACTTTATTGAGATTGAATAAAGCATGTGATAACCTTATGTCATTATCCATTAAATTTACTGATCATTCATGCAGGACATTTCAAGCTATTCTAGTTAAAATATATCTGTGTGTGGGCGCACTTAATTACTAGAAACAAGAAGGCTCAAAGGTCTTATTTTTTTTGTTTTGGTTTACCACTGAGATTTTTTCAATATCTGAAAACTAAAACTACAGAAACTCTGTGTGGAGGCTCTTTAGAAAGCATTCTATTTACAAACTCCAAACCCTAGCCTCTCAGGGTTTTCAAATTGCCTTGGGCCCAACAGATGGGCCACACTTATCTCTAAACAATTAGTTAATAGGCTCTGTCACTTTATTAGTAGTGATGCGAATCCGTCCGAACCCACTCAACCGACAACCCACTAGGGTGCTAACCCAATACGGATGAAGATCGGGCTGATACTAGGGCTCAAGCTCGGAAGGTTAAGGAAAATCTTGCTGCCTTTATCCGGGGAGTAATTCATATTCAAAAGGGCTTATCCATACCTAAAGATCCAAGACCTATCTTGAGCATACTAGTGGTGGAAGCTGGTACGGACCCGGGTAGCGGTTTTAGTGCAATTATGGAGGCCGGGAAGCATGAAATGGTTCCAATGTTTCATGAATTCAATACATATGCCTAAGAGGACATGGAATCAAGTCAAAACAGCGTCAAAGTCGTCCAAATGGACAGTTAGTAAATTTGGCCTGTTTTCGCTGTATTTTGTGCTGACTTTTCTGTATTGTGCTGAGTTGGCTTTTTCTCTTTGTTCCAAGCAAGGGCAACGTGTGGAACTTCATGATCAGCTTATTTGGCATCCTAAAAACCATATTGAAGCTGATTTGGAGCTCAAATTAGTCAAAAAAGGTTAAAGTCAACTTCGTCAAAAAGCTAGTATTTTAGTTTTCTAATTTAATTCTACTTTTTATTTTAGGAAATTACCATTCCTTTTTTGTTTTTATTTATTTATTTGCTGGAAAAATAAGTTTAGGAAAGTTATTATTTTATTATTTTCATTGTAAATTAATTAATTCCTAATTCAAAATAAAGAAATTAATTAATCCAAATTAGATTAGGAAAGGAGTGAGAATTTCGGCCACCATAGGAAACTACTTTGTATGGCCGGTTTTCCCTTTGTTTTTTAGGGTTTATTTCGTGACTTTGTAGCCTATTTAAAGGATTATTTTTCAATAAGAATTAAGCTTGATTTTGATATAGAAAATTATTTATGAGATTGAATTCTCTTTGTTCTTTTGAACACCTAAAACACCATTAGTGAATGAGTGTTTTAGTTTGACTTATCAATAGGCCTTCCATCACCTATTGTGGCGTCTTCATTATATACCAAGGTTTCTGATCACAGGTTGGTTAGGGGTCAAGATGACCATTAGAACTTGAACATAATTAGATCCAGGCTAATATAATACGGGTTTAGGAGCAGATCGTCCTAGGTTCGTATCAAGTAGCTTGGCCATCCAACAACCATTATTAATTAAAGCTCTTGATCAATGGTCTAGATTATTTCTGGAGCATAAATCTAACAATATGTACACCAAAGACTTAATTATTGTATGTATGTAGAAGCTGATATTGAGAATACAACCATTAATATTGTCTCTTAGTTGCTGCAAATTTCGTAGCTATAAAAAAACATCAAAATATTTTATTTTTCAATTTTCAAAAATCAATTGGACTAATAAAAGAGAAGTTCAAAAATCAAACAGCTTTCCCATTCGACCACTAAATCTTTCTCTTCCACCTTGTCTTCTCACTGCATATCATAATGGGAAGGATGAAGCAAGCCACCGATAGAAATAAAAGCATGAAAGAGAAACCAATGGAGAAGAAAGTCAAATCCACAAAGAAAAAGAGTTAGGTCAAGAAATGAGGAATATCAAGGAAAAGTGGCATCAATTGGAAAGGGGATTCGTCAAAGAAATCAACTAATAAAATTGGAATGAAGAGAATATTTGGTGTTTTTAATTGAAAATTTTCAAATTACTTCGACCTTATTCAATGTTGAATAGTTAATTGAACAATTAATTCAATCTTCACCTTGGCATTTTTCATTGTTAGATATCCATGTTCTTTATCCTTTGCGCTTGCTAATACTGATTACTTAAACTGTTGTGAGAAGATGTCAGAGTCTAATCTAAGGTAAATATCTATCTCTTGTCATTATACATATGTATTGGCCTTGATACTAATCTGTCTTAAATGATGTTGTTTATCATTGTTATCTTTGTATCTGTTGGGAAAAAATCCAAGAACAGGCGTCTCTGATTATGCAAAGCATGCCACCTTCTAGATTGAAGAAAAAGTGAAAATAATAATAATAATAATAATAAATAAAATCAAGCAATTATATTTAATTACAAAGAACAAAGAATTAAAAAGGTTCTCATGCTTTAACAATTAAAGGACTTTAATTAACTAAGAAAAAATAAAAAAAGAACAATGCCAAAAAAGAAAATAATAATAATAATAATAATAATTAAAGCTAATAAAACAGCCAGTCTAAAAACCAGTATAAAATTAGAGGACTAAAACTAAATAATAAGCAGCCAAAAGGCCAGCTCTATGTTGAACACTCGAATTAAAAAGAGAATTATTTTAATGTACAAAGATGTAACAGAAGTTGAGGTCTGGTCTTCAATGAACAAATTAGCCTTCAATATATAGTAAGAGAAGACCATCCAAAAATCTTTTACTTTTTAGGTGTAGGATAATTGAAAAACTTATAGTTCTAAAACTCAATTGGTTTTCTTTCTCCTAATCTATGTGGGATATTTTTCCTTTTGTTTCCTTATTATCTTAGGCTGAAAATATTGGTACAAACATTGCCTTCCCTTGTTTCATTAAATTAGAATAATTTGACGACACATGAAATATTCTAATTTTTCGATCTCAGCTCTCCAAACTAGTACCCTACGATAGCCATCGACATGATCATGTTGGTCTTTGGTTGTCTTTGTCTTCAGACCAAAATCCTTTTGGATCATACTTCATAGTCGCACAAGAAGTTATCTTTAAAATGACCTTTTCAGCAGCTCCTAGATTCATGCTCAAGCTTTTATTCATATTGTCCTTGTTCTTTGGCTGTCCAAAGTCCTAGTTGGTTTGAAGGTTTTAATGCCCATTCCTCCATCCAAGATTGTTAGGATTGGCCTGATATGGTTGAGAGATTCCATATCGACAATACTTCTAGTTATGGCCTTGGTGAATAAACGGTTGCCCCCATCTTAAATTCGATTTTTGGCCATGGAAGAACATATGGTTGGATCTTTTGTCCCATACCTTTAACCTGTTTCATCTTTATTGGTGTGACCATAAAGGCCTGCACTCTAGTAGATATAGTTCATGGACTCAGTATCGTGCTAGATATAGTCAGAAGGGCTAGCATCATAGTAGATATAACTAAAGGTGCTACCAGGATAGATGCGGCCCTAAAGGCTAGCATTCCAATAGGTGTTAATACGGCTTGAATGGCCTGCATTGGAATGGATCTAGCCTGGGAAGCCAACATTAGGGTAGAGGCCTTGGAGGCCTATACTCTCGTAGGTGACAATGGGGCCTAAGGAACCTGCAACTGGATGAATGCAGCTCGATTGGCCTGTATCAAGGCATAGGAGGCCTTGGAGGCCTGCACTCCTATAGGTGTCAATGTGACTTAGGCAACTAGATGGATGCAGCCTGAGGGGTCAGGATCGAGTCAAAGGCGGCCTTGGAGCCTCCACTTGATACTCATTCTAATCATAAATTAGCTACATGCCTTTTAGTGCGACTGTTGGTGCATGAATTCAACGATGCTGCCACCTTTCTGTTGTGCTCTTTTACATCATTATTCATCTGACATAAAATATCTCGAATGACTTTATTATCATTTGAAGTCATCTTAGATTCTTAGTTGATGGCTCCCACCGAACGTGCCAAAAAATAATGTTGGGAAAAATTTAACAGCGGGAGTCTCTGATTATGCAAGCGTGCTACCTTCTAGATTGAAGAAAATAGAGAAAATAATAATAATAACAATAATAACAACAACAATTGAAAAATAAAATAAAATCAAACAATTGTATTTAATTGCAAAGAATAAAGAATCAAAAAGGTTTGCATGCCTTAATGATTAAAGGATTTTATCAACGAAGCAAAAAAAAAAAAAAAAAAAAAAAAAAAAAGAACAATGCCAAAAAAGAAAATAATAATAATAATAATAATTAAAGCTAATAAAATAGGCGGCCTAAGGACCAAAACAAAATTAAAAGACTAAAACTAAATAATAGGCAATCAAAGGGCCAACACTAAACAAAAACTAAATAATAAGCGGCCAAAAGACCTACTTTATATTAAAAACTAGAATTAAAAATGAGATAATTATTCTAGTATAAAGAGATGTAATAGAAGTTGAGGTCTAGTCTTCAATAAGCAAATGAGCCTTCAAAATATAGTAAGAGAAGACCACCCACAAATCTCATACTTTTTCATTGTGGGATAATTGATAAACTTATAGTTCTAAAACCCAATTGGTTTTCTTTTTCCTAATCCATGTGGTATATTTTTCCTTATGCTTTCTTATTAACTTTGGCCAAAAATATTGGTACAAATAGTATCACACCTCTTGTATAAATACTTGTTAATGACAATATATACAATTTCAATGCTTCCCAAATACTATCTGTCTTAATTATTTAGCTTTTATGGTAACAGAGCCAAAAGACTCATTTCATGTTGCCCGTACCTTTGTTTCCCCAACAATTTCCCAGCTAAGTCAAGTTTCACTACGAAACTACAATTTTCCTTTTAAACTAGAACAAAATGATTATATTATTAGGAATACATATACTACCAGCAATTGGGTAGAGAAATCTAGAGGTTTTCATCACTGGTGCAATTCAACCTCCTTCCAAGTTTATCCTAGAACAAGGAATGTGGTTATCTAACATGGCCATCATGGATTCAAAAAAATCTAGACAAACTAAACATGCTTAAAGTTGTGGTGGTCCATCAGACCATGGGCATGGCCACAGCAGAGGCTGTGGGTCCCGTGCATCTCGAATTTATTGTGATGGATTTGTGATTATATTGTGATGCAGTGTTGGCATATATTTGATCGGAATTTTATACCACCTCCTTCCAATAACTCTTCAGCTTATTATACATCACTGGAAGTTATTTCCAACCTTTAATGGTTTATGGATAGTAAGGCAAGGAACCATGTTACAGGAGATAAGTCTAATTAGCTACAAAAATGGACTATGGAAGCATTGAAGACCTTGTGGCGTATAACGGGTAGATTTGGATATTACAAACTAGTTCTTCAATTATTAAATTGTCACAAAAAATATTAAATTAAATGACATGTCCCTTGTTTCCTATTTTAAGAAAAATTGTTGATCATTGCTAAATTGACTTTTGATAATAATGTAATTGTTGAATTTAGATCTACTTTTTTGTTCGTGAAGGATTAAACTGTAAAGAAGGTCCTATTGTGAGGAACCCTTAAAGATGGACTCTACTGCATTATTTTGCCAAACATCAATCCCATTTCTACAACTTTTATAGCACATTTAGGGATTAGATCCTCTTTTAATTGTTTTTAGTTCATATTTATCTACTAATAATCTTTGGCAGTTGTGCCTTGGATATCCAACTTTTCTCATTATGAAAATAATTGCTAATAGTTGTAAGAAGGTTTTGGTGAAGAATAATAAGAATGATTTTTGCTATACTTGTCCATTGGGAAAATTACATTGTTTGTTTGCTCATCTTTCACATTCAAAAACGTAAAGAGCCATTAGAATTTGTATTTTCATATATGTGGGGTCGTGCACCTATAGTTTCAATGGAAGGGTTCAGATATTATATATCATTTGAAGATGAATTATTCAAGATTTTTGTAGATATATCCTCTTAAATTAAAATCAAAATTCAAAAATATTTTTCTTCAATTCAAATTACTGGTTGACAATCATTTTATAAAAAAAAAAAAAATTTAATAATAATAAAGAACTTTCAATCTGATTAGGGGGCTGAGTACAAAACCTTCTTACCTTTGTTGTCTAATTTTTGAATTAATTTCAACACCTATGTCCACACACATAAAATCAGAAAATCAGAGTGGCAAAATTGAAAGAAAACGCAGACATGTTATTGAAATTGGCCTCTTGATGCCTGTTCTACTATGACTTTTTAAATAAATAGGTTACTTACCAAAGTCTTGGAAAATAAATTACCACTGCAAAAATTATTCAAAAAATATTTTGACTTTTCTATTTTAAAATGTTTTGTATAGGAATGCTTCCCTTTCACAAGACCCTATTAAGCACCAAAATTTTTTTACCTTTATGAATGTTGTGTCTTTCTTAGCTATAATTCAATTCATCAGGGCTATAAATGTAAAAGTTTATCTTCTAATAAAATTTTTATTAGACCAAATGTTATTTTTAATGAGTCATGTTTTTCCTATACTATAAATCAACTTACTCAGCTAAAAACATATTAAATTCCAATTTTGCTCCTTTAAATTCTTTATCTTTATCGCTTGTTCGAATTCATATAGATCCAATACAGTTAAATTGGTTCCCAAGTAGGCCTTTTTTTAGGACACCCTCTAGGATTCCCTACCGAAATCCTAGGCTAGTGCTGACTAAGGGAAGACCTCATCGGAAATTACACAGAAAATTTGATAGCAACTCCCCTGGGCTTCGACCTTTCTCAAACGTCTCAACATAGAAAACACATTTCAAAGAGTACAATCACCTTATTCCTTCCCTCTTTACTAGAAAATTTTCATAAACTTGCAGCACTCCAAGATAAACGTACAAAGCACAAAATAATAATTAACAAATATGTAGCATTATACATGCCACCAAATCCACAGTTTAGTACTAAAGCATTCTAAGGATTATTTTAAGAAACAAAGATATTACAGAAACAGGAGTAATATAAATGAAAATACTATAAAGATAAAGAAAGATGATTTCTACTTGGATTTGCAGCATCGAAAGGAGATAGTCAATAAACTCGCAACCGTGTGATCAATCTACTAGTTACTTGAACATAAGGAAAAAAGTTGAAGAAAAAAAAAACTAATGCGACGTTAATCATCCCAGTAAATGGCATCATTCTAATTGCTAATAGTAATATTAAATAATAATAAATAATTACATAAATAAATAAATAATTAAATTAATAAGTAAATAATTAATGTGGAAATTAGAGGATTAATAATGGTTAAAGTGATTTGAGAAATTCAAGTAAATATTTAAAAGAATAATTTTCTCTCAAAATCCTTGCTAATTCAGTCCATTTGAAAAGTTTCCCTAGTTAAAATCATTTTCACAAAAACCTATAACTTCGTATTCCCAAAATATTATTGGACATAAAATAAATTAAGATAAAATAAAATAAAATAAAGTGAAAAGTTAAATAGGATTAAAAACAAAACAAAAAATTATTTAGATAGATATCCCAAAAATATTCATTTAATACAAGTGAAATTAGGATGAAAAAAAATAATATGTTATAATAAATATTATATTCAAACAATTAAATAAATTTAATAAATGACTTATTAAACAATTCAAAACTATAATTTAAATAAATTAATAAATAAATAAATACATTAACAACATGAACATAAGCATTAAACCAGGTATATACCTGATGCTCCACACTATATACCAAGAGGCGTAAAAAGGTACTTAGCGTCCCAAATATCCCCTGACAAAGAGAGATAGGGAGAGATACTTGCAATTAACCACCATGGTATCCCAAGGTGCAGATACTAACAACCAGCTATCCTACAGCTAAGGAGAGAGTAACTAATGCTCACAGTGCAAAAATACTTGCTGACTCTCTCTTGCTTAGCTTCCATAGGATGCTTAAATAATACATGTATGCTAATTAATAATAATGACAGTATAGAACACTAGCACTGTATGGTGTATCTAAAACAGTAGAAATATACAAATTTATCACAATACCAGTTTTGTAAACTTTTATCGGGTTATTATAACATACCGGTAAACTTTTATCAGGTTATTATAACATACCAAAACCATATAAATTACTTAATTAATCTAAAATGTATTTATAAGATTCACGGCTTTTACCAAAATATTTTACTAAAGAAATACATATAATTTTCCATCAAAAAATTATTCCTCAAATCTCAATCAAACATTTCTAAGAAAATAATCGTAAAAACCCTAAACCCTAAAATAATAGTTTTCTTTAATTAATTTACACCACATGTGATTGACTATCATTATTTGCACAAACAAACCATCATCATGGGGAAAATCTATCCCACAAAAATCTTGCATAATGAAAGCTATGAGTGGACCAGTCCAGACAACCACTTGTTAAAAACATGACATTTCAACTCCAAAATGCACCACTTTCAAGCAAAAATAGTTATTCCTCCAACATGAATGGTGGAGATCAAACGCAGTTACTCATTAGTCATTTATGGTTGTACATCGATTCTGGGTGGCTCTTCAACATCCATCAGACTCATCTTGTCTTGTGACACTTTCATATCCTTTCTGCAGCATGCTTTTTATCCTCTCTTGAAATTTCTAAATCTATCTTAACATTGACTAATGTCCTTATAGAATGTGCAATAGAATGATAAATTTCTTTTTACGTGCTTGAACTTCATGAAAATCGACCACTGCACGAATTTTTCCCACACATTGCTTTATCACTTCACCTAAAGTAACGAAAATTTATGGGATTGTGGTAAAAATTTATCTCTACATTCTCATCCTTGCAGCTTTAACATGTCCAATTAGAACTTCCAATCTAAATCTTATTTACCTATTATTTTGCTTTAACCATTTTTTTCCTTCTTCTAAGATGGATAGTCAAACCAAGCATCCTATTGCAATTTGTTCTCTTCATGTTTAAGCTAATTACTTATTACAAGCTTATCAATGCCCAATCACCTGGAGGTTGCTTTAATGTAAATTATTTTAATCTTTTTCATATTTTGTACCTTTACCAGGTAAAACATCATATTTTCTTCTTTGGCACTAGATGATCCATTGTGCTATTTTTTAAATCTTGAGTGATGGTCAAATATATTTCTTCCTCCAGTACTTTTTGACTTGTTCGATCAAAATCTTTTGTTAAAATTCCACCAGTAATGTATCTCATGATTGGATTTCTCAATTAGCTCTTTCTAATTTAGAATTTTTGAATTCTTTCCATTGACTCTTCTATCTTCAAAGAAGGAAACAACTTGTATTTGACTCCATCAAGATTGGAAGAAGGAATACAACAAGAAAGTATCATAGTTTTGTGATAAATCATGTGTTACAGAGACTTTATTCTTCCATCATGCAACTTTATTTAGTAAAAAACAATCAACTGAACTATAGTAGCGGATGTGCATCCAATTAAAACTCTGAGAATCTATTCTAACTATCTTAATGGATGGGTTTGATTGGAACTTCAATACGACTTAAGGCCCGCTTCTTCGGCCATCTCATGTCAACCTCAAACTTTTCCATTCAAAATATATGCTTAGGCTTTAGTCAATCTATATCAAGAGTAGAAATGATGATTGTCGATGTTCCTAGACAACAACACATAGATCAATTGTGTTCATCCCTTTTTTTTCTTTTTTCCTTTTTTCTTAAAGCAAATTATGTCACAAAAGAGATAGCCAACTTTGGAAATGATTTCATAGAGTCAGCCTTTAGCTAATTTTTAACCATGTAAAGGCTGCACCTTTCAGGCTGGATGGAAAAACTTTCCACATAACTTCATTTATATTAGAAGGAGGATTGCATGATGGCATCCTCATCGTTCTATAGTGGCTTATGTGCTCTAATGGATCTATAAATCCCTTATACACGTCAAAATGTGGCAATTGGAAGTGGTGAGGAACCTCTACTCTTGTCACTTACTTAGTGAATGGTACGTGGAATAGATCTTCAAATGAAGTTTTCGGTCACTTAACCTTTCAAATGAGTTTTCGGTCACTTAACCTTTCAAATGATCTTCTTGACATTTCATTCCACCATCTTTAATCTTTAATGAAGATTGGATCAATGGGAAATGCCTTCGATTGAACTCTTGCTTCAACTTCATGAGCTAAATGATGATTTAGCTAAATTAAGAATTCCAGTCCTTCCCTTATTTCATTACAAGAATTGTAATGATAGAAGACACAATTAATGCTTTGGGCAAAATAAGAGTCGGCGCTTCACAAAGCGTCACCCGATATGGTGTCGCTAGAAGTAACAAACAAAAGACAATGCTTTGAAAAGTGATGACTACTAGCCAAGAATAGCCGATGCTTTTCTTTAATAAAAGTTTCACCAAATCTATCAAAAATACTGACACTTTTCTAAAAAAGAGTGGCTAAAAGTTTATAAAAAGCCGATAGTTTTTCTAAAAAAGAGTCGGTTATTCTTAGGTTTTTAGCAATGATTTTTTTTTAAAAGCATTGACTGTTCTTTACATTTTCAGTGACACTTTTAGAGTATCGTCACTAAAAGTTTACAAAATTGTCGATGCTATTTAAGAAAGCGTCATTAGCCAACACTTTTACAAAGAGTGTTGGCTTTTCTCTTTTTAGGGACGCTTTTTCCAAAAAAAAAAAAAAAATTCATCTTTTCCTTTTTTTTTTTTTTTTTGGTTGAATGTTGCTTTTAATTTTGTCAAATTTAAATTGTTTTATAGAGCTTCATGCAAAATATTTAATATATAACAAAATTAAAATAAATATTTGCATAACAATACAATATTTCAAACTAAATTACATATTAACTCATGTAATATTTTGACAAATTGGTCAAATATTTTATATAGTTATATACAAACAAAATCAATTAAACTATCATACTCATTGAGATGAAAGGCTTGAGATCATAATTGATGAAAGGCTTGAAATCAATTCATCTCTAAACTGGTTGACATCATCTTGAGACCAAGTTACACCCTCATACTGCACATGAAAAAATTACGTCAAAAAATTATTAACACATATAAAAAAATAATTAAATGTTAATTATTATAAAGCAATTAAGTATATGGAAATGTTAAAATTACTATTGTTCTTAAGTGTTGCTGAGGTACATTTCTCCTAATGATATCCATCATTATCATCATGATATAATAATCACGTTCGATGTTCCCAGGTTGGTTAGAAGTCTAAATTTGTAAAATTTAATTTAAATATAATATTAGATAAGAAGTACATGTTTAAGATAACAAGTATATAAATTAACAACAAATAATGCTCACTTTAAATATGAAATTCAAACTACAACAAAAAAATAAAATTAAGCATATCTTTGCCAATGATACAAAATCCGATGCAATCCCGGTAACCAAACCCAAACACAATTTAAGGTCAAGCTCATCATCCAATGGAGCAAACTTCGGTCGTCATGCTAACCCAATCTACTGCACAACGAGTGACCAAAATAAAAATGAAAAACCTAACTTGATGCAAAATGAAGAATAAAATCCCAATCCTAAGTAAAATCAGGACAAAAACAACAATCCCAAGCAAAATCTGAAATAAAATATCAAACCCAAGCAAGATTGAGAAAATCCACCAATTAAATTTAAATTTGAAGAAAAACCCACAACCTAAATTTTTTCCACCTGCCACCCATACAACACAGAAACCTAGTAACAAACACACCAAGAAATCCACCAATGACACAACCCAGCAAGAAAAAAAAATTTTGATCAAAAAAGGAAACCCACTGATGAACCTAGCACAATCACTATTCAAAATGGAAGAAAAACTAGTGAATATGTGCTCACTAATGATGACAGAGGAAAAAGAAAAAAGAAACCCACAAAACCCAGCTAACTCGAATGTTTAGCTCTTCTTAAAGCATGACAAAGCTTAGGTCTTTTAGGACTGGTACTTGGTAAAAAGATGGGGATTGAAAAACGTGCCCAATATTTTTTTTTTAGTTGAAAAAAATGGAGCCAAATACAAATGATTTTAAATTTGAAAGAAAAATTAATTTGCTTAATATTTTATTCATTTTTGTGTATATCGCTACTTATTTATAATATTTTAGTCAAGGTTTAAAAAAATCGATATCGATGAAAATATCGAGAGTTTAAAATATGAAAATTTCCATGGAAATATCAGAAAATATTGAATATCGATAAAAAATTATAAAAATGATGGAATTTTGTTTTAAAAAATGGAAATTTTTATTAACACTTTAGAATTAGCTTATTTGATCCATCAATTATTAAATTGATTATAAAACTTATTAAAATATTTAATGGATGTTATATTCTTCTTAGTGAATTGATTTATAATAAGCATTAATTACCATAATTAAATTATTATTATTAATAAAAATATCTCAAAAAATACATATATGATAAAATTATTTATTAACTAAAATATATAAAACAATTATTACAATTATATTGTAGTTCATAAATGTCATCTTAATACCACATAGAATTTCTGGGTGGTTGAAAATCATCGGTTTCTTCCTCATTTTGATTTTGAAATGTGAAATGTGAGAAATAGTTATGAAAATATGTATCTTCCTAATAATTGTATATATAATTATTAATATGCCAACCTTATGAATCTTACATTATTGGTTGACTATGTACATAACTACTATTCTCTGATAGTTGAGTTTGAGATAGTACTCATGAGTTACTACTTAATGACATTCCATAAATATCCATTGAATAAGAGTTATGAAAATGACTTCCAACCCTCATAGATTCAAAATTCATAGAAATCGAATATTCTTCTTGTCGTGACATCTCTATTATAGATTTCTCTTTATGTATATAGTATTTTCCAATAGCAACGAATCCTTAACCTGCATCTCTACTCCCATGATCTTCATCTTATATTACATGTGTGTAAATATTATTCACTAGTAATTGGACTTAATCCAACTTCTCAATTTGGTGATTCCTTTTAGCCACTATCTTTTCTCAGTGATGAAAATATCGATATCAATAAAAATGTCGAGGGTATGATTTTATGGAAATGTTGATAAAATTACAGAAACTGTAAATATTTAATTTAGAATACAGATTTTTACATATGAAACAATTCATGTAGTAAAATAATATAAAAAAATACAATAATTAAAATATAATGATAATAAAATAGTCCATAAATATTAAAAATTATTGTAAGTAAAGAAAATACAGTGAAAATTTAACACCAAAATAATTCTAAGATATATGAAATTCTCAAGTGTAATTCATAATACATCATTAATATAAAAAAACTCTTTGGTGCTTCAAATTGATGATCATATGCATATATTTCACGGGTGTAATAATAGGCATTTCAACTCATCATATTAGAGAATTTTTCTATGTAATTGTGGATATGCCAACTGTATCTCTCTCCATCAACTCCAACCAACTGTCCAAGTGAAGGATAATGTGGATTTATCCAAAATGGTTTTACTTAAATTCAAGCCACTATCCTAAAAAACTTTAGAATTGTTTTGTATTTAGACTATTAAAAATTTTATCTGATCGTATTAAACTAACTTTAAAATCCTTTAATTTAATTGGTTTAAATTTAAAATAACTCAAGCCTATTCAACCTAAACCTACAACATAAATGGATAAATGGTCCCTCAAAGCAAATTTAAAGAAATATTTTGTTGGTATTTTTCTTACACCTGAAGGTTTGACTTTTGACTCTTTATTTTTGTTTCTAATAGAGGGAAATGAATTGGGAAAAGCAGAAGAGCATTAATGGGGCAAGTAGAGACTAACTCAAGTGACAAAACGACCCATCATACAAGGCCAAAAATAGTAAATAATGAAAATATATATAAAATTAAAAAATAAAAAATAAAAATCATAAACAATCCTATCCATCTCCATTTTCCTTATTAGGAAAATCTTGTCCACCCAAATCTAGGACCAAATTAAAAAACTTAGAGCTGACAAAACCCCAAAACCCAAAATTTATAACTATTTTACTTGTTTTATTTACTTGGGCCCGATCTCCAAAGAAATTAACCTAAATTTATTTCGTCCACATTCATCCCCCAAAAAAATAAATAAAAATAAGAAAAGAGGAGCGTCATTACATATCTCTCTCTCTCTCTCTCTCTCTCTCTCTCTCTAAAAGCTTAATAGGCATTATAACACCCCGTCCCGAAGTACATCAGAATTTTATCAAGTTGACTGATGTTGACCAGGTTTGACCGTCATTAACCGAAAGGGGTCAAACTTTGACTTTATGATTTGGATAGAGTTCTGGGTTGATTAAGACACCATTACGAAGTACGTGTCATTCCAAGTTCATAGACTGGTAGCACGTTGAAAGTGGAACTATGGTTTGAAAGTTATAAGCAAAAAATTTGAGGTCTGAATTGTTCGAGAGTGTCAGAGTTGACTTTTATTTCTTAGGGAATTGAGCTTTGACTTATGCATGGTTGTGAATTACTTGTCAATATGAGTTCATAGACTAGCGGCACGCCCGATTTGGACATGTGGTTTGAAAGTTACGGACCAATGAAGTTTTTTGAGACAGCTGTTACTATTCATTTATCTGTAAGTGTGCGTGAACAGCGACGCCACATGTAACATTATAAAGGGTGCCATGTGTCACAACAAGAAAATGCCACATGTCAACCATGATTAAATATTACATTATTTTATTATTTTATATTATATTATTATTTTAATATTATTTTATTTATTTATTTATTTATTTTATTTTTCTTTTTTCTTTTTGTTTTCTTTTTGTTTTCTTTTTTTTTATTTTTTTATTTTCATCCCGCACGTGGGAAAACACCCCACGGGACTCTTTCCTTTCTTCTCCCTGTCTTCTTCTCCTTCCTTCTTCTTCTTCTTCTCTCTTCCTGTCTCCCTCCCGTCGATCTCTCTCTCTCTCCCTACTGCATCTCTTCCGGCCACTACATGGCCACATGCGCCAAACAATGTGGTGGCCCAAGGCTAGTTGACCGACAGACGTGCTGGGATTGGTGCCCAAAACCGACGGTCTGCGTGGTGGTGGTTAGCCGGTTTTCCTGTGGCCACGGGTCCAGTGGCCGGTCCTCCCTCCTAGTTTTCGACCCCCTGATTCCAAAAATGGCCTTCATTTGTTCAATTTCGAAAGATTGTGAGATCTGTGGAGGGGAGTTTGTGGTCAATAGAGGTTAGAAATGTGTTCCTTATCTCATTAGCTTTCTATAGGTGTCTCATTTGCGAATCATGATGAAGTATTTTGAAGGATGCCATTTTTGAATAAAATATTATTAGTTTATTATGGTGGTTTGAAAAATGTATCTGTTTAATATTTAAATTATTATTGTTTATATTGGAGATGTCAAATTTATGTTGAATGGAATAAATATGATTTGAAATAATATTTCCGAAAATTTAGGAAGCTATAATTTTAAGCCACTATAAAATTATTGTTAATTTTACAGTGAGGTTAGGACACCTATTAGAATATATTTTTATACTTAATTATATGTGAAATTGTATATGGTTTTAACGATATTTGGGTGGATTGATTTGAAGGTCGAGGAATTAATTGTATCAAGATTACATTGATAACAAAAATATGTTATGTGTTTGATTATTTACTTAGTTATGGAATTGAATTATCACGGAAGAGATTAATTTTATAAAATCACGATTTAAATCTTATTAAATTTATTGTTAATTTAAATGTTGAAATTTTGATGCATAAATAATGCATTTATGTTATTTTATATATTTTTCTTTATATTATTTTGGCATAAATTGATTTTATGGATTTGAAGAAAATTATTTATTTAAATTTTAGTATTTCCAAAAAATATATTTATGCATTAACTAATTAATTAATTTATTTATTATTCATAAATTTGATTTTTATCAAAACTTATTATTTTAATAATACTATAAAAATTTAGAGTTTTTCTTGATACAGCATACACGTACCGGTGTTCTGTATATATAGATATGAATAGCGTGCATATGGATATGGTTAGTACGCAAATGGATGTGATTAGCGTGCAGGCTTATTTATGAGGTTATCCTGATGTTGCTATTGGAGCGAGGGCAGGCAAATTTGATATTGGCCACAACCGCCCCCCTCCATTGCCAGGACACCTGTTAGCAGTGACGCTGTGGGATGCCACGTGACCGTATGTCGGTTTCTCTCTCTAACCTCCCATCTGGTAGTGCTTGGGACGCTGAGTACCATCGACACCATTGGTATATAAGATGTGCATCAAATATCTTTATATGTATATATATATATATATAAACATATATGTGTGTTACATTTGTATGTATTACACCACACGGAGCGACGATCCGATGTGGTCCATGAAGAGCTAGGCTCGTAATTATGTTACCTACGAGTCAAGGGAATCGGACGGCCAATTTAGGCAACCATCCGAGATCGTATTGGTAGAAAAGTACCGGTGACAGCTAGAATCATGGATCGCGCAGAATATTAAAGAGTATCGTTTGTACCTCCGATACGGGTGTATGTTTTATATTATGATTTTAGTTTTAAAATATTATTTTACCTTATATTATCTTATTTATTCATAATCTGATTTTCTAATATTATTATTATTATTATTACTATTATCATTATGGTTACTGTAATTGTTATTATTATCTATTATGATTATTTTTAGTATCAATTTCATTATTTATTATTATTATTATTGCCATTAATTATCATTGTTGCTACCATTTTATTATTGGTATTTTGTGATTATTATCGTTGTTATTATGATTATTAATTATTTATTCCTTATTATTATTATTATTATTATTATTATTATTATTATTATTATCCTTATTATTATTATTTTTATTGGTATCATTATAATTTATATTTATCTTTATTATTATTATTATTATTATTATTATTATGATTATTATTATTGGTATTATACGGAAGCCTTCGGGCAAGTGGGTAAGCTTATGAGCAAGTACAGAAGCCTTTGGGCAAGTTATGAGGTTATTGTTATTAATATTACTATTATTAATATTATCATATTTTCTCCTGTTTACGTTGTGCATTGGAATGTGGTAAAATGATTTTAACATGTAATATGGTACTAAGTGGGTGGTGTGGCCGGACGTGAATAATTAAAGGTATTTCGTGTCTTTAAAATTATTTCTAATACATGTACCTATAGATAGTTTGATATTGAAGTACTATAAAGTACGTGAATTATTGTAGTAAGGTAGGAGGAATAAGGAGATATTGTTAGAAGTAAGTTTTTGTATACATAAATTTTGTGGTAAGTCCAACCTTTGGAAGGATGTTGCCGGATTTTCCATTGAAGGGTCTGATAGGGTTTCTCTGGGATCAGGACTTGTCTAAGATTCCAGTGGGGAATTTTAGACGGGTCCTGACAGCCATGGCAGGAACTTCATCTTCTCCGGCAACAACCTTAGAAACTAGTATTCCCCAGCAACAAGAACAAGATAACTCCGCTTCCTAATCCAATCAAAACAATCCTCTTCCCGCTTCCACACAAACACCAGCACTACCACAATTTCAGATGTCCACTGAAAGAGATGAGAAAGACATACAGTCGAGATTCCATCAGATTTTCACTGACAACTGACATTTCCATTGGATTTCCACAATTATCCATTGAAAATTCGAGATTTTCATCAATTTCAGACAATATCAATGATATTTCACGGCAACGATGAGATTTCTTCGACATCACGGACAAATATTTCTTCTCTCCCCTATCGGTATCACCGTTCGCCAAAACCCAATATTATCGCTGAAATATCGATGTTCTCGATGACTTTTTCTTCCCTGTATTTAGTGATGCTTTTTTCTTAGAAAAGTATCCTCCGTTGTTTAAAAAATAATCTCTTTTCCGTTTAATTATAAGCTGTCTATATATATAGAGATATATATGTAAAAATATAATATTAGTAATTATAAAGTTTTGCATATGCTTGAGTACACAATAACCATGCCATCATGAACCTTGCATGTCATGTTGCTCAAAATCTTATCAAAAAGGCAATGCATAATTAAAAATAATTTAAGATCATTTTAGTATACGAACTGTTTTTCCAAAAGGAAAAACACTTTTTTTCAATTTTTATTTTTATTTTTATTCCATGCCATTATGATAATGCTGCAATAATGTGATTATTATTTTAGCAAGTTTGAAATATAGTGGTAATTTTTCTTTTTGTCATAAATACCATTCAAACCAAAAAAAATAAAAAAAGAAGAAAAGAAGAAAAGCCAATGCTTTTAAACAAAAGTGTCGGCAAAAGTGATAATAGCCTATGTT
Organism: Ziziphus jujuba; assembly: GCF_031755915.1. Lineage (NCBI taxonomy): Eukaryota > Viridiplantae > Streptophyta > Magnoliopsida > Rosales > Rhamnaceae > Ziziphus > Ziziphus jujuba. The sequence goes on along the minus strand of NC_083381.1, from coordinate 3,105,761 downwards.
TTTAGTTAGAAGTGCCAGCTTTTCTTCCACTATATACATATATATTTTTTAAGTTTTTCTTTTATTTTTTATTTTTAATTCGGAGCTATCTATTAAACAATCCAAATTTGAGGAAAATAAAAGCAAAATTTAAAAAATAGTTGATCAAATGGCAAAAATATTACATGAGTTAATATTTAATTTATTTGAAATATTATTTTGTTATGCAAATATTTATCTTAATTTTGTTGTCTTTTAATTATTTTGCATGAAGAAATCTTTTCAACAATCCAATTTTGACAAAATTTAAACACTATTCAAACAAAAAAAATAAAAAAAAGAAGCAAAGCCAACGCTTTTAGCTAAAAGCATCAGCCAAAGTGATAATAGCCAATGCTTTTAGTTAAAAGCATTGGCTTTGATTCATCTTTCTTTTTTTTTTTAAAGTTTTACTTTTATATTTTTTTCAAATTCAAAGCTACCAATTAAAACAATCCCAATTTCAGAAAAATAAAAGCAAAACTTAAAAAATAATTAACCAAATTGTAAACCTATTACATGATACCCAAAAAAAAAAAAAAAGCCAATGCTTTTAAGAAAAATGGTTGGCAAAAGTGGTAATAGCCAATGCTTTTTGATAAAAATGTCAGCTTTGCATCCTTTTTTTTTTTTAAAGTTTTATTTTTTTTCAAATTCGGAGCTATCTATTAAACAATCCAAATTTTAAAAAAATAAAAGCAAAACTTTAAAAATAGTGACAAGTTGTAAAAATATTATATGAGTTGATATTTAACTTATTTGAAATATTATTTTATTTCAAATAAAATAAAAAATATTATATGCTTCTTTAACATAATTATTCTCCTTCACACTTTTAAAATTAAATAAAATAAGTATAAATTATGAAATGAAATTATAATAACCGACATTTTCATTACAAAAATGTCGTCAAATATTAACCATTTTTACCTATGCCTTGTTTGTAAAAGTGTCGGCTAATGTTTTCAATCATCTATCCAGCGATGTCGAAGAAAAGAGTTGCTTATTTTTGTCATTAAGCAACGCTTTATCTTCAGCTTTTTTTGAAAGTGTCGTATATTTTTAGCATTTTAGCCGACGCTTTATCTTTAGCATTGCAGCTTTCTTTCGCAGATGCTTTTTTTTTTTTTTTTTTGTAGCATCTCATAATTGGTATGGCTAAATCACTATTTCGCATAGTGTTTGCATGGTACACATTGTTTTCAAAGGTGTATGTACTCTCAACCTGTCATTCTTAATCATCCCCAGCTCTTTTGCGCTTATTAAGCTTGCTAGAACTTTCCATGGGTTTCCCTAGATTTTCTTCTTATCTTTATTCATGTGATAGTCCACTTTGCTTTCTTGACGAGCCATCATAGCCTCTAGTTTCCTTAAAAGTTGGTTAAACTCATATTGAGGAGCGTTTGGTCTAGCAACTTCCAGCTTAACTTCATTTTGTTCCTGCCATTGGAATTCTTCCCCTATTCTTGGCTTTGATTCAAGGCTTGAGAACTACTTTCATCTTCATCCTCCGTAGTGGGATGCCAAGCAACCCTTTGAGAAGTGTTTCTTATGTTCGGCATGCATTTTTCAACAAAAGAAATAAAAGAATCCAAAGAGGTGTATAGCTTTTCTATTTGGAATGGATGGAGTTCAAGGTGACAATATTTATAACGCTGAATATATTTATATATATATATATATCCACAGAAAAATTATACAATGTGGACGGTCCGCATGTGCAGTATTGATAACGGTTTTTGAAGAAACCATCGTCAATATTGTCTATGTGTGATGATATTGATGATGATTTCTTCAAAAATAGTCTATGTGAGAGTATTGACTACTGTTTCTTCAAAAACCGTCTTCAATACTGCAGGTCCGCGTGCGGATAGTCCGCACCATAGACGGACTCTATATCTACATATATATATTGATAAGGATCTCTACTCTTGGCCCCTTATATGGCGTGCCACATTTTTCTAGTATAAACGATCTAAACAAAATTTTTGACCTTCCAATGAACTTTCCAGTGGGTTTCACCTAAAAACAAGAAAAGTAAAAGAGCTAGGAATCAATGGACAGGAATAAGAAGTTCATAGGTTCAACCCTTATATGGCATGCCTAATTGTTTTGGTACAAACAATTATCAAAATGAAATTAAATTTCATCCTTCCAACAAATTTTTTGATGGGTTTTACCCAAAAACAAGAAAAGAAAGAGTTGGGAGTATATGGGCACCAAACCAACCTACTGCTCCTTGACACTCAAGTGAGTAGAGTCATTCAATGGATATGTGGAGAAAAAAAAAAAAAAAGGATTTTAGGACATACATTGCCATGAAATCATCGCATTCTGTTTATATTCTTTCCTACTTGGATAATTTATAATGGTGTCACATGTTGAGGTTTTATAAAACCTTAGCTTATCAGTCTTTTTCTTCATCTAATTTAGATGGAAGTTGTAACCAAGTGATGAAATGTTCGATTAGAATATACTATACGTGTACATCTGATGGGACTATATTATAAGTGTATATTCGATTAGGCTATACTATAGGTGCAAATATCTAATCGAATTTCATCATTTTTGCATGATATAAAAACTAATGAGTTAACACTTCAATTAAACTACACTAACGCATATGTTTGGTTGGAACATATTATGCACATCCTAACTTATTAGAATGGGATGAATAGCTTAGTGGGAAAATATCCAATCGGACTTCGTTGTGTATGAAAGGTGTACAATCAGAGTTCACTCAAACTATCAAGTTTTGATGAGTTTAATTTGTACTTCAATATTCATCATGACCTTCCTTTTTTGACCTTACCATGAAAGTTTTGGTCTTGAATTTAAACTACTCAAATCTTTCCCTTGGACTATTTTATATAGGCTTAATAACATTGGTTTGTCTAGTCAGCTTTTAGGCTTCATGACCAACATTTTTGAGCTCATTCATCATGAACTCAATTTAACTAGAACTTAATGGTTTGGTCGAAAGGTTATTTCTTCAAAATGGATGACCAGATGTTTTCACTCTTCCATTATTTTCCACATTTCAAATAGAGTTCTCATGTAGTAAAAATATACCCATCCATTATCCAACCTTTATCATTTGAAAAAATCCAACTTTTGAGCTACTATTGCAATTTGCTTTTTCTTGGCATTTTATTAATATTTGGGGAAAATATTTAATTTTAAGATGGGTTATTCGGTTTCAGATTTTTGAGATCCATGCTAGTTCGACACCAATATGAAAATAACTAGTGGGATCCATAAATATAAATCTAATTTAAGCTATCACTTATTAAAATTGTGAACATAATAAACTTTAATATTATCAAATAATCCCATCCCGAATCACCAGAAATTTTCATATTGACTGAGGTTGATCGGGTTGACCGTTGACCGAATGGGTCAAAATGTTGACTTTTTGCTCTAGATGGAACTTTTCATTGACAAAGACACCATTGCGAAGTACATATTGATCCGAGTTCATATACTAGTAGCATATCGAAAACAGAGCTACGGTTTAAAACCTATAAGCAAAACAATATACGACCCAGATTGGTCAACGAGCCCCAATTGACTTTTTAATTACGTAGATTCTAGTGTTGACCCATTTGTTATATGAAAGTTCTTGTAGATCCGTAGATTGGCGGCACGCCTAATTTGGATCTACGGTTAAAAGGTTATGGCTCTGTAAAATCGTATATATATTTTCTAAGGTTGATTGTTACTGGTTAGTAAAATACTTGAGAGACTTTTTAAAGTTGCACCATGTGTCACTACTTGAAAGTTGCCATGTATCATGGTTAAAGAGAACCACGTGTCAGAAAACTGCCACGTGTCATATTAATTAAATATTATATTATTATTTGATTATTTTAATATTATTTTATTTTATTTATTTATTTATTTTTCCTTTTCTTTTTCTTTTCTTTGGTTTTTTTCTTCTCCCCATGTGGGGAAATACCCCCCACCCCGATCCTTTCTTTTTTCCTTTCTTCTTCTTCTTCTTTTCTCCTTCTTTCTCTCTCTCCCTTTTGATTCCACCAGAATTGAAGTTTTTTCAGTCACCAATGTGTGATATGCACCATATGAGTGAAGAGAGGATAGAAATTCCGGCCGACACCCTGAAGGACACGGCCAGTAGTCATCGAACGTGCCCAGATCGGGCTCCCAGCATCGGTGATGGCAAGGCTTGTTTCCCGGCAATCCGACCACCACCCGGTCAAATTGATATGCCTCTCCACCATTTTTGGATCTCTTGAACCCGATTTTGAGATCCATTCAGCTCAATTCCTTATGATTTGGGAGATATGACGAGTTAAACTTTGGCCGAAACTTTCCATCCATTTTCTAGCCATCACCGATCGAATTGAGCCCAACGGATGTTGGTAACGCATTCCTCATCTCTTTCGCTTCTATTGGTATATCATTTGTAAATTATAGTGGAATATTTTGAAAGATGCCATTTTTGAATAAAATATTATTATTTTAATGTTCTACAAAATGTATTTGTTTAATATTTAAATAATTATTATTTATATTGAAGATGCCAAATTGTGTTGAATTGAATAAATGTGATCTTGAATTAATGTTTTTAAAAGGTTGGGAAGCTGTGAATTTTAAACTGTTGTTAAATTATTGTTAATTTTAGATGACATCTAATAGAATGTATCTTTATATACTTAATTATATGTGAAAATTGTATGTGATTCTAATGATATTTTATATGAATTGATTTGAAGGTTTGAGGAATTAATCATATTAAATTACTGTAATAAAAAAATATATATATGTTCATGTGTTTTATTATTTATTTATGAAATGATGGTTTAATTTTTATTAAATTTATTGTTGATTTAAATGTTGATGTTTTGATGCATAAATAATGCATTTATGTGATTTCAATTATGTATGAATTTTTATATATTTTTTCTTTATGTTGTTTTGGTGTAAATCGATTTTATGGATTTGAAGAAAAATATTTATTTAAATTTTAGTATTTTCAAAAAAAAAATATTTATGCATTAATTAATAAATAAATAAATTTATTTATTTATTCATAAACTTGATTTTATCTTATTTTATCAAAACTCATTATTTTATAATAATATAAAAATTTATAATTTTTAGATGCACTATACACATACCATTGTTCTGTAGTTGATGGTGTGATTAGTGTGCAGGCCAATGTGATGAGTGTGCAGGTTGTATACTCTCGCGTGGTGGCCACCGGACTAAGAGCAGGCAAGTTTGATATTGGCCATAACCGCCCCCTCCATGGTCGGGATTGAGGTTTATAGCATTGGTGATGCTAGGACGCCAAGACGGCCTGGATGCAGGGTTTTCTCTTTAACCTCCACGCCAAACGGTGCTTTGGGACACTGAGTACCATCGGACATCACTGATATAAAGAATGTGCATCAAATATCTTTTTATATGTACACATACATGTTTGTAAATATATATATATATATAAATATGTTATATTATATTATGTTTGTCTGTACCACACCGTATGGGGACGACAATCCGACGTGGTCCATGAAGAGCTAGCTTCATGACTATGTTGCTTATGGATCCACAGGATTGGACAGCCAATATAGGCAACCATCCCCAGCCTGTACTTGTAGCAGAATATCGGTGACAGCTAGAGCCATGGATTGCGTAGCATATTAAATGATATCGTATACGCTTCCATTACGAGTGTGCACATTTCATTATATGTTATGGATTTTAAAATATTATTTTAACATAAAACTTTATCTATTCATGATTTGATTTCTTAATAGTATTCTTAAATGATTTTATTAACATTATTATTATTAATATTATTTTTGTTGTTAATAATATTGATATTATTATTATTGTTACTGTAATTGCTATTATTATTTATTATGATTATTTTTATTATTATTTCTATTATCTATTATTATTATTTTTTATTATCATTATTATAATTATTGTTGTTATTATTTTTACTATCAATAGTATTTACCACTAAAATTGTTATCAATTATCATGGTAGTTATTATTATTAATTATTAAGACTATTATAATTATCATTACTATTGTTATTATTATTATTATTTTATCATTTTTATTATTATTATTACTATTATTTTTATCGTCACTATCTTTATTATTATTATTATTTACTATCATCATGATTATATCTTTGGACAAGTATCATAGCCTACGAGCAAGAAATATGACCATCAAGTAAGTATAATAGTCTTGGTAAATGATAGCCTTTGGATAGGTGAGATAGCCCTCAGGCAAGTTATATTAATAATATTATCATTAAAATGATTACTAATATTATTGTGAATATAGTGGTTATTTTGTTACCTCTCTATCTATATTACACATTGGTATATTGTAAACTGATATTTAAAACGATATTTGATATGTGTGGCACTAAGTGGATGGTGTGGATGGACGTAAATGTTTAACGGTATATTTTGGTTGTTTATTTAGTAAATTATTCCTATTGCATATATATATATATATATATATGTGTGTGTTTTATATGAATTGTTATCGAAGTGCTGTTATTTATGGAGTTTATTTGTAATAAGGTGCGAGGGATAAGATGATACTATATAAGAGTGCATTTTCGCACAGGTAAATTTCGGGACATGTTCTACCCTTTACAAAAGATGCTACCGGATTTTTCATATGATAGTCTGATAGGGTTTTCTTGGGATTAGGATTTATCTAAGAGTTTCGGAAAGGGATTTTAAATTGCTCTTGACAATCCAACCTTTATCATTTGAAAAAATCCAACTTTTGAGCTACTATTGCAATTTGCTTTTTCTTGGTATTTTATTAATATTTGGGGAAAATATTTAATTTTAAGATGGGTTACTGGGCTTCAGATTTTTTAGATCCATGCTAGTTCGGCACCACTATGAAATTAACTAGTGGAATTCATAAATATAAATCTAATTTAAGCTATCATTTATTAAAATTGTAACATAGTAGACTTTAATATTATTAAACAAAGCTCAAAAAATGCAGTGTAAGTCTTTTGACGTTCATTTAAATATTCATAACGAACCATATAATTCATGAACCTAATTCATGAATATAAACTTAATTCAAGCTACCATTAATTAATTTCATGTATAAACATATCCCTCACACCCATATGATGAGATTATGATTTTGAGATATGCTCGCCTTCGCTTTACAATAGAGATGATTGTAGCCTGATATGTTTTTCTTTATATCATACTATATAGTATTGTCATTGTATTGTGGGATAAGGATCTTCTCCTGGTTTAAACTTCACCTAGGCTTTTAAGGATATAAGAACAAGTGGCAATTACCCCATTGGAATGTTAAGATTTTATTTCTCTCTTTTTTTAATTTCAAAAACTTCCGAATATAGTTAGTTATTTAATAAACATCTGTTAAATACATACGCAAATAATGGTCAACTACATATTAATTACAAAAAATAAAAATAAAAATAAAATTAAAAACAAAACTATGGAAATGGAAATCTTGAAAAATAATAAAAAAGTGCTCATAAAATCTGTACACATAAGAATTTAGATGAAATATTTTCTCAAACTCCTTTTTAAGTATAGATGGCCGCTTATACGTAGAGGTTCAAAAAAACTCAAAAAAAAAATTCAAAATGAAAGAAAAAAAAGGTTCTAAAATCTACCTAAGTATTAAAAAAATGAAAAAAAAAGTATAAATTATTTCAAAAAGAAAATTAAAAATTAAAAATTTGTACAATCACTGAAGTAATATTTTCTAAAACATAAATTAAAAATGATTAATTGTAACTATGTTATTGATTTTCTTTTATACTTAAATCCGTATAACTTTTGTCTCAAAATGCTCTAAGTTAAAGTGCACCTTTATTATCAAACATTTATACATATACTTGTCTAAGTATAAAATGTGAAGTATTCAAAGTTTTTTTATTTTTTAAAAATGTTTATTAGATAATATATTCATGAATATTATTATTATATTTTTTGAAAGGAGATTCATGATTTTTTTTTTTTTTATGCATGAATATCTGAAAGAAGTTAAAAAAAAAAATTGCTTTTTATTTTATGCATGAATATCTGAAAGAAGTTTTAAAAAAAAATATAAATATATATATATATATATATTGCATTAAAGAGTGACTTCATGCATTTATTATAAAATGTCCTTATTTGGAAGTTTTAGAAACTAAAATGAAAGGGAAATATTCTTGACCATACAAACTTAATGGAACACTTGATGATAATCTTAGAGATTTTGGATTTAAGTCGTAACCAACTAGGAGGGTCATTTCCTGACATAGAAACATCGTAACCAACGAGGAGGGTCATTTCCTGATATAGAAACATTCTCATCTCTGTGGAAATTGTATTTGGCTGATAATAAATTGGAGGGTCCTTTCCCATTTAGCCTAAGCCAAATTCACAAGCTTGTTGTCCTGCATTTATACCAGAACTCACTCAATGGGTCATTGCCTGATCTTTCAAAACTTTCCTTTTTGAGAGAGTTGAGGATAGATCACAATAAGTTAAACGGTACCTTAACAGAAAGTATTGGTCAGCTCTCTAATTTGTTGATCTTGGTTGTTTCTTTAAATTTTTTTACCGGGATAAATCTCACCCGCAAAAGCTTTTCAAACTGCAAGTATTGGACTTATCCTTCAACTCTTTAACATTCAAGTCCAATATGATTCTGCCTAGACTATTAACAATTACAAAATTCAATTCGTGCAAGGTGGGTCCTCAGTTCCCTTGCTGGCTTCAAACACAATTGATATCTTTGATGCCGGTGTTTATGATGCAATCCCAGAATGGTCTTATCATATGACTTCTAAATTATTCTACTTAAATTCATCTTTAAACCGTATCAGTGGCACCCTGCAAAATTTCCAAGGGGATTTGGTCCATTCCCTACAATCAATTTGAGTTCCAACCTATTTCAGTCATTCTAAATTTGGAAAGCAATAATCTATCGGGAACAGTGTAGCTCGTTGCCTTCATTTTATATTCCAACATTGCGTTTGAGGAACAATAACTTTTCTGGCATGATTTCAATATTGCAGAATTGTGCTTATTTGCATTTTTAGATCTTGGCAACAAGAAGTTGAGTGGAAACATACCCACATGGATTTGGTCAAAGACTCGAATACCTGTTGGTTCTTCGTCTAAAATCAAACAAACTCAATGGGAGCATGCCTCTGGAACTATGTATTGTTTCTTATCTTGAGATATTGGATCTCTCTCTAAATAATATATCAGGAAAAATTCCATCATTAAGTCGCAATCTGACCTCTATGGCTTACAATGGAGGACTATATCCAATATCCAAAAGTTAATGGATATTCTGGAATTCCTTTTAGTTTTGGATATATGAGCTCTTTTGAAATAAGGTCTGCAGACAATGCACTGTTAGTGTGGAAGGGAATAGAGTATCAATATGTAAAAATTCCTGAAAAGCTAAGAATAATATTATTGATCTGTCATGTAATACATTGGTTGGACATAACCCTTAAGAATTGACAAATCTTGTAGAGTTGGTTCAACTATACTTATCAAGGAATTGTTTGAATGAACTATCCCTGAGAAGATTGGACAACTGAAGTGGCTCGAATCCATGGACTTCCCACAACCAGCTTTCTGAAGAAATTCCTTCAAGCTTGGAAAACATATCTATTCTTGCCTTTTGGACTTGTCAAATAATAAGTTATCAGGAGAATACGTACAGACACTCACCTGCAAACCTTTAATACTTCTACATATTAAGGGAAATCTAGGACTGTGTGGGCCTCCCTTGACAAGTATGTGCCCTGGATATGAAACTTCACAACCTCCTTCACATTCAACTGAAGTTGGAGATTTCGAAGATGGTGGATTATGGTTTGACATGTTGTGGTTCTATATAGGAATTGGGATTGAGCACTTTCTGGAGAAGGGCCTATTTTGGGTTCTTGAGCAACTTGGGGAGAGAGAAGGGCCCATTTTGGGTTCTTGAGTAACTTGGGAGAGTGGCTCTATAAGACAGCATTAAGCGGAATAAAGTACCAAAGAAAACCCTTCAAAACTAGCAGGTTCGAATACCATTCGTTTCTTTATTTTTTTATTTTATTTTATTATATATATATATATATATATTGGGTAGATGATTCCTATTCTTTTCTATAATTAAAACATATCATGAAATCAGCCTTAATTACAATGTCAGCGAAATACCAATACCAATTTGTATCATATGTTGCATGTAAATTAATCACCATCTTAAAATCATATTTTGTTGCGTCATATTCAAAAATGATGCTTTAATTTGAAGTTTGCTCTTCAGAGTACATATGTATAGTAAGTGAAACACCCTTTTAGCTAATTGCTGAATTCTGTTAATGTCGCTTCTCTATTTACAGACTGAGCATCTGTTGCAAGTTATTTGGGATTTAACTGTACCAGAAGTTGAAACTAATAAATGCAAGACCTGTTTTCTCTATTATAATTCTTTAAACTAATTTGAGCATAAAGGACACTATTATAAAATTATATGGGATTTGAGTTGGACATCTTGATGAGTATGGATTTAATCTTGTGTTTGATCTGTAATATTATTTGTACAATTATTATGCATTTCATGCTGCATTCTTTCATAATGATAATGATGCCTGGTTTTCAACTTAAAATCACAGCTCAGGTCATATTTCTGTGGAGAAGAGATGATAAAGGTGGCAATGGTGCACAACTCCTGGAGAAGGGATCTAAAATCTAAGTGACTGAAACACTTGAAGACCACAAATTTACTTTCTAAAGCTTTGGTTGTAATTGTTCCCTCTTTTTTTTTTTTTTTTTTTTTTTTTACCTTTAATTTTGCTCCGTGAGCATTGTAAGGCAATTTCATGTCAGTCCCCTGAACTCTACTTGTTTTGGCAGTTCAATATTTGAAGTGACAACATTGATATTCTAATTATTCGACTCATTTGTCGCAAAATAACGACATAGAGTGACAATTTGTATATAGCAGATGAGAAACTGTGGCTAAATTACAGATGTTTTGGTAGTTTAGGTTGGACAAGGTTGATATCTCCAGTCCACTCTGTTCTGTTTCAGCCGATTACATATTTCCAACTTTCCATAAGACAATTAAATGCATATTTGTTCTAGGAAGCAAGCCTTCTTCCTAATGTGTTGATAATGCATGAAAAAGTTAAAAGATCAATAACTCAAAATTTTAATAAAAATATAGTTTACTAAATAAATAATAGCATGTAATTGTGTTACAAGGTTAAATGGAGTGCTCTGCTCAACAATTTAGTTAGAAAGGCATTCTACTCTAGAATTTTCCATCACAATGAACAATGAACAGAATTAAAACAGTTACACGAGTCAATGACTCACTTTGCGTATCTTACAAATATTTGAAGGCATATACTAAAATCCGCATTTTTTAAGACATAAATGTCAAAAATTTCCTAAATCAGTTCACCTATATCTCAATTTAAAAATATTTTCATCTACACGAGGCTTGTAAGGTAAAATTAGTGAAACTCACAAGTTTGCAATGTTCGAGAAAGTCTTTGTAATAAGCAACGTCAATCAAATGCAATGGGGAGCAAAAGAGCCATAGTTTGAACAACAATACGAGATACAGTCATACAGACGCTTTCCATTGAATCAAATCATCGCATTACTGATTCTTTTACAAAGGAACGGCCCCCAGAACTGCAAGGAAAAAAGATTAGTTTGTGAAAAATGTAAGCTAATTCTGATTTGACAATATACAAAGTACTACTAGGCCTATAACCAGTGATGACTCACGAGTATTCAAGGTGAATGTTCATGAACCGTGCGTTTTCTTTGCTTTGCGATAGTGTTATGGAACCTTCAATGAGCTGATCTTGCTCCACTTCTATTGGGTCATAAAAGTAAATCAATGTCTGCAAATTTTATTTGTCAGACACATTGACCATGAAAAAGTCCTCAGCATATATGATATAACCAATAAAAAATAACAAGCACTGATTAGTTTGTTTTTTGCCGGGGGCCTTAGCTCCCCCGTTTCACCACAGTACAAACTAAATAATATGCAACTAAATATCAATATCATTTGTTCATCTAAGTCTTCTGCAGCATCTAAACCTCCTTTGTATAACAACTGATCTCTGAGGGTATGTGGAAGTGAACTTAAAGATGACATTATTTAAGTCCATGCAAATGGTCAAATTTGTTCTAATTTCCAAACTAACATCTAAGCAAATAAGCCGATCAACTTACATTTACATGCATATAATTATACATGCATAAAATGTCCAATCAGCCAAAAGCAGACGGCGTATCATTCAACCAAAAGCTATGGCTGCCAGTAGAGGTTCAATTTTAATCTCTTAAGCTGGCATTTCTGACGGGACCACTTTTACCGTGCAACATCTTTAAGGGCTTCCACCAGGAGTCACATTGGACAACCCTGAGCCACCAATATATACGAAGAAGAAAAGACATCACAAGCTCATGGTTGTGATTTAATTTTATTTTGTATTTATACACATTAAGCGGTGTAACCTAGAATCTGGAAATGTGTCTAAATGTAATTCAGCCAGTCAAAAGAAAAAACTAAAATTAAATGTTTATATACATTACCTGTTGCCAATGTGTTGGAGGATCCTCAGGTGCAGTAGAAAGCACCAATGCCTCGTTTGGATTTGAACGTTTCTTCCTCTGATTACCATCCATTATATTGTTGTCAACAAGCAAGGATGGTTCATGATTATTGGTAGGAGATTCAGCAGCTCCACTGAATTCAACATCAAACCAAAATGCAAACCCATGTAGCGGAGCTGATATGAAAGAACAGTTAGATCTCCACTCTCCTAAGAAGATGGCTAGTAAAAATTTTCCCACCAGAATAACCAATTTTTACGTTGCTCATAAATACTTCATTAGAAAGTAAAAATTGTAACACAAAGGAAATAACATATTGTATTAGGTTATGGATGGTGAAAACAATAATTAATCCCCTATATATTTGTTAACATCATGAACTGGATCTTTGAATAAGAACAGTATTAGAGCATGTCTGGTTGTAAAACCTAGAATTTTAAAAGTGAATTACAAATTAACTTATTCTGCTACATCAAAATGAGCAACGTTGTTCTACATATTTGAATTATTATACTTTTAGCATAAATGAAGTCAGGCTCCCTATCAATCAAGGCAGATTACCAAACTTTAGCTTTTGTCTTCATAAAAGCTTTTCAAAAGAATCTAATCATTTCTTAATCATTAATTTTCATTTCAAGTGATAGAAAATTTTGAAATATTTTAGTCAATTACTCCCGACTAACTAAGAAGTAAAACATCTGTTAACAATAGCATAAACAATATACTTCAGAGGTGAAATGGACAAGAAAAGAAAAATGAACCATGTTTTCCTTTGCAGTAATACAAAACAAAAAGGATTTTCCAAATCTATAGGAAAGAGATGATGAAACTGATGATATGGAAACATAAATCAATCCTAATAGAGATAATATATATATATATACACATATGATGAAAATCTGATGATATGGAAACATAAATCCATCTTAACGGAGATAAAATAAAAAATAAAAATAAAAAAAAAAGAAAGGAAATATATATAGATATATATATATATATATATGATGGAAACAAATAGTGGGGGTAAAGAATTTAAATACCCAAAAACACATATAAGAGATAGAGAGAGAGTACCTCGCATCATTGATTTGAATTTATATCTTGTAGTAACAGATTCTAGTTCATGAATTGATATTGAATAGCAGTCCACGTGTTTTACCTACAATCAGTTAATAATCAATTACAATGGTTAATTTCATAGTCCCTATAAAGACATAAATGGACAATTGACGTGCTAAACCCAAGACCTCAAGCTCCTGTTCCAGGATTCCAACCACTCACAAATAAACATCAATGACCAAAAATTAATCTTCTAGGAAAAATAGAAATAAAATAAAAAAGACCATACATTTTGTATCATAAAATTCAAAATCTTCATCTAAATTACTTAAAAGGGAGAGGGAAAAATAAAAAATAAAAAATAAAAAAATAAGAAAAGGGTACCTATGATGAAAGGGACTCAATTTCAGACTCAAAACTTCTTGCAGAAAAGTATTGAAATTGTGATATCATATTATTGGCAGGAACTTATGTGATTACAAATTTTTGGAGAAAAGTCAAACACAAGAAAATAGAGAAGAAAGTTGGGAGATGAATTACAAATATTTTTTTCCCCCTGAAAAATATCCATTACTTAAATGAAAACTGAGATGATATAAATTCCATCATTGAACTAAAGTGATAATACTTACCACATGTGGCCATGTCAAAACATTCTCACCCGTTATTGTCTCCACACTTGGCTCTTCAAATGCGCATTGTTTTGCCAATGGTAACATCGCAGACACTGGATCAATTACAAAACTTGAATCACAATGCTAGCACTAGCAACGAATAGCAAAGCATAAATTCTCCAGGACTTAAGCCTCAGTATAAATATATATTATCATCTTCATATATCGAGAAACATATCATAAGCAGCTAAATAGTAGTACAAGTCAATATCATGAAAATTTCATAGTAAATGCATCCACAGAAGATCAAAGAATGTTTTGTTAGTTAATATACTGTGCACTTACTATCAATTCCATAGACATTGCGCCAGAAATCAATGCTTTCACTGTATCTGTCAGTGTGTGTGACAGGTGCCATGTATAACTGCAGCTCATTCAAATGAACATGAGCATCAGAGACAAATCCATTTCATTAAACAGCTAAAAACACATATATAAACAAAGATGCATCCCAAAAGTCAAGGCTTCTTAACAAATAGATTAACTTATTACAAATTCAGATTCGTAAAAATTTCAAACAAATTGGAAGCAGCAATTGAAAAACCGAAAAATAGAAATAAAAAAATTGAGGTAGCATCAATGGAAGAAATATCCTAAATATTGTTGTGGAAGTCATAATAAATAAATAAAAAGAAAAGTACCGTTGCATTTGAAGGAAGTATAAGACCTCCAGGTTTGAGCCATCTATCTCTGGCAGTAATGACACTTCCCAGCATGCTCTACAAAATAAAGCAAACAGATCCTTAAAGCAGCAGATCATGAAAAAATGGATATATTATATAATCTATTCAAACTAAAAATTATGTTAATGAGTTAAAGAGTATTTTCAACTGCAATTCTTCGATAAAAGCTCATGCACTGAAAACCCATCATGATCACCTCATACAAAAGCATGTAGCCCATCCACTCGGAAATTATAACATCAACCTCCTCATCAATTTCAACATCCTGCATAAATCATAATCTAAATCATAATCTAAGTGACATTTTATAAAGCTGATGCATGGGAAAAGAACACTTTTCAGTTATAATACTAGAGTATAATGTATAAATGAGACCACAGTAAAGTTACTTCCATACTATTCATATACATTTCAGTTCAATGAGCTGTCCCTCCCACATGCCTCCACTCAACTCGAACAAGCCCTTATGCCAAAAAAATTGCTCAGAAATTTGCGTTACTCCCAGTAAAAGGTAATTTGGTACTTTTAGTGATCTCCTTAATCAATTCACTTTTATTAGTTATCTGATTGAACGTTAAGGTCCCCAACCAACAAAATAGCAATTTACATTGCATGCCAATCTATATAAATGCAATTGCGAGTAACTTGACCAGAAGGTCGTGCACCCTATCTCCCACCTTCCTTCCAAACAGCATGGCTCACATAGAACAGCTCTTATGCATGCATTAAATGGACAACTGCTCTTTTACAATAACAAAGCTCCCAAGCAATAATCAAGTAGGGAAAATGCATAGCATATCAAATAAAACAGCAAAGTCTATGTAGGTATAAATCTTATCATCATGAACAAAATCTAATATCACTTTCAGTAATGGCTCATCGGTCCTATTTGCCTTTACCTATTGCAAGCATACAGAAGTTACATAACTCATCATAAAAATCAATGACATTACGCTACCACCAGAATGCAAATTCACATCGTTACTTTTCTTGAAATGGTGTCAACAATGATAAAAATGAAGTAACAAGGCTAGAATGCAAATTCCCATGGTTACTTTTCTTGAAATGGTGTCAACAATGACAAAAATGAAGCAACAAGGCTACTATGCTCTCAAGCACATTTAACTCCACTTTATAAACATTCAATGGAAAAAGTCTATTGCTTTCCTCTTCTGTAATATGATACACATGGATCCCAATTGTATTTAATCAAATAGATGCAAATAGGTGATACAATCAGCAAATCTTAAAACTAAAACTAAGTTGAAAAGCTTTTTATTAGCTTCATTAAGGAAGCCTACCTCAACTCGCCCATGAAGTACAATGACCGTATCAGATAAGTTATTTGCTTTAACAACTTCATTTGCCTGCTTACAAAAAGAACAAGATCAATCCATGCAGAATCCTTAACACAAACTTTAGAGACAATAACATTTCTAAAAATAAAACATAGCAAGTTTTGGAAAATGCAGTACCTGCACTGCAATATCACTTGCATCAACTGCATACACCTGGTAAGTGGTAAGAAATAACCATTCATAAAGCATGTTAAATTCCCGAATGACAGAACTTGAAGCCAGCTAAACTTACATCATACAAATTAAGAGTGTGTATGTAAGGAAAAGGCAGTACCTAAGTTCCTTATCCAAAATAATGGCCAAGGCCAAGACTGAAAATTATTATTTCAACAAAATTTAAACTTTTGAACATACCATGAAGTAGGAAACTACAATTCAATAAACAAGAAAAAGAATGAACAAAGAAAAGAAAACCAATATCAAAGTTTGTTGTACAAATGATAGTCAATAAATATATTCTTTAACAAAATTTGTTATTTTTAGGCTATGTTTGGTACTTGACAACTATTGAAGAAAGCAAATAAAAATAAAAGAAAGAGACAATTTAGTTTATAATATTTGGTTATGAAAAATCATAAAGAAAAAAATGTTTTAACTTTTGGAAACATTATATTCCATTAAAAAAAATAAAAATAAAGGAGAAACTCTTTTTCTCTTTCTTTTTTTCTTTCACAGTAGAATACAAATTTCAAACAGAGTATTAGAAAATACCATAACATAACTTTGTACATGATACATCAAACTATACTACTGGTTCAAAATTTTGACAACAGAAATAAAATTGAACCACATTCAAAGAAAATAAAAAGCATGTTCTTTTATTTTTATTTTTTTTCTTTTATTTTATTTTATTTTATTTTTTTTTATTTTATTTTTTTTTCGTGTTTGACAAAAAAGTTCCCTGATACCAAATTAATTTGCAGTGCAACCTAACACATCAAATAGCTTATTAGCTTACTCGTTTAGCGCCAGCCTGAGCACAAAATATGGAAAGAATGCCTGTGCCGCATCCAACATCCACTACAACCTGCAAACATTTTTATGTTGTAGAAGAAATGAGGAAGTGAAACACATAAACAACATTTTTTTTGCTCTAAATTTTACTATAGACCAGCATAGATAGTCTTAAGATAAATACATTATCATTTCATAAGTATTACTTTGCCTGCTATGGAATTTTGGTGCTGCATGATTGCTGCCCTATAAGTATCAGTACGTACACGATCCTGCATAAGAAAATTTTACCATCTGTCAATAATTTATGACAATAACCAAATAACAGCTCTAGCATGTTTTGGACCCACTAAGATTGAATGTAACTTTTTGCTTTTAACAAACATTCTAAAATAAACAAGTGTTTATTTATAAAACACATATTACTTTTTTTAACAAACATTCTTAAATAGGCCAAGTGTTTATTTATAAAACAAATGTACTATAGCAAGACTGTTCCATCACAGTATCAATAGAAAAAAGTCATACCCAATTAAAGGAAACATAATCAGGTCAATATAGTTCTAAGATTTTTTCAAGTGGACTTTCATTCACAAATCTATTAGTTGACCCATGCTTTGCTCAAACTAAGTTAGACCATCATGCTAGCACAGGCAAAAATAATCAATTTTAGTACAGTGGCATGCATATATAAATATATATATATATATATAATCAGATTCTCATTCAAAATAAGCACATGGAATTAACAGTTCTTTGAAACAAAGCAGTGCAACACTAATTTCTTCAGAAAACATGAAAAGTGGACAAACCTAAGCAGCACATATAAGCTTTGTCTGTACTCTAAAATGTAAGGGTACTTCAAGCACAACTCTCCAATCGAAAAGCTCTCACTTAGGTTCATGATTGAGGCACTTAGCTACTCTCTATTTGGTTGCAGCAAGTGCATCCTAATCATGTCATTCATTCTCAAAACTCACTTGTTCAATTATCATTACCTATTTACCGTTTAAATTGTACTGGAAACTTCTGAAAAACAATTCTCATTATCGATGAAATTGCAGCAAATAACCAAGAATAGAAGGATGAAACACAGCTTTCCCCTTGTTGCACACAACCAAAGTAATATGATCAGTCATATCATATAGTATCTTTGACATCACATCATTGGCTGCTGAAACCTATAGCTTCATCTCATAGGCATCCATTTTCTAACTATTCTAGGGTCACTTATTACAAATTGATTAACATAAGTTGAGGAAAACAAAAACAGAGGAATACTAAATTCTATATTAGACATAATATATATTCAATGACCAAGCGACGATAAAACAAAGTGAATAGTTACACAGCAAATTCCCACCGTACAAACTAAAGAAAGAAATTCATTAGACCATTTATAGAAGTTAGAACAAAGAAGGCTAAAACTATAACTCCAACACTCAAAACGTAATCAATCATTACAAAATCCATGTCACAAAATTTCATTTCCTTAGCCATTTCTATCAGACATCCTAAAAAACTCGAGAAAAATTCCATAAAAAATAAATAAATAAAAATATGGCATCCCAATGCCAGAAAAACAGGAAAAGAACACAAACCCATGATTCAAAATGCAGTAGAACTTGAACAAAACAAAACCCCACTAAAATGGTTATGAAAATTCCCATCACAAACTCCATTTCCTATGCCAAATTAGCCACAGACCAAAAATAAAAATCAAAGATAAAAAAATCCACACAAGCCAATGACAAAAAACCAAATGAACACAAACCCATGTTTTAGAATGCAGCAGAATTCGAAGGCAAAAAAAACAAAAAAGAAAAAAAAAATGGAGAGCAAAAACCTTGATCATCTCTTCATGGATTCCAACATGAGCATAGGAGTGGAAATAGGCCATGTCGAAGTCCGTAGGTGGTCTCTGAGAGTGCTGCTGTTGTTGCTGAAGCTTAGTGTTAGTATTATGGTCAGAAACCCTAAACCCAGCACCACTAGCACCGTGTCCATGGCCGTCTCTCAAGTCACGTGACCTCGAACGACTTCCTCTGCGAACTCGTTCCCTCTGACTCATTCCGAGTCGCCTCTCTCCCAGTTGCTGCTGCTGTTGCAGCTGGTGTTGGTCGTCGTGGTGGTGGTGGTAGCCGTTACTGTGTGTCGGGCTCGAATACATTATTATGGCTTTTTTCCTTTTTTCTTCTTTTTTCTTTTTTTTTTTTTTCCCTCAAACTCTCTTCCCTCTCTCAACTCTCCCAGGCCTACTACTATTCCTAACTGAGACACAGACACACATTTCAAAACTGCATCGTTTTGTATCACTCTTTTCCTATGGTTTTTGGGCCTCTATTATGGGCCACCCATTTCAACCCAGCTCCGCCCAATCTCAAATTCCGTGGCACATATTTTGGATTTAAGGTCATATATCGATAAACGATTTTTATTTTTATTTTTTCACTTTTTTCATGAATAGGAATTTTTTTTTTTTTTCCCACTTATGCCTCATGAGACTTTGCTTGTAATTTTCCTCCTCGACTTTGTATTGATAGGTGTGTATTTCTACAAAATTTAGAGGGCATAGATACACCATTCGATAAAGTTGAAGGGGTATAAATAACACAAAATTTAATTAGCAAATTGCAAATCTGTATAAACGTCAAGGGACATAATTGTGAATAGCCCTAATAATAAGTTTTATTAAATTAATAAACAGGTTCGTGGCCATTGCATTACTTTTAAAAAGATATTTTGAATTTATGAATTAAAATTCATTTATCAGCCTGAAATTTTATTCGAGAATGTTCAATTTTTTTTAGCATATAACTTTCCTAAATTTTTTATCCAAATGTACATATAGATATATATTCCTATATGCATTTAGTTAATTTTTAATATATGGAATGTCAATGTTCAGACTTCTCAAACAATTTTGGATTGTGGATTTGAATGAATTTTATTAAAGTTAACTAAACGGCTGGTTAATTAAGGTAACCGGTAAATTTTATTTTATTTTTTTAATGAAGGTTATTGGTGAATTGAAAAACATTTCTAATTAAGGTTAATTACATCTACCCTTTTTTATATTTAATTTAAATACAATTTGGTCTTTTGATTTCAAAAATATCATCAACATCTTTTTAACTTTCAAAAAATTATTATTTTTGTCTCATATTTTTTCATTCACACCTTTCATACTATTATCACCCACACCACCAATAAGTGCTAGTTGTAATTTTCAAATTTTAAAATATTAAATTATAATTAGTGCAAACTTTAAAACATGCAGATAAATTGTTATTTGATCAATGGTTTTAAAAATAGTTCCATATGATACCTTATAACAATCAATACCAAAATACTCATATTGTACAAGTTTGACTAGGTTTGATTAAATAGACCTTATGTTGATCCCAGATTGATTTTTTTTCTATGGTAAAGGTTTTGATTTGACTGATATATCATTGTGTAAAGCTCGTCAATACGAATTCACAGATTGGTGGCATGTCAGATTCTAAGTTAAGGATAAAAAGGTATAGTTCTAGAAAATTTTAAATATCAGTATTATACCCGTGTTCAAATCAGTCTTAGATTTTTATCTACTAGTGACCCAATGCTTTATATAAGTGTTAGTTTTTTCAACCAAAAAAACAAAAATGTTAGGAAGCATGCCCAATAGTGAAGAAATACCAAAATACCAGATTTGTCCCCCTAAACTCAAGAAACCTCTCCCCAAACCAATGGGTTCGAACTACATTTACCAAACCCTGTTTGATGCCTAAACTAGGTCTCTGCTGTTTTGCCTCTTTCCTGCCACTAGCAAGCTACACACTCTAGCTAGGCTTGTAGCCTATCAACCAGTGATCACACCCTCCAATTTTTCGGGCCAATCCATTATTGGACGCTCCTGGATCATGCCAGCAAAGCCAACAACACAGACGGAACAGGTTGCTAGAGTTTGTGGTTTTTCCAACCATTTCAGCCCGATCCATACACCTCACCTGCCCTCCCCCACCCCACCCTGCCCCTCCTGCCTAACAATTTTTGGATCTTTTGAATCCATTTTCGTGCTCTTTTTGCCAAGATTCCTCATAGTTTGAGAGATTCATCAATAGGAAATTTAATCAAGCTTTAAGATGAGTTTGTTGGCCATAGATGACACTTCTAAATTGAGGTGAGCACACCAATGTATTCCTTATCTCTTGGGCTTTCTGTTTATATAAAGTTTATAAATTTTAGACATCATTTGATAATGTTTTTCATTTTTGGATCAATTAGTTATATATTTGGATTGTGCTTTAGACATTATTTTTGGATTGTGTTTAGACATTATTTGATAATCTTGGATTGTGTTTAGATAAAAATTGGTCAAAAATGATAAAATTAAAATTGGTTTAGTGTAATTAGATATTAATACGATCCATTTGAAGGTTCAATTTCATAAAATTAACCTTCGAATGAAAAACTCCAATTTTGAGTATTAAGTACTATTGCGGTATAATTGGACTGCTCAGAATCTAACTTTTGTAATTTTATAGTTGTATAAATTATTTTAAAACATTTGGTATATACCAATGTCTTTAGTTTAGTTGTTAGAGCTTGAAAAATATTTTATTATATTACAAGTGTATGTATTGAGCATGGAGGCAATCATATAGAGGAGCAAGAGTAAGCATTGGTAGTACTTGTAAGTGATTATATTTTTAATTGAATTCGGGCATGCTAGTATATATTTATATATGGTCTGATATGATATATTTATGATTAGATTTAACTATTTATTTTATACATATATGGATATTGGTTTTCACATATATGTGTTATCATTTCATATGACTTTTAATAAGATTTTTAATGGTTTCATATTAATGAGTTCATAATGGACTTTTGAATATTGGTATTAAAATGTTTTGGTGATTGAATCGATATTTTAGTCTTTTTAAAAAATATTTTATTTTGAGAAAGAAGATTAAAAATTAAATTTTTTAAGCATATTTAAGTATAGCAACCCATACCAAAATACTCCCGCTGTACACTGGATTGGATTGGTTTTGACAAGATGGACCATATGTGTGTCCCAAGTTAATTTTTTCTATGGTCAAAGCTTTGGTTTGTAATGTACCATTATGTAGAGCTTGTTGATACGAGTTCACAGACTAGCAGCACGCTGAATTCCCAGTTACAGACAAAAATTATGGTTCTAGAAAATTTTGAACATTAGTTTTATATCAATGTCTAAATCAGTCTCTGGTTTTTATCTGCTAGTGATTCAAGGCTCTATATATGTGTTAGAAAGCATGCTCAACATTGAACAAATCCCAAAATATCTATTTTATCTCCCAAACCCGAGAAACTTCTCCTCAAACCTACAGATTCAAATCATGTCGACCTGAACCTATTTAATACCAAAACCGGATCACCGTTGTTTTACCTCTTTCAGACCACCAGCAAGCTACATGCACTGGTCAGGCTTATAGCCTATTGACTAGCGATCACACCCTCTAATTTTTCAACCAATCCTCTAGCAGACGTGCTCAGATAGGGCTAGCTAATCCAATGGTGGCGGACAAAATGGGTTGCCCGAGTTTATGGGTTTTCCAACCATTTCAAGCCAATCCATACACTTTCCCTTCCCCTTCCCCCCAATTTTTGGATCCTTTGAATCTGCGCTTCGTTTGCCAAAATTTCTCACAGTTTAAAAGATCAATTGATGTGGAGGTTGGCCAAGTTTTCCAACAAGTTTTCCAGCCACTGGTAACATTTTTGGACTGCAACACCCATATTGAGCCAATGGCAATACTATGGAGGAGCAGGAGTGAGCATTAGCGGCATCCGTGAGTGGTTATAATTTTAAATAGGTTTGGGCATGCCAATATAATAATATATGTGATTTGAATATTTTACATATATATCGTTTGAATTAAATGTTTATTTTATCTATATACGAATATCAGTTTTTACATATATATGTTATCATTTTATATGATTTTTGACAAGATTTTAAATAGTTTCAAATTCTAATGAGTTTATAGTGAATTTGCAGATCACAGTATTTAAATATCTTAGTATTTGAATTGAGATTTTAATCATTTTGGAAAATAATTAATTTTTAGAAAGCAGATTGGAAATTATATATATTTTTAAGCATGTTTAAGTATTTTATATTTTTAAATGCTTAAAAATAATTTATGGTGATATATATTTCACTGTTAATATTTATGTTTTGGGCATGAAATAGTGATTTAAAATTTTTGAAATATTTAAATAAATGGTTAGATTTGAACGTCAAATTATGCTTTATGGTACAATATTGTTGGAAAAGTATGATCTTGAAAATAGTTTTATGAATATTGTACTTATTTTTAACTGGTGTACTATAGTACTAGTATTTCTATTCAGTATTATATTATTATATATAGATTTACCATGATACTTGTAGTATGCTAAGGGTCATGAGATTAGATTCATCTCATAGGTTTATTATTATCACGATACCTTTCGTATACTAAGAATCGTAAGGTGAGTTCATCTCTCATATTTGTATTACCACGATACCTTTAGGATGCTAAGATTCGTGAGGTTAGTTCATCCCACAAGTTTCTTTTATTTTACTATTCGGTTTACTACTAGTTAGGTATATTTTATGGTACATTATTTATATTTCTGAGTACACTATTGATTTTTTTATATTTATGGTTTTATTGCACTTTCATAATCATTTTGTGAAATTATGTTTATATTATTTTATGCTAAATATTTATATTATAATTGATTCAATTTATAATATTTTTAATGGGCATTAATTTGTACTACTTGTGCATCGGTTTTGTGATATTTATTTAGAGTACAAGTTTAGATTTTGTGAAATAATTTTTAAACGAAAAATCTTTCAAAAAAGTGAAATGAGAGGTCTTCAGAAAATGATTTATACAAATAAAATATTATTTTTCTATTGTACTATGCCACTTATTGAGATAAAATAAAATATATTTTCTATTATACTATGTCATTCACTGAGATATATTTATCTCACTTTTAAAAAAAAAAATTATCCCTCTAGGTCCAAACAGTTATCTGGCAGTCTATTTTATGCATCACTTGTTATTTCGTATTTTCTATAGTAGTAGCAATGTTAAACTTTACTTGTAATATTTATTTTTCTAGAATTATTCACATCAGTTGTATTTGTAAATTTTATAAATACTTTTAAGATGCTCAAACCTAAATATTGGATATGGTAGTGACCCGTAGTTATGGCTGTAATATGATGGGCTGTAGTTGTAGACCATAGTTGTAGATTTACATGTTGTTGTGGCTCTACCTTTATATTTTGACGTATTATTTAACATTGCATGTGTTTGTTTGCTCGTGATCATGGAAGAAAAAATTGACGAAACCTTCGAAATATCACCAACATTATCATGTTTCGGCCACCGACAACACCGACAAGGGGGAGAAAAAATTTCTGTTAGACGTGCCAGAGAAATATCACCGTTATCAAAAAGTGTCGCCGGTATCGTCTGAAGTCGGTGGGATTTTCGGGTTTTCGGTGGACATTGATGAAAAATTGGCGACAATCAACGGTAAAAATCAAATAGTATCCATGGAAGTTAAACCAGAATGACTTCTTGTGAGATCCCACATCGGTTGGAAAGGGGAATGAAGCATACCTTAAAAGTGGGTATGGATACCTTTCCCTTGCGACACATTCCCATGAAGGAAAGTAAAACCGTGAGGGGTAGGATTGGGCTCACCACCTAGCTTCCAAAGCGGACAATATCGTAATTGGGCCTGGGAGGCCCAGGCCAGTGGGACTGGCAGGTGAAAGGGTGGGATCCCTAACCAATGCAACGTGTTTTGACAAAACCGTACGGGCTAGACCCAAAGTGGATAATATCGCATGCGGATGGTCTGAGCTATTACAGTTGGTATCAGAGCCAGTACCCGGATTGGTGTGCTAGTGAGAACGCTGAGCCCCAAGGAGGGATGATTGTGAGATCCCACATCGGTTGAAAAGAGGAACGAAGCATGCCTTAAAAGAGGGTGTGGATACATTTCCCTTGCGATGCATTCCCATGAGGGAAAGTAAAACCATAAGGGGTAGGATTGGGCTCACCACCTAGCTTCCAAAGCGGACAATATCGTAATTGGGCCTGGGAGGCCCGAGCCAGTGGGACGGGCAGATGAAGGGGTGGGACCCCTAACCATTGCGACGCGTTTTGACAAAACCATGCGGGCTGGGCCCAAAGCGGACAATATCGTATGCGGGTGGTTTGGACTGTTACACTTCTCATCTTCTTCTTGTCTGCCCGACGGCAGCACAGGATTATGTTTATGTGTTAAGGTTAAATAAATATGGGCTGAGGAAAGTAAAAATAAATTATATGTTTTGGATTTGGGCTTCTAATTCTTATACATAAAATGAGATGGATTGGGCTTTTTAAAATGAAAGAGTTTTTAATCCTTTTGATGGATTGGGCTTTTAAAAGTGAAAGATTAGAAAAAGACTATTATATAATTTTATTAATACAGAAAAATTATAAATAATATAATAGAGTAATCACTCAATAAATTAACCAACTAAATAAATAATTAACCATTCAATAATATTTAATTAACTTCTATTATTTCTATTATATTGCAATATTTACTATTTATATTTAAACTTTTAGATACATTATAATTCAACAGAATATATGATTTTATGTCTATAGTTAATTTTTTTTCTTTTTTAAGTATCTATTAAATTTACTTAGTCATCTTTATCATCAATATTCTTATATATTATAAAGTTATCATTTTTTTTTTTGTTCTTATATAAAGCTTATGTTGTGAATAATGCATTATTAATAGATTTAGTACTTTTCAAAAGGTTTCATTAAAATATATAAATGATTTTGGTAACATAAATATATAAATAAGTTTAATTATAATAAATATATAAATAAGTATAAATATACTAATATCATTTTAAAAAATGACAAAATCAAATTAACAAATAAAGAAAAAAATAAATACTCATTAAAATAGATTCTAAAAATTTAAAAATAAATTATAAATTTGTGTTTCAAACTTGTAAGCATGTTAGAAAGTATAGTATTTTAATGTTTTTTTTTAATCAACAATCTACACATATTTACAGTTTTTATAATTTTATCGACATTTTCATCAATATTTCCATAAAATTATACCCTCGACATTTCCATTGATAGCTATATTTTCATCACTGTTCATGATTCAAGTGAGATCCCATTAGTTATTCTCTAGGGATTCCCCAATGGGATTTCGCTAGACAAAACCACTTTGGCGATCCTAGAAGGATTCTCAGGGTGAGTCCTATCATTAAGTGTTTTGTATTTTTAAATGCTTAAAAATGGTTTATGGTAATATATATTTTATTGTGGTATTATTGTTTTGGCATGAAATAATGAATTGAAAATTTTGAAAATAGTTAAATAAATTGTTGGATTTAAATATTAAATTACGCTTTATGGCACAATATTGTTTGGAAAAATATGATATTATGAAGATTATTTATGGATATTGTACTGTTATTCTTAATTGATATACCATATAGTACCAATGTCTTTGTTAAATATTATATTATAGCATGCATGTTTGTCATGATTCCTATAGTACGTTAAAGGTCATGAGATGGTTTTATCCTACAGGCTAATTATTGTCACAATACCTTTCGTACACTAAGGATCGTGATATGAGTTCATCTCATAGGTTTGTATTGCCACGATGCCTGTAGGACCCTAAGTATTATGAGTGGGTTCATCCCATAAGTTTGTATTGCCACGATGCTTTTAGGACCCTAAGGGTTATGAGGTGGGTTCATCACATAGGCTTCTTTCTTTTACTGTCCGGTTGTGTTCTGGGATGCTGTGTACCACTTAATAGTACTAGGTATATTGTACGTTATATTTTTTATGTTTCTAAATACATTGTTAGTTTTATAATATTTATGATTTTACTGTACTTTCATAATTATTTTATAAAAATATATTTATAGTATTTTATGCACAATATTTATATTATGATTAATCCAATTTATAATATTTTTAATGGACATTAATTTGTATTATTTGAGTATTGATTTTATGATATTGGCTTGGAACACAAATTTAGACTTTGTAAAATGATTTTTAAACAAGAAATCTTTCAAAAGAATAGAACAAGAGGTCTTAATATAAAGATTTACAGAAATAAAATATTATTTTTTTCTATTGTACCATGTCATTCGTTAAGATATCTTTATCTCATATTTTATTTGCTTTTAAATTCATTCCCCTCGGTCCAGGAAGTAAACTAACAATCTACCTCATACATTGTCTATTGTTCCATATTTCTCATAGCAACAATAGTATTTGTCTTTCCTTGTTCATTTTTATTTTTCTAAACTTATTTGCATCAGTTGTATTACATAATTTTACATATACTTTGAGAATGTTCTGATCTAAATTATGGATACGGTAGTGACTCTATTCTGTTGGTATAGCATTGGCATGTACTATGATGGACTATAAATGTTGACTATAGTTGTGGACTTGTATACTATTGTGGCTCTATCTTTATATATTGAGGTACTATTTAATGTTGCATGTGTTTGTTTGTCCATGGTTGGGTGAGATTTCATTGGATTTTCTCTAAATATTTGGCAATGGGTTTTTCCTAGGCAGAACCATTCAACTATCCTAGAAAAATTCCCAAGGCAAATCCTATCATACTTTACTGTCAAACCTTATACATGATACGTGTAGGAGTAACACTATTTGTTTGCTGAATTTTGAATAGCAACTAATTAATGTTTCCATATCCAATACATGATAAATGAATATGGTGACTTCATAATAATATTATGATTGTATTTGTGTGCATTTACCAAAGATGGTTGTATTTGTATGATAAGGTAAAAAACAATTTTATTCTCTTATTTAGAATGTCCCTCGAAACAGTCTAGCATGAAAATCATTACATTCTCAATCAATGATCTAGAATTTATTCAACTTTTCCAACCCTTTATAACCTAATAATACCAACATCCTGTTTTTTCCCCCCTATTTTTTCCCCTTCTTTATACACCTGTCCCTTCTAAGACGACTTATAATGACAAAGTAATTACCATCTTAGGCAATAATCCTTAATTTGTTCATACATTTGAAAAACAATTTTAACCAAATAATATCTTTATCCTTTTTTTTTTTTCCCTTCTGCCCGTGAAGATATTTTAGTAAAATCATACTTAGATGAATATAAATAAGGTGTAACTATTATGAGTCAAAATCTATTTTAAAACACCAGAAGCATATTAATAAACCAAAACCATGAAAGTTATCAATTTAATAGTTTTCCAAGAAAATATAACATTTTTTATTTATTTAGTCATTATTTCTATCATAAATGTATGCCATGCATGGACAGAATTAATGGAGCATATCCTTTGATTTACTTTCATTTCTTCTTGAATAGGAAATGAGCAACCATCCATTCTTCTCCATTGTTGTATCCATAGTTTTCTGCAATAAATAGAAAAAAAGTTCTCCAATATACAGTCCACTTAACGGCTGAATCCTTCCCATAAGTTGACTCCATCATTTGCTTGATGGCTGGCAAATTCTTGTCCATTCTTTTCAGCCACTCTTCCCTATACACATTGACATAACAATGATTTTTTGAATTAATTTCTTTTAGAATTTTTGAGAATATATAATTAACTTAATTTGATTCCTAATTCGGAAAGAAAGAAATTACTTAAATCAAGATACTTAACTAGTAACATCCTAGCCGTTGAATATGTATCTCAAATAATGTATAAATTATGGTTTTAACTATGTCTAGCTTCCTAATAATTTATGTACTTATTTAAAATTAAGATGATTTATTAATAATGCTTTATTAAATATTTTGGTTCAATAAACTCTTGCTGAATCATCTCTATCCCAAAGGTTAAGTTAATAAGAAATAGGTTTAACAATTCATATCAAGCATACCATTTAACATATGCCCCTTACGTGTAAGGCCATTAAAAAGGAGAAGAAACTAGGCAAACAACCCAAACAACATATTCAATAGAAATACAAATTGCAGCTAGAGTGCCAAAGATCAAACACAAGTTTTCTTAGGCACTAAGGCTCTAATGCGTTAAGTCCAAAAATTTAAGCTAATCCAAAAAGGAGCCAACAAATCATATCAAGCATATTTTCAAATAACTCTTACTTTATCAATAAATACATTAATTGTTGCTAATTACTTGATCAGGTTGACTTACAAAGAGTATTTCACTCTTACCCTGTTTTCGAAAAATGCTTCCCATTGATAACCCAATGATCGACAACCGAAACATCATCCTGTAGGAAAATTATGATCACCCAAATGCAACAAAATAAGTCAAGTTTAAGTCGAATTATTAATTATTGATATAGTTTTATTATAATAATTTACGCAATTATCCTCAATAAACTACTAGATTTAAGATAAATTAAAATGTATAAGTCTATTTATTTATTTATTTTGTGGGACAGTGATTACAAGGAGAGGAAAATTTTAACCAAGATTACAATATATTATTATTATTATTATTATTATTACAATATATTGTAAACCAGAGGGGAAAAAAGATTTTACCAATGCCTAATCCAACCCAGGATTTAGAAATGTACTTCGAATGGCTATACCATTCACAAAACTTATAACTACGAAATGTGTAAATTTGATTGTTGAAAACTACTAGAATCACCTGAAAATAAAGTAGTAGATCTGCGGAAAGCATCACACCTCCTGCACTAAATAAGTTCTTATTGAGCCAGTCATATTTTCTGAGCCATTCCGCTTGAATTTCACCCTATCATAATAGATATAAGCCAAAATATAAATTAAGATATATATATATATATATATGTAACGCTGAGTTACCTTCCAACGGTCCAAACACTTAGAAAAGAGTAACAGTTAAACTTGTATTACTTTTAAAATTTCCCTTACGGAAGAATAAAATAACAAAAAATTATCAAGAAACCTTATAAAAATATTCTTTCTACTTTCACACATACTCCAATTCAACTTCTATTTTATTTTTAAGCAGTTTCTCTCTAGCTAACTATGATACAGTGTCAAATTGTTCCTTCTTCTTTCTTTAGAATTTAATATAATTGACCATCTAATGTTTGAAAGAGACCATTTTATAAAAATGAAAATTGTCTAAGTTATAACTTTATTTTCATCATAATTAGTAAAAAAAAATAAACCATAATTGTTTTTTTATTGGTATTATCTTTAATATATATATATATATATATCAATTTTGATCCAAAACAAGTTATAATTTGGACATATAAGATACAATATTAGATCACCAATTTTATCATATGATTAAAAGAATTAAAGAGGGAACAATTTGAAATTATGTTATAATTTAAGGGCAGCATTGCTATAAACAAAATGGTTGGGAAGCGGAAACCGAAACATAAGTGAAAGTTCATGAGATATTTTGTAATATTTTTAATTAAAAAAAAAACCAGAAAATAACAATGTGAATAAAGGGGCAATTAGTAATGATATATACATACCTCGAAGTGGTGTGCAAATATTTTATGACAATAATGTTCAACAAATAGAAGACCATC
The DNA here is from genome assembly GCF_031755915.1 of Ziziphus jujuba. Classification (NCBI taxonomy): domain Eukaryota; kingdom Viridiplantae; phylum Streptophyta; class Magnoliopsida; order Rosales; family Rhamnaceae; genus Ziziphus; species Ziziphus jujuba. Next base: position 3,074,761 of record NC_083381.1, on the reverse strand, counting down.
CTCCTTCATCCATTTTGATATCTTCTTTAGAAGGTCTTTATAGTTCTTCATATACTATATATCAAACAACAAATTAAGCCAATCCAGTTTTTCAAACAAATTGAGTAAAAAAGAAAAGTTATACCAAAATATTAATTAACTATAACATATATAATATAAATAATTGTGTTTAGTTACCTCAAACAGTTCAACAGAAACTAATCTGTCATAGGTTGCTTCCATTTCAAATGTGCTAATGTCTCCAACAATGATCTCTACATTATGTATTTGAAGTTCCCTACCAACAGGAAATAAGTGCCTTTGTAGGGTCATTTGTTGAATGCAAGCATAAAAAATTAAGCAAAGATTAAAGAAATGAAAATAATTGCCCTATTGTAAATGAATTTAAAATCTTAAAAGGCATTTTTTTAAGTATACTTCAGTGTACACATATATATATATATATATCTATATAATGAGGCCTGTAAGGTGCAATCGCTTTTTCATTCGCACCAGCACTTATTGTTGTTGAGATATTGCCACGTTTTTGCTCATCATTTTTTCAATAACAGTAACATAACTAATGTAAAATAATTACCCTTGTTTTACAAACAGTTATAATATTGTCACTCCTTTAAATGATATACATCTAATATTTATTTTATATTTTTGAAAACAGCTATTGTTTGTTTATTATAAACCAAAAGGAAGATACTTTTTTTTTTTTGGGGCTAAATTAAAAGAAGATACCGATTAAATAAAAGTAGCATTGAAAAAAAAAATAATAAAACATAACTTATTTCAGTAATTGCGACATATATATATATATATATATGTATATATATATTCTATTTTATTAAAACTAATATTTATAATATTTGATTTTTCAAGTATCATATAAAATATTTTACTTTAAATATTTTTAGTAATTTGCTTTACGTAAATACTTTTTATTCACAAATGAGAGGTAAATGTTAGTTGTTTTGGTTTTTCCAGTAAAAAATAAAAATATTTTTAAGAAATCAATTATTAAAATTTTTAATAATTTTTACTATTTGTTAATTTTAGTTTATTCGTATTTTCTTTTTTATTTACACTAAACAGTAAAATTTTTTGATAAAATCAATACAAATTTAATATCATTTGAAGGAATGACAAATTATAATTATCTGTGAAAAAACGATAATCATGTCATATTGATTATATATGTTGCTGTTTTTGAAAAGTAACGAAGAAATGTGGCAGCTTTCGAAAACAACAAATGCAAGAACGAATGAAAAAAACGATTGCATCTAGCACTTCCTTCTATATAATACTTATAGGGAAAATGCACTTTAGCCTCAGTTATAAAACAATGCCATTTGATCTCCTCTTGATTTACATTTTGTTGTAATCTTGTCAAACACCATCATCATCAGCATGACTGAAACAAGGTCATCATTAAAATATATTGGAGTACCATCTAGTTTCAAAGATATTTTATACTTTAATATATATATATATATATATTCTTTCGTTGGGAATATAATTATATTTTAATAGTAATCATGTGCAAATTATATGAGTTATATTGGTCAAAATATTCAATTCCATCAAATTGGAATTAAATTATAAATCAAAAACTTAAGTTGGAACATTTTAAAATAGATAAACTGAATTTAATAAATAAAAATAACCAAACAGAAATTACCGGCATCGCTCATCCACATATGCTTTTTGTGTTGATGAATCGGTAAGTCCAGTAATTTTGCAGTTATTGTAGCTTTTGGCAATGTGAAGAGTGAGTGATCCCCATCCACATCCTATATCAAGAATAGTTTGGCCATCTTTTATTTGGGCTCTCTTACAGTAAAGCTCCAATGTTGCTTTCTCAGCATCCTCTAACTTGCTTGATTTATCCGGGAAGTAACTGGCGCTGCATCCCATACATTTTTTGTCATTATAAGTGGGTAAATATACATTCTATGTATAATGGATTTTTACCTAGATGGTAATTCTGCTAATTTTAAGACCGTGAGCAGCATTGACGTGGCATAATATTAAAGGGGCAACACTCGGAAATGCCCTGCTTTTTTTTTTTTTTTTTTTTTTTTTTTTTTTAAAGGTCAAAAGCAATGCCCTGATTTGCCCAAAACTTTAACTGATTCAAATTTTATCCTAGCTATATTGCCCACCATAAAATTATCGACATTATCCACTATGAGAATTGTATATATAATTGAAATACATATATTCTTCTCCCCAGTTTATGAAAAAAATTAAATTACATACATATATATATATATATATATATAGTTTTGATATAGTAATTAATTGATTCAAAAATAACTTTAATGATATAAGGTATGGATATGGAAACTTATACTAACTAAGTAATGACGGATATGTTAGGCATATTTATTGCTATATACATATTAAATCCGTTTTTTAATAATTTAAAATTTTGAAATTTAAAGATTGATTTAGTGATAAAACTATTGAGGATACATAAAAAATATTGTATCAAACCAAAATAGTTTAAAAGGGAAATATTATACATAGCTAGATATATATATATATATATATATTAAACTAATTTTGTTTTTGGGATAATAGTAATTTAAAGACAATATTTTAATATTTAAAAAAAAATAAACAAGTATGTAAAGAGAAAGTTTGCATAGATAAAATGAAAAAGTAAAGGAGTATATTCTGGATTTAATTAATATGGTACCTGAATTTGAGATTTTTTCCGAGCACAATCTCAAAAAATGAAGTTGGTAATTCATAAACATCTGCTTCTGGCTTGCCCGTGTTCATGGATATCGGCATTTCTTTCAAAGCTGCACATTATAACTTATTCAGATTTAGTAAAGGAAAATTAAAAATAAATAAATAAATAAAAAACAACTAAAATTGTGGGAAAAAAAAAAAAAAAACCATAAGTGATGCGACAACTTGTGATCATTAGTTAAAAAAGAGAGAAAAAAAAATGACCACCACATAAATCTTACATATGATATGGATCGCATATATACATATATATGTTTGATGATATGGATTCCATATATATATATATATATTTGAAGGTAGAAATAAGGTAAACCTTATCTATCGAATTGTTATTATATATATGTTTATATATTTATATGCATGACTTAATTCAGAATAAATTGAGAACTATTTTCCAAAATCTTAAAAAAAAAAAAAAAAAAAGAAAAGAAAAAGAAAGAAAGAAAAGGTTAATTACATTTTGCAAATTCAACAAGTTGGGAGAGTTGAAGCTCGCGTGTAGGTTTGTAGCCGTGGAGAAGACGGCTAGCCAAGAATACGCGGATAATCCTTCTTATGACCACGTCCGGTAGAAGGTCCTGCTCTAGCAATCCTATTAGCATTCCCATTATTGCATCGCGCAGCATCCCCAGAATTCGAAACATTCTTTGTTGATTTCTTGGCAAGCTTCTTCACTATCTTTTTTCAAGGTTAAATGTAACGAGGCTTTTAATTTAGTATTTGGATTCTCACCATTTCTTCCAATGAACATATTTATATTAAATAGAAAAGCTCGCAACTTAAACAAACTATGCAATTCATTTTCTTTATTTATCTTTTTTATCTTGTTAAAATGAATCTTATTTAAATAATAATTAAAGAGCCCCTTATATTTATGCCACAATAGTAATTTAGATTATAGTATATTTGTTGGATACAAAAGATATATCAATTATCAAATTTTTCATTCCATCAAAAAGAAAACATTACCAAACTTACCATATATATGGTGACTAAATAAAATAGTTACCATATGTGGAGATATGATATGGGTCACCATGTATACGATGACCAAAATTAAAAGACTTACCATATGTAAATATGGAGTGATAAAAACTCAAATAAAAAAAATAAAAAAAATCTTACTCTAGGACCTTGTTTGAGTATTATGAACTTCCTATCCAAACCATAATACATTTTAGACGTTCTTTTATTATTATTATTATTTTTCGACAATAATGATAAGTACTTGACAATAAATATTGATTGGATTCACGCTTGGAACTAAGTTTTAAATTATCTACCACAATATATAAAAATATCCTCTTTTCCTTTTTCTTTTTTTTGGACAACTATATAAACTACCTTGCATAATTAAAAAAAAAAAAAAAGATAAAAAACCAAAAAGATAAAAAAAAATTGTAATCATATATTTTCACGATTGTTACTTGCCCAATACAACATAAGATAAAACCCCTCTCACTTTTAATAAATTAAAATAAAAAATAAAAAAAATACTCCACTTATTTTTTCAAAGCATTAAAGAAAACAATTGAAAATTAAGATATCCAGCCGTCAAGGATCAATAACAACTCCTCGTGATTTTATATTTTTCAGAAAAATATTATTTGTCATTATTGATGAATTACTAATAGTGAAATCTATATGTCAAATGTTTAATTTTATAGTTTTAATATAAAAAATAATAGAATTAAATACCTCTAATTAAAATCTGTTATATAAATTAGTGATCATTACTAACAATAACAAATAGAAAATCTCTTTCATTGAACCTCCTAAATTAATTGCCAACACACTGATTTATACAATTTTATCAAAGTACCATTAAAATATACAGTATTTTTTGAAAACCAACTAAAATTGTAAATATTAATAATACAATAACAAAATACTTATTGATGAAGTCAATAAGGAACAATTTATATTTTTTTGTTCAAGTATAAAGTCTATGAGTCTAGACCCATGATCCAAGTAAATACAAATAGGTTTAGTAAGGGGCTTCTAGCTTACAAAAATACGTCAACTTCTACCTATTTAACCTTTTTTAGTTATCAAAAAAATAAAGCATAGACCAATGAGGTTAGCCTAATTGTATGTCCTTTGCCAGTATCTTTGAGGTAACAATATAAGTTCTCAATTCTTCTCCAAAACAACTGTAAAAATGTTTAAATAGTTAGGTATATAGAATTTGGACGAGCTCAAATCATCTGGGTTATATATATCGAACTATTACTTTACATGTCACTTATTTATATCCATATTGTATAATCCAGATGAAACAGGATACATCCAAATTCATAACTCAAATGGGTTTAAATCGTTTGGGTTAAATATATACTGGATGACTACTTCATTTATTATATATTTTTGTTCAGATTATATAATAAGTGGAACAAGATACATTTGGCAAAATCTGGATGGGTTTAAATTATGTGGGTTAATGTATACCGTACAACTACTACATGTATTATTTATTTCCGTTTGGATTATATAATTCGAATGAAATAAGATAAGTTTGATATATAAAATCCAAACAAAGTCAAATCACCCAAGTTAAATATACTAAATGACTACTTCACGTATTTTTTTGTTTCCATTCAGATATATTCTCTGGATGAAACAAAATATGTTTGATATATAGAATTCAGACATATTCAAAAGACGGCTTCAAATCGTCCAAATTATGTATACAGGATGACTATTTCATATAATGGATGTTTCCATCTAATTATATGATCTGGAAAAAATAAAATTTGTCTGGTATACAAAACCTTGAGAGGTTCGAATCGTTTGGGTTATGTATACTGAATGATTATCCATATTGTTGAAGCATTTATCAATGTTGGAAATCATGTGATTGTTGTGCCATGTCAGCTTCTATTTGTTAGCTTTAGTTAGTTTTATCATAACTAGCTATTTTAGTTGTAACCAACTCTGAAATTGTACCAACATTGATATAAATGGAAAACAATGGCTTCATAATGAAGCTTATGTGAACTTCTGGGAAATACTCTCTCTCTCTCTCTTTCTCTCTCTCTTTCTCTCTTTTCTTCTTCTTTCTCTTTCTCTTCCTCTTCCTTTGTGGATTATAGCATGGTATCATAGCTGAGATTGAAAGGTCCAAGGCTTGCATTTATGCCAGACAAAAATCACATCTACAATGACAGATTCGCAAGGCAAGGTCTTTTCTGATAAGATTTTTTAGTCTCTAATTACTATGTCACCATTTCCAAGTACTATTTTGAAGCTGGGAGATGAGAGTTTTCTCATCTGGAAGTCATAGATTTTACCTATTCTTTGTGACAACAAGCTTGATAAATTTGTTTTATGTCCTGATCCAAATTTCTTGAAGAAATTTCTTGCTATTGACAAAAAATTACAGAAGATAATCTGGCATGTTTTCCTATTGAACAACAAATTTGGATTCTCCAAGATCAATTTCATCTTTGCCATTGATGTTCGTGACATAGGTGATCGGGTTGGTCTTTGTACTTCTCATTGAATTTGGAGTGCTATTGAGGAAAGCTATGCTCCTTAATATGAGATTTCAATGTTACAATTGAGGAATCAACTTTAAATTATGAAAAATGGCAATATGAAAATTATTGAATTTTATAGGAAAATAAAAAAGCTTGCTGATCAAATGATTGCAGGTGGTTTTTTTGTTTTAGAAAAAAAAATTGATCATGTGCATTCTCACTGGACTGGGACTTAAGTATGAAACAATATTTGTTAATATTACTAGCCAGCAACCACTGCCAAGTCTTCAGGAGTTAAAAAATTATCTCATTCGTTATGAATCTAAGCTTGAGAAGAATAATACTGTTACAGTGTTCGATTCAACCAATCTTGCTTCTGCCTTTAATAGTCAATTGACTTGAATAACAATTCTAATTCCATGACCACTAATCCTTTCCTTGATTCTACATGAATTTTACCTAATTCTCATATTCATTCTCATAATCCTTTTACAGAGAACTAGTCTAATCATGGTGATTATGAGAGAGGTTATAATGAAAATTTTAGAGAAAGGTATTTTGGTAAAGGTCGTGATACAGGCAGAAGTCGTAGATCTTGGAAACCTCAATGTTAGATATGTGGTCAGATTGGTCACATTACTAATGCATGTTACTTCAATTTAGGTAGTGTAATTTTTCACAACTCTGGTTTTCAGAATCATTTTAATCCGCCACCTGTGAATTTTTAGTTCAAATATTGTAGCCTCCAGTGGCATGTCTACTCAAGTTTCTCAATATCCACTTTCTGGTTTTTTTGGTCCTTCCATGTTTGGGAATATGCCTCAAGCTCACCTTTTGAATGGAAGATTTGTCTCTCCCTATCCAAGTGGTACTGGTAATGGGTGTCAAGGCAATTTTAGTGCTGTGATATCCATTGGAGCTGATCAACCAATTCTGCCTACTTCTTTGCCTTTGTTGCTTGGTAATGTTGGTTACTCCTCTACTGTTGGATCTAAATTTGGACCTCAAATTTCTAGCACTTTTGGTACAGAATCTGGCATCTTTGACAAACCCAATGGGCAAGCATCAGCTAACCTTGTAGTTACACTTGTTCTTGTTGGTGATCTTAATTGGTATCTTGATAGTGGGGCCACTAATCATGGGGTCTCTAATGGTATAAATTTGATTCATTAATCTGAATATAATGGCAATGATAAGCTTCTCATCGGTAATGGACAAGGACTTGATACTACAGGTGTAGGTAATACACTTCTCTACTCTTTGTTTTGTCCTAAATATATGTTTCCGCTTAAAGGAATTATAATTGTTTCATATATTGCTAAAAACTTGCCGAGCATATCTAAGTTAACTATGGATAATAATGTAACTATTGAGTTTACTAATTCTCACTGCTTAATAAAGGACAAGCAGATAGGCTAGGTTGTTCTACAAGGAGTTCTTGAAGGAGGTTAATACAAATTACAAGTTCCTTTTTGCATGCTTCAAGAAGAATTTTATTTCTTCAATCTGCAAGCAATTCAGGAGTATATTCAGTTCATGAGCAAGTTCATAGTGATGAAACAATCAATAAAAGTGATAGTTTTTGTATTTTGTTTGGTTTTTTAGTCCATTCACCAATTGATGTTGCGAATTCAAATAAGAGTTGTAATGTTGGTGGTGTTGCTCATATCATTTCTATACCTACAACTTCTACTGGTGCTGCTATTGATACTGGGCTTTCTAATACACATTGTCTTGATGAGGGTGCTGCTTCTACCAATTCTATAAATACAAATAATGATGTTACAGCTGTTCCGCTTAATAATAGTACCTTTGATTATGGTAAAGCTTGTCGTAATCTTAGAATTTTACATAGAAGACTTAGTCATGCTTCTTCTTTGGTGATCAAGAAAGTTGTTTCCTCGAACAAGCCAAGTATATCAATGAATAAAAGTTTAGATTTTTGTGATACTTCTTAATATGGCAAAGGACATATGTGTGTCTTTTCTTTAACTGAATCTAAAGCTTTAGCTTCTTTAGAATTAGTGCATACTGACATTTGGGGACCTATACCTACTATTTCTAAAAAAGGATTTCATTATTATATCCACTTTATTAATGATTTTTCACGATATATTTGGATTTTTCCATTAAAAGTCAAGTCAAAAGCTTTATCTGTTTTAAATCTTTTCATGTCTTGGTTGAAAGGACATTCTCTACCAAATTGAAGTGCTTATTTTCTAATTGAGGTGGTGAATATAGAGCTTTTCTGCCTTATCTACACTCTTTTGGCATTCAGTTTAAGATTCTTATCCTCATACTCATCAATAAAAATGGAAAAGGTGAAAGGAAGCATTGTCATATTGTTGAAATGGGTTTATGCTTGCTGTCACAAGCTTCTATGCCACTTCTTTATTGGTGGGAAGCCTTTAATAAAGCTGTTTATGTCATTAACTGGATACCATATTGTATATTGGAGTTTAAAAGTCCTTTCTAAATGTTGTTTCATAAAATTCCTGACTATAAGTTTCTCAAGATGTCTGGTTATTTTTGTTTCCATTTTCTTAGACCTTAAATAATCACAAATTTCAGTTTTATATAGCCAAATGTGTTTTTCTTGGCTATAGTGACAATCACAAAGGCTATAAATGCCTACACAAATTAAGAAGAGTTATTTTTCACGAAGTACCATCTTTAATGAAGATGTTTCCTTTTCAAATAGGTTTTGAATTCATCAGCTCTAAAAAATATAATGCTTCTCAATATTACTCAGTTGTTCCTTTTTTGCTCTCAAAAGCTTCTCAATCTCTTATGCCTCGTGAGGTTTCGAATTTCTATAATTAAGCTTAACATCAAATTTCTTCAATTGATAATTTTATTTATGTTTTTGATCAAGTTTTAATTACTCATGGTTCAACCTCACCAAATGATTAGGACAAATTTGGAAATGATCAATTTAAATCAATAACTGCCACTTCTTCTCATCCAGTGCATACACAGCTAAAAAGTGGACGTATAAAATCTGATAAGCAAAAAGCTGGATATGATCAGCTTAAATATGTGACAACCATTTCAACTCATCCTATGTAGACATGGTCAAAGAATGGAATTGTTAAACCTAAATGTTTTTTAGTTCAACATGGTTCTACATTAACTCTTTCTGATATTACTTTACCTATATCTATTTCAGCTACCTTACAGGATTTTAAGTGGAAAATAACTATCGATTCGAATTATCAAGCTTTACAAAATAATGGCACTTGGTCTTTGGTCCCTTATACTTTAAATATGAACATTGTTGGCCATAAATTGGTTTTTCGAGTAAAACATAATGTTGATGGATCTATCTAATGTTACAAGGCTCGCTTGGTTGCTAAGGGCTTTTGACAAAAGTCTCGTTTTGATTTCAATGAGACTTTTAGTCTGGTGATTAAACCAACAACTATTTCCTTACATTGGCCAATCAAATAGCTTGACTTCAATAATGCCTTTTTGAATGGAGATTTGCAAGAAGTTGTATATATGTCACAGCCTCAAGGATATGAAAATAAACATTTTTCTTATCATGTTTGTCATTTATATAAGGCTTTATATGGCCTGAAACAGGCTCCAAGAGCCCGGTTTGATAAGTTGAAGGGAGCTTTGTTTAAAAAAGGCTTTGTTAATTCTATGGTTGACTCCTTTTTGTTTGTGCTTAGACAAAGAAACACTTATATCCTAGTGTTGGTGTATATTGATGATGTCATTGTTACAGGTTCAAATTTGGAGGCTATTCAAAAATTAATTGTTGATTTGACTGATCAACTTTCTTTAAAGGATTTTGGTGATCTTAGCTTTTTCTTGGGAATCGAAGTTGTAATAAATGCTCAAAGTATGTTGCTTACTTAAACTAAGTATACCAAAGACTTGCTTCTTGAAACTAAAATGCACGAAGGAACTTGCTTTCCTTCTGCTATAATGGCTAACAATCCATTAACAACTTCAATGGGAGATGCTGCGCTTAATCCAGATTTGTATTGAAGTACTATTGGTGCTCTTGAGTACTTAACAATCACTAGACCTAACATTTCCTTTGCAATTAACAAGCTCAGTCAGTTACTTACTTCTCTAACCTTAGCACATTGGGAAGTTGTAAAAGATTGATGCGTTACCTGGGAGGGACAGTAAATCATGGTTTAAAATTGCAAGCTTCTACAAACTTACCTTTCCATGGTTTTTCAAACTCTGATTGGGCTAGTTACCATGATGATAGACACTCAATAAGTGGTTATTCATTGTTTCTTGGTCCAAATCTTACTTCGTAAAGTTTCAAGAAAACAATCTGTGGCTGCTAGATTTAGCACAAAGGCTGAAACAGGGTCATTGCTCATCTTACAGCTAAGTTGTGTTGGTTTACTGAGCTGCAAGTTAATTTCCTTGCTCCAATTATTTAGATTGGCAATCTAAAAGCTGCTGCTCTGGCTTGTAATCTAGTTCTTCATCAATGAACGAAACATATTGAAATTGATTTTCATTTCGTTTGTGACAAAGTATTGGAGAAGTTTATGTAAATTCAATATGTTGCCACTAAGAAACAGATAGCTAATCTCTTTACTAAGCATCTTGCACACTGAGATTCTTGCATCTCAAATCAAAGCTTAAGGTTGTTAATTGTTTGTCTTAATTCAACTAATTAAGGGAGAATATTTGATAGGTGACAAAGTTAGGCTTGTTTGTCATGACAATCTTAAGTTTGAGGGGAAATATTGGAAATCAAATGATTGTTGTACCATGTCAGCTTCTATTTGTTAGCTTTAGTTATTTCATTGTAACTAGCTGTACTCTGAAATTGTACCAACATTGACATGAATGAAAAACAGTGGCTTCATAATGAAGCTAACGTGAACTTCTAGGAAATACTCTCTCTCTCTGTCTCTCTCTCTCTCTCTCTCTCTGTATGTGTGTGTGTGTGTGTATCTTTCTTTCTTTTCTTCTTCTTTTTCTTTCTCTTCCTTTTCCTTTATGGATTATAACAATACCGAACAATTATCCATATCGTTGAAGCATTTATTTTCTTCGATATACAGAACTTGGACTTATTCAAGGCATCCAGGCTATTATACCAAATGACTTTAAAGTTTATATGATGAAAATTAAAATATTGAAGCATTTATTTTCTTCGATATATGGAATTGAATGTATTAAAGGCATCCAAGCTACTACACCAAACGATTTTAAAGTTTATATAATGAAATTAAAATAAGTAGTACGAAGAACAAATATAATGGAGAATTAAAATAAAAAAATATAAAAACATAAGGGAAAACAAACAAATTACAAAACAAAGCTAAATGCTACATGTATTTTTAGGTTTAAAATGAATGATGTGCAATCATTTTTGTGTTTTTTTTTTTTTTTTTTCTCTCTTGATTGCCAAACTCCATTTTTAAAGTTTAATATTTTTTCCTAAAATTGTTCTCTTTGATTTGAGAACTAAAAGATTTTTTATTAGGGGAGTACAAACTAAAGAAGGTTTTTGGGGTCTATCTTATTTAGTTTTATTCATTTTTCATTTTGTTAATAACTCAACTTATTAATAATTCAATCAAAATAAATACAATTATCTTCAATAAAAAAAAATAAGAAAATGTTTATTATGCTTATTATATTTAGTTTGATATGGGTTTATCTTAATTTTGCCCTTTACTCAAACAGTTTTTTTTGTCGCCAAATTACCAGAGCCCTTCACTTTCTTGAATTTGTTTTTCTCTTATAGTATATGTAGTAATTTATTTTCATTCTATTTTATATATGTAAAGATATTTGTGACCTTTTAATAAATGATATTTTTGAAATATTAAGAAGTAATTAAATATAATGTAGTTATTAAATTTTGTAATATAAATAAAACTATTCTTTTCAAAATAATAATACTTGCATAATTACATAAATATCTACCTTAATTGGTCTATCATAACAAGGATGTTATTTTGTTTTGCTAAGATAATATAATGACTTATAAGTATTTAACATGTGGCAACCTTTATATGAATAAACATTTTTCTAAATGACAATGCGTTCCACGCACTTGCAATAAATCTTAATTTGAAAGGAAATACTCATATTTTTAAAAAAATAATATGTGTATACATATATATATATATATATATATATTATTAAATGTGCAATTACATATTATCAATCTTCTTTATAAATTTTTTTTTTATATTTTATATATTGTTATTTATTGTTTTAGTTTTTTTTCACTTTAAGATCCAAAAGAAAAGAAAAAATATTTTTTTTAAAATAATCTTGCAATTATCAGATTAGGCTTGAGAAGAAAAAAATAATTCTAAACATTTTATTATATTATATGTTTTTTAAAATTTATATTTTTGTTTTAGAAATGTAAAACGATCCATTTACCTTGTTAACTTCAACCCAAATAAACAAATAAATAAACTGTAAAAACTGCGGTTGAAATATTAAAAAAATTTGAAAAACTGAAATTAAATAAGAAAAAACTTTAGAAATTGCACTTGAAAATTTTGCTATTTTAATTGATTAAAAAATGTTTTGAAGGTTTGTTTTAACTTAGGTCCCACATTATTTCTTGGACAGGAAAAAAACATTTCATTAATGAAACGATGCCCACCTTGAAAACCAAAAGGATAACTGCTTCTCACTTTTTTTTTTTTTTTCCAGCTCAAATTTTGGTTATGGTTTCGTTTTCATTCACGAAGCAGCAATTTAACCATTTTCCCGCGAAAAAGTGAAAGGAAAACGGGCGGGCAAATGGACATGGAGGCAGCCATTGAAGTAGTCTTTCCTTTCCCATTCTACTACTCTCTGGAAAATGGTGGGACCCATCGAAAGTAATGTCCCGAATAGGCCATTTCCTTATTCTCTGTCTCTTCCCTGTCTTATTGCCTTTGCTGCCCACTTCCTCAACTTCAGGTTTGTTCCCTATACATACGTTTGGGTGGTGGTTTGGGTGGTGAATGATGTAACTTTGAGTTTTGAGGGTGATATTGTGCAAGCTTTGCGGAATATTGTAGAACAAAGTTCATTTCATACTTCTTCATACTTTTATTTTTCTTATGCATGTTATTGGTGTCATGGAAACCCTTGCATAAGAGAAGATTTTCTACAGTAGTTTGTTTTTCTATTTCATCCTGCAACGAGGGTTTCTTCAAGTTTAACAAGGATGGTGATTTTTTTTTAATTTTTTTTTTCATTTATAAACTTTAATATTTGACATTGAGGTCTTCTACAGTCAAAATAAAATCATACAGAAAATGTGACCTTAATTCTTTATTTGAGCTACAATTGATGGTTCATAGACAATGTTAATGTGGTCTTCCAGTTCGGTTCCTTTTTCTCCTTTCCAACACTAACAAATTTGTTGTAGTTGTTGTCGTTGGTCCTTTTTTTAATTTTTAATTTTTTGTTTTTTTTGGCCCCAAGACTTTTGGTTTGGTTTTCTCTGGAATTTGAGCTATAAGGTTGCAACTAGGGAAGCAGGGCCAGTATTAAAATGCTAGGGAACTGAAATCAGGGAGGATATATGGAAAGAAAACAGGATTGAGTAGAAAAAAGCTTACATGTAGAATTTTGCAATGCTCCAAGATCCCCCTTTTATCAAGGAGTTTGGTGAGATTATTGACCAGAAAGAAAAGGAGTTTGGAGCGCTTTAGGACTTAGGATTCAAATTGGGAGTGCATAGATAATGTTTGTTAAAGGTACTAGGTGGAGGAGGAGAAACTACAGTTGGAGGAAATTGGGTAGGAGATACTATATTGTAACGTTTTTAAACGTTTTTTTATTAATGAAGTTTGAATGATTTTCCTTTAATTGCTTGATTGGGCCCTTATTGGCTTTTAATGTCTTGCCGTTTTGAGTTTTTGGGAAAAGAAAAAGACTTTTAACCAAAGTGGAAAAATTAAGGGAAAAAAGAAATAATAAACAATCTCCCCCTCACGTGTGTTTTGAAAAAATAGCTTTTCGTGCATATTTTACATTGTAAGTGTGGTAAAGATAAGGTGCACTGAAAGTTCGAAGGGAAGTCTTGGTGATATCTAGTCTAAGGTTTTAGATCCATTGTATATTGGGAGATATTCGTCGGAAAAATATTTACACCGATGGGATGGAAATTGTCTTAAGAACACAAGCCTCGGATAATTTATTCAACCAGCGGATTAAATACTAAGGACATACAGGTTCAATTTTTTCTAATTTATTTTTGTTCAATTGTGAATTTTATTTACATTTGTAGATCCACATGTATATATATATATATATATAATTATACATTATTGTTCAACAAGTTAGTCATAAAGTTCAGAAGTTTAGTGCACATATCTTGAGGAAAGATTTTTTTATTTTTTTTTATTTTTCCTTTTCCTGTCAATTTGGTAGAAAAAGTTCACTTCTTAGGAACTGGGCATGCAGGTTCTACTTGGTAAAAAAATCATTTCTCTGTGAGGTTTGTTATTTAAAAAATAAATAACAAAAATTCAAGGAGCAAAATTGATGATATCTTTCACTACCAGTATATGAATTACTTAAGCTGTTTAATACAAGAATGCTCTTATTTTCCTTGTTCTTTATTGCTTTTGTTCAATTTTTTTTTTCTTATGTCATGCGAATAATTGATGGAAATATGGATACTCGTCAGGTTTATTCTGCTGGTTCTTTGAGAATGTCGTTGGTTCAGTTCTGCTTTAGAAATGAAACAGATGTGTGCAATGTTCATGGTACACACTTACACACTGATGGATATGATACCTGTTTTTGAGAACATTGTAAATATCTTTTAACAGGAGTGAGTGCAGTTGATGTTTTCATCTTCCTCTTCTATAAGAGACTGAAAGAGGAGGAAGCCATGACTGCCACTCCAAACCCCTGTTTTCCTCCCATGCAGACATTCACAAAATCTACTCCTCCTCCTAAATCATAAAACTCCCTCTCATTCCCTTCTTGCATCAAAAATACCCTAAATCTTGTGAACTTTGATCCTCTACATACATTCCAAGATATGGGATTTCTGCCCCTTTGGACTGTCAATGAAATAGCTCAGGCTGTTGATGGAAAAATTGTGAAATGAGGTCCTCCTGGAGCAATTTCTACAGGCACCAGAACCATTCAACCAAATCAGTGGTTCTTTGCCATAACTAGAGAAAACTTTGATGGCCATGACTTTGTAACCCCAGTACTGTTGAGCAAAGGGTCTATTGGAGTTATTGGGAAATGGGTTAGTGAGAATTGGTTTGGGGGTTTTGTGGAAATCTCTGGCAATACTACTGTTTCCTTGACAAAAATGGCCAGTTACGCAAGGAATAAGTTCCATGGCCCTGTTATAGGAGTAACTAGCTTTGTCGGGAAGACTACTACAAAGGCTATGATAGGTTTGATTCTTGAAAGTCTTGGAAATCAGGTTTATCAAAGTCCTGGAAATTGGAATAATCAAATTGGAGTTGCTTTGTCACTGACTGGAATTCCTAGAAATGCTGAGGTTGTGGTTTTGGAAATGGGAATGAGTGGGAAAGGAGAGATATTAGAGCTTGCAAAGATGGCTCGGCCAACGATAAGAGTGGTTTTGAATGTAGGCGCTTCACATTACGAGAATTTTTCTAGTTTGGGCGAAATTTGTAAGGCGAAAGGGGAGATTCTGGTGGATGCTAAGCCAGGGGATGTGTGTGTTCTGAATGCTGATGATCCCCTGGTTATGAGCCTCCATGTACCATCTAGAGTTAAAAAGGTGAGCTGGATTTTAAATTTTAATCCAACCATGTTGTTTGATTTCTCTTATCATATTCTAGAATTTTAAAATAACATGACTTGGTTAAGAGTTGTAGGATTTCGTTGATTTATGCATGAGAAGGTGATTTGTAGATATGGTATGTTTCAAGATTTTATGGATATTGGACGAAAAAGATTGTCTCCTTTAATTGAAATACTGGACATCTCTGTCAATTATTGTTCTCTCCAAAAGGTGCTCTAATGAACTGAATCAATAACATTGGCTACGATATGGTCAGTATCTTATGAATGCATGACAGCAATATTACATGTGGATGTTACTTGTATCCAATGTTACTTTTAATTTTTCATGTTAAAGCATTCAAATTTTACTTTTACAGATTTAACATTTGAAAACCAAGCAAATTTTTTAAATGACTATTAGAAAGTAGTGAGATGGTTTACTTAAATTGAATTCTATTTTGTTTTAGTACTGTGCTGTTTGTTGCCACTTAAAGTTTGGTTATTCTGCTTAGTGTTACAGAACAGTTTCTGTTTGTTTTATTTCTTCTGGTTTTACATTGATTATGCAAATAGCTAGTCGATATTATAATGTTTTTGTAACTTCTTGTCAATAACAGGTGCTCTTTGGTAGGAAAGTGGGGTGTGATGTTAGGTTGGTTGTGGCAAAAAGCGCTAATGGAGGGCATGCAGTTCGAGTGGTTTTAGAGAAAGATAATGAAATGTAAGTTCAATTATAAATATTTGTTTCATAGTAAGTGAATAAATATTTTTTCTTTTCCTTTTTAAGTAACATGTGGGAATTTTTCAATAAGATATTGTATACATATGAACAAAGCATGCATACTAGAATTTACCCTTCTAGACTTCTATATAGTGATTTACATACTTGAGTTTTTTGAATCAAAAATAACTTAAAAATGCACTTGTATTCAAAACAGTAGAGGATTACTTTCATAAAAATTTTGATGATCAATTAGTTATAAGAATGAGGAAATACTGAAAATGCTTTTCTAGTGCAAGAGTGAGGACTTCTATTTTTTCTGTTACCTGGTTTCCTCATCCCATGGTAGCATTAAAAGAAGTTTGTCTACCATGCTTAATATCTGGACATGTTTATTTCCTTGTTCCAATTTTTTGGGATTTTTCTCCCAAATGGTATTATACATTCATTTCTGAATAGTTCAGCAAAATAATGGCATACACTTTCTCAATATTGATTGATATATGCTAAGCCCATTTCTGTCAGATTGTGTTATGCATTTCTTTCTTAGTTTTTGTAAACTAAAATGTATATATCATGTTCAAGGATCATAATATTTGCCTTACTTTCCCTTCAAATTCCAAGTTGCTAATCCTATCTTTCTACCTTTTCTAAACCTTTAGGGATCTTGTTTCTTCTCTTTGTCAATTTTGTGGTGCACATCTTAAGGGTTTGTTAAAAATCAAAGCTGTTACATATTTCTTTCCAATGAATCTTTAATTGTCCATTGACTGTTTTCACTGAGAAAAATAATTCATGCTCTAGCTATTACTTTTCAAATGGGATGGTCATTTCTTATTCCAGGGTGGACTTTCAGATTCCTAGCCCAGGTCTGCATTTGGGACAAGATGCATGTGCAGCAGCAGCAGTCGCAACTCTATTAGGTGTTTCTCTTTCACAAGTTGGAATTTCCTTGTCAAAATTTATCCCCGTTCACATGAGAGCAGAACTTGAAGTAGCTAGAAACGGCATCAAAATAATCAATGATGCTTAGAATGCCAATCCTGTCAGCACAGAAGCTGCCCTCAACTTGCTAAAGAGCATCGAATGCAAGGGTAAAAGAGTTGCCATACTAGAGGATATGTTACAGCTTGGTACAATTGAACTGGAGTCTCATAAGATGGTACTGAACTATTGTTGTGATGCCGGTATTGATTTAATTGGCCTTGTTGGGAATAGGTTCTTAACTGCAGCTGAGAATTTGAATTTAGCTGAGGATAGAAAATTGTTACTAGCCTATGATTCCAAAAATTTTGCTGTGGAAATTGGTAAGAGTGTTGGTCATAATGATGTTGTTTTGGTGAAGGGTAGTCGAGCAATGCAAATGGAGATAGTTGTGAATGCAATTAAAGAAATGGAAATACATAGTTGATATCCAGTTCATGGTATTATTATTATTATTAAGCATCTCTCTCCTTAAGCAAGACTATCTTTTGATCCTTGTTACCAAAATGATCTTGAAAACTAACCCTTGTTTTCCTTTCTATGTACAGAAGTCAAAGAAGCAGAGAATTCAAATATTAGGCAAATTATGTTGGCACTCTTTATTGCTAATTTTATCTTCAATTGCATAATATTGATTATGCCTGCCAGTATTCAAAAGAGTCAAAACATGATAGCATGGTTTGCAAAGCCGGTAGAAGGTGATCTTATGAATAAAATTTGGTTTTTCTCCCTCGCCGACTTTGGGTACATTCAACAAACAGAGTTATTACCACAATCAATGCGTATGATAGTAATGATTAACTTTTAGTATTTGAACCATGCACTTATATTTTAGATCCCTAAGTTAAGGAACTCTGTCATCTATTTTATGCTAGTAGAGTAAGTTCGACCATTTCATAATTTCTTCATCGAAATTAAAGAAACAAAGAAGGAAATTATAAAGAAACTTGAACAGAATTATAAGTAATTATGGTTCTCAAAACTTATTCTAGCCCCCTAAAATATAAACTTTCCATTCTTCATGTCCATTGCCAGCTCCACTTCATGTGACATGTTTTACAACAAATCAAAAGGAAACACGGTCTCTCTCTTGCCACCATCTGTAACCTGGCTGCAAAATTAAGTAGAAAATGAAACATCATTAGGAAATAATGCAAAGAAATAAAGTATAATTGCTGAAACGATATTGTTCGTAAAAAAAAAATGCAAATAAACTAAAGCTCATCAAGAAGTCAAATTATGAATCGTTGCATTTGTGTAGGCCTTGTTTATTTATAATTCCAAAATGATTTTCTATTCTAAGTACAATGAGAACTTAAGATAAAAGAAAAGTAGTTTCATGGTTCATTTTCTATTCAATATATATTGTAATTAATTTTAGGCTAATTGATTTTAGTATTTTTGGATATGAAATGAAGCTTGTAAAAAACATCGCAAAAATAATTGACAAAAGTCCATTGAAATTTGAACTTTTTGAAGTTTCATAACCAGCTGATCTGAAACGTACCACAAAATGCAAGAAACACACAACAAAATGAAATGAAAAGATGTATATGGAAAACAAAATTAATAAAATGTATCAATTGAAATTCATCTGGATTGTTAAAATTCCTAATTCATATAATTACAATCCATTATTTTATAGAATTGCAAAAAGAAAACAAAACCAAGGAAATGAAACAAATATATACTTGCTAAAACATAAACAAGTCTTAGAACTTCCTAAAGATGAAAAAAAGAAAAAGAAAAGTATAGATACTGAAACTTACATGTTTCTAGAAATACTCGAAGATGATGCCATACAGCTTGAGAACAAGTCTATCTAGCAAACCACACAAAGCAGTTGTCCAAGGCATGTTGATGAGCAACGAACCAAGCACACTCCAAAATCCAAAGGCAAATCCAAGCCCCAAGCTCAAATGTAGATAATTTACTTCCCCCGAATTACCCTGTCCACCTAAAACTCCAGGTGGAGTAATGTTCTCAGCCGGAGAGCAACCTTTCTGAAGTGGCGGTCCACAAAGTTGATTACCAATGAAGCTGGATTCATCCAAGCTTTGAATTTGAGTGCCTGTTGGAATGTGACCACTCAAGTTGTTGAAAGACAAATTCAGGTGACTTAGAAATGTCAAATTGGAGATGTTTGAAGGAATTTCTCCTGAGAGTTTGTTTCTCGACAAATCTAGCGATTCTAGCCACCTCATATCACCAACTTCTGAAGGAATTTTGCCTGTCAATTGATTTTGTGATAAATTGAGTGTTTGCAAGCAGAATAGTCTGGTTATTTCTGAAGGAATGTGTCCTGAAAGATTGTTGTCTGAAAGGTCGATACTTGCCACAAGATGAAGTATGTTGCTATACTCAGCTTTCGTTCCCTTTGTAACTAGCATCACATCTTCCATCGACTCAAAGGCATCATAATGAACATCACCAAGGGGATGAAAAAATATTTTAAAATGCTCCATTGTGTTCATAGAACTCAAATTGGAAAAACATTTTGGTATTGATCCCGAGAGATTATTATGTGCAAGGTCCAGTATTTGAAGCTGTGTAAGATTGCAGAGTTCCAAAGGAATATCGCCATGAAACTTATTCGAACGAAGACTTAGAACCATTAACCCTGACAGACTTCTCCCTATCCATTGAGGTATTTTTCCAACAAATTTATTTTCACCAAGGTCAAGGGTAAACAAATATGTACAGTTTTGTAGGGACAAAGGTAATCCTCCATAAAGACTATTATTGCGCAAGTGCAGTGACCAGAGATTAGTCAAATATCCTATGGAGCTAGGGATATTCCCAAACAAATTATTGTTTTCTAAGCTTAGAACCTTCAAATCTTTCCATTTATTCCAATACTCTGGAATGGCTCCTGAGAGTAAATTGTTCCGCAAGAAAACATATGTAAATGTTTCCACACTGACTTTATCAATATTCCGTTGACAGAAAAAGTGAAAGACTGATCCTGAAAATAAATTATTTGAAAAATCTAGAAACATTGTCACCGATGAGATTGTTGGCATCGAGCCATTGAAATGATTAAAACGTAGGTCAATTATTTCCGGTGGATAAGCTGCACAAGGAAAATCCCCATAAAATTGATTGTGAGAAAGATTTAATTTTGTTAACCGAGAAGAAATGTTACAAAACCAAAACGGAATGGCATCTGAAATGTTTGTGTTGGAAATTTCTAACCTCCGCAAATTTCGTTGCCACCTAATCCAGTGGGGAAAGTTTGGACCTAAATTCCAGGAATTTAGCACCAAATTTCTTGGTTGAAAAAGTGGGACCCAATGCCGACTTGTCTTCAAAGTCAATGAGTTTCCGCTTGCAAGAAAAGTCTTCAATCTTGTAAGATTACAAAAGTGAATTTCAGAAACCACACCCTCTAATGAATTATGAGATATATATAACCATTCTAATTTTGCAAGTTGACCAAAACTTTCAGGAAGACTTCCATTTAATTGATTGCGAGAAGCATCAAAATATTGTAAGTTGGACAATTTTCCAATACCCGGTGGAATGGAACCAGAAAATGAATTGTTATCAATTTCAAGTGAGATTAATTTCTCAAACAATCCAAGTTGGTTTGTTAACTGACCATTGAGTTGGTTATCACTTAACCTTAACTCCTCCAATGAATTTGCAACGCAAGGAAATCTTTCAGAACTCTCGAACATTGTTCCACTGAAGTTATTTGAACCACGCCAAAGTTCCCTTAATCTACAAAGATCTCGCAACAAGTGGTTTATTTTCCCTTCAAATTGATTCACGTCCAAGTTAAGACTGATGATGGATGTGAAGTTTCCAATGACACTTGGAATAGTACCCTTCAACCCATTGAAACTAAGATCAAGAGACTCAAGACGATCAAAACCACACAACCATTCTGGGATTGTAGAATTCAACGAATTACTAGATAAATGAAGGATTCTGAGACGAGTCATGTTGGTAAGACCGTAAGGAATTGATCCTCCCAAAAAGGTGTAACTTAAATAGAGAGAATCTAGATTGGTAAGACTGAATAGCCACTTGGGTAAGCCAAATTTTTCGTTGTCAGATACATCAAAGATGGCAAGTGAAGTAAAGTTTATCATGGACAGATGAGGAGAGCTATGACCAAGTTCACAGCTAGACAAGCGCAACTCCATAAGAGAGGGTAGCATGTTGAGCACTTCCACCCAATCATATGCTTTGCTAAGATGAACTCGACTCATGTCCAGGAATTGCAACGAAACGAGGCCAGAGACCCACTGAAGGATATCAACCTTCATAGTAGTACGATAATAGGAACGGAGATTGAGATAATGAAGATTGGAGAGATTTCCCAATTGATATGGGATTACCCCTCCAAATCCAGCATGTGAGAGATCAAGATATGTTAAATTTTTCAAAGAACCAATGAAGCTAGGTATTGGAATCCCTTCAAAGTCATTGTAGCTTAGATTTAAGTGATTGAGATAATTCAAATGGAGCAAGGAAGGATTTATCTTACCACTCAATGCATATCTCCAATCAGGTTCTTCAAGAAAAATGTCGAAGGGAGCAGGATAAGACTGACCAGCAAAAACGGTTTTGAAGGGATTTCCAAAATGAAGCTCACGAACATGACCGGTTAAGTTATCGCAAGAAATACCAGTCCAGCTGCAACAATCTCCTGAACCCTTCCAGCTTGAAAGTCGGTTCATAGGATCCTTCAGGTCATGCTTGAAGCTCAAAAGAGCCTGTCTCTCACTCTCTTTGCAAAACACATTCACAGTTCCATTGCAGAAGCTTATGGTAATGGTACTACTCAAGCTTGCAATTGCTATTAGAAACACAAAAAGGTGGCTAGAGTTCTCCATTAGATAGGTTTAATGGTAAAGACTAAAAGGATATGAACTTTGTATGAATTGAATGTCTGTTTATATGCCCATATATATAGAGTCCAGTTATTGGACCAATGGTGATCGACGTGCACCTATCCCAATTGTGTTCCCCCCTCCCCTCCCCCCCCCCCCCCCCCCCAAAAAAAAAAAAAAAAAACACACACACACACACACAAAAAAAATAAAAAATAAAAGAGTTAAAATACTAAAACCTGTACGGAAAAGGAGAAAAAAGAAGAACTACAAGATTCTATCAACCAATAAACATCATGTCACGAACTGTTATTCTAAGTTATGTATTAGAAATTTTCCGATGATTAATTTTCTAATTAACCAATAACGTGTTGACTAGAAATTTCCAAGCTCATGTTTACACATATAATTTTATTGATAAAAGTGTGAACTTCATAATTTCTTTATTGACTTGACTAACTAAATGAAATTAATCAATAATGTAGTGCCTGAGATAGACAAGGTAACGTTTTCAAGGGATAAATGAGTACATCAATTTATGTATATGGAACCATATCATTTGAAATTTTCTTTTCCTTTATTTTTTTTTTCAGTAGAAAAGAAAAATAAATTACCCTAAAGGAGAAAAGTTTCATAAATCCTTTAATTTATATAAATATTTTATTCATGTAGAATATATGTATATATATATCTTTATGTTTAAAACGGAAGATTTGAATTAAAACACAATTATAGAGATTTTTTTTATATTTTTTTTTTGGCTAGTGTGGCTGTTGCCCCCAGGCTGTTGCTAGTGTGGCTGTTACTAGATTGATTGTGTCTAACTACACTTATGATAAGTACGCCAACACACCATGTGACCCATTAATTAGTAAATAATTTTTATATTCTTTGCATAAATACTTTTTTCTTAATAATTATTTTATTTTAGAAATTACATTTTAATCGTTTGGGCATATATTTCATCCATGGATATATATATATATATATATATAATTCAAGATTTTGATATTTATGTTCCTCCAAAAATAAAAAATAAAAACCATGATATTTATGCACCAAGAATTCCATCAAAAGTCAACATCCACAATTAGAAAAGTTTGAATTGCCATGTAATTAATGGCACTAGACCCAAATGATGAAATTTCCACACAACACGGCCAATGACAATGAAAAGGTTTTGAAGTCTATTCTACTTAAAACAGATGGCATTTAAGAATAGGTTCAAGTATTTAATTTTTTGATTAATGCAAAAGAAAAATCTTAAGATCGATCTTGTCTAAAATCTGGTTTTGACTTCTTCTTTTTTTAAATTGTAAAAGAGGGATTCATTGGTCCTTTCTACATAGTTATTGGATTTTTTTATTTTTTTTTTATTTTTTATTTTTATTGTATTGTGTATGGGATGTTTTCATGGTAACATCAAGTTAAAAATAAAGTTTTATAGCAACTAAGATCTTATTTGACATAGTTGCTACTAAGCAACCCAAAATAAAAAATATATATTCCACTTTTATAAATAATTTCATTGTTAAAATTTGTATAATATTAAAAGAATTAAGAAAACGTTAAAAGAGAGAGAGAAAGAGAGAGAGAGAGAGAGCTACCATTCAAAAGGAAAATTAATATTATTTAAATGATTTTTTTTTTAAGTAAACGTATATACATGGGCAAAACAAAAGCTAAAGATTAAAATATATATATATTAAATTTAAAAAATATATATTATAAATAAATAAAACCACCTATTTGGCTGAATGAGAAATGTGCAGGCATGACCCCCGCCATCCCCTGCACTTATTTGGGCTGTCTATGCGTGCCAAGTGGTGTATTGGGAGTGATTTAAACGCCAGGAAAATGTGATAAAGAGCCAAACGTCTTGGATGGGCAGGATAACGTTTTCAAGGATAAAGGAATATATCAATTCCACACGGTATGAAAATTTTCTTTTTGTTTCTTTTCTTCTTCTTTTTTTGGGGTAGAAAAGAAAAGATTATTAAGGAGAAAAGTTTAATAAGCTATTTAATTTTATCAATATTTTACTTAGATGGTGATTCCACACCAGGCTCAATAAATAATTGAATGTAGAGTAGAAAGGGGATCCTAAACAAAAAAGAAGTCCATGACCGGAGAGGTCGAATTCCAAACTTTTCTCTCGTGTAGAATATACATATATTTTTTTCTTTATGTCTGAAACGGATGATTCGAATTAAAATATAATCGTAATAACTTTATCTCCTAATGAAAGTACCACATAGAATATATGGAAACCAATTTTGATTTGCTTTAAATTCGTTTTAATTTGCCACTGCATTGACTATTTCTAACTGCCTTTATGATAAATACATCAGTACATTATGTGACTTTTTAATTGGTACATAATTTGAATAAATTAACAAACTTGAAATGTCTATACTCTTTGCAAAAATTCTTTTTTATTATAGTTATTTCATTTTAGAAGTTGCATTTTAATCATTTCCACATATATTTCATTAATCTATGTATAAAAGATGGCATTTAATTTTTTTGTTAATACAAAAAGAAAAATCTTCAGATCAATCTTGTGTCAAATCTTATTTTGAGGTCTTTTTTTATTTTTTATTTTAAGAGAGGGATTCTTTTGTCCTTGCGATATGGCCATTGGATTTTTTTTATTTTTTTATTTTTTTTTATTGTGTTGTGTATGGGATATCCTCGTAGTAAAATCAAGTTAGAGTAAAATTTTATGGTAATTAAGGCTTTATTTGACATAGTAATTTTTTCTTTTTTTTAATGTTTGTTTTATACTTATTTTGGAAATGCTTTTTGAAGAAGCTATTTTTCATTTGTTTCAATTAAAAGTGCTTTTCAAAGCCAGAAATGCTTTTTGAAAATTACTCAAAACACTCTTAGAAGAAGCTTTTGAATCTGGCTTCCCAAAAACTATATTAAACAGGGCTTAAGCACAATTATACGGACTGAAACTCTCCAATCACCTATTTCATTATTCGTCTTTCAATCAACACCTGCTATTTTATTTTGTAAAAGTTACGACTATTTATTCTAATGTTTATTTTCTTCGTCTCCAAGTTAATATTTATTTTTCTGGTCTCTAAGTTAATAACTATCAATTTTCTCAATTAATACTCTTCCTTTCAAACTGAATGGAGAAAAAAAGGGAATGGCACTAACTGCCCACTATAATCATTATCATTATGGACACATTTGATATGCAAGAATATATTATATTAATTATGTCTCATTATATTGAATTGCAATATATTGTATTAATAATGTACAATGTTTGGTGTAAGAATGTACTGCACAATAAATTTTTTTTAAAAATTACTTTTAATTTAAAAAAATTAAATTTTATTATTATGAATATAATTTTCTTAAATAATTACTGTTCACAGTGGACAAAATTGGTTGTTTTTCTATCATCTATATATATTTTTAGAATTGATTATATTATTCATGCTATATTAAATTAAGTTTTGATTATTATTAATGTTAATACAACCACGCAAAACACTACACTCACACAAAGCTAGAGCTGACATATTTAAATTATTAGGAGGAATCTGCCCTTTACAGATCATATACTATAAAGCAAAAACCAGAGATGAAACGAAAAAAATAATAATAATAAATAAATAAATAAAATAAAATAAAAAATAAAAAAAGCCAACCTGGCTTAATGAGAATTGTGCAGGCCTGAACCCACCATCTCCTACATTTATTTGGTCTGGTTATACCGTGCTAAGTGGTGTGTCGGATTGATCTATACGCCACGGGAAATGTGATAAAGAGCCAAACATCTAACAGCATTATTTTAATGCTATGCAGTTGTTTCGTGTGCCTCCTCCATCGAAGAAAATATTGATATCGACATTGAATATATGATTTTGTAAAATCATCAATAAAAATGTTGTAAAAATTATAAAAATTATAAACATTTAACTTAAAACATAAATTTTGCATATCAAATGTTAATATAGCAAAATAAAGTACAACATAGCAAAATAAAGTATAGATACAATAATTAAAATAAAATGCTAATAAAATAGTTCCTAAACATTAAAACTATTCTATATAATAAAACAAATACAAATGCTTGTTAGTACCAAATATAGTATTTTGATAAATAATATTAAGATAAATAAAGTTTTCAAAAAAGTAAAGATAAAAACATATCATTAATATCAAAAAAGAATTTTTCAGTGGTTTAAATTTTTTTGATATTTGGTGTTTCAAATTGATAATTATATCTACGCTAAAAATATGTCATTATGAGGATTATGTGAGGATGGTCTAAAGATTTTACTATAAAAACATTTACTATTAACCATTTGATTACTTCAATTGGTAAGATTTAATGATAGATTTGGAATTTATGTAAGTATAATGAAATGCTAAAATTCTAAGAAGATAAAATGAATCGTGTATAGACTCATATAAATTTCAAATGCATTTTAAAATCTTGTAATCCAAAATATGAGAAAGAATGTCATTATGGAAATTCATATATATGTGTATGTATATATAATCTCACTTGTTAGCCATTGGATTATATAGAATGCTAAGATTTGAAAATTAATTTGTGGCCAATTATGAATTTAATGATATGTTAAAACTTTATTTATGTAAAATAAACCTTGTAGGAACTATAATGCTATAAATGTATTTTTAAATCTTAGTTATTGAAATGATTCAATGACTAATAAAGGAAATTTTGATAATAAAACCATTCATTCAACCTAATTATATATATACATATATATATATATATACAGGTACTTATGACATAATGCGCTATGTAGCCTATCTTATGATTTATAACATTTATATGACACAATACTAAGTTCAGGTAAAAAAGCATGAGTTTTCATTTTTTTTTTATAAAAAAAAAAAAGGAAAAAAGAATTGGATCTACATATCATTTAACAATTTAATTAACAACAATCAAGTTGAGTCAAAAGGGGAGTAGAGAAATTCACGTCTGTCTCAACCATTAAATTTTCACTTTCTAATAATAGATTTTTAGTATTAAAAGATAACAATAAAAATAAGTATTATAAAATTAATATTTTCATATAAGTATTATAAAATAATCTTATCATCCATAAATAATTTACCTACATAATTTACGGATACCAACATTGTGTCATACAACATAAGATAGCTAATGCAAGCCGCTAAATCATCATTACATGTTAAAAATTTATAATGAATAAAAATTATTTCTGAAACATTATGAATGTTGATAGAAAGATACAACTTGCATCGTTTTATTGCTAACAGTTGTAATGATTTTAAAGTGTCTGTGTATATTCCAATTAATGTTTCTTTTCCCAATCATTGTGTCTTCCCTTAAAACATTATGTCTATCTGGTATATCTTTTTTGAATCATTATATTCCTTTTTTATATCCTTTTTAAGTCTATAAATACTATATGAGATTATTTTTTAAAGCATTGAAAACAATTAATAAATATGTATATAGAGAGAATTGAAAACTTTATTTGATTCAATGTTCTTTGAATTTCTACCTGTGAGTTTCTTTTAATTATCTCATTATAATTATTTTATTTGTTTTATATATTAATATAAATAGAAATATTCACATTTATATTTATTTTGTAGATACTTATATACAAATATATATATATATATATAGGAGGAGATTATGGTGCAATCCATTCGCATGCGAATCCGTATCATCCATCCGCATGCGAATTCTCATCGAAAGTGACACTTTTTGGAAAAAAAAAAAATCGCTTTTGGTGCGGATCCGCATGCAACAGATCGCACCGTAGCCTATATATATATATATATGTGTGTGTGTTTGTGTGTGTGTGTGTGTTTGGGTTCTTAGGTTTACTAATTTCCTAACAATCTTAAAACACTATAATACTAATAAATTAGATTTGATAAATAATCTCTTCATGGTTTGTAAAATTTATATATATTTATCTATTTTGTAAAGTTTAGGAAATTTGTCCATACGTAGATATATCATCTTTATCACTTCTTTGATATTTATATACATATATATTTTTATATATTATGTGATATTGTGCAATTTTATTGTTATTATAATTCATACATTTCACTGGTTTACGTATCCTTCTTTTACTTTTTTATTTCTTTATTTCTTTATTTTTTATTTTTTACACACACACACACACACACACACACATATATATATATATATATATATATATATATATATATAGATACATATATTTTGTACTAGTATAGTTATTACAAAATATTTACTATATGTATTATATATTAATATTTAATATATAATATCTATTTGCGTGTGTTCAGTGTTTATTATACGTTATATATATTTCATTCACACATATATATTGTATATATTCCATTAACATATTTACCAAGTATTTTATTGTATATATTTCATTCACATATATATTTACCAAGTATTTTATATATAAAGCATATCCTTTATATTATAATAAGTATTATAGTGGAAATTAATTATTTTATATTTGCATCTTAAATTTATAAAATATTTACATTTGTACATATGTTTATACACTGTTACATATTTTAATTTTGTTTTATAAACAAAATTATTTATTTAGTTTAATTATTGCTTAATTAGTAATTTTTTGGTAATATTTTTGTCTATAGAAATGGCATCTAGTACATCTTTATTTGTTATTATTTTTTCTACATCTTTAGGTCATGCTAAAAAATCTGAGAAATTTGGTGGTTTTGATTTTAAAAAATAACAACAAAAAATATTATTTTATCTTACTACTTTAAACTTAGCCAAATTTCTTACTAAGGGTGCTCCCATTCTTCATGAAAATGAAACTAATGCTCAAACGATAGTAGCAATGGATGCATGACACCATTCGGACTTTCTATGTAAAAATTATATTTTTAATGATTTAAGTAACACACTATATAATGTATCTAGTAATGTTAAAACTACAAAACATTTATGACAATCTTTGGAGAAAAAATATAAAACGGAAGATACTAACATGAAAAAAATTCGTTGTTGCTAAACTTTTGGATTTTAAAATGATTGATTCAAAGAGTGCACTAAATCAAGTCCAACAGCTCCAACTCATTTTTCTTCAAATCTATGTTGAAAAAATGGAAATTGGTGAGTCTTTCCAAGTGGCTGCGGTGAATGAAAAATTGCCACCATCTTGGAAGGATTTTAAAATTTATTTAAAACATAAACGTAAAAAGATTGGGCTGGAGGACATAATTGTGAGTTTGAGAACAGAAGAAGATAATTGAATTTTTGAAATAAAAGTAGAAATCCAATGGAAAGCAAGGCAAATGTAGTAGAATAAGGGCATAAGACCAACAAGACCAAGAAAAGGAAATTTGAAAATCAAAGTCCCAATGGAGGGTTAAAGTTCCAAAGGATAAATGCATTCTAGTACCTTGTATAATCACGAATATTTTAATTGGGATCTCTAAAATCAATTGTAACATACTGATATCTTATATTTTTAAACTCATTTTAAATTGATCCAATTTGAGTTAATTTTCACAAATTCATTAATTTAGGATCACGTGTGGCTCACGTGATCCCCCCAAAAAATGACTTTTTTTTTTTTTTTTTTTTAAGAAAAATTTCATTCGTTTATTCTATAGGAATAAAAATAAAAAAGTAAAAAAAATAATACCTATAAAAATCATTGAATTTTATTTTGGAGTTTCTAAAATCAATTTTTTTACATTGATAAAAAATTCTAGATGTTTAACAAAATCTAAGAGCTCAAAAAAGAAAATAGATGCTAAAAATTTTTGAAAACATGATAAAAATACAAGATAGTAAAAAAAAATTTGACTGCCTCAAAAAAATACCAGATGTTCAAACAAATCTGAGAGCCCAAAAAAATATCAAATGGTAAAAAAAGAAAAAGCAATTGAAAGTATGATTAAAAAGAATCAGATATTCAAAAAAATTCCGAGAGCCTTATAAAAGTATCATATGTACAAACAATTTTGAAAGCCAAAAAATTTACCAATTCATTAAAAAACAATCTGAGTGTTTGAAAAAAATACGAGATATTAAAAAAAATTGGGGAATCCAACAAAAAAAGAAAACTAGATGTTAAAAAAAAAATTCTAAAAGTCTAAAAAAATCAGATGGTAAAAAAAATACTAAATGTTTGAACGTTTGATACTTTTATCAGGCTTAGAATTTTTTTGAATATCTTGTATTTTTTTTATGCTTTAAAAAAAAATTTAACCATCTAGTAGTTTGGGCTCTCAAATTTTTTTTAAGTATCTGGTATTTTTTTAAGACAGTTAAAATTTTCTTTTACTATCTTGTATTTTTATCATGTTCTCAAAATTTTTTTAGCATCTAATTTTTTTTAGTTCTT
This sequence comes from Ziziphus jujuba, assembly GCF_031755915.1. NCBI lineage: Eukaryota > Viridiplantae > Streptophyta > Magnoliopsida > Rosales > Rhamnaceae > Ziziphus > Ziziphus jujuba. The sequence continues at coordinate 3,043,896 of NC_083381.1, read as the reverse complement.
AGATTTTGTAAAACATTTAGTATTTTTTTATCAATACGAAAAAATTGATTTTAGAGATCCCAAAACAAAATTTAGTAATTTTAGAGGATACTAATGTTTTTTTTTTTTTAACTCTTACAAAATAAACAATTGACATTTTGAAAAAAAAAATAATAATAATTTTGGGGGGTCAAGTGAGGTGCATGTGGCCTCAAATTGACAGAATCTGTTAAAATTAATCCTAATTGGACTAATTTGAAATGATTTTGAAAATATGGCGTATTAATATGTTACAATTGACTTTAGAGATTTCAATTGAAACATTTGTGATTATAAAAGGTATTGAATTGCATTTATCCCTAATAATAATAATAATAATTCATCTGCTTGTTTGATTGAGTCTTCTAATATTTGGCATGGTACATGAGGATATGTTAGTTATATTACTATAAAAAGGTTAGTTAATTTAAATTTAATACCATATTTTGATATTGATTTAGATTATAAATGTGAAACTTGTATTGAATCTATATTAACAAAGACACATTTTCATACCATTGATAGAAATACTCAATTTTTAGATTTAATTCTTAGTGATATATATGATTTAAAATTTGTGCAAACAAGAGGTGATAAAAAATATTTTATCATATTTATTGATGATTATTATGTATACTTATTAAGATCCAAAGATGGGATTTTAGAAGCATTTAAGCTTTATAAAAATTAAATTAAAAATCAACTTAGTAAAAAGATTAAGGTGTTAAAAAGTAATAGAGGTGTGAATATGATACTCCTTTTAATTTATGTTGTTCTGAACATGGAATATTCACCAAACCACTGCTCTATATTCACTCCAATCTAATGGTATTGTAAAACGCTTGATGAATGCCATGTTGATAAGTTCTGTTTTACCTCGAACTATGTGGAGGGAAGCATTGCTTTCTATAAATTCGTTTCGTATTAAAATACCTCATAGGAAATCTAATATGACGCATTATAAGTTATGGAAAAGTAGAAAGCCTACCTATAAATACTTATAAGTATGAGGGTATCTTGCTAAAGTAATAATACATGATTCTAAAAGAATTAATATAGGATCTAAAATTGTTGATTGTATATTTATTGGACTTACAATTAATAGTAATGCTTATAGGTTCCTTATGTGTAAATTTGAAATTTCTGACGTGCATGTTAATACAATTATTAAATTTAGAAATGCATATTTTTACAAAAATATATTTCCTTGTAAAATGGTACCTGATCTAAATTCTTCAAAAAGAACTTATGATGAGAATGAAAATCAAAAGGAAATGGACAATGAGCCAAAACACTGTAAAAGAATGAAAATTTCAAAATCTTTTGGTCTGAAATTTTTAACTTACATGTTAGAAAATGAACCAAAGAATTTTGGAAAAGCTATGTCTACACTTGAAGCTCCTTATTGGAAACAAGTGATTAATAATGAAATAAAGTCCATAATGCAAAACCACACATGGGAATTAGTAAATCTTTTGCCTAGAAGTAAGCCTTTAGATTACAAGTGAATCTTTAAGACAAAGATGAAAGCTGATGGATCAATTGATAAATATAAGGCTAAATTAGTGGCAAAGGGCTACAAACAAACAAAAAGTATAGATTATTTTGATACATAATCACCAATTACAAGAACTATGTCTATTCGAATGTTAATTGTTATTGCTGCAGTAAAGAATTTAGAGATACATCAAATGGATATAAAAATGACATTTTTAAATGATAAATTAGATGAAGAGATTTGGAACAACCTGAATGATTTGTAGCCCCTGGATGAAAATAAAGTTTGCAAACTTGTAAAATCATTATATGATTTAAAACAAGCTCCAAAACAATGGCATGAAAAGTTTGATAATGTAAAGAAATCAAATCGGTTTAGAATAAATGAATGTGTTAAATATTTTTATAAGAAAGATACTAAATATTGTTTTAATTGTATGTATTTATGTAGATGATATGCTCATCATCGGTAGCACTAGTACTAAGGAAATAATTCAAGCTAATAAGAAATTTTGATTAGTAAATTTGAGACGAAAGATTTAGGTATCAACAGATGTTATTATGGGAATTAAAATTTCTAGAACACAAGATAGTTTTATTCTGTTTCAAAAGCATTATATTGAAAAGTTGCTTAATATGTTTGAGAAAGATAGTGACTGTATTTCAGAAACACCAGTAGGCCCAAACTTTCCATTATATAAAAATCATAGAAATGGTGTATCACAATTAGAACATTCTCAGGTCATAGGAAGTCTAATGTACATTATGAGTTGTACAAGACTAGATATAGTTTACTCAGTTAGCAAATTGAGTAAGTACATAGGTAATCCTAGTATAAATCATTGGACAGCAATAATTAGAGTTCTTATATATATAAGACATACATGGATTATGGATTACATTATACAAGATATCTTACTATACTTGAGGGATAAGTGATGCTAATTAGATATCTGACTCAAATGATTCAAAATCCACCAGTGAATATGTTTTTATGCTTGGAGGTGAGCAATATCTTGGAATTCTTCCAAAGCAGACTTGTATTGCAAGGTCCACAATGGAATCTAAATTTACTGCTTTAGATAAAGTTGGAGAAAAAGCGGAATGGCTTGAACATTTCCTAGAGGATACTCTAAGATGGACAAAACCTCTACCTGCTATTTACATACACTGTGATAGTCAATCTGCTATTGGAAGGGCACAGAGCCAAAATTATAATGGTAAATCTTGATATATATATCCAAGACATAATATTGTAAAACAATTGCTCTTAAATGGAATAATATGTATAGATTATGTGAAATCTAAGGATAATCTTGCAGATCCACTGATTAAAGGTTTAACAAGAGAGCAATTTATTGTTCATCAAGGGGAATGAGATTAAAGCCATTAATTTAGAGTTATCTTGATGGCAACCTTATCTAATTGACTACAGATCCTAAGATTTAGGTTCAAAGGGATGACCGAATCTCGATTGACTCTACAAAAACATTAAGAGTTATATAACTATACCTATTTTTATTATAATTAGTGTTGCATGTAATGTGTGTTAAGATAAGCATTTCTTTTAATGACTCCTATACTTTGCAAATCGAAATGGGATTTTACAGAAAACTCTTAATAGGAATGTTCAGGGCCAAAATGAATACAGCCGAAAGAACCAACAATGTTTAGGAGAGTGATTATGTGAATTCTATTGTTTTGGTTTACAATAATGGCTAAAAGTTTAAAACATCATGTTCACTTATTAGCTTGTAAATCCAATAAATTGTCACTAAGGAAGATTCAAAGCCAAAAGCTATCTTTCCAGAAGCAATTACTTTCCATGCTAATTCTCTCTAAATGTGTCAATTTTTATTCATGTAGAGGATAGTTAGAAATTTATATTATTTCATTACTAACAGTTGTAATGTTTTTCATGCATCTGTGTATATTTGAATCAATGTGTCTTTTCCCAATTATTTTGTCTTCCCTTGAAACATTGTGTTTGTCTATTATATCTTCTTTTGAATCATTATGTCTCTTCTTGATATCCTTCTTAATCCTATCAATACCATATATTGGATTTTAGTTGAAGGCATTGAAAACAATTAACAAGTGTGTGTATAGAGAGAATTGAAAAGTTTGCTTGGTTCGTTGTTCTTTAAATTTGGAGTGTTACTATTCAAAAAAGTGATCTTTATATCCTGGTAGACAATCATTGTAAAACTATGAGCACCGTAGTAGAGTGAATATTATCTTAAGGAAAGAAAGTTCAACTCTTGCCTCGATTAACATATAAAGATCAACTTTTTAGGAATATTAATTCTAACAACTGCCTATGAATTCTTTTACGTTATCACATTATAATTATTCTATTTATTTTATATATTAATATAAATAGAGATATTCATATTTATATTTATTTTATAGATACTTATATTTATATGTATATACATATATATATGTTTGGATTTTTAGGTTTATTAATTTCCTAACATTACACATACACACACACAAACATATACGGTTTTCCTATACAGAGGACTAGATTCACTCCATAAAGTGAGAATCTAATGCTGAATATCTTTCACACACACACACACACCCACACACACACATACACTCTTTTTCTATAAAGAAGACCAAGTTCACTTTATAAGATGAGAATCTAATGCTGAACATCATTCACACACACATACACGCATATATGGTTTTCTTATAAAGGATTAGGTTTACTCTATAAAGTGAGAATCTAACGCTGAACATCATTTCTAAGGGGTTAATTTTGCTCCAGAGTGAATGCTTTAACATTTAACCCTACAAAGTGGACTTGTCTACTCTGAAATAAAACTAGTCCTCCTAAAATGATATTCAGTATTGAATTCTCATATTATAAAGTGAACCTGATTGTTTCTATATTAAAGCTATATATATATATATATATATAAGACCAGACTTAAAATCATGTTCTTAATATAAAAACTAACGTCAAAACTTTCTTTTTCAACCTTTGAATTGCATAAGGGCTAAAATTAAAAATTATATTTATTGATTAATGGGTTCTAAAATGGTTTATTCTTCTTTAATAGGGTTTAAGTATAGCGCTAAATCAATATTTAACTATTTTTAAATTTTAAATCATGACCCTTGATATAATTTAAAAAGTAATAAAGTTATATCTAATATTAAAATCATCATATTGTCTTTATGTAAGCTTGATTTTGTATATATATGTATATATATATATATATAATATGGTAAGAGAATTATAAAAAGAGAGTATAATAAAAACATTCACAGTTATTAGAAACACAAAAAGGTGGCTGGAATTCTCCATCATGCTTAATTAGTTAAGACTAGAAAGATATGAAATTTGTATGAGTTGAATATCTATTTATATGCTAATACATATAAAGTCTAATTATTTCACCAATGTTGATCAATACTTATCCCACTTGCGTTTTTCTTTTATATATATATATATATATTGACTTCTTAAAATACTAAAACACCTATATATAAAAAATAAAATAAAATAAAAAAGAAAAAGAAGAAGAAAGAAAGAACTATAGGATTCTGTCAATTATTAAACATCATTTCACAAACTATTGTTGTGGAATATTTTAGAATTTTTCCGATGATTAATTATCAAATTAATCAACCACTGGTTGATGCTAGAAAATTCAAAGCTCATTCTTCCACATACAACTTTATTATCATTAATTTCTATGTTGAATTGACATGATAAGAGTCCAATCTTCATAATTTCTTTATTGACTTAACTGACTAAATTAAATTGATCAATAATGAGGTGCCTGAGATAGACAAGGTAAGGTTCCTAGCAAAAAAGAGATAGACAAGGTAACGTTTGTAAAAGATAAATGAACTTATCAATTAATGTATATGCTAGCACACCGTCTCAAATTTTCTATTTCCTTCTTTTTTTTTTCTTTTTTTTTTTGTGTCGGTAGAAAAGAAAGCAAATTACATAAAGGAGGAAAGTTTGATAAAGTCTTTAATTTATATAAATATTTTACTGATATATAATATTCATATATTTTTTTCTTTATACTGGAAACGAAAATTTTAAACTTTGACATAATATGGTGACTTTGTCCCAATAGAACCGTGTAGAATGTCTAAGTCAATTTTTTGTCCGGTTTAAATTCATTTTAATTTGCCACCAGACTGATTGTTTCTAACTGCCCTTATGATAAGTAGGCCAATACATCGTATGACCAATTAATTGGTAAATAATTAGGATAATTAACAAACTTGAAGCATTTATATTCTCCCATAAATACCTTTTTTTAATAATTATTTCATTTTAGGAATTACATTTTAATCATTCAGACATATAATTCAACATCCTGATATTTATGTTTATCAAAGTATAAAAAAATCTTGACATTTAGGAGCCAAGAATTTCATCAAAACCAACGTTAACAACTAGAAAAGGTTTATTTAAGAGATATTGGAAATTTTTGAATTGCCGTATGATTAATGGCACTAAACTGGAATGACAAAATTTCCACACGACATGGACAATGAAAATTATTGAAAAAGTTTGAAAGTGTAACTTACGTTAAAAACAAAAAAAAAAAAAAACAAAAACAAAGAGACAAGGATAGGTTGAAATATTGAATTTGTTTGGTAATGCAAAAGAAAAATCTTGAAAGCTTGTGTGAAATCTGATTTTAAGATTTTTTTTTTATTTATATATAGATATATATTTTGGCGGGTGTGGGGCGGCGTGCGCTAAGAGAGGGATTCTTTTGTCCTTGGAGTATGGCATTAGGATTTTATTTTTATTTTTTAAAATTGTATTGTGAATATTATGTTGGTAAAACAAAGTGTTTTTTTTTTTTGTGTATATTTAATAAAGGACTAGGATATATGTACATATATATGTATATATATATACATAAGTATCAATAAATATGCAAATGCATAAAAAAATTTACACCAAGATCGTATTGAAATGTTGTGGGAGTTAAGATCTATATTTAGAAATTGATCCCATAAATCATATAACGGTTCCAAATTATGCTTGAGTTGTTGTGAAATATTTATTACTATCAATTTTGGATTTAATAGGTTATTTACATTATTAGAATATATCTATATATATATATATATGTATGTGTGTGTGTGTGTGTGTATATATGTATATATAGCGTGAGCTACGGTATGGACCATCAGCATGTGAACCCACATCAAAATCTATGTTTTTTTTTTAAAAAAAATATAACTGATGGTTTTTTTTTCAAAAAAGTCGGTTTTGGTGCGGATCCCCATACAGATGGACCGCACCATATTATTACCCTATATATGTATATAAATGTATTGTATATGTATATATATGTAGTTTTGATTAATTGTTTATCTATATTTATTTATTATCAAAATCGATTTTATTCGAATTTAACATGGTAGGTACATATATAGTTAGATTATGTACAAATATTTGTAGACATATGTGTACATATATATATATATATACACAATTATGATTCTCTTATTTTCCTTGTTCTTTATTGCTTTTGTTCTATTTAATTTTTTTTTCTATGTCATGCAAGTAATTGATGGAAATATGGATACTATTTAGGTTTATTCCGCTGGTTCTATAAGAATGTTGTTGGTTCAGTTCTGCTTTAGAAATGAAACAGATGTATGCAATGTTCATGGTACACACTTACACACTAATGGATATGGTACCTATTTTTGAGAACATTGTAAATATCTTTTAACAGGAGTGAGTGCAGTTGATGTTTTCATCTTCCTCTTCTATAAGAGACTGAAAGAGGAGGAAGCCATGACTGCCACTCCAAACCCCTGTTTTCCTCTCACGCAGACATTCACAAAATCTACTCCTACTCCTACATCATAGAACTCCATTTCATTCCCTTCTTGCATCAAAAATACCCTAAAGCTTGTGAACTCTAATCCCCTACATACATTCCAAGATCCGAGATTTCTGCCCCTTTGGACTGTCAATGAGATAGCTCAGGCTGTTGATGAAAAAATTGTGAAATGGGGTCCTCCTGGAACAATTTCTACAGACACCCGAACCATTCAACCAAATCAGTGGTTCTTTGCCATAACTGAAGAAAATTTTGATGCCCATGACTTTGTAACCCCAGTACTGTCGAGTAAAGGGTGTGTTAGAGTTATTGGGAAGTGGGTTTGTGAGAATTGGTTTGGGGGTTTTCTGGAAATCTCTGGCAATACTATTGTTTCGTTGACAAAGATGGCTAGCTACGCAAGGAATAAGTTCCATGGCGCTGTTATAGAAGTAACTGGCTCTGTCGGGAAGACCACTACAAAGGCTATGATAGGTTTGATTCTTGAAAGTCCTGGAAATTGGAATAATCGAATTGGAGTTGCTTTGTCACTGACTGGAATTCCTAGAAATGCTGAGGTTGTGGTTTTGGAAATGGGAATGAGTGGGAAAGGAGAGATATTAGAGCTTGCAAAGATGGCTCGGCCAACGATAAGAGTGGTTTTGAATGTAGGTTTTTACATTTCAAGAATTTTTCTAGTTTGGGCGAAATTTGTAAGGCAAAAGGGGAGATTCTGGTGGATGCTAAGCCAGGGGATGAATGCTGATGATCCCCTAGTTATGAGCCCCCATGTACCATCTGAAGTTAAAAAGGTGAGCTGGATTTTAAATTTTGATCCAACCATGTTGTTTGATTTCTCTTATCATATTTTAGAATTTTAAAACAACTTGACTTGATTGGATTTCGTTGATTTATGCATGAGAAGGTAATTTGTAGATATGGTATGTTTCAAGATTGTATGGATACTGGAAGAAAAAGATTGTCCCCTTCACTTAAAATACTGGGACATCTCTGTCAATTATTTTTCTCTCCAAAAGGTGCTCTGATGAACTGAATCAATAACATCGGCTACGATATGGTCAGTATCTTATGAATGCATGACAGCAACATTACATGTGGATGTTACTTGTACCCAATGTTATTTTTAATTTGTCATGTTAAAGCATTTAAAATTTACTTTTACAGATTTAACATTTGAAAGCCAAGAAAATTTTTGAAATGACTATTAGTAGTAAGATGGTTTACTTAAATTGAATTCTATTTTATTTTAGTACTGTGTTGTTTGTTGCCACTTAAAGTTTGGGTATTCTGCTTACTATTACAGAACAGTTTCTGTTTGTTTTATTTCTTCTGGTTTTACATTGATTATGAAAATAGCTAGTCGATATTATGATGTTTTTGTAACTTCTTGTCAATAACAGGTGCTCTTTGGTCGGAAAGTGGGGTGTGATGTTAGGTTGGTTATGGTAGAAAGCGTTGATGGAGGGCATGCAGTTCGAGTGGTTTTAGAGAAAGATAATGAAATGTAAGTTCAATTATAAATATTTGTTTCATAGTAAGTGAATAAATATTTTTTCTTTTCCTTTTTAAGTAACATGTGGGAATTTTTCAATAAGATATTGTGTACATATGAACAAAGCATGCTCACTAGCAATTGCCCTTTTAGACTTCTATATAGTGATTTACATACTTGAGTTTTCTGAATCAGAAATAAACTTAAAAATGCACTTGTATTCAAAACATTAGAGGATTACTTTCATAAAAATTTTGATGATCAATTAGTTATAAGAATGAGGAAATACTGAAAGTGCTTTTTCAGTGCAAGAATGAGGACTTCTATGTTTTCTGTTACCTGGTTTCCTCATCCCACGGCAGCATTAAAAGAAGTTTGTCTACCATGCTTAATATCAGGACATGTTCATTTCCTTGTTCAAAGTTTTTGGGATTTTTCTCCCAAATGGTATTATACATTTCTTTCTGAACAGTTCAGCAAAATAACGGCATACACTTTCTCAATATTGATTGATATATGCTAAGCCCATTTCTGTCAGATTGTGTTATGTATTTCTTTCTTAGTTTTTGTAAACTAAAATGTATATATCATGTTCAAGGATCATAATATCTACCTTACTTCCCCTTCAAATTCCAAGTTGCTAATCCTGTCTTTCTACCTTTTCCAAACCTTTAGGGATCTTGTTTCTTCTCTTTGTCAATTTTGTCGTGCACATCTTAAGGGTTTGTTAAAAATCAAAGCTGTTACATATTTCTTTCCAATTAATCTTTAATTGTCCATTGACTGTTTTCGCTGAGATAAATAATTAGTGCTCTAGCTAATATTTTTCAAATGGGATGGTCATTTCTTATTCCAGGGTGGACTTTAAGATTCCTAGCCCAGGTCGGCATTTGGGACAAGATGCATGTGTAGCAGCAGCAGTTGTAACTCTATTAGGTGTTTCTCTTTCACAAGTTGGAATTTCCTTGTCAAAATTTATCCCCGTTCACATGAGAGCAAAACTTGAAGTAGCTAGAAACGGTATCAAAATAATCAATGATGCTTACAATGCCAATCCTGTCAGCATAGAAGCTGCCATCAACTTGCTAAAGAGCATCGAATGCAAGGGTAAAAGAGTTGCCATACTAGGGGATATGTTAGAACTTGGTACAATTGAACTAGAGTCTCATAAAATGGTACTGAACTATTGTTGTGATGCCAGTATTGGTTTAATTGGCCTTGTTGGGAATAGGTTCTTAACTGCAGCTGAGAATTTGAATTTAGCTGAGGATAGAAAATTGTTACTAGCCCATGATTCCAAAAATTTTGCTGTGGAAATTGGTAAGAGTGTTGGTCATAATGATGTTGTTTTGGTGAAGGGTAGAGGAGCGATGCAAATGGAGATAGTTGTGAATGCAATTAAAGAATTGGAAATACATACTTGATATCTAGTTCATGGTATTATTATTATTATTAAGCATCTCTCTCTTTAAGCAAGACTGTCTTTTTATCCTTGTTACCAAAATGGTCTTGAAAACTAACCCTTGTTTTCCTTTCTATGTACAGAAGTCAAAGAAGCAGAGAATTCAAAGATTAGGCAAATTATGTTAGCACTCTTTGTTGCTAATTTTATCTTCAATTGCATAATATTGATTATATCTGCCAGTTTTCAAAAGAGTCAAAACATGATAGCATGGTTTGCAAAGCTGGTAGAAGGTGATCTTATGAAAAAAATTTGGTTTTTCTCCCTCGCCGACTTTGGGTACATTCAACAAACAGAGTTATTACCACAATCAATGCGTATGATAGTAATTATTAACTTTTAGTGTTTGAACCATGCACTTACATTTTAGATCCCTAAGCTAAGGAACTCTGTCATCTATTTTATGCTAGTAGAGTAAGTTCGACCATTTCGTAATTTCTTCATCGAAATTAAGGAAATAAAGAAGGAAATTATAAAGAAATGTAAACAGAATTATAAGTAATTATGGTTCTCAAAAATTATTCTAGCCCACTGAAATATAAACTTTCCATTCTTCATGTCTATTGCCAGCTCCACTTCATGTAACATGTTTGACAACAAATCTAGAGGGAACACGGTCTCTCTCTTGCCACCATCTGTAACCTGGCTGCGAAATTAAGTAGAAAATGAAACATCATTAGGAAATAATGCAAAGAAATAAAGTATAATTGCAGAAACGCTATTGTTCGTAAAAAAAAAAAAATACAGATAAACTAAAGCTCATCAAGAAGTCAAATTATGAATCGTTGCATTTGTGTAGGCCTTGTTTATTGATAATTCCAAAATGATTTTCTATTCTAAGTACAATGAGAACTTAAGATAAAAGAAAAGTAGTTTCGTAGTTCATTTTCTATTCAATATATGTTGTAATTAATTTTAGGCTAATTGATTTTAGTATTTTTGGATATGAAATGAAGCTTGTAAAAAACATCGCAAAAATAATTGACAAAAGTCCATTGAAATTTGAACTTTTTGAAGTTTCATAACCAGCTGATCTGAAATTTAACTCAAAATGCAAGAAACACACAACAAAATGAAATGAAAAGATGTATATGGAAAACAAAATTAATAAAATGCATCAATTGAAATTCATATGGATTGTTAAATTCCTAATTCATATAATTACAATCCATTATTTTATAGAATTGCAAAAAGAAAACAAAAACCAAAGGAAATGAAACAAAAATATACTTGCTAAAACATAAACAAGTCTTAGAACTTCCCAAAGATGAAAAAAAGAAAAGTATAGATACTGAAACTTACATGTTTCTAGAAATACTCGAAGATGATGCCATACAGCTTGAGAACAAGTCTATCTAGCAAACCATACAAAGCAGTTGTCCAAGGCATGTTGATGAGCAACCAACCAAGCACACTCCAAAATCCAAAGGCAAATCCAAGCCCCAAGCTCAAATGTAGATAATTTACCTCCCCTGAATTACCTTGTCCATCTAAAACTCCAGGTGGAGTCATGTTCTCAGCCGGAGAGCAACTTTTCTGAAGTGGCGGTCCACAAAGTTGATTACCAATGAAGCTGGATTCATCAAAGCTTTGAAGTTGAGTGCCTGTTGGAATGTGACCACTCAACTTGTTGAAAGACAAATTCAGGTGACTTAGAAATGTCAAATTGGAGATGCTTGAAGGAATTTCTCCTGAGAGTTTGTTTCTCGACAAATCTAGCGATTCTAGCCACCTCATATCACCAACTTCTAAAGGAATTTTGCCCGTCAATTGATTTTGTGATAAATTGAGGGTTTGCAAGTAGAATAGTCTGGTTATTTCTGAAGGAATGTGTCCTGAAAGATTGTTGTCTGAGAGGTCGATACTTGCCACAAGATAAAGTGTACTGCTATACTCAGCTTCCGTTCCCTTTGTAACCAGCTTCATATCTTCCCTCCGCTTAAAGCCATGATCAACAGGGGAAAAAAAAACTGTTTCTAAATGCTCCATTGTGTTCATAGAACTCAAATTCGAAAACATTTTGGTATTGATCCCGAGAGATTATTATGTGCAAGGTCCAGTATTTGAAGCTGTGTAAGATTGCAGAGTTTGAAAGGAATATCGCCATGAAACTTATTCGAACGAAGACCTAGAATCTTTAATATTGGAAGACTTGTCCCTGTCCATTGAGGTATTTTTCCAACAAATTTATTTTCACCAAGGTCAAGGGTAACCATAGATGTACAGTTCTGTAGGGACAAAGGTAATCCTCCATAAAGACTATTATTGCGCAAGTGCAGTGACTGGAGATTAGTCAAATATCCTATGGAGCTAGGGATATTCCCAAACAAATTATTGTTTTCTAAGCTTAGAACCATCAAATCGTTCCATTTATTCCAACACTCTGGAATGGCTCCTGAGAGTAAATTGTTCCCCATGTAAACAGATGAAAAAAACCATGGTTCCTCACGGACTTTAGCAATATTCCGTTGACAGAAAAAGTGAAAGACTGATCTTGAAAATAAATTATTTGAAAAATCTAGAAACTTTATCACCGATGAGATTGTTGGCATCGAGCCATTGAAATGATTAAAACGTAGGTCAATTATTTCCGCTGGATAAGCTGCACAAGGAAACTCCCCATGAAATTGATTGTGAGAAAGATTTAATCTAATTAATTGAGAAGAAGCGTTACAAAACCAAAACGGAATGGCATCTGAAATTTTTATGTTGGAAATTTCTAACCTCCGCAAATTTCGTTGCCACCTAAACCAGTGGGGAAAGTTTGGACCTAAATTCCCAGAATTTAGCACCAAATATCGTAGTTGAAAAGGTGGGACCCAATGCCGACTTGTCTTCAAAGTCAATGAGTTTCCGCTTGCAAGCAAAATCTTCAATCTTGTAAGATTACAAAAGTGAATTTCAGAAACCACACCCTCTAATGAATTATGAGATATATCTAACCATTCTAATTTTGCAAGTTGACCAAAACTTTCGGGAAGACTTCCGTTTAATTGATTGCGAGAAGCACCAAAATATTGTAAGTTGGACCATTTTCCAATACCCGGTGGAATGGAACCAGAAAATGAATTGTTATAAATTTCAAGTGAGATTAATTTCCCAAACAGTCTAAGTTGGTTTGTTAACTAATCATGGAGTTGGTTATCACTTAACCATAACTGCTCCAACGAATTTGCAGCGCATGGAAATCTTTCAAAACTCTCGAACATTGTTCCACTGAATTTATTATAACCAAGCCAAAGTTCCCTTAATCTACAAAGATCTCGCAACAAATGGTCTATTTTCCCTTCAAATTGATTCGCTTCCAAGTTAAGACTGATGATGGATGTGAAGTTTCCAATGGCACTTGGAATAGTACCCTTCAACTCATTGACACTAAGATCAAAAGACTCAAGACGATCAAAACCACACAACCATTCTGGGATTGTAGAATTCAACAAATTACTTGATAAATCAAGGATTCTGAGACGAGTCATGCTGGTAAGACCGTAAGGAATTGGTCCTCCCAAAAAGGTCGAACTTAAATAGAGAGAATCTAGATTGGTAAGACTGAATAGCCACCTGGGTAAGCCAAAGTTTTCGTTGTCAGATACATCAAAGATGGCAAGTGAAGTAAAGTTTATCATGGACAGATGAGGAGAGCTATGACCAAGTTCACAGCCAGATAAGCGCAACTCCATGAGAGAGGGTAGCATGTTGAGCACATCCACCCAATTATATGCTTTGCTAAGATTAACCCAACTCATGTCCAGGAATTGCAACAAAACGAGGCTAGAGACCCACTGAAGGTTATTAACCTTCATAGTAGGATAATTGGAAAGGAGATTGAGATAATGAAGATTGGAGAGATTTCCCAATTGATATGGTATTACCCCTCCAAATCCAGCTTGTGAGAGATCAAGATATGTTAGATTTTTCAAAGAACCAATGAAGCTAGGTATTGGAATCCCTTCAAAGTCATTGTAGCTTAGATTTAAGTGATTGAGATAATTCAAATGGAGCAAGGAAGGATTTATCTTACCACTTAATGCATATCTCCAATCAGCTTCTTCAGGATAAATGTCGAAGGGATCAGGAATACCAAAAATGGTTTTGAAGGGATTTCCAAAATGAAGCTCACGAACATGACCGGTTAAGTTATCACAAGAAATACCAGTCCAGCTGCAACAATCTCCTGAACCCTTCCAGCTTGAAAGTCGGTTCATAGGATCCTTCAGGTCACGCTTGAAGCCCAAAAGAGCTTGTCTCTCACTCTCTTTGCAAAACACATTCACAGTTCCATTGCAGAAGCTTATGGTAATGGTACTACACAAGCTTGCAATTGCTATTAGAAACACCAAAAGGTGGCTAGAGTTCTCCATGAGATAGGTTTAATGGTAAAGACTAAAAAGATATGGAATTTGTATGGATTGAATGTCTGTTTATATGCCAATATATATAGAGTCCAGTTATTGGACCAATGGTGACCGACGTATACCTATCCCACTTGTGTTTTTTTGTGAAAAGAACCGAAAAAAAAAAAGGTTAAAATACTAAAACCTGCCCGGAAAAGGGGAAAAAAAGAATTATCAGATTCTGTCAACTAATAAACATCATACCACAAATTATTAGGATTTGTTTGGCCATATTTTATGTTTTCTGTTTTTGAAATATTATTTCAAAATAGAGAATATAAAACAGTTTTCTTCTATTTAATGAAAATAAAGAATGTTTGACCATTAATACTTGAAAACAATTTTTAAAACTAAAAAACAGAAAATATGTTTGGCTAAACAATTTTTAAATTTTTTTAAAAAGATTGCATTTTTTTCTACTTTTTTTTTTTAACATAAAATGATTTTTTTTTTTTTTTTGGCATACAAGGATCCTTATATATAATATATATAGCTATTATATATATATATATATATATGAATGCATTCACATATTAATGAATTATATATATAAAATTTATATCAAAATATAATAGAACATTTATTTTTTGTTGATTTTTTTAATTATTATTAATTGATTAACATTATATATAATATTTATAACTATATATTTTTTTAAGGAGTATTTCATCTAAACTCATAAGTTTGCATTAATTTCAATTTAGCCTCTCAGATTTTGAAAGTTACAACTGAGACTATTATAGGGGATGTAGATGAAATTATTTTGAAGGCTGTGAATGAAATAATAGGACATAAAAATGAAGACTGTTTGAAACCTAAGAGGAGGTAATGATATTTTTAAAACCTTAGAGATTAAATTGAAATTAATGCAAATATGAAGAGGTTTATATGAAATTTTTTCCTAATTTTTTTGTTGATTGTATGTATTTCATCAATATTTTTGTTGATGAGATAGAATTGCTAAATGATACAGTGTATAGAATTGCTAAATGATGCAGTGCATTTCGTCAAATGGTTTGTTGATTTATCAAGGATATAAAAAAGATCATTATGATTAGTGTTAACATGTGCATTTTTAGCCTCCAATTCTATCTCGTCATTTGTATTAGGTGGGTCATTAATAGATGCATGACAAAACACTCTAGTTGTAGTCAATTTGTTAAATATAATTTCTAATAGCTTGTAATGCTCACATCCTTTCTTTCAAAATGAAGTTGCTTTAGGTTGTCCTTAAATGAATAAATAATATATTCATCAATAATAATAATAATAATAATATATTGTATATCCTCAAATCATTATTATTAATTCATTCACATTATAATATATGTATATATACATATATCATTTTTTTTATTATATGTATTTAATTTATCATTGATTTATAGTTGGCCTTTTAGAGCTATGTCTTTCTATTTCTTGTATGACTAACAGTTGTTCCATATTATCTATCAATTATCTTTTCATTAATTAATTTTTAAACCTTATTGATATGATACAATATATGTTATTAATTCTTTAATGTGAGTTTCAAGCAAATAAATTCATGTGTATGCATAAATAAAATAACTATTGGGACTTGAGATTTTGCATTAATTAAAAAATTAAATTCTACAAGTCCAACATAATATTTCCAACTATAAATATCCATAAAATCTCGTATTAGCATAATAATAAAACTATTAACTTTTATATATTACCAACATAGTCAAACCACATGTTTAAACATTCTTAACACTATTGTAGAAGAAAGATAAAAATAAAAATAAATAATAAAAAAGAAAAAAAATAAATATAATGGGAGATAAGGGGAAACAAAAAATGGAGATAAGGAAAAAAAAATGATAACTTATAGAAAAACATAAAAACAATGAAAAAGAAAAAGTAAAAATTGAAAATTAAAAAAAAAAATTGATAGAAATGGAAAATAAGAAAAAATAATGGAATAAAGGAAAAATGGAAAATTAGGAAAAAGAACAAAATAGAAGACAGAGAGAGAGAGAGAGAGAGAGAGAGAGAGAGAGAGAGAGAGAGAGAGAGAGAGAGAGAGAGAGAGAGAGAGAGAGAGAGAGAGAGAGAGAGAATATTTGATAAGGAAAAAGAACAAAATAGCAAAATAAATAATTGATATAAGAAATATTTGCCCCAAAAATGATAAAAGAAGTAAGATAAAAAAATAAAAAGTAAAAAAATAAAAAACTAGTAGATATATAACGATGAAAAAAAAAATAAAAAATATTTGATATAACTTATAAAGGATTAAAAAAAAAAAGAATAACTATTTTTTTAAGTTGTTCTGTTTAAAAAAAAAATTAAAAAAGCAAAAAGATAAAATAGAAGAATGAGAAAATTTAATTGGATACATTTATCAAAGCATAATATTCGTTCTCTCTTTACAACTTTCTTTCTCTAAAATATTTCTAAAAATTGAAGTAATATTTTTTCTTTACAACTTTCTTTCTATAACATAGAGAAATGTAGATTAAAGAAAAAAGATGAGGAAAACAAATTAAAATAATATATATTTTATTATTTTCAAAACATGTAAAAACATCATTTTATTGTTTTTCAAATTTTATTATTTTTTTTTCAATTTGTTTTCTAGAACTATTTTTAAAAACTGATGGCCAAACAGTTAATCTTTTGCTTAAAAAATAATTTTCTATTTTACAAAACAGAAAATTATTTTAAAAACAGGTGGCTAAACAAGCTCTTATATTCTAAAATGTGTATTAGAATTTTTTCGATGATTAATTTTCTAATTAATCAATAACGTGTTGACTAGAAAATTCCAAGCTCATGCTTCCACATACAATTTTATTGATGAAAGTGCATAGTTTCTTTATTGACTTGACTAACTAAATGGAATTGATCAATAATGTAACGCTTGCGATAGACAAGGTAACGTTTTCAAAGGATAAATGAATACATCAATTTATGTTTATGGAACCACATCATTTTTATTTTTTTTTCTTTATTTTTTTTTAAGTGGAAAAGAAAAGAAAATTACCGTAAAGGAGAAAAGCTTAATAAATTCTTTAATTTATGTAGATATTTTATTCATGTAGAATACATATATATTTTATTTCTTTATGTTGAAAATGAAAGATTTGAATTAAAACACAATTATAGTGATTTTGTCTCCCAATGAAACCATATAAAATATATCTAAGTCAGTTTTGATCCTCTAAATACATTTTAATTTGCTACTAAATTGATTATGTCTAACTACACTTATGATAAGTAGGCCAACACACACGCCATGTGACCCATTAATTTGTAAATAATATAAATAATTAACAAAATTGAAGCATTTATATTCTTTACAGAAATACTTTTTTTTAATAATTATTTTATTTTAGAAATTACATTTTAATCGTTCAGACATATGTTTCTTCCACGGATATATATATATATATATATAATTCAAGATTTTGTTATTTATGTTCCTCCAAAAAAAGAAAAAATCATGATATTTATGCACCAAGAATTCCATCAAAAGTCAACATCAACAGTTAGAAAAGTTTGGATTGCCATATAATTAACGGCACCAGACCAAATGATGAAATTTCCACACACCAATGACAATGAAAAGGTTTTGAAGTCTAATCTACTTAAGAAAGATGGCATTTAAGAATAGGTTCAAGTATTTAATTTTTTGGTTAATGCAGAAGAAAAATCTTAAGATCGATCTTGTTTAAAATCTGATTTTGATGTTTTTATTTTTTATTTTTTATTTTAAGAGAGGGATTCATTTGTCCTTTCTATATAGTTATTGGATTTTTTATTTTTTATTTTTATTTTTTTATTGTATTTTGTATGGGATGTTTCCATGGTAAAATAAAGTTAAAAATAAAGTTTTATAGCAACTAAGGCCTTATTTGACATAGTTTCTACTAAGCAATCAAAAATAAAATAAAAAAATAAAAAATATATATTACACTTTTACAAATAATTTCATTGTTAAAATTTGTATAATATTAAAAGAATTAAGAAAACGTTAAGAGAGAGAGAGAGAGTTATCATTCAAAAGAAAAATTAATATTATTTAAATGATTTTTCTTTTTTAAGTAAAAGTATATATATGGGCAAAACAAAATCTAAAGATTAAAAATATATATATATATATATATATAATAAAAATAAAAAAAATAAAAAACCCACCCATTTGGCTGAATGAGAATTGTGCAGGCATGACCCCGCCATCCCCTGCACTTATTTGGGCTGTCCATACCGTGCTAAGTGATGTATTGGGATTTATTTACACGCCACGGAAAATGTGATAAAAAGCCAAACGGGTAAGGATAACGTTTTCAAGGGATAAAGGAATATATCAATTTATGTGCATGGTACCACACGGTATGAAATTTTCTTTTTCTTTCTTCTTCTTCTTCTTCTTCTTCTTCTTCTTCTTTTTTTTTTTTTTTTTTTTTTTTTTTTTTTGGTTTGGTAGAAAAGAAAAGATTATTAAGGAGAAAAGTTTAATAAACTATTTAATTTATATAAATATTTTACTCATGTAGAATATACTTTTTTTTTTTTCTTTATGTTTGAAACGGAAGATTCGAATTAAAAAATTATTGTAGTAACTTTGTCTCCTAATGAAACCATACAGAATATATGGAAGAGAATTTTGATTTGCTTTAAATTTGTTTTAATTTATCATTGGATTGACTATCTCTAACTGCCTTTATGATAAATACGCCAGTACATCATGTGACCCTTTAATTGATAAATAATTTGAATAATTAACAAACTTGAAGTGTTTATACTCTTTGCATAAATTATTTATTTATATAATTATTTCATTTCTTTTTTTTATATAATTATTTCATTTTAGAAATTGCATTTTAATCATTTCGACATATATTTTATCCATGGATATATATATATATATATAATTCAAGATCTTGATATATGTGTTCTTCGAAAAAAAAAAACATTCTGATATTTATGAGCCAAGAAATCCATCAAAAACCAAGTCAACAATTTAAAAAGTTTGAATTACCGTATAATCAATGTTACTTGACTGGAATGATGAAATTTCCACATAACATGGCCAATGATAATGAAAAAGTTTTGAAATGTAATCTATGTAAAAAAGGATAGGTTCAAGCATTTAATTTTTTTGTTAATACAAAAGAAAAATCTTATGATCAATCTTGAGTAAAATCTTATTTTGAGGTTTTATTTTTTATTTTTTATTTTTTATTTTAAGAGAGGGATTCTTTTGTCCTTCAGATATGGCCTTGGATTTTTTATTTTTTTATTTTATTTTTTTATTGTATTGTGTATGGGATGTCCTCATAGTGAAATCAAGTTAAAAATAAAATTTTATGGTAATTAAGGCCTTATTTGATATAGCTTTTCTTTTTCTTTTTTTCAAATATTTGTTTATACTTCTTTGGAAATGCCTTTTGAAGAAGCCAATTTTTATTTGTTTTGGTTAAAAGTGCTTTTGAAAGCTAGAAGCGCTTCTTGACTCCTCGAAGAAGCTTTTAAGTCTGACTTCCCAAAAGCAAACTGAGCTTAAATACAATTATATGGACTGAAACTCTCTAATCACCTATTTTATTATTCATCTTTCAATCAATAGTTGCCACTTTATTTTGTAAAAGTTACAACTATTTACTCTTTCAATGTTTATTTTCTTCATCTCCAAGTTAATATTTATTTTTTTGGTCTCTAAGTAATAACTATCAATTTTCTCAATTAATACTCTTCCCTTCAAACTGGATGGAGAAAAGAAGGGAATGGCACTAACTGCCCACTATAATCATTATAGACACATTTGATATGCAAAATTATATTATATTAATTATGTCGCATTATATTGAATTGCAATATATTGTGCTAATAATGTGCAACATATGGTATAAGAATGTAAAAAGTTACTTTTAATTAAAAAATAAATTTAAATTTTATTATTATGAATATAACTTTCTTAAATAATTACAGCTCATAATGGACAACATTGGTTGTTTTCTATCATATATATATATATATATATTAGAATTAATTATATTATTTATGTTATATTAAATTAAGTTTTGATTATTATTAATGTTAATACAACCACGCAAAGCATTACACTCACACAGAGCTAGAGGTAACACATTTAAATTATTAGGAGGAATCTGTCCTTTACAGATCATGTACTACAAAGCAAAGGCCAAAGATGAAACTTAAAAAAAAAAAGAAAAAAAAGAAAAAAGAAAAAGGGCCAACTTGGCTTATTGAGTTGAGAATTATGCTGGCATGAACCCACCATCTCCTGCATATATTTGGTCTGGTTATACCGTGCTAAGTGGTGTGCTGGATTGATCTATACGACTCAGAAAATGTGATAAAGAGCCAAACATCTAACAGCATTATTTTAATGCTGTCTGTGCAGTTGTTTTATATGCCTCCTCTAGCCAAGAAAATATTGATATGTATATATGATTTTATAAAAATATCAATAAAAATATTCAAAAACTTACAAAAATTATAAACATTTAATTTAAAACATAAATTTTGCATATCAAATGTTATTAAGCAAAATAAAGTATAGATACAATAATTAAAATAAAATGCTAATAAAATAGTTTCTAAATATTAAAAATTATTCTATATAATAAAACAAATACAAGTGTTTGTTAGTACCAAATATAGTATCTTAATAAATAATATTAAGATAAATAAAGTTTTCAAAAAATTAAAAATAAAAACATATCATTAATACCAACAAAAATTTTTTATTGGTTCAAAGATGCTTCAAATTGATGATTATATTTATGCTAAAAATTTATCATTATGAGGATTATATAAGGATGGTTTAATGATTTTGCTATAAAAACATTTACTATTAACCATTTGATTTCTTCAATTGGTAAGATTTAATGATAGATTTGGAATTTATATAAATACAGTGAAATGCTAAAATTCTAAAAAGTTAAAATGAACTGTATATAAACTCATATAAATTTCAAATGCATCTTAAAATCTTACAATCCAAAATATGAGAAAGAATGTCATTATGGAAATTCATATATATGTGTATGTATATATAGTCTCACTTATTAACCATTGATTATATAAAATGCTAAGATTTAAAAATTAATTTGTGACCAATTATGAATTTAATGACATGTTAAAACTTTATTTATGTAAAATGAACCTTGTAGGAACTATAAAACTATAAATGTATTTTTAAATCCTAGCCATTGAAACAATTCAATGGCTCATAAAGGGAATTTTGATGGTAAAACCATTCATTCAACCTAATTATATATATATATATATATAGGATAATACAATGGTGTGGTCTGTCATGGTGCGGTCCGTTCGCATGGAGACCCGCATCATAGCATTATCCTCTATATATATATATATATATATACATGTACTTATGATATAATGCACTATGTAGCCTCTCTTATGATATATAATATTTATATGACACAATACTAAGTTCAGGTAAAATATGAAAAACATGAGTTTTTTTTTTTTTTTTTTTAAAACTCGAGTTGGATATGCATATCATTTAACAATTTAATTAACAATAATCAAGCTGATTCAAAAGGGGAGTAGAGAAATTCACACCTGTCTCAACCATTAAATGTTTCACTTTCTAATAGTAGATTTTTAGTATTAAAAGATAAAAATAAAAATAAGTGTTATAAAATTAATATTGTCGTCCATAAATAATTTACCTACATCATTTACAGATTCTAACATTGTGTCATACAACATAAGATAGCTAATGCAAACCACTAAATCATTATTACATGTTAGAAATTTATGATGAATAAAAATTATTTCCGTAACATCATGAATTTTGATAAAAAATTACAACTTATATCGTTTCATTACTAATAGTTGTAATGTTTTTCAAGTGTCTGTCTATATTTCAATTAATGTTTCTTTTTCCAATTATTATATCTTTCCTTGAAACATTATGTTTGTCTGTTATATCTTTTTCTGAATCATTATGTCTTTTTTTTTATATCCTTTTTAAGTCTCTATATACCATATGGAATTATTGTTGAAGGCATTGAAAATAATTAACAAGCATGTGTACAGAGAGAGTTGAAAACTTTATTTGATTTGTTATTCTTTAAATTTGGAATGCCATTATTCAAAAAATTGATTGTTATATCATGGGAGATAATTATTGTAAAACTGTAAGTACTGTAGCAAAGTGAATAGTATCTTAAGGAAAGAGAATTCAATTCTTGCCTTGATCAATATATAAAAATCGCTTTTCTAGAAATTTTAATTCTAATAACTATCTGTGAGTTTTTTTTTTTTTTTTGTTTAATCTCATTATAATTATTCTATTTGTTTTATATATTAATATAAATAGAGATATTCATATTTATGTTTATTTTGTAGATACTTGTATGTATATATGTTTGGGCTTTTAGGTTTACTAATTTTCTAACAATCTTAAGACACTATAACATCAATAATTTAGATTTGATAAATAATCTCTGCACGTTTGTGAAGTTTATATACATTTATTTATTTTGTAAAATTTAGAAAATTTATCCATATTTATATATATAAATCTCCTCTGTATCACTTCTTTGGTATTTATATATATATATATATATATTATTTGATATAATAATATACGTACAATTGTATACTTATTATAACTCCTACATTTCACTGGTTTACCCGTCCTTCTTTTATTTTGTTTATTTCTTTATTTTTTATGTTTTACCCGCGCGCACATATATATATATATAGATACATATATTTTGTACTTGTGTAGTTATTACATTACATTTAATATATATTATATATTAATATTTAATATATGTTTAATATATATTTGTGCTTATTATAGATTATATATAAATATTTAATATATAATATCTATTTGTTCAGTGTTTATTATATGCTATATATATTTCATTCACACATATATATTGTATATATTCCTTTCACATATTTACCAAGTATTTTATTTATAAAGTATATCCTTTATATTATAATAAGTATTATAGTGGAATTTAAATATTTTATATTTGCATCTTAAACTGATCAAATATTTACATTTGTACATATATTTATACACTGTTGTATATTTTAATTTTGTTTTATAAACAAAATTATTTATTTAGTTTAATTATTGCTTAATGAGTAATTATTTGTTAATATTTTTTTCTATTGAAATTATACCTGGCAATTCGGGTTGGTGGGTCGTGTTCGTGTCAACCCGTTTAATAATCGTGTCAAAAATGCCTAACCCGAACACGACCCATTTATTAATCGTGTCAGGTACCTAAAACACTAACCCGACTTGTTTATAAACAGGTCAACACGACATGACCCGTTTAACACGATTATTTTAACGGGTCGTGTTGACCTATTAACCCGTTAACCTGAAATTGACCTATTAACCCGAAAACTAACCTATTAACCCGTTAACCCGAAAATTAACCTATTAACCCAAATTTTTTTTTTTATTTTTTTTATTTTTATGTTTTTGTTTTATTAAAGATGTATTTTTTGTTTTTAAAAAATTAGTAATAGAAAATTATTTTTATAAAATTTTTAATTTATAATATTTTTTAGTTATTAAATATTATATTGTGATAAAATATTAATTTAAAATTAAATTTAAATGGGTTGTAATAGGTATATAATCGTGTCGGGTTGAAACTGACACGTTTAATAAATGGGTTGTAACGGGTCAATTTCGAGTTAAACAGGTCAACCCGAAAATGACACGATTAATAATCGTGTTAAACGGGTTGACCCGATTATGACCCGAACCCATTTATAATAAACTCAAACCCATTTATTCCGTGTCGTTTTCGAGTCGTGTCGCCGTGTCATGATCCAAATTGCCAGGTCTAATTGAAATGGCATCTAATGCATCTTTATCTGTCATTACTTTACGTATATCGTTGGGTCATGCTGAGAAATCTGAAAATTTTGGTAGTTCTGATTTTTAAAAAATAACAACAAGAAATATTATTTTATCTTACTACTTTGAAATTAGCCAAATTTCTTACTAAAGTTGCTCCCATTCTTAATGAGAATAAGAACAATGCTCAAACTATAACAGCAATGAATGCATTCAGACTTTCTATGTAAAAATTATATTCTCAATGGTTTAACTGACATACTGTATAATGTATACAGTAATGTGAAAACTGCAAAAAATTTATGACAATCTTTGGAGAAAAAATATAAAACGGAAGATGCAGGCACAAAGAAATTCGTTGGTAAAATTTTGGATTTTAAAATGATTGATTCAAAGAGTGTAATAAATCAAGTCCAAGAACTCCAACTCATTTTTCATGAAATCCATGTTAAAAAAATGGAAATTGGTGAGTCTTTCCAAGTGGCTGCGGTGATTGAAAAATTGCCACCATCTTGAAAGGATTTTAAAAATTATGTAAAACATAAACGTAAAGAGATGGGCTTGAGAACTTAATTATGAGATTGAGAATAGAAGAAGATAATGGAATTTCTAAAAATAAAAGTAGAAATCCGACGGAAAGCAAGGCAAATACAATGGCATAAGGGCATAAGACCAACAAGAACAAGAAAAAGAAATTAGAAAATCAAAGTTCCAATGGAGGGTCAAAGTTCCAAGGGATAAACGTACTCTAGTACCTTGTATAATCACAAACGTTTCAATTGGAATTTCTAAAATCAATTGTAATATACTAATATCCTATATTTTTAAAATTATTTTAAATTGGTTTAATTGGATTAATTTTAACAGATTCTATTAATTTGGGATCACGTGTGCCTCATGTGACCCCCCAAAAATGACTTTCTTTTTTTTTCCTTTTTCAAAATTTCATTTGTTTATTCTATAGGAGTAAACACAAAAAAAGGAAAAGACACTTTCATACCCTTTAAAATCACTAAATTCATTTTGGAGTCTCTAAAATCAATTTTCTCACATTGATTAAAAGGTAATAGATGTTTAACAAAATCTAAGAGCTTAAAATAAAAACTAGATGCTAAAAAATTTTGAGAACATGATAAAAATACAATATAGTAAAAAAAAATTTGACTGCCTTGAAAAAATACCAGATATTGAAAAAAACAAATCTGAGAGCCCTAAAAAAAAGTTTGAAAGTATGACTAAAAAAAAAATCAGATATTCAAAAAAATTCTGAGAGCTTGATAAAAGTATCAGATGTTCAAATAATTTTGAAAGCCAAAAAAAGTTTTCAGCTCGTTAAAAAGAAGAAAAAAAAAACTGAGTATTCAAAAAGAATATGAAATATTAAAAAAAAAAATTCGAGAACCCAAGAAAGAAAAAACTAGATGTTAAAAAAAATCAAAGAGTCTTAAAAAATCATATGGTAAAAAAATATTAAATGTTTGAATGTATGATACTTTTATCTGGCACTTGGAATTTTTTTTGAATATCTAGTACTTTCTATCATGCTTTCAAAAAACTTTTTACCATCTAGTATATTTTTGAACTCTCAAATTTTTTCTGAGTATTTGGTACTTTTTTGAGGCTGTCAAAAATTTTTTACTATCTTGTATTTTTATTGTGTTCTCAAAACCTTTTAACATTTATATTTTTTTTGGGCTCTTAGATTTTGTTAAATATTTAGTATTTTTTATCATTGTAAAAAAGTTGATTTCAAAGAACTCAAAATGAAATTAGTAATTTGAGAGGATACTGAAGTGTTTTTTATTTTTCTTTTACTCTTACAAAATAAACAAATGAAATTTTGAAAAGAAAAACAAAATTATTTTTGGGGTCACATTAACAAAATATGTTAAAATTAACTCCAATTGGACTAATTTAAAATGATTTTGAAAATATAGGATATCGGTATATTACAATTGATTTTAGATATTCCAATTAATATATTTGTGATTATAGAAAGTACTGAAATGTATTTATCCTTGATAATAATAATAATGAAAATCCAATTGCTTATTTGATTAAGTCTTCTAATATTTGGCATGGTAGATTAGAACATGTTAGTTATATTACTATAAAAAGGTTGATTAATTTAAATTTAATACTAAATTTTGATATTGATTTAGATTATAAATATAGGTTCCTTATGTGTAAATTTGAAATTTTTAACATGCATGTCAATACAATTATTAAATCTAGAAATGCATATATTTTATGAAGATGTATTTCCTTGTAAAATGGCACATGATTCAAGTTCTTTAAAAAGAACTTATGATAAGAATGAAAATCAAGAGGAAATAGATAGTGAGCCAAGATGCAGTAAAAGAATGAAAATTTCAAATCTTTTGATTTAGAATTTTTGACTTATATGCTAGAAACTGAACCAAAGAATTTTGGAGAAGCTAATGAGAATTCGCTCGAGCTCACACAACCGACAACCCGCTGGGGTATTGATCCAATACGGATGAAGACCAGGCCGATCACTAAGGCTGAAGCTAAGAGGTTTAAGGATAATCTTGCTGCCTTTATCCAGGGAGTAATTCATTCTTAAAAAGGCTTGTCCATACCTGAAGATACAATGACTGTTTCAAACATCCAAGTGGTGGAGGTTGATATGGACCCTGGTAGCTGTCACCAAACATCATACATCGGACATCTATCTTCGGACATCATATATCGAACATTTTACATCGAACATCTAACATCGGACTTCGGGCTTCGAACATCAGACATAACTTAGTTCGAACATCATGCAGACATAAGTTAGCTCGGACATTAGACATAAGTCAGCTTGGTTGTCAAACTAGTCAACTCGTTTCCTAATTTGCGTTTGACTTTTTGGGTTTTTATTTATTTATTTGCTGGGCAAATAAGTTTGGAAAAGTTATTATTTTATTATTTTCATTGTAATTCCCAATTCAAAATAAGGAAACTAATTAATCTAAATTAGACTAGGAAAAGATGTGAAATTAGGCAATTTCCTAATTGGATTCTATATTGGCCAAAATTTTCTAATCCTTTTAGTGTTTTAATTTATTCATTCAAAGCCTAATTAAAGGCTTATTTTCAATGAGAAATCAGGCTTGAATTTTATACAGAAAATTATTTGTGAGATTGAATTCTCTTTGTTCTTTTGAACACCTAAAACACCATTGATGAATGAGTATTTTAGTTTGACTTATTAATAGGCCTTCCATCATCTATTGTGGCGTCTTCATTATATACCAAGGTTTCTAATCATAGGTTGGTTAGGGGTCAAGGTTACCATTAGAACTTAAACATAATTAGATCCGGACTAATATAATACGGGTTTAGGAGCAGGTCATCCTAGGTTCGTATCAGAAGCTATGTTTACATTCGAAGCTCCTTATTGGAAAAAAGTAATTAATAATGAAATTAAGTCCATAATGCAAAACCATACATGGGAATTAGTAGATCTTGCACCTGGAAGTATACCATTAGGTTGCAAGTGAATCTTTAAAACAAAGATGAAAGTTGAAGGATCAATTGATAAATATAAGGTTAGATTAGTGGCAAAGGGCTACAAGGAAATAAAAAAAGTACAGATTTCTTTGATACATATTCACCAATTACAAGAATTATGTCTGTTCGAATGTTAATTGCTATTGCTACATTAAATAATTTAAAGATATATCAAATGGATGTAAAAATAGCATTTTTAAATACTAAATTAGATGAAGAGATTTACTTGAAACAACCTGAAGGATTAGTAGCTCCTAGAAATAAAAAAAAAGTTTGTAAACTTGTAAAATCATTATATAGTTTAAAACAAGGTCCAAAACAATGGCATAAAAAGTTTGACAATATAATGAAATCAAACAGGTTTAGAATAAATAAATGTGATAAATGTTTTTATGACAAAGACACTAAATATGGTTGTCATTGTATGTATTTATGTAGATGATATATTCATCATTGGTAGCACTAAAGAAATACTTCAAGCTAATAAGAAAATTTTGATTAGTAGATTTGAGATGGAAGATTTGGGTATTATCAGATGTTATTCGGGGAATTAAATTCTATAACACAAAATAGTTTTATTATGTCTCAAAAGCATTATATTGAAAAGTTGCTTAATATATTTGACAAAGACAATGACCATATTTCATAAACACCAATAGGCCAAAACTTTCCATTATATAAAAATCATGAGAGTGGTGTATCACAATTGGAATATTCTCCAATCATTAGTAGTCTAATGTACATTATGAGTTATACAAGTTCAGATACAGCTTACTCGGTTAGCAAATTGAGTAAGTACACAAGTAATCCAAGTAAAGATTACTGGACAGTCATAATTAGAGTTATTAGATATATAAGATATGCCATAAATTATGGATTATATTATACAAGATATCTTACTATACTTGAGAGATACAATTATGATAATTGGATATCTAACTCAAATGATTCAAGATCCACAAGTGGATATGTTTTTATGCTTGGAGATGCAGCAGTAACTTAGAAATCTTCGAAAGCAAATTTGTATTGCAAAGTCCATAGTGGAATCTAAATTTATTACTTTAAATAAAGCTAGAGAAGAAGCAGAATGGCTTTGACATTTCCTAGAGGATACTCTAAGATGGTCAAAGCCTTTACTTGCTATTTGCATACAATGTGACAATCAATCTGCTATTGGAAAGGCACAAAGCCAAAATTATAATGATCAATCTCGACATATATGTCAAAGACATAATACTATAAAATAATTGCTTTTAAATGGAATAATAAGTATAAATTATATGAAATCTAAGGATAATCTTATAGATCCACATACTAAAGGTTTAACAAGAGAGCAAGTTTACTATTTATCGAGGGGAATGAGATTAAAACCATTAATTTAGAGTTGTCTTGATGGCAACTCTACCTAGTTAACTAGAGATCCTAAGATTTAAGTTCAAAGGGACAATTGAATCTCGACTGACTTTACAAAAACACTAAGAGTTATATAGTTCTATCTGTTTCTATGATAATCAGTGTGGCATGTAATGTGTGTTAGGATAAGCATTGCTTTTAATGACTCCAATAATTTCAAAATTCAAATGGGGTTTTATAGGAAACTTTTAACAGGAAGTCACCTATAGGAGTGTAAAATCTTTACCAGCTGGAATCCCCTAGAGCACTCATGAAAAATCAGGAATGTTTAGGGCCAAAATGATTACAACCAAAAGAACCAACAATGTTTAGGAGAGTGATTATGTGAATTCTATTGTTTTGGTTTACAACAATGGCTAAAATTTTAAGACATCATGTTCACTTATTAGCTGTAAATCCGGTAATTTATCACTAAGGAAGATTCAAAGCCAAAAACTATCTTTCCTAAAGCAATTACTTTCCAAGTTAATTTTCTCTAAGTGTGTTAATTTTTATTCATGTGGGAATTGTTAGGATTTTATAATGAATAAAAATTATTTTTGGAACATTATGACTGTTGATAGAAAGTTACAACTTACGTCATTTCATTACTAATAGTTGTAATGTTTCCCATATGCTGTGTATATTCCAATCAATGTGTCTTTTCCCAATCAGTGTGTATTCCCTTGAAACATTATTTCTTTCTGTTATATCTTCTTCTGAATCATTATATCTCTTATTGATATCCTTCTTAAGTTTATCAATACCATATAGGATTATAGTTGAAGGCACTGAAAACAATTAACAAGTGTGTGTATATAGAGAATTGAAAACTTTGTCCGATTTGTTGTTATTTAAATTTGAAGTGTTACTATTCAAAGAAGTGATCATTATATTTTTGCAGACAATCATTGTAAAACTGTGAGCATCGTAGCAATGCGGATATTGCCTTAAGGAAAGAAAGTTTAACTCTTGCCTCAATCAATATATAAAGATCAACTTTTCAGAAATTTTAATTCTAGCGACTAACTGTGAGGTCCTTTTCTTTATCTCAGTATAATTATTCTATTTATTTTATATATTAATATAAATAGAGATATTCATATTTATATTTACTTTATAGATACTTATATATATATATACATGGTTTCCTAACATCACACATACACACATACAAATATATACGGTTTTCCTATAGAGAGGGCTAGGTTCACTCCATAAGGTGAGAATCTAATGCTGAACATTTGTTACACACACACACACACACACACACACACACACACACACACACGTATGGTTTTCCTATAAAGAGGACCAAGTTCACTCCATAAGGTGAGAATCTAATGTTGAATGTCTTTCACACACACACACACACACACAAATATGGTTTTCCTATAGAGAGGACTAGATTCACTCTATAAGGTGAGAATCTAATTCTAAACATCATTTCTAGGAGGTTAATTTTGTTCAAAGCGAACACTTAATCATTTAACTCTATAAAGTTGATACGAACCTAGAACGACCTGTTCCTACACCCGTATTATATTAGCCCAGATCGAAAATTAAGTTCAAGTTTTAATGGAAACTTTAACCCCTAATCAACTTGTGACTAGAAACCTTGGTATAGTGAAGACGCCACAATAGGTTATGGAAGTCCTATTGATAAGTCAAAACTAAAACACTCACTCTCTAATGGTGTTTTAGGTGTTCAAATGAAAAAAGAGAATTCAATCTTACAAATTAATTTCCTGTACGAATAATGTACTGATTATTATTGATAAAATAAGCCTTTAAATAGGCTGAAAAAGTCACACAATAAACCCTAGAAGACATAAGAAAAACTGGCCATACAATAACCTTTCCTAAAGTGGCCGAATTTCCTACTTTCCTAAATCTAAATTCTAATTAATTAATTCATTTATTTTGGATTAAGAAATAATTAATTTACAATGGAAATAATAAAATAAGAACTTTCGTAAACTTATTTTTCCAGCAAATAGATAAATAAAAACCAAAAAGTAATGGTAATTTCCTAAAACAAAAAGTAGAATCAAATTAGGAAACTAAAATACTAGCTTTTTGACTAAGTTGACTTTGACCAATCTTTGACTAATTTGAGCTCCAAATCAGCTTCGATATGCTTTGTAGGATGCCAAATAAGCTGACCATGAAGTCCCACACATTTTCCTTGCTTTGAAGAAAGAGAAAAAGCCAACTCAGCACAATACAGTAAAGTCAGCACAAAATACAGCAAAACCCGACAAATCTTGGACCCATGCGAACACCACCTGTTTGTTTGCCTTTGAAGCTGCCTTGAATTGATTCCATGACTTATTATACATATGAATTAAATCAATAAAGATTTGGAACCATTTCATGCTGTCCCAACTCCTAAAAAGTACCAAAACTGCTACCCGGGTCCATACCGGCTTCCACCACTTGTATGCTCAGAATAGGTCTTGGTTCTTTGGGAATAGACAAGGCCTCTCAAGAAAGAATAATGCCCTGGATAAATGCAGCAAGGTGATCCCTAAACCTCTTAGCTTGAGCTTTAGTGATTGGTCCAGTCTTCATCCGTATCGGGTCGGTACCCTAACGAGTTGTCGGTTGTGTGGGCTCGGGCGGATTCTCATCATTCGCCTCCTCTTGAAAAGGATTTGCCCTCAATCAAAGTCATCACCTGCAGAGAAAGGAGACAAATCAGAAACATTGAATGTAGCACTAACATTATACTCACCCGGTAAATCAAGTTTGTAAGCATTGTCATTTATCCGCTCCAAAACTTGAAAAGGTCCATCGCCTCTCGACATCAATTTTGATTTCTGCTGTTCGGGAAACCTCTCCTTCCTCAAGTGTAACCAAACCCAATCCCCATGTGATACCAAATGATGCGAACTTAGGATGACCTGCTCCTAAACCCATATTATATTAGCCGGGATCTAATTATGTTCAAGTTCTAATGGTCACCTTGACCCTTAATTAACCTGTGATTAGAAACCTTGGTATATAAGGAAGACGCAACAATAGACGATGTTTCTATCATGTCCATCCTTTGATCTATATTGTCAAATCAGGCATTCATCCGCTGCAATTGCTCCAATATAGCCCTCATGTCTGTTTGCTCACCATTGCTCGTAGCTCGGAAATCACCTTTAAATCCTACAGACTCCTCTTCATTAATTCTCAAAGGTGGACTCCTCTTCTCACCCTTGAATCTGCCGTGTTAGTATGAATAATACAAAAATAAAATAAATTCTCACCAGATTCACTCCCTCACATGTTTCAATCAAAACAAGAACTCGACACTCGTGTTTGCACCCTAATTTCGGCTTTTAACCCTCTTTTGTGCTTACACTCTCTTGTCTTTTTCCTCTCAATGAATTGTCTCAAAGTTATAATTAAAACACCAACAAAACAGAAATTAGATTGCAAGTATGTTTTAATTAAACTTATCAACAAAACAGTAGCAAAAAGTAGGCAATACCGAAAGAATTCAACAACACCTAGTTTTCGGCTTTTCTAGGTAAAATAAAGCAAGTTAATGAGAAAACTTTGGAATTTTGAAGAACTGGACCAGATGGTAATAGATTACAAGTTCAAGAATAAAATTCTAGAAAAAGAAATTCAAATACGAACAAGAATCAAATTGAACAAAAGTATAGAATAGTGTTAGTTGTTGTTCTCGTAATTCTAGTTTTTATCAATTCCTTTGTCTAATTTTAATCCAAATAATTTAAGCACCCAAAATCCAAATATCCAATAGAAAAAATAATTCCTCAGAAACTCCAAATATGTAACAAATAGTCAACAATGCAGCAGTTCAAAGAAATTTCCAGCAAACACCAAATTCAACAAACTGAAATTTTTTTTTTATCCGGCTTTTTCTTCTTCTTTTTTTTTTTCTTTTTTTCACTCACAGATTATAAAACAACTGCATAGCAAAGATCAACACCAAAAATTGCAATTTCACACCAAAAATCTACCAAACCTGTGACCTCCATCAAAAAACAAAAGTGTAGTTTTTTTTTTTAATTTTTTTTTTTTTTTGGTATATATGTTGCTGCAAACCCTTCTTCTTCTTCTTTTTTTTTTTTTTTTTTTTTTTGAATATATGAATGCAAATATTTGAGACTAAAACAGCAAAGAAAAATCAACAAAAACCGAAGTTAATAAGAACAATGATAAAAGACAACCAACAAACTAGGAAACAAAAATACGATAAAACTATGAAATCTTAATTCAACTAGGACTGAATTTTTTTTTTTTTTTAAAGATGCAGAATGTGTGTGGGATGGATGCAACCTTAACCTAATGCTAAAATTGCAAAATAACATAAAAACAAATAAAGCAAATAAAGATAGATCAAACTTGAACAAAATTTGGCTCTGATACCAAATAATACGAACCTAGAACGACCTGTTCCTAAACCCGTATTATATTAGCCCAGATCAAAAATTAAGTTCAAGTTTTAATGGAAAACTTAACCCCTAATCAACTTGTGACTAGAAACCTTGGTATAGTGAAGACGCCACAATATGTTATGGAAGTCCTATTGATAAGTCAAAACTAAAACAGTCACTCTCTAATGGTGTTTTAGGTGTTCAAAAGAACGAAGAGAATTCAATCTCACAAATTAATTTCCTGTATGAATAATGTACTGATTATTATTGATAAAAAAAATCTTTAAATAGGCTGAAAAATTTACACAATAAACCCTAGAAGACATAAGGAAAACCGGCCATACAATAACCTTTCCTAAAGTGGCCGAATTTCCTACTTTCCTAAATCTAAATTCTAATTAATTAATTCCTTTATTTTGGATTAGGAAATAATTAATTTAAAATGGAAATAATAAAATAAGAAATTTCCTAAACTTATTTTTCCAACAAACAGATAAATAAAAACCAAAAAAGTAATGGAAATTTCCTAAAACAAAAAGTAGAATCAAATTAGGAACCTGAAATACTAGCTTTTTGACTAAGTTGCGTTTGATCAATCTTTGACCAATTTAAGCTCCAAATCAGCTTCAATATGCTTTTTAGGATGCCAAATAAGCCGACCATGAAGTCCCACACGTTTCCCTTGCTTGGAGGAAAGCAAAAAAGCCAACTCAGCACAATATAGTAAAGCCAGCACAAAATACAGCAAAACCCGGCAAATCTTGGACCCATGCGCACACCACCTGTTTGTTTGCCTTTGAAGCTGCCTTGAATTGATTCCATGACTTATTATACATATAAATTAAATCCATAAATATTTGGAACCATTTCATGCTGTCCGGACTCCTAAAAAGTATCAAAACCGCTACTCGGGTCTGTACTGGCTTCCACCACTTGTATGCTCAGAATAGGCCTAGGTTCTTGGGGAATAGATAAGCCCTCTTGAGAAAGAATAATGCCCTGGATAAATGCAGCAAGGTGATCCCTAAACCTCTTAGCTTGAGCTCTAGTGATTGGCCTGGTCTTCATTCGTGTCGGGTCGGTACCCCAGCGAGTTGTCGGTTGTGTGGGTTCTGGCGGATTCGCATCAAAAGTGGACTTGTCCATTCGGAAATAAAATTGATCCTCCTAAAATAATATTCAACGTTAAATACTTCCAATATGAAGTGGACCTTATCGTTTCTATAGTAGAACTATATATATATATGACTAGATTTAAAATCATGTTTTTATTATCAGAACTAATGTGAGAACTTAGTTTTTCAACTTTTGGATCGCAGAAGGACTGAGATTAAAAACTATATTTATTAATCAACAAGTTCTGAAATGATTCAATGTTCTTTAACAGGGTTTAATTATATCACTAAATCTATATTTAACTATTTTTAAATTTTAAATCATAGCCCTCGATATAATTTAAGGACTAATAAAGTAATATCTAACATTAAAACCACTAGATTGTTCCGATGTAAGCTTGATTTTGTATATACATATATACATATATATATATACATATATAATATGGTAAGAAAATTATAAAAAGAGACTATAATGATAACATTCATAGTTATTAGAAATACAAAAAGGTGGCTGAAATTCTCCATGATGCTTAATTAGTTAAGACTAAAAGGATATGAAATTTGTAGGAGCTGAATATCTGTTTATATGCTAATATATAGAGTCCAATTATTTCACCAATGGTGATCAATACCTATCCCACTTGCTTTTTTGTCAAATACGTATATTGATTCTTAAAAAACTAAAACAACTATACATAAAAAAAAAAAAGAACTATAAGATTCTGTCAATTAATAAACATCATATCACGAACTATTGTTGTGGAATATTTTAGAGTTTTTTCGATGATTAATTATCACATTAGTCAATCACTTGTTAATGCTAGAATTTTTTTTTTTTTTTGGTAAATAAAAAAAGATGTCTCCTGGTAGTATCATGGGCATCATGTTGAAGCCCTGCGCCACGCGACATTGTGGCATGGGACCTTCTGAGACAATAACGGAACTTTCCAAGACTCAAACCTCAACTCCCTGATTCACAGATGTGAAGGCTGAGTTGCTTCCTTCCTCTAAGCTATCATCCTTGGTAGTTGATGCTAGAATTTAAATGTCAGGACTCTGCTAAGATCCCTCATCAGAACCCAGACAAGCCCTAATCCTAGGAAAACCCTACTGGACCTTCCAAGGAAAATTGGGCAGCATCTCCCTTAAAGGTTGAACTTACCACAAAATTCCTGCATGAAAAACATACTTCTAAAGATGTGCCCTTATTCCTCCTACCCTACTACAATTCATTCCACAAGCTTACAGCATTGCAATAATAAACAAGGAACCAGTGTCATAATAAAGACCGTCCACTTGGTTTATGTGAGGACAAAAAACATGATGAAAATTGCATTGGATTGTAACACCTGGCAGGAACAGCTCAGATTGAAACTTCCTTGTGAGATCCCACATCGATTGGAAAGGGGAACAAAGCATGCCTTATAAAGGTGTGGATACCTTTCCTTTGTGACGCGTAGAAAACCATGAGGGGTAGGATTGGGCTCACCACCTAGCTTCCAAAGTGACAGTATCATGGTTGAGCCTGGGAGGTCGAAGCCATTGGGACTGGCAGGTGAAGGGTGGGACCCCTAACCACTATGACAAATAGAAAACTGTGAGGGGTAAGATTTGGCTCACCACCTAGTTTCAAAAGTGACAGTATCATGGTTGGGCCTGGAAGGCCCGGGCCAATGGGACTGGCAGGTGAAGGGGTAGGACCCATAACCACTATGATGCATTTTAAACCTGTGAGGGCGAAGCCCAAAGTGGACAATATCACATGCGGGTGGACTGGACTGTTATAGTTGGTATCAGAGCCAATACCCAAATCGATGTGCCAGCGAGGATGCTGGGCCCCAAAGAGGGTGGATTGTGAGATCCGACATTGGTTGAAAATGGGAACGAAGCATGCCTTATAAGGGTGTGGATAACTTTCCCTTGTGACATGTAGAAAACTGTGAAGGGTAGGATTGGGCTCACCACCTAGATTGCAAAGCAGACAGTATCATGGTTGGGCCTAGGAGGCACAGGCCAGTGGGACTGGGAGGTGAAAGGGTAGAACCCCTAACCACTATGATGCATAGAAAACCGTGAGAGGTAGGATTGGGCTCACCACCTAGCTTCTAAAACGGACAGTATCATGGTTAGGCCTAGGAAGCTTAGGCCAGTGGGACTAGCAGGTAAAAGGGTGGGACCCCTAACCACTATGACGCGTTACCATCTCCTAGAGATGCATAGAAAATCGTGAGGGGTAGGATTGGACTCACCACCTAGCTTTCAAAGCGGACAGTATCATGGTTGAGCCTGGGAGGCCTGGACTAATGGGACTGGCAGGTGAAGGGGTGGAACCCCTAACCACTATGATGCATTTTAAACCGTGCTGGCGAGGCCCAAAGCGGACAATATCACATGCGGGTAGACTGGGCTATTACATTCCTCACGTGTGATATTTGGCACAAAGCTCTCCCCTTCCCGCGCGCATCAACTCACACCAGCGCACACTAGCTTTGCCAAAATTCCAAATCGCTTATTTTCCACCATTTCTAAGATTCACAACCTCCATTCCTCTTTTTCTCCCAAGCTACATTCCTTTTCCAGCTTGTGTCCACCCTTCCCAACCCACCGTTCCAACCAATACTCGGGATCCAACCACCCTTCCAGCCAGCATTCGGGATCCAGCCATACCAGCCCCACCGTTTTTTGTCTTTAAGTTCCACCGGCCAGCCCACTATTCTTTGTATATTTTATTACCCTCGTTTATTTTTTTCTTTTTCTTTTTTTATTTGTTTTAGAAAATGTATTTTCCAAACTTTTACCACGAATTACTTAGATGGGAAGCCGGTGGGAATTAAAATGTTGATAAATCGATTTAAAATAGGACAATAATCTAGAGAATAGTCATCTTGTTTGTCTTGTTTCCCTGCTTTTTAAACTTATTATTCAGTTTTTGGCTCTTTATTAGTACAATTCTTTAAGATCTGGTTATAAACCCCCTTTTATGAAGTCTTTAATGAT
The DNA here is from genome assembly GCF_031755915.1 of Ziziphus jujuba. Lineage (NCBI taxonomy): Eukaryota > Viridiplantae > Streptophyta > Magnoliopsida > Rosales > Rhamnaceae > Ziziphus > Ziziphus jujuba. The sequence goes on along the minus strand of NC_083381.1, from coordinate 3,005,899 downwards.
ATACTTGTTTTATTATATATTATATCCTTTTTGTAGAAAAAAATAATTAAAAATTGAGAAACAGGAAAGAACCCGGATAGAAAATTTGAAATCAATTGTTTTAGCTAAACTTTTGTATTTATTTATTTTTTTGTCTTATAAGATTAGGATTTTTTATTTTCATATGGTATGGTTAGCTTGCCAATGAATTTGGATATAAATTTTTACAGCTTTTTCTATTTTGGGTTAGGATTGGGGAATTGATAATGGTGAGAATTCATGAACAATTCGAGCATACCCACGACCATGGAAACATGTAATGGATGTATCTATTTACAGCTTGTATTGTCTATCTTAGTCTTTTTGCATTTGAGGTAGTGGCAGATGCAGTGTGGTTGTGTTCCCATTTATAAGCAATATAGTTCTATTATTTTGATTTAGTAAACCATAAACTGCTGGTTGAATAGTATGTTTCTAATGGTTAGTGAGCATACTTTGTGAATGGGTTACAACCTTCTATAGCTATGTTAGTCCAATATTTGTTGGAAGCTTTGCTGAGTCCAAGAATAGCATTGTATATCTTAGAAGTTATGCCACTCAAATTAGTTTTCTTTTCTATAAGAGAGACAAAGGAAAAGTTAACTATAAGAATAAATAAAGTGAAAAACAGGATGTCATTTTTGCTTGTCCAAGATCATCATTCCTTTTGATTGGTTTGTTTAGCTTATTCATTCATAGATTTGCACAGGTTGCAAGGTGGCTAATTTACTTGCAATGAGCTCCGGTATTTTGGCTAAGGCTTTTGTTCAGGCATATTGTCAAGCACTGGCTAGTAAGTTTCTTGGCTTAGTCTTTCAATTTTAGCATGATTGTCATACTATATGTTGCTGATGTGGTATTACTATATTTAACCTTTATTTCTACTTAGTTTTTAAAATAAAATAATTATTTGTGTACATTCTTTTAAAGGGAGAGGGAGAGAAGGCTGGTTCTCCATAGACCAACAAACTCAACCCATCTGGCAACCTATTTAAATTTTGCTCATAACCACACATATTATCCATCCTAGTATGGTGTTGTATGCACTAAATTTATGTATTTATATATTTTTTCTAGGGTAAAACACACTAAATTTAAATATAATACAGAAATGTGGATATCGTTATATGTTAGCATTACCATTGTATTTAAACATTGCAAACATCCTCCATGCACTACATACAATGCAGGACAGCAGACATTTTTAGTTTTAGACCGTTTTAAAGGCTAATTGGAAGTGAAAAGGGTGTGTAGGAAGTTTCATACAGGACTAGGAGGGGTAACAAAGAGAAAGTGACAATCAGAGGTTTCAAATGATAGTGAACAAAATGAAAGTGATTATAATAATGCAATTTTCGGATGCTTCCAGGATAGATTTGAAAATAGATTCTGAAATGTAGGAGCATAGGTGTTGGAGGGAGTGGCAAAAAGGAGAATCAGATGATCTGGCATCATGTTGAAAGTGAATATTAAGCAAACCGTATGAATAGGGAAAAGCCATATAATATATATGGCTTGGCTATAATTGCTATTGTTATTGCTATTGTTTTATAGTCATTGTTATTGTTAAGTTAGATTCATTCATTCATTCATGTAGAAAGGCTGCTGGTGGTTTTTGTATTTTTGTTTTGTTTTTTTGTTTTTTTGTTTTTTTTTATATGTCTTTTGGCTTTTATAGCTTATTAAATTCTACATTGTCTTCTTTAGAAGTCAGAGCTTGAGATTATTACGTAAGCATGTCAACAAGTACTAGTGATGTTCAACCGATTCGGATGTGTTCATATGGGCAATATATGCATTTAAGAACATCAAAGACAGATAAGAACCCAAATCGTCAATTCTGGAAATGCTTAGATGGAGAATAGGTTGTACATTAATGTTAATGTGTTAAATTTTCATTTGTTTCCGTTTATAAAATAAATAAATTATATATGTTTACTTGACACAGGGAAAAGGATATGGTAAATTCATTTGGGCACAACAAGGGGAAGCTAAACGAGATAAAATAGATATACTTATCAGTGAAGTTCATCATTTATCTGTGCAAGTGGAGAAATCTAATGATATGATTGAAGCAATTCAGAATAATACTAAGAGAAGCGACCAATATGACGTTAAAACTTTGATAGTTCTTGTTCTTTTATTATTTATTTTGTTTAAAATGTTTGCCTAGTGATGTAGTCAAGTAATATATGTGTCTGTTTGGTTGGTAAACTAATTTGTGCTTGTTAAGCACCATATGTATCTTATTTAGCTTGCTGTATGGGTTGTTGAAATTGGCTGTTACAATTATCTATGAAATATGATTGTCAAGTATGTTGAATTGTTTGAGGATTGAATCGCATTTCTCAATTGAAATATGACTTGTCAAGTAAGTACAACTTTCAGTAACCATGTGTTTGTTAATTCATGACGAACAAAGGGAGTGCTACTTCATGGCCCACTTGGCACAGGAAAGATGTCTCTAGTGAAAGGGAGCAATATTATTAGTTAATATTATGATGAAAGCGGTCAATCTTTGGATAAAGTGTTTGATTCAGCTCAATAAGCTACACATGCTGTGGTGAGTTTTATTCCCTTGTTAAATAGTTTGCCTTCTATTTATTAAGGAAACATATCATTCTATGTTTGCAATTAAATGCATGTAGTTATAGACTTACAATTAGTTTATAAATTTTTTGATAAGCTTCTTTAGTGTCACTTTCATACCAGTGTTTTAACCATAGCCAACGTCATTACCAGAGGGAGGTTTTTAATGACATTTAGAGCTTGGGAGATAGACATGTACTTAATGTCTAAGGATGGTCTTATTTATCTGAAAATAATTTTCAATTCTTTGACATTTGTTTAATTCATTATTTATGACCTTCCAGTTGGAAAACCAATAGGTTTAATTTATAGGTTTTTGTCGATGAGTTTGATGGCATAGCATCTGCAAGGAAAGATGGGAATGAAGAGCTGTCAAAGGGAGTAAGTATAGTGGTGCTGATAGGAATGCTGGAATTCTGCTGGACATTACTGCAATTTGCACATTGCAGCTATTAGTCTTTACCAGAAAACAAAATTGTTGACAATGTTGCCAAATGATTGGATTGAAATTGTTGTAACTCACTAGCTTTTAAATCGTAACTTGGATGTTTGTGCTGTGAACAAATTATTGAAAGTTAAGTTCCATAAATTGTTGTTGAATTTGTATTCTTTTTGTCTTTCCATTTTTTTTAACCCAAAGATGTATACTGCTAGATAACCAACAAGAATGCATTTTTGGCATACCTATTAATAACACCAAATAATTTACTAAAGCATGCTCTACTTGATAAAAAGAACATTATACAAGGAACAATAAGATCAATAGCAATGGAGTAAATGTGATATGCATTAAGATATATGTCTGCTATAAGTATACAAATGAATGTTGATCCATCAAATCACATAGAATTTATTTTTGAAAGAAATATATTCATAGAAAATGTATTGTGTATGAAGATAGAAAATGTATTGCATAGTACAGTCCAGTTACGCACATTATTTAAGGGGTACATAAATGCAGTATTGTAAAATAATTATTTTGACATACAATCATTTTACAGATGAAAATAAATGTTTACAGAATCATGACTATATGATGTACATCTCATTTGTCATCTACAAACCCTTCTTTTTTTTTTTCGCCCATTCCTTGCTATTGGATTGACATTCCCAAGCCATCCAAAAGTTATCCCATCTGTCAAAACTCAGTTTGGTTTTTATCACCAAATTATCACCAAATTGAAACTGAACACATTGAGGAATAAGAAAATCTGATAACCAAATTCTACATATGGAGGATGTAGATTTTGAGCACAAAATGCGTGGAACAAGAATAAAGAGCCCTTTTTGCATAGCTCATACCTCCACCATATTTGTGAATAGTCATTCAAGAAAATTTGTCATCATATGAGAAGTGAATCTGACAAATTAACCAGAAAACAGATCATGAATAAAATAAAATACCTAGTAATGATCCTCTCGAAAGCTATGTATGCTAGAGAAAGTGAAAAACCACCTATAACAGCGAATGCAAATTTTAAAAATAAAATACATTCTTTCCACACTAACTATAATATAATTGCAAAGACTAAGGACATTAAGAAAGAAAAAGAAGTATTTGGATTCAATAGGGAAGCATGCATGGATTGATTATTGGGAGGAAATTCTTGAGCAAAGAAATGTAGGAGTAGCTTCATGGAGATAAAGCTGCAAGATATCCTTTCCTGGATGTCTCAAGCAAAGGCTTATGTACCTATTAAGAAATTACTAGCTGGTTATGTGTCGAAATTATCCATAAACAGCAAACCAGCAGAAACAAGCTTAACAAAAACAGCAAACCTTCAGGAACAGCAAACCAGCAGAAACAAGCCTAGCATAAACAGCAAACCAACAGGAACGACAAACCAGCAAAAACAAGCCTAGCATAAACAGCAAACCAGCAGGAACAACAAACCAGCATAAACAAGCCTAGCAAAAATAGCAAACCAGCAGGAACACCAAACCAGCAGAAATAAGCCTAGCATAAACAGCAAACCAACAGGAATAGCAAACCAGCAGAAACAAGCCTAGCATAAACAGCAAAACAGCAGGAACAACAAACCAACAGAAACAAGCTTAGCATAAATAGAAAACCAGCATATAGTCATTCCAAGAATCAATTAATGAAGCTTACAAAAACCTCACCTTATTGCTGATCACGACATTAGACAGAAAGCTCCAGCTCTTTGTTTTTCATTTTTGAGATAACTGATGGCTTGGCTGAAACATGAGAAAGATGAAATAAACAGGTCAATAACTCTTCTACCAATGAAACTAAGGTGGTGAAGTATATTATGCTCATGCATTTTAGAAGTAAATAAAAAACATGACAGATTAGAAGATTGAAGTAGAGCAAAATGGCAGTGGTATGTGGAAGAACATAATGATAACAGAAATGGCTGCTCTTCTCTTCTTTTTTCATGATGTACAGAAATTAGATGCTTTAAACACAAAGAGTACCATGTGTACGACAAAACCAGCATCGGAAAAACCAGAATACATTCATTCCAATAATCAAACAACACTTCATATTACAATACATGGCAAGGTACGGAGTCTATTATCATAACACAGCTCTATTTTACATAGTAAGCTGATAGTGCTTGCTATGAGATAGAAAAACTCAGACATGCACACCAAAATAAGAAAACAACTTATTCTTCCAAAGCTATTGCAACATAGGTCATCCTTTAGTTTTCTCATGCAGACATGGCAAAATGAAGCAAGTTCTAAGATTAGCAGCATGTTAGTTCAATAAAATGTCGGGGACCACAAGACACCGCTTAGTTTTATACCTGTAGAAGTAAAACTATCAACTGCAGAATCACATTCTGATGCGTGTTGAGGAATTTCCTCATTTTGTGAGGACCTATATAGATGAGCAGCATGGTTTGTACAAGGTACGATCATACAAATTGCATAAGAATAATAAATAATAAATGTATTATTTTCTTATGGATTGTTAAGGAGTGGACAATTTCTTTTGTGTTGCAATTGCCCAATTTTTCCATATCCATTGTAACGTCGACCTCTATATTTTGCGGCATTTGTTGCCTTCTCCTTTCCCCCTTTTAATCTTCGTCCGCATCCCTTTGCCCTCACAGTAGATGGGTCTTTCAAAGCATCATAGTCATGAGTAGTGCTACCTTTTTCAGAAATGCCTCCACTCTTTGTGTTGCTAACTATGGATTCAATCTTGCCTAGCAAACTTTGAAGACGATTATTCACAATTACACTTGCCCCTTAATGTATTATGGCTTTATCAGTAACTTCCGAAGCAAGTTGGAATAGTTTAGCTTGCAAAGTTAACATTGAACTACACTGTCCACTTATCTCAACACCTTGCTTATTGGTTATTATTTGAGATTTTGCACCTCTAGTCCACCTTTTCATGATATATTGATTTGGAAAAGGAATGTTACCAAAGAGTCACAAGAATACCAAGATATGTCTACAGGGGATTCTTTCACTTTCAAACTTCTTACATGTGCAAGATGCAAAGTCCAATTCTTTATCATAAGTAATTTCTCACACTGTATGAACACCTTCTTTTGGACTACTCTGGACCACATACATTTTGTGTGTAGCATTTTCACGAACAAATTGTGGCATTGTTAGTAAGCTATGCCACAACTCATCTTGAAACTTAAGAAATATCTTGCGTGTGTAAATCTCAGCCATTTACTTTTCCATTTCCAATGGTAATTTCAAAACAGACTTCTCATTAATATCAACGTGATTAGCCCTTAACTCTTCGAGACATTGATGTGCAAGCGCCCTATTAAATCAAAGTATGAAATCCATCAATAAGTTTCTCTTCGACACATATTTCTTAAAAAATGCATGGGAGCTTTCTGCACGTTGGCTACTTGATATTCCAGTTGAGAATATATGATTAACATATGCAGGCACCCATCTTGAAAGTAGCTCAAATATTGATTTTAACCAATCATTGTCATATAGGCTTGCCTTCTCGATGGTAGTCACCCATTTTTTTTTCAAAATCTTCAAGGTATTCTAATTCCCAAATGCATTGTTGGAAGTCCTCATAAAAATCTCTATATGTGATTGCATTTAAATACGTAGAGAACTTCTCAAGTATGTGCCAACTACAGCACCTATGAAATGTATTCAGTAAGCTCTGAGCTATAGCCTTTGTCATTGCAAGATCTTGATCGGTAATGATCATTTTTGGGTTGTTAGTCGGCATGCTATCCTTTAATAGCTCAAACAACGAAACAAATGATTTCGTTCTTTCATCACTTAAAAATACACATGCAAAAAGCATCATTTGACCATGATTGTTTACCTCAACCAAGGGTGCAAATATCATATCATATTGATTAGTGTTGTAAGTTGTATCAAATACAACTACATCACCAAAACATCCATAAGCTCTTCTAGACACCGAATCAGCCCAAAAACAACGCTTCAATTTACCATCATCATTTACATCTATTTTAAAAAAGAAGCATGGATCATTTTCTTGTTCGGTTAGGAAATATTCCTTTAATAGTTCCGCATCTTGTCCTCTTAAGTCATTCCGCACCTTAGCTTCATGATTATAGATATCCTTCTTTGTACACCCAATATTCTCTATACCTCCAGCTTCAAATTCAAGAATGCTTATTTGTTGATGAGTTGGTACATTTGCTGCTGAAAACTGCAGGGTTAGTGATTTCTTGACTTCAGACATACTACGATGTGACCTCAGTAAATGCACTCTTCGAGGGGTTGATAATGGATGACTATATTCTTTAACAAATACAAAGATGATAAATTTTCCCAATTTTGACCTAACCATGGCAATTTTTGCTTTACAATTTTCCCTTGTCATCCCCCGACACCTTTTTCTCTCACCATCCTTTATAGAAGATACTCCTTCCTTAAAACACACAAATTCTTTCCTGACAACTTCACTCCTACCTTTACATCTCTTAGTCGAACTGCTACACACACTAAACCCTGCCTCTTTTGCATATTTAATGTAGAACTCATGTGCCCCATCTATCGATTCAAACTCTTATCCAACCTTTGCTTTGCACTTTTTGGCCACTTGGGGTACGTAAACATCATCCATAGATTTCGAATGTGACAGCAGGGATATGTCTTCAACTCCTATACAATCTGAATTTGCTTCCAACTGTTCTACACTCATATTTCCAATATTGTGGAGCCAATTGCACTCAAACCAGCTTCCTATTGATCAATTTGTAACTTGGTATATAGCAAAGCAAAACCATCATGAGAGGTGGTAATCTCTTTTATTTTAAGAAAGTTTAGTTTCTAAATAGAAGAGAAAAATGTTGAAAAAAAGAAGTCACTTCAGCCAAAATCTGACTAGTTTGCATAAAGGTTGCTGATCGAGCACACTATAGAATGAAAGAAACAATTATTCCTGCATCAACAGAAGAAAAAAAAATAGAGAATATATGGGGGACATGCTGATGTGGGACAAAAATGCCTAAAACACTTAAGAGGTTATTCATAATGTCCATTACATGAAAATGGCAAGAATATCAAAATATACTCCATTGTTGATGATTGGAGGCCATGGTTTGTCCAAGGTTTTGTTGCAAGGTAATTACAATATGAAATCAATTGTATAGTATGTTACAGGTAAGATAGTGAGTGTTTATGTTCAAATAGGCTGAGACTTCTAATCATTTTTTGATTTTGGTGTAGGTACACCAAGACTTACTCCAATCGAATGACATTTGCAACTGTCAAGGCAAGCAAGGATTTTCTTTTATTTTTTTATTATTATTTTTTTTCAATTAGGTAGAAAGTTATTTAGTTGAATTGATCGTGGAAGTAGTGTATATATATATAGTTGTTTTTATTTCTTATTGCTTATTGGTGGATTATATGTGTACAAAGAGCAGGGTACGTAGCTCCTGAATACAAGCGTGAACAATGTTCTGCAATGTTTAAAAAGTGGATAAATTATGAACATCTCCAATATAATCATCTCCAGCTCCTCTGCATTGTCAATATCAATGCCTGCCAAGCTTATTTGCATTTACATGTGCTTCACTTTTTGCCTTAACAATTCAGAACTTATGTATACATATGATATCCATCTCAATAAAGACAAGTAGGGATTGACAATATGGATTGCTAAACCATTTCCCTCTATCGTAGATATTGTAATTCAAAGTAGCAATAGTTGTTTTTTCTTCTTTCTTTTGGACTATTTTGGTATAAAATAACTTTGACAAACAATGATCTGAGAAAATTTCCTAAGATAAAATATGGCAGAGAAAGAGGTGGTTCAGTGATAATGTACAAATAGACCAAAGAGTAACAACTATATTGTTTGAAACAAATTAACTATTAATGTTGATTTTTTTTATGCTAACCAAATTCACTTTTCATTTTTAATTGATATTCGGTAACCAACAAAATCATATTTTCAGTTTTAACAATTTCACTCTACTCTTAAACCAACAAAATCATATTTTCAGTTTTAACAATTTCACTCTACTCTTAAAACAACAAAATCATATTTTTAGTTTTAACATTTTCGGTAACAGACAAACATACTCTGCTCTCAAACCAACAAGATCATATTTTCAATTTTAACAATTTCAACGATGCAAGACTACATAAAAGATAGTGATAATTTGGTATCTCTCCATTCTCGGATCCATGTAATTGAATGAAAAAAATACAAAGCATAAAATCACCAACATAAAACCAAAATGAAAAAAAAAATTACAAAACATAAAAGCACCAACAAAGTAGTTGACATGTTTTAAATTTGAGAGCTAAATGCAACTTTTCTAAACTATAACATACTAAAATGCAACTAAACTTGAATATTTTTATAAGATGTTTTGTTTTAAGTTAGTAAATTTTCCATATATTGTCAAGTAAAAAAAAATAAAAAAGAAGAAGATAATTATATATAAAGCTATCATAGAATCAGATGTGCCAACCAGCTTTTTAGAATCTAAACATGTAATCGGTGAAGGTATGGTACTATCCAGTTGGGTTTTGAAACCACATAAGGAATATAATAAACTAGATAATGAAAAAATTCTACAGAAGGGATATGGAGCCTCTCCTTACAGAGTATTTAAAATGCTATGGAGGTTGTTTCTCTAGAGTTTAGAATGTCACTTTAATCGCAAGGATGGCAATGGTGGTGCAAATCGATGGGTTTGCAATGATGGCAATGCTGGTGCAAGCTAGCAATGGTGGTGCGAACTGGTGGGTTTGCCACGATGCCAATGCTTGTGCGAGCTAGTGGGTTCGTAAGGGTGGTGCGAGTTGGTGCGATTGGAAATTTTGGCAAAGGTGTTTTGAGCTGGTGAGAGCGGGAATGTGAGCTACTATGAGCGGGAAGGGGAAGGAGAAATTTGGCCAAAGATCTCACGTGAGAGTTGCAATTGAAGCTGGGCCTTTGATGCTAGGTGTTATAGTCGAAGGGCTCCAATTTTGATCACGTTTTTGGACCGCACAGGAAACATACAGATGGTAATATACAGAGCATTAAATATTACAAATAATAAGGAGTTAATATAGTAGTGGAAAGAAAGAAATAGGGCAAGATAGTACAAAAAGAAAGGAAAACTATCTAGAATCAGCAACGAGGAAAGGAAGTCGAACTCATCTCGCATGGTCAACCTACTATCTTGGACCTAGGGGAACGTATTTAAAAAACTATGAGATGCTAATCATCTCGATGAGTGACCCTATCTACTATACAATAATAATAATAAATAATAATAAATATTTGAAAATAACATTTGCTCTCAAAATTCTCACGATTTACTCAGTTGGAAATGTTCTCCTTTTGAAAAGCCTTTCACAAAACTCAACATTTAACTAATCCAAAATTTAAGGATATCCATAAATGAATAAATGCAAATAGAATACATATATTGAGAATAATTTAATAAAAATTAATTGGGCTTTATAATAGGATACCATAAGATAAGTACGTCACAAATAAATAAATAAATAAACAATAGAATTCATATTGGGAGAATTTAGCACAAATCAAATTAGCCAAACCAAAATTTAACTCAATATATAACCTATAAAACTTATTAATTAATCTATGAAATAATCAAAGAGTTAATAATAAATAAAAATGCAATTTAATATGCAATAATCGATTTAGTAATAATAAAATTTAATGTAAGGCCAAATTGATTCCAATAAATAAATTATAATAGTCGTTCAATAATTTAATAAAGCAATGAGAGACACCAAAGAAGTTTTTGATAAATCCCAATTTTACGTAACCTTGAAAGTATGGTAAAATATATTTCTGGACACAAATTTAAATAATAAAATCACAATTAAATACTTTTAATTTCAAATACCATTTTGAAAATATTTAATTTTAAAAATCGGATCGGAAAAATAATTTGACACACCATACTAAATACCAGTGATGCCCGACAATACCCAGCGTCCCAAAGCACCATCTGACGGAGAGGTTAAAGAAAGAAACCTGCATCTAGGCCGCCTTGGCGTCCCAGCAGCACCAATGCTATAACCCTCAATCCTGGCCATCGAGAGGGCCGGCTATAGCCAATATCAAACTTGATTGCCCTCGATCCAATGGCAACCACGGAAGAGTATAAATCTGCACCCTCATAATAATCCACCCATGCATTAATCACATCCGCAATCCACAACTATAGAACACCGGTATTGTATGGGTGTATTTAAAAAACCATATATATATATACCATTTTCAAATACCAAAATTTCATCATCGCCACTGGGTTTAATATCTCTCTACACATCCATAAATTCATGTTAAAATCCATTAGAATTTCATTGATGCAAACATACCAAAATCCCAGTGGCATAAAATCAATTCATAATTTTAAATCCACGGTATATATATATATATATCCAAAATTTTCCAATATCATAAAATAATTTTCCCACCATTGTTTCAATGCATAATAAAATTTAAATAAATATTTTTTTCACATCCTCCAAATTCAACACAATTGAGTTTGCATTAAAATTCGCATAAAAATCCACATATGCATATATAATTTAATTCGCCCCAATTTTGGCAATTAAAATTTCAAATAGGCATTTATCAAATATTCAGCACATAAATTATAAATTTTCACATATTCAATCAACACCAAATATATTAGCCCCAAATATCAATGGCAGCCACACATATATTGAAATTCACCTTAAAAGGACAATATATATTCAAATGGAAATTCTTTTAAATATTAAACACAATTTATTTTCATAATTTCAACAATATAAAATATATATAATTTTATTTAGCCCCAAAATAGATTGTGGAGGTGAGTCACTCACCTCGAGCACACTTATCAATCTAGATTCTTAACGGGATTGGTCCCACAACTCACATGTGCTCCTAAAATATCAGTAGTACACAAGATCAAATAAAATAATATTTTATTCAGGTGTTTCACACATGGGTACCCAAAGGAGCTAACACAAATGGTAACCAAAATTCACAAATTATATCCGAAACAAAACTCATGAAGCAAGGATCACAAATTAGATCTTACTTTCCGGAGATCGGACCTGTGGTGGCCGGAATCTCGCCAGAAAGGTTTCGGACTTAATGTCCACAAATCTCATGACCTATCAAAAGTTGAGGGAAAAAGACCTCAGAAATGGATTTAGGGGGCTCAAATTAGTGGGAAAGGATAGGTGGGACCACCGGGAACTCGCCGGAACCAAGTTTCCCGATGAGCCGCTGTGGTCACCAGAAACCGTCATTGCCGACGGCGTGTCTAGTGGCCACTGGCTATGATTTTCGATGGCGAGGTAGATCGAAGGATGGGTGTCTCAATGGGACCAGTAGTGTCAAAAATGGATAGCTGGGTTAGGCCGGAGAAGATAACAGTGTTGTCGACATAAAAAGCCCCGATTTAGGTGTGTCGGCTGGTGGCGGGCTGGTTTTCAGGTGGGCTTCAAGGTGGTCCGGTATGTGTAGTAAGGGGTGGCCGAAAAATCGGTCAACGGTGGTTGGCCGATTTTGCCTCTCTCTTTTTCTCTCTCTCTCTCCTCTTTCTCTCTCTTTCTTTTCCTCTCACTTCCTTCTCTCTCTCTCTCCTTCTTGCCCAATCAAAAAGCCTCCCATGGGTGCCACTGTGCACTCACAGGTTGGCTGCAATTTCGACACATGGTGACATTGTTCACACACACTCATAGATCGATGAATAGTAACTATTTTCTAGGAAAAACTTCACTGGTCCTTAACTTTCAAACCACATGTCCAAATTAGGCATGCCGTTAGTCTATGAACTCATATCAATGAGTACTTCACAACCATACAAGAGTCAAACACAAATTTTAGAAAAATAGAAAGTCAAAGCCGGCACCCTTAGATAGTTCGAACCTCAACTTGTTTTGCTCATAACTTCCCAACCGTAGCTCTGTTTTTTATGTGCTACTAGTCCACGGAATCGGGTTGATGCTTACTTCATGACGGTGACTCATTCAATGAAGAATTCCATCCGCATCAAAAAGTCAAAATTTGACCCTTCTTGATCTACGGTTATCAACCTCGATCAACGTGAGAAAAGTTTTGGTGTACTTCGAAACGAGGTGTTACAACCTTCCCCCCTTACGAAAATTTTATCCTCGAAATTTCGCACGTCATTGAAACTGATAATATTGTTGGTCACGCATCTGCCCCTTGGGTTCCCACATCACTTCCTCGACTAGGTGATTATGCCACAAGACTATGACCAGGGGAATGGTCTTGTTAATCAATACGCGTCCCTCATGATCTTAGACCTGTACTGGTTGTTCCACGTATGATACGTCTTCTCTCAACTTGATGTCGGGAGTCTCAAGCATGTGCGATAGGTCTGCAATGTCCTTTCGTAGTATCGATACATGAAACACGTTGCATACCCATACTAACTCTTTCAGTAGTGCTAACCTATACGCCACAGGACCAATTCTTTTGAAAATCTCGTAGGGACCTATATGATGAGGACTTAGCTTTCCTTGTCGGCCAAAGCATAGCACTCCCTTCCATGGAGGTAACTCCAAGAATTACATGATCACCAATCTCGAACTCGAAATCCTATTTACACACATCCACATAGTTCTTTTACCTTTGCTTTTAACCTGGTACGTATAATATTGACCATATCCACTTTCGCTTGTACACATCTAGGGGCCTAGAAGTTTCCTTTTATCCGTCTCATCCCAACATAATGGAGTCCGATATTGTTTCTTGTACAATGCCTCATAAGGTGACATCTAAATGCGGAGATACTTATTCCAATTTTCCTTGAACTGTAACGCACATGACCTCAATATGTCCTCTAAGGTCTAAATAGTATTTTTAGAGTCCATCAATGTGGGGTAAAAAGCGGTACTCAAATTCAACTTAATGCCCAATTCCTTCATTAATCCCTTTCAAATCCTCGAAGTAAATCATAGATTTTCTATCAAATACAATCGATACTGGCACCCCATACAAACTCACTATATAATTCATAACAAGACCCACTAACTTTTAAAGGGAAAACCTCTTTTTAATAAGTAGGAAACGTGCAGACTTGATGAGTCGATCCACTATCACCAAAATATCATCATGTCTTTGAACTATGAGAGGAAGCTTGAATATAAAAATCCATTGTAATGCGCTCCCATCTCCATACTGGGATTGATAAGGGCTATAGAAGTCCAGAAGGCTTTTGTCTCTCTGCCTTCACTTGCTGGCAAATGAAACAATTGGATACACATTCAGTAACTTCTCTTTTCATCCCTAACTACTAATAACACTCTTCCCAGGCATGGTACATCTTTTTACTACCAGAATGCACAACATAAGCATAACTATGGGCCTCTTCACATATTTGCCTTTTCAGCTCTTCATTTGTTGGAACACAGAATCTAGAATTAATCGCCAAGGCTCCATCACCTCTAATAGCAAAGTCTGGCTTCCTCCCTTATTCAACTTTCCTTTTCATGCTCATCGAATAAGGGTTTTCGAGCTGGGCCTTGAGAACACGATCTACAAATATTAGTCATAGTCAGAAGCTAGCAAAAAGTGCCCCTGATGCGTGCACCCTTAAATCAACACCCACTGTCACACTTAACCATCAACGGAAGAGCCAATGAGCCTATAGACTTCCCACTTAGTGCATTAGCCACCACAATTGTCTTGCCTGGATGGTAATTGATTGTGCAATCATAATCCTTGAGTAACCCCCATCCATCAATTTAAAATGCAAGATTATAACTTAAACCTAATTTCTCCAAACCAAATACCAATGTCACCAAGTTAAAACTGAGATTATTCTTTTGCCTCTGATTACACTCCTAGTACTTATAATTATAAGATCCTTGGTCCTCATTGATTATCCAATTTTTCTTAACCTTGACAAACATTTTTCTTCTAACTAAATTCATTAAAGTTATAAAGCACACATCCCATACTTATTCCAATGGAAGATCTTAAATCACTTATGAAACCTCACATAAGCTTTGAGATTGCCAGCACCAAAGAGAAAGAATCTATAAGATCAAGTTTGAATCCTCTCAACATCCTAATTATCATTGAAAGAATCTATAAGATCAAGTTTGAATCCTCTCAACATCCTAATTATCATTCTTGAGAAACCATAAGTTCTTCCAATTTTAACAAACTTCAAGAATCCACACATCAAGAAATAAAGAATTTAAATCTTGATCTAATATCACAACCAATACTATGAACTAATTACTAGGTCCTCAAACCATAGGAAAGCATTTAACGCTTTCTTATATCCTAACTATGCCCCAAAAATCATATTCTTTATGAGGTTAAGTTATCATTGAGAATATCAAGATCTTAGTTTCCATGAAACGAAAATAACTATACTTGAACATCTAACTAGGTCTAAAGAATCCTTTTCTTCTTATTAACCTCAACAACAACCAAGTTGGGGTAGAATTCTAATAGCACTCTGAATCTCTGTTGGTGCCATATGGCACGGCGGTAAAGAAACAGGTCTTGCATCCAAAGCCAATTTAATAGTAAGTTGACCTCCTTTCCTAATGGTAACCCAAGTAACTTGTTGGGAAACACGCTCGAATGGTCTCTCACTACAAACACATCTTCCAACCTTTCATCATCTACCCGGGTGTCAATCACATGGGTTAGATACCTCTTGACAACCCTTCTCCAATAACTTCTTGGCAATGAGGGCAGAAATTATCCCCGGCAAAGGCTTCCCAACTTCTCCACGAACACCACCTTGGGTAGGCCAAATCACATAAAACTTACTTCTTTACTATAGCAATCCAGAAAGCTACGATTCCCAGCTAACCATTCCATCTAGAATTACTTCAAGCCCAAAGGGTCCAACAGAGTAAGATCTACTTCCATCACTTGACCCTCGATATAGAAGAGACAACCCTTATCCATCTAACTAGGTCATAAGGACTCTCTTGCAGAAGTAGGATTCTAATTGACTTCTTAAAGAGATTAGAGTTATTTCAACTCAGACAACGAATTCTCTTCAAAACAAAGGGATAATGCTTCAAGATGGTAAAAACAAGAGAATAGACGAAGATGGGATGCACAACAATGCACAGCCCCTTAGGAATACTAGAACCTAGAGCTCTGATACCAACTATCAGGACCCATCCAAGATCCCTCATCGGAATTCTAGACAAACCTTGATCCCAGGCAATCCCTACCGCATCTTCCAAGGAAAATCCGATAGCATCTCCTTTAAGGGTTGAACTTACCACAAAATTTCGTGCACGAAAAACGCACTTCTAAAGATGTCCCCTTATTCCTCCCACCTTACTACAATTCATTCCACAAGTTTACAGCACTCCAATAATAAACAGGGAACCAGTGTCATAATAAATAAATAAATATCTATTGTAGTATATAGAGCATTAAACATTACAAATACTAAGAAGTTAATACAGTACTAGAAGGAAAGAAATAATACAAGATAGTACGAAAAGAAAGGAAAACTATATGGAATTAGCAACGAGCAAAGGAAGTTGAACTTGTCTCAAACGGTCAGCCAACTATCTTGGATCTAAGGGAACGAATTTAAAAAACTATGAGATACTAATCATCTCAATGAATGATCCTATCTACTATACAGTATTAATAATAATAATAAATAATAAATATTTGAAAATAACATCTATTCTCAAAATTCTCACAATTCCCTCAGTTGGAAATGTTCCCCTTTTTTAAACGCCTTTTCACAAAAACCCCACCCAAAATTTAAGGATATCCATAAATGAATAAATGCAAATAGAATACAAATATTGAGAATAATTTAATAACAATTAATTGGGCTTTATAATAGGATACCATAAGATAAGTAAGTCATAAACGAATAAACAATAAAATTCATATTAGGAGAATTTAGCACAAGTCAAATTAGCCAAACCAAAATTCAACTAAATATATAACATATAAAACTTATTAATTAATCTATGAAATAATCAAAGAATTAATAATAAATAAAAATGCAATTTAATATGCAATAATCGATTTAGTAATAATAAAATTTAATGTAAGGCCAAATTGATTCCAATAAATAAATTATAATAGTCGTTCAATAATTTAATAAAGCAACGAAAGACACCAAAGAAGTTTTTGATAAATCCCAATTTTACGTAACTTTGAAAGTATGGTAAAACATATTTTTGGACACAAATTTAAATAATAAAATCACAATTAAATACTTTTAATTTCAAATACCATTTTGAAAACATTTAATTTTAAAAATCGGGTCGGAAAAATAATTTAACGCACCATACTATATACCAGTGATGCTCGACGGTACCCAGTGTCCCAAAGCACCATTTGATGGGCAGGTTAAAAAGAGAAACCTGCATCCAGGCCGCCCTGGCATCCCAGCAGCGCCAATACTATAACCCTCAATCCTGGCCATAGAGGGGGGCGGCTGTGGCCAATATCAAACTTGTCTGTCCTCGGTCCAATGGCAACTACGGGAGAGTATAAACATGCTCACTCATAACAATCCGCTCTCACGTTAATCATATCCACAACTATAGAATACCGGTACTGTATGGGTGCGTCTAAAAAACCATATATATATATATATATACCATTTTCAAATACAAAAATTTCATCATTACCAATGGATTTAATATCTCTCTCCACATCCATAAATTCATGTTAAATTCCATTATAATTTCATTGATGCAAATATACCAAAATCCTAGTGGCATAAAATCAATTCATAATCTTAAATCCATGGTATATATATATTCAATATTTTCCAATATCATAAAATAATTTTCCCACCATTGTTTCAATGCATAATAAAATTTAAATAAATATTTTCTTCACATCCTCCAAATTCAATACAATTGAATTCGCATTGAAATTCGCATAAAAATCCACATATGCATATATAATTTAATTCACCCCAATTTTGGCAATTAAAATTTCAAATAGGCATTTATCAAATATTAAGCACCTGAATTATAAATTTTCACATATTCAATCAACACCAAATATATTAACCCCAAATATTAATGGCAGCCACACATATATTGAAATTCACCTTAAACGGACAATATATATTCAAATGGAAATTCTTTTAAATATTAAACACAATTTATTTTTCATAATTTCAACAATATAAAAAATATATATGTAATTTTCTTTAGCCCCAATATAGATTTTGAAGGTGAGTCACTCACCTCGAGCACGCTTATCGATCCAGATCCTCAACGGGATAGGTTCCACAACTCACATGTACTCCTAAAATATCAGCTGTATACAAGATCAAATAAAATAATAATTTTTTTGGGTGTTTCACACACGGGTACCCAAAGGAGCTAATACAAACAGTAACCAAAATTCACAAATGATATACCGAAACGAAGCTTATGAAGCGAGAACTGCAGATTGGGTCTCATTTTCTGAAGATTGGACCTGTGGTGGCTGGAATCTCGCCGAAATAGTTTTGGACTTAATGTTCACAAATCTCACAATCCGTTGAGAGTTGAGGGAAAAGGACCTCGGAAATGGATTTAGTGGAAAAGGGTCGATGGGACAACCAGGAACTCGCCGAAACCGCTGTGGTCACCAGAAACCGTCACCGCCGATGGCACGTCCAGTGGCCACTGGCCTTAATTTTCGATGGGGAGGTAGATCGGAGGATGGGTTTCTCAAAGGGACCAGCGGTGTAAAAAATGGATGGCTAGTTTGGGAGAAATAGGCTGGAGAAGGTAACAGTGCTATCGAAGGAAAAAGCCACGATTTGGGTGCGTTGGTGGGTGGCTGGCCGGTTTTCAAGTGGGCTTCAAGGTGGTCCAGTGCATGTAGCAAGGGGTGGCCAGAAAATGGGTTAGCGGTGGTTGACCTGTTTTGCCTCTCTTTCTTTTCATTTCTCTTCCTTCTCTTTCTCTCCCATTCTTGCCCAATCAAAAAGCCTCCCATGGGTGCCACTATGCACTCACAGGTTGGCTAGATTTTTGACTCGTGATGACACTGTTCACACACACTCACAAATCGATGAATAGATACTGTTGTCTCGGAAAAACTTCATTGGTTTGTGACTTTCAAACCACATGTCCAAATTAGGCGTATTTCTAGTCTATGAACTCGTATCGACAAGTACAAGAGTCAAACATAGATTTTACAAAAATAGAAAGTCAAAGCCGACACCCTTAGACAGTTTGGACCTCAAATTATTTTTCTCATAACTTCCAAAATGTAGCTCCGTTTTCGACATGCTACTAGTTTACGGACTTGGGTCGATGTATACTTCGCGACGGTGCCTTGGTCAATGAAGAATTTCAACCGGATGAAAAAATCAAAATTTGACCCTTCTCAATCAACCGTGGTCAAACCTAGTCAATATCGGTCAACATGAAAAAATTTCCAATGTACTTGGAGACTAGTATTACGTTAATGCTCATTCTTTCCCATACAACTTTATCGAGATTATCATTAATTTCTATGTTGAATTGACATGATAAAAGTAGAATCTTCATAATTTTTTTATTAACTTAACTGACTAAATGAAATTGATCAATAATGAGGTGAAGGTTCATAGCAAAAAAGAGATAGATAAGGTAATGCTTGTATGGAATAAATGAACATATCAGTTAATGTATATGCTACCACACCGTTTGAAATTTTCTATTTCTTCTTTTTTTTTTTTTTTAGAAATTACATTTTAATCATTCGGATATATAATTCAATATTCTGATATTTATGTTTTTCAAAATATAAAAAATTCTGATATTTATGAGCTAAGAATTTCATCGAAACCAACGTTGACAACTAAAAAAGGTTTATTTGACAGATATTGGAAAATTTTTGAATTGCCATATGATTAATGGCACTAAACCTTTTTTTTTTTTTTTTTTAAATACCAATGGCACTAAACTTGAATGACAAAATTTTCCAATGGCACTAAACTGGAATGACAAAATTTCCACACGGCATGGACAATGAAAATTGATGAAAAAGTTTTAAAGTGTAATTTACCTAAAAATAAAATAAAATAAAATAAAATTGATAAGGTTGAAATATTGAATTTATTTGGTAATGCAAAAGAAAAATCTTGACAGCTTGTGTGAAATCTGATTTTAAGATTTATTTATTTATTATTATTATTATTATTATTTGGTTGGGTGTGGGGTGGCGTGCGCTAAAAGAGGGATTCGTTTGTCCTTAGAGTATGGCATTAGGATTTTTTTTTTTTTTTTTAATTGTATTGTGGATACTATGTTTTTTTTGTTTTGGGCTAAAAGTTGTGGATATTATGTTGGCAAAATAGAACAAAGTACAATTATACAAACTACTATCTTTTATCTCCATTTACCTTTTTCCGTTGGCTGCTCCTCCAATTCATAATTGCCATGTTACTTTGTAAAAGTTATTGCTATTTACTTATTTAAAGTTTGTTTTGTCCATCTCTGTTTTTCTTTTTCTTTTTTTTTTTTTTTTTTTTTTTTTTTTGGGGATAATGTTGTTACTAGCTTTCAATTTTTCCGATTAATTAATAACTTTCAGTTTTCCCGATTAACACTTTAACCTTGAAACCCACAGGACAAAAAGAGGGAATGGCACTAAATGCCCACTATTGACAAGTTTGATACACATGATTATAAATATGGGTACATTTGTTGTTTGGTATCCTGGATTAAAAAAAGGAGGGATAGAATTAAATAACTTGTACAATGTGTGACACATCAAATGCCCTTTTCTAGTTATATAAATTGGTATGGGCCCCGCCACTTAATCTTGTCCAAGATTATATGAAACAAACCTGGGGAAGAGGAGTTGAGTTATCACCGGATTGTGCTATCTAAATTTTTTTTTTTTTTTTTTTTTTCAACCAACGATGCTGCTTTCTTTGTAATATTTGCACTTTTTTTTTTTTTGTTTTTGGGGGTGAAATCTGCTATGTTACTAATAAAACAAAACAATAAAAAATCACTCTGCAATTTTTTCTTTTCAAAACAACTTCGCTCTTTTTTTGTTAACGCCTGCATTTATTTTGGTTCTTTCTTTTTTTTTTTATTTTGTAAAAAAATTTATCTTTTTTCTTAATAATTTTAATATTATATAATTTTAGATAATGTAATTATTATTATTATTATTATTATTATTATGAATAGTGATTAAATTTCAATTTAATATATTAAAGATAATGTATCCAAAAATAGTTGGTTTAACTGGCAAACTTTTTATTTTTTTATTTTTTTTTGTTAACAAAGCTTCTTTTTTATTTTTTTCTTAAGTTTGAAGTATAGCTATCTGAAATATATATATACTTTGTGGATATCTATATGATTTTTCAATGTGAATATCATAAAAGATGACTTTTTATGTGAAAAACCATCATCATTTATATGTTTTTGCGACCTTTCTGATATCCATGCAAAAAACTATGCAGATATCCATACAATAGAAAAACCACACACACACACACACGAGAATTTTCCATCATTTAAACATCATCATCCAAAGTCATATCCAAATTTTAATAAAATGCTGACATTTGCACTAGAAATGGACTTTTATATATATATATATTTATTTATTTAAAAATAATTTAAATATTGTTAAATTTTATTTTTTAATATTATACTTGTTCTTAATTCTTACAAATATAACTTAAGATAATATAATTATTATTCAATTATATAAAAAAAAAAAGATAATATAATTATTATCATGACCAATAATCAAACCTCAATTTACTATATTATGAATAATTTAATTATTTAAAAAAATTACACGAATATTAATGTAACTCTATGTATTAAATATTTCATTTGTACATATTATTTCACCACTAATTTTTATGGTGATGCTACACATATTAAAATTTTGATCAAAATTTTATAACAAATGACATGCCATCTAATATGTAACTCCACATGATAATGCCACATCACTAAAATTGCTATTTAATTCATTTTTAAAACACAATCGTTCGTTCTCTGCTTTGCTCCGAGCCATCACCGTGGTTTCTATTTTTCTCTATTCCTTCTTCGCCCGTCAGGAAGAAGAAAAACTAGACCAACAGGAATCTCCCATCGCTGACTGAAATTCTCGTCTCCACCAGTTAGTTGTCGTAAGGTTTGTCTCCACCAATCAATCACCGTCTGAATTGTCGCTTTAGCTTCCTTAATTCCTAAATCAGGTCAGGTTCTTCCTTTAGTCTCTTACACTTAAAGCTTTTCTAGTTAAAGTTTCTTCTTCCATTCCGTTTTAATTGTTTGAGTTGAAATACTGGGTTTTTAGTTTTGTTAATTGAAATATTGGGTATTTATAATAAAGAAGTCATTTTGAAATTTCTTATTTTCATTGATGAATATGGCAGTGAACATGATTCCTTAGTTGTATTTGGTTTTCTTTCTGAAGATATAATTCGCAGTCAGCCTATTATTTTTGAAATTAATTGCATACTGAATTAGAATTCAGTTGAAAAATAGTTAGAAATTAATCTACTGTTGTCTTGATAATTTGTAAATGATATCTCAGGATTTTGTTTTTATAATTGTTGATGACCCAAAATCTTCATTATCACCTATCTTTTTACTATCACAGCCTGATTCAATGGTGGCCATAGGAGTTGGTGCTGCAGTCTCAATCTTGCTCGACCTTCTACACTTTTTGCAGCTAGCTCATCGAAGGTTAATAACTGATAGGAAATACATCTTATCGTTTCTGGTTGCTTGCGGTCCTTAATAAAATAGAGAAAAAAATAAATTTTCTTCCCTATTTGATATTGTAAGGCTTGGTGTTTCTTCTTCAGTTGAACGAGGTTCTCCAGCCTAACCCTTTTAATAGGCCTTATGCTGATTTCATGCTGGAAGTTAGAGGAATTTATAGTATTTTCTTTTAATATGCATTCAAGTCTTAGTTTATAATTGTTGTTTTTATTTTCAATTTTTTTAATTTTTTATTTATTTTATGGTCTAATACATAAATCCTTATACATGCAGATCCAAGTCTTGTAGTCAAAAAGTGATTCCATTTTCAACAATTTCCTATAGTAGTAAGATTGTTTTTAATTCAAAGAAAGCCTAGATTCAGTTGCCAAATATTCCATCTTGTATGGACATTCATATTGCAAAGGTTAACATATGAACTATCATATCAATTATATGGATAATAATCACAGATGAGGATGAGGTAACTGCGGTATCTTTAGATGAGTCAATGGCAGATTATACTGCAAAGAAATCTCAGATTTTGTCAGTAATGCATATGTCGTTGTTTATCTCCTTTGTGTTTTTTGAATCGTTTCATTTCAACATAAATTTATTTGGATTTTCATTATTGTTTTCGTAGGCATCTTGGATGGGATAATCATAGGCAAGTGATATGGTGGAACCATTGAATGAAGAACTGACTATTCCATTGGAAGTGGTGCCATTGCAAAGTTTCATATGTCAAAGGTGGTTCTCTGGGTTTAACATTTTTTTTTTTTTTTGTATTATTCTAATTATGTATTATTTAAGGAGCAATGGTTGTCTACAAAGAATTGAAAATGAAATTTTTATTATCATTATTATTATTTTTGTTAATTCGCATTTGGAATATATGGGAAGGATAATATTTTAATTGCCTGTAGAAAGCTAACAGGGAGTTTATTTTAGAAGAGGTAAGAGAACTGAATGAAGATTTATCTCAAGGCACACAACATCAATGGCTAGGCCACAGAAGCAGGTATTAAAGGGTGCTGGCAAATGGAGGAAGACACTTCTAATTGCATTTGTGGTATTTAGTGTTGGTATGTTAATCTGGTTATTTTGGCACTTAAATGGAAAAATCATTTTGAGGAGGGAAGAAACATTGACCAACATGTGTGATAAGAAAGCCGACATTTACGATCTAAATTATGATGTGATGAGCTAATTGGATCGTTCTGCTATCGACACCATAACTTGAACTTTAACCTGTTAGCATTATTTGTGGATCAAAATTCACAGAAATAAAAAACACTGACCAACATGTGTAGTGATGAGAAAGCCTGCATGTTGCAGGACCAATTTCATGTCAGCTTGAACCATGTTCATGCTTTAGCCATTCTTCTTTCTACCTTTCACCATAGGAAACATCCTTCTGCTATTTATCAGGTAATTTACTACCAGAATTATGATGTGATGAGCTCATTGGATTGTTCTACCATGATACCATAACTTGAACTTTGGCCAGTTAGCATTGCTTGTGGA
Source organism: Ziziphus jujuba (assembly GCF_031755915.1). NCBI lineage: Eukaryota > Viridiplantae > Streptophyta > Magnoliopsida > Rosales > Rhamnaceae > Ziziphus > Ziziphus jujuba. Next base: position 2,981,638 of record NC_083381.1, on the reverse strand, counting down.
TCAAACTTCATAAAAATAAGTTAGTAAAGACATAAATGGATAACTTTTAGCCAAAATTCATATAATCAGTTCAATGCTGTTGAAATTTTATATGGAATTCAATGGATCATTGATGTTATTCTTCTATAGTTGTTTAGATGTTGGGGTCATCAAAACCCTAAAATAACATTAATTGGATTTAGCAGGATTTGATTACAAGAGTAGTTAAGCAATTAGGCTTTAGAAGTGGCTCTAACCATATAGATTATTTTTCTTGGTTTTGTTCATGGTTATGCAATTCAAGAACTTTAAAAGATAATTGAGGCCATTACTATGCTAATAACCTCATGTCTTTCTTCTTTGTGCCATAAAAATATTTGGTGAATATATTAGAGAACATCTTTTGAGAGCCACTCACTAGTGGTGTTACTTATGCTTTGAAAGTTCTTCATTCCGAGGGGGCACAATTGAAGCAACATGGGTGGACAATTAAGAAAATGGAAATAAAGGACCAGACTTGGTATTCCAAAAAGTTTGAATCCTATTCATGTTCAAGATGAATGTGCAACTGTCATATTTTCTTAATAAACCATCTCTCACATTCTAATAAGTAGAAAAGTAAAACGATTAAAAAAGCTTCTTTCTTTGTTGCCATTGGGTTAGACTGAAACTGTTGAAAAATGGAGAAATTGTAGGAAAACGTTAAAATGTCATTGCCAACTTTAAATGGCTGATCCTAGCACATCTGATGGAGGGTTGACTTAAAAACTTGGTAGCTTGGTTGTTGGAGGGTGGACTACATGGGTGGCTGGCGTGTGTCGATGATAGTGGTCGAAAAACAGATTTATGGGTCTCATTCGAATTTTTTTAGTGTGGAGACTTCTGGGGTATTTCTTGATTTGTTTAAGGAATGGCACACTTTCCATTTATATACAGGCCATAGGCCATTAGATTACTAACAAACAAAAATTCAAAACTGTTTTAAACACTAATATAATACTAATGTCCAAAAATGTCTCATAAATAGAATTTTTTTAACTATAATTCAAAATTAAGTGTGCCACCAATCTATAAATTCTTATTAATGAGCTCTACACTATTGTATATAAGTCAAATCAAAATTCTTGACCGTTTAAAAAGTTAAATTTAAAACCCATAAACGTTATACTTGGCCAATATTGGTCAAAAATTTAAAGTTTAGATGTTTCTATCGGATGGGTTGTGAAATTAAGCTTGCTCATTGTAGTTCAACTTCACAACTTACAGATATCTTTACTAAAGCACTTCCATGTGGGTTATCTGAATTATTGTGTAACAAATTGGGTTTAATAAAGAAAAATTTCAAGGAGTACTAAAACCGCAAGATTTTAAAATATATATATATATATATATATATTAGGTTTTGTTTAATCATTATTTCTGTTTTGGACCATGTTTTGACCTTTTATATTTTGTGTATTATTAGGGTCTTATTATGATTGGTCGTTTTAGTATTATATTCTTCTATAAATAGGACTCTATGCCTATTTGATGTCAATGCAAAATTTTTATTTCACTTATATAATTTTTATCTTTGTTCTTCTTCTCTAATTTTCTAGTTTTCTATTTTCAACTTTCTTCAAAGTTTAACCTAGTATTAGAATTTTATTTTTATTTATATTTTTCTATTACAACTCTACTTAACAAACTTAAAAACAAATTTATAGTTTACTAAATTCTTACAGAGTTCATTTTTTTCCAAATAAAATTTTAATATATTAATAAATCTTAATTAGGCCATTAAATGATCTTTAAATCTCAGTATTTGAAATTATTTATGGGCTAATAAAGGAATACTTTATGTTAAAATCATCAAGTTAACCATATATATATATATATATGCAATTAGCCTTTTATCAGGACTGTCAGGATCCGTCCAAAATTCCTCACCGGAATCCTAGACACACCCTGATCCTAGGGAAACCCTACCAGACCCTCCAATGGAAAATCCGACAGAAATTAACCTCTGTAAAGGCTTCCTTACTTCTCCACGAAGCACCACTTCAGATAGGCTGAATCACCCAAACTTCACTTCTTTATGGTAGCGGTCCATAACATAAAATCTGCAGCTACCCAATTCGCATATAGGATTTAAACTTAATCCGACCTCTTTCACTCACCTAAGCTTCGAAAAAGAGGAGGAATTTCTTGACCATTTAACTAGGCCATAGGAACTTCCATTAAGGATAGGTGATTCTAATTAGCACATTTGAATATTAGAGTTATTTAAACTAGAACAACGAATTCGTTTCGAGATTAGAGGAAATAACGCTTCGAGACAGTGAAAAACGAGAGAATAGACGCGGATGGGATGCACAATCATGCACAGTCCCTTAGTAATACTAGAACCTAAAGCTCTGATACCAACTGTCATAACTTCGCGGTAACCTCCCAGTAAAATTAACAATAATTTAACAGCAGTTTAAAATCTACAGCTTTCCAAACTTAAGAAAACATTAATTCAACCCATATTTATGTAATTCAACACAATTGGACATCATCAATATAAATAACAATTATTTAAACATCACACATACATTTTTCAGATTACCATATTAAAATAATATTATTTTATCCAAAAATGGCATCTTTCAAAATACTCAATCACAATTCACAAATAAGGTACCAAATCGAAGCTTATAGCGAGGACATTAAGAATATACCTTCAATTGGCCCCACTGCCGCCAGAGATGGCCGGAATCCCATCGGAGAGTCACAGCCGATTTTGAACTCCACAATATCCCATAAACGAGCGAGGTTTGAGCCAATTTGAGCTTGGAAACGGACTCAAGGGGTTTAAATTGATGGAAATGGACCGGTGGCACGGCTGCTAGTCATCGGAAAACCAGTCGACGGGGAGGAAGTCGACTGCGTGCCTTACGCGCCGATCCTAGCGCGTTAGCCACTCCACCGGCCAGAGATTGAGTGGCGGAGGTCGTGCCATCGTGGGTCGCCGGTCTGTCCAGCGCGTGTGGCCTGCTGCCGTCCGCACGGTGGTCAATCGGCTGGAGATGAGGGAGGAGGAAGGTGGACCCGTCGGGAGATGGGGGGGGGGGGGGGAGGCAGAAGAAGGAGAAGAAGAAGAAAAAAGGAAATTCCCCATGCACCCCCCCCCCCCCCCCCCCCCCTCCTCTTTTTTCCCGTGTGGGGAGAAGAAAAGAAAAAGAAAAAAAAAAGGCAAAGAAAAAGAAAAATAAAATAAAATAAAATAATTAAATAATATTAAAAATAACATTATTATATAAAATAACAATAATAAAATAATATGGTATTAAGCATGGTTGACATGTGGCATCTCATCATGATGAAGCATGGTCACATTTATTAAGTCACACGTGGCACATTGTTACACGTTTAAAAATAATATTAAAATAATATGGTATTTGAAAAACTCTATAGATCCATAACTTTCAAACCACATGTCTAAATTGGACGTGCTGCTAGTCTACGGACTCATATCGATGAGTACTTCACAACCATACATGAGTCAAAGCTCAGCTTTACATTAACAAAAAGTCAACTCCGGCACTCCTTGGACAGTGTAGACCTCAACTTGTTTTGCTCACAACTTTCAAACCGTAGCTCCGTTTTTAACGTGCTACTAGTCTACAAACTCGTACCAATGTGTATTTCGTAACGGTACCTTAGTCAACCTAGAATTCCATCCGAATCAAAAAGTCAACTTTGGACTCCCTTCAGTCAACGGTCAAAGGTCGAAGTCAACGGTAAACGGTCAATCTTGGTCAAAGTTGGAAAATTTCTGTTGTACTTTGGGACAGGGTGTTACAAGGACCATTCTAATGTTTTCCATTAGAACATTCCTTTTCAACCTTTGGATATTTTTAAAAGTTGAGATTTAAAAATATACTTGGTATTTATATTAGTCTAGTGAAATCTTAAAATCCTATAAAAGCAAAGCAATTTTTATCAAAATTTATGTAAACCCAAATACATTTTTAAATCAAAAGCTTTATAGAGATTCAAAAACTACTAGTAGACGTCTCAATAAAAAACCATCAAGACAATCCTGGTAAAAAACTAACTAACTATATATATATATATATATGTAAATGTATGTACATACAAGAGTATACCCATGTAGGGCCCAGTAATGCTTTAACGAGGATAAAAAAGTTTTGTTTATGCATATATAAGGCCAGAGGGCACTCCTTTATCCTTATAAATACAAAAATTATCCCCTTTTCCTTCTTTTATCTCTCGTACCCTTTTGATTTTTTCTTATTCTTTTTCTTTTACATTTGTTTTCTTGTTTTAGTCTTAATCGATTTTTCTGTATATTATATAGATTTTATTTATCTAATATATAACCATAGATATGATATTTATCTATAATATATTTAACAATATAATACTTATTAATTGTTATTTTTAATATAATATTTTTATACAAGCATACTGGTTGAATACAATTATTTAATTACATTCAAATTGTGTTTTACTTTTAAGCTGTTATTTTTTTAATTACAGAATTTTTTTGGTTATCTTTTTCAACTTTTCAATTACTTATTTTTATCACTACTTTTCAATTACTTTACTGTTTAAATCCTAATAAAATAAAAAAAGTTTGTTTTTATTTTGAGGTGTGTATTCTATTTATCGTACCAATGTGCACTAAATTCATTATTTACTACAAAGTACTTAATATGATATTTTTCTACGTAGAGAAAAATTAAAAACGATTTAACCCTTAGTCTTACTTAAGCTCTGATTAATCGGACTACAAACAAAAAAGTGGCATTTTTTTTTTATATATGTCTGTATTTATCAACACCACAAATTGAAAAAAAAAAACAAAAAAACAAAAAAAACAAGAAGAGTAAGTGTTGTTATATAATGGTGGTAGGAAATTTTTTTCAAATCCACCACTAATGATGATCCTCTTAGAAAAGTTTCCTAGATCCACCATTATATATATATACACACTATGTGTATATATATATATATATATATAAAAGAAAATGCTCATATCATGATGCTCTAACTTTTTTAAAATAAAGTTTTAAATCCTAATCATTATTTCTTATATTTTTACCGGGCTAGAACATTTTTTTTATTACATAAATTTGTTGGGTTTTTATCCACATATTATTATAAATCTCAGCCACATACTTTCCTACTGAAGAAATTGTTTTGGAATCCATTTAATATATATATATATATATATAATGTTCAAACGATTAAAAGAAATTGATGTCTCATATACCAGATGGTGTTGTATCATTTACATGATCATGAGATGCAAGAGCGGCTGAGATACGTACTAACCTTTCTCTGGAAAAGATGCTTAGATAGTTGAAGATGATATCCTAATTATTAAAAAAAAAAAAAATGTTTTGATCTTGTTTGTACTTTCTTTTTTATGTTTGACTTTTTAAAAGAAAAAAATAAATGTTTAGATCAAAAAAGAAAAGATAAACGCACAGAAAAATGAGGGAACTTTGTCCATCATTGAGTGATTCCAAAATCAAAGCTTTAGAAAGTAATTTTATCCTAAAAGTGTTTATACGGCCAATTAGTGGTAACTTTATCCTCTATCTTATGCCAACAAAGAAAACTCTCTTCACTGAAAATGTAATATAAAGAAAAACAAAATTATAAAAGATTATTTATTTTTTGATCTATTCTCAAAACTTAGTCATGCCCTCCAAAATTTTTATTTTCCATCACCACAACTCCTGCTAAAGTGAGGAAGCTGCAAAATCAAGTTGAAAATTGCAAACACTATCATTATGTAAGAATTAATGCAACACTAAAACAAAGAATAATCTTTATCCAAAGAAAAAACAACAAAGAATACTTTGCATAAATAATATATTACTGGAAAAAGAAAAAATGCAAATGAAATACTTATAAGGATTGGTAAAAGAAAAGGAAAAAAAAGAAGAAAAAAGGAAAGAGAACCCACTGTTTGAAAAATTTTAAGTAAATAAATAAATAGAACAGCTAGCCTAATGTGTAATTATGACAAAGAATAGCACCATGTTTCTTTGAACCTAGATAATCATTTTCTATTTAATTAAGCACAATGATTAAGACACAGTGAAAAGAATTCAGAAATAAATTTAGGCTAATGTGTAATTGTCTTTAGTTCTCTTGGCCGGATACTAAATCAAGCAAGTTCATATTTTTATATATAAGTTTAAAAAATGCAGTGCAATAAGAATTGAAACTAGTCCGTGTGCATAAAGTTAGCACTATAATAAGCTTGGTAAATAATATTAACATTTGAACTCTTTGAAGTAGCATAGCCACCTAGTCTCACTACAAAACATATTGTATAGCAAGTCAAAAATGCTAAAAAAAAACATATAACTGCATTTTAGAAATGCCATGCCCATGCTTTAAAAGTCCTACTATTTTATAGTATTTTTGAAATGTTATGCTAAGTAATATAAATAACCATTTAATAACATTTATTCTAGAGAAATTTATTTTATAATTTTAAAATAACTCTATACAATATCGTTTACATATAAAAAATAACTTTATACAATATTATTAAAACCTAAAATATCCACAATCTATAGAGTACCAACCAAGCCAAAACATGTTTTTTTTTTTTTAAATAGTTTATAAACCAAACACTACCTCACAAAAACTTATAGTTTCAAATGGATTTGAATTAGAATGTTTTTGGTGAAACTGATAATCACAGACACTTTATGGAATTTTCTTTTTTGGTCAGAATGCATTTGAAATATTCAGTTATATATTTTTTAATATATTTAAAATGTTTATTTTTGAAAATATTTAATCACATACTTTTAAACATATTTGATATATTTGATATTCAGTCACATACTTTGAACACATTTGATATGTTCAGCTCTAAATACAAATATATTTAATTATTAAATATACTTAATAGTAATTTTTAATGGAGACAAAAATGTAAACTTATAATAAGGCCATATTGAGATCATTTAGTAGTGCAACTAGAACTTCTCTTTATCTTATTATTATGTGTTTGAAAATAGTTACAAATGTTATATACGTTACAGCATTTAATTACTATGCTAAGTACATTTTATAGTATTTGAAAATGCTATTTTAAGTAGATTTCATAGTATTTAAAAATGCTATGTCACAACTCACAACAAGAAAAAAGTAAATTTATGATACTTTAAAATGTTACTAAAGTGACATTTATTTAGATAGTGACAATCATTACAAATGTCATAGATATCAGTGTAACTAAAATTTATAGTAATAATTCAAAATATCACTAAAAAGACAACTAATTACTATTCTAAATATCATTGTAATATTTTTAAAAAAATTCATTAGAATAATATAATAAATCGATTAGTGACATTAGAAAATACCTAAAAATGATTAAGGACATTATAAAATCTCATTGAAATTAATTATTAATTTTAATATAAAAATTTTAAAATGTAAAAAATAAGATAAGAGTCATTTTCAAATGTTACTAAAAAGTATTATAAGAATAATAATTTAAATCATTTTTATGTATGTTGGTGAAATTATTTAATATAAATAATGTCATTGTCTATATGTGGATTTCATATTTTAATTTTAATAATATTTTTATTATTTTTTATGAATTTAATTTATTATCTATAGCACTACATTTTTTTTCCTTTTTTAGTGAAAATTATCTCAAATTTATAGTTGATAACAATGAAAACAATAATTATAAAAGTAATATATTCAAAAACAAATAATAAAAATTTAAATTTAATTTCTTTAATATATTATCATATACCATTCAAAAGATAAATAAAAGTACATATGATAATTAAAATTATCTACATATAAGAGAGAGCGAAAAAAAAGTTTACACAAAGTTTGTTTTTCCTATATTTGTAACAATTACAACAAAGGACCTGAAAGTGGATGAGTTGCTGGAGCTAATTTAGGGATTTAAGAAAGAAAGGAAGAAAGGAACACTGCTAGAGCTGCTGGGCAGTAGAGAAGAAACCTAAAAGTGGGTAAGCTGCTGGAGTTGGTTTAGGAATTTAGGAAAGAAAGGAAAAGAAATTCATTGCTGGAGCTACTAGGCAGTAGAGAAGGAAGAAAACAGTTTGTTTAGAAGGAAGAAAACAGTTTGTTATCTTTTTCCTTTTTTTTTTTATTTAGGGAAAATGGGTGCCAATGCACTTTTCATTAAAACACAGAAATGGCCTTGGGTTTGTTCTTTTTTTTTTTTTTTTTTTCCCCAAAATGGGTGCCAAGCACCGTTTCATTAAACTAGGAAACAGAAACGGACGTCCGGGTGCTTTCCATGTGATGCGGACAGGTCCTTTTCATAGCACTTTTGTATGTATATAAATATATATATCCATAAGTATCAATAAAGATGCAAATACATAAAAAACTTTACCCAAGGTCTTATTGAAATGTGTTGGGAGTTAAGACCTATACTTAGAAATTGATCCAATAAATCATATAACAATTCCAAATTATGCTTGAGTTGTTGTAAAATACTTATTACTATCAATTTTGAATTTAATAGGGTATTTACATTGTTAGAATATATATATATATATATATATATATTTATATATGTGTATATATGTATATAAATGTATTGTATATATATAGTTTTGATTAATTATTTATCTATATTTACTTATTGTCAAAATTGATTTATTCGAATTAAACATGGTAGGTACATATATGGTTAGATTATGTATAAATATTTGTAGACATATGTGTACATATATATATATATATACAATTATGATTCTGCAAGATTATCTGTTTGCACTTAGTTGTATTTTTTCAAATTTTATACTATTATATGACATTCAATTAAGTATTTATTTACTCAATTATATATTTTTTTTATTTAGTTATATTCATTTATTTAATTATGTTGATTTAAAAGAATTAAGAGTTATAATAATATTTAATAATAAGATGATTTTAAGATGGACTATTTGTCTTAAAAATTTTATTTGGGTTTTCAAAAATTTTTATTATTAGTTATTGATTATTGGATAATATTTAAATAGTTAGAGTTACATTTGATTTTATGGGGATTGTATCGTATTATTTTTCTTATTTTTATTTTTATTTGTTTGTTGTTTACTTATTTATCTATTTATTTATTCATTTATTTAAAATATTTAATTACAATTTTAAAATGTAATTATGAATAGTGACTTTTTCATAATTATATATTTATATTTGACTAGTTGGTCAATGGATATACCATATAGTAAGAGTAATCCTGATATGCATATGATTTATTTCAGCACATAGATTATATTTAGTCATCCTATGTGAATTATGATGAGTGAATGTCGGCAAGTAGTTTGTAGTGATGGCATTAGCCACCTTCACTATGATTGAAGGACACCAGGTTTAGCCATTCTTATAGGTGCTAGATGAGCAAGAGGAAGTAAGTATTTTTTTTAAAGTGACAATATTAGCTACCCGCTTGGCTATAGGATGGCAGGTTATTTAGCAGCGGCATCTTTAGGACACTAAAAAGGGCAATGTATTGGTTCTTTTATTCTCTCCTTTCTACCAAGTGGTATTTAGGACGTCAAACATCACTTGACAGCATTGTAAATTGTACATTACATCACATGTCCTTTCAATATGTATATATTATATTATGTGTTAGATGTACCATACTCAGACAGCGACCTGGTTAAACTCATGAACGGATTGGTATCGTATTTTTGCTACCTATAAGATTAGCGAGTTAGATGGCCATTATTGACAACCTCTAGTCATACTGGTAATAGTATATTTACGACTGGCCGACATCATGGAACTATACCTTGGTATATCATATAGTACATCAGATGTATTAGTTTTCGGACAGGTATTCCAACATTTCAGCAGGTATGTTGGTCTTCAAGCATATGTGTTAGGCCTTTGATAGATGCATTAGCCTTCGGATAGGTATGTTAGCCTTCAAGCAAGTGTATTAGAATTCAAGCGATTGTATTAACCTACAAACAAGTTACTCATATCCTTCGAGAAACTATATACATATTTATATTTATGTAGAAAATATATATATTTAAGTTGGTTTTGGATAGTGGTGATGTTATCAAAGTTATCAATAAAACCTCAACCATTCGATTTAAAATATTGTTTCCATATGTGTACTTTAATATGATTTATTTTATTTAAGGATATCTTGTATTTTATTATTTCTTAACAACATAAACTCGTATCTGTATTTTCCAAGATGTTTAAATATGGATTGTATAGTTTAGGGTCTGGGACCCTTGTTATCTTTATTTATCATCATTAACATATTCTTTATTGTTAGATGCATTATGGATCGAAATGGCTTATATTATTGTCATTATCTTCTTATTTACCTTCATGTGCTGGTATATTTACAAAGTATTCTTAAATTGTCAAACTGTAGTAAGTGGGAGGTGTAAGTGGTCATAAGTTTATAGACGTACATATTTCCTATACTGAGTAAAAACTTGGTGAGAGCCAAAGCCATCATGGGGGCAAGAAACTCCGAGAGAGGTCCTAACACATAAAAACGTACTTATGATTATTATTTATTACTTATACTTACATTCTTACATTATTGTTATCAAACTTCTATAAATCTGTGGAAAGTTGCAGTAAAATGGGAAGAAATAAGGCTGATGTATACTTTTGGAGTGAATTTCTTGTACAAAAATATCTAGGAGAGTCCAATTTATAGAGAAGATGCTATTGGATTTTTTATAAAAATTTCAATGGGATTTTCCCTAGTCAAGGCTGTCCTAATATTCTAATAAATAACCTTAGGAGGGTCTTAATATTTATCACCATCTGAAACTGAAGGATCTTATGATGTTTCTTCTCCAAGACACATACTTTTCAAAGCCTCAATGGCAGCCCACATAGTCCAAGATTTCCTTTATATGCAGAATCATCAAAATTTTATAGTTAAGTGTTTGTAGGCATTTTCCTAAAGAAGTGATTATTTGACAAGTCCAAATAAGCTAGAAAGGTAATATCAACCAAACTACAAGGAATTTCATCAAAAAGTTGATTGTGAGACAAGTTTAAGGATTCTAGTTGCTTCAGTTGTCTAGTATTCTCTGGGATACTTCCATTCAAACCATTCCCTAATAAGTTTAGTTGTACCAACTCTAGAAAATTTTCCAATCCTTTAGGAATGCATCCAACCCATCTATTTTAGTTGCCTAGAATTCTTTTCATATCGACACTCCATTCCTTTCCACACTATCCATGAACTATCTGCATACTTTTTTTTGTAACATCTTCCATGATTAGAACCATCATAATAAGCAAAGTCGCTAACAACAGTTTCATTTGGTCCTTTTTGTGCCATGGAGGTGAAATTTTGGATGCATGAAGGAATTAGTCCTGATATACGGTTTTTAGATAAATCCAATATCTGAAGTGAAGAAAGATTACATAGACTCAAAGGCATTCTCCCATTGAACTTGTTAGATTTTAGACCAAGGACAACCAAATTTGTTAAGCTTTCATCAATCCATGTAGGTATGTTTCCACTCAAATTATTGTCACCAATATCTGAAAATTGCAAAGTAGTACAATTGTCCAATGAAATAACCATTCTGGAGAAGTTATTGCACCTCAAATGCAATGTTTTAATTCTATATAGTGAACACAATGAGCTCGAGAGGCTTCCAGATAAATTATTGCTTTCCAAATTTAGAATTTGTAGGTTTTCCCAATGCATCCAACAATCAGGAAAGCTTCCAGTTAGACTGTTATTAGAGATGTCAAAAAACCATGTTATCCTATTTCTCAACGTGCGACTTGAAGCTTTTGAACATATTATTAGAGAGATTTAGAATACCTACATTGGAAAGAGAAACTAGGATTTCACCATGAAATTGGTCGGAACTCAAACCAAACATGACATATTGATCGAATCTAATTGGAAATGTAATACCCCGCCTCCACAGATGGACTTCTCATTCTCCTCCGATATTGTCCGCAATTTAACCACCATATTTGATATAAGATTTTTTTATTCAGAGCTTCCCAAAAAGTGACTCATTCTTGGATTACTCTAACATAAACAAGCTTAAGTTAAGAATTCTTACTAATCCTAAAGCCATCCATTTTGAAAAGCTTCAACATTGTAAATGGCATTAAAGCTTATACCCAGCCAGAAGTGTGTTAACATGTATGCTGGGCCCCAAGAGGGGTGAATTGTGATTACCAGTATAGGAAGGTGTTGGGAACTTATAGGCTATCTGATGTTTAATTCCACATCATCTAAATGTGGATCAGAGGATAGTTTAAATATAATGATGGTCATTTTCCTACAACAAGGTATTTTTAGAGTGGTTGGCTTCAGGGTTCGAAAGAACACCAAATTCAACCGTGCTAAAGCAAGAGTAGTCCAAGGATCTATGACCTTTTGGGAAGTTTTAAACAAAAAATACCAAGTGCGATGGCTAAATTGGGAACAATATAAGTAAAAAGTGATAAGTTCGCCTTTACGACAATATCAGTAGAGAATGATAGGTCCACAAATAGAGACATAGTGTTATAGGAAAACTTTGTAAGGTGCCATTGATATGGTCTAAGGAGAGACTTAAGTGCTTTAATGTAGAAATCACGTGATAAAACTAATGAGGGCTAACATCCGAAATCCCAACATTAAAGATATCAACCTCATCAAAAGTCAACCAATTTTGAAACCAATGAGGATATTATAACCTAATGTGCACAAATTCAATTTATGGTCAACAATTGGTTAGGGAGAATCCAACAACACCTGAAATTCAAACTCAAAGGATTGGAGAGCAAGTCCGAGTGTTTTAGCTTGAAAAGTTTTTGAATGTCAGATTCATAGACAGTTCTAATGAAAAAATTTGAAAAAACATCCAAGATCTTTAGATGAAAGAGCTGACCAATATATTCTATTAAATTTCCATCTAACTTATTCCCAACTACACTTAATTCTCTTAAGAAGGACAACACTAAAAGATTAGGCAATGCCCTATGAGAAGGTTGCATTTTAGATTCAAAACAATAAGCTTGTTGATTTGGCTTAGATTAAATTGGAAATGAGCCTCCAATTAATTGTATATGAAGCTTGGAATCCTATTAAAGTTGTTGTAACTAAGATCCAAATGCTTCAAATAACGCAATTCAAGTAAGGAAGAGAAAATCTCACCACTGATAGTTTCTAAAAGTAATGTAATGATCACGACAAAGATCAAACATGATAACATAATTGGATTGGTTATTGCACTTAATGCCTCTCCATTTGTAGCAATCTTCATTTGTGCTTGTCTAAGAGAATAGAAGGTTGCCTTTATATGGAAGGCCTTATTTAAAGCTAAAAAGAGCTTGTCTTTCCCTTTTTACACAAAAAGCTTCAGCACTTCTAGCACTCTCAATGAAAATGATGAATATTGCTAACATGATTAGTAGAAGCTTTCCTAGTATTTGGAGATGGTAACCATGGCCATAATGAAAGAGAAATAAATTGAATTAACATTAACACAATAGTGGCAGTTTTCTTTGAATTAATATAAATAAAATATTTAGCAATATAAATTTGTGTGTATGTATATATGTCTATAATAAAATTAACCATGACAAAAAAAAAAAATTTCAATTGACTGTTTCTTTTTATTGTATGGGAAAGAAGTAGAAAGTTCCATGTGTGTTTAACAAGTTTACGTCAAATTAAAATACAAAACTTGTGTCGTCTTGGCATTGTACATTCACAAGCAAACGTTAACGATTTTTGTCAAAATCGGTTAATTGATTTGAATTAGGTTGTCTAGAGATACATAGTATAACTAAGGAATACATAGTTGCTTCTCGTTACACATAAGAAATATTTTCATCTGGCTTTTAATATGAAAGAAATGGAAATCAAATTAACAATTAATGCATCACAAAAAAAAAAAAAAATGAAGATATTTTGGTAGTCAACTTGATAGAAAACTCATCCATTTGGAGTTTTATAATTGACTAGTCTGATAATTTTGATTGAGGACCATGTATAAAGAAAATAAAATAATAATAATGCTAGAATTATCAAATAAATGTATCAAAATAGATTCCAAATATTATGTGTCACTATTTTATTGATTTCTATTTAGTCATACTCATCCTTTAAAAGGTTTACTCATCATAACTAGATATATTAATATATTAATTAACAAAATATTGACACCTAACAATTGGTATACGGTAAGACTCTCTTGGAGTTCCCTACCAGAACCCTAGGAGGCCCTAACTAAGGGAAACACCATTCAAAATTTTACAAAAAGATCCAACAACATCTTCTCTATAAAGTAAACCTTTCCAAATTTAATCTTGCACAGATAACACACTTTTATATATTTATAGCCACCTTAAACCTCCCATTTGTTATAATTTCACAAATTTATAACATTTCATAAATATTTACCAACACATAAATATAAATATGATACGTATCATCCCAGGTCCATGATATTATTAGCAATAATGAATACAACCATAATAATGATGATAACAATTATAATACTAATTCCAATAACATTATCATTACTCAAAACGAACATAAGTACATATATGTGTGTGTGTGTGTGTGTGTGTGTGTGTGTCAATATGTATACAATCCCTTGAAGGTTTTGAATAACCTGCCCGAAGCCTGAAATGTCTACCTAAAGGCTGCATATGAAATATCTGCCCAAAGGATAAAATACCTGCTCAAATGCTAAAATACCTGCCCAAAGCCTTAATAACCTTAAGGATGTAAACCTACTTGTAAGCTAATATGTTCAAATCAAACTTTCACATCTAATACTATGAATCTACTATCCTTACATGATATCAATAGAACCAAAAAACATGCTTATATACATGTGTGTGTGTGTGTGTATAATAGGTATATAACTGAATTTCAAGGAAATGAAAATAAAACAACTAAGGAGCAAGACAAAAATCAAAAATCCTCCCAGTGAGTAAAACTAACATTAATGACAAAATAAAATAATAATAATCAATATAACAATTAATTAAACTTTGGTATCTAAAATCATTTTAAAACATTAATTAAAAACATAAATAAATCTATAAATACAAAACATTGAAATCATAATAAACCCATGTAAAAATATCTATCAAATAAAACTCAAAATCACCTTATGCACCATACTATATACTAGTGCATTGGCCCATAATATCAACAGCCAAAAAGCGTAATCAATACATGTAACCTCCCATATGCATACCACAACCAATACAGTCAAGGGTGAGCACCCTTGCTACCTAACCCGCTAATCCCGTAAGCAACATAAATATACTAATAAACCACTCATAAGCATAATCTATATCCAACTATCTATAGGCATAACCAAATCACTATCAGACTAATGTAAGGTACACCCAATACATAATATATATATATATATATATATTTATATATGTGTGTGTGTGTGTGTGTGTGTGTGTGTGTGTGTGTGCATGTGTGCGCGTGCATGCATGCGTGTGCATGTCAAAAAGAAACTTGATGTACCATACAATATACCAATGATATCAAATGATGTTTAGTGTCTCAGACACTACCTAACAAAAGGGAGGAGAAGAGAGACTTGCACGCTAGCCTTTTAGCATCTCAAATGTACCACTGCTAAATAACCTGCTATTATACGATTAAAGGGAGGACGGCTAATGCTATTACCACAAAGTATTCGTCTACCCTTGCTTACTATAGCTCCCATAGGATAGCTAAATATAACTTGTCATCCTTCGGCCATAAGAAGGATGTTTAATTCAATCACTGCAAAATACCTATCTACTCTTGCTCATCATAGTGTATAAAGGATAACTATGTACAACTTGCATGCTAAATAAAGCATATGTATCGAGAATACTGGTATTATATGCTACATTTAAAACCAAATAATCATGAATAAACATACCAATATCAATACATCGATTTTTCATTTAATTGTTAAATTATAAATGAAAAATCATTACCAAACAAGATATCTTATATAAAAAGAAATCATCCCCATAAACCATTTTCCTCAAAATATGAATCAGCATATAAATAAATAGACAAAAAGAAAATATAATTAAACATAAATAAATAATCTTACCAAATCACAAATATAATCTGGCGATATATATATATATATATATATCATATTAAATTCAAAAACTAGTAATAAAAATATTTTATAATTCCAAAATATGAGACAAAAAAAATAATAATAAACCATCCACATCTAAATATCATATATATATATATATATAAAGATATAGTCCGTCTATGGTGCGGACAGTCCTTATGCGGACCACAGTATTGGTGATGGTTTTTCATAATATTGGTAACGATTTTCTAAGAAACCGTCATTAATACTATGAAAAACCGTCACTAATACTGCGGTCCTCATACGGACCGTCCTCACCATAGAATTTCCGTATAAAGATAATCAAAGAAGGTTACTGAAATATTTTAAAATAAAAATTATATAAAGAATACTCCTTAATTTTCCAAAAGCGGCCTAAATAAATAAATACAGCTATACCCCTCTTCTAAACAAAAGCAGCCACAACTTTATCAAACTAAATTTTAGAGGGAAAAATACAACAATTTATCCAAGTTATCAATTATATTATCTTAGAGCCAAAATTAAACTTAACATTAAAACATAGTTTTAATCGCCAAACTACGATTTCAAATAATATTCCAAAACCACTAAATCAAGTAAATATAACTATCCATATTATACATACACACACATGTTCATATGTGCACACATAAATTCCAAAATCACACATAATAAGATTTAAAGCATAAAATTAATAAGCTAGCAAGCCCAAAACACAAACTACAATTCATTCTATATACCATATTTGAGGTATTCACTCCTGCTCCATAATACGCTGCCTCCTAGCTTAGTATTAAGTGTCTAATATATTATTTGGTTTCCATAAAACATTTAGAAACACAACTAAAATCCTAAGGTCCCAATTTTTATTCCATATCTCAAGAATTACCAAAATTAAACACCAAATTGGACAAATTACATAGTGAACATGTTTGGCCTAAAGCTCAAAATTAGGGATTTTCAATATCTTGACAATTAATTGAAATTAAATCTCTTCATACGAGCGTGAATTGAGCAAACAGAACTTGGAATCGGACTCAGGAGGTCCAAATTAGTGGGAAATGAGCTAATCCAATGATTAGAGCTCATCATCGGTCACTAGTTTTGGCGCGATCCTGGTGGTTTCAGGCAGTTTCATGACAACATAATAGCATGTATGAGTTATATGATTAATGGGCTTTCAAATGGTGGTGGTGGCACGACATAAGGTGATCAAAAAATGGAAAAATTGGCGAGTAGCTGCCAGTGTGCTGCATTTTTTTATTTTTTTATTTATTTTAACAGGGGCGAGGGTCTGTTCATCTGGGAAGAGGAAGGAAAAAAAAAAAAAAGAAAGTGGGAAAGAGAAAGAATTAAAATAAAATAATAAAATATTAATAATATATATATATATATATATAAATATATGTATAGAAACTGTGTTTATGGGTTTTAATTAATCAAGATAATAATAGTTTAGTAGTAAAATAATACAACACTTAAATATACAGGTTAAATTGATAAATGATCAAAATACCTTTAACATGGTTTTGATCATATCTTTTTTTATCGTATCTTAAAATTAAATATAATATCAGTTTATAAACTCATGTTAAGGAGCATTCATAATAGTATGCTAATCAATATCAAATCTTGACCAGATAAAAGTCAACTTTGGACTCCATTTGGTGAATCCAATCAATTTCGATCAAATTTTGTCAAATATTTAAATTTTAGCAATTTTTTTTATATTGATTATTATATTATGCATATTAATATATTTATTTGTTAACTCTAGCATAACTTATAAAATAATATTATTAATATTTGGAACTGTGTTTTTCTTACAGTATGAAACGCTTGGTGTAATTATCATGCATGATTAAGAATTTACAATCCTATAATATCAATTATTATTTAATCTATTGTATGCTTTCCTATACAGAAAATTTTGATAGTTTTAATGTTCTAAATTTCTGAATACTTTAGTTTATTAAAAATAAGTTGGAAAGGAGGAATTTTATCACCAACCTTGTACCCAAGACCTAGAAATTATTATTAATTTTTATTGCCATGTAATTCAAATAATGCAACTAAGCAAAATAAATCAATATCTTAATTCACACTACTGTATTGTCAAAGGATTTGTAAAACTCGTTGTTTAGGGTACATTCCGATGATTCGGATGATAATCACTCTAATCGTTCATTTAAATGGGATTTTGTCTTTAAAAAAAAAAAAAAAGCAAAAATGAAGCACCTTTTTTTTTTTTTTTTTTTTTTTTTTTTGGTAAATCGAAGAAAAATGGAGCAAGTTGAGCAAGTCTATCATCAAAAGTTTTCGTGTAGAAAATTTATCATAACCTCATGCTAACATTGTACATTTATGAGACTAGGAAAAGATATTTAGATAGTGGCAATGTTGACACTCCATATGTGAGGTACTGGTTCAAGCAAGCCTAATTATTAAACACAAAAGGGAGGGAAAAAAAAATACAAAAAACAAAAAACAAAAAACAAAACGAAAAAACAAAAAAACAAAAAAAACAAAAACAAAAACAAAAACTTTGGAATCTTTTGTTTCCAAAAGTGAAAAAATAATAATAATAATAACCTGGACTTTTTGGACTACAGCAAATTCTGATTTGGGTTTGCTTGGGCCTAAAATTGACACAAATTAGCACCATGTTGGAAACAAAACCAAACAGGTGGCTCACTGTGGCCTACTGAAAAAGAAAAAAATTTGAGATTTTCTAGTTTGACCTTTACCCATATAAGTCTACTTGAGATAGTCCAGAACTCAACAATACCTTACCATCCCATAAAATTATAATTTGTTCATATCATTCACATTAGAGAGAACTTTTATAAAATTTCATTGTACATTGTAACAAATGGAAGAGAAAAGCTTCAAGACTAAAACAGACCAAATATAACATTTGGCAATTGAAATTACTTTTGATCATACGATGATATCTATCTGACATCCACATATCTTCAAAAGCATTATCCAAAAATACGTCTCCAAGAATTCTCTCTCAAGAAATATGCTCAAAACATTCAAAGTTACTACTACCGATTGTATAGAGACAAACAATGTAAGACTGTTTGATTTTAAGAGAAAAACACAAAGTTCGAATTAGATCATTTTAGTAACCCTGAGAATTAGATAGGTTAAATCAGTTCGTCATGTACTGCTAATCCACTTGCAGCCATGAGTTGAGAGTTACAATTGCACCAAAGAAATTCTTGGTGAGCCAATCATCATCAACGAGATGAAAAACGAAAGAAAGAGAATAGGAAAACAAGTCCAATGAATAATAGAGCAAGCCTATATAGTTGCCTGAATATGCTTGCCACGGTCCTTAACTTCGAGTCTAAAATTGACACAAATTACCATCATATTGGAAACAAAATCAAACCAAACCTTGTAGCTCACTTGTGGCCAATTCCAAAGAAATTATAAGATTTTCCAGTTTGACCTTACCCATCTAATTCTGATTGAGATATTTAGACAATACCTTCTCATCCCATAAAATTATACAGCTCAATCACAAATATTAGAGGGAAGTACTTTTACAAATTTTTACCATACGTTGTAACAAATGGTAGCAAAAACCTTCAAGACTAAAACATACCAATATCACATTTTGCAACAGAAATCACTCTTCAAATGATGATATCTAACTGACATCCACATATCTTTAAAAGGAATATCCAAAAACACATGTCTCCAAGAATTCTGTCTCAAGAAATATGCTCAAATTTTTTCAAAGTTAATAACTACCAATAGATCGACTCAAACAACATTGTTTGATGATAGTCGCTAATACAAATTTAAAACAGATCAAGTTACTAACCTTGAGAATTAGATAGGTTAAGTCAGTTCTTCAAGTACCTGCTAATCCACTTGCAGGAGAGTTATTAATCATGTTATACGATTGGATCACTAAGAAATTCTTGTTAAGCCAATCATCATTAAAGTAAAAGGAAGAAGAGAAAAGGAAAACAATTCCAATGAATAAATAGCAAGCCTATGTAGTGGCTTGAATATGCTACCGAAGACAGTATAATATGCGACGGTCCTTTACAACTAAGCCATAAAACTACTTTTTGGGCACTAACTATTTGCTTTAACACTAATTATTTTCATTTATATGCAACAAAATACTTGTCCGTCCTGATCATAAATATTGCCACCACCTCTTTCACAATTGGCTATACAGATTCATGTAATTCTTCCTCCCTCCCCCCCCAAAACCAATAATGGCTTATTTGATACGAGATTTAGACAAATGACTGTGGTGCATATTAAACTTGCTTGCAAAATATTCTAAGGGATCTCCAATGATCCATACAAAACCACAAAAGCTACATAGTTTCTGTCCTTTTTGTACATGTTGCAATTAAACAAGCATATTACCTGTGAGTAGTTGTATGTGGCATGGGGTATGGCATGGGACCCATGTTCATTGGTGCACCAGGAACCATGGCTCCAGCCACAGGTGCTCTGACACCATATGCTATGTGTGGAGCCGAAGGAAGATTTACTGGGGTGCCAACTGCTGAGACAAGCGGTCCCCCTACTGGTTGTCCTATAGTGGGGGCTCCATACATTCCAACTCCAGGAGGACCAGCTGGAGGTTGTGGGGGTTGCTTGGTTGATTTGCTTGCAGATCCTCCGGCAGAACCATTTGCTTGACCAGTGATTGGCCCTTGAGCTCCCGAAATGTCTGTGTTGCCCACACTGGTGATATCATGAATGCTTGATCGCCTCCTATCTTTGTTCATTGAATTCAAACGGATGAAGTACTTTTGTGCATGGCTTGCCACTTGTGTAGGTGTTCTTGTCACAACAAAGTTTCGAGATATACTTCGCCAATCGCCTTTCCCATATTTATCCAAACCAAGAAGAAATAACCTGCCCATCAAAAAAATAGACTACAATTAATGCTAAGCGCTATTAAAACATACGAGCATTGCAAACTTTGAACATCATAATAATCATTTCAGTAATTGCTTTAACAAGTCAATTGGCAAAAATAAAAAGTATAAAATATAAAATAATAAAAATAAAAAATCTATTTATTGCAAGTCATGCTGTTAACAATTGAAAGATTTCAAAGCAATATTGTCATAAAACAGCTTAAAATCAGACAAGATAATGTAGTGTCAATTCCAACTTTTGGAACTTCAATAGAAAGGTCAATTTTGTATCTTATTTCCAAGCATAGAGCTTCTTCTATTTTTGCAGCCATCATACAGTAATTTAAAAATCAGATCATCAAACCTTACCTCAAGATGATACTTTGAAAATATTGTTAAAAACACCAAACACAAACGATTACAATGAAATATATAGTTTTGTCATAGTTGATACCTAAAAACTAAGGCAATCATGGAAATCTAGAACTTGTTAACCAGAAAAGATAAAAAAAGAAAAAACAGTATTGTCAGAAAATTAAATGCATCAACGTAGGGATGAGATATCATATAATTTCGCAATTCTATAACAAGACAAAGCTGATCAGTGGAATAAAATATGATATCACATACCCAACCATAAAAGGAAAAAAAAATGGAGGAGTTCGAGAGGGCTTAGTAAACGCAACCAATAATGGGACTCAATAGCAATTAATAGTGCCATAATGCTAAATTATAATAAATTTAATAAATGTAGATACACACATATCTCAAATGAAATAGAAATAACGCATTGCAATAGCTCTTTCCCTGCTGGGACAGCTCAACTGGCAAAAGCTATGGTGAAATAAGTGTCAGGTCAAAGGTACAACCCATGACCTGAGCATTAAAAAACACAAGTTATATAACAAGCAATAACACAATCCTATGCTCTAGAAGAAAAGATACAATGAAAACCAGTAAATTTTTTACCCATAACTTTCTGTACTATCATGGAGAAAGAAAATACATCTCCCCAATAGAAGAAATGTAAACTACATACCAAACGAGAGAAAAACCGTTGCATGATCAGAAATAAATCTCACATAATTGCAAAACAAAGATTGCAATTACACACACACACATATAATAAGGGAAATTTTCTCCTAGGCAAATGGAGTCCAAGATATCCTAAGCGAAACACACATATCCTTTTTAGGATATGCATTGAAATTGATTTAAACATGTATCCTGAAAAGTATACGTGTATTTCACTCAAGATAGTATACGTGTATTTCACTCAAGATACCCTGGGCTCCATCACCCAGGAGAACAGAACTAAATAACAGTTCTCTAAATAAGATAATTAATGAAACTTCTAAACAGTATTGGCATAGCACGATTCATCAAATAAGCTGCTTAAGTGAGGCAATCAAGTTACGAAATGCTAAATGAGAAAATGTTATCATTTGTCCTCCATTCCACTCTTTTTGCCCCTTCATGTATTGTGTCTTGATTTTTTCTTTTTTTCTTTTTTTTTTTGTCCAAAAACCAAATACTCTACTTTGCAAGGAAGAAAGGAGACATGGAAAGGATAAGAGGAAGGCTAGAGAGGTCACTGGGGTCCCTTGTGTAGCATGAGAGGAAGGAAAATAGCAAAGGAGGAACCAAAGAGAATATGATTTTCCAATATAACCTTGCGTCAGTTGTTGTAATAAGAAAAGAATACGTAATTTTATGAGATATATACTTGCATGCAAAGATATATATATTATTATATTTTCAGAGGGACAATCTTATATGTGCCCAAAAGGTACTCTAACCCTCCATCTCTTTACCCTCCTCCAATCTTCTTAACCTAATATTGCCTCTTTTTCCTCCACATGTCCCTCCAACTCCATCCCACCTACCAAACACAGTGTAAAGCTGCTAGCTGCTTGCATGAAGACAACTATGTGTCATGCATCAAAATCATTTGCTCCACTTTCATTAAATATTTCAATTCGCCTGAAAAAACACGCATGGATGGAACTGCAAGGTCAGCACACAGGGACAGCATTTCAATGCTACAACAACAAATACCCGTAATTGTTGAATGCCATGCCATATATAGTACCCTAGGGGCAGAGAAGTCAATGTAATTGCTTCTTTGGAGATAGCAAAGCTACAAAATGGTATTACTATATTTTTACCTTTATTTCTACTTATTTTTTAAAATAAATTAATTATTTATGTATACAATCTTTTAAAAGTGGGGCCGGGGGGGAAGGTGGGGGGAGAGAGAGAGAGAGAGAGAGAGAGAAGGCTGGTTCTCCATAGGCTAATGAACTCAACCTATCTGGCAACCTATTTAAATCTTGCCAACTCATAACCACACATATTATTCATCCTAGTATGGTGCTGTATGCACTAAATTTTTTTTTTTTTCCTTTGGGGGTAAAACACATTAAATTTAAATAGAATACAGAAATGTGGACATCCTTATATGTTACTCCTATTATATTTAAACATGCCAAACATCCTTCACACTACAGATGATGTAGGACAGCAGACATTTTCAGTTTTTGACCGTTTTAAAGGCTAATTGAAAGTCAAAAGGTTGTGTAAGAAGTTCCGTACAGGATTACGAGGGGTAACAAAGAGAAAGTGACAATCAGAGGCTTCAAATGATATTGAACAAAAGGAAAGTGATATGCTAATGCAATTTTCAGATGCTTTCAGGATAGGTTTGAAATTAGATTCTGAAATGTAGGAGCATAGGTTTTGGAGAGACTGACCAAAAAGGAGAATAAGACGATCAGGCATAAAACCTACAATTTATTGGCATCATATCTCATATTAGCATTGAGTCACACAATTCCTTTAGTACATGGAATATATTTTCAAACCAGTTTCCTAAGTCGATTTGAAAAGCATATAACTTAATGCAATCATAATCCTAATATAACTAAAAATTTTTAAATAAGAAGCAACTAATACTGATCTAAGACTGTAAGAAAAACTACAATTTGATATCTCATTCTAACTAAATTTTCAAATCCACCAATGAACCCAACAAAATTACTATTATATCCATGTCCAGGAAGAATTATTTGCGTACAACATAAAAGATTATTTCTCTTGCAATGAAACTCTTTCTTTTTTTTAGTAAATGTTTCATACTCAAGTTACATTTACAAAGATATAAACTTTTAAATAACAAATCTTTCACAATAAAATATAAATCTTTTTGTTGAGAATATTCTTGAGAAAGCATTTAACTATACTTTTAAAAAGCATAAATAAATATTGAACATTTGCATTAGTAAGGGAGATTAAGATGTAATTTTCCCATCTACAAGAAACCCCCAAAAAAAATAACATAACAAAACAGAAGAACATGGGCCATAACTACAGCAAGCATCCAAAAAATAATGATTTTTTTTCTTTTTGACAAGTTAAATATGGAACTAAAAAACGAGTCCAAATGCAAAAATTTGAATAAAAAATGAGCTAGAAACGTAACAGTATAGAATGAATCTAAAATATTGACTTAATAATATGAACATCCCTTGTACCAATTGGAACACATGTCAAAATTATTGTAATATGGTTTGCAGTTAATTTCATTTCTTTAAAACTATAGTCTATATTCTATGCGTATTTATCTTTAGTATCTAGATCAATTTGATTTTATTACACTAGAACAGAAAAGAAAACAATTGAAGCATTCTATGAAATTTAAATATGTCAATGAATCTAAAACAAAGACCTAATAATTTGCACACCCCTTGAGCCATTGGAACACATGTCAAAATTATTGCAATATAGCGCAGTTACTTTCATTTCTTTTAAACTATAGTTTATATCCTATGCTTATTTATCTTTAGTACCTAGACCAATTTGATATTATTATGCCAGAATAGAAAAGAAAACAATTGACTTTATCCTGTGACATTTAAATGTGACAATGTTGACATAACCATTCATATGCTGTCTCAATTTGGATTGGAAAAACGAAGAAACAACGAAGAGTCATAGTCTTCTCTTACAATATACATACTATTACTAGGATTCAGTACAAGGAATTCAATTCCCAATCTGAAAGCTATAAACCAGCAAAAGGCTGTTATACATGTAACAAAAATAAAGGATCAAAATCCGATCATGGAAGCATACAGATCATTGTTTAAATGCACCAAACTGTTTATAATCAGTGACGAACTGTGAAAATGGAAAAACAAAGGGACAGTTTGAAATGCAAAACAAGCCTAGATTGGATTGGACTATTTTAAATTTAGCCAAATTTGATTGGACCAGACTTAAAATAGTCCAGTGCAATCCAAAACCAATCCCTTATTACAAAAAAACCCCAATAGGATTAAATTTCTATCCAAATTAGTCTACCATTGCTTAGATAGCTTGACCAGACCTACTGAGACAGGTCTTCCAACCTGTCTAAGACCTAATAAATGTGGTTTTCTACAATGCTGCAAAATATTACACATTTTATAATCGATTATGATATGAGAAGCTTAATCATTCATTTGAAATAAAGATATTGCAGTAATCAAGTGTTATAAACCATCACAACAAAACAATATATCCATAATATTTGACACTTCATTTCCTACATATTGGTGACCAAGACCCACCACAAAGGGACCAAATTAAGGAACACATTATTCATCTAACCCTGAAATTCTTGCTCTGTCAATATCCTACTTGAAGGAAGGTCAGCTGTTGAAGGTGAATAAGTAACCAAATTATAATGTAATCAATGATCGGGTAAAATGTGTGACAGTGATTGAGCCCAAACCTTGGAATCCTAGCACGTTCTAGGTTGCTTACATGAAGCCAATTCATTACCCATGCCAAGCCCAATATGGTACTCAGAACAGATTTTCCTAATGAAGTTCATGGCTAAGTGCAAGGGAGTTCAACCAGCGAAGAGTTTGACACTGATCCAGACCTCTTAACGTTTCATTTGCATAAAATGGGAGTTAAGATATTTCTTCAAATATCCTATAATGTTTCAGATACTGTTGTCTCATTTAGTAGATTAGTTACATCAATTGAAACATTGAAAAACATCTATCTCCAATAGAGGTTAAAATATTTTGAATAAGGAATAGAATTTCATTTTTTTTTTTTTTTAACCAAATAAGATTACCAATTTTTTAAAAAAATGATTGTTACATATAATCAAGAGATAATAAATAATAACTAAATTGGCACCCACCAATTCAAAGACAACTTTTATTTTTCAAAGCCTCCGAGGCAAATTCTAAGGACCACCTGGCTTGCAAAATGGCCACTTCTGCACATACCAAAGTATGCAATACAGTTTTACCCTGAGTAGAATAGCCCACATCTAACAACAATATTACAGAAAGGGCAAAATGCTACAAATTTAAGTTCTTTAATTTATATTGGGATATTCTAAAGCCAGTAGAAAGCCGAAACGACCAATGAGCTCAACAGATATAGGAGAAACAAAAAATTAAAACACTAAAGACAGAACTATGATAGAGGTGGAATGAACATTAAGAGATCAGGAAACAAAACTATCTGAACACAAAAATGTTCTGAATTACTTAAGAGGCAGAAAACTTAACCTAATATATATACTATATGCTATTTCCAAAACTATTTGATTAACTTTGGAAAAAAAATAGTAGGACCCTCCCTATTAGTTTTGGCTTTTGAAATGGTAACTAACTCACCATCAGCCTAGTGGTTTGTTTGGTCCTGCGGTATTCTTCAGCACATGTAAGGTGGCTTTCTGACCCATTTTAGGACAGGCCAACAGGTGAAGAGGGTTAAGCATCTGTTATATTGGCTTAACATATGTTTATGGCTCCATTTCCCATTACCTTAAATTTTGGGATGCATGGTAACTTAACGCTTGCTTGTGTTATAATGATTTCTATTTGCGAATACCCAGTTTTAGGTATGGACCTTCAAGCAAGTAAGGTTTTGTCATGTGAGCAATCATTTAACAAACATAACAATCAAAGCTAATTCAAGAGCAAAAGGTAAATAATAAATACAGGCAAGGAATGATCCCCTATCATAAATCTGTGAGCAAAATCTTATTAATACTTGATGATGATGATGATGATGATGCCTTCGTCCTAACTTCCAGTAAAGCACTTGGTTTGTTATGGTTCTGGCAAATCACTACATTTTTCTAGATCATAATTAAGCTTTCTATATGTTTTCAGTTACAGTGAAAAATAAAGGTATAAAAAAGAAACAAAGAACCACAGTGTATCTAGCCTGAATGCCCTACAGACAATGGGTGCCACAGAATATCAATTGCAGCAAGAAATATAACCCAACCCATAATATCAGAATGCAGATCCATCCATTAAGAAGATTAAAAAGCTAAAAGGGATAAAGGCTCACCAGAGTTATGTTTTAGACAATTCATGTCGCCATGTTAAGATTGTTTAACTTGATTTTTTTCTCTTATTTTTAAGTCACTAATGGTTGAAAACATATCCATGGCCACACAAAAATGAAATAGCATATGTCAAATGTTTTCGAATAAGTATCATCACACTAAAAAACAGTGACAGCCACACAAAAATGTAATCAATGTTTGAAAAAATTACAATGATAGAAGTTTAAGATGAAGTTTTTATTTAAACTAAAAAGCCCCTAGCTTTTTCACTAACCATTACTATTCACAATACAGTACAGCAGTAAAAAAGGCTAGATGCTGAAGTATAGAACATCATTGGTATCACTGATGTTATATACCACAATGCTTGAACAAGAAAATACGTGCAGAGAATCAGAGCTCACAACTGAACCACCTAACATTACCAGAGTTTTCTTCCGTTATTAAAAAGTAACTCCAGTAGGAAATAATATTAGAGAAACAAATCTATGATGATAAAGCACCAGCAGAGAAAAGTTCTAAGTCAGAATGATACGATTGTTCAGAAAACCATATATAAGTATTAAATACAAAAACATAAAGACACAATAATTTAATAAAGTGTCAAAGGACTCATTACTGTTTGACATAATTGAGATACTTCCCAGATGCCACCCATGAATAGAGCAATAAATTAAATTATAAAATCATTATATATACCTGTGCTCATCCTCTGTCCAAGCAATCCCTTTCCGGCGTTCCTGATCTGACCTTGAAGTCTTACTTCCATGATTAGACTCACTGCTATAATTCCCAGTATGTCCACCCTTCTTACCAGTTCCTTCATCACCGGCATGACTCGTTGAACCCTCTGAAGAAGAATTGTAGCATGGTAGAGGCACACAGCCGGATTCGATCTGTTTAACATCTTCAGCCAAGAGCTCATAGTGATGTTTAACTTCCTCTAGGGTTTTTCCTGGTACATCAGCAGCAATCTTCTCCCACCAATCTGAAGCATCCTCAGGATGAGTTGCCAATGCATTCTCAAATGCTTTATCCTGCTCTCGTGTCCACAAGGAGCTACTACCCTCTTCATCCACAGTCATCTAGCTTTCTTTATATCAGCTAACCAGTATATTATCCACAGGAAGAAGAGAAAAAGGAATCTGCCAAACTGCTGAAAAAATTGATGCTAAACTATTTTCAAAACTATGTATTTTCTAGAATTATACTTGGAAATTGGATCCAAATTATTTCAGAAGTGCGTATCAACAACAACTTTTTTTATGGTAGGCTAAATAATGGGAAGCAGATGTGTCAGCTCAGACCATAGAAGTAAGCAAAACTGAGAAAACGCCAAGGTAGCTGAACCAGAGATCACCTCCAATAAAAATTATATGAAGATTTCAATGGTGATTTGCTCCACAATTAAAAAATTGGAATCTTGTGAATTGCTGACCTATTGATGAATGAAAAGGCAATAAGTATCAGTTAGACCATGAGAAATATCTGAAAGCTATAATAAATTCAGAGATGTAATAAATGGCAGTTTTTGAAAAGGGAAAAAAGAATAATTTTATGGTGATGGTAAATACAGCAGTAGAATGGTAATTAGGGTTTTTGGATTGTGAAACGTGAAAGAGACCATGGAGAGAATCAAACAAAGAAGAAAAACCCAGAAAGCCTATGATGAATACACAAGAGCACTCATACTGCCATTACCAATTCTAACAAAAACAAAATCCCAGTCACCAACGGCCTCATGATAAGAACAGTTTCAACAGTGCAGGCCCACAAAAAAATTGATCCTTTTCCATTTCTACCACACCTTGAGTGTTTCCAAAACTCAAATTTACAGCTTTTACTGCAGCCTCCTTGCACTGTGGATTTTCCCTTCTAATATATACAGTCAGACAGTAAAATCACCATAAACCACAGATTGGATTCCCATACCCAATAAGTAACAGGCAGGCTCATGACTATAAACCTTCAAAACTAAGAACAAAAAGTTTGCAAGAGAGAATAGAAATCCTTCAGCAACCTAAAGATCAGAAATGGGCAAAAAATTTTCAACTTTGAGCAGAATCAAGAGTTCCTGTTTCATGGAAATTCAAATTACAGGGGGAAGAAGAAAAATGCTGCTTTGAGATTTCAGATCAAAAAATATGTCCCAAAAAATAAAAATACAAAAACCAAAGCGGTAAACTGCCCACCTTTTTGCCCACCCACTAAATCCAAAAAAAGTGAGTAAAACCCCTAGAAAAGATTCCTTGGGTGTCAGCCACAGGTTCAAAACGCTCACTAGGTCATTCAGGTTTTAACCCACATGGTAATTCCCCCATTTTCAACCCTTGTTTGGAGCAGCTCATAAAAATCCTTCTCTTCTCACTGCCTAATAAACTTCTAAAGCACCAATGAAATTGACAAAAAGAGAAAATTAAGATTACCTAAAATTCATGGTAATACTGCTATCAAGATTCTGACAGTTTAACCAACAACCAAAGCACTTCTCTTTTTAGAACCTCTTTAATGCATTGTATTAATATCAAAGTAAAAACCTAACCTTGTGTGAGCAAGACCTTACTTCAAATATCTTTCTCCCTCTTGAATTTTTTTACCAAAAGTGAAAAATTATAAATTAACTTAAATGTAGAATATTTAATATTTTGAAACTAAATTAGAAGCTTAGTAAAAACAAAGTAGGAGCATCCAGAATCCAGAAAAACCCAAAAATAAACCCATCAAAAGAAAACAAAATCTGAATTTAAAAAAAAGCCCAAAAATGGTGTCGAAATTTACAAAGGGCAGGCATAGAAATTATGAATGATGTTGATGGGTTATCCTGAAAATATCCAAAGGAGGTGCAGAGATGGGTCAATTGGTCCTATCCCCAACAACTACTTGCTACAAAGATGGACAGCTGGGATTGAAAAAGGCTCACCCCCAAAATTACCCAAGTTGCCAAACACTGGAATCTGATATACCCATTAATATCTGACAGATAGAAATACCATCCGCAAAGAGAGAGAAAAACCAAGGAACAATCGAGCAATAGTAAGAAAATATGAGAAAATGTTTGATATTTGTGCTTATTTTTCTTTGCTTCCCTTTTATTTTCATTTCCTTGTTCTTTTCTTTCTGTCCAAACATCCATAAAAAAAGACAACTTTAGATGTCAGGATATGAGATAACTACATGCAGTTGAAGAACAAAACAAATCAAAGAAGTAGAAAAATCGAAAGAAAAGTGTGACATGGGAGTATCAGAAAAACCATCACCTTTTTTTTCTTTTTCTCTCTTTTTCAGCTGCACAGTGAATGAAATCATGCAAAGTTTCAATTTTTCCTGGCCCCCTTTTCTCAGTTATGAGAGTATTGCACCAGAAAAGAATCCAAAAGGGGTATCTATATCCATAACATATAAAAATATTAAAGACCCTGTTAATATAATAATAGTTATCAAATTTTACTTCTTGTTTTTTTGTTTTTTTTTTTTTTTCTCCTTTTTTCCCAGTAGAGTATAACAGTGGAAATTATGCTATTTTTAAGATTCTATCCAATCATCGAACTTTCCTTTTATATATTCAACCTTGGCAATCAATTATAAAAAGCTTTCTATTTTTCATTTTGAATTATCTCTTTTCTGTTGGGTGAATAAATCCATACTCAATGTGCAAGTTGCCAGTCTTGAAAGTGAACCAATAATGATTTGACACGTCACTGTATGGTTAAAGCTCACGAGCTAAAGCAAGCACATGACAAAACTCCAATACTGAATGTGGGTATGGCCCACTGTTTTCCAATTTGCAATTTGATAATTGCGGCTGTGAAGCATGACATGTTTGAATGCCCTCCATATTGAAAAGCTTGGGTCGGTTTTTTCATGATCGCAAAAGTCCAATATTTTTTTTTTCTTTTCTTTTTTAGTTTCTTTAATAAAAAGGAAAAGTTTTTTTTTTTTTTTAAAAACCTTTTTCATAGCAAAGAAAAAGGTAATTTGTTTCAATAAAGTTGTGATTTTCTTTTGACCAAATATATGCTAAAGTTCAATTCTTAGTTTTTGCAACCAAACGAAGTTCAGAATCACATACAACGTGAATTTAACCCCCCAAAAAAAAAAATTACATAGACTGTAAAGTTATAAGGAACAAAATTACAACAAAATTTATGAAAATCATTTTCATAGATTTTGAAACTACATTATCAAATGAGCTACTAGCCTATACCATTTTACAAGTCTTTTTATATGGGATTTGGAAAAATATGAACAAATATATTTTAAAAATACTGTGAAGATTTTTTATTTACGATATTGGATGGGTATATGTTTTTAATCTTTTTATTTATCCATCTATAATCGTATATATAACCACTATTGTAGCAGAATTCGCCCATCACATGATAGATGTCAATAATTGATATAAGTATGATATGTGCAATCATATAAATCGGATTGTCCACAATAGCTGTTGTTCATCATTTGATAAGTGAGTGTTTCTACAATAACAGTTATTATAATATATGTCTATGTATATATATAGGTTATTTTGTTATTTTAATGTCTAAGTGATTTTATCATCAACATTTTTATTGCAATCTAATGATTGATATTTAAAAATATATTAGTATATAGATATATCAATCTTATATAAAGAAATGTACAAATTCTTAAAATTTGTTTATTTGTATTTTTTTGGGAAATTCATTCAAAGTTAATTAAAAATTTTAATATTTTTAACCATGAAGTTATATTTAAATTAATAAAATTAAAGAAAATACATTTTGAGTAATATATCATTTTCTTAAAAGATTATATTGTTCCGTTTAAATATAGATGAATCAAAATACTTACATTTCCTTTTATATTTAGATTGAAAAATAAAAGTCGAGATCTTTACTCGAGAAAATTGTGATATGGACAGAAAGGTGCAAAAAACCACAACAAATGGAAAAAAACCGACCGACCGACCAACAAATGGTTTTGATTTCTAAGAATTATAAACTAACAGTTATTAAAACCAACAAATAACATTTTCTTAGTAGCTTTTGTTACGAAATACACAAAGCGAAGTCCAAAATTGAGGCCCAGTGTATAGAAGTCCAAAATACAGGTTGGTCATAACAAAGAATAGGCCCAAAACAAATACTTGACCAGAAAGTTCGGCCCAATGAGAAACGACTCCAAAACTACTCCAAAAACTAAAAGCCAATAATTAATGTTTGTTCTATTTGATATACTGCTAATTATAGATTTTTATCTGTAAACGAATCCTCGGTGCCAAAAACTCGTACAATGTATTAGCAATCCGATGCTTTTGTCCACTCAGCTATCTCTCTCTCAATTGAAAGGAAAGGAGGTAATTACTATGTTACATCACAAAAACTAAAGCTTGAAAAAAATTATTTTTTTTCTATTTTTTTAGTGTTTTTTCTATTTTTTATTATTTTTTTATAATATATATATATATATATATTTATATAATAAATGCCGAATAATAATGATATAGAATCAAATTCCATTTAGATGATTTAGATAAAATAAAAGTATTTATATTATATAATTAGATTATATAAAATGTATAAATATTTGTGTAATAGATATTTTTTTTAAAAAAAAATTAAAACGTTAGTAAATATTTTTGTTGTAAATAAAAAAAAAACTATATTAAATATTTATTTAATTTCTCACAAGAAGTTAAAAAAATAATTTCTAAAAAAATTCAAAATTTAGACTTTTTTAAACTAACTTACAAAATTATTTTTTTATTAACAAATACTTATTGTTTCTTATTAAATATTTTTATTTTTTAACAAAAAAAAATTTATGGCCATCAACTAGAGCTTCTAAGTTAATAAAAACTCTACAAATGAACTTAATACTCGGTTGGTTTGAGCAAGTTTTCAAATGTTCAAAATTGCTTTCAGCTTGATAACCAATCGCCAAAAAATTTCAATGCACAACCCTAAACATAAATTAAAACATTACCTCATTAAATTTGGTATGATTTTGTCATTTTTATCCATTAAGTTAGCTCTTCTAATGATACTGCTTAATTGGGGGAATCAATATGGAATATTAAAGTGCAACCAAAAGTTAATTGTTTTCATGGAATCTATTTATAACGATGCATTACCTACAAGAAGTTTACTTCAACAAAGGCTCCTAGTGCTTTTTGCCCCCCTTTTGGTCTTCAAAATGTAAGGATTGTACAAATAATTTTGGATGGGTTCAAGCTGTTTGGTTTGGGAGTCATTTTAATTTGCGAATGGCTATCCATTAGGTTGCTTAATTTAGTCCTTGATTGCATGATACAGTTAGTTGGCAAGATAATGTTGGAGATAGATGTGAAGATCGTAAAGCTTTTGTTGCAAATGCTTGTTGACAGATATGGAAAGCAGTAAATAAATGGGTTTTTAATCATGAGGTTGTTGTTAATCCAAGTTTGGTTATTAAATTAGCACAAGATGCTAGTTTTTAATTATTTGATTTTGGCTTTCATTGTCAATTGCATGGCATACCTATTAATGGTAGTTAATCTCTATTAATTTTTTTTTTTTTTTTTGTGGCTAAAAATCTCTATTAAGTGTTGGGATTCTTGGGAATTGCCACCTAATGTGGAAAGTTTAAAGTGAAACCGTGATGGATTTTATACGGTTGGTCATGGCATAGGAGCTTTGGGTATTTTGTTTAGAGATTGTGCAAGTTATGTGATGGCTGCTCAAAATCTAAAGGTTACAATAAGTTTTGCACTTTTTTTGGTAAATAAAAAATGGATCTTCTGGTGATTGTCTTCAATCCAGATTTTAGAGAACTGTGAACCATTAGTAGTTATAGCTTTATAACCATACAGAGTCTACACACTGTTTAACCCACCATTGCGAAGCTATGCTTATCGTCTTCTCCCATAGAACTCAGCACATGAAATCCACACCAAGACTCAGATAGGACTTACCAGGAATTGAATTCAACTTCTGCAAATAAGTGTAATGCCTTCGTCGACTTCTTACCATCTGATCCATTTCCTTGGGTGTATAATAGTTTTGCGATTGCCATTGAAGCTCATGCTGATTTAAATGGAGTTTTGATTGCCAAAGAATTAGGTATTTCTTATCTTGAAATAGGCAATCAAATTCTTGTTGAAGCTATTAATGATGTTTCTAGTTGTCCTTAGAAAATCCAAACTTTAGTACATGATATCAAATTAACTGTATCTTTCTTTATTTTTGGAAAACTTTGTATCTCCTGAGGTCTACAAATTGGGCAGCAAATTAGATTGCACAACAATATTTGAATAGTTCTCTCCAACCTATTTGGAGTTTGAATTTATCGTATTAGTTGCTTTGTGTTAATTCAATTCCTTAACAATAAAATTAAAAATTTAATCAAGCCATGTACAAAGCATATCCAACAGATTCTTTTAAAAGTTTCTCTTTTTTTTTTTTGTTTTATCATCTCTTTTTCAACAATTCAATGTGTTTTGTAAATTGAAATGTTAAAACAAGAAGTAGAGTTTGATTCTTCAAATATAAATAGTTAAACTTACTCTCTATATAAAAGTATTTTCAAAGGTACTTTTTAAAATAAGAAGTAAATTTTTCATTATAAATAACATCTTTTAAGATAATAATGAATTTTTGAAAAACTCGTAAGTTATTTATATTTTTTAATTTTATTTTTCTATAAATATTTATTAATTTATTAGAATATCTCCAAACGAATTTTTTAAAATAAAAAGCATTTTCTTAGTAATAAAAAACATCTTTTAACATAAATAGTATAATTTTAAAATGTTTTCTAACAATATTTTTTTATTTTTTATTTTTATAAACATTTATTGTTATGTTTGCTTCCCTCATTATTTACTTGAATTTTCTCTCAACTATTAATAATTAAAAGATATAATAAAAAAATAGTAATTAAAACATGAAAGTGGTTTGAGAATTGATTCCAACATTAAATTAGATTATATAATTTTGAATATAGAAAGTAGATTTCACTTTCTACATTTCGATAGCAAAATTTATTTTTTATTTTAAAAAGTTAGAATAAAATATAGTTTGAAACAGAATATTAAAAGTTTATATTTTTAAAATGAATAATATAAAAAGGATAACTAATCATTTAGAATTACACTTATAACTTGCTTTTCTTTTTATATGAATTATTTATTAAATATTATAATAATAGTATAAAAATATATATTGTGTTCAAATATGTTAATATAATATTAAAATAGAAAAATTAATTCAATATTTGGAAAACCAAACCGATTAAAATAAAAAGTTCGTTGAACAATGTTTTGAGGGTTGACTATATGAAAGCATCTAGAGAGTTTCATGAAGATGCATTAAAATTTTTTTATGCAGTATTATAATTTAAATTTCATATTTCATTTTTCAGAATGATATTTTTTTAATATATAATTAATGAAATAAATAATAATTATAAAAAACAAGTATTATATTCAAATCCCCCCACTCTATTATAAATATATATATATATATATATATATAAAAGAGCAAGCAATATAATTGCTACCTATGTATGTGCCTAAAATTTGAGGAACAAGTATTATACTTTGGGCAATGGTACATATATTAAATTTATAGCAAAAATTTTGATATGGGATATAGAAGTGATTGATAGATTATTAATGTCCTATAATTATGAAAGAAAAATTCAATAACATGTTGTCCACTTATCATATATTAAAAATTTAATTAAAAAATTTGATAAATAAAAAATTACTCTTATACTTTTGCAAAATCTTAAAAAAAAAAAAAGAAAAAGTAAACCATATTACACAATTAATTAAAAAAAATCTTCTTCCTGGGAAAACTAAAGAGAATACTTTGATAATTCAAAGTACATAACAAAATGCTAAAAGACGATTTTAGCCAAAAAAAAAAAAAAAAAAAAACTAAAAGATGAATTAGAACAATGAATTACCTTTCTAAATTTGGTATAATTTAACAACCTTCAATTATAACTTTTACCCCAAAAAAAAAAAAAAAGTAGTTCAATTATACATTTTTTTTTTTATATAAAGTTTAGTGAAAAATTCATATCTATTTTAACCAAAATTAAAAATCAAAACTTTAAACATTTTAATTAAACCATTTTCTTCCTACTAAAAGAAAAAGATTCATGGGACTGCCCAAAATCTCCAACAGATCTGCAAAAACTTCAAAGCCTCCATTTTTCCTTCCTCCCTCTTCTCTTTCTTAGTCCAAATCGTCAACTCTCACTCTGTCTCTCTCTCTCTCTCTCTCTAAAACCGCCATTTCCACCACCTCAATATCTCTCTCACTCTCATCTCGACACCATTATTGAGGTGGGTTTTTGCTCTCTTCACTCCCAACCTCTAAATCTTCTACAATCCCCAAATCTTCCAAATTTGAGAAAAGCCCACAAAAAGAAAAAAAAAAAAATGGGAAAAGCCTCCATTATCATATACATTACGCTAGCATTGCTTCTCCTTTTGCTCATCTCATACTCTCCCAACAAATCCAACAGCCATCATCGCCATCGCCGCCTGAAGCTCCGCTCTAACTTCACCTTTTCCCCCCATGTCCACCACGACCACATACCCTTTGATCCCCTTGTCGCCGACATCGAGCGGCGGCGTGAAGACAAAGAGTGGGAGAAGCAGTATTTGGAGCATTCACACCCGGAACTGGTGACCCATGACCCGGCTCCGGGCCATGAGACTCAGCCGGAGTGGGAGGACTTCATGGATGCCGAGGACTACTTGAATGATGAGGAGAAGTTCAATGTGACGAGCAGGTTGGTGTTGTTGTTCCCCAAGATCGATGTGAACCCCAATGATGGGTTTGTGAGTGAGTACGAGTTGACTGATTGGACCTTGCAGCAGGCTCAGAAGGAGGTTATGCATAGGACTGAGAGGGAGATGGAGCTCCATGATAAGAATCATGATGGGTTTGTTTCGTTTTCGGAGTATGATCCCCCAAGTTGGGTTCAGAATGCAGGTTTATATGCAAGATTCAATTTTTATTTGTTTTTATATAGATAGCATTAATGAATACACAATGCAGGGTTGTTATATGAATATGTTTTTAAGTAGAGTTGGTTGTTGAAAGTGATATAAAGTTATTCATGCAATTGGGGGTTTGTTTTTTTTTGCTTGTGTTGTTTTTGAGTTCACTTAACATGTTGGGGAGTTCATTAAATCAATGCCTTCTATTGTCGTTGTTGTTGTTGTTGTTTTTTTTTTTTTTTTTATTTTATTTTATTTATTTATTTTATTTTTATTTTTAATTTTAAATTTTTTAATTTTTATTTTTAAGTTAGTATTCAATTTGATCTATTTTTTATAGAGTACTTTTGTGTATAAGAAAAGTTTCATTGTTTATGATGCATTTTTTTTAGTAGTTTTTAGTGGATTTGGTTATTGTTATCATTTAATTAATACAATACGGGAGGGATTTGCTTTGTTTTGTTCTTTTGCCCTTGTGTCTTTGAGTTCACTTTTTGTTTTGGAGAGTTCATAAAATTGGTTGCTTTCTGTCCCAGGGAAAACAAGAAGATGGAGATAAATGATAAGTTTACATCGTTCTGTAATTTGTTATGCTGTCCTGTCATTTGTTGTAGTCTATGTTTAGGTGGCAAAGCATGTATATGAAGTTGTGAGTGAAAGTAACTATCAATATTTGAGGTTTGTAGTGATACTGATAATTTGAAATATAGGCAAGGTCTGAAGGAAATTATGCTGAAGAATGAAGATTGCAGTATTGTTCTTGTTTTTGAGGTCATGAGGATTCTAAAGGAAATTATCCTTAGCTAATTATGTGATTATATCTATAGTTCTTTTTTTTTGGTTATAAACAGTGTCTTTGATGCTCAATGGAATGTCGCAGAAATTGTTTGTTGATTTTATAAGTACATGGCTGGGTTGGTTAGGGGTATTCTATTAATGGTTGAGGTCAAAGTTCCCCCTATCTCTAATTTTTTATTTTTTATTTTTTATTTTTTTATTTTTTTTATTTTTATTTTTATTTTTTTAACTTTGAGCATTATAGAGTGTAGTGGTAGTGGATGCTCGCATAGTTCCTTGTTTAACAAAGGATGACCTCCTCCTTTTGGTTGCCCTTTCCTTTTCAATCCCTATGTTAGTGTGATGCCAGCCATAGTTTCTAAAGGTTTTTGTATAGTTTAAGGGGATTAGACTAGTATGTTGAATGGATATTTGGAAATGAAAGAGTAATCTCAGTTGGCTGGTAATTTGTAGACTGTGCAAAGTACCAACTCTAGTGGCAATCCATGTATTCTATGAGATCGAGAGCCAAAATATGCAAATTACTCTCATGCTGTTAGAACCCTTTCAAGTTTAGGATAAGAGACTGCATTAGGTTTTAATAATGTGTAGTAGCAATGCATGACCCCCGAGGAACTACTAGTTTTCTAAGGATTATGGTGAGGCTGGTGACTTGAATAAAGTGGTATATTGATACAGTTTTGACAGTGGACTTGAGTTTATGCTAGTTTCCTAGTTTTATATCTATATTTCTATGTACATTGTGGCAATCAGTATGTGCTTTCAATCCATTCAATTTGATGCATATAACTGTTAATGTGTTGGAATGATATACATTGTTGGACCCATATTTTTCAAGCTTAAAGTTTTGGGATTGATAGTTTAAGATGGTATTAGATCATGGTTGTCTAAACCTTGTGTTTTGAAATTGGCTGCACCGCACCTAGGTTTGCTATGCATCAATCAAAATCTGATAGAAGATTCTTTTGAAAAATAATAAACTTCCTCTTCATCTTACTCTGTTTATGTAGAAATGTAGTACATGAACAAAGAGATATATAAGCCAAAAGATACATAATTGATCTGGAAAGATTACATAAGTGAAAAGATACATAATTGATCTGGAAAAATCAATCTAGACATTAAAATGTAGTTATCTTGCATGAACTTGTGAAATTAAGTACATATATTATTTAGACTAACCATTTAATGCATAAACTTTGTCTTTTGGGTTAGCTTCTAGAATGTATGCAGTATGCTATGCCAATACATGGTTGGGTTCAAAGAAGCCCGATATCTCTTGTACTTGGATCATATGAGATTCCAAGGATTCCAAACTTACCAGGCAATGCCAAGTTAAAGCTTAGGCTTTAAAATCTGGTATCCCTTTCCTTTGATATATTTTTAACAGTTGTTGCCACTTTTCTACATTATTCGGTCTTATAATGCTAATGACTTATTATAATTCCTTTCTTTAAAATATCTAAGATTGGAGGATCTTGTGTTACTGTATTTTTAGATTTTTCAGCTTGTATCTTTTTAGATTGTTGATACTTGCGCCATCGTTATGTCAAATTTGACACCGATTATTAACAAACTCAGTGTTCTTTAAGCCAATCTCATGTTTAGTGAAAAAACCATACCTAAATGTTATAGTTATTTATTTTAGCAAATTTATTACTGAAAACTTGTTTTTAAATTTTATTGAATATAAACCAGCTTATTTAAATCTATAGTCAAAGTATTAAAAAAAGACTAGGCACACAAATATTTATGTATGAGTCAATTCATGAGATTGTAAAAAGTTTATTTTCTTAAATATGCTTAATAATAAATCACAAGTAACACTTCCTCGAAGTCAGACACATCTATTCAACAGTCCTAGCTTAGGACAGAAGTAGTTAAACTCCCTGTGCTTTGGTGAATATGAAGTCGGTAACATATTTCTCATAGCATCTTCACTCATAAATGACAATCCACTCACATATGTTTAAATTCCTGGATTATTTGGGATGGATGAAGCTTAATTATGTCGCTATCTAAGATCATTGACTTATGATGATAGACTACAGTTCCTGCATCAAATTCTTGATACACAGAAGTTCACATGTAGAGTTTGCTAGTTGTAGCCCTATTTTCAACTTCTTCATTAAACCTTATCACGACATTTGCTTCTTAATTTTCCAAGTTGCCAAGCTACCGAAACAAATGTATAAGCTGTAATATTTCTTTTCGTAATGGAAGTTTATAACCTGTAATTGATCTCCTGTCTGTGAAAGATTCAACCCAGTTAGCATCTGAGTAACCCACACTGTTGGTAGTACATCTGAGATACTTTAAAGACTTGCTACACTTATCGCATATGCAGATTTTATTGTTGTGGTAATAGGATATTAATAGGTTGCCATCTGGACTTCTATTCTTTTATTATCACTATATTCCACCTTTACTTCCATTAAATTTAAGGCTCTGTTCCAGAGAAGTCTCAGCACCTTTTGATCCTGTCATACCGGTCTTTTTCTAAAAATATTAAACACATTACTTCTGAGATTACACTATTCCCTACTTTCTGTGAGCCACTTCTATATCCAAGAAGTAACTTAGAATGCCAATATCTAAGTGTTTCTTCAAGTGGCGTTTACTAGCTCAATCCCCCTCCCACCGACTCCTAGAGATCACTATGCCATCTACATATTCTATCTGTATCACAAATCCATATTTTCTCTGAAGAACAAAAAATGAGTGAACACACTGACGTACGCACCCAAAATCGATTTGAACATTTAACTTGTTATCACAAGTTTGTCATATTAGGAAAAATATTAACCATATTTAAACCTTGATATTCGTATGAATCCCCCTTATAATAGACACTTTTGGGACTAATGACACTTTTACATTGTATTTGAGTCTAATTATGTATGTTTCTTGTTTTCATATCCTACTTACCAGCATATCAGTTCATTTGTTGTGTGGCACATGCAAAACCCAATCTTTGTCCCTTTATTGGATGGGTATACACTTGTGAGTGGAGTGTTAAGTATATTGTTTGTGTTATTGACTTGAATAATTGGATTCAATTCCTAGCAATTGAAGCTTTTAGAATTTAAGAGCATGAAATGATGTTAGGTCTTTCCTTATTTGGGCAAGCACATTTTCGGTTTGAAGTTGGCAATAAAAATGTCAATCTGATTTTCTGTTTCATGATGAAGTGTTATGAATATATTAGCGATTTTGGACCTTTTGTTAACAAGAAAAGCCAGGTAACTTAAGAAGAGATGCTTCGAGTCCTACCTAGCACCTAGGATTTAGTTTGACGACTCATATGAGTACTACGTCATAAGATTAAAAAGATTCCCTTTCTTAAACATACAACAATAATTTGCTTGTAAGAGATACAATATACTATCTTTGCATACACATTCTTTTGTGCATGCACAAGCACACATAATGATAAATTGTCATTTTGACTTAGCTAGGGCGGCCATGGATTTTTTTAATTGGTCATTGATCTTGTTATAGACGATTTAACCTACTTTTTATGTATTTTGTGGCAGTTGCTAACTTCTATTTATTTTATTTAACAGATAATAATTCATTTGGCTATGATATGGGTTGGTGGAAAGAAGAGCATTTTAATGCATCAGATGCAAATGGAGATGGCCTCCTAAATATAACTGAGTTTAATGAGTGAGCTTCTACTTGTGTAGCATGTTTCTTTTTTATGAAAAACTTCTTAAATTACATATTTCATCGATACTGATGCCTAATTCTTTCACAACTGGCTAGCTTTCTACATCCAGCTGACAGCAAAAATCCAAAGTTACTTCATTGGTTGTGCAAGGAGGAAGTAAGGTGATATGAATTTCATCTGTATCTATTCTTTGATGGCTTCGATTTTTTGTAGTAAATTTTGTGTACTTCCAGAATTTAGCTACTGTTTCTTCTTCACATGGTACTGCAACTGATGCAAAACAAGCCAGCTTATATATATAATAATTAAGTTTCATGAGAGCTTTTAGTATGTTAGGATATTGTACTAATTTGGGTTTTAAAATAGATTTTTTTTTTTTTTTTTTTTAAGTTTTATTACCTTAGGTTTTAACTAATATGTTCTTTGTTACCAGAGATAGACAAGAAAGTTTTATTGGTGATTATTATAGATTCATTACTCCCTCATAGTTATCTCTATATATTTCATCTCCTTCATCTGTTTCTCATCCCCTTTCTCTCCTTGTTCTTTCCTGGTCCTGCATCAACAGTGGAGAAAACAGAAATGAGATTGTTTTCTAAAGAAAAGTCAGATGAACTTAACTGCTGATACTGTTCCTATATCATAGTTATGCAAATGCATGACAGTATGTTCATATATTAATCTACCAAATAGTGCATAAGTTAATTGTTGGAAGGAGTTCGTTTTTCAGTCTGTTTTAAGGTAAGTTTTGGTGTATAAGACATGTTCATTTAATAGGGGCAGCTTTACAGTGCCAAACTGTGTCTAATGTTAATTACCTGTACTATAATATTTAAGTTCAAAATTTATAGTTTGAGGTGGTGATAAATCATCTTAGTTAAGTTGTGATTAACCATAAAGCATTTGAAATGCACCAAAGTTATTATGGTGGATTGTATCGCCTAATATTTTTCATAAATCAGATTTTGTGGTGTTGAATTAGATTGTAACTGGTGACTGAAAACTCAGGCTCCTTATAGACTGCAGTTAGCATCAATTACAATAAGATAAAAGACCAATAAAGTATTTCTGACAAGGCAAGTCAGATAAAGTAATTATTAGAAGTTATATCAAGTATTGAGGCAATATTCTGGGGAATGGGGCAGCAAACTTAGATAAAGTTGATCATGCATTGTAGAGTTTGATGACAATATTATGAAATTCCTTTGGTTACCAAACTTAAATGTTCTGAGGCCATGGTTGGTTTTGATTGAGTAAGATTTTTCATTTTATTGCGAAAATAGAGAAAAAAAAGTCATGCATAAATCCTTGCTTACATTTCAGTTTGATTAATGTAGTTCCATAAGATCAATTTACGTTCCATTTTCAGTTTTGTTTGGTGAGTTCTTTTAGTGTCCTCTTTTGCCATAGTTTCACCTTTCCATTTTCAGTTTTGTTTGGTGAGTTCTTTTAGTGTCCTCTTTTGCGATAGTTTCACCTTTCCCTTATTTCAATTATCTTTGGTTTACTTTTCTTGTGAGTGCACTCCTTAGCTTGCTGCTTGGCTAACTTTAAAACTTGTCTCTTTGCTTCCTCAGAGAAAGAGATACAGATAGAGATGGAAAGATTAACTTCAAAGAATTTTTTCATGGGCTATTTGATTTGGTGAGAAACTATGATGATGAAAGTCACAATTCTGCACATGATTCTGATGATTCAATGGAGATCCCGGCTAAACACTTGTTTGCTCAGCTTGACAAAGATGGTGATGGGTACCTGTTAAAAAATCTTTTACCATGTATAAGTTTTATGATTTTGGAATTTCCTTTGTACTATTGCTTATTTTCGACCTTGTTTTTACTTGTTCAGATACTTGTCAGATGTAGAATTGCTACCTATTATTGGAAAATTACATCCATCAGAACATTACTATGCAAAACAGCAAGCAGATTACATAATAGGACAGGTATTCATTTTACCTGAACACTAGTTCTATTTTTCATTGTTGACTAGTATATCAATTTTTGATTGCTATGCCATTTGGATATGCATGTAATTTGGTAAGATCGATTAATATTTAAATCAAATTTTGATTAGATAAGCTAATTTGTTTGCCGTGGGGGTATATTTTGCACTGTTACTGATATGAATAGTAGGTCCATTTTTAAATCAAATTTTGATTAGATAAGCTAATTTGTTTGCAGTGGGGGTATATTTTGCGCTGTTACTGATATGAATAGTAGGTCTATTTTTTCTGAATGTAAAGGCTTGTTATTTAGTGGCTTGGTTTAAATTCCAACAATAATATATCAATGGGA
The DNA here is from genome assembly GCF_031755915.1 of Ziziphus jujuba. NCBI lineage: Eukaryota > Viridiplantae > Streptophyta > Magnoliopsida > Rosales > Rhamnaceae > Ziziphus > Ziziphus jujuba. Next base: position 2,937,526 of record NC_083381.1, on the reverse strand, counting down.
AGAATCATGAAAATATTATTATATGACATGGATCAAAGAAACTATTATCTATACACCATTCCCTCTCCTTTGAAAAGTTTAAATCGATATTACTGGAGATAGGAAACTTGTTAATTGAATGAAAGCATAGTGTATGCATATACTATAATGTCCACTTGGTGAGGTTGATTATTGGAGATCAGTATAATTGCAATGTGGGTTTACTTCATTTTACTTTCTTAAATGAAAGTCACTAATGCCATCTAAGTCACGATGGGTATTTGGTACAAGTTATCCACCTCTTTACAATGTGTACGTTCAAATCTTTGTTGCTTGAATTCGGGTGTCAGTGTTGAGTGTGGGTATGTGTGTCGGATCTGTCTATTTTTAAAAGTTTTCACACTTATTGGGAGTATCCAACACCCACATACTCTTGTTATTGTCCAAGTATTCGACACGGGTATGGTGGGATAGCGTGAAGAGTCTGAGTAACATAGGTTCAAATTACCATCTTCTCGGGAGCTTCCTGTCATCTAAAGCATATTGTTTATGCATATGTCCTAGTAAACTCTTGATCTAAGCACCTGCTATAGGAGATGGGCAATTTTGGAAAAACCTTCAATAATAACATATTTTTCTTCTGCATTTGGACTTTTGAAAAACTTATCAGTTCCTAGCTAAGAAGGTTTTTTATTTTGGGATGTTTGGGGTGCTTTCCCAATTGCTGCTTTTCTTGGGAAAAGCATTTCAATTCCTGTCAATGTGACAAAATCTCTAGTTCAGTACAAAATCCCTTGAATTGGAGGTGGGAATTTAAACTATCCAATTTCTTTTATTTATGTGCAGCATTGCTATATCAAGTTGCCCCTGTAAAACGTTAAATAATTGCCTTGAATCTTTACATGATCTTGTCAAATTCATCGGAATCCGAATTAGATAGCTTTTTTAGTGTTAACACAACAAGGTTGATTGTTCCTCTATTTGTCAGCTTTATTCATTTTCGTTCTTTGATTTGTTGTGAATAATAACATAATGACAAGGAAATAAATTCCTCCTCAAATCATCGTATCGATTTTTCTTGCAGGCGGATAGCGATAAAGATGGGCGTCTGACACTGACTGAGATGATAGATAACCCATATGTTTTCTACAGTGCTATTTTCAGTGATGAAGAAGATGAATACGAGTACCATGACGAGTTTCGTTAGTTTCATCCTAGGTAGGGTCAACTTTGTTATTATATCATGCCAGCCCTGCTTAAGTGGTTTCTAATACAGTAACTACAGGGTATTTGATCAGAGAATTTGATAGACTTCATGCATTGTTTTTGCCATATAGAATCAGCAGCACTAGGACTTCAACAATTTTTCCGTAAAGGGTTGTGCCCTTCCAAATCACTATTCATGGTGAGTTCCAAGGTACTGTCAGTCTCAATTTTCATACGTGGCACATTTTTTCAGCGCTACTCATTTAACTGATGCGTTTCCATTATGTCACAGATATGAACCTTGACCCCAGTCTGAAAGAGTGATTTTACAGTCTGATGATGATAGAATATTTTAATTTATGAAAAACATTTTTATAGTATAATTGAATCCTTGGAATGTTTTAATATTTATATTTAGTGTCATACATGTACCATAAACACAAAAATTATCAGTCGTTTAAAGGGAAGAGTAGTTTGAAGGCCTTTAGCTTCATTGGTTGAGGCATTTTCGCTATGTTTGTCCACTTGTTTCTGTGCCATGGAAGATGAAAATGAAAACATGATGTGGCTCTTACAAAAATGAATTTTGTGGGTGGGTTTGTGTATGAAAAACAGTATTGGAAGCCTATTAAATATGACGCTATGACAGTCTTAATCTATCGAATATGGTGGTTTATATATATATATATATATATGTATATGAGAGGAATGTATGTTTTGTTTGTTAACATTTTTCTAATTTTTTTTTTTCAATTAAAAATGGTCCAAGTTGATAGACTTGGACATAAGATTATTCCATAAACCACTATTTAACCCCCCCCCCCCCCCCCCAAACAAAAAAAAAGGGATCTTTGATATCTAAATTTGGGGTCTAGTTACATCTAGATATGCCTACTTAAAAAGTGAAGATGGTATTTATTAAAAATCATTTTATTAGATATGTTGGTTTATAGAACCTTTTCCATAAATTGTGATTCTTAATTTTTTTCATAGTTATAATTCCCAATTTGCATTTTTCTTCCCTTTTTTTGTTTTCAGCATACAAAGATCACCAAATTTTGTCTAGAAAATGATGCAGCAAGATGTTAGTGTTAATGACACCAGATAGTTTTTTGTCAACAAGAAAAGGCAAAAAAAAAAAAAAAAAAAAAAAAAACTGCTGCTATATTATATCTTATTTGGTAAACAAAATTGGGGGAAAAAAAAATAATGGTAGCTGTGGCAGTACTGTTATCTTTTTTGGTTGTGTAAATATACATATATTTTATATATTTGATGTTTCCATTAAGAAGCATTAAACTAGCAATTTATTAACCATATCTTTAAGCAAAAAAATTTATTAACCATATCTAAAAATCTAATTGAGTGAAATTAAGAAAAAAAAAATTTCTGGAGGATTTCCTTTTTTTTTTTTTTTTTTTTTTTTTTTGGTTTATTTTTTAGAGGATTTATTGCCGAATTGCTCAAAGATCATGAATTTCTAATTTGATTCCTGGGTTTTGGCAAATTAATTAATAAAATACTGGAAAATTCAAAATTGGGATATTTGTTTCAAGTTGCAATGTTCCAAACGAAATGCAATTTGGACCTAAATTGCAACAAACTAAAATTTGCAACATTTTATCAGGAGAGTGCAATTAATACAAAAATTAAAATTAATCGATTGCAAAATATTTATGACAAGCAATTTTAAAATAAGAAACTCACTTTTTTAAATTTTTTTTTTTTTGGGGTGTGAATAAATAAGAAAGTCAAACTTGTCATTAACAAAAAAAAAAACAAAATAATAATTACATCAAATATATAAATAATTTAATTCCTCAATTTTGCGTTCTTTTTATTTTCCGTACGATGATCAAAATCATCATCTGAATCATCATCATTATCATCATCATCATCATCGTCGGACGGTGGAGAAGGGTCGAGACGAGCAGCGTCTTTAGCCCAGCGAATCAGCTTCTCAACTTCATCATCCTCATCGTCCTCTTCATCGTATTCGTACGCTCCTTTACGACTACTACTACTACTACTTTGATCCAACGATAAGGAGGAAGCCTTACCTTTTAAAGCATCGAATCTGGTGGACAGATCGTCTCCAACAACATCCGCCGGCCTCGAAACGGTGTCGTGGGGTTGAGATTTGGGAGTGGAATTGGATTTGGAGGGTTGGGATTTGAGGGCTTGGAATCGACGGTCGAGATCGGAGGGGATGTAGTCAGGGTAGACGTGGGAGATGTGGGAATTGACGGAGAGATCGAGAAGCAGCTCGTCGGAAGCTGCTTGGAGAAGCTCTTCCACGCCATCCTCTTCTTTATTCTCCTTCCTGTTGCTCTTCTTCTTCATCCCCTTCTTGCTTTTTCAGCCAACCAAACTAAAACCACCTCGAATAATATTCCTACAGCTGACTCAACTCTGTCATAGAATATATAGAATAATTACCCCAATGTAAAAAAAATAATTATTGTGTTGACTGATTTGAATTATATTATAATTTGTCAAATTAAAATATTTGAAATAATGTAAAAAAAATTCATTTTAAAGTAAAAAATAATCTATTTCATTTTAAGAAAATAATAAAAATAATTGATTTATTATTATTCTACTTGATTTTGAACTGTATTTTTTAGTTTTACAAAATTAAAATATCCTACATCAAAACTATATATATATATATATATATTTTATGTATAATATATATACTATTTATTTATTTAATTTTTGATATTAAAATGTGGGATTTGAATTCAAAACTGTCCTCACATAATGTTATGTGAGTAGTATTTATTTTATTGTTATTTTGAGTTGTTAATTTGTTGTTAAAAACATTATCATTGTTTCCTTAAAAAAGTATAGAATTAATTGCGTTAAAATGTTTTTTTTTTTTTTTGTTTAAACCAATTTTATGCATGCACTTAAAAAATAAATGTTAAATAGATCTTTTTATTATATAAATATATATATATATACACAGAAGAGTTTTACAGTGCGAACTGATCTGTATGCGGATCACGTCTAAACCTACATTTATTAAAAATAAACGCACCGTATAATTTTTCTCTATTTATATATATATATATATATTTTTTTTTTCTTCTTAATTTTTGATAACTTTTGACATCAATGCATCACATAACATGCTATATGAAACAATTAAAAAAGAATTATAAAATATTATCTGAAGCATACAATTTTAACTCTTTTTACTTTCTATTTTGCTATGAATGAAACTGTACTTTTTCCAATATTCCTTGCTAAATACAAGGAATAAATTAATATCACAAACTAATAAACATTGCTTCTGAATTTGATGTTAAAATTGAAGCCGCTTGTAGTTGTTTGTGATCAAGGGAACACAACTTGAAGTCTTGCAGTTTTTGAAGATAGCAGAGTACTTACTTGGCTTGATTTTACGAGCAATAAAAGGCATTAATTTCATGTAAAAAAGCCATGATTTACTACTGGTTTACTCGTCTTTCATTTATGACCTGCACTTTGAACATAAAAGCTACGTGCAACAAATACATCATCATCAACCTGGATTTAGCTTAATAAGAAACATTTAGAATTAAATTTAACAATAACCGATATTAAATGATCACCATGAATTTTGAGGCACACAAACAAAATTGTAATAATAATTATATTGCCTCAAACAGCAATAATAATTATACATTGTAGGTTCTACTGTGTTTGCTTCAAAGTGATTTGCTTTGGGCCATTCGCTCAATACTGGCAATGCAGAGTGCTTTGCTTGGCTCCACTTTGGAGGGAAATCTGATTCAAATGTGAGGACAAAATAGAAAATTCAGGTGTTCTTAAGAGCTAAAATGCATCAAATTTTTCCTCCTGATTCCATTGTTTTAGCTCATAGATTGGCTTGATCATTATCTATTTGGATTCTAATCAATATAATTATAATAAAAATAATATACTAATAATATAATTTAGCAGTTAAAAAACTATTGTGTGAAGGTTTCAGACCGATATTACACTATTTACAAACTATAAAGGGTGTTAACGTTAATTCGAAACAATAGGGGATATGTGCAAAAATATTGAAACTACAGGGGCATTGGTTCCTAAATCCTAATTAGTGCATATACAGCCCTGCTATGGTATGCACCCTAGAAAAATTATATATATATATATATATAAGTTCTCAGGCAAGAAGAGATCTTCAAGGAAAAACCTGAGATGGGATTTCATTACTTGTGTACAATGGAAGCAGTTCCACATGCTGCTTTTTACCCAAGAAGGGGAAGGTAAAAAAAAAAAAAAGTTTCATATGCTGCTGATGTGCTTAGAAATAGAAATTCCAGAACCAGCATCATCTGTCAGTAACTTCACTACGTATGTACAATGGAAGCAGTTCCATATGCTGATTTTTACCCCCCCCAAAAAAAAAAAAAAAAAAAAGAAGGCTCCATATGATGCTGACATGGCTTGCATTGACAAACAGAAATTCCAGAACCAGCTTCATGTCTCAATGTTTTTGATGAAAGCCAATCACACAAAATCCTGGTGGTTTCCTCCAACTGACAACATACCAGCAGATGTATAACAACCTATACTGCAAAATTGAAAGACGCCAGCAGCATTCATCAAAATGTAACCACTGACTTTGGATGGGATGAAGACTGAAACTGAGAAAAAACAGTATCACTTTCTTCACTCTCGTCAAATACAAATTGGTTTCCCAAGACATGTTACCTGTTGACCAAATGACTAAATGGTTAGAATTCTAATTCTGAGAAATCAATGGTCAACAAAAATTCAAAAATGATGAAGTGGAAAAGAAACAAAAGGCAAATGGAAGAAGGTTTCATTCAGAATTATAAACAGAAGGCAAACAGAATAACAATATCAGAAGTAATGACAAAGATGTACTGTCATTATATCTATGTCAACATAACAAAGATATAATGTTGTTACCAGCCATTATAAAGATGTAATGTTGTTACAAGATGCTGCCATTACATCCATGTAATGTTGACAAGGATGTAATGTTGTTACCAGCCATTTGCATCAACATCCATGTGATGGTGAAAATTATCAGAAGTTATGTAATGTCAACATTACCAAAATATTAATTTCTGCAGTGTCGACGTTGCCATATAACAAATCCTACCAGCCATGAGTACATTAACTTCTGGTATCAACATTTCCATCTAGCATGCCATGAACCAAATGGTTTCTACGTGAGGGGCATAAGAGAGTAAAACCAAATGATGGTAAGCATACCTCTGAAGTGACGACACTTCCCAAAAACAATGCCTTTTCAAGCCTTTCCTCAAACGGTGTCACATGCCATCGCACTTTCTGATGCTGAATGTAACAAGGATCTTAGTGCTTGTTTTAAAAACTGAAGGCCAAAAGAGGAGAAAAGAGAGTAGCATGACATACCTCCTCGTACTTATTGGTTGAATTTAGGATTCCATTCCCATCCCAACACCTAGGTGAGATACAAGAGGCCTCATCTTCATTCCAATAAGCAGCTTCTTCTCAGTTCACCGGGGTTCTATTAGAATTTGCTGCTATACCACTCAGTTCACTGCCGTTAGAGACACTTCCATTACTATGTACGTTTGATATACGGCTATGTAAAAGAAATGAACAGAGGATAAAAAACATCAAGAGCCACTTAAATGTGTAAAAATTATAGGTAAGAACAACATTCAGTACCAAACTCTCATCCATATAACTTCTGATAACAACATCCAGAAGTAATAACAAAGATGTAATGCCATTACATCTATGTCAACAATACAAAGATGTAATGTTGGTGCGAGCCACTCTAAAGATGTAATGTTGCTAAAAGGCATTGATATTACATCTATGTAATGTTCACAAAGGTTTAATGTTGTTACCAGCCATTAGTACCTCGGCATCCATGTATTGTTGGCATTGATGTAAAGTACCACAAGTTATGTAATGTCAACATTACCAGAAAATTAACTTCAGTAATGTCAAAAAGACCATATAACAAAGCGAAAGAGAGTAAAACCAAATGATCGTAAAAACCAACTTTCAATTTAGAAAGAAAGAAATTAAGAGAGTAAAACCAAATGATCGTAACCATACCTCTGATTGATGACTCTTCAGACAATGCCTTTTCAAGCCTCTCCTCAAATGGTGTCGCATGCCATCTCAATTTCTGATCCTGAAGGAGTAACAAGTATCTTAGATGCTTCTTTTAAAAACTGAAGGCTAAAAGAAGAGAAAAAAGAGTAGTATGACATACCTCCTTGCACTTAATGGCTGAATTTGGGATTCCATTCCCATCCCACCACTTAAGTGAGATACGAGAGGACCCATCTTCATTCAAATAAGCAGCTACCGGTCTTATAATAGGTCTGTCGACCGGGGTTCCACCAGAATTTGCTGACATACTACTCAGTTCACTGCCTTCACAGCTGTTAGAGAACTAAATTAGGTTAGACCAATATCTTTACAAAGTTTGGCCAACAAAAAGGAAGGGGTAAAAGAAAAAAAAAAAAAAAAAAAAAAATTCCTTACAAAGAACATGATAAATCCAAAAACACTTGCCTTCAAGGTTCATTACAGCCAAATAGACAACGATCAAGCTAAGCTAAGCTAAGCTAAAATTAATACTTTATAGCTCTTAAAAACATCTCAATCTCAGCTTCACAACTTGAATCAGATTACCATCTAATGCCAAGAGAAGACAACACTATGCATTACTAATATTGAGCATTTGAATAGCCCAAAGCCAATCACTTTGAAGCAAACACAGATACAAGTCCAAGTAGCTAGATACCCATTAGCTGCAGAACTTCCTTCAGTGCCAAAATCTCAGTAACCAGGAGTTGGAGGCGATTCACTCAGCTACAAGGATACTGGTAATAGATCAGCAATTTTTTTGGGTAAACAATTAGACAATTGGACGATTAAACTATTAATTATCAGCAATTGGACATTAAAGACCTGTCAAAGTAGGGCGATAGTTTTGGGCCAAATGAAAATAACAATGGATAAATGATCCATTTCCATGTTGCGGATTATTTTAAAAGTCCAAATGAAAATTTATTTTGATCTTGAAGATCAATATGAGAAAACAATTTTAGAAATTTTTTATTGTTATTTCTTTTAATTTACTGTTTGAAGTCTGTGTTAATTACTTTCTTCATTATTATTAGCAGGGGTTAGATGCACTTTACAACATTTTTGCTAGGGCATATTTTGATTTTGAGTCAATTTAATCTTTTTTTGCAATATTTGCATGTGGTGCCTAAGTTTCAAAAGGTTTACAAATCCGTCGCAAAACATTGAAGAACTGTTTTTTCCCATCTATTTCAATTTAACATTTTTAATTTAAAATGCTCAAATTTTAAACAAAATCTAATAATAAAGATTAATAAAATATCACCTATAATCATTAACTAAAACTATGAAGTCAATGTGTACAAAAACAATGAGAAGAACAGTTTTCATTTGTTTATTATTTACTTAGAGTTGATTTTTTTATATTTTTTTTATTTTTTTGCTTTGAAAAAAAGATGTCTTCTGGTTGTATCATAGACATTAGACCGTCATCTGCACCACATAGCATTACGGTATGGGATCATCCGAGGTAATAATAGAGCTTGACATAACTCGAAATTCAACTTCAGAACTCCCAAGTATAAAGGCTAAACGATTTCCTTCTGCTAAACTACTACATTTGGTGATTACTTATAGTTGATTGTGAGGGTATAAATAGGCTAGTTAGATTAGATTAAGAGATAAGTACAAATTCTTTGATATAATATTTTACAAAATAAATTAATTGGGGTCCACAAAATTAAAAATAGAAGGGCTATAGAAAAGAATTCATGGCTCTGCTCCTGCCTCCTACTACCCTGTCGATCTGTACGCCAATGTTTATGAATATGTGCATATATGTTTGCAGCTGCTTTTTTGTGGAGATTTCTACAAGACTACGAGTCTTTGCATGATAAAACCTCTTTTTGGATTAAACTTTTTGTTGTTTGTTTTTTTGATAGGTTTTTCGGTTAAACTTGGATAAAACGTATAATTCTTGTTTTATTCATTTTTTATTTTAATTTTTTGCTCTAAATAATTTCAATAAAACTAAAGGATATACATATATATATATATATATATATATATATAGGCACACCATTAGATTCAAATTAGATTTTTAATATTGGAATTAATATAAGGATTTCCTTTTTTCACCTATTGGATTGCATAAATAGTTGAGATTTAAAATTATATTTATTAATTATCGGATTTCAACAAAATTTATTTTTTCTAACTAGAGTTTTAGTATACCACTAAACTCATGTTTAATTACTTTTTAAATTTTAAATCTTAACACTTTGTAATTCAAGAGTTAATGAAGAAGACCTGATATTAAATCTATCAAGTCGTCTTGATGTGAATCTAACTTTATATACATGTTAAATGAGGTTAGATAAGGTTAGTTAAGTTTATATGCACTCATACTATAAAGTTGTGGGTTCAAAACACGGAAAATGTGAAATTCATAAACAGAATTCAACCCTTATGAGTTATGTGGCCTAGTTGAGTTTCACTCCTTTGTTTTAAGTTCAATTAAGCCCCATGCTCTAGCCCAATATAATGGGGCCTCATAATTTTTTGTTTGTTTATTTTATTTTATTTTTTTCAAAGTTATTCAATTTAAAAATTTTATGTATAAAGATGTTTGGACATTACCACTATTGTCCTCTAAAGTTATGTGGCCTGGTTGAATTCAACCCTTACATTCTAAGTTTAATACTACAAAATTGTATTTGACCTATCATGAGTAAAGTGGGCCATTTACATTTGGTCTTGACAAGTTTGGTTCCAATAAATGTTGCATTAGGTCTTAAAATTTGTTTTGTAATTAAGGCGTGCATTAGGCCTCTAAATGGAAGGAAATAAAGCAAATGCTAGAGGAACTTTAACACCTCGTACTAAAATGTATCGAAATTGTTTACATTTTGACCAAGTTTGGTTGGAATTGATCGGGGTTGACCAAGTGGATCCCATAGCTAACCTTTTGTTATGGAAGGAATGTCACTTTGACCAAGGTACCATTACAAAATATGCATTATCACGAATTCGTAGACTAGTAGCACACCGAAATTGAAATTGAGATCAGAAAGTTATGATCAAAACAAGATATGGTTCAGACTGATCGAGCAGGTCCGAAGTTGACTTTTTATTTGTATGGATTATGATTTTGACTCATATACCATTACATAGTGCTCGTGGATATGATTTCATAGATTAGCAGTACACTTAATTTGGATTTATGGTAGAGAAGTTATCGACTTGTATAGTTTTTAATTATTTTTTGGGATTAACTTTACAAGATATTTTTGAGCAACATGTGTAAAAAGTGGGAGCTTGGCCTCATCTAACAGGTGCCATATGTCAACGCCATAGAGCCACTCCTCTGCATGCACAATGGCACCATGGATGGCTTTAATTTGATCGCTTGGTCAGTGAGAAAAAGAGGGAGAGAGTGAGGGGGCAGCACATTTTTCCAGCCAAATCACCCACCTTTGACTGTCTCCTAGCCACACATGCCACAGATTGCTCACTCGGTGCACCAACTTGCCAAATTTCACTACAATTGAGATTGAAGCAATTTTTGACAGAGGAAACCATTTGCTTTGCTGGCCGATTTCTCTCTTTTCAGCTATTGTCTTGCCTCATTGCCTCCACCATCTTGTTACCCACTCAAAAACCGACCTTCCTTTAAATTTTCAAGGTTAATGGACATCTAATACGCTAGCACCGATGATTTTTTTTCGGCTATGGAGGTGTCTCACTAATCCCCCATCTCCATCAAGTTTTTGGTTGACCCACCACCCTATTCCATCATTTTTGACCCTCCTAAATCTAAATCCATGGTCCGTTTGTTTGGCTCAATTTGAGTTAGTTTGTGAATTCGGGAACAATAAGTTGGTAGGATCTTTCAAGTGGGATTTTGGCTACCGCCCTACTGAATCTCCAACAAGTAAAACCTGATTTGTGATCCTGACATCCTAAGTTTCGTTTTGGTATATAGATTGCTAGTTTTGGTTTAGGTTTGTGTTTAATACTTGGGTAAATTGTGTGTTAAATTCCTAATCAAATGATATTTTAATGGGTATTGTTTTGAGCATCCTGTGCAAATCGAGGAACGGATCCCGTAGAAGATTTAGAGTGATTTGCATTTTTAGGTAAATGGTACATTTTCCAAAAACTATTTTTGGGAATTACTTAATTTTATGTTGTTATGAATATTGATAATTATTGTGTTATTTAATTAAAAAAATAGTTATTTTATATATGTACGACATATATGTTTTTATGATTATTTTTGTAATAATGATTGGCCAAGATTTATAAAATAAATTTTTGAAGGAAAATTTTATATATTCGGTGATGTATTTTCTGTAAAAATCATGATTTTTATAAATGATTTAACTTAATCAAATAAATTATATGGATTTGATATATAGTGATAACCCATTAAAAGTTTATAAAAATGGTATTGTGGTAAAATATGTAGATTTTTATTATTTTTAAATGTACCATGCAGTATTAGTATTCTGTATTATTATTATATTGATTAATGTGTAGATATTATTTAATCATTCTAGGGAAGCTAAGTGAGAGAGTGTTGGCAGGTATTCAACATTTGTTAGCAATAGTCATCCTTCCCTTATTCGTAGAGTGACAGGTTGTTATCATCGACATCTTAAGAGTCCAATGTGTCCAATTGTAAATATCTCTCCAAATCTCTTTTTGTCAAGGGGTGTTTGGGACGTCAAGTGTTGCCTAGATTCACTTGATATATAGTGTGATCATCGGATACACATCTTGTACATATTTTAAAAATATATGTTTTTGAAATATAGGTATTTATTAAAATTATGGCTTTAAATTGTTTAATTAGTCATTTATTAAATTTATTTAATTGTTTGAATATAATATTTATTATATCATATTATTCTTACCATCGTTGTACTTTCTTCTTTTAAATGAATATTTTTGAAATATTTATCTAAATAAAATTTTGTTTAATTTTAATCTTGATTTAAATTTTATTTTATTTTATTTTAATTTTCCATAATAATATTTAAATATTGGGGATACACAATCACGAGTTTTTGTGAAAAATGATTATGAATAGGGGAACTTTTAAATGGAGTGAATTAGGGAGGGTTTTGAGAGGAAATTATTTTCTAAACTTAAATTTCTTAAATTACCTTTACCATTATTAATTCTGTAATTTCCTAATTATTTATTTAGATGTTTGTTTATTTATTTATTTATTTTTATTATTTAATATTACTGTTAGAAATTAGAGGGATGTCACTCATGAGAATAATTAGCATCTCATTAGTTTTTTTTTTTTCCTCCTTTTTTTCCAAATCTGTTCTTTGGATCCAAGTAATTACTGGATTGACCATTCGGTTGTGAATTTCTCTAATTACCTCCTTCCATTGCTACATTCAAGTAGAGACTCTTCTTTCTATCTCTATGTATTATTTTTGTTATTATTATCATTTCTCCTATCGTGTAATATATATATGTGTTTTCTAAAATAACCTTAGAATGCTCTGGTACTGAATTGTGGTATGTGTTTATTAATTATTATTTTGTGCTTTTTTTTTTTTTTTTTAGAATGCTGTAATCTTATAAAAATTTTATAGTAAGCGAGGAGAAATAAAATGGTTGTATTTTTTTTGAAGTGTGTTTTCTATGTAGAAAAGTTTTGGAAAAGATCCAATTCCAAAGGAGATGCTGTTGGATTTTTTATAAAATTTTCAATAGAATTTTCCGGAGTCAAGGCTAGTGGTTCAAGTAGGAAATCCTATGATGGTCTTGATAGGAACAAGCTAAGCTTGATAAATTCTGTAGATTGTTGTTGCAAAACTAATTGAAGAGTTTGGATTAAAGAAAAATATTGGATATGAGTTAAACATCAATTTGGTGAAGTAAACAAAGAAATTTTATTTTATTTATATAGTCTAATGAAAAATCCTATTTTTGGTTAGGTTTTAAGTTGAAAAGGAGTTACCTAAATGCTATAAGATGGATTGGCAAGTTACAATTTCAGTTATATCAGGAGTGGAGAGATTTGAATGCTCCATCCTCTATGTTAGACGCTCGATCAGACCTGCATGCAAATATGGATAAAAGGAAAGTTGACACCTATTAAGACTGAAGATTTGAAGAGTCAATTACATAAGAGGTGCAATTAGACACTCGTTCAAGCTTTCAAGTTTTCAAATTCTCAAGCTTTTACTCTTCATCTATTCTTCCCTTGTTACTTTTTTTTCTCATTAATTGCTTTTCATTTTCTAATTAAAAATTTCCATGTAAATTCCTTTTATTTTTAAATGCTAATTTTGTGGTTTATATATGTACATAAACATATGCATACATATTCATCCTGCATATATCTATATCTATATAATATATAAAAGAAGAAGCATATGCGTTATGTGTTAGTATATCCTTCTTTCAAATTCCCTCCAAAAGCATTTTTATTTTTATTTTTTCATTATATATTTATTTTATTATCTTACCTTTATGTTTATAACCAAATATGTATAAGATCAATTTTTGATATAACTATCAAACAATTAAAAAAATGATATATGATAATAATTTTGAAATAAATTTAAAATAAACAAAATATTTGATTTTATTCAAATAAGTCAAATAAGTTAAATACGTAAAATGTATTATGATTAAGAGAAAATTAACAAAGATATTTTTTTATTTGGATATAAAATGTAACACCCCATCCCGAACCATGTTGGAATTTTTGCACGTTGACCGAGGTTGACTGTTGACCGTTGACCGAAGGGGTCAAAAGTTGACTTTTTGTTCCGGTTGGAATTTTAGGTTGACTGAGTTACCGTTACGAAGTACATGTTGGCACGAGTTCGTATTCTGGTAGCACGTTGAAAACGGAGCTACGGTTTGAAAGTTTTGAGCAAAACAAGTTGAGGTCCAAACTGTCCAAGGGGTGCTGGAGTTGACTTTTTATTCATGCAAGGTTGAGCTTTGACTCATGCATGGTTGTGAAGTGTTCGTCGATACGAGTCCGTAGACTAGCGGCACGTCCGATTTGGACATGTGGTTTGAAAGTTATGGACCTGTAAAATTTTTTCAAGTACTGTATTATTTTAATATTATTTTTACACGCATAACGATGTGCCACGTGTGACTCAATGAAGGTGGCCATGTGTCACCATGGTGAAATGCCACATGTCAACCATGTGTAAAAATCAAATTGTTTTATTATTATTTTAAATAATAATATTATTTAATCATTTTTATTTTATTTCTATTTCTTTTTTTCTTTTCTTTTTCCCCACGTGGGAAAACACCATTTCTTTTTTTTTTTTTTTCTTTTTCTTTTCTTTTTTCCTTTTTTCCTTCTTCTTCCCCGAGCACCAAAACACAAAAAACACGCAGCAAGCTTTTTCTCCCTTTCTCTCTCCTTTGACTCTTTCCCTCTCTCTGTTTGACCGGCGTTTCGCCGAATTTCAGTCGCCGGAATGCTACACGCGCCGGCCACCAAGGAAGCCCGCCACCTCGCGACCTCGGCTACCAAGTTTCCCGGCCAGCCGCTGCCGGACGCTCCCAGATCGGGTCGGCGAAGTCACGGCGGCGAGGTGAAATTTTTCCGGCGATTCTCGCCGTTTCCGACCAACTCAGCCCGTGCCATACCTCTATCCCACTATTTTTGACCCCTTTGAGTCCATTTCCAGGGTTAGTTTGCCCAAAATCCCCACCGTTTGAAAGATCCCTTAAGATCAAAACCGGCCGAAACTTCCCGACCAAATTCCGGCCACCTCCAGCGGAATTGGGGTCAATGGAGACCGGTAATGCGCTCCTCGTTCCACGAGCTTCGATTCGGTATATCATTCGACCATTTTGGTTAACGTTTGTGTTTTATCCCCGGGTACCGGGTATTATTTATCCGATTAAAATATTAATTTATTTGACTGTCTGTAAATTTTGTTCTAGGAGCACCGGTGAGTCGTAGAATTGATCCCGTGGTGGATCATGGGTTAATTGCGTGCTCTAGGTGAGTGACCCACCTTTAAAAATATTTTTGGGGTAATTAATTGTATTTATGTGGTATTAATTGGATATCTGTAAATTGTGCTCATGTGGTGTATTTTAAATACAATCGGGAAAAAATATTATTTTATATATATATTTACCCATTGGTGCTAAATGAAATTTTGGGGTCATTAAGAAATTCCCGATTATTATTTTATTGTGATTAAATGGTATTTATTACACATGAGCAAGTATTTTCAGTAATTGATTGTGTATGAATTTTATATCATTTTTGGTCAATTAATTATGTTTAAATTGGTATTTCAATTATGCTCATGTGGTGTGATTTGATTATGAATTATATTGTGGTTTAATTTATTATGCATGAGCAAAGTGTATTTCGGTAGTATTGGTACGTGGTTTTTAGTATAAATTTTTCGGGCATAATTGCGTTAAATATTTTACGAAAATATTTGGTTATATTTTATAAATTATGCCCGTGGTATTTTTATGGTTGCATCTCGTATTTTGAGAAACTTGTGGGTTGTTGGTTATCAATGTTTCGTACCGGGTTATTGAATAAAAATATGTGGGATGGTAAGTGTGAGAATTTAATGTATTTCCCACGGTGGTTTTTGGAAAAACGGTACGGTTGGTTATTAATGTTTATTTTTAGACGCACTCATACAGTATTGGTGTTCTGGTGTATGGTGTATGGACACGTGGTAGCACGCGGTTATTATGTGGTTTAGCGTGCGGTTATTACTTCACCCGTGAGTTGCCATTGGACCGTGGGCAGGCAAGGTTATTGTTGTGCACAGCCGCCCCCCTCCTTGGCCGGGTTGATGGTTTTAGCAGGTTTCTCTCTTTAACCCCCCGCCAGTCGGTGCTCAGGACGCTGGGTATCGGAGGGCATCACCGGTATATGGTGTGGTGCGTCGGTGTAAATTGCAAATAAAGTTTAAAACCCCAAAGGTGTTCAAAAAATTATTTATTATAATTTATTACATTTTATTTATATTTGGGGTATTTATTTATTTGTTTGTTGTTATTAAATTATTTGATGTCTTGGTTTTTGGGAAGTACGTACAAGGGTTTTGTGAAAATGTTTTAAAAGGGGAACTTTTCCAACTGAGAGAATTGTAAGGGTTTTGAGAGAAATTATTATTTTCCCATTTAATTATTATCTATCTACTGTATTACCGTGGTATTATATTTGATAGTAGATAGGGTCACTCATGGAGATGATTAGCATCTCACACTCTTAAATTCCGTTCCCCTAGGTTCAAGTTGGAGACGTTGATTGTCCGGGGCGAGCCCAACGTCTCAGTTCGTTGCCGAAAGTCCAAGAAGTTTTTCTTCCATTTTTCCTCTCTATCCTGTATTGCTTCTTTATCCGTCATTTTATAAATTCCACATTTGTTGTATAACGCTCTGTATACTGTATTGGACGTGTAGTTTTTATTTATGCACTGGGTTGCTGCTGTTGTTTTATTTTGAAGTGCTGCAATTTGTGGAACCAATTTATGGTTTGTGGGAGGAATAATGGGATGTTTTTAGAAGTGTGTTTTCAGTGCAGGTAAATTTGTGGTAAGTAAATCCCTTAGGGGAGGCTCCGCCGGATTTTCCGTTGGAGGGTCCGATAGGGTTTCCCTGGGATCAGGACTGTCTAGGGTTCCGGGGAAGGAATTCTGGACGGGTCCTGACATAAAAACATAATATCATAAATAATAATTGTTAAATATAGCAAAACAAGATTTATTTTCACAACAAATTATTTGATCTTATTTTATTATCTATTAATATATTTTTTTATTATTATATTAGATGGACGGTTTAGGAAGATTAGATTTTGATAAAGTATACTCGGACCAATAGAGAATATTTTGGAGATCATTACTTAAGAACGCATCTATTACCTTTTTAAATTATATATATTTAAAACTTATTATTATTATAATATTATATAATATATATTATGTAATATAATTTTAAAGGGTAGATTATTAATTGCAACATTTATTGCATTCAATAATTACATACGATAATAATTTTGATATAAATTTAAAATAAATAAAATATTTTGATTTTATTTTATTTACCAAATAAATCAAATATATTTGGTTATAAATAAGTCAAATAGATTTCAATTATAAAATTAATTTTCTTATTTAATCTTCTTAAATATATATGTAAACATAAATAAATTAGTAATGAGATCGATATCTTCATTTGTTAAAAAACATGTATATTAAAAATGATTTTTTTATTATTACTAAATATATTTTACCTAAAATTTGCATATACTAATACATATTCATATATATAAATGGAATTACACTATAAAATAATAAAATAAAAATAAAATAACTAATAATGATATTGATCTTTTACTAAGAAATTTAAGGTAAATAATACATTCTTTTAAATATTTTCCAAAAAATGTTTAAAATGTACACACACACACACACACACACACACACACACACACATATATATATATATATATTTATGTTAACAAAGGAGCATTTATATATATATATATATATATTTAAATTTATTTTTAAAAGATAATTTCAAGATTGTGATAATATATATATATATATATAGTAAATAATATTGTATATATATATTCATACCATATGCTTAGTAAATAATATAAAATATTAAAAATACAAAATAAAAAAACAATGATAAAAAATATTGTATGTATATATTTAAATTGGAGTACATAAATTTTATATACTTATAAGAAAACATTAAAAAAAATATAATTTATATACAAATATTTTTTATTAGTTTTTATTTTTTTTGGCAAAATAATAAGAGTTTACATAAAGGAATTGAGAATGAGATTAATTTCTTTATTTTATTTTATAATAAAAGATATTATTTTTATTAAATATATTTCACATAAAAATTCCATATACAAATACATATTCATATATGTATATATAACAAATGAAATTTCAATATTCTAATATATAGATATCAATTACAAGATTGATATTTTTATTTGATATTCTTGAAATATATGTAACCATAAATAAATTAATAATGAGGTCGAGCTCCTTATTTTAATTTTTTTTATTGGATATAAAAAATACAATATTATAAATAATAATTGTTAAACATAATAAAATAAGATTTATATTTAAAAAAATTATTAGTTAATTTGAATTTGAATTTGAATAGATAAACATTTTATAATTTGAATTTTATAAATAATTTATCTTATAAGATAAAAATATATTTATAGGATGAACAATAATAATAACAATAATTATTATTTAATTAAATTACATTATGAGTATTTAATATATGGAAATTAATTATTTGTAAGGAATCAAAAAATAAATTTGAATTTGAATTCTATAGATGTAAAACATTTGAATTTAAATTAAATTATATAAATACATTTTAATTTGAATTTAAATTTTACAAATGAAAAAAATTGGATAAGAAAATTCCATAGATGAAAAAAATATTTTTAAATTTGAATTCTATAATTGAATAATATTATATATAGATGTCAAATTTATAGTTATTAACAATCTTTTATAGTATAGATTTAAAAAAAAAAATATCAAAATATATTTATTAACAATAAAATTTTTAAATATAATTAATTATTAATGACTATTTTTATTATTTATTATGATTACACACATGCCGTATATAGTAAAAGAATTGAAGCTAGTATATATATATATATATATAGGATAAATTCAAAGTGAAATGCTTACATATTCATTCTGTGTATATATATATATATATATATATAGTCAAAGTGAAATGCATAGTTACCACAGGATGGTTAATTAAGTAAAAAACATATTGCTTTGTTTTAATTATCAACAATTTAAATTTTGCAAATTAAATTTCAACTAAATAAAAGTATAAGGTTTCCTTCCTTATTAATCCACCCTTTTGGAACAAATCAAGAAAATGTATGATATAGTCGGCAAGACGAGCTGGACAAAATAGTGGCGTACGTGGACATGACATGTATGTCAATTTCCTTAATTTAACCCCAAAAAAAAAAAAAAATTTGATTAAAGTTTTTTCTTTTCATTATAATTTCGTTTTTGGTCAATAAAATGATACAAGTTGGGTCATCATGTCCCATCTTCTCTCAACATGTGTCCTTTCAGTGAAAGATGTTAGATTCATTCCCTCGTTCTCACTGGTTCAATGCTGAGATGGGCGGTTTGGAAAGTAGGAATATATATATATATATATATACATATATATCTTATCTTTCTAGGTCTAGTTGTCAGGGCCTACTGCCCCATCACTAAGTCCACAAAAAAAAAGTTTAATTACTAATAGAAGTTACGTAGGATGTGAGTGTGTTCCAGTTAAGCACATGGGCACTTGCCTGTCAAGATATAAGCCTTTGTTTTTGACCAATCGTTATTTTTATTTTTACTTTTTAGTCCATATTGTTGCAGTTGCCGTTGTACTTTTCAACCAGTTTAGTTTCTTGCTTGTTTATTAATTTTAATCAAATCAAATACTCATGAGTGAAACTTTTTGGACTTAAATCAAATTTAATCCAAGAAGTATGATGTCAAATTGAGCAAAATTCAAGAGAAACAATATGCTATCAATGTATAAATCAGTGTTATATTTTCTATTTTTCTTTCAGATGTCAACATTTGTAATTCTCATTTAATTTAACCGGTATATTTGATATCTTAAAAAAAACAAAATGGTATATTTACTTAAATTTGTGTTGAATTTAACTATATATGATTTTTAGTTTGATAATACCAATTAAAGGGCAAAGTTGTACATACAATTCAATTTCATAGGACAAAAGATTCAATATATCTTTCCCTCTGTCTCTAAAAAGCTATCTTTTTATGAAATCGCAGGATTAGCTAGCCCTCCCATGGAAGTTGGAGTACTTCATAGCCATAAAAAGCAAAAACATTATTCAAAAGTTGGGAGAGAGAGATTGTCAAATTCTGTGAGAAAGACCAAGTATATGAAGGCAGACATACAAAAAGTTGTAATGCATGAACAAATGGCTTTTGCCCTTTTGCATATCTTATCTTGGATGGAATATAAAGGAGTCTTGGCTACATGGGAATTGGATCATAAAGCTAAAATGCCAGCTCAAAAGGCTTCAATTACATAACCCTCTTACCCTTTCAATAAACCCCATCATATTGCATGAAGCTTGTTTACTACTTCTTCATTCTAAAGTTGTCCCAACTCATCTAGATACTTCTTATCCTTGACCCCATTTGCATTTAATGCCTCCGAATATAATATGATACAGTATTATGGGTACATATAACAAACATGGAAAAATAATTAAATGTAATGCGGGATTTTTCCAAAATAGTCAAATTTGGATTCTCTCCTTTATCACAAGAGATTTTTTACACAATTTTTTTGGTCTGATTTTACACCTTGACCTTAATATATATTGAATTTAGCAACTATAACCACCTAAGTTACTTATCTACATACAAATTTTGTCCCCTAAACTATTTAAAATGGTGAACTTCATTTCTTTATTTATTTATTTTTAATTTGACCAAATTATCCATCACTCAACCACCCCATGCTTCACATGCATTTTGATTTACGTACACAAACCTTCATATTTTATTATGTAGCAGCACTATCTACTTTATTCTCCATGGAGTTATGTGCTGATCGATTATTTAATAGATAAGGGAGCAATATGCAAATTTTGGATAAATTTCAAGAGGCATTAGTAAAATTATGATTTCTTCTAATTTGTGTAAATTTATCAACCATGAGGAGAAAATATTGTCATTTTTGAATTCTTAATATTCTAGTGGAGGGAATTTCGAAAAATGACATAGGAAAAAAGAATTCATGCTTTAATGTTTTCTATGGTGAACAAAAAAAAAAAAGAAAAAAGAAAAAAGAAAAATGCAGTATTATTTTATTTGAATATTGAAATTAATTAGTTAAAAGAAGCATATGATTATATATTTCCAAGCTTAATAAGGTTGGTCTACATGCCAATGCCAACTCTGAAACCGTGTCCCATTTATAAATATGTTTCCATCCTCTAATGCTTGATTCGAAAATTCCATGAAAATTAATTAGTTAAATAACAAAATAGAAATTTCAATCAATCAAATCCAGAAGACCTTGAACCTTTCCACATTGTCTTTTCCTAAAGCAACCAAACACCCCATCTTCTTATCACACTCTTTTCTTTTTTAAAAATTAATTTAAATCTTTTTTGTTCCTTTATTCTCCTTGATGAGCCATGCATGAGTCATGCAACAAAAAAGCTTAAGATCGCATCACCATGTCTAAATGTTTTCCACCCCTTTAAATACATTCCATTATCATCAAAACCTCATTAAGCAAGCCATCTCGATCTCACTTCCTTTTTAGTTCTTCAAGTAGGTGGAGTGGAGTGGAAAAAATCTTCAAGCAATTGTTTAGTGTTGGAGAGGAAGAGAAATTGTTGAAGGCTTCCCAGTGCTATTTATCAACCACAGCTGGTCCTATTGCCGGCCTCCTCTTCACCTCCAATGAAAAGATTGCATTTTGCAGTGAAAAATCCATCAAATTTTCGTCTCCCACTGGAGAATTGATTAGAATTCGATACAAGGTAATTACAATGTAAATATACAGAAACGATAGTAAATTTTATAACTAGGCGACTGATGCTCGATTGCATGTGATTTATGGGTATATTGCAAATGAATTACATGTAATTGAGCAATAGAATAGAAAGGGACTATACATATTATTGGTTTTGGTACTAATTAATAATCCTAATATTTATATGATCTTTTACCTTGTGCAGGTGGTGATTCTTCTAAGTAAGATAAAGAGAGTAAACCAGAGTGAGAATGTGAAAAAACCATCACAAAAGTACATGGAAATAGTTACTGTGGACAATTTTGATTTTTGGTTTATGGGTTTTGTAAATTACAAGAAAGCTTTCAAGTATCTTCAACAAGCACTCTCTCAAGCTTAGAGAGAAGCTTACAAAGTCCAAAAAAGAATGTATAAAGAAGAGTTTTTTGTTTTAATCTGCTTTATATTGTTTGTATTTATGTGAAGCTAGGAAGAGCTGAATACAGATGTATAAAAATATGTATAAATTTTTTATTAAATGGAAGGCTTCTGTTGTGATTCTTTCACAGATATTATCATTTTAACAATAATGCAGCTTAGATGCCACGAAAATTTCATAACTTTTTGAGTAAAAATTATCAAATAAAAAAAAATGGAAGAAATATATTTATACACTTTAATTTACTATAAGTAAAAATGGCTTCAAACTTAGGTCAAAAGGAATGAAGCAAAATTTAATATATAATACTTAAAAGCATATTATTTTAATAAATCCGAATATAATTATTGTGGAGTCTAGCTTTTTCCTTAAACCCATCTTATTAGGGTTTTAACTTGTTTCCTAAATTTATTTAATGACTAAGTTTACTTTGTTGTCGAGTTATTTTGTGAAAAAGGCAACCTTAGAAATTTTATAAGTAGGTGCCTAGTTTTCATTCTTATACCTCACAGATAACTAACCACACAAATTTTCCTTTGAGACTTCAAAGAGAGTTTTTAGAGAATTTTTTTTTTTTTTTGTGTATTAATTTCAGAGAGAAAAATGATACATCTTTTTCTTCTCAATATTTTTATGTTTTGTCTTTCTTTATTTTAGTGTTTCTTTTCTATATTTTTTGTAGTAAGAGAACCACAACAAGTGGTATTAGAACTTTATTTCAAAGATAAGGCCTGTTGCCAACAAGCTTTCACAAAGATTTGAGCATATCAAGATATAGATCTTGCCGAGATAAAGAGAATGAGGCCAATTAGACTCCACACACCGTCAGATGTGTTGTCACATGTCGGTCAAAGGTTTTTGCAAGTTTTCACATGTCAATCAACAAGTCACGCACATCCCACATGCCTCTAAACCAAGCCAAGCCACTAAGCTAAGCCATTGAGCTAAGCCCCTGAGTCAACCTGAGCTGTGACACATCGTCGAGCCACATCAATAGCCAACTCATTTGCCACATGATGATATGTCATTACCATGTTAGTTGGTCTGCCACATCATTTGCCACGCCAGCGATGGTCCTAAATTTTTCAAAAATTATAGAGATACCCCTATATTTTTTAGTATTTACAGTTTGGCCTAAAATTTTTGGAAATTTTATTTTTGCTTTAAATTTTTTTAAGATTCTAAATTTTGACTTGAGAAAAGTCAAATTCTCCATTTTTAACCATTACAAATGCATTGGCTGGCTCTGTATTGCTAAATTTAGCTTTAATATATATTTTTTAAAGCTATTGTAAAGTGAAATGTTAATGGAGGAATCATATTAGAGAGCTATGATCAAGCTTACAGACACCAACTATACACTTTAGACACCTCGGATGGAAGATCTCCTAAACTGCAATGATTTGTTTGATTGGATGTCAAAGGAAAGAATCTTGATTTCACCAAAGACACAAAATGGAAAAAGCTGAATAGAAAAACGATTAGTTAAATCTGGCAATGGATTGATCATAGCATTTTTTATCATGTTATGCACGAGCCAGATACATACGCCTTCTAAAAGAAGTTGGAGGACATGTACCAAGTTAAGGCTACTTAGAATAAAGCCTTGTTGATGAGATATTTGGTGGATTTGAAGTTAAAAAATAGAACTTCTATAACCGAGCACACTAGTGTGTTTTAAAACGTGGTAAATCAGTTATCCACGGTGGAGCTACAATTAGGGGATGAGGAACAAGCACTCCTATTTCTTAGCTCTCTTCCAAATAGCTAGGAGATGTTGGTAGTCTATCGCAGCAATTCAATTCCTAATGGCAAACTTACCATGACTATGGTAACGAATACCCTATTTAATGAGGAGGTTAAGAGAAATGACATAGGCAATGATCAATCACATGCTCTTGTCATAGAGAAATAAGGGAGACAACAAGAAGGTAGTTAGACAGGGTGTCAGGACCTGTCTAAAATTTTTTACCGGAACCCTAGACAAGCTTTGATCCCAGGGAAAACCTACTGGATCCTCCAAAAAAAAATCTGGCAGCATCTTCCCTAAGGGCTGGACTTACCACAAAATTCCCTGCATAGAAAACATGCTTCTAAATACACCACTTTATTCTTTCCATCTCACTACAGTTTATTTCGACAAGTTTTCAACATTTCAAATAAATAACAGAGAATCAGTGCATAATTAAATAAATAAACATCCAAAACAGTATATAGAGCTTTATCAAGATACGATTAAATATGAAATTTAATACAACAAAGGATAAAAAAAACAATACAAGATAGCAAAGAAAAGTAATTAAGGCTCCTTGAACTTTCAGCAATGAACAAGAGATTGAACTCGCCTCCGGACGATCAACGTCTATTAACCTTGGCCTAGGGAAATGAAATTTAAAAATATGAGATGCCAATAATCTCAGTGAGTGACCCTAACTACGACACAATTATAATAATAATAATAATCATAATATAGCGATAAGATGAACTTGATTAATTAATAATAGATAATCAAATAAATAATAAGTAGTTGAAATATTGTTTTTTTTCAAAATCCTCATAGTTCACTCAGTTGGAAAAGTTTTCATTTTTAAAACATTTTCACAAAACCCAATATTTGTATACCCCAAAAATCAAGGCGTTATTAACTAAATATATTGCAAATAAAATACAATTATTTAAAGATCTAAACTTATAATGAAAACTAAAATTAATTTCAATAACAATTATTAAATTGTAACACATTGTTATAAATAGAATAAAACAAATCACAATAAAATTTATATTAGAAATAATCAAGGAATATTAAATAAATGGAATGCAATAATTTAAATATCAACTTGAAATAGAAAATGAAATATAACAAAATTCATGTCAAACCTCGCTTTAAAATAAATAATCAAAACGTGAATAAAATTCATTAAAACAATAAATTGAAATAAATTATAAAACACCATTAAATATATTTTATTTTTGAATACGCTTTTAAAAACATCATTACCAAATCAATTTAAATAATAAAATCAAGTCAAATACCTTTTAAACATTAATGAAAATAGGTAATAAAATCATAATAGCATTTCCATAAAATTTGTGTAAAAATTTAAATTTAAATAAATAATAAAAACATGTAATATAATCATTTGATGCACCAAATTATATACCAGTGGCACCGACGATACTTAGGATTCTGAGCACCGCCAGACAGGGAGGTTAAAGAGAGAAACCGGCATATGGTCGCGTGGCATCCTACAGCGCCGCTGCTAGTAGGCGTCCTGGCCACGGAGGGGGCCGACTATAATCATTATGAAACTTGCCTACCCTCGGACCAATGGCAACCATAGGACAACCCTATAACTCAACCTGCGCGCTAATCACATTCACATCCACCTGCATGCTAATTATATCCACATATATAGTACAGAACACCAGTACTGTATGGTGCATCTAAAAATCATAAAATCAGTATATTTTCCAAATCCCAAAATCTCATAATACCACTGGATTTAAAGACCTCTTTTCAATCCATATTTCTTTAAACCATTATCGTAATTCCATCACATTAAAATTCATTCTCACAATCTCATTGATGCAAATATACCAAGTTTCCAGAGGCATAAAATTAATGCATAATATTTAAATGCATAAAAATATTTTTGAAGCATAATACTTTAAAACAATATTTTTGTTTAATCCTCAAAATCAATTTAAACCAACATATCCTTAAAACCATGTAAAATTCATATATAATTAAATTCCACAATTCCTCACTACCATAAAATAATTTCCACAATTATTACAATGCATAATGAATTTAAATAATTATTTTTCTACGAATCCGTAAAATCAACACATATGAAAAATAATATTAAAATCACATGAAATTCATATATTCTTAAAGTCATGTAAACGCATTTATTATGCATCATAAAATCAACATCAAACTCAACAATAATTTATTAAAAACCTTAAACCATAATTTCTTAAAATTCAAGATATGATTTTTAGGCAACATATATTTTTATTTCATTCCAATTTGGCATCATAAATTCAATAGAAGTTTTTATTGAAAGTTCAACAGATAAAACATTTTTATTTCCAAATAACCAATTAACACAAAATATACATAATTTAACATCCCAAAATAATTTTGAAGGTGGGTCACTCATCTCGAGCAAGCCATTAAAGCGAGATCCTCCATAGGATCGATTCCATAAATCACATGTGCTCCTAGAACATTGACAATACACAAACCGATTAAAATAATATTTTAATCAGATACATTATACACGGTTACCTAGAGGATTTAACACAAATGTTAACCAAATTTTGCAAATGAGGTACCTATAGAAAGCTAATGAGACAAGGAATACATTACCAACCTCCATTGAGCTCAAAGCCATCGGGATTGGTCGGAAAATAAACGGAAAGTTTCGGCCAAACACTCCCCTCCATGTATCTCACAACTGGCTTACAATTTGGGCAAATGGAGGTCATTTTTGGAACCAGAGTATTGAAAACTAGGGGGAGGACTAACCACATGACCGGTGGCCACCGGAAAATGGGCCAACCAGTATCACACCGGCCACAGGCTTTGGACGCCGATCCCAGTGTGTCTGTTGGCCAACCGGCCGGAGACTAGGCCATCGACGTTGTCTAGTTGTGGGCTCTCAAGCCCACCTGCTTGTGTCACTGTCTAACCACTAAAACACAGCCAAAAGGTCGATCAAAGGAGAGTCAAAGGAGAGAGAGAGAGGGATTTGTGTGTCTCTGTTTTTCACTCTCTCTGTCGGGCTCGAGGAAGAAGGAGAAGAAGAAAAGAAAGGAAAAAGAAAAAGAAAATAAATAAATAACATAATATTAAAATAATAATATAATAATATAATAATAACAAAATAATATAATATTTAGTTATGGTTGACATGTGGCACTTTTATAATATTACATGTGTCGCATCCCATTTGGTGACATGTGGCACAAACTGTTCACACGTTTAAAAATAATATTAAAATAATATGATATTTGAAAAATTTTATAGGTCCATAATTTTCAAACTGTAGCTCCGTTTTCGATATGCTACTAGTCTACGGACTCAAATCGATGTGTACTTCACAACAGTGACTCAGTCAACTTAGAATTTTTATCGAGTCAAAAAGTCAAAGTTTGATATTTTTCGGTCAACGATGGTCAAACCCGATCAACTTGAGAAATTTTTGGCATACTTCAGGAGGAGTGTTACATAGGGGGAGAGACTAGAGCCAGAACAGAGGCAAATCCATAAATGGAAGAAAGTTGACTATAAATGTCATTATTATGGTCGAGAAAGTCACTTGAAGAAGTACTATGGGAAGATATTGTGAGACCAAGGATAGAAAAACAATCATCTAAAGAAGGATGGTGAAACTTCAGTCATTATTAGAGAAGAAGTGGTATATTGGTCCACACACAAAAAAACATGCCTTTACATTTCAAGCCAAGACATCGAGTGGGTAGCTGATACTGTAGCATCCTACCATGTTACTCAGCACATAAAGTTTCTCAAAACATACAAAATATGAGACTTTGGCATAGCGAGATGGGAAATACTATTTTGCTATGATTGTTGGAACTAGTGATGCTCAGATAAAGACCAATTTTAGACATATAGCTACTTTGAAGAATGTCTGACATGTTCCAAACCTTCGACTCAATCTGCTATAATGAATAGCCTTTAACAAATAAGGCTTCGGCAACTACTTTTACCATGGCACATGGAAAATGAAAAAAAGTGTTATGATTGTCGTTCGAGGACATATTTGTGAAACACTTTACAAGACTCATGTGAAGATTTATGCAAACAACCTCAACATTATAGAATGAGAGGTATCTCAAAATCTATAGCACTAAGGACTTGATCATATAAGTGAGAGAGGATTGTCTACCTTGATGGAAAAGAAGTTTATGATTATTTCCAAGAATGCTATGCTAGATCTTTATAATAATTTTTTGTATGGTAATCAAAACAGATTGTCATTTAAGTCTTCTTCAGTGAGAAGATCAAAGTTGCTTAGTTTGGTGCACTATAATGTTTATGGTATTTTGGAGGTGGAATATCTAGGTAGCAACAGATATTTCTTGACCTTTATAATTGATATTGCTTCTCTGAAGGTGTGGGTTTATTTTCTCAAGATGAAGAACCAATTTTTAGATCACTTTAAAGAGTCCCATGCACTAGAGAGTTTGATGTCTATAGTAGAAGACAAGGTATTCAGCATAAGAAAATTTTCCACTCCACAACATAAGGTGTAGCCGAGAGAATGAATCAGACAATTATGGAAAAGATCAAAAGCATGATCAATATGGCTAAGTTGTTAAAGCCGTTTTGGGGAGAAGTTGTTTATGCCACCTGCTATTTAATTAATAGATCACCATCAATACTATTGAATTTTGAAATTCCAAAAAAAAAAGTGTGATCTTATAAGGATCCCTCCTACTCCTTTTTAAAAGTATTTGAATGTTTAACATTTGCACATGTATCAAAGCACTCAGATAGAAGTTCAACACAAGGATTTGGATATGGAGACGAAGAATTCGTATTCAAACTCTGAAATTTAAAGACAGCGATCATTATTAGAAGCAGGGATGTAGTATTTTTTGAAATCCATATTATATCAGGGATGTAATAGTGCCTATTGTTTTGTTCCTAATCCAGCACCAGTATAAGCACAAACTGCCATAAATGACGAGGTGTGGATAGAGAATTACCAGAATTACCAGAAGCATAATAGAAGAAAGAAGAGGATGTTGAGCAAGGAGAGACTCAAATATCAGAAGCTGCAAGAACATCGTAAAGGTCAAATGATAGTACACCTCTTCTAAGATCTGAACGAGACAATATTTCATCAAAGTGATACCCAAAGTCTCAATGTATTCTGCTTACTGAAGAGGGGGAGCCAGAGAGTTTCTAAGAAGCTAAATTCCTTTAGGACAGAGAAAAATGGCTGCATTGCAATGTAAGATGAGATGGGATTTTTGTAAAAAAACCATACTTATGAGTTGGTTGAGCTTCTAAAAGAAAAAAAAAAGCACTAAAGAATAAATAGGTGTTCAAGCTTAGGAAATATGGCAGTGGATGGGTGGTGAAGCATAAAGTCTAACTAGTTGTCAACTGTTTTCTTCAGAAGAAAAGAACTGACTTTGATGAGATTTTCTCACCAGTGATAAATATAATTTTAATACAAGTTATTCTTGATCTAGTAGCCAGTTTAGACTTAGAGGTTGAGCAAATGGATGTGAAAATAATGTTGGTTATCTACATGAGGAGATTTATATGGAGTAGCAAGAAAGTTTTGAGGTTTTAGGGAAATAGAACCATGTTTGCAAGCTAAAGAAAAGCTTGTGCCTCAAGCAAGCACCTAGAAAATGATACAAGAAGTTTGACTCTTTTATGATAAGTTAAGGATACAAGAAGACTGATGCAGACTAGTGTATTTGTATTCTAAGATTTTTAGATGGAAAGCATTACACTTTTGCTATGTTGAACAAGATCCAATGAAAATTAGTCAGTTTAAAAAGAAACTTTCAAAGTCATTTAATATGAAAGATTTGGGATTAGCTTAACAAATTTTAAAAATGCAAATAGTCTGAGATAGGAAGAATCACAGGTTATGGCTATCTCAAGAGAAGTATGTCAAACGAGTTATAAAGAGATTCAACATGGATAAGGCCAAACTAGTCTGCATTTCACTAGTAAACCATTTCAAGTTGAGTAAGAGATTGTTTCCTTAATCCAAAGTAGAAATAGAGGAGATGGCTTCAAAGTTTTATTTTTCAGCTGTGGGAAGTTTTTGGATGCAATGTTGTTACTAGACTAGACATTGTTCATACAATTGGTACTGTGAGCAGATTTCTTTCAAATCCCAGATAGGAAAACCAGGAAGCAATCAAGTGGATTCTCAGGTATCTTAAAGTTACATCGAAGATTTGCTTATGTTACAGAGGAGGTGATCCAATTCTAGAAGGTTATACAAATGCAAATATGGTTGGAGACTTTGATAGAAGGAAAACTACTTTATGTTATCTTTACACTTTTACTAAATAGCCATGTCATGGTAGTCAAGTTTGCAAAACTGTATAACTCTATCTATGATGGAAGCAAAGTACATTGCCGCTATAGAAGCTGATAGGGAGATGTTGCAGTTAAAGCGTTTACTCCATGAACTGGATATCAAACTGAAGGATAATAAAATACATTGTGATAGTCAAAGTGCTATGGATTTGAGCAAGAATTCAATTTATCATTTCTGAATAAAGCACATTGATATCCGTTATCATTGGATATGCGGTGTAATAGAGCATAAATTGCTTAGATTGATGAAAATTCATACAAAGAAGAATCTTGTAAATATATTTACAAAAGTTGTGGTACCAGAGAAATTGAAGCTGTGTAGAAACATAGCTGATATAAATAGTAGGTAACCATCAGTTTTTGAAATGCAGTTGATGGAGAAGAATTGTGGGGTCCAGTTTTCTTCTAAAGTCCATCCCATTAAGGTTTTTATTTGTTCCCTTAATTTACTTAATGGCTAAGCTTATTTGATAGCCTTTTTTTTTTTTTTTTTTTTTGGGAAAAAAGACAACCTTAGAAACCTTATAAATAAATAACTATAACACAATTTTTTTAGAAACTCTAGAGAAAATTTTTAAAGAAGTTTTTTTTTTGTATATTAATTTCATAGAAAAAATTAATACATATTTTTATTCTCAATATTTTTATATTTTATCTTTCTTTATTTTTTGTATTTGTTTTCTATATTTTCGTGATAAAAAATCACATCAATTATGATTTTAATTTCAGTATTGAAAAGCCTTTTAAAAACTACTTTTCTTTATTTTTAAGTTAACATTTGTACCACGTAGTCAAGTGCTGTAAAAAGTTTGAATTGCAAAAGAAGACCGTAGAATGTACTTTGGTCGGAAAACAAAAAAGACTACGATCCTACCTTTTTCATTGAATGGTCCTCCGATATCAGAAAGCTAGGTTGCCACCTCAAAAGTCTATCATCACACATGCACCTATTAAAGAGTCTAAAACAAAACTATATTATATACATCAAATTAAAATAATAATAATAAATATAATAAAAATGTTTAAGACAAAACAACAAGCATTATATATTGTTATTGGAAATCGACTGGGTTACAAAAATATTCGAGGATTTTTTATACGTTTGGAACTATTTATTTGAAGATGTTTTAGCTTATTAGGAATATATCACAATGGGATTCTTTTTGGCACACTAGAACTCTTCCATAAAATTTATTACCATAAAAAAAAAAAAAAGGACTTTTCAATGAAATTCATTATCAAAAAATTAAAAAAAGAAAAGGACTCTTCAATGAAATTCCAATTGCGTGTTTGAATTATTTATTTTAGCAATGCTAAGGGTATTAATTCTATATATCAATTTTGGATATTAAATGATATGACAATTTATTAATTGTTGACATTTTGACATAACTTAAGTACATGCAAATCGAACCTAAAAAGATAATCTAAGTTATTTGGTATAAAAGATAAATAGACAAATTTTGTAAATCTGTACCAAATTTATTTAATTAAATGCCTACACATTGTTATATATCAATCAAAACTTTAAATAAAAGCATTTCTGATGGAGATATGAATGGTGAGAATAGATATTATATATAAAAGTATTTCCAATAATTTTGTCTATTTATTGTTATATATATATATATATATTTTTTTTTTTTGCAATATTAAAAAAATAAACAATCATTAAAAAAAAATCTATTTAATAGGTCCTTTTTAAACATCCTATTAAGCTAAGGTGGGTAACCTTTTATTTTGGGATCGTTTGTTAGACATTCTATAATTTTCTTAAAAATAAAATTGTTGTTGCCGAATTTTGGTTATGCTGAAAGATGGGTATCCAGATCTGGTTGTCCACGAGCTATCGCTGAATCTATGTTGTCGTTCACCATGAGGTCGTGGTAACGATCTGAAAACCAAAGAAAAATCGTCAGGGGATGCTGGCGGTGGTGCCAATGTAAACCCTCTGATGCTCAATTCAACGATGAGCTAAAGTAGAGAATCCTAAAAAAATACCTCTAGAGCATCTTGTTAACAAAATTGGAAGAAAGAGATATGGAGGATTGAGGAGAGAATTGAAGAAATAGAGAGAGTCCTGTGTTAGAGTGAGCATGTGCCTCTTATAGATTATTCTCAATACTTACAGACATGGATTGCAATGAAGTCTTCCACAAGGCTTGGCTTTGCTAGCGCTCGGTATTTATTAGTTCCTACTTTCAAGAAATCCAAGAATATATTATCATTATTACTTTTGGTTTTTTTAAAGTTGATTTAAATGTAATTAAAAATATGTGCATGTTTATTGGAAACAAGGTTAGCTTGTAATTAGAAAAATATATATTTAGTATTCCAAGAAATATAAGGATGACATGACACCTAAAAATAGAAAACCATTTTCCATCCAACTTTCTTCAATATAATATTTGGAAAGCCTTACAGATTCACATTTACCTCTTGTAAAAATTACACAAACATTTGAAAACTTCATTTTTCCAAAAAAGTCTCATATTTTCACTGATGTGATTTCAAGAATAAATAACGATCGATCCTCTATTTTTTTTTTTCAATAATTATCTATGTTTGTTTTTCAATCATAATTGTAAAAGGATGATACAGAATCATTTTATCAAAAGAAAAAAAAAAAAAGGATGATAATTTGATTGAAATGATACGCTTCAAGTGAAAAAAAAAAAAAAAAAAAAAAAACCACACACGCACACACACAAAGGCTAAGTTGCACAAATCCCTCCCCCTCCCCACCCCTCCCCTCCCTTTTTAGCTTCAAGTTTCATATATGACTTTGGTTTTTTAAAATGCACATACTCCGCCTGTAGTTTCAATTTTCTTTCATGTAATATCCTTATCTACGTTGAATTTTGATTTAATTATTGACTATCAAATTTCAAAGTTTAACAAAAAAGGGGATAATAAGAAAGAAATTTGAAACTATAAGGGATTATGTGCAACTGTTTAAAAATTGAGGATATTTATGAAGGACCTTGAAATTAGGGAGTCTTGAAACTAAGAAGGGTGTCAGTGCAATTTACCCAAAAACAAGAAGTAAAGAAGCTGGGTCCTTTCAGAGTAGAGAATTCTGACGATATAATAAAAGTCTTTCTTTTTATCAAAAATAAAAAACATAAAAGTCTTTCTTAGTATTATGCTTTGAGGAGCTTTATGAGTCCTTGAATATTGGGTTCTTAACAATATATACATAGAAATCCAAATTGGACCAACCATCCAATGTATTAATAAATTAATATATTCCTTAATTTCTCTCATGTGGTAAATCGAATTATTATTATTATTATTTTCTCAATACCAAGTTCTTTTTCTCGTTTTCGTTGTCGGATTGTGAACTTGCAAGTCAATGACAGAATTCATTACAAAATTCATCTATTCATTTCAAATTGTCCTTTCTATCTCCTTGTTTTATCTCTCTTATTTAAAATATATTAATTATTCTTAATTACTTAATTGGACCATCACATAATCTTGAAATATTTTAAAGCACATGTTATTTTCCAATTGTTTAAGGTTATGAATTCCCACGAAATTAAAGCGAGCAGGACCATTTCCATCCAATAGAGAAAACATATGGTTTTTTCTTTAAAATCTTACACATGTGGATCCAAGTAGGGGTTGAAGTGTCTATAATGTGGCAATTATGAATCTATAATTTTTAAAAAAGTAGACTGTAGACTATATATCTCCACATTTGCATTTAATGCCTCCGAATATAATATAATATAGTATTATGTTTACATATAACAAAAATGAAAAACTAAAAGTAAAGAGGGATTTTATCAAAATAGCCAAATTTGGATTCTCTCCTTTATCACAGGGGATTTTTGCACAATTTTTTTGTCTGATTTTACACCTTGACCTTAATATATATTGAATTTAACAACTATAACCACCTAAATTACTTATCTGCATACGTATTTTGTCCCCTAATCTATTTAAAATGGTGAACTTCATCCCTTTATTTATTTATTTTTAATTTGACCAAATTATCCATCACTTAACCACCCCATGCTTCACATACATTTGATTTAAGTCCAAAAGCCTTCATATTTTATTATGTAGCAGCACTATCTACTTAATTCTCCATGGAGTTATGGTGCTGATTGATTATTTAATAAGTAATATGCAAATTTGGATAATTTCAAGAGGCATTAGTGGAATTATGATTTTTTCTAATTTGTGTAAATTTATCAACCATGAGGAGAAAATATTGTCCTTTTGAAGTCTTAATATTCTAGAGAAGTGAATTTCTAAAAATGACGTCAGGAAAAAAGATGAAAAAGATGAATACTCTTTAGTGTTTTCTTGTGAACCAAAAATAAAAAATAAAAAAATGCAGCATTATTTTATTTGAATATTGATAACTAATTAGTTAAAAGAAGCATATGATTATATATTTCCAAGCTTAATAAGACTGGTCAACATGCCAGTGCCAACTCTGAAGCCTTGTCTGTAACACCCCGTCCCAAATCGCACCGGAATCCGTGCACGTTGACCGTTGACCGTTGACCGAAGGGGGTCAAAAGTTGACTTTTTGACTCGGTGGGAATTTTCGAGTTGACCAGGGTACCGTGGCGAAGTGCACGATGCCACGAGTTCGTAAACTGGTAGCACGTTGAAAACGGAGCTACGGTTTGAAAGTTATGGACGAAACAAGTTGCGGTCCAAACTGTTCAAGGAGTGCCGGAGTTGACTTTTTGTTTATGGGGAAATAAGCTTTGACTCGTGCATGGTTGTGAAGTGCTCGTCGATACGAGTTCACAGACTAGCAGCACGCTCAAAACGGACATCCGGTTAAAAAGTTATGGACGTTTGAAGTTTACCGGATACCGTATTATTTTAATGTTTTTGGGTCGGTGAACAGTGAAATGCCACGTGTCAGCTTCTGATTGGTCCATGTGGCATGAACAGTGTCACACAGGGGTTTTTATTTGTTAAAATTCTCGGAGAGGAGAGAGAAAGAGAGAGAGGAGAGAGAAAGAGAGAGAGAGACCGCCGGCCACGGGAATTTTTCAACTGTTCCGGTCGAGTTACTGTACACGCACCGACCAGCAAGCTTGCCCTCCCCATTTCAGGCAAAACCTCCAAATTTCACGGCGAACTGCTGCCGGACGCGCCCGGATCGGACCTCCAAAGATCGGCAGCGAGTTTTACCCCTCCACCGCCGGCCACCGCAAATCGACCCACTTCCGGCCATTTTCCGGCCACACGCGCTGTACACCCTTGATCCTCTTTTCAAGTCTGGCCTACCCACCAAAAATCACGGCCATCGGACCACCGACGCGCCGGGATCGGAGCGTTTTCCGGCGAGGGGCCGGAAATCTTCAAACGGTGATTTCTCCGCCGTCCGACCTCCGTTTTGCTCACCGCCTGTCCCGTTGGGTTGCTCTCCTCACGATCTACAAGTCTGCAAAATTTCACGACCAACGGCCACCGCACGCGCCCCCGCCGGCTACGGTTGCCGGTGACCGTGGCAGCTCGCCAGAAAGTATTGTTCCGGCGAGTATCCAGTTTTCCAGCCAGCTCCAGTCAACTGTGTTCGACCTCCTGAACCCGAATCCGGCTTCCGTTTCTGCCAATTCGCGACGGTTTGGGAGAATTGCGGAGCTGAAACTCGAAAAGTTTTCCGACGAGATTCCGACCCCGTCGGGTCCGATCACCGGAAAATAAGACCGAATCCGTGATCCTCATCACGCGAGCTTTGATTCGGTGCACGCGCGAGTAGCGGAGTTGATCCCGAGGAGGATCTTAGTTAATTTGCGTGCTCCAGGTGAGTGACCCACCTTCAAAATTATTTTGGGCAATTAATTATATTTAATTGGTATTTAAATTGGTATTTAAATTATGCTCATGTGGTGTGATTTCATTGTGGTTTTATTGTGGTTTAATTTATTTATTATGCATGAGCAAAGTGTATTTCGGTGGTAATTGTACGTGGTTTTCAGTATTAATTTTCCGGGCATAATTGGTTTAAATATTTTACGAAAATATTTGGTTATATTTTATAAATTATGCCCGCGGTATTTTTATAGTTGCATCTCGTACTTCGAGAAAATTGTGGTTTGTTGGTTATCAATGTTTCGTACCGGGTTATTGAATAAAAATATGTGGGATGGTGTTTTGTGAAAATTTGGTATACTTCCCACGGTGGTTTTTGGAAAAACGGTACGGTTGGTTATTATTGTTTATTTTTAGACGCACTCATACAGTATTGGTGTTCTGGTGTATGGTGTATGGACACGTGGTAGTGCGCGGTTATTATGTGGTTTAGCGCACGGTTATTACTTCACTCGTGAGTTGCCATTGGACTGTGGGCAGGCAAGGTTATTGTTGCGCACAGCCGCCCCCCTCCTTGGCCGGGTGATGGTTTTAGCAGCGGTACTGTCGGGATGCCGAAGTGACCGTTGCAGGTTTCTCTCTTTAACCCCCCCGCCAGTCGGTGCTCGGGACGCTGGGTATCGGAGGGCATCACCGGTATATGGTGTGGTGCGTCGGTGTAAATTGCAAATAATGGTTTAAACCCCAAAGGTGTTCAAAATGATTTACTATAATTTATTATATTTTTATTATATATTTGGGGTATGTTTTCTATTTATTTATTGTTTATCAAATGGTTTAATCCCTTGGTTTTTGGGAGGTATGTACATTGGGTTTTGTGAAAAGGTTTTAAAAAGGGAACATTTCAAATGGAGCGATTGGTGAGAGTTTTGAGGGAAATTATTATTTTCCAACAGTTATTATTATTATTTATTAATTGTTGGTATTTGTTCTATTCCTTAATTGTTATTACTATTATTTTTATTATCACAAAAGGTGTTCAGTAGTTCGGGTTACTCACGGAGATGATTAGCATCTCACACTCTTAAATTCCGTTCCCTTAGGTGCAAGTGGTGGTAGACGTTCTTCCGGAGCGAACCAAGTTTTTCGCTGCTGTTGTGTTTCGAGAAGTACTTCTGTACTCTTTCATTTCAGTGTATTATTTCTTTTCAGCCCTGTTGTATTTCTGTTGTTTAGCACTTCTTAAAGCTCTGTATACTATTGGGGTACTTCTGTCTTATTTATGCACTGGACTGTTGTTGTTTTTGAGAAGTGCTGTAATTTGTGGAACAACTTGTAGTTTGTGGGAGGAATAAGGAGATGTTTTTAGAAGTGTGTTTTCAGTGCAGGTAATTTATGGTAAGTAAATCCTTTAGGGGAGGCTCTGTCGGATTTTCCATTGGAGGGTCCGATAGGGTTTCCTTGGAATCAGGGCTGTCTAGGATGCCGGGGAGAAATTCTGGACGGTCCTGACATTGTCCCATTTATTCATATTTCCATCCTCTAATTCTTGATTCGAAAATTCCATGATAATTAATTAATTAAATAATAAACTAGAAATTTCAATCAATCAAATCCAGAAGACCGTGAACCTTTCCACATTGTCTTTTTCTAAAGCAACCAAACACCCCATCTTCTCATCACACTCTTTTCTTTTTTAAAAATTAATTTAAATCTTTTTTGTTCCTTTATTCTCCTTGATGAGCCATGCATGAGTCATGCAACAAAAAGATTAAGATCCCATCACCATGTTTAAATGTTTTCCACCCCTTTAAATACATTCCATTATCATCAAAACCTCATTAAGCAACATCTCAATCTCACTTCCTTTGTAGTTCTTCTCATAGTGAAGGGAACCATCTTCTCTCCACCCAAACACCCTGTTTGCTCAAGTACTAGTGATAGAAAGAGATCAAAAATCGTCTCCGACGTATGCATCAAGAATGAAAGCTTCAGTTAAGGGACAAGTTATTGGAATTCCAATCAGCTCAGTTGCATTCCCATTTGAGAAGTTAGCCAAGAGACTCTTGCCTGATCCTTCTGGACAATACAAAAATCAATATGATCCTCCAACGTTGAAAAAAAGTAAATCCCTTCCCCCCTCCCCCACCACACAAACCACCACCACCCCCCCCCCCCTCAGTGCTAAAAAGAATGAACAAGCTTGGAAAAAAAGCTGACAGCTTTGCTCATGGAGTCAAAGAGCATGGTAATTAATTAAGCTTTCTCTTGCTAACCTAAATTCAGATGAAAATGAAAGAACGTCAACTTCTTTATTAATCGGTTTGCTAAATTAGTGAATGACAAAACTATTAATTTATTGAAATTGCAGTGAAACTTGGGCCTAAGATCAGTGAAACTGTGAAGGGAAAGCTGAGCTTGGGGGCTAGGATTCTTCAAGTAGGTGGAGTGGAAAAAATCTTCAAGCAATTGTTTAGTGTTGGAGAGGAAGAGAAATTGTTGAAGGCTTCCCAGTGCTATTTATCAACCACAGCTGGTCCTATTGCCGGCCTCCTCTTCATCTCCACTGAAAAGATTGCATTTTGCAGTGAAAAATCCATCAAATTTTCGTCTCCCACTGGAAAATTTATTAGAATCCGTTACAAGGTAACTACAAAGTACATATGCAAAGACGCCGCTAAATTTTATAACTAGGCGATTGATGCTCTATTGCATGTGATTTATGGGTATATTACACGTGAATTATATGCAATTGAGTACTATAATAGAAAGAGAATATATATATGTATATATGTATAATATTTATAATTATTCAGATTATTGGTTTTGGTACTAATTAATAATCCTAATATTTATATGATCTTCTATCTTGTGCAGGTGGCGATTCCTTTAAGTAAGATAAAGAGAGTAAACCAAAGTGAGAATGTGAAGAAACCATCACAAAAGTACATGGAAATAGTTACTGTGGACAATTTTGATTTTTGGTTTATGGGTTTTGTAAATTACAATAAAGCTTTCAAGTATCTTCAACAAGCACTCTCTCAAGTTTAGAAAGAAGCTTACATAGTGCAAAAAGGAATGTATAAAGTAGAGTTTTTTTGTTTTTACTCTGCTTTACATTATATGTATTTATGTGAAGCTGGGAAGAGCTGAATACAGATGTATAAATTTTTTATTAAATGGAAGGCTTCTCTCGTGCTTCTTTCACAGATATTATTATTTTAACTATAATACAGAAAAGATGCCAAGAAGATTCCATAACTTTCGGAGTAAAAATTATCAAAGGAAAAAAAGAAAAAAAGAAAAAAAAAAGAGATATATATATTTATACACTTTGATTTAATGTAATTAAAAATGACTTCAAAATTTAGGTCAAAAGGAATGAACCAAAATTTATTATATAATACCTAAAAGCATGTTATTTCAATAAATCCGAATATAATTATGATTTTAATTTCAGTATTGAAAAGCCTTTAAAAACTATTTTTTTCTTTATTTTTAAGTTAAACATTTGTACCGGGTAGTCAGGCACTGTAAAATGTTTGAATTTCAAAAGAAGACGGCAGAATATACTATGGGTCGGAAAACAAAAAAGATTATGATTTTCTTTCGATTTTTCCTACCTTTTTCATTGAAAGGTCCTCCGACATCAGAAAGCTAGGTTGCCACATCAAAAGTCCAAAATCACACATGCGCCTAGTCAAGAGTCTAAAACAAAACTATATTATATACATCATATTTAAATAATAATAGTAAATATAATAAAACAGTTTAAGACAAAACAAGAAGCATTATATAATGTTATTGGAAACCGACTGGGGTACAAAAATATTTGAGGACTTTTTATACACTTGGAACCATTTATTTGAAGATGTTTAAGCTTATTAGGAATATATCACAATGGGGTTCTTTTGGCACACTAGAACTCTTCAATGAAATGTATTACCATAAAAAAAAGGGAATATTCAATGAAATTCGTTACCTAAAAATTAAAAAAAGAAAAGGACTCTTCAATGAAATTCCAATTGCGTGTTTGAATTATTTATTTTAGCAGTCCTAAGGGCATTAATTTAATTTTATTTATCAATTTTGGATATTAAATGATATTAATTTTATTTAACAATTTTGAATATTGAATGAAATGACAACTTATTAATTGCTGACATTTTAACATAACCCAAGTACGTGAAAATCCAACATAAAAAATTAATCAACATTATTTGGTATCAAAGACAAATAGACAAATTTGGTAAATCTCTACCAAATCTATCATTTTTAATGTACATATGAATTGTGAGAATATATAATATATATAAGATTATTTTCAATGTTTTTGTTCATTTATTGTTGTTTTTTTTTTTTTTTTTGCAACATTAAAAAATAGATATTCACTCAAAAAAAAATTTTTTATTGGGTTTGTCTAAACACGTTATTAAGTTGATATGCCCCCCCAAAAAAAATAAAATGAAATAAAATTAGACACTATGAAGGTGACCCTTTATATTCGAATGGTTTGTTAGATATTTTAAAATTTCCTAAAAAATAAAATTGCTGTCATTGAATTTTGGTTATGCTGGAAAATGGCTTCTCATCCGGATCTAGTTGTCCGTGAGCTATCCAAGTTGAATCTATATTGTCATTCACCATGAGGTTGCTGTAACGATATGAAAACCAAAGGAAACTCTTCAGGGCCCTGGTGGTGGTGCCAACGCAAACCTTCTGACGCTTAAGTCAATAATGAGCTAAGATGGAGAACTCTAGAAAAGTGCCCCGTAAAGTAGCTTGTTAGCAAAAGTAGGGGAGAGAGAGAGAGAAGAGAGAAAAAGGATTGAAGAGAGAATC
The DNA here is from genome assembly GCF_031755915.1 of Ziziphus jujuba. Classification (NCBI taxonomy): domain Eukaryota; kingdom Viridiplantae; phylum Streptophyta; class Magnoliopsida; order Rosales; family Rhamnaceae; genus Ziziphus; species Ziziphus jujuba. Next base: position 2,896,532 of record NC_083381.1, on the reverse strand, counting down.
AAAGAAAGAGAGAGAGAATCCCTGAGTTATAGTGAACATGTGCCTCTTATGGATTATTCTCAATACTTGAAGAAATGAATTGCAATAAAGTCTTCCTCAAGGCTTGGTTTTGCTTGTGCTAGGTATTTGTTAACTCCTACTTTCAAGAAATTCAAGAATATTTTATGTTATTACTTTTGGTTTTTTGTAAAGTTGATTTAAATGTAATTAAAAATATGTGCATGTTTATTAGAAATAAAGTGAGATTGTAATTAGAAAAATATATTAAACTAGTATTCCAAGAAATATAATATTCGGAAAGCCTTATAGGCTCACATTTACCTCTCGTAAAAATTACACAAACACTTGGAAACTAAAGGACCATAAGACTAACTGACTTATTATTATCTTGTAAACCTAAACTGCTATATTGTCATGTGTAAATCTTATCTGTTTAACTACTTAGACATATGGTTGTGCATATATTAGGATTCTTATTTTTTAATAATACTTGAGCTTTTTTTAGTATCAATTGTGTTCCTTTATGGTATCAGAGCACAAAGTGCACTTATGTTTTTCGATCCTTTGTTTTCTTTCTTTTCTTCCATCATGACCTCTTAATCTTCTTCTGTAACAATCTCCAACGATGCTCTTAGCATCGATAATCAAACACTAGCTGTCATAAACATTGGAACACAGGTTCCTTTTTGTCTTATTTCTACCACATACTTTTCTTGGTGCGCACAATGGGATGCTCTCCTTGTGGCTTATGATATTTATGGTTATGTAGATGGTTCTCTTTCTTGTCCTCCTCGGATCATCACTGCATCCAGTGGCTCCTCATCGGCTACTAGTTCTTGTACCAATCTAGTGTACATATTTTAGATTACACAAGATAAGCTCATTCTAAATGCTCTTCCTGCATCTATTCACACAGATCTTTCTAATCTTGTTTCTATTGCCAAAACATCTTACGAGGTTTGGAACAAATTAGGACAGACTTTTGCTAAGCCTTCTCGACCTCATTTAATGTGTCTACGTGAAAGGCTGATTAAAACTCAAGGTTCATTATCAGTTTCAGAATATCTTGATGTTAAAGCTACTGTAGATGAACTTACTCTTCTTAATAACCAATTGAAGAAGATGACCCAACTTTTTACATTGTTAATGGTTTGTCCCCTGACTTGAAAGACATCTTTGCTGCTTTTCATTCTAAAGATACATCTATGTCTTTTGAAGAACTTCATGAAAAACTTGTGGAATATGAATCCTATCTAAAAAGGTTAGATTCTTTCTCAGATCATTTATTAATTACTGTTAATTCTATTAACAAAACAGGTTATGGCTCTTCTACTATTAGCAAGGGACAATGGCTTCAACGCACTTCCTCTGCTTCATCCAATGTTCAGTAGGGTCACTCCGCTAATAGGTCATTCACTTAAAAAAAACAGGGACATTTTGCTAAATTTTGTTGACTTTTCAAAAATCAATGGTCCTCCTTATCACAAAAACCATACAATTCTTCATGTCACATCTCCTCTCTGCAAGTCTTTTACTCTAATCCAACCTCACAAGTCAATTTAATGCAACAAGGCCTTCTTGGACCCCATCCAAATACCAGCTCAAGTTCCACATGGCTGATGGATTCCGAAGCATCTCATCATATTACCAATGACCTACAAAAATCTTTCCCTCCATTTTGATTATGAAGGCAATGATGAGATAGTTGTTGCGCTAAGTCTCTTCCAATCACAAATATAAGTTCCACTACTTTGACCACTCCTTTCAATTCTTTTTTTTTTTTTTTTAATAATGTTTTTTGTGTTCCTTCTATGACATGTAATTTATTTTCTGTGTCAACGTTCTTTCAATCAAATAATGTTACTATTGAATTTTATCCTCATTTTTTTTCTTGTTAAGGACTTACAAATAGGATTGGTTCTCCTAAAAGGCCCACATAAAGGAGGAATATATGAATGGCCTTTTGAAGCTCAGTCAAATACTCGTTCCCATAAATCTCAAGCATTTTACATCATTAAAACATCTCTTCAAGATTGGCATCTGTGGTTAGGTCATCCCTTCAATCATGTCCTTAATCAAATTGTTTCATATGCTTTTTACTAATCTCATAGAATAAAAGTTTCACTTGAAGTTTCACTTGTATGTCCTGTCATTGTAATAAAATGCGCAAACTTTTGTTTGACATTTCTTCCATGTCCAGTAGTCAACATTTGCAACTGATATACTTAGATATCTGGGGACCCACTTAAATTCCATCTATTAATGTTTTCAGATATTATGTTCTCTTTGTGGATCACTATACTCAATATATATGGTTGTTTCCAATTAAGTCCAAATTAGATATTACTTCTGCATTTATTAAGTGTCAATTAGTTGTGGAACTTTTTTTTCAAAAACAAATTATTTCTTTTTTTTCTTTTTTTTTTTTTGATAATGGTGGTGAATTTTTAAACTTAAAAATTTTTTTCCAACAAAAACGTATTCCAAAACAAAATGAATATGCTGAAAGAAGACATCATCATAAGTCTTACACTTTTATCTTAAGCTACTTTACCTACCAAGTTTTGGACTTTTGCATTTGAAACTACCATATATTTAATAAATAGGATGCCCACCCCTATTTTAAATAATATTTCACAAATTTCAACTTATGAAAATCTAAAATTTGGTTGTCTTTGTTCTCCCTGGCTCAAAACTTCTACACAATACAAATTAGAGTCCTATTCCAAGTCTTGTATTTTTCTAGGATATCTCAAAAATCAAAGTGGATTATCTACTTTAAACCCTCCACAAAAAAATCTTTCACTCTAGACATGTTCATTTTGTTGAAGATATCTTTCCCTTCTCATATCTGTCCAATTCCTCTTCTCTATTAAGTAATTTCAATGAAAACACATCTCCTAATGGACTCCTTGCTCCGCCTCATTAATTTATTCCATTCTCATCTATATCAACTTCTTCATCCTTATTTGCTCACTAGCATCTATCTAAAAAATCTAGTGGTCTCACTCATGAGATTCTTACTCAACATACACTAAATTGTCAATAGCAGCAACAATTAGAAACCATTCATAACTCCTCCCCAAGTGGACACCTGATGGATACCTCTAATTCTTCATGTAAGTCTTCTGCTCCTTCCTCTCAAATATTACACATGTCACCAATCCTTGCACTCATTCTATGAGTCTAATTTTTGAACCAAAAAAACTTTTTTAATGAATTTTTCTCTACCACCAAGGCACCCATATTATCTAATCAAGAACCCAAGATTGTTCGACAAACTCTTCAATCTGAAACTTGAAGACAAGCAATGTACACAGAGTATGAGGCTCTCATGAAAAATAAGATGTCAAGTCCATGTCAGAACATCATTGGCAGCAAATGGATATTTAAAATTAAAAAAAAAGAAAAAAACTCAGATGGTTCCATAAGTCGTTACAAAGCACGACTTGTTGCCAAGAGGTTCAATCAAAGGCCAGGACTCGACTATACTGAGACATTTAGTCCTGTGATCAACCTAGCCACCATATGATCAATTCTAAGTATTGCACTCAAACATAATTGGCCAATAAAGTAGTCGGACATGAACAATGCATTTTTAAATGGTTATCTTCAAGAGGAAGTTTACATGCAACAACTACGAGATTTCGTGGACCCTGACAAGCCTTCTCATGTCTGTTGCCTAAAGAAAGCTATCTATGGCCTTAAACAAGCTCCTCAGAATTGGTACATTAAACTTAAAAAGTTTCTTCTTCAGTATGGATTTACAAACTCTTTAGCTAATAATTCTCTTTTGTATATCACAAAGATCAATTCATCATGTACCTGCTTATCTATGTTGATGACATAGCCTATACAAGGAATAGCAGTCGGCTGCTTTCCCACTTCATTCAATCTACATCACAAAAATTTTCTCTTAAAGACATGGAAAATTTCCACTACTTCCTAGGCATTAAAATGGTTCCATCCAATAAATGCTTAATTCTATCTCAGTCTAAATATATTATGAACATTCTTGAAAAGACTAGTATGGTAGATGCTAACAAAGTATCTGCACCCTTGGCATCGTTGACAAGATTAACTTTGCATGATAGTTCGAAATTTGTTGATGTCACTTGGTACCACAAAGTTGTTGGGAGCTTGCAATATCTGTCTTTTACTAGAGCAGATATTGCCTTTACAGTAGGTAAACTATTGTAATACATGCATCAACCATCCAAACTTCATTGGTCAGCTGTTAAAAGGGTATTACGATACTTGAAAGGAACCAGTTCTTATGGCTTGCTACTTTGGCACCATAGCTCTTTGTTTGTTCTTGCATTTTTCTGATGCAGATTGGGTAAGGAATCATGATGAGAAAACATATAAAACAACCTACATCGTTTTTCTTTGTGCTAACCTATTTCCTGGCCATCCAAAAAGCAAAAATTAGTCTCATCCTCCTCTACTGAAGCTGAGTACAAAGCTGTTGCTAATACAACTATTGAGGTTTATTAGCTAGTTTCTTTGCTATGTGAACTTTAGGTTCCTATCACTCATATTCCAGCAATGTATTATGATAATATTGGGGCCACTTATTATTCAACCAAAACTCTCTATCACTCAAAAATCAAGCATGTGCCAACTGATTTTCATTTTGTAAGAGACATGTTTTAATTAGGCAAGTTTGAGTCTATCATGTATCAAGTAGGGATCAGGGCATTGACCCTTTTATTAAGCCTCTCACCAAATAGCACTTTCAACTACTCAAGTCCAAGATTGGTGTCATGCCACAGCCCCATATCTTGAGGGGGCATAAAGGATAAGACTCAACTAATTCATTATTATCTTGTAAACCTAAGATGTTGTACTATCATGTGTAAACTTATCTATTTAACTACTTAGAGCCTACGCTTGCATATTAGGATTCTCATTTTTTAATAATACTTGAGCTTTTTCAGTATTAATTTTGTTCTTTTACAAATTTCATTTTTCCAAAAAAGTAGAATATTTCCAATGATGGGATTTTAAGAATAAATAAGGATCAATCCTTTTTTTTTTTTTTGGTTTTTTTTTTATGTTTGTTTTTCAATTCTAACTGTAAAACAATGATATAGAATCATTTTATCACCAAAATAAAAATAAAAATGGAATGATAATTAGATTGAAGTAAAACATGTATGAATATGTAGTTCAAGTGTTAAAAAAAATTAATAAATAAATCACATAGGGTATAAATTACACAAATCCCTTCCCCTCCCCACCCCTTACTGTCCCCTTTCCCTTTTTAGCTTCAAGTTGTTTCATATATAACTTTGGTTTTTTAAAATGCACATAGTCCGCTTGTAGTTTAATTTTCTTTCATACAATATCCTTATGTAAGTTGAACTTTGATTTAATTGTTGACTATCAAATTTCAAAGTTTAACGAAAAAAAGGGGATAATAGGAAAGAAAATTGAAACTATAAGGGATTATGTGTAACTATTTAAAAATTGAGTGTATGTACGAAGAACCTTGAAATTAGGGAGCCTTAAAACTATGTAGGGTGCTAGTGTAATTTATCCAAAAACAAGTATACCCAAAGATAAAAAATAAAATATAAAATATAAAAAAAGGTGAAGAAGCTGGGTCCTTTCAAGTTGGAAATTCTGACCGTATAATAAAAGTCTTACTTCTTAGTATTATGCTTTGAGGGGCTTTATGAGTCCTTGAATATTGGGTTCTTAACAATATATACATAGAAATCCAAATTGGACCAACCATCCAATGTATTAATTAATTACAAAATTGTGAACTTGGAAATCTATGACAGAATTCATTACAAAATTTATCCATTCATTTCAAATTGTCCCTTCTATCCCTTGTTTTATCTCTCTTATTTAAAATAGATTAATTATTCTTAATTACTTGATTGGGCCATCACATAATCTTGAAATATTTTAAAGCACATGTTATATTCCAATTGTTTATGGTTATGAATTCCCACAAAATTAAAGCTAGCAGGACCATTTCCATCCAATACAGAAAACATATGGTTTTATCTTTAAAATCTTACACATGTGGATCCAAGTAGGGGTTGATGTGTCTATAATGTGGCAATTATGAATATATATTTTTTTTAAAAAAGTAGACCATATACTATGTATCTCCACAGAATTTTATTTTTTTATTTTCTAAGCTTCACTCCTAATTCAATAATTAATGCTGAAACATGAATTTGGACATTAACAGATGAGACATCTTTATCTATTTGGCCTACTGCCCATTCATTCCCACGTCAGAAAATTAAATAAAAGAATGACAAAAGGGTAACCTACATGTTTGATGAGAACCACATATTCATTACACTTGTCCTTTAGATTGTGATCTGAAAGCTGTCTTTTTGACCAACTGAAACCATGGAAACTTTTTACTCTTTTGTATATGTGTTCCTCTTCTCCTAGCCTCCTAGGTATGAAAGTTCCAACTAATAACTTCCAGAGTAAGATTTTTGAAAGTTCTTAGCAGTTTGTAAGTTTGAGAAGATCGTATAATACACACTCATTGTTGTATTAGAATCTTTATTATTCTTGAATTGCTTTTAAAGCTTAAATTTAAAAATATATAATGAGTCTAATAATATAATAAAATTTTAAAAGGTTAAAATAAACAATATATCAATTCAAATAAGTTCCAAATAAATTTTTAAATTTTAATTTTTGAAACAATTCAAAGATTGATTAAAAAAAAATGATTGTAATATATAAATTTTTAAATCAGATCAAGATTATCTTATAATTCTAATAGTTTTACCAATTTTTTTTTTCTATCAACCCTCGAATTATTTCGAGAATAGAAATTTAAAAATATGTTAGTGATTTATAATTTCATATAGAATTTATTATGCCTTAATAAAAATTTAAATATTTCACTATATTTATATAGTTCATGAATAAATTTTTAAACCTCAATAATTGAAGCACAGAACTGAGAAGAAAAGGTATTGATACTTCAGAGTGGTTGATAGGAGAGTGTTATTAATTAGAAAAATGTTACTTATTGAGAATATTGGACAAAGTTAATTTCACTTTTTCCAATTTGATGTAAGCCTTTATCAATCTTAATCAAATCTATGTAATTATATATTATGAGATCTATTAGTACAAATAAGCATTTCGGAAAATAAATCTTTTTCCTTTCATTTCTTGTACAACTGCCCAAAGATGATTAGATTATAGGTTTCCATCATAAAGCTAAAAATGACAGCTCATAAAGGTTGTAGTCAGACAATTGCATTGCAATAGACTACTAAGAGAATAAGTAATTGTCATGCATGTTAGAACTGTATGATTAAATTGCTTTCCCAACTACTCATTTTATTTAACTTATTTCCAAGTATCAAATTGGCAAGATTTCAAATTTTCGACCAACTTTCTGTAATAGAATATGAAATGCAATTATATACATTAATTAACTAAAAAATTTTAATTTTAATTTTCTTCATCTATTTAATCCTATTAAGTGAAGTTACAAACAAACCAGCTGCCTCCTTCGAAACTATATATATATATATATATATAGTATTATGGTAGTTTAATTGAAAGTAAAAATAGTATTTGTCATCATCTAAAAATTTAAGTTCAAGAAGTATTCAAAATAAAGCTAAAATAAACTAAATACTTTTATTAATCAAACTAGTAGGTTCAAGAAAGATCATTAAACATCCCACATATATGGTTTTTCTCTGGATAATTGTTATATATTCAATGAATTTCATATGTTGGGAATATGGTATTAATTAATTCATGGAAGGATCAGATATTCAAGTCTCTAATCCATTGAATTTTATTCCACTGCAGGATTATAATTACATGCAAAAACCATTTTCCACATCCATAGTATATATAATATATACATTTTTTATACTTTAACAAAGGCTTAGACTTTCACAATTTCTTAAAGTAGAGACAAATATATAAATATTTATTAACCATATCCTTAAATCTTTTTGTCAAAGATTTTCTTTAATGAGAATCTACGTGTGAGCCTTTATTGTTGTTGATGACCCATGGATGACTCATGCAGCAATAATAATGCTAAAGACGTGCACCTACCATCATCTTCCATTTTCTTTTTTCTCTTTAAATACATCGACCTTTGTAAGCATTTTCTCCCTCCCCTCACACATTCAACATAAAAAATACATAGCAAGTTTCAGCTCTCTCCAATATTCATCAAAATGGTAAAACAAATTTCAGAGAAGGGCTTGGCTTTGTACCAAGCTGAGAGGTCTCCTATGGTGTACTCACCCAGGCTACCTGCCTCCTCCCACTTCCATGGAATCCCCTCTCCTGTAAATGGGCTCTCCAATCCCAAACAAAGTAACTCTCTCTCTCTCTCTCTCTCTCTCTCTATATATATATATATATATATATACAAATTTACTCGGCTTCATCGGGCAGCTTATTTTGTAAGCCCAACCTCTACTTACTTGTAATTCGTGGTTTATTACCAATAATAAACCACAATGATGCTCAGTATAAGCTGTTCGATGATGCCAATAGATAATTTTCTTATATATATATATATATATATATGTATATATATTTGTGTCTGCATATCTAAGTATGTTTCTTTGCTAATAGTTAAAACAAATTGATATTGCAGCAGGCAGAGAAGATTCAGTGCTTAATTGGATAAACATGATTAGAACAAAAACTGACAATTTTGCAAGAGGAATCCAAAGACATGGTAGATATGACAACTTTTCTTAAACCAATTATATATATATATATACATATATGTAGGAGTTCTGATGTGTATAATTATGATGTTTATATGATCTGCAGTGAGATTTGGGTCCAAGATCACTGAAGCAGTGAAAGGGAGGTTGAGTATGAGAGCAAGAATTATTCAAGTAGGTGGAGCTAAGAAATTCTTCAGAAAGTCGTTCACTATCAGAGAAGGAGAAGAACTTTTAAAGACTTGCAAATGCAATATATCAACAACTGCAGGGCCTATTTCAGGCCTTCTTTTTATCTCCACCCACAAGGTTGCCTTTTGCAGTGAAAAACCAATCAAATTCTCTTCTCCAAAAGGAGATTTCCTTAGAGCCTATTACAAGGTAAAACCCTCCCCCACTACATATTAACACTTTTAGTTACAGAAAAACCGAAAAAAAAAAAAATTCTAGCTCTAAATCATTGTTTGGCCATAATATATATATATATATATATATTGTGACCAAATTATACCTAACTTCAAGTTGAATTGGTCATCAATATGAAAAACTTCTCCTTATTTTTAGTGACACGTTATATCTTTCATTTGCGAAATTTTATATTTTTAGGCACAGAATTTTCCATGTCTAAGTATCATCTTTTGTTCCTAACATATTGTTTGTTATCCATTAATTTTTTTTGCAGGTTGTGATTCCTATTAAGAGAATTAAGAGAGTAGATCAAAGTGAAAATGTAAAACAGCCATCACAAAAGTACATAGACATAGTCACAGTTGATGATTTTGAGTTCTGGTTTATGGGTTTCTTAAATTATCAGAAAACTTTAAAATATTTGCAGCAGGAAATCTCGCAAGGTTTGAATTAAGTGGCAAATATTTTGGAACGAGAGGTATTTCTTTCCTCTGCTTCAGCATGTATATTCACATGAAGTGGGGAGAGTTTAATACAGAACCATACCGTGTATAAATTTTGCTCATTGGCTTTGATTTTTAGGTAAATCAGCCAAAGTTCTGTAGTTGTATGTGGTTTTATGAGATAGAGAAAGAGGAAATGCAAATATTTGAATAAGTTCCTCATTTTATATCCAGAAAGAAATCATTTTGTCATTGTTGGCCTTACCCTTCCTTATTCTTTTTAATTTGGTAATCAAGCAGCAACATGATGATCGTAAGAGAAATGATTCAACCCCTTGGCTTTCATTCAATGATTCCAAATACTTGCTCATATTGAAGTCATGAATCATTGAACAATATTTAAATAAAAACTCTACTTTGTGCATCCTAAAAATGGACTAATCACATCTTCTGGTAGAAAACAATTATTTAGAATAAACAAAGTAAATTTATGTAATCCAAATTCATAGCACAAAACAAGTATCCCTTTGGAATTGAAAGATAAAATCAGAATACAATACAAATCAATAAGAAAGACTAATTATTAGATAAATAATTTTTACTGTATATTCATTGATTTGCATTCAAAATCATTAGATTTGTACAACTATCAAATCTACATGATTTGTGTGATATGACGGTTGTAAATGGTTCTCTCACAATCCCTTTCATATGTAAATATACATATATTCTTAGATAATTTATGTACCAATTATTTCTAAACATATTCATTAAATAATAATGATAATAATACTAAATAAATAAATAAATAAATAAAATAAACTCAATGTGAGCCTAACATCCTTGGAATTCTTATAAACTAAATGCATGATTAACCATAACAAGCTAGTTCCTCGCTGCAAACTTTATTTGTTTATTAAACTTTGAACACCATTAAGATCAGGCAGAATGGTAATAAGCTTATATTTGTACTAAACTTTGTAGCAATCCAACATCTTAACAGTAAGATGGTGTTTCGTTGCAAGATTTGTTAAATGAATTATAGAATAGAATGGAAAGGGGGAAAAAAAAATGGTGTAATTGAAATCAACACATTAATTATTAATAAAAATAAAATTTTTAGACAACAATATCCTCGGCATCAAATTACTTTTTATTTTTAACCAAAAATATTTTTCCACTTTCTTTCACTATAATTTTTTATATGATTAAAAAAAAAACCACAGCAATTTGATACAATTAACGAAATTAATTAAAAAAAGAATATGAATAAATATATTATTTTTATCGCTTACATATTAATGTATTTATTTATTTATTTTAAATAACATGATATAAACTTGGATAATGAATTTAAATAGCATTAATTATTAATGTTTTTGAAAATAATAATAATAATAATAATCGGATCACCGTGAACAGCCAGGTGTCCAACAAATAGAAACCCTCTGTGCCTTCTTTTAATTGGATGTATATCTGCAAATTGGGTGGGGTCCACAGGGGTAAGACATGGAGTATATATATATATATATATTTTTTTTTTTTTGTTTTGAAAATATAAACATGGATAAGGTTCAAGGCAGAATGATCAAATTATTTTTAAAATTAGATATTAAATTTTAAATTTTAATTTGTTATATTTGGGTCGAATTTTATCAAGTTTTTCCGTTCCAAGTGGTAAGTGAAAGGTTGAAATTTAAAATTTTTACTTCAAAAAAAATTAGGTCCTATAATAACTGTATAAAATATATTCAATCATTTTACAATGTAAATGTTCATACAGTGTTAATATTTTTTTAAAAAAATTATCATTAAAACCATGCAAACATCTACATCGTATATATATGTTTTATAAAAATATATTTTAGCAAAAAGTGTATATATATATGTATATATGTTTATCACATATTTTATCAAAAATTATATAATAATATATATCCATTTTTTATCACATATATATATACAACGATGTACATATGTGTATATTTTTACACCGTGCAGATTTAGATAAAATATGTTATGAAATATGAACGGTGCAGTTTTATCACAATAGTATATGTATATTTTTTATTACATATTTTTTTGATACACAATTTTATATATTTAACCAAGGTGCAATTTTTTTGTCACATATTTTATCAAAAAAATAGTATGTAACATGTATACATACACGTCTACAGCGATATATCTTTTGTGTTTTTGGTGGGGTCCATGAGATTAAAAAATGTGGTAAGAGAAAGTAGAGAAAGAAAATATACTGATAACTGTGAAAAGAGAAAATATGTAAGATTATAAAATCCAATAAAAATTAAATTTTTGTGTTTTATTTAATTCAATTGTGTGCCTTGATGAAGGGTAAAAAAGACGTTTCATTGTTAAATAAGTTTGGAATTGGGATTTTCTTTCATATTCGAGAGGAATCCTATTCCACTACTTTGTTGGGATTGATGGAGCAATGGAATCACAATTCCATCCCCATTCTGTCCAACCAAATAGGAGAGAATTAGCATTTCATTTTAATGGCCATTCCATTCCATCAACAATTCTTGCAACCAAACACTAGCTAAGTTCCAAGACTTGAATCAAATAGAATAGTTATTGAATCTGATACTTTTCCCCGGGGTTATTTAGCACATATACTCTGTTCTTTGCCAGTTTGAAGGTTCACCTTTAAACATCCAAATAAGCTTAAAACTTACTGTATCTTGCTGGTGTTTTAGATGATGGTTGGTCCTACATTTTACCGATCCCTTATCTAGCGCAAGATAAGTGTTGGCTTATATTCTATTTTGTTGAGGTTAACCTTAGTTTACAGCTAAATTTTTAGGAAGAGTTAGTTTGTAGATTGCACTGAGGAAGTCTTCATGCAATATACCTTATTTACATAAAATTTACTCTAGAATGATTGATTAAAAATAAAAAACAAGAACATAACTCAATAATTAAACACTTCCCTTGACATGAAGGTAGGGTACAGAAATGCAGAATTAAAGAATTACAAACATGAATCCCAGGACACATTGAACATTTGAAATAACTAAATTGAATTGAGGCATGCTAAAAACATAAACCATTTATACAGTATAGAATGAGAGATTAACTTGTTTTTTTTTTTTTACATTTGAGTATAACATTTATCAAAAGAATTCCAGCAAAAAACAATATATATCAAATGAATACAACAGGGAACAAAATGCTAGCCCTCATGTTGCATTCATTTAGGTTCTAGTCCAATAAATTAAGAAATTTTTTGTATAATTCAGAGAAAAGAATTTAAGTCATCGTTAGTAACTTGGGTACTTTCTTATTAACGAGACTGTTTGCAACAAGTAAGAACACAATCCTCCAAAAACTGGGTTAGCTGAGAAGTATATAGTTTTGGGTCATTTCTGAAATGATCAACATGGGGTGTGGAGACAAAATTGCAAGCTCTAACCTCACGACCGGCCCTTCTTTGCTCCTCGATGAATGATTCCACAGACCCTGCAGGAATAACTCTGTCCGCAGAGCTGTATATGTATAACTGCGGACAACTTGGTTGTCTTGTGGACAATACACCCAACACATCGGAAAGCCTCCTGTGATGTAACAAGAAGTTCATATTAGCGTCAAGTGTATATAAAGTTTGAATATGTATATCAAAGTAATAGTAATTCACTAAAAGGAATTGATTCAATAAAGTTTCAAAGATGCATTTAGCTGATAAAAAGTTAGGTAATTGACATCAGTATAAAGGTTTACGGGAATGAAGTACCAAGAAAGGACCTGATGTCAATTGAATGCACTAATGGCTAGACAAGGAACTGTAAAATGCATAGCACACAACTGCAAATGTATACAAAAAGTAATTGTTTAAATGTATACAGGATCCGTGTTTGAGCTCTGTATTTGAAATTTGTTGACATTGCCCCAACAAAACTGATTCCTAGGCAGAACATAATCTTAACAGCACTCTAATTAAACAGCAATATTACATAATAAGATTGAGCTGTGTCAATTTGACAAACTACCTGTTCACGTTAGGAAGATTCAGAACCACCTCAAAGACCTTCTCCAGAACCAGTAACAAAGCTGCTTCAGTAACAGCAGGTTTTGGCTCCACTCTACTTTCAGCCAATACTCGCAGTCCTGGTTCACTGGAGCTTGTGACCCCTTTTGTGGCTACACTATGCTTCTTCAGAAAGGCTGCAGAGAAACCTGAAGCCCATACCTATACAAAATCAAGAATTAGTGAGCATAAAAAACACAAACTGTGAACAGAAAAGAGCATAACAAACTCCAAAGGATTCAAAACAGGAGCAGATGGTCACTGCATCATTATTAGGCTCTCAACAACTGAAAGAAGCTAGAGAAAGAACACTACAAAAAGAAAAATGCATAAATCAACTCCTCAACTTCTTTGGATTGAACCAACTATTTTCAGTTTAGTGCAGTGACGTTAATAAGTAATGCCGTTCAAATAAAAAATATCTATAATGTACAAAATGCTAACACTCACATAATCATGTAACTATTTGGTAAGGATCAAATCTACAATACATGACTAAACATTGTTACATGAAAAGCAGAACTCCACATTTGCCACATAATTGAATTCTAGCTATTGACATGTACTCTTATCAAAAAAAGAACATATCTCATTGATTATCTAAACATAAATCTCATACAATTTAAGCACTACTAACCTGGGGGTCAGGTGCTGCAGCAGGTGCAGAATCCACAATGCAGCCCCTAATCCTTGACAATAAGGAACAATCCTGTTTCTGGAACTTCTCCAGGATAGCTCCATATCTGAAATAACATTAATCCAACCAAAAATATCAAGCCAAATAGTTTTATAGAGAATGTATTAGAAAAAATGGCTCTATAACAGATTTCTTATGTCTGCATTTTAGTTTTTGTAAATAAAAAAGATTAAAAAGTACGCACGTTAACCATCCAGTGTTGCTAAAAGTGTGAAACACCAGGTTCTTTCCATGTTCCTCTTCTAACCACTCAGCCAAATGGTTCACAAGCAAGTCTATGTGCTCCTCAGCTTTCCCACCAACTTGGTAACTGAGAATCTCAGCCATTGGAAATGTAAAAGTAATGGCATGAAACCCTTTCGAAGTATACCATTCAGCGTATCTCTTTAGATGCTTCTGCTTCGCTCCCAACCATCCCAGCAAAACCACTACAGTCCTAGACTTTGCAGATGAACAATCAGAACTACCTGTAACATCTATTGAATTCGGCTCAGGCAAATGCCATCTGTACATAACATCAGGAGGAGATGTACGTGTATCATCTGCATATGCAACTGGACTTGGTGTTTTAACCAACTCGGCAGATTGATATAAAGTAAGAAGAACAGGAGAACAAGCAACCCAAGAATAAAACAAGCTGGGAACAAAATTATGGGCCAAATTAGGCACCGGAAAGTTAACACTAGGAACAGGCACTCGAATTCTGGAAACAAATGACAAGTTTGCAAGCTTAGAAACCGAAATATGCGAAACCCATGACCCTTTTGATTCTTGCAAGGAATCACAGATTGACGAATTCGAAAAACCCGAGGAAGAGGAACAAGTCCCAGATAATTTATTAGATGGAAATCTAATAGAAAAATCAATGGAGACAGAGGTAACAGCAACTGCAGCGGCAGCAACAAGGGGCCTTTGAAGGATTCCAGACAAGGAACACATATTGGATAAACAATCTCAAATCTCTCATATACCCAATATCAATCCAACGCCCATATACAAAAACCCAAAATCTCTAAAAACGAATAAAAAGAAAAACTTTGTTAAGACCCAGAAGCACAAAACGATCAAAAGTTGAGAATCACGGGCAATCTGCACAAAAATAAATTGGAAATATAACAATAACCCACCAACCAAAACAATGCAATAAAAACAATAAATTGCATCAAATTTGAATTAGAACAAAAAGAAAAGTCAGCAACACGATTTAAACATTATACCAAAGGCATTAGGAAAAGAAAATATCAAAAAACACGCAATATGAGAATATTGGATCAGAATGGGAATATTCTTTATATTGGAACAGATATTCTTTACCTGGGTCCTTGAGAGATTCGGGCTGTCAAATTCCTTTTGACAGCCCGAGCATTCCAAACCGACCAAGAACCTTCCCTTTCCCGGAACCCAGAAAGCCTCTCAAATCAATCTTCCAAAAACGCGTTCCTTCGGTTTTCTGCAACACAAAAAATGTGGGGTTTTAAAATATTTTATTTAACTACTAAATATAAAATAATGTTTCATAAAAACAATAATAAATATTCATTAAGCATGCAATTCGCCAATCAAACATGTACACGTGCTTTTGTAATAGAGCGTTTAAGGTCAAAAAAGTTCAAGACAGTGATTGTGGGGCATTGGTATTCCGGTGAAGTAGGAAGAGTTCATGGATGAAAGGACTCTTTTGTCCTCAACAATACAAAATGGAAGCTTCTTGACCTCTATCCCTGAGGGTAAATGAGGGATGAGGAATTTAATTCTTTCTCGGGAGATTCTGATAGCGTTCTCAGACAACAAAACGTGGAAAGAGAAAAAAAGGGCAGAATGGGTAAAAAGACCCTGACGAATTCGATCGTGATGAGCACCTTAAAATTGACAAGTCACAAGAGCTGCAAAGATCACGAGCGTCATATCCAACGATAAGATGAGCGAAGCAATGAATGGAACTAATTTTGAAAAGAAGAAAATTTAAAAGAGTAATGCTATAAATAAATGTATCAACCTAGATATTAAAAGTTAAATGTTAATATTTTATTGATTGGCGTATTATTATAATTTATATATCTATAAATTAATTTTTAAATGAATAAATATAATTAAATATAAATTAATAAATATTGATATTTAACATCTATTTTATTATATTTATTTGTTATTTTTAATTTAAAAAAAATTGAAACCCGAGTAAAATGGAAAAGGAATATTAAAACTTTTTTTATTTTTTTATTATCTTTAAGTAGGAAGGTCCAAGACAAAATCTACAAGCGAATATATGTATCCATTGCAACACCATGTTGATATCGAATGCATTTTCAATTACAAATTATATTTTGTTTTTAGCATTGATCTATTCAATAATAAATGTGAATGATAATATCAAATTTTAACATTATTTATTGATTAAAAAATAGTATTGACAAATATATATATTATTTTATCTATCAAAAAATTTTAGGTGAATTTCAATATTTTAACTTTAACTTTAACAATTAAAAAAGTAAAAATTTAAAAATAGTATTGACAAATATATATTTTATTTTATCTATCAAAAAAATTTAGGTGAATTTCAATATTTTGACTTTAACTTTAACAATTAAAAAAGTAAAAAATTAAAAAATTTATTACTCACTGGTGTGGACTTTATAAATAAAAAATGCAAATTGCATTTTGTGTGCTAAATTTGGCACCAATTCGACATCAAACATACAATTGGTGTTTTATGCAATGTCCCATTGAGGCATGTAAAAAGCACAACTATATTATTTTTTGGGATTGTAATGAGAAAATGCGATGTCATTGGAGTTGTTTTTAAGAGATGGATTGGCAATTAAAGGGGGAGGCATCTCCATCAAATGCAATCCCAAATTTAATCTAGGGATATACTTAGCCAGACAATCAGCAACCCAATTACACTCACTATAAACACGTGAGATAGAACAAGACCAATCTTGGTTAAAATAACATAGATAAACTCAAAATGGATGAAGAATATTCTCATAAAAATGTTATTTATCATCATTAGTGAATGATCATTAGTGAATTTTACATATCAAATGATAATTAAATATTTAATTTAAAATAAAAATAATAAAATTAAATATCTCAATTAAAATTTATTACATATAATGTTGATTGCTACAAATGATGACAAATAATAAAACTCTTATTATAATTGTAAACTATGTATAATTATAAATTAAGTTGACCACAAATAAGGAGTCCGCTTCTACATCAGCATCCCTCAAACCATGATTCCACGCCATCCGAAGCCACAAAAATAAAAATAAAAATAAAGAGCCTATAAATTCAGCTGCAAAAATTTACAAGAGAAGAAAAGCTGAAAGGCCCCATAAGAGGGATGAATCACGAGACATAGAGTACCTACTTCATTAAAAGGGGGGGGGAGAGAGAGTAATAAGCTAATAATAATACTACTTCAGCCCCCCAAAAAAAAAAAAAAAACAAAACAAAACAAAAAAAAAAAACATACTACTTATATCAAAATATTTATCAAAAATATATTTATTATACAATGTATATCAACATACTATTTGTTGACATATTCATATAACTTAAATATAAATAAGTAAATTTATCAAAAATATAGATAAGTGAATATTTATGTGGATAAAAAAATAAACTAATCAAATATTGCTAAATTATTTGCCACATCATTTATAAATAAATAATTTTTTATGAATATTTTGATAATTTTAGCATTTTTGATAATTAAACAAAGTAAATTTGTAACATTTTTATTTCTATAAGTTATAAAGTAATATTTTTGTATGTTAATTTTTAATTTGATCCTCAAATGCGGTGGAATGTCTACCATTAGTACCTATTTGAATTTTTCATTTTGTTTGATTAACGAATTAACGAAAGTTGAATGTGCATATCACATGCTCCGTTAGTTATGAGTAAGGTTGTTTTTAAGGACCAAAATGAGATTTTTCCATAATTTAAAGACCAAATGTGACAAATTTTAAAATTGTTTTTTTAAAAATTAAAATCATTATAAAAAAAATGTAAGTATTAAAAAAATAAAAGATATATTTTCCACCTTAATTAAAAGGATAGATTTGTTTCATGCAATAGATAAATGAATTGGGAAAAATATTGTGTAAACTAAATATTGTAGAATTTTTACACTGTATAAAATTAAAATTATAGAAATTAATTTTTTTAATTTGAATGTACATATGAAAGAAACGTTACTTTTTATAAAATATTAAAAACTAAAATTGTTACAAGTTACGAATAAAAGTTACTAAAGTACTCAATTAATATGGTTTATTATATAGAAATATTTTCTAAAAAAAAAATTCTTTCCAAGAATAATTATATGATAAATTTTTTAAAGAAAACATTTTTAAATGCTACGATTTATTATATATGAATATTTTTTAAAAAATGTTTATCTGAAAAAAATAAGGGAAAATTTTATTGACCCTTCCAGGTTTAATAAAACATTATTCACCTCTCCAAAGTTATTTAATTCATCATTAACCTCCCTAGATATTAACCCTTTAACAAATTTCATATTTTAATTTATTTAAATTATAAAAAAAAATGTTTTGCCTTTATATAGATTAAAATTAATATTAATTTAATATTTTATCATTTTACCATTGTGTTACAATCTTTTTACCAATGTGTGTCACAAATTATGATATATGTTACCTTGTATATGTACATATTTAAAAAAATTATTCTATCAATTTTGAAAATTTTAATATTTATATTTATTTTATGATTTATGAACATGAAATGAAATATCACATATGAATACTTTGTAAAAAATTTCAAAGCTTAAATCATTAATTAAATATTTCATTCATCATTAAATTATAAATGTGAAATATGTGTATTTAAATATAACCATATGTTACAATCAAAGAGTGCCATGACCCAAATATTTACTATGTAATAAAAAGGGATCATTCCATGTATTCCAACAAAACTATAGCCATCCTAGTTGGATTAAGGAATAGTCTCCATACTTCTGATCAAAAATTACAAAATGAATATATCTTTATACAAAAGATTTTACTAATAACCATAAAATAACTTCAATTATAGCCATTAAAACAAGAAAGCATAAGAAATGAATTCCCTCCCATTTCACTAACTATGTTCCTGGTTAGTTTGACTTATTCCTCAACAATAATTTTTTTTTATGTTAGTTGCATGTCATAAAAGAAAGTTAATAGTTTCGAGAAAAAAAAAAGTTAATAAGAAGGTAAAGAAAATTTTATACCTGGTTGAGAAATAAAAGCTCCAAATCAGATTGCTTCATGTCGAATTCAAAGAAAATAAACTAAGTTTGAAAAAAAAAAAAAAGAAATAAGAAGAAATACCATAAATCTAATGCAAAATCAACAATAAAATTAATTTTACTTTCAATTGATTGCTAGCCACTATACAACATCTTTTGTTGTGACCAAATCTACTGTAAAGTCCACATTTGAGAGTGAAAAAGTCCTCCTGATCTGCTGCTCTTTTCCTATTAGTTTTAGGTCTTCTTGGCATTCTTCTTTAATTGGAGGCAACAACTCATCACACTCCATCTCTGGCCACATTGATTTATTGAGGAACGGATGTATCATTGACATCAATATATTGCTCAAAATCCAATCTTTTATAGGTAATGCATGTCATAGTATGCTTGCATGGGACTCCACTAATTTGCCATGCTCTATGTTGATATGTTTTTGCCTGCAAATCAACTATATAAACTCTAGTTTGAGTTGCTTTATCCATAACTTCATATTCATTATCCCCAGCCTATATGAGTCTAATATACCTCCATTCCTTTTGTGTCTTAACAAGTCTTTTTTGAATATTTGGAGGAATAGTAGTTGGCCAACTCATTGTCATTTTATGCCTTCTCTGCAACATTTTCATAGCTTTTCTCCTCATAACTTCAACAAGCGTGAATATTGACTTTTGTCTACTTTCACCAACCTAACTATTAAAACTCTCAGTCATATTGTTTGTGATATGGTCAATTTTAACACTTTCATCAAAACCATGTATAGATCAGTGGCAAAAATAGATTTTCATTAACCATTTATATGCATCCTCCTGAACAGCCTTGATCTCGTCCATATTCTTTTTAAAATCTTGAACATTTGTTGCACTTGCTGCTATCTAAGAAAAGCCCATAAGCTTCAAACCTGGAAATTTTCCTCTAAAATTGGCATAAATATGCCTTGCACAAAATCTAATTTTATGTTGAGAGAAAATTTGCTACAAACTTGTTAATACTTCTTTTTATCTATCAGACATAAATGAAATAATCCTAGTTTCAGCTTCCCCAATATATTCATAAAACAAATTTAAAAATCAACTCCATGTCTATGTGATTTTCCCCTCACATACACATATTGCAATTGGAAATATCCCACTGTTTGCATCCAATGTCACAACAAATAATAAAACTCCACCAAAAGTTCTTTTTAAATGGCATCCATTAAGGCCAATAAAGGGCCTACATCAAATAAAAAATCCTTGTGTGCAGGTAAACTAATGAAAAACCTTTGAAATTATGGATTGTCAATGATGGTTGTCTAGTAGTCCTTATCAATGCCATAGTACTAAGATTTTGGATTATCGATGTGTTTGCATATTTGTATAGTTTTTTGCAACTCCCAGTATGGTCCTCTCTTATCCTATCAAGAGCCTTCTTCTTTACCCTATATATCCTCTGCTTATTACATTGAACCCCATAGGTTGTTCTTAACTCAGTCTTTAATACTCCTATCTTAACATCAAGATTTGATTGAATCAATGATTCAAGTTTAGTTTCAATCCAATTGGAAGTTACCTCAGCATTTTTTGTTTTCCTTATGCAAGTATGTTGTTCTTTACATATCTTGACTTTAAATGTCACACCATCTGGCAATTGGGAGGCATAAATTCTCCAAGGACAGTTATAGGCATCACATTTAACACTTACTCTTGTTTTTTCATTTTTTCTCTCTAACTAATGTAAATCCTTCTTAGATCACATAATCTTTCAATATTTTCAGAAAGTGATAAACATCTTAAAAAATTTGACCTTCTTAGAACTCTATTTTTCTTGTAGATTGTGTAACCTCTCTCCCCATCATATATTTGGTCATCCTAGAAATGGGTGTCTCTTCTTCTGCATCATTGCCCAATCTACCATTATCAATGGATTTATAACTAGATAAGGTGTCATCACTTTCTGACAACTTGATTTTAAGTCAATATTATCATTCTCAAGTACATGCATCTCATCTTTAGATTCTTGTTCCCACTCAACTTCCTCATTAAAATCTACACCACTCTTCAATTGTTCTTGATTCGAATGATTTAGACTAGTAAAGGAAGGGATTGAATTTGGTTGAGTTGGACTAGTGGACATTGTTTTTGAGAAGAGGTTTGGTTATTAAATGTATTTAATTCAATGTGTACATAGATCTTCCTCTGTCCTTTCTCTCCAAATAATTTAAATTTTTCTAGAATAAAATTTTCTATCATGGATACTATGGGACTTCATTATGTAATACTTGGATATTTCAGTGCAAAATTTTATCATATTTTATTTCATAGCAATATATATATATATATATATATATCATTTCCAATTTTGTTTTATTAAATGTCTACAATCCTAAAGCAAAACAAAGTAGATATAGTATGTAGAAAGAAGAGAAGAAAAAAAAATAATATACAAGAACTCCAAAATAAGAGCAATAATGGTACAATCAAATGGAAGAAATTATAGGCCCCAAAAAAAAAAAAAAACTTCAAAAATTTCACCTTCAACATTATGTCCCAAGTCCAGTTTTTAAAGAATTTAAAAAATGCAAATTTCTTCAATAAAGAGTTTTTATTAAGTACTAATTCATATAACCCTATTCAAAATATATAAAAATAAAAAAAACCATAAAAAGAGAAGCCAATAGTGTAAATAAATATGGAATTTGTATGATGTCTAGAGGTTTCCTGCTCATGGTTTTAAGCTCTCGTCAATTGTTTCTCTTCTTCATCATGGAAGATAGATTTGTTTGGCTTAATAAAATTTTATTTTTATTTTTATTTTTTATATTTAAAAAGTTGTTGTCAGATACGTTGAGAAGGGTGCAAAATTTGCATATTAAGTTAACTTATGTCACTCTATTTCAAAATCACTTTTTACAATTTTTTTTATTAAATATAAATGCATTTACCAAATTGACCCTTTATCCGCCAAATAAAACAGAAGTAAGTAACAGCTGGGGTGGTGAATGATGAATCTGAAATTTCAAGGGGATCAACGGTATTTTAGCAAACCTGAGGGGGTCAATGATTTTTTCCAAAAAATAATTATAAGACATTTTTAAATACTATCATACAATAACAAATTTTAAAGATAAATGTTAAAAGAATAAATTTTTTTTAAAAAATCTGTACATTGACTATTCGAGTAATTTAAAATAATTTTATGTAATAAACAAAATGGAACTAAAAAAACAAATGTTAATACTTCCTCAGATTGTTTTCTAAAAATAATAAAATAAAGTTTAAAATTAACACAAGTAATAAATAAAATAAACAACTAAATAGTATTTTATGTTTAGGGAGCATTCGATGTACCAAGTATTTGATAAGTATCTCGAAGTTATAAGTATTTATCTTTATAATTTTTAAATGTTAGATCTAACACATTCAATGACTAACATGATATTTGTCAAAAACATTTATTAAAAATCTTTATATATGAAGGTTGGCCGGGTTAATAAGCCCCTCATATTTAAACGATTCAATGGCTTAAAAAGGAAGATCTTATATTAATCTTCATATTAAAAACTTTATTTGAATTTGGCTATATATATATATATGGATATTCTATAGTACGGACGTCCATAATTTTTTATTATGTAGACGTCCATAAAGATGACAATTTTAAAAAAAAAATAATTGTCTTTGTGTAATGGTATTGATGATGATTTCTTTATAAACTGGCATATTTTTGAACATGTGCACGATAAAAAAATACGAATGTCAACACCATAAAATGACTCTATATCGAGTTTGGTGTCTATGTTAATTTTGAACTAATATGAATAGTTTTTCATTTTATATATTATAAAATAGATCAAAACATATTTTTCAAACTGATAAATGTTATCAATACATTTCATAAACAAAATTATATATATATATATATATATATATGTATATATATATATATCTAAGCCTACAAGTAAATATATTTATATACATAAATGATATAGTAAAAGATTTGTAATAGGGTTGGTGAGAAATAATATTCATACCTATTAGATTTGTATGATTTTCATGATCTAATGATTGTGAATGGTCATTATTTACAGTTTTTGTCTATAGATCATGAATGGTTACTATTTACAGTTTTTCACCATAAATTTTTTATTATATTAAAATCATATACGTACATATATATAAATATAAATTACTTCTCTTACTTTAAAGCATACATATTTCTTCTGCTTTTAATTATTTTATTCAATATTTTATAAAATATTTATTGAAAATTTTTTCTACATATAATATTTAAACTTTCTAATACAATTTGTCTTACAAATAAATTATTTAACATAAATATTATTTTACAATGAGAAATGAACATATATTTGTATTTTTCCAGTATTAAATTCAATGTGTGAAACAAAATTTTGTTTTTTCAATATTTTTTTTATAAGAAATTTTATTTCATGTGCATATAGATTTTTCAAAATTTTGTCATTCTCAAAACTTTATTGGTATTTTTCCAGTATTAAATTCAATCTGTGAAACAAAATTTTATTTTTTTAATGTTTTTTTATAAGAAATTTTATTTCATGTGCATATAGATTTTTCAAATTTTTATTATTCTCAAAAATTTAATCTCTAAAATTTATAATTTACTGTATTTATATATAGTAGAACAATTATTTTGTAGAGGAAAAAATAAATATTTTTATTTGTGATTAAGAAAATGTATATGAATATTATTTTTATATCACCATTATAATCAAATTAATATTTTAGTTTAGTTTACACAATTTATTATCAAAATTAGTTTAAAACATATATTCACATTAAAAATTACATTTTTTATTTTAAAAAAAAAACATTTTATGTTTTGATTTGTTTCTGTACAAATTTTGAAAAAAAAAAAAAACATTTCTTTTCGAAAGGTATACTCACCACTGTTGGATTATATTTTTCAAACGATATAATTTATTCATTTACAACTGTTGGATTATATATCTCATTAAATCAGTCATTTAAATATATATATATATATATATAAACATATATAATCTAACAATTCTAAATAATTTAAATGCATATATAATCCAACTATTTGAAATAATATTATCAACTTATTCTCACATTCAAAAGTTAAAATATCCTCATTCAAAAAATCATTGCAATTAATGGTAAGACTCAAATCGGAATCCTTAACATTAAAATTAACGTTAGAATTACCTTTTAAAATTTTTATTTTGATAAAATTTAAAATTATATTTATTAATCATCTTTTTGAATTATTAATAGTTAATATGATATAATAACTAATGAAGGAAAACTTATATGGTAAAACTATAAAGTTGACTTTGATGTTAATTATCATTTTTACTATGTATTTTGTTTTGGTTAAAATATTCTTCATTTTGTCATATCAAAAGAGATATAAATATTTTTTGATTAAAAAAAATATACATATTGGAGGGTAAACAATCTATAGCAATTGTGTAAACATGAATAAATGGTTAGATGACATTTTTTATAATGTTTTCAATTGTTAGGATCATTTATTACGTCACCAAATGGTTATTGTATATTATTTAGGCTCCGATTAATTGATGATACTTTTACAGTTTAATCCTTTATTATTATGATTATAGATAAGTTTTTGTTCAATATGGCTATGGATGAATTTAATATATGTTTTTTTTAGGTATTTTCATTAAACCTTCTATCCTTTTATATGCCGAATAGTTTTCGCTATTTTAGTTTTTTTTTTCTCTCTCTGACGTGATTCTATCTTCAACAAGGTAAGTATTTATTTATTTATTTATTTTTTCCCTCTTTTTCTTGGATTTTCTTGTATTTGAATGATGATTGGTTTTATTTGCTGAGATGCTTGCATTTAATAATTTTGGGAAATTGCAACAGTGATTTTGAGAAGTTTACTAAGAAAAAGCACTTCTTCTATGGGTTCGCACCTTTATAATTATTATTAATTTTTTTTTTTTTGCGCGGCTTAAATATCAATATCTATTTCATTTATGAAATCATTATTTTGATGGATTAAATATATTTAGTTAAAAAACATGATTCCCTTCAAGCCATTAGATGGATTTTTTGATTGATTATATTACTATACGTGTTGATTGAACTCAAATTTACCACCAAGAATAATCTTTTTCAAGAGTTTTATTATAATAGCAATTAGATAAAAATGATTAAAGATCTACTTTGTATGATTAATAAAATGATTTTTTGTCGACTTTTTCCAGTTTATATTTTCCCTTCTCACATAATGTTTCCTTAAATTTTGTTTTTCAAGTAACACATAATTTAGTAACATATGAAGTTATGTAGCATCAATCCATTGGATATATAAAGTTAGCTTACATGTTTGTTTGTCAAGGAGGAAGATTTTTTTTTTATTACTCTGATAATTGTTTCTCTAGCTTATTAGCTTCTATTCTCTCTTAAAATTATGTAGGTTTTAGTTTGAATATTTGAATCAAAGATAAACTAAAGGGACACCATGTTGTTTGACAAGATAATCCAAATAAATGGTGTATTATATTTTACTAGAAAAATCACTCAATATATTTCAATATTTCTTTGTTCACAATGAATTTTTTTTTTATTTAATCTCTTTTTGGGTTACAGTTTACTATATTGTAAAGATTTTATTGAGAATCTCTTATTTATTACTTGTTAGAGTTCTTGTTATTTCTTAATTATTCATTCTTATTATTCATTTTTTCATGTATAGCAGAATTCCGTTTGGTTTTTCATTGTTTTTAATATTTAAGTTAAAAAACAGAGAAAATCATCACTTAGCCTAAGGGAAACCATTACTCCATTTGATTATATATGTGAATATTCAAATAGCAAAAAAGGGATATGTAACTAAGTTTGTAGCAAAGAAGTTATTAAATCTAATTTGTAACTCTTAAAGTTGGTTGCTTTCTGATCTTAATTGTATTTTGTTAATCTAATTAGATGCAGATTTACTTATCTAATTTTGAATGATGCTAAAGTTTGAAGCTAATATAGAGTGCTAAGATAACAAATATGACTGCTTCATGAAGTGAGTATAGTGGGAAGCAATAAATATTAAATTTACCCCCAAAAAAAAAAACAAAAAGAAGTAACATTTGACTTAAATTGGCATATTTGATCTAAAAATTTAGGTTTTTAATAATTATCGAATGAAGCTACGAAAACAAATACAATAAAATTTGTAAAATTTGATTACATTCAGTGCATAAAATACAACTAAATGAATTATATACATAAGTCACATTGCATTAAATTTATTTTATTACATTTTATAGGTGCCGAGCATATTTAAAAAAGAAAATTCAAAAAAATTTTAAAAAAAAAACCCTCTTCCCTAAGATAAAATTTAAACCCCTTAAACCCCTTTTCTCTTTGCCCGCTAAACCCCCTCCCCATTTTTTCTCCTCTGCCTCCAGCGGCCATTTTCTCCGGCGTTATCCTGTCGACGCCGCTGTCGACCTTGTTCTGCTGCCGGTGAAGGTAGGTGTCTCCCCCTCTCTCTTTGCTTTTAATTAAATTTTCTCTTTCTTAGTTTACACTATTAATATATAGTTTTCATGATTTTGTGTAATTTTTTTATATGATTGGAAGACCTTTGAGCTTGAACTGAATAGAAAAACAGTGAAGATGGGACTATTAAATTGTATGTAATCTGTATAATTTAATTTCCAACATGGGATTAACTGAAAATTCTTGATTTTTCTATTGTGGGTGTAATTCTTTTTTGTTGCTTTTCTTTATAAGACGTAGACTCTGTAATTGTGCATTTTGATAATGAAAATCAGCCAGTAAAAGAAGTTCACTGAAACACGGTTTTGTTTCATATTTGCTTATTTGGAGATTTGGTGAAAATATTCACGTATTGCAGAAAAGAAAATCATCCTGGTTTACTTGCATCTTTTGAAGAGAATGATGATGGTAATAGTGAATGGTCAGATATTGCAAAGCAATCATTTCATAATGAATCGTAAATTGTATCTTTAAAATTCCTTTTCATATGAATTGTTAATTGTATCTTTAAATTCCTTTCAAAAGATAATAAAATTCTAATCTTACAATCTTATTATTGCATATATATATATATATACATATATATATTTATGATATTATACACGATTCTTGTGTTAATGTTGTCAGACCTAGCGAACTCACTGAAATGTGAGAAACCCAGTAGTTTTTATTTTGTGTGGACGAATATGTATTCCCTTTCATTTTCGATAACTTGCTTTATTCCTCTAGCCTTAAATGTGTAAGTTTTGAAACATTTTTCCATGATTAGTTGGACATGTTTAGAGGAGTTAGCTGTGGTACGAAGTTAAGAGTATGTTTAAGAACAAATATTGCCTGAAAAAAGAAACTACATTTCGATATATGGAAGCTTAATTGATCGTTGGTTGTAGATTTGGACTGTCATAGCAATATTTTCTTTGGCTAAAGAAGTTTAGGCGGATAGCATATTTATATTTTATGAATCCTGAGTTCAAAACCAATCGTGATGAATGGGCTCTCTTATCACCATATTCATGGTTTGGAAGTGATTGAATGTGTGATGCAAATTTTAAATCACACCATTTCCTGAACCGACGAGTGAGTAACCGAAAAGTCAAATCTTTTTTTTTTTATTTTTATTTTTATTTTTTGTTTTTGTTTTTGTGACTTTCAGAAAGAAATGGTATTGATCTTTCATGTTTCGATTGATGGGTATTCTTCTTTTTGCGTATTAATGATCAATCTGCTGATGGTTTTTTTTTTTTTTAATTTTTTAATGTTGGTGATTTTGACTAAAAGGAGGAACATTTTTTATTTTTAATTAAAAAATATATATATGTATATCTATATATAGATATACATATATATATATATATATATAAAGTAGAGTTTCAGGGGTAAAGAAAGGGAAATCAAGGGTTTTTAAGAGAAATCAATCAATGGCGAATCTTCCCCAGTTGCTGTTACTGAATGTGGCATTTGGGGGTCTGAGTATATCAGCATCGAGTGTAACAGGAGCTCAAGGTAACATAGACAGGAAAATGGCATTTGCTGAGCACTTGGTTTTTGAGCTCATTAACCCTGAAGTTAAGGGAAATGCTCTGCTTGAACTCTCCAAGGTAACTACTTTTCTACATACTTTTCATTGCCTTTTAATGTAATTGATTCAAAGGTCTTCAGTTATTGGTTGGGAATGCTGAATGTTTGGTTTTGTTTGTCCTTTGTGATGATTGTTTGGTTTTGATTGACCTTTAGAATTTTAGTTTTAAGTGTAATAATTGGTCACATTCTTGCAGAGAAAACTGTTTGATGTAATAGAAATTAATTTTGCTTTTCTGTACCTATAATCTGGCCTCCTTGTCTAATAGTTTCATTAGCTTGAGTTAAGTATAAAACTTCATGTCTTCTATTTATATACAGTTGCTCAGCAAGCCATTTTGGCACTTCCATCTTTCAATTTTGATGCGTGTTTGACAATTTTGTTTATTCATTAATGGAAATATCAATTTTGGCTTACTTTTATCTATTTTTTCTTTGTTAAACAAAAATTGATAGCTGGAAATATATTTAGTTTATATTTCCAATTTGAACTAATATAGTTATGGGAATGGAAGTAACAATAACAGCATGAGAACAAATGAGTCATATGTCATATGATATGACATAAGAAGACGGTATTAGTTATGGCCCTTAAAAGGTGTCTCTTATGTGTCATAAAGGAGTAAGGTTGGCCTCAGTTTATACTTATTTCATCTAAAGTGTTGTGGTTGTAACTTGCAAGAATTAAGAACAAAGTTCATGGTTGTGGTTTGTAAATGAATGCAAAAGATGTCTAGAGGTATGTGCATTTGGGGAAAAAAAGAAAAGACAAAATTCAAGGGTCAAGGATTGGAAATAGTTGTCAGTGAAAACATTTGGAAAGGGCTACCTCCAACCAAATCAGTTTTCCATTAGAGGTTTCTTTGGTGCCTATGAACTAGAGGATTTGAACATCGATGTTATAGATTGAGTGGCACTTGGCAGATATGAAGAGAAGGGTAAATTGAAAGTAGAACTTTGTGTTGGAAAAAAAAAAGAGGGTAATTGCTTTTGTGTTATCATGTTGCATAAATAAAATGAACACCTTTTGTGTGCTTTTCTTCATCTGGTTTTTTATGTTTTAGGTGAAATGCTAATGCCCTTGTTTCAACAAGAAACTTATCGATATATATTTTGCAAGAATGCAACAGTTTTACCTATTAACAAACCTTTACCTTTTATTTTATATTTTATTATATATATTTATTTTTCTGTTTGTAATGTAATTTATTCATGCACGTACCAGATGTGCTAGGATTATCCTACCAATAACAGTGTAGAAATCTCAGAGGCAGTATGATCAAATGGACCATTAAGCTTTGGTTGTTCCATGCCCTCCGAGACAATCTTCTCCAACGACATTACCTGCCATTTAAACCCCTCTCAGCCCAATTTTTATGCTCTCCTAAACTCTTCCAAACCTCCTCTAAATTTGGCGGAGATACACAAAACACTGCCATTCTAAGTTTTATTCAAAGTGACAGACCTACCTCCATTTCCTACTCTAAACTCTTATCACAATGTACTGCTTCCAAGACTTCAGGTGTGGGCATGGAAATCCATGCCCAGTTGATCAGGTTTGGATTATCCAAAGAACCGAATCTCAGGAACCATTTGATCAATTTCTACTCCAAGTGTAGGCGTTTTAGGTATGCCCGGAAACTGGTTGAAGAAAGTAAAGAACCGGATTTAGTTTCTTGGTCTGCTTTGATATCGGGGTATGCCCAAAATGGGCTTGGTGTGGAAGCCCTTTATGCATTTTATGATATGCACCTATTGGGTGTTAAGTCTAACGAGTTTACCCTTCCAAGTGTCTTGAAGGCATGCTCTGTTAGAAAGGATTTGGGACTGGGGAGGCAGGTTCATGGGATAGCAGTAATCACTGGATTTGAGACTGATGTTTTTGTTGCAAATACTTTGGTTGTTATGTATGCGAAATGTGGGGAGTTTGGGGATTCAAAGAGACTGTTTGATGCCATTCCAGAACGTAATGTTGTTTCATGGAATGCATTGTTTTCTTGTTACGTGCAGAGCGATTTATGTGGAGAGGCAGTGGAATTGTTTCAGGAAATGATCATGAATGGGATAAGACCAAATGAGTATAGTTTGTCTAGTATAATAAATGGTTGTACAGGTTTATGTGATGGTATGCAAGGAAGAAAAATTCATGGATACTTGATAAAACTTGGGTATGATTCAGATCCATTCTCAGCAAATGCACTAGTTGACATGTATGCCAAAGTAGGAGATCTAGAAGATGCAATTTCTGCTTTTCAGGAAATTGCACAGCCGGATATTGTTTCTTGGAACGCTATAATAGCTGGTTGTGTTCTTCATGAGGAACATAATCGGGCTTTAAAATTGTTTGGGGACATGAAAAGATCAGGAATACCTCCAAATATGTTTACCTTATCAAGTACTCTAAAATCTTGTGCTGCATTGGGGCTGAAGGATTTGGGTAGATGGTTGCACTCTAGCTTGATAAAGATGGATACAGAAGTAGATTTGTTTGTGGGTGTTGGATTAATTGATATGTATTCCAAGTGTGAGATGATGCGCAATGCAAGGATGATTCATAGTTTGATGCCAAAGAAGGATTTGATTGCATTTAATGCTTTGATCTCAGGACATTCACAGAATGGGGAAGACATAGAAGCTTTGTTTCTTTTTGCTGACATGTACAAGGAGGGAGTAGGCTTCAACCAGACTACCATATCAACAGTCCTGAAGTCAGCAGCCAGCTTGCAGGCTATCAAGGTTTGCCAACAAGTTCATGGACTTTCTATAAAATCAGGTCTTCAATCTGATATTTATGTTGTAAACAGCCTTCTTGATTCATATGGAAAATGTGGTGACATAGAAAATGCAGCAAGAATTTTTGAAGAATGTCCTATTGGAGATTTAGTTGCTTTCACATCCATGATAACAGCTTATGCTCAGTATGGACAGGGTGAAGAAGCTCTAAAGCTATATTTTCAAATGCAAGATAAGGGGATCATGCCAGATGCTTTTGTTTGCAGTTCTCTTCTAAATGCTTGTGCAAATTTATCAGCATATGAACAAGGAAAACAGATCCATGTTCACGTTCTGAAGTTTGGGTTCATGTCTGATGTTTTTGCTGGGAATTCTCTAGTTAACATGTATGCAAAATGTGGGAGCATAGATGATGCAGATCGTTCTTTTAGTGAGATACCACGGAGAGGAATAGTCTCGTGGTCTGCAATGATAGGAGGACTTGCTCAACATGGGCATGGGAACGAGGCCCTGCAATTATTTACTCAGATGCTTAAAGACGGTGTTTTGCCCAATCATATAACTTTAGTAAGCGTCCTTTGTGCATGCAATCATGCAGGTTTAGTGACTGAAGCCAGAAAATATTTTGAATCAATGAAAGAGTTGTTTGGGATTGAACCTATGCAGGAGCATTATGCTTGCATGATTGATCTACTTGGCCGAGCTGGGAAATTAAATGAGGCAATGGAGCTTGTGAATACAATGCCATTTGAAGCAAACGCATCAGTTTGGGGGGCACTTCTTGGTGCTGCGAGAATTCATAAAAATATTGAGGTTGGTCGCCAAGCTGCTGAAAGGCTCTTAGTTCTTGAGCCAGAGAAATCAGGTACCCATGTACTTCTTGCAAATATTTATGCATCAGCTGGCTTATGGGACAATGTGGCAGAGGTGAGAAGATCTATGAAAGATAGCAAGGTGAAGAAGGAACCTGGAATCAGTTGGATAGAGATCAAAGACAAGGTACATACCTTTATAGTGGGAGATAGAAGCCATTCAAGATGCAAGGAAATATATGCAAAGCTTGAAGAACTGAGTGACCTTATGAATAAAGCTGGCTATGTCCCAATGGTGGAGATTGACCTCCATGATGTGGAACGAAGTGAAAAAGAGCAGCTTTTATTACACCATAGTGAGAAGCTGGCAGTGGCCTTTGGTTTGATTGCTACTCCACCAGGAGCCCCAATTAGGGTGAAGAAGAACCTGCGTGTCTGTCCGGATTGCCATGCTGCATTCAAGTTCATCTGTAAAATTGTGTCACGGGAGATTATTGTGAGAGACATCAATAGATTCCACCATTTTAAGGATGGTTCATGTTCTTGTGGGGATTATTGGTGACCTTATAGAGATCTAACTGCTATGTAATCCAGAGTCCATGGCTTTTTCTGCTTTCAATCGTCATTCCATGACAGACAAGGCAGTTTTGATAATTGGGTTTGCATTGATATGTGCTTGTTGTCGTGTAAGCTAGGTCCTGTTAGAGGTTGATCAAACTCGACCAGACCAATATGAGGGACCTCGTGGTTCCTGGAGGGGTTGTTGCTCCTGATGTTTCTATGTCCATCAAGTGCCACAAAGGCAATCACACAAGGTTTTGCTCTGTTGGCCTTCCATTCAACCAGGTATTTATTTTCTTTTGATGTCTTTATTTATTTTTTATATATATTTTTGGAAAAAGAGTAGGTGTATTCTTTTTATGGGAGAAATTAGTTTTTGGTATTGTATTGGTGTTGTCTGACTTAAGTAAAGTAGTTTTAAATTTGATATATTTGTTAATATTTCTGTATTTGAGGATTGTTTTCTGATAAAACATTGTTGGAGCTTTTTTTTTTTTTTTTTTTTTGTTTTTGTTTTTGTTTTTGTTTTTGTTTTTAATTGTCATTTCCATTGAACCGGGTGAGTTGAGTTCCATTGGTTTTTGTAGGGGATAACATTTTATTTGCTTGCTTAAATTTTTAGAATCTGTCATGCCTAAACAGTTTATGACATGGTTAGGCTTTGCACTGTGTTTGACATTGTTAAAGCCTGTAATATATGACTATTTGGTTTCATCAATATATCTAGTCGAATGGAAGTGTATTTATTTATTTATTTTTTTGGTTGATATGATTTTGCTACTATAGATTTCAGCACTGGAATATCTTCTGCTGCTTCTTTGTTTTTTACCCATGTGTCAATGCAAAATTTCTCTTTAATGGAGTGGAATGAGGTCTTCAATGGTCTAGCAAGCGCCTTGCTATTAATGCGTTTGTGTGTTACTTAAATGTTGTATTTATTTGTTGTACTACAGATGTCAGAGCAATTTAATGAGGAATTGTCCTTATCTGGTAATATTCCATGGGCCTGTTTATTAACGCTATGTTCGACTTCAAGGGCTGCTGGAAGAAGGATAAAACTCCTGTAAGGAGTCTTTCTTTTGATGGTTGGTTCATAACTCTCTATAACATTGAGTTGGAAAGATCTCACATATCATGCTGTCCAAGCATGCGAAATTCCTTCTTCATGGAATCCTTCTGCCCTTGCCGATTGAGAATTTTAAACTCAAAGTTCAATGTCTGAATATCTTTTTGTTACAGCTTCATCCGGAGTTTGTTCATGTCAAACTGCAGTTATATAATCAGAGAAAGAGAGAGAAAAAAAAAAAAAAAAAAAAACTGTTGTTATATAGCTTTTGTTGAAAACTGAAGAGGCTGCATTTTTAAGGTTTCGCGTTAAAGCATTATAAACTAGAAGTGAAACCGGCACTTAAATTTATTCTTGTCCTTCCTAGCGGTATTTTTAATTATTCCAGGAAAAGTTTTTACATTCTCATGCTTATCTGTTTCTTTTTATTCCTCTTGTGAGGTTGGAAAATATAGAAATATGCGAAGTAACTACTTGATAAAGTTAAGAAATGTATTAATTTTGAAGTTTGGAATGGTTGAAGCATGAACTTGCTTGGGTTTTGGATGTAAATTTTAAGTTGATATAATTTTGGGTGATGATAAAATCATAATTTTTGTCTCTTAGAAAGTCTTCTCACCTTGTAATGTATGAAAACCACCGTGGTGTGCAAAACATGTAGTTTACATAAAAGCAGCTACATGGTTCAAATCTTCAGCCCATTGAAGTGCAGAAACTATTAAAGCAGTTAGCTGATGAGAGACTTTCCGAATATGTAAATGGTAATTCTGCATCGAACCCTGCTGGATTATCAGGAAAAATCATGAAGGTGGAGAAATTCTAAAATCAGCTTCGCAATTAGCTAGTGATGACATTGCCTCTATTCTAATCCTGAACATGGAAATAGCAATGCATGAAAATGATTATTTATGAGGCGGGATATCATTACTAAACGACTGGATGTTTGAAACTTTGATCCATAAGTACAGACTACAAAAAGTAATATTTCTTGCTCAATAAGCTCTTAGCCCCGATTGATGGTTTTTAACTTTTTATCATAAATCCATGTCCTGAATCCATTTACAAAATGAATAGACACACAATGTGCGTTGTGAGAGTTCTATATCCTTTTCTTTATAGCCTGTTACACACACAAAAATGCCATAGGTTCCAACTTTGATCATATATGTTTGCAAAAGTTTTGTGTGCTACCATGTATGTTGCCTTAATATTGTATTGATTGCAATGGACTTTATTATAATAAAATTAGATTACTTAAGATTGGTTGCATTTTGCATCTATCCCTACAAGATCAACACCTATATCTGCCACACTACTACAATTGCCTACAAAAACTAATAACAAAGAGCCTAAGATTCATATGGATAAAAGAGAGGCAAATTCGTGGAATCTTTAACCTAAATTACGCTGTTTAGCTATTTCAAACTGCAGAGTAATTCTTCGACCCAAAAAAATAAAAAAAAAGGGGGAAAAAAACTGCAAAGTAATTCTTTCTGAACTTATATGACCGCGTGTTGGTGGCCATGGCGAAGATAACCAAGAAAAAGGAAACCCAACATATTTCTATAAATATAGTTGTTATTTTTGTCTCATGTCTTTGGTAATAATTCTTCTAGACTTTCTTGTTTTATACGAAGTCAAAATACAGTTAACAATATTAGGAGCCTTGGTTATTATACATGGATAATGCTTCTAGACAAGACTTCATTTTGTTTTTGCTGGTGTGGAACTTACCTGCAACAATATTCATTTTAAATTCTGGAAAGTCCTGTTTGTATGAAATCTATGTCATCTTGAACTTTCCTCTCTCTACCTTTTCACATGGCTTATTAATTCTTGTTAACTAGACACTGGAAAAAACCTTTAGAACTATATATGCATTCTCAAATTGTTTACGGATGGTGGGTCTTCTTGGGATCACTGTCCTTTTATTATAAGATCACAAAGACCATCTATCGGTATTAAATGATAAACACCCTACCGTTGGTCAATTTCCATTAAAGTTAACAAATAAAGGGTTGAGAAAGTTAACCAACCACAATCTGCAAACCACCTAAGCTCCAAAGGTAGTGTTCTAGCCTGTACTACATGTCAGGAATCTTGATCTTCGCGATATACCCCACAACAATAACAGAGTAAAATGGTACAGGCGAAATAAATTTTGGTTTTGTAGTTGGGACCAGACACATGGTTCAATAAACCAGTGCAGTAATGGTATTGATAAGTTATTAATTTCATTATCCTTTATCAACAACAAAACTTTTGCTGTTATATGTTTTTACTGATTTTGATATTTTGGATTATAGAATTGAGGTCTTGGTTGTTGACCATAATGTCTAGAGGACTTCTATATTGTTGATGTAAAAATCATATACAACAGCAACTATTCTCTTGTAAAATGTTTAATTGTACATTATTTATTTAACTTAATTTGAAAGAAATCATTCGGCCAAAAGCCATCCTGATATACCCATGCTTGTATCTGGGAAAGAACTGTTCATATTTGCAGAAGAATATTTTGGTGACAATTGTTTTAGGAGCCCTAGGCATACGGCTTTTGACTGGTGCCTTGAGCCGGCATTGGATTTCGAAATCTCATAATTAAATTAATTAATTTCTTCAAGGCCTTGGGGTTTGCATGTACCCAATAAAATTAATCAATGGTGAGTTGTCATCACTAAATTTCAGTAACCTCTAACATTATCTTCCATATGAATTTCCTTCATCCAATATAACAATAGTATTGATTATTAATATTTGCAAAACATGTAAAAGGAATATTTAATGTCAACTTTCTTAATCAATTCTATACAACTAGCTAATAATTAAGATGTCAGGTCTTTTTACACGATTGCCTTTCTCTTTATTGGTCCTTTTCAAATAGCTTATTGATGAGTAGAAAATTTCATATAATTTCCCCTTTCCAATTTGTCGCAATATAATAATAATAATAATAAAAACTCTCTTTTTTTTTACACCTAAATTAAAATTAAAGGTAAAATATATAAAGCTCCCACATACTATTTGATAGTTATGTAAAACCCTTAAAATATGAAAATGACAAATAACCCACTATACCATACAAAGATTTTATAAATTAAACTCTAGTGTTAATATTTTAGTTAAAAAAATGATTGTAATTGTTTCTCCTGAAATTCTTTCTACTATGTGGCAGCATAAATTACGTTTATACCTTTGATATGGTAGCTTTAATTACCCTTATATCTTTAGTAGGAATAAATTTCTTTTTTGTTTTTTAACTTTCATTTTTTTAATATAAAAAAATTAAATTGAAAACTTTTTAACTAATGTTATTTAAAGTATATTTTAATTTTAATTACTTTGGATAGGCTAAAAAAATGAACAAATTTTTTTTTTCCCCATTAAATAGAGATAAGGTGATTACTACGTTTTTTTCAAGAGAATATTTCAATTACACCCTAAGATTTAGAGTCTAAGATTTAGAGTAATGACAAAACCATATCTCAGATTTTTAAAAAAATCAACCACACCCCCTACCATTATTTTAACGCTGTTAAAATTAACAGATAAAGGATATATTTGTAATGTTACACTTATTTGTGATTAAAAATATGATTTGATATTATTAAAATTATTCTAAAAACAATATAATTAAAAAGAAAACGATAAAACTACTATCATGAAAAAAATGTATATAAATATTTTTTTTTCTAGCTTCTTCTTCTTCTTTGGATTTTTTGTTCCTATATCATAGCCATTCCTAAAAAAATATATAAAAAAAAATTAAAAAAAAAAAAAGCCTAGCAAGAGAGCTCCCTCGCAGTTTTTTTTTTTGCTTATTCAACCAAATGATCTTTCTTCCTTCTTATTCCCCATTCTTTCTTCCTCATTTTCTCCATTTTTCTAATCATCCTCCTCTCTATACAAATTGAATGGTAAGATTTGGGACATTGAAAATTTATGAAGAAGATTAAAAGAAAAAATGATAGACGAAGAGAGAGAATTAAAAATATATATTTATATATATACATATATAAAAGAAGCAGGGGAGAGGGTTTTGTGAGGTAAGAATTGGCTTCGACTTCGATGGTAAGGGGTCAGCTTGCTTGATGAGAGTGGCGGCTTGGGTTTGTTCTAAAACAGAGGTCAATATCCATCAAGTTAATTGTTGGGGAAAAAATAGGAAAGGATTTTGGAGAAAAAAAAAAAAGAAGGCTTTTCTCAGTTAAATTTAATGGAAATTGACTAATACCGGTTGGTATTTCTGAATTGTTTTGAACTACATGGTGCTTTTTGTAATAGAAATAAACTGGAAGAAATCTGTATGATATAAAATTGGGCATGAACAATATATAGTACTTTACCAAACGTGGCAAAAAATTTATTAATCTATCTTTTGATTTTCCTTTTCCACAGATAATCAGAATCTTATTCCAATATAGAGAGAGAGTGGAGACAGCAAACATTATTTATTAAATGACATATGAAAAACAAACTTTTTTTATGCAACATGTAATTGTAATATCTTGACACGAGAAAAAGTGCAGAATTTAAATTTTTAACCAAATTTGATCGGAATTGACAAAGTTAATCAAGAGGATCTCATAGTTGACTTTTTGTACAGTTGAAGCCTTGATTTGTTCAGGACATCATGGCAACGAACACGTCACAACAAAACCATTGTAACACCCCGTCCCGAACCATGTCGGAATTTTTGCACGTTGACCGAGGTTGACCGTTGACCGAAGGGGTCAAAAGTTGACTTTTTGACTCGGTTGGAATTCTAGGTTGACTGAGGTACCGTTACGAAGTACACGTTAGCACGAGTTCGTCGACTAGTAGCACGTTGAAAACGGAGCTACGGTTTGAAAGTTATGAGCAAAACAAGTTGAGGTCCAAACTGTCCAAGGGGTGACGGAGTTGACTTTTATTCATGCAAAGTTGAGCGTTGACTCATGCATGGTTGTAAAGTACTAGTCGATACGAGTCCGTAGACTAGCGGCACGTCCGATTTGGACATGTGGTTTGAAAGTTATGGACCTGTAGAGTTTTTCAAATACTGTATTATTTTAATATTATTTTTTAAACGCGTAACGATGTGCCACGTGTGACTTAATGAAGGTGACCATGTGTCACCATGTTGAGAAGCCACATGTCAACCATGTGTAAAATCAAATTATTTTTATTATTATTTTAAATAATAATATTATTATTTAATTATTTAATTATTTTTATTTTCCTTTTTCTTTTTCTTTTTCTTTCCTTTTTCTTTTCTTTTTCTTTTTCTTTTCTTTTCCCCACGTGGGAAAACACCTCCTTTTTCTTTTCTTTTCTTTTTTTTCTTTTCTTTCTTCCCTTCTTCTTCCCCGAGCCATCAAAACACCAGCAGTTATTCTCTCTCTCTCTCTCTCTCTCCTTTGACTCTTTCCCTCTCTGTTTGACCGATCGGTTGGCCGGATTTCAGTCGCCGGAATGCCACACGCGCCGGCCATTGGTGTAGCCCATCTCGTCGCGACCTCAGCCACCAAATTTCCCGGCCAGTCACCGTCGGACGCGCCCAGATCGAGCCGGCAAAGTCGGCGGCAGCCGGTTACGTTTTTTCGGCGATTCTCGCCGTTTCCGACCAACCCAGCCCGACCCATACCTCTATCCCATCATTTTCGACCCCTCTGAGTCCAAATATGGCCTCCAATCTCAAAAATTAGAAGCGGTTTGTTAGATACGAGGAATTGAAAATCGGCCGAAGCTTTCCGGCCAAATTCCGGCCACCTCCGGCGGAATTGGGGTCGATGGAGACTGGATTTGTAATCTTCGTTGCTCAAGCTTCGATTCGGTATATTATATGTCAATTTTGGATAACGTTTGTGTTTGACCCCCCGGGTACCGGATATTATTTACCCGAATAAAATATTAATTTATTTGACTGTGTGTGAATTGTGTTCTAGGAGCACCGGTGAGTCGTGGAATTGATCCCATGGGGGATCATGGTTTAATTGCGTGCTCCAGGTGAGTGACCCACCTTCAAAAATTATTTTGGGCAATTAATTATGTTTAATTGGTATTTAAATTATGCTCATGTGGTATGATTTAATTATGGTTTATTTGTGGTTTAATTTATTTATTATGCATGAGCAAAGTGTATTTCGGTAGTATTTGTATGTGGTTTTCAGTATTAATTTTTCGGGCATAATCGGGTTAAATATTTTACGAAAATATTTGTTTAAATTTTATAAATTATGCCCGCGGTATTTTTATGGTTGCATCTCGTATTTCGAGAAAATTGTGGTTTGTTGTTATCGCTGGTTCGTACCGATGTGTTAAATAAAAATACATGGGATGGTAAGTGTGAGAATTTAATGTCTTTCCCACGGTAATTTTGAAAAACGGTACGGTTGGTTAATAATGATTATTTTAGACGCACTCATGCAGTATTGGTGTTCTGGTGTATGGACACGTGGTAGCGCGCAAGTATTATGCGGTTTAGCGCGCAGGTATTACTTCACCCGTGAGTTGCCATTGGACCGTGGGCAGGCAAGTTTGTTATTGGCCACAGCCACCCCCCTCCTTGGCCGGGAGATGGTTTCAGCAATGGTACTGTCGGGACGCCGAAGTGCCGTTTGCAAGTTTCTCTCTTTAACCTCCCCGTCAGTCGGTGCTCGGGATGCTGGGTATCGGAAGGCATCACTGGTATATGGTGTGGTGCGTCAAGTGTAATCGTCAGGTGTAATTTGCAAATAAAGTTTCAAACCCCAAAAGGTGTTCAAAAATTATTTATTATAATTTATTACATTTTAATTATATATATTGGGGTATTTATTATTTATTGTTTATCAAATGGTTAAATCCCTTGGTTTTCGGGAAGTACGTACATCGGGTTTTGTGAAATTGTTTTAAAAAGGGAACATTTCAAATGGAGTGATTGGTGAGAGTTTTGAGGGAAATTATTGTTTCCAACAGTTATTATTTATTATTATTTATTTATTAATTGTTGGTATTTATTCAATTCCCTTAACTGTTATTATTATTATTATTATTATCATTAAAGGTGTTCAGTAGATAGGGTCACTCACTGAGATGATTAGCATCTCACACTTTTAAATTCCGTTCTCCTAGGTCCAGGTTGGAGACGTTGATTATCCGGAGCGAGCCCAACGTCTCAGTTCATTGCCGAAGGTTCAAGAAGTTTTTCTTTCCTTTTTCCTCTCGACCTTGTATTGCTTCTTTATCTGTCATTTTATAAATTTCACATTTATCTGTATAATGCTCTGTATACTGTATTGGACGTGTAGTTGTTATTTATGCACTGGGTTGCTGCTGTTATTATTTGAAGTGCTGAAATTTGTGGAATCAATTTGTAGTATTGTGGGAGGAATAAGGGGACGTTTATAGAAGTGTGTTTTCAGTGCAGGTAATTTTTGGTTAGTCCTACCCTTAGGGGAGGTGCTGCCGGATTTTCCGTTGGAAGGTTCGGTGGTATTTCCCTGGGATCAAGGCTTGTCTAGGGTTCCGGGGAAGGAATTCTGGACGGGTCCTGACAACCATAAACTAGTGGCATGCCTAAATCTGAGCTAGGATCGAGCAATTATAGTTAGAACAAGGTTTGACTTGAATTGACTAAGTGAGGTTTAGGGTTGACTTTTTATTTGATTAAGGTTTGATTGATAGCATATCATTGCATAACGTTCGTTAATATAAGTCCATAGTTTGGTAGCATGCTCAATTTGGAGTTACGGTTAGTAAGTTATGGCAATGTAAAGTTTTATAATTGTTTTACTGGTATTGATCCCCAGATAGTTTTTATCGAAAAGTGTGTAAACAGATGTTTGAAAATATCCTTGATGGGTGCCACATGGCCAACCTCTTTTTCTTTTCTTTTCTCTTTCTCTCTCTCCTCCTTTCCTGATAGCCACTCTCTCCCCCCCCCCCCCCCCCCCCTTCCCTCCCTCTCTCTCAGTTTTGGCCAAATTGGCCATTTTCCAACCATTCGTACACCACACGTGCCATACCTGGGAAAAGCCTATGGAATTTTTGACCAGCAGCCGAAAAATCATGGCAAGCCATTGCCGAACGCACCTAGATCAGGTGTTCAATGTCGGCGACGACACAAACATGTTTTATTGTGATTCAACCATTTTTCAGATGACCTACTCCGCACTATACCCCTATCCCCCTATTTTGAATCCCTTGACACTGGATATGGCCTCCACTACGCCTTTTGAGAGACACGATGATTTGAAGTTTGGCTGAAACTTTCTAGCCATTTTTTGACCACCTGCGCTGAGTTTTGTTAATTTGAACTAAAGATTTTTAATC
Source organism: Ziziphus jujuba (assembly GCF_031755915.1). NCBI lineage: Eukaryota > Viridiplantae > Streptophyta > Magnoliopsida > Rosales > Rhamnaceae > Ziziphus > Ziziphus jujuba. Next base: position 2,854,403 of record NC_083381.1, on the reverse strand, counting down.
CTTGTCTTACAAGCTTTCTCTTGGTATAAAATACCATTTTTGAGATAATTTTAGTAATTATTGTAAAAAATAGTCTGTGTTGGAAGTCTTTCTTAGGAATTCTTATTGCATCTAGGTTCTTAGTGACTAATAGAGGATAATGAAATATTAAATTTTATGAAATTGGATATAAATAGGAAAACCCAAATTTTGGGCAATAGGCTATTTGGGATCACTGTATAACTCAACTTCTCTGTAGTCCAGTTTTAGAAATTTGTAGTAAAAGTAATTTTAGAATATATAGAGCATTCCAATATCTTTGGATAACATTATTATTATTATCTAAATACTATTCATGGTATATATTAGGCACTTGGACGAAACTTGCAGTTGATCTTGTAGTAAAGCAAGGGTGACCAAACATTAGTAATGTGAGTGATATATTTTCTAAATTATGTTTTGGGGTATATATATATATATATATATTTGTTATTGAAATTGGATCAATGTGTTATTTACCAAATTATTATTAACTAGGTATTTTATAAATATCTAAAATGCTTAGATGCTTATGTTTGATTAAAATAATTACATTTATTGATATATTTGTTTTAAATGCTGATCCATAGTTTAGTGTAATTTAAATTATTAGTTTATGCTTATTTAAATCTATCCAAGTGTTTGCTTATATGTGGATTTGTCGACTTGAGAGGTTTATACTGTTAGAAGAGTATTTTAATATTTTATGGTTTTCTCTGTTCGCTTTATTAAGGCTCATTGATGGAAATTGGTGTTCATATTAATAGTATGTGTAATATATTTTAATATATTCTTATAAGTATATTTGTTATGTATAATAGTGATTATTTTAAGAGGATGAATTGAAAGTTGTTTCATTTCTTCCTAAAGTAATTTTTCCATAAGTAAATATTAAATTATTTATTTGGGTTGATTGGACAATTAAAAAGGTATTATTTATATAGTTTCTTTTTAAATGCTTCAGTGTCTTAATTTTGATCATAAATATGTGTATGTGTGTATATGTGAACTCATATAAATATGAGTGGTATGCCTTTTTCTAAATCATATTTGAGTTGTGAAAACATTTATCATTAATATTAGATTTGACAAAGTAATCATATTATTAGAACATGTTCACTTATATATATATATGTGTGTGTGTGTGTGTGTGTGTGTGTGTGTGTGCAGATAAATAAATACATGTATAAGATTTTGTAAGATTATTTATTTATTTATGTAATTTTTTTATTTTTTTGGGTTACTCAAACTTTGATTCAAAAGAATTGAGAGTTATAAGAATATCTAATATTAAGATGATTTTAACATGGTACTTTTTTTAAAATTATATTTTGGATTTCAATATTTATTTTTTATTGTTGATTATTGATTCTTGTGTGATATTTAAATGGATAGAGTTACGTTTTTATTTTATGGAATTTGTAAGATTATTCGTTATGTTTGGTTCTTATTCTTTTATTTGTTTATTATTTATTTATTTAAAGTGTTTATTTATGGTTTTAAAATATAATTATGAAAAATCAATGCTTTAGTGTTTGTATGCTTATATGTGATCAATTGGTTTTTAAATGCACCATATAATACCGGTGTTTTTGATATACATGTAATCGATTTTAGTGCTTAGGTTATATATATAGCCATCATTTGTGTGCTGTAATGTGTGAGGTTAGGCATGTATTTTGCAGTATTGGCAATAACCACCCTCCCCATAGTTGAAGGATGACAAGTTATATTTAACTATCCAATGGAAGCTAAGGTGAATGAGGGTAGGAAGATATTCTATAGTGATGGTATTAGCCACCTTCCCCTTAATAGTAAGATGACATGTTGTTTAGTACTGGTGCCCCATGTAGGTTCTTCTTCTCCTCCCCCTTCTGTCAAGTGGTGTTGATATGTTAAGTATTACTTGGAAGTACTAATATTATATGGTGCATTAAGTATCTTTTTTGATATATATTATGTGTTAGGTGTACCATACAGTACCGTGATAGTGATCCAGTTAGGCCTATAAGTGGTTTAGTATCATATTTATGCTATCTATAAGTCCAGCGGATTGGATGGTCATGGTAGGCAACCACTTCTGATCATATTGGTAGCAATAGGCATACGAGTAGTTACGTGTGTTGATTATGCCTTCCGATGGTCGATACTGTGGGGCTGTGCAATGGTACATAATATGGTATATCAAGTTTATTTCCATTACAAGTATGCATTTTAAATAATATATTTATTATTATTTTTTTCTAATACTATTATTTTTAATATTATTTATATTATTTAATTTTAATTTAGTACCTGTCTATATTTTATTTGATTATGATTAATATTATTATTACTATTGTTATTGTTGTTGTTGTTGTTGTTGTTGTTGTTGTTGTTGTTATTATCATCATTTGCATGATTGTTTTATTTATTCAAATTGATGACTTTGTAGATTTGGAACTATATGTGTAACATTATAAAATAGTGGAAAAGTTCCGTGCAATGGTACATAATATGGTATATCAAGTGTATTTCCATTACAAGTGTACATTTTAAATAATATATTTATTATTATTTTTTTCTAATACTATTATTCTTAATATTATTTATATTATTTAATTTTAATTTAGTACGTGTCTATATTTTATTTGATTATGATTAATATTATTATTACTATTGTTATTGTTGTTGTTGTTGTTGTTATTATTATTATTATCATAATTTGCATGATTGTTTTATTTATTCAAATTGATAACTTTCTAGATTTGGAACTATATGTGTAACATTATAAAGTAGTGGAAAAGTTCATAAAGTATCGATAATAGAAATTCATATTAGCCTTTCGGACAGGTGTTTTAGCCTTCGATAGATATCTAAGCATTTGGGTAGGTGTATCAGCCTACGAGCAAGTTATTAAAATCGTTCGAGGGTTTGTATAGATATTCATATTTATGCATGTATAAGAATATGCACTAATGTTGGTTTAGGATAGTAGTAATGTAATTGGGAGTAGATTACCAAAAGAATCCCTGGAATTATTGTTACGGCCTTAACTATTCAATTTAAAGTATTATTTCTGTACATTTATTTTAATATATTTTATTTAAGAATATCTTATAATTTATTATTTCTTAATGGTATTGTATCTTTATATTTCCTAGAGTTGGAGGTGTGGTTTATATAGTTTAAGGTTTTAGACCCAAGTTGTCTTTATTTATTTATTATTATTATCATCATCATCATCATTATTCTTAACTTATATTTATGTGCTGGTATAATTATAGAGTATTGTAAGTTTATAGAATTATAGTAAGTAGAAGGTGTGGGTAGTTATGAATATATATAGAACTGTATATATAGTTTAGGATCATACCCAAGTTGTCTTTATTTATTATTATTATTGTTATTGTTATCCTTTTTTATTTTTATTTATGTGCTGGTATATTTATGGAGTATTGTAAGTTTATGGAATTATAATAAATAGAAGGTGTGGGTAGTAATGAATATATATAGAATTGTATTTTGTAATTATGATTAAATTTTGAAAGTTCATTTTACGAGGATATGCTGCTAAATATTTTATAGAATTTCTAATGGAGTTTTCTATAGTCGATGCCTTCATAGAATTCTGGTAGAGACTTTTGGGAGGAGTCCTGACATGATACAACATAAGCAAAGGCAAAAAATAAATAAATAAATAAATAAAATAAAAATAAAAAAGTAAATAAATAATAATACTTTCCATTGACATGGGCCTTAAGTTAGAGTTCCGATGGGATCTTGACATAATGCAAACCAAATAAAGGCCAAAAAAAAAAAAATTTCCATTGACATGGGATAAACTTTAAATTGATAATTAATCCAAACACACGTACACCATGAGAGAGGCAACGATCACTAGAAAGACCACGGAGGAAATGACTATATATATATAATATCCTTATTGTTGTCCATATATGCATACATGGTTAATTTACCAATGTATGGGAGGGACGGAAACATCAATTAACACCTTTAGAGTTATTATTGCGTGAAAGAGGGGGTCGTCGTGATCTGGCTCAATTCCGACGATGGACTTGACTACACCATCATCCTCATAGAATTCGTGAACATATATTATGTAAAGATATATAATATATACCCTGTTTTTATATTTTTTATTGTATGGATTTTGCCAAGCCACCACCACTTCATGGAAGTCTCCAGGATTGTTTACAGCACGAAAGACAAGAGCCCCACCGGATCCAATAAGGGTACCCTGCTCATGCAAAAAGGTATACTAGGCACCATTTGGAATGTACACTTGATATCTTGGATTCGTTACAAAGCCGCCAAAAAAAGTATGACTATCAAGAAATTGTAAGGTTTCTCCAGTGGCATTATAAACCATGCCATACGTGACAATTCTGGAACCAACATCCTTCCTCACTCTCCACAAGTCTTCAAAAGCAATCTTTGCTTTGTGATGTTTGTTCATGCTATGGCGAGCCTCTCGCGCTCTTGCTCTGCGTGCCTGCTCCATTTCCCTCTCGACCTCAACCTAAAGTTTTTTCAATTTCTTTCTGCTTTTAGCTTCGTTGTTTAAAATTTTAGTTTGTGACATGTATGTATAGACAAGGCAAATACATATATGATCTATATAATATATTTCAAATTAATGATCCACATGTTTCCATCTTCTCATGCTCTACATATGTAAATTATATATACGCAAGTTTATTATAAATTAATTGTTCCTAAAAAACCATGCTTTGAGCATTGCTAGTTTAGATATACCGAATAAAATAATATATTTCATTCTTCTTATATATATATATATATATATGTATATATATGATAACCTGTAAAATCTGATAACGCACAACAACCAAGTCATCGGCCTAGTCAGCACCATCAGACCAGTTGGCCACGAGTTTTAGATCAGCAAGCTTTAAATCAAGACTCTAACAGTGAAGATCAACATCAATACTCCAATCATGACAGAAACTAGATCTATCTCCTCTCATGTAACAAGTAGATATATGTGATAATCGTGTATCCCGGGAGCAGCTCAAGATCAAAGTTAGATGGGTTTTACTTAACTGTATGATTAAAGTTGTTTGTGTAGAGTTGTATAAATACACTAACATGTAAATGTTATTGATTAATATAATCGAGTTTACTCATATATATTGATCTTTTTGTTCATGATCAAATTCATCATGGTATCGGAGCAGTAATAGATTAATTTGATCCTATCTTGCAGAACCTAACCTCACCTTTTATTAATCCTATTATCAGTCTTCGTCTTATCTTTTTGAACCTTTAACTCATCAAACTATCTTCTTTGGAGGTCTCGGACTCTTGGTATTAGCCATCATATAATTGGTTTAGTGATACTTGAACTCATGAGTAACGATAATACTGTCCCTAGTCCAAACTATTGTGTGTATCGATTCAAAATTAATGATGGTCTGCTTATAATTACTACCTGGCTGCATGGCATCATATCTATTGATGTTTTTTGTTTTACCTTTTAACGTTCTGTTTCGTGTTTTACATTTGAGAAACAAAAATAAATAAATAAATAAAATTAGGAACCAAATTGACAATACACTTGCAGTTTAGGGCTTAGGGCCTAACAGTGAGAATTATCTCTATAAGGAAAAAATAAAAAAACAAACTTGAGAAACATAGTGTGTGAGACTAAGAAAATATATGATTTCAATTTCCAAATTAATGACCAACATTCTGCATGCAATAAAATATCAGAACAAATCTTTTATAAGATACATACATGTATGCAAAACATACTTATCTATATCTTTTTTAACTTGACAATACCAACACACAAAATAAACTCTAGACGGAAAGAGTTTTAAAATTCTCTGCGTTAAAAGTTTATCTTGTATATCTTGTATGAATATCTACAACTTTTAAATGTGCAAATATTTACATTATAGAAAAAAGCTTATATATATATATATATAGGTTATAAACTGGGACCACCTTTTTAATTAGCTCTAAAACTTTTAATAATGTAAATTAATGTTAAAAAAATAAACTGGAACGTGGGCAAGGAATACAGATCCTTTTTAAAATTTTATAAATTTAATAGTTAATTGATTTTAGTACCTTGTATTTATCCAGATTGCACATTGAGTACTTGAATTTAACATGTTCCACATTAAACCATTAATTTATAATTTGGTTCTCATTAGTCCATTCCTCATGTTGACGGAGGGAAAGTTATAACAACGTTAGTCATCTACATTGTGTGACCCCTTTATCTGGGTAAAGAAAATGGAAGGCAAAAGGAAAACTGATAAGCTTTTTAGAAAGTACATAGCTTATTTTGTTAAATTTGTTCTCTGCTATAACCCACCCAAAAATGAAAAAAAAAAGAAAAAAAAAAGGAAATCTAACCTTAGAGAAGTGAAGGACAATCGAAGAGAAAAGTGTAGAAAATCAAATCCATAAAAACTCGAAGAGATAAATTCTTTTAGGTTTCAGCCTTTATTTATTTATTTTTTTTGTTTGGTTTTATTTTTTATTCTTTTTTTTTAATCTTTTAAAAAAAGCAGTCAACTAATGTAGTTCAAAATTTAAGGATCCTGTGTCAAATTAGACAAAGTACTCTAGTGCATTATAATCATATAAAAAAATAATAAAAATTTTTAGTTAATATATAAGTTAAATTCATTTTAATAACTTCTATTTTTAAACGAGATATTAATCGTAAAACACTTTAAATTATATAAATTTTTGCACTTTACACTCTAATTTTTTTTATTTTTTAAACATTTTGCGACCTAAATTTGCCAAAATTTTGCACCATTAGTCTTTCTTACAATTTTTGTCAAAAACTTAACAGAAAAAAACTATGTGCAAGGCACGATACCAAAATACAAGGGCAAAAAGGTTTTTTAACACCCTTTTTTTTTTTCTTTCTCTCTTTCCTCTCTACCCCTTTGAAATTTGAATAGATTAAGTTAAGGATTTTGAAAACTTCGCATTGACATAAAGAGTACCTGGGAAAATGAAAAGTCAAAACTAGCACTAATCCATCGAAATCATGAATTATATCCAAAAAATTGTTAGATTTTTGGGCAAAAAACTAAAATATGAATGATTTGGGCCTTAAAAGATTTTTGGGCTTTGGTTTTGTTTCTCTACATTTTTGGAAAAAAACAATATTTTTGAATAAAATAAAAGAAATATTTTCAAACATGGGAAGTTGAGAGTTTTAAGGAAAAGAGTTTTCGTGTGTTGAGAGTTTGTGTGGCACATGTTCTTTTCCAACATTCTAGCAGTTTTTTCAGAAAATACAAAGAAAAAAGGGTTTTGAGTTTAACGGGAAAAACCACAAAGATAACAGTGATAGTGGTAAAGTGAAGGTACACAGATAGTTCGAAGAGAAAAGCTTTCAGGGTGCTGAATCTGAAAGCTTTTGCAGCCATTGTATCCTGGGAGATGTTCGCCACAAAACTCCTGCACCAGTGCGCATAAAACATCTTAAGGACACTGTGATATCACACAGGTCTCGATCAATCTTCTAGAAAGCTGATCAATTCAAAGACCTACAGGTTTTAAAATGTTTTAATTATTATTTTTTATTTAACTTTATTTTATTTAGTTTATATTAAATTGTCCACATGTATTTACATATATTCATGGTAATTTTTCCTAACAAACATCAACTCCAAACTATCACTAAGCAACAATTAATCATGGTTGAAACTAGTTTACCATAAGCAATGGCTAACTGTGAAGTAGGTTCTTGTTATCCGATGGATCTCCATAATTTTCACTCTATAATCCTAGATTCCCAAAAAGCCAGTCTTCCAAATGGGCTTTCTCTCCTCCTCTCAACTTGAACAGATCCCAGGTTTCAATTTTCCCTTCTTCTTTTTTGGGTTTATATGCATCTGGGTTTAGTGGAAACTTTGGATTTTTTTTTATATACAAGTTTAATTTTCCATATTTGTATGTGCAGCCATGAATTTTTGATCAATTTATGATCGATTCCCGTGAAACTTCTTCTCTTCCTCCTCCTCGTCCTCTTCTTAGATTCCAATTTGGAATTTTTTTTTTTCAATTTATTGGCATGAATATTTCCTTCTGTCAAACAAAAAAGAAGAGAACTTGAATTTGTAGCGCCCAAACAACAAAAAGGGGACACACCGTCATAGATTTGCAATTGCAAAGAAAGAAAATTGGAAAAGAAAGAAAAAGAAAGAAAGAAATGAATGATGTAATATATGAATTACATTAGATAATATCATACATTCTATGAATCGAAGTGTATATAAATATAATATTACATATATTGTATTATATTAACTTTCACATGCCCCTTATGCACATAATTGAAACTAAAGTTATTAGCAATGTTTGTCCCTAAATTATGCTCATATTTACACTTCAATTCTTGAATTTTTTTTTTTTTTGGCGCTATTGTCCTAAACTTTAGTTTTTATTACATTTTGATCGTTAAAGCTATTTTTAATCTAATTTTTACTAATTTTGATATGTGCAATGCCCCGAATGTAACACGTAGGAATTTGATAGGGTTATTTAATTGTGTAATTTTGTTTTTTTTTTATTCTGCAATAGATGCACTACATGTCTTAAAACTACTAAACATTAAACTAGATATAGTTTCAAGGATCAAAATGCAATAAAAACTAAAGTTTAAAAACCAAAATGCAAAAAAAAATAAAAAAAGTTCAATGACTAACAGTGCTAAGAAAGCTAAACTATTTATCTTTTAGCCGATTAAAGAATTTCCTTTGCACTTACATTTTTGAAGTCTTCTGCTCAAGTTATTTCCACTTTCTTTTTAAATTAGATAATTATGGTAATCTTGATTACAATATTTTTTAAAAATTATTGTGCTGGATCTTATATATGTTAAGCAATTGTTTGATCAATTCATTATTTTGTTTTTTCTCAAACTCATCTTCTTCTAAATTATTATAAATTATGTAATCATTATAAAATTCTTCATGTGTTTGTTAATCGTCATGTATCATCTTCTAAAGAAAATCATTTTTTTATTATTTAAATTTAATTATTATTTTTTATATACATAATACATGTATTAGAATGAAAGCAAATGCGCATGTCTGGTACACGATCTCACTACCATACTCAATTTTCAAATGACCCACTTTCTTCATGAATATAATATATAATAAGTCTCTTAATAGGTAACCTAATACTATTTGATAATATTACAGTAACGTGTTTAATCATAACAATGTGATTTCGCTTGAACTTGTTTAATTGTGCTATAAGTCTATTTTTAAAACTAAATCTAAAAGGTTCATTTTTTATGTGTTTAGTATAATATTATCATTGTTAATATGATCATATAGAAATTGACTAATAATGTGTGTGTGTATATATATATATATATATATATAGTCATTCTCCTTTTTTAACTATTTTAACAGTCATTCCACTGCACTTTACTTTATTATTATTAGTTTTTAGATTATCTAAAGAATTTATATCTATATAATATATATATAAAAAAGAAAAGGCATATGCACTATATGTCAACATATCTTTCTTATAAATTCTCTCCAAAAGTTTTTTTTTTAATTTTTTTATTTATTATTTATTTATTTATTATCTTACATTTTATGGTTATAACCAAATATATGTATATATATAATCAATTTTTGATATAACTATCAAACAATTGACAAAATGACTTATGGTAATAATTTTGAAATAAATTTAAAATAAACAAAGTACTTAAAAATATTTTATTGGATATAAAAATATAATATCATAAATAATAATTGTTAAACGTAGAAAAATAAGATTTATTTTCAAAACAAGTTATTTGATCTTATTTTATTATAAATTAGTATATATTTTTATTATTATATTTGATGGACGGTTTAGGATGACTTGATTTTGATCAAGTATATTTGGGCTAATGGGGAAGATTTTGGAGATCATTACCCAAAAACGCAACTATTACCCTTTTAAATTATATGTATTATTATTATTACTATTATTATAATATTATATTATATTATATTATTTAAAAAGTGTACATTATTATAATAACGGAATTGTAACATTTATTGCAGTCAATAACTACATATGGTAATAATTTTGAAATAAATTTAAAATAAATAAAATATTTGATTTTATTTTATTTACCAAATAAATCATATATATTTGGCTATAAATTAATAAGTGACACTTGGTTATCTTAAGATTATGAAAATATATATATATAGTAGATAATATTGTATATATATATATATTCATACTATATTCTCAATAAATAATAAATAATACAAAATACAAAATACAAAACAATGATAAAGAATATTGTATGTATATATTTAAAGTGGAGCACATAAATTTTATATACTCACAAGAAAACATTAAAAAAATTTATAATTTATATATAAATATTTTTATTAGTTTTTATGTTTATTTTATTGCAAAATAACAAGATTATATATACAGTAATTGAGAATAAAATTAATATTCTTATTTTATTATATAATAAAAGATATTATTTTTAGTAAATATATTTCACGTAAAAATTTCATATACTAATATGTACATGTAATAAATCAAATTTCAATGTTTTAATATATAAATTTCAATTATAAGATTGATATTCTTATTTGATATTATTAAAATATATAGAATCATAAATAAATTAACAGATCGAGCTTAGATTGAGCTCCTTATTTGGTTTCTTTTTTAAATTTTAAAAGATAAAGAAAAAAAATATGTATGTAATAAATGATTTTTTTAATTATTAGAATATTTCACATAATAATTTAATAAACTAATACATATTTATATATGGATATGTAATAAATGTAATTTTATTATAAAATAATAAGATTAAAATACTTTAACTAATAATGAGATTTATTTTCTTAATAAGAAATTTATGATGAATAATGTACTTTTTTAATATTTTCCAAAAAATGTTTAAGATGTACTTATATATATAGATATATTTATATATATATATATATATTTTTAAATTGCATTTAAAAGATAATCTTAAAATTATGATAATATATATATATATATGGTCAGTAATAAATGAAATTTCATTATAAAATAATAAATTAAAATGCAGTAACAAATATGAGATTTATTTTCTTATAAAAAACTTTATGGTAAATAATGCATTTTTTTAATATTTTCCAAAAAATATTTGAGATGTACTTATATATATAGATATATATACGTTAACAAATGAAACAAATGCTTAAGAGAATTTTTATACATACATATATATCTATCTATATATATATATATATATTTTAAGTTGCATTTAAAAAATAATTTTAAAATTATGATAATATATATATATATATATATGGTTAACTATTATGTATATTATGATAATATAATTAATATCATTTGTAAATATAAATAGAAAACTCACTTTCATTACTAAAGTTTGTATTCAAAATGTTGGTATATTATTTTATTTTATTGCATATTATAGAACGTATTCACTTTTGCATAAGAATTTCAAGAAGGTTTTCAAAAGTAAATTGCTGCCATATTTATTTTAAAAGAAGTTTTTAATATATTCATGAACGAAGAAGATAATTTTTCTATATAATATATAAAATAAGAAAAGTAACTTCCATATGTTAGCATATTACCAATCCAATTTCCTTTGAAAATCATACTTTTTATTTTAATTATATTTATTTATGATCTTATCTTTTATAGTTGTACCCAAATATATATAAAATCAATTTTTGTTTTGAAATATATATTTATAATATTATATATATAAAATTTGACTATAATGAATATTGTTAAGCACATTAAATATAGGTCGTAATAACATTATATGTAATATTAAAATAAAATATATACAATACCATAAGCTATATATAATTTGATACTAATTTGTATCATAATGTACAAATTGACACATATGATAGTGAAATTATATATATATGGTGTGTGCGTGTGTGTGTGTGTGGATATATATATTGTAACACTCCGTCCTAAAGTATATCGAAATTTTCTCAAGTTGCCCGATGGTGACTAGGTTTGATCGCCATTGATCGAGAGGGGTCAAACTTTGACTTTTTAATTCGGATAGAATCCTAGATTGACCCGAGTTCATAGACTAGTAATTAGTTGAAAACGGAGCTCCGGTTTGAAAGTTACAACCAAAACAAGTTGAGGTCCGAACTGTTTAAGGGTGCTGGACAACACCCATAGGTAATATGGTTTCTATTGAGTCCAATATTTAAATCAGAGCATTGTAAGAGTGTTAACAAAGTTTAGAAGTACAAATAAGAATTAAACGATGTTCGGAAAGATAAAGGTAAGATAAAGAAAAAGATAATATTGCTACTATCGTGGAATGAACAAAGTGACAACCTGTGTACGAGATAGACTGCTACTAACTGCCTCGACCTAGGGGAACGGATTTAAAACAATAAAACGTGATATAAATAAATATCAGTGAGTGGCATAGTATAATAGCAAAAATAATTATTTATTTATTTTCGTAAAACTTTCTCTCAAAACCTCTTGTTTCACTCATTTGAAAAGTTTCCCGTTTAAAAAATCATTTTTAAAACCCGAACTTGTATCCCAATTCAATATCATGAAATAGATGCTCAAAACGTATAAAGTGAACAATCAATATAATACTATAAAATGCCTTAATCACGATGTAAAAATTGAGCGTAAATACTATAAACGCAGTTCCACAAAATTATTACGAATGTGCAGTAATAACCACAATATTTGAAAACCATCAATGTACTCAAAACATATAAAATGTACCATTCGATGTACCAAACTGTAAACCATGAGATGTACCCACCTTATGATCCTTAATATATGAAGGCATCGTGAAAAATAATAAATCGTAAGGACATACCCAGCCTCACGATCTGTGGCAATAAATAACCTGTGGGATAAATCTAACCTCATGGTACCATGACAATAATAAACTGTCGGATAAATCCGATCTCACGATCCATGGCAATAATAAACCGTTGGGTGAAACCAACCTCATGACACCATGACAATAGTAGATAGTCGGTTAAACCCGACCTCACAGTCCATGGCAATAATAAATCGTTGGATAAAACCAATCTCAAGGTACCGTGGCAAACCCTTCCCTGTAATATAATACTGAACTGAAACTTTGGTACTACATGGTGCGTTAATTAAAAATAACCAATACAGCATCGTTAAAATAATCTTGTAAGATCATATATACTTTTCTAGCAATATTGTATTACAAATAATACTTTAATATTCAAATTATTTAAATATTTCAAAATTTTCAAATCATCATTTCATGCTAAACCAGAAATACCACGATGAAATATATTCACCATAAACCAATTTTACGCACATAAAATTATAAAATATGTGAACATGCTTGAAATCATATAAATTTTAAATCTGCACCTCAAATCAAATACCAGAATATTTAATTAACATAATTCACAAGTTCACTATGAACTCATCAAAGTTGGAAATCATTAAAAATCCACATAAAATAATAACTCATATAAGTGAAAGCAGATATTATATATGCGTAAAGCAAACATTTTATTCAATTTATATATATGTAAAATGTCCAACTACACATATATATTATTTTATATGCCCAAAACATTTTAAAAATTATAACCACTCACAATATTGCAAATGTTCACTTCTGCTCCTCTGCTGGATAGCCTCCAAGCTCAAATCGAGTGCTTGTAATATAATAAAATATTTCTTAGGCTCCAAATAGCTAAACCTAAGACACTCGTATGATCCGTGTCTTAAAATAATTTATGGTACTATGAAATTACATAAATTGGACACCAATCGGTCCAGTTATGCTGCGTATCCTTAGGATTCGGTATCCAAAATTAGGAATTTTCACTCGAAGCCTAATCTTTCAAAACTGAACCTCCTAATGGGTCCTAATAATATCCAATTTCACTAATCCAACTCCAATTTTAACCAATTTGACCAATGTTGTCCAAGCACAGTCCTAATTTCTGATAATTAACTAATTGACCTTAAAATTGAAAAATTATCAAACAACCTCCAAAACTCACAAAATTTATATTCATGGAAAGCCTAAGAGATAAGGAACCCAGTAGTAAGCTCAACTTGGTCCAAAGGTTCCTCTAGTGGCCCAAAAATTCGATTGTCGTATCTCTGAAACGGTGAGGAATCTAGGCAAAATAACCACGGAAATGAGTTCAGAGGGTCCAAAATTGGTAGGAAAGGTCTTTGGGTGGGCTTGAAACCGCCGAAAAACATGAAAATCCGATGACCCACCTCGCCAGTTGCCGTCATCTTCTCCAGCCAGATCTGGGCGCGTTCAACCGCCGTTTGCTGTGAAATTTCATGACCGAGCTCGTCTTTACATGGGCTTCCTCCCTGCCTGGTGCATGTAATATTTTGGTGGCCAGAATTGGAAAAAATGGCGATGACCCGGCTCGATGTTAAATAGGTCGAAACGATCCAGTTCGGACCCACGAGTCTGGGAGGAGAATTTATCAAGTTTTAAAGATGAAATAGGTATTTTAGAAATTGGTTTTCTATTTTTTACACTTACCGAGGCTTATATAGAGCCTTGAATCACTAACAGACAAAAATCGCAGACTGATTTGGACACTGATATAAAACTTATGCTTAAAACTTCTCAGAACCATAATTTTTTATTTATAACTTAGAATTTGGAGTGCCACCAATATATGAACTCTTATCAATGAGATCTATACACCGGTATCTTAGTTAAACAAAAAATAATGACCATTGAAAAAGTCAACTTGGACCCACATATTGTTCACTTGGTCAAACTTGTTAAAACATGTGTATTTTTTATACAGGTTGTTACAGAGAAGGAGGAGAGAGAACCAGCCACCGCTGAACAACACTTTTCCAGCCACCAAAACAGTACACACGCTGGACCACCACCATGATGCCCACTTAAAAACCAGTTGGCCAGCCAAAAATCACCGCCATCCGACCGCTGACGTGTCATAATTGAGGTATTTTCCGACGATGGCCCATTTTTTTCCACCATCGATTTCTCCCAAACCAAACCTCCGTTTGCTTCACCACCAGTCTTATTGGCTCACCCATCACTAGATCTACCTCCCCACCAATTTTCACGACCAGTGGTAGTCGGACGTGCCGCTGGCTGTGGCTGATTGCGGTGACCACAATGGCTCATCGGAAAACCCAGTTTCGATGAGTTTCCGATCACCCCACCTATCCTTCCCTAGTAATTTGACCTCCCTGAATTCAAATCCGAGGTCCTTTTCCTTCAATTCGTGATGGTCTGTGAGATTCGAGGACTTTAAACCCAAAACATTTCTAGTGAGATTCCGGCTACCACAAGTCCGATCTTCGGGAGGTAAAGCTCAATCTTGGATCCTCGCATCATAAGCTTCAATTTGGTATATTATAATATTAATTTAATCGATTTTGTGTAATATTGATATTTTAGGAGCACGTGTGAATTGTGGAATCGATCTTGTGGAGGATCTTGATTGAATTGCTTGCTTAAAGTGAGTGACCCACCTTCAAAATTATTTTGGGTTGATAAATTGTATATATTTTGTGTTGATTATATATTTGGAAATTATATTTCATGTGTTAAATATTTAGTAAATTTATATTTGGAATTTCGATGCCAAAATTGAATGAATTAGAACTATTTGTGCATTAAGAAATATTTTGATTTTTAAGAATTTTATGGATTTGGAAATTTGTTAATAATTGTTAAATTTTATTGTTGGAATATTGTTTAATTAAAAATGTTTTCATGTGAAATTTAATATATGTTTATTATTTAAACTAATTTCCATTTAATTTTACAATGCCAATTTATGATGATTTTAATATATGTGTTGTTGCCAAAAATATATTTGGGATTTTAAAAGAAGTATGGTTTATAAATCTTATTAATTATTGTTATTTTTATTATTAAATTTATGGTGCAAAATTGTATGAATTTAATTATATATGGAGTTTATGTGGTTTTAATGTTATTTTGACTTAAATTTATTTTTTTCATGGAATTGAGGAAAATATTGTTTAAAGTATTATGTTCAAAAAATGAATTTATGCATTAAATATTTATGGTTTTGATTTCATTGTGATAAAATTGATGGATTCAAACCGATGGATTTATGATGAGGATTTGAAAAGGAATGCAAAAAATTACGGGTTAAAATAGATGGAATAAACCAGGTGGTATTTTACATAAATAATGATTTTATGTTTTACTGGCTTTTAGATGCACTATACAGTACTGGTGTTCGGTGTTATATATGTGAATACGATTAGCCACATGTGGATATGATTAGCACGCAGGTTTATTTATAGTGTTATCCTGTGGTTGCCATTGGACTGAGGGTAGACAAGTTTGATATTGGCCATAGTTGCCTCCTTCATGGTCAAGACGCCCGATAGCAGCGGCGCTGTGGGACGCCACGTGACTGTATACGGGTTTTTCTCTTTAACCTCCCTATCAGGCCATGCTTGGGACGCTGAGTACCGTTGGGCACCACTGGTATATAGTTTGGTGCATCAAGTGGTTTTCGCGATATGATTTTATAAATAAAATATTTTAAAATCGTACTTAAAATTAAAATGTATTTAATGGTGTTTTATCATATATTTCAATTGATATTTTAAAGATGCACTTTACCTTGATTTTTCTATTTAAATTGATTTGATGATTTAAAAGGGATTTTATTATATTTTTACCATTTATTTCAAATAGATGTTTAAATTGATTTAAGTATTTTTTTATTAATTAAATGATTTATTCTACCTATTTTAGATTGATTGTTTAAATATATTTTATTCATGTTTTTATTATTTATTTAAATCGAGGTTTTAACATGAATTTTATTTATATTTCATTATTATTTCAAGTTGAGGTTTAAAATTAATTAAAACGTTTCTTTGATTATTTTATTGAATTAATTAATAAATTTTATAATTTATATATTGAGTTTATTTTTGTTTTTATGCCAAATTTCTTTAATATAAGTTTATTTATGATTTTATTTTATTTTATCTAATGGTATCTTATTCTAAATTTAATAATGGATTTTTAAGTGTTTCCAATGTAAACCTTGAATTCTAAATCATTAATTGTATATCTCTTTTTAAATCCAAATTATTGTTAATTAGTTTATAATAATAATAATAATAATAAAATTATATGATAAGGATTTAACATAGAAAAATTTATTATTTATAAACAATCAAAAAATACATTTGAATTTGAAATTGAAATGCATAAATTAAAATATTATATAAATATATTTGAATTTGAATTAAATTATATAAAATACATTTGAATTTGAATTTTATAGATGAAAAAAATTAAATAGATAAATATTTTTTAATTTAAATTACATAAATAAATTACCTTATAAGGTAAAAATGTGTTTATAGGATAAATAATAATGATAATAGTAATTAAATAAATAAATAAATTACATTATGAGTATTTAATATATGAAAATTAATTATTTACAAGGAATCAAAATATATATTTGAATTTGAATTTAAATTCTATAGATAAAAAATATTATTTAAATAAATTTGAATTCGAATTAAATTATATAAATTCATTTGAATTTAAATTTAAATTTCATAAATGAAAAACATTATATCGGTAAATATTTTTGAATTTGAGTTATATGATTGTATAATATTATATGCAAAGTCAAATTTATAGTTCTTAACAAACTTTTATAATATAAATTAAAAAATATTTAAATATACTTATTAATAATAAAATTTTTAAATAATTTTTTAAATATAACTAATTATAGATTATTTTTAAAATCATCTATTATGATTAGATATGTCATGCATCACACAGGGATGGATGCTAGTATATTAATATATAAGAATAAAAAAGTCTTGTGCCATATATCAGTATATGATTCTATCAAAATATTAATCAGTACCAAATAAAGTAGTTATTTAAAAAGCATAAAATATTTCACCTTTATTGGTTGTATTAAAAAAATATGTATTATTATTATAATATTAGATAGTTGATTGAAAAAGTATGAATTTTTTTTACCTTTTATGGTTGTACCTAAATATATTTTTGTTTTGAAATAAAATTTAAATAAACAATAAATATATATTTATAATATTATATATATAATTTTACCATAATGAATATTGCCATGGATATTAAATGTATGTTATAATCAAATTATATATAATATTAAAATAAAATATATACAGCACACCATAAATTATAT
The DNA here is from genome assembly GCF_031755915.1 of Ziziphus jujuba. Lineage (NCBI taxonomy): Eukaryota > Viridiplantae > Streptophyta > Magnoliopsida > Rosales > Rhamnaceae > Ziziphus > Ziziphus jujuba. The sequence goes on along the minus strand of NC_083381.1, from coordinate 2,836,134 downwards.
ACAAGTTCATGCTGATCGATAATATAATGTATAAACCGATAAATATGATAGTGGAACTGTATATATATGGTATGTGTGTGTGTGTGTGTGTGTGTGTGTGTGTGTGTGTGTGTGTATACCTCCTTTTAAATCCAAATTATTGTTAAAATAATAATAATAGTAATAACAATAACAATAAATATAATTAAATTATTATAAGGATTTAACATAGGAAAATTAATTATTTGTAAAAAATTAAAAAATACATTTGACTTTGAATTTGAATTTCATAGATGGAAAATATTATACAAATACATTTGAATTTGAATTAAGTTATATAGATACATTAGAATTTGAATTTCATAGATGTAAAAAATTAAATAGGTAAACACTTTTTAATTTGAATTGTATAAATAATTTACCGTATAAGATAAAAATGTGTTTATAGGCTAAATAATAATAATAATAAATAACGAAATTACATCATGAGTATTTAATATATCGAAATTAATTATTTGTAAGGAATTAAAAAAAATACATTTGAACTTGAATTCTATAGATGAAAAATATTATTTAAATACATTTGAATTTGAATTAAATTATGTTAAAGCATTTGAATTTGAATTTAAATTCCATAGATGAAAAAAATTATATAGAAAAATTCTATAAATGGAAAAAATTTGATAGGTAAACATCTATATAATATATAAAAGTAGAAGAGTTTTGTACCACATGCCAACATATTATCATTCCAAATTCCTTCCAAAATCATCAATAAAAAAATCATCTCCTTTTTTATTATTTATGATTTTATTAAAATATTAATCAGTAACAAAAATAGAGCAGTTATTGAAAAGCATGAATTTTTTTACGTTTATTGGTTGTATTCGAAAATATAAATTTTTATTATTATAATATTAGATAATTGATTGAAAAAATATAATTTTTTTCTTTTACATTTTATGGTTGTACCCAAATACGTATAAAATTAATTTTTATTTTGAAATAAATTTTAAATAAGCAATAAATATATATCCATAACATTATATATATAAAATTTTACTATAATGAATTTCATCATGCACATTAAATATATATATATATATATATATATATCATAATTAAATTGTATGTAATATTAAAATAAAGTATATACAACACATCATAAATTGTATATAATTTAATATTGATTTGTATTATAATGTACAAGTCGACACATGTGGTAGTGAAACTATATATATATGATATGTATATATATATATATATATATCTTTTTAAATCAAAAACTTATTGTTAATTAAGTTATAATAATAATAATAATAACAATAATAATAAATATAATTAAACTATATTATAAGGATTTAACATCGGAAAACTAATTATTTGAAAAGAATAAAAAAATACATTTGAATTTAAATGTAAATTTGAATTGCATAGATGGAAAATATTATAAAAATATATTTGAATTTGTGTTAAATTATATAAATACATTTGAATTTAAAGTTGAATTTGAATTTTATAAATATGTAAAAAATTAAATAGATAAAAAAAATTTTAATTTGAATTCCATAAATAATTACCTTATAAGGTAAAATTGTGTTTATGGGATAAATAATAATAATAATAATAATAATAATAATAATAATTAATTAATTAATTAAATTACATTATTAGTATTTAATATATAGAAATTAATTATTTGCAATGAATCAAAAAATACATTTGAATTTAAATTTAAATTCTATAAATGAAAAATATTATTTAAATACATTCGAATTTGAATATAAAGTTCATAAATAAAAAAATTAGATAGGAAAATTCCATATATAGAAAAATTATATCGGTAAACAATTTGAATTCTATGATTGTATAGTATTATATGTAGATGTCAAATTTATAGTTCTTAACAAATTTTTATACTATAGACAAAGAAAAAAATATCCAAATATATTTATTAACAATAAATTTTTTAAATATAATTAATTATTATAGATTATTTTTAAAATCATTTATTATGGTTAGATATGCCGTGCATTGCACGAAGATGGATGCTAATTGATATATTAAAGATATATATGGATTTATATGGGTCTAGTAAAATATTAAAATCTTAAAATAGTGAAGTGTATCAATATTGACTCATATGTATCCAAAGTGCATATGCAAATCTCAGTTGTTGAAATTTATCAAAACTTCTAATAGCTAATAAGAAAGATTTTCATGGTTTTCTATCGAAACAGTCCTAATATAAAAATTATATGACTATATTAACATTTGATATCCTATATGAATTTTTTTTAATATATTTGGCAATCTTATAAGTTAAATTATTTAAAGCCATGCGCTTTCCATTAATGTATTATTTCCAATAAAATTATAGTTATTTTATTATGTTCATTGAATGATAAGCTGTTTCAAATTTATTTGTTTTTTTAAAAGAAAATGAATGGTCATGAGTTGCCTTCACCGAACAACAATATCTTATAAAATAATCGTTATAGAACTAGTATTGATTCTACTTCTTCTTCTTATTATTATTATTACTAAAAAAATTAGAATTGATTATTATTAGTTAGGTACTTGAAACATGTATCACAAATATTGATGATTATGACTCTCTTAATCAATCATATGGTGTATTCGCTAGCTAGCTAATATTTAAACTATAAGATTTTTTACACCATTATTATCCCTTGAAATATCTACTATTTTACGGTTTTTTTTGTTCAGAGCTTTTCTGGAGGTCACCCATCCTATAATTGTTTTCATTGAGCATGCTTAAATTCAGAGTTCTTTCAATCTTTGAAGCTAACCGCTCTAAAAAAGCCTCGACGTTATAAGAATGGCTCTCATTACATTTGAACCATCCCCCAATACACATCCAAACAATGTGATTGGATACCAGATAGCCTGTCAATACCTTGTACCCACCCATACTGGTCATCACAATCCACCCTTTTTGGGACCCAATGATGAGGACATGACCAAGAGCCCTTCAAGATGGAGCCCAGATCCACTTCAAATCTCTACAGGACCCATAACCCGAGCATGAGCAAAGAGATTGAAAGATGCACTACATGGTTTAATCCAAGAGGTGTTTTCAACCCAAGGAAGCAAGTTCATTAGTGAAGATGAACTAAAATTGGTCCATATGATTAGGATGGTGGATGCCAACGTGAAAGAGAGTTTAACACATGGACTTCTACAACATGGTGATGTGGCATCATATGGTGACATGGCATCCAACTAAGCTTGGCCAAATTTTATAATTAGGGAAATATTAATTTTTATTTATGTTTTGATTGGATTTTGGCATGTTGCCTATTTACTTCCTAATTTAGTTTTTATTAGATTTTGAAATTACTTTCCTAATTTTATTAGAGTTGAATTGGTCAAAGAATTAAAGGCTATTCAAATTAGGAAACTAGGAGCTAAATTAGGTTTTCTAAACCTAACCACATTAGGTTTCCAAAACCTAACCACATTAGGTTTCCTAAACCTAACCAAATTAGGTTTCCTAAACCTAATCACATTAGGTTTCCTAAACCTATCAAAATTAGGTTTCCTAAACCTAATTTTCATCCATTATTATTCCACCTTTACTTTTAGCAAATTTAGGAAAGCTTTGTAATTTATTTTACCTATTTAAAGGCACATAAGTCATGAATAAAGGAGTTTACAATTTTGATTCAAAGTGAGAGTGATTCTCTTGGTTCTCTAAGAACTATATCGAACTTTTTCAAGCTTTGTTTGTGGAGTTCAAATTTGACTTATCAATAGGTTATTCTGCACCCTATTGTGGCGTCTTCACCATACCAAGGTTCTTACCTTAAATATAGGTAACAGGTCGAGGTCTTCCATTGATAACTTGTAATTAGATGGTCTAATTCAATCTTTGTTACGGGTTTAGAGGTAGGTCGCTCTAGGTTCGTATCAATTTGGTATCAGAGCTAGTTTCTAATCACAGGTTGGTTATGGGTCAAGGTGACCATTAAAACTTGAACATAATTAGATCCGGACTAATATAATATGGGTTTAGGAGCAGGTTGTCCTAGGTTCGTATCACCCAATATTCTCGTTGGCACACTTCTAGCAAGTACATGCTTGATAACATTTGTAACACCTCGCCTCTTCTGAAGGACCTGTCACGAGCACACTTTCAACTGAGTATAAGCTCTGATACTATTTGTCACACCAAGCACACTTATAGCCAGGTACAGGCTCTAATACCAATTGTAACATTTCGCCTCCACTGGAGGATCTATCATTCTCTACTGATATTGTCCCCAATTTAGCCATCGTATTTGGTATCAATTTTTTTTTCAGAGAGAGTTCTTTTGAACCATAAAGCCAACCGCTTTGACAAGGCGTCGATATTATGAGAAAGCCGATCATTACATTTGAATCATCCTTTGATCCACATCCGAACAATGTGGGATTAGATACCAAGTAGCCTGCCAGTGCTTTGCACTTACCCACACTGGTCGTCACACTTTAATCATTGGATTAAAAATTTAATTGGTGTTATAATATGTGAAACAAAATTTGCTTCATTGGTATGTATGGTAAATAAAGGATAAATAGCTGCATAACAAAGAGAGTGAGGTCAAAAATTATGGATGTAACACCCCGTCCTAAAGTACACTAGAATTTTTCTAATGTTGACCTAGTTTGACCGAATTGACTGACATTGATCGAGTGGGCTCATGTTGAGTTTTTGTTCTATATAGAGTTTTGTATTGACCGAAGCACCATTGCAAAGTACGCATCGACCCAAGTTCGTAGACTAGTAGTATGTCAGAAACGGAGCTATGGATTGGAAATTATAAGTAAAAAAAATTACGATCTGAATTGTCTGAGTAGCACTGTGTTTGACTTTTTATTCTTGTAAAATTTGGTTTTAACTTATGTATGGTTGTAAAGTACTCATCAACACGAGTTCATAAACTAGTGGCACGCTTAATTTGGACATTTAGTTAAAAAGTTATGGACCTGCGAAGTTTTTCTGAGACAGCGTTTATCATGTATCAATCTCTATGTGTGTGCACAGTATCCAATGGCACTGTGCCATGAGTCAAGTTTTTAACCAATCTTGTGGTGCAAAGTGGCAACGATGGGTGTTTTTAACTGGGTGAGAGGGGTGTGAGAGAGAAGCGAGCAAGAGGAGAGAGGAGAGAAACCAGCCACCGCAGGTATGCACTCACCAGATCAACAGGTTGATGGTCGTGAAACCGGTCGATGGCCAATTTTTATGGCCAACAGGACGATGATGTGCCGGGATCGGCCATATTTCAAACAATAAAATTTAACAATAATTTATAATTCTTTTGAAACCCAAAATATAAATTGGCAACAACACATATATTAAAATCAACATAAGTTTGCATTATAAATCTAAATAGCAATCTCTTTTAAAAATTAAACACAAATTATTTTTTAGAAATTCAAAAACACAAAATATATATATTAACAGCCCTAAAAAAAATTTAGAAAGAGATTACTCAACTCGAATGCAAGGATCACTCGAGATCCTTTACGGGATCGGTCCCACAATTCATACATGTGCCTAAAATATCAATAACAAACAGTATCGATTAAAATAATGTTTTAATAGGATATAATATACATGGGTTATCTAGGAAAGCTAGCACAAATATTGTCGAAATACACAAATTATATACCAAAATGAAGCATGTAACACGACAATTATGGATAGGACCTTCCTTTTGGAGATCGGACAGTTGGTGGTTGGAATCTAGCTGAGAAGGGTCGGAACTAAATGCCCTCAATTCTCGCAATACATTGCGCTTTGGAGGAAATGGACAATGGATTTTGGTTTAAGGAGGTCAAATAGGGAGAATAAGTTGGTGAATACGTCGAAAAATCATCGGAACCAAGAATTCTTGCGAGCCACTTTGGTTGCCAATGAACATTGCCAGTGAAGGTCGTTCGGCTGCTATTGTCCATGAAATTTGGTTGGAAGCCAAATTGAGTAGAACGGAGGGTGGGTAACACGATGGTGTGGGCGGTGTCGAAAATGGGTGACCTAAATGAGAGAAATTAGCCAGCGACTATGTCCATCACTATCCTCAATATGCCCTCTCCAACCCATCAGATAACTGCCAATTTAGAGATGGCTTTTACGGTAGAAAAACAAAACCAGAATTATGACGTTGGTTACGACCATATCGATGTTCTAGCTTTCCATCATGAAAATATAGATCATGACAAAAAGCTAATCAACAAGATGATCGTTACACCACTCAAGCGAGATAATGGAATCATCATAGCATAAATGGATTGTGTTGTTGTCGACGATATGGTCATGTTCAATGGAAGAAGCTGGGTTTCTAGTCTCAAGTTCAAGTTGATTCCTTCGGTGAGAATGAAAGAGGGGAAGTGGGTGAAAAGCACTAGCAGTATGACCGCGGTGTGTGAAGTATTGAAGATGGCCATTTCACTGAACGAAAAACAGAAAATTGAGTTTCAACCACCCAACAAATGTGAAGTTAATGGATGGTGGAGAAGCGTTCGTGATGTTATGAATGCGGCAATTACAATATTAATTTTAGTACTTTTGGCCAGTAATGTTCCTTTGCATCGTTATACGAGAAATAATAAATTGTTGTTGTTATTATTATTATTATTATTAATTTAAAATTTGTGTTTAAGACTTTTTAGTGAAAAAAAAAAAAAGAAAAGAAAGAAAGTATTTGTAGTTGGTTAGCATGATTAATTATTTATGGTCTCATATGATTTATTATCAAATGCTTTCAAGTTTCAACTTTTTCTTTTTGGTTTATATGAATTGTATTGCATGCAAACCCTCACGAATTCAGCATTCTATAGTAATTGTTCAAGGTGTTTGGAGGCTTCCATTATTGCGTAAGTACAAGAGGTCAAAGAACATGTTTTTGGTCTAGGATTTAAAGCATTTGAATGTTTTTCAAGTGGAGCGGTTTTCCAAAATTTAATTTGCCAGGGTATTTAGAATAGGATAACCTCTTTTTACATGGTTATGATAGGTTATTTTGTGGATAGTATGGTATAACATCCCGTTCTGAAGTACATCTGAAATTTTTTTTTTTCACGTTGGTCAAGGTTGACCAGGTTTGATCGCCATTGACCGAGAACGGTCAAAATTTGACTTTTTGATCCAGATGGAATTTCTTTTTGACCGGGATACTGTTGCAAAGTACGTATCGATCTAAGTCCATAGATTAGTAGTACATTGAAAACAGAGCTACAGTTTGAAAGATATGAGCAAAACAAATTGAGGTCTGAACTGTCCAAGGTGTGCCGGAGTTAACTTTTTGTTCATGCAAAGTTGAGCTTTGACTCATGCACAATTATGAAGTACATATTGATATGAGTTCATACACTAGCGGCATACCCGAAATAGATATGTGGTTTAAAAGTTATAAACTTATAAAGTTTTTCAAATACCGTATTATTTTAATATTATTTTTAAACATGTAAACATTTTGTGCCACGTGTAAGTTAATAAATGGTGCCATGTGTCACGATAATAAAACGCCACAGGTCAGCCAAAAAATATATTATTTTATTATTATTATTTTATTATTTTAAATTATATTATTATTTTAATATTATTTTATATATATATTTTTTTTTTCTTTTTTTTCCTTCTCCCCATGTGGAAAAATACCCATGGGACTCTTCTTCCCCAGGCATGAAAACAACTTCTCTCTCTTCCCTCTCCCTTTCTCTCTCTTCCTCTCGAGTCACGCCGATTTCTTCAATTCCGGCCATCGGGCTGCCAATCATTTTTCGGCGTTTTTCACCATTTCCGGCCAGCCCAATCCAATTTCATCATCCCTCTCCCCTATTTTGGGTCCCCTGATCTTAAAAATGGCCTCCATTCGTTCAATTTCGAAACGTATTGTGAGATATGTGGAGGGGGAGCTCGGCTGAAAATTTCCGATCAAATTCCGGCCACCACCAGCGAAATTGGGTCAATGAAGGTCGGCAATGTGATCCTCGTCTCATTAGCTTTCTATAGATACCTCATTTGCAAATTTTGAATACCGTTTCTGTTAAACCTCCGGACATCGGGTATTATTTATCCGAATAAAATATTAATTTATTTGACCTTGTATAATATTGTTGTTCTAAGAATGAGTTGTAAAACTGATCCTATGGAAGATCTTGGTTGGATTGCGTAATTACCCACCTTCAAACTTAATTTTGAGTGTTTAATTATATGTATTTTATGATAATTGATTATTTGAAAATGTAATATTTCATGTGTTAATTGTTTAGTAAATTATAATTAAAATTTTATGCCAAAATTGAAGGAAATTAAATTATTTGGATATTATAAAATTTTGGGTTTTAATAATTTCTCGAATTTGAGGTTTAACTTATTAATTATTAAATTTTATTGTTGGAATACTTTATAATTAGATATTTGAAAAATATCTTTTATGTAATTAATATTAAAAGAATTTCCATCTAAATTATTTTGCCAATTTATGTTATTTTAATAAATGTTTGGGTGCCAAAAAATTTGGGAATTTAAAGAATTTATATTTTTTAAATTCTGGTTAATTATTATTGTTATTTAATTGAAATTATTATGCATAATCAGGGTATTTCACAAAATTAATTGTTCTTCAGTTTTATATGAATTCTAATATTATTGTTGTCATGATTTGATTTGAGAGATTTCAAGAAAAATATTGGATTAAGTTATAGTGCTTTCAAAATATATATTTATGCACTTGAAATATTATCTGATTGATTTTATGATATGGGAAAAATTATATATTATCGATGGATTATGATGGTGATATTAAGGAAAAATGTGGGAATGTGAATTCGAACAGTGGTATAATTCCCACAGTGAATTTTGGAAAACTTGATATTTTAATAATAAATTTAGTAATTGATTTTAGACGCATTCATACAATACTGGTGTTCTGTACTGTATATGTTGATAAGCGCGTAGGTTGTAATGTCTCTCGTGAGTTGTTATGGACCTGAGGGCAGGCAAATTTTATATAGTATACAATAGCCGCCCCTTTCCATGGTGGAGATGACGGTTTAAGCAGCGGCGCTGTTGGGATGTCAAAGCGACCGTATGCAAGTTTCTCTCTTTAACCTCCCGTTAGACGGTACTCGGGATGCTGGGTATCGTAGGACATCACTGGTATATAATGTGGTGCGTCAAGTTACTTTTCCAAATACAAATTTCAAATCAAGTGGTTTTCAAAACATGATTTCCAAATAAATATTTTAAAATCATATTTAAATTGGAATGTATTTAATGTTGATTTTATTATTTATTTCAATTTAAGATTTTAACACAAATTTATGGAAATTCTATTATGTTTTAATGCATTGTTACCATTATTTTAAATGGATATTAAATCGATTTAAATATTTCTTTTACCAATTAGTTGATTTATTTTACTTATTGGAATTTATTAATTAGATTATTTACTCAATTTATTAAAATGTTTCTTTAATCGTTTCATTGATTCAATTAATGTTTTTGTATATATATATATATATATAATTTATATATTGGAGTTAAATTTTGTTCTTACTAATTATTTGATTATTTAATCAAATATTATAATTTATATATATTACTTTTATTTTGTTTTTATGCTAATTTCCTTAATATAAGTTTAATTACAATTTTATTTTATTCCACCTTAATTTAAATTTAATAATTGATTTTTAAAGTATTTTCAATGTAATCTCCAAGTATAAATTATTATTTGTATTTGTATTTTATGTGCATTTTAATTTATTGCATCTAATATAATTAATAATTCCTTGATTAATTATCATATAAGTTCTATCATGGTTGTGTTTTATTTTATTGGCAATATTTTATTTATTTATTATTTAATAAATTGTTACAAAAATCGTTTTATTTCTATTATCATTTCTGATACAAATTTTAGACCTTTAATATATTATATTTTATTTGTAAATTATTTAATTAATTAATCCTTGATTTTTGGGGAATATAAATATTGGATTTTGTGAAAAATGTTTTAAAAAGAGAAGCTTTTCTAACGGAGTGAATTGTGAGAATTTTGAGAGAAAACGTTATTTCAACTAATTATGATTTAATTACTTATTTAATATTGATTTATTAGGTTTATTTTATTTATTGATATATTATTATTATTAATATTGTATAGTAGATTGGGTCATTCACTGAGATGATTAGCATCTCACCTTTTTAAATTCCATTCCCCTAAGCCCAGGTTAGTCGACATTGATCCTCCGAGGGCGAGCTCGACATCTTGGTTCGTTGCTGAAAGTCCAAGAGGCTTTTCCTTCCTTTCCTTTCTATCTTGTATCATTTTTTTTTATCTTTTATTGTATTAAATTTCATATTCAATTGTATTTGATAACGCTCTGTATACTATTTGGATAATTATTTATTTAATTATGCACATTTCCTGTTACTTATTGAAGTGCTGCAACTTGTGAAAATAAATTGTAATAATGTGGAAGGAATAAGGTGGTGTATATAGAAATGTATTTTTTGTGCAGAAAATTTTATGGTAAGTCCTACCTTTAGGGGAGATGCTGCCAGATTTTTCATTGGGAAATTTGGTGGTATTTCCTTGGGATCAGGACTTGTCTAGGTTGCCGATGAGGAATTTTAGACGGGTCCTGATATATGGTGTGTCGAATTTTATGAAGCCAATTTCAAACCGTAATATGTAAGGCTACCACAGGGTATGTGAGTTTCGAAGCCACTAAAGGTTGGAGTGTATAAGGCTAATGAGGATTGTAGGTGTCTATGGCTCAGGGGATCGACGTTGGTATTACAATTCGTAATGATCTTAGTGAACCCATGGCAGCAACCCAAAGCCATTCTAGCCCACTTACCAGGGAGTTGAGGGCCACTAGAGTACATTTAATCTTTATGAGCAATTTAGTTTGCACCCCTTTTTTGTCATCTCTATAGCTTTCCAGATTTTGTATTGAACGCATGGTGTAGCGACGATCTTTAAATCATGTTTGAGCCTATGTTTGAACCAAACCAGAAAAAACCCATATTTGAATGATGCAGGAAAGAATGCTCACCAAGTGCAGATAAGGGAATGCTTTCCCCAACCATTGAAGGAAGGTAAATAAGCTTCCATGCATGTGCATGAGCAAATTGGTTTATTTTATTGCTTCAGATAGTAAGTATACAGTAATAATCATATTAAATCCCCCAAATATTCCTATCTAATATTTAATAAATTAAAAATGATGAGGAAATAATCTCAACATTGTGAGATTGAGAATAGAAGGTGCCAAGTGGGTATTAAACTTCACATTCACTATTGATGAATGTTCTACTCAGAACACAAAAATAGACAGGATATGAGGGTGGCATCTAGTTGAATTCCTCCTAAATAGCACTTTGTATCATATTGGCTTTGTCCTATGCAAAGCAAACTCAATATTTCAACCAAATACATCAAAATTGAAAAGGGTTCCCAAATTGATATAAAAATCAATTCAATATTCCCGATTGAAATATTGCCAAGAAAAAAAAAAAAAGCATTCCCAATATGAAGCTGATTTGGGTTTGATTCTAGAACTAGAGGTACGCAACTATAATCCACATTTGAAGCTTGTCTATAAAGACAAAGCACCAACCAATGAAACAGTGGCTCGCCAGAAAACCCATCTCCGGCGAGTTTCTGATGACATCTCCCATCCTCGTCCACAAATTTGACCTCCTTGAATCCAAGTTCGAGATTATTTTTCCCTAATTCTTGACGAATTGAGAGATTTAAGCATATTAAACATGAAATTTTTTCGGCGAGATTCTGACCATCACAGGTCTGATCTCCGAGAGGTAAAATTCAAACTGTAATCCTCGCATGGTAGGCTTTGATTTAGTATATTATTTGTGAATTTTGGATACCATTTGTGTTTGCTTCTCCGGGTAACCATGTATAATTTATCCGATTAAAATATTAATTTAATTGGTTTTGTGTAATATTAATATTTTAGGAGCACGTGTGAATTGTGGGATTGATCTCGTGAAGGATCTTAATTGCATTGCATGCCCGAGGCGAGAGATACACCTTCAAATTTATTTTAGGTGCTAAATTGTATATATTTTGTGATAATTCAAAACAAAATATTTTAAAATCATATTCAAAATATATTTAATGGTGTTTTTATTATTTATTTCAATTTGAGAATTTAACAATTATTTTAATTGATATTTTAAAAATGCATTTTGCCATGATTTTATCATTTAAATTGATTTAATGATTCAAAATGGATTTTATTATATTTTACCACTTATTTGAAATAGATGTTTAAATTGATTTAAATATTTCTTTTATTAATTAAATGATTTGTTCTACTTATTTTAAATTGATTGTTTAAATGTATTTTATCATGTTTTTATTATTTACTTTAATTTGATGTTTTAACATGAATTTTATTATAATTCATTATCTATTTCTAATTGAGGTTTAAAATTAATTAAATATTTTTTAATTATTTCATTGATTTAATTAATGAATTTTATAATTCATATATTGAGTTTTGTTTTGTTTTATGCCAAATTTCTCTGTTTATTTATGATTTTATTTTTATCTTATGATATTCCATTATAAATTCAATTATTTGTTATTAAATGATCCTCAAGGTTATATTGTAAGATTTAAATTATGTGTATTTTTTTTGTTATTTACTTAATTGATTTTGGGGTATAAAGTGATGGGTTTTGTGAAAATGTTTTAAAATGGAAACTTTTCCAATTGAGTGTAATGGTGAGAGTTTTGAGAGAAAATATAAATTTTACTTATTTACAATTATATAATTATTTATGTAAATTTTACTTATTTACAATTATATAATTATTTATTTATTTGTTATTAATTAATCAATTTTATCACATTATTATTATCATCATCATCATCATCATCATCATCATTCAGTAGATTGGGTCACTCACTTAGATGATTAGTATCTCACGTATTTTTAAATCTGTTCTCCTAAGCTCAGATTAGTAGATGTTGATCGTCCGGAGGCAAGCTCGACGTCTCTGTTCATTGCCGAAAGTCAAAAAAGCTTTCCCTTCTTTCCCTTTCTACCTTTTATTATTTCTTTTGTTGTATTAAATTTCATACTTAGTTGTATCTTTATAATACTCTGTATACTACTTTGGACACTTAATTATTTAATATTGCGCCGAATCCTTATTTATTATTTTGAAATGCTATGAATTTGTGGAGTAAATTGTAATAAGGTGGGAGGAATAAGGAGATTTTGTTAGAAGTGTATTTTCTGTCCAGGAAATTTTGTGGTAAGTCTTACCCTTAGGGAAGATGCTACCGGATTTTCCATTGAAAGGTTCGATGATATTTCTCTAGAATCAGGGCTTATGTAGGGTTCTGGTGGGGAATCTTGGATAGGTTGTGACACCCAATGCCAAAAATCTATAAATATTTCCTTATTTGTCAAGAACATGTATGCACACTCTAGGAACTCTAGAATTCAATTTTGGTATTCAAAGAGCACTACCTAACTCGAGGGTTGGAGTGTCTTTGGTTGGTACCACATTGGTGCCTTATAGATCTTCACATTCTTTTTGTTTTATAGGATATTGCTAGGTTTTAACCTCATTATGCGACAGCTTGTGGCAATTAGGATTCATGTGTCAATAGTTTAATGCGCAAGGTAAAGACAGTCTCACCATCATCATGTGAACTGTGCCCATAAAAGAACCCTAGATGGGTTTAATTGACGTAGGTGTGATTATTCTATCATAAAGATGTCAACTCCAGATAGCAATCAAATCTCACAGCCTATTTCAACAACCCTAGAAAATTAGATTTTGGCTTTGCAAACCGTTTGCTCAAACATGTAAGAAAAGATGTACTCCATGGTTCGACTCACTTTTCAAGCAACTCAACGGTCAAAGGATAACAATCATATCAGCCAAGAGTTGATAAGGTGATTGTTCCCAAATTCGTCTAAAAAACAAGACTAGTCTCCCTACTTAGGAAGGTTGCTAATGAATCAAGACTTCCGGCCTTCATGGGTTCCTATGTTTCATAACAAGAGAATGAGACAAAAACAAGAGAACCTAGTGGATTTGCCCTTGACCCACATTGAGTGACATGGAAGTTAAGACCAGAGGAATTAGTGACCAAAGCAATCCTTTCAGCATGAACCTCATATGAAGAGCCATGTTAAGATCCGTCCAAGATCCCTCACCGGAACCCTAAACAAGCTCTAAAATAAGCAAAGAATCAATGCAATATTATATAAATAAATGTCCAATGTAGTATATAGACCATTATAAAGATACATCTTAATATAAAATTAATGTAATAAAGGATGGAAAAAAAAATACAAAATGGAAGGAAAAGAAGGAAAGCTTCTTAGATTTTCAGCAATGAACAAAGACATCAAGCTCGCTTTTGGACCATCATCATCTACTAATCTGGATCTAGGAGAACAAATTTAAAAACATGAGATGATAATTATCCCAATAAGTGACCCAATCTACTATACAATAATAATAATAATCATCATCATCATCATAATATAGTACACTTTATTAATTAATAAATAAATAATTAATTAATTAATAAATAGTTGAAAATAATATTTTTACTCAAAACCCTCACAATTCACTCAAAACCCATCATTTTATCCCCCAAAAGTTAAGAAATAATTAATTAAATAAATTGCAAATAAAACACTATATTAAAGATCTAAAATTTGTAATGGAAAATAAAAATAAAAGTAAAAATAATTTTAGTAACAATGATTAAATTGTAAATAAAATATCATAAATTGTATTAGAAATAATCAAGGAAATACTTAAATTAGTTTTAAACCTCATTTTGAAATGGATAATGAAATACAACAAAACTCATGTTAAAATCTCAAATTAAATAAATAATAAAAACATGATAAAATGTATTGAAGGATCAATCTCAAATAAGTAGAATAAATCAATTAATTAATAAAAGAAATATTTAAATCAATTTAAAACATCTATTTGAAATAAATGGTAAAGATGTAATAAAATTCATCTTAAATAATCAAATCAATTTAAATAATAAAATCATAGTAAAATTCATTTCTAAAAATCAATTGAAATAAATGATAAAAAAACATTAAATACATTTTCATTTAAATACGATTTTAAAATATTTGTTTTGGAAATCATGTTGAGAAAACCACTTAATGCACTACACTATATACCAATGGTGTGCGACGGTAACCAGTATCCCAAGTACCGTCTGACAGGGAGGTTAAAGAGAGAAACCGGTATATGGTCGTATGGTATCCCACAGCGCCGTTGCTAACAATCATCCTGATCATGGAGGGGTGACTGTCAAGACCTGTCCAAAATTCCTCACCGGAACCTTAGACAAGCCCTGATCCCATGAAAACCCTATCGGACCTTCCAATGAAAAATCCGGCAGAACCTCCCCTAAGGGTTGGACTTACCACAAATTTTCTGCACTAAAAACACACTTCTATAAACACCACCTTATTCCTCCCACCCTACTACAATTTAATTCCACAAATTTGCAGCACTTCAAATGAATAATAGGAAATCAGGGCATAATTAATAAATAAATGTCCAAGATGATATACAAAGCTTATACAAATAAATATGACTTTAATACAATGACAGATAAAGAAGCAATACAAGATGGAGAGGAAAAAGGGTGGAAATGCTTTTTGGACTTTCGGCAATGAACTGAGATGTCGGGCTCGCCCCGGATGATCAACGTCTCCCAACCTGGGCCTAGGGGAACAGAATTTAAAAATATAAGATGCTAATTATCTAAGTGAATAACCTACTCTAATCTACAATTATAATAGTAATAATAATTATAGTACACTTGACTAATTAAGAATAAATAAATAAATAATAATTAATTGGAAATAATATTTTCTCTCAAAACCCTCACCATTCACTCCATTGGAAAGGTTCTCTTTTCAAATATTTTTGCAAAACCCAATCTTTTATACTCCACAAATCAAGGAATAATTAATTTAATAAATAATTAAATAATCCAAATATGAATAAAATATAATAAAATAAATTTAGAATACTTGCATTAAAGAAATATAATATAAAAGAGAAATGCAATATATAATTCGTAAAATTTGATTTAATAAAATAAAATAAACAGTTTCAAAAATATAATTTAAATAATTACAAATAATCATGTAAAATAAATAGTAAAATATTATAATATTCATTTTGAAATATTCAACTAATCTATATAATATTTTATGGCAAGATGCATTTAAAAAAAAAACATTAATTTAAAATAAGTGACATAAAAAATGACTAAATACATTTTAGAAAATACTAATTGGAAATAGGTGATAAAATAAATTAAATTCATTTAATTTAAATGCTGCTTTAAAACTTTAATATTTGAAATTTATATATGAAAAATAATACTTGACGCACCACACTATATACCAGTGATGCCCTATGATACCCAGCGTCCCAAGCACCATCTGGCTGGAGGTTAAAGAGAGAAACTTGCATACGGTCGCTACGACGGTCCAATAGCGCTGCTGCTTAAACCGTCAACCCGGCCATGGAGGGGGGCGGCTTATATTTACTATATAAAACTTGCCTGCCCTCGGTCTGATGGCAACTCACGGGAGACATTATAACTTGCGCACTCATCCACATATACAGTATAGAAGATCAGTACTGTATGAGTGCGTCTAAAACAAATAACCAAATTTATTATTAAAATACGCAATTTTTTCCAAAATTCACCATGGGAATTATACCATTTTTCAAACTCACATTCCCACATTTTTTTCTCTTTAATCCTCATCATAAATCCATCAAGTTCAAATCCATCAATTTGAATATACAAATTTTTCAATGGCATAAGGTCAAACCATTAATATTTCAATGCATAATTATTTTTAAAACATAATAATTTAAATCCATATTTTTCTCAAATTCTCAAAAATCAATTTAAATCAGTAATATGAAAACCATATAAATTCCATATATAATTAATTCATATAATTGTGCACAATAATTGAATAATAACCATAGCAATAATTAAAATAAATCAAAACCACAATTTCTTTAAATTCCCAAATATATTCTTTTGGCACCAAAACATATATTAAAAACATTATAAATTGGTAATACCATTCTAGATAGAAATTCTCATAATATTGAACACAAATATATTTTTGAAATATTCAATTATGAAATATTCCAACAAATTATTTTAATAATTAATAATTTTAATTTCAATTTCATAAAATTCTTTAGATCAAAATATTTCTTAATATATAAATATTTTGATTCACTCAATTGAGCATCAAATTTCTAAATATAAATCTACTAAATATTTATCACATAGAATATCAATTTCAAATATTCAATTAATACAAAATATTCATAAATTTTATTCCCGAAATTAATTTGAAGGTGGGTCACTAACCTCAAGCACGCAATTAACCCAAGATCCTCCATGGGATCAATTCCACGACGTACACGTGCTCCTAGAACAACAATATTACACAACTCAAATAAATTAATATTTTATTCGGATAAATAATACCCGATACCTAGGGGGTTTAACACAAATGTTAACCAAAATTTGTGAGTAATATATCGAAACGAAGCTTATGGAATGAGGATTGTGGATTGAGACTTACCTCCCGGAGATCGGACCCATGGTGGCCAGAATCTCGCCAGAAAGCTCTCGGATTTCAAGTCTTCGATTCTGTCAATCCATCGCGAATTGGAGGAAAATGACTCGGATTTGGGTTTAGGGAGGTTGAATTAGTGGGGAAGGATAGGTGGGGTGATCGGAAACTCACCGGAATTGGGTTTTTCGGTGAGCCGCCTTAGTCATCGGAATCTGCCATCGCCGGTGGAGCGTCCGGTGGCCACTGGTTGTGATTTTTGGTGGAAAAGTAGATCAGGGAATGGATGACTCAACGGGACCGGCGGTGAGGCAAACGAAGGTCGGAATGGAGAGAAATCTGGGTTTGAAGTAATCGGTGCCGCTACCGGAAAAAGTCTCGATCCAGGTGCGTCGGCGGTCGGTTGGCCATGATTTTTGGCTGGCCGGCCGGTTTTCAGGTGGGCTTCAAGGTAGGATGGCATGTGTACTGTTCTGGTGGCTGAAAATGGGTGAACGACGGTTGGCCGGTTGGGTTTCTCTCTCTAGCTCTCTCTCTCTCTCCTCCCCTCTTTCTCTCTCCTCCCCCCGCTCACGTGCTTTGGCCAAAATAAAAGCCACCCGTGGGCGACACTGTTTACTAGCAGGATTGGCTAAAAATACGACACATGGCACATACTATTCATTCAAGTCAAAATATATTAAAATATTACGATATTCGGAAAACTTTGCATGTCCGAATTGGACGTACCACTAATTTATGAACTCGTATCTACGAGTACTTCACAACCATGCATAATTCAAAGCTTAACTTTGCATGAACAAAAAGTCAACTTCGGCACCCCTTGGACAGTTTGGACCTCAACTTGTTTTGCTCATAACTTTCAATCTGTAGCTCTGTTTTCAATGTGCTACTAGTCTATGAACTCGTGACAACGTGTATTTTTTAATGGTACCTCAGTCAATGTGAAATTCCATCCGGAGCAAAAAAGTGAACATTTGACCCCTTCTCAGTCAACGACGGTCAAACCCGGTCAACCTTGGTCAAATTTTAGAAATTTCGATGTACTTCGAGACGGGGTGTTATAGTGGCTGTACATTATACCCTGCTAGCCCTCAGGTACAATGGTATCCACATACAATTCTACAAACTTGTGCGCTAATTGTGTCCATATATATAGTACGGAACACCAGTATTGTCTGGTGCATCTAAAACCAATAAAATCATATATTTTCCCAAATATCAAAATCTTATAAATATCACCGAATTAAATACCTCTTTTCAAATCCATATAATCCACATTTCCTTGTAACCATCACCATAAATCCATCACTTAAAATCCATCAATTTCAAATCCGTTAGCTTTCAATGCATAAATATTTTTGAAACATAATAATTTAAAACAATATTTTTCTCAAATTCTCAAAATCATTTTAAATCAAAGATATCCTTAAACCATGTAAAATTCATGCATAGTTAAATTTCACAATTCATCAATGCATAATAAATTTAAAATAAATAATTTCTTTCAAATCCGTAAAATCAATTTATACTAATAGTAATATTAAAACCACATGAAATTCATATATTATTAAATCATATAATTACATTTATTATGCATCATAAATTCAATAATAAACATAACAATAATTAATAAGAATTTAAAACCACAATTCCTTTAAATTCCCAAATATAGATATATTTTTGGCACTAAAACATATATTAAAAATTATCATAACTTGGCAATATAAATTTAGATAGCAATTTTATTAAATCTTGAACACATAAACTATATTTTTCAATTACTTGATTAACACAAATTATATATAATTAATCACCTAAAATAATTTTAAAGGTGGGTCACTTACCTTAAGTATGCGTATCAATCAAAATCCTCCATAGGATTAATCTCATGACTCACACGTGGTTTTAAGATATTAACATTACAAAAGATCAAATAAATTAATATTTTATTCATGTATATTATACACAGATACCCGGGGGAGCTAACACAAATCATATCCAAAATTCACAAATGATATACCAAAACAAAGCTTGCAATGGAAGGATTAAAAATTGAGTCCCATGTTCCGAAGATCATACCTATAATGGTTGGAATATCGCCAGAAAGCTCTCGGAATTAATGTTCTCAAATCTCATAAATTGTCATGAATTGAAGGAAACTGACCTCTAATTTGGATTCATGGAGGTCAAATTAGTGGGAGAGAGTAGGTGAGATCACTAGGAACTCACCGAAATAAGCTTTCATGGTGAGCCGCCTAGCCAAAAGCGAAAGTCATCCCCGGTGGCACGTCCGATGGCCAATGGCTGTGGTTTTTGGTGGAGAGATAGATTAGAGGATGGATAATCCCATGGGACTGAAGGTGTCAAAAATGGGTGGCTAGTTTGGGAGAAATCAACTGGAAAAAGAATTGATATTGTTGATTGAAAAACGACTGATCTGGGTGCGTCGATGGTCGGTTGGCTGTGAAATTTAGGTGGTTAGTAGGTTTTCAGGTGGACTTCATGGTGTTCAAGCGTGTGTAAAGGTTGGGTGGCTAGAAAGCGATGAACCAACGATGGCTGGTTCTCCCTCCTCTTTCTCTCCTTCCACCTCAAGCCCTTTATGCAATTAAAATGCCTCTTGTGGGTGCCACTGTGCACTCATGAGGTTGGCCAACATTTTGACACGTAGCGACATTGCGCACACACTCACACAAATTGATGAACAGTAAATGTTGTATTAGAAAACTTCACGGGTCCGTAACTTTTTAACCAAATGTCCAAATTAGGCATACTGCTAGTCTATGAACTTGTATTAATGAGTCAAAGAAAAATTTTACAAAAATAAAAAGTCAAACTCAGCACCTTTGGACAGTTCGGACTGGAACTTATTTTACTCATAACCTTCAAACCGTAGCTCTGTTTTTAACATGCTACTAGTCTACGGACTCGGGTCGATGCATACTTCACAGTGATTCCTTGGTCAACCTAGAATTCTATCCGAATCAAAAGGTCAAAGTTTGACCCCTATCGGTCAACAATGGTCAAACTCAGTCAACTTGAGAAAATTTCAATGTACTTCGGGACAGGGTGTTACAAGCCATATGGATACATCTCAATATAGGGATAGTCGAGGTGAACGTACAAGGAAACACAAACATGGAACTTGGTCAAGAGATCATAATTTAATGGATTCCTGATATAAAGACCAAGGGGAGCCTTTAAGCAGAAAAGGGCCATCTTGGAAAGAGAATAAAGCAAGGGAATTACCTATAGCAGCTAAAGCATTAAGAGAGTTGGTACAACAGGAGGTAAGCCATTTGAAAAAAGATGATTAGCCTGTGAAAGATGCTTAAATAAACAATTTAGTGAATATGCTTTTTGTTGTTTGGATAATAGATATGAGGCTGCCAACGCAATTTTGTTTGCTTGAATTTGAGAACATGTCCAACAATATTGCAACATTATGGGGTAAATCAAAATCTTAGAAGAAAAAAGAGAAACAACTGTGTGTAAAATCTTCTTTATCAGTTTGAAAGGACCACCTTTGTCATGGTTCTATAGCCTAGTAACTAGCTTAGTAAACTCATTCAAGGAACTTGTGAAGCTCTTCAAAGCTTAATTCACCTTAAGGATAAGGGGTACAAGAGAATCAAACTTCTTATTGATGGTTAAGCAAAGAAAGTGATAAACCCTAAGGGCCTTTACATAAAGGTTTAATAATGAAAAGAATAGCATTGCCAATTGTTATAAGTTGATACCTGTAGAAGCCTTCCATAAGGGATTGTTCTGAAAGAACCCCTTGTATGATTCTCTCACCATGAAAACCCCCTCAAGAGAGCCAATGAGGTGATCAAGTTAAAGGAGGATAAGAGGGAGGATAGAGTGGAAAAAATAAAGGAACCATTGTAGATCACCTTGGCCATAGAAGCAACAAATAATTACATGTCTAAAGCCTTACAGGTTGAGAGATACTCTACTCCTCCATCCCATTTAAAGAATACTCATTCAAGCACTATGATAGAAGGGTCATTGCAAATCTGTTCAAGACTTCTTCTCTTAGTATAACTCTTAGACAAATGGTTAGTTATATGAAAGATAAAAGTTATGTATGGTGGGTGCAGCATATGTACACAGATTCGAGTATGAGAGACAATACTTGCTTCTATGCCTTCCATAATGATATCAAACACATAACACAAGATTGTCGTTAGTTCAGAAATAAAACTAAGTGTCTAATTAAGCATAGCTATTTGATAAAATTTATGCCTAATAAGAAAAGCCTAGTAGGGAAAATGTAAGGTAACACAAAAAAGGGAATGATAACTAAAATATGGTCAAAAGAGTGGGAGTAGGCAGAAAAATAAATATAAGAAAAAGCATTCGTCAAACTCATAGAGGTCACTTCAATAGGAATAGTTGCAGCATCATCTTCAAGAATCCCAAGTATCACTTTCACAAGAGAAAATGATGAACGGTTGCACCTACTGCATTGTGACACTTTAGTGGTTGAGCTTTTTATAAAGGATTGCATGGCAAAGAGAATGTTGGTTGATATTTGCATATATATATATATATATGTGCAAATAATTATGTGCAAATATTTGCATATATATATATATATATATATAAATATTTGTTTGAGCAAAGATACCTGTGCGTTTAGGTATACATATAACGGGTCCAAAGATGAAAGAGGCAAATTAAACGAATTAATTGGAAACTAATAATCAACCAAAGTGGTTTTGATTTAACTGTATCTATCAGCAGCCCTTTTCTATTTGACTATTTATCTACGTCAGTCATATCTATATATATGTATATATATATATATATATATATTATATTTTGAAATAACTATTGAATTATATTAAGAACCATGAAATACACATCAGCTTGGATAGGGAGGTTAGAACATACAATTCAAGTCACCACCACATGGATTCCTTCTTTAATTAGGTC
Organism: Ziziphus jujuba; assembly: GCF_031755915.1. NCBI lineage: Eukaryota > Viridiplantae > Streptophyta > Magnoliopsida > Rosales > Rhamnaceae > Ziziphus > Ziziphus jujuba. The sequence continues at coordinate 2,813,538 of NC_083381.1, read as the reverse complement.
TCTATACAGTTTGTTAGCTTGGAAGGAAAATGTAATGAGGAAAATTTTGAAACCAAATTGCTAGAGAAACAATAATTATACTTGCTTTCTAATTAGTAATTAAGTATCATGTAAGAACTAAAAAGTAGAAAAAAAAATTGTATTTAACAACATAGCAATCTGGATCATAATAATGTTGCAACACTCAATGATATAAAATATAAAGCAAAACAAAGAACATATATTATTGCTGCAGTACCTAGTACACAAATTTTTAATTTACTTTTAATTATGATTTAGGTTTTGCTTCATGTAGAAGTACATTGATTGATGGATAAATTAAGACTTAAATTTGTTATGTTTTTCTTTTACTCTTTTTTTTTTTTTTTTCTTTCTTTCTTTCTTTCTTTCTTTCTTTCTTTCTTTCTTTTTTTCTAAGACTATAACTTTTTTATCTTTTCATCTTAGTAATATATTATCTTTGAAATTATGATCTAAAAATGACTTCCGTCTTCGTGCTACATAAAGGCACCAAGAAAATATATATATATATATATATAAACCCAATAACTACTTTTATCGATTAAAAATAAAAAACAAAAAATATGTTTTAATTGTTTTAATTTTAATTATTGTTACTCTCATTGAATTAATAGAATAATAGTAGTAAAACCACCAAATTTGTCTGGGATTTAAAATGCGGACTCAAGGTTCCGCTGCATGGCCGCCAAAACGATCCACTACATTTATTTTGATCTTCCTACTCCGTTGTGCATATTATATGTGCGTATATATATATATATATATATGCTCGTTTTGATTTGATCTTTGAAAACCATCATTCAAATCATAAGCTGTATTATAGTGTGCACCGAATTGGACTCACTCTTTCATGCACGAGTTTGTTCCTTCCCTTCCAAGTTTCCAACGTATATAGAGACAACAAAGAATTCTCATTAAAACTTCGATTCAGTTTATCACCGTATCTTTATCTACATCACCAGCATGCTCTGGCATTTCAGAAACTACTCCTCTCGAACCAAACCGTTCTCATCCATTCGTAGTTGCAATTAGTCCATCCGCACACAATCATCATGCATTGGCATCCCAAAAAAATCTGAAGCCATAGAAGAACATGTTGGAAAACCATCTCATTTGAGAAAGTTCCGATTCTCATCTTCAAAAGACCAGAACATGGCCATTACAGAATCATGGACCACATTCTTCCCGTACCTTTTGAATGTATAGATATATATATATATATATATAGATATGTATGCGCTTCTCACACAAACAGCACACATACAACTCCGTTTTCCAATTCTTTATATGGTAAACTCACTTCATTGAATTCCAACTCCCAACTCTTCTTAAAGACTGAAAGCATAGCATTATTTAACCGGTACTTGACGGTATATGAACGTCCCAAAAGGCCAAATTTAAGAATGGTTTGATCTATAACATCATTCTACAATCCACCAAAAAACTTGTATTGGTGAATGCTCGAGACATATATCATCCATAGTCACACACACACACACACACACACACACACAAAAGAAACGAAAAGAAAGAGCATCCTTGTAGAAAGTCAATAGAAAGCATTAAAAATAATTGTAGAAAGTCAATAGAAAGCATTAAAAATATATAATAAAAGATTACAGACAACCTATCAGTTATTCAGGATTTGGCTAGAACTCCAAGAGAATGGAGAATGGGGTTCGAGCAGTTACTCTCATGAGAAAGAAGTAACGACAGCAGAGCCTATGTAATTTTTGTTTGTTACATATATAAATTTAATAATCTTTAAATTCTCTGTTTGCTTAAAAAAAAAAATCATTAAATTTCTCTTCTGTATTGTCAAAAATAATGTTGTGTACAAATTTATATATATATTTTATGTAATTAATCATGTTTCATCAATTTTAGTCAAATTGCTTAAATAGAATATATATATATATATATATAGAGAGAGAGAGAGAGAGAGAGAGAAAGCATCAGAGTATTCTTAGCTTTTTTTCTTTTAATTATAAAAATGGGCAACATCTTCTAATGATTTGAGGGTTTAATTATTACTTAATAAAGTTCAAAAGACTTATATATAATCCTTTCTTCTTCTTCTTCTCTTTCAACTTTTCTTTTTTTTTTTTTTTTAGGGACAGAAGTATATAATCATTTGATAGTTCAAAGGTATAATATAACTTTTCCCTATTCTTGAAAGAAAAGGTATTTAAAATATATTAAGTTTTAATTTTATGGAAAATAATACATCTTATATGTTCGAACTCAGTTTTATTTTGGGATGCTACATAAGGATTGTAGAAGAATCCATAAAATTGTGCTACTGAAGTTCTTATCTTATGTTGGAAACTATTAACAAAGCAAATGTTTAAAATCACCACTTGCCCGACTAGGTTTTCAGTTTAAATCATTTATTAACCTGTTACCTCAAAACTTAATATACCACAAAACTTGTTATACCAATATGCTTTAAATCATTAATTAACTGGTTACCTTAAAACTAAATATATCAATATGTTTTCACATTGGAGAACATGTTCCCAACGAAAGTCTTTCTGCATATATATCTATAGATTTAGGGGTTTATCTAATTTGAATTTAAGATTACTCTAGCAAGTTTTTGAAACAGATTGTGGAAAAATTGACCATAAGAAACAAAGTTTTTCAATCAGATTGTGGAAAAAATACAATCTAAGTATTCCACTCCTGCATCACGGAAAAATTGGTAATAGTACAATGCACAAGACAATTCTAGGCATTTTCTACAACATTTTTGGGAAAAAAAAAATCAAATAACTAAAAAATGTAAAAAGCCTCTCCTTTTTAGCTAGATGTTTATTATAGTCGAGTTAGAAACTATCCCCAAGCAGAATGGTCAAACAGGATCTCCACAAGTTTCACGTTGACTGTTTGTACTCTGATGACATAATGGAAGCAGAACTAATATTATTAAAATAACAATTAGAACAGTAAACCAGGAAATCTAATGACTTTACCGTGCATGTGCTTCATCACTAGGGTAGATGATGTTATCTTCTCCTTCACGCTTGAATACATACAAGGATATAGAATATAGCAACCACAGAATTGATTATGCCTTTTACGCCAATAACTTGAAAAAGACAAGAAACGAGAAACAGAGTAAGTGACTGGAGAAAATTTTGAGCCCTGAACAATAAATGAAAATCTTCAATATCGAGAGAGAGACAGAGAACAAAGATCGCAGTAAATTTAGTATGGCAGTCGCCCAAAGCTTGGTTTTATATCAAGATATCCATAAAAGTCGAGTGCAATAAAAGTTAATCTGTTTACTCAATCTACGACCTTATGAGCAAATTTGCTACTTGACACTTTCCAAGTCTATGTACATACGTAAAATAATTATTGGCATAGAAATCTAGTGATGGTAAAATATAACGTTTTCAAGAAAACCAGGCCCTCAAACAACTATATATGGTACATTATCAAATAACTCAGCACTGCTTCTAAAGGTAAAAAGCGCAAGACCACATGATGTGATAACATAATAAGAAATGGAATGCACTCATACTCAAAAAAATTATAGTTGTTCACAAGAAAATGCCACTAACACTGCAAACTAGTGTTTCTCATGAGACAGACAAGAGGAAGAATATCTCACATTGATCTGTCTGAAATGAAGTAATGGAAAGAATAATAGGCTGAGAAGATTTTCAGTTACTAATGTACTCAAAAGAAATTCTCCAACCTTAATTATGTCCTTAAAGTAGTATAGATCATCAACAATTTTATCAATTTCCAGAAGTAGTTCTTTTCTCTTCATTGAGTGCGTGTCTCTCTGCATCAAGAAATAAATAAATGAAAACAAAAAATTGGTTGGCATACTGCATAATATGCAAATGCAAACCACTATCAACCTTCTAGATCAATAAAAGAGAGCCAGAGACCTATCTACCAAAGATCTAAAAGAACATACCCTTTAGCAAGGACAAGTTCATATAGATAAAAGGCAATGCTCTTTTAGCTTAATACCAAGTTCGAGAGAAGTATTTTGAGACTGGAGGAGTTGTTATGTATTGATAGACCATATCATCACTAACCACGTAACAAGAAGGATACTGTTGCGAGACACCAAATATGCATTTTATACCAAAAACTTAATGTGATCTTCTATTCACAAAAGGAAACACAAACACACAAAAAATAAAAACAACAAGAAATACCATTGTATATGCCGAGTTAATGCATGTATAGCTGTCTGAATCATCTTCTCCTCATGGTGATAAAATTTACGAGCCTCATTATACAGGGGAAATGAGACTACAGCTTCCTGTAAACAGCGATAAAAAATCAAATAAGCAAGACAGTAAGGAACTAAATTACTAATTCTTTCCCTTAAACTTGTAAATGGATTACCATCCTAGATTAGCAAAATAATCGTAAACCATAACAACAAATAAACGGTTGAATCACAATCCTCCACATGAGACACCATTATGTTCTATGAACACACAAGACAATTATAAAAATCAGACTGAACCTTGATGATCATCATCTAAAATCACTACGTGAACAAAGTAGAAACCAAGGCACACAAAATAGCCTTGTTTTTGGTCCAAACTTTACCCAAAGGGGCCACGAACAAAACACTCTTTTTTCTTTTTCTTTTTCTTTTTCTTTTTCTTTTTCTTTTTCTTTCCCCCCCTCCATTTTTATTACTTATACCTTTGATCTGTTTTACATCTATAGACATGGAGTACAAATCATTTGTAAGACAAAGTAAAAGCGAAAGTTCCATTTAAAACAGAAAATGCTCGAAGGCAAATAGTTCGTAAGCAAATTTAACATATACAAACTTATACTTACCCATGAACCTTAACAAGAAGACAAATGGTATACCTGTTTAATTTACAGCTCACTTATCCGGACTGAGAGAGAGAGAGAGAGAGAGAGAGAGAGAGAGAGAGAAGACAAGAGAACTAATTAGGAAGTAGCTTCACTAATCTTTCAAATATTAAATTCAAACTGATGCTATGTTGTGTGAGAGAGAGAGAGAGAGAGAGAGAGAGAGGAAAAAAAAACAACAACAAAACAAAATTAACTTTCCTATTTCAATAAAAGAGATCTAATCCTATAACTATTAAAGAGAGATAGAAAGCAACCTTAAAAATGATACAAAATATGGATCCAATCTCCTATATTGAAATCGTATTCATGTGCCATGATGTTTTTAGTATAGTTGTTGCTGAAAAAATAGTCTGCATTATAAAACTACAAATCCATCACCACCATTGTTAGGAGAAGTAATCAATTAGTAAGCAAGAATATTATTTTCTAGACCAAAAAAATATGCAGGACTGCAAATAATTACCGTAGTGAAAGAGAAAAAGAACTTAAACATTCAACAGTTAAATCTAAATAGGAATTAGATTTACAATCTTACAACTTACAAATTGCAATGTTCACTATCCATTTTCTGTATCACTACGCTCACACTGAAGCAACAGTGCCTCGATTTTTGAATTTCTACTAATCTTAAGCAAGAGAAGAAATTCTTTAAAACTTGGTATTCCATAAACAGCTCCATAAATTATTACAACATGTCCATTAAAATCAGTATCGAAACCAAAAACCGCCTAACAAAGAATGCTCTGCTAGAATTCATACTCGAAAATTATCGGATCTTTGTCTATCACCATGAGTAACCATTTCCACTAAAGACTGTGGTAGATCCACATTAGTGCCCACGCGCAAAAGAAGATCTATAGATATAAACAGCGCGGTTTAATATGATAAAATTGAAAGAAAAAAATGTAATAATAAGCATAGTTATGTTATTATGCATATCTACAACTTTGATAACCTGCAGTTCATTGATAATGGATCTATATCCACAGATAAGCTCCAAATTATACCAAGATTCTGATGATAATCATGAATGGAATAACTACATCCTTCAGAAATCCTAATTGATCAACAAAAATACTGTTAAATCTAAATGCATCTATTTATGACGGCAATCAGAGGTTATAAACAACGATCAGAAACAATGTTTTGCGAATTTTGGAAAGAAATTTGAGGAGAAAACTTACTTGAAATAACTAACGGTCGATGGAGCTCCAGAAAGAAAAGAAAGAATGAATGCTAATCTTGTGAAATAAATTCCAGACTCCATTATTGCCATCGAAATAATTATAGAATCACGCAATCATAGAAATAAATTCCAGTCAATTACCCTTAAAAAAAAAAAAATTCAATTAGACAGATACACGAACATATATATATATATATATATATAACTGATTATCTCATAGTATGGCCTAATTCTAGAGAGACATCCGGTTAAATTTCCGGTCTGGTGAGCAATACAAAGGGGAAATCGGGAAGAGAGAGAGTCAGAAAGAGATAGGAAAGAGGTAAGGAAATAAATAGTGAGAGAAAAAAAAATTACCGGCGATGAAGGATATCCAACCGGCGATTATTGAGGGACGTCCGGTGGAATTCCAGGTCCGGCGGAGGCAAAGAGTGAAGAAGACAACAGAGGAACCACCACCATTCCAATTTTTTTTTTTTTTTTTTTTTAAACTTCAAATATATTTTATCTGATTTGAACCAGGGCAAAAATGGTTTTGGCGTATAAAGTTTGTTTATTTTACTAAAATAATATTTGAGCCCGGTCAAGCCGTGAGCTAATTTATCATATACATATAATTCATTAATTATTTTTGTTTTCAAACAAGAATTTTACGCATGACTAAATTTATGTACCGAATTTTTATTTTATTTTTTTGTTACAAAAAGATTAAAAGAAAATGAAAAAATAAAATCCATGAAGAATGGGCTATGGTGGTATGGGTCTATGTATATATATTTGTTACAATTCAATAGTACAAGGTTCTATCATTTTATTCATCCAAAAAATATTCTATCATATTCAGTGGTATGATAATATCATTTTGCCTCCTTTTATGGCTTTTGCCATAAAGAATTTGTCTGATGTCTATTCTTTTTTTTAATAAAATCAACGGTACATTGTAAAAGGGGCATTGTGTCTTCTTCTATACTCATATACCTTTATGTTTTTTTTTTTTTCTTTTCTCAGAAAACTATTGTCGTTTTCTTTATAATCTTAATTCATTCTCTTAAATTTAATTTAAATAACTATACATGTAGAATTTATGTTAAAAAAATTATAACTCAAAAGAAAATCTAAAATTAATCTGTTATGATATAAACAAAATGTTTTGATGGCTCATAACTATTTTCAGAAGTTTTCGTAAAAAGTTCTGAAAACAATCTTAGAAATCATAAAATCAAACAAAAACAAAATATTTAATGATTTATTATAAATTTTAAAACAAGACAAGTAAAAATTTTATTTAAAAAAAAAATCCAAAAACAGAAACACCTTCAGATTTTATTTGGAAACTAGCCAATAACATTTAAATTTACTAATATTTATCATAATTAAAAGTAAAGATTAAGAGATAACGATGAAGGGAAAACAACATTTCTTAGGTTGTAGGAACATAAGAAAACCAATTGGACGTGCAGACTGCACTCCCACACACATTTTGCCTTTCTGCCATATCAAATTTGTCTTACAATTAAACCAAATAGCGGATTTAATTTAATAGAAGTCTTTTTCTATTTTTTGGTAAGCTTTAATATTAGTCATGCAAAGAGAGATTCTTAATTTTTTTTTATTTTAGCATCTTCCATTTGTAATATAATATTACAGTCCAGTACTCTATTTTCTTGTATAACAATTAATCATCATCCAAACAAACCAAAAATCATCAATTCTCTTCTTTTCTTTTTTTCTTTTTGAATAAAAAAACATCAATTGGACCACTCTTCTCTCAAGATGATAGACTCCTATTTGCATATTCTCACGGTTCTGCTTAATTATTTGATATATCCAACAAGTACATAAATAAATTCGGTGATTGCAGTTGATATTTTTTTCATTTTTTCTTCAGTAGAAGCAACATCTTTTCAGTGAGATACATAACTTTTTGAAAAATATAAGAAATTAAATTTCAAATTTCCCATATATTATTATTATTATTATTATTATTATTGTTATTATTATTATTATCACTAGGTGATCTATATTATTATTGTTATTATTTTCTATACTTTCTGCGCAAATGAATGTTATTTTGGAACTTTTCATTATAATCATTTCATATTTCTTTTTTTTTTCTTCTTTTTTTTTCTTTTTTTGGTTTCACTTTGTATTTAAACAATTAGTTGACCTATATATTTGACTAAAATTATATTTTGATCTTTCAACTTATTTCTTATAGACATATAATTCATTAATTATTTTTGTATTCAAATAAAAGTGACTAAATGTTGTACAAAAGTTCTTTTGTTACAAAGGGCCAAAAAAAAAAAAAAAAAAAAGGTGGGGGGAAATCAGATCCATCCATGACTAACAAAAGGTTGTGAGTTGGGTTCTCTTTTAGGGAGTTGTGACAATTTAGTAGTCAGAGAAATTTGGTGCTCCGTGAAATTGGACATGGTGATACAAGTCCATGTTTTTGTAGATAAATTCTTCTTGAGTCAAATTCTTATCTTGTTTCCATTGGTATCGAAAAGCTATGTGTATATATATATATATATATATTTATATATATTTTTTCTGTTAAAACATAGTTCGGGAAATATTATATCAAATTATCTGTTACATTATCAATCGTACAAGATTCGATCATATTTTGCGGTATGATAGTATTTTGCCCACTTTACGGCTTTTCCATAAAAAATTTGTCAAGTGTCTTTTTATAAAAAAATAAATAAAATCATAGTACAACATGAAAAGGGCATTGCTGTCTTCTTCTATAGTTATATATACATTTTTTTTTTTTTTGTTTTTTGGGTAAACTATTGTCCTTTGGTTTAATAGTCTTAATTCAAATTAATATATATGTGGAAAATTTTCTGAAAACTGTAAAAAATTCGTAACAAATCCTGAAAGTAATCTTTCAAGACATAAAATCAAACAAAACAAAATTTGTTAAATGATGTATAATAAAATTTATTTAAACAATTAAAAAAATCCGAAAACAAAAATACCCTCAATTTTAATTTGGAAACTAACCAAAAATTTATTAATATTTTCTCGCAATTGAAATTAAAAAGAAAATTGAGAGATAATTATCAGGAAAGAAACGACTTTCCTGCCACGTTCAGTTTGTGCGAACAAAAGAAAACCAACAGGGAACAACAACTTTTCCTGCCACGTCCACTCTCACACTCCCGCTGCCTTTGTACCATATCAAATTTGTCTTACATCCCGTAGAACAAAGTAACAGGTTTTTTTATTTTATTTTATTTTTAATTATTATTACTTTTTTTTCTGGATTACAAGTAGCGGCTTTAGTGGATGGTTTATTTTAGCATCTTCCATTTTCAGATATAATATTATAGTCTATGCACTCCTGTTTCTTGTATGACAATTAATCATCCATATTAACCAAAAATCACCAATTCCTTGTGAATAAAAATCATCAATTCCTTTAATTGACCACTCTTGTTCCGAATGATAAATTCCTATCTGCATATTATCACAGTTCTACTTAATTATTCTATATATCTAAAAAATATATAAACAAATTCTATAATTGCATTGATTTTTGATTTTTTCAATAGGAACAATAGGTTTGAAAATTACAAGAAATTATATTTCCCATTTATTATTATTATTATTATGTCGACCAATAAGGTGTCATGGAAAAGCCAGTTGATTATTATGAAATTCTTGTTCATCATCTTTTATTTTTGTTCAGAACCTTTTATTTATTTTATTTTATTTGGTCAAGGGAAAATTTTCGCCTTATGTTTATGTACTTTTTGCACGGTTGAATTTTAAGTTTGGAAATCTTTACTATAACCATTTCATATATCATTTTTTGATTCACTTTGTGGTTAAACACCCCGTCAATCTCTATGTTTGACTAAATTAATTTTTTGTCGGTCAATCTGTACGTTTGACTAAAATAATTTTTTTACTTTTCAACTTATTTATTGTATACATATAATTCCTTAATTATTTTTGTTTTCAAATAATTAAATTTCTAATGCATGACTAAATTTTGTACTGAACTTCTTTTGTCAGAGAGGGGAAAAAAAGAAGGTGAAAAATGAGATCCATCCACGACCAAAAGTGATTGAGAGTTAGATTCTCTTTTGGAGAGTTATGACAATTTAATAGTCACAGAAATTTGATGTTCCTAGGAATTGGGCATGGTGGTATAAGACTTAAGTCCATGTTTCTGCAATAAATTCCTTTTTGAGTCATAAATTATTGTCTTTGTGTCTAAAATTATACCTTCTTTATTTTTTTGAACTTTTTTTTATTCCAAAAACATTGTTGGTGAAATGTTATATTATATTATCCGTTAGTATCAATAGTACAAAATTCTATCATATTTGGGCAATAGTCTTTTGCACCTTTATGGTTTTTTTTAATTATTATTAGTATTTTTTTTATAAATACCCCTTTTATGTCCTAAAAGATTGTTTTTAGATTTTACCTTTTTGAAAAGTTTGTTATGAAATTTAAAAACGAAATTTGTTAAAGACTTATAATAAAATGTATTAAGATAAGTAAAAATTTGAAAACAAATCCGAATACAAAAATACCCTCAAATTTATTTGGAAACTAACCAATGGTAGCATTTAGATTTACCAATTGTTTATCACAATTAAAAATTAAAATTATGAGAGATAATGATCAGGAAAAAAAAACTTTTTTCTGCCACAGTTTGTACGAACAAATTAAACAAAACGTCAGAAGGTGCGGAGTCCAATCCTACACTCTCTCTGACTCTATCTCATATCAAATTTGTCTTACATCCCATTAAACCAGATAGCACCTTTGACATTATTTTTATTATTTTTATTTTTTATTTTTGCTGAAAAGCTTTGATGTTATTTCTATTGATGCAGGAGATTCTGAATCTTTTATTTTAGTATCTTCCATTTCCAATAAAATATAGTCATATACTCCAATTTCTTGAATAACAATTAATCATGCATGCTAATAAAAAATCATCAATTCCATTTTTTTATCTCTGTGTGTGTAAATTAAAATCATCAATTCATTTAATTGATCACTTTTCTCTCAAAATAATAAATTTCTTTGCTGCATATTATCACAGTACTACTTAATTATTTGATATATTTGAAAAGTATATAAACAAAGTCGGTAATTGCATTGATTGTTACTTTTTTAATAGAAACAATATATTTTCAATGAGATAAAAAAGTTTTTTTTGATAATTATGAGAAATTACGTTTCCCATTTATTATTATTATGATGATGATGATGAAGAATTTAAAAGTGTCATGGGAAACCAATTGATTATTCTGAAATTCTTGTTCCTTCATTTTTTTTTTTTATAGATTTATTTTTTGGGGCTATTTTGGTCAATGGGAAAATTTTCATTTTGGCCCTTACATTTCTGTACTTTTACCGCAAATGAATTTATAAATTAAAAATTTTCACTATAACCATTTTATATTTCATTTTTTGCTACACTTTAAACCATCAGGCAATCTATATATTTGACTAACATAATGTTTTAACCTTTCAGCTTTTATATACGTATAATTCATTCATTATTTTTGATTTCAAATAAGTTTTAATGCATGATTAATTTTGTACGGAACTTCTTTTATAACAGTTAGAAAAAGAAAAAGGAAAAAAAAAAGAAGGGAAAATTGTATCCATTCATAACCTTAAAAAGGTTATAAGCTGGTTCATTTTCGGAAGTTGTGACAATTCAATAGTCATAGAAATTTGGTGCTCCTAGGAATTGTGCTATGTCCATGATTTAGCGCGGTGTCTAAAGCTATACTTTTTTTTGTTTTTTGGGTTAATATTTTTTATTCCGAAGACATTGTCAGTGTAATATTTTATCAAATTATCTTTAATATTATCTTTAATATCAATAGGAAGAGATTCTATCATATTCTGTGCTATGATAGCCTTTTGCCTCCTTTATGGCTTTTTCCATGAAGGATTTGTCTAATGTCTATTTTTTTTTTTTTTAAAGTAAAAGCATAGTACATTATGAAAGGCATTATTGTCTTCTTAAATAGTCATATACCTTTTTTTCCCCTTCTTTGGAGAACTATTGTCCTTTACTTTATAATCTTAATTAACTCTCATAAATTCAATTCAAATTGATATATAAGTAAATATATATATATATATATATATAGATATATATAGATATAGAGGTTTTTTATTTTTTTGAAAATTGTAACTCATAAAAAATGCTGGCGATAATTTCCTAAGACATAAATCGAACAAAACTAAATGTGTTAAATGACTTATAATATATATATATATATGTATTTGTGACAGTATATTTTGTCTTCATATTTAAAATAAAATTTATTAAGACAAAAAAAAAAGTTTAAAAACAAATCGAAAAACAAAAACACCCTCGAAATTTTGTTTGGAAAGGAAACTAACTAATAGCATTTAAATTTACTAATATTTTATCACAATTGAAAATAAAAAAATTAAAAAAAATGTAATTATCAGGGAAAAATAACTTTTCCTGCCACGTTCACGTTTGTACAAACAAAACAAAACAAAACAAACAGAAAATGCAGGGTCCACACGTACTCCCTCTCGCCGCCTTTCTCCCATATCAAATTTGTCTTACATCCCATCAAACCACATGGCGGCTTTGATATTATTATTAGTCATGCGAAGATAGTCTGAATCTTTTATTTTAGCGTCTTCCATTTCCAATTTCTTCTTAGACAAGTAACCATCCATGCTAACCAAAAATCATCAATTCTTTTTTTTTTTCTTATAAAAATTATCTATTCATTTAATTGATCATTTTTTTCAAAAAATTAAATTTATTTGCATATTATCACAGTTCTATTCAATTATTTGACATATTAAAAAGTACATTAACAAACTTGGTAATTGCATCGATTTGATTTTTTTTTTTTTTTTTTTTGCAGTAGAAACAACATATTTTCAATGAGGTATATATGCTTTTTAAAAAAAATAAGAAATTACATTTCCGATTTATTATTATTATTATTATTTTCTATTATTATTATTATTATTATTATGATGATGATGATTTTGATCGATTTAAAATTTTTATGCGGAAGCCAATTGATTATTCTGAAATTCTTGTTATATCATTATTTTTTTCCCTCAATTTGTTACTTATTTATCGTTTAAAAGGATTAATTATTATTAAGCTCACTGTCAATGCTAATTCTTTGAAAAATAGAATATGCTTTTCAATTTGGAAGAATTGTAGCCACGAATTACGTTAACCAATAACACTTACTCTGGAAACTAAATCATCAATGACATGCATGACTAGCTACGTAAAATTGATTTGGGGGCTTTTTGTTTTTATTTTTTCCATATGGCGCCAAAAGTAAAGCGTAATTGGGAGGTTTTATTATTTAAAATGGCAGGAATTCAGAAGATTCCGACCTAGCCAATAAGAAAATTTTGTATAAATATAAAATTTATTTTTAGTTGAGAATCTGAAACCGAAAACTGTGATGAAATTAAACCAGCCCTTTGCCATCTCTGTACGTACACAACGAATCAACACCCACGACACAGTACGAACACGCAGCTCCCTAATTTCGTTACACAGCTAGCAAGCTGGCTCATTTCATTGCCCAATTTGCCCTCACCATTAAATGAAACTTGCTTAACGCTCAACTTCTATTTGTCCACTTTTTTTTTTTTTTTTTTTCCTATTCCATTATTAAAAATATTTTTCAGATAGGCTTAATTAGTATATGCATATAACTTTTTAATTTTTGTTTCACTTTAACTTCTTTAGTAGATAAACTATTAGTCAACTTATATATGATTCATTAATTATTTTTGTTTTCCAATAAGAATTTTATGCATGACGAAATGTTTTGGCAAAGTTCTTTTGTCACAAAGATAAAAAAGAAAAAAATTAGATCCATCCATGACTAAATAGGTTGTGAGTTGAATTCAGAGAAAGAAAACATTTGGGAGTTAATGACGTTTGGTACAGGAATTGGGCATGGTTGGTGTACATGTCCATATTTTTGTCAGATAAATTCCTTCTTTTTTATTTTTTTATTTTTTTGGTAAATAGATAAATTCTTTTTTGGGTCATATATTCGTGTATTGGTGTATATATATATATATTTGATGTTTCTTTTTATTAATACCATTCTATTAATATTATGTCAAATTATTTGTTACGGTATCATCAGTACCACATTTTATCTGGTATGACCGCATTGTGCACCCTGCATGGCCTTTATCATGAAGCAATATTTTAGTTTTTCAATAAAATAATAGTTAGTTATGAAAAGGGTATCGTTGTAATTTAGAAGATTCCCTGTCAGCCAATAAGAAAATTTTACATAATTTAAAATTCTAATTTTATTTGAAAACCTAAAACAAAATAATGATTAAAACCCTTTCCCACGAGACTCTGTGCGCAGGCAAAACGGAATAAAACCCACACTCTGTACGTACGGAAGCGAATGAGCACCTACAACCAACTCTGTGCGCAGGCAAAACGGACGAAAACCCACACTCTGTACGTACGGAAGCGAATGAGCACCCACAACCAGCTCTCTCATTTCATTGCCCTCACTCGCAGCATTATATATTAAACTTAGCTTTTAACACCCACTTCCATTTGTGCTAAAAAAACCTCCTCCTTCTTCCTCTCTGTGAAAATTAGTGAGAAAATGGAAGATACGCAGCTCCCTCTGTTGGATCAGGCACGGTCGCCGGAAGTGGTAGCTGGTCAACAACAACAACAAATCGTGGGTTCCGAGGATGTTATACAGATTCAAGGAAACTCCACTATCATCGTCAAAGGCAAGTTCAAAGTCATCCATGAAGGAAGCACTGTGGTTGACCTCTCAGGAACTGAAGATAACTCTGGAGAGGGCACCGGTCAGGCTGAAGATAACTCTGGAGAGGGCACCGATCAGGCTGTCACCACTGGCAGGTAACCGTTTCTTCTGTGTAAGGTTTCAGGTTTTATTTTCTTATTTTCCTACTTTTATTTATTTTCAAGAAAATAGAAATGGAAAATGAAACAGCATTTTGAGTGAAATAGCCATTTTTCAAAGACAAAAATTACATAGATGACAAAGACTTAATTTATTTTTGATTTAGGATTGGATTTATGGGGTTTAAATTTAAAGTTGGTGGAAGGAAATGTGGTGGTGGAGATGGGTTTGGATTTGTGAGATTTAATGTTTGAAATTGAAGTTAGATTTGCAATGGAGAAAAATTGTCAAGAATGAAATTCTGACTCTAGTGGGAAGGTTTTCAGGCAGAAACCCAGCGGAAACCGACGGAAAATCCACTCTTTGGAACAGATTTCCTTTATATCCCCCCTTTTTCTTATTTTACTGTTTTAAACCTTTTTAATTTGCTTCCAAAATCTGGGAACATCAGGTTCTTTTTCTTTCTTTTCCCTCTGTTTATTCACTTTCCACTTTTCTTTTTGTTGGTTTTATTGGTTATGGTCTCTTTCCTTGTAACTCTTTGATTTGTCAAAGTTGAAATCCATTTTCCATTTGGGAAAAGATTTCTGAGATTTCTAGCAAAAACCCATTAACTCTAAGCAAATGGTTTTTTTGTTGTTTCGGGGAAAAAGTTTCTTCGATTTGTTGTTTATGAGATTTTCCATTGGGTTCTTGTTTGTTGTTTGTGGGAAAATGTTTGTATGTTTGTTTTGTTTATGAGATTTTCCATTTGGTTTCTTGTTTGTTGAATGGTTTGTTTGAATTATTTTCTTGGATATTTTGAACGTGTGCTGGGTGGTGGATTTTGGCCTAGAAAGTTGAGGTGAGGAGCATGCTACTGGGAGTGGAAAAGCAGAGCATGGTGAGATAGAGGCGATCGGTAACAGAGGAGAGAGAAATTACCAAAAAAAAAAAAATAATAAATAAATTTCAATAGGCAAGGACATGTTTGTCCATCCAAGGAAAAAAGATAGCTATTTGAACTAAAATAAAAATTATTTCTGATTAACTCGGGCTGAACAAACTCTTTCGACCTAGCCATATAGGGACGCAGATCTTCTGTCCCCAAGGTCCTATCCCCATCTCTGTCCCACCTGTAAAATTAAGCCATATCATTTTTAATTTAAAGTCCGGTAGTCATTTAAGTTGCCGTCTACTACCGCTATTAAGGGCTGCTTTAATTATTTTATTTTTATTATATTTTTATATGTATTATCGCTATTTTCTTGGTTTTTATCTGTTCTTCTTACCGGACCTAACCTGATTTTCACTTTTAATTTGGGTCGATTTTCTATAAACATGAAATTATGAAAACATAGAATATGAAGATCAAAATTAAACACTAATTGCATCACTTTTAATTTGGGTCTATTTTCTATGGACATGAAATTATGAAAACATGGTATATGAAGATCAAAATTAAATACAAAGCAATTAGATGATTCAAAGACCAAAAATACCAGGTTTAAGAGGGTAAATGTCTGTTGCATCAAAGATTATGGTGGGTTTCTTCTAAAATCCACGTCAATTGCCGTAGTGCTGATAATGAACAAAAACCTGCAAACTCATCGCACATCTAATTGTTCTTTCTTCTAATATTGGATCTTTTTCTACTGCAAATGTCGTAGTAAAATATTTCAAACGCAAGAATTTTCCTAAAAGTCGACATGACTAAAGGAAATCCGAAGCAAAGGAGAAGAAAAACTAAAATGGAATCATAAAAGGTCAATAAATATTTTGCCCCAAACCCAAGTAAAGGATTAATTAGAAAAGAAAATAACAAGTCCCTTTAGGGGGATGCTTATGAGGGCAAACTTGATGAAACCCACCATAATCTTTGATGCAACATAGATATTTACCCTCTTAAGCTTGGTATTTCTGGTCTTTGAATCATCTAACTGCTTTGTATTTAATTTTGATCTTCATATTCCATGTTTTCATAATTTAATATTTATAGAAAATCGACCCAAATTGAAAGTAAAAATCAGGTCAGGTTTGATAAGAATCAACATACGAAAACCAAAAAAATAGCGATAATACATATAAAAATATAATAAAAATAAAATAATTAAAACAATCCTGGATAGCTGTAGTAGACTGCAAGTTAAATGACTAACGGAGTTTACATTAAAAATGACGTGGCTTAATTTTACAGGTGGGACAGAGATGGGGATAGGACTTTGGGGATAGAAGATCTGCGTCCGCCATATAGGTCTGGTTTAGGTTAAGGCTTAAATTTCTCTTAATTTGGGCATTAGACGGATATAGGCTTCACTTGAGAGAAATTTGGGTATTAAATGGGCTACATGAGTTCCGGTCTCCCTGACACTTTTGCCTTTCCAAGAAGGGCTTGGAAGAAAGTTATAAAAAAGAGAATCATCCTAAAGGAATTGAACTTTTATTGTAAAAACAAGAAAAGTTATACATCTGAAAAAGGTATCACAACCAGTGAACTGTAATTCAAGATTAGCAATAACATTAATCAATGAAACAAAATTATCTAACTAAAAAGAGAATTGGGAAAGCATAGGATATACGGATATACGGTTGTTGAAAAGGATAATGAAAAAACTATTGTAAATGCTAACAGCAAATTCACTGTCCTTAAAATATGCAGGTGGTACGTATGGTGGGTGCGATTCATGACTATTTGGACAGTACTCCTATGTTTACTCACACCGCTTGAGGTGGGGTTTCTGTTTGGTCACTCTATGAAATGGCTAATTGTGCTATTGGAGTGGACAACATGGGTAATAGGTACGCTAGATTTATGTTTTGCCATTCAGTTGTCCGGAGGAATACACGGGACACCTAATAACCGCTGCTATGAGTCCTGGTAAATACTATTTTGTTAAGGTTTATTTATTGCATTAATTGATAATTTCCTTTTGGTTTTGTAACACTTCCACGATTTTAAGTCAAATTCATTCAATCTTTTCGACAGGCAATGGCTTCTCACTGTTGTTGATTTCATTGGTTGCGGGCCGTGGATTTTTTTGTATGAGGTAATAATACTATTCTATTCTATTATTGTGCATTTATCCGTCTTTAATTGTTTGTAATTTAGAAAAATTATTAAATGCACTTTTGTTTTTAATTTACCCTTTAAACTCATTAAAAAGCAATTTTTCTTTAAACATTGGCACAATTTCAATTGGCCCCTTCTCTCAAAAATCTTGTAAGAACTGGACGGAGTTATTTGATTTGTAGTCAACATTTTTGTAAACCAAATTTGATAAAAATTGCAAGGTGTATGAAAAATAAATTGATTTGTTTAATTATTATTTTTGTAATACTGTTATTCAAAAGGGGAAAAAAAAAACAAAAAGATTGATTTAAAAATATTTTAATTATATAAAAACATAAGGGGCAAGTTGACAATGCCAGAGTCTAGGAAAATTAACTTCAAAAGTATTAGGAAGCAATCATAATCCACTTCTTAAGGGATACATGATCAGTCCTGACATTGTTTCTATGTGTAGATTATATGATAGTTGTTGATACTTATAAATCTCCTTCGATGTAGTAATAGTTTACCCTTTAGTATATTATCCATCCACTATATATATTAATTCAATAATCAATGCCAAGTATTTCTGGCTTTCAGTTCGGTTGCAAGTGTTAAAATCGCTTGATTGTACTATATAGTCACTAGGGACTGATATCTTGTGTCCCTTAAGAAGTGGATGATGATTGTTTAAACTTCAGTGAAGGGATTTTGTAGAATTCCTTTGTAAATTTACATACAGTTTGCAGTAGAAATTAATTTTCGATTTATTAATCCCTTTATATTCATTTGAAAAAAAAACTATTTTGAATAGGTACACCAAAAGTCATGGTGGCTGAAGCTAGTGAGTATTCTGAGAGTTTTCCGTGCCCGCAAAGTGTATGATGACATTCAAAGGCTGAAGGATCGAGAGAAAGCCCATTACTATCGTAGTATATTAGTGGGGTTTTTGGAGATTCTATTTGTCCTCATATTTTTTATCCATCTGGAGGGCTGCCTGCTATATCATATTGCTGCCATATGGCCAAATTCTAAAAATACATGGATTGGAGCCCCTGTTTCCGATCTGAGCCCCATAAATGAAGTGATGAAGTATTACATACCTTCGGTATACTTTGCCATGGTAACCTTCACTACCGTAGGTAATGACCTGGCCTTTAAATTTATTATTTTCACAATATGTTTTTAATTTCTCTATGAGTTTTTATTGCTTAACTCTAGTGCTTAACAATATATATATATATATATATATATATTTTAAATTGCCATAGGCTATGGAGATTATCATGCAGTAAACGAGCTGGAGAAGGGCTTTGTTATCATAGCTCTCATTTTCAATTTCAGTTTGGTCGTTTATCTTAATGGAAGGCTAGGACTCCTACTTGCAAAGATGCAAAGCAAAGGAAAGGAAGTAAGAAATAAAACCAGAATTTTTTAATGAATAAATATATATTTTGCTAAGGTTTTTTAATATGTTGATCTATAAACTGAGAATGAAGAAGACAGACATTGGAAGATGGAAAAATGTCGGAGAAAGAGGTAACTAAAAGGGGAAATACCAAAATTTCAATGTTATTGTGATTTTATTTATTCTTAATATTGTTAACAAATGGGGTATGGGTAACATACATGAGTTAGGAAGTACATCCTATGGTGTATTTGAAAATTTAAAGGCAGTCTGCATTTGAAATTGGACTGCTTTTACAAAAAAGGAAATTTTGGTTAGAAGTGGAAATTAAAAAAAAAAAAAAAAAGTAGCATAGATAAAATTATAAGGTTAGGCTTCTTAGATCACATTGAATATTTTTTAACTTTGATATCATGATGATATACTATGTTATAGAAAACTTCTTCTAGGATCTAGTTTTTGTATCTTGTTGTGTAAATGCTAAAAATACTCCTCTATATCATGATGATATAGCTTCAGCTATTATTTGCAGGTGAGTTCTGATGTTCATTTTCAGGAGAGTTAACTTTCAAGTAAAATTGCAACGTTATCGCTGCTTCTGGTTTAAACACTACAGTGTTGTCAATGTTCACTAACTCATCGCTGCCCCATGATTCCGTTTTCACTTTATATGTTTACCAATTATGTTTTGGTTTGTTTTCTGGGTTTTCAATGATGGTAAAGATGACTGTTCTTTTGTTGTTGTACTTTCTGCACTTGGATAGTCTAAACTTCCTAAAATGTTTCACCTTATAATTGTGGAGTTTTGTTTGAATTTCTCTCTTCCTCTCTCAAATGAAAGACAGATTTGTGGGCATGAAAGTTTTTTAATGCTAGTGTGGGCATGGTTCTCTCTATCAATTTTCTTCTCAGCAAAATCTTGAATCTTCTCCATTTGTTTTAATTGTACAGCTTGAATTGGTAACATTTTCTATCTCATATAGATGTTGAGCAAATTGGTTTATTTCATTGCTTCAGATAGTAAGTATACAGTAATAAACATATAAAAATCCCCCAATATTCCTCTCTAATATTTAATAGATTAAAAATGGGAAGGAAATAATCTCAACATTGTGGGACCGAGAATTGAAAGTGGCAAGTGGTTATTAAACTTCACTTCCACTGATGATAAATGTTCTACTCAGAGAACACAAAAAATAGACAGGAGGGGAGGGTGGGATCTGGTTGAATATTTATCCTGAATAGCACTTTGTATCATATTGGCCTTGTCCTATGCAATGCAGACTCAACCTTTCAACCAAATACATCAAAATTGAAAAGGGTTCCCAAATTGATATAAAAATCCATTCAATATTCCCGATACGAAATATTGTCAAGGGAAGGGAAAAAAAAAAAAAAAAAAAAGCATTCCCAATATGAAGCTGATTTGGGTTTGATTCTAGAACTAGAAGTATGCAAAACTATAATCCACATTTGAAGTCTGTCTATAAAGACAAAGCACCAACCAATGAAACTATACCTTGAAGTTACTCCAAATCATATATTTGTAGACCATTCAAAATCTCACAAGTTCTTTTTCCATCCACAATTAATTTCTTACAAAATAATCGTATTGGTTGACTCCCTTTTGAATGGTAATGACCATGTCTCTCTGTATATTGGTTTTAGATTCAATGTGAAAAATGGAAACCACTTTAGGTTACACTTTGAAAGCAAGTACGAACTCATGTATATATACATATAGATTTGATAATATTTCATAATTAATTTCCACCGTGTATTTATTGTCAAAAATAAAAAAAATAAAATTCCACCACGAATTATTGTAACTTTAGTAGGTTTTTTTAATGAGAATTTTTTTTTTCACATTTCCAAAAAAATTTATACACTACCTTCTTTACGAATTCCTATTTAAGTATATAAAAAAATATAAAATAACTTTATATAATATTTTTAATATCTAAAATATTTATTATTTATACAGTCCAAAACACATTTTATATTTTAAATTTTTTTTACAAGTTGTTTATAAATCAGACGCCATTCTACGAAAACTCTTTACGAAAACTATTGATCACAATTGAGTAATGAATTAAAACACTTTTGAATAAAATTCAGTCACAAAAACAATGCAGGATTTTATTTTATTTTATCTTTTTTCATTAGAATGCTTTTGGGATATAGAAAGATGTATTTGTTAAACTGTTCAATCTTGAAATTTTCAATCACATATTTTTAAATACATTTAAAATGTTCAGTCGCACACTTTTAAAAACATTTGAAAAATTTATTTCTAAGAACATTCAGTCACATACTTGTAAATACATTTGATATGTTCAGTCATATATTTCTGAACACATTTAAGATATTCAGTAATATACTTTCGATCACAAATTTATTTAATTATTAAATGTCTTAAATAATAATTTTAAATGGTGCTAAAAATATAAATTTATAATATATTTGTATAGAGTTATTTGATAGTGCAATCAGAACTTTTTTTCTTTTTTTTCCTTCAATTTCCTTAGTCGTTATGAAATTGAAAGTCATTTTCTATATGTATCTTTGTTTAAGAGTCATCCTTCTCTAGCTAGCAACATTATAACTATTGCTTATGGTGGTGGAGTTGATTTAACAGATGCTTGAATGAAAAGTGTAACAACCCAGACCACCCACATACAATATTGTCCGCTTTGGGCTCAGCCCGTACAGTTTTGTTAAAACGCTTTGCACTAGAAAGGTATTCACACTCTTTTTTAAAGCATGCTTCGTTCTCCTTTCTAACTGATGTGGGACTTGACAATCCATCCTCCTTAGGGCCCAGTATCTTCGCTGGCACACGTCGCATGGGAAAGGTATCCACACCCTCTTATAAGACATGCTTCGTTCCCCTTTCCAACCGATGTGGGATCTCACAAAAAGTTTCTTTCATACTTTTTATATATTTTTTTTCTTCTTACATATGTTCATTCTATTTTTGTTTAATAATTGGGAATTTTGTTCAAAAAATGATGTTCACCACTATGCAGTCATGTAAACTTGTAGCTAACTATTTCTTTGGCCTATAATTGTTTTTGTGAAGACTTATACATATTCACCATCATTAGTTACAGAATACTGATGTGCTAAATATTCTTTTCAAAATTTCATGATCAACTATCTACGCCACATGGAACGCTAACTGACAACTATATAATTGTTGTTAAATTAACAACAAGGAGTACTAATTAAGACTTTGGAATTATAATTGTATAAAAATTTTCTTGTAATTAGTAATTTATCCGACCCATATAATTAATTAGGCATAATGTGTATATATATGTGTAGGTGGGATTTGTTTCGAGTAGTAATTCCCCCCACTAAGGGTTTATTTGATAAAGTTTTAAGAAAATTTAATCATGAAATTCCAAGAGAAGTAAATGGCTAAGTGAAATGTTATTTTGGGAGTATGTCTGAGAAAAGTATATGAGAGGAATGTCTTGGAGGAAGATCATCTTATAAGAAATGTAGTTCATCTGAGAGAACATCTTTCTTCTATATTTTGAGAGATAATGTTTGAGATTTGTGTGTCGACTGTTCAAAATAGGAAACTTCATGGATTTGTTCAATGCAGTCGTCCATATTAAGATAATTAGGAAAGTCAATACTTTCCTAATGTAAGACTCCATGGTCTAATCTCTTTAGATTAGTGAGTTGGTTTTCTAAAGGAACAAGAAAATCCAATGCCAAGAATCTATAAATACTTCCTTATTTTTCATGAACAGGTAGGTATACACACTCCAAGAGCTTTAAAATTCAACTTCGGTATTAAAAGAACACTGCCTAACTTGAGCCTTGGAGTGTCTTTAGTCGGCATTACACTGGTGCCTTATAGATCTTCACATTCTTTTTTTTTTTTTTCTTTTTATATATGTTAATGTTATGTTTCAACCTTATCATGCCGTAGCCTGTGGCAGTTTGGATTCATGCATCAATAGTTTAACGCACCAAGTAGGGGCATTCTCACCATCATCATGTGACCTTTACCATAAAAGAACCCTAGACGGGTTCAATTGATGAAGGTGTGATTATTTAGCCATAGAGATGTTAACTCCAGATAATAATCAAATCTCGCAACCTATTTTAGCTACTCTAGAAAATCAGATTTTGCTTTACAAGCCATTTGCGTAGACATGCAAGGAAAGATGAACTCCATGGTTCAACTCACCCTTTAAGCAACTCAATAGTTAGAGGAAACCTTTTGACAACACTGCCCATCTTTTCCCACTAATTTAACCTCTCTAGACCCAAATTCAAGGTCCATTTCCCCCAAATCACAATGGATTAGGAGATTTGAGGACAAATAATTCCCCACCCTTCCCGTGTAAATTTTGGCAACCACCGGTCTGATATTCGAGAGGTAAGGCCAATCCGTGATTCACGTGTAACACCCTGACCCAAACCACATCGGAATTCATGCAGGTTGACCGAGGTTGACCGTTGACCGAGTGGGTCAAAAGTTGACTTTTTATTTCAGTTGAAATTTCTAGTTGACCATGGAACCGTGGCGAAGTGCATGATGCCCCGAATTGGTAGACTAGTAGCACGTTGAAAACGGAGCTACGGTTTGAAAGTTATGGGCAAAACAAGTCGAGGTGCAAACTGTCCAAAAGGTGCTGGGAGTTGACTTTTTATTGTTGTGTAATTTTGTTTTGACTTTTGTATGGTTGTAAAGTACTCGTAGATACGAGTTTATAGACTAGCGGCACGCTTAAATTAGACATCTAGTTAAAAAGTTATGGATGTTTGAAGTTCACCGGATACCGTAATATTTTATTATATCTGGCTTAAGTGCACAGTAATGCCATGTGTCGTCACCTGATTGGTCCACGTACGTGAACAGTGTCACCCACGGTGGCTTTTATTTGGCGAAAATGCAAGGGAGGAGAGAGAAAGAGAGAGAGGAGAGAGAGAGGGAGAGAGAGAGAGGGAGAGAGAGAAACGACCGGCTGCCGAAAATCGTCCAATTTTTCTGTCGATCCTTGCTACACGCGCCGGCCAGACAGGAACCCTGAAATTTGACGACTGTCGGTCGTCGGACGCGCCCAGACCGAGCCGGCGAAGCTCGGCGGCGATTTTTCCCCTCCACCACCGTTGACCTGTTTTTGGCCACTTTCAAGCCACACGCGCCTAACCGGTCCCTCACCCTTAGCAATTCCAACCTACCCACCAAATTTCACGGCCACTGGACCTTCGACGCGCCAGGATCGGAGCATTTTTCGGCGAGGCACCAAAAATCTTCAAACCTTGATCTCTTCGTCGTCCGGCCTCCGTTTGCCTCACCGTTAGTCCCGTTGGAATCCTCTCCCCTCGATCTACAAAACATCCAAAAATCTCAGCCAACGGCCACCGCACGCGCCGCCGCCGGTGACGGTTGCCGGTGACCGCGGCGGCTCGCCGGAAGTCACTGTTTCGGCGAGTACCCAGTTGCACCGTCGGTCCCTGTCCACTAATTCTGACCTCCTGAATCCAAATCCGGTGTCCTTTTCCTCCAATTCGCGATGGTTTGGGAGAATTGAGGAGTCGAATCCCGAAAGCTTTCCGATGAGATTCCGGCCACCTCGGGTTCGATCTCCGGGAAGTAAGACCGAATCCGTGATCCTTATCACTCAAACTTCGATTCGGTATATCACTAATAATTTTTAGTTGTCGTTTGTGTTCGCTCCCTAGGTACCCATTTGGGAGTTATCCGATTAAAATATTAATATATTTGGTTGGTGTACTGTGGATGTTTTAGGTGCATGTGCGAGTAGTGGAGTTGATCTTGCGGAGGATCTTAGCTGATATACGCGCTTAAGGTGAGTGACCCACCTTTAAAAATATTTTGGGCAATTAATTATATTTAATTGGTCTTTAATTGATATTTGAATTATGCTCATGTGGTGCAATTTAATTATTATTTTATTGTGATTTAATTTTAATTATTATGCATGAGCAAGGTATTTTCAGTAATAAATTGTATGTGGTTTTAATATTATTTTTGGGCATAATTGGTATAAATATTTTATGAAAATATTTGTTTAAGTTGGTGGTTTAATTTTTATAATTATGCCCACGGTATTTAATTTGTTGAACCTTGTGTTACGAGAAAAAATTATTTTTATTCGTTATCGATGTTTTCGTACCGGGTTTATTAAATGGAAATATGTGGGATGGTAAATGTGGAAATTGGTATATTTTCCACGGTAATTTTGGAAAAACGATACGGTTATAATTGATTTAATAATTATTTTAGACGCATTCATACAGTATTGGTGTTCTGGTGTATGTATATGTGGTTAACGCGCAAGTATTATGTCTCCTGTGAGTTGCCATTGGACCGTGGGCAAGCAAGTTTGATATTGGCCACACCCGCCCCCCTCCTTGGCCGGGATGACGGTTTCAGCAGCGGTACTATCGGGACGCCGAAGTGCCGTTTGCAAGTTTCTCTCTTTAATCTCCCCGCCAGTCAGTGCTCAGGACGCTGGGTATCGGAGGGCATCACCGGTATATGGTGTGGTGCGTCAAGTGTAAATTTTCAGACAAAATTTCAAACCCCAAAAGTGTTCAAAAAATTATTTATTATAATTTATTACATTTTATTTATATTTGGGGTATTTATTTATTTATTGTTATGAAGTTGTTTGATCCCTTGGTTTTCGAGAAATACAAATATCGGGTTTTGTGAAATGTTTTAAAAAGGGAACATTTCCAATGGAGTGGTTAGTGAGAGTTTTGAGAGAAATTATTATTTTTAACTGTTATTATTTATTTACCTATTTAATTATTGGTATTAATTAAATTCCCTTATTTGTTATATTATTATTATTATTAAAAGTGTTCAGTAGCTAGGGTAGCTCACTGAGATGATTAGCATCTCACGTATTTAAATTCCATTCCCTTAGGTGCAAGGGGTGGTAGGCGTTCTTCCGGAGCGAACCAATTCTCCGCCGCTATCGTAGTTCGAGAAGTACCTTTGTACTCGTTAATTCAGTTGTAATATTTCTTTCATCTTTGTTGTATTTTCTATTGAATAGCACTTCATGAAGCTCTGTATACTATTTTGGACACCTATGTTTTATTTATGCACTGGATTGCTGTTATTCTTGTGAAGTGCTGTAAAATTTGTGGAATCAATTTGTAGTTTCGTGGGAGGAATAAGGGGATGAATATAGAAGTGCGTTTTCAGTGCAGGTAATTTTTGGTAAGTCATACCCTTAGGGGAGGTGCTGCCGGATTTTCCGTTGGAAGGTTCGGTGGTATTTCCCTGGGGTTAGGGCTTGTCTAGGGTTCCGGGGAGGAAGTCTGAACGGGTCCTGACAGTTGGTATCAGAGCATAGGTTCTTGTAATCCTAAAGGACTGTGCATTGCTGTGCAGCCCATCCGTAAATTTCTCTCTTTTTGTAATCGTGCTTAAGTGTCTTTGTTTCTAAACTCTTGTTTGTTTCCTCAGAATCTGCTACGATGCGTAGGCGGGACGCACGTAGTACTCGGGAACACTCAGCTAAGAGTTCCGGGAGTCGATCGAGCCTTAGGCAACTTGTCTCTCAACTAACTCGAGCCTTAGGAGGTTCAAGCTCTAGTAATCGATCTATGGATCAGGCTTGACGTTTGGGAGCCGTGAACTTCGATGGAAGCCAAGGCCTAGCTGCAGCCATAAATTGGCTATCCAACATGGAGAAAATCCTGGAAGAGGGGATGCAGTGCCCCGACGAGGATATGGTGAGAATCTCTGGTTTCTTGCTAGAAGGAGATGCCCGGAAGTGGTGGTAAGTAGAAAAAACTCGCAGAAGGCATACGTGTGATCAGTTTAAGGTTGCCTTCTCTACTGAGTATTGTCCTCTTGCCTACCGTGAGGCAAGAAGGAGAGAGTTCGAGGAACTGCGACAGGGGAACATGACATTGTCCGAGTACGAGAGAAGATTTCAGAAACTATTCGAATTTTGCATGCACATGATTTTTGACGATCATGCGAAGAAGGTGAGGTTCATAGATGGTCTGAAAGAGAATATAGCCCTCAACCTTGCTGGATCAATACATCCTAGCTATCAATCCGCCAGGGATGCAGCGTTGGAGCTAGAGAGATAGGTGGAGATGTGCAAACCCTCGAGGCATAGATCATTCGAAGGTTCATACAGTGGAGCACCTAGCCAGGGAGCGTCCAAGAAGAGCCATAGCTCAGGCTCATCGGGTAGTGGTGGACCAAGCCCACGAGGCAGATTTCAGAGGAGAGGTAGTTATCGTATGCCCCAGTCAGCTCGCCATTCGATTAGTGGGGATACAAGCTCGTATCAGCAGTCACACTTTGGTTCTCTGCGGATTTGTCCAATTTGTAGCAGGAAGCATTCTGGGTCGTGTCAGATGGATGGTTTATGCTTTCAGTGTGGGTAGCCAGGCCATATAAGGAGGGAGTGCCCTTATGGTAGTGGCAGTGTGCTAGGGGTAGGTTGACGAGCACAGCATACTGCTATATTTCCGGGTCAGAGTTCCTAGGGGAGTCAGGCAGTAGGAGCTTCTTCGGGATCAGCCCAACCGTCTGCAGGATCGAGTCGAGGTAGAGGAAGGAAACCCCAACAGACAGGTCAAGGTCAGGTGTTTGCTATGACGCAGCAGGAAGCCAGGACCACGCCTGACGTTGTTACAGGTACTTTGAATATTTTGGTAATGACGCACGTGTGCTTATAGACCCGGGAGCAACACATTCGTTCATCTCAAGGGAATTTGTCGTTCGGGTCGGTATGACCCCTACTCCTTTAGAATGTCTGTTAGAAATAGCCACTCCTGCAGGAGAATCCTTGTGGCCTAGCCAGTTGATCAAGGAGTGTTTCTTCTGCATCGAAGATCAAGTGATGGAAGCGGACTTGATCCTGTTGGATTTATCCGGACTTGACGTAATCTTGGGCATGGATTGGTTGGCAAGGAACCATGCATCTGTAGATTGTTTTAGCAAAGAAGTTACATTCAAGAGGCCAAGTTTGCCTGAAGTGGTATTCCGTGGGGAAGTTGGGAGGCCTTTGTCGAGGTTGATATCTACCCTTACCGCCAAGAAGCTACTGAATAAGGGTTGCCAAGGGTATTTAGCTCATGTGATAGATACTCGAGTAAGTGGGGTCAGGTTGGAAGACATGCCCGTTGTGCGGGATTTTCCGGATGTGTTTCCTGAGGAGTTACTAGGATTGCCTCCGGAAAGGGAAGTTGACTTTCCCATTGAATTAATTTCGGGTACTGTGCCTATTTCTCTACCGCCGTATCAGATGGCTCCAGCGGAGCTAAGGGAGCTAAAGGTCCAATTGCAAGATTTGGTAGATAAGGGGTTTATTAGACCAAGCATATCGCCGTGGGGAGCTACAGTTTTGTTTGTGAAGAAGAAAGATGGTAGTCTAAGACTGTGCATCGACTACCGACAACTTAATAAGGTAACCATCCCTAATCGCTATCCGTTGCCAAGGATAGATGATCTATTTGACCAACTTCAAGGTGCCAAAGTGTTTTCCAAGATCGACTTGAGGTTTGGATACCATCAGTTAAGGATCCGAGAGTCGAACATTCCTAAGACTGCCTTTAAGACGAGGTACGGACATTATGAATTCCTAGTGATGTCATTCGGACTCACCAATGCCCCAGCAGCTTTTATGGATTTGATGAACCGGGTGTTTCGTCCGTACTTGGATCGTTTTGTCATTGTATTCATAGATGACATACTGATCTATTCTAGGAGCCAAGAGGAGCACGTGAGGCATTTGAAGAGAGTGCTCCAAACTCTAAGGCAGCATCGGCTATATGCTAAGTTCGACAAGTGTGAATTCTGGTTGAATCAAGTGGGTTTTCTCGGACATATCGTGTCAGCCGAAGGCATCTATGTGGACCCCGATAAGGTGAAGGCAGTGTTGAGTTGGGAGCGCCCTACCACTGTGAGGGAAGTATGAAGTTTTCTTGGATTAGCGGGATACTATCGTCGTTTTATAGAAGGGTTTTCGAGAATTGCTGGACCGCTTCATAACTTAACCAGAAAGAAGGTTGAATTTAGCTGGACGGACAGGTGTGAACAGAGCTTTCAGAAGTTGAAGCAGAGGTTAACATCCACACCTGTCTCAACTTT
Organism: Ziziphus jujuba; assembly: GCF_031755915.1. Taxonomy (NCBI): domain Eukaryota; kingdom Viridiplantae; phylum Streptophyta; class Magnoliopsida; order Rosales; family Rhamnaceae; genus Ziziphus; species Ziziphus jujuba. The sequence goes on along the minus strand of NC_083381.1, from coordinate 2,783,988 downwards.
ACCTAATGGGAATGAAGGTTTTGAAGTCTATTGTGATGCCTCCCATCAAAGGTTGGGTTGCGTGCAAATGCAGAATCAAAGGGTGGTACCGTACGCATCACGGCAATTGAAGCAACACGAACAGAATTACCCTACGCATGTCTTAGAATTGGCGGCGGTAGTCTTTGCTTTAAAGAAGTGGAGACACTACTTGTATGGGGCCACATGCCAAATTTATACCGACCACAAAAACCTCAAGTACATTTTCACTCAGGAGTTAAATATGAGGCAAAGGAGATGGATGGAGTTATTGAAGGATTATGACTGTGTGATTGATTATCACCCAGGCAAGGAGAACGTAGTGGCAGATGCTTTGAGTAGGAAGGCTATTGGATCTCTTGCTCACATCCAAGCCATCCAACTACCTCTCATGGTGGAGTTGAAGAAGATGGGGGTGTTAATGCATATGCATCCTTCAGGAGTTCTTATGGCTAGTTTTCAGGTGCGACCGGTGTTGGTGGATCGTATAGTGGAGACTCAATTGGAAGATCCTAAATTGAGAACAATTAAGAGCAAGGTACAAGAAGGTCTTGATCCGGAGTTTTCCATAAGGAGGGATGGAGCCGTCGTGTATAAAGGACGACTTTGCGTTCCTGATATCCCAGAACTCAAGAAGGAGATCTTAGAAGAGGTGCATAGCTCGATGTATGCGATGCATCCTGGAAGTACCAAAATGTACCGAACGCTTGTTAAGTATTATTGGTGGATTGGCATGAAGAGAGAAGTGGCAGATTTTGTATTAAAGTGTTTGATCTGTCAACAGGTGAAGGCAGAAAGACAGAAGCCTTCAGGACTACTCCAACCCTTACCTATTCCCGTGTGGAAGTGGGAAGAACTCAACATGGACTTCGTATTCAAGCTTCCTCCCACACCTAGAAGGTGCGACGGCGTTTGGGTAATCATCGATCATCTTACAAAGTCAACATACTTTCTACCTGTAAGAGAGCGCTTCTCACTCGAGAAGTTAGCCCAATTGTTCATGCAACGTATCGTAAGTCTTTATGGAGTACCACTAGCCATCGTATCCGATCGAGATCCGCGTTTTACTTCACGATTATGGCGGAAATTGGCTGATGCACTAGGAGCAAGACTTAACTACAGCACCGCTTTTCACCTGCAATCTGATGGACAAGCTGAGCGCACAATTCAGACATTAGAAGACATGCTAAGGTCTTGTGTTATGCAATTTCACGGTAGCTGGGATGAACAATTGCCATTGATAGAATTTGTCTACAACAACAGTTATCAGGCGAGTATTGGGATGTCCCCGTATGAAGCTTTATATGGGAGGCAGTGTCGGACACCTTTGTGCTGGAGTGAGGTAGGAGAAGAGAGCCTCCTTGCTATGAATAATGCGGTTGAATCTGAGTATTTAAGGATGACCTTGGACAAGGTGAAGATCATTAAAGACCGATTGAAGGTTGCCCAAGATTGACAGAAGAGTTATGCCGATGTGCGTGGGAAGGATTTGGAATTCGAGGTAGGAGATTGGGTATTCCTAAAGTTATCTCCATGGAAAGGAGTAGTACGCTTTGGTCGACGAGGTAAGTTGGGTCCTCGTTATATTGGGCCTTACGAGATTACGGAGAGGATTGGCCCTGTGGCTTATAGATTGGCATTACCGGAAGAGCTAGCCCGAGTGTACAACGTGTTTCATGTTTCGATGCTACGGAAGTATATTGCAGACCCCTCACACGTGCTCGAGACTCCTGACATAGAATTAAGGGAAGATCTTTCGTATGTGGAGCAACCAGTGCAGATTTTGGATCGTGAGGAGCGGGTGCTACGTAACAAGACTATTCCTCTAGTTAAGGTTTTATGGCGGAACCATTTAATCGAGGAAGCAACGTGGGAGCCCGAAGCGCAGATGCATGATCAGTATCCTTATCTGTTTGAGTGACGTACGGAATTTCGAAGACGAAATTCTTATAAGGGGGGAAGGTTGTAACACCCTGACCCAAACCACATTGGAATTCGTGCACGTTGACCAAGGTTGACCGTTAACCGAGTGGGTCAAAAGTTGACTTTGTGTTCCAGTTGAAATTTCTAGTTGACCATGGTACCGTGGCGAAGTGCATGATGCCCCGAGTTCGTAGACTAGTAGCACGTCGAACACGGAGCTACGGTTTGAAAGTTATGGGCAAAACAAGTCGAGGTGCAAACTGTCCAAAAGGTGCCAGGAGTTGACTTTTTATTGTTGTGTAATTTTGTTTTGATTTTTGTATCGTTGTAAAGTACTCGTCGATACGAGTTCATAGACTAGCGGCACGCTTAAATTGGACATCTGGTTAAAAAGTTATGGATGTTTGAAGTTCGCCGGATACCGTAATATTTTATTATATCTGGCTTAAGTGCACAGTAATGCCACGTGTCGTCACCTGATTGGTCCACGTGGGTGAACAGTGTTACCCACGGTGGCTTTTATTTGGCGAAAACGCCAGGGAGGAGAGAGAAAGAGAGATAGGAGAGAGAGAGGGACAGAGAGAAACGACCGGCCGTCGGAAATCATCCAATTTTCCGGCCGATCCTTGCTACACACGCCGACCAGATGGGAGCGCCTTCCCATTTTCGACCGAACGCTGAAATTTGACAACCGTCGGTCGCCGGACACGCCCAGACCGAGCCGGCGAAGCTCTGCGGTGATTTTTCCCCTCCACCTCCGTTGACCCGTTTTCGGCCACTTTCAAGCCACACGCGCCTGACCGGTCCCTCACTCATGGCAATTTCCGCCTACCCACCAAATTTTACGGCCACTGGACCTCCAACGCGCCGGGATCGGAGCATTTTCCAGCGAGGCGCCGAGAATCTTCAAACCTCGATCTCTTCGCCGTCCGACCTCTGTTTGCCTCACCGCCGGTCCCGTTGGAATCCTCTCCCCTCGATCTACAAAACCCCCAAAAATCTCAGCCAACGGCCACCGCACGCGCTGCCGCCGGCGACGGTTGCTGGTGACCTAGGCGGCTCGCCGGAAGTCACTGTTCCGGCGAGTACCCAGTTGCACCGCCGGTCCCTGTCTAATAATTCCGACCTCCTGAATCCAAATCCAACATCCTTTTCCTCCAATTCGCGATGGTTTGGGAGAATTGAAGAGTCGAATCTCGAAAGCTTTCCGACGAGATTCCGGCCACCTCGGGTCCGATCTCCAGGAAGTAAGACCGAATCCAAGATCCTCATCACTCAAGCTTCGTTTCAGTATATCACTCGTAATTTTTAGTTGCGTTTGTGTTTGCTCCCCGGGTACCCATTTGGGAGTTACCCGATTAAAATATTAATATATTTGGTTGGTGTACTGTGGATGTTTTAGGTGCGCGTGCGAGTAGTGGAGTTGATCCTGCAGAGGATCTTAGCTGATATACGCGCTTAAGGTGAGTGACCCACCTTTAAAAATATTTTGGGCAATTAATTATATTTAATTGGTGTTTAATTGATATTTGAATTATGCTCATGTGGTGCAATTTAATTATTATTTTATTGTGATTTAATTTTAATTATTATGCATGAGCAAAGTATTTTCAGTAATAAATTGTATGTGGTTTTAATATTATTTTTGGGCATAATTGGTTTAAATATTTTATGAAAATATTTGTTTAAATTGGTGGTTTAATTTTTATAATTATGCCCATGGTATTTTATTTGTTGAACCTTGTGTTACGAGAAAAAATTATTTTTATTCGTTATCGATGTTTTCATACCAGGTTTGTTAAATGGAAATATGTGGGATGGTAAATGTGAAAATTGGTATATTTCCCACGGTAATTTTGGAAAAACGGTACGGTTATAATTGATTTAATAATTATTTTAGATGCATTCATATAGTATTGGTGTTCTGGTGTATGTATATGTGGTTAGCGCGCAAGTATTATGTCTCCCGTGAGTTGCCATTGGACCATGGGCAGGCAAGTTTGATATTGGCCACACCCGCCCCCCTCCTTGGCCGGGATGACGGTTTCAGCAGCGGTACTGTCGGGACGCCGAAGTACCGTTTGCAAGTTTCTCTCTTTAATCTCCCCACCAGTCAGTGCTTAGGACGCTGGGTATCGGAGGGCATCACCGATATATGGTGTGGTGCGTCAAGTGTAAATTTTCAGACAAAATTTCAAACCCCAAAAGTGTTCAAAAAATTATTTATTATAATTTATTACATTTTATTTATATTTGGGATATTTATTTATTTATTGTTATTAAGTTGTTTGATCCCTTGGTTTTCGAGAAATACGAATATCAGGTTTTGTGAAAATGTTTTAAAAAGGGAACATTTCCAATGGAGTGGTTAGTGAGAGTTTTGAGAGAAATTATTATTTTTAACTGTTATTATTTATTTACCTATTTAATTGTTGGTATTAATTAAATTCCTTTATTTGTTATATTATTATTATTAAAAGTGTTCAGTAGCTAGGGTCGCTCACTGAGATGATTAGCATCTCACGTTTTTAAATTCCGTTCCCTTAGGTGCAAGGGGTGGTAGACGTTCTTCCGGAGCGAACCAATTCTCCGCCGCTATCATAGTTCGAGAAGTACCTTTGTACTCGTTAATTCAGTTGTAATATTTCTTTCATCTTTGTTGTATTTTCTATTGAATAGCACTTCATGAAGCTCTGTATACTATTTTGGACACCTATGTTTTATTTATGCACTGGATTGCTATTATTCTTGTGAAGTGTTGTAAAATTTGTGGAATCAATTTGTAGTTTTGTGGGAAGAATAAGGGGATGAATATAGAAGTGTGTTTTCAGTGCAGGTAATTTTTGGTAAGTCATACCCTTAGGAGAGGTGCTGCCGGATTTTCTGTTGGAAGGTTCGGTGGTATTTCCCTGGGATCAGGGCTTGTCTAGGGTTCCGGGGAGAAATTCTGAACGGGTCCTGACACACGTGTTACAAGCTTCATTTTGATACATAATTTATGTGTTTTTGACAATGCTTATGTTAGCTCCCCCGGGTAACTTGTGTATATCATACACGATTAAAATATTATTTTAATTGGTACTGTGTTTTATTGATTTTTAGGTACACGTGTCAATTATGGGACCAATCCAGTAGAGGATCTCAGATGATCCATGCATTTGAGGTGAGTGATTCTCTTTCAAAAGCCATTTTGGGGTTGTCAAAAATAAACATTATGTTATTGAATTTATAAAAGATGTTATATGTTTAAAATTTAAGAAAAATCGTTATTTAAATTTATGATGCCAAAATTTATTGATTTAAGTATATATTGCATGGGATTCATATCATTGGTTTTAAAGAAGTTATAGATTTAAATTATTGTCAAATTATTGTTAAATTGTTATTGTTGAATTTGTTGTGTATAATAAATGTATTTATGTGGATTTAAGAGAATGTGAATTTTATGTAAATTTTAAATTTTAATTTTTTTGTTTCATTTACTTATTTAATTCCTATATTTTTAGGGTATAAAAAAAAGGATTTTATGAAAATTGTTTTAAAAGAGAAACTTTTCCAACTAAGCAAATTGTGAGGGTTTTAAGAGAAAATTTAAAATTTTATATATATATTTATTTATTATTATTAATCACATTTATTTTATGTTATTATATAAGTATTATTTATGTAGTAATTGGGATCACCCACTGGAATGATTAGCATCTCATGTTTTTAAATCCGTTCCTCTAGACCTCTAGACCCAAGTTAGAAGACATTGATCGTCCGGGGGTGAGCTCGACGTCCTTGCTCAGTGCTGCACTCCAAGAAGCGTTTTTCTTTTCTTTCCTTCCTATCTTGTAATATTTCTTTCTATCCTTGTGTTGTATTAAATTTTATATTCAATAGTAAACCCTATGATGCTTTGTATACTGTATTGGACTACTAATTATTTAATATTATGCTTGAGCCCTGTTTGTTTTATATTGAATCGCTGTAATTTATGGAATTATTTGTAGTAAGGTGGGAGACATAACGTAGTGCTTTTAGAAGTGCATTTTTTGTTAAAAGTATTTTGTGATTTATCCAACCCTTAGGGGAGATACTGTTGAATTTTCCATTTAAAGGTTTGGTAGGGTTTATCTGGGATGAGGTCTTGTCTAGGGTTTTGGTCAAAGATCTTTGATGGGTCTTGACAGCTAACATAGGGTCCTCCTTTTTTAACCATTAAATCACATTAAAAAATTGAGATTCAAAATTATATTTATTAATCATTGGGTCCTGATAGAGTTTATTTTTCTTAAATAAGGTTTTAGTATGTTACTAAATCCATATTTAACCACTTTTTTTTATTTTAAATCCTTGAACTTGATGTGATCTAATGGTTATCAAGGATGGACCTTAGTTTAATAAAGTAAATATGTTATTTTTTTATGCAATTTGTGGTAAGATTTTAAATATTCAGACTTTAATCTGATTATGGTAAAATTGTAAATCTTGGTATCTGAATTGATATTTTGGTTCAATCATAATTAACTTGGTTTTATAAAGTGGAAATCAATGGTTTTGAGAAAGTTAAACTAAAAAATGTTGGTTTATATGGAACCATTGATGGGATTGAGAATTGAGGTTGTGGTGGTATATATATATATATAAATGGATCACATGATAAATGGTGATGTTGGGCTGGATTGGATTAGCATACCATACAGTATCAATGAGTATATTGAATATTTGTTATGGCCGCGATACGTATATTGCCATATTCTACTATAAAGAGTGATGATGAGATCCTGTCATGATGCCTTTAGGATGTTAAAGGGTTATGATGAATTTCCCCCCTCACCCTTTGACCTGTGGTGCCTTAGAACACTTAACGCTAGTTAATAGCACTAAATATATATAGTATGGTATATAGATAAAAAAAAAAAAAAGATTGATATTTATAACAATGATTTTTAGTAAATTGTTTGAATTGTTTAATTATGTTATTCCATTACTTTTTCTTAATGTTCAAAGTAAGGCTTTGGACCTGGTTTTGATATATGAAGTTGGTATATTATGCCGTTGCATTATTTCATTGATTATATTTAAGTGGATTTAAATGTTGATGCATTCATCAGATATTGAATTTTATTCAATAAAACTATTAGGGTTATGAATAAGGGTTTTGCAAAAGGATTTTCAAAATGGGAAACATTTCAGAGGCGAAATTTCAAGGTTTTGGAAGAAGCGAATTTCAAAAAATAAATATTCCATTAAGGTCATAATAGCTATTTTTTGTATTAAATATTCCATTAAGGTCATAATAGCTATGCTGTATCGGGATGCATTAGAGTTTGGAATTGCATTAGGTAATCTAATAAGTTATTTAGTGATGCAAGTAGGGGTGGATAAGTTAATATGCCTCAACAATTTTTATATGGCTCATGGAGTAATAGATATAAACTTAAGAAACTTGGGGTCTGTTTGGTTATGTTTTCTATTTTTTATTTCAAAATATAGAACAAAAATAGTTTTATATTTTTTTATGAAAGTAATGAGTATTTAGCCAATTGTGTTTGAAAATAATTTTCAAAAACCAAAAACATACCTTTAGGGATGGTGCAGGCTGTTTTGGGTTGTGCGGGGATAAATTGTCATTCTTACTCTCCTTTTATCAACACTCAAGTGCCATATGCAGTGAACTAACATACTTTTAATTTTTTTGAAAACTCTGAAAAACATCTTTTTATTATTTTTTGTTTTCTGAAAATAATTTTTAAAAACTGATGCCCAAACAATACATTTTTGTTTTGAGAACAATTTTTTATTTTCAAAAACAAAAAACAGTTTTTAAAACAGATGGCCAAATAGGTTCTCGGTATTTTCTAATAAAACACATGAAAAGCATCTCGAACCAAAAAAAAAAAAAAATGTGAACAGAATTGTCTACTTCAAAGATATCCAAAGAAGAATGACCTCAAACTTAGATAAAGCTCTACATTTGAATTTTTTTCCCTTTTTTTTTTTTCATTTCTTTCTTGATCTTTTGATTGTTTATTTATCTTTCTACTATTTTCCCCCTCTTCTTTTTCAGATTTCCTTTACCTTATGGGAAAGGTTTGTGAGGGATGAAGGGGTGGTTTTAGGGAGGTGAGATGATGTAAAGATTTAAGGAATCACTATCATGAGGATCAAGTTAGTATGCCTAAATAATTTTTATATGGTTCATGGAGTAATAGATAAACACCATAAAAGACTTGGTATTATCTCATACAAACACACGAACAGCATCTCAACTTAAAAAATAAATAAATAAATAAATACGATCATCTCCTTTAATGATATCTAAAGAAGAATGATCTCAAACTTAGATAAAGCTCTACATCTGATTTTTTTTTCTTTTCTTTTTTTTTTCGTGATCTTTTTTGGTTGTTTATTTATCTTTCTACTATTTTTTTCCCTCTTCTTACCAAGAAACTTGAATTGATTTTCCTTTCTTTTTTTTTCCCCCCAAATTTCCTTGACCTTACGAGAAAGGTCTGTGAGGGACGGAAGGGGTTGTATTAGGGAGACGAGATCATGTAACAATTTAAGGGAGGCAATGAGGAAGGAATCAATATCACGAGGATCAAGGAGTCTAGAAGTCAATCGTAAAACCCTAATTGGCAACCAATTTGCATTTTGGAGTTTCTGGTTGATTTTTGGGGAGTTCTTTGTGATAACTTTAAGGGTCTGTGATGTGGTTTCTTTTGTGGAGTTAGATATGTGGGTGGGCATTGGTCTTCAATTTAGTTTTCTAGCAAACAAGATTTACCTCCTTGGTTTGGCTACATGTCCAAGCCATGCTTTTTGAGACATGATTGCTGTGATTAGCATCATTTTTTTTCTCAAAGATTAGCAAAATGTCTTGGTTGCTATGTTTTTGTAGTTCTTGCCTTTGGATATGTTTATTTTAATAAAAATAAAAGTATATAGTATAATGCATTACAACACTAAATACAATATAGTATTAATATTATACAACTCATTCTAATATAATCCATTCCAACCTACTCTAATACAATATTGCATATCAAATGAGCCCTCACTAAAATATCCTTTATCTTATGTTTTATTGTTTCAATTCATTCCCCTATGTCTTGACTGTTAACTGAAAATGCCACTCATGCATCAAACTTTTTATGGTTATCCACATTGGTAGTTTTTCCTGCTTATTTTACTTGTATCTTACTTGTATTATTTCTTCTGCTTGTATTGAGTTAAATTCTATAAGACCTTTTAGTATGCTTTAAGTATACACCAATCATTGTTGCAGTATAATTGGATACAAGAAATGTTAAATTTGTATATGGTTGTGGATATGTTGGTGGCTATTGATTGATGAAATGTAATTGGAGATTAGGTTATAGTTGTGGATATATTTTTGGAGTGTGTTTTATGTGGAAATTTTTGGGTTATCTAGAGGAGGTTCTGCTGGACATTTTGCAAGACTGTTCAATGGAATTTCTCTAAACAGAATCACTTGGAATACTTGAGGGATTCCTACAGTGGGTCTATTATTACTTATATTATAATAAAAGGATATATATATATATATATATATGTGTGTGTGTGTGTGTGTGTGTGTGCGTGTGTGTGTGTGTGTGTGTGTATAAACAACCAAGGAACTCTTATCAGATCAACCTAATGTTAAAACTATCATGATTTCATTTTTTAGCCATTGGATTTCTTTAAAAGTTAAGATTTTAAAACACATTTATGATTCATCGGGTCTCAGAGTTCATTTTTCTAAAATATGTTTTAATATATATATAAAAAAAAAATCATATTTCATCACTTATCGAATATTAAATCTTATCTTTGATGTGATATAAGAATTAATATCTATATATATAGTTATTATACAATGTAGAGACACACAAATATGAGGATTCAAAGAAAACCATCATTTTTAAAGTTTTAATCGTGCGGAAAGTTGTACCATAAAAAAATTATATCTATATATATACATAATAATGACATTAAATGCCAAATCCTTAAAAAGTTTAAATCAAAAGCTCGTAAGGGTAACTTGTTATGGTAACATAAATATATGGATAAGTAATTACTTGAAGAGGTAAGTATATGATTAAAATAAAAGTGGTCCATATAAGAAATTTATTTAAAATTGTTGGGGAGTTGGGAATGGGAAGTAGAAAGGAAAAAGGTGAATTCGTCAAGACCTATCCATAAATATATCATGCAAGCTTGGAAATTTATATTGGTGGAGAAAAATCAGGTGGTGTTTGGATTACCTTTCTCTACAAAGCCTCTCTATTTAAATATCAGCAAGTCGCAAAAATTAGCTGACTAAGACTTTAAATTTTTTCCCCCATTTTTCCAGTTAAAATTTCCTTTCATTAAAAATTTTCTCCCAGTTAAATGTTTGGAAAATTTTTTTTTTTCTATTTTGCCCGGTAAAATATTTTTCTATTTAATTTTTCCCTCACTTTAATCTTTTAATTTTTTTCAATATTTAACACCAAAAGATAATTTTTTTGCAATTTAATATTTTTTTTTCTCAATACAATTGTTTTTCTATTTTGATTTGACCGATTAAGCTATTTAAAAAATCCTCGTCAACTAAATTTTCTAGCACTTGTCAAAATTTGAACTGAGGGACTTTATAGAGGAAGGTGATCCAGACTTTTCTCCTAAATAGCTTTGTACTTAATATGGATGGAGGCCACCAAATTTGAGATTCAGCTGTTTTCTTTCTTCAAAGTTAAAATTTTAAAGTTCTAGAATTTCATGCTTTTCTTCATCATAATATTCAATCAACTATAATAAATTTCTTAAAAGATTGTAGAAGACCAAAAAGGACGAGATTTATGATATGGACCTATATTGTTAGGACCCATCCAAAATTTCTCACCGGAATTTTAGACAAGCCTTAATCCCAGGAAAACCCTATCGGACCCTCCAATGGAAAATCTGGCAGAACCTCCCCTAAAGGTTAGACTTACCATAATTTTCCTACACTAAAAATACACTTCTATATACACCACCTTATTCCTCCCACATTACTACAATTTAAGTTCCACAACTGGCAGCACTTCGATAACAAATTATATAAAAAGGCATATAATGGAATTAATTTAGTAAATAAACAATTAAAATATACCATCACAGATTCTCATCCGCCCACACCACCCACTGAGTGCTGCACATGTCAAATACACTTTAAATATCATTTTACAAATATGCCAATGCGTAACATAGAAAGAAAGGTAAACTACATCACATTAACAATCAAAAAACAATAACAAACGTTTTAATGATGATGGTATTGAGGTAACTTGCCTGAGGGCTATTATATTCCCACACATGTATTAATGCAACTTGCCTGAGGGCTATCTCACATGCCCAGAGGCTACCACTTGTCCGAAGACTATTATACTTGCCCGATGACTATCTTTCTTGTCCGTAGGTTATGATACTTATCCAAAGGTACCATATGGTAATAATAATAATACAAACAATAACAAAATTAAAATTAAAGATCTCACAATAAGGTTAATAAAAATAAAAAAATAAAAAAATAAAAATAAAAATGAAAATAATAATCAATATTATTTATTAAAATCTCAATAACTGAGAATAGCAACAACGATGATACTTGATAATAGTTGTGTTAATAAATACCATTGATAATAACAATAATATCAACTATAATCATAATAATGATAATAATAGAAATTGGAATTACAATAAAAATAATCATTATAAATAATAATAATAATCCCGATAACAATGACAATAATGATTAAATAAACAGTCAAATACCATTAATAGTAATAAGGTTATAATAACATCGATTGAGAATATTAGTAAGAAATTAAATCACAAATAGATAACATAACATAAATACATAAAATCATATTTTAAAATCCATAGCATAAAATGAAATATGCACGCTCGTAATGGAGATACGTACGATACCTTTTGACATGCTACGTGATCCATGATTCCAGCAGTCGTCGGCACCTTGCTACTAATACAAACTAGGGTGGTTGCCTATATTGGCCGTCCGATCCCCTGGACTTGTAGGTAACATGGTTATGAGGCTAGCTTTACATGGATCACATTTGTTCGCGGCCTCCATATGGTGCAGTATATACAGTATAATATCAAATAATATAACATATAAATATATGTATGAACACACACACATATGTATATATATAAATATACTTGATGCACCATACTATATACCAGTGGTGCCCGAAAGTACCCAGTGTCCTGAGCACCGACTGACGGGAGGTTAAAGAGAGAAACTTGCATACGGTCGCTTCGGCGTCCCAACAGGGCCGCTGCTTAAACTGTCATCCCGGCCATAGAGGGGGGCGGCTTATGGCCAATATCAAACTTGTCTACCCTCGGTCCGATGGCAACTCAAGGGAGATATTACAACTTGCGCGCTTATCATAATCACATATACAGTACAGAACACCGGTACATATATGCGTGCATCTAAAATAAATAACCATATTTATTATTAAAATACGCAATTTTTCCAAAATTCACCGTCCCACATTTTTCTTAAATAATACCAGCATAAATCCACTGATAATAATATACAAATAATTTTTCCCCAAATCATAAAATCAATTAAATAATATTCCAAGGGCATAATTATATAATTTGAAACCACCAAACTTAACCAATATTTTTCTCGAAATATTTAAAGCCAAATCATGCCAAAAAATAATATTAAAATCCAAGTACACTTAATTAAATGAAAACACCTTGCTCATACGTAATGAATACAATTAAATCACAATAATAAAAATAAAAATTCCTTAATAAACCAAATTTTCATTTAGCATCAATAAACATAATAAAATTTAAATCATAATTTCATAAAATTAGTCTCTTCCACAATAATTCAATATAATCAATTCCGTAAACTTTCAAATTAATTCATACTAAATGTCAATAGAACCACATACAATTCCACAAATAATTAAGCATATAAAGATACATTTTATCAGCTGTCATAACTTCACAGTAACCTCCCAGTAAAGTGAACAATAATTTAACAGCAGTTTAAAATCTACAGCTTTCCAAACTTAAGAAAACATTAATTCAACCCATATTTATGTAATTCAACACAATTGAACATCATCAATATAAATAACAATTATTTAAACATCACACATATATTTTTCAGATTACCACATTAAAATAATATTATTTTATCCAAAAATGGCATATTTCAAAACACTCAATCACAATTCGCAAATAAGGTACCAAATCGAAGCTTATAACGAGGACATCAAGAATATACCTTCAATTTGCCCCACCGCCACCGGAGATGGCCGGAATCCCATTGAGGAGTCACGGCCGGTTTTGAACTCCACAATATCCCACAAACGAGCGAGGTTTGAGCCAATTTGAGCTTGGAAACAGACTTAAGGGATTTAAATTGGTGGGAATGGACTGGTTGCACAGCTGCTAGCCGCCGGAAAACCAGCCGACGGGGAGGAAGCCGACTGCCGGCGTTACGTGCTGATCTTGGCGGGTTAGCCACTCCATCAGCCGGAGATTGAGTGGCTGAGGTCGTGCCATCGTGGGCCGCCTGTCTGTCCCGTGCGTGTGGCTTGGTGCCATCCGCACAGTGGTCAATCGGTTGGAGATGAGGGAGGAGGAAGGTGGACCCGTCGGGGGGGGAAGGAAGAAGAAGAAGAAAATCATGCCCCCCATGTTTTTCCCCCTTTTTTCCCCACGTGGGGAGAAGAAAAAAAAGAAAAAAGAAATAAAATAAAATAATTAATTAATATTAAAATAATATTATTGTATAAAATAATAATAAAATAATATGGTATTTAACCATAGCTGACATGTGGCATCTCACCGTTGTGACACATGGCACTTTTTATTAAATCACACGTGGCACACTGTTCACATATTTAAAAATAATATTAAAATAATACTGTATTTGAAAAACTCTACATGTCCATAACTTTCAAACCACATGTCTAAATTGGACGTGCTGTTAGTCTACTGACTCGTATCGACGAGTACTTCGTAACGGTACCTCAGTCAACCTAGAATTCCATCCAAGTCAAAAAGTCAACTTTTGACCCCTTCGGTCAACGGTCAACGGTCAACGGTCAATCTTGGTCAAAGTTGGAAAATTTTCGTTGTATTTTGGGACGGGATATTACATATATTATTATTGTTATTATTATTTGTGTATAGGAACATATCCATATCTTTAATTATTAGTTATTAATATTATTATAGATCAGTTAGTGCTTATGATTGGCATCATGTAGTTGTGGTTTTTTATTTCATGTTGTTGTAGTGGAATAAATATACAAGTCTATTAGTTGTATATTGAACTTATGAATGAAAAAAAAGTTTTAACTCCTGACACAACTCTGTCTCTATCACCTTATCTCTTTCTCCTTTTTTTTATTTATTTTAATTTTTATCAATTTATTTAATCAAAAGATTTAGGGCAGAGAGAATGGCTTTTTCCTTTGAACCAAAAATAAAAATAAAAAAAAATCATAGTTTATGTCGCAAAAACAGATCGATAGAGCACTGGTAGAATTGATAACAGATGGACCAACTCGAACCATGTTTACATGACATTGTTCTAAATTAAAAAACATATGGGACTAAATGGACACAACCCTGAAGGTTCATGTAATTAAACCAAAATTAAAGAGTGCCACATATTACCTTAAATCTACACAAATACCAACTAAATGGCCAAGCCAATCATAAAAGGTATCCCACCGTTGCTCCAATGGGAGACAGTGGCATTGGCAATCAGTTTCGTTCCAATACACCAAATTTTCCCATATTAAATTTTTTAATATGGAAAGCCAAGCATTAACATGGTAGTGAGTAACGTTGTTATACATAATTGTTTTCGATCCAGAAAAATTGCCTCCAAATTAGTGGTTACCTGAGTATCAGAGGCAATATTGACAAAGGTTAATGACATAAATTTGAGCAAGACCGAAGGCAATTCGGGAAAGTGATTATGAACTACTAACAGTCACAATCAAGCTAAGTCCATACTGCTGTGAAATAACCAATGGAAAAGCATATTAGGCAGCAAACTAGATGATCTTTGGCTTTGGCATTGGGGGCCATCCCATTCTCAATTGGAGGGAGATCATGATCTTCATCTGCACTTTGATGGAGATCGGAAGGGAACACTTGAAATCCCATTGGTTTTTTAGTAATACTCTTCAATTTAATTAATTGGAAGAGAAACAAGTTATATATATATATATATGTAGCTCTCTTTAATATGATAGCTAACTAGATTGCATTAAAAGTTAAATATTTAAAATTATATTTGCTAATCATCAAGATTCTAATATGGTTTACTTTTTTTAAACAGCATTTTAATATATCACTAAACCTATATATTTGAGTATTTTTGAATTTTAAATTGTAGTCTTTGATGTGATTTAAGAGTTCATAAAAGAAGACCTAATGTTAAAACCATTAAGTTATCTTCAATAAGTTGACTCAACATATATGTATATACTTGTCCAAAAGAAAAAAGAATACAAAGAAAAATAAAAGGCTAAAAGAAAAAGTTAAAAAGAAATTATAAAAAAGGCAAAATTAAAGTAGAATTTGAGCAAGGGAAAAAAATAATGAGTTTTAAAGGAAGAAAATCAAAGGAAGAATAATGATATGGATATATTTGGTTTACAGAATAGATTTAGTTTTTCTATTTTCATACGTCTTTGAATTTGGAAAATAGTTCCATAGAATTAGATTTGCCTTATTGGCAAATAACAATTCCTTTTTAAAATCTCATAATTTTTATTTTTATATTTTAATCTTGATACACTTCAAAATATTTGTATCATATTTTGATAATTTTAGATTTTAATTGATTATCATAGACTAAAATTATATAAATAAATATACAATTAAATTTTTAATTAAATTTTACCAAATTTGAATACATCTTTTTAAAAAAAGTTATAAAGGTTAAACTTTAATTCCATAATTCAATATTTTTTTACGAAATATATAAAATAAAATGTTTATTCTTTTTTAAAATTTTTATTTAGAATAAAATTTTTTTATTTCCATAAATAATTATTCTTATTAGGAATAATCATTCCATATACCAAGCATATATGATATGATACTATTTAGTTAATTTAAGTTTTTAATTTATTTATCTTATTTGAAATTTCCACGTATTTATGTTCATATAATGAAAATATGACACTTGTTCAAATTTTTATTATGTAAATATACCAATTAGTATTGCATATCAGCATCATATATTGGGAGTAGAAAGATTCAGTAAAATAGTGGTTTTTACTACCGATCTATACACCAAAATATATTATTTGATCTTATTTACCAAGAAAAATATATTATTTGATTAGAATAAAAGAAATTGATAATGTTATTGTCTAAGCGTTATAAATATATAATCAACTTGAAAATTGTTTTCTAATGGTATAATGTAAAAATACTAGCGATGATTATTAAGAGCTATTAATTAATTATATATTCCATAAATTTTTATACTGATTTGCACTATTTAGTTAAAAAAGTTTAGTTATTATTAATATATTATTTTATATGCTGGTTTGCATTATTTAGTTAAAAAAAGTTTAGTTATTATTAATATATTATTTTAATCAGTACTAGAGAATATATATTATTTTTGAAAAGTTTTATTGATCTTATGCTAAAAATCAATATTTTCGTTTCAAAATGTTAGAGAAAGTTTAAAAGAAAGTTTGGCTATTTTTCACAGTAAAAAAAATGCCAAAATTTAAAGTTTCAACTAGCTAGGATCTAAAGACCTAGATAATATGTGTCCTCAAAATAGTCTTTATTTTACAAATTGAAAAATGATAAAAATATGTTCATTAGCTATTTTTGAAATATAGAATATCAAAAAAGTTGAAAATGTTTTCTAAAATATAGACAAATTTAGAAAACGTCTCATAGATGTTTTATATATATATGCAAAATATTGGAAACAAAGATATTAAAGTTAATATATAATATTTATTATTTTAAATTAAAAATATTTATTTCATATCGATATATATAAAATTTAACTAATAAATATCGAAAACGTTTATCACATTCAATAACAATTTTTTCTTTTCCATATAGATATATATTATTTTTAATCTTTGCAAATATGATTTTAGCATTTTTCATTTTATAAATTATTTTTAAATGTATTACATGACATATTTTTAAATTCAAAAAAATATGAAATCTTATTTATCATTTTTATTTTACAAAATTCATGTATAAAAATTGTTTTAGAAAACATTGGCTCTAAAATTGTAAAATTCAAAATTTACAAACTTGAATCTAAACTCAATACAAAATCGACCATCCAATCCAATTAAAACCAACAATTATTGAATTGTATCAGAATGTATTTAATATTGAAATTGGTTTCGACTAGATTGAAAATTAGGATTGGTTAGTGCCAAAATAGATGTTTTAAACTAATGAACACCCTTAGAGGCCTCCAATTTGAGTTTCGGCTAATTTCTTCTAAAACAAAATTCTTAAAATTTTAGAAATTTCCATTCCTTTCTTCATCACAATATTCAATTTATAATAAATTACTTTAAAATATAGTAGAAGCCGAAAAATGAGGTGATCCATTTAATCGATTTGGGGGAGAGAGAATGGCTTTATTTCTTTTCTTTTTTTTTTTTTTTTTTTTTTTTTTGGGAAATTCATAGTTTATGAGGTAAAATCAGTCGAGGACATGACAGTGATAATATAACAGATATTGATAAAAGGCATGTTACAATAGATATTGATAATAGCCAGGTCATGCCATTTCTTGCACATGGCAAAATCAATCCATTCAAAAATATAATCGATATTGATAATAATAGATGGACCAATTCGATCTATATATCTTTTCCAATAGTGTAAGGATAACATGACGAAGTTTTGAATTAAAAAAGTGTACGGAACTAAATTGACACAACCCACAAGGTTCATGTAATTAAACTAAAATTAAGGAGGACATACCTTCAATGAACAAAAATACCAACATCCAATAGAAATAGAACTGAATAAGATCATACCTAGAACAAGTACAATCCCAAACCACTCATGCAAGATAAAAAGTACAATCCCAAACCTCTCATGCAAGGTATGCCACTGTCCATGGACTTGACATTCCATGGGCGGTTGTGGTATACACTTTGACGGTGCTCCATTCCATGAAAACACTACTTTGAACTTTCCATCACACATGGCTATCATACTACTTGTACGTTTCAACGGTTTGCCTTCCCCTTCTGCACTTATGAAACCCCTTAATCCAAATGTGAGATATGAAACTCCATATCTCCCATGCGTTTGCGGCTCATAGTAGTCCACATCCACCACCACTCCGTCCATTCGAACCCGCAACCATTTATCATCCTTTCCATATTGCTCGAATGGAGCGACGGTGGCATTGGCAATGAGTTGTTTTACTTCCACTATATCAGATTGGCCCATAAAACTTCCCATATTGATTTCTTTGACATGGAAAGCCAAAGCATTAATATGGTAGTGAGTAACGTTTTCATAATTGTTTTCCATACGGAAAACCACTTCCAAATTAGAGGTTACCTGAGTACCAGAGACAATATTGACGAAGGTGAAGGACATAGATTCGAGCGAGACCGAAGGCAATTCGGGAATGTAAAGATCATTTACTAACTGCAACAACCAAAAAAAACTCGATAACGTTATTATATGGCCAATGGTACCGCATATTACGCTGCAAAATAGATGATGTTCGTTTATGGCTTTGGATGGCGTCCCATTCTCGATTAGAGGCAGATTGGCTTCGTGCACATTTAGATGGAGATCGGAAGGATACACTGGAAATCCCATCGGCCTTTGGGTAATTTTCTTCAATTTAATTGGAAGAGAAACATTGATTGAAGGTTTAATTTCTCTTTAATTATATGCGTACATATATGTATATAATGATATATATATACACACATAGGAGAAACAGACATCCAATTCTAACTAGGGTTTTGTTTGATAAGCAACCAAGTACAAAAAAAGAAAAATTGTCTTTAAAAAAAAAAAAAGAATAAGAATACAAATATTAATGAAAGACTAAAGGAAAAATTATCACCAAAAAAAAAAAAAAAAAGAGGCAAAAGTAGAAGTAGAATTTGAGTGAATTTAGGGAAAAATAAGGAGTTTTTAAGGAAGGAAGAAAACTAAAAGAAGAATACATCAGTGTGTATTTTTGGCATATGAAATATATTTAATTTTTTATTTTTTATTCTTTTTTATATGTATGATACATTTTCGAATTTAAAAATAGTTTTATAGTATTAGGTTTGACTCTATTTTAAAAAAAAAATATTGTTATTCCTTTTTGAAACTTTAAAATTTCTCTTATTATATTCTAACCTCAATAACTTTAAAATATCTTTAATTACCATATTTTGATAAGTTTATATTTAAATTGATTATCATATGCTAAAAATATATAAATAGTTATAATATTTAACTTTCAATTAATTTTTATCAATTTTGAAATTTTTTTTAAAAAAAATTATAAAGGCTTGATTCTAATTCAAATTAAATAAATAATTTTTTAAATAAAATCAAATAATATATTTTGTTTGAAATTCTATTAGTAAAAGCCATTGTTTCTTAAAATAATCATGAAGCCCTCCACTACTCCCAATAACAATAATAATAATAAAAGCAATTTACAAATTAATATATTCATGTAATATAAATATAGATAAGTAAAAAAGAAAGCAAATAAAAAAAAAACTAATTAACTGTTACCACATCATATACATTTGATATATAGAATCACTATTCCTAAAATAATAGAAATAATTATTCATAGGAATAAAAAATAAAAAAAATTATATTTATATAATTGGTAAAAATATTAATTATAATTAAAGTTTAGCCTTTATAAATATTTTTTTAAAATATTAAAATTTAATAAAAAATAATTACAAGTTTTTAGTATTTAGTATATGATAATCAGTATAAATCTATATGGTAATCAGTATAAATCTAAACTTATCTGTTAAAAATTAGCCTTTTAAAAAAAAAGTAAAATAATGTAAATTTCTTAAAAATTAATTAAAATTTTAATTTTATATTTATTTATTTATGTGTTTTTAATATATAAATAATGCATATAAATCTAAATTTATTAAAAGATTTTTTATTTTTAAGGAATAACTATTTCTTTAAATAGAGATTTATCAGGAATATCTATTCCTAAATTTAAAAATATACCAAATACAAGTTAAACAAATGTATGGCATTTATTCCGCAAATGGCTTTATTTTACAACTAATCATGTGATTTTAAAATCCCTCTCTTTTTTTTCTTCCCTTTTTCCTAGTGTTTTCCAATGTCCAAAGATACCCTTGATGAAAGAAAGAAGTTGTAAGTGGAGTGGCACGTTAAAAAAGACTGGCGGTGTGAGCTAGGGAGAATACTGAATTGACTAACCAAATGACAAATGCAAAAACTCGGATATATCCATCCAATTGACAGTCTACCTCCAAAACATAACTTTTACAAGTAACCGATTAACATGTAGTTTCGAATATTGATGAAAAGGCTTACAGTCCTTTCAGTCTAATAATCAAGAATCCACGAAAAAAAAAAATTGGAGGCCAAATGGACCCATTATTGAAAACTTTTAAGTTTCATTTAACAACTCATATAAAACTGATAATTGCCACACCTTTTCATGAATCAAAAACTCATTAAACACACAATAATTACTCATAGCTAGCTGCATTGTTCTTAGCATCTATTTGACATAGTTGATAAAAATAGAATTTTAGTCTATAGAGTTTTATATAATAGATTTTTTAAAAAAGAAATTTTATTAAAAAGTTAATAAATATTTAGTTGTAAATAAAAGAAGCTACATTAAATGTACATTAAGTTTTTATATAAAATTAAAAAAAAAAACTTTTTAAAGAAGTTTAAAATTTTGGTTTTTTTAAAACAGTTTAAAAAAGTTTTTTTTTTTTTAAACAAATGCTTGTTAACTTTTGTCAAATATTCTTATTTTTAAACAAAAAAGCTTTTGGTCCAAAAAAATTTTTGCTAAATAGACACAGACTTATAGTTAGTTATACCACTAGGGTTGCATCAAACATTTTTGAGGTCCTAGGCAAAAAACATACTTGGATCCTTAATTAAATATTATTTTTGAAAAATAGAATTATTTTTTTTAATCTAAAATTTATTGTTTGGTTTTTTGAGATGTAATGTTACTAATTAAATTTTTAGATTCAAGCTTTGATAATAAATTTTTTTTAATTAATACAATTGCTAAATTGTTTAAAAGTTTTGAGATATGGTTGAATATAGATAAGATTTTATTAGTTTCAAGTTTGAGAAACTTCTTTCTACTAAAGCTACTCTAGCACGTATTATGAGTGGTATTCTGTAAGCTATACATGTATTTGAAAAAGAATTTGATTTTTTTTTTTTTCGTAATAAAGTTTAGTATTTCAAGTCATGTTTTTATTTATGATTTATTATTTCTTTTAGACTTTTGTTTTAAAAATAAGCCTAAACAATTTATTTGAGTAAGATATTAAGTAAAAAATGAAAGCAATTGTAACACCCCGTCCCGAAGTACATCGGAATTTTCCAACTTTAACTTAGGTTGACCGTTGACCAGGGATCAAAAGTTGACTTTTTGACTCGAATGGAATTCTAGGTTGACTGAGGTATCATTACGAAGTACACATTGGCACGAGTTCGTAGACTAGTAGCACGTCAAAAACGGAGCTACGGTTTGAAAGTTATGGGCAAAAGTTGACTTTTTATTTATGCAAAGTTGAGCTTTGACTCATGCATGGTTGTGAAGTACTCATCGATACGAGTTCGTAGACTAGGGGCACGTCCGATTTGGACATGTGGTTTGAAAGTTATGGACCTGTAGAGTTTTTCAAATACTGTATTATTTTAATATTATTTTTAAACGTGTAATGATGTGGCACGTGTGACTTAATAAATGTGACCATATGTGACCATATGTCACCATGTTGTTATAGTTATTTTATATAATAATATTATTTTGTTATTATTTAATTATTTCTTTTATTTTCTTTTTCTTTCTTTTTCTTTTCTTTTTTTTCTTTTTTTTTCTTTTTCTTTCTTCTTCTTTTCTTTTTTTTCTTTTTTTTTTCTTTTCCCCCACGTGGGAAAAAAAAAGGGCCACGGGGCCCTTCCCCTTCTTCTTCTTCTTCTTCTTCTTTCTTTCCTGCCACCATCCATCTCTCTCTCTCTCTCCCGTGTTCATCTTTTTCCAGCCACCACAAGCCACACGCACTGGCCACCGTCCAAGACCACATGCCGGCGAGCTCACCAGCCAAATTTGGCGGCCGGCCGGTCGGCGACGCGCCCAGATCGGGCCGGTGAAGTCGGTGGCGATAGGTTGAATTTTTCCGGCGATTCTCGCCGTTTCCGGCCAGCCTAGTCCAAATTACCACCCATTTCCCCCTATTTTGGGTCCTCTGAGTTCAATTATGGTCTCCAATCGTTTAAATTCGAAGTGGTTCATGAGATACGAGGAGATCAAGACTGACCAAAGCTTTCCGGCCAAATTCCGGCCACCGCCGGTCGAATTGAGCTCAATGGAGGTCGGTAATGTGATCCTCATCTCACAAACTTTCTAGAGACATATAATTTGTCAATTTTGGTTAATGTTTGTGTTAGACCCCCTGGGTACTAGGTATTATTTACCCGAATAAAATATTAATTTATTTGACTGTGTGTGAATTGTGTTCTAGGAGTATGGGTGAGTCGTGGAATTGATCCCATGGAGGATCTTGGTTTAATTGCGTGCTCCAGGTGAGTGACCCACCTTCAAATTAACTTCGGGAATTAAATTTGTGAATATTTTGTGTGAATTGAATATTTGAAATTGATATTTTATGTGCCAAATATTTAGTGGTTTTATTTGTGAAAATTTGATGCCCAATTGAGTGAATCAAAATATTTATATATTAAAAAATATTTTGATTCAAAGAATTTTATGAAATTGAATTGAAAATTATTAATTATTAAATTAATTTGTCGGAATATTTCATATTTGAATATTTCCAAAATATGTTTATGTGTTCGATATTATGAGAATTTCTATCTAGAATGGTATTGCTAATTTATAATGTTTTTAATATACGTTTTGGTGCCAAAAGAATATATTTGGAAATTTTAAGAAATTGTGGTTTGATTTATTGTAATTGTTGCTATGGTTATTAGTTTTAAAAATTGTTTTGGGGTATAACATAACATATATGTGTTCGAATAATTTGGCTCATATACCATTTGATTGAATGTTTGGATTATGCATATAAAAATATTTGCCTTATTAAATATGAGTTGTCATTTTACGTAAGGTTTAACAATGTATTAACTGGTTTTGTAGTCTAA
The DNA here is from genome assembly GCF_031755915.1 of Ziziphus jujuba. Taxonomy (NCBI): domain Eukaryota; kingdom Viridiplantae; phylum Streptophyta; class Magnoliopsida; order Rosales; family Rhamnaceae; genus Ziziphus; species Ziziphus jujuba. The sequence continues at coordinate 2,760,615 of NC_083381.1, read as the reverse complement.
TGGGTTCATAAGTGAACTTGGAGTAGTTAAATATTTTGGTGTTTAAATTGAGATTTTAAATCATTTTGGAAACTATTTGGTTTGAGAAACCAGATTGAAAATCATATAATTTTAAGCACGATCAAATATTTTATAATTTTAAGTGCTTAAAATTAGTTTATGGTGAATATATTTCATTGTGGTATTTCTGGTTTTCGTATGAAATGATATTTCAAGATTTTGAAATATTTAAACAAGCGGTTGAACTTGACAATTAAATTATGATTATGATACAGTAGAATACTGTATCGATTATTTTAATCGATGTACCATATAGTACCAGAGTTTGATTCAGTATTATATTATAGCGTTCTGGGTTTACCACGGTGCCGTGAGGTTGGTTTCATCCAACGGTTATCTATTATTACCACGGACTGTGAGGTCGGGTTCATCTGACGGTTTTAGTATTATTACCATAGTGCCATGAGGTTGGTATTATCCAACGGTTTATTATTGCCACAGACCGTGAGGTTGGGTACGTCCCGACGGTTTATTTATTATTATTCCCACGACACCGTTCATATATTGAGGATCGTGAGGTGGGTGTATCCCACGGTTTACAGATTGGTACGTCGTATGGTACACTGTATATGTTGTATTTAACGTTGTTTTTTATAATTATTTCAATTGGAAAACTTAATACAAATTTTATGGAATTTTATTATGTTTTTGATTTCTTATTTATATTAGTGTTTTAACAGTGTATTTCATCTTGATTTTTCTATTTATATTGATTTGGTGATTTTTAAAAGATCTTACTATGTTTTTACCATTTATCTTAAATGGAGGTTTTAAATTGACTTAATTTTTGTCTCTTTACTTAATTCTTCAAGATATTAATTTATTTCATTATAAATTCTGAATGCTTGAATTATTACATTTTATTTGATATTTAGTTGAATAATTGACTCCTTGGTTTTCGGGGAATATGAATAACGGATTTTGTGAAAATGTTTTAAAAGGGGAACTTTTCCAACCGAGAGAATCGTAAGGGTTTTGAGAGAAATTATTATTTCCAATTAATTATTATTTATCTACTTAGTTATCGTGGTATTATAATTGTACAGTAGATAGGGTCACTCACTGAGATGATCAGCATCTCATATTTTTAAATTCTGTTCCCCTAGGTCTAGGTTGGGAGATGTTGATTGTCTGGGACGAGCCCGACATCTCAGTTCATTGCCGAAAGTCCAAGAAGCGTTTCTTCCCTTTTTCCTCTCCATATTGTATTATTTCTTTATCTGTCATCGTATTAATTTCATATTTATTTATATAATGCTCTGTATACTGTATTGGAAGCATTCTATTAAATACTGTATTAATTTCCTATTGTTCATTTGGAGTGCTGTAAATTTGTGGAATCAAATTGTAGTATTGTGGGAGGAATAAGGGGATGGAATTAGAAGTGTGTTTTCAGTGCAGAAATTTGTGGTAAGTCCAACCCTTAGGGGAGGTTCTGTCGGATTTTCCATTGGAGGGTTCAGTAGGGTTTCCCTGGGATCAAGGCTTGTCTAGGGTTCCGGTGAGAAATTTTGGACGGGTCCTGATAGAAGTACTAGAGAAACATAAAGTCTATAATTATTTTTAACAACGATAATTGTTAGTAATAACTACAACTATGAATTCAGAGAAAACATATATATATATATATATATTATATTATGAGAATAAACGAAATAAATTCATCAAAATAAATAACAACTTACGAGCTTATATTTTATTTTAGAGCTTTTTGGATCAAAATTGCAAACTATATAGGTTGAATACCAAAATTAAACAATATAAATATATATATATATATATATATATATGTCAAATTACATAACATATAAACTTATAAGATTTCAAGAGAACCTTGATCACTTTCAAAAATATTGGTCTCTCAATTGAAGCTCTAGCTAGCATCTTTAATCATGACTATTATTCTATGGTTAAATTATTTACTTATTTTGACCAAGCACAGAATTAAGGTAATTGTGATCTCCACACTGTTATAAACTCTAATTAAATTTTTTTTAAAAAAAAAAACAAAGGAATTTGCATGATATAATTTTAATCTAATGTAAATTAAAGTTGCCTATGCGTTTATTTTAGGTATTTGAAAGGCAATTACGAAAACAAAAAAACAAAAAAAAAAAAAACAAAAAAAAAAAGTACTTCAAAGGCTGGCTAGAACAGACTGATATTATATTCAGTTACTCTATCAATTAAAACTTTTATCACTCTATCAATTAAATTTTTTTTTTGTTTTTTTGTTTTTTGTTTTTTTTTTGGTTTTTGTTTTTTTTTTTTTTTTTTTTTTTTTTTGAATATTTGAACTTGCATAGATAGCTATCGGCCCTGGTCACTCCAAAAAACTGATCGAATATCAATCAACTCAAATTCAAAATTCTTACTTTCGATTGAATTAATTTATCCAACAAACCCAAAAAAAATAATAATTCAATTAATATTGCTGTAGATATGCAAAAAGAAAAAGTTAAAAATTAAGTTCTATTTGTTGGTTCTCTGAAAGCCTTTTTTTTAATTTTTTTTTCCTTCTTTTTTTATTTTATATATATATATATATATATATATTTTTTTTTGTTAGCAATGGTGAGGAAAAATCTGAAACCTAGTTTAGCAATAGGTTTTAATATTTTCTTATTTTTTCTGCTAATGTTCCTTTGCGGTAAATTAACGTACCACGTCCACCCTAAATTGCCTTATATGTCAATCGGGTGTGGATCAATGATCGTGGTCAACTAGAGCTCCAGACACTCAGGTAATAGCCAACTTGGAAGAGGTTTTTCTAGTGGTGAACAAAAACATGAATAACACCATCATTTATCATTATATCTATGCCATGGCTATCCACGAGATCTGCATCGATATTCGACAGAGAAAAACTCATCTCAAACATCACACTCAAACCATTTCAGCAACAAGGAGATCATACGATGGTGAGGTTCAGATGTAGTCGGTGCCCTTGGATGTCGACGAGTATGAGCATCAAATATATGGGAGATATGGAGTTTCTTATCTCCAATTTAGGTTGAAAGCTTTTATAAGGGTTGTAAAGGGCAACAGGTTGAAACATGATGAAAGTCATAATATAAAGGTGGATTGTTTGACAACAATCAAGGTATCGTTTCTAATTCCATGGAATCAAACACAAAGAATAGTTGAGTCCCAACAACCCCATAATTGCCATGTTAATGGTGGAGGATCGCAAGTCTTGTAAGAAAAATCTTTTATATATTTTGCTGATAAATATTTTTCCTATGCTAATAATATTTATTATCATAATGACTAATCAATTGGAGCTTGTATATTTGTAATATATATTGGTGTTCAATTTTCACCTACAATATTGATATATAATATTTCTGTTTCTTAATTTTAACATATTTGTTAGTTGTCGTGTTTATTTTCTCTTCCTATTTACTTCGCTCGGAAATGTTTGAGAAAATTATTTCTGGTTATTTTTTGATATATTATAGGTTTTTACTAAGTTTTCTCTTGGGTTTTGGGGGATGTCAGCTTCGGGAAAATGGAGCTGAATTAACTGTTTCTATTATAACGAGAATATTTACTTTTTCTTTTTCTTATAAATTTTCCCCGCAACCAAACAGTAATTGCCTTTAAAATCATACAAGTCCTGGGTTTGCAAAATTGGGGATATGGGTTCCTGACTATTTACCTTGGTTGTGCTAAATCTGACTGATGCAATGACTAAAATTGTATAGTTCGCCGAATTTAGGTTGATGTAATTGAAACTTCAAAATGGGTTGGGCATTAGATTTTACCTTGCAATTGGAAATTTTAGTATTTATTTTCACGCGTATTGAAGGATGGGTATTCATTTGTTGACCATTGGATTCTAAGATAATTGGGATCTCCAAAACTGTTGTAAACTTTAAATTTTTTTTTGAAAAAAAAAAAACCAAAAACCAAAAACCAAAACAAAAACAAAGGAAATTTGCATGATATAAGTTTACTTGAAGGGCTAGCTAGAGCTAGACTGATATTATATTCAGTTACTCATCTGCTTTTGTCTTTTGTCAAAGCTAGTTGGCTTGCCTGATCACTCTTATAAATGAAAACTATATATATATATATATATATTTTTTTTTTTGCCATTTTGAAGATTTGAGCTTGCATATAGCTATCGACCTTGATCATAATCACTTCAAAAAATTGACTGAATATCTATCAACTCAAATTTCAAAAGTCTTATTCTGAATTGATAATTTATCCATCAAATCCCAAAAAAAAAAAAAAAAAAAAAAAAAAAAAAAAAAAACAAAGAAAAGAAAAATCTAATTGAATTAATTTATCTGTATATATGCAAAAAAAAGAAAAATGTTAAAAGTTTTATTTATTGATTCTCTGAATTTTTCATTTTGTTAACAATGGGGAAAATTCTCCACTTGGTCTAGCAATATGTTTATTCATTTTGTTGATTGTTCTTTTGTTCCTTTTGATTGTGTCTTTTTTAGTATGTCGCTACCCTAAATTGCCTTCTGTCTAAGTCATGTTTGTGTCAATGACCATGGTCAACAAGAGCTCTACCAATCAGGTAATAACCAACTTGGAAGTGGTTTTTCTAATGGTAAACTAAAATGTGAATAACACACAATCGTAACACCCCATTCCGAAGTACACCAGAAATTTCTCAAATTTGGTCAGGGTTGACCGTCGTTGACCGAGAAGGGATCAAATGTTGACTTTTTGCTCCTGATGAAATTTCACATTGACCAAGGTACCGTTACGAAGTACACGTTGGCTTATTACTTTCAATTATTTATTATTTATTTATCTATTTAATTGTCGGTATTAATTAAATTCCTTTATTTGTTATATAATTAATATTAAAAATGTTCAGTAGATAGGGTTACTCACTGAGATGATTAGCATCTCACGTTTTTAAATTCCGTTTCTTTAGGTGCAAGGGGTGGTAGACGTTTTTCCGGAGCGAACCAAATCTCCGCCGCTATCGTAGTTCGAGAAGTTACCTTTGTCTTCATTTATTTCAATTGTATTACTTCTTTCATCCCTATTGTATTTTATGCTTAATAGTACTTCATGAAGCTCTGTATACTGTCCTGGACACTTATGTATTAATTATGCACTGGATTACTGTTATTCATTTAAAGTGCTGTAAATTTGTGGAATCAATTTGTAGTATTGTGGGAGGAATAAGGGGATGAATATAGAAGTGTGTTTTCAGTGCAGGAAATTTGTGGTAAGTCCAACCCTTAGGGGAGGTTCCGCCGGATTTTCCATTGGAGGGTCCGGTAGGGTTTTCCTTGGATCAGGGCTTATCTATGGTTCCGATGAGGAATTTTAGATGGGTCCTGACATTGTGGAAATTATTTTATGGTATTGAAGATTTGTGGAATTAAATTATATATGAAATTCATGTGGTTTTAATATTATTTTTGGTATGATTTAATTTTAAAGATTTCAAGAAAAATATTGATTTAAGTTATGGTGTTCTTAAAATATATATTTATGCACTTGAAATATTACCTAGTTGATTTTATGATATGAGAAAAATTATATATTATTGATGGATTTATGCTGGTGTTATTAAAGAAAAATGTGGCATTGTGAATTTGAAAAATAATATAATTCCCACTGTGAATTTTGGAAAAATTGGGTATTTTAATAATAAACTTGTTTATTTGTTTTAGACGCACTCATACAGTACTGGTGTTCTGTACTGTATATGTGGATGAGCGCGCAAATTATAATGTCTCCCATGAGTTGCCATTGGACCGAGGGCAAGCAAGTTCTATATGGTGCATATAAGCTGTCCCCCTCCATGGCCAGGTTGACGGTTTAAGCAGCGGCACTGTCAGGATGCCGAAGCAACTATATGCAAGTTTCTCTCTTTAATCTCCCGCCAGATGGTGCTCGGGACGCTGGGTATCATAGGGTATCACTGGTATATAGTGTGGTGCGTCAAGTTATTTTCTCGATACGAATTTCAAACCAAGATGCTTTAAAGCCGTATTTAAATTAAATGTATTTAATTTGTTTATTTGCCTATTTCCAATTAGTATTTTCTAAAATGTATTTATTCATATTTTATATCATTTATTTTAAATTAATGTTTTTAAAATGCATCTTGCCATAAAAATATTATATAAATTAGTTGAATATTTGAAAGTGAATATTATAATATTTTATCACTTATTTTATATGATTGTTTGTAATTATTTAAATTATATTTTTTATACTATTTATTTTAGTTTATTAAATCAAATATTACGAATTCTATATTGAATTTTTCTTTTATGTTATATTTCTTTCATGCAAGTATTCTAAATTTATTTTATTATATTTCATTACATTTTATTCGTATTTGGATTGTTAAATTATTTATTAAATTAATTATTCCTTAATTTTTGGGGCATAAAAGATTGGATTTTGCGAAAATGTTTTAAAAGGAGAACTATTAGAACTCGTCCAAAATTCCTCACCGGAACCCTAGACAAGCCCTGATCCCAGGGAAACCCTACCGGACCCTCCAATGGAAAATCCGGCAGAACCTCCCCTAAGGGTTGGATTTACCACAAATTTCCTGCACTGAAAACACACTTCTAGAAACATCCCCTTATTCCTCCCACATTATTACAATATAATTCCACAAGTTTGCAGCACTCCAAATGAATAACAAGGAATTAATGCAGTATTTAATAAAATGCATCCAATACAGTATACAGAGCATTATATAAATAAATGTGGAATTAATACAATGACAGATAAGGAAGCAATACAAGATGAAGAGGAGAAAGGGAAGAAAATGCTCCTTGGACTTTCGGCAATGAACTGAGACGTCGGGCTCGCCCCGGACGATCAACGTCTCCCAACCTGGACCTAGGGGAACAGAATTTAAAAAATATGAGATGCTGATCATCTTAGTGAGTGACCCTAACTACTATACAATTATAATATTAATAATATAACAATAAAAGAAACTTAATTAATCGATACCAAACAATAAAAAGAAATTAATAAATAATAATTAATTGAAAGTAATATTTCCTCTCAAAATCCTCACTATTCACTCCGTTGGAAATGTTACCCTTTTAAAACATTTTCGCAAAACCCGATTATTCTTATGCCCAAAAATCAAGGAATCGTTAATTTAATAAATAATAATTAAATGATCCAAATATAAATAAAATGTAATAGAATACAATAAATAATTTTAGAACACTTTAGAGTTTGAAATTTCTATCTGAAAATGAATACTTGACGCACCACACCATATACCAGTGATGCCCTCCGATACCCAGTGTCGCGAGCACCGACTGGCGGGGGGCTTAAAGAGAGAAACTTGCATACAGTCGCTTTGGCATCCCGACAGCGCCGCTGCTGAAACCGTCATCCCGGCCACGGAGGGGGGCGGCTAATGTGCATTACATAAAACTTACCTGCCCTCGGTCCAATCGCAACTCACGGGAGATATTATAACTTGCGCGCTCATCCACATATACAGTACAGAACACCAGTACTGTATGAGTGCATCTAAAATAAATAACCAAATTTTTATTATAAAAAGATACGCAAACTTTTCCAAAATCCACCATGGGAATTATACCATTTTTCAAATTCACCATCCCACATTTTTTTTCCTTTAATATCACCAGCATGAATACTTCGATTATATATATAATTTTCTCATATCACAAAATCCGTCAATACAATTATTTAATTTTCAAACCCATCAACTTTCATTTCCATCAACTCAAATATACAATTTTCCAATGGCATAAATATTTTTGAAACATAATTCTTTAAAACAATATTTTTCTCCAATCCTCAAAATCCATTTAAATCAACAAATCCTTAAATCACATAAATTTCATATATAATTAATTCATATAATTATGCACAATAATTGAATAATAACCATAGCAATAATTAAAATAAATCAAACCACAATTTCTTTAAATTCCCAAATATATTCTTTTGGCACCAAAACATATATTCAAAACATTATAATTTAGCAATAAAATTTATATGGAAATTCTTTTAATATCAAATACATAAAACATATTTACCAAATATTTAATTATGAAATATTCCAACAATGAAATTTGATAATAATTACCAAAATCTCAAATTCCTTAAAACCAAAGTATTTTATAATGCACAAATATTTAATTCCATTCAATTTTGGCGCCAAAATTCCAAATATAAATTTATTAAATATTCAACACATCAAACATAATTTTCAAACAACCAAATTAACATAAAATATATATATCTTAACATCCCAAAATAATTTTGAAGGTGGGTCACTCACCTGAAGCACGCAATTAACCTAAGATCCTCCATGAGATCAATTCCGCGACGCACACGTGCTCCTAAAACAACAATTCACACACAGTCAAATAAATTAATATTTTATTCGGGTAAATAATATCCGGTACCCGGGGGGTTAAACACAAACGTTAACCAAAATTGATGAGTAATATACCGAATCGAAGCTTGAGTGACGAGGATTACGAATCCGGTCTTACTTCCCGGAGATCGGACTGGTGGTGGCTGGAATCTCGTCGGAAAGCTCTCGGCCTTTAGAGCCTCAATTCTCCCAAACCGTCATGAATTGGAGGAAAAGGACTCCGGATCTGAGTTCAGGGGGTCGGAATTAGTGGGGAGGGACCGGAGGTGCAACGGGGTACTCGCCGGAATAGTGATTTCTTCGGCGAGCCGTCGCGGTCACTAGCAACCATCCCCGCCGGCAGCGCATGCGGTGGCTGGTGGCCAAGATTTTGGGGTTTTGTAGATTGAAGGGAGAGGGTCTCAATGGGACTGGCGGTGACAAGAATGGAGGCCGGAATGAGGAGATCTCGGCTGTTGAAGAAATCGGCGCCGTCGTCGAAAAAAGCCCCGATCCGGGTGCGTCGCCGGTCGGTTGGTCGTGAAATTTTGGGGGTTGGCCGGAATGGACAGGCGCTCCTACCTGGACGGCGCGTGTGGCAAGATTCGGCCGGAAAAGTTTGCAACTCCCACGGCCGGTGGTTCTCTCTCTCTCTCTCCTCTCTCTCTTTCTCTCTCCTCCCCCCCTGTTTTGCCAAAATAAAAGCCAACATGGGTTATACTGTTCACCCACGTGGACCTCTCAGATGTCGACACGTGGCGTCACTGTTCACTTAAGCCAGATATATTAAAATATTACGGTATTCGGAAAACTTCACATGTCCATAACTTTTTAACCAAATGTCCAATTTAACCGTGCCACTAGTCTATGAACTCGTATTGACGAGTACTTCACAACCATGCATGAGTCAAAGCTCATTTCCCCATAAATAAAAAGTCAACTCCGGCACCCTTGGACAATTTGTACCCCAATCTTGTTTTGCTCATAACTTTCAAATCGTAGCTCCGTTTTCGACGTGCTACTAGCCTACGAACTTGTACCAACGTGTACTTTGTAATGGTACCTTAGTCAACCTAGAATTCCATTCGAGTCAAAAAATCATCTTTTGACCCCTTGTCAACAGTCAACGGTCAACCTCGGTCAAAGTTGGAAATTCTCCGTTGTACTTTGGGACGGGATGTTACAGGAACCTTTCCAAAAAAGTGAATGGTGAGGGTTTTGAGAGAAAATATTATTTTCAATTAATTATTATTTATTTACTTATTTATTCTTAATTAATCAAATATACTATAATTATCGTTACTATTATAATTGTACAGTAGATAGGGTCACTCACTGAGATGATTAGCATCTTATATTTCTAAATTCTGTTCCCCTAGTACAAGGATTGGGAGACGTTGATCGTCCGAGGTGAGCCCGACGTCTCAGTTCATTGCCAAAAGTCCAAGAAACATTTCCTCCATTTTTCCTCTTCATCTTGTATTGCTTCTTTATCTGACATTGTATTAATTTTATATTTATTTGTATAATGCTCTGTATACTGTGTTGGACACATTTTATTAAATACTGCATTAATTCCCTGTTATTATTTTGGAGTGCTGTAAATGTGTGGAAACAAATTGTAGTAAGATGGGAGGAATAAGGTGGTGTTTATAGAAGTGTGTTTTCAGTGCAGGTAATTTGTGGTAAGTCCAACCCTTAGGGGAGGTTCTGTCGGATTTTCCATTGAAAGGTCCAGTAAGGTTTCCTTGAGATTAGGGCTTGTTTAGGGTTCCGGTGAGAAATTTTGGACAGGTCTTGACACAGTCATATATATATATATATGATTATATCTATGCAATGGCTTTCCACGAGATAATAGTAGGTGAGGATAAGATTTATTTTGCACCTATATTCAATGAAGAAAAACTCATCTAAAACATCACGCTCACACAATTTCAGCCGCGAGGAGGAGATTATACTATGGTTGGGGTTCAGATGGAGTCGGTGCTAGTGGACGTCGACGACTATGAGCATCACATATGTGGGAGATATGGAGTTTCGTATCTCCAATTTCAGCTGAAAGGTTGTAACACCCCATCCCGAAGTACATAAGAAATTTTTAAAATTTGACCAAGGTTGACCCGGTTTGACGGTTATTGACCAAAAAGGGGTCAAATGTTGAATTTTTGTTACTAATGGAATCTCACATTGACCGAGGTACCGTTATGAAGTACACGTTGTCACGAGTACATAGACTAGTAGCACGTCGAAAACGGAGCTACGGTTTGAAAGTTATGGGCAAAACAAGTTGAGGTCCAAACTGTCCAAGAGGTGTCGGAGTTGACTTTTTAGTCATGCAAAGTTGAGTTTTGACTCATGCATGGTTGTGAAGTACTCGTCGATACGAGTTCATAGACTAGTGGTACGTCCGATTTGGACATGTGGTTTGAAAGTTATGGACCTGTATAGTTTTTCAAATATAGTATTATTTTAATATTATTTTTAAATATGTGAACAGTGTGCCACGTGTGATTTAATAAAAGGTGCCATGTGTCACAATGGTGAGATGTCACATGTCAACTATGATTAAATACCATATTATTTTATTATTATTTTATACAATAATATTATTTTATTATTATTTAATTATTTTTTTTTATTTTCTTTTTTTTATTTTCTTTTTTTTATTTTCTTTTTTTTTTTGCTTCCCCCACATGGGAAAAACACCCAGTCCCCCCGAATTCTTTCTTCTTCTTCTTCTTCCTCCTTTTTCTTCCTTTCCTTTCCTTTTCTTCCTCTCGGGTCCTTGCCGTTTCTTAAATTCTGGACACCGGACGGCCACACGCGCCGGCCACAGGTGAAGCCCAGCAGTCGACGAGCTCAGGCGCCAAGTTTGGTGGTCGGCTGGTCAGCGACGCGCCCAGATCGGCAATTGAAGCTGCCGGCGACTCATTTTGTTTTTCCGGCGATTCTCGCCGTGTCCGGCCAACCCAATCCGGTCTTCCACCCGTTTCTCCCTATTGTGGGTCCTCTGAGTTCAAATATGGTCTCCATTTGTTTAAATTCGAAGTGGTTCGTGAGTTATGAGGAGGTGAAGTTCGGTCGGTACTTCCCGAGCAAATTCCAACCACCACTGGCTGAATTGGGGTCAATGGAGGCCAGTAATGCGATCCTCGTTCCATAGTCCCCCAGGTACCGGGTATTATTTATCCGAATAAAATATTAATTTATTTGAGTGGTATAATATTGTTGTTCTAGGAGCATGTGTGCGTCGTGGAATTGATCCCATGGAGGATCTTGGGTTAATTGCATGCTCGAAGTGAGTGACCCACCTTCAAATTTATTTTGGGATGTTAATATATATATATATATATTTTTTGTGTTAATTGGTTATTTGAAGAATATGTTTTATGTGTTAAATATTTAGTAAATTTTTATTTATAATTTTGATGCCAAAATTGAATGGAATTAAATATTTGTACATTATAAAATATTTTGGTTTTAAGGAATTTGAGATTTTGGTAATTATTATCAAATTTTATTGTTGGAATATTTTATAATGGAATATTTCAAAAATATGTTTATGTGTTCAATATTATGAGAATTTCTATCTAGAGTTGTATTGCCAATTTATAATATTTTTAATATATGTTTTGGTGCCAAAAGAATATATTTGGGAATTTAAAGAAATTGTGGTTTTGATTTATTTTAATTATTGCTATGGTTATTATTCCATTATTGTGCACAATTATATGAATTAATTATATATGAAATTCATGTGGTTTTAATATTAACTTTGGGCATGATTTGGTTTTAAATATTTCAAGAAAATTATTGGTTTAAGTTTGGTGGTTTCAAATCATATAATTATGCCCTTGGAATATTATTTGAAAGTTGATAGATTTGAAATTGATGGAATATATTATCGAAGTATTCATGCTGGTGATATTAAAGGAAAAATGTGGGATGTGTATTTGAAAAATGGTATAATTCCCACGGTAAATTTTGGAAAAAATTGGGTATTTTAATAATAAACTTGTTTATTTGTTTTAGACGTACTCATACAGTACTGGTGTTCTATACTGTATATATGGATGAGCGCGCAAGTTATAATGTCTCCCGTGAGTTGTCATTGGACCGAGAGTAGGCAAGTTTGATATTGGCCATAAGTCGCCCCCCTCCATGGCCGGGATGACGGTTTAAGCAGTGGCGCTATCGGGACGCCGAAGCGATTGTATACAAGTTTCTCTCTTTAACCTCCTATTACACGGTGCTTGGGACGCTGCGTATCTTGGGACATCACTGGTATATAGTGTGGTGCGTCAAGTAATTATTTTTCTGATATAAATTTCAATTCCTAAAGTTTTAAAGCAGTATTTAAATTAGAATGTATTTAATGTTGTTTTTATTATTTATTTAAATTTAAAGCTTTACACAAATTTTATGAAATTGATATCGTGATTTTATTACCTATTCTCATTAATGTTTAAAAGTTATTTGCCTTGATTTTATCATTTAAATCGATTGGTATTTTAAAATAAATTCTATTATATTTTGATCATTTGTTTTATATCGATGTTTAAATTGATTTGAAATGTTTCTTTGATTATTTCATTGATTTAATTAATAAATTTTATAATTTATATATTGGGTTTATTTTTGTTCTTATGACAAATTTCTTTAATATAAGTTTATTTATGATTTTATTTATTGTATCCAATGATGTCTTATTCTATATTTCCATTATAAATTTTGGATTTTTAAATTCTTGTATATTATTTGTTTATGACATTTATTAATCATTTTGTAATTGTTACGAAATTATTTTTATCTCTATTCCTATTTTATTTTCATTATAAATTTTGGATGCTTGATTTATTATATTTTATTTGATATTTAGTTAACTAATTGTTTTCTTGGTTTTTGGGGCATAAAATATTGAGTTTTGCAAAAATGTTTTAAGAGGGGAACCTTTCCAACGGAGTGAATAGTGAGGGTTTTGAGAGAAAATATTATTTTCAATTAATTATTATTTATTTACTTATTTATTCTTAATTAATCAAATGCGCTATAATTATTATTACTATTATAATTGTGCAGTAAATAGGGTCACTCACTGAGATGATTAGTATCTCATATTTCTAAATTTCGTTCCCCTAGGTACAAGGTTTGGGAGACGTTGATCATCCGGGGTGAGCCCAACGTCTCAGTTCATTGCCGAAAGTCCAAGAAGCATTTCCTCACTTTTTCCTCTCCATCTTGTATTGATTTATCTGACATTGTATTAATTTCATATTTATTTGTATAATGCTCTGTATGCTGTATTCGACGCATTTTGTTAAATACTGCATTAATTCCCTGTTATTATTTTGAAGTGCTGCAAATTTGTGGAATTAAATTGTATTAAAATGGGAGGAATAAGGTGGTGTATATAGAAGTGTATTTTCAGTGCAGGAAATTTATGGTAAGTCCAACCCTTAGGGGAGGTTCTGTCGGATTTTCCATTGAAAGGTCCGGTAGGGTTTCCCTAGGATCAGGGTTTATCTAGGATTCCGGTGAGGAATTTTAGACAGGTCCTGACAAAGGTTCTATATGGATCAGAAAGGAAAACAATGGCAAACATGTGAGAAATAACAGAGGTGGTGTGTGGGAGACAATATTCAAGGTAGTGTTCCCCAATTCCATCAAACACAAAGAATAGTTGAGTCCAAACAACCCCATAAATGCCATGGTACGTAATGGTGGAGCGTGGAAAATCTTGGATGAAAAATCTTTAATTTGCTCATCATTTTTCTTCGTGCTAATAATCCTTCTTATTATAGCAATTGATTAATTAATTAGAGCTTGTATATTTGTAATATATATATATATATATATACACACATATATATGCAGGGTGTTCAATTTTCACCTACAATATTGTCATTTAATATTCTATTTGTTAATTTTAACATATTTATAGTGTTTAGTTGTAAAATCTATTATTGTCAATTAACAAAAATATAATTTTATATATATATATATATATATACTTATATATTCAATAAACACATGAAAAAAAAAAAAACTTTATTACATATAAGTTGTGTTTTTTTTAAAAACAAATTTAAAATATTACAAGATATTAGTTTATAAAATGAATAATATTAGAGATATCCACTAAGTGTATCATATTAACTATTGACCAAAATTATGTGGCAAAGGTGGTACATTTTTTTAATTAAAGATTTTAATATGTTCTAATATGTATAAATGAACTTTTGAAAAGATAAATTTAATTAAACATAAACCAATTATAATGTTAAACTCATTAACTTTTTTAGATTGATTTGTGGCTTTGTTTGTTTATTTATTATTTTTATTACCTCCGCATTGGAACTAATTTTGTTTTTAATTGAATGTCTACTATATATTTCAATAGTTACAAATCTATCAATATGTCAATACAAATTAAATTATATATATATATATATATGTAAATTACATTTCTTTGCTCTATTCAATATTTAAACACATAAAAGATAAATGATAAACACACATTTTACTACTATTCACATTATTTATGACTAAATCCATGTGATGGCTTTAATTCCATGAAAAAAAAAAAAAAAGGTGGTGGATAAGACCTTTTTTTGCAACCGTAATCGGTGTAGACGATAAAAAACTTATCTCAAACATCACACTCGTATCGTCTCAAATCATACGACGGTGAGAGTTGGTGAGAATTTATTGCCCAAAAAAAAAAAAAAAAAAACAAACGACGGTGAGAGTTCAAATGGAATCGGTGGTAATCGACGTAGATGAGTACGAGCATCATATTATATATATAATGGAGTTTCGTATGTCGAATTTCAGTTGCAAGATGGAAAAGGGATAGTGGGTGAAACATGCAATTAATAATATAGAGGTGCTGTGTGTGGACATTCAAGGCATTGTTTCCAATTCTATCGAATCGAACACAAAAAATACATAGTTGTGTTCCAACGATTCCAGAGAAAAAGCTTTGTCAATGGAGAGTGAAAAGCTTGGATAAAAAATGGGTATAATTTGATTAGCAATTGCTGCTATGCTAACAATATTCCTATCAAAGGGATTATTATAGATGTGCACCAAATTTTAGAGTACCACGGCTTGTATATTTGTTAACATGGTTGTTCAATTTTTATCTATAATTTTGTCATTTAATATTCTATTTCTATTAAAATCTACAATTTGTAAATTAAATGAAAAAAAAAATGGTTCATCAAACGGTACATGGAAAATAATAAGTGAATTAAAATAAATAAATTATACGATGGCACATAGTTTTTATTTTTATTTAATAAATGTATAAAATATTTTAACGTATGAGTTTATGAAATATGTTTTTGTTTTCTTCTTTGTTTTTACGAAACATCAACAGATCAATTTCACAATCTCAATCCACACGGTTCAATTATCTAGGGGAATAACTAGAACGATCATTTATAGTTGCATGTAGTATTGGCCTCATTGATGTTATAGTATTTGATAGCCTATGCCACCAATCTCCCAATATCTTGTTTTCGTTGTTTATTAAAAAAATATAGGAGAATTTGACCCAATACTCCTCATTTATTAGGCATAATGAAATATACCCTTTCCATCCAAATATTTTTTATTTTTCCCATTTATTTTCAAATATTTCTAAATTATCCTTATTTAATGTAAATAAGTAAAATTCATTTTTGCTTCCGGTAAAGTTATCTTCTTCTCTCCTTTCTTTTATCCATACTCCCTAACAAATTTTTAAAGCTGGATCTTGATAAGGTATAATTGATTAAAAAAAAAAAGATGAGAAAAACAAAAAAAAACATAGCGTCGCTCTTGGCCTTCTTCACACAGCCGGACACTCCTACACTGCTTTCTATCTCAAAATTTGGTTCCAAGTATGTTCCTTTTCCATTTTTAGGGAGATAAGATTATTGGGTTTTGCTTCGTTTTGATATTTTTGGCTTAGGCAGAATTGGGAGTAATAATGTGGAGCAGACTTAGTTTTTGAATATTATGACCGAAAAAGTTGAAAACTTTGGAAACTTTTCAACGGTTTTAAACATCGGCCAATGATGCTAAGCATTGTATATTCATTTCTTCTAGCGATTTTGACATTTTGCTGGGTTCTTGCAGAAGAGAAATCTGGCTCTAATATGTGGGCTTTTGCAGAAGAGAAATTTGCCTATAATATTGTTGGGTTTTTGCGAAGAAAAATCTCGGAATTAAAAAAGGAAAGTAAATTTTTGACTTTCATTAGAGCCCTTTAAAAAAGGTATTAGACTAAATTTCCTAAAAATATAATATAGGGTTTTTTCGATAAATAGCCACCTTACAACTCCATTTTAGAAAAATAGCAAAAAAAAATTTTTTTTTAAAAACTAGCCACCTTGGGACAAAAATACCCTTGATAAAATTGAAAATTACGCAAAAGGTTTTTTTTTTTACCCTTTCCTTTCTTTCTCTACACAGCAGTTCGTGGGGTTTCTCTAAGGTTACTCTTTACATCTCATCGCCTTTCACTCTCATTTTTTTGTATTTTCTCATATCTCAAACTAAAATCAGGTAAAATTTTTATCTTTTTTCTTATTAGATGAAAGTAAGGAAATATGTGTTTTTTTTGTTTTTTCTCTTTCTCTTTTTTCTTGTAAGTTTTATTAGTTTAGGGTTTTTTATGCTTTTTATTTGATATGGGTATGCAAGAAATTAATTTATGAGATGTTATATGTGATTTTAAAGATACTTAGGTGGCATATGGTTTGAAAATGGGAGAAATTTTGTGTAAAACTGAAAAATCGTGAAAAACAGTAAAAATGGAGGAAATTTGGTGAAAAAGATGAACTTCCGCCAATTTCCTCCAGTTTGTCAGTTTTCGCAAAATTTCCGCCAGTTTTCCGCCAGTTTTCCACCAGTTTTCCGCCAATTTTCTTCCAGTTTTCCGCCAGTTTTCCGCCAGTTTTCTGCCAATTTTCCGCCAGTAGGAAAAAGCAATATTTGGCCCGAAAAAAAAAACAGAATCAACTTTTTTAATACAGTTAATATGTTTGTTTAGTATTATTTAACATTTTATATATTTATTGATTTAGTTTAACGTTATTCATTTAATTTTGTAGTAAAATGGAAGATGATGACATTGTAATTGCGGTTTTATACAATGGAACATTGGTACAAAATGATAGTGGTGATTGGGAATATCGAAATGGTAAAAATGTAATGGTTTCCGTCGGCAAGAGATGCACAAAATCAGAGTTAGAGGATGAGATTTTCAATTCTATTGAGATAGATCGAAATGAATATTTGCTAAAGCTAAAATAGATATATAGACGATGTGCAGAAAAGTTGGATCCTACAGAAATACAATGTGATAGGGATGTGAAATGCTTTCTTCAAGAAGTGAGGAATGGAGGGATGACAATGATGCGGCCTCCATTGTATGTTGAGGTGATTTCGAAAGTTGAACATGTATGTAGAAATGTTCATCAAACAGCATTTGCTTCGGATAGTGGGAGTAATCTTCATTCTTTTTCTTGTCCTCCAATTGGCGCTCGTCTACCACAAGCTTCCAGTACTGAACCTATTCAGGCTACATCTCAGGAAATTATGGTTCAAGAAACTCAATTTAGAGATTAAGTTGATGTTCGTGGGGCCTGGACATCATTTAACATCCACGAAGGAGTTGATGTTGGAGGTGACTATGCTGAACGGTTTCCTAACGATGAGGAGTATGAGCAGTTGCATCATATTGATCATGATGAGAATTACAATGCAGCAGGGGATGATGTTGATCATAATGATGTAGATTTTGATCATGAGCTGCCGGACAATGATAATGATATGCATCCTGAAATGAACAATGAAGGAGTTGATGATGTTAGGGTTCATCGTGCTACAAGTGACCACATATCATCGAGCAACAGAAGTGGTTCTATGGCCATATTTTCGTCAAAGTTCACTGGCTGTGAGAGCATAGTAGTTGGACAATTATTTCGCAACAAACGTGACCTACAGAATAAACTGAGTATCTATTGCATGCGAGAAAATAAGGAGTTCAAGGTGACACGGTCAACTACACAATGGTATGAGGTTGTATCCTTGGAAAACACTTGTAAATGGCGACTACGTGCAACCACATTTAAAAATGGAGAAATATTTGTTGTGAGAATTTTTGATAATGTACACAGTTGCTCGTTAGATATCGTGCATCGAGAACACAAGCAAGCCAGTAGCCGGGTTATCGGGCAATGTATCAAATCTAAATATGAAGGTATTGCACGTGTTTACAAACCCAAAGAAATTCAACATGATTTTTTGCAGAAATATGGGGTGAATATAAGCTACAACAAAGCATGGAGAGGTAAAGAGTATGTACTTAACAGTGTTAGGGGATCTCCAGAGGAGAATTTTGCTAAGTTACCTGCCTACTGTTATGAGTTAGTGTCGAAGAACCCTGGGACTGTTACACGTATCAAAACAGACGATAATAACAATTTTGTATATTTCTTTATGGCGATTGGAGCAAGCATTAGGGGATTTAAATCCCACATAAGACCCGTGTTGGCTGTTGATGCAACTACATTGAAAGGGAAATACAAATGGTACATGTATATTGCATCGGGCATGGATGGCAATAAGCAAATATATCCTTTGGCTTTCGGCATTGGAGATGGAGAGAACGAGCAAGCATATACATGGTTTTTCCAAAACCTGAAGGATGCCATCGGAGATTTTCCAGATTTGGTGTTTGTGAGTGATAGACACCCCACTATTGAAAGGGCATTACGCAAAGTTTTTCCCAATGCATACCATGCGTTGTGCACGTACCATATAAGCAGAAATATTAAAGCAAATGGACATGCAAAAGATGAATCAATAATACAATGTTTCATGCTCGCAGCTAGTGCATATTTGGTTGAAGATTTTGAGTTTTATATGGGGCAAATTGAGGCAAAAAATAGTAGGGCTGCCCAGTACATTCGATCATGTGACCCTACAAGGTGGGCACATTCTCTTTGTCCATGTAGAAGTTACACTATCATGACCACCAATATTGCAGAAAGCTTGAATGGCATTCTGCTAGATGCTAGAGAGATGCCAATAGTAGCATTAATAGAGCACATACGGGATTTACTGCAAAGGTGGTTTTATGAGCGACGTACTGCAGGTGCAAATTTGACAAAGCCTGTAACTGACCATATGGAAGAGCAACTCAAACTACGAAATTTGGAGTCCATCGGACTATGTGTGAAAGCCATTAATATGCATGAATTTCTTATGGAAGGTGGGAGTTTGAGGGGTACAGTTAATCTCCAATCAAAAACATGCTCATGCAAAGTCTTCGATCTTGATCAATATCCTTATGATCATTGTATTGCCGCTTGGAGAGACCGAAAAATTGCTCCTTATGGCATGTGTTCTCATTACTACACCGCGGATGCATATCGTGCAGCTTATGCTGAGTCCATTTATCCCTTGTTAGATGAAAACAGTGGCATGTCCCGGATGACGTGGCAAGTCGCATTGTTCTTCCACCAAGATGGACACGTAGGCGAGCCGGTAGACCGAGGATGCAACGCATACCATCCGAAGGTGAAGATGTTATTGGACGTAGATGTAGCCGATGCGGTGGTGTTGGACATTATAGGCAAAGATGTACGAATCCATTGTCTTATGCTTCGAATTAGAAAGTTTTAATTTAGTGTTATGGTTTAATATGTTTTGATAATTATTTCATATATTTGATATAATATTTTCTACTCCACGGTGGAAGATTTATTAGCAATCTTTTTTTTTTTTAATTTAATCCTAAATGAAAAGAGGCTTTTTGGAGTTGATTTTAAATCTTTTGTTGACATCTCATTTTATGAGATGTCCAAATGATTTTGAAAAGAAAAACAAATATATATCATTTTTTCTTTTCTTTAAAATGGTTATTGATTTTAAATGTCAATACATTTTTTGTTAATTCCATCTTCATCTTATATAATATTTGTCTCCACTCTCAAATTTTTTACCCCACTATTAACTTAAATAATCTATTAGAAATTGATTTTCCAAGTGGAGGAAATTAGTTTCTGATAGGAGTAAAAATTATTCAATGATTTCCGCTTGGAGGAAATTTTTTCCAACAGGAGGAAAAATTTTCCGCCTAGCGGATAATTATCCAGAGGCTTCAATTGATCTCCATATGGGATTTCTGACTGGAGGAAAATATTTCCTCCAAGAGGAAAAGTTTTCCGCCTAGAAGAAATATTTTCCGATAAGCAGAAATTTTTTTAGAATTTGCAATTGAGCTTGTAAGACGTTTGTGCATAATGGAATTCTAATAAATAAACATGGCACATTTTCTATAAGGTCAATTAGTTATCCTTACATCAATAACACATTGTTATCTTTGTTAAATGAACATTATAAGCCACCATTATCTTTACAATTAAAAGTCTAATGTAATAAAGAATATGCATCTATAAACATGACAAAAGGAAAGAAAAATCCATCACCACCCAGCTCATATGCTTAGTTCTTTGTTGGAAGCCTCATATGCATACTTCTCCTAAAGAACTCCATGTCATCTTGTGTGAATGTCACTAGTAATCTAGCATGTAAGAACTCGATGGTCTTGAGTGTAAACATGCCACAGTCACCAGTACAAAAAAACAATTATTATAACATATATTAGTATTATTAGAACAGTTAATATTTATTCAACAAACATGTACGTATTAAGGGGCTTTACCCATTACTTTGCTAAACGGAATTTTGTGCCAATTCACATGTAAACTCATCAACGGAGTCTATAAAATCTGTCCGCTACTCATAAAAGGATGCAGACCGCAGTAAATAAGGTAACATAATGCATAATTTGTAGAAATAAATTTCTCCCATGTTTTGGTTGCCAGCCTTATCTGAGTCATATACAGTCATACGATGCTCTTTCAAATCCACGTGCCCTACCAGCCAATGTATGTTGCGCTTATTTAGTGGAATCAACAACTGTCAATACATTACAGGATTTCAGTTAGCACAACAAATAAAGGAAGGCATATGAATAAATGAATAGTTAACATTACACAATTTGGACATGTATATTGTACATGATTTACGCATTTCCATGGCTTCGACTCCTTCATTCGAATCCCCAATACATATTCTTGCATTGCATATGAGAATTGGAACTTAGATGGATTGGCGAGGAACTTTCCATAACACTGCTCAATGTATACTTACAACAAAATAAATTATTAGTTACTCAAAATCACAATAACCACATATAGGACATCTGGCCTTTAAAACTTCTTTACTTGGAGAAAAATATTTTCCGACAGGAAAAAAATGCTTTCCACTTGGAGGAAAAATTTTCTGACAAGCGGAAAATTATCCAGAAGCTTGAATTGAGCTACATATAAGGGGTTTGTGAAAAATGGAATTATAATAAATATGCCACATTTTGTAGACGGTTAATTAGATATCTTTACACCAAAATCCATTATTATCTTCGATAAATGAACATCAAAATAATCTAGTACAAGATAAGTATTAAAAAAAATAGCTAGAAGTACATTATATATAAGAGCAAACTAATAAATGACTTCAACATCATATAGAAATTTCCCTGTACTTGGCAAAGACATATGGTAAAGGCATCTCCATATCAAGTAGAGCTCGGTAGAGCAAGCTTCAACCTGTACCATGTACTGTCCTATATCCAATCTACTTTCCTACTTCTATTTCTTGATTGGCCAAACCATATCATCACCATGGCCACATCATCATCTTCTACAATACCACTTCCAAATCCAATTTCCCACATCTCCAAAAATCAAGAATTTCAATTCCAATCTTCAGACTATATCTATCAAAATTAAAACTCATGACTTCTAAACGAACCAAACATAGTAATATTTTTTACCCACACTCCACAAAATCATCTCCATCTATGGTTAAAGCCACCACCATAGCCAGCAGCCATGAATGCATACCAAGCTTAAAAATTAACCACCTGCCAATTGTTTTGCCTCTTATTATGCTCTTGTATATCTAAAGAGTAATAGAAATGACAAAAGATGATTATAAATATAATTACTTTAAAAAAAAAAAGAGAAAAAACATGAAATTTGAGACTAGAAGATGAGATTATCCCATTTTGGAACAATTGTTGGCTGGAAAGAAACTCTAAATTGAGTGCTTGGTGAAGTAAAAATAACTCCTACACAGATTTTATGGTTTGTGTAACATGGCGTTGTTTGTATTTTGATGTAATTTTGCATGGATTAGAAAAGCAAGTCAACCATTAAAGCAGGACAATAACTTAACTAATAAAGTAATTGTAATGCATATGTACGTACAACAAATAGTGGGGTCAAAAACAAAATAAGACGTTAAATATATAATCACGTATGTAATTTTTAGTTACTTGTTTGAAGCATGCTTAATTACCTAGTGCTTAGCCAAAAAAATATTCATAATAAGTGATGACGATGATAATTAATTATTTGATGATTCTGCAACTAGAAATTAAAATTGCATTAAATAATAAAGCTCATAGCCAAAGAGATCATTGGGTTGTTGAATTTAGAGGAAGGCCTTAAATCCATTTCGAATTGCTAAATGCTAATGTTGGATGGATGGATAACCTAAATTTGCAGCCAAACAGATTAATTAATGGAATACTTGGTGGATCTTGAAGGAGAAATTACCTTCACTTCATCACTGCCTCGTGGGGAAATTGAAGGGCTACCCTCACTTGATAACTACTCAACTGGCTGTGACATTTCAAAGTGAAACTATGAATCATATTGTTTTTTGGGCCATTGCCACCTTTACCATTTCCTTTTCCTTTCCTAATTTCTACACATGATAAACAAATTCTTTAAAAACTAAACCCTCAAAATATAATAATGATAATAATAATAATAATAAACAATTTTAAATAGGAATAATAATTAATATAAAAAAATTTGAATTTGGATAAACAGTGCAATTTCAAATCTTCATACCACCATCCTTGGAACTTGCCTTTTCCCTCCCACTTCCTACAATTTTAAGCATTGTTTTGCAAAAATCATTCCACAGTCAGCAAAACTATACCCAAAAAATAAAAAAAAAAAGGTTTCCACATTTAGCAAGCTGAAACAGGGAAGAAGATACCTGAGGATCGAGTACCATAATTATTTTCAACCTTGCTGACATCCTTCCGATGAGAAATAAAGTAAGAAGAGCAACTCATTCTCTGAAAACCCATTAAATAATTAAAAAAAATTAAAATTAAAAACAAAATTTGTACAGCCAGAAAACTAAAAATCCCACTCAAGTCGCTAACATAGAGAAAAAAATTTGTACAACCAAAAAATGTCTCTTTAAACGCAAAAAATTGAGAGAGAGAGAGAGAGAGAGAGAGAGAGAGAGAGAGAGAAGGAGGTGGAGAGGGGAGATGTGTCTGAGAGTGAGCTACAGATTCAGCCGTGCAGTTTTGGAGGGAAAGTGGAAAAAAAAAATTGTATTATTAAAGGGTATTTTAGTCCAAATATGTAAAAAGATGGTTATTTTTTATAAAAAATATTTTTTTTGTTATTTTTCAATTGTTAATTTAGAAGTTGGTTACTTTTCAAAAAAACCCTATAATATATTTGTTAGAGTTGTAATCTGTTTTGGGCTTCCCAATTTACTCCCTTTCCTAGGAGTATTCCGAATTTGGGCCTGGTGGGCTTATTGAAGACAATTAGGCAGAGGCAGAACACAGCGGGTACTCAATGCCTGTAGGCATTCAATTAATGGGCAGATTTTTTGCCATCTTAATACCCCTGAGTAGTTTTTATTTATATATTTTGCCCGACCGGTTTTTAATTTGTTGAATAATTGAAGCTAATAACCTGGAATTAATTTTTCTGTACATACATTGTGTTTTAGTTCATATCATATATATATATATATATGTTGCTGCCAGCTGGAACGCCTTCTCAACGGCTGGGATTTTGGAAGGAGACCAAATATGAATACTACATACGCTTAAAAATAATAATTCCTTTTTTTATTATTATTTTTTTTTAATAATATTGAAGTATAGATGTATGTATATTTTTATATACATATGCCCAGTCCTAAAAGAGAAAGATTCAAAATAAAAGCATTACCAAAAAGATCCAAAATAAAAGAATCAATTGGAAGAACACAATTTATTAGCACGTTTATATTTTAAGCTCCTTGCACTTGATGAAAACGTACAATTCTAATCACCACCACTTGGATTCCTTCTTTATTTAGAAGGTCCCTATCTAGCATGTTAAATTGGATGAAAATGTAAAGAGCGAAATTTTGAAACCAATTAAATTGTCAGGAAATGATTGTTATATTTGATAATTAAATATCGTTTAAAAGTATTCTTAAGAGATTTTTTAAGATAAAAGAGTATATTTTCTATAATAAAGAGTATCTTTTAAAATAACTAGTAAAATTTGAAAATAATCTACAACAAACTTTCTATTTAAGCTTTTTATTTTTATTTTTTCGATAAACATTTATTATTTTACTTGTAATCCTTCTTTTTTATATGAATTATCTATTTTTTAAATATTATAATAATGACATAGAAAAATATGTTACATTCAATTAAATTTATATAATATTAAAATAAATAGTGATTTTGGCTCTCTACATTTGGAGAGACACACCAACTCTTTATATTAAAAAGTTAAAATAAAAAATTTATTGGAACTCTTTTTTAAATGTTATTTTTTTAAAATAAAAAAAATGACACATTTAAATAGTCCTTTAAGGATGCTCTAAGAAGATGAGACATGATTCTCATTAATTACAGGGATCACAATCATATTGCAGTGCCTAGTAATAGCAAAATAGAGAACATATATTTGGTTGCTCTTTTTTTTTATTAAAAAAAAAAAAGACGGGGAAGTAACAGGAAAAAAAAAAGAAAAAGAAAAAAAACAGCGTAGAAATTAAACCAAGGCAAGTTTAATAAAAAAAATTATAAAAAAAAATGAGGTCCGTCCAACATTACTTGAAAAAATAAGTTGTGAGTTGAGCTCCATAAAAGAAAAGTGAAAAAAATAATATTTAAAAAAAACGTTTATGGAATGTGACCATTGGGCACGTTTTGGGAGATTATTATGTTTCATTAGAGTAGACGGAATAATACTAATTGGATTACATTATAATAGTAACTGTCTGTACAATAAATATGTGGCTTTCGACTATAATATGTTAATAATTGTATGTATAATAAACGTGTATAAATTGTAATGTGCTTAATGCATGATTAGACCATGCTATCATATTATCTATCTCTGTTAATTTTTAAAATAAAAATAAATAAGTTAATGATGTTATTATTTATATAACCACCCTTATCCATGATTATATTAATAAAATATATTATTAAAAGTTAAATTAGAAAATTATTAATATTTAATCAACATGCTTCAATCTTTGCATGGTCATGTAATCCATGATCCATTGAAGTTTAAAATAATACACAAATATTATTTACATTCTATATATATATATATATATATATGAAAATCAAATAACAAGATTATTGTGGAAAAACATGATTATGCACATGTGAATGTCTCCAACATATACTAAGATAATTATGTAACTAATTTTTCATTTAATAGTTGAGGTTTCACTTCATTTAATTTTTCTTTTTAAGTCTATAATGTTATTGTCTTTTCATTCGTAATTTGTTGATATTTTTATATTATAAATTATTACTAATAAATTACATTTATATCTAATAAATTACATTTATATATATATATATATATACAAATTTAAGTTGTAGCATTAATTGATTCCAACTTTGCCAGATATGTTCTTTCTGTTTTCTAATGTGTGATTTTCTATATTTTATTAATTTTTCATGATTGTGATCAGACATCATTTCTTGATTTAATTTTTTCCAATGGGGTTTGAAGGATGTATATATACATATATATTGACGTTTTCTAAGGTTAGGACAGCCTAACCATATTGCATTCGAACAAAAAAATGTAGTTCTTTAGTGTGGATCTTTGTTGACCATTTGATTAAAATGGATGGTCCAGATTTGATGTCAGGACCCGTTCAGAATTCCTTTTCCGGAACCCTAGACAAGCCCTGATCCCAGGAAAATACCACTGAACCTTCCAATGGAAAATCCAGCAGCACCTCCCCTAAAGGTAGGACTTACCAAAAATTACCTGCACTGAAAACACACTTCTAAATCATCCCCTTATTCCTCCCGCAAAACTACAAATTGTTTCCACAAATTTACAGCACTTCACAACAACAACAGCCATCCAGTGCATAAATAAACATAAGTGTCCAAATAGTATACAGAGTTTCATGAAGTGCTAATCAACAGAAAATACAACAAAGATGGCAGAAATAATACAACTGAAATGAATGAGTACAAAAGTACTTCTCGAAACACGATAGCGACGGAGAACTGATTCGCCCCGGAAGAACGTCTACCACCCCTTGCACCTAAAGGAACGGAACTTAAAAATGTGAGATGCTAATCATCTCAATGAGTGACCCTAACTACTGAACACTTTTAATAATAATAATAATATAACCAATAAGGGAATTGAATTAATACCAACAATTAATAAATAAATAATAATAACAGTTGGAATAATAATTTTCCCTCAAAACTCTCACTAATCACTCCATTGGAAATGTTCCCTTTTTAAAACAATTTCACAAAACCCGATATTCGTACTTCCCGAAAACCAAGGGATCAAACTATTTGATAAACAATAAATAAATAAATACTCCAATATATAATTAAAATGTAATAAATATAATAAATAATTTTTTGAACACCTTTGGGGTTTGAAATTTTATTTGAAAACTTACACTTGACGCACCACACCAAATACCGGTGATGCCCTCCGATACCCAGCGTCCTGAGCATCGACTGACGGGGAGATTAAAGAGAGAAACTTGCAAACGGCACTTCGGCGTCCCGACAGTACCGCTGCTGAAACTGTCATCCCGGCCAAGGAGAGGGGCAGCTGTGGCCAATATCAAATTTGCCTGCCCACGGTCCAAATGGCAACTCACCGGAGACATAATACTTACGCGCTAAACCACATATACATATACCAGAACACCAATACTGTATGAATGCGTCTAAAATAATTATTTAATCAACCGTACCGTTCTTTCCAAAATTACCGTGGGAAATATTTTAAATTTTCACACTTACCATCCCACATATTTTCATTTAACAAACCCGTACGAAACATTGATAACAAATAAAACCATAATTTTTCTCGTAATACGAGGTTCAACAAATAAAATACCGTGAGCATAATTATAAAATTAAACCACCAATTTAAACGGATATTTTCATAAAATATTTAAACCAATTATGCCCAAAAATAATACTTAAAACCACGTACGATTATTACCAAAATATACTTTGCTCATGCATAATAAATAAATTAAATCACAATAAAACCATAATTAAATTGTACCACATGAGCATAATTTAAATACCAATTAAATACAATTAATTGCCCAAAATATTTTTAAAGGTGGGTCACTCACCTTAAGCGCATAAATCAGCTAAGATCCTCCGCAGGATCAACTCCACTATTCGTACGCGCACCTAAAACATCCACAGTATACCAACCAAATATATTAATATTTTAATCGGATAACTTCGAAATGGATACCCGGGGAGTGAACACAAACGCCATCTAAAAGTTACGAGTAATATAACGAATCGAAGCTTGAGTTATGAGGATCACGGATTCGGTCTTACTTTCCGATGATTGGACTCGAGGTGGCTAGAATCTCACCGGAAAGCTTTCGGGATTCGACTCCTCAATTCTCCCAAACCGTCGCGAATTGGCGGAAAAGGATGCCGGATTTGGATTCAGAAGGTCGGAAACAGTGGACAAGGACCGGCGGTGCAACTGGGTACTCGCCGGAACAATAACTTCCGGCGAGTCGCCGAGGTCACCGGCAACGGTCGCCGGCGGCGGCGCGTGCGATGGCCGTTGGCTGAGATTTTTGGCGGTTTTGTAGATTGAGGGGAGAGGATTCCAACAGGACCGACGGTGAGGCAAACGGAGGCCGGACGAAAAACGCTCCGATCCCTGCGCGTCGGAGGTCCCGTGGCCATGAAATTTGGTGGGTAGGCCGGACTTGAGGAGGTGGTGAGGGGTGGCTGGCGCGTGTGGCCTGAAAATGGCCAGAAACAAGGCAACCGGCGGTGGAGGGAAAAATCGCCCCCGAGCTTCGCCGCCTCGATCCAGGCGCGTCCGGCGACCAACGGCAGTGAGATTTTGGGGTTTGGCCTGAAATGGGAAGCCGCTTTCGTCTGGCTGGTGCGTGTAGCAAAAATCGGCTGAAAAATTGGACGATTCCGGTGGCCGGTCGGTTTCTCTCTCTCTCTCTCTCTTTCTCTCTCTTCCTCGGCGTTTTTGCCAAATAAAAGCCACCATGGTGATACTGTTCATCCATGTGGACCAATCAAATGATGACACATGGCGTTACTGTGCACTTAAGCCAGATATAATAAAATATTACGGTATCCAGCGAATTTCAAACGTCCATAACTTTTTAACCAAATGTCCGATTTAAGCGTGCCGCTAGTCTATTAACTCGTATCGACGAGTACTTTACAATCCTACAAGAGTCAAAACAAAATTACACAACAAGAAAAAGTCAACTCCCGGCACCTTTTGGACTGTTTGCACCTCGACTTGTTTTGCCCATAACTTTCAAACCGTAGCTCCGTTTTCGACGTGCTACTAGTCTACGAACTCATGGCATCATGCACTTTGCCACGGTACCCTGGTCAACTAGAAATTCCAACTAGAACAAAAAGTCAACTTTTGACCCCCCGGTCAACGGTCAACCTCGATCAACGTGCACGGATTCCGGTGTGATTTGGGACGGGATGTTACAACCTCCCCCCCTTATAAAAATTTTGTCTTCGAAATTCCGCACGTCACTGGAACAGATAAGGGTACTGATCACGCATCTGCGCTTCGGGCTCCCACGTTGCTTCTTCGACTAAATGGTTCCACCATAAAACTTTAACTGGAGGAATGGTCTTGTTACGTAGCACCCGCTCCTCACGATCCAAAATCTGCACTGGCTACTCCACATACGAAAGATCTTCCCTTAATTCTATGTCAGGACTCTCGAGTACGTGTGAGGGGTCTGCAATATACTTCCATAGCATCGAAACATGAAACACGTTGTGTACTCGAGCTAGCTCTTCCGGTAACGCCAACCTATAAGCCACAGGGTCAATCCTCTCCGTAATCTCGTAAAGCCCAATATAACGAGGACCCAACTTACCTCATCGACCAAAGCGTACGGCTCCTTTCCATGGAGATAGCTTTAGGAATACCCAATCTCCTACTTCGAATTCCAAATCCTTCCCACGCACATCGGCGTAACTCTTCTGTCGATCTTGAGCAACCTTTAATCGGTCCTTAATGATTTTCACCTTGTCCAAAGTCATCCTTAAATACTCAAATCCAACCGCATTATTCGTTGCAAGGAGTCTCTCTTCTCCTACCTCACTCCAACACAAAGGTGTTTGATACTGCCTCCCATATAAAGCTTCATACAGGGACATCCCAATACTCGCCTGATAACTGTTGTTGTAGACAAATTCTATCAATGGCAATTGTTCATCCCAGCTACCGTGAAATTGCATAACACACGACCTTAGCATGTCCTCTAATGTCTGAAGTGTGCGCTCAGCTTGTCCATCAGATTGGGGGTGAAAAGCGGTGCTGTAGTTAAGTCTTACTCCTAGTGCATCAGCCAACTTCCGCCATAGTCGTGAAGTAAAACGCGGATCTCGATCGGAGACGATGGCCAACGGTACCCCATGAAGACTTACAATACGTTGCACGAACAACTGGGCTAACTTCTCGAGTGAAAAACGTTCTCGTACCGGTAAGGAGTGTGCCGACTTGGTAAGACGATCGATGATTACCCAAATGCCATCGTACCTTCTAGGTGTGGGAGGAAGCTTGAATACGAAGTCCATGTTGAGTTCTCTCCACTTCCACACGGGAATCGGTAAGGATTGGAGTAGTCCTAAAGGCTTCTGTCTTTCTGCCTTTACTTGTTGACAGATCAAACACTTCGATACAAAATCTGCCACTTCTCTCTTCATGCCAATCCACCAATAATACTTAACAAGCATTCGGTACATTTTGGTATTTCCAGGATGCATCGCTACATCGAGCTATGTGCCTCTTCTAAAATCTCCCTCTTGAGTTCTGGGATATCAAGAACGCAAAGTCGTCTTTTATACAAGAGGGCTCCATCCCTCCTTATGGAAAACTCCGGATCAAGACCTTCTTGTACTTTGCCCTTAATCGTTCTCAATTTAGGATCTTCCAATTGCGTCTCCAATATACGATCCACCAACATCGGTCGCACCTGAAAACTAGCCATAAGAACTCCCGAAGGATGCATATGCATTAACATCCCCATCTTCTTCAACTCCACCATGAGTGGTAGTTGGATGGCTTGGATGTGAGCAAGAGATCCGATAGCCTTCCTACTCGAAGCATCTGCCACTACATTCGCCTTGCCTGGGTGATAATCAATCACACAGTCATAATCCTTCAACAACTCCATCCATTTCCTTTGCCTCATATTTAACTCCTTCTTAGTAAAAATGTACTTGAGGCTTTTGTGGTCGGTATACATTTGGCATGTGGCCCCATACAAGTAGTGTCTCCACTTCTTTAGAGCAAAGACTATCGCCGCCAATTCTAAGTCACGCGTAGGGTAATTCTGTTCGTGCTGCTTCAATTGCCGTGATGCGTACGCTACCACCCTTTGATTCTGCATTAGCACGCAACCCAACCCCTTGATGGGATGCATCACAATAGACTTAATGAATTTTAAGGTTTTGGGAAAGTATTTGTACTAAATTATTGTATTCAAAAATATAATTATACATTTAAGTATTTATGGATTTGGATTTTATTGTGGTAAAAATTCATGTACCTAGATTGGTGGATATATGATGATGGTTTAAAAAGAAAATGTGAATTTTATGGTGCTACAAAGATGAGGATTTATTGGTTTTAGATGCACTATACAGTACTGATGTTCTGTATTGTATATGTTAATTAGCACGTAAGTATGTATGGTCATTTTGTGGAAGCCATGAACCTGAGCGTTGGCAAATATAATACACAGTGAGCATTAATCACCCCCTTCCATGGTTAAGATGACTGTTGTTAGCATCAACGCCGTTGGACGCTAAGTTAATCATTTGCAGATTTCTTTTTTTAACCCCTCGTCGGAGTGGTACTTGACATGCTAGGTATCGTCTGGCATCACTGGAATATCATGTGGTGCATGAAGTGATTTTTTCGATACAATTTTCAAACTAAAATGTTTTAAAGTGTATTGAATCATTTTTTTATCATTTATTTCAATTGATATTTTAAATGTATTTTACCATATTTTTATTGTTTATTTTATTTATTTCAAATTGATGTTTTAAATTATGTTTGATCATATTTTTATCATTTATTTCAAAATGATGTTTTACATTGTATTGCATCATATTTTTAGTATTTATTTTAAATTGATGTTTTAAAATGTATTTTATCATATTTTTATCATTTATTTGAAATTGATGTTTTACATTGCATTTCATCATATTTTTATTATTTATTTTAAATTGGTATTTTAAAATACATTTTATTATTTTTTATTATTTATTTCAATTTGAGGCTTTAACATTAATTTTACTGTATTTTATTATCTATTGCAAATTTTATTATCTATTCCAAATTAAGGTTTTAAATTAATCAAAATATTTCTTTTATTATTTCATTAATTTAATTAATCGAAATTTTATATATTATATATTGAGTTAAATTTTGCTTTTATGCCAAATTTTTCTAGTATAAATTTTATTTATAATTTTACTTTACATTATGATATTCTACTTTAAATTTAGTAATTTGTTATTAAATTATTTACAATTTTAAATATAATTTTATATTATTTGTATTCTATTTGTATTTTATTTACTTAATTATTTTCTTGATTTTTGGTGTATAAAATGATGGATTTTGCAAAAATAGTTTTAAAAAGGGAGAACTTTTCCATCTAAGTGAAATTGTGAGGTTTTAAGAGAAACTTCTTATTTTCATTTAACCATTAATTTTAATTACTTATTTATTTATTTAATTATTTATTATTAATCACTTTTATTATTATTATTCAAGTAATAGTTGGGGTCACTTACTGTGATTATTAGCATTTCATGTTTTTAAATCCATTCCCCTAGGTCCAGCTTAGTAGGCTTTGACCGTCCGGAGCGAGCTCAATGCCTTTTGCTCGTGTAGAATTCTAAGAAGTACTTTTTTCTTTTTCTTGCTTCCTTGTAATGCTTCTTTTTTATTCCTTTGTGTTGTATTAAATTAGGGATATTGGTAGCTATGCACCCCGAACTTTATCGGGGTTGATACATTGCACCCTAAACTATTTTTTCTGGTATTATGCACTCCAAACTTGTATTTCCCTTGCACCATTGGTTCTTCTATCAAAAATGCTTAACAGAATGACCACGTGCTATGCACGTGATCATCAAGCGATGGTAGATCAGGTCATTTTCTCGTGTATGTGATTAGGGATCAGAGACTAGTGTCCTCAGATAGGGATTTTTGGGTGGGAAAATCCTCTTAGGGATTCATCGAATGATCTGATTGAGTTGCATTTGATTAGAGTTAAGAGTTTGGTGAAAGAAATTTAAGCAATGTGAACAGAATTTTGAGAGTAGTTTTACGCGAACAAAAATAGAAGGAGCTGAGCTTATCTCAAAAGCGAAGTTGGCAGATGGAGAATGTGCAGAATGAAATCCCCAAATATTGTAAATGGCTCTAAAATTTTAAATTTCATGCTTCTTTGTTTGGGTTGTAAGTTTTTTGGCATCTTTGTTTGGGATGAGGTCTTATGCTTTGAAATTTTCATTTTTATGGTTTGAAAAGTGAAAATGATAGAAGATTATGTTAGTTCTGGGTCCCATATCCCATCTTTAGTAAAAACCTTGTTCCCCACCACAGACACACGTTATGCATTAAATTGACTTGTTGTTAGGTTTGTGGGTGAGGTGTGGTCCCAAATAGGGATTTTCCTGGGTGCGATGTGGTCACAGGTTTGGGTTATTTTAGGAAGTTTATATTTATATTTGTGTAAATTGAATTAAAAAAAATAGTGTTAACTGCATTGTGGTTGGTGTATGTGTAATACGCCTGAATTAATTATTAATACTTTAACTTTAAGCAATATGCCAAATAATGTGACTAGTAGTAATGTAGTTGTTTACAACTATATTTTCTTATCTAGCATCTATGTTACTGCATGTCTTTTTATTTATTTGTTTGTGTTGTAAAATATGACTGCAGCTGCTGGTTCAGGGTACTTTACCCTAAAAGCTCACCATGGTGGTGACTTGTTTGATAGAATGGGTAAGATAATGTACTTAGGAAGGATTGTTGATTTTTTAGACTATTGTCATGCTGACAATATGTGTTACTTTAGCTTTGATAAGTTTGCAAAGCTAATTGGGATCAAAGGTCAATATTTTTACTTCTATCAGATTCCTAAGAAGAATCTAAATGATGGTTTGGTTAGGATACTAAGAGATCAGGATGTGGTAGACATGTGCAATATCGTGCCTAATAGCAAAGTTATGGAAGTATATTTCATTCAGCAAGTTGCTTTGGGGTTTTTGAGCAATGAACCTCACAATTGGGAGGAGGAACTAGGCACCCAACAACCTGAGCCCCAAAATGCATGTGAGTGGATGTGAAAAGAATGATCAAGGCAATGTTGGTGGCAATAAGGCCCAACCACAAAATGGTCACATTAGTGGAGGTGAAGAGAATGAGCATGTTAGTGAAGGTGATGATTATGATTTTCAGCAATCCGATTATGAGTTGTCAAATGACGAGGTTATGTTTATGGATAATGTAGACAGTAATGTTGAGTTTGCAAGTGTTCGATCTACTAGAAATCCACTACTTCCACTGATGAAGTCCACGTTGAGTCTCATCATGAGTATGATGATGATATATTAATGAGCAGGACATCTAGTGATGAAAAAGACATTAATAAGTATTTTCCTGAGTTTAATTTTCAGACAGATATGAGAGATCCTAAGTTTGAGGTTAGCATGTTGTTTAGTTGTGAAGATGACTTTAGAAAAGCAGTTAGGGAGAGTGTAATCATTGACCAGAAGCCAATAAAGTTTAAAAGGAATTGCAGTGATAAAGTTAGAGCTGTGTGTTCGAACCCCAGATGTGGGTGGTTTGTGTATGCTTCAATGTTGAAAGATAAAATGACCTTTCAGATTAAAACATTGAATAATGTATATATAGACAGATATGCTAAGTTGTTTAGGAATTCAAATATCACATCTACTTGGCTAGCTAAGAGGTTTATAAATAACTTCAGAGTTGACCCCAACTGGAAGTTAAACCCTTTCTTAACAACTGCGAAGGAACAGTGTAATATGGAGGTGAGTGAATGGTAGTATTAAAGGACAAGAAGAAAGGCTCTTGTTGCTATATAAAGGACTGTCGAAGAGCAATACCACAGACTATGGGACTACTGTGAGGAGTTGAGGAAAACTAACCCAAATAGTACTATTATGATAAAAACTAAGTTTGAAGATAATGTAAGCAAGTTTCAGAGGATTTATATATGCCTGGGAGCCTGCAAACAAGGGTATAAAGAAGAATGTAGGCTAGTAGTTGGCCTTGATAGTTTCCATATAAAAGGTCACAATCAAGGTCAATTACTGGCAACTATTGGCATTGATGATAACAATGCAATGTTTCCAATTGCATATGCATTGGTAGAATAAGAGAATAAGGACACCTGGAGTTGGTTTCTTAAAATTTTGATTAAAGATCTTGAGATAAGGAACTCTTATGGGATGACATTCATTTCTTATAAGCAGAAGGGCTTGGTTAATACGTTGGAGGAGTTACTACATGAATTTGAACACAAACACTGTGTTAGACACTTGTACAAGAATTTTTCCCTCACATTCAAAGGTTTAGCTTTGAAGCAAAGATTGCGGTTTGTTGCCAAGGCAAGAATAGTGGTACATTTTCAAATTGAGATGGAAAAGCTAAAGGAATTGTCACTTGATACATTTATGTAGCTGAATGAAAAACCTCCTCGATATTGGTCTAGGTCACATCTTGGCACTTGGCCAAAATGTGATATCCTTTTGAACAACTTGTATGAGGCATTCACTAGATCAATAGTGGGGGCAAGGGCTAAGCCTTTTCTAAGTTTGTTGGAGAAGATTAGGTGTAAGATCATGAGAAGAATGGCATTCAAACGTGAGGCAATTGCCAAGTGGAATGGAGAGGTTGACCAAAGATTTTTAAGAAGCTAGAGTCTTTGAAGGCTGATAGTAGGTAATGTATAGCAGTATGGGCTAATGAGATAAAATTTCAGGTTACAATTGCCTCTGGTGGTCAATATGTTATTAATTTAAGGGCATACACATCCTCCTGTATGTACTGGGATTTAATAGGCATACCTTGTTCCCATACAATTTCAGCCATTTTTAGTAGAAATATAGAACTTGAATCGTTTGTACGTCATTAGTACAAAAAAAATAGATATCTCAAAACTTACAGTCCCATTGTCAATTCAATGAGTGGTCCGGATTTGTGGCCTAATAATGGAATACCCCATTTGCACCCACCAATGTTTAGAAAACAACCAGGTATGCCAAGAACGGTAAGAAGAAGAGATCCAGACGAGCAACAACCTGGTACCATGAAGAATTTGGGGAGAAAAGAGATCGTCATGACATGTAGTAAATGTGGGCAGCAAGGGCATAATATGAGGTTATGCAGGGTATCTAGAAGCACATCCAAGTTGCAGGTAATTATGTTCAATTCCTTTAATTTTAATATTAGCAATGGCATTATCTTGTCAATTTATATGTTTATATTCATTTCAGGCATCAAGTAGCTCAGCGGCCCATCTAAGGTAATAAGGAACACAAGGAGCAGAAGGAGCACAACTTAATGAGTTATACTTTATGCATGCAGGTTAAAAGACCATCTAGGACAACAAATGGCTGTTTATTTGTGTTGTAAATACAACTTGGTTTTATCTATCTTGTAAAATGTAGCTATTATATGACTATTTAGGGTAGTATATGTTATTGAGTTGTGAAGTTGACCTTTTGTGACTACTATATGGCTAGGGTTGTTTATGTCCTGTTTAGGGTAGTTTATATGCATGCCACCATTAATTGGGCACAATGGTATTGTATAGATGTATTTTGGATTTGTAAAAAGGTTATCATGTATTTAAATACTTGGACATATATTTTACAATGTATTTATCACTAGATTCCTTGATAAAGTTTGTTGTATTGTTCAATACAAATTCTTTGGCCATATTACATTTACAAAATGGACAAACAAACTAAAAATATAAATAAGCTAGTAAACATATTCACAGGGTTGAATAAGTACAAGAAGACATTCATAGAAGCTGCTAATTATATATATATATATATACACTACATATAAATTTGATACAAGCATACTAACATTAGGGATATTGGCAGCTATCTCATTCTATCTACAAAGTTAATACAAGCATGCTATCATCTTCATCAACTTTATTACATATATCATTAGGGATATTGGCAGCTATTACATTCTCCATTTGTCATCATTCTATCCACCAACAATACACATACAACAAATCCAACACAAATTATTTTCTTCAGTCTGGCCTTATCTTCTTCCAACTTTGTAATATGTCTTAGTAGTTCAGGTATAACCCTTGTTGAACGCTAACACATTGGTGGATCATACCATTGGAAGAATCCACATCCTTTTCTCACATTTTTCTGCAAACATAAGCAAAAAAAATTAAGAAACAGTTAGTAGCAATGGAATTAAGAAACTAAATTTCGTATTGCATAATGATCTTAAATCAACATTTCATTCAATAATATCAAAGATGCAATATCTTTAGAATATAAAAATATGATCTTTGTTTTTTCTCTTTGTTTTCTTCTACATATATTTAAAAAAATGTTTGTAAATTATTTAAATATTTTTCATAAATGCGTAAAATATACCTTATATTTTGGACACCCATGAAATCTCCTTCCTGGGTTAATGTTAGTCCATGAAGTTCTTTCCATGGCTGGCATTCCACAGTGGCAGAAAATTTCCTCCATCAATTTATTTGTTTGTTAATATTCTTCAATGAAAATTCATTCATTTGCTGTAGCTTGAGTTGCAGTGTCTCCGCGAGGTGCTTTCTTCTACAGCTTGAGCTACTTCGTCAACCTTCTCGAGTCCTACAGTCCCTTTCTCACATTTCTGTAACTTTTTGCAACTTAACTCGTCCATTTCACAATTGGGATTAAAACTCCGTTTTTTATGCCCTAATTTGTAAGCTGAAAACAGTAAAATGACCTGATCTACCCTCGCTTGATGATCATGTGCGTAGCATGTGATCATTCTGTTAAGCATTTTTGACAGAAGAACTAACGGTGCAAGGGAAATACAAGTTTGGGGTGCATAATGCCAGGAAAAATAGTTTAGGGTGCAATGTATCAACCCCAATAAAGTTCAGTATGCATAGCTGCCAATATCCCATTAAATTATGTATTCATTTATAAACCCTATGATGCTTTGTATATTATGTTGGATATTTATTCAATTAATATTATGCATGTTCCCTGTGTTGTATTATTATGAAGTGTTGAAATTTATGGAATTATTTATAGTAAGGTGGGAGGAAGGCGGTGCTTTTAGAAGTGTGCTTTCTGTGCAGGAAATTTTGTGGCATGTCCAACCTTTAGAGGAGATGCTGTCAGATTTTTCATTGGAAAATCCGATTGAATTCCTCTGGAATCAAGGCTTTCTAGGATTCCGATAAAGGATCCTAGATGAGTCCTGACAATGACTTGTGTGGTTTTGATCAAAGAAACTCCGAAGCTTGAGTTTTCTTTCAAAGAGGTTATCTAGGGAAAGAGAGGTTGAAGAGAATTTTTCTATGGTTTTATGCATAGTAAAATAAATCATAACCCACAATTCATCAATTTTTATTCATTACTTTCATACTGAATTGGATCCATCAACCCCTCCCGGTAAGAAATATAATAATAAACAGCGTTGTTGAACTCAACAGCTAGAGCTAGCTAGGACACGACACGCTTTTTCCAATTATTTTCTTTTTTTAACCTTTTTATCAAGTTTCATCCCCAACCGGATAAAAACAATTCAAATAAAACGTATTTAATAATTAAAAAAAAAATTACACTATCAACTGAACCACCTGGCCTAAGCATAGACAACGGTGAATACCACAAATAGGACAGCGTCGTTGCAACTTTTATACATAATTTAATAGAAAAATAAATATAAAAAATTTAAAAACAGAAATTATGATTTGGTTGTAACCGAGAAGAGGCCAAATTTCTTGTATACAATAACTCCACGTAAGACATGCACTTTCGTTGTTTCCCAAGTAAAAGTAGTTGAATAGAATCCCAAATTGCAAATCTCTCTCCAAAATGTAGATTATATATATATATATATATATGGTCTATGTCATGCATAACTAAAGTCTCTTTCTTGCCTTTTGACAATCCTTGAGCCAGCGAGCTATGTTTTCCAAGAAAATTTTTCCAGGAAAATTATTCAAGCTGATCCTCAAGAAAATAACTCAAGGGAGCAATTTATCCAAGAATCAATATCAAGAGCTTGCCTGGGGTGAGGACAGTACAAAGAAGCAGAAAGTTCGGAAAGGTTTCATTGCCATGTACGTGGGCAAAGAGCAGAAAAGATACCAAGTTCCTCTCAAGTATCTATCGCTTCCAACCTTCCAAGAACTTATTGTTAAATCCCTATCACCTCACGAGCTTGAAACTAAGATTCAAGGGCCTATTATGCTATCCTGTACTCCACAGTTTTTCGACGGCCAATTATTAAATATGGCCAAAAAGTATGATCATTATCATGTGAGCTGTTCGTATGTTTAAGTTTGCGATTATTATAATGTTGTAATGGTTTATAATATATATGCATGAGTCGACTCTTAGGATCATTTCCGAGGGTTTTGGAAATAATGCTCAAACAAACTCTTCATATATAGCCTAAAATATCGACTATGGCTTTTA
Organism: Ziziphus jujuba; assembly: GCF_031755915.1. NCBI lineage: Eukaryota > Viridiplantae > Streptophyta > Magnoliopsida > Rosales > Rhamnaceae > Ziziphus > Ziziphus jujuba. The sequence continues at coordinate 2,721,019 of NC_083381.1, read as the reverse complement.
GAAATCCATATTACAAGCTGTAAGATTGAATGCCACCACGATTATATATCAAAAACCATAGTCACTTCTTCTATACCATTGGTGCTTATCGGATTAATTATGAAATTCTAGATTGCCAAAACTTGAAAAACTCCTTGTTGACCTTATAATTAACACTAAACTGGAAACTAAGTCCTCCTCAACCGGCCACTTGCAATTCTTCAACTCTATCTAGAGTATTGTAACTATAACTTTTAGTTGCAGGATCTAGGGCTGTGCATTTTGCAAACGGATTGAAATGGATGGTAAAGAAGCTTCTTAGTAAGCTAGGCATATGAAGAAGCGCAAGCATATTATAGAAGTCATTGGGAGATTAAGAATCGAGTACTGACCAAGTGTTCTTAATCTTACTTGGCATGGAAGTCATTCAATTGGAAAAGTGTTAGTAAGAACTTTATATTTGTATGTATAGCAAATCAGTTTTGATATGGTCCTGAGTTTTTCAGCAACTCATGGAGAAGGATTTGTCATATCAGCTGCCACATATAAAAGTTTTCAACCAACTTTATGAAAATTCAATCAATAGCTAACGATATTAATTATCGGGTCCCCCACAAAGCCTATAGGTTTTCTCTTCTTTATTTTAGATTTTATTTTTAAATGATATGCCGTTATTTGCATGAAATGAATTGCCATATAGGAGCCATATAAGATTTTGGGCTAAGACTCTTTAAAAAGGTCTTTATCATATCAAATCTTTGCAGCAAATATATCATTGTAACACACATATATAACAATTGAGAAGTAAAGAACAGTTTTTTTTTTGGGTATGATAAAGAACAACTTGCTAGCAAAGCAATTTTAATAGTTGAAATTGAAGAACAAAATCATTTTCATTAATTTACAATAGTTAAGATTTAACAAATATATAGATCCGTAGTGATTTTACCAAACCTAGGTGACACAACATTAGGACTTCTTACAATACGTTTTCCCTTTTCCCTCTCCGCATTCATTTTATCTTCATACATTATAGTTACATTATAAGACTTCCTGCATATTTCTTCCCAAATACCAATCTCTCTGAGGAAACAATAACTTCAGAACCCTTTGGTGTTGTCACGTTGACCTTATAACTTGTAGCACCTTGTCGAACATTGTTTACAATCCTCTGAAATTTTTCAACCCTTGATGTTAAATTACCACAACAAAAGCCAATGAACGATGGATAGTTGGCATCAAAAGTTGGATTAGAACAACTATAATTGTATGATTTAGCGATGGCATAAATTTCTGAGAAGGTAAGCATTGAGCAAAGAAATTGCATGTAATCATAAGGAGTAGCATCATAGATTTTTGAAAACAATTGCTTTAATTTCTTCCCAAAGAGGAACTGCAGTAAGGCTTTGATTCTCTGCTGAGTCACTGAACAAGGAATAATTTCTTCCAAAACACTAAAAATCCGGAGATAGACGATCATCCTCTGAAAAAAAAGATTATGAAAATAATCAAATTATATGATCTCGGATAAAAGAAAGCATCATTTACAACATTCCCTTGAATCTTGAGAGAAGATAAAGGTCTTTAAGACTTGCGAATTCGGAGAAGATTGTGAAAAATTTTAGAATTTTTGTCACAATCCTTCAACCACTTGACACGACATTGATCCTTTTAACATTTACTCTTTTTGATTCAAAGCATCATCAAGAGCAACCTGTGCAGCCGCTTCTTCAGAAAGTAAGGTATGAAAAAACCGTCTCTGCCTAGTCTCCTCTGAATTGAATGCAACTTGTCTTGTGCCCATTTGATTTTAAAATCAACAGTACCAAACACATCACGGTTCCAATTTTCAAGAGCATATTTAACTTTTTTTCAATTTGCTAATAACCCGAAACATAGGATTACCAGAAACTTCTTCACACCAAACACCAGCCAATGAACCAAGTGATAGAATCCCAAAAAAAAAAATTAATAATAATAATAATAATATGACGTATGCCTAGGAACCAAGCCTATGCAACATGTGTACTTTAAATTTTTTTTATAACTAAAAAATCGGATAATATATTAGTCAAGAACAAAAAAAATGCCTAAGCCATATGCAAGGGGAATGCAAAAAAACCAACCAAACTCATGAAACCAATCAATCCAATTCAATCCAATTTGTTTGGATTGATTCTTTCAATGTAAATGAATTGGATCAATTTTTAAAATTAAAAACTAATTATCAATTCAATTTGATTCGATTTTTAAAATAAAAACTAAACAAACCAATTTAAACCGAATCGATTAACTATAAATATAATAAAATTATATATTTAAATTTAATGTTATTATCTATACATTCTATCTTTGTTATTGAAGAAGCCTAAAAGTTGATGTATTATTATTATTAAGTTTTAACTTATGTTTTTTGTTTTAATATTTATATATTTTTATGTATTATCATTTTTCTTTCTTTCTTTTTTCTTTTAAACAACCTATCCATAAAATGAAAATATATATCTTATATAATAAGCATTCCAAAATTTAAAAACAAAAAGCCCAAATTTTTTTTAACAAATTTCATAAATTTGTAAAATGTTTAAGCCCAACACCGATCATCCAAACCAATTACTAATTGGATTTAATTGGATTAGCGTGGATTAGATTTTATTTATAGATTGGTTGGTTGGAATTTGAAAAAAAAAATTGACTAATAATTAGATTGATTCAATTTTTCTCAAATTAGAACGGTTTGGACGAATGAACACCCAATTGTATACTTCAGAAAGGATTTAACATTGTTCCATGATAAAAGAAAGCATCATTTACTACATTCCCTTGAATCTTGAGAGAAGTCTTTGGACCCATTTAATTTTAAAATCAACATTACCAAACACATCACGATTCCTATTTTTAAGAGCATGTTTAACTTTTTTTCCATTTGCTAATAACCCGAAACATAGGATTACCATAAACTTCTTCACGCCAAGTAGCAGCAACAAAAGGAATGAAATTTGAATGATCTGAAAGTCTACGAACCTGATCTGGTAGAATTATATAGACAGAGTAATAGATGATGATAACTGGAGTGATGCTTCGCCACGGTAGAACAAGTGATAGAATCCCAAATAATAATAATATTATGATATATCCCTATGAACCAAGCCTATGCAACATGTGTCCTTTAATATTTTTTTATAAAAAAAAATAGATAATATATTATTCAGGAAAAAAAAAAAAAAAAAAAAAAGGCCTAAGCTATATATACTTGGAGAAGGGTATAACATTGTTGCATGATAAATTAATTTAACCTACATGTGAAGATCATAAGAACATTAAAAATAATTTAACTAACGATATTAAAAGTAATTTTTCATAAAATTATTAGTTTATATTTTTGATGAAATTATTTTAAATAATATTTTATAATATCCAAATTCTTACAAAATTGAACTTAGCTGTCCGTTATTTCATAAAATAAACAAATAAACATCCCTTATGAAAAGCAAAATTTTGAAATTCAAAATGAGAACGAACATGAAAGTTAACTTGGGCTTTTTGATAATTTAACTTAACAGGATGTATCAAAGAATCTTTTTGTCTTGCAAAAGGAACCACCGGTTCCCCTTAAATTGAAAGAATTCTAGGCCCAAAATAGCAAAATTTATTCTTATTTTAATTGCACTTTAAAATGCTCTGGCTTGGAATTGTTGCATCATCTATCATTGAATTTAAATTTTCAATTTCAACCTCAACTATAAATTTGTTGCATTATTTGATTGAATTGGATTTTTTTGGCCAAAAATGATTAATAGTTCATCGTATTTAACTTATATTAAAATATAATTTGTTGCAATTTAGGTCCTTTAGTTTTAATTCTTTTAGTTTTCATTTGTTACAATTTAGCTTTCCGTTTTCAAATAATTACCTTTTAATATCCTTATACTTTTAACAATTGTTTTATAAAAATCTAATTGAACCAAAATGAAACAAATTAAAACTTTAAAACCTATATTAGAATGTTTTAAATTTAAGAGCCAAAAGTGCATCTTTTCCAAATTACAAGTACTAAATAACAATTGACCTTTTATTCTTTATAATTTTTTTTTTTTCTGAAGAATTATTCTTTATAGAGTTGGGAATACAATAATTGTTTGTTTTAAACCCAATTATTTTATGGGCTTGGCGAGATGACAAAAGTTGAGGTGAATGCTGGAATTTTGATTTATAGATATTTCGATTAAATTGAAAATATATCTTTAAAAATTAGAGATTGATATGAGGTATAATTAAAGTGGTCCCTAATTCACCTATCCTGTAAATTATCGTCCTTTCAAGTCTCACTTTGACAATCCTTTCAATTTCTCAACGACCATGAACATAAAAGAAAATTCCTTCAATAAAAATCTCAACGACCTAGATTGAACCCCAAAAAAATAAAAAATAAAAAAAGATAGATAAATAAATATACATGACCTAGTGGCAAGATTAAATTAAGTTTTAATCTTAGGCTTCGCATTTTTGGGCTGAAATCATGTCTCCTCCATCCAGGTGCATCTTAATTACTCTTGCTTGCTCAATCAGACAAGAAACAGTAGCAATTTGTATTGAATCCAATAATCCAAACATTACAATGGCAAATCCGCTATTATTTCAGACAATCAATATCAAAATTGGTAAAGGAGCAAACAGGTGGTCCAAGTTAAAATTCTCATACCTCCGTTATAAAAATAATAATAATAACAGTATACAGTATGTTTATTGATTTAATAAAATATCAAATTCTTTTAGTGATGTATTTATTTATTTACTTCTTTTTTTTATATCTTGGGTTGGAGGATTCGGACTTTGGAACATTTGTTAGAGGATCATTTTTTGTTTTTGTGCAATTAACTAGCTAAAATATAAATTGTCAAAACAAAAAAATGACCATAATCAGGGATACTAACCTATTTATTTTCCCTTATTAGATTTATATTTAAAAATAAAATAAAATAAAAATTAATTGTAACCAATTAACAATTTTTGTGTTTACAGTCAATCCCTTTTATGATAATCACAATGTGAAAAATAGGAAAACGCTAAGTTGTCACCACCACCGCCCAGAAATATGCATTAGATGTGATCCCTGGAAACTTCAGCATCGCTTAACCTTCATTCGTGTTGAAAACTTGACCAAAACCATTGACCCCTTGATACTATGATTATTATACCCTTTGATGACAAATAAATCATTATACAGCTTCCGATCTAGTCTACAGCTTTTACATGTTTTTTGGTAAACGCAGAGTGTGAGCTAGCTGTAATACTTCTTGGATACACTGCCAGATGTTTCCAACCACAATTTGCCACACCATACACCTTCAACAAACATAATTGCTATCTATCAATCAAATTGAAAACTCAACATGAGGTAATGATGTGGAGATTTCTAATTCGTCTTATAAGAAAGGAGTAATTTTATAATAATATTACCTCATCCAGTTTCAGTTATTGATTAGATTCAAAAGCCAATAATTGGGTTAATGGCAATGGGGTCTATAACCCTAAAAACCTTTACCAAACAGCTTTAAACTAAAACCCAACTTTTTATTTCCAAGGTCAGGGCCAATGTGGGAGAATAGTGGGGAAACCCTTTAAATGCCTGTTTTTCCATCTATGGCCCATTACCCGCAAAACCTTTTTTAGGAATTGCTCATGAAAGATTGAATGGAAGCTGGCCAACTTTTCTAAGTCTCTTTCAAAAAAGAAAAGGCCATGCACATAACAGTTTTTTTGGGGTCAGGAGGGCTCTTTAATAATTGAAGGAAGGGTTTGGTCTACCACCTATCTAGCTTTTTATTTTTTTATTTTTTTCCTCCTTCATTTTCACTTTTTTTTTTCTTGTTATGGGAGCTACAAACACATGGGGTATTCAAGTAGTAGTACCTCTCATTCCATTTTTCCATATCAATTTTAAACCTAAATCTAATTAAGAATGATGAGATTTTTTTTGGTATATATATATAAATATAATCTGGGAATACCTTCAAACCCAACCAAATTTTAGACATGGTAAACTGTCATTATGATTCGATGATCACTTAAAATCTACTCACCAAAGAAAGATTTATACCAAAGAATAAAGTCATATGACGTATAAGCTATTCGACTGGGAAAAGCATGAATGAGAGAAAGTCTACTGATTGGACAACTGCCCCAATAATGAAGAATGCAAAAAAGATGCATCCAAAGGCTGCCTCCTTTTCATTAATACCCTCAAAAGGGTATACCTATTTTAGACGCCGGTAGGCTCGCCTTTTAATAGAAAATCTAGATTATATATTCCCAGATTTTGAACTCAACTATACATTTATATATATATATATATATACACATGTGTGTGTATATATATATATATATATATCTCAAAATAACACATAACACATCACACATATCAACCATATCATTGACATCCATTTTAATAAGAATTTTTTTTTTTTTCTATAATTTTAGATTTTCATAGTAAGAAGTATCACATATATATATGATAGTTGCACTACTTTTACATGTTAAAACATGGAGCTAAATTTTGTTAAAATTAGTGAATTTTCTTCTTCTTCTTCTTCTTCTTCTTCTTCTTCTTCTTCTTCTTCTTCTTCTTCTTCTTCTTCTCTTGTCTTGTTGTTAAAATCTGCTAGTGCTTTGATTTGTTAATCAATAATCATGGATAAATTAATACAGCCAAAAAGGTTCATGCATGGAGTACCTTCTTCTTTCTTTTTCTTTAATTTGCTGTTAAAATCTGCTAGTGCTTTAACTTGTTAACAAATAATCATGGATAAATAAATACAAACAAAAAAGGTTCATGCGCGGAGTACATACTAAACTGACCGAATTAAACACCTAACAGCAAAAGAGACTAACATCTAATTGTTATAACCTTGAATAGATGATTGAGGTGCAAATGAAACTAAGAAAAAATTCAAAATTAAAAATAAATCATGAAGTTGCACTTGATCAAACCGGCCTACTTTTGGTCCACCTGATTTGTGTATAATATATACCTAATATATGTAATATGTATAGGCCATATGTTACTGACAAATCAACTTATATTTATCAATTGCAACAATTGGCAAGAGCCTGAGCCCAGAAGGAATATTGTAGCGTGACGTAGTACTGTTCATAAGCATGCTATACGAATGATTTTGTCTCATTACTTTCAGTGCTACTCACATCTATATAATTAGATTTTTTAAATTACAAGTGTATTATAAAATATTATTGTTAAGTATTATTACTTCAACTTTCAAACTACAATTATTTGTTGTGTACGTATATAGATCTAATAATTATTAAGACTTATGACATTACACCGACTTCATAATTAACAAGTATTTTTTTATAAATAAATATATTTTATATGTTTAGAACATATTTAAAACATAATAAACTAGGTAATATATAAAAAGTTGATGAAAAATTAATATAAATCAAATATGGACAAGTAAACTAAGTAAAGTAAATCTAATAGTATTATTGCTGTATTCAATAACTTTATGTGTATATTTAACTAATAATGCTATAGGTATTAAAATATTTATTAATTAAATATTATCATATTATTTATTATATTATTATTAAATAAATAAATTTAATATATATTTTAATAATTTTAATATTATTGATATTCAATATGTACCATTTGAATCAGCTTTTCAAAGATGCTGACAAATTAATGGTGTTTAAATAAAAAACATCTCAACAGTTTTTAGCAATGAAAGCAGTATTATAATTATGTTATACAGATGAATTTCATTTTCCGGATTTAGTTTTGGTTCGAGTTCGACTGTGACAAAAAAGGAAAAACACAAAAAGTACCAAGTGCTTACCTTCTATGAGACGACAAAGCTACAGTAGTGCGAGTCTGACAAAGAACTTTGATTCATGAGTTATTTTAAGGAATTTGGGAACTTTATAATTTATGGGATATTCATATGTACTATAAGTTAATTGTTAATCATTGCATTTCTAAGAATAAGTTAATTGTTAATCATTGCATTTCTAAGAATTGACTCCTAATAGGGTAAGAATAAGAAATTCGATTCACGAATTTAGCATCTTAAGATAATTCTATTCACTCACGAATTTAGTATTTTAAGATTTTTGGAGGTAATATATTTTATGAACCCTTTTCATATTGGACTTTCTATTTTCGAAAAATTATAATATATTGATTAAATATATTAACCCTTTTCTACTCTTGGACTTTGAGTTCGATGTTTTTTATTATGTCACTTCTTCAATAATTATTTGTCTTATTATGTTTTAACGGGGTTTTTAAATGATTGATTCTCAGATGTCATTGGATAAGATGATGGTATTTTGTATTTGGGTTTTTTTTATTATTAATTGTATATAATTTGCTTATCTAAAATATTTATTAGTGTTTATTGATATATAGTCGTTTAAGCTTATTAAGTATTTCAATTAAGTATAAATTTGAAGAAAAGAAAAAATAAAAAAATTAGCACAATTTGAAATTAATTGTGTTCAATTTGGTGGGGTAATGTAATACTGTGAAATTGCTCTTATATAAAACCAAAAGCTGGAAACATTTGATCAGGAACCCATCAGTAAATTGAAAACTGAGAATTCTTTTAAGTGATGGAAATAAGTGGCTTATGGTTGCATCTTATCTATCCTTTATTATTTTTCCTTGAGTTTGAAGAAAAAAAAGTGTAATTAATTAATTAATTAATCAAGCAGAATGTTTAAATCATTGGTCTAGTGTTTTTTCCAGTTTGATTAATCCTAAGGGACCCCAGTTCATATGGCAATGGAAGGGTAGGTGAAAATGCTGTAAGCCCTAAACTTAAAAACAGAAAAAAAAAAAATTCAATTAATGAAAAAATAAATAAATTCCCGTAATCCATGAACCTAAGTAGTGCAGTTGAGCCATTAACTTCACACATAAAATAAGTTGCAGGGCAGTGTCAATGCGGGCAATTTAACACCTAATATTGCATGCCCGATGTCACATAAATCATTGTCATCATCGTAGGCTTTTCAGCAAAATTTTTTTTATCAATTATTTTACCCCCAAAAAAATTATTATTGCCCATAAATAAATGGTTAAGTTGCAACATGGCTCCTACTCTTTTTATTTTAAGTGGTAATAATCACCTTTCCATCTCTAGGAGATTTTAATTAATTCTTTTTTATGGTTAAATTAATTTTGATTAAATTTTGTTATTTATTAACCATAAATAAACTCACATATATATTTTCCCATCGAATAGAGAATTAAAGAAAATCGGAAAAGTGGTATATTTTGATTTCAAATGAAAATTGTTATATAGTTTTTTTTTTTTTAATTGAAAAAAAAAGGCCAAAAAAAAAAAAGAAAAAGAGCCAAGAAAAAGACGTCAACAAGGAATATGAAGGCACATGTGATGTCATATATCCTAGGAGACCTGCTTTTGTGGGATTCTTTTTAATCTCATATTTGGCCACAAACATGTCAGCATTTTGATCACAGTAACCAAACAAACAGGCTTGATAAAGTGCCCAATACATGCTGTACTTCACCAAATGTCCACAAAAACCAGCTGGACTAACGAAAAACATGGCTCTTTTTTTTTTTTTTTTTTTTTGGGTTTTCTTTTAACAATCTAAATGGATAAGCCTGAAGTGTTTAGAGAGTTGTTTTTTTTTTTTTTCCCTTTTAATTTTGAAGATCTTGATATAAATATTTAACTTTGTTTATTTTTTTACTATCCAAAATGACTAAAACTTAAGTAATTGGCACTTTAAAAAAGTAGAAAACATATATTAGATTTAGATAGAATTGACATTTTTATTTTTATCTTTATCATAATTTAAATGGATTTTGACTTTTGAACTTTGAGTGGATTTGCAAATTACATCTTATAATTCATGTTTAGCATTTATATCTTTTAAATTTACATGTTTTTGGTAGAAATGCCTGCCTCTGAGTTTGATTCCATCCATACTTGGATGTTAAATGTCACATGAAACGTACATCTTCCATTAATTCATGGATAAAATTGAAAAGTCTATGGGGGCATGGGTGCAAAAAGGCTTAAAAATTCAAGAGCATAGATAGAAAAAATTCTTAAAAATAATTAATCATATCTCTTAATTTTTTAATAATATATCTTTATTAAATAAAATAAACTTATAAAAATAATTTTTAATTAAAAATGAAACTTATTGAAACCCCATTTAATTTTATTTAAAATCATTCTCTATGGCTAAAAATATTTTACATGAAAAAACAATTAACTGAATAGTTATTAATAATTATTGTTTTATTTTTACTAAAAAAGTAATTATTAATTGACAATTATTATCAATTATTAATTGATAATTTCTATCGATTATCAACTGATTATTATTATCAATTATCAATTGATAATTGATAATTATTAATAATTATCACTTAAATCTTTTACATAAAAAACCATTTTATACCCCAAAAAAATATTTTTACATGAGAAAACAATTAAATCAGTAATTATGAATTAAGTTATATGATAATATATTGATAATTATTTTTAAACAATTAATAATTATCAGTTATCAATTATAATTGTCATAAATGATCAATTAATAATTGATAATTGTTACTAATTAATAATTAAAATTCAAGTAAAAATTAAAAAAATATTTTTAATTATTAATAATTATAAATTTAGTTTTTTTAAAGAAAAAATTAATTGATAATTATTAATAATTATCAATTATCAATTAATGATTGACAAAAATTGTCAATTAATAATTGATAATACTTGTTAGTAAAATTAAAAAAATATATTAATAATAATAATTCATTTAATTGTTTTTTCATGTAAAATATTTTTGTGTATGAAATGGTTTTAAATAAAATTAAATGAGTTTCTATAATTTTCACTTACAGTAAAAATTATTTTTAAGAATTTATTTTATTTATTAAGATAAATTATTCAAAAAAAATTAGGAGATATGATTAATTATTTTTAAGAACTTTTTACACCTATGCATTCTAAACTTTCAGACAATTTAATATTTTTGCATCTATGCCCTTAAACATGTAGATATTTTCAATTTTACCTTTGAACTAACAGAAGATGTGTGTTTCGTATAACACTTAATGCTTAAATATGGACAGAATCAAATTTGAGGGCATTATAAAAAATCTAAATTTAGGGTGCATAGGTACTAAATATAAAATATATTGTGTAATTTGCAAATCCAAAGTTCTATAAAATTGACAGTTTTATTTTATCTTTGTAAATATTAACTAAATTAAAACAGTCGACTATTCTACCGGTTGATGAAGAAAAGCCTAATCTTTTAGGGTGTTTTAGAGAGAGAGGGAGGGAGATAAATGAAGGATGTGTGGTTCAGTGAAGAATGTCCATTTGTCAAAAAAGCTATTGTCATGTCCATTTGTCAAAAAAACTACTGTCGGACGATGAGATTGGAATTGTTATGAACAAATGTTTGGACCATAATGCAATTTGAAATTTTTATTAATTTAATAATTGATTATTCAAATATTATTTTAATTATTAATAAAAAAGGGTCAAATATTGGAGAAGGGTGTAATGTCGTACATGGTTTAGAAGTGAAAGGTTTTGAATAGTCACAAGTATAAATAGAATTTGTTAAAGCAATGCAAAGTGAAAAGTCCCACATCGAAATACAACAAATATATTGAGAAGCTCTTTGCCTGTATATTGAAGCTTTATTTGCTCATTGTGGACACTCACCTCTACAATCAACTACAAGATTCTAGACTATTTAGTTTATTCTTATTAGAATTTACTTTCATTAGTCTATTGTTCTTAGTTGAAATTTTATTTTTATAAGTTTTTTAGTCATTCAGGCAATTGAATGAATACAACCGCCTGACCAGTTTGATTCAATAAGCATACATATTTTTTTTTTCCTTTAAACAGTTACAGATTTGAAGTGGCACGCCTTGATGCACGCTTTTCTTTCTTTCTTTGAATTGTTGTAGATTTAAAATGGCATGCCCTGGTGCACATTTTTCTTTCTATAGACTATTGCAGAGTGGCACATCCGCATATTTAGGAGACGATAGATTGTTGGATATTTTTCCAACATATTCTAACTTATCATTTTGGCACACTCAGTGGGACCATAAAATTTCAACTCAGGATAATGGTACAAACTTGATCAATGTCTCAGAAATCCAACACCTGTGACAGCAACAAGGAGGAAGGAGCTAGTAAGACTCAGGACTCGACAGAGATATCCACCCAAGAGTAGATCCATGAGCTATCTCAAGATTTGAAAGACGGTTAAAAGAAGACGGAAGCATTCCTGGAAACCAGCAATGGATAATGGAAGGCATTATGAATTTGTTGTGTCAACAATTGCAAGTTACTCAAGTTTCATTGAGTGGTGCAAGGCCATTTACTGGTCAGGAAGAACAGGTGCAAGCTTTTTCAGCTGTACTTAAAGGCTACACTTCAATGATTGATGCACCAGTCATTCCGATGAGAATGAATGGAAATGAAGGAAGGACGGTCATGCCAAAACAACAAGTCCAACCTTATATTCCCCCACCAACTCAGAACCCAACTCATGGTGGATGACTAACTGAGAACCAAGACCAGAATATCAGAAATGGCTGAGAAGAGCATATTGTATAGGCCCCTCAAGTTGTACCTCACACAAATGGGCTTTTCAAACCATACTTTATGGCATGTAGGCCTCTTAGACCGCAAATACTGTTCATGGAGGAATGGCAAACTTTTAGCCCCATGTTTTCCTACCCGTCTGAAATCAAGGACATGGTGGGGCATATGGTGAACAGTATGGCCAAGGCTTTATGTATGGTTAGAATGAAGACCATCACTATCAGGCCAACTACCATGGCCCAGCATGGAAACACAAACATAATGTTTGGAACTGGATGAACAATGGTCATAGCATGGATAGGGAGGCCATCGAGACCACCATCCAAGAGATGATCAGCCCTACATTCGGAAGAATTGATCAACCATCTTACAGAAGGCCTTACCCTGAGGCTATTGATCGTATAGAATTACCAAGGGTATTCAGGTTTCTTGAATTCGCCTTATTTTCAGGTGAAGAGAATCAGTTCATTGTGAAGTATATAGGTCACTTCACTATCCACTGTGAAAAAGTTGCGACCAATGACTTTTTGAAGCTATGCCTGTTTGCAAATTCTTTGATAGATTTTGCTTTCTCTTGATAAAGCAACTTGCAACCAAATTCGATTCGTACTTGGTAGGAGTTAGAGTAGAGATTCCATGAGCAATTCTATAGGATTGATTCAGAGATCTCGATGGTTGACTTGTTGTTTTGCGTCAGATGGAAGGAGAATCAGTGGAGAACTTCATTGTTCGGTTCAAGAGAGCAAGGATTATATGTCATCTGGACATATCAGAAAGAGAGTTTGTCAAGTTAGCTCAAGGCAAACTAAGTTACAAGCTTCGAAAGAAGTTTGAAGGGACAGAATTCTATGATTTGTTCGAGTTAATCTCTCAGGCATCTAGGTACGAAAATATTCTAAGCAAACAATATCAAAGGAATAACTCATCTCATGGTTCATACTATAAAGACTCCAATATTGAGATTTATTCGATCGAAGCTGAGGACCAAGGCATCAAGGATGCTGCCACCGAAATCGATGCAGCTGAAGTAATGGCCACTAGGCCATATGTATGCAAAGCTTTAGCTACACTAAGAAGGAACCAGAGGATTCCTTAGTTGGTCATGGATATAAAAAAGAATCGGCTTGAGCTGAAGAATGTCTATAGTTTCAACATCTCTAAGGCTGATCGAATTTTTAACCAATTATTGACCAACAAGTTAATTAAATTACCCCGATGGCTATGTTTTGCCAACAATTGAAAAGATGAAAAAGAAACCATATTCCAAGTAGCATGGTATGTGGATGCATCAAACTGTTCATTGTCTGGTGTTCTGAAATTCAATCAAAGCACTAATTTACAACGGCACCTTAAAGTTCCTAGAAAAATGGAAGGATGTAATGGAGATTGACAGAAAACTTTCTCGTCGGCTGAAGTGAACATAGTTTTGGATAACATTTCAGACTTGACCAATCTAGAGTTAAGAACAAGCTAAAACAGCCCTCATCTGTCATAGTCTGGAAAAGGAAGAACAAACCTAGAATGAAGTATTCAGCCAAAAGGGTCGAGCCACCAGTTGAGGTGCTTTATACCCACTGTAAACATGAAGTTCAATGTGAGAAGAAGCAATCCGTAGATCTATGTGAGATGAATATGTTAAAGTCGCCAACAAAGAATTATGGACCTCATAATCGCAAGTCAGTGTTCTAGTGCTTAGGACCAAAAGTACGAGATGGGCATTGGAAGCTGAACTGTCAACACCAGGAGGAGCAATTTAGCTCCAAACTCCAAGTTACCTTTCCTAGGATAGTCAGACAAGACTGGTTTCTCGGAAATTAAGAAGCCAAAGACATTCCAGCCACCAGTTACAGAAATAGGCTGCTGGTATCGTGTAGGATATAAGTATTATCAGTCGCTTACTAGAACTCAAAAGAGACGGATGTAACAACAGCATATTGCAGCAAGGAATCTGGAAAAAGAAGAAAAGGCCCATGAGAAAGCGGCTGAACAAAAGGCCTGTGACAATACTAACCCGACTTGAAAATAAAAAAGATGACAATATACTAAAGGAATTGGAGTCTCACCTATGCGGTGCAAAGGGTAGACTAGAGAATTTCAAGAAGATGGCTGAAGCCACGGCTTAAAAGGTTGTTGTCTGATTAGGAGCTAGAATGAAGAAGCAATCTATGGTATGGGTTAGGAAATAAAGCGCTAAAGTTATCCCATGCAGAAAAAATTTGGATGATGACCTTATGAAGGAAGACATGATTGATTTTTCAACGAACAAGAAGTTGACAGTCAAATTTGGAACCATGGATGAAGTGACTTATAATATGGTCATTGTCTGACTACTAACATTTGAAGCTCACCCTAACCAAGCAAGTGCGATAGAAAGAAATGTTGTGAAAGATGGATATGTCAAGGTAAAGATTGTAGAGGATACTGAGCCTCTAAGGAAGGAATTAGACTGTTCCCGACCTTAAGAGATGATTTCGAGGAAGCCAGCTGAAAGAATGGCACAACATTTGAAACTACTCTATATTAATGCTCATTTTGATAACATGCCTATGAATAGAGTTTTGGTGGATAATAGAGCTGCGGTAAACATTTTGCTACCTTCCATGTTGGTCAAGTTGTCTAAAAGCAACCATGATCTTCTTCCAACCTAGTTGATAGTTTGAAACTTCCAATGAGGGTTCACAAAGGCAAAAAATGTTCTTTCAGTAGAGATTACTGTGGGGGCAAGTCTACCATGACTGCATTTGTGAGATCCCACATCGGTTGGAAATGGGAACGAAGCATCCCTTATAAGAAGGTGTGGATACCTTTCCCTTGAGAGGCCTTTTAAAACCGTGCAGGCTGGACTCAAAGCGGACAATATCTCGTGCGGATGGACTGGGCTGTTATAGATGGTATCAGAGATGGATCCGGATCGGTATGCCAGCGAGGACACTAGGCCCCAAGGGGGGTAGATTGTGAGATCCCACATTGGTTGGAAAGGGGAACGAAGCATGCCTTATAAGAGGTTGCGGATACCTTTCCCTTGAGAAGCCTTTTCAAACTGTGCGAGCTGGACCCAAAGCGGACAATATCTCATGCGGGTGGACTGCGCTATTACAGATAGTATCAAAGCGAGACCCGGATCGGTGTGCCAGTAAGGACGCTGGGTCCCAAGGGGGGTGGATTATGAGATCCCACATCGGTTGGAAATGGGAACGAAGCATGCCTTATAAGAAGGTGTGGATACCTTTCCCTTGATAGGCCTTTTAAAACCGTGCGGGCTGGACCCAAAATGGACAATATCTTATGCGGGTGGACTGGACTGTTACAGCATTTTTCATGGTGGAATCCAAATCTAGCTATAATGTTTTACTTGGTCATGATTGATCCATGTTGTGTGTGCTATCATCCCTACATTTGGCTTTATAGCTGTAGAATGGCTAGGAGGTTAAGGTGGTTCAGGCCAATAGTCAACATTTCTTATTTAGTGTCAAATGCAGTTAAAGCTTGATATTATAAGGATGAAGTCAGTCTTGTCCAATTTTTTGGCAGTGATAAACAAGGTCGCCCTGCATCAATGATGGCTTGAAAAGATATCAAGGGGCTACAAAAATGATAAAAGAGGTTGGGGATGAGCTAGCTCAACCGACAGTATCCCGGATGTCAGAGTTAGGCATAAATGGTTTCCAATGAATATACATCAAAATGAGGAAGAAAACATGGTGTCAGTTCAAACCATCATCAAGAAGTTAATGGCATAGATGGTAGAAAATAAGTTGGAAAATAATTCAGCCGTTGACTTGGCCTAATGTATGATGGAGGATGATTTCAATGTTGATGATAAGTCCATCTTAGATGAAATTCAGTTGGCATCAGTTAACATGGATGATTCCAAGACTGAGGTTCAGGATTTGTTTATAAAAGTAAACTTGGAAACTAATGAGGATCCTCGGCCAACATTCATAAATGGTTTATTGAAGATGATTTACAGGATGAAGTTATTGAATTTTTTAAGGAGTTCAAACACTTTTTTGCATGGGACTAACATGAGATGCCAGACCTGGATAGGAAATTAGTAGAACACTATTTGCCAATCAAGGAAAGTTTTTGGCCACATAAACAGCCTTTAAAGAATATGTCACTAGAGGTCACACTCAAGGTGAAAGAAGAGATCGAGAGGTTGATTAAGGTCAGCCTCATTAGGAAAGCTCGATATGTAGAGTTGTTATCTAATGTAGTCTCGATAATGAAAAAGAATGGAAAGCTCGGGATATGTATTGATTTTCAAATTTTGAATTTAGCTACACTAAAGGATGAGCATCCTATGCCCATGGTTGATTTATTTGTGGACGGAGCAGCCAAGCATGTAATTCTTTCCTTCATGGATGGATATTCTAGATATAATCAGATTTTCATCGCTGAAGAGGATGTGTCAAAGATTACCTTTAGGTGCGCAGGTGCGATAGGAACATTCGAATGGGTCGTCATGCCGTTTAGTCTGAAGAATGCAAGAGCTACATACCAAAGAGCAATAAATGCAATTTTTCATGACATGATTGGGCATCTTCTAGAGGTCTATATTGATGATATTATTGTAAAGTCTGATGCCAAGAAAAATCATGTAACCAACTTCAGAAAGGCTTTGAGCGGATAAGAAAACATAAGTTGAAGATGAATCCCCTGAAATGTGCATTTGGTGTCTCTGCAGGAAACTTTCTAGGTTTTTTAGTCCATCAAAGAGGCATCAAGGTTGACAAAAATAAGGCTCGAGCAAATTTGGAAACCAAACAGCCGTGGAATAAAATAAAGCTACAAAGCCTCATTGGAGAGATCAACTTCCTTAGAAGGTTCATCTTTAATACATCTTGGAAAATCCAACCTTTCTCAGCCTTCCTGAAGTTAAAGAATGAAGAGGAATTTAAATGGAAAAGTCATTATGAAGAGACATTTAATCGAATAAAAGAATATATGGCAAAGCCACTAGTCATTATGCCTCCACAAAAGAATCCACCACTTAAATTTTATATTTCAACCATAGAAAACTTTAGTCGATGTCAACTGACTTAGGACAATGAACTCAGAAAAGAGGAAGCTATATATTAGTTGAGTAGAATTCTTACGCCAAATGAGTTGAAGTACTCTCCTATAGAGAAGTTATGCTTGGCGTTGTATTTTACAGCAACAAAGTTATGATATTACATGTTACTAACTGTATTGTTTATTATTTTTCAAACTGACTTAATCAAGTATATGCTTTCGAAATCCATTATTAGAGGACAAATTGGAAAATGGACAATAGTATTGTTAGAATTTACATTTTAGTACGTGCCCCAAAAAGTAGTAAAAGAACAAGTTTTGGTAGACTTTCTAATCGATCATCCATATTTAGAAATAGCATGTGAGATGGATCCATTAGAGATAGCTTCAATTTTCCTTTCACCTTGGAAATTAAGCTTCCATAGATCAAGGACACAAATTTTGACTGGGATGGGAATTGTAATTGAATTCCGAAAAGGACGAAAAATATTATTTTCATTCCAACTCACCTTTGAATGTTCAAATAATCAGGCTGAATATGAAGCTTTGATCATCGGCTTGGAAATTTTAAAGGAACTGAGAGCGTTTACAGTTGAAATAATTGGCAACTCAATGTTGGCCGTAAAACATTTAATGGGTGAATACAATTGTTATAGTTTGATTTTATCTTAATATTATATGATGGAAAATCAACTTATACAAAGTTTTAATGATGTAATTCTTTAACATGTGGCAAGGGAACTGAATTTTAAGGCTAACGAGATGGCTTAGATAGCTTCAAAAATACACATCCCAGCTAAGTTAATAGAGAGGTTATAAGTATACTGAAGAGGAATCTCTCAATGTTGAAGGAAAGATTCATGATGGGAGATATCTTTTGTGTGGAGATGGATGAAGATGATTAGAGATTTTTATCGATTAAATATTTGGAGAATCCCAGCCGAAAGAATGATAGCAAAACTCGCCTAAGAGCAGTTCAATATGTCTTGTTCAACAAGCAGTTGTATAAGAAAGGCCAAGATGGCTTACTTTTGAAATGCTTGGGTAAAAATAAAGCAATGTTAGTAATGGCTAAGATGCATGAGGGTATAATGTGGTGCGCACCAAGTAGGAACAAAAATGAGATGGTTGATAAAGAAACACAGCTATTATTGGCCGACTATCCTATCTGGCTGGATTAGAATATACCAAAAGGTGTACGGCTTGCCAATGTCATGGTTCAATACAACACACCCAGGCCATACCATTCAATCCAATAGTTAAGCCTTGGTCATTTCGAGGTTAGGCTATGGATTTGATTGACAAAGTGTATCCTCCATCGAGTAAGCAGCATATGTTTATCATCGTAGTCACTAACTATTTTACTAAGTGGGTCGAGGCACGATCGATGAAAACTATAAACCAGACCGATGTGATCAAGTTCATCAAAGAATATATAATCTACAAGTTTGGTATACCGGAAACTATTACTGCCCATTGCAAAATAGTGTTCACTAGTAAAGCAGTTGAGACATTTGTCAAAAAATATGGGATCAAGCTTACTTATTCAACCCCATATTTTGCTCAAGCTAATGGTCAGGCCGATAAGACAAATAAAGTCTTGAAAAACATCCTAGAAAAAATAGTAGATGACAATCCAAGGGATTGGCACAACTTGTTATCTGAAACTTTGTGGGCCTATTGGACATTAAAGAGATCTGGCACTGGCACAACCAGTTTCGCACTAACATATAGACATGATGTTATTCTACCTATGGAGGTAACTTTGAGGTCTTTACGAATTGCCTAGCAACACAATTTTATTCTAGCCCAATATAGTCAAGCCATGAAGCAAAAGATAGAAGAATTAGACAAAGTGAGATTAGCAATGCTGGATCATCTCCAAATACAGAAGAAAGCTATGGCAAGAGTGTATAACAAAAGGGTGTGATTCAAAGACTTCGGCAAAGGAAACTTGGTGTGGAAAGTAATCCTGCCAATTGATTCTAATGATCCAAAATATGGCAAATGGTCTCCTATCTAGGAAGTATCGTTCACTATTACCAAGATATTAGGGAAGGGGATATATCAACTTCAAGACATTGACAGTACAAAGTATTCCAACCTAATCAACGATCATTTTTCAAAGAAATTTTACCCAACTACTTGGGAAGAAGCTCATGAAGCATCAAAGATAGAGGAGGCTAGTTAGGTCAATGGATATTCTCAATGCATGGTAATTTGGACTTATGGAATTTTACAAAGTTACAAGATCAAGACTAAGAAGATAATTAAATATTGCTTTACAATTTTTACATTCCACTTCAAAATTACAAAGCATGGGGGGCAATGTTTGGATCATAATGCAATTTGGAATTTTTATTAATTTAATATTTGATTATTCAAATATTATTTTAATTGTTGGTCAAATATTGGAGAAGAGTGTAATGTCCAATATGGTTTAGAAGCGAAAGGCTTTGAATAGTCACAAGTATAGATGGAATTTGTTAAATCAATGTAAAGTGAAAAGTCCCATATCGAAAATACAACAAGTATATTGAGAAGCTCTTTGCATATATATATATTGAAGCTTCATATGCCCATTAAGGACACACACCTCTCTACATGCAACTACAAGACTTTAGACTATTTAGGTTATTATTATTACAATTTACTTTCATTAATCCATTGTTCTTAGTTATTTTTAGTTGAAATTTTATTTTTAGAAGTCTTTTAATCATTAAGGCAATTGAACACTATGATTATTGTGTTCTCCAATAATCAATATAATTGCCTGAGTAGTTTGATTCAATTGGTGCATATTTTTTTCCTTTGAACCATTACAGATTTGAAGTGGCATGCCCTGGTGTACATCTTTCTTTCTTTCTTTGAATTGTTGCATGTTTGAAATGGCATGTCCTAGTGCACATTTTTCTTTCTTTGAACTGTTGCAAGTTTGAAATGGCACGCCCTAACGTATATTTTTCTCTCTTTAAACTGTTGCAGGTTTAAAATGACACACCCACATATTTAGGAGATAAAAAATTATTGGATATTTTTCCAACATATTCCAACAACATCTTTGAATGTGTAGGTTGTGGAAGTCCATTCATGGTGGCAGAGAGAGAGAGAGAGAGAGAGAGAGAGAAGCTTTTTGAAAATCAAATTTCGACAAGGGTAATATTATCTTAAAATATACAAAAATGACACTAAGATATAAGGGGAAAGTAAAAAATAAAAATAATAAAAAAAATCCAATTTATCTTTTCAATTAAGCCAATAATTTTTTATATTAAGCGCTAAGTAGAAAAAAAAAAGTATTACGACTTAATAAGTCAAATTAAGATATAATTGGAAAAAAAAAATAGAGAAAGAGAGAGAGAAAGGGAGAGAGAGAGAGTTCAATAGAAAAAAAATATAAAATGTATACAAAAAAAAAAGAGGTATTACTTACTAAGGATGTGTTTCCAACATAAAGTTGAACATGCTAGAGGTTTTACATCATAATAAACTAAAATTTTAGTTACATATGTGGCAACCAATAACATTTATTACATTAATAGATTTATAACATAAGATGGAATTTTCAACAAACATAGATCATATATACATGAGTCTCGCTATTTGTTACCATTGATGATGATCATCAGTTTATGTGACAAATATTAATTAGGACTTTTAATTCTATTTTTTATGTTAAAAATCTAAAAATGAACATTTTAATGATAACAATTTAAATTGTCATCTAACATATAGGTTCCACTAGTGATTGTTCACTATTGGTGATAAAATTTAAAAATACATTTATGGTTCATCAAGTCTCTACAATGTTTACTTTCTCCAAATAGAGTTTTGATATATTACTAAATCCATATATAATCATTAACCGATTTTTAAATTTCAATCTTTCAAGCAATTAAATAACTAATAAAGGAAAACCTAATACTAAAATTATCATGTCAACCTGATGTAAGTCTAACCCTATAGATACATACAACTAAGTTCTCATTAGATCGATTCAGTAATCTTATTATCAAGACTTTCTTTTTTAATTCTTGAATCATTTTAAAGTCTAAGATTAAAAAATTCATATATGGTCATTTGGGTCTTTAGAGGCTTCACTTTACTTAAATATGGTTTTAATATATCATTAATTCCATATTTAGTCAATAATTAAATTTTAAATCTTAGTAGTTGATATAATCTAAGTACTAATAATAGAAGATTTGATGCTAAAATCATCAGTTCAACCTAATTTCATTATGACTCTCTCTCTCTCTATATATATATATACAATTTTGTTATGATATGTTGGCATAGGCAATTTATTAGTGGAAATAGTTTGGATTTTCATAGACATTATATGTAATTAGGCTATAAATAAAATTTTGCTATAATAGGTTTGCAAGTTCACATTGTTATGTACATGGGCCCTTGATTATACGTAATTCATGTGAAATCACCAATCCTTCTCTAAAGAGAATTGACTTAATAGTATGCATACAAGTATATATATATATATATATATGAGTTTGATATAATAAAAAACTTATAGAAAGAAACTGTGAGCAATAGCAATCCACAGTCATCAGACCACCCATGTTTGTTGTTTAATAATCCCTTTTCATAAACTCTTCATTATATCAAAACTATACATATATACAATTCTACTATAAAAAGGCATATTCCCCTTCATTGTGTGCATGTCTAGCGTCAAACAAGATGTTACACGATGTTAGATGCTTACATTATAGAAGGAACTCGTTTCTTTATATACAGTTCTGATATAGTAAGGATGCGACAAGAACTTTATGATAAAGATAATTTATATGGCAAGTGACATCATCATTTAAATATGTTTTGGTTTTTTCAATAAAACCTTAAAAAGTAAATAATAACTCTATTAGATTTATATAAAATCCATAAAAAAAAATGTCAAAAAAGATTAATTGGATTTTTTAAATTTTGATTGATAATTTATTTTTCCTATATCACAATCAACACAAATGACATATCTTGCCACATAAGTTGTCATTATCATAATATCCTCACAATATCCTTACTATATCAAAATTCTATGTGTATATAAATATACATAGAGAGAGAGGGAGAGAATTTGTTATACTAAGCTTCTTATGGTGAGCTTTGAATGCTGCTTATGGTAAGCACCACTCATCATTAAAAAAGGGTTTGCTCTTTTATTTCTTTTTTGTATTTTTTTTATTTTTATTTTGCTTCAATATTATGGTTCATCTTTCATTCAACATAAAAATAAACATTTAGTATGAAAAATATGCCGATCAACCCATAAAAGCCAAAATATGACTTTGAATGTTGAAGATTAATTTTCAAATGGAATGAGATATCAACAATAATATTGGAGCGAAAATGGAGAAATCCAAATGCGAAACATTAGAAAAATCATTTTTTTTTTAAGATTAAATCACAAGTGATGCTCACTATAAACATTTAAAGTTTACGATAAGAAACAACTGTAGCAAAAATCTCTCCATATGTGTGTAATATTATGTATACTATAGTTTTTACATATAAATATAAATCTTCCAGGTGTAGGGACAATGCAAATGCATGGCGAGGTTGATTAGGGTTATTTTGCAAGAGTAGGACCCATTTTGTTTGTTCTAAGGTTTTTGATGAATTTGTTTGTTCTAAGGTCGGCATACAGAACAAAGGACCTTTTCATATGTCTAATCCATTAATAGTCTGATTACCATATTTTAAACATTTATGATTTATCATTAATATATTAATTTTCCAGTAAAAGTTTCATGAGTATAAGATTTTTCTACTTTTACAGTTCCAAATTAATTATCTTTTCTTGTTTTTTCCTCGAATTCGACATAATTATACGCACATATATAGTAAGCCTATTCCGATGGTAAAATTCATTATATTGTATGCCATCTGGGTTTTTTATTTTGTTAGCTTTTTTTTAGTTTTTTGTTTGATCCTAGAAATATACGGAGATTCAAATTCTAAACTTGTGCTAAAAAAAAAAATAATAAGTTTGCTACTGAGTTGTCTATTTCATAGTGTATAATTAACTTTTATTTTAAATAATAATTGGATATTTATTAGCACAAAAAATAAAGCATTAACTACTATCCTTTTACTTTCAAAGTGTTACAAATTAAACCCTTAATATATAAAACACACTACATCAAGTCATATTTTTTTTTATTATTTTTGTTTTTTTACTTTTTCCATGAAAAGGATAAAATTACAGCAAGATAGAATGGGACCAAAGCCAGGCCATTTTCTAATTTAGTGCACATCGATCCGATTAACATGATGTCAAAAATGGAATTGAAATAATGTTAGTGGTTTAATGTGTATATTAAATTGTGATATTCTAGAACATTTAAATTATGTTCATTGTCACTCAGCAAATATATATATATATATATATAAAAGTTAAACAGAAAAGGCCCATTTTATTAAAAAAGAAAATAAACAACAGTTCTAGAAGAACAAACGGAATCAAAAAAAACCCATAAAGGAAACCACACAAGACCGCCGGTATATTCATTGTTATTAATATGAAAAAACTGAAGTTTAATAGCCAAAAAGTTAGGTTAGGATTAGATCCAATTAATTGGCTCAATGTGTACCCAATAAAAAATAGAAAGCTTAGTGTGATGGACTTTGAGAACTTGAATTGCAAATTTCAAAACTATGAAGTTCCAAAATGTAATTAACCCAAAAATAAAGATAAAACTAAAATACCAAATTGTAAACCAGCTCAAACTATTTATAATAGATTACTATCATACTCACTTTTATTGAACTCTTTTTTTTTTTTTTTTTTTTGTAATAATGGATATTATGATGGTTATATGTCATTCTTCCATGATTAGTCTCTTAACTAAAGAATGCAAACATAATTACCAAAAAAAAAAAAAAAAGAAGCTAAAGAATGCAAACATAAGAAGATAAACAATACCAAACAAGCTATAATTTAATAATATATATAAAGCTATAATTGAATGTCAATTTTATATTTCTTTAATTTTAAGAAACGAATTTGTTAGTTTATAATGTTCTTAGTCTCTCTCTCTCTCTCTCCACAAATACAGTTTGGAGTTGTTCAAATGGAGTTTCTTGGATTTACTAAAAGAATAAAAATAGACTATCTTGAACTTTTTCTCCAATCTGATTGGAAGTAAAGATGTAGGGCAGGACCAAAATGAGCAACTCCTCATGATTATCGAAAGTCAAACGTCAGGATTAAGGAGTATATGAAAAGGATCATGGACATTTATAAGGTAATGATTATACTATATATCTAAATTATTACTGAGTACTTTTAATACACTATTATCCTTTAATAGAAAGATTGGCCGAAATCATAGGAAAAGTAAAACACTACATGAAAGGATTAAAAAAATATTATTTGTTGTCATTAAATGATGTGGTAGCTAAGAACATGTTTAATTGCCATATAGATTGCTAAATACATTTTTATTGACTCTATTTATTACTAAATCTTTTTTACCACATCAGAAAATAAATGGTTATTAAATATATATATATATATATATTCAATAGATATATTTAAATATCTTATTAAATTGATTTGGTAAGAAAAAATAAATAAATAAATAATGTCAGATGATTATCTACTTCCAAAAGATCTGTTAAATATTTTAAAATTTTTGTAAAAATTATTTTTTTCTTAAAAAGTTATTTTTTTTCCATAAAAGAAAAAAATTTGATAAAATATATGTAATTAATTAATAATCAAAAATAGCTTTATGTACATTATAATTAGAAAACAATTTTAAAATTAACAGTCATTTATGCTACCTAAATTCATACAATATTCATTTATATATCATATAGGCAAAAATCTACATTCAACATTGAAAATCCTCTAAGTTTTGTTTACCACTTTAGAAATATAGATATTCATTCAAAAATAAAAAAAAATCTCACCAGTAGTTCTGTTTAATTACTTTGTGGTAAATGTGGAGTGATGCTTGTGTTGCATAATAATTGACATGGTTTAAATCTACGTGGTATAAATTTATACTCCATTTTAAAATTATTTTTTAATGATAATGTGCAAAAGGCTATTTATGATAATTAGTTAATTACATATTTTATTAAGTTTTTTTTTTTTTTGAAAAAATTGACTTTTTAAGGAAAATTTTATTTTAAAAGAAACTTAAAATGTCTAACAAAGATTCTAAAAGTAAAGGGTCATCTTAGCAATGTCTACTTCTTTTTCTTGCCCATTAAATTAAAAAATGTTTAGACAAATCCAGTGAAGAGATTTTTTTGAATGGCTATCTATTTTTCTTATGTGGTAAAAAAAAATTCTTTAATAAATAGAACCAATAAAGATGCTCTAACGAGATTGTTAGACAGTTTGTTATCCAGTATAACTCAGCAAAGCAATATTTATCAAGATTGTAATATTTTTTTCTAAAAGCAAAAAGAATAAATAAATAGATATTATAAACTATTATTATCTTATTTAAGGAAAAAATATATATACACATTTTTTATTAATTGGGATTTAAATAGAGCCATTGGAGAGGATTTTAAAATTTAACATCTATCGAGTAGGTATTTATGCCATATAAACTGGAAATCCTTTCAACCTTTATGCCGAATAGATTGCAATCCGCAAAACCATTAGAGATGCTCTCTCCAATGAAAATGTAAACTATGAAAATAAACAATGTCACATAAACAATATTGATAGTATTTAAAAAAAAAATGTTCTTCAATAGTAATATTTAGAATGAGTCTCAAACCGATATGGTTTGAAATTTGTCAAAGTGATCTAGAGGCTCTATTAGACATTATAAGAACTTCTCCAATAAAAATATAGATTATGAAAATAAATATGTCA
Organism: Ziziphus jujuba; assembly: GCF_031755915.1. NCBI lineage: Eukaryota > Viridiplantae > Streptophyta > Magnoliopsida > Rosales > Rhamnaceae > Ziziphus > Ziziphus jujuba. The sequence goes on along the minus strand of NC_083381.1, from coordinate 2,694,523 downwards.
TATAAGCAATTTGAACAATGTTTAAAAGAAAGTGTTTTCCAACGATAATGTTTAGAATGAATGTCAAGCTGATATGACATAAATATTATTAATGTGAATATTTACTTTTAAAGGTTCTGTTAGATATTGTAAAGTTTCTTAAGAAATAATTTTTTTTTTAAATCAATTTTTTCAAAAAGAAAAAAATAATAAAATATACAATAAATTAATAGCAATATATGGTTTTTTGCATATTAGCATTGGAAAATAATTTCAGAATTAATTGTTCACTTATGCCATCTAAATTTACATAACGTTAAATTCTATGTCACATAAAGAGTGATTCATAATCATCATTCAAGATGCTCATAAATCAATTTTCCTTGAAAAATCAATTTTTAAAAAAATTGATAAATTATATAATTAATTAATAGTCATAAATAGCTTTTATGCAAATTAGTATTGGAGATCAATTTTAATTGATTGTATATTTAGGGTGCCTAAATTTAATTAAGGTTAATTTCCATATTATATTGCATATTAATGCTATATAGATTTAAATAATATCAATTTCTATATCACATAGAGTGCCATTCATATTAACCATTAAAAATACTTTTATAGCATTTGCAATGAAAATTTGGATTGTAAAAACTAACATATCACATAAGTAATATAAGCATTATTTTTAAAAGTTGCTCCTCAGCATTAATATTTAGAATAAATGAGCTGATGTAATCTAGATATTGTCAAGGTAAATGTTTATTTTTGTAGATTCTGTCATATATTATGAATTTTCCTAAAAAGAAAAATTTTCTTTAAAAAGAGTTAATGTTTTTTTTTTTAAAGTTAAATTATAATAAAATATGTAATTAATTAATTATCATCAATAGCTTTTTTGTATAATACCATTGAAAAATAATTTTTTGAATTAGTTGTACATTTCTGCCACCTAGATATTAAAACCGTCAAATTCTATATCACATAAGCTACAATCTACTTGTGACGACCAATGTGAACGAATGCTGAACATTGGTAGGCTACCTAGTTTTTAATCCCATATCGTTCGAATGTGGATTGGAAAATTGTTCAAATGTAATGGTAGTCACGTTTATAATGCTGAGGCCTTTTTAAAGCAATTGGCTTTAAGGTTTGAAAGAACTTCGAAATTAAGCATGCTCAAGCGAGAGTAGTCCAAGGATGGATAATCTCTTAGAAAGTTTTGAACAAAAATCCTATATGGAAACTCTGAACAAAAATCTCATATCAAATGCATTGGCTAAATTAGAGATAATATCGGTAGAATAAAAATCTCATACCGAATACATTGGCTAAATTAGAGATAATATTGGAAGAAAATGACAAATTTGTATACTCTAATGTGACAGTGAACCTATATGTGCAAGTTTTATTATAAACTTATAAAATTGTTGTTACACCATATATACCATCAAAGATTCTCTAATGGGATAGTGAACCTCTAATAACGGTAGAAAATGACATATCTGTATGCTCTAATGTGACTGTGAACTTATATGTGCAAGTTTTATTATAAACTCATAAAATTACTGTTACACCACATATATTATTGAAGATGCTCTTATAAGACAGTGAACCTATATGAGCAAGTTCTATTATAAACTCATAAAATTGCTATTTTCTCGTGTAGAGTTTATTTTCAAGAAATAAAAAATAAATAAAATAAAAAATTATTTGAATACAAATCAATTAATAATAATTATGTAAGTTACCATGTTACCAAAGTTAAACACAAATGATAATGATATGAATGTTAATTCTTGCAATGTTAATTCTTGCATGAATAACTCAATGATAAAAATCATTGTTCTTTTTTTTTTTTTTTAAATAACAATTCAAGTTCCAGTTCCCATCCTCAATATTAAAAAAGAATAGATAGGAATGCTAAAAGCAAATAAATGTATAAATCAATATAAAATAAAATAATTGCAGAAATGAAGTTTGTTATAAATTTCATAAGATTAGTAATATTATATGGGAAGTGTACAATGTACCAATGTATTTGACAAATATCTTTTGATAAATCATTTTTGCCTTTGATTGGATAAATCAAAAGGTGGACAATCATGTGAAAATTATGAGTATTTGTCTTTATGATTTGTATTCCCTTATATCTATACACTCAATGAACAATATGATATTTGTCAAAAACTTTTTTATCGAATATCATGGTATATAGAATGTGCCTCATATGGATGTGTGCAATGTACCATATAATTTATATGGTATATGTTCTTTTTTATTCATGAAAACCATTAGTAAAGGTATCAATAAGTTTACCAACATATTTCCCAAGTGGTGATTTGTAGATAAATTTATCCATATTTAAGTTTTTTTATTTTTTCAACCAATAAAATAATAATATATTATTTTGCCATATCATTTGGATAATGTTAGTAGATCGCTTCCCAACACCCTTAACATTAATCTTAGTAAAAATTATAGCAAACAAAATAAAATATAAAATCAGTATAAAGCTGAAAATATTAAATAAAAGAAAATTTAAAATGAAGTAATGAAGAATATAAATCATATAATAAAAACAAAAATTAAAATTTCTACAAATAATACAAATTAAAAATTAAAGATAATATATAAAGAACAAATAATATAAAAAAATATAAAGTAAATTTTTTGTTGCCTTAGTAGGAAATAAACTTAGAAACAGAAAGAAAACATAATAAACAAAAATGTAAATATATTTAAACAATAATGAAATGAAAATGAAAAACATAATAAACTGTTATATATAAATAAGAAAAATATATAAAAAATAAAAATAAAAACGTACTAAAAGTTGACTTTAAATCCTACTACTTTTTATGTGGGCCATTTTTTTTTTATTGGGTAATAGATGGGGGGCCGTTCTATAAGATACTAATTAAGATTTTTTTTTTGTTTTTTTTTTTTTTTTTTGGCCTTTTAACGTGGTCTCCCCACTATGGGCGAAATCATTTTAATTGTTAAATGAGTTTAACCTTAACGATAAATAAATATTTTAATCTAACATATAAATAAATAAATATTGATTATTGTTATTTTAACAATAATAAATAACATACTAAAAATAAATATTTTAATATTGTTAAATATTTTGGTACATGAAACACTTCCTTTTTTTTATAAACTTAGTTGCATTTCAATCAGTCATACCTTTTGACAGCATAAAATAATTAAAGATAAAAAATAATAAACAAATAAACAAATAAATAAGAACTCTTAGACAAACATTTCTTTTTTTTTTCTTTTTTTTTTTTTTGGTATAAATACTCTTAGACAAATTTAATTTCAAAGTTAAAATGTTACAAGTATTTGATTTAATCCTCACAAGTCATAACAGAGACAAATTATTAAAAGTAATTATTCATTTCTAACGTCTTTTTATTCTGAAAATAACTATTCATAGTATCCAATAACAATAGTGCTTCTTTATTTATTTATTATTATTATTATTATTATTTGCTAAGACAATAATAGTACTTATTATGTGCACTAGATGTACCTTGTAGTTTACTTATACTTGATTGAATATTTAGGTTGGAAGGAGACTTTCCTCCCAAGCTAGTTTGTATTTTTAGGGGTGTTGTTTCGACATTACTAATAAAATAATAATAATGGTTAATTACAAACACCATGAAGTGCATCCTAATTACAAAAATATAACTATAATCACTTACACCTTTATAGGAAATTTAGATGATATTAATTCAATAGATATAAACGAAAAAGTGAGAGTAAAAGATAATGCATTTTTATTATTAGAAAGGAGATTAATGATACTTTTAAAACCAAATATATCAAATTGTATTTAAATTTAACCTCAATAATGAGGTGATTGTTATTAACCCTAATATCTATATATATATATATATATATTTATGTCTTATTAACCCTAATAATAATAATAATATTTTGAATATCTCCACTTATTAGCAATAAAATCTTTTATTTAAAAAATGCATTTTTTCTGTCAATTATGCATTGAAAAATATTTTTTCAGTAATTTTTTTTAATTTATAAAATAAGAAGGGAGATTTTATCACCAAATCCAGAACTCGGGAACTGTCATAACTAACTGGAACTTTTTGATAATAGCATTGATAAAGAAGTTGATAAACTAATTTAAAGTTTTCTAATAGGAATAAAATTCAAAACCTAGTCATATTTTTCTTTTTAATGAGGACTTTGGGAAGGGCATTTGCACACCAATGTTCATTATGAATCGGCTGTCCAAGAGAACAAAACATGGTAATAATCTAAGTACATGCACACACAGGTTTAATACATATAAAGAGAGAGTAAAGTAACTCTCATGATAACAAATGGAAAGATTTCCTAGAAGAAACCAAAAGAAAAAAAAAAATCAATATTTTATATATATTCGCTGTGTTTATTTGATGGGTCACTAATATCATTTAAAGAGCTCTAACAAGTTTTTAATGTAGTGATTAAATTAGGAGAACAACATTTGGGTGGACTATGTAATGTTCTTCTTTAAATATATGCCATGCCTAAATTTATTTGATAAACTATTTAAAGATTTTCATACTTTTTATTAAAAAAAATATATATTAATTATTTGAATCTAAATTATATTAAAAAAAAAGTATTGATTAAACGTGAGTGGATATATATATATATATATGTATATATTTGGTAAGAATCCTTAATGATTTTTTGTTAATAGCAATTGGCAAATATGACAAGGGACATGCTCAAATGGAATGCCACTTGTGATCCTCTCCCCTAGATATTATCATTAAAATTTAAAAACTAATTGATTTCAATATTCTATTTCTACCTATATAACTCAGTACATTCTATTAATTGGATAATTGTTTTTTGGTAATTTATTCATCAATTTGTCCGAGCAAAATTTGACATATCAATTTTCATAAAAAAGAATTGACTGATTCTAGTATTAATAATTAATTAAAATGTTTAATCAATAGAAAGTCTTTCATAAGAAGAGGTCCAGTCAAAATTGAGATGCAATTAAAGCTCCTTACCCAAAAAACTAATAATAAGAAAAAATAAAAATAAAAAAACCATCTGATTGGCTGGTGTATGATGAGTTAGAGTGGGCCCAATCTCATATAATTGTAAGGCAAGGCCGGTGAATTACGACATTTCAGAAGATATGGTATCCGTATTTACACCTTACGATAGCCCCTAAGGCCCATCTACCCAACATATTGCCGGCTTTTTGGACACGGCCAATTTTATGTTGGAGTGGCATAATCGGCTGCTCTCACTCTCACTTTACGTTTATCCTCTGCGAACCAATAACTGTCCGACAAGTATCAGATTTTGAAACTAGAACTAACCGCCAGCTTTGACTCCCTCCACCGTGTTCCTTCATAACCCTTTCATTTTTTTCTACCTCTACCAACCGAAAGGTTTTATAAGAAAGCAAAGTTAATGATTGATATAGGAATTTTGGAATTTCTCTCTCAATAAAAAAAAAAAAAAAGATTAATATAGGAAGTTTTGGATCAAAGCGTTTTGATGGGGATTAATATGGAAAATCATTTCCATATCATTTGGATATTCATTATTAGCCATTTGGGCATTCAAGTTTATATATTTTTTTAATCGAGTTACAATAATTTTTACTTTAAAATTGAGGGAGAGTATTTCGAATTTATGACCAAACCATGATGTAGTTGTAAAATATAAACCACTAAGCCAACTTTATTTGACATATGTATATATATATATATACTTCATTTTATTTTTACTAGAGTTGTTATATTTTCTAAAGTAGTTGTAAACCCATTATGGTAATCTAATAAAAAAGACAAAATTAGTAGTCTATGTATATAAATTTATTTAAATACAACCAATAAATTATTATTATTATTATTATTATCATGATGATCATCATCATCATAAAATAAGATTAGTTTAATTACTATAGCATTTACACTGACAAGTGATAAAAGTATTTCCAATGTCTCTATATATTGCTAAATTTTATTTGATACATCAGAAATATAAATATTCATTCAAAAAAACTTCTTTTGATTGGTTTTATCTAAATATCTTATCAAACTAATGTGATAACAAAATAAATAGATAAGGAAATTGTTTATTTTAGACCATATGTTAAATAATATGACTTGGCAAAATAATATTTATTAAGAATATAATATTTTTAAAGGAAAAAATAAATAGATAGATATTATCAATTATTATTATTTATTCAAAAAATAAATATACATCATTAATTAATTGAAATCTAAACAAAACTATTAGAGATTGATTTTACAATTGTTTGTCAAATAAGCATTCATACCACATAAATTGAAAATTTTTTCAACCTTTATGCAATATAAATTGCAATACATATACCCATTGGAGATGCTCTAAGCTACTCACACCAGGATGAATCCAATCTTTATAATCTGTGTGTGTGAAATAATAATAATAATAATAATATTATTATTATTGTTATTATGAAAAAGGAGGCTAACATCATGAAAACAACCTGAGCAGACACCCATCTAGGTAAATAAAAATCCAAGTAAAAAAACAATAAACTACAACCATATCAGTTGGTTTTCAAAAAGTTGATTAGAAAAAAAAAAAAAAAAGTTGATATTGGTGATACCATTGAAAGAAAAAAAGATATTATCATCTATATTTCTTCAAATTTTGCATACATATAGAAAATTACTATTGATTTTGAAATTACTATTTATATGTTTATAGTATTAAAATTTACTGACCTTAAATAAAAACTACACAAAAAGTTCTTAAACGTTATTTTATAGGAATTGACGAAATAAAATCAACATAAATCAAATGAAGCCTAAAATTGACAAGGCCATTCGCTTGGAGCGAAAGAGGTAATAGATAGGGATAAGTATAAAACCCAGCGAGCAGGTTTTATTAATACTAAACAAAATAATAATAGAGAAAAAATGTAACAATATGAATATATTTTTTTTATTACAAAATTATTGATAATTGATGCTGTGTGTTTGTGAATATTATACATAAATAACTTTACAATTATGAAGTGCAATGGCTACAAATAGTCAGGATTCATATAGTGGATAAGTCTAAGTAAATTTCCAACTTTCAAAACCATTTGATGAAATAAATTAATTATAATGCCGAGATTTATACAAAGGTTTTGACGAGTTATCTATAAATGACAATTTTTTTTTCAAAATTAATAAATCACAAGTAATATATAAAGAACAAATCAATATATATATATAGAATGCGTAAGCATTACTAAACTATTAACACATATAAAGTACGAGTTATAGCATAACTAAGCTGCTAACACGTATAAAGTACGAGTAGTTATAGCATGTAGGGCATATAATATAATCATAAACGGTATTATATTCACATAATCTTTACTACTTGGCGATAATCTCATCACCCAAGTAGGAGGCTTAGCGAGGTCGAGAAATCTTCAAACCTCATCATCATCGGTATCATATAACTAGTATAAGCATCATCTCCATTATTAGTGAACAACTCAATATCCAAGTAGAAGGAATACTCCAGTTGAATAATCTCCAGGCCATAATCAACATCAGTATATCATCACCATCATAAAACTAATGATAAAGTAAATTTGAAATAAAAAATGGTTTGTTTTACATATTCCAAAGATGAGACATTTTGACAAAATCACATTCAAAATAATTTAATCTTCATCTTAAAATTTCAAAAAAAGTGAATTCATACATGTACGTTACTTTTAAGTAGAAAATCCTCAATGTTCATAAATCAATGATATAAGATATTTAATTCGCTTCCACCAAAATCAAATGTCGAGCTATTCAAGCCTTAAGGTTATGGTAGATAGAAAAATCATGTGATTTAAAATAGTAAATATTCTTACTTGAAATCTCATTTTGTCCAAATATCTTGCATTTAAGTACACAAATGCTTGGGAAATTTGATTCATTAAATTACTAATCTATGTTATAAAATGCATTATCTCAAAACTTATCAAAAGGTTAAGTATGTTATAGTAACAAAAGTAGTATGCCAAAACCATATACTATTACTGAAACATGCTTTGAAATAGAATATGGCAAATGTATGTGTACATATAGGTAGGCGTGCTTTTAGAGGTCTCAACTCCAAAAAGTCATAGAACAAAGCCACTTCTTTGAAATATTAGAATTACTTTTATAGTTTCCTAAATAAGCTACTACATTAACATATAGAAAAAAAAAAAAAAATATATATATATATATATATATATATATAGTAAAACATGCTTTTAATGAAAATATAAAGTCCACTCACAACTGGTGTCTTCTTTCAGTTCCCTTGAGGTGCTTCCTTCCTTAAAGGTAATCAAAACTTGTACTAAACTACTAATTCAAGTAGAAAATAGGATATAGTAAACTAAAAAAGTCATAATCATCAACTCCACATCCTTTTCCATTCTAAAGTAAAGTGCTAATATAACCTCATACAAGAAACCGCAAAATATGGTAACTTGTTCATTGACCTTAGAAACCTCTCACAACCCGATGCCAACAACCAAGTCCACTGAGAGATACACTTAATTAGCAAGTTCACTACCATTTCTCATGCTTAGCAAATTTTCCTTAAATAACCAATTCAATACCAAGGCTAACAAAATCATTTCATAATCAACTCAAGAGTAACTCAACAAGCCTTTTTTTTTTTTATCATTTAATCTGTCTCTATATTTAATTTATTTGCATTATTCGTTTTAAAAATTAACTACCATTTAATAATATTCACATTTATTTGGATTTGGAAAAGTACTTAATAATATTATGTAATTTCTTTTTGAAAAATAACTTTTAAAAAAACATAAAAAAAAGGAAATTAATTTCATTTAGAGTTATTAGAATTAATTCTTTTGACGTAAAATGGCTTGGTTTAATTCTAACAATTAAATGTATACTTATATAATATGACATCATATAATTAAACCAAGTTGAGATCCTCTATTTTGTTTAAATGAAAAGGATCTTGATTCTATTAAACTAGCTATTTTGCATAAAAATCCTTTTCGGGAAAATTTTTATAATTTTCTTCAAATTTATGAAAATAAGTAAAATATGAACACAAAGCTAGCCGATTAATATTCAATTCAACTTGAAAATAAAATAACAAACCCATAAAAATAAAACTACATAAAAGGACCATATGTTGTTACACGTGAAAACATAAACCTATATATATAAATGGGAAACCTCGTGAAAAATGAACTTTAATGTGTACGATGGCTTCAATTTGTATTATAGGAGTATGTTCTAATCTTGAAGCTAGGTCTTCTTAGATGTAGACTTGGTAATTCGTGTTCATAGGTTGTATTCGTGTCAACTTGTTTAATAATCGTATCAAAATTGTCTAATCCGAACACGACCCATTTATTAATCGTGTCAGATACATAAAACACTAACTAGACCTGTTTATAAACAGGTAAACACGACACGATCAGTTTAATACGATTATTTTAATGGGTCGTGTTGACCTATTAACCTGTTAACCTGAAATTGATCCATTAATCCGAAAACTAATCTATTAACCTGAAAATTAATCTATTAACCTAAAAACTAACCTATTTTTTTATGTTTTTATTTTTGTTTTGTTAAAGAATTATTTTTTATCTTTAAAAAATTACTAATAGAAAATTGTTTTTATAAAGTTTTTAATTTATAATATTTTTTATTTATTAAATATTATATTATGGATAAAAGTATAATTTAAAATTAAATTTAAATGGGTTGTAATAGATATATAATCGTGTCGGATTGAAATTGACATGTTTAATAAATAGGCCATAACGGGTCAATTTCGAATTTAATGGGTCAATCCGAAAATGACACGATTAATAATCGTGTTAAACGGGTTGACCCGATTATGATTCGAATCCATTTATAATAAACTCAAACCCATTTATTCCGTATTGTTTTCGAGTCGTGTCGCTGTGTTATGACCCAAATTGCCACCTCTACTTAGATGGATTGAAGTTTCAGCCTCTTCTCAAGAAAATTTAAATTTTAAATCCAAGAGTTAAAAGTATAAAATTGTAAATATTAAATAAAAGAAAATTTAAAATGAAGGAATAAAGAATAAAAGCCATTAAAAAATAAATATAAAAATAAAATTTTAATAAAAAATAAAAATGAAAAACAAAAATAATATATCAAGAACAAATAATATAAAAATAAATAGTAAACAAACTCTTTTCTATTTGTTCTAGCAGAAAATAAAATTAGAAAGAAAACATAATAAACAAATATGTAAATATATTTAAACAATAATGAGATAAAAATTTTAAATTTTAAATAATAAACTTTTATAAATAAGTAGAATAAATACTAATAATGGGCAGTTTTTTATATACCACTTAAAGTGTTGTTGGATAACGTGATTAGGGATTTATTTTTGTTTTTATTTTTCTACCTAAATGTATATAATTTGCTTGCTTCAAATGTAAATATCAAAGAACAATTAAGATGTCGTTTGGTTACATTTATCATTTTAATAGTTAAATTATCTATATCAAATTATATTAATATGTTAATCAATCAAATAATGATACATATACAGTTAATAGATATTTTGGTAGATTAGATAGTGCTTCCAACAATAAATTGACCACTAGCTTCAAAAAATATTTTTTCTTTCAAATTTATAATTGTTTAAAATGTGTAACAATTTATAACTATCACTAATTAACACTTGAGATAAGCAAATTACACATAATTATATACAAAAATAAAAATTAAAAATTAAAAATCAATCATGCTATCGAACAACACCTAAGATTTTTATTTTTATTTTCTTTTATGTCAATTGATTACTCAAATCCTTCCCTTTTGAAGGAAAGGTGGTCATCCCACTATGTCATTCCTTCAAAAACATGTATCAGAAAAACCATTTCAATTGTTAAATGAGTCTTGTTTAAAGATAAGATAAATATTTTAATTTAAATGGGATGGAACTTTCTACAATTTGTTTAATTTGTTTAATTACTTATTTATAGATAAGGGTCTATTTGCCCATTGGATGAAAGAATTTAATGTCTAGGATGATGGTTTGTAAACATTTTGGAACATGGAATGTAACACCCCGTCCCGAATCGCACCGGAATCCGTGCACGTTGACCGAGGTTGACCGTTGACCGTTGACCGAAGGGGTCAAAAGTTGACTTTTTGACTCGGTGGGAATTTCGAGTTGACCAGGGTACCGTGGCGAAGTGCATGACGCCCTGAGTTCGTAGACTAGTAGCACGTCGAAAACGGAGCTACGGTTTGAAAGTTATGGGCAAAACAAGTTGAAGTGTAAACTGTCTAAAAGGTGCCGGGAGTTGACTTTTTCTTGTGATGTAATTGTGAGTTGACTCTTGTATGGTTGTAAAGTACTCGTCGATACGAGTTCACAGACTAGTGGCACGCTCAAAACGGACATCCGGTTAAAAAGTTATGGACGTTTGAAGTTTACCGGATACCGTATTATTTTAATATTTTTTTTGGGTCGGTGAACAGTGAAACGCCACGTGTCAGTTTCTGATTGGTCCACGTGGCATGAACAGTGTCATGCAGGGGTTTTATTTGTTAAAACACTCGGGGAAGAGAGAGAAAGAGAGAGAAGAGAGAGAAAGAGAGAGAGGAGAGAGAAAGAGCCACCGCCGGCCACCGGATTTTGTCACTGTTCTGGCCGAGTTACTGTACACGCACCGGACAGAAAGCTTGCCCACCTCATTTCCGGCAAAACCTCCAAATTTCACGGCGAACGGCCGCCGGACGCGCCCGGATCGGACGTCCGAAGTTTGGCGGCGATTTTTCCCCTCCACCGCCGGCCACCGCGAATCGGCACTATTCCGGCCGATATACAGTACACGCGCCATACACCCAGCATCCTCTCCTCAAGTCCGGCCTACCCACCAAAAATCACGGCCATCGGACCACCGACGCGCCGGGATCGGAGCGTTTTCCGGCGAGGGGTCGAAAATCTTCAAACGGTGATTTCTCCGCCGTCCGACCTCCGTTTTGCTCACCGTCGGTCCCGTTGGATTGCTCTCCTCACGATCTACAAATCTGCAAAATTTCACAGCAAACGGCCACCGTCGGAAATTACTGTTCCGGCGACGGTTGCCGGTGACGTGGCGGCCGCCGGAAATCACTGTTCCGGCGAGTACCCCGAAAATTCCGGCCAGCTCCAGTCCGCAGTGTTCGACCTCCTGAACCCAAATCCGACTTCCGTTTCCACCAATTCGCGACGGTTTGGGAGAATTGCGGAGCCGAAACCCGAAAAGCTTCCCGATAAAATTCCGACCCCGTCGGGTACGATCATCGGAAATTAAGACCGGATCTGTGATTAGCATCACTCGAGCTTCGATTCGGTATATAATTCGTAAATTTTAGTTATCGTTTGGTGTTCGCTCCTCGGGTACCCATTTGGGGATTACCCGAATAAAATATTAATATTTGTGGTTTTGGTACTGTGGGTGTTTTAGGTGCACGTGCAAGTAGCGGAGTCGATCCTGCGGAGGATCTTGATTGAGATACGTGCACAAGGTGAGTGACCCACCTTCAAATTAATTTTGGGAATTTAATTGGTGAATATATAATGTGTGATTTAAATATTTGGAATTTAATTTCTATGTGCCAAATATTTATTTGAATTATTGTGGAATTATTTGTGAATTTATCGGATTTAAGAAAATGTGTATTTCACCAATTTATGCCATGTGGAATTATTTTATGGTTTTGAGGATTTTGAAATTGGTGTGGTTTTAATGGTAAATTGGGCACGATTCGATTTTCAAATATTTCAAGGAAAATATTTGGTTATGTTGGTGATTTCAATTTTTATGAAATATGCCCATAAAATATTATGGGATTTGATTATGATATTTCGAGAAATTATTTATGCTTGGAAAAAATGTGGATATTTGAATTGATGGATTTGGGAGTTGGTGGATTTGAAAATCATGGGATTTATGGTATTAATTATAAGGAAATTGTGGAGAATTTCCCGGTTCAAGCGGATGGATTATGCCCGCTATGTTTATGAAAAATGTGAAATTTGTTTTATAATTTAAATTGTGGATTTTATGATTTTTAGATGCACCGTGCACGTACTGGTGTTCTGATTATGTGATATGGTATATGTGATATGGATATTGTGCACACGGATATGATTAGCGCGCAGGTGGGTGTGAGTAGCGCGCGGTTGATATTATGAGGGTGTCCTGTGGATGCCATCGGAGAGGGCGGCCACCCCCCCTTTGGCCGGGACACCAGGTTAGCAGCGGCGCTGTGGGACGCCACGCGACCGTATGCCGGTTTCTCTCTATAACCTCCTGCCTGGTGGTACCTTGGGACGCTGGGTACTGTTGGCGCCACTGGTATATAGTGGGTGCATCAAATGATTTTCAGAACTGTGTTTTAAAAATAAAATGTTTGGAAACTGTATTGGAATTAAAAATATAATATTACTGTTCTGGTATTTAATTGATGTCTTGGTTTTCGGGAAATATGAATAAAGGGTTTTGTGAAAATATTTTAAAAGGGGAACCTTTCCAACTGAGAGAATTGTAAGGGTTTTGAGAGACATTATTATTTCCAAATAATTATTATTTATATACCTATTACCGTGGTATGATAGTGTAGAGTAGTAGGGTCGCTCACTGAGATGATTAGCATCTCACACTCTTAAATTCCGTTCCTCTAGGTACCAGGTTGTCGGTGTTCACTCGGAGCGGACTTGATCTTCCTCGCTGTATTTGTTCGCGCAGTACCTTGTTCTTATTTTACTGCAGTTGTAATATTTCTTTCACTTTTGCTGTATTCTGTATTTTGTAGTACTTCATAAAGCTCTGTATACTGTATGGGACACTTATGTATTTGTATTGCACTGGATTACTGTATTTTTATTTTGGAGTGCTGAAATTTGTGGAACCAGTTCGTCGTACTGTGGGAGGAATAAGGGAACAATTATAGAAGTGTGTTTTCAGTGCAGGAAATTTTGTGGTAAGTCCATCCCTTAGGGGAGGTTCTGCCGGATCTTCCACAGAAGGGTCCGGTAGGGTTTCCCTGGGATCAGGGCTTGTCTAGGGTTCCGGTGGGGAACTTTGGACGGGTCCTGACATGGAAGGCTTGCTTTTTTCTAATAAACATAATTTCAAAGTTAAAATGTTACAAGTATTATTATATTTTGGATTTTTTTTGGTATTTTATTTATCAACTTTTTTTTTTTCTGACAATTGGGGAGGAAGGATTTCAATATGAAATTGTAAGTTCACATGGAGTTATTACTGATGATAATTGCTAATTGGATTATCCCAGTAAAATATTTTATTCATCAACTTTGTTCAAGCAAAATTTGACAAATATATAAATTTGTTTTGATCATTATTACAAATTTTAGTCTAATTGGCAAAGGGATATGATATCTCAAATTTATAACTTCATGGTATAAATGTGAAAAACATACTAACTGAGACAAATATATAAATTTTCATAAAAAAAAAGGTAATGATTCTAGATTTTAGTATGAATAATTAAATAAAATTTTCAATCAAATAGAAAATCTTCGTTCAAAGTAAATTTGGTTTAGTTACAAAATTCTTAACATCTACACGTAAAATTGTGAGTTTTGGATATCGGAAAAATGAAGAAATTATTATAAAATATTCAAAACAAAATTGAAATTCTTCATAAGAATATGTCCAGTCAAAAGAAATTGAGATACAATTAGAATTCCTCACAAAAACAAAAAACGCATATGATTGTCTGGTGTATGATGAGTTAAGAGTGGGCCCAATCTTATAAGATTGTAAGCCACTGAATTACGACATTGCGGAAGATACAGTGTCAATGCGTTACACCTTACGTTAACCCAACCTACCCAACACACTGCCGGCTTTTTTGACACGGCCAGTGTTATGTTGGCGTGGCGTAATCGTGTGCTCTCACTCCTACTTTACCTTTCATCTTCAGCCATCCAATCACTGTCCGACAAGTAATAAGAATTTAAACAAGAACTAAATGCCAGCTTTGACTCCCTCCACCTTGTTCTTTTATGACTCTCTTTATTTAATGACTACTTTACCCCCATTACTATCCACAATTACATACTTTTTTTTTTTTTTCTTTAGATTTCTTTCTATTAAAAAAAATTAAAAAGGTAAAGATTAATATACATTTGCAATTTCTAATGATGGACCCATCTACATCGCTTACACAATTAACCCAAACAATAGTGGAATTTAAATGTATGCCTCTAATTTTTTTATTTTTATTTATTTTTTTATCAGGATTGAGCAAATGAAGATAATGATTGACAAATTGATAGTCCACATATTTAGATAATTTATTTCAATACTACCAACACTTTTTTTTTTTTTCTCCATTCAAAAACAAAACACTTTCTTTTTGTATTTGTTTTGGGTGAAAAAGTAGGTTAATATCTCAAAAACAACCTAAAAAGGCACAATAGGGGTATAAAATCCAATGGAAAAACAATAAGTTACAACTATATTTATTAAGATTCAAAAAGTTGATAAAAATTTGTTCTTGGAAAAAAAAAAATTCATATCATGATTGATACTTCTTCATATTTTCAATAATTATAGAAAATTGCTATTGATTTTGAAATCCATCAGCATGTTCCCTTATAGGTTTAAAGTATTAATATTAAATAAAAAGTACATAAAAAGTTATTACATTTTTTTTTATTCCATGAGATGACAAAAGTTCTTACATGTTTATGTTATAGGAAATGACAAAATGAAATCAACCTAAGCCAAAATCGAAGCCTAATATTGACGAGGTCATTCTAAGCTGCTTTCATTTCCAAGCATTAATAAATGAATTATTATGAGCTTTATGATTTTTCTCCACTATAAAGAAATTATTAGCACTTGTAAAATGCTTAATGCTAAAGAAAGTTCTAATAATGCTCTCTTGTATTTAAAGTATAAATTTTAGCTTTAAATAAATTTAGAAAATAATGATGATAACTAATACCACTAAGAAAGTAACGATAACAATGCATGGATTATGATTTTTGAACTGATTTACATAAAAAAAAAGAGGTGAAATAACTAAAAATTTAAATAAATAATTTTCAATAAGGTGGTCTTTTCTTTTAAAATAAATAAATTTATAGTTTCTAAATTTTATGGATTCCTCCAATTTGTCCCTTTTTTATTTTCTCTTTAAATTGATGATTATTATAAACAATTAAGATATTATCATATTATTTATCATTAAAAATCTGATCAAATGAACTAATCTATTACAAATTAAAATTTTAAACAAAATGATGTTTAAAATTCAGAATAAAACAAAATGGAAACAAAAAAAAAAAAAATTAAGGAGGATGGGGGTAATATCGTCAATCAAGTTATTTCCAGAAACCGTTAAAAGATCTGCGGTTTAAAATTGGTTGGTGCCAAAACTACGAAATTTAAATGTCATAAAAATGAATAAATAAATAAAAAAATTCAAATTTAATAAAATAAAAATTCAAATTTAAAATCCAAAATGTTTTTTTTTAGGTGTTAAGCAGAGGAAAAAAGAGCCAAAAAAGCTGCTTCGTCTCCACACGCCTCGGATTTTTCTTTCATTTCTTTTTTGCTTCTCTGTTCACTTTTTCTCGGAATCCAAACACCCCATTGTCAGGCTCGCCACTGGACAGCTTGATTGTAACCTCACAAGCTTCACAAAATATTTCTAGGGTTTCACTTCAAGCATAGAATGCGGTCTTTACCTGCTCGCTTTCTCTGAATTTTCTTTCGTCAAAAGTCAGAGCTTTGAAAATTCTTCAACTTTTTTTCTGAGCTCCAAGCTGATATTCAGGAGCTTTGTGAGATCGATCGGAGAGTTCCGGCGAAATTTTGAAGTGGGTTTCAGTTTATTTTTCTAAGGTGAGTGGATCTGTTTTGAGCTTGTGGAAGTCTGGGTTTATGAAAATTTTGAAGTGTCTGTTTGGTTGTAAGAGAAAATGAAGGAAAATATAAAAGAAATGAGGATCTGGGTTTGTTTCTTTTTTTGGTTTTAAACTTCTAGAAATGGTTTTGGGATTCAGCTGAGGTAAGTATTAGCCCTTTTTTTTTTTAATTTTTTTTATTCCTTCATCTTTTCTTTTCCTGTTCTTTTTCTCAGCAACCAAACGACGCTTTAAGTGGAAGATCTATAATTGTCGAAGAGCATTGTTAGAGATAGATTTTTTGAGGATCGGTTCTAGATTCAAAAGAAGTTCTTTAATGTTATGTACCAGCTCAGAGTGTCAAAAAAAGGAACTTTATTTTTAAAATTAACTTCCACAGCTACTTGTTTGAGATATTTTGAAGATTTAGCAAAGCATCTTTTCGGTGTTAAGCTTGTCAATGGTGACTGGTTATGGAGGAGCACTAGAGTCTGCATCTAAAATTATGGTCCCCGCCATTAAGTTCATCGGATAAGTCGTTGAGTGGGTCCTTGATAACGTTTTCTAGGCCTCCTTTTTGTTGGAAAAAAGTAGCTTTTTGATCTCAATTTTTATCGTATATTGAATCTTCCTGGTTTCACAAACAATTCAGGGAAAATGTCCCAGAAAGTTTCGGTCCCGCCTTCCCTCCAGTTGATGAAATCATTGCCTGGTGATTTTAGGATGATGGGTGCACAGGCCTCCTCTGATCCCTTTGGAAAATCCGGTGAAGGAGATTTGGGAAGCAGTGAAATCTTCTCATCGAGTATTCCTGGAAATGGTGTTGTAGGAGCTGAGGCCGTTGAAAGAGTTGAAGATAGTGGTGGCAACATGAACGAGGTTAACGAGGATTCGCCTTATGGTGTAAATATGGTTTCTGTTGAAGATAGGCCATCAGTAAGTAATGAAGACTTGGATTCTGTGGCTCTGCCTTCACCTTCGGTATCTGCATCTAGCAGTGAACATAGGTGGGGAGACACCACTTCTTATGCTGTAAAGAAGGTATTTTAAGACGTCTGGTTCACTTTCACTTTTTTTCCTGTTAGGCAATGGAATTATCTAAATTTACATGCCTGATTATTCTTTACTTGCATCTCCAATCAAACTGAACAATTAGGTTTTCTTATAATAATGATCGAAATTTTCTTGCATTATGGATTGTTTCACTTTATTTTTTTCCCCCAATTTTTTTTTTTTTTCCCTGATGAAAAAAAAAGAGACTTTTGTTATCTTGTATATAATATCGTTATCTATATATGTAAGATACATCTCAGACTCAAAACATATATATGAGGTTTTGAAATCTGATTCTAAATTTATACTGTAATGCCTAGAGGCTTTCTGAGTTGCACTGGTGGCACCTTTTTATTTGTATTTGATACATGCTTATAAAAAATTTCTGAACTTTCAGTTGTGTATGTGGAATAGGAGTTTTACATGGCAACAACAATGTGAATGAGTGAACGCTGCATAAGGAAATGAGTTGCATTCTTATCTCAACAAAATCTACAAGAGGACATTGTTGATTTAGGAATCTTTTCATTGTGTCCTTGAGTGTTCGTTGGTTGAGAAAGTTTGCTAGCAACTTGCAACAATCTTCTATTACATGCCTAATGCATTCTTACTTGAGCCTTGAGTGTAGGAAGAAACATGTCCTATCTTTCCTGTTGATACAAGTGCAATGGTTTTGTATATTCTTCAATAGGTAAAGTATCTATAGAAATAAAATAAAAAAAGATATAAGTGCAATGGTTTCCAACAGTTATATTACCATTTATCTGAAAGCGTTTGAACACAAGGCCAAAAGGACAATGACTTTGGGTCCTTACTTCTTATAAGTTGCTATAAATCCCAAAAACTTGAGTTGTTAAAAAGTGAGCTGGAGGTAGAATGATTCTTGGTTTATATATATGGAGTTAAATTAAGAAGAAATTCCTGTGAGCTCATGGATGATGTTCGTTCAAGGATGAGTGCTTGTAGACGAGAAAGAGCTGCCTTCAGGATATGAAGCAATTGAATATATAGCTTTGTTTATAGCCACTGATGTTTCCATCATAGGTGTTTTAATTGGGGTTTAAAGCTTGACAAAGTGAACTGGGAATTTAATGAATTTCAGAATAATAGGTGCAAAGTAATGAGTTATACTATCTTGTTGATATCCTGAATGGATCTTTGCTGTTTTTTGGCTTAATTTTGTTCTGTACGTAGGTTCACTTTATGACATGTTTGCAGCAGAAAAGAAGTTTCATACAGCAAATTGGTTGTGATTTCATGCTCTTGACTTTGAGATGCATGAGGGTTAAGTTTTTGGCCTGTGCATCATAGAAAATCAATAATAGAAAAGAATGGTTGATATTTTTGGTCATTTACAGATTTAATCACACTTGTGTATCTCTAAGTGCCTCTTTGATAAATTGTGTGATTTTGTTGTTCTGGCTTCCTCTTTGACATGTAAATCTTGTGAGAGATTAAAAATGTTGCTATGGAAGAGAAAAGTCATAATAGTTAAACTATTTACGGGAGCTAACTTATGATAGTCGGAGTGAACTTTCTTAACATATCATTTAGTATTTATTAATTTCTTTTACCTATTTGTTAAAGTTTAATGTTTCAGAAGCTTCAGTTTTGGTTTCTTCTTCCAAACGGGAATTGGGAGTTGGGGAAGATATTATCAACCTCGGGGGCTGAATCTGTTATTGCACTGCCAAATGATAAAGTAAGAGAAATTTGGTAATTGTGAAGTATGGTCTTGTCTATCGCAGTTAGATGTTTGGTTCAATTTCATTTTTATTTTTGTTTTTAGGTTTTAAAGGTAAAAACAGAAACTTTGGTTCCGGCAAATCCTGATATCCTTGATGGAGTTGATGATCTCATGCAACTAAGTTACCTAAATGAGCCATCAGTTTTGTACAATCTTCAATATAGATACAATCAAGATATGATCTATGTAAGCGTTTAAGTTTCTTGATTTTACGTTCGCTTGAATACACTCTTAAAATGTTTGTTTCTTTTAATTCCTTTATTTGACAATTGTAATGCCTTTTAGACAAAAGCAGGGCCAGTATTGGTTGCAGTCAATCCTTTCAAGAAAGTTCCCTTATATGGAGATGAATATATAGAGGCCTATAAGCGCAAGACAATTGAAAGTCCACATGTGTATGCCATTACTGACACAGCCATCCGGGAAATGATAAGGGGTAGTTTGCTTTTCCATTACTTTCATGAGTTTGACGCTTGAACGGTTATTTTATCCTATCCTGTGAATTATCATTAGTTTGTGGAGTTCTTACCCACTCATTATTTTTTTTATTTTTTATTTTTTATTTTTCCTTTTCCCCCCAGATGAAGTAAATCAATCAATCATCATAAGGTTAGTGCACTTTGCCGTGTTATTCTTTAAATCATTCTGATAAAAAAATGTCGATCAATTTGCAGCTTAGTAAATGTGGAAATGGAATAAAGAATGGATGGACCTTCATTTTTTCACCAATCTGAATATTAAGTTTTATATGCTTGTATGTCCATTGACGAAGGTTCTTTTGTGATTGCTGAATTAATCATCCACTCACTAAAGAATTAAAGTGGTGTTGCTGTGTTGAGCATGTCTCCTCTAGTTTTGAATGTGCCTTGATAAATAGGCTACTTCATCTATACTTTTTTTGACATTATTTTCTGTGCGAAGTTCACCGATGGTGTTTCTTAAAATAAGCTGCTCTTTTATGCTGTGTGTATTCTGATACTGAAAATTCCAATTTCATTTGAGTAGCACCTTCTCTGCTCAGCACATACCCTGATGTTAGCTACATTGAACTCTAATGATATTTAAAATCATAGAGCTTCTTTATACTTGTAGCATCTGGTACTATATCATGATAGAAACTGAAGAATTGAACTTACTCTTGATGAGTTTGATGCAGTATTTGAATTCCATTTTTTTGTCTATATATACTAGTTGTTTACAATGATGTTTTATGCATTTCCAGTGGTGAAAGTGGAGCAGGAAAAACTGAAACAGCAAAGATAGCAATGCAATATTTGGCCTACCTTGGAGGTGGAAGTGGAATAGAGTATGAAATATTGAAAACTAATCCGATCTTAGAAGCCTTTGGTAATGCAAAAACATTGAGAAATGACAACTCAAGTCGTTTTGTAAGCTTCCTGTCTTTCACATGAATGTTCTTTGTGTTATCACATTTTTACTGAGGATTAGTGAAAGGCTGACACTTCGACTTTTCATACTGCATAGTTTGATTGTCTGTGTTAACATGTTACAGGGGAAATTGATTGAAATCCACTTCAGCGAAACTGGAAAAATATCTGGGGCCAAAATTCAAACTTGTATGTAACTTTTTTGCTCAGGTCCCTGTGTGAAATTGTATTTGTGTATTAATTATTGATAAACTATTGAAGCTGACCTCTCTTTTGTTTTTTTTTTTTGCATTAACCTCTTTGATGCAGTTTTGCTTGAAAAGGTAATTCAGTTCACTCGTTTATGAATGCTGCCTCTTTGATATTTGCTTCAGTACACTAATTTGAATTTTTTTAACAGTCGAGAGTGGTCCAATGCACAGAGGGAGAAAGGTCATATCATATATTTTATCAGCTGTGTGCTGGGGCTTCACCTGCACTTAGAAGTAATTATTGCCTATATTCTGTTATTTATTTTTAATCATTTTTCTTACTAAAAATTGTTATGAATAAACAAGGGTGACATGGTCAGTCTGGTAAATTGGTGTTCATAATTATTTTACCTTTATTACCCTTGTGTATGTTATATAATGAATCAACCAATATATTTATGGTTGTCCTCAATTTGGTTATGATGAGTAATTTCTGTGGTGTGGTTGAGTTTTTGAATGTTGAATGACTCAAAATAAACTGCTGTAATACTATTTCTTTTTTGGTATTGTTCAAAAGAGGGAGCAGCAGTGATGTTGCTAGTGGTCTTAGTTGCTATAATTAGTGAGTGGTGGTCATAGAGTTTTAGGTAAATTTTTGATGTTTCCCTGTATAATTGCCAGATCATCCAAATTAAATTAGAGAATCTGTAGACCTTTTTCTTTGTTGTAGAAAAATATCATTATTCATTTCATTTTACAGAGACGCTGAATTTGAAGAGTGCAAGCGAGTACAAGTATCTGAGTCAAAGCGATTGTTATTCGATTGCGGGGGTTAATGATGCTGAACAATTTTGTGTAGTAATGGTACATTCTTCCTGTTCCACCAATCCGTTCTAGAAAAAATAATTATTTCCTATTTATCACAAAAATTTGTGAATAGGTGCCTAATAACTTAATATTGGCTTTCATCATTTTCAGGAAGCTCTTGATGTTGTCCATATTGGCAAAGAAGATCAACATAGTGTATTTGCAATGTTAGCTGCAGTGTTGTGGCTGGGAAATGTCTCTTTTATTGTGATAGATAATGAAGACCATGTTGAACCTGTGGAAGATGAAGGTAAGTATTTTCTAGGAGCTGAACTCAAAAGTATCCATAGAATATGCAGATCACAGTTTTGAAATTTTATTTTCGCATTGTTTTTGCACCATTAAAGCATGTGCATGGCTGTGAGATTTATATGGATGTGCTGGTGTGGTAATTCTTCCTAATATGATATGGAGCAGGAGGAGTTATTGCTCTTAACTTTAAACCATAATAAAAATGTTTAATTTCATATGAAGTATAACACACAAGCGTAGTGTTGTTCGGGTTTTATAGAATATTGATTGTTGTATGACTGCACTAATGGAGGTAAAATCATTTCAGGTCTATTCAATGTTGCTAATTTGATTGGATGTGATGTTGAGGAGCTTAAGAAAGCATTATCAACTCGTAAAATGAAAGTTGGAAATGATAATATTGTCCAGAAGCTGAAACATTCACAGGTAACAATTTCTGCAAATCAAGAAACATGATTTTGTAAGCCGGTTGTAGAATAGGAAAATTATAACGTTTTCATCAATCTCAGATTTTAGTTGTTTCATATGGCTTTGTTTTTATTTTTCTTTAGTTTATATGATATTAGTGGACTTAAAAAACATAAAACATTTACCTTACCTAATTTGGTCCATTCCTCTAGCTATGGTTCTTTGTCTACGAGCTTATTGAAGACAGCCAAGACGTGCAAAACATCTTGGTCTCTATTTTTCCGGTACATCTTAGAATAAAGAAAAAAGTTAGGTGCATGCACAGAGTTGTCTTGTGATGTTTATATACTTTAATATCTATATTTATGGTTTAGGGTTTGTTTTGTGAATGCTTCTGTAGGAAATGCTTATCCTGTGAAAATGTTTCCGCAAGAAGCACCTATTAGGTGCTTCACCTTTAAGCACTAAATAACCACTTCTCCAAGTACAACCAGAAGAAATGCACTTTCGTATTTTTTTGGCTAAACGAATGTATGGAGTACCAAGAATGATGCTTAAGCTCAGCAGCTGAAGCATAATCCTTCACATGTTCATAGGCTTTAATGCCCACTGCCTCATTTGTTCATAGTTGTTCATATATAGTTCTGGATCAAATTTAACCAATTTAACCAGTATTTAGGATAAGGTCTTCAAGATGCTAAAAGGAAACATAGGGCTACTTTACTTGGGAAGTGTAATTATTTTAGAAGTTCAATGAATATTAGAGTTTTTTATTTTTATTTTTTAAGGAACATGCCTTAAGTTTACTGATGGCTTCTGTCATTGAAACTGAAGTTGACTCTGTTGCCATCTTTAAAAATTTTTATTTTCAGGCAATTGATACAAGAGATGCTCTGGCAAAGTCAATATATGCCTGTCTGTTTGAATGGCTGGTTGAACAAATTAATAAGTCACTTGCAGTAGGCAAACGGCGGACAGGAAGAGCCATTAGTATTCTTGATATCTATGGCTTTGAATCATTTGATGTATGTTTCTGTTATCCTTTTACTTTAACAACCTCCCTCTCTTTCTCTCTCTCTCTCTCTCTCTCTCTCTCTCTCCTCTTTTTAGGCAGTTGTGTACCTTATCTACTTACGTATTTTATGTAAACTGTTTCTGCAGAGGAATAGTTTTGAACAGTTCTGCATTAATTATGCAAATGAGAGATTGCAGCAACACTTCAATCGCCATCTATTCAAGTTAGAGCAAGAGGTAACCATGCTGTGCTTTCTTCATGTTAATATGTACATAATATATGGTATCTAGTTAAAGCACAGATGGTTTTATTATTTGGTAACTTGTGTTTTACAATAATTAAATAACCTGTTTGATATAAATTATTTAAGGATTAAGTGTGTAACGGCTGAGGGAAGTCACTAGCTGATCAGAACCCATATTGCAAAACTATAATTTGATATACAGTTTGATTTCAATTTCTTTGAGGATTAAGTGTGAATTTGCCATTCCCACTATCCTTCCATAAGAATTATCTCATCATTCTCTCTAACTTTCGCAAGCCAGACTTGGAACTTAAAAAGCAGACAAACAGTAAATGGGAATGCTTGATAATGCATATTACACTAGTGTAAGCTTCCTCTTGAAAGAAAGTCCTTCTCCATCCTTCAAGTCTCTTAGTCACCTTTGTTTCTACCACTGCTTCCCAAAAATTAACCTTTTGTGGGTTGCCCTTCAATCGGTTGCCAAGGTTTTTAATTGGCCATTTACTCACAGTACATCCAATCAGAGGTGTTGTAATTTCTTGGAGGTGTCACCATTAATTCTCAAAATGATACGCACTTTTAACTTTATTAATTTTTCTTGAATTTTTTATTGAAAAATTTCTACTACATTAAATAAGTCCTGCTTTATTGACTTTTATTCTACAAATTGAAAGAGAAGATTCACAGGACATAAGTCCATGCTTATATTTTCATTAACTGTTATTCTGTTCAGGAATATATCCAAGATGGGATTGACTGGGCAAAAGTTGAGTTTGAAGACAACCAAGACTGTCTCACACTTTTTGAAAAGGTATGGAAATTGAAGGTCATTGATGAGCAGCTTAAGTTAGTTAACAATCAACATGCCTCCTTTAAATAGTAATACTTTTTAACTGTCATGTCATGTCATATCATATCATAATGTTATATATGGTATGTAGAGATGTTTTTATCTCAGGGTTTGGTTATACTAGACCTGAGCATGTGAAGAATTACTTGAAGTGGATTTTATACTTTGGAAATTTTGAGGGAAAAGAAAGAAAAATCAAATCTAAGGATCTCCAGCATGATTACATCCTATATATCTAATGTATTTGTTTATTCCAAGTCCTTATAATACCACTTGAAGTTCAATTTAAATTGTATTTCCCTTAACCTTCTCGCATCATTGCAGAAACCGTTGGGATTATTGTCCCTATTAGATGAGGAGTCCACTTTCCCAAATGGCACGGATTTGACTTTTGCCAATAAGCTTAAGCAGCATCTTAATTCTAATTCTAGTTTCAAAGGAGAACGGGACAAAGCTTTTACTGTCTCTCATTATGCCGGGGAGGTATTTACCTTATACTAAGCAATAATTTTTTTTTTCCCAGTCATTTAACCATATGTACTATTTGAACTTCTTTTCATGTTGGCTATCATATAATATTTCTATTCCTGGCATAGGGTTAAAAGTCGGCAGGAAAACTATGATGGAGGTTTATATGTATATCAGCTGTGTGATCAAGGACTGATTAACAGAATAGTTTTTCTTTGTATATGAGACATTTCTGGGAATGCATTTTTCTTCCATTTCAATCCCATTCCTTGATCCTTTTTTTTTGGTCCCCCGCAAATGCATGTACATGTGTAAATACAATATGCATGAAGCATATAGAAAAACTCGGACATCTACCATATATCTCATAAATTTCTATGTCAACATTTTATAACATTTCATTGATATATTTTTGAAGCACCCAGTGTCTGTGCTCATAAAATGAAGAACAAATGTTTGAGGTTCAATTTATTTCTGTCATGGTTATTAAAATCTCAAATGTTAACTGATTCTAAATTTTGCAAATGACTCAAACTGTTTTTTAAATTGTCCAGCATGACTCTAAAAGAATTGAGGAATTGAAGGATTACTTTCCAAATTTGGTCGAATTTTAGAACTTCATGCTTGTTTTTTAATATGTTAATGTAGTGTTTGATTATACCGATAAAATTAATACCTTTCATTTGTATTTTGTGAACTACTACGGTTTTATGTCTGATCTTACCATTCATGTGTAATGTTTTGATTTTGACTGCCTCAGTCTCTGTTTGCTTACCATATGAAAATTGAACTTGGTTCTCTACTCAGGTTACATATGACACAACTGGATTTTTGGAGAAGAACAGGGACTTGTTGCATTTGGATTCAATTCAACTTCTTTCTTCATGCTCATGCCACCTTCCTCAAATATTTGCTTCCAATATGCTTGCACAATCGGAGAAGCCTGTTGTTGGGCCCTTGTATAAATCAGGTGGAGCAGATTCCCAGAAGCTAAGTGTTGCAACGAAATTTAAGGTACTTTAAATGTTGACAAACTTGTATATGAATTAGATGGTTTATTATGTTGATGACATAATTGACGTATATTATTGAGCCAGTACTAGGAATGGCTTTATTCATTGAATCTTTTCTTTTATTTATAGTGATATAGACAAAGAATGAATAGAACTTAGGGAATTGTTGAAGCTTATAATTTTTGAAACTGAATGAGAAACCTCATTCATTTTACCTATCAGATTCATCTTTCACTGATCTGTGTTGGTATTTAGGGCCAATTGTTCCAATTGATGCAACGTCTAGAGAGCACCACACCTCATTTCATACGTTGCGTCAAGCCAAACAATCTTCAATCTCCTAGATTATATGAGCAAGGACTTGTACTTCAGCAGCTTAGATGTTGTGGAGTTCTAGAAGTGGTTCGAATATCAAGATCTGGTTTTCCAACTAGAATGTCACACCAGAAGTTTGCAAGAAGGTAATGAAAGATATTTTCATTTTTTAAGCTGTTGCAAGAATTAAATGAAAGTTGTATATAAATTGTTCTTGGTTATTTTTATTGAGCATGGTATCTAATTTTTTTCCTCCCATCTTCTCTCTTGGTTGGGTTGTGTGTATTTTTTCATGAATCAGGTATGGTTTTCTTCTGTTGGAGAATGTTGCATCTCAGGATCCACTTAGTGTTTCTGTCGCAATTCTTCATCAGTTCAATATATTACCTGAGATGTATCAAGTTGGCTACACAAAACTGTTTTTCCGGACTGGGCAGGTAAATTGGATGTTTACCTTCATATCTTAGAGGAAGATAAAATTTTCTACATGTTTTCGGAGATTTTGTGACTTGGGAAAATTGGGGAAGTGGGAGCAATGAAGTACATAACCAACATTTTCCCTGTTATGTTTCTTGTATACAGATTGGGGTGCTTGAGGACACAAGAAATCGAACCCTTCATGGTATTTTGCGTGTCCAAAGTTGCTTTAGAGGACACCGAGCTCGCTGCTATCTGAAGGAGTGTAAGAAAGGAATAGCCACACTGCAGTCATGTATAGCTTCTCTATTTACTTTGGTTATAAGTTATTTGTTAAGGAGATAAAACTACTTACTGAATGTCTATTTATTTATGAAGTTGTTCGGGGAGACAAAGCCAGAAGGGAATATGAAGTTTTACTACAGAGGCACAGAGCTGCAATCGTCATACAAAAGAAGATTAAAAACACAATTGCTAGGAAGAATTTGAAGAAAATTACTGATGCATCAATTGTGATACAATCAGGTCTTTTTTTGTTTCTGAGCTGCATAATCTGCATGATCTCTGAGGAGTTGTAGTAATTTGGTCGCTTCTATTTTCCTAACTACCCAAACAATTGAAAAGTTTTTACTTGCATTGATAATAAAATGAGTCGAAACCAAACCTCCACGTAGAAGGGGATGAGCTGAGGTATTTTTCAGCCTTGAGTTCAACCTGAGTGTGGTATATTCAATAATTATACAAATGAAAAACTGAAATGGTTATGGGTTTAGTGTATCTAAAAGTTTAAGGTTGTAAATTGAAAATGAGTTTGTCTATAAAGATACTGATGAACTGGGAGGGCTCGTGGAAGCAATTCTTAAAATGAAACATGTCTTTCCTTGCGCTCTCTATTAAAAGCTTCATGTCACATCTGAAGCTGCTGCATGTGTGGTACTTTACTGTATATTTTTAATGATTTTCTATGTGGTATCTTGCAGTCATTCGAGGCTGGTTGGTCAGGAGGTGCTCTGGAGATATTGGACTATTGAAACTTTGTGATAAAAAGGTAGCTATTACTTCCATTTCTTAAACAATGTTTCTGCATGATTTCAGACTAAAATTGGTTATGACCAATAACCATGTAACCTCAATTAGTTTCTATGTTTGAATGGACAAGATGAAACAGTGTGTAAATTTATACTTAGGCATTTTATTTTGTTTTATTGTGATACGTCACCATATTTGCATCTACAATTATCACCCAATTATGTATGTCAAGTAGGTTATATTTAACACTTGCCCTCATGCAGAGGCTACCAACTAGACAATTTGGGTCAGATACCGTGTTAAAGTTTTCATCAACCTAAAAGCTTAAGATATTAAAATGTATGCCCAACTGTGAATATTGTGGACAGTTTTAGTTCTCCCTCATAATCGCTATTCAGTTTCGAGACAAATTGGGCCTTGCAAGTAAAGCATCATTTTCAACAAAAATGAGGATTAGTAGCATCTGAATAAACCATATAAGATGAAATGCTCAGATACCATATAAAGGTGTAATTTTCACCAAAAGCTTAAACTAAGAACACCTAGCTATTACCTTTCTTAGCTTGCATTTGATGCCCTGTTTTGCATAGCTGGACCACTCATATTTACTTAAGA
The DNA here is from genome assembly GCF_031755915.1 of Ziziphus jujuba. Lineage (NCBI taxonomy): Eukaryota > Viridiplantae > Streptophyta > Magnoliopsida > Rosales > Rhamnaceae > Ziziphus > Ziziphus jujuba. The sequence continues at coordinate 2,665,734 of NC_083381.1, read as the reverse complement.
ATCTATGGTTATATTTTAGGGATCCTTATCTTTTTCTTCTTCTCTCTCTATGTTTGAAGTTCTGCATTGTTTTGAAGTTTAAAATTTTAGTTGGTTTGGGCCCATATTTTACTTGACATCCACCATCTGCTTTGCTCTTATAATAGGCTAATGAGTCAGATGAAGTGCTTGTGAAGGCATCTTTTCTTGCTGAACTACAGCGGCGTGTCCTCAAGGCTGAAGCTGCTTTGAGGGAGAAGGAAGAAGAGAATGACATCCTCCACCAACGTCTCCAACAATACGAGAGCCGTTGGTCTGAGTATGAGCTCAAAATGAAATCCATGGAAGAAGTTTGGCAAAAACAAATGAGATCCCTACAGTCGAGTCTCTCTATTGCTAAGAAGAGCCTAGCCATTGATGATTCAGAGAGAAATTCTGATGCATCAGTGAATGCTAGCGATGATCGAGACTACAGCTGGGATACAGCAAGCAATCATAAAGGCCAAGAGAGCAATGGACTGAGGCCAATGAGTGCAGGTTTAAGTGTAATAAGTCGGTTGACTGAAGAGTTTGAGCAGAGGAGTCAAGTATTTGGTGATGATGCCAAGTTCTTGGTGGAGGTTAAATCTGGTCAAGTTGAAGCGAGTCTAGATCCAGACAAAGAGCTTAGAAGGTTGAAGCAAATGTTTGAAGGATGGAAGAAGGATTACAGTGCAAGACTGCGGGAGACAAAGTTGATTTTGCACAAGCTTGGAAGTGAAGAAGGTGCTATCGACCGGGTAAAAAAGAAGTGGTGGGGAAGGAGGAACAGCACAAGGATAAATTGAATGACACACTTTATCAAATTATTATAAATGATCTTTCTGAAATTATATGCAAGTTTATATATTTTTCATATTCGGGAAATGAAATTTCTATTTAAGAAAAAAAAAAAAAGAAAAAATGAGGAAGAGGAAAAGCATTGTTCTGTATTTGGGCTAGTTGTTGCGTTGTTTTTGCTAAGCCCTTTTGTTGATGATGAAAGAAACACCGCATGGAGAAATTTGTGACAAGAATTTTTTATGTTGTTACAAAGTGATTTGGTGAACAACATTGCTAGTTGTGCCAATATGTATATCAATTTTTATTTATAAAGTGAGAGTTCTACCTCAATGGATGAGGTCATTTTTTATTTTTATGCATTTTCCCCTTAATGTTGCCTAAAAGTTAAAATTGTTTGCATTTCTTCTAAGCACATCATCCATTCTCATGGTTTTGACGCAAAACATGACGGTTAAAAATCTATTGACCACTGGGATGTAATTTAAATGTAATGCTACGCATATTAGGCTAGCTTAATATCGTATTTTTCATGTCCTAATTAAGAGGAAAATGTGCAACCAAATCATCTAAATTCAAAAGAGGAATAGAATAAGATGATCAACTTGAAGAGTAAACTAGTAATTATTTATAAGGTTGGAAAATTTTTGATATGAAAACAGTGCCACCCAATAAAACAATGCCATACACCAGTAAAGGCTTTTGAGGGCCCGATAGGTAACATTTTTTTTTTTTTCTCTTTTTTCTTTTCGAAAAATAGTTTGAGAGATTAAACATATATGAAATATAATAAATGATTACTATGATAGTCATTAACCCATGGTGACAAAAAGAAAAACTTTATCAAATGAGTCTTATTTTATAAATAATTTAAAATCATTTGCAATCTTATTTTATTTTGTTTTTGTTTTTGTTTTCTTTGTTTTGTATTGTTTTGTTTTGTGTTTTTGTTTTCTGTTTTTTGTTTTTAAGGCTGTAGCCAATTTTACCTATTTTTTATTGCAGGCTGCAGCCTCTGGGGTAAAGATAAGGCCCCAGAGTGAAATAAGACATGTAGCTCATTCTGTACTTAAAACAACTTGCACATTAGTCAGATTCTTTTTATGATTTTATAATGTAATAAGTTGGCCTTGGATAATTCAACTTTCTAGCCACTTGGACAAGCACCAAGTCCTACCTTTCAAGTGCTGTGTAAGGCAGAACTTCAACAGAAAAACTACAATATGTAAAATTCCTGAGAACAACAATGGCAGAAAGAAACCAAAATTTGGAACCACTTTGTTCATTGCTTTTCAGCAGCATGACCTTACTTTGTATAATATACAAAAATCAAAATCATATATATATATATATATATATATTTTTGATGATATAAGGATGTGATATTCAAATTTAAGATAATCATCCACGAAAATAATAGATTTGCCACTTAACTGTTATTATTTTGAAATTGAATACATAATTGGTTTTTCCTTACAAATTATGGGCAAGAATATTTTTTTTGGGGAAAAGATATTTAATTTGATTTGAATAATGTCGACATGGTTGACTTGCAAGACTACTTTGTTTTCTTTGGCTTTTCATGCTTGTATGTAAACCATATCTTTGAAAAAATAAAGCAAATCCATGGCTTCCAATCTTCCTTCAAGGACTAAATTGTCACACTTGACACAACTTACACACCCTATTTTCTCTCCCTCAAGAACTTCAAGTGGGATTTTGTATTCTTCAAAACAAGGTGAAGATGTAATTGTAGATGTAATTGACTCTGGAATTTGGCCTTACAACAAAAGCTTCAATGATCATGGCATCTCCGCAAATATTTCATCAAATAGATGGAGGGGAAAATGTGAGATTGCACAAGATTTCAATGCCTCTAATTGCAACAACTAATTCATTGGTTCAAAATATGCCAGTGAGGGATTGAGAAAGGAACGGCCAGATTACAAAATAAGAATGAACTCTTCTAGAGACACTACAGTGCACAGGAATTTTATGTCATCTGTAGTTGCTGGGAACTATGTAGACTATGCATCTTATTTCGGTTCTTCTACCGGGACAGCAAGAGGTTTTGTGCTGCTCGCTAGGTTAGCTGTTTACAAGGTCTCTTGGTTTGGAAAAGGGTTATGATCCCGATGTTCTTTCAGGAATAAATGAAGCCATTGCTGACGGCGTTGATGTGATTTTCATCTCCTTGGACAACAACCAAGGACCGTTGGATATTGATCCAGTTTTCATTAGGTTCATGAAAAGGTATAATAGTTTCCAATTCAGGAGGAAATAACGGACCAATGCTCGGAACACTCTGTAACAGTGTCTCTTGGGTGATGACAGTTGCATTGAGTTCAGTTGCATGTTGGTTCGCAGGGATTTTGTGTTTTGGAAGAGGAATATCCATTGTTGGATGGTCATTGTACTCAAGAGAAGCTTCACTAGAAAACATGCCATTAATCTATTGCAAGGAATTGTCAAAATGTAATAAAGCAATACTTGAAACTCTAAATGGAATTCTCATATGCATTCCAGAATTTATACATGTTTCTTTTCAATTAGTACTCATTCCCTGGTCAAAAGTTAAAGTTGCAATCTTTATTTCTGATTGTCCTTATATATTTGAGGTAGAAGATACACCATGTGCTTGTGTAGTGATGAAGCAAAAAGACGAAGGAATGCTGATGAAATACGTAACATCAACTGACTCACCCTTGGTTACCATGTCATTCAAACAAACCATCACGGGGAAAAACCAGCTCCTGCCGTGGCTAGTTACACTTCATGAGGTCCTTCAGCAATTGCTTCAGGTATTTTGAAACCGGACGTAATGGCACCAGGATCCGAAGTTGTGGCTGCTTGGCATCAAAACTTACCAATTTTTCAACATGACGTGCCTTACAGTGATTTCAATATAATGTCTGGAGCATCTATTGCTTGTGCTCTAGCAGCCGGTGTTGCTGTATTTTTGAAAGGCTTGCACTCGAATCGGAGTCAGGTGGCCATTAGGTCTTCCATAATAACTCCTGCAGATATTGTAAATGCTACTTTTGAACCAATTCAAGATAATGGAAACGATTATCAACCTGCTTCGTCTTTAGCAATCGGTGCAGGTTTTATCAATGCCAACCAAGCACTTGATCTAGGTTTGATTTATGATGCAACTCCAAAAGACTCTGAACTTCTTGTGCTCTATATATAAAAAACATAGGGTTTCCAGCATTACCAAATTAGAGACAACTACAATTGCTCGAACCCATCTTCCCATCTTAATTACCCGTCTTTTATCGTATTTTATTGTAATGACAAAATTTCAATGGATTGTAACAAATGTTGGAAAAGATACTACAAAGTTATAAAGCCAACACAACAAGATCAAATGACACTGAAATTACTGTCTCACCAGATAAATTGGTATTTGAAAAGAATGAGAGGAAAACTTATACATTGACAATAAGATATAGAGGCAACAACAAAGGACACGTTCCATTTGGTTGGTTTGTTTGGGTCGAAGAAAATGGAAATCAACTTGTAAGGAGTTCTATTGTTGTGTCACCTAGAGTTAATAACATGGAAAATTATTTTTGTTAAACTGTTATTATAAATTTATTATGTTCTAAAGTAAACAAGATATAAATATTTCTCTTCAATTATTCTTTTTCCATTTACAGACGGCTTAATTACCAAAAAAATAATAATATTTATCACCCCTAGTGATCATTTATAATGGAATCCATATACGGGCATATGCTAAATTTAATTGCCTACCTTCTTACAGGTTCACTTTCCCATAGGCTTTTAGTTTTAAAATATCAAAAAGACATTAAATACAACCAACAGACCATTGTCATGTTATTATGTATTCTACTAGTAATAATCGGGCATGGTGACAAGTAGCTAAACTTCAAATAACATCATTGCTAGTTAAAGGATTTTGAAACCTAAACATAGGCATAAGTAAAAAACTAGAAAAATAAAGAAAAAGCCAAAGATTTATATTGATTCACACTTTTCGGAAATGGGTTACCATGGAAAATGGATAACCATTATATCAATAAAAGATGTTAACACATTTGCTAATGGCATGCTATTAGCAGGAACCGAATTTGGCCTATGCTATTACCAGAAACTGATTTGGATAAATAATAAGCTTAAGCTAGGTATACTATTTAATTTGGATCATAAATAATTAGGCAGTCCTATTGACATTGCATATTAGTAAGTTTAATTCACCATCATATGATCAAAACCTCCGCCCGCTTGGAACGATGGAACACGGCTTACCCCGGTGTTGTGCAACAGCTGCTGCAGCCACCTTCTTGTAGTTGGATCTTCCTGCATTCATCAATGATAATAATGAGATGGGATCATTTTTTTGTTTTTAATCTATTGCAGATCATGCGCCAAAATCTGTATACTGAATCTTTTATTGCCAATAAAGTTTTGCCTCTTATCAAAGAAAAAATTCGGAAAAAAAAAAAAAAAAATTCATAGTCCCACTCTTCGTTGATCAACTTCCTTAAGTCCCCAAAAAGAACTCACTCAAACCACCAAATTTCATGTCAAAGATTAACAATTGGGCTCAAAATTACCACATGAAAGACTAGAAAAATAAAACAATAAAAAATAATAAAAAAAGAACCAAAAAAAAAAAAAAACAAAAAAACAAAAAAGGAAAAAAGAAAGAAAAAGAAAACACATACACGCAGGCATTCATTGAAAGTGGCATCTCTTAACATGTCTGGAAGACAGTTTCTTAATGCTTCACAGGCCCTGCGCAACAAAGACCAAAAGAAAAGTTTTATCAGACATAAAATGATTCACCCCAAAAACCCAAGCTTTTATGCATCGTCAAACCTCTTCAACAACTTCTTCTAAAGTTTCCATTTCTTTCCACATGTTAGGCACCTAGAATCATGTCATATTTTGCATCTTGGTACTTTTTAATACCAGGCCCTCTAATGATGTAGTGCCTACTTCCTAAAGGCTTATGCTCTGAGAGAGAACAGAAAAAGGAAGGGTTTCTTAACAGGGTAGGTCCAAGGGCCCTTGTCATTGGTTTGTTCTTTTGCTCAAAATTAGGAATTCCGTCGTATTTACACTCATAAGGCTCACGTTCGATCTCAAGCCATTGAGGAAAAACCAGCATTGAAGAAAAGTGTGCTATATTAGAATTGTTTGCTCCATTTACTAAAAGCTTAATATTTTACAAATCCCTTAATCTTAGTCATATCTCAATTATTACAACTTCACAGATGTTCATTCATTTCACAATTAGGAGCTTTCAAACCTATATCATATCTACACATTTGGCCTTCTAATATTTGACCCAACTAATGGTAGAGAACAGTCGAACTCCTGCATGATGGGGACCAATAAAACACAAATCGACAACATGTGCATATAATATATAATGGAAGAGGGAATAGAAAGAAAAGAGAGCCTCTAAGAAATGAAATGGTCTGCTATGTAACCGACCTTAGATTATCCGTCAGTCGAAGATAACATCTGATGATATGCTTTAACAGACGCGAAGATGGGTTATCAGCTAGTGCTGCAACCATGTTGCCTAAAACCCGACCAACTGCAAGAAACCGCTCTGCTGTAGTACAAATGTAATCCAAACCCACATCATCCAATAAAATCTTTTGAACTATAAATGTAGCTACCTGCCAGAAGAGAAACCACTTGTTAAACAAGCAACAACCTCAAATCCAAGTGAAACAGAATCAATTAAATCAAATTCTTGAAGGAAATTTATAAAAACAAACTGTTTTTGATAATTCGCTTCCCATCTCCATCGTGCGCAAGCACAAGGGTATTATTTCTGTAGAGAGAAGGAAACTAATAACTTCTGTATCATCAACCTGGCAAGGAAAAAAGAAAAAAAAATTCAAAATTAGAAATTATAAATTAGAAACTATATTAATTATAAAAGAATTTAAAATTGGGTAAAAGGTTTACTACCAAGCACAGAAAATGTGCAAAAGGAAAGTAGGAAGGGAAAGGAGGGGCAAGAGAATAATATTGTAGCAGATATCCCCATGTTCAAACTCACTGGAAACTCAATGCTTTATATAAGAAATAGTTTTAGGTTGGTTTGAACAGCTTCTTATTAAAAGTCGCAATCTTATATGGGGACCATTACCCATTCCTCAAAAATGTCGGAAAATGAGATCCCAAAGGTTCCCAGGACAGTAAAAGGTAACAAAATATAAATTCTAAGATAGAATACCACATTCTGCTAAACAAATTCTAAACCTCTACTTGAATAATGTTACGTCAGCCTTACTATGCTAAATATGTTTACAATGAAGAGAAAATGGAAAAGAAACATATGGTATACATGCAAGGTAATGTTAAAAACGGATTAATTACCTTCACCAAGGCACCGATGACACCTAAACTAGTGAGCCTCAGGTACTCAAAGGGTCTTGACTTGCTTGTTGTATTAAGGAAAGGATAGAGATACAAAGGTATATGGGCTGAAAAGGACAAAATTTTAGTATGATAAATATTTCTGTAAAATTAAAACATATGTATTCCAGAAAGCAGCTTGAATTACTTGAAATTAAGTTTGGAAATGAACTCAAGGCTTTGTGCCTGTTTCCATCACAATCACAACTTACAAACAAAACATAGCACCAAAACTGCCATCAAAGTAAATCAGTCTAAAAAGGACACAAATCCATACCAGATACTAAAACTTGTTAAATACTCCTTCCCATGTTGAATATTTAATTGATAAAAAAATTCGATATACACATGTCTCAAGAGGGGTATCCAGGGAAATACACCTTAAATGTAAGAAAATTTTTAGTATGAAAAAGATATTGTGGCAAGTTATAGCATAAGAATGGTCAAGTTTCTTGGCTAGCGCATAGATTAATAATGCTTGCATAGCTAAATAATTCCAAGTCATAATTCTATATGATTTATAAGTTGACAAAAATTTTTCCTGAATCCACATATTGCATTCTATAAGTTCAATTATATCTAAACTTCAATCAGAGAAGTTTTTATGGATGGATGCAAATTGCAACATAAACGAACATCAAGGGAAGTCTTTATAATTTTGATATATATAAAAGTAGATTAGTAAATTTGTAAAACAGAGAAGATAATGTAATTTATCTGTACCACAGAAATACTAGTGCAGAGAAGATCATTTAATTTATCTGTACCACAGAAATACTAGTCCTAAGTTTTATTTGACATTCTAGACCCACCAATTCATACTTTTTTCTCCTGACATCAATCCAAACCCAGATTCATTTCAGCCTATGAGGTTCACAGTTACTATTATTACTGGGAAAGCAGAATTGTTGCTAGTGTCACTTTATTTATTTTTCAATATTTCATCTTCTTGGACCCTGAGAATGCACAAAAGCCAATCAAATACACAAAAATTGTTTGTTTACTCACTGGGCCACTGGCAAAACTGTCTAACCATACATCCCCACAATTAATTGTCTCCTAAGAATAAAATTATCGGCACTTCACAGAAACCACTTCCTCGTTCATGCCACAATCAGAAAAAAAAAATCTTATTATAAATTACAAGCTCAAGCTGTGATAGCTTCCTAGGTTGAGTTATTTGACATTGAGTATATATTGGTTTGTTATCAAGAATACTGTAAATATTGAGGAGGAAAACCAAATAGGAGTGTACAAACATATAAAAACAAGAGGATTAAAACATATTAAATGATAGATTACAGCACATATACTTTTCATGCTTGAAGGCAGTTGAAACAAAAGAAACAATCACACCACCAACAAATGTGCAAAAGCTTCTTGTAAAGATCAACAATATTACCGTTGAGGAACAACATCCTTGTATCTGGGTGGGAAGCTACACACTGCAAGAAAACAAAGAAACAATGATAATAACACAAAGTGCTGCTAACAGCTTTGTTTAGTTACCACTAATAGCAAAAGCTTGAATTGTAGGAAGTGGACAATAATGGTATAGAAATTGGGCTTTAAATGTGCAACACAGTGAATTGGCAAAAAGTTGAGGGACCTCTATGCTAATAAAGTTTTGACAGTATTTCAAGTTATCATCAACCTAAAACCTTAAGTTGGTAGAACCTAAAAGCTTAAGTTGGTAGAAAATGGGCCTGACAATATTTATTATATTAGTTTATTTTACATTCACAGTTTTTTTCTTTTCTTCACTATAGTTTGATGTGTATCGACCGATAATGGAAACAACATAAGTTAATTTTCTTAAACATAGCAAAAGTGCTTTTGAATTGAAATTGATCATGTAATCATAATTTCAAAAAAAGGAACAAAAGCACAAGGTTGATACAAGTATAAGCATGGGACATAAAACTTAAGAGGGTAAAACATGTGACCTGAAGAAGAGCAAGCGCATTGCAAACCCGATTTGATTGTGCAGGAGTCAAATTTGGTGGCGATAAAACAGGATAAATTGATACTATCTCCTACAGGTAGAAACACAAACAACATATTGGATAGGCTATCATAAAAATCAATAAAGGAATTTAAGATTCGAAATTTACAGATTTTAAATCCCATTCTGCAGTACATATAAAGCAACTTATGACACACCAACAATACCTCTAATATTTGTGCAGAGATAAAACAATAAACACATGCAATTGATGCAGCATTCCATGATACAAAGAAGAATTTGAAAATATGAAAATACCAGTGAAAATATCAGCAAAATAAAATATCACTAAGAATTAAAAGAAATTGCAGAAGTTAAGAGGAAAACACAATAATTTCAAAATGAGAGTTCAAGAGGTTCTTATGAGGTCATTTAATTACAAAGTTATATACATAAAAACTAGTGGATAATAGGGTTGTATTTCTTAAGGTTATTATTGTGCACACAGACAGTTTAAGAAGTTGTTTATCATTTATATAATTTAATTATGTACTAAAAGAATCTTTATTTTCATATTATAGTAATATCTTATTACAATTATTTTTAATTATACATGATTTTTACCTGGTTAACCAATTTCCAGTAGAATTCCTAAGAGATAACTATTTCCCTTATCTTCATGTGTAGAGTACGTGATATAACGTGAGTCTACTTCATCAGATTTACACTTCCAAGAAAGTTTCGATTATAGTTATGAATATATCAACCTTACCGAGATAGCATTTCTAAGTTTGTTCATTATTCCTATCTTTTTCTTTTTCTCTTTTATTCTAAGTTGTAATTAATATTCCTTCATTCCCTTTTACTCATAATTTTTTAAGCTTTGTATTACTTGTTTATGAGAAAAACATATAGCATATCATTGTTTATTGAATTTCTTTTAGATGCTTATTTTTTAGGATTGGTATGTCTTACAAGAATGCATCTTCAAGCAAACTTTCAAAAGATATGAGCTTTATGAGAATTTTCAGTATGCCAAAAATTTATGAAATGATTTCAAAATCACCAAAGTTTCAATAGAATTATGGATCTTTTGCTGAAGATCCATGATAAAAATTTTCCTATATACACGACTTTTCAGCTTACTGTGTTGTCTCAAATCCCCCTCTTCCCCACAGAAAGCTAAGTGGAGTGCATCCAATCATATGGACAAATGCTACCGAAACCACAACATTGATTGGTTCTCTAAGCTGTTTCCCAGCTGAAAAATGAAACATCTTATGACCATATCACCACTATAGCCCCTTTTCCTATGCTGATATCAACTCCCACTTTTAAAATCATCAAGATATTAAAAAAGACTTGGGAAAGTACACATATAAAGACAATGTAGAAAACCAAGCTTGCAACAGGGAAATAATTTTTGACTGAAACAAACAATAGTACCAAAAGAACATGAAAAATGGTTGTGAGCAAAACAATATACCAATCATAAAGAATATACCTGTAACAGTGCAGCAATAGTACCAAAAGAATTCCACAACAATGGAGCCAAATCTTGAAATATTTCTCTCTTCTAAAATAAAAACAGAAACAAAAAGAAGTTTATTAGGCATACCTGTACCAGTGCAGCAATAGTACCAAAAGTATTCCACACGAAAGGAGCCAAATCTTGAAATAATTCCTTGTTCTAAAAATGAAACCAAAGAAAGTTTATATTGCAGCAAACCTAATCTGGACAGCAAAATTGCAAAACCACCTCAAGAAAAGAATATGCACATAAGTAGTAGAAACAACATCAACCAATGCATTCATTGCACATGTGAACAAACCTACAAAATTTACTATCAGAATTTCTCTTCTTTCTTTTTTACCCATTTATATTGAAGATGAAGACACCACCTTTCATCATTCATTTGAAGAACCAGTGAACCTATATGCTACAAAATGGGACACATCCATCTTCTATTACACAGACTGCCTATTCTGATGAAGCAAATTTCATTCCCATGTCCATAGAATAACACCAAAATTCTACCAATTAAGTTAACTCTCTGACATCCCCATGCACTGCCAAAATTATAGGAACCTTCCTTCTGTTTAACTGAATTATGCTAAGCCCCACAAAACAAACTCATAAAAGAACTCTCTTGAGACAATAAATCCTGGTACAATCTCCATGGTCATTCTAATGTCCGATACCAATGGCTTCACCCAAATGTTGTAACCTCATTAGAGCCCAACTTAAATGTCAAAGCATCCAACTGCATGTCTGTAGTGGTACTTAAGGCAACAAATTCCCTTGTGTCTAAACCCAGCATCTCTTCCAATTGGAAATTCACTACCCAGATTAATCCTTATAAAATGGGGCAGAACAGTTATTTGCCAATGTATCCACGTGCTGGTAATTATTTGGCTGAGGCACTGAACGTTACAAACAACTAAAGTTGGGATAGGAGCCAAATGGAATAGGGGCACCACCCTCTACTAGATACATGGTTAAGTTAATGGTTGCATCTAACACCAAAGTAAGACTTTTTTTCCTTCTTTTCTCATAGGGTTAGTATCAATTGCCTTCCCTAAAATTTGGCCCAAATACAATTTGATCCCTCTAATTTTAAAAATATCATTACCATTCTCTCTAATTTCAAAAAGCCATCTTCCTTCGCTATTCTTTCATTCATGCCCCTTAAATTAATATCATCCACAGCCCCTATAGGAGCCAAATGGAGTACGGGCACCACCCTCTACTAGATACATGGTTAAGTTAATGGTTGCATCTAACACCAAAGTAAGACTTTTTTTCCTTCTTTTCTCATAGGTTTAGTATCAATGGCCTTCCCTAAAATTTGGCCCAAATACAATTTGATCCCTCTCATTTTAAAAATATCATTACCATTCTCTCTAATTTCAAAAAGCCATCTTCCTTCGCTATTCTTTCATTCATGCCCCTTAAATTAATATCATCCACAGCCCCTATAGGGGTTGTAAGCAAGTATTAGGGACAGTTTTTGTAATTAAGTCATACCTCATAAGGTGTATATGAAATTAACCATTTTTCTTATGTAAAGGAAATCACCAAGTCTTAAGAGGAAGAGATATCTTGCATAAGAAATGAAAAGATTAGAACATATACTAAATTAGACAATATCCATTCATCCTAATAGAGGCATAAAAGGGATATTTCTTTAACTTGCCAAGAAGTTGAAGCCACAAATTAGCAAAAAATCTAATCCTATCTCACACAAACATTAAATCTTGGTACCTGTCTACAAATAATCTTCCAATTCTTTCCAACCAAGTTAACCAAAACAAAGAAACAGTAATCCATAATACTTTTCTACTTCCTCTAGAGCCGTTGAAAGAAGCAATCCTCGCTAACCAAACCAATTCTAGAAAAACCCATGAGAACCCAGCTTTCTTTTACAAACCAAAACCAAGTATTAACTGCCACCTTAAAAAGTAAGATTAAAAGATCAAACGTTTCTCCAATTCTTTTGACCATGACAAAACAAGAAAGGAACAACACAACCTCCATCCTTGAGTAATGACAAGGATACTAAAACCTTAACAATGGAAGATTATGACATCCTAAATCCAACATCGAGCATATGCAAGGATATCATGGGAACATAAGCAAGGTATAGGGGCCCAAAAGTCAATTGGAGCAATTTTAGGTGAAGGTCAAGGCCCTTAAACTTCTATATTGCAAAAAGATTAAGTTATAAAGATTATTATTACTATCAGTTTTAATAATAGTTATTATAGACCACGGTCCTTTTAGTTTAGCTAAGAATCGAAAGAAAGGCCAAATTAATGTTCTCTCATCTATAAACATGAAAAGTGTCAAAAACAAGAAACTAGAAGACCAAGCTAGAGCTGGATGGTTGTAGACAAGATGACCAGCCAACAATTGCAGTACTTGTCTATGAGGTCATGCTGTCCAGTATGAACCTTTCAATAAATTATTTAACCACTTATATAAATATGTTTTTAAAAAATTTGCATTGAAATCAATCAAGTGTCAAACATATTTTCATGTCCATATACGTTAGCAGTGCTAATTATTTTCATGGTAAGGAAAATACAACTATTAAAAAAAAAAAAAAAAAAATCATGGATGAAACAATAAGAAAGTACAACTATCTGGCACACACCCCTCACCTCACTTCACCTCCCCACCCCAAGTGTCAAACATATTTTGATGTCCATATACGTTAGCAGTGCTAATTATTTTCATGGTAAGGAAAATACAACTATTTAAAAAAAAAAAAAAAATCATAGATGAAACAATAAGAAAGTACAACTATCTGGCACACACCCCTCACCTCACTTCACCTCCGCACCCCAAACCCCACCCCCCATCCAAACGGGAAAAAGAAAATAGGAGAAGAAGGAATCTGGTATGAAGCTTGTTATGTGTATAATAGCCTGCTTGAGATGTGATAACAAATTTGAGTTTGAGATTCTAAAAGCCAATTGCATTGCATGCTAAAGACATGCTGTCTGAAGCTTCCATAGTAATTTGTTACATTACCAACTACTGATTAGACGCCATTATATCAGTATCTGTCAAAATTTATTTAACCACCTAGTTAGAAAGGAAAAAGAGTATATCTCATAGAAAACTATTAAAAAAAAAAAAAAATAGTCCATTTTTTCCTACTACTAATATCATTTTTTTCTTTTGTGTTTTATTTAGGAAATTAATTTTATTAAACTGAGAGTAGTTCACAGTTAAGAATCCACAGTCCTACCATATACACAAACAAACAGAACATCAGCAAATACAAGTAATAGAAAGATAAAATGACTTGCACCAATCTACGTTAATTCTAAAAGAAGAAACTCTGCCAAATTCCTAGGCTGTACAACACCAAAACTATGCCAAAATATGAACTTATTCATACAAAACTTACTAGCTCTCGTCCCTACCAACCCCATCAATCAATGCTAAAACTGCACACCTCCAGGCATCCTTTGCTTTCATTTATAAACCCCAACCATAAACTTTCTGCTAACAGAGGAGAGGAGCTAGAATGCCATGGAGCTACCAATTCTTAATTCTTAACCACAATAGTTTAGCTGAAACAATTATTTAGTGAGGCCAATCTTCCTCCTCTATTACACATTAGAGAAACCTCTAAAGGACCATAACTAATACCATATTCTTCTATCATATCAAATGACATATGACTCAAATGTTCTCATGCTTGTTATATTACTTCGATTCCCAGCAAGCATAACTACACTAGTTCAAATGGAAAAAAGACTAAACATATATCCAGCTATCAATTTTGTTTAACAAAGAAAAAATGTATAAAAACAAGCCTAAATTCATATTTCCATTAACGAATAAACAAAACTCTCAAAGATGCATCAAAAGATTAAACATGGAAGTGCCAAAATGGCTTGCTGAGAAACTTTATATAAATAGAATACATATAATTCTATACTCAACTCAAGGTGATGAAACTACTAAGACAAGGAGGCCAGATTATAGGCACAGGAAAACGAAATCAATTTCTAGCACATCAAACAGTTTTCTCTGCAAGAATGAGACCAATCATTACACCTTCAAACCAAAATTCTAAAGGTCAATAAAAACCAAACATTCAGCATTTCCAACCAGCAAAAAGAAGACCCTTGAAAGAATGTAGAAAGGTAGTTTACCTTGGAGAGTTCAAGCAAAGCATTTTCCCTAAGATCAGGGTTACTGAGCTCAAGAACCAAGTGTTCAGCCGATGCCATTTTCCTATCTTTGTTTCCTTGAGCACCTGATACGCTTGGTGTTGATGCACTTGGACCTCCAAATCCCACATTCATTGATAGCGACTGGGGAAGATTCGCCATTGATTTCTCTTAAGGAAAAAAAAAAAAAAACAAAAGAAAAAAAGAAAAAAAGAAAAAAAAGAAACCCTTGATTTCCTTTCCTTTACACTCCTCAAATTCTGCAGGAAAACAAGAAAAAAACCCTTTCTTTCAGTCGAAATCATCAAAATAGGCAAATTTTAAACAAAACCCATTAGCAGATTGATCATGAACATGCAAAAAGAAAAATACCCATCGATCCAAACATGAAAGATCATCACCATTTGTTTCTGAAATTCAAAAAAAAAAAAAAAAAAAAAAACCTGGTTTTTTGGTTACTCACTTGTCAGTTGAGGAAAGTGAAAACGAAATCCTCCGTCGCCGTTACACAAACATTAAAAGAAGACTGCAAAGCCAATCGGATTTTGGGTTGGTACGAGGGTTGAAGAAGTGTGTTTCAGCGGAAAGAAAAAAAAAAATTGACATCTGGATAACTATAGCCACATCAGCTGTTTAACCAAAACTGCTCGCCCTCAATAACGTTAATAAAAAATCAGAGAACGAGTGAAATTAGTATTTCCTTCCTCGCTCCTTTATTTTATTTTATTTTTTATTTTTTGGTTAAATGAATATAAAGTTTATTATTATTATTTTTTCAACTGAAACTTTTTTTTTTTACCAAAAAAATTTAGATTATCATTCATGCAGAAAAAAATAATGCTCCAAGTTTATCATAATTTAAATTTAATTTTTTATATTTTAAAAATTATTTCTAATACACTTTCAAATCGGTGATGAAGAAAATAGTTCTAATATATCTTTATTTATGTCTAAATGAATATGGGTTCAAATTACGAAAATAAATTTTTTTAAATAATTTATAAAATAGATGATTTATTTAAAATTAAAAAAAAAAAAAAACACATTCTAAATCGGTTGTAAACAAAAATTTGATCACACGATTTAAAATCTAAGTTTGGGCAAAAATAAATTTTAAAAAATTACATATAAATGCTTTTATTTTCACAATATAATTTTTGTTGCTGCCGTGTAAAAACATCGCTGGCATTTAGAGTGAGGAGTTGCAGGGAGGAGTCAGTTGTCATCCCAATACTCCATAGTACTCGTATTTTACTTAATAACAATTAATCTAAACTATCATTTACATGTCCATTGTTTTCTTTTTTTTTAATGCAAAATTGGCAAAATCTTAATTTTATATTTTCTTTGGTAATTTCTTTTAATCCATATATATTACATAACATATTTAGGAAAATTAAGGGTCTCAATTGAAAATGTAAATATCTAAATTAAAACTGAAATTCTCAATTGAAAACATTAAAAATTAAGGACCTAAATGGAAATTGGGCATACTAAATGGTCCAAAGGTATGGTTAACCTTAAAAACAAAAAATCATTTCTACAAGAACAGTTTGTGGTTCTGCTCATATGTCCAGATAGGCATCCATGTGTCCAATGAGTCCACATAGGCATATGGACAAATACTAAAAGAACATGCAATTGAAATTTAAATCCCAACTATTAATTAGTTGGTAAGAAATCCAACTATTCATTTAAAAATTTTCACTCTCAATTTTACTTGTATCATACTCGCCAAAAAAAAAATATATATATATATATATATACATACAAAAAGGATGACATTGTAATAAAAGTGAAATATGAATCGGTTTTCCATTAATTTTTAAAGATACAAAGCCATTTCTATAAAACTGGCAAAACGAGCGGTGATACTGTAATTTCCCCTTCTTTATATTTGATAACATTCGCCAAAATGCTTCCTGTGAATGAATTGGAACTCCTTTCCCACCAAAGGAGATGTGGATCAAAATCTGAAAAGCACTTCTATATAATGCAGAAGAAACAACTTCAGCTGACCTTCTGCTCCACCTCAATCCAACTATATCCTGTGCTTTTCGCTATGCCTCTCTCTATCATGCTTCTCTGCACTTCTCTGGCATCTTCCCAACCGCCAACTTCAGAATAAACCTTCGACAGTAGTACAAAAGGTACATCATCCTCTGGATCCAACTGAATTAACTTCTTTGCAGTCCATTCTCCGAGCTCTCTATTCCCGTAAATCCTACAGCCGCTAAGCAAGGATCTCAATATCGCAGGCCAAGGAGTATACGGCATCACTTCAACTATTTGTTGAGCATTGTCAAGGTATCCATTTCGAGAAAGCATATCAACCAAGCAACCATAAACATCTGGAGAAGGTTCCATCTTGTAATCTGAGACCATTGATTGAAACAAATCAAGGCCTTGACTGATTAGTCCCATGTGACTACATGCTGATATGGTGGACACAAATGTGGCTTGGCTGGGATGCAGATTAGACAACTTCATTGTTTCAAAGATTTCCATAGCTTCCATGACAAAACCATGATGAGCAAAAGCCATGATCATAGAATTGTGTATAATGACATCGTTCAATCTATCTGACTGACTATAAGCCATCCTTGCGCTGTCAATGTCCCCACATTTTGCATAAGCATCAATAACTCCGCTTGCAACAAAAACTTGATTGTTGAATCCCATTTTAATGACAAGGGAATGGATAGATTTAGTTAGAAGATAACCGGCAATACTGGCGCAACAATTCAAAATGCTGCCAAAAATGAACTCATCAGGCTTCTCACCAGCTTCTTTTAGAGATTTGAGAAATCCAAAAGCCTCGTAAGTATGTCCCTGCTGTGTTAATGCAGATATCAAAGTACTCCAACATACCAAATCTAATTTCTCGTGGCCATCAAAAAATTCAAAGCAATCATCTAATAGCCCAAATTTAACATAACCATTAATCAATAAACTAAATAAATATCCACTAGAAGAGAAACCAGACTTGATGATAGCACCATGAATTTGTCTAAATATTTGCTGGTTTTCATATTTAGAACAAGCTTCCAATACACTGGAGAAGGTATATTCGTTCAATTCAACTCCTAAACCCCATAAATTAACAAAAACCTTTAGGGCTTCCATGTAAGAATAATTTAAAGTGTATCCAGAAATCAACTCATTCCAAGCAGTTATGTTTTGTAAAAGTACTGCATTGTTGTCAAAGATTAGGGATGCCAATCCCATAGCATTACATCTAGAAAACATATTGATTAATGAGCTTGCAATATTAGTTTCATCATGAAACCCAAATTGTAATGCTAGACAGAAAAACTGAAGTCCAAGTTCAAGATCAACTAGCTCTGCACATAATCTGAACAAGATTGAAAAAGTGATATCGTTGGGTTTCACAGTATCTAACCTGAACTCATGGAACAAGTCTGCAAGTTTCCTTGCATTTGCATGTTGAGATAAGGATGCAAATGTAGTGTTCCAGGATATAACATCTTTATTTTGTATCCTATCAAACACTTTCAAAGCTGAGTCTTTCATGCCATTTTTAAAGTACATATCCATCAAACAATTCATCAATGAAGTACTATGCTCCATGTCACTTTGGATGACCAGTCCATGGAGCTGTTTCCCACAATCCAAATTTCCTGTAACGGAGCACCCTTTAAGAGCATTAATAAAGGTGAATTGGTCCATACTTATACACCTAGTCAGCATTAAGGAAACAATTTTCCATGCATGAATGCCATAGCCGCATTGCACATACCCTCCAATAATAGCATTCCAACAACCAACATCGACAATGGGCATGGACTCAAACACTGCTTTAGCAGACCCAATGTCCTCCAACTTAGCATACATGTTCAAAATAGAACTACCCACATATAAGTTCAGTTCAATCCCAATTTTCAATGCAAAACAATGAATACTTGAACCAAACTCATATGAACCTGCACTAGCACATATCTTTAAAATACTACCAAGAGTGAACTCATTTGGTCGTAACCCACTTCTTATCAAGTCTAAATAAACCTCCAAACCAACTTGAAATTCACCATTTTGGACCGAACCAGAGATCATCAAAGTCCACGAAACAAGGTTTCTCTCCACCATATCATGAAACAACTTAAATGCATCACCCAAATATCTGCATTTTGTATACATCTTTATCAAGTTATTCTGTGAGAAAACATCATTAGTATGTCCCAGCTTGATTACACAGGCATGCAGTTGGGTACCAAGCAAATATGATTTTGTACTTTCAGAGAAGCAAAGGGCAGTGGCAATTCTAGATGGATCTTTCCCTGCCAAGAAATTAGAGCATGTAGAGAAGGAACTGGAACAATAGAGTTGGAGTCGGTTTTTGATAATTGTTTCGAACTGACTAGTCTTATTTATACAAAGAACCCAACTTCTTAGCTTTGAAAGTAACATACACCTCTTAGTGTTGGACTTCTTTTTAGTCTCTATTATTAACACATACCGTGCGATTGTCTTAACTGCAAAACCACCATAAAAGGTCCTGCTGCAACTGCAACTTAGGAGATCCCACCTTTAGCTGGGATGTTCTTACAGCTAGTCCAAGATTGGTCATAAGAGGAGAAGCAACACACTGAAAGAAAACAAAGAAGCAGTTTTTATATTAAATAGAGTTCAATTTGAAAAAAAATAATAATAATAAAAAAAAAAATTGCACAATCTAACTTCCTCATCTTTAAGTTCAAGTCATTTCAACATCAAGGAAGTCAAGAAACTGACTACAGTCAAATCTAAATGACAGAGAAACCTGAAAATAAAAATCAAAGAAAATGCTCCCAAATCTATATCTAAATCAACAAGAAAGTATGTAGAGTCCTTAGCTTTACAAGACCAAAAGTGCAACAAATATGAATATCCCATAAACTCTTTTAATCTCAGCCTTATTCTTAATAATCCTCTAATTTTCCAATTCTAACCACGCATCCAAAGCACCAAAAACAAAAAACTGCAGACCTCCATAAGATTACTGTTTTAGTTTCATTAAAAGACTCTATAAACTTTCCATTAACAAGGGAGCTATTGTGAGACAGTGCTAGAGTCTTTTAGAATCAGAGCAGGTCACCTAAAATAAGTATTTACTTATGCTTCCATGCTCCACCATGCACATGTTAGACACCATAAAAGGTACTAAAAGGATTCTAGTCTTTTGCCTTCAGATTGAGTCATTGGTATTTTATATTATTATAGGTAACCGCCACGCAAAAATTTGAATCTTAAAAGGCACCTTTTCTAGGTATCATGCTAATTTAGTCGTTGTACTCAATGTTGTATTCTTCTTTTCATATGTTATCTTGCTCTTAGTGTCACTTCCACTCCAATCAGAACCACATTAATTGAAATGGCAAAGCTCAATACACAAGCAGCTAGGCTATGAACTTTCTCTAAGAAGATTAAAATAAAATTTAAAAAAAAAAAAAAAAGACTTTTCCATCAACTAAAAATTATGCTAAAATGAGATAATCCTCAAACATATGCATCAAAAATTTAAAATTGACACCACCACAATGAGTTGCTGAGAAACTCCATACAAATAATTAAAATAAAGGATTATCAGTTCTTAATCCAACTACATTCTAGTGAATTTATTAGCTGCTGTGATTTGTTTATTATAGGTACAGGAAACATAATTGCTTTGATTCATTGCAGCCAATTTTTTACTTATTTATTTTCTTTTTCCCCAATATATTGCAGCGAAACATAGAATGATCAAACAAAGGTAATGCTATAACTCAACCTCAATAAAACAATTTTACTTCCAGAACTTCTATTTTCCAATTATCAAAACTTGGTATTAAATTCATAGAGAGCAATCAAATCAACCACTCACCATTGCAACCCAAAAGAGTGACCTTCGAATCAAATATAACAAAGTAATACAAGGTGTGTAGAAAAGTAGTTACCTTGGAAAGTTCAAGAAAAGAAAAATCAGGACTAATAAGTTCAAGCACCAAGTGCTCACTAACGGCCATTGGGGCAGATTTTCGTTCAATGCTTTCTTCACCACCTTCCCACACTTAACTGGAAAATTAAAATATAATATAATAAAATAAAATAAAATCATGCTTTCAATCAAAATTTCTTCCAAGATTATAAAAACCATAATTTCTACACAGTTAATGCAGGAATCAGGAAGAAAATTAACAGCAACAACAAAAGAGAAGCAATTACTACCTACTGCTCCATGACACACACAAAAGGAAAACAAAAATAAAAATAAATCAAAAAAACAAGGCTTGATCATTTAGTTGGGGATATATTCCAACTGGGTTTGAACTCTTCATGGGTTGTGGGAATAACCTTATGTTAGATGTGGGGATGGAGGGCATTCCTTGCGGAATCCTGTGAGAGTTTAAAAGTGTTCTTTATTTCCAAAAATTGCCATTGAAAAAAGCAAGTAAAAGCTTAGAGGAATCAGACCCACCTCATTTTTTTCTAGCTTCCAATCAAAATTAACGGTCAGTGATTTCGCATTGGCTTCGGCAACATAATCACTGGCGGCATGGCAGCCGAAGACGTTAATCGGAGGACTGCAGAGACAATTAATAAATAGTTATTATTATTATTATTATTATTATTATTATTATTTCGTGCAACAACAAAATAAGCTCATAAACAATTTAATAATCATTTGAATAGAAATTAATCATATACAATTAGAAAAAAAGTATGTGTGTATATATATGTATATATATATATATATACATATATATATATATATATATATAGTTTGTTTAGTGTAAATATCATTTTGCTGCTGTTATTTCGAAAATTTATCATTGACTTAAAGTATTTAATAGTAAATATTAATTGCAAATTTTAGTATTGCTTTTCAATAATACATGTTAAAAATATAACATTATATCAAATTATAAATATTATTAAATAATTATATACCCATTTGTGGTTTACTTTTTACAAATTAAAAACAAATAATATTAGTTAATTCAACAAATGACATGAAATCCAAATTAAATTTACAATTGACAAAATTTATAATACTGCATTGAAGGACCCAAATGAAAAGCTAGTGTTATATTTTAGCAATGGCATTGCCCAAATGCCTGTTATTGGAGGTCTAACAGTTGTATTTGTGTTTATATATTCATTTTTAGAGAAAGATTAAGTGGGTCTGTTCATTTTTAATTTATAAAAAAGGTAGTTTTTTTTTTCTTTCTTTTATTCCTAAAAAAATATATATGAAAAATCAAGAGCTTATAATAATATTTAATAATAATATTATTTGATAATAATAATAATAATAAGAACAATATTTAATTATTTTATCAGCTTCAGGGCTTGCAAAAGTCCCACAGAAAATAATTAAACTAAAATGGTATGGTTGGCAGGCTGGGCAATGGAGCCATACAATTGTAGCATGAATGTCCATGACTTTCTATACAAGCTCCCTCAAACAAATGAACCTACATTTGACTGTGTTTTAAGATAATAATTAAAAAAAAAAAAAAAAAAAAAGAGAAAGAAAGAAAGTAAGGAAGAAAAAAAGTCTGCTACGTTGTAACATTTTCTCAGTAGATGTGAAAATTTTCCAACAAAAATATCGGCATTCAAATTTTCAGTTTCTACATCACCAAATGAAGGAGCAAACATATGTCACAGTAAATTTCTCAAAAATAAAAAACTGTTGGATTCGACTACGTAGTAAATTTCTCCCCAAAAAAAAAAAAAAATGTTGGATTAGAGTACGTCCCAAAAATCAAAACTTTGAACAATCTCAGGTGGCTCTTCTTCAGGCAAAGTTTGAAGGTTGTCGCATTCGCATATTTCTAGACTATCAAGAGAAGTGAGGTTTTTCAAACCCTTGGGAAGGGTTTTAAGATTAGGTAACTTCAGCAGTTGAAGAGAGGATAAACTGATAGGCAGCAACCAATCCTCTGGAAAACAAACCAGCCATTCACATCCACCAAACATAAGGTTTGTAAGACAAGTAAGTCTGTGCAAACCCCACTCAAATGAAGGCTTCAGTTTCTCACATCCCAATACCGAAAGTGACATCAGATTTGCAGGCAACCCTCCATTTGGAAATGACTCAAGACTCGAACAACCTTCGACATATAATTCTTGAAGACATGTGAGGCTGTATAAACGATTTGGTAGGGAATTCAAAGCCTTGCAGTTGCACAATCTAATAGACTTCAACATGCAGATTGATAGGCCACGTCCAGGAAATGATTGAAGAAGTGGACAATCACTTATTTCCAAGTGATTGAGACAACCCAGATTGTGAAGGCCTTCAGGGAGCAGCTCAAGGTTGGCGCAGTTGTTGATGATTAGTTTCTTAAGGTTCATGGCTATGCTAGATGTGAGTATAGGATGCCCGAAAGTACCTTCTGAAAATGACTTGATGGAATGACAGCCTGCAATTCTGAAAAGTTCAAGAGACTTGTTGTTGTTAATCATCTCCCTTGGAAGGGACATCAAATTTATGCAGTTTTGTATTTCAAGTCCTTTGACTGTGCTGGGCAGCTCATCTCTTGGTAAAGATTGGAGAGAAGAACAACCTTCAATTATTAAGTATTCAAGCGATGAAGACAACTTATCGTCATCATGCTTCTTCCAGTTCGGTAGGGACTGAAGTGACTCACAATCCTTAATCTCAAGGCCTCTTATCATGGGAGGCAGGCCTGTTGTTGGGAAGGATACAATTGAAGGACATCTCCAAATTCTTAGTTCTTTAAGCGATATAAGTTTTTGAAAACTTTGTGGCAACTCCTCTAATATTGGACATTCTGAAATTTCTAATCCCTCAAGGTTTGAGAGGTCTTGCAGTCCAGTCATATCGGACAAAGTTTCGAGCTCACTGAGATTGGTAATCCGTAACTCTTCAAGAGTAGCCATTTCTTGAAAAAAATTTTCAGGCAGACACTTGAGCTTGGGAATTTCAGACATTCGCAAAGAGGCAAGTGAAGTGAGTTTGAGTATATTTTGTAGTACCTCCAAGTTGCAATTCTTTAATTCTAGATCACGGAGTAAAGGGAGTTCGGGAAACTCTGTTAAGTTTTGACATCCATCTATTTCCAGTATCTCCAAGGATGGGAAGAGAATGGGTAATTCCCTCAAGTTGGGACACTCCCATAATGAAAGCTCAACAAGGCAAGGATATTCTCTGCCATTGCCAATGCTATCATAGCATGTTGAAAGCCTTGGAAGAGCTACTAATTCTTCACATCCCTTGATAATCATGCTTTTCAAGGCCGAGAAGCTATGCAATAGTTTTCCTAGCTTTGGGCAGTTTTGTATTTCAATCTTCTGAAGATAATGAAAACCTTCCCTGCCGTCAACCCCAGAAAATGACCAATTTTCCCAGTTTAACAAATTCTCAAACTTTAAAGTCTCCAATGACGGAAAAGGTGGAACAGAAAAAAGTCCATCCCCATAGAATTCAGAACCTATTGTCGTTATTCTTTCCATCCCTTCAACAATGAGATCTTTCAATGAGGGAAGTTGCCCAAGTGCTGGCAGGCATTCACACTTTAAACAATTACTAAGCTTTAAGAATTTGATATTGCAGAACAAAGACGATTGAATCCAACTTGGAAATCTTGTGCCTCCGTATTCTTTTATTGTAACTTCTTTAATGTTTTGGTGAGGTTGTAGCATCTCAAGCACGAGCATTTCAACTCTTTCATCTCTTGAATCATCCAGACTTCTATTTTGTTTCAACTCTAACTCCATCATGTCTTGTGTATATGCATTAATGGTTTCTCCAAAATTAGGGACTTCCATGCTTGTATAATCTGCCACGTTCAGATCTTGAAGCTGTGGCAAACCATCAAAACCATTACTCCATTGGAAGACCAGCTTATCAAGTTCCTGCTTGCCCTTTAAATTAGCCTCCATTGCATCTATGAAATTTACAATGTTCTGCAGCCCTGCAATTATAAGTGACCCTTGTATCTCTGTCATTTTCCTTAAATCTTGAATTCCTGACCCACTATCTTTACCCACCACAAAATAAGATAATGTTTGGAGATTCTGCAATTCACTTATTTGTGATGGCATTTCTCTTAATCTGCTTCCACTGATGTACAGATGTCGTAAACTTGTTAGGTTTCCCATCTTTGAAGGTAACTTTGTGAGACAGCGACATTCTAATAAGATCAATGTTTGTAAATTGTAAAGATTATGTGTTGATTCTGGTAGCTCTTTAATTGCAGTGTGAGAGAGGTCAAGATATCGTAAATGTTTCAAACTTCCTATTGAATCTGGCATTTCACTAATGCGACAGGCATTAAAAGATAATACTCGTAAATATCTTAACTTTGGCAACAGATCATAGGGGACATTATTTGCCAAAAAGCTAGATCCAATGCTTCCGGCTGGATTTAGTGGGAGGAAGGTGCGTAAGAACTCAACCTCATTAAAGGCCTCAAATCTTGCAAGTACATCACGCTTTCCACGAATGTACGATGAATGTCGAGCCTTTTCTGAAATTTTTTTTTGACTATCATCCTTGTTGTAATCCTCCAATCTGAAGCCAAACTCACCACAAACAAAATCAGCCAACTCCTTCATAAGCCTGTGCATTACATATTGTGACCTATTGTTAACAGATTGTTCAAAGAATGACCTCGCTACCAGCTCGCAGAAATACTCATCTCCCACTTCTTCCAATCTTTTCTTTCCTTTCGGTTGCAGTATAAAACCTTCGGCCATCCATAGCAAAACAAGTGAGCCCTTGTCGAATTCATGCTCTATAGGAAATACAGAACAGAACCGAAAACACTGCTTTAAATGGGCAGGAAGGTGAAGATAGCTTAATCTTAGAGATTGAAGGATGTCACTTTCGTCATCTGGTAAATCCCATATTTTCCTATTCAGTATATCTTTCCATTCATCTTCCTCTTTTCTTGAATGCAATAAAATTCCGAGTCTTTTCACAGCTAAGGGCAAGCCTCCACACTTTTTCACAATTTCCTTACCAATGGCCTCCAAATTAGAACTGACGTTAACATTTATATTCCCAAATGCTTGACTTATCAACAATAACCAGCAATCTTCATATGTCAAACCTCTTAAACAGTGTGATGGAACTGTTCCCACGCTTGATGCAACATTGCTATCCCGTGTTGTTACAATTATTTTACTTCCCTTACCCCCTACTTTCAATGGATTCCATAAGAGATCCCATGCATTATTTCTCTTGGTCCAAACATCATCTAAAATGAGAAGAAATCTCTTCCCATTCAAATTCTCTTTCAAAAAAACTTGAAGGAGATTCAAGTCATCAAGATCAAAATTCTTCATAGTGATTGAACGAACAATTGTTTTTGTTATTTTCACCACATCAAATTGATCGGATACACATGCCCAAACTTTATAGTCAAAATGACTTTCCACTCTTCTATCATTATATACCAGTTGAGCAAGGGTAGTTTTGCCAATGCCACCCATACCCACTATAGGAATCACACCTATATTACCATTATTCTCTTCAACCCCAAGCAAAAGTTGAATAATTTCCTCTTTATCATCATGCCTACCATAAACACAAGATTCATCTACCAAAGAAGTAGTAGCTAACAACCTCTGTTTGCAATGAAAGGACCTCTCCCCAATGTTTTCTTTTAAACCCAGCACATCTTTATATTTAGCAATCATTTCCAACCTCTCAATAATCTTTCTCAACTTGAAATCTAACCCTCTACTGGATGGACTTAGAGAGGAAGAAATTTGTTTCCATTTCCATACCTGATCTGGATTTGCCTGAGATTCAGCTTCCAATTTGGATTTCAAAGCTTGATAAGTCATTTCATCAAGCAAGTCCTCTGCATCAAAGATTGCATCTTTAGCCATGTGCAGCCACTTCTTCACTGTTGGGCTATAAAACTGCTTCTCCTCAGCATCATTAAGCAAAGCAGTGAGAGTGACCAGTGTAATCTTCAACTGTTCAAGGGATTCACCATATTTTTGCCCACAGAATAAGCCTATAAACTCATGGGAAGCCAACCTATCAAACAGAACTTGAAGAAAGGCAGAGAGAAAAGCCTCTCCAACAGGCATGGTTAAATTGTGCTTTCTTGTATCAAGAATGAAAAAGAGGTAAGAAGCAACAGATGCAAATGGGGAATTGTTTTGGGGGTCAAATAATTACAAATAATATGGTTGGTATGATAAAAAAAATACTTTTCAAAGACATATGCTTCTGTTTTCAAAAGAAAATAAATTTTCCTTTGAAATGCAAGTTCAAAGAACTTACTGATACCATTAGGAATTTGACCCCAATTTTGTCTGAAACACCTATTTCTTTTATTATTATTATTATTATTATACTTTTCATGTATCGATGTGGGGACAGATATTAAGTGGTGCAGATTCATATCTATAGACTAGAAGTGGCGGGTCAAGATAAAGTTCTTAATACATAGTTGACATTTTATAAGGTGTGAATTCTTTTTTCATTTCAAGTAAGAAAAGAAATATGAAATTTCTAGATGTAGTTGGATGTACCTTTACCTTGAAATTGGAAGCCTGGACTGGATTGCATTCTTTACCACCAGTAAATTTGTTCGTCCCCGTCAAGATGAAGTTGGTGTTATGGTTTTTGGACCCACAAAAAAAAAAAAAAAATTAAGGAAAAAAAAAAAAAAAAAAAGAAAGAGAAAACACTCTCTCTTCCCTCCGAACGTTGCTTTCACCAAGAATGTGTCATAAGTTTCAAAAGCCTTAGATTTAACCCTCTACTACATGGACTGACAGAGGAAGAAAATGTGGTTTCAATTCGATACCTGATCTGGGTTTGCCTGAGATTCAACTTCCAACTTAGATTTCAAAGCTTGAGATTGAGAAAGCCATTTCATCAAGCAAGTTGTCGGCATCAAGAATTGCACCTTTGGCCCGTAAAACTGCTTTAATTGTTGAAGAGATTCTCCACATTCTTTTTCCAAAGAATAAGTATATATATATATATATAAAAACTCTGAGGAAGGAAAAAATTTCTAATACTTCCGGAGTAGTTGACCACTCAGTACTACTATCCTTCTTTGACTGCCACATGTATTATTTTTTCCATGTCAGAAGCTGCTTTATTCCTCCTGCATAATTCCGTTCGTCTCTGTTTATGTTGCTGGTTTCTGAAACCAAACACACCACCGAAGAGGAGAAAAGGTTAAAATAAAAAAGATTAGACAGAAATTCCAAGTGAAGAGAGCGGGTTGGGATTGTTATCCGGTAGCTTTGGATGTGAATATGGAAGCTGAGAAGCAAATCGAGGCGGCGGTGGACTCGTATGCTAGCAACGAAGCAATTAATTGCAACAATGGTGAAATTTATTGACTGAGCAGTATCAGATTGAGAAGTATGAGTTTGAGGAAGCTCTATTGGATATAAAGTGAAATCACAAGGAACATGGCTTCATGGGTTTAAAACTTTCAAGACTGCGTTGAAAGTGATTTTAGAAAAAAAAAAAATATATATATATATATATAACAAATTATGGGTGTTTGATTTGATTTGATGATGTTGGTAGTGGAAAATTATTGTGGTTTGTTGTTTTTTTCCTCTTCATTTCTTATGTTTTCATAATTGGGTATTTGAGGATTTAACTTTTATATTTAGTTTACCATTTTTGTAATTCCTAAACATAATCAATTCCTAATTCTGTTTGGTTCAGATTCAAAAAAAATAAAAGAAAAATATTTGGTTGGGGAGGAAGCTGTTTGAAATACATTTATCACTTTTTTTATGGTCTTTTGCTGGAAAATATAGGATATATAATTAGGATTAAAAACTTCCCTTGGAAAACCATTCTATGGAAGCAAGGAAAAGGAGCAACAATACTTGCTAGGGCAAAATAATGAACCTCACACATTTTAATCTTTTCCTCTCTTCGGTGGTGGGTGGTTTTGTTTCAGAAACAAAGAACCGAGAGGAACGGCGTTTTGGAGAGACGGAGAGGAGAACGAAGAAGCTTTTTGACCTGGAAACATTGATACATGTGGCAGTCAGAGAACGGCAGTAGTACTGAGTGGCCAGTACTCGGGAGTATTAGAAATTTTCCCTTAGGAAGACAATCAATCAAATAGAACTTGAAGAAGAAATAACGCGCAGAGAAAAAGCCTCTCCAGCAGCCATGGCCAAATTGGGGGTTTTTGTGTTGTGGGAATGAAACTATAAAAAACGGAAACGAATGCAAATGGTTCGAGTGATTTTTATTTTTATTTCTATGGTTTTTTTTTTTTTTTTTGAAATAATATTTTTGTTGTTATTTTTGTTTTTATTATTATTATTATTATTATTATTATTTTTTTTCAGTTTTGCCATTTGTGGGTAATGATCACGAGTAACCATTGGTAACATCACACTTATTGATTAATTGCATTTAATTTATGTATTATTTTTCTATTTTAAAATTTTAATTTTAAAAAATAATTTATTTTAGTTGCTATTTAAATTATTTAAATTCATTTATAATCGTCAATAGTGGTAGAGTTTTTCCTTTTTTTTTTCTTTTTTTTTTTTTTTTTGTATGGTTAAATGCTTGAAAACTATGGTGGGTAACTTCTTTTGAATGAAAACTTGTAGAAAATAATTAAGTGAAAGATAGGCTCTTGATTCCTGCATGCGTCATTTAAAAAACAAACATAAGATTTGGAGATATTATCATATGTCAAATGAGCTTCAATAGGATGAGAAACACTATGATAAGTAAAGAAATCCTTCATCCGTTCACGAGGACAAGTCGCTTGACTTGTTCTACATCGAGGTAATGGTGCGGATATTGTTTTTATACATGTGGCATTTGTAGAAAAATATAATTGGAATAATATATATATGTATATACATGTGGATCTACAAAAGTAAATAACAATTTACAAAAATAATAAAATAAAATCGAAAACCTGTATATCCTTAGTTTTGATCTGCTTGTTGAAAAATGGTCCGATGCCTGTGTGATACCATAGTGTTCTTAAAACAATTTCCGTCCCGTCGGTACAGATGATTTCCCGACGGTTGTCTCCTAGGATACAACGGATTCGAAAACTCTTGAACACAGTACCTCCGAAGCTTTCCTTTCGAACTTTCAGTGTACCTGAATTTTACCACACTCACAATACAAAATATGCAGAAAAAACTATATTTTTCTTTTTCCTTTTTCCAATTAATGCTCATGGTAGGGAATTCTATTTTCAAATTCTTTTTTTCTAAAACATCCATCCAAATTTCAAAACCCACATTAGGAAAGTTACATGGCCACACATAATTCTCATAAAGGCCCATTAAAGACCATTATGGAAAATCATTCAACAAAAAAAAAAAAAAAAAGTTGCAAACATTACAATCCCCCACATGAATGATTTGACTACTTGGACTATGCAAGACTCTGGTGGTAAAGCTTTGCAGTTGGAACCTGCATAGGATATGTAGATGTTACTATTTAAACCTTCCATTGTGAGACTATATCTTCTTTACTAACTAATGGTAAATGCGACATCTTTGAACCATTTTGTTGTTTGTGTAAATGACAACATAGTTCACACATATTCCTTCCTGGTACACTTCAGTTCTCACTGTTGTGTTTATTTTGTCCTTGAACACCTGCCTGATTTTGCAAGAGTTTTTAAAGAATTGCACCCTCAACAATTCTCCTTTGAAGCGGACACTCTTCTCTCTCACATAAGTGATTCCTTTTTTCAAAGTAATCAGCATCATTATGCAAAGATTACTATACAAACACTTACAGGAATCATTAAAAGCATACTTTACGCTTAACTTTTTTCTATCACTGTTTCATCATAGGAATGGGCAGAGGATTAACCCCCCACAGTGAACCATACCAGTCTTTACAATTGCATTGTCCCATTGAACCTAGATCTTGGAATCTCCAGTTAACTAGGTTGGATTTCCATCGTATCGACTTTACTTACGGGCTTAAATCCCATTCCCTCGACGATTTCTCAACTAATTCTCTATTTAACCCTTTGGTTAGCAGATCCACAATGTTATCTTTAGACTTTACATAGTCTATTGAGATAACTCAATTTGAGATTAATTGTCTAATAGAATTGTGTCTATGACGAATATGTCTAGACTTTCCATTACACATCACATTTTGTGCCCTGCCAATCGCAAATTGACTATCGCAATGTATACTTATTGTTGGCACATGTTTAGGCCACTTCGGAATGTCCTCCAAAAATTGACGTAGCCATTCGGCCTCTTCACCACATTTATCTAATACGATGAATTTAGATTCCATCGTGAATTGAGCTATTACTGTTTGTTTTGAGGACTTCCACGTTACAACTGCATCCGCTAATGTAAATACATAGCCACTAGTGGATTTTGAATCCTTGATATCTAATATCCAGTTAGCATCACTGTATCCTTCTAATACAGCTAGATATCTAATATAGTGCAGTCCGTATTCACGAGTATATCGTAAGCATTTTAATACTCTTATGATTCCTTTCCAATGATTCTCATTCAAATTACTCGTGTATCTACTTAGTCTACTTATAGCATAGGTTAAGTTTGGTCTTGTACAATTCATTAAGTACATCAGACTTTCAATCACCCTTGCGTATTCCACTTGAGATACACTCTCTCCTTTATTTTTGGATAAGTGTAAACTCACATCTCTGGGTATTCTGGCTATATTAGTATCATTTTTAATAAACTTAGCCAATATTTTATCCACATAATGCATTTGACTAAGAATGATTCCATTCGAAGTCCTTGTGATTTTTATTCCTAAATTCAAATCAGCAAGTCCCATATCTTTCATATCAAATTTTGGATTTCAACATTGCTTTCGTAGTTCGAACCATCTTATCGTCACTACCTACTACGAGTATATCATCTACATACAGATGAAGAATGACATATCCATTCTTTGTATCTTTTACGTAGATACATTTATCACACTCATTTATTTTAAATCCATCACTTAGCATGGCATTATCAAATTTTTGATGCCATTGCTTCAGAGCTTGTTTAAGTCCATACAAGGACTTCACCAATGTACAAACTTTCTTTTCTTATCCTGGAGCGGAGAAACCCTCTGGTTGCTCCATGTAAATCTCTTCATCTAGATCTCCATTAAGAAAGACTGTTTTCACATCCATTTGATATACTTCTAGATCCCGCAATTCAGCTATCGCTAGTACCATCCTTATAGAATTTATTCTCGTCACTGGAGAATAAGTGTCAAAATAATCAAGGTTTTCTTGTTGCTTGTATCCTTTAATTACAAGCCTTGTCTTATATTTGTCTATAGTTCCATCTGCTTTCATCTTCCTTTTAAAAATCCATTTGTAGCCTAAAGGTTTACAATATGGAGAAAGATCTACCAACCCCTAAGTGTGATTCTGTAAGATAGAATCTATCTCACTTTTCATAGCTTCTTTATATAAATTCCCTTCAGGAGAATTTATAGCCTCTTGGAAGCTTTGAGATTCACTTTCTAGCATATACGTAAGAAAATCCGGACCATAGGATTTTTCCATTCTTACTCTATTACTACGTCTAAGCTCAACCTTAGTCTCAGCATCAGTTTCTTGTTCTTGATCACTATCATAATTATCTTCATCGATAATATCATAAGTTCGTTTCAATGAACTCGGTTCTTCTTCCACTTTATAAGGAAAAATATATTCGAAAAATGATGCATTTCTTGATTCCATTATCGTATTCTTGTGTATATCAGGAATTTCTGATCTATACATGTGAAACCGATATGCACTACTATTTTTTACATATCCTATGAAAATGTAATAAACTGTTTTAGGACCTATCTTCACTTTCTTCGGAGTGGGTACGATAACTTTAGCTAGACACCCCCACACTCGTAAGTAATTATAGGAAGGTTGTCTTCCTTTCCATAATTCATAGGGTGTCTTTACTTGATCTTTTCGGGGCACTTTATTTAAAAGGTCGTTTGCCGACAAAACGGCTTCCCCCCACAAGTTCTGAGGTACTCTAGAACTTACCAGCATTGCATTCATCATTTGTTTTAAAGTTCTATTTTTTTGTTCAGCCACACCATTTGATTGCAGCGAATATGGTGAAGTAACTTCATGTATTATGCCATGTTGAGCACAATACTCTCCAAATGGAGTCACATACTCTCCACCACAATCACTTCTGATTACTTTAATTTTTCGGGTGAGTTGATTTTCAACTTCCGTTTTATAGAGAATAACTTTCTCTATAGTCTCATCCTTGATCTTAAACAAGTACATATAGCAATATTTCGTGCTATCACCAATAAAGGTGATAAAATACTTATTACCACCTCTAGTCGATGCAAACTTTAAATCACATACATCACTATGTATTAAATCCAAAGGTTCATTATTTCTTTCAATTGTTCGATATGATAATTTCATTAATTTTGCCTCTACACAAGTTTTACACTTATGTTTGGTATCAATACCAAACGTGGGAATATGATTCAAGTTAATTAACCTCCGCAGAGAATTATAATTAACATGACCTAGTCTACCATGCCACAAAATGGAAGACTCAAGCAAGTAAACGGAAAAAGTACTGGCTTTATTATTAATATTCTTTGGCATTACAGTCATTACATTCAATTTGAACATACCATTGACTACATAGCCCTTTCCCACAAACATCCCATACTTGGACAAGATAACCTTATTTGACTCAAACACTAAGCGAAAACCATGTTTGCTTAGTAACGATTCAGACACCAAATTCTTACAAATATCTGGAACATACAGTACATTATTCAGAGTCAGATCCTTCCCAGAGGTTATCTTCAGGACAATCTTGTCCTCCCCTTGGATTTCTGAATATGCAAAGTTCCCTATGAACAACTTCTCCCCATTTGCCTTTGGTTCGAAGGAGGTGAATATGTTTCTATCTGCACACACGTGGCGGGTTGCACCTGTATCTATCCACCACTCTCTTGGGTTAGAACCGACTAGGTTCACCTCAGAGACAACAGTGCTTTGGTCAATCTCATCAAGCTCTCTTGTGATGTGCTCCATCATAGTTGTCTCTATGTTCCTCTTTCTCTTCGGCAGTTTACAATCTATCACTTTATGACCCATCTTATCACAACTGAAATATTTCCCTTGGAACTTGACTGTAACACCCCGTCCCAAATCGCATCGGAATCCGTGCACGTTGACCGAGGTTGACCGTTGACCGAAAGGGGTCAAAAGTTGACTTTTTGACGTGGTGGGAATTTCAAGTTGACCAGGGTACCGTGGCGAAGTGCACGATGCCTCGAGTTCGTAGACTAGTAGCACGTCGAAAACGGAGCTACGGTTTGAAAGTTATGGACGAAACAAGTTGCGGTCCAAACTGTCCAGGGGGTGCCGGAGTTGACTTTTTGTTTATGGGGAAATGAGCTTTGACTCATGCATGGTTGTGAAGTGCTCGTCGATACGAGTTCACAGACTAGCGGCACGCTCAAAACGGACATCCGGTTAAAATGTTATGGACGTTTGAAGTTTACCGGATACCGTATTTTTTTTAATATTTTTGGATCGGTGAACAGTGAAATGCCACGTGTCAGCTGCTGATTGGTCCACGTGGCATGAACAGTGTCACACAAGGGTTTTTATTTGTTAAAAGTCTTGCGGAAGAGAGAGAAAGAGAGAGAGGAGAGAGAAAGAGAGAGAGAGAGAGACCGCCGGCCACCGGTGATTTTCAAACTGTCCGGCCGAGTTACTGTACATGCGCCGGCCAGCAAGCTTGCCCTCCTCATTTCCGGCAAAACCTCCAAATTTCACGCCGAACGGCCGCCGGACGCGCCCGGATCGGACCTCCGAAGTTCAGCGGCGAGTTTTACCCCTCCACCGCGAATCGACCCTGTTCCGGCCTATCTACAGTACGCGCGCCAGCTAGCCTTGATCCTCTCCTCAAGTCCGGCCGACCCACCAAAAATCACGGCCATCGGACCACCGACGCGCCGGGATCGGAGCGTTTTCCGACGAGGGGTCGGAAATCTTCAAACGGTGATTTCTCCGCCGTCCGACCTCCGTTTTGCTCACCGCCGGTCCCGTTGGGTTGCTCTCCTCAAGATCTACAAGTCTGCAAAATTTCACCACCAACGGCCACCGCACGCGCCGCCGCCGGCGACGGTTGCCGGTGACCGCGGCGGCTCGCCGGAAATTACTGTTCCGACGAGTACCCGAAATTCCGGCCAGCTCCAGTCTGCAGTGTTCGATCTCCTGAATCCGAATCCGGCTTCCGTTTCTGCCAATTCACGACGGTTTGGGAGAATTGCGGAGCCGAAACTCGAAAAGCTTTCCGGCGAGATTCCGACCCCGTCGGGTTCGATCACCGGAAAGTAAGACCGAATCCGTGATCCTCATCACGCAAGCTTCGATTCGGTATATAACTCGTAACCCTTAGATGTCGCTTGGTGTTCGCTCCCCGGGTATCCATTTGGGAATTACCCGAATAAAATATTAATATTTTTGGTTTGTGCACTGTGGTTGTTTAAGTGCACGCGCGAGTAGTGGAGTGGATCCCGAGGAGGATCTTAGTTGATTTGTGCTCTCCAGGTGAGTGACCCACCTTCAAAAATTATTTTGGGCAATTAATTAAATTTAATTGGTATTTAATTTAGTATTTAAATTATGCTCATGTGGTGTGGTTTAATTATGATTTTAATGCGGTTTAATTTAATTTATTTGTTATGCATGAGCAAGGTATGTTTCGGTATTAATTTTACGTGGTTTCAAATGTGATTTCTCGGGCATAATTGGGTTAAATATTTTATGAAAATATTTGGTTTGAATTTTATAAATTATGCCCGTGGTATTTTTATGGTTGCATTTCGTATTTCGAGGAAATTGTGGTTTGTTGATTATCGCTGTTTCGTACCGGGTTGTTTAAATAAAAATATGTGGGATGGTGTTTTGTGAAAATATGGTATACTTCCCATGGTGGTTTTTGGAAAAAACGGTACGGTTGGTTATTTATGGTTATTTTTAGACGCACTCATACAGTATTGGTGTTCTGGTGTATGGTGTATGGACACGTGGTTTAGCACGCGGTTATTATGTGGTTTAGCGTGCGATTTTTACTTCACCCGTGAGTTGCCATTGGACCGTGGGCAGGCAAGGTTATTGTTGCGCACAGCCGCCCCCCTCCTTGGCCGGGTGATGGTTTTTAGCAGTCGGTACTGTCGGGACGCCGAAGTGACCACTGCAGGTTTCTCTCTTTAACCTCCCGCCAGTCGGTGCTCGGGACGCTGGGTATCGGAGGGCATCACCGGTATATGGTGTGGTGCGTCAGGTGTAATTGTCGGTGTAAATTGCAAATAATGGTTTAAACCCCAAAGGTGTTCAAAAATTATTTACTATAATTTATTATAT
Source organism: Ziziphus jujuba (assembly GCF_031755915.1). Taxonomy (NCBI): domain Eukaryota; kingdom Viridiplantae; phylum Streptophyta; class Magnoliopsida; order Rosales; family Rhamnaceae; genus Ziziphus; species Ziziphus jujuba. The sequence goes on along the minus strand of NC_083381.1, from coordinate 2,629,542 downwards.
TTTTATTATATATTTGGGGTATGTATTTATTTAATTATTATGTATCAAATGGTTTAATCCCTTGGTTTTTGGGAGGTATGAACATTGGGTTTTGCGAAAAGGTTTTAAAAAGGGAACATTTCAAACGTAGCGATTGGTGAGAGTTTTGAGGGAAATTATTATTTTCCAATAGTTATTATTATTTATTTATTAATTGTTGGTATTTGTTCTATTCCTTAATTGTTATTACTATTATTTTTATTATCACAAAAGGTGTTCAGTAGTTCGGGTTACTCACGGAGATGATTAGCATCTCACACTCTTAAATTCCGTTCCCTTAGGTGCAAGTGGTGGTAGACGTTCTTCCGGAGCGAACCAAGTTTTCCGCTGCTGTTGTGTTTCGAGAAGTACTCTGTACTCTTTCATTTCAGTGTATTATTTCTTTTCAGCCTTGTTGTATTTCTATTGTTTAGCACTTCTTAAAGCTCTGTATACTATTGGGATACTTCTGTTTTTATTTATGCACTGGGTTGCTGCTGTTGTTTTCTTTTGAAGTGCTGCAATTTGTAGAATCAGTTTGTAGTTACGGGAGGAATAAGGGGATATTTTTAGAAGTGTGTTTTCAGTGCAGGTAGTTTGTGGTAAGTAAATCCCTTAGGGGAGGCTCTGCCGGATTTTCCGTTGGAGAGTTCGGTAGGGTTTCCCTGGGATCAGGGCTGTCTAGGGTTCCGGGGAAGGAATTCTGGACGGGTCTTGACATTGACCTTCTTGGAGATGCCTCCTTTTGGCCCCACCTTGGAATTCTTTCTAGGTTTCTTCTTGTTCTTGGAACTACTGCCATGCTCCACAACATTTGCCTTCATTCTCGCCTTCATGGATATTCTATCAGACCTCCTATTGTCATCTTCAATTCAAAGATTTCCAATGAGAGCCTCCATGTCCATTTCCTTTCTCTTGTGCTTGAGATACTTTTTGAAGTCTCTCCAATTAGGAGGCAGCTTCTCAATCATTTTAGCAACCTGAAAGGCTTCATTAATGACCATCTCTTCAGCAAGAAGTTCTTGGATGAGCACTTACAGCTCATGTACTTGACTCATCAAGGGCTTGGTATCCACCATCATGTAGTCCAAGAAACAGCCTATAACAAACTTTTCGGACCCAGCATTCTCAGTCTTGTACTTTCTTTCCAAAGTTTCCCACAGTTCTTTTGCAGACTTCATGCCACCGTAAACTCTGTATAGAGCATCAGATAGGCCATTCAGAACATAATTTCGACATAAATAATCAAAACTCTTCCACGCATCCACCGCCATCAAAGTTTCTTTGTCACTCTCTTCATCACTTGGTGGTGCGTCCTCAGTTAGAAACCTCGCAAGGCCTAGTGTAGTTAGGTAGAACAGCATTTTCTGCTGCCACCTTTTGAAATTAGCCCCATCGAACTTCTACGGTCTTTTTGCATGACCTGCAGGTGAAGGCACTTGAAAAATAGGAGCCTGAGAAGGCACTTGTGCAGCAGGCACATCTCCACTAGCCATTTCTGTATAATCACAAAAAATAGAAATCAATTAGTTATTATTTTTGTCTCAACAAACTAATTTAAACCAAATTCCAAAAGGAAAAATATGCAAAAATGTAATTTTTACGGTTTTTGTGTACACAACAAAAATTACTGTATACACCCAGAATCACTGTTCACTGCCGCATGTCACCATGTGAGACTGTCACATGTCACACTGGGAGACTGACACATGTCACCCTCTCCAACGACCACATGTCATTTGCTATAGATTGACATGTGGAGCATCCTTAGCACGACACGTGACTCGCTTCAGACATGACACGTGTCACCTGTAACAGGTCGACACATGTCACTAGTAAAATCCCACACGTGGCTCCCTAAGAAGCCGACACATGGCTTCAACACTATGCGACACGTGGCCTTGGTGTGCCATGTGTCATCGCCCGTCATGCCACATGGTGCTCTCCCAATTCTACATATGGTTATCCCAATCGGGCCAAATTACTTTGGGCCTGGGTCTAGTCTGGGCTTGGGCTTGGTCTGAACAGTAACCTGTTCTAACCACGGGCTGGGCTTTGGAACTTGGCTAGGTCCATCAGAATTTAAAATTCAGGCCCACTGACCCAGAAACCTATCCATATCCGTTTTTTCGACCCGTTAACATGAATTTCACTGGTAAACAGATTTTTTGACCCAATTCATCATTTTTCGTCGGTTTTCACTATTCCAATGATAAAAAAATATCGAAAAATCACCAAAATGTTTAAAAATTCATGGGCAATTCAATTTTGGAAAAAATTTCGATTTTAAACAATAATAAAGAATTGCCCAAAAATTTTTAAACTCACAGGAAATTTTTTTTCCTTTTTTTTTAAAAAAATATTAAGGCCGAAACATACAATGTAAAGGAATAAAAAAAAAAATTATATATATATGTATATATAAATTCATGGGCATGAATCTGATTGGTTGAAAACAATATAAATTAAACAAAATAATACACATGCCCACCACACATTCTTTCGCATGGGTTTCAAGCCAAAACAAATATAATATATATAATTTTTTTTTTTTTTTTACTAATCACAGATCCAATAAATCCACACGTATATAAACGTGAAATTGTCTTAAGATTGTAGAAAAATATTATGGGAATAATATATATGTGTATATACATGTAGATCTACAAAAGTAAATGACAATTTACAAAAATAATGAAATAAAATTAAGAACTTGTATGTCCATAGTTTTAATCTGCTTGTTGAAAAATGGTCCGAGGCATGTGTAATATCACAGTGTCTTTAAAACAATTTCCATCCTACCGGTGCAGATGGTTCCCGATAGTTGTCTCCCAAGATACAACGGATTCGAAAACTCTTGGACGTAGCACATCCGAAGCTTTCCTTTCGAACTTTCAGTGCACCTAAACTTTATCACACTCACAATGCAAAATATGCAGAAAAAAACTATATTTTTCTTTTTCCTTTTTCCAATTAATGCTCATGGTAGGGAATTCTGTTTTCAAAACTCATTTTTTCAAAAAAATCCATCCAAATTTCAAAACTCACGTTAGGAAAGTTAAAAGGCCACACATAATGCTGATAAAGGCCCATTAAAGACCATTATGGAAAATCATTCAAAATTAAAAAAAAAACGTTGCAAACGTTACAGCATTTCTGTTTGCACCTTGAACTTATTCTACTTCTGGCTCTCCAACACCATTCTGAACTGTAGCGAACCATCTTCTTTTGTCTTTGTTTCTATATTTGGAGCAATTGGAAGAGATACCAAATATGACAAGTTCTCCCCCTGAGACTGATTCTCTGAATCATTTTTTGCCTTAAAAAATGGTTTTGATTCAACAAAAACAATATCACGTGAGATAATAATTTCTTGGTTACTCACATTGTAAACTATGTATCCTTTTTTGTAGAAGAATAACTAAAAAATACATATTTAATTGCTCAATCATCCAATTTATCATGATGAGTAGCCTATTGATGCACATAACAATTACAACCAAACACACGTAAGTGTAATGTATCAGGTTTATTATTATTCAAAATTTCTAATGGAGACTTGAATTTAAGTATTCGGGCTAGGTAGCCTATTAATAAAAAATTGTTGCAGTAAGAACACGTTGCGACCAATATCTCTTTGGAACATGCATTTGAAACATAATCACATGTGATTTTAAGAATATGTCGATTTTTTCTCTCAGTTATCTCATTTTGTTATAGTATTCCAACACAACTAGTTAGATATATGATACAAAGGCTGCGTAAATTGATTTTATTCAGGTAAAAAATCTTTGGTATATTCTGGGCCATTATCAGATCTAAACAATTTAGTTTTGTCATCAAAATCAAAATGAGTAGTCACCATATTATGAAATTCTTGAAAAATCGAAGCCACCTCTATTTTAGATTTTAATAAAAAAATCCAGGTGGCTCTAGATCAACTAATAATAAATAAAATAAAATATTTGTATCCATTATAAGAGTGAATAAGTGCAGGACCCCATAAATCAGAATGAATTAGTTCAAAGCATTAATTTGAAATAGAAGAAGAATTAGGAAAGGTAAACTAGTATGTTTAGAGAACTGACAAACATCTCAATATCTAACTTAACAACAATGGATGAAAATAGACTTGATAAAATATGAGTTGATGGATAACCAAGCTTTTTATGTAAAACTTGACTCTTCTCAACAGTCTTTGTATGACAAGCTCTTTCAAAAAGATTAGAATTCTACATATGTAATCTATTAGAGTAAGATCCTTCACCAATCTTCCTCTTTGTTTTTCGATATTGAAAAATTTTAGAAGTAGGAGAAAAAATAACATTATAGTTCAAAGAGTTAGTTATCTTTCCAATAGATAAAAGCTAAACATGGAAAGATGGGACAACTAGAGCATCTAAATTGGGACAATGAGGAAGGAAACTAATTTTCCACTTCCTATGACAGGAGTAGTAGACCCATTGGTTACAGAATCTTCATGGTTATTAACTTTTGAAATAAAATCATATACAGAAGAAAAATTATTGGTCATATGATTAGTTGCTCCAAAATTCAATAATCCATGAAGTGATATTAGAAGATGAAGTGAGGTAGGCTTGTAAATTACTTAAAAGATAAGTAGATGATGTAGAAGAAGGATTTAACTCAAAAAATATGGACTTATAAAATTGTTGAAGGAGTTGACTAAACTGATTCATTTGATTTGTAAAGATAGAGGTATCAACCATTGCAACATAACCCTTTTTACTTTTCTCAAAATTTAATTTAAGATGTGGATACAACTCCCAACATCGATCTTTTGTATGCCAAGATTTACCACAATGTTCATAATAGAAGGGTTCCATCTTTCCTTTGTATTTGGAATTATTTTTCCCTTCTGAGCTTGAAAATTTTTTCAGACAATTTTTCTAGTCACCAGTGCATGAGATTCAGATTTTTCTGCATCCTAAATTGACTCGACCACCTTCATGGTTTGTCTATAAATTTCTTCTACTTGAATACTGGCATACACAATAGATAAGGGAGGAAGTGTAGCATCCATAAGAATGTTCCTTCTCAAAGTTTCATATTCTGGTTTCAAACTGCTAAGAAGAGCAAAGATTTTATCTTCCCCATCTTTTTGCAACAATATTTTGGCATCTATCATATGTGGACAATAAAATTTCAATTTGTCCCATAATTTTTTAAGATGACCAAAATGCTTACTGAATGTTTTGTCGCCTAGTTTTGCTCTTGCAATCTCAAGCTTTAATTCATAAAATACAAAAAATATTATTTTTTATTACCATACAAGTCTGTGACAGCTTCCCATAATTCTATTTCAAAATAGATAAATATTTCACTAATTTGTGGATCCATAGAATGTAAGATCCACGGTCTAACAAGTTGATCAGTAGTTATCCAATCCTCAAATTTTGCATCATCAATTTCTGGACAAACAAGGATGTCAGCTATATAACCCGATTTTCGTTTGCCAATAAGCGATAAAGAAACAGCTTTAGACCAAGATACAAAATTAAATCCATTAAAAGAACATATAAAAACTTTAGACTTGCATCTGAATCAACCATAGACCATCAGCAAAACACACAAGAAGAGAAAAAAAAAATTGTAGAAGAAACAAAGAGAAAAATATCGAACTTGGTCTGGTACCATGGAGAAAATAATCAAAAGAAAAATAGAAGAAAGACAAAATATTGACGTGCTTTAAAAACTATAGTAGCTACCAACTAGCACACCAGAGAATATATATATATGTCTCATTATTTAGTATATCAAAGAAGAGAAAATAACACAATATATAGGCACAATTGAAGAGCCCGATAAGGCAACTGTTGCTGTACAAATAATTATACAGCTATATAAAATACTATCTATTAAATATACAGCTCCTATAGTCAACCAATATATAGCTTCTATAGCTAAATTCTTCTCTTCCCTGTAAGTAAGTTTTAGAAATCATTTTCTTTTGAAAAATATAATTTCAAAAAGTTACCTTAACTGTAGTCCGAGTCATCAGACAATGACTTGACACAAATTTTTTCCTAAACACCAATTTCTTCTTCTTCTTCTTCTTCTTTTTTTCATATTATTATTTTATTTTTTGGGCATGAAATTGAATGGATCAAATTCATTTATTTGATTCTTTGACTGGCCAAGATGATGAAGCTGTTAAGACATTAATAATTGGATTTTTCTAAGGTTGAATTCTTTCTTCCTCGGCAAAAAGGTTGAATTCTTTTATTCATAAATAAAAGGTTGGAGTTTTTTTTTATTCTAAATATGAAAAAGTTTGAAACTTGCCAGAAATTTGAATTTACCTTGAAATTTGATTTTGCCTTGAAATTTACAATCTGGCAAATTACAATATGGATTGTGGAACACATAAGCAATATACTAGCTAGGCAACATGCTTCACACATTTCCTAATTTTTAATGAAGTGGTATTTATTACATAACAATAATTTAATGTTTGATTCAATGTTAGGCATAACAATTTTTTATACTTGTTGGAAGAATAATGATCATCCAGTGTTTGTGTTATTTACTTTGGTTAAGAAATTTGGTTTTATGATATCAAATATTATGGAAGCTTTTTTATTAGTAAAATAAGTTAGTAAAGTAAATTATTTATGTTGTGGGTTGCTTATTTCAAAATTTGTTTTATTTTTTCCTTCTTAATTATTTTCCATTTATATAGTGTATAAGTAATTGAGAGTGACAGAACTTTCCATAGTTTACTATCTAAGGTTTGTTACCTTTTGTATGAATGATAATTTTGTCCCAATTGAATTGCCTTGTTGTTGTAGGATTCAGTACCATTTTGTGAACAGTATGATAATTCTTTTATATATACATATATATATATATATATATAGACTAACATCCATCCCCATACGATATACGACATATCTAATTATAATAGATGATTTTAAAAATAATTAATTATATTTAAAAACTTATTTAAAAATTTTATTGTTAATAAGTATATTTGAATTTTTTTTTTCAATCTATAGTATAAAAGTTTGTTAAAAGCTATAAATTTGATCTCTACATATAATATTATACAATTATAGAATTCAAATTCTTTACCGATATAATTTTTTCTATATATGAAAATTTCATATCTAATTTTTTCCATTTATGAAAATTAAAATTCAAATTCAAACTTATTTATATAATTCAAATTTATTTAAATAATAACTTCCATTTATAGAATTTAAATTCAAATTCAAATATATTTTTTTGATTTCTTGCAAATAATTAATTTCTATAAATTAAATACTAATAATATAATTTAATTATTTAATTAATTAATTATTATTATTATTATTATTTATCCCATAAATACATTTTTACCTTATAAGGTAAATTATTTATGGAATTTAAATTAAAAAAATATTTACCTATTTAATTTTTTTTCATTTATAAAATTCAAATTCAATGCATTTATATAATTTATTTCAAATTCAAATTCAAATGTATTTTTTGATTCTTTGTAAATAATTAATTTTCTTATGTTAAATACTTATAATATAATTTAATTATATTTACTATTATTATTATTATTATTATTATTATTATTATTATTATCATCATTGTAACCTAATTCACTATAATGTTTGGATTTAAAAAGAGGTATATATACATACAATATATATACAGTTTTACTATCATATGTGTCGATTTGTACATTATATCAAATTATATATAATTTATGATGTGTTGTATATATTTTATTTTAATATTACATATAATTTAATTATGATATATATTTAATATACATGATAATATTCATTATGGTAAAATTTTATTTATATAATATTATAAATATATATTTATTTCTCATTTAAAATTTATTTCAAAACAAAAATTAATTTTATATATATTTGGATACAAACATAAAAAGTAAAAAATTTATACTTTTTAATCAATTATTTAATAGTCGAATTTGAATTTAACCAATAAAGATAAAAAATTTCATGCTTTTAAATAACTGCTCTATTTTTTATATTGATTAATATTTTGATATAATCATAAATGATTAAAAAAAAATAGATGATTTTTTATTGATGATTTTGGAAGGAATTTTGAATTATAATATGCTAACGTGTGCCACAAAACTCTTCTACTTTTATATGTTATATAGATGTTTATATATCTAATTTTTTTCATCTATAGAATTTTCCTATCTAATTTTTTTTCTATCTATGGAATTTATGTGCAAATTCAAATGTATTTATATAATTTAATTCTAATTCAATTGTATTTAAATAATATTTTTCATCTATAGAATTTAAAATTCAAATGTATTTTTTAATTCCTTACAAATATTTAATTTTCATATATTAAATATTCATAATGTAATTTAATTAATTAATTATTATTATTATTATTTATCCTATAAACACATTTTTACCTTATACAGTATATCATTTATGGAACTCAAATTAAAAAAAAATGTTAACAATTTAATTTTTTACATCTATAAAATTCAAATTCAAATTTAAATTCAAATGTATTTTTTAATTTTTTACAAATAATTAATTTTTCTATGTTAAATCCTTATAATATAATTTAATAATATTTATTATTATTGTTGTTATTATTATTATTATTATAACCTAACTACCAATAATTTGGATTTAAAAAGATATATATATATATATATATACACACCATATCTATACAGTTCTACTATCATATGTATCAGTTTGCACATTATAATACAGATTAGTATTAACTTATATATAACTTATGGTGTGTTGTATATATTTTATTTTAATATTAAATATAATTTGATTATGACCTACATTTAATATGTATGGCAATATTCATTATGGTAAAATTATATATATATATATATATAATATTATAAATATATATTTATTGTTTATTTAAATTTTATTTCAAAACAAAAATTGATTTTATATATATTTGGCTACAACCATAAAAAATAAAAAAATTTATACTTTTTCAATCAATTATCTAATAGTATAATAATAATAATATATATTTTGTAATACAAATAGTAAAGGTAAAAAAAATTCCATATTTTTTAAATTGCTGTTCTATTTGGTATTGATTAATATTTTGATAGAATCATAAATAATAAAAAAAGAGATAATTTTTTTATTGATGATTTTGGAGGGAATTCAAATTGATAATATGTTGATATGTGACACAAGACTCTTCTACTTTTATATATTTTATAGATTTAAATGTTTACCTATCTAATTTTTTTCATCTATGGAAATTTATGTTCAAATTTAAATGCATTTATATAATTTAATTCTAATTCAATTCTATTTAAATAATATTTTTTATCTATAAAATTCAAATTCAAATGTATTTTTTGATTCCTTGCAAATATTTAATTTTCATATATTAAATATTCATACTGTAATTTATTTATTTACTTATTTATTATTATTATTATTATTTATCCTATAAACATATTTTAACCTTATACGGTATATCATTTATGGACTCAAATTAAAAAATTTCAACAATTTAATTTTTTACATCTATAAAATCAAAATTCTAATTTAAATTCAAACGTATTTATATAATATTTTCTATCTATGGAATTCAAATTCAAATTCAAATGTATTTTTTAATTTTTTGTAAATAATTAATTTTCCTATCTTAAATCCTTATAATATAATATAATTATATTATTATTATTATTATTATTATAACCTAACTAACAATAATTTGGATTTAAAAGGATATATATATATATATATATTTATACATCATATATATACAGTTCCACTATCATATGTATCGGTTTATACATTATAATACAGATTAGTATCAACTTAGATATAACTTATGGTGTGTTGTATATATTTTATTTAATATTACATATAATTTGATTATGACCTACATTTAGTATGTATGGCAATATTAATTACGTAAAATTATATACATATATATATATATATATATAATATTATAAAGATACATATTTATTGTTTATTTAAAATTTATTTCAAAACAAAAATTGATTTTATCTATATTTGGATACAACCATAAAAGGTAACATTTTTTATACTTTTTAATCAATTATTTAATATTATAATATATATATATATATATATATATATTCTAAGATAACCAATAAAGGTAAAAAATTCCATGCTTTTTAAATAGTTATTCTATTTGGTACTGATTAATATTTTGATAAAATCATAAATAATAAAAAAAAGAGATGATTTTTTTATTTATGATTTTGGAGGAAATTCGGAATGATAATATATTGACATGTGGCACAAGACTCTTCTACTTTTATATATTTTATAGATAGATAATTATTCATGATATTATGTTTTTTATGTTTAAATAAAAAAGATATCTTTATTAATTTCTATATAACCATATTTATATATGTAAAAATATTTAAAATATGTTTAATTAAGCAAACAATATATATATATATATATAAATACATTTTATGTCATAAAAATATTATAATAACAAAAATATATATTTTTATTCCTTCATTTCCTAAACCGAAATCTATTATATGTAAAAATAAAAAAATAAAAAACATATATAATACTATAAACATATTATAATATTATAATAGAATGAGTGTGCAATTTCATGAGTATAATAATGTATCACTATTTTGTTGTGTTCAATATATGGTTATCAATATTTTTAAAAAATATATTTTTTAAAATTTATTTCAAAACAAAATTTAATTTTATATATATTTGGGTACACCTATAAAAGGTAAGATCATAAATATAAATAAATATAATTAAAATAAAAAAGATGATTTTGGAGGGAAATTAAAGTTATAATATACTGACACATGACACTCACCCTATATATAGATAATTTTTATAGAAATCAATTAGATATAAAATTAGTTAATTCAAAATCATGCAAAAATGGCAGTAATTCCCTTTTTTTTTTTGTTTTTTTTTGTTTTTGTTTTTTTAACTCTCTCATATTACTACTTAATAAAACTTCAGCATCATTTAATCAAAAATTCTCATATCTTTCTTAAGGAAGTTATTAGTGTTTTTTTCCCTTTTTTTTTTTTTTTTGGGTCATTGAAGTTATTAGTAATTTGAATAGTGATAATTTAGCAAGCATATTAAGTAAAATACAACAAAAAAAGTATTCTAAACTACAAAATGAAAATGGAGTAAGAGAAAAGGAGAAATACCACAAAAATGAAAAGGATTGAGAGCACTAACAAGTTCTTTTTTGATAAATACCAACATTAAATAAAAAGACTTGAAAACTATATTACATTCATTTTATAACAATAAATATGAATGATAAATATGTAAAAGCAACATTGAAAGCAAGTAAAAAAAAATTACCTAAAAACCATATTTATCTATTCAGAACCATAAGCAAATTTGTAAAATTAATATCAATTAATTGGATAGCAAGCAAGAAATAGTAACACCACATGCTTAAAAAAAGTCATAAAAATTGGAAAAATTCCATGAGTGCCATCTTAACCTTTTGTTGAGACTCATAATATTGCTATGGAAACAACATTTTAAAAAAGTTAAAATAGATGTTAAGTTGATCCGACCTAAACATTGTTAAGAGCATATTCAATAGTTTTATCTATATATATATATATATATTGTCATATTATAAAAATATATAGCCATTAAAAAAGCATTTCCAATTAATTTGTCTAAACACCTTGTCAGGTAGATGTAGCAAGAAAAAGAAAATCACTTTTGAAGTGATCTTCTACTTCTTGATGATCTATTATTATACATGCTCAAATTTTTTTAAAAAATAAAATTTTTCTTAAAAAATCCTTTTTTTTTTTTAAAAAAAAAGGAAAAATTTCTTTGTGTAAATGTCCAATTAACAGAGGTTTTAATGAAAAATGGCCAAATATTTTTAAAAATTAAAACTTTGACCAAATATTTGGATAGATTGACCAAAATATGATTTTAATACAAACTTTATTATCATTCTTTATTTTTTAATTCCCAATAAATAATTATAAATCATTTTTCTTTTTATTTTTACCTTTATGGCTTTCCTTTTTTCTTTTTCTTTTTTTAAATTAAATTAATTATATACTTATATATGTGTATATATATATATATATAAAGTTATAAAAATTTGATATCACTCTTTAAAAGATAAACCTAGCTAGTTTATCTTTTAAAGATCTTTTGGAGATGCTTTTAGCTTTCCAATTATGGTCATTTACCTAAAAAACTTAAAAGGAAATAAACTAATAAAATATTTAATTAATTAATAGTTTATGCACACAACAATTGAAAAATAATTTTACAATTAATTGTGTATTTATCACTTAAATTTAGATTGTATCAAATTCTATATCATATATTGAACGATTCACATTTATCATTATTGAAGATGCTCTAAGGTGAATGTGTATTTCAGAGAAAAGCCAAATTTTTCTTTAAAAAAATCCTTTTTTTTTTTTTTCAAAATGACAAAAGTTAATAGAATATATAATTAATAGTTATTAATGTTTATCAATAGCCTTTTCCAAAAAGTAGATTTGATAGATTTTTTAGTATAATATTAATATGTAATATAAAACTTATTTATACATAGGGATAACTACATTTTTAGTAATACTATTTTAATGCTGACCAGTGTTGACTGATGTTGACCAATCAAAACTTAACGAGAAAAGGGCGTTGAAGTTGGCCAAGTTCGAGATTTTTTTTTTTTTCCCCAATATTTTTTATTAATGTTGTTAGATTTTTGGCACCAATACCCTAGAAGTTTCATCATTTTCGTACTTGACCCCCTAGAATATCAAATTAGTGTAAATGCCTCATAAAGTTTGTAAATGTTGCAGCGTTAGTCTCAAACTTTGACATTTTAACTGTTAAAATGCATATGCACTTACATATCACTTTAAGAACTCATAATTATTTATTTTTATTTATAATTGGTCTATATTAGGGTCACAATTTTTATTTTTTTTATGATTAGATAGGGTCATTCCATCGTTATAAGGATTTATAATAAAAATGTTTTACCGTAAATGGTAAAATACCCATTAGATCTTAAATTATTCATCGCCATTGTAATCCTATGTAAACTTAAATTTGATAGAAAGCCTTGATTAAGACATTGACCAAGTTACATCGGCACGTTCGTCGTCTGTATCCAGCCCCAGAGTCCTCCAAACACCATCCGAGCCGTTAACCACATTATGACCACATGGTCCTTGATATCCATGCTCTGCATCACACCCACGCATGGAGTCACATTGATCCACCACCTTTGCCATAACACTCCTCCCGTTGCTCGCCGTTATACGTACCATCTTCCCGCATCTCGATCCTCTGTCGTACCATCCGGTCGAAAGCGCCACCACTAGCTCCTTGTTATCGTGGTAATTCGAATCGCACGCCGACGGGCCGCCGCCAATGCCGCCTTCGCTAAAGTCGTTGTTCCGTAGTACAGCTCGGGTGGAGACGGTGATGGGAGGAGAGCAGTTGTACTTCGGGTAAGACTTGCCACTGCAAATGAGAGTGCCAAATGGCTTACAACTGCCACCGCCGGTGCAGGTGTGGGTTCCAATATTGTCTGGGTTATCTTTGCACTTGCCTTTAATGCATATCAGCTGGCCGTCGCAGTCGTCGGCGGTTTGACAAGGACCGCCACAGGTGGAAGCGGCTAATGAAGGAAAGGGAGAGGTGATGATCATGATGATGTTGAACATGAGGGAAATTGAAATGAACAAAGGCAGGTTTTCCATATTTTGTGGCAGAGATCAAAGGAATGGTATATTTGCAAAAGCTAAGATAATGGAGAAGGGCCACGAGAGAAATATGAGAGGCTGCATGAGCATAAGTAATGCACGAAAAAAAAAAGGAAAAAAAAAAAAGTCCTAGGAAAAAGTTAGGTAATTTTGTTTCCCACAAATGATCTTAAACTTCCAAATCAATGGTTAAAAGGAATTCAAGATCATCTGTGGGGTGGGTGGTGAAAATTTGAAGTCTTTTTCAAATTGGCTTGGGGGACGGGGTATAAGAAGACTGTTATTGAAATTGATGGCAACAAAGCTAGGTTTTCCACTGCTACATGGATTGAAAGAGGAAGAAAATGTGGTTCCAATTCCATACCTGATCTGGGTTTGCCTGAGATTCAACTCCCAACTTAGATTTCAGAACTTGAGATTGAGAAAGCCATTTCATCGAGCAAGTTGTCTGCACCAAAAATTGCACCTTTGGGCCGTAAAGTTGCTTTAATTATCGAAGAAGAAAAAATGCTCAGAGAAAAGCCTCTCTAACAGCATGGCCAAATTGGGGGGTTTTTGTGTTCTGGAAATGAAACTGTAAAAAGCGGAAACAAATGCAAATGGTTCAAGTGATTTTTATTTATTTCTTTCTTCTTTCAATTTTGCCATTTGTTGTTGATCATCATGAGGAACCATTGGTAACATCACAATTATTGATTAGTTGAATTTAATTTATGTATTTTTTTATTCTAAAAAATTTAACTTGAAAAAATAAATTCCTTTAGTAGCTATTTAAAACTATTAAATCCATTAATAATGGGAATAGGGGTAGAATTTTTCTTTTTCTTTTATTTATTTTGTTAAATGCTTGAAAACTACGGTGGGTAATTTTTCTTTTTTTGAATGAGTCACCAGACAAGGAGTTGGCACAAATTTTGTCATAAACACCAATTTCTTCTCTTTATTATTATTACTATTTTATTTTTTGGGCATGAAATTGAATGGATCAAACCCATTTATTTGATTCTTTGTAGTGGCTGGCCAAGATGATGAAGCTGTTAATACATATTAATTGGATTTTTGTAAGGTTGAATTCTTTCTTCCTCAGCCAAAAGTTGAATTCTTTTATTCATTAAAAAAGGTTGGATTTTTTTTTTAATTCTAAATATAAAAAATTTTAACTTGCCAGAACTTTGAATTTACTTTGAAAATTAAATTTACCTTGAAATTTTCAATCTAGCAAATTAGAACATGGATTGTGAAAAATAACATTAGTAATATATATTGCATTTTAAAAAAATTAAATTGATTGTTAAGTTGATATAACCTAGATATTGTTAAGAGCATCTTTAACATTTCTACCTATTATTAGATTATTTTTTTTTTGTTACATAAAAGAAATAGAAAATATTTTTAATAGGTTTATCTAAACACCGTATCAAATTGATATGACAAAAAACAAGAAAAAAAACAGACACTTTCAAAAAAGTACTCTACTTTTAGATGATCTATTAGAAATTATAAAATTTTCTAATAAAACAAAAATTTTCTTAAAAAATCAATTATTAATTAAAAAAAGTAAATTTTTTTTTTCTTTTTTCATGTAACTATCCAATTAATAGAGGTTTCATTGAAAAATGGCCATATTTTTAAAAATTAAAACTTTGACCGACTATATGGGTAAGTGGACCTAAATATGACTTTCTTGAACTGTTCAAGAAAAAATAAAAACTAGCAGGGAAAATGTTTTCATTGAGAAAACTATACTTTGAAATTTAATACAACCTTCTTAAATTTTTCTTTATTTTAATTTTCGCATAGCAAAATTACAATTTCATTCACAGTCCACTTTCTATTGTACATCATTAAAATTCAATGTAGTTTAATAATCTTGAAAATAATTCAAAAAACTGTAATTAATAAATTGAAAATAGCAAAAATACGTAATAATAAAAATGAAAGCTATTATTACACTTGATGGGTCTCTTAGATTTTATCGGGTGTAGTTCTTTAATGTCACTGCCCATCAATTTCAAAATAAAACAGCAACCAAATAATACTCATTACAATTTGGCTTTCTGAGTATTATTTTTATTTTTTCATAACAAATATTATTTTTACTTTTATTTTCCTTTTTTCATATCCATATATGGTGTATCTGACTTAGTGACAGTAAAGAGAGATTGGAAACAGGAAACAAATGTGAAAAAATTATAACTCATTTTAATTTTCAAGTTTATATACAATAACCCAAATATTAATTAACAAAAATGTTTGTAAATATTTAAAAAAAAAATTGTAGATACATTTGCTGAAATAAATGAGACAACTAAAGCATTTGTTAGGTTCTCTATGCGGATGACAAAACTGAAGGGATTCAAAACTTGTTTGAGCTTTGAAATTTGGCTTTTTTTAATTATTATTTTGGAGAAAATTTTGAAAATTACTTTGGAAGGAAGAAAGAGAAAGAAATTGTAGGAAGAGTACAGAACGATTTAGGGTTGGTCTTTCTCTACAATAAATGAAATGACTAAAACATCCATTGATAAACACTCATTTTAATTTCAAGTTTATATACAATAACGCAAATATTAACTAACAAAAACTTTGTAAATGCTCCCAGAAAAGAAAAACTTTTGTAAAACCTTTGCTGAAATAATTGAGATAACAAATAATTCACCTGTTACATTCTCTAAGCGGATGAAAAAAAAAAAAAAAAAAAAACAAGGGATTGGAAACTTGTTTGAGTTCTGAAATTTTCTTTTTTTTTTTCTTAATTATTATTTTGGTGAAAAGTTTTGAAAATTACTTGGTATGGAAGGAAGAAAGAGAAAGAAACTGTTGGAAGAATGGAGAACGATTTCAGATTGGTCTCTCTCTCTCTCTCTACAATATTGTAACATTAAGGGTAATCTAGTCCATTTAAATCATTTTTTGAATACTCTTCATATCTATAAAAAAGTATAGATAAATGTAGTCTTAGAACATCTTTAATGATATTTTTTATTTCGAAGAGTATAATCTTTAAAACAAAAAGTATTTTAGAAAATCTTATATGATAAAGAATGAAATTATTTAGCCAACTCCAATACTACTTTTTATTATCATTCTTTATTTTTTAATTTCCAATAAATAATTATGATTTATTTGTCTCTGTCTTTTTACCTTTTTGGCTTTCCTCTTTTCTTTTCCTTTTTCCTTTTTGAAATTAAATTAAATATACATATATATATATATATATATATATAAAGTCAATTATAATTATAATTATGCATTGGAAATTGTAAAGTAATAAATCAATGTGTGGAAAATATTTGGCTCTCCAAATAAGAGTCAAGTTCCATTCTTTATTTTAACTTACTACTTTTAAAGATTTTGTTGGAGATGCTCTTCGCTTTCTAATTATGGTCATTTACCTAAAAAACTTAAAAGAAAATTAAATAATAACATATTTAATTAATTAATAGCTTATGTATACTACAATTGAAAAATAATTTTACAATTAATTATGCATTTATATCACTTGGATTTAGATTGTGTCAAATTCTATGTCATATATCGAACAATTCAGATTTATCATTATTGAAGATGCTTTAAAATAAATGTCCATTTTAGAGGGAAAGCCAAATTTTTTCTTAAAAAAATCGTTTTTTTTTTTTCAAAATGACAAAAGTTAATAAAATGTATCATTAATAGTTATTAGTGTGTATCAATAGCCTTTTCCAAAAAGTAGATTTGATAGATTTTTTAATATAATATTAATATTTAGTATAATTTTTTTTTTTGGCTGAAAATATTTAGTATAAAACTTAATTACACATTGGAATAATTACATGTTTAATAATACTATTTTAGTGTTGACCATGTGTTGACCGATGTTGACCAGTCCAAAATTAACGAGAAAAGTGCGTTGAAGTTGGCTTAGTTCGAGATTATTATTATTATTATTATTTTCATATTTTTGATTAATTTTGTTAGATTTTTGGCACTAATACCCTTGAAGTTTCATCATTTTTGTGCTTTACCCCTTAGAATATCAAATTAGTACAAATGCCTCATAAAGTTTGTAAATGTTACAGCGTTAGTCTCGAACTTTGACATTTTAACTGTTAAATTGCATATGCACTTACGTATAACTTTAAAAACTTATAACTATTTATATTTATTTATAATTGATCTAAATTAGGATCACAATTTTTATTTATATTTGTTTTATAAGGATTTATAATAAAAATGTTTTACCGTAAATGGTAAAATACCCATTAGATCTTAAATTATTCATAGCCATCGTAATCCTATGTAAACTTAAATTTGATAGAAAGCCTTGATTAAGCCATGGACCAAGTCACATCGGCACGATCGTCGTCTGTATTCAGCCCCAGGGCCCTCCAAACACCATCCGAGCCGTTAACCACATTATGACCACATGTTCATAGATATGCATGTGCTGCATCACACCCACGCCTGGAGTCACATTCATCCACCACCTTTGCCAGCACAGTCCTCCCGTTGCTCGCAGTTATACGTATCATCTTTCCGCATCTCGATCCTCTGTCGAACCATCCAGTCGAAAGCGCCACCACTAGCTCCTTGTTATCGTGGTAATTCTTGTCGCACGACGGCGGGCCGCCGCCAATGCCGCCTTCGCTAAAATCATTGTTCCGTAGTACGGCTCGGGTGGAGATGGTGACCGGGGGAGAGCAGTTGTACTTTGGGTAAGACTTGCCATTGCAAATGAGAGTGCCGAAGGGCTTACAACTGCCACCGCCGGTGCAGTTGTGGGTTCCATCATTGTCGGGGTTATCATTGCACTTGCCTTTAATGCATATGAGCTGGCCGTTGCAGTCGTCGGTGGTTTGACAAGGACCGCCGCAGGTGGAAGCGGCGAATGAAGGAAAGGGAGAGGTGATGATCATCATGATGTTGAACATGAAAGAAATTGAAATGAACAAAGCTAGGTTTTCCATATTTTGTGGTAGAGATAATGGAGAAGGGCTACGAGAGAAATGTAAGAGACTACGTGAGCTTATGTAATGCACGGAAAAATAAAAAAAGTCTTAGGGAATATTTAGGTAATTTTGATTCCCACACTGGTCTTAAACTTCCAAATTAATGGTTAAAAGTAATTCATGATCATCTGTCATATGGTGAAAATTTGAAGTCATTTTCAAATTGGCTTGGAGGACGGGGTATAAGAAGATTGTTATTGAAACTGATGGTAACAAAGCTCAAATTTTTCCATATTTTGTGTGGAAAACCTAACCCTCTTCGATAGGGATTGAGAGAGGAAGAAAATATGGTTCCAATTCCGTACCTGATTTGACTTTGCCTGAGATTCAACTTCCAACTTGGATTTCAAAGCTTGAGATTGAGAAAGCCATTTCGTCAAACAAGTTTTTTGCACCAAAAATTGCACCTTTGGGCTGTAAAATTGCTTCAATTGTTGAAGAAGAAAAAATGCGCAGAGAAGAGCGTCTCCAACAGTCATGGCCAAATTGGGAAACTGTGAAAAAGGGAAACAAATGCAAATGGTTCGAGTGGTTTTTATTTATTTGTCATTTAGTTTTGCCATTTGTTGGTGATGATCACGTTTGACTTTAATTTATGTATTATTTTTTTATTTTAAAAAATTAACTTGAAAAAAATAAGTTCTTTTTGTAGCTATTTAAATTATTAAGTAATCTATTTTATATAGTTGATAAAAGTAAAATTTTATCTGAACTTTGTATAGTAATATTTTTGAAAAAGAAATATTTTGTTGTAAATAAAAAAAAATTTCATGTAAGCTTAAAAAAAAAAGTTTAAAAAAGTTGTTTTTGAAAAAATTTAAAATTTGAATTTTTCTAAAATAATTTAAAAAATTTATTTTTTGGTAAATAAGTACTTGTTGACTATTGGCAAATATTTTATTTTTGGACAAAAAAAATTTTGACTATCAAATAGAACTTTTGAACCAAAAAAAAAAAAAAAAACTCTGACAATGTTTATTTGATATAGCTGATAAAAATATTTTTATCTATAAAACTTTTTATATTATATTTTTTTGAAAAATAATTTTCATTATAAAGCTAATAAGTATTTGATTGTATATAAAAAAAAGCTACACATTAAATAATCAATGGATTTCTCATATATGGCCACTAACATTAAGAAATTGTAATAATCAATTTCTCCTAATAATCAAATGTTTAGGGTAAAATTATAATAATCAATTTCTCCTAACATTAAGAAAAACTGTAATTAAGAAATTGAAAATAGCAAAAACATGTAATAATAAAAATTAAAAATATTACTACACTTGTTGGGTCTCTTAGATTTTATCAGGTGTAACTCTTTAATGTCACCCCCATCAATTTCAAAATAAAATAGCAATCAAATAATACTCATTACCACTTGGCTTTTCTAAGTATTATTTTTATTTTTTCATAAAAAAATATTTTTTTTATTTTTATTTTCCTTTTTTGCATATCCATGTATGGGGTACCTGACCTAGTGACAGTAAAGGGAAAGATTGGAAACAGGAAACAAATATGAAAAAATTAATACTCATTTTAATTTTCAAGTCTTTATACAATAACCCAAATACGAATTAGCAAAAATATGTATAAATATCCACCAAATAAAAAAAAAAATTGTGAATACCCTTTGCTGAAATAAATGAGATAACTAAAGCATCCGTTAATAAGTTCTCAATTTAAATTTTCAAGTTTATATACAATAACCCAGATATTAATTTACAAAAAACTTTGTTAATATTCCCCCCAAAAAAAAAAAAATTGTAAATGCCTATGCTGAAATAAATGAGATAAGCATTTTTTAAGTTCTCTAAGCGGATGGCAAAACAAAGGGATTCAAAACTTGATGGAGTTTTGAAATTTGCTTTTTTTTTTTTTTTACTATTATTATTATTTTGGTGAAAAGTTTTGAAAGTTACTTGGTATGGAAGGAAGAAAGAGAAAGAAATTGTAGGAAGAGTAGAGACAATTTAATGTTGGTCTTTCTCTACAATACTTTAACGTTAAGGGTAATTTGCAAAGCTAAATAAGGGAATAATATCGCAAAGCTAAATAACGGATAAGAGCTATATGAGAATAATATAAAACAATATATGTGCCGCAGATTACTGCCAAATCTTAGTCAATGGTGAAAGAAATTAAAGATCATGTCTATTATTGTTGAAAATAATCAATCATCATGTGTTACCTTAACTACGTGTACAAATGTGAATGGCTTGTAGCACATGTATAACGGTGTTGTATACATAGGATAATCTTTTACTTTTACTGTATATTAGTATCGATCTCATAGGATAAACCATATGTGTAATTATAATAGATGAATTTGAAAAAGGATATTATTACTGATAGTCCCTGAACTTTATAATCAGTATTAGTTTAGTTCTTAAATTTATTTTTTTAACAATTTTATCCTGAAATTAACTTCAACAATTTATTTTAGTTCTTAAACTATATAATTAGCATCACTTCAGTCCTTAAACTTATTTTTTTTAACAATTTTATCCTCAAACTAACTTTAACAATGCACCTTAATCCCTAAACCATTTTCCATCTATTTAGAACGACGAAACTCACCTGTTTTAAACGTGAGCCAATTAGGAAGGATACTTAAGGTTTTTTTCGTTATCCTTTTCTCCCCCTCTTTTCTCTGCAAATATGAAAAATAAATTGAAAATAATTATAATATTATTGAAATTAAAACTTTTCCTTTCATTGAAGAGCAGTGGCCTGTATTTGTTTTTCAAACTTTCAATTTACTAGTTATAAAAGAGATTTAAAATAATATGAAAAAGGAAAAAAAATTATTCAAGCATAAATGCCAACCATAATAATGTATCAGGATCAACCAATTAGATTCTAATTAAATTGGCATTTAAATAGTTTTTGCATTTTTTAAATTATATTATTGAATTAGTGATTTTTCATTAGTGATAGTTGGTTTGGTAAATTGAATCATCACCTTGATATGTACACGGAAACAAAACATTTTGTTTCTTGTTTAAAGATTTTTCCATTATCCCTTCCTCCTCTTTTTAAAGCATGTGAGTTTCGCGGTCCCAAATGGATGGAAAATGAGATGGAAAAGGGCCTAGGGATTAAGATGAATTGTTGAAGTTAATTTGAGGATTAAATTGTCAAAAAAATAAGTTTAAGGACTGAAGTGGTACTGATTATATAGTTTAGGGACTAATGGTGATAATATCCCATTTGACAATTAATTATATTTAAATCAAATCAAATCAATTAATTTTATTATTTTTTATGATAATAATTTGTTATCAATTTACATGTTTCATTGAGACCGTTTGGTAGTTTTGCAAAAATTAAACAATTTGAACATCTCTTTTAATGAAAGCAAGAGTACCACTTTAAATTCAAAAAGAGAAATAAAAAAATATGATAATAAAATAATAAAAATTACATAAAATGAATGTGATAAAAATCCGACAATTGTATTAATTTGTAGTAAATAAACAAATTAAATATTCTTAAAATGCCTTGTAGTAAAAAGTACTTTAAATATAAATTTAATCAACTAAGTGAGACAATAAAAAATAACAATAAATTTTTCTGATAATGAAAAATTATTATAACAAAAATTAAAATTAAAGAGGCAGTATTGATTTATTTGGAATTGAAAAATCACTTGTGTAACACTCCGTCCCGAAGTACATCGGAATTTTTTTCAAGTTGACCAAAGTTGACTGGGTTTGTGGTAGTTTTGCAAAAATTAAACAATTTAAACGTCTCTTTTAATTAAAGCAAGAGTACCACTTTAAATTCAAAAAGAGAAATAAAAAAATAAAAATAAAATAATAAAAATTACATAAAATGAATGTGATAAAAATTAGACAATTGTATTAATTTGTAGTAAATAAACAAATTTAATATTCTTAAAATGCCTTGTAATAAAAAGTACTTTAAATATAAATTTAATCAACTAAGTGAGACAACAAAAAATAACAATAAATTTTTTAGGTAATGAAAAATTATTATAACAAAAATTAAAATTAAAGAGGCAATATTGATTGATTTGGAATTGAAAAATCACTTGTGTAACACCCCGTCCTGAAGTACATCGGAATTTTTTTCAGGTTGACTGGGTTTAACCGTCATTGACCGAGAGGGGTCAAATTTTGACTTTTTGATTTGGATAGAATTCTAGGTTGATCGAGGCACCATTGCAAATTACACATCGACCCGAGTTCATAGACTACTAGCACGTTGAAAACGGAGCTACGGTTTGAAAGTTATGAGCAAAACAAGTTGAGGTCCGAACTGTCCGAGGGTGCCAGAGTTGTCTTTTTATTCTCGTAAAATTTGAATTTGACTTCTATATGGTTGTAAAGTACTCGTCGATACGAGTTCATAAATTTGCAGCACACTTGATTTGGACATGTGGTTTGAAAGTTATGGACTCGTGAAGTTTTTCCGAGACAATATTTACTGTTCATCAATCTTTGTGAGTGTGTGCACAGTGTCGCCATGTGTCAAAATGTGGTTAACCATGAATGCACAGTGGCCCCATGGAAGGCATTTTGATTGGATGAGAAGGAGGGAGAGAGAAAGAGGAAGGAGGAGAGAGAAACAAGACCAGCACCGTTCATTGTTTTTTGGCCATCGTTAAGCTACATGAGTGGGACCACAGTGATGCCCATCTGAAAACCAGCCGACCACCCAAGTTTCATAGCTAAATGACCGCCGACGGGCCCTAATCGAGGCATTTTGCTATGGCAATACCACTACATTCTTTGATCGATTTCTCCCAATCTAGACCTCCTTTTTCGACACTGCCGATCTTGTTGAGACACCCATGCTTCAATCTACCTCCCCATCAAATTTCATGGCCATTGGCCATCGAACGCGTCATCGCTAGTGAACTTTTCTAGTGGGCATGGCAGCTCACTGGAAAACACAGTTTTGGCAAGTTACCGGTGATCCCACCTATCGTTTCCCACTAATTTGACCTTCTTGAATCCAAATCCGAGGTCGATTTCCTTCAATTCTTAACGGATTGTGAGATTTGAGGATATTAAACCTGAGACATTTTCAGTGGGATTTCGGCCAACACAGGTTCAATCTCTGGGAGATAAGACTCAGTCGGTGATCCTCATTTCATAAGCTTCATTTCGGTATATTGTTTGTGAATTTTGGTTAATGTTTGTGTTAAATCCCCCGGTACACTTGTACAAATTTTCTGATTAAAATATTAATTTAATCGGTTTTGTGTAACCTTGATGTTTTAAGAGCACGTGTGAATTGTGAAATCGATCCCATGGAGGATCTTGATTGAATTATGTGCTTGATATGAGTGACCCACCTTCAAAATTAGTTTGGATTGATAACTGTATATATTTGTGTTAAATAATTATTGGAAAAATATGTTTTAAGTATTGGATATTTAGTAAAATTGTTACATAAATTTATATTGCCAAAGTTGTGATAATTTGAATATATTTATTGCTGCCAAATTATATTTTGGGGTTGTGAAAAAAAAAATATATATATATATATATATATATAGAGTGGTGCTATAATCAGTTCCATCCTTACCGTTACTCATCCGGACCAAAAATATGCTTATATTGCTGGCCGTTGGATTGAAATTGATGGTCCAGATTAGATTGCCATTTCCCTCCCATTCCCTTCTTTTCCCACCCATCTCCGTTTGTGTTCGAGCAAGCAGCCATCCCATTCCCTTCCTTTCCCTCCCATCTTCCATCTTTCCAGCCAAAAGCAAGGACCGTTTGACAGCTAGAGCCATTGCCTTCAACCCATATTGACATCTTAGACCTTCCAAAACCCATGGCCAGAAAGAGCCACCGTTCTGGCCAATGTCTGTCCAAAACTCACTGCCCAGGCCACCGCTGAGAGAGACCATCTTTCTTCTCAACAAATGGCGGCAATTATGTTATGGATAGGGTTTTTAAATACATTATTCTAGTTTTTTTCATTCAATTTTTTTATTTTTTATTTTCTTTTTGGTTTTGATTGATCTTATTCTTTGTCTACGTATATTGATTTATTTATTTTTGAGATTCTATACCATGAAGATAGGTTTATGAATTTGTATGTAAGATGCACCATTAGAGACAACATCGATAAGGTTCTTGTCCTCTGATTTGGCCGTGCTTCTAATTCTGTTTGTCTCTTTCTCGATGACGTCGTATGCCCCCACCTCCTCCCTTCTTTTTCTTAGGGTTTCCTTTTTGTTATTACATTTACAAAATTGATAGCTTTGCTTGATTCTATGTAATTTGTGAATTCTTGGTACCATACATCTCTCTGAATCAGCACACCAGCTTCCTACATTCAGCACCTCGTTCAAAGAGAGCAACTGAATGTAGGAAGGTGGTATTTTATGCTAGATTCCCCGGTAACTTTTCTTTATTTTTCCTTTTAAATTTATGTCCTATCAAATTAATATGCAGTTACTCACTACATTTTTATGAACTTGATAAATTCTACTTCATGGTATAAGAATACACAACTTATATTTTATTACCTGTATTTGGAACCCATATTGTAAACTAGGATTAGATCAATAATGAGTAATCGAATGGTACAATTTACTCTACAAGTTTTCAATGTTATAATCTTTGTAGGACATTTGGTGCCCTGACGTAAGATTTTATCCGTGCTTATAAGAACCATCAACAGAAAATGTTCATCGGGCCTTCAGGCTGTTGCTGATGTTGCTGCTTTTATTAAGGTTGGATTTTATGACGTTGGTAAGGAACATCCTCGAATATGTTTTACACAACCTCAACATTTGGCTCTAACCATTTTTGTATTCAGTGTAGGAATTGGAGCAGAATTGGAATCCATGACAATAAATAAAATGAACAGGGTTACTAAAGTTAACCCAAAAGTATATTTCAAAGGCTACATTTTTGTTCTTCATTTCTTTTTCTTCTTCGAAAAATGATTGAAGTTGAATAATTTGATTGGTGTATGATATGGTGTTAAGAGGTAGAGATCTTTACACAGGCCTGTGATCGTCTTCTTCCTAATGGTATTGCATTTGAAAATGTCACACAGCGTTATGTGTGACACGTGAAGAGCAGGATATGGCTGCTGTGAAGTAAAACTTAGTAGACCATTATAAGGATAAAATATATAATAAAAATTATTTATTTATATTTTAAAGTAAGTAAAATAGAAGGAATATTGTTGGGAACTCTGATTCTGATTACTCACATTACTTGCGAATTATAATATGCCAATTTATTGTGGATTACATTGTTCTAAAAAATGTAATAGAAGTGAAAGGGAAAAAAATAACAGTACTAAATGTTACAGCGGGTTATATTATGTTTGAATTTTGGAATAGAGTTCATCCAAAATAGATTTGGAACATCAAACATTAACATAAGAATTCTCATTCATGTATAATTCTTACACAAATTGTCAGCTAAAGCTAATATCCAGGTCAATTTCGTCATTTAATAGGTACATCCTCTAATTGATGCCCCATCGGTTTGTTGGGCGCTTAAATTGTTCCATTTTTATACACTGGATTTATAAGCTGGAGAGTCCCCTTCCAACTTCACCTTCACCTTTACCAAGGCCTGAAGCAAAAATCAAAGTTAAACATGAATTATATTAAATTGCATTATCCATGATAAACCTTAATCAATCACACAAAATTGACCTATAAGTGCCTATTATATATACATATATATATACATATAAAAGGAAAAAAAGAGTGCAAAACCAATTAAAAGAATTCACTTGACTTGCATCCTATAACCCAAAATGAAACCATATTCTGAGATGAGTCACTTGCAAAGTTATAACACATTACCAAGTTCTCTTTCTTTTTTTTTTCTTTTTTTTGATTACACATTCCTGAGTTTTAACCCTAAAGTACCATATATTCCAGGTTTATCATATGCGAGAGACCACTTCTTAACAATGGCAAGCAAAAATTCACATAGTAATTGAGAATTAAAGCCCCTCTTAAAGTCTTCATACCTACACCCAAAACCAAGGGATTTATGCAATGCTTGCATATAAATCAAATGACTGCAGAAAATTTAATACTTTGGAAGGCTATGGCTCTTACATAGAACTACTTGCTCAAGCAACAAGTGCCTGATGCTCACGCCCAAAGGGCTATCCACAAAAGAAGAAAAATATATTAACAAAAGACTCTGTTGTAAAAATATCTTAGTGGGAATAATGAAGAATAAAAAGTATGTACTAGTAAGAATTTTATCTATCTTAGAGGGAATTACTTCTCAGACATCCTTATGTAATAACTAATATTTAAGTATTCTTTCTAAGGGCACAGTCCAATGTGAACCACTATTCTCTCAAGATCTCAATTACGGGATGCTACTTGATATATCTAAAAATTTAAAAAGATTCTCCTTTCCCCCAAAGCCCGTCCAAAAAAAGAGATAGATTCTATTTCTTTAAAATGCAAAGTCACAACTTTTATCAACTCAATTCATCTATAATGTGCAAAAACATCAATAAAGGAGTGCAAAATGCATAGGGTCCCATTTGCAGCCACACATGAAATTACATAAAAATCAGCTCAATTCATATCCAATGATGTTCATTTGCATCAAAAAGTAATTTGCGAAGTGGAAACATGGGCCTTAATGGAGGGTTTTTAAGATCTGATGGTTTACAGTGAAACAAATTACAGGGATAAAAGATTAAACCTTAGAATGGCAAAAAAAAAATAAAGAAGAAAAAAAATAAAGAAATAATACCCAGAATCCATCATAGAGAAGGAGACAAATAGAATCAGAAGCACAGTCAAATCGGAGAACGAGAACCTTGTCGATGGTGTCTCTGATGGTGCATCTTAAATATAAATTCAAAAACCTATATTCATGATACAGAATCCTAGAAATAAATAAATCAATATACATACATAGATAAAGAATAAGATCGATCAAAACCCAAAAAAAAAAAAAAACATTGAATGAAAAAATTCTAATAAGGTATTTAAAAACCCTAGCCCTAATGCCATCGCCACTGTTCGCCAAGGAGAAAGATAAAAAAGACAGAGAGTCTCTGTGAGTGGTGGCCTGGGCAGTGGGTTTCGGAAGGTCTGGGATGTCGACATGGACTGAACGGCGATGGCTATTGAATGGCCTCTACTGTTGTTTGGAACGATAAGGTGGCATTTGGTATGCAGGACATGTTCAGATCGGACATGATTGGACAGGACAGGTTTAGATCGGACATGATAGAATAGTATAGTACTGTGTTTGGCATAGTTCTAGACTGAATGGTGGACTAGTTGTCCCATGTTTGGTGCATGATTGGACTATTTTGTAATTATAGTTTTTATTTTGTTTAATATGAAAAGTTTTAAAATTATATTTATATTTACAAAAAAATTAAATATTATATTTAATTAAAGTTTTATTATTAATTATATTTACTATTATTTTTATAGATATTTATATGTTCAATTAATTAATAATAAAAATAATTTAATGATATTTATAAGACATTTGTAATTTTTTTTTAACACCTATAAACTACTTAAAATATTGTTTTCAAAACCAATTAATATAAAATTACCAATCATGGTAAATCATAAATAACAATTAACTACAAATAAAAAAGTTAACATAATATTTAATTAAGAACTTGTTGATAGCATAAAAAATATCCATCTCCAATTCATACATATAGATATATAGATATATAAATAAATTTCACATTTAGTTTAACTTTTAACAAGTACGGCATCCGTATATATATATTGGATTTTACAGAGATAATTTACTTATATAACAAATAAGTAAATAAACTCATTGATAGTAAGCCAACTAAACAACTTAATACAAAACTATTGCGTCACTCTTGTGAAATTGAGCACGTGTATGTGCGGTGGTGGTATTTTGTGTTGGATTTGCTCCATTACGATTCCTCATCATTTGTTCTACAAACTCAACATATGCAATTTCAGCTTTTTCAATTGTATTATACGCTTGATATAAATTATCTGTAAATCCTTGCACTTGTTGATGACATTCAGGCTACCTTTAAACACAACATAAACTCTTCTTTTTGCCATTCAATATTCCTGCATATAATAATAAATGACAATATAATATAATAATATTATTAAACAAAATAACAACTAACCAAATCAATAAAGTGCATGTTAATATTCTAAAACATAACACATAATAATAAAATGATCTATACATGCATAATTAGAAACCAACATCCAATACGTTACAATATATGTCCATAAGTTTCAATTCCAACTGTTCATAGTTGTCATCCTTTCATATATATCCATAAATATATAATCCACAACAATACTAATTTAGTTATCTAAAAATCCACTAGCAAATTCAATCTTCTGCACATCCGTTTTAATAATCTTGAAAACCTCTACGTTTGATGGATCTGATCTCATTACCTTAGAGATTTTGAGATTGTCAGTAATAGGAAATCCTAACCTATCAAGCTTCATAGCTAAGTATGGTGGATAGTTGATATTAGATTTCTCCAACTTGTCTAACTGTGTAGCCAATTTATTAATAAACTTATCTGTTACATTATTTAACCCGCTAACGATGTCAATATCCTTCGATTTAGCTTTCCTCTTACCTTTTAATTGGGATTGTGCGGGCAGTTGACTATGTGTTTGATTCCCAGACATTGGAGAACACACATCATCAAATTGGTCATTGTCAGGCTCCATGTTTATATCATTAACTAAATCGATTGGATTTTGTGCTTCATGTCTTGTTGCTCGATCTTTTCCAAAAATATTAGCAAGCCTCTCAGACATTGGAAAATGTTTACCTCTCCAACTTTTTGCACTTGGATTACTCTAAAATAAAGAAAAATATTGTTTAGTAAAAACATTATAGATTTAGATAAGAAACAAAAAATTCAATAAAGGTATATTTCCTAAAAAATTCAAAACCTGCACATATGCTTTCCAAGCGTCATCACTGTCAATCTCCACACATTTAAGAATGTCATTCCATCCAAATCCACTTTTGTTTAGCATGTCGTCTATTATACCATATTTGTCAGGACCCGTCCAGAATTCCTTCCCCGGAACCCTAGACAGCCCTGATCCCAGGGAAACCCTACCGGACCCTCCAAAGGAAAATCCGACAGAGCCTCCCCTAAGGGATTTACTTACCACAAATTACCTGCACTGAAAACACACTTCTAAAAACATCCCATTATTCCTCCCACAAACTACAAACTGATTCCACAAATTCCAACACTTCTCAAAGCAACAACAGTCCAGTGCATAAATAAAACAGAAGTATTCCAAGAGTATACAGAGCTTTAAGAAGTGCTAAACAACAGAAATACAACAAGGCTGAAAAGAAATAATACACTGAAATGAAAGAGTACAAAGAAACTTCTCGAAACACAACAGCAGCGGAAAACTTGGTTCGCTCCGGAAGAACGTCTACCACCACTTGCACCTAAGGAAACGGAATTTAAGAGTGTGAGATGCTAATCATCTCCGTGAGTAACCCGAACTACTAAACACCTTTTGATAATAATAATAAAATAATAACAATTAAGGAGTGGAACAAATACCAACAATTAATAATAAATAATAATGACCTTTGGAAAATAATGATTTCCCTCAAAACTCTCACCAATCGCTCCGTTTGAAATGTTCCCTTTTTAAAACCTTTTCGCAAAACCCAATGTGCATACCTCCCAAAAACCAAGGGATTAAATAATTTAACAACAACAATTAAATAATTACATACCCCAAATATATAATAAAAATATAATAAATTATAATAAATAAATTTTGAACACCTTTGGGGTTTAAACCATTATTTGCAATTACACCGACAATTACACCTGACGCACCACACCATATACCGGTGATGCCCTCCGATACCCAGCGTCCCGAGCACCGACTGGCGGGAGGTTAAAGAGAGAAACCTGCAGTGGTCACTTCGGCGTCCCGACAGTACCGACTGCTAAAAACCATCACCCGGCCAAGGAGGGGGGCGGCTGTGCGCAACAATAACCTTGCCTGCCCACGGTCCAATGGCAACTCACGGGTGAAGTAATAACCGCATGCTAAACCATATAATAACCGCGTGCTAAACCACGTGTCCATACACCATACACCAGAACACCAATACTGTATGAGTGCGTCTAAAAATAAATATAAACAACCAACCGTACCGTTTTTCCAAAAACCACCGTGGGAAGTATACCAAAATTTCACAAAAACACCATCCCACATATTTTATCCAATCACCCGGTACGAAACAGCGATAACAACAAACCACAATTTTCTCGAAATACAAAATGCAACCATAAAAATACCGTGGGCATAATTTATAAAATTTAACCAAATATTTTCATAAAATATTTAACCTAATTATGCCCGAGAAATCACATTTGAAACCACGTAAAATTAATACCGAAACGTACCTTGCTCATGCATAACAAATAATTTAAATTAAACCGCATTAAAATCATAATTAAACCACACCACATGAGCATAATTAAATACTAAATTAAATACCAATTAAATTTAATTAATTGCCCAAAATAATTTTTGAAGGTGGGTCACTCACCTGGAGAGCGCAAATCAACTAAGATCCTCCTCGGGATCCACTCCACTACTCGCGCGTGCACCTAAACAACCACAGTGCACAAACCAAAAATATTAATATTTTATTCGGGTAATTCCCAAATGGATACCCGGGGAGCGAACACCAAGCGACATCTAAGGGTTACGAGTTATATACCGAATCGAAGCTCGCGTGATGAGGATCACGGATTCGGTCTTACTTTCCGGTGATCGAACCCGACGGGGTCGGAATCTCCCAAACCGTCGCGAATTGGCGGAAACGGAAGTCGGATTTGGGTTCAGGAGGTCGAACACTGCGGACTGGAGCTGGCCGGAATTTTCGGGTACTCGCCGGAACAGTAATTTCCGGCGGGCCGCCATGTCACCGGCAACCGTCACCGGAACAGTATTTTCCGACGGTGGCCGTTTGCTGTGAAATTTTGTAGATTTGTAGATCGTGAGGAGAGCAATCCAACGGGACCGACGGTGAGCAAAACGGAGGTCGGACGGCGGAGAAATCACCGTTTGAAGATTTTCGACCCCTCGCCGGAAAACACTCCGATCCCGGCGCGTCGGTGGTCCGATGGCCGTGATTTTTGGTGGGTAGGCCGGACTTGAGGAGAGGATCAAGGCTGTCAGGCGCGTGTGGCCGGAAAATGGCCGGAACAGTGCCGATTCGCGGTGGCCGGCGGTGGAGGGGAAAAATCGCCGCCAAACTTCGGACGTCCGATCCGGGCGCGTCCGGCGGCCGTTCACCGTGAAACTTGGAGGTTTTGCCGGAAATGAGGTGGGCAAGCTTTCTGTCCGGCGCGTGTACAGTAACTCGGCCGGAACAGTGGAAAACTCCGGTGGCCGGCGGTGGCTCTCTCTCTCTCTTTCTCTCTCCTCTCTCTCTTTCTCTCTCTTCTCTCTCTTTCTCTCTCTTCCCCGAGAGTTTTTCAAAATTAAAACCCTGCGTGACACTGTTCATGCCACGTGGACCACTCAGAAGCTGACACGTGGCATTTCACTGTTCACCGACCAAAAAAACATTAAAATAATACGGTATCCGGTAAACTTCAAACGTCCATAACTTTTTAACCGGATGTCCGTTTTGAGCGTGCCGCTAGTCTGTGAACTCGTATCGACGAGCACTTCACAACCATGCATGAGTCAAAGCTCAATTCCCCATAAACAAAAAGTCAACTTCGGCACCCCTTGGACAGTTTGGACTGCAACTTGTTTTGCTCATAACTTTCAAACCGTAGCTCCGTTTTCGACGTGCTACCAGTCTACGAACTCGTGGCATCGTGCACTTCGCCACGGTACCCTAGTCAACTCAAAATTCTCACCGAGTCAAAAAGTCAACTTTTGACCCTTTTGGTCAACGGTCAACAGTCAACCTCGGTCAACGTGCACGGATTCCGGTGCGATTTGGGACGGGGTGTTACAATATTGCTTTTTCCACTTTTTCATCTTCGATTCAATATGTGGATTTGCTTGCAATCTCGAGTTAGGACACATCTCAGCCAGTTGCTGCTCAATCAAATTAAGTGTACCAGGCTTAAATAATCCCGTGTCACAACGTTGCCCACTAGCTACAACTTCATCTAAAATAACCAGCAAAGTTTCTTCCTCACCTTTACTCCATGTACGCCTAGATTCACCCCCTTGTTATCGTTACTGCTACCTCCAGCTTCCATTGCTATTCAGGCAAACATTTTATGATTCCAACATTACCAAAAAAAGATGCAAACAAAATAACAAGAAATCTCAAATGTGGCACTTAATATAATATAAGTTTGTCTTCATACATATTATCCAAAAGATTTAACAAACAATATTAAATAAGCAGTTAGAACATAATTTTTTACATAACCATAAGCTACTAATCATGACGACCTCTCCACTCATAAAACATTTGCTTAGCTAACTCATCTCTCCAGTTCGTCCATTGATTGGAGAAAGTAATTGATCCTATAATGTCCTCCTTTTCATTAATGTCCACATTTTCCATCCTATCATACTCAACTTCTCTAGGATTGAGTGTCATTTCTCTTCTAATCAGATTATGTATCAGACAACATGCAGTAATGGTCTTGATTTGTGTTGCAATTGGGTAAAACAATGGACTTCTTAAAATTTTCCATCGCATTTTAAGAACCTAAAAGCATCTTTCTATGATATTCCTGGCTGATGCATGCTTCATGTTGAAATACTCTTGATGATTTATGGGTGCACAACCATCTTTCCATTCGAAAATGTGATATCTTGTTCCCCTATATGGTGCAAAAAATCTTTCACCATTAGTGTAACCAGCATTCACTAAGTAATAACAACCTAACATAGAAAAATGTCTCCTATTAGTTTATGCAATGTTAATCCAATCTTGAAATATTTAAGGATTGGTCTTACCGATTGGTACTTTTAATCCATTTGGCCTACTTATTGCATCTCGAAGTATTCTAGAATCTGAAGCAGAGCCATCCCAACCAGGTAATACAAATATGAATTCCATATTCGGGGTTACATACACTTAAGACATTTGCTGCTATCTCATCCTTTCTTGTTGATTTTAGGTATTTTTACTTTAATATAAGTTCCATCTAATGTTCCCAAACAATTCTACGACACAAACAATTTTACTAACATCAGATAATGCTACAAATAATCTAACTATAAAATTATTAACCAAACTAGTTCACAAACGTACCTTAAACATTTTCCATCTATCATCCGACATAGGTTCAGGATGCCTCAACAAAATGGAATGTAAGCGTAACACCCCATTCAATATTGAATTGAAAGATCTAATAATTGTCTCCCCTGATCTATAGAATCGACCGCTAATTGTATGGTTTTTTATATGATGAGCAATTATGTGCAAAAATATGCACATTTGCTCTTCCAATGTAACAGTACCATCTCTTTCACATATCCACCATGGCGTAATAACCAACATAAAATACCAAATGTTCTCCTATCCATTCTCATTTGACTAATACAAGTCACATCATTGTCCAACAAACTATTTATAAAAGATGTACACAATTCTGTACTCCTAGTTATTCTATTCCTAGCACCTCTATCATTTCTCCTTCACCACACTACATACATGTACATAATGAAGACAAACATAAAGCCCTAACAAAAAGATTGTATAATAGCTAATTTTCTTGCATCCATCTCTATAAAAAAAAAAAAGGAAAAAAAAATAAGAAACACATTAAATTGAGCTGCTATTGCTAATACAATTATATATATACAATAAACAAAAATCTTCCATAAATAATATATTTATATATTAGCATTCACTATAAACATTATATATATATGGAAGGTCAAAATAAAAGATGGATTTAAGTTTTTTTTAAACTCTTCAAACTCAATATATATATATATATATCATGAATTTTTTATTATTATTAATGATGGAGCCGAATGAATAATTGCATAATTATATACCAGTTATGGTTCTTTTTAATTTTTATATACAACTATGGAGAAATGGAGTGGCTTATTTTTGTTGGTTTAAGGATGGTAATGGATTTGATTATGAAATGTATACTTTGATTCAGTTTTTCATGAAATTTCTATGTTTTCTTTGCCAAAAAAGCCCAAAAATATGGGGAAAAAAAACCCCAAAAAAACGAGTGCATTTCAATAATTCCAGGTTGTTATATACATAATTAATTACAAAAATATATCTTAAATTTGTTAATTTTATTTCACATTCACCAATCTATTTTGGATATGAATTTGAATATATACAAAAAAATGTACAAAAAATCTATTTAAAATAAACACGCAATAGGTGCAAGTTTTAACTTATAAAAGCTATTAACAGATGCAAGTCTTTACATTATTTGACCATATACAACTATTCACATCCCTCCACTCCCACCTGGTGGCTCAAAAATCATTGATGTACATGGTTTAACAACCAAGCCAATCTCACATGACAAAACAATGTATAGGATGAAGTACATGTTGTAGCAGAAATTCAAGACCAGCATGGCAAATAGAAATTAAGACTAGCATAGCTTTTTGGACTTGGGCAATTTATTTGATCAACAATTATGCTATTGTACAGATTACATGAACACAAACTGGTCATATTTAATGTTCAGCTATGCTAATTTTAGGATATAAGACTAAATACCAAACAAAATAAACAAACAGAGAGAGCACGAGAGATGCATATTTTTACTACTTTACAACAACCAACGCAGCCTTTCTGGATGCTACTGCCAAATAAAAGTTTGATATGGCTTAATTATTAAAACCAAACACAGCTTAGAATCATCTTTTTTTTCCCTACGAAGTAAACCACAATGACATCATAACAACAACCCAAATGAAGACATTTATACATTACAAAGGTCTTAAGTAACATGCGGTACATGAAGGAAAGCATGATGCTTAAGCAAGGAGTAGAAGATTCTTTACCAAACAACAACAAAAAAAAAAAAAATAAAAAAAAAAGAAAAAAAACAGTGAGGAGTAGAAGATCAAATTTACACTCATGAAAGTTTACTACAATAAGCTTATATGCAAGGCATACTTGCTCAACAACTATTTTGAGTTTCAAACAAACATGTACAAATTTGATGTCCCAGGCATAAAAGTTTTCATTTCTATATGACTCATAACATTAATTAATGATTATACATTCTCATCAAATTCAAATCAGATGGCATTTGTAGTTTGCAGTTGATCTAAAAAATTTCGGTCCTTGTCATAACATGAGCTTGCTAGTGAT
This sequence comes from Ziziphus jujuba, assembly GCF_031755915.1. NCBI lineage: Eukaryota > Viridiplantae > Streptophyta > Magnoliopsida > Rosales > Rhamnaceae > Ziziphus > Ziziphus jujuba. The sequence goes on along the minus strand of NC_083381.1, from coordinate 2,593,483 downwards.
TTCAACTTTAATATACACAGCATCATTCAAATTTGGGGACGTCCATATCCGAATTTCATTATATATATATATATATATATAGGAGCAAGAATAAAAGCAAAAAATTGTGGAACTTAAAATATATATAAATATATGTATTGCCGGTGCATAACAAAGTAGAAGTCAGAAAAAATGAAGCAATTGATTACCCCACACATTCAATTGCTAAACCCAATCAACCAAAAACCATTCTCAACCATTCTCATTTGAAAAATATATATATATATATATATATAAGTATCAGCTTGAAAGCTTGCAATACAAATCTTTTACTATAAAATATTCATAATAAATATAATATTTTTAAGTATAATATAAATTGTAGTTGAGATTGTAATGGTAAAGTCGCACTAAACTGCTATTTGTTTAAAATGTAAAACATAAGGAGCTATCTTATACTTCTATGTATATGACAATAATAAAAAAAAAGGAATAAGAGAAGCGATGCAATATATAGATTACAGAATAGGCCAAGATATAATTCTAAGACATGAAAAGTATATCTATTTTAACTAAGGCTGTGGTTATATATATATATATATATATATGGTCAACAGTAGTGTCAAGATAATTTGATTATTTTTTATACATATACCCACAGAAAGACCAAACAAAATCTTCCCAAATCAAGCAACCGGTGAAGATGTCCTTGGGCCCTAGGTTCAAATGTGGACATTCATTACCCAAAAAAAGAAAAAGAAAAAAAACATATTACAACACATAGAAGAAGAGGCAACATATTACAACACAAGATCCGAGAATATACATAATATAATTAACAACCACGAACATAAATTCATATATTCTATGTAGTTCAAAGTAATAGCATATAAGTTTTTTTTTTTCTTTGAAAAAAAGCTAAACAAGTCTCATATGTCCATTTTCCAGACTCCACAATATACAACAACACGCCTAAAACAACAACTACTAGAATGCCTAACGGCAAAAATTGACAATCTTGCCTTCAAAATTCATAGAAGTTGTGCTGTAGATCATAAATTTAAGCCCTTATCCTCACAAATCCAAGCCCTGATTTTGCAAATCGAAGCCCTAATCGGTGCGGAATGGAAGCCCAAATGTTGTGAACCAACTCCTTAAGCAAATCAAATGAAGAAGAAGAAGCAGAGGAAGAAGAAGAAGAAGAAGAAGAAGAAGGAGAAGAAGAAGAGATTAGATCGACGAAGAAGAAGAAGAAGAAGGAAATTGAACAGATCAAAGACAAAGAACAGGAAAACGAACAGAGTAAAGAAGAAGACTCACTAGGGGTTTCAAACCGAAGAGAAGCGGTGAACGATCCGGCGACAACTCGAAGAGAGGCTGCGAACAATTCGGCATAAACAACTTCGGGTGGTAGGATGAGAGCTTCTTCACGAAAGCTTCAAGAGAGAGCAAGACAAAAGTGACCCAAGTGTTTTAGTGGGTCAGGTTTGTCCCCTTCAAAGCGGATAAATTGATTAACAGGCTAAGTCTGTCCCGTTCTCCATTTTGCTTCCCAAACACCAGATTGGGACTATAACCTGCCTTGACCTGGCCAATCTCGTGTAACAAACATGCCCTAAAAGATAGGTGGGAAAGGAAGGGAATGGGATGGCTGCTTGCTCGAACACGGTGGGAGATGGGCGTCGAACATGGTCGGAGATGGGTGGGAAAGGAAGGGAATAGGAGGGAAATAGAAATCTAATCTGGACCATCAATTTCAATCCAACGACAAGCAATATAAGCATGTTTTTAGTTCTGATAAGTAACGGTCAGGATGATCCTGATTGTAGCACTACTCTATATAGATATATGTTGTTAATTGAATTTCTAAAAAATGTGTTATACATGTTTAATATTTCATAAATTGTTATTTAAATTTATGATGATGATTTATGTTTATTTAGAGCATGTGTTGCATCAAAATATGTAATTTAGGTTTTTAAAGAAATTATTGTTTTAATTTATGTTAAATTATTTATTAAGTTATTGTAAGAAATTATGATGTATAATAAAGGTGTTTACATGATTTTAAGAATATATGAAATTCATGAGGTTTTAATATTATTTTGGTGTGGATTGATTTTTTGGATTTTAAGGAAAATAATTATTTAAATTTATAATGTATTGAAATAATTGTGGAATTTATTTTAATGTATTGAAAAATTGTGAAATTTAATTATGCAAGGATTGTACGTGGTTTTATGGATATATTTTATTTAAATTGATTTTGAGGATTTGACAAAAATATTGTTTTAAATTATTATGTTTCAAAAATATTTTTATACATTTAAATATTATGGATTGATTTTATGCCTGGGAATTTGGTATATTTGCATCAATGAGATTATGAGAATGGATTATAACGTGATGGATGTACGATGATGGTTTAAAGGTGATGTGGGTTATATGGATTTGAAAAGAGATATTTAATTCAATTGTAAATTTTGAGATTTGGAAAATATATGATTTTACTGGTTTTAAGATGCACTATGCAGTAACGGTATTCTGTAATTGTGGATGTGATTAGCGTATGGGCGGATATGATGACTATGCAGGTTATATATTCTCCCATGGTTGTCATTGGACCGAGGGCAAACAAGTTTAATATTGGCCATAGCCGCCCCCTTTCCATGGTCGGGATTGAGGGTTATAGCATTGGCGCCGTTGGGATGCCAAGGCTACCGGATGCAGGTTTTTCTCTTTAATCTCCCCGTCAGGCGATGCTTTGGGACACTGAATATCATCGAACATCACTAGCATATAGTATAGTGCATCAAGTCATTTTCTGATCCGATTGTCAAAATTAAATGTTTTCAATAGGATGATGTGGTAATGTATGATGTTGTGATAATGCACACCATATAGGCAATGGTGTGGCAGCTCTTGATGAGATGGCATGCCACATGTTAAGTTGAGGTGGTAGTGCTAACACGGCGAGGTAGTGATGTGGAGGTTGCCATGTGTAGAATGTTCAGGTATGGATGATGATGTGCAAATTAAGTGTTGTGATGATGTGGGATTTAATTATTTTGTTTTACTATGTTTTTGTTAAATTGTTTTTGTGTAAGACTTTTGTACATCTAAACAATACTTAATACTATTTTATGGTGCCTTAGAGGGAGAGACACACCACATAGGAACTCGAGGAGAGCAATGGTGGAGCCAATCTAAGAGCTACTTTACTTGTAAATGGGTTTTTAATCAAATATTATATGTGATAATTATTATCCTTACCGTTAAGTTGCCCAAGAATAATATTTTCATATATAGATATTGGCATGATTTAGAAATAAAACAGTTTTATTTTATGAGCATGAATTGAATAAATTATGTGGGTAATATATATATATATATATAAACTTTCTACCATGTGGATGTCTGCATGGTTTTTCTTTGTGGATATTAGAAAGGATGATGATTTTTATAAAAAATTATCATCAATTTTTCACAAACATACAGAAAAAGTGATGGTTTTTATTAAAAATCATTGGCTTTTCTAATGTCTGCTTAGAAAAACCTAAGGATATTTACACGGCAGAAAAATTTATATGTATATAAATATATATGTGTGTGCACGCGCATGCCTTATTTTAAGATTTTACTGGACACTATTATAATAGATATATGTGTTTGAATGATAGAATAATGATATATGTTTTATCAATCTATTATGATGTGATGTATTTATTGTGATAGTTGATACATTGTAGATATCTTATTGATGTGATTTGATTATGGTAGCCTACAAGCTGGGATTTTACCAGTAGCTTATTCTGGTCAAGTGAGGACTAAGAGATAGATATGTAGATTGGATAAAGATGCAGGGCAAAATGGATAAAGCCAGGAGTTTACTCAATCGGACTTTGTTTGGTAAGGGGATATTTCCACCAAACAAAAGGTATAATTTATGCGTTTTAAAATGGTTGCACGACTGCTTGATGTCTTAACTTCTTCCTTGGTTGAATTTATTACTATTGAATATTCTATTTCTTAACATTATTACCAATATGAACACCTTTACTGCTCTTGTTATTATCATATGAGTATTATCATTACTATGATTTTAGTGTCATTGTTAATTATTTTTCTATTGTTATAGATACCCATTTTTAAGAAGCTAAAACCACTCATTGAGTACATCCCCATGTACTCAACCATTTTATTTCCCCATTTTCAGGTGATTCTAGTTTTCTTATTACTGATTTTACAGCAAAAGAGTTTCCAAATACAGTACCAAAAATACAAACATAAGAGAAAAAAGGCTCGAAATACACCAACCAAATCTCAAAAGGCTCTCCCAAGCTTGTCCAATCCTTTCCCAAAACTGACACCCACGAGAAGTCACTAACACTTACTGAGGTAGGAAACTGAGACGAATGAATACAAGTGTACCCAGTTCGTGAATTTTCATAATTATACCAAAATAAGTATAATCCAAATATATCAACATGATATTTAGTTATATTTATATACGGAAGAGATACAATGCACGAGCTATTGAGGGTTCCAACCAAAAAGAGGAAATAATGAAACCTGACCATGTAAAACATCATTTCTATTGTACGAAATAGCATCAAGCTATAAATATGTAACTATTATGATTTAAATTTTTTTTTTTTGACAAATTGGAAAATAGGAATTTCATCAAAAAGGTTTTGAATTAAGGACTTAAAAGGTTAACGTTAGCAATCATTACCAATTTGATTGTCCAATAAAATAACTACTATATAAAAAAGAAATTAACTGGATATTTTTCAATCTTAATTAATAATTCCATTTTTCTATGTAGAAACTACCACTCCGCTATCAAATATTACACAATAGCAAAGTGGATGTTGCCCAAGATGACAGGAAGTTACCATTGTGTCCAAATTTTTTGTTCTTATTATATTAAAATCTTATATATAAATACACAAAATTAACATCTGCTAAAAAATTATATTTATCTTTTATAAATATCTATTCATAATTTGTACATACTTATCTTTTTTAATATATAATATAATATCTAAGTGAAAATGATTTAGAGCTACTAAATAATATTTATATTACAATTTCACAATTTTAATTACAAACCATATTTTTCAAATCAGTTATAATCTATTTACTAAATTAAAATTTGAAATTTAATAATATATATGCTAATGATATGATTAAATAAACTTATAACACTGTTGCACATTGCAACATCGGACACGTGCAAAACCTAGCATAATACGTACATATTTATAAGCCCATATACATATATTTTTTTAAGCCTATATTAAGAAAAGGAAATGAGCCGCTTAGGTTTATTTTTGTAATTTGAGCTTGTTTGGAGGGTAGATTGTATGAGATTTGTGTAGATAGCACACTGCGCCTATGTCTGCCTTCTTCTTGAAACGACTTCGTCCCGTGAGCTGCTGCGGAAGGGATCGGAAGACGCAGTGAAGCCGCACTCTGCTTCAGCGCCACCCCTTGCTTCTCGTGTATGTACCCTCTTTCTTTTTTCCTTTTCTTTTTTCTCTCTCTATTTTTCTCTCTTCTGGGTCTTGTTTGAGATGGGTCTGGGATTGTGCTAGTCTTTGAGAGTGGATTGTCTCAAAAGACTCTGAATCATGTTTTTCTTGTATTGGTTTATTGGTGATTTAAAGGTTTTCTACTGTCCTAAGCTAAGAATCTTCCTTCTCATTTCCCATTACATGTCTTTGGGCTTTAAATTCAAAACTTTAATCTTTTAATGAGAAAATATATTCAAAATAAAACCAAAAAGAAAAAAAAGAAAAGAAAAATTGCTGGCCTTGAATTATTATTATTATTTTTTTAATAAAGAAACTAATTTTCTTGTATGACAAAGTGAAAATTGTGTTTACAAGGAGAGGAAAGTGAAAAGCCTGGCGTAAGGAGGAAAACCCTTGTACGCAACAATTTAGTTTTCTTTCTTCTTCTTGAAATTTAGCTGTTCAAAACAAATGTTTAGAAGGAGAAGAAAATGAAAACCCTGTTTTAAGTGGTATGTATCTTAGTGTTTCAAAGCAGTCTTTAGTAATGGATAACTAAGAAAATCTCTAATGAATAGTATTGTACTAAAATGTACAATCAAAACTAAATGGGATGATCCTAACTCAAATAACTTAAAGAATAAAGCTTATACCAAGGTGAATGGTATGCACCTCTTTGCAACGTAGGACTTCCCTTTCTACCATTTTTGAAGAACATGGTGTCTCTGATACAACAAAGGTATCGACTTTAGGCATTTTAGACAAATCCGAACACACAGTCAATGAATACCCATTACAGTTAAACACTTTATTTTTTGAAACTTTTTTCCCCCCTCTTTGCTTGAAGGATCATTTAAGCATTACTTCTCGTGCATTATGGTACTATGAACCTATTAGAAGTTAGAACCAAATTTCCGTGACAGGTATTCATAATACTATATAAATAATTATATATTAATATTGAACATGCTCATTGCATCCCACCAATGTATTCTGGTTATTGGAAGAGTAAGGCAAATTGGAGTCTGTCAAGTTAAAATGGTTTGGGGATCAACTTTTACTTCTTCTTGTTAAGTAGAAAAAGAAAATAGGTGGAAGTTAAGGTTCATTGGACTTATAATATAATTTATTTTTGCTACTGAAAAATATGGTTAATACAACTAGACAATTTCTTTTTTATTATTTTTGTTGTTCAAAACATGTTTTGAGTTGTTTCTTATTGTATAATATGAACAAATGCAATTTAGAATTAGGAGATAAAAACTACCATGAGGGAAAAGGAAAAGATGGACTCCAACGGAAATACTTGGAATAATTCTATCACTTGTACTAGCTAGGAGTAGCATTTTCAGTGCTAGCTGAATGTAAAGGCTATGTCTCTGCGTTTGGTAGAAAGAAAATTAATTTCCACACACTTTGTATTTGAACATTGCTTGTTTCAGGAATTTTGAAATCTTGTGGCTTCGAATTTTGCTTTGGACATAACAGGGAAAGTCCTCACTATTTATATAGTTGAGAGTGAAAAATTGTTGCTAATTTATGCAATTATGTATAAATAAAAATAAGTGTAGTAAATGTGCAATTTTGTTTATTAAGCTCCACGAAGATATATGTACATTTTTATTCTATTGAATGAAAATTTTTCTTGTCTAAGTTTACTTTGTTTGTTTAGATTTTGTTTTTGATGTTGTTGACTTAAATGTATTATTTAAAATTTAGGCAAACATATCTAAAAACTAAATAAAGGAAAGAGGACAATTGACCAAAAAAGAGATATCTTTAACGAGTTTTGAGGTTATTATTTCCTAAAAACAGCATTTGTTTTTCTACATTAGGAGGTCGATTCATGGGAAATGATCTCTCTGACAATTAATAAGAACTTTTTCCTTGATATTAAGCCACTTCATTAGGAAAAACAAGAACAATTTTTTTTTTTTTTTTTTTCTAAATGTTATTTTAAATGGAAAATGAGAATGTTGTTTTATGATCTTAGAAATTGGGATTTTGAACACTTGGGTAGAGAGTGCTTTGATGCTGTTCTTAAAAGTAAAATAGAATGCTTTTTTATCTGTTCTCTGCTATCGTATTGTTATACTGTAGAGTGATTTATTTGTTATGTTTTCCCATCTCCAGATTGTGTTGTGTCAATTAACTTGGGCTTGAGGGAAATGAGTGGAAGTGGTAGAAAACGTAGTTCAAAGTGGGACTTGCGGGAAGAACGTGATGATATAAATTTGCAAGATGATGGCTGGCCTGGAAAAGCAGGTCGGCCATTTCGAAATAGAGATTCAGGACATGGATGGCATTCTCCAGAGCTTGCTCGTAGTAATGGTTCAAAGCGGTCTGGCTTAGAGATAAGTGATATGAGGTCTAAGCATGATTCAGGATTTCTATCTAGGGAACCTTTTCCTGGAAGCAGAAGTTCACATAGGAATGAGAACACTGATAAAGACAGCAACAGGTATATAGAAGAATCCATGGCATGGGATAGAGATGGAAGTTATGGCACAAGAATGTCACCTGGTCTTGAGGAATGGAGACAGCAAAATCATAGTCAATCTCCGAAAAGTGGCCGAAGCAGGTCAATGAGGTATCTTTTGCTTATACTGAAACTTAATTCTTTGCATATTGAACTTTATTTACAGAATATGTGTGTCGCATGGTTGTTAAAACTTGTATCATATCATGGTTTTTTTTTTTTTTTTTTTTTTTTTTTTTGTGTGTTTTTTTTTTTAAATGTATTGTGTGTTGTAACGTAACATATATTGTAAGATACGGTTTAAAATTTAATTTTTATTAAAACATTATATATATATATATAAATGTAAATATATAATTTTTTAAAAAGTTTTTAACATATCATATAAATATAAAAGAAGTAATAATTTAAATGATATAATCATATATAAGCAAGGGAAATAGACAATAACTAAGCCTCAAGGAAATTTAAGAATAAAAACTATGGGGAGAATATAATAATATTTTAATAATACAATAATACCCCACCCCCTACCTACATGGCCACATCCCAAATTTAAAAGGCAGTAAACATAGAAAAGTAAATAGGCATTGACGGAGAAAACGAGGTTGCATAATTCTTCTCATCTTTGCGAAAGTGGAAAACAGAGGAAATAGAAGAGAATGGGTAGGTGTTGTTGTCCTAAACCAACATAAACCAGTGGAAAATACGCAAAAGTGGGTGAAAGTGAAGAAGAAACAAGGAAAGAAAGAAGATAAATTAAAAGATGGAGAACCGAGAACCAGACTTACCACTGTTGCTGTTGGGAATGATTTTCTGGTGATTCAGTAATTTCTGTGTTTGGTTATCTCCTATTCTTAATTAGAATTTTGAAAATTGTAGTTTTTGGTTGATTGAGATTATTTAGCCCTAAAGCTTTTTGTTGGTTGCCGATTAGGCTCTCTGTCTCTCTCTTAATTTTCTGTATCGTCTGTTTCCTGTATCAGTGGTATAAAGAACGTAACGTTCCTGTATTGTTCCAATACAGTGAAATTTCCTATACGGTATACGGTACTATCGATTTTGCTTCGAGACGATGAGTATCGTACAATATGTATTGTGAAGCATACGATACTGATAACAGTGGTGTGTTCTATAAATATCATTATGTAACAATGCACAATTATGTTCATTTCATGTTGCTCATAAGTTACTAAATATTGAAATTAAAGTATAAAAACCAACTCGTCTGTAAGGGAGACTTGTAGCAAAGGGGCAACTAAACTAATTAAACTAGAAAACCAATAAAAAAGGGAAACTAAATAAATTAGGAGACAAACATTCAGACAAAACCAATAAAATTCTAGAATATAGTTTGTGTAACACAAGTGCTGTTTGTTATTTTGTTTGTTTTCCCTTGTTATTCGATATTTATGTGCAGGGGTAGGAGTAGGAGTAGAAGCAGGACCAGAAGCAGGAGCCCTGTTCGTAGCAGTAGATGGGAATCAGGGTTTCCTGAAAGAAGTAGAAGCAGACCAGGAATGTCAGCTCAACTATGTAAAGATTTTGTTGCTGGAAGATGCAGGAGAGGTAGTCATTGTCAGTTTCTTCATCAGGGTACTCAAGATTACGAGGATAACTGGGATAGTAGACAAAGGAAAAGTGGAAGCTCAAAATATTCAACTTCCCGTGATGCTAGAGATCACTCATTGAGGAGTGGAAGATCTACATCTTGTACTGATTTTGTGAAAGGGAGGTGTCGGAGGGGGGCATCTTGTAGGTTTGAACATCATGGTGCTACTGATGGATTCAATAAAGGATCTGCGGAGGATGTTAGTAGAGAATCAGAAAATGACAGAAGGAAAGGAGATACTTCTATTGAGCAAGGTGTTGACCGTGAACCTCGCCGGAGTAACGATATTCCTTGCAAATTTTTTGCTGCAGGAAATTGTCGAAATGGGAAGTATTGTCGATTTTCACATCATATTCAGACATCTGCAAGCCCTAATGGTAAGTCGCACCATGATAAGTGGGGCCCAGCTAACAAGTTGGATGATGTGGACCAGGTATGGGATGGTCCAAAATGGAGCAATTCAGTTGTGCCAGATGCTGCGATGTTTAGTGAGGACAAAAATGGAATTATAGGTGCTCAAGAGGCAAGGTCTACTTGGTCTGCAAATGACAATAGGTGGGGAAATAGTTTGACTGATGAGAATGAAAAGCCAACTGTTAGTCATGAGGCAGCTAAAATCAATGAGAAGGAAGCCCTTCGGTGGAAGGCAGATAATGCAGGTACCAGCATGGGTTTCTCTGAACCCAAACATGCTGAAAAGTGGCTCGGTGATATGGACATGTCGCCTGATTGGAACTATGCAGTCCAATCTTCCAACTATGTTGTGAAAGAAGACAATAGTCATATTACTCGGGGTTCAGAATCTTCAAGTCGTAATGATATTTCTTTAACCACTCGTGTACAGAGTATGACTCAAGATCCTTTTGGTAGAATGCACAATGCCGCTACAATTATGCGCCCAATGATAATTGAAAAATCTGTCATTCAACAGAACCATGATTTGAGGGAAGATGGTGCCATTGCATTGCCATATGATGATAAGAATGCTGTTGGAAAAATTGGCTCTATACATGCTGACACGAATATTTCTGCTTCCATATTAGCTCAAAGCTTTGACCAAAATGGCCAGCATTCAAGTGCTTTTCCTCTCCCAAGCTTAAACACAATTCGCCAAAATCAGCCAGTGATCCCAGCTGAAACTCATAAAGGAATTCTTAAAAATCCACAAACCATGCCACTGTCTCCAGAGGTGAAATGTCTTGTCAAACCGGATTTTGGGGATGCAAAAATTGCAGTAGCTAATTCTGGAATTCCTTCAACTCAGAAAATGGTAAGTGGTGAACAAATCACCCAACTTACCAGTCTGTCAGCCTCTTTGGCACAGTTATTAGCAAACGGACAGCAGCTTCCACAACTTTATGCAACTCTAAGTACCAATAATGCTGTGGGTGTCCCTTCCTTTACCAGTGCTGAAGGGTCTGTTAATCCAGTTTCATCAGCAACTCAGCCTGACCAGGCCATTGGATCTCAGAAGCATTATGATCCTGTACATGATAAGACAGAGTCTATGAGGCCTGATATTAGTAACAAACCCCCTGGAATTCTATTGAATCCTGCTGCAAATAAAAGTAATCTTCCTGATGGAAAATCAGAAAGAAAATTGATGAACTCAACTCCATCACCTCGTCCTGGTGGACCAGATGGTGATGATAGTTGTGAGGATAGCGAGGGAAATAATAAAATGGGGGATGAGAAAAGCAAGAAACCACTAGAAGAGAATAGAAAGGCCCAAGAGGATGGTCCCTTGGAAGGCATAGATAAAGATGGAGCTGATGATGGCAAGAAAAGCAAGGATATGAAGGGAACTCGTGCATTTAAATTTGCACTTGTTGAGTTTGTTAAGGAGCTTCTAAAACCAACATGGAAAGATGGTCAAATCAGCAAAGATTCTTACAAAATAATAGTGAAGAAAGTGGTTGACAAAGTGACAGGTACACTGCAAAATGCTAATGTTCCTCAAACACAAGAGAAAATTGATCATTATCTATCACTTTCAAAGCCGAAGCTCACAAAACTTGTACAGGTGAGTGCTGCCCATAGATTTCATCTAATTTTGATTTAGTGTGACTATAGAAACTCCTTTAGGACATCTGCTAAAATCCCCTTTCTCTCTAATCTGATATTTTGTTCCACTTATATTCAATATTTAGATAGTTATATTTTTATTCTACATTGCTGAGTTGGTTTATCATCCATATATCTTTGCTAACCATTTTGAAACCATCCATATTATTATTCATTGGATGCATTACTTTGTATAAACATGTTTCTATCCTCAAATATAATAGATTTTGTACAACTAAAAGGAAGACAATGTCAAAAGTTGTAGATGGAAGAAGAAAATTCGATCCATGCATCACCTTTCTGTGTCTAGTTAAGGGTAGTTATTTCACTATTTTAGGTTGTATCTAGCTCTAATATAAAAAGCTTTGTAGTTTTCTTATTTTCTTGTTACTGAAATATGAGATTTTTCTGCTGTTTCAGATGTGTCATGTTATATTTGTCATTCTTTAAAAATTCAAACTAAATTAATAAAAATATAAATTTAGGAATAAAAAAATCTTTTCTTTTTATTTAAAATAAGGGTAATTTACACAAATACCTCCTTTAGTTCAAAGTTTTTTTTCACATACCTTCTAATTTTTGGTTATTGTAGGTGCTTCTTTTATTGTATTTGAATCTTTTGCAAAAAGTTCCATTCGGCATGAACACCTGATTGCATCAAATTTTAACGATGAAATTACTCTAAATCGAAATTGTAAAATTTTCAGAACCATTCTGCTGAGACTCTACCCTTTCTCCTTCTCCTAAGCTACAGAAAGTTGTTTCATTTCCTGTCAAATGCTCCTTTTATTGTTTATGTTAAATATATTTACAAAATATTCCTTAGAAAATATTTTGGATGGTGGTATTTTTGTCATTAAAAATAATTAGCCTATGTTGACCATCAAATTTCACAATTTGACTGATGGAAGAGTAGTTTTGTGCAAAATATTTAAAACACAAGAGGAGTATGTGCAATAATTAAAAAAAATACATTTAAACTAGAGGGGGTGAGTGTTTGTGTATTTTACTCTTAAAATAAAGTAATCTTCATGATAAAAAAATGTTTAGAACTAACAAAATTTACAAATTTGTTTTAACATCTTTATAATTATAGTTGTTATGCTAAGCTAATTATTATGATATACAGTGAGATGATTATAAATCTTGTAACTAGTTATTTATAATAATTTTGTTTTATTTTTATGATATTTATTAAAATCAAAGTTCAAAATCCCACAAAACTTACACCACATGTTAGGCTTGTGCCTCCCATTGTGATTACTAGAATGCTTTGGGCTACATTTTTATTTATTTATTTATTTTTTTAAAAGCATTGGTTGTAGTTATTAGGTTCAATTTCAGTTTTTTCTTTTTTTTTCGTCCACCGAATAGAGAAAACCCAAGTAGGATAAAAAACATAAAGTAACTTCTTTGTTTAAGTTTTGTTCTGCTGATCTGTTCTGTTTGAAACTTAAAATCAAATGTAGTAAGGTGAATTTATTTTTTGGAACCATAAAGCGCAATCGATCCTGTAATACCGATGGCCATAAATTTTTTTATTTTGTTTATTACTTTCTCATAGCTTGTTTGAGGGTAGTTTTTCTGTCCTGCCTCTCCCACTTATGTTTAATCTTGCTTTGATAATGGTATGGGTTCTGATTGACTTCGTGTAGCTCTAGCTTCAACTTAAATTGCTTTACTTGTCATGTTCATGTTATGCTTACTGTGTCTTCTGGTCTGAGTAAATTCCTTATGTGATTGCTTTTTATATGTCCATTGCCGCCTCAAACTTGTACATTGTGACTCTGAAGTTTGGGATTGTACATTGTAAATGTCTTGTTTGTTTAAACCTCCCTTCTCATCCATTTAGAGAAAAATTAAAAGAAATATCATGTGGAGTTACATGTTATGAATATATAAAATGTTTTCTATTTGTCATTTAATTTATTTATATGTCTTTTCTCATAGCTCATAAACAGAGAGATCCTAGACCCCAGGATTATCATTTTACCAACCCAGAAAAATTTACCATCATTTTTTGTTTTCTTGGTTGTTGACTTTTAGATGTGTAGATTTGTTGCGAGTCTTGATAAAGAGTTGTTCATTATTATCTTCAACACATGTTGTGGTGAAATGAATGACATTCTGTTCCCCTGGGACTAGTAGGTTCCAATAATTTAGTTTCTGTTGTTTTGTTTTTAATGCAAGTTCTATTATCTTTTCTTCTTGCACAAATGCAGATAAGTTATTATTTTCTTTGTGAAAGTTTGATTACCATCTTTATTTTGTACTTTTTCTTGTTTTACAACCTTTATATTAATTAATTAATTTATTTTTTGGCTGTAGGCATATGTTGACAAAAGTCAGAAGGGCTGAATAAGGCATGGGACTTCAGTGTATATTTACTTTTCTTTCCTGTGTCATACAGCAAGCTTTCATGACATTTCTTTCTTATGTATTTTAGTTGGTTAACAAGTTGAGCTAACCTCTCGACTCCATATGCTAGATGTTTAGAATTTTTTGTTTGGAATTTCTTCTTCTTCTTTTTTTTTTGGGTCTCTTTTATACTTCCATTAATCTTCCAGTGTATAATTAACGGTTCTCATGCTGATTATAATTGAGTGTGCAAATCTGACTTCTTATTGTTCTTGTTACAGCACTGCCTTATCTTATTGTTTTCTAATACAATTTTATGTTGTATGGTTTCCCGTGCCAAACTAGGAACTCTGGATTGTTGTAGTCACTGACATCTTCACCCTCGGAGCTCTCCAAAAAAGAAAAAAAAAAAAAAAAGAAAAGAAAAAAAAGTTAGACAAATAAATATAGAATGAGAGAGAAGTCCTTTCGGTATTGCGATGTTGTTTTATTCCATTTTTGTCTCTTTGATTTACTTTGTCCATAGTTCCAACTGCCTTCAACTGTAAAAAACTACAGTTGATTTTAGCCTAGCCAAGTAACAAAATAGTCTTGTACATGGAAGTTGCTTGATGGCAAGTCCACTTCTCCATGCGTGCAAAGGTTGGACAAGTTGTTTATAATTTGGAGGATTTGGCTTACCTTGAATATTCAAGGTAAGTCAAGTATTTGGCTTCGTGGCATTGTTTGGAATATTGTTCTGTGTGGAATGTTGAATGCTATGGAAGTGGAGATGTAATGGGATTTTTGAAGAAGCGTTTCAGTTTCCTAGAATGTTAGATTATATTATCAAAATAATAATAATGATAATAATAATAAATTATTAGGTATGATTTCACTATTTTCTTTGAATGCTAACAACGAGATTACAAAGCTGGATTCAGTTGAAAACTCCAAAGGAATCATGGTTGAAGCAAGTTCAGGTGGTGTCCTTGGTGATTCATGAATGGTTGGTTGGTTTTATGGATGATATCTGTGAACCCAGTTGCATTCTTGCCGAGGATTGAGATCTCTTCTATGGTTAGAACTTGGAAACTTATTGTTGATATGGATTCGACCATTCATGAGGGATGGGATTGATAAGGATATCGTGCCCTTGCGTCATTGTATTGGTATTATCAATGGTTTTAGCTGCTCATCATGAATCAAGGAAAGTGAGGGAGTTGCAGATTTGTTTATTTTTTTTGGTTAATGTTGGTCATAGTTTTAATTTAGGAGTTATTAAAGAAATTTATTTATTGCCGATTGTACTAGAATTTGGGCTCAGTTCCGTTCAGGTTATTTCGATCCGGTTCACCAAAGAGAATGTGCAAAGGTCGTTTGCATAATTTGTTTTTTGAAAAACTGGATAATTTTTTCCTTGGAAAATTTCCATTTTCTTAGCCAATTTTCTAGGAGAACTAAAATCCTTACTTTATGGTACTTTCCTCGTCGTTTTCCCTTGTAATTTCTTTTTTTCCTATCATTTCTTTACAACCAACAAAGGAAAAAAGAATTTCCTTGCTTTTCTTTTTTTGTTTCCGTAGCGAAAATTCTAGTTCCAAACAAAGACTCAAATTGTAAGTGAGATTGGTGGGCTTGAAACCTCAAAACGAAGGAGGAAATTATTGTAAATACTAAAAAAAAATTGTAAATGATAAGAAAACAAAAAAATAAAAATACATAGCCTCAAACTTTATCCCATGAAACTTAAAAAAATCTATTTATCTTTTAGAAAACAATTTTAGGTTCTTAAAACCAGTAATAGATTTAAATGCATGACAAATAATTTATAAAATCTCCAATCCAAATTGAATCACTAATCTCAAAGCTTCTTTATATCTCTCTACTTTTCACCACAAAAAAAAAAAAGATAAAAAAAAGTCCTCTCTCTCTCTCTCTCTCTCTCTCTCTCTCTCTCTCTCTCTCTCTCTCTCTCCCCAAGCATGTTTATTTTCATGTGCCACAGTGGTTATGAACTTAAAACATGAAGGCATTTTAGTGGGGAAATTGTTTAAAAAAAAAATTTGATTGGGACAAATTAAAATCAGGATGAAAGTAAAGGAGGGTATTGTACAATTTTAAACCAAAATGGTAAGTAAAAAAGGGACTACTGAATAGCATTATTGAATACTTTTAGTATTTGATCATAATCATTGTTTAAAATGTTTGAAATTTTTTTAAAATTTTTATTTTTTTAAGGGGTCAAAACAAAATTTAGATTCCAAATGGAAATGGATAGAATTTCCATAATATCCATTGGAATTTCTAAAATTTCGCCAAAATTTCCATGAAAATTTTTATAAAACTATTTACATCAAATCCTTAATAATTTGGTTAAACAATTGATAATTTCCATAGAAATTTCTAAAATTTTCATGAAATTTCCATTAAAATTCCGAAAATATTCATGGAATTTTTTAATTTTTTTTAAATTCATAAATATTATTGATATTTAGTAAATTTTTTTATCAAATTAACTTCATTGATAAATTTTTTACCCTTTAATTGCTTTTTAAACATTTAGTGATATAAATAAAGTAGAATGAATTGAATTAAATAACATAAATAAGTTATTGCTGAAGAAGTAAATTTTAGTAGTAGTGATTCATTTCAAAAGCTTATGAGAGAGCCAACTAGAATTACTAGTGCTTCATCTCCATCAGGTGGTACACATTTACAATTTGAGACCTTAATAGTTACTATAGCTCCAGTGGTGATGAAGATAATTTCAATAAATTATCTGAATTAGAAGTTAAAAAAGGTAGTGGCCAAATGGAATCACCAAGTCGAAAAGTTTTATTAAGCCCATTTATTGGTGAATGATATTACACACATGTAACATAAGATGAAGATCATAGGAATAGAGATGCAAGTCAAGGATACATTGTTGTTGGAAAAGACTATATACATAAATAGAAATCTATAATGAAGATGTCAAAATAAGAAGCTAATTTGATTTCTATGAATTTTGGATCAATGGGTTGGAAGTCATTTTTATAACCCTATTCAATGGATAGTTATGGAATATCATCAAATAGCATTTCATGGGTATCATCTCAAACTCAACTATCAGAGAGTAGTAATTATGCATATAGTCAATTAATAATACAAAATCCATATAGTTGGCATATTAATAATTATATGTAAAATTATCAGGGAGATACATTTTTTCATAACTACTTCTCACATTTTACATCTCAAAATCAAAATGAGAAAGAAAATGATGATTTTCAACCACCCAAAAGTTTTATGTAGTATTAAAATGATATTTATGAACTACAATACAATTATAATAATCGTTTTATATATATTAGTTAATAAATAATTTTATCATATATGTATTTTTGAGATATTTTTATTAATAATAATTTATCTATGGTCATTAATACTTATTATAAATCAATTCATTAAAAATAATATAATATCCATTTAATTTTTTAGCAAGTTTTATAATCAATTTGATAATTAATGGATTAAATAAGCTAATTCTAAAGTTTTAATAAAAATTTATATTTTTTAAAATAAATTTTCATCATTTTTTATTGATATTCGATATTTTCCGATATTTCTATAGAAATTTTCGTATTTTAAACTCTCGATATTTCCATTAATATCGATTTTTTGAACCTTATCATAATGTCTTTCAAGATAAAATTGAGACTCTCTCACAATATCAATTCCCTCTACACATATAGAGCAAATAGTAATTAAACTTTTTGATAAAGAAAAAATAAGCTTCATCAGCTTTTTATCCAATCAATTAATAATAAATAGTAAAACAGAAAAGTTTAATAATTTTTCAAATCCACATCATGTTAAAGATATGGGTTACAAATTAATCAAGAAAGTAAACTAACATTACACCACAATTTAGGGGGAAGTTGTTTCAAAAAAGTAAAATAGGATATTTTGTAATTTTTCCAAAATTAAAAAATTAACATGCAGAAACACCAAATGGTTAGTAAAAAAGAGATTATTGAATAACATTATTGACTATTTTTAATATTCACATCATAATATCTTTCAGAATAAATTCGAACTATCACACAAGATCAATTCTGTCGACAATAACATATAGAGCAACTACTAATTAACTTTTGATTAGAAAAGTAATAAGCTTCATCAGCCTTTAGTCCAAACAATTAACAATAAATAGTAAAATAGAAAAGTTTAAGAATTTTTCAAATCCACATATATTTAAGATATTGGTTATAAATTAATCAAGATATTCCAATAACAATCCATTGTTACAAATCAAGTACTCTTTCATATACTTACATATTTTTTTTTTCAACTTGATCATTTTAAATAATTTATTCAATGTCAAGCATCGCCGCATAGGATGTATAAATGTAGATAAATATATAATATATATTTTCAACAAAGTCGACCGGTCTGTAGAAAACAGAATCCATGAATTAAATATTAAATTACATATTACTAACTTATTATGACAATCTTGCTTTAAAAAAACAAAAAAAAAAGTTATTATGACAATCGACATTACCCAATTAATATTCCTATTAGTGAGCTATTATACTTAAGCTATTGTCTAATTTACATGGTTTTATTCTTGTAGTCAGGAAGATGTGACCAGAACAGATCTTTGGAAATTAAAAGACCAAAACTTGCTTCTTAATCCTTTCTTCCCCCATATTTTTTACTGAATCTTTTTTTTTTTTGGGACAACATGTTGATGTTTTACTTAAAATACTTTCAGAAAACACGGTGTAAAATAATAAGAATAATAATAATAAGAGAAACCTGAGTAGAAAATTATGATCAAGCAGTGTAGTTGTATGATCTGAAAAGCTGTTTTACGGTTTCTACGGATATGGTTGTATTATTAGTTAGGCTTGGCTTATCTTTCAGCCAAACCCGACAGCTCCTCTACCAACTCCCTTTCATTCACATCACCTACCTCTCATGCCTCACATGGCTTATCTGTAACACCCCGTCCCAAATCGCACCGGAATCCGTGCACGTTGACCGAGGTTGACCGTTGACCGTTGATCGTTGACCGATGGGGGTCAAAAGTTGACTTTTTGACTTGGTGGGAATTTCGAGTTGCCCAGGGTACCGTGGCGAAGTGCACGATGCCCCGAGTTCGTAGACTGGTAGCACGTTGGAAACGGAGCTACGGTTTGGAAGTTATGGGCGAAACAAGTTGCGGTCTAAACTGTCCAAGGAGTGCTGGGGTTGACTTTTTGTTTATAGGGAAATGAGCTTTGACTCGTGCATGGTTGTGAACTGCTCGTCGATACGAGTTCACAGACTAGCGGCACGCTCAAAACGGACATCCGGTTAAAAAGTTATGGACGTTTGAAGTTTACCGGATACAGTATTATTTTAATGTTTTTGGGTCGGTGAACAGTGTCAGCTTCTAATTGGTCCACATGGCATGAACAGTGTCACACAGGGGTTTTTATTTGGTAAAAATCTCGGGGAAGAGAGAGAAAGAGAGAGAGGAGAGAGAAAGAGAGAGAGAGAGACTGCCGGCCACCGGAATTTTTCCACTGTTCTGGCCGAGTTACTGTGCACGCGCCGGCCAGCAAGCTTGCCCTCCTCATTTCCGGCAAAACCTCCAAGTTTCACGGCGAGTACCGGAATTTCCGGCCAGCTCCAGTCAACTGTGTTCGATCTCCTGAACCCGAATCCGGCATCTGTTTCCGCCAATTCGCGACGGTTTGGGAGAATTGCGGAGTCGAAACTCGAAAAGCTTTCCGGCGAGATTCCGACCCCGTCGGGTCCGATCACCGGAAAGTAAGACCGAATCAGTGATCCTCATCACTCGAGCTTCGATTCGGTATATAACTCGTAACCTTTAGATATCGTTTGGTGTTCGCTCCCCGGGTATCCATTTGGGAATTACTCGAATAAAATATTAATATTTTTGGTTTGTGCACTGTGGTTGTTTAGGTGCACGTGGGAGTAGTGGAGTTGATCCCGAGGAGGATCTTAGTTGATTTGCGCGCTCCAGGTGAGTGACCCACCTTCAAAAATTATTTTGGGCAATTAATTATATTTAATTGGTATTTAAATTGATATTTAAATTTATGCTCATGTGGTGTGGTTTTATTGTGGTTTAATTAATTTATTATGCATGAGCAAAGTGTATTTCGGTGGTATTTGTACGTGGTTTTCAGTATTGATTTTTCGGGCATAATTGGGTTAAATATTTTACGAAAATATTTGGTTAAATTTTATAAATTATGCCCGCGGTATTTTTATGGTTGCATCTCGTATTTCGAGAAAATTGTGGTTTGTTGTTATCAATGTTTCGTATCGGGTTATTAAATAAAATATGTGGGATGGTGTTTTGTGAAAATTTGGTATACTTCCCACGGTAATTTTGGAAAACGGTACGGTTGGTTATTTATGTTTATTTTTAGACGCACTCATACAGTATTGGTGTTCTGGTGTATGGTGTATGGACACGTGGTAGCACGCGGTTATTATGTGGTTTAGCGTGCGGTTATTACTTCACCCGTGAGTTGCCATTGGACCGTGGGCAGGCAAGGTTATTGTTGCGCATAGCCGCCCCCTCCTTGGCCTGGTGATGGTTTTTAGCAGCGGTACTGTCGGGACGCCGAAGTGACCGTTGCAGGTTTCTCTCTTTAACCCCCTGCCAGTCGGTGCTCGGGACGCTGGGTATCGGAGGGCAGCACCGGTATATGGTGTGGTGCGTCGGTGTAAATTGCAAATAATGGTTTAAACCCCAAAGGTGTTCAAAATGATTTACTACAATTTATTATATTTTTTTTATTATATATTTGGGGTATGTATTTATTTAATTATTGTTTATCAAATGGTTTAATCCCTTGGTTTTTGGGAGGTATGTACATTGGGTTTTGCGAGAAGGTTTTAAAAAGGGAACATTTCAAACGGAGCGATTGGTGAGAGTTTTGAGAGAAATTATTATTTTCCAACCGTTATTATTATTATTTATTTATTAATTGTTGGTATTTGTTTTATTCCTTAATTGCTATTGTTATTATTTTATTATTATCACAAAAGGTGTTCAGTAGTTCGGGTTACTCACGGAGATGATTAGCATCTCACACTCTTAAATTCCGTTCCCTTAGGTGCAAGTGGTGGTAGACGTTCTTCCGGAGCGAACCCAGTTTTCCGCTGCTGTTGTGTTTCGAGAAGTATCTTTGTACTCTTTCATTTCAGTGTATTATTTCTTTCAGCCTTGTTGTATTTCTGTTGTTTTAGCATTTCTTAAAGCTCTGTATACTATTGGAATACTTCTGTTTAATTTATGCGCTGGACTGTTGTTGTTTTTGAGAAGTGCTGAACTTTGTGGACAATTTGTAGTTTGCGGGAGGAATAAGGGGATGAGTATAGAAGTGTGTTTTCAGTGCAGGTAGTTTGTGGTAAGTAAATCCCTTAGGGGAGGCTCTGTCGGATTTTCCGTTGGAGGATCCGGTAGGGTTTCCCTGGAATCAGGGCTGTCTAGGGTTCCGGGGAAGGAATTCTGGACGGGTCCTGACATTATCCACTTTCACAATCCTATTCCACCTAAATCTTTATCATCGTTATCTCCTCTAACCAGTCCACCGTCCTCCCCCTCTAAATCATTATCAACTTTTCAAAGAACCCACTGTTCCACCAACTCTACTGTCCATCGTCCCTCAATAATCTCACTCTTCCACATTCCTCACGTCTCCAACATGGTCACTCCACCTCTCCAATCTCTCCACGTGACCTTCCCTCCACGTCTACTACTACAGGTGCATCTCCCATGTTGTTGAGTGGGCCATCACGAAAACATGTTGAACCCCACTGCGGGACCTCATCAATTCCAGCTGACAAGTTACACCCACCAACCCAGTGAAGCTAATTGGAAGATATATCATTTTGTCATATGCTATAACAACTTGGATAATTTAAAACTGAAAATATTAATTAAATGTTGGTGATTAGTTGTACTGTAGGGTAGGATGGTTTAAAAAAAAGTAAAAGTAAAAATAAAAATAAAAAATAATAATAATAATAATAAAAATAAGAAATGTAAAAAATGGTTGTCCTTCAGTCTTAAAATATTTAATATCAATTGACTTCAAATAATGTTAATAAAACGAAGTAAGCAATATAAACATTTGGCCAGGGAATCTTGGATCTCCACGACATAATCCAACCATCTCTTGCATACTTCAAACAATTTTCTGGTTTCTATATACCTTTCCAGCAATCCAATGGCCGAGATTGTTCTCTCTGGCATTGCCAAGGAGATCGTTAGAAAGTTAGCTTCTGCAACTGGGAAAGAGTTTGGATTGCTGTGGAATGTCAAAGATGAGCTGTTCCAACTTGAAGGCACAATTTTAACAATAGAAGCAGTATTGCTTGACGCCGAGGCTAAGCAGAGCCATAACCGTGAAGTCAAAACCTGGCTTGAGAAACTTGAAGATGTTGATCTTGAATTAAATTCCTCCTCAGGTACGTTCAAGAATCTACCATCATTTTCACTCATTTCTAGTTATATGTTTCTTTTTTCCATTTTACTCAGCTTCACTTTGAATGAAAAATGAGGAAATCTTATGATGTACTTAATTTTATGAACGCAGGATGTAATTGGAGAATACTTAACAAATTTTCGATGTATGAATTTTGCGGTAAAGGATTGTTATAATGGTAAGTATTCCCTTATTCTTTTCTTAATTAGTTCAAATTTCAAATTACACTTATTCTTTAGGTTTAATGACTTTAAATACCTAGAATTTTACTATGGTGGAAGTCATACATCCCACCACCAAATACGTATCTAGTGGGACGTGTCTACCACCTAAATTCTTTGTTTTATGGCTTATAAGACGTTGACGTTGGCTAGCTCGCGTGGTCGAGAACCACTACCTGCGCCACAGTTGTGCGGGTTCGAGTCACGGGCGGAGAGGCATAGGGGACAGCACCAAAAAAAAAAAAATGTTGTCGGATATGCGTAGTTCAATATTCAATGGGAGCCTTTATCTACTGTAGCTGTTCTCTCTTCTCTCTCCATGTGTATGTATATGTATATATGTATAGACCTGGCAATTTGGATCATGACACGGCGACACGACTCGAAAATGACACGGAATAAATGGGTTTGGGTTTATTATAAATGGGTTCGGGTCATAATCGGGTCAATCCGTTTAACACGATTATTAATCGTGTCATTTTCGGGTTGATCTGTTTAACTCGAAATTGACCTGTTACGACCCATTTATTAAACGTGTCAGTTTCAATCCGACACGATTATATACCTATTACAACCCATTTAAATTTAATTTTAAATTAATATTTTATTACTAATATAATATTTAATAACTAAAAAATATTATAAATTAAAAATTTTATAAAAATAATTTTCTATTACTAATTTTTTAAAAACAAAAAATACATCTTTAATAAAACAAAAACATAAAAATAAAAATAAAATAAAAATTTTTTTCGGGTTAATAGGTTAATTTTCGGGTTAACGGGTTAATAGGTTAGTTTTCGGATTAATAGGTCAATTTCAGGTTAACGGGTTAATAGGTCAACACGACCCGTTAAAATAATCGTGTTAAACGGGTCGTGTCGTGTTGACCTATTTATAAACAGGTCGGGTTAGTGTTTTAGGTACCTGACACGATTAATAAATGGGTCGTGTTCGGGTTAGGCATTTTTGACACGATTATTAAACGGGTTGACACGAACACGACCCACCAACCCGAATTGCCAGGTATATATATGTATAGAGTTTCACTGTATCATTACTGTATATGTATATATATCTGCTCAAGGAGAGATGTCCCTTTCTGTGGTCATTGTTGTTCGCTGTTGTTCATCCAAGTTTGCTTTTTTTTATTTTTTAGGGTTAAATATATTTTGGGGAAAGATGAGTTAGGTGCGGTTAGATGGCAATATGGGTAGAACAGTGTTTTTCTTTCTCTACGTTATTTTTATTTTTATTTTTTTCTCATTCTCTTGTTTTTTTTTTGGCCTTTATGGACCTGGAATGGTGGAAGAGCCGAAAGGCTGATTTTATATGAAAATGTTTTTGTTGGGTATTGTGGTTTGGTCTAATTGTTGCTTCGTTTGTAACTTGCAAAAATGAGGGTAGCCGCATGTGTTATCGGTGGAAAGATGGCAATGTTATTGCTTAGAAGTTCATACCTGATCTATTTCTTTCTATGCTTCTTAAGATTTTAACAAAATTTGCTATTTGTTTTGTTGTTGGTTTTTCATTGGATTTGGTAAGTTTTCCTTATCTATAGCACGAATTTGCTTCTGTTTTTTACTCTATTTTGGTTACTGGTAGCCTGAATATCCAATATGTTTCTTGTGTTTTACGTTTAAGTTAAACTGAAGACTGTTTCATATACAGCTTGACCAAGTAAGTAAAATTGTTGTAATAATATTTATGTTTGTTTCCCTACCATTTATGTAGGCCCTTCTAGCTTGTGCATTCGCAGAGAAAGACTATATGAAGGCAACAGCGGCTGCAACTCAGGTTCTATAGGTACTCAAATAGAGAATGATAATTTTAAAAGAAATATGAGAACCCAAATAGGGAGAGAAAAACTTAGTAAACAAAAACATAAAGTAACTTCTTTGTTTAAGTTTTCTTCTGCTGATCTGCTCTGTTTGAACTTAAAATCAAAGTAATAAGGTGAATTTGTTTTTTGGAACTGTAAAGCCCCATCCATCCTGTAATACTGATGGCCACAAATTTTTTTATTTTGTTTTTTACTTTCTCATAGCTTGTTTCGGAGCAGTCCCATCTCTCCCAATTATGTTTAATTTTGCTTTGATAATGGTTTGGTTTCTGATTGACTTCGTGTAGCTCTAGCTGCGATTTAAATTGCTTTACTTGTGAGTGACAACCTCTTTTCATGCTCATGTTATGCTTACTGTGTCTATTGGTCCAGTAAATTCCTAATGTGATTGCTTTTTATATGTCCCTTGCCCTCTCAAAATTGTACATTGTCACTCTGAAGTTTGGGCTTGTACATTATAAATGTCTTGTTTGTCGGAATCTCCTTTCTCATCCATTTAGAGAAAAATGAAAAGAAATAGCATGTGGAGTTACATGTTGTATATCTAAAATGTATTCTACTTGTCATTTTACTTATTTATTTGTTGTCTTTCTCATAGCTCATAAACAGAGAGATTCCAGACCCCTGAATTATCATTTTACAAACCCAGAAAAATTTACTATCTTTTTTTGTTTTCTTGGTAGTTTACTTTTAGACGTGTTGATTTGTTGCGACTCTTCATAAAGAGTTGTTCATTGTTATCTTTAACACATGTTGTGGTGGAATAAATGACAGTCTGTTCCCCTGGGACTAGTAAGTTCCAATAATTTAGTTTCTTTTTTTATTTTTTATTTATATATATATATATATATTTTTTTTTATAATGTGAGTTCTATATTTTATCTTCTTGCATAAATGCAAGTAAGTTATTATTTTCTTTGTGAGAGTTTGATTACTGTCTTTATTTTTGTGCTTTTCTTGTTATGCGACCTTTATGTTAATTTATTTATTTATTTTTTGGCTGTAGGCATATGTTGACAAAAGTCAGAAGGGCGGCTGGATGAGGCATGGGACTACAGTGCATATTTGCTTTTCTTTCCTGTGTCGTACAGCAAGCTTTCATGACATTTTCTTTCTCATGTTTTTTAATTGGTTAACAAGTTTAGTTAACCTCTCCACTCTCTATGCTAGATGTTTAGAACTTTCTGTTTGGAACTTTTTTGTTGGTCCTCTTCTATATTTCCATTAATCTTCCAGTGTATAATTAATGGTTCTTATGCTAATTAGAATTGAGTGTGCAAATCTGACTTGTTCTTGTTACAGCACAACCTTATCTTATTGTTTTCTAATACAATTTTATGTTGTACGGTTTTCCCTGCCAACTAGGAACTGTGGATTGTTGTGGTCACTGATATCTTCACTCTCGGAGCTCTTCAAAAAATTAGACAAATGAATATAGAATGAGAGAGAAGTCCTTTCGGTATAGCTATGTTGTTCCTAATTCTTGTTTTGTCTCTTTGATTTACTCGTGCATACCTCCAACTGCCTTCAACTGTAAAAAACTCATCCACAGTTGATTTTAGCCTAGCCAAGTAACAAAATAGAGTCTCGTAGGTGGTAGTTGCTTGATGGCAAGTCCATTTCTCCGTGCATGAAAAGGTCGGACAAGTTGTTTATACTTAGGAGGATTTGGCTTACTGTGAATATTCAAGTTAAGTCAAGTATTTGGCTTGGTCGCATTGTTTGGAATATTGTTCTGTGTGGAATGTTGAATGCTTTGGAAGTGGAGATGTAAAGGGATTTTTGTAGAAGAGTTTCAGATTCCTAGAATGTTAGATGATATTATTAAAAAAAATTTATTAGGTATGATTTCAATATTTTCTTTGAACGCCAAAAACGCGATTATATGTTGGAGTCAGTAGAAAACTCCAAAGGAACCATGGTTGAAGCAAGTTCAGGTGGATAAATGGTTGGTATGATTTCAATATTTTCTTTGAACGCCAACAACGCGATTATATGTTGGAGTCAGTAGAAAACTCCAAAGGAACCATGGTTGAAGCAAGTTCAGGTGGATAAATGGTTGGTTGGTTTTATGGATGATGTCTGTAAACCCAGTTACATTCTTACCCAGGATTGATTGAGATTTCTTCTATGCTTAGAAACTTGGAAACTTATTGTTGATATGGATTCAAGCATCATGAGGGATCGGAGTGATAAGGACATCGTGCCATTGCATCGTTGTATTGGTATTATTAATGGTTGCAGTTGCTCATCATGAATCAAGAAAAGTGACAGAGTTGCAGTTTTTTTTATTTTTTATTTTTTATTTTTTTTTTTATTTGGTTAATGTTGGTCATAGTTTTAATTTAGGAGTTATTAAAGAATTTATTTATTGCCGACTGTACTAGAATTTGGACTCAGTTTCGTTCAGGTTATTTCGATCCGGTTCACCAAAAAGAATGTGAAAAGGTCGTTTGCATAATTTGTTTTTTGAAAAAGTTGATAATTTTTTTGCTTGGAAAATTTCCGTTTTCTTAACCAATTTTTTAGGAGAACTAAAATCCTTATTTTATGGTATTTTCCTCGTCATTTTCCCCTGTAACGTTTTTTCCCTATCATTTTTCTTTACAACCAGCAAAGGGAATTTTGTAATTTCCTAGCCAAAATTCTAGTTCCAAATAAAAGTTTGAATTGTAAGTGAGATTGATTCAGTTGATAAATTTTTTATATTTATAATTAAGAGATTGTAAGTAAAGTTGATTCAGTTGATAAATTTTTCACATTTACAATTAAGAGGTCGTAGGTTTCAAACATTAGAATAAAGTATTGAATTATTGTAAATGATAAAAAAAAAAAAAAAAATGAAAACCTCTCTTCCCCCCTCCCCCCTCCCAAAGGGAATTTTGTAATTTCGTAACCAAAATTCTAGTTCCAAATAAAAGTTTGTATTGTAAGTAAGGTTGATTCAGTTGATAAATTTTTTACATTTATAATTAAGAAGTTGTAAGTAAAGTTGATTCAGTTGATAAATTTTTCACATTTACAATTAAGAGATCCTAAGTTTCAAACATTAGAATAAGGTATTGAATTATTGTAAATGATAAAAAAAAAAAAAACCTCTCTCTCTCTCTCTCCCCCCCCCCCCCCAAAAAAAAAAAAAAAAGCATGTTTTCATCAAGAGTGTAATATTTAACAACAGCAGTGAATAAATTATAGTTTTATCCATTACAGATTTTCATGTGCCACAGTGATTATGAACTTAAAAGTTGAAGGCATTTTAGAGGGGAAATTGTTAAAAAAAACAAAAAAATTGATGGGACAAATTGAAACCTGGATGAAAGTAAAGGAGGGTATGTGTAAATTTTAACAAAATTGTAAGTAAACAACGGACTATTGAATAGCATTATTGACTAATTTTAGTATCTGATCATAATGTCTTTCAAGTAATTAAACTTTTTGATAAGAAAAGTAAGCTTCATCAGCTTTTTGTCCAATCGATTAACAATAAATAGTAAAATAGAAAAGTTTAATAATTTTTCAAATCCACATCATGTTAAAGATAGGGGTTACAAATTAATCAAGAAATTTCAATAACAATCCATTTCTTTAAGCTTATTTTTCTTGTTAACCTACTGCATGAGCATTTGTTTTTAAAAAAAATCTTTTAGGTCCTTACAAACCAACTAGTACTGTCTCATATATATATATATTAGTTATCTATTCAGTATAAGGCATACGTTGTATAAAATGTAAATATATATCAACAAATTTGACCCGTCCATAAAAATAGAAATCATGAATTAATTATCCAATTACATATTACTTACTATGACAACCGACATTGGGCGATTAATATTGATATTCGTTAGCTATTTTATTTGGACTATTATCTAATTTAACATTGTTTCGTTTAACTTGAAGAATCTAATTGAGAAGATGTTACCGATCAAATTTTTGAAAAGTTCAACAAATTAGAAGAGAATCTTTTGAAGTTTTCGATTACGGTGGACTTGTCAAGAAAATTTGATTATATAAAAAGACCAAAAAACTTGCTTTGTAAAAGTCTCTTATTTATTTATTTATTATTATTATATTATGATTATTATTATTTTTCTTTTCATATTCTCAGCTGAAGTATCAGCATATTGAATAGGAATGTTCTACTTATAGTATTTTCACATATGTGTATATATATATATATATATTATATAATTTATTTTAAAAAAAGACCTCGAATAGGAAATTAGATTCACCAACCAGGAAAGCTAATTGGGGAGTGTTATTTCATTAATTTTGTCATTTGCTACAACTTCGATAATTTGGAACTCAAGATTTTAATATGATAAAAAAAAAACTCAAAATATTAATTAATATTGGTGATTAGTTATTGTATCGGTTTAATTACTTAATTTTATTTGACATCAAATGTTAAAAACATGAAGCAAGCCATATAAAGATTTGACAAGGGAAGCTTGGATATCCACAACATAATTGTTGTGGGTAAAATTAGTTCAAGGACACATGATAGGATCTCAATCGTGTATATATATATATATATATATATATTTCACCTGAGTCCACTTTTAAAACCACTAAATCTAATAGTGATGACAAAAATATTTTAGTGGTGATGACCATTATTCGGTTGAGATGCTCATTTGAAAATGAATATGAGATACCTTCAAAATAGAATACAAATATGGTCAACTGGTTGTAAAATTTTTTTCCTTGCAAAATTTCAATTTTCCTTGCAAAAGATTTGAAAGAGCCTTGGTATTACAAAAGTGACCATTATGACACTCGAGTAATGTGATATTGGACATCAAGTAGCCTGTTAGGACCCATGTAAGATCCCTTCTTGGAACCTTATATAATCCTTGATCCTAAGAAAACCCTACCACATCGTCCTATGGAAAATTTCACAACATATCCCTTAAAGATTGAGCATGTCTCAAACATTATCGGCATGAAAATATACTTCTACACAGTACCACTTTATTCCTCCTACCTTACTATAAATAATCCTATAAATTTTCAGGACTTCCATAAAAAATATAGATGTATATAGGAAGAATAACTTAATAATAACACAAATACCTTTCTACTTTGCGTTCATCTACATCACCTACTTAGTGCAGTACTACATTTCATATCGTTTTACAAACGTACCAATGCATAATATAGATAAGAGCATAATAAAATAGCAAGAATAATAGTAATATTAATAATAATAATAGCACAACTTGCTCAAAAGTTACCACACTTGTCCGAAGGCTACCACACTTGCCCTAAGACTAATATACTTTCCTAAAGGCTTACATACTTGCCTGAAGGTTTCGATACTTGTCCAAAAGCTGACAATTGCTCAAGGGCTATCGTACCCGTAGGCTGTGATACTTGCCCGAAAGCTACCGTATAATAATAATAATAATGATGCTGATGATGATGATAACAATAATAATAATAATAACAAGTAATAATAATGAATAAATAAATAATATTAATAACAACAGTAATAACTATTATAATAATCTTAATAATTAATGACAACTATGATAATAAATAAATTTTAATGGCAAATGCCATTGATAATAAAAACAGTACCAATAATAATTATAATAATGATAATAATAATAATAATAATAAATAATGAAATTCACAATAAAAATAATCGTAATAACAACAATAATAATATCAATAACGATATTAATAATAATGATAATAATAATAATAAATAAATAATAATAACAATATTAGTAACAATAATAATAATAATAATAATAATAATAACAATAATGGCAAATAAATGTAATATTAGAAAATCAAGTCCTAAATAGATAAGGTAAGATAAAATAAAATTTTAAAATTTACAAATACACTATGAAATATGGACACTCGTATTGGAGGTGTACGATACCATATAACATACTATGAGATCCATGATATTAGTTGTCATCGGTACCCTGCTATCAATACAGTTTAGGGTGGTTGCCTATAATGTCATGATCCGTCCAAGATCTTTCACCAGAACCCTAGACAAGCCCTGATCCCAAGGAAATCCTACCGGACCCTCTAATGGAAAATCCGACAGAACCTCCCCTAAGGGTTGGACTTACCACAAATTCCCTGCACTGAAAACACACTTATATATACACCACCTTATTCCTCCCACCTTACTACAATTTAATTCCACAAATATGCAGTATTTCAAATTAATAACAGGGAATCAGTGCATAATCAATTAAATAATACATCCAACATAGTATACAGAGCGTTAATAAAGTTTTAAGTATGATAATTAATACAACAGAGTAGAAAGAAAATTACATAATAAGAAATGAAGAAAAGATGACTTCTCAAATTTCCAGGAATGATCAAATCGTCGAGCTCATCCTGATCGAATAACGTCTACCACCTAAGCCTAAGGGAACGAAATTCAAAAAATATGAGATGCTAATCATCTCAGTGAGCGATCCAGTCTACTAACTACTGTTAATTAAGTAATTTAATAATAAGTAAATAAATAAATAATGATTAAATAAATAAATACATAAATGGTTTAGTAATAATAGTTGAAAATAATTTTTCTCTCAAAACCCTCACAGTCACTAAGTTGGAAATGTTTCCTTTTTAAAACGTTTTCACAAAACCCGATATTTTATGCCCCAAGATTCAGAAAATAATTAGTCAAATAATTTACAAATAAAACACAACAAATTAAGAATCCAAAATAAGAATGGAAATAATAATAGAAATGAAAATAAATTTTTATAACAATTACTAAAAGATTAATAACATATCATAAACAAATAATACAAAAATATCAATAAAACGTATATTAAGACAATTCAAGAAATAATTAAATAATTAGAATAAATGAATTAATTGAACAATTATGTAAAGGAATAATTAAATCAAAATAAACATACATTTAAAATAAATGGTAAGAATAAAATAAAATGAAAGAAAATCTAATATATTAGAATTGATTTCAAAATACCAAAACAATTTGAATAATAAATTCGGAAAAACATTTTCATAAAAATGTGTAAACTTTTAAATTTAAATAAATAAGAAAATACCGATAAATACATTTTTATTAAAATAAGATTTTAAAATATTTCATATTTGAAAATCATATCGTGAAAACCATTTGATGCACACACTATATACCAGTGGTGCCAACGGTACCTAGCGTCCTGAGCACCGCCAGATAGGAGGTTAAAGAGAGAAATCGGCATACGGTCGCGTGGTATCCCACCGTGCTGTTGCGAATAGACGTCGTGGCTATGGCGGCGGGTGGTTACAGCTGATATCAACTTGCCGATCCTCGGTCCAATGGCAACCACAGGATAACCCATAAATCACTTGCGTACTACTCAACCCACCTGCGCGTTAATCATAACTATACGCGCACTAATCATATCCATATATACAAAATACCAGTACGTGTGTGGTGCATCTAAAAACTCGTAAATCATAAAATCAATATTTGTGTAAAATACCACCAGGTTTATTTTATCCATTTAAACCCATAAATGTTTCACATTCCTTTTTGAAACCTTCATCATAAATCCATCGCATAAATTCTATAAATTTCAAATCCATCAACTCTCAATTCCATCAATTTAAATATACAAATTTTCCAATGGCATAAATATTTTTGAAACATAATTATTTAAATCAATATTTCTTCCTCAATTCTTTAAAAAAACCAATTTGAATCAAATATGTCATTTAAACCTCATAAAACCCACAACAATCAAAATTCTCATAAATAAATTCCACAATAAATCAAATAATATTAAATTCACAATTCCTTTAAATATCAAATTTCCATAAAATCTAAATTTCCATAATTTGTCAAAAAAATCATATACTTCAAATTATTCAAATATTGCCATCAAAATTTAATTCACATTTTATCATATAATCAACATAGAATAAAAACATTCAAATATTAGAATGTCCAAAAATATAATTAATTTAACATCCGAAAATAATTTTGAAGGTGAATCACTCACCTCGAGCACGCGTATCAATCAAGATTCTTCACAGGATCAACTTCACTACCCATATGTGCACCTAAAATATCAACATTACATAAAATCAAATATACTAATATTTTAATCGGGTAATTCACAAACGGGTACCTGGGAGAGCGAACACAAACGACAACCAAAATTTATGAATGATATACCGAATCGAAGCTTGCGAAGCGAGGATTACAGATCTGGTCTTACTTTCCAGAGATTGGACCCGTAGTGGTCAGAATCTCACCGGAAAGCTCTTGGATTTTAGGCCCTTGATTCTCATAATCTGTTAAGAATTGGGGAAAGTGGACACCGGATTTGGGTTCAGGGGGTCAGAATTAGTGGGAGAAGATGGGCAGTGCAACTGGGAACTGGCCGAAAATCGGTTTCCCGACGAGCCGCCGTGGTCACCGCAAACCGTCACTACCAACGGTGCATCCGATGGCCATTGACTATGATTTTTGGAGGAAATGTAGATCGGAGGATGGGTGAACAGATGGGACCAGCGGTGAGGTAATGGATCCTAGGATAGGGAGAAATCTGGGTTTGAAGCAATGAAAAAGCCTCAATCCGGGCGTGTCGGTAGTCGGCTAGTCGTGGAATTTGGTGGGCTGGCCGGAAATGATGAGGTGAAAGTGGTGGGGTGGCGCGTGTATGAAAACAGTGGTTGGAATGGAAGAAATGGCAATGGCTGGTGGTGGTGGTCTCTCCTCTCTCTCTCTCCTCCCATTTTTCTCTCTCTTCCCCCCTGGGGGCCCATATGTGTTTTGGCCAAAATAAAAGCTGCCCTGGGTGACACTGTTCACTCACAGGATTGGTTGAAAACACGACACGTGGCACACACTGTTCGCTCAAGTCAAAATATATTAAAATATTACGATATTCGGAAAACTTTGTAGGTCCGTAACTTTCAAGCCACATGTCCAAATCGGGCGTGCCACTAGTCTATGAACTCGTATCGACGAGTACTTCACAACCATGCATGAGTCAAAGCTCAACTTTGTACAAATAAAAAGTTAACTCCAACACCCTTTGGACAGTTTGGACCTCAACTTGTCTTGCTCATAACTTTCAAACGGTAGCTCCGTTTTTGATGTGCTACTAGTCTACGAACTCGAGTTGATGTATACTCTGCAATGGTGCCTCAACCAATATGAAATTCTATCTAAAACAAAAAGTAAAAATTTGACCCTCTCGGTCAATGGCAATCAAACCCTGTCAACGTGAAGAAAATTCCGATGTTGTTCGGGATGGGGTAACGTTCATCCAACACTGGACTTGTAGCCAACATAGTTAAGAGGCTA
The DNA here is from genome assembly GCF_031755915.1 of Ziziphus jujuba. Classification (NCBI taxonomy): domain Eukaryota; kingdom Viridiplantae; phylum Streptophyta; class Magnoliopsida; order Rosales; family Rhamnaceae; genus Ziziphus; species Ziziphus jujuba. The sequence continues at coordinate 2,559,612 of NC_083381.1, read as the reverse complement.
AGCTATTCATGGACCGAATGGATCGTTGTCTCCATATGGTATGGTACATACAAATATAACACAATATTTATGTATGTATACACGTATACCAGTGGTGCCAAATTATATCCGGTATCTCGAGTACTAACTGACGGGGAGGTTAAAGAAAGAACCTGCAATTGGTCTCCTTGACATCCCAAAAGTGCTGATGCTAACAACAGTCATCCGGGCCATGGAAGAAGGCAGCTTATGTTTACTATGTATTATACCTTCCAGCCCTCAGGTTTATAGCTCTCACAAAAAGACCCTATACACCTGCATGCTAACAACAGATACAGTACTAAATACCAGTATTGTGTGGTGCATCTAAAACCATAACATTTGACGCATCACACTATGTACCAATGATGTCAGGCGGTACTCAGCATCCCAAGTACCACTTTGATGTGGAGGTTAAAGGGAGAACCTGCACACGGTGACCTTGGCATCCCAACAGCACTGATGCTATCAACAGTCATCTTGGCCATTGAGGGATATGGCTGATGCTCACTATGCATTATACTTGTTTATCCTCAGGTCCATGGTTGCCGTAGGAAGACCCTTTATACTTGCCGCTAATCAACAATACAGTACAAAATACCATCACTTTATGGTGCATTTTAAAAACTATAAAATTTTATAATATTATAATATTAAAATTTGATAAATAAAACTGAATTTGTACATTTTTATTAAATCCATAAAATCTTATATTTCTTGTTAAACAACTGCATAGGTTCGGTGATTTTATAAAATTAATTTTTATCAAAATAGTTTCAATTTTTACCACCATAAAACCAAATCCATGAATAAATAAATATTTAAATGCACAAATATATTTTTTTTATCACAATAATTTAATATAAATATTTTCTCAAACCTTCAAAATCAATTTATATAAAAAAAAATCATTGAAACCACATAAAATTTCATATATAAATAAATACATAAGAATACATTCACAACCTCACAATAAAATTAACAACAATTTAAAGCTACAGTTTCCTTAATTTCAAATATATAAATTCTATGCTATATATATTTAATTCAACATAAATTTGGCATCATAAATTCAAATAACAAATTTAATTAAATATTAAAAATGTACCATTTTTTTTCATAAATTTCAATCACACAATATTCGCATACGCAAATATATTTTTTACATTAAAAATAATTATTCTTCCTAAATCATTAAAATTTATTTATACAAAAATTATATTAACTTATATACAACTCACATAAAATTTAATTTCACCTAAACACATTATATAAAAAGGCTTTAACAAATATATATTTATACATATATATACATGTATATATTCATACATCACAATACACACACACACACACACACACACACACGCATATATATATGTACACACACACAAAATATATGTAATTCAAATATACACATATATATGTGTACATAAACATATATATATATATATACAATTTAATCCAATTTTTCAATTTTTCACATTTAATGTAACAATTTATTCAAAAATGGCAACTTTTTAAATACATCACGATAATTCGTAAATAAGATATCAATAGAAAGCTAGAGAGACGAAGAACATGTTACTAACCTCCATTGGGCTTGATTCGACCAGCGATGGCTGAAAAATGGTTGGAAAATTTTGGCCAAAGTTCCCTTCATGTATCTCACATACAACTTAGGATTTGGACAAATGGAGGCCAATTTTGAGATCACGAGTCAAAAACTGGGAGAGGGGGGATCAATCTCGGGGCTGAAAGTCGCTGGCGTTGGGTACCCCAACGCATTCACCAGCCAAATGGCCAGAAATTTGACAGCTAGGGTAACCCAGCCGTGGGCCACCACGCCATCTGGTGCATGTGGCCGTCTGCCTATCGGAAAGGGGCTTTTTGAAGGGACCCGAGAGAGAGGAAAAGAGAGAGAGAGAGAGAGAGAGAGAGAGAAAGGGGAAGAGAGAGAAAAAGAGAGAGAGGAAGAAGAAGAGGGAGGATTTTTCCCACGTGGGGGAGGAGAAAAAAAAGGGAAAAAAAGAAAAAAAGAAAAAAGAACATAAAAGAAAATAATAATACAAAAATATAATTTAATAATATAATAATATAATATTTTGTTAAGGATGACACATGACACTTTATAAACTTCACATGTGGCACATCCAATTGGTGACATGTGGCATAAATCAAATACTCCTTTAAATATTCTACTATCTGGTACAATCAGTCCTAAAAAAATAAATATAATTTTATAGACCCATAACTTTTCAACTATAGGTCCAAATTAAATATGCTACTAGTCTATGGACTCGTATCGACGAGCAGTTTAGCATAATATAAAAGTAACATCAAAATCTATATAAATAAAAGTCAACTCAGACTCACTGATCAATCAAGATCACATTTTTTATTTTTTATTTTTATGATAACTTCCTACTCTTAACTCCCATTTTGATGTACTACTAGTCTACATACTCATGCCGATGAGTACTTTGCCATATTATCTTGGTCAACATGAAATTTCTCCCGTAATAAAAAGTCAACCATGAAACTCAATTGATCAACTCAGTCAACCTTATTCAAACTTGGTCAAAAATTCAAATTCTAGTCATTTTCTCGTATCGAGGTGTTACATAGCTTGTCGATACCTCTTGCATCCTCTTACACTGGTCAACACATAAGCAAACAAGCTTAATATTGATTGGTAAATATCATCAAAATTTAACCACCAAAAAAAAAAAAAAATTGACGAAGAGAAGGTAAAACTAACATTATACCAAAATTTAGAGGCGAAATTGTTTAAAAAATAATAATGATAATATATGGGACAAATTGAAACTTGGATGAAAGCAAAAAGAGTATTTTATAATTTTTCCAAAATTAAAAGATTAACAAGTAAAAAAACAATTTGTTAGTAAAAAAAAAAGTGGAACCGTCACACAAGATTAATTCTGTCAACAATAACATATAGAGCAAATACCAATTAACTTTTGATTAGAAAAGTAATAAGCTTCATGAGCTTTTAGTCCAAACACTTAACAATAACTAGTAAAATAGAAAAATTTAATAATTTTTCAAATCCACATATGTTAAAAGATATTGGTTATAAATTAATCAAGATATTCCAATAACAATCCATTTCTTTGAGCTTATTTCCTGTTAATCACTGCATGAGCACTTTTTTCCTAAGAAAAATCGTTTAGGTTTACAAATCAACTACTCTCTCATATGCTACATATTTTTTTCAACTTGATCATTTTAAATTATTTATTCAATAACAGGCATAGCCACATAGGATGTATAAGTGTAGATAAATATATAATATATGTTTTCAACAAAGTTGGTCTGTAAAAAGTAGAATCCACGAATTAATTATTCAATTACATCTTGCTAACTTAGTATGACAATCTTGGTTTCCAAAAAAAAATTATTATGACAAGCGACATTACCCAATTAATATTCGTATTAATTAGCTATTATATTTGAGCTCTTGTCTAATTACATGGTTTTACTTAATCAGAAGAATGTAGTTTAGAAGATGTGACCAGTTCAAATCTTTGGAAAATTGAAAATATTAGAACAAAATCTCTTTAAGTTGTCAATTATAGTGACTTGTCAAAAAAATTTGATTGTAAAAAAGACCAAAATTTGATCCCTAGAAGTCTTTTTTTTTTTTTTTCATATTTTTCACTAAGGTATCAGCATAATTTTTTTTTGTTTGAAAAAAGGAACTTGAATAGGAAATTATAACCATCGACCAGGATAGCTAATTGAAGAGTGACATTTCACTTTGTCGTTTACTACAACTTCGATAATTTAAAACACAAAATATTAATTAATGTTGATAATTAGTTGTCCTACCCACTTATTTTTTTTTTTATCATGATTATTAAATTGAGAGGGGAAAATTTTATCGAGATTAGAATTTGAGCCTTCTGAGTAAAGGTGTATTTTCAGTAGTTTTCTCACTTAGCTAAGTCTATTGACACTTTGTTTTCTTAATTAATTAATTTCATTTGATTTCATATGTAAATCATCAAGCAAGCTATGTAAAGATTTGACAAGGGAAGCTTGAATATCCAAAAAAAAAATTGTTGTGGGTAAAATTAGATCAAGGAAGCAAGGTAGGATCTCAACCATTTGTTATTCTTAAAAGCACTAAATTTAATGGTGGTGACAAAAATCTAATGGTGATGATGACCAATATTCATTTGAGGTGCTCATTTGAAATGGAATATGCGATATCTTTGAAAATAGAAACCAAGTATGGTTAAATAGTAGTTTAATTCATAACTAGCATTTCACTCAGCTTCTTGATGTGTGCAATTAGATGGATCCATCAACCAACCATCACCACTATGGATTTGTATGTTGACAGATCGTCTAACTGTTGGATTAATGCTCTTGGAACAAGCTAATCCATTATCAGGAGCCTTGATTAATAATGGGCCGTAGAATCTCCAAGCTAGCTAATAAAGTGACAGAGTTCATTAACTAATTGTTTAGAAACATGTGTGGCCCGTCTGTTGGTCCAAGGCAATTAGGAAACCTTGAGAGGCTAGGGTTTAGAGTCTATAAATAGACTGCTTTCTAAAGAACCTCACGTGATATAGAGTGTAACACCCCATTCTGAAGTACACCAAAATTTCTTTCATGTTGACCAACTTGACTAGGTTTGACCATCGTTGACTTATAAAGATCAAACTTTGACTTTTTGAATGGGAAAGAATTCTAGGCTGAGGGATTTGTGAATTGCTTAAAATCTAGATTTTATTTTTGTATTCTTTGGGGATTATCAAAAGTGCAATGAGAGTGAAAACAAAAGAAAAGCAAGTGGTTTTTCATGTGTTTGGGTGATATTTGCAAAATTTCATACAAAAAACAGGGGACGGAGTTTTTATGATTGAAGAGCTCAAAGAAGTGGCAGTGATGGGTAGTTAAAGTATGCAGACTACAAAACAAAAGAACCATAAAAAGGAAAAAAAAAAAAAAAAAAAAGGCAGGGACGTTAATTATTACAACTATGTAGTTAGAATGCTTGATATGTCATGTATACCATCTATCTTGGTGTTCATCTTTGCACCCAAGATTAACCCCTTTGTAGTGGTTGGCACTTGGCAGGCTTTGCAGTAGAAAGTCACCAATGGCAATTATAATTCATTTGCTCTCTTTGTCTCTTTAATCTCTTTTCACGTAGAAAAGTCTTCTTATTGTCAAACAGTGGTACTGTTAATTGCTTTGTTGCTTTGTGACTTTTCTAATGGAATCTTTATCATGGTTTCACATGATCATATTTATTAATTATAGTTAATCTGAACCATAATTTTGCTATTTTATTTATATGGTTACACTTGGACAGAGAAATAATTTATAATGATTTATATATTTGTACATATTTGCTTACTTATTTTATTATTTATCTTTTTTATGTTAGCTGCTGCTATATGATATATTTTCCTTCTTAATATGATTTGATTCTTATAATTGTAATTTTAATTTTTAGATGGATGAAATTCAATCTAATGCTTCTAAAACTCCACCAACAACAACATCTGCTACACCAACTGAAGTATGTAGTACTACACCAGCCACTTGTGATATACTAGTAGTGCCACCATCTTTTTCTTCTCAAGTACTTCCACCATCCATTTTGAGCAAGATGAAACTGATAAGAACTTCAGAAATTTAGGCTTATTTTAGTAAAATTGAAGGAAACGATAGTTGTAAATGCAATTATTGTAGGGATTATGCATGTAATATTAAAAAATGTGGGGCTACTACTCTGTGGAATCATTTGAGTCAATGTAAAAAGAATCCACATAGAATAGAGGATATGAGTTAGAAGAGACTCTCTTTTAGAAGTAAAAAAGATTATGAATGTGGTAGTAGTAATCTTATTGCTATGGGATTTAGTAAAAAGGCTTGTAGGGCTGCATGTGCTAGAATGATTATTATAGATGAGTTGCCATTTACATTTTCAGAAGGAGAGAGATTTAGAGATTTCTGTAGTGTGGCTTGTCCAAAGTTTGATCCACCATCTCGAGTTACAATTGCTAAAGATGTGTATCAACTTTGTTTAGAGGAGAAAAAAAAGTTGAGAAATTTATTTATGAATAACTCATCAATAGTTAGCTTAACCAGAAACACATGGACTTCTATTCAAAATATTAATTATATGGTTGTCATAACTCACTTTATTGATAGTGAATGAAAATTACAGAAGAGGATATTGAATTTTTGTCAAATAGCTAATCATAAGGGTGAGACAATTGGTAAACTAACTGAAAGTTATTTGATTAAGTGGCTGATCGAAAAGGTCTTTACTATCACTATGGATAATGCATTGGCAAATGATGTTACCATTACATACATTAGAAGGAGGATTAAAAATTGGAATGGTCTTACCTTGAATGGTCAATCCTTCCACATGCGTTGTTGTGCTCACATCACTAACTTGATTGTGAGTGACGGATTAAAGGATCACATTACCTTAATTGATCTAATTTGTCGTGCTGTGAGGTTTGTTAGATCCTCACCATCAAGGTTAGCCACGTTTAAAGCAGGTGTTGAAAAAGAAAAGATAGAGTCTAAGAAACTCTTATTTTTGGATGTGCCAACTAGGTGGAATTTCACCTATTTAATGTTAGAAAGTGCAATTAAGCTTTGAAAAGCTTTTGAGAGGATGGAGTAAGAGGATGGATACTACCTCAGTTATTTTGAAAATGAACCACCAGTTGAACAAGATTAGAATGATGCTAATTTGTTTCTGAAATTTATAAGAAGTTTTTATGATATTACTTTGAAATTCAGTTGCTCTTTGCATGTGACATCTCACTTGTTTGTGATAGAGTTTTGTAAAATTAAGCAACAATTGAGTAGGTGTATTTTGGAAAAAAAATCGACCTTTGAGCACCGTGGCTAAAAATATGAAGCTGAAATGTGATAAGTATTGGGGGATAATTGATAAGATTGGTAATTTGTTGTTTGTTGCTATTCTTCTTGACCCTCGATACAAGCTAGATTATATGATTTTAGTTTTGGTAAACTTTATTCAAGTGATGTGTGTGAAACAATGATTAAAAGAATGAAAGAAACTTTGGGTCAATTATTGCAAGTGATACATCAACAACTGATAGTCAATCTTCCAAGAATGTCAAAAAAACTAATTTTGAGGTTTATAAGAGAGACAATGATGATGAAGATGATTTATTATGGGAGTACAAGAAAAAGATAGTGGACAATACTTCACAAATAAAAAATGAGGTTGATAGATATTTAATGGAACCTATAGAGGATTGCAACAACCAGCTATTTGATTTTTTGGATTTGTGGAAATTGAATTCCATAAAATTTAATGTTTTATCATCTATGGCTCGAGATACATTTGCTATCCTATTGTCTATAGTAGCTTGCGAATCAGCTTTTAGCACTGGAGGACGCATTTTAGATCCATTTCGAAGCTCACTTACTTCGAAAATGGTGGAATTATTGATTTGCTCTCAAAATTGGATTAGTGCAATCCCACTCCCATTAGATATCTGTGACTATGCTTATGATGAATGATTTGCTATTTGTCAATATCTTGAGTTAGGTAATTTTTTAACTTGTAATTTAACATTCTATTTTAATATTTACATTCATTAACATATTTAAATGAAACTTTTATGTCTTTTAATACTTTTTTTTTCCTTCTTTTAGATACAGGATCTGCTGGAACTTCTGATTAATATATGAAGAAATTATCTTTTAATTGAGTTTGGTGGTAAGCAAACTATGTTTTAATCATATGTATATTTTATTTATTTATTTATGGTTATTTGTGTTGTAAAATGTAATCAACGGGAGTGATGTGTATTGTAGATTGAAGCAGTTGGAATGAAGACTTTAAGCTAGCTTTGGAATTACAATGGCTTGGAGAGATTGAAGCTTTGATTGGATAATATATATATATATATATATTTATTTATTTGATGTGTGTGTTGTATTAAGTTGTGACATGTTATTTAATATTATTGAGTTATAAAGAGTTTATGATGACTATTTTTTGTTGTAATTTGATTGAACAAGTTTGGATTTAATATGTGTTTGTTTTAAAGTAATTTGATTTTTTAGAGAGTTCAAAATTAGTAATTGTCCTTAGTTTTATGAATTTTTATTGAAAAATTATCAACATTATTATTTGGGCTTCAACCCAACTTGAGGCCCAATTTTCAATATTTAATATTTGGGCTTACACCCAATTTAAAGTCCAACCCAATCATCCAACCCAACCCAACCCAACTATTGTTGGGTTAGGTTGGGTTGGATTGGGTTACTATAGGCCATCCGCTTGGATCGGATAAAAATCCAACTTAAACGGGTCGGTTATTATTTTTCTCTCAACCCGACCGATCCGACCCGAGTACACCCCTACTAGGATATACCTGTTCTATCAGTCACTTTTGTTCTAAACAACTAAAAAATTCCCTAGAAAACTCTCTCCCTCTCTAGGTTTCTGCCGCCACATTATTTGTACCAAAATATGATATATTTGTTGTATAGATTTGGTGACTTTTCTTTCCTTGTATCAATAGCTCATGATTTCAAACATTTTCTTTTCTCTGTCTAAAAACTTTTGGATCTCTTTCAATCATTAGTGAATCTAGAGAGCTCTTGGGTGATTTTCTTTTAGTCCAATCAATTACTAATTACTATTAATAAAATATAAAAGTTTAACAAATTTTCAAATCAGCATAGTAATATTCTTGTTGGAATTTTCCCCACTATATATATATATATACATATATTTTCTTTTTTCAGATTAATATACAGTTAAAGTAGAGGGGGAAAAAATAAGGCAGAAGAAAAAACGAAGGAAAAAATTAGCATTTATTGAAACGAAGGAATGTAAAAATAGCATTAAAATCTATTCTTTATGTATTTATTATATATATTAATTACCAAATTGATTAATAGATGCGTGGAGTATTTAGAAATATTAAAAATCTATTCTCGCAAGTAACCTATATTAGAAATATTTTGAACTAAAATAAAAGAAAATAAATGTTGACGATGGAACAGGTTGATAGACACACATCATTGCCTTATAAAAAAACTTAAGTGAGGCCAAAATGATGAAAGGATGCATATCGTTTTATCATTTTTAAAGTTATCATTTCTTAAAAACGAGCAGTATCCTTTTCTTATCTAAGATTTACCTAAGTTTTTGAGGATTTTGTACCATATTAACTTAAATATCAAGGGCTATGTGTAACATCCCGTTCCAAACTATATCGAAATTTTTCTCACGTTGACCAAGCTTGATCGAATTGATCGATGTGACCAAATGGGCCCACATTGACTTTTTGTTTTAGATGATGTTTTATGTTAAGAAAGGCATCATTATGAAGTATGCATCGACCCAAGTTTGAAGACTAGTAGCATGTTGAAAATGGAGCTACGGTTTGAAAGTTATAAGCGAAACAAGTTGCGGCCCGAACTGTCCAAGTAGTGCCATGTTTGGTTTTTTATTCTTGTAGAATTTGGTTTTGACTTGTACATGTTTGTAAAGTACTCATTGATATGATTTCATAGACTAATGGCAGCCTCATTTGGACATTTGATTAAAAAGTTATGGGCTTGCAAAGTTTTTCTAGGACTATATACCATATACCAATCTCTGTGTGTGTACAGTGTCCACTAATATTGTATCACATATCAAAATTTTAACCGATCCCGCGGTGCACAGTGGTACCCATGGATGTTTTTGATTGGGTGAGAAGGGTGTAAGAAAGGAGAGTAGTTCGAGAGAGAGGGGGAGAGAAAGGAGATAGAAACAGAATCGGCGACCACTGGTTCGCTTGCTTGTTGGCATGCATGCATCGAACAAGCAGGTTGATGGTTGTGAAATCGGCCGGCTGGCCAAGTTTCATGGCTGGTAGGACGGCGATGCACTAGGATTAACCACATTTCCACAACGGTTCCACCTATTTCACCGGCTATTTTCTCTCAATCCAGCCATCCATTTTTGACACTGTCCATACCAAATTTCACTACCAGTGGTCTTTAGATGAACTACCACCGACGATGTTTACCGGCGACCATTGTGGTTCACCGGAATTCTTTGTTCCGATGAGTTTCCAACAAGTTCACCAACCTTTCCCCACTAATTTAACCTTCCTAAATCTAAATCCGAGGTCCATTTTCTCCAAATTGCAGTGGATTAGGAGATTCGACGATATTTGGTTCCCAACCTTCTTGGTTAGGTTATGGCTATCACTAGTCCGATCTCTGAGAGGCACACGTATGAATTGTGGAACCGATCCTATTGAGGATCTTGAGTGATCCACACATTTGAGGTGAGTGATTCTCTTTCAAAAACTATCTTGGGGCTATTAAAATACTTATTTTGCGTTATTTGAATTTCTGAAAAATAATTTGTGTTTACTATTTAAAAGAAATTGCTATTTAGATTTATAGTGCCAACTTATATTGATTTAATATATTTGTTGCTACAATCTATATTTTGGGTTTTAAAAGAATTGTGTTTTTAGATTTTTGTTAAATTATTGTTAAATTTTATTGTTGGAATTATTGTGCATAATAAAGATGTATTTATGTGGATTTAAGTATATGTAGATTTTATGTGATTTTATGTAATTTTCGCACAAATGGATTTTAAGGTTTTAGGAAGTATTTATACTAAATTATTGTGTTCAAAAATATACTTGTGCATTTAACTATTTATGGATTTGGAATTTTATTATGGTAAAAATTCATTTATCTAGATTGGTGGATTTATGACGTTGATTTAAAAAAGAAATCTGAATTTTATGGGGTTAAAAAGATGTGATAAACCCATTGCATTTTATGAGATGATGATTTATTGGTTTTAGATGCAATATACAGTACTGGTGTTCTGTATTATATCTGTTTGTTAGTGCACAAGTTTCTGTGGTTTTTCTGTGGGATGCCATGGACCTGAGGTTGACAAGTATTACACAGCTAGCATCAGTCGCCCCCTTCATAGCCAGGATGATTGTTATAATGATACGAACCTAGGTCGACTTGCTCCTAAACCCATATTAAGTTAGCCCGAATTGAAAATTAAGTTCAGATTTCAATAGTCACCTGAACCCGTAATCAACTTGTGATTAGAAACCTTGGTATATGATGAAGACGCCACAATAGATGATGGATGTCCTATTGATAAGGCAAACTAAAACATTTGATTTCTATTAAGTGTTTTAGGTGTTCAAAGAGAATAAAAAGAATTCATTCTCACTAATAATTTTATATATAATATGTATGCTAATTTCTCATTGAAAATAAGCTTAAATAGGCTTTGAATAAACAAAATAAAACCCTAAAAGACTAGGTAAAACCAACCAAGTGTTTAGGAAACAAAGGTTTGGCCGAAATTTTATCTCCTTTCCTAATCTAATTTGGTTTAATTAATCCCTTAATTTTGAAATAGGAATTAATTAATTTACAATCAAAATAATAAAATTCTAACTTTTCTAATTTTTCCAGAAATTAAATAAATAAAAACCAAAATAAACACTATTTCCTAAAACAAAAATCAAATGTTCAAATTAGGAAACTAGTTGACTAGTTTGTCAAATAAGCTGTCTTTGACCAATGACCAGCTAGTTTAGACTCCAAATCAGCTCCAATTTGCCATGTACGATGCCAGATAGGATTAATATCAATTCCTATATGTTGGTCCTTGATTGAAATAAGTGAAACTTGCTTGATCAACAAAAGAAGTCAAAGCCAATACCAAAACATGCATTTTCAGCCAACACAAATCCTTGTATGCCAACATAGTTAATGAACAGCTTTGCTTCTATCTTGGCATGATATCATGGTCCCTTGGAATGCTTAATTATGTTCATAAGTCAATAAATTCATTCCTTATTGTTGGGAGTCCACAGAAGCACCAAAACAGCTTACCAGGTCCATTTCCACCTTCATAATTTGGGTGCATAAGATGGGATTTGAATCTTCAAGTATTGTCATGCTGTCTTGGGATTTAATAACACCTTGAATGAAGATAAGCAAGTTTTCCTTAAATCTCTTAGCTTGTGCCCTTGTGGTTGGTTCCGTCTTCAATTGTATAGGATCAGCACGTCAGCGGGCAGTCGATTGATACTTGGGAACTGGTTATCATCTAGCACCATTGGTATCCTTCCCATCAAAGTGGTACTTGGGATGCTGGTTATCGTCTAGCACCACTGGTATATAGTGTGGTGAGTCAAGTTTCTCTTTTTATCCTTCCTGTAAGAGTGGTACGAAAACGTGCATTTTCGGCCAACATAAATCCTTATACACCAATATAGTTAATGAACAGTTTTGCTTCTATCTTGACATGATTACATGGTCCCTTAAATGTTCAATCACATTCATAAGTCAATAAATTCATTCCTTGCTGGCCGAAGTCCATAGAAGCACCAAAATAACTTGTCAGGTCCATTTTAGCCTTCATAATTTGGATGCATAAGATGGGCTTTGAATCTACAAGTATTGTCATGCCTTCATGGGACTTGATAATACCGTGAATAAAGTTAACCAGGTTGTCCTTAAATCTCTTAGCTTGTGCTCTTGTGATTGGCCCCCTCTTTAATTGTACAGGATCAACACCTCTGCGGTTAGTCGGTTGTTTGGGGATGGGCAGATTCTCATTATTCACCTTTTGAAAAGGATTTGCCTTCAAATTAAAATTACCACCTGCAGTAAATGGAGATAAGTCACCAAATGTAGTAGTCACATTATACTCACTTGGTAAATCAAGTTTGTAAGCATTTTCTTTAACCTTCTTCAAGATTTGAAAAGGTCCATCTCCTCGAGGCATAAGTTTTAACTTTTGTTGTTCCAGAAATCTCTCATTTCTTAAGTGCAACCAAATCCAATCTCTTGGGTCAAATACTATCACAACAAATCTTATAAATACAAGCTCATCTTGGTAAAAATCATACTTTTTAAAATTAGCAAACAATATTTTCTTCCTAAGTACTCCTAAAACTACCCTAAGATGTCCTACATGATCACCTAAGTTTCTACTATATACAAGAATATCATTAAAGTAAACAATCACAAATTTTCCAATGAATAGATGCATAACATGGTTCATTAATCTCATAAAAGTGCTAAGGGCATTAGTTAAACCAAAAGGTATTACTAACCACTCATACAAACCATATTTAGTTTTAAATGTGGTTTTCCATCCATCCCCCTCTTTCATCCCAATTTAATGATATCCACTCCTAAAATCAATTTTAGAAAACATGCATGGACCATATAATTCATCAAGCATATCATCTAATTTAGAGATAGGATGCTCATACTTAATGGTTGTATTATTAATGGCCCTGCAATCTACACACATGCCCCATAAACAATCTTTCTTACGAACTAATAAAACAGGAACAGCACATGGACTCATACTCTCACGAATATAACCTTTGTCTAACAACTCACTTTCCTGCCTTTGCAGCTCTTTTGTCTCCTTAGGATTACTCCTATATACAGGTCTATTAAGAATTGTAGCTCCCAGCACAAAATCAATTTGATGTTTAATCCCTCGGATAGGTGGTAAACCATTAAGAATTTCCTCCGAAAAAAACATCATTAAATTCCTGCAAAAGAAAAGAAATAGAACTTGGCAATTCAAGCTCTTCAAGGTTAGCTTGTTTATTTAAATAAACATCTTTATAAATCATAACTAGCAATGGTTTATTACTCAAAATTGCTATTTTAACCTAATCTAAACTAAGGTATTTTTTTTTTCTTTTCTTTCCTCTCTTTTTCTTTGTGACTCACGGCTACCTCACTCTCTCTCATGCTCTTGGCTTTTTCACCCTCTCGGCTTTTTCACTTTTTTTTCCATTCAATTTTAGTTTTAGAAGACTTTCCTTGGATGGGTGAATTGGTCTTACCTCCTTTCTCAATTGGTGAAGCCGTGGGTGCCACACTTGCCTTCTCTTTTAACTTTTCAGCCCCCTTCTTTGTCACATTTGAAGTTGGTCTCTAAATACTTCCTTTGGAGTTAATGGTTTCAGCTTGATCTTATTTCCCTTAAATTTAAATAACATGAAATTCTCTCTACCATGGTGTATGGTATCTTTATCAAATTTTCATGGCCTACCCAATAGAATATGGCCAGCATGCAAGGGAACAACATCAATATATTTATCAATGCTAAATTTTACCTTGGCTTGTTTGTTTACTTCCATTTCACCATTATCATTAAGCCATTGTAATCTATATGGTTCAGGATGTTTAATGGTTGTTAACCTTAACTTTCAACCACAACATTACTAATTACATTTACACAACTTCCACTATCAATTATCATATTACAAATATTATCTTGAATTTCACATTAAATGTGGAAGATGTTTTCTCTTTGAACTTGGTCCTCATCCTTGTATATAGTCAACACTCTCCTTGCCACCAAGCTCAATTCGACATTTGAAGCTTTGAAATTTTTGGTTTCATATTCAATTTCTTCCTCTTCATGTTTGGACTCAATTTCAGTTTCATCACTACCGGACTCCAATTCGCCATTGTCCTTCAACACCATGATTCTTCAGTTTGAACATTGGTTGGTAATATGTCATCGGCCTTGACATTTGAAATACACAATATCTCCAATTCTTGAAGTTTTAGGATCAGATTTACCTTTAGATTGGTATGCTTAAGTAGGTTCGGCCCTAGCATCTTTTCTTAGCCGATTGGTGCTTTCAACTCCTTGCTTCGGTTTTGTCTTTGCTACATAGGTGGGATTGATTCTCCAAACACTAGAATTAGGCCTCCCACTGTTTAAAACACCTTCAAATCATGATTTTGTATCCCTCCTCTTGAATTGGTTTTCAATCTTGATAACCACATGAAGCATTTCCTTCAATTTTACATATTGTTATAACTCCACTTGGTTCGCTATCTCATGATTCAAACCACCTAAAAACCGTGCCATGGTTGCCTCACGTTCCTCATTTATGCTCTATCTCATCATAAGAATCTACATCTCTTTGTAGTAGTCCTCCATGGTCCTATTTCCTTGTGTTAATGATTGAAGTTTTTGATGTAGCAACCTATAGTAATGATTCAGTACAAATCTCTTTCTCATGGCTCCTTTCATTTGTCACCAAGTAGTAATCAATTCATCACCAACTCGTCTTCAAGTACTTTGCTCATTTGTTCACCATTGGAGTGCATAATGACTAAATTATAAAGTGGCCAACTTCACCTCCTTTGCCTTGAAAGAATTATGGCATTCAAAAATCATCTTCATACTCTCTTTCCATTCCAAGCAGGCCTCCTAATCACTCTTGCCCAAAAATGGTGGTATATTGACTTTAATGTTTCCAAAGTCATCATGTTCATTTAGAACTTGCCTCTCACGATTTTGCCTTCCTTGGAGAGCAAAAATACTATCAAATTCCTCATCAAGATTATCTCCAAAATTACCGCCCTCGAATTCTTCCCTAGGCTATCCACGACCTCGGCTTCCATTAAATTCTTGCCTTGGATTCGGCCTATCTTGTGATGTTTCTAACTTGTCATTCTTTGATCTAGGTGATCAAAAGGAGCATTCATCTTGTGTAATTGTTCCAAGACCGCCATCATGTCGATAGGTTCACCTCCACTTCTGGTAGCTCTAGAATCTCCTTTGATTCCCATGGATTCCTCTTCAATATTTCTTAATGAGTCACCTCCTCCTCTTCTCATCCTTGAATCTGTAATGTTAGCAAAAATAATGCAAAAATCCTTACCAAAATCACTCCCTCACGTGTTTCACTCAAATAAGGTCTCGACACTTGTGTTTACACACTAATTTCAGCTTTTAACCCTCTTTTAAGCTCACACGCTCTTGGCTTTTTCCACTCAAAGAATTATCTCAAAGTTCTATTAAAACACACTCAAAATAGCAATTAGATCACAAGTATGCCCTAATTAAACTTATTAATAAAACAGCAACAAAAAGAAAGCAAATACCAAGTGAATTAATAAAACCTAGTCTCGGCCTAACTAATCAAAAACAAGGTTAAATATCAATGAAATTTCAGAATCAATAAATAATGGTCCAGAACATAAAGAAACCAAAAATTTAAGGATAAAAATTTAGAAAAGAGATTCAAACAACAAACAAGGAACAATTCGAACAAATATGAGATAGTTGTTTGTTGTTGTTCTTGTAATTTAAATCTTTGTATCAAATCCTTTAACCAATTTTATTCCAAATAATTTTAGCACTCAAAATTCAAATATCCAGCAATCCAAATATTGAATAAATAATCAGCAACTCAATAATTACAATTGTATTTTCTCGAAAACAAGCCGCCCCAATAACAAGCCACCAAAACTGGTGTTTGTGTAGTAATTATTTATTTAATTTTTTTTTTATCTTTGGCTTTTCTTCCTTTTTTTTTTAATCACTCACAGAAGTTAAACACAAACTTCAGTAGTAAGAATCAACACCAAAATTGCAATTCCAAATGCCAAATTTCCACCAAACTCGAGACAAACTTTCAAAAAAAAACAAATTGCAAAAAATTGTATTTTTTCTTATGCAATATGTTCCGAAACTCCTTTTTTTTCCCTCTTTTTTTTTGAAATATATGAATGCAACTAATTAAGATTAAAATATCAAATCAATAATAAACCAAATTACTAAGAACAATTATGCAAAACAACCAACAAATTAGGAAGCAAAAATTTGGCCAAACAAAGAAACACATTCGGCTATGTAAGAATTTTTTTTTTTTTATATGCAAAACGTGGATAGATAGAAAAAAACCTTAACCTAATGTTAAAATTATAGAATAATACAAAACAAAATAAAGCAAATAAGATTAATCAAACCTGAACAAAATTTGACTCTAATACCAAATGATACGAATCTATGTCGACTTGCTTCTAAACCCGTACTAAATTAGCCAGGGTCAAAAATTAAGTTTAGATTTTAATGGTCACCTTAACCACTGATCAACTTGTGATTAGAAACTTTGGTATATGATGAAGATGCCACAATAGATGATGGATGTCTTATTGATAAGTCTAACCAAAACACTTGATTTCTATTAAGTGTTTTAGATGTTCAAAGAGAACAAAGAGAATTCAATCTCACTAATAATTTTCTGTATAATATATCTCATTGAAATTAAGCCTTTAAATAGGCTTTGAATGAACAAAATAAAACCCTAAAAACTAGGTAAAACCAGCCAAGTGTTTAGGAAACAAAGGTGTGGCCGAAATTTTACCTCATTTCCTAATCTAATTTGATTTAATTAATTTCTTAACTGTGAAATAGAAACTAATTAATTAATTTACAATCAAAATAATAAAATTATAAATTTTCTAAAGTAATTTTTCCAGAAAATAAATAAATAAAAATTAAAATAGAGACTATTTCCTAAAACAAAAGTCAAATGTTCAAATTAGAAAACTAGTTGACTAGTTTGTCAAACAAGCTGTCTTTGACCAATCATCAGCTAGTTTATTCTCCAAATCAGCTCCAATTTGCCATGTAAGATGCCAAATAGGATTAATATTGATTCCTATATGTTGGCCCTTGATTGAAATAAGTGAAACTTGCTTGATCAATAAAAGAAGTCAAAGTCAATACCAAAACATGCATTTTCAACCAACATAAATCCTTGTTCACCAACATAGTTAATGAACAGCTTTGCTTCTATCTTGGCATGATTTCATGATCTCTTGAAATGCTCAATCATGTTCATAAGTCAATAAATTCATTCTTTACTACCTAGAGTCCACAGAAGCACCAAAACAGCTTACTAGTCCATTTCCGCCTTCATAACTTGGATACATAAGATGGGTTTTGGATCTTCGAGTATTGTCATACCCTCTTGGGATTTGATAACACGTTGAATGAAGATAATCAGGTTTTTCTTAAATATCTTAGTTTGTGCCCTTGTGATTAGCCCCATCTTCAATTGTACAAGATCAACACGTTAGCGGGCAGTCGATTGTACGGGTACGGACAAATTCTCATCTTATATGCATAGGATATTGTTGGGATGCCAAAGCAACTGTTTGCATGTTTCTCTCTTTATTCTTCCCGTCAGAGTGTACTGGGGATGCTGGTTATCGTCCAGCACCACTAGTATATAGTGTGGTGAGTCAAGTTGTTTTCTCAATACGATTTTCAAAATAAAAATGTTTTAAAATTGTATTGAAATTTAAAATGTATTTAATTATGCTTTTTAATCATTTATTTCGAATCGATATTTTAAAATGTATTTATTCATATTTTTATTATTTATTTTAAATTGATATTTTAAAATGCATTTTGTCATATTTTATTATTTAATTTGATTTGGTGTTTTAAAATAAATTTTATTATATTTTTACCATTTATTTTAAAATGGATGTTCCAAATTAATTAAAATATTTCTTTCTTTATTTAATTGATTTATTAAATCAAATTTTATAATTTATACATTGAGCTTAATTTTGCATTTATGCAAAATTTTTCTATAACAAATTTTATTTGTGATTTCATTTTATTTCATGATATTTCATTTAATAATTTGTTACTAAATCATTTTCAATGTAAATTTGAAATTTGAAATTATTTGTATTTTATTTGTAAGTAAATTTGAAATTTGAAATTGTATGTGTTTTATTTGTATTTTTTTAATTAATTATTTATTTATTTCCTTGATTTAAAGGTATAAAAATGATGGATTTTGTGAAAATAATTTTAAATGGGAACCTTTCCAATTGAATGAAATTGTAATAATTTTGAGAGAAAATTATTAATTTTACTTATTTACTATTTTATATATTTATTTATTATTAATCACATTTATTCTATATTATTATATTATTATTATTTATGTAGCAGTTGGGATTATTCACCGGGAAAATTAGTGTCTGATGTTTTTAAATCTGTTTCCTTAGTCCTAGGTTAGTAGGCCTTGACCCTCCGGAGGCTGGCTCAACATCTTGTTCATTGCTGCATTCCAAGAAGTCTTTTTCTTTTATTTTTCTTCTTATATTGAAATATTTCTTCCTATCTTGTATTGTATTAAAATTCTATACTTAATTGTAAACCTTATGATGCTCTATGTACTGTGTTGAATATTTATTTAATTAATATTATGGTTGTTCCCTGTGTTATATTATTATGTAGTTTTGAAATTTGTGGAATTATTTGTAGCTAGATGAGAGGAATTAGGTAGTGCTTTTAGAAGTGTTTTTTCTATACAAGAAAATTTGTGGCTTATCTAACCTTTAAGGGAAATACTATCAAATTTTTCATTGAAAAGTTCGGTTGGGTTTCTGTGGGATCAAGGCTTGTCTAGGAGTCCACCAAGGGATCTTGGATCGGTCTTGATACTATGATTCATTATTCATTTATTCTTTTTTTTTTTCATTTAGGTTTTTCTTAATTTAGTGACATTAGGAAAATAACATATAAAGGATCAAGATCCATCCATTCATTTACTATTCTATTTATTTTCATTTAATCCTATTAAGTCTTAAAAATAAAATGTCAAACAAAAATAATTTTAAAAAAATTGAAAAATAAATACTCATGTATAAAGTCAGGCTCACATCCGTGGCAACTAGATGTTTTAGCATCAATCTTCTTTTATTAGTCCTTAGATCATATGAAATGTTAAGATTTAAAATTTAAAAAATGATTAAATATGGTTCAATGGCATACTAAAACCTTATTTAAAAAATTAATGCTCATATATAAAAATAGGCTCACATCTAGTACAACACGATCATTTTAACATTAGTCTTCTTTCATTAGTCCTTGGATCACATGAAATACTAGAATTTAAAATTTTAAAAATAATCAAATATGGTTCAGTGGCCTACTAAACACTATTTAGGAAAATGAAACTTTATGGAGATCCGATTGACTAATAAGTAAAATTTTAAATCTCAACACTTTACGCGACTTAAAGGTTAAAAAAGAAAATTTTGAGAGTCAAAAATGAAAAATTGTGGCATCAGTACTGATGTTGAGGAGCTGATTTGAGTCTAACTGCTCATACATATATATATATATATATAATATAGCTAGAAAATAGCTTTACTTAGAAGTAACTAAAATTAATCAAAAAAATAAAATAAAATCTTAGAATCTTCAAAACTAACAAAAAAAATCATAATAACATATATAAGTATTACAAGATACAAACATATGAATTATACGGTGAACTTATAAAAATTTGTAGAAGTACTAAACAAAAAGTATTTAATATTTAAATAAATAATAAATAATAAAAATTGTTTGTAAAACAATTTATAGAAGTACTAAGAATATCTGGGGAAAAAATATTTTAATAGAAAAATAAATCTGCAGGTAGTAATAATTTTATTACTATTATTTTAGCATTTGGCGTAAATTTTATTTTAAAAAAAATTCAAAAAATTAAAATAATAAACAAATTTTAAACTCACCAAAAGTGGAGAGAAATATGATCACCATGTAATTACAGAGGTAGCCACCTCCAATTGGAACAAATAAAAAAAAAAATGCGTATGCCCTGAAAAAAATTGCAATTGCTAACAATGTATATAACTTTATATTTAGATTAAGGAAATTAAAAAAAGCAATCGCATCCCATTGAATTTACTTCAATTAGATTTGACACCCCACAGCATTCCTACTTCTTGATGCAGAGGAGAAGCAGAGCCATAATCATCAAATCAAAAATTGGCTAAAGAGGCTTGAAGATGTTGTTTATGATGCTGATGACTTGATGGACGAGTTCAACACTGAGGCTTTGCTACAACAAGGGATGCTTGGTAGTGAAATGACCAAGAAGGTACGTACTTTCTTCTCCACCTCAAATCAACTAGCCTTTCGACACAAGCTGGGCCACAAAATAAAAGCTATTAAGGAACGCCTAGCTGTGATTAGAGACGCTAGACAATTCCATTTAGAGGAGAGACATGAGCAAAGCAGCGTTGTCGCTAGAAGGAGGGAGGATTCTCACTCGTATGTTCCTGAAGAAGAAGTTATTGGGAGAGATGAAGATAAAATAGCGATCATGAAATTCTTGATGGATGAAAAAATTGAGGAGAACGTAGCGGTGATTTCCATAGTTGGTACTGGAGGGTTGGGAAAAACTACACTTGCTCAATTGGTGTATAATGATGAGATAGTCCAGAAGAACTTTGATTTAAGAATGTGGGTGTGTGTCTCAAACGATTTCACTGTGAGATTGCTTGTTGAGAAAATTCTTAAATTTGCAACTGATAAGGACCTTAAAAACATGGAGATGGATCAATTACAAAAGGAACTTCGAAAAGAAATAAATGTAAAACGGTATCTCCTTGTATTAGATGATGTGTGGAATGAGAATGATGGATTATGGCTGAGTTTGAAAATCTTATTATCAAATTGTGCAAAAGGGAGTAGAATAGTGGTAACTACTCGTAGTACAAGAGTTAGTGAAATTATGAGTACAGTGGAGCCATATATATTAGAGGGATTAGATAAAGACAAATCTTGGTCTTTATTTGAAAGGATGGCTTTTAAGCATGGACATGAGGCAAACAATTCTAATATTGTGGAGATTGGAAAGCAGATTGTTAAAAAATGTGGAGGGATTCCTCTTGTTTTAAGGACCATAGGAAGGATGTTATATTTTAAAAATTCAGAAACAGAATGGTTATCCTTCCTTGAAATGGAAATTTCAAGAGTCCCTCAAAATGACGTTTTACCAACCTTAAAACTTAGCTATGATAATCTCCCATCTCATCTGAAACAATGTTTTGCATCTTGTCAATTATTTCCTAAAGATTATGAAATCAATGTACAGATGCTAATAAATGTTTGGATGGCACTTGGATTTGTTAAGCAATCAGATTCAACTAAGTCTTTGGCTGACACAGGTCGTGAGTACTTTATGGATTTACTTTGGAGATCATTCTTTCAGGAACATCATGAGGATAAATTTTTAAATATAAAATGTAAAATCCATGACCTCATGCATGATCTTGCAACACAAGTAGGAGGAACAAAATGCATTTCTTTGCAGCCAAAGATAAAAAGTAATTCTGACAAAAGTACTCGTCATGTGTTGTTTAATTTTCATTTAGATTCATCAGAACAAATTCCAACAACAGTTTTTCAAGTCAATAAGGTTCGGACAATTCTTTTGCTTGGTCAGTCATCAAGTACAGTTCAAGGTGGACGAGGTCAATCAGTTTGTGATGTACTTCTGTCAAGTTTTAAGCTGGTGCGCATTTTGGATCTTCATAATCTGGGAATTAAGGTAGTGCCAAATTCTATTGGTAAACTGAGGCATCTAAGGTATCTGGATCTTTCTCAAAATAAAGGTATCAAAGCGTTGCCATATTCCATCACCACATTGTACAATTTGCAAACATTGAAACTGTCAAAATGCAGACAACTCCAAGAGCTACCAAGTGACACAGAGAAACTAGTCAACCTTGTAAATCTTGATACTTCATATTGCAGCAGTTTGACTCATATGCCGAATGGATTAGATCAGTTGACTAATCTTCAGACACTAACAGAATTCGTGCTGAAGAGAGACAGCAAAGGATCTTCTTTATCTAGACATAGTGACAGTGGTGAGGTGGGTGAGCTAAGGGACTTGATGCAATTAAACAACCTTAGAGGAGAAATGGTAATTCGCAATTTAGGGAATGAGAAAGATACCAAGTCTGCGAATTTAATGGGAAAACATCTTCTTTGTGGTTTGCGGTTAAGATGGGATATTGCTGATGTGGACTATGAAGCAACACTAGCAGGCCTCCAGCCACACCCAAATTTGAAGCGGTTATACGTAAGAAATTATGAGGGTGTAAGGTTTTCAAGTTGGTTTCCATCTCTTGCAAGTCTAGTGAATCTTGAACTAGATAATTGTACGAAATGCCAACATCTACCAGCGCTAACTCAATTCCATTCTCTCAAGAAATTGTGGCTAACTGGATTGCTTTCTCTAGAGTATATTTCAGAGGAGTCCTCTATGTCATATACTACAATTCTGCCATCTCTGGAAAGCTTAGGCTTGTTTTATTTGCCCAATCTAAAAGGATGGTGGAGGGAGGAAGTAGTGGATGAGAATTCCTCTTCAATAAATAATCACTATGTATCTCATTCATTTCCTCGTCTTTCAGACTTGCTTATTGGTGGCTGCCCAAAGCTGACTTTTTTGCCACTATCTCCAAATATAGAGAGAATGGTAGTGGAAAATAATATGTGGAAGCCATTCCAACGGGCAATGCAAAAGATTCCAGCTTTAAAGGAAGCATCATCTTCCAGCAGCTCTCTCATTCCATTCTCCAATTTGAGTTGCCTAATGCTTTACAAAATTGAGGATTTAAAGTTTCTTCCCGAATGGCTCAAAAACCTCACTTCTCTCACAGATATTAGTGTTAATGCATGCCGTAACTTGAAGTGCTTGTCTCCCGGTATTCAACATCTTGCCTCCTCGCTTCAACTCTTACGCATTGATGAATGCTACCAACTTGACATGTCCAATGCTGCTGATGAGTTTACGTCGCTAGCCCTTAAAAGTAGTCTGCATTCACTCGTTTTGATAAATTTACCTCAATTAGAGACTTTACCTCTGGGTCTTCAACATGTTACGAGCTTGCAACGACTTCAAGTCAAACGCTGTGAAAATTTGATTGACATTCCAGAGTGGATAAGCAACTTCAAATCCCTACACACACTTGAATTTGTTAAGTGCTATAATTTGAGATCACTACCACAAGGACTACGTCAGCTCACATCATTACAGAAACTGAAGATTAAGAATTGTCCCGTTTTATACGGAAGATGCCAAAGAGAAACCGGTGAGGATTGGCCTAAAGTTGCTCGTGTACCAGAGTTGATCTTGAGATTAGGTGCTTCCACAAAACCCTCCACCAGTTTTTCAGGTACTTTCATGAATCCACCATCATTTAAATTTTTTTTTTTTTTTTTTTTTGTTACTCTTTTTTTTTTTTTTTTTTTCCCCCTTTTTTTCACTCATGCTATGATGACATACCTAATTTGTATTTATGCTTAGGATGTAATTGGGGAATACTTAACAAGTTTCGGATATCACAATTTTGCAATAAAGGAATGTCATAATGGTAACTACGCCCCTTATTCCTTTTTCTTTGCAGCGAAGAAATGCCACATGTTTTTTACTTAATGACATTGTTTTTGTTTTTTTTTTTTTGTTTTTTTTTCTTTTTTTTGTTTTTTTTTTTTTTTTTTTTGTTTGATTTTTAGGATCCAATTTTCATATTCGAAAATTTCCAACTTAATTTTGAATTGCATAGATGGACTAAGGCATAACAAGCTGAGCTAATTAAGGAATAGGTAACTATGAGCCATTTCGCTTGTACCTTTTATATGTTTGTATGTAACCATCACAGTTTTTTTATAATTAATTGTTTCAATATTTTAATCTTAAACCAGGTTGATGAAGCATTTTGCATTGTTTAAAGCAAAAGATTATGGTGTGCCTCCTGGTTTAGCAACACTAGCGAAGATTGGCTTAATTATTTATCGTAGAGTTGTTTTTGGGGAGATGGAAATGATAATCCTGTTCTCGTTCTAGTATATAAATGTCAATTGCTATTGCTAATCTCTTGACGTCCCCCTTACTCTGAATGACTTCAAAATTTTGAATAAGTTTGCCAAAATAAAGCCCTCTGTCAATGCTGATGATTGGTAATTTCAGTTTGAAGCTAATTTATTCCTCTTTTAACATGAAATGAAGTTTCATATATTTATTTATTGTTGCAAAATATATAGATGGTGATGAATATATACTGGTGTTCTTTCACGATTGAAAGATGGATAATGAAGTTTGTGTTACAAATAATTCCAAAAAAGCAGTGATTCAAAGTTTGTTTCTGAATGGCTTCTCCTAGATGTTCTAATTCTTATTTTTAAATTAAAGGGTATTGCTAATAGCATGGATCACTAATGGTTCATAATTTCAGTTTCAAATTAATTTCTTCCTACTTTAATATGCAATGGAGTTTCAGACATATATATGTTGCAGAATGGATAGTGATGAGTACTGGTGTGCTGTCTATGATTAGAAGACGGATAATGAGTTTATGTTGCACAAAACTCCAAAAAATAGTGACTCAAAGTTTGCTTCTTAGTGGCTGCTCCTAGATCTTCTAATTCTTGCTTTTAAGTAAAAGGGTATTGCTTGGACCTTATTAAAAACTTCTGTTGTTTGTCATCGTTTGAGTACATCTAACATTTCCAGTTTTTCATAGATGTTTCTGTTTTATGTAATTCCATTGTTCATATGCTTCATCTTTATAGCAGATTATAATTTTGATCAAATTTATAATAGTTTTTCATAAATAAAAGTGTATCTACGTTTCAATACAGATATAACCACAAAGCTCATGTTTCTTTTTTGGTCAAACTAAGTTGCATTCAAAACTAAGAGAAAGCAGAAAAACAGGGCATACAAATCAGGAAAAGAAAAAAAAAAAAAAAAAAAAAACAGGCGAACAATCTGCAGCCTGTACAAGGTTGCTCACCCTAGCTCTTGTATTTATTTCATTTTTTTTTTTTTTGTCCTGGGTCAGGTTTGGTCTTTGTGTTGCCAACCTAGTTGGGATGTTCTTCGTCCTCTCTTCTGACTTAGACAACTTACCTCCCAGACTTGGAAGAATGCCAAATTCTCCCTTAATTTAGCTACGAACTAGGTGGGTTCTACCTTAATTTAGATTCAATATTGCCAGGAGAAGATAGGCAAGCACCACATATACAAATCATTGATGCATTATGCATATCCTCCATGTTACATACACATATGTGAAACTGTTAGTTGCATTATTAGAATAAAAAACCACCATCCAACATGCTCTCAAGATTAGTTTATTGCGTTGTTAAGACCACTTGTCTTGGTATTCTCCATCACCACCGTAGCACAGTAGATTTTTATTCATTACAAGAGCCACAGCGGTGTTGGATTAAAGCATGAAGGATATGATCCCGCTGCAGAGGGCTTTCATTTCATGGCAAAAATGGAAGAATTTAAGATCCATTCCTAAGTAAACAAGAATTTGGCAAATCTACTATAAGAATAAGAAATAATCAAAATGACGCATAGTTGACCAAATATAATTGTTGCTTTTAAATCAAAGGGTATCGCTTGGATCTTATTTCAAACTTTTGTTTTTTGCCATTGTTCAAGTAAGTCAAACATTTCCGGTGTTTTCATAGAAATTTGTTTGTTTATATGATTTTATTTGTTCATATGTTTCACAAATACGGTAACCCAAACCCAAAGCACAAATATGGTTTTTCTTTTTGGTCGAACTAAAATTGGGTTGAAAATTGATGAGTGGTGTGGAAACAAAAAAACAGGGGCTATCAAACCAAAAAACAGAAGAACAATCTGCCATAAAAGGCAACCTTTCCTTCTACTCCTAGAAATTTTTTTCCCTATTAAGGGGTGTGGAAAACTGATGCAACTGAGAAAAAGCCATGAGAAAAAGTGGATATATTCAAGAATATTTGGAGAATATCTGAAATTCACCTTCTAGAGAATCTGTCTTTAACAATAATCTAAAGCCATGGGTCCTTGACGATGAAAAAAGCTTGAAGAACAGCACAAAAAACGTTGTCCCTTTCATCTCTGCCCTCTACTCCTTTTCCTGCTTTTTCTTAACTAGCTTCACAATTTTTTCTTGACAAACATAATGGTTTCTGACACTAGACATTTGCTGCATTAATACAAGGAATGACTGCTTGCTAGTGCCAATCTACGCGTTTATCCCTGAAAGTGAAGCTTATTCTTAGCCTTCCAACGAAGCTAACTGGCTTCGCTAAACAGTTACTATTCTCATTTATTTATTCCTGATATAATCTTTGACCATATTCCTTCTATATATAATCTCAAGTATATCGGTTTTGAAGATTTACATGCCCCATTGATTTCCACTATCAGAACCTCAGGATGCTCTGGTTAGAGAAATAATATTGGAAATTCTATAAAAAATCTGACATTATTGCCTTTGTAAATTGAACTTTTCCACTACACAAAAAATACACAAAAAACTTACTTAAAAAATATACATCAGCTTTATTCTTTCCCTTTTACTACAAGTTTCCACTAATTTATTGAACTTCAATAATAACGACCTAAAAATATAAATATAAATAATAAATTATAAATTATAAATTATAAATACATTTTTATGTATGAGGGCACATCCCGGGGTTTCCTACCCCAACCCTAGGATACCCTCGACTCTTTCTTAAGTTTTAACTCAGCATAGAAAACATACTTTTATAAATTCATAGCTGCCCACATCTTTCGTTACTACAATTCCACAATTTTTACTATACTTCATAAATATACTAGTACATAAATAAAAATAAGAAAATAATAATAATAATAATAATAATAAATAAATAAAGACAATCTGGATCCTAGATCCTAAACCATATGATCCATATCTTAACATCTAAGAAATTTACAGATATGAGTTTATATCATTGAGAAAAATTAATAGTAGTATACTTTTAAATGAAATAAATTATATTAAAGTAAACATGTATAAATAATACTTTAAATTGAATAGCTAATGTCGTAATAATAATTCTGATAATATCACCACTATCGAAAACCAACCTTTTTATAAATATACCTAAATATGAATATGTATACAGTCTCTTGAAGGATTTAAGTAACCTACCTTTAAAGTAATACACTTTCTAAAAAACTAATACATCTACACGAAGGCTAAAATATCTATCCGAAGGCTAATCCAAATTTTTCTTATCAGTACTATACGAATTTTTCCACTACCTTATAATTTTATACAGGTACTTTCAAATGCTTAGAGTTATTAGTTTAAACGGATACAATAATTATGCAATTGATGATGATGATAATACTAATAATAATAATAATAAATAGAACTTAAAAATGATAAGTATGTTACTTAAATCGCATACTCGTAGCGAAAATACACTCGATATACATATAATATATTAGTGCATGGTCCTATGATATTAGTTGTCCATAGTTATATTACTACCAATATGACTATAGATGGTTGCCTATAATGATCATTTAACTCACTGATCTAATAGGCAGCAGAAATACGATATTAAACCATTCATGTGCCTAACCAGGTTGTTACTCCGGTATGGTATGATAACCCTAACACATAATATATATATATATATAAATATATTTATCGAAAAAACATCTGATGCATCATACAATATACCAGTATTGTTAGATGGTATTTGGCATCTTAACACCACTTGACAAATAGGGGGGAGGGGGTGGGGGAGAAGAAAACTTGCACGCAATCCTTTTAATGTCCTAAAAGTGCCGGTGCTAAACAACCTACCATCTTACATCTAAAGGAAAAGTGGCTAACGTCGTCAGTGCAAAAAAATACATGTCTATTCTCACTTACCTTGGCACCCATAAGATGATTAAATATAACCTAGAGGATGGCTAATGTTACTACTGTAAAATACCTGCCTATCCCTGCTCACTATGGTGTACAAAGGATAACTACATATAACTAGTATGCTAATATTGATCATGTGTATATCAAGAACACTTGATGAGAATCCACCCGTACCCACACAATCAACTACCCACTGGGTGCTAACCCAATATGGATGAAGACCAAGTCAATCACTAAAGCTCAAGCTAAGAGATTTAAGGACAACATGGCTGCCTTTATGCATGGAGTAATCCATTCTCAAAAAAGCTTGTCGATACCCAAAGATACAAAACTTGTTTTAAGCATTCGAGTGGTGGAGGCCGACAAGGACCGGGATAGCTATTTTCGTGTAAATATGGACTCGGGGCAGCATGAAATGGTTCCAACACTTCATAGATTCAATGAATATCACTAAGAGGTCATGGAATCAAGCCAAGGAATAATCAAAGGCAAACAAAATGGGCTTGTGTGCATAGGAGGAGTTTTGGTCGATTTTTATTGGATTTTGTTGCTGGCTTTACTGTATTTTGCTAACTTGGCATTTTCTCTTTGTTCCAAGCAAGGGCAACATGTGGGACTGAATGATAATCTTATTTGGCATCCTACAAGGCATATGAAAGCTGATTTGGAGCTTAAATTGGTCAAAGACAGCTTAGTAAAAAAAGATAGTCAATTAGTTTCCTAATTTGATTTTGACTTTTTGTTTTAGGAAATTAGTTTTTTATTTGGTTTTAATTTATTTATTTTCTGGACAAATCAACTTAAGAAAGTTATTATTTTATTATTCTCATTGTAAATTAATTAATTTTTATTTCAAAATTAAGGAATTAATTAATCCAACTTTAGATTAGGAAAGGAGGTGATTTTCAACCAACATTCGATTTCCTATTCCATGTGGCCGGTTTACCTTTTTTTTTTTTAGGGTTTATTGTTTTGTGACTCTAGCCTATTTAAGGGCTTATTTTTTAGGAAGAACACACCTTCAATAATATTCAAAAAATTAATTTGTGAGATTAAATTTCTCTTTGCTTTCTTTGAACACCTAAAACACCATTAGAGAGTGAGTGTTTTACTTTTGACTTATCAATAGGATAATCATCACTTATTATGGCATCTTCATTATACCAAGGTTTCTAATCATAGGTTGGTTAGGGGTTAAGGTTTTCATAAGAACTTTAACTTAATTAAGATCAGGGCTAATATAACACGGGTTTAGGCACGAGTCGACATAAGTTCGTATCATTTGGTATTAGAGCCAAGATTTTGTTCAGGTTTGATGTATCTTTATTTGCTTTATTTGTTTTTATGTTAATCTAAAATTTTACCATTAGTTTAAGATTGCTTCTATCATCATATACGTGCTGCATATTGAAAAAAAAAATCATTCCTAGTTAAATTAGGTTTTCCTTGTTTTACCGTATTTTTGCTTCCTAGTTTGTTGGTTGCTTTTCATTATTGTTCTCGGTAATTTAGTTTATTGTTGATTTTTTTTGCTTTTCTGTTTTTGATCTTAAATAGTTGCATTCATTTATTCAAAAAAAAAAAGAGGAATTGAGGCATCATATATAATTTTACAAAAAAAAAAAAATTGCAAATTTGTATTGCTGTCGTTAGAGGCCACTGGTTTGGTGAATTTTTGTTGTTGGAATTGCAATTTGGGTGTTAATTCTTAATACTACAGTTGAGTTGATATTCTATGAGTAAAAAAAAAAAGCCGAATAAAAAAAATCGGTTTGTTGATTTTTTTTATTTTTATTTTTTTTTGGAGTTGAATTTGTTTGTTAGAAATTTATTGAAGCTGCTGAGTTGTTGATTATTTATTCAATATTTGGAGTTGCTGGAAATTCAATTTTGCTACTGGATATTTGAATTTGAGTGCTAAAATTATTGAAATTAAAAATTAGCTAAAGGATTTAATACAAAAACTTGAATCACAAAGAACAACAACCAACAACTATTCTATATTTTTTTTCAATTTTATTCTTGTTCTTGTTTGAATTTCTTTCTCTTAATTTTATTCTTGAATTCTTAATTTCTTAGCATCTGGTCTAGTTCTTATTGATTTTGAAATTTTCTTTGTTAAATTGCTTTATTTTTGCTTGGAAAAGCCGAGAAATAGGTGTTTAAAATTCAATTAGTAATGCTTGCTTTTTGCTACTGTTTTGTTGATAAGTTTAATTAAAACATACTTATGATCTAATTGGTCTTTGTGGGTGTTTTAATTAGAACTTGGAGTTAAATTCTTTGAGTGGAAAAAGGTAAGAGAGTGTGAGCTTAGCAAAGGGTAAAAGCCGAAACTAGTATGCAAACACGAGTGTCGAGACCTTGATTGAGTGAAACACGTGAAGGAGTGAACTTGGTGAGGAATTATTTTATTTTTGCTATATATTTACTAAAATGGCAGATTCAAAAGTGAGAAGAGGAAATGTACCACTAAGGATTAATGAAGAAGAATCCGTAGGATTCAAAGGTGATTCCCAAGCTACAGGGAATGGGGGTAAGCATACGAACATGATGGTGGTCTTGGAGCAATTGCAATGAATGAATGCTCAATTTGATCATATAGATTAAAGGATGGACAGGTTGGAAACATCACAAGGTGGGCCGAATTTTAGGCAAAAATTCGATGGTGGCCGAGGTCGAGGTCGAGGAGGTCACGGATGCCATAGAGAGGATTTTGAAGGAGGAAATTATGGAGATAATTTGAGGAGGATTTTGAAGACATCTATGTTCTCCAAGGAAGGCAAAACTGTGAGAGACCAGCAAGGGAAAAGGATGATGATATTGGGAATATTAAGGTCAACATACCACCTTTCATGGGAAAAAGTGATTCGAAGGCATACTTGAAATGGGAGGAGCGAATGGAGATGATCTTCGATTGTCACAACTATTTGGAGACTAAAAAAGTTGAAGTGGCAGCAATAGAGTTTGGTTATTATGCATTCCAATGGTGAACAAATGAGCAAAGTACCCGAAGGAGAATTGGAAATAAACCCATCACTACTTGGCGACAAATGGAAGGAGCCATGAGAAAGAGGTTTGTACCGACTCATTACCATAGGTTGCTGCATCAAAGACTCCAATCATTATCACAAGGTAGTAGGTCCGTGGAGGATTATTACAAGGAGATGGAGATGCTCATGATGAGATTGAGCATGAATGAAGAAAGAGAAGCTACCATGGCACAGTTTTTAGGTGGATTGAATCGTGAGATAGCTAACCAATTGGAATTGCAACAATATGTGGAATTGGAAGAGATGTTGCATGTGGCTATCAAACTCAAGAATCAATTCAAAAGGAGGGGCACAAGTACATAGCTTGGAGAAGTTTCAAATAGCAGGAGGTCAAATCCAAGTGCTTCAAGAAGCAATCCCACCTTTAAAGCAAGACAAAAGTTGAACCTTGGAGAAGAAAGCACCAATCAGCCAAAAAGAGAGTCCAAAGTTGAATCTGTCCAAGCACACAAGAATGAAGGAAAATATAATTGTAAACCTTCTAGAACTCATGAAATTGTGTGTTTTAAGTGCCAGGGATGAGGACACATCGCTAGCCAATGCCTGAATAAAAAAATCATGGTGCTAAAAGGTAATGGCGAGATAGGATCCCAAAGTGAAAAAAGTGATGCTGAAATCGAAATTGTTGAAGATGAAGTTGGAGATGAAAGGCATGAAGAATCTGAAACACTCAAGGCATCTAGAGCTGATTTGAGTTTGGTGGCAACGAGGGTTCTAACCATGTACAAATATGAGGACCAAATTCAAAGAGAGAATATCTTCCACACCCAATGTGAAATTCAAGGTAACATTTGTAGTATGATAGTTGATAATGGGAGTTGTGCAATTGTAATTAGTAATTTGCTAGTTGATAAATTGGGTTTAGCAACCATTAAATATCCTGAACCATATAGATTACAATGGTGTAATGATAGTGGTGAGATGAAAGTAAATAAACAAGCCAATGTAAAATTCAGCATTGATAAATATGTGGATGTTGTATTGTGTGATGTTGTTCCTATGCATGCAGGTCATAATTTATTGGGTGAGCTATGGCAATTTGATAAAGATATCATACATTATGGGAGAGAGAATTCTATTGTATTTAAATTTAAAGAGAAAAAGGTTAAGTTGGAACCCTTAACTCCAAAGAAGGTATTTAGAGATCAACTTCAAATGCAACAAAGGAGGGAGGCCGAAAAGCTCAAAGAAATGACTAGTATGGCACCCACGGCAACAACACCAATTTAAGGGGGCAATGCCGTGCAAGACCAAACAGGTAAGTTCTAAACTTAAATTTGAGGGGAAAGAAAGAGAGAAAGCCGAGAGGGTGGAAAACTTGAAAAAAGCAAAGAGCGAGGTGAAAGTAGTGGAGCCCATGAATGAGAAAGAAAAAGAAAAATAAAAATTTTATCTTAGCTTTGGTGATGTTAATAAAGAAATTTTGACTAAGAAACCATTGCTGATCATGATTTGTAAAGATATTTATTTAAATATGCTTTTGTTGTATAGAACTTTATCTACATTGTTGAGAGCTTTACTTAGAGGAAATTTGAAAAATTAGGAGAAATTATTTGCTAACTTTAAAAAGTGTGATTTCTATAAAGATAAACTTGTATTTTTAGAATTTTTTGTGATAGTGTTTGACCCAATAGATTGGTTATAGTTGTATTTAAGAAAGGAAAGTTTTCCAGAGCATAGAAAGTCCAAGCTTATGTCGCGTGGAGGTGGATCTCGTCAAGTTTTGGAGCGGATTAATGAGAATGCTTATAAACTTGATTTATTGAGTGAGTATAATGTTAGTGCTACATTTAATGCTGCTGACTTATCTTCTTTTTCTACAAGTGATGATCTTGATTTAAGGACAAATCCCTTTCAAGAGGAGGGGAACGATGAGAATCCACCGATACCCGCACAACTGACTACCCGTTGGGGTGCTGACCCAATACAGATGAAAACATGGCCAATCACTAGAGCTTAAGCTAAAAGATTTAAGGATAACCTAGATGCCTTTATACAGGGAGTAATCCATTCTCAAAAAATCTTGTCGATACACAAAGATACAAAACTTGTTTTAAGCATTCGAGTGGTGGAGGCCCACACAGACCCGGATAGCTGTTTTCGTGCAAATATGGACTCCAGGAAGCATGAAATGGTTCCAACACTTCATGGATTCAATAAATATGGTCATGGAACCAAGCCAAGGCAGAATCAAAGGCAAAAAAAATGGGCTTATGTTCATAGGAGGAGTTTTGGCCCGTTTTTGCTAGATTTTGTTGCTGGTTTTAATGTATTTTGCTGACTTGGTATTTTCTCTTTGTTCCAAGCAAAGGCAACGTGTGGGACTGAATGATAATCCTATTTGGCATCCTACAAGGCATATGGAAGTTGATTTGGAGCTTAAATTGGTCAAAGACAGCTTAGTTAAAAAGATAGTCAATTAGTTTCCTAATTTGATTCTAACTTTCTGTTATAGGAAATTAGTCTTTTATTTGGTTTTAATTTATTTATTTGCTGGATAAATCAACTTAGCAATGTTATTATTTTATTATTTTCATTTTAAATTAATTAATTCCTATTTCAAAATTAAGGAATTAATTAATCCAAATTTAGATTGGGAAATAAGGTGATTTTCGGCCAACATTAGTTTCCTATTCCATGTGGCGGTTTTATCTAGTTTTTTTTTTTTATTTTTTTTTTATGGTTCATTGTTTTGTGATTCTAGCCTATTTAAAGGCTTATTTTTTAGGAAGAACACACCTTCAATAATACACAGAAAATTAATTTATGAGATTGAATTTCTCTTTGTTCTCTTTAAACACCTAAAACACTATTAGAGAGCGAGTGTTTTAGTTTTGAATTATCAATAGGATAACCATCATCTATTGTGGTATCTTCATTATAAAAATATTTCTAATCACAAGTGGGTTAGGGGTTAAAGTTTCCATAAGAACGTGAACTTAGTTAAGATCCGGGCTAATATAATATGAGTTTAGGCGTGAGTCGACCTAGGTTCGTAACAACACTTATACTATATGATGTATCTATAAACCAACTAGTCACATATAAATATACAAATACGACAGCATCAATTTTCATAAATACATTAAAACCATAAACAAATGTTTTAAATAATTAAATAAATAAATAAAATAAAATAAAATAAAAATATATATAAATAATAAACAAATAAAAGTAATTAGGATTAAACATACCGACTAATTTTATATATTCCATAAAATCAAACCTAACTCTATCCATTTAAATATTATCCAAAAATCAATAACTAATAATAACATTTTTTAAAACCTAAATATAATTTTTAACAAAATAGACCATATTAAGATCATCGTAATATTAAATATTTTTATAACTCTCAATTCCTTAAAATTAACATTTAAGTTAACAAATAAATGTATAAATAAATAAATAAATAATCTTATAAAATTATATACATATATTTAATTGTATACACAAACATACACACACATATATATATATATATACATATACGCGTATAAATAGACATGTTTTAATAATATGATTATTTTGCCAAATGTAAATTAATGATAAACAATTTTATAATTCAACATATTTTATAATCAAATTAAAACAATAAAGCATTAAAAAAGAACCGTATAAACTAATATTTTTTAATTCTACAACCAACCTAAATAAATAATTTAACATTTAACTATGCCCAAATTACTTTAGGAAGAAAACAAAATCTTTGTCAATCCAATCTCACTACATATTTACTATTATACATAATAATAATACTTATAAGAATATATAAAAATACATTTACACATTTTATTAATATGAACACTAATTACAAGCTGGGTAGGGGAATGAGATGAAGTAGGCAAAGGTTCTTGGAAGCTCCTTTTATCATCAGTGCCAAAATAATTTTCAAATCACCTAGGACCTATTCAACCTCCCATTCTTGGTCCATTCCGCACTTTCACCAGATCTTCATAGTGCCCCCAAATATTAGGGAAAGACTCTACAAATAATTGCATCCTCAACTCTTTTGGATTCCATCCAAGCTTAGCAATCTCTCAAGTGCTCCAATGGATCACCTTTTTCCCATATAATGGTCCAAGGTTGGGATTTTCAAATTTTGAGGAAAGGTAGCTTAATGGATTTCATTTGTCAAGGATGAAGTGGTCTACCCTTTTTGCAGATCAAAAACGTGAAAAAGTGGTTGCCCCCATAGTTCCTTGATCCTAAACTTGACATGCCCAAGGCATCCCGGTCTCCTCATCAAGTAATGTGTTATGTGCTGTCCAAGGTTCCATGTCATTAAGAAGTCTTCTACCCTCCTTAGCTCTAATTATTCTTCTTCATTTAGCTTGAATTCACATTCTCTTTTCCTCCTATTGTATTCGCCAAGTATCACGGTCAAACAAAGCTCCTATCCTCTCCAGCTCCTAAGCTTGCCTTGCATGCCTAGACTGAGTTTGTGCTAGCTCATCCTCCTCATGAGCTTGCCTCCTTGTATTTGAAACAGCCTAAGGTCATCCTTATCTAGCCTGTCATGTCGTAAAGAGAGTGCCTAACTCACTAATCTCAATTGGGTACTACACCTTTGCTTTCCTACTAGTGGGGGAGTTAGGGTCTTGAAATTCCTAGCTTGAGTTTGCTTCTCATGAGTTCCCATGAACTGCTCCCTCCATGAGGTGGACAACCTTTATCTTGTTGCCTGACCATCTCGACTCGAGCCCAAGATCCTTGAAATTGAACTATCTCCTTGGTCTACTAACTGGCTTGTACTCCCCTCATTTGATATCATAAAGAATCTACAGGTGATGGGCTTCTTTAAAGTAGGATGACGCCCTCAATTTGTGCCGTTCGATTCTAGATATGAGCGGTCATGGTCCCCATGGATCGTGTAAAATGATTCTCAAATTTAGACACCTTAGACTACTTAGAACGAAGTGGAATGCGTTGCTCACTACAGCGCCTAGCTAGAAGTGATATAACCTGCTGAAGAGGTTGCTAGGTTGAGTCATATCTAGGTTGCATAGAAGCTATTCTCATGGTATGCTTGTCACAAGATGGCCTAATAGATGGCTCAATCATCTCCATAACAACCTTTTGTCTAGGTTGCAAATTGGATATCTTTTCAAGTGTACAACAAATGTTTCAAGTTAATGTTCACAAAAGCAATAAATTTTTTGGTAAATGAAGGTTGAAATAGTGTTTGAAGGCTAAAAACAAAGCTATAAAATATTATTATATTTAGGAAATGACAAGGTTCTTAGGTAGGTGATGAGGACATGACCAAGAGCACCACAAGATGGAGTCCAGAGCCACTTCAAGTCTCCACAGGACCGTTAACCAAGCCATGAGCAAAGCGGTTTAAAGAAGCACTAAATAGTTTAATCCAGGAGGTGTTCACATCCCAAGGAAGCAAGTCCATTACTAAAGATGAACCAAAATTGGTCCATATGATTGGAACGGTGGATTCCAACATGAAAGAGAGCCTAACGCATGGAATCCAACAAAATGGTGACATGGCATCATATGGTGACATGGCATTTTTGCCATGTGGAGGGCGATATGTGCCTACATGGCATCCAACTATGCTTCGCCGAATTTTATAATTAGGAAACATTAGTTTTTATTTTTATGTCTTGATTGGATTTTGACATGCTGCCTATTTTATTTTCCTAATTTAGTTTTATTAGGTTTTTAAATTACTTTCCCATTTTTATTAGGAAACTAGGATGTAAATTAGGTTTCCTAAACCTAACCAAATTAGGTTCCCTAAACCTAATTTTCGGCTACAATTATTTTAGGTTAATTTAGGAAACCTTTTTGTAATTTATTTTGCCTACTTAAAGGCACATAAGTCATGAATAAAAATCAAATTACAATTTTGATTCAAAGTGAGAGTGATTTTCTTGGTTCTCTAAGAACTATATCGAACTTTTCAAGCTTTGCTAGTAGTTCAAACTTAACTTATCAATAGGTTATTCCATACCCTATTGTGGTGTCTTCACCATACCATGGTTCTTACCTCAAATATAGGTAACGGGTCGAGATCTTCCATTGATAACTTGTAATTAGACGGTCTAATTCAATCTTTGTTATGGGTTTAGAGGTAGGTCGCTCTAGTTTCATATCAGTAGGGATGGCAATAGACCGGGCCAAGGTGGCCTCCTCTGATCTCCACTTCGCAAGGATTCCCCATCCCCATCCCTACCCTATTCCTCATGCATTGAAACAGTTTGGGTGAGGAGGATATTTCCTATATCGAGGCAAGGATTCCCATTCCCTGCCTATTTCCCTGTTTTATAATTTTTTAATTTTATTTCTTCAAAAATTAATTTTTTTAGATTTTTTAAATTTTTTTAAAGAACATATTTAAAACTTTGTTAATATTTTCATGTTCTTTTTAAAACAAATAATATTTATATATATAATAAAATATATAGAAAACATAGGAAAATAAATAATAATAATAATAGTTTGGGGAATTTGGTCGAATACCCTTCTTTGAAAGCGTTAGATGAAATTTACCCATCCTTTTTTCATCTTTTTTATTTTACCCTTTCATTTTTCAATATTCCCAGATTACCCTTCAAATATTAAAAATGAAAAATCAACATAAATTGCTCTTCCAGATCACGAAGGAAAGAGCTACTTTTCTCTTGAATGGGGCACAAAGAAAAGAGGGAGAAAAAGTGAGAGAGAATGGCGCAGCAGCTACTAGAGAGTTCGTCAAGAGGAGGGACTAGTGGAGAAAGCATCCTAGGCTTAGCAATAAGCTCCACCATGCCCTTCCCGGTCTTGGCCCTTGGAGTTGACACCTTCGACATCTACATGGTCGACGAGCAGGTCTACAACAAACTCCTTGCTCCTTCCTACTCCTCTGCTTCTTCTTCTTCTTCTCACCACTCTTCCCATTCCTCTACTTCTCATTCAAATAACTAAAACAACAACCTCATCCAATTTTCATTTTGTTTTCTGGAAATTTTTTTTTTTTTTTTTTTTTTTTTTTGGTTTCTTTCCCATTTGGATCCTAAATGGAATTAGAAGCGGTTACTAAAATTTTCCTTTTCCCACATTTTCTCAGCAACTAACTATACCATTTAAAAGATCAAATTCATTAGCATCATCGTCGATTTTTTGTGCACTCTCTGACTTTGAATCTACGAGACTGAAAATGATGCTAAATCTGGTAAAATCTCGCACTGAGCAATGAGTTACAGAAGGTAATCTTTATATTTGGTAAGATTTACATTTCAAGCAGTTTTTTTAGTTTATATATTTTCTGTAATCATAGTTCAATAGTCAATTAGTCATCGCCTTTCCATGTTTAATGCTGTATGATGAAAAGAATATCATTCTATAGTTTACAACTCATTATAGTTCATCTTTTCTAATGTTATGTTTGAAGAAAGAATGTAATAGCTTTTTATATCACTTTTTAATTCTTTTCCTTCTAAATACAATATAATGCATCCATGGTCCTTTTATAGCCAAACGCATTTAACTAAATGATTATGAGTCGATAACCCTTAGCAGGACATTTTACAACTATTGGAATCTCATGACATCTATTCCAGTGTTGACTTATTTCATGAATATCGATCCTATAATACTATGCTTTTAGGCATTCAATTAAATCTGACTCTAAAGAGACATCCAAGCGTATACCTTGATATTCAAATAATTACTGCGTTATAATGTTTCAATAGCATGTTCTTTACATAATGGTCTGAAATGAGCTATTGATAAATGAATGTTTAGGTTACAAAGTATTTTGATGCTACCATTGCAAAGGGACCAGATGTGAAATCGGCTGCCAACTGGATTATGGGTGATATTGCTGCCTATATGAAAAATAAAAAGTTGACTATTGATGAGATTAAGCTGACGCCTCAGGTTGGCTGAGTTGATAGCTTTAATACAAGCTGGTATTATTAGTGGGAAAATTGGAAAAGAGGTAGACATTTGCTTGTTAAATGCTTATGATAGATATAATATGCTATCTTCATATTCTCAATTGTTTCATTGAATTGAATATTGTATCTGCAGTGTTTTGAAATGGTTGGTTCACTAGTCTATACTTTCCCCAAATCTTTTCTATCTTTTTGTTTCTTATTGGACTTAAAAAGCTAGCTCTAGTCTTTAATAATTTATCATTATAAAAATATTCTATCTATCCGTTCGTGCGATATAAGCACTGGGGATTTATCAAAATAGTAATACTACCCAAGTCATTTGATGCTAGTGCTACGTAAATGGGCCACTCAGACATTTGTTAATGGGTTTTGTGTTTGAAAAATGTCTTTCTGGGGTGTACTACTGTTTTAGTTCATTTACAGATAGGAAGAAAGAAAGCCCTTAATTTTTTATTTTATTATTATTATTTTTTTTTTTTGCTGTGGCAGATAATTTGTCCTTTTTGACAGCTTATGATTCTATTTATTTCTAAATTTATCCCTGAATGATTTGTAGATATTGTTTAAGCTATTGGTTAAAGGTGGAACTGTCAAGGGACTCATAGACGAAAAGGATTTGGTTCAGGCAAGTTATTCAAATCATCTTTTGACATAAATTTAGGTTGTGCAATCGCTCATATACATTTAACATTCATATATTCTATTTGTAATATTGCTCCACATTAGTGCAATTGTTAGATCTATGTAAAATTTAGGTAAAATTGTGGTTTGCTCTTTACCATTGACCATTAACATCTAAAGCATGTGGTGTTTGAGGTTCTTTATTTGCTGCCAATTATCTTTTATTTATGGTTTTGTGATTGTAATCTTTAGATTTATTTGTGTACTTCTTAACCTATGGTTGCTGGCAATGAGTATATTTTTTTATTGTGTTAATTGAAAAGCTAATTGATTAAGAGTAAGTAACTTAGGATAGTATAGTGCAGCAGCTAGATTTTAGATTACAAGCTTGAGAAATAGTAAAAATCATGTCTTCATCTATAACCTAAGTAATTTATCCAACCATATTCTGTTCATGTACATGAAGAAGCCTAAATATTTTAAACTTAAAAGAATGTTTTAAGTTAACTTTATGATTATCATCTAATGGTTTGTATATCTTGATAAGTTTCAAACTATGATCTAAAATCTAGAAGATAGGATGGGGTTTATGTTTGTTAAATTTGAATATAAGAAGACAACATGATTCAACTTTGAAAGCAAAATGTCTAAGTTTGTGAGTTTGTTTGAATTTTATAACTAAAAAGTAACTGCAAGTTAAAAGTGGCTTGTAAAATTCCAATGAAATTATAAGGTCACTAAAGTGACTTGAATCACTTTCTTGAGAAAGTGGCACATGCTTCCTACTATGGCTCTATTTTTTCATACATAACTATATAAAGATTGGAAAGACTTGATGTCTTGTGGTGAAAACTGCTAAACATGGTTATTAGGCCATAAAAGTAAATGAAACACTGCATCAAATAAACATTTGGACTTAATGACGGTTGTCATACTTCTTTACTTTGTTTTCTTTTATATGATTTACATTTGTCATCTGCATTATCTTGTTGCTTGCAGAGTTGGTAATATTCATGAGAATGTTTTGTTTGTTTTTCCCCCAAGAAAATTGAATAAGCTCCCATATACCAAAAAAAGAATAGAAAACTTCAATAAGCACCCTATATTTGAGAACTACCTGTAGTCAAATAATTTCACCAATTCTTGCTAATATATTCATTTAACTTTAACTCGAACACACCATATATAGTTAATTTAATATTTATGCTTCCTGAAGGAAAAAGGTTTATAATATAAATAGATGCTATGGTAATCATTATTAATGTCTTTTTAAGTGGTGGCATTTTCATTTAAATTTTATCAAGTTGCCATAATTCATTGGGTTATGACTTGTCCTTTGAATTTAATTTAGAAGACAATTTTATTCTTCATTTCTAAGTTTGCCAGCTGAAAATTTTTCTCGTCCTTTGTTGTATTATCATGCTAATATGCTGTGCTTGGGCCATATGGAGCTTGTTCTTGCCAAAAATACTGTAGTAAAATATCATACTTCATTTAAGCATTTCAAATATATTCATGATTCTAGCAAATTCTTTATTTGATTTTGCAAATGGATGCATAGGAGAAGGAAAGGAGCATGGACTTGTAATTCCATAGTCACCTTGTTGGTTTGTTCTTTTAGCAATAAGCTTTTAATTGGCAAAAGACTCGAAGAACTTGAAGCTTGTGAATTTATAATGTATTTAATTATGCTATTGTTATTTACACTATATGTCTTGC
Organism: Ziziphus jujuba; assembly: GCF_031755915.1. NCBI lineage: Eukaryota > Viridiplantae > Streptophyta > Magnoliopsida > Rosales > Rhamnaceae > Ziziphus > Ziziphus jujuba. Next base: position 2,517,914 of record NC_083381.1, on the reverse strand, counting down.
AATTTATGGCTCAATATATTGAATCAATGCAAGTATCTTTTCTTTTAAGACTTTCATTGTTTTACTACAATTTGATGATTTTTTGGGTTAAATTTTTTTAAAGATATTATGGTAATTGATCTTGGTATCAATGTGAAAATAGGAATGGAAAAGAAGGTAGTTGGCCTAGTTCCAAATGATTTAAAACCAGGGAATATGCAAGAAAGGAACAAGGATTTTGTTGGATAATTATCAGTAACCATTGTGGACGCTCGAAAGCTTTGTTATTTCTTCTATGCTAACAACTATATGCTTTTATCTATATGTATTTCACAAGATAATTACATTATGCTTTATGTATTAGTGAAATTTAGCTACTTTTAGTCATTGATATGTTTTCTCCTTTTAGATTTTTAGCTGATTTGTGGTTTGTTCGAAATTTTGCATCATATTATTCTTGACTAGATTGCATTGATATTTATGTACATATCTGGTTAATATTCACCCAAATATCTCTTGTTGGTTCCTCTTGAAGTTTTAGTTTGGAACTTTCTTTCCAGGCAAGACCGATCCATATGTTATTTACAGCCTAGGGGACCAAGCCATATGCAGCAAAAAGAACAGCCAAACCACAGTCATTGGACCTCTTGGTGAACCAATTTGGAATCAGGTAAAGGTCCTTGTAATTCTGCTTCGACGTCTGTGTTTAAATGAATTTGTAAAAGTTTTTCTAAATGATCATATATGTTTTTATATATATATATGTGCTTGCTGGCAAGATTTTCATATGCTTGCTATGAACCCTAGAAAACAAAAGTTATCCATACAAGTGAAGGATTCTCTTGGATTTACAGATTTAACAATTGGTATAGGAAAGGTAACTACCTTATTCTTGTGGCATTTTTCACCGTGTTATTCATAAACATAATCATGACCTAAAGCGGTCTAAGGCTGGTTTTCTTATGTTTATTATCTAGTATTGTTGGGAAACAAAAAGTTTAAGAAGAACAGAAAAAAGGGTGTAGTTTTGTAAATTTGATGGTTTATAGAAGAAAAGTGAAAGCTAATGATTTTTCTTTTTGTGACTTGACATAGACTAAAGCTATCATATGCATGGGTCTATTTGGTTCGCTCTATGTTACAGTTTACTTTTACAAATTCACTGTATAAATAGCTTTTTCATACAATGAAATTTATAGGTTGATCTAGGATCTCTCCAAGACACTCTGTCAATAGACAAGATTGTAGTGTTGCAAAGAGGCTAAGGACTTTTTAGAAAGAGTTCTTATGGAGAAATACTACTTCGACTGACATATAAAGCATATGTTGAGGATGAAGAGGATGACAAAGCTGAGGCGGAATCCACTGACATTGATGCTTTGGATTGTGATGATGAGTTACCTGATTCTTATGTGAAAGAAGAAACAGAGTATTCTAAAGAAGCAGATAAAGCGTCATTCATGGATGTCTTAGCTGCTTTAATTGTGAGTGAAGAATTTCGAGGAATAGTAGCATCATAAACTAGAACTACCAAAATATTGAGCTGTTGTCTATTATAAATGTTGAGAGATGGACTTCTCATCGTGTAAATGACCTGTAGTAAGTTTTAAGCTTTTGCAGCTTGAATTCAAATCCAGTAGCAATTTCTGTTTTCATTTTTTAGCTCTTACTTCTTTTCCAGTGCCTCTATTATATTTTCTTTTTGAGAAATTGCTAATTATTAGACCCTGACTATGTATTTTTCTCTTTTGTGTCTATGTTGGGGAAGTGTGGGACCTGAGAGTTAAGTAGTATGCATAGTTTGGAGACAGTAGTTATGTTATGTTATGATTTAGCACATGTGTCACAAACTTGACATCTTATTCTCCTTGATCCACTATGTCTGTCAGGAGTTATTAACTATTCTACTAGGCGCTAATATGCAACATTTAAACATAATTGTTAGGCTTATTTTCTGTAATTATTTTTTGAAATTGCATTTGTATTTTTTCATTAAATTTGCTTCAAGATTATAGTTAAACCTTCCAGCAAAGATTCTACAATTGCAATTATTTTTAGTCATACGACCTCACGAATTACCACAAGCTTGTGACAAGGAGATATTTATTCTGTTTTGAATTAGTCAACCCTTTGTGCTCAATGTCACAAATTTCAATTCTACTGTTCTATGATGGAACATGGAGTTTATGTTCTGAAGGTACTTAGAGATATCAATGTCAAAGAACAACGATTATACGTATCAAAAGGAATTGTACGTTGGCAAAACTTAAAGATGTTGTCTACAATGCTCTCAAGTTGTATTCTACACAACATCAATTAATCTTCAAGTTTATATACCATATGTGTTTATCATGCGAGCCATACGTTGTGGAAAATGAGGAAGACCTAGAAAGTTTTATAGAAGAGTATAGTTCACACAGACCTCAAGACAGATCTCCACTTATTGTTGATGTGTTATCCAGGGTTCTACAGAGTATTAATACTGCTGGTTGTGAATAGCATACCTAAAAGTTCAGGATTTATGACTGTTGCCCCATTATCTGAAGTTCCAGAGACAGCTATATGTACCTCTGATGCTGACATGTAGTCCCCAGCGATTAAACTTCATGTGCCAGAAACTTAACCTGGACTTTCTGAAAATCAAATTTGTGAAAGCGATGTGCAATCTGTGGAACATGATCATGATAATGAGTGCTTTGACATTAATGATATGAATGAATATCGTGGCCCTGATTATGATAAAGATGAACAATTTGAGGTTGAGGTCAACACTGATCGTAGCGAAGATGGATTACGTGACATTTGTTGGACCCAACATTCGGTAATCATGTAGAAAAATATACATTTTTCAATGATCCTAAAGAGAAAAAAAAACCCCAAAAGTTTTGAAAAAGTTCTCAAATTGGCAAAAAAAATTTATTACCATCGGACCTTCGATAATTACCAATGAAATCTACGATAATTTTTTCAGCAACTACAAATTGATTACCATAGGTTTCATCGGTAATTACCGAAGGCCCTACGATAATCAAATTTTTATGCCAATTTGAGAACTTTTTCAGTACTTTTGGGGTTTTTTCTTTTTAGAATCATTGAAGAATGTATATTTTTCATGTTGTTACATTTAACACACATTAGGGGACTTGTGGAGGCCAAAAAATTGGTAAAATTTGATTACCATAGGGGTTTCGGTAATTACCGATGAAACCTACGGTCATTTTTCAAGCAAGGACAAATTGATTACCGTAGATTTCATCGGTAATTACCGAAGGCCCTACGATAATCAAATTTTATGCCAATTTGAGAAATTTTCAAAACTTTTGGGGTTTTTCTCTTTAGGATCATTAAAGAATGTATATTTTTCATGTTGTTGCGTTTAACACATATTAGGGGACTTGTGGGGGCCAAAAATTGGTAAAATGTGATAACCATAGGGGTTTCGGTAATTACCGATGAAAACTACGGTAATTTTTTAAACAACTACAAATTGATTACCGTAGGTTTCATCGGTAATTACCGAAGGCTCTAGGGTAATCAAATTTTTTTACCAATTTAAGAACTTTTTCTGAAATTTTGGGATTTTTTCTTTTTAGGGTCATTGATGAATGTATATTTTGCATGTTGTTGCCAGAAACACACATTAGCGAACTCTTTGGAGTCAAAAAAATATGTGAATTGATGTTACTGAAAGCGTATCGGTAATTACAGATAGACGCATCTTCATTGGGAATTACCGATGCATCATTGGTAATTATCTTTGTTTGAATTTTTATCACTTCCGAGGGTCTTATTTTGTCGACGGTTATCATTAGTAAAGCTAGATTCAGCATATTAAGATAACATTAATATAGGGTGCCATAACATTAAACATGATCTACATTGAAATTTATTAACGTACAACTCAATAGCATATTTTTTCCTAAACCAACTAATGTCTTCCAGGCCAAATAAAAGGTTCTCCTCACTGCTTCTATGCTCAATAAATTTCAAAGCGAAGACGCCACAATCACCCCTGCAGAATAGCATTAATGAAAACCAACCATGTGCATTTCCACACGTAAGCACAGTTAAACAACAGCAATAGAAGTGGTTGGAAATGATAACACATTCATACCCATTATCTTGTTGGGGTGCATCTTTGATCATGGTCATCATGAATGGATCTAAAGTGGGAGGCACGTCCGGATTCTTCTCGTAATATCCCCCATCCCTCAATAAGTAAGGCAGCATAAACCTAAGGCAATTCTCATTTTCTAGCTCTCTAGTATGGACATATTTATTTTCGATATTTGGATCATATAAATTAATATATCGAGCCTTCAAGTCCACACATGCTACCAACCAATGGACACCTCCATTGTTGATAGGGATGTACACCTAAAAATTAGCATGTAACCTCATTATCCACAAATTGGGAAACTTAGTGAGCATTTTTTTAAATATATGTATAGATTTACACAATCTCCTCTCCAACACGGCATGCTAGGTTTGGGTGACTTCCCATGCACATAGCTTCGCAATGTGGAATCACATAAATATATGCTTCGAGATGCCTCCCATTTTGGGATAACACCCTTCGATGGATGACTGCCAAATTGATTACCATAGATACAATATAAAATGTTATCAATATAACATTAAGCAGCACAGTAACATCCCATCATCTTACCCAAAATAACGTGTCTAATATGGCATAGTTGTGGGTGAACACCTTCTCATTCTCAAACCGCCATTTTCTTATGAAATACAAAATAGTGTCAATATGCTGCAAAAAACATTAAAGGAAATAAGAAACATTTCAATTTGAGTACTCCCAAGCCCAGCAAGACCAATATTTTAAACATATCAAGGTGACCATATGTAGAACATAACATATCTATATTAAATTGTTCATTCACACAATTATTAGGCACATGTACCAGGATTCATAAGTGAACATTAGTCTATTTATTTCAGGGACAAAGTAACTCTTGTAAGCATAATCAACAAACACATTACCAAAATTACCAATGTCTCAAAGGTCATTTGCTTGCTTCACTGTTATGATATAGTCCAATGCTTCTCTCACTTTCAAAACCTTTTAGATATGAATACAAACAAAATATTCAATATTAAATAAATTTACCAGATATTTACTTCTTACACAGGCATTAAATATACATAAAAGTCAAATCTAGCAATAGATAACTACTAAAAGTTGCACACGTACAATTAATATATCAGACCAGATTATTCCTACTCCACAATTTCAGAAGATCTTCTCTTCTCTTCTCTTCTCACCTCTTAATGTTTTGAAAAACTGATATGCTAGAGTGAAGTCCTAATGAGTCTAAATGGAGTATAATAGGTCCTGATTTTTCTTCTTCATCTGGGAAACAACTAATCAGTAAGCTTCAATGAACACTGAATACATTAAACACCAAGTAAAAAATCTTGCAGGAATTATAACCTTAAACTAAAAAGAAGGACAAGATATTTATTTATAACTTTTTTAGGGCAATTTAATAGTTACATCAAATGTTAGCCATCAATACAAAGGAGAAATTTAAATGTTCTCATAACTAAATTAGTACCATCTAGATGTTCAAGTCATCATGCTTTTTCTACTCTTCACTTTCCATTAATCTTTTTTTGAGATAACATTTTCCCTATTGTATTGAAATCATTCTAGTTTGGTATTTTGAAACTAATTCTACCCTTATTTGGTAGTCACTGAAGCATATTTACTATTTCCCTTAAATTCATTTATTTGGATAGGAACCAAAAAGAAGAAAAAGAAAGAAAGGGTCAAATAAAGCAATTATGAGTAAGTCTATTACTTGCATTTGGGGCATATTATACATTCCAAGAAATTTAACAGACTAAGGGACTACACCTGCTTTGATAACTTCATCAATTGGAGGGTTGTGGTCTACAAAAAATGCATCATTATGAAAGAAAATCAGAAAAAAAAAATGATAATTCACCTGATAAAATTAGTTAGTTTGTGTATATATAGCTTTCATACCAATTGATAAAAGCTTCCTAAAATGGGCAGTAGACTTCAATTGCTCATAATCATCATCAAACTATACTCATAGTCCCCTTAAAATAACATGATCTACCTATTTTTTTATAAAAAAAAAAAAAAAAAAAAAAAAAAACACTTAACATCAATATATTAAATATCAAAATTATTATCACCATCGTCATCATTATTATTATTAGGTTAGAAGAAACTTTCTTGGTTTAGCCTCTCCACCTCCTCAGGTGGCAATCGGTGTAGGTGTGCTTGACATTGTAGAAAATCCTTCCTATTCTCAATCTCACTTTTGACATCATCGTACTCCTTCGGCTGCTCCAAAGGGTATGCCCTCCTCCATGTAAACTCATCCACTTTGTCCCTGCCAAATTAACGATTTATGCAAGCCTTGCACCGATCTTCAAAAGACATGGTTGTTGCAGTTAACTTTTTCTCTTTCAGTTTTTTCTTGCTTGCTTTTTTGCCTTGGTTATCCTACTCCGTTTGTTTTCTTTCTTGCTCCTTCGAAATTGAGAGGGATATTGAGTTAGAGAAGATGAAATTTAGGATTTAGGGTTTTAGAAAAAAAAAAAAAAAAAAAAAAAGAGGACTTTCATGTCATTTTATATTTTTATGGAGGATAAAATAGATACAAAAGGGTAAAACAAACAAATTTGAAAGTGGAAGGGTAAATATCCTTAACGGCCTTCCAATAAAGGAAACAGACCAAATTTTCCTAATAGTTTTTAGGGAAATTCAGCCCATTACCCCTCTCTTGGGAGGGGTTAATAAAATATACCCATACATTCTCGTACTTTTTTAATTTATCTTTTTTTTATCTATTTTGTCCTTAAAAAAATTTAAAATAACTTGAGTGTCCCCTTTTTTTTTTTTTTTTTCTTTTCCCTTCGTCGGATAATCCTACACCTATTTTGTCCTAAATTCCTGCACTCTTTCTTCCTTCTTTCCACATATAATCTCCCATTGAAAACAAAAAAAAAAAAAACGTCTGCTTTCTTCTCTTAGCTTTGTTCTTTCTCCGTGAAAAGCATCCCTCACTTTAGTTATTTGTGTATTTTTTTAGTTGGATTATTTGGAAAAAAAAGAAAAAAAAGCTTGATACATGGGAAAAAGTTCTTGAAGAGACCTGAATGGGTGCTTCTACAGTGCGACCAAGCGACAAGAGTGATGGCAATTTTGGATATTCTGTCGAACCATTTCCAAGATGAAGAGTACCTTGACAGTCAGTCAAAGGCTATTTGGAATGAAGATCCTGTTATAAAGGCTGCTTTCGAACGGTTCAATGGCAGGTTGAGGAGTTTGAAAGCTTTGTTAAGGAAAGAAATGCTAACAACGATTTGAAGAACCAAAGTGAAGCTGGTGTTTTACCAGAAAAAAAAATGAATTTTACTTGGTTTTATATTAAATAAGGGTAACTTAGGCATATTAAAAAATCAATGGGTAAAACAAAAATTATTTCAATGAAAAGGTTATATTTCATCATGTTTCTAGAAAAAAGGACATTAGGCTAAATACCCCTAGTTTTTATTATATATATGTGAATGGGTAGGGGCAAGGGGTGAGGACCATATTCCGTAGCCCCACCTCAACCTCGACCCAGGGCCCAAAAAAAATTTACGCTGTCCCACTTTGCCATCCCAATTAAGTAGGGAATTTTTGCCCCGTTAAAGATGAGCACCATGGGGATGGGGCAAATCGGGGTAATATGTCATCTCTATGCTTAAGTGGATGAAAAGTAAGATTTACAATTGGCAACCTGAATTTAAAAACACAAAATTAGATCTACAACTAACAACCAGAATCTAAAAACCGATTTCGGCAACAACAAAGAAATTATTTCACTCAAAAGTTTCTTTCCCAAACACCACAAAACAAACCATTCATCTCAAGCTTGAGTCACTCAATAATAAGAGAACAAAAACTCTTTTTTTTCCCTTTTTTTTTTTTTTTTTTTTTTGTGTTCTTGGGGTTGAAAAGAAAACAAAAACTCATAAACATCATGAACCAAGAGGTATATTTTTTCCAAGCTTTGAAGGTGAAACACTGGAACAACGACTAGGATATAAAACTATATAAAATAGCGGATGTTGAAATCTTAACCCAATAATAAATAATTATCTAACCATCTTAATGATATTGAAAATCCTTTGAAATAGTGGATCTTGAAATCTTGACAAAAAATTATCTAACTATTTATGAGGTTGAAAATTATTTGAAACAGTGAATATTGAAAATCTTGAACCCAAAAAAAAAAAAATTAATAATAATAATAATAATAAAAGAGAGAGAAAAAAAAAAAAAGTCACTATATATCATATTCAGTCTTTCAAGCAACTTTGTTTCCATTCAAGAATGCTAGCCACGTTTTCATGGGCTAATTATAATACATTGCATAACTGATAGGACACTGCTTAAATATCGCTTGTCATTTTCTATTTTAAAAATGAGGAAAAGGAAGCTTTTTCACTTTCGTCATTATTTTTGACCTTTCAAATAATGTTTAAAAACATGAAGCCATGGAAGAATTGACAAGGGAAGCATTGGGTTCCACAACGTCTTTTATATATTTATTGTTAAAGTATCTCTCTCTCTCTCTCTCTCTTTGTCAACCATCTTTCATATATTAATAAAAGTAATAAACTTAATTACCAAAAAAATTAAAAGAAATAAGCTTTAAATTTAATTTAATTTGATAAACAACACTTCTAATCAAAATAAATCTTCAAATAAAAAGTTTTTGCCATGTATAAATAATAAACAAGAAAATTGGTACCCAAAAATTTAACAAATTGGATAACTCTTTAAAACTTTTTATTTACATATAATTTATAATATAAAAAATAATAATATGCCAATTGAATATAATTAATTTTAATCAAATCTCTCTGCATTGCACGTTGCTAAAACTAATATATAAATATATATATATATATATATATGACCGTGCTATGATGTGTTTTAAAATTTACAATATAATATAAATCAACATTTAATTGCGTATAATTTATGAAACATTTACATATATTCTTTTTTTTTTTTTTTTTTTGAATTACATGTAACTGAGATAATTATATGGAAGAAGAGAGGGAGAATTTTGGTACATGAAAAAGACCTGTGCTATCATATTAGTTGCCACATGTGGTTAAATAATTTCAAACAACTTTATAAAAAATATTTACTCGAACAATATTAATAAGTGGTTCCATGCAAATCTTAGATTTTTCTTTTAATTTTTTCTTTCCTATTTAAGCTTTATTAATTTTTTTTTTTTTTGGTAAATAATGTGATTATTTTGATAATGTAGACTGTCAGCTACAAGTTTACTCCATAACATCCCATGGAAATGTCAAAAGATAATAAATAAATCCTCATGGAATCTTACCGCATCAAACTTTTATTATTATATAATAAATAATTAAAAAAAGGAAAAAAAAAGTTAATTTTAATAAAACAAGTTATTATTATATGTAATTCATTCCTTTACTTTGGAAAAAAAAAAAAATATATATATATATATATTTCCTACCGTACCTACCCCCCACCCCAAAATTTTGAATTATTCCAAATTTGCTTCTTAAATGTCATTCATTTTTAATTCTTTTAGTTTTCTTCCCGAGGTAACTCACTGATGGTCTACTTTTAATTTTGAAAAGATAGATTTAAAACTCAAAGAAAATGGAAATTCTTTTACTTTTGTCATTTTGTAATTTGAGTTCAAATAACGTAAAAAGCAAGACATATAAATAAATGGTTCTCCACAGCATAATCACCTATCTCTTACATACCTTGAAAACTAATTTTCTGCTTTCTGCGTACCTTTCCAACAAACCCATGGCGGAGATTGTCCTCTCAGCTATTGCCAAGGAGATCATTGAATGGTTAGCTTCTGCAGCTGTGCAAGAAGTTGGATTGCTGAGGTGTGTCAAGCATGAGCTTTCAGGACTCGAAGACACCATTTCCACAATAAAAGCAGTACTTCTCGATGCAGAGGAGAAGCAGAACCACAATCATCAAATCAAAAACTGGCTAAAGAGGCTTGAAGATGTTGTTTTTGATGCCGATGACTTGATGGACGAGTTGAACACTGAGGCGGCTGTGCTACAACAAAGAAGGATGCTTGGAAGTGAAATGACCAAGCAGGTATGTACTTTCTTCTCTACCTCTAACCAACTTGCCTTTCAACACAAGCTAGGTCACAAAATAAAAGGTATTAATAAACGCCTAGCTGTGATTAGAGACGATAGGCAATTCCATTTAGATGAGAGACATGAGGAGAGTAGAGTTGTCACTGGAATGAGGGAGGATACTCACTCTTATGTCCCTGAAGAAGAAGTTATTGGGAGAGATAAAGATAAAATGGCGATCATGAAATTCTTGCTAGATGAAAATATTGAAGAGAACTTAGCGGTGATTTCCATAGTTGGTATTGGAGGGTTGGGAAAAACTGCACTTGCTCAACTGGTGTATAATGATGAGACAGTTCAAAAGAACTTTGATTTAAGAATGTGGGTGTGTGTCTCAAACGATTTCAATGTGAGATTGCTTGTTGAGAAAATTCTTAAATTTGCTACCGATAAGGACCTAAAAAACATGGAGATGGAACAACTGCGAATGGAGCTTCAAAAAGAAATAAAAGTAAAGCGGTATCTCCTTGTATTAGATGATGTGTGGAATGAAAATGATGGATTATGGCTGAGTTTGAAAATGTTATTATCAAATTGTGCAAAAGCGAGTAGAATAGTGGTAACTACTCGGAGTGCAAGAGTTAGTGAAATTATGAGTACATCGGAGCCATATATCTTAGAGGGACTAGATAAAGACAAATCTTGGTCTTTATTTGAGAAGATGGCTTTTAAGCATGGACATGAGGCAAGCAATTCTAATATTGTGGAGATTGGAAAGCAAATTGTTAAAAAATATGGAGGGATTCCTCTTGCTATAAGGACAATAGGAAGGATGTTATATTTTAAAAATTCAGAAACAGAATGGTTATCCTTCCTTGAAATGGAATTTTCAAGAGTCCCTCAAAATGATATTTTACCAACCCTGAAACTTAGCTACGATAATCTCCCTTCTCATTTGAAGCAATGTTTTGCATCTTGTCACTTATTTCCTAAAGATTATGAAATCAATGTAGAGATGCTAATAAATGTTTGGATGGCACTTGGATTTGTTAAGCAATCAGATTCAACTAAGTCTTTGTTTGACACAGGTCGTGAGTACTTTATGGATTTACTTTGGAGATCATTCTTTCAGGAACATCATGAGGATGAATTTTTAAATACAAAATGTAAAATGCATGACCTCATGCATGATCTTGCAACACAAGTAGGAGGAATAAAATGCATTTCTTTGCAGCCAAAGAGAAAAACTAATTTTGACAAAAGTACTCGTCATGTGTCCTTTAATTTTCATTTAGATTCATCACAACAAATTCCAACAACGCTTTCTCAAGCCAAAAGGATTCGGACAATTCTTTTGCTTGGTCAGTCATCGAGTACAGTTCAAGGCGGACGAGATCAATCAGTTTGTGATGTACTTGTGTCAAGTTTTATGCTGGTGCGCATTTTGGATCTTCATAATTTGGGAATTAAGGTAGTGCCAAATTCTATTGGTAAACTGAGGCATCTAAGGTATCTTGATCTTTCTCAAAATGAAGATATCAAAGCATTGCCAGATTCCATCACCACATTGTACAATCTGCAAACATTGAAACTTTCAAAATGTAGACAACTCCAAGAGCTGCCAAGGGACATGAAGAACCTAGTCAACCTTGTAAATCTTGAGATTACTAAATGCAATAGTTTGACTCATATGCCAAGTGGATTAGATCAGTTGACTAATCTTCAGACATTAACAGCATTCGTGCTGAAGAGTGAAGGCACAGGATCTTCTCTGTCTAGGCATAGTGACAGTGCTGAGGTGGGTCAGCTAAGGGACTTGATGCAATTAAACAACCTTAGAGGAGAAATGGTAATTCGCAATCTGGGGAATGAGAAAGATGCTAAGTCTGCAAATTTAATGGGAAAACGTCTTCTTCACAGTTTGTGTTTAACCTGGAAAAGAGATGTGGACTATGAAGCAACAATAAAAGGCCTCCAGCCACACCCAAATTTGAAGCTGTTGTATTTAAGAAATTATGAGGGTGTCAGGTTTTCAAGTTGGTTTCCATCTCTTACCAATCTTGTATGTCTCAAGATAAAAAATTGTAGGAAATGCCAATATCTACCACCACTAACTCAATTCCATTCTCTCAAGCAATTGCACCTAATGGAATTGGATTCTCTGGAGTATATTTCAGAGGAGCCCTTTATGCCATCTACAACAATTCTACCATCTCTGGAGAGCTTAATGATGCGTTATTTGCCCAATGTAAAAGGATGGTGGAGGGAAGAAGTAGTGGATGAGAATTCCTCTTCAATAAATAATCACTACATATCACATTCTTTTCCTCGTCTTTCAGAATTGCTTATTGGTGACTGTCCAAAGATGACTTTTTTGCCACTATCTCCAAATATAGTTAGAATGGGAGTGGAAAATAATACATGGAAGCCATTCCAACAGGCAATGCAAAACATTCCAGCTTTAAAGGAAGCATCATCTTCCGGCAGCTCTCTCATTCCTTTCTCTAACTTGAGTGATCTTCGCCTTCACGGAGTTGATGATTTAAAGTCTCTTCCCGAATGGCTTAAAAATTTCACTTCTCTCAGAGAGTTTGCTGTTGTTAAATGCCGTAACTTGAAGTGCTTGTCTCCCGGTGTTCAACATCTTGCCTCTACACTTCAAGATTTATGCATTAAAGGATGCCACCAACTTGACATGTCTAATGCTGCTGATGAGTTTACGTGGCTAGCCCTGAATAGTAGTCTATGTTCACTCCAACTGATAGATTTACCTCAATTAGAGACTTTGCCTATTGGTCTTCTACATGTTAAGAGCTTGCAACAACTCCGAGTCATAGCATGTGAAAGTTTGACTGAAATTCCAGAGTGGATAAGCAACTTCAAATCCCTACACACACTTGAATTTGTTAAGTGCTATAATTTGAGATCACTACCACAAGGACTACATCAGCTCACATCTTTACAAAAACTCACGATCATCGATTGTCCTGTTTTATACGAAAGATGCCAAAGAGAAAGAGGTGAGGATTGGCCTAAAGTTGCTCATGTACCAGAGTTGATCTTGAGATTAACTGTTTCCCCAAAACCCCACACCAGTTCTTCAGGTACGTTCATGAATCCACCATCATTTTTAAAATTTTTATTTTTCTTTTTTTTTCTTTTTATTTTTATTTTTTTGTTCACTCAACTTATGATGATCTACTCAATTTATATGTATACTTAGGATGTAATAGGGGTATACTTAACAAGTTTCGGATATCACGATTTTGCAGTAAAGGAATGCCATAATGGTAACTACGCCCCTCTTTCCTTTTTCTTTGCAACGAAGAAATGCCACATGTTTTCTACTTAATGACATTGTTTTTGTTTTTATTTTATTTTTTATTTTCAGGATCCAATTTTCATATTTGAAGAATTTCCAACTTAATTTTGGATTGAAGCATAAAACAAGCTTGGCAAATTAAAGTATAGGTAACTATGAGCCATTTCGCTTGTGCCTTTTATATCTTCGTATATAAACATCATAGTTTTTTATTATTAATTGTTTCAATATTTTCATCTTAAACCAGGTTGATGAAGCATTTTGCACTGTTCAAAGCAAAATAAGTTATGATGTGCCTGCTGGTTTAGCAGCATTAGTGAAGATTGGCTTAATTATACATCATAGTGTTGTTTTTAGGGGACATGAAAATGATAATCCTCTTCTTGTTCAGGAATATGAATTGCTATTGCTAATTTCTTAACTTCCCCCATGCTGAGAATGATTTCAAAATTTTGTATAAGTTTGTCAAATTAAAATCCTCTGTTAGTGCTAATGATCGGTAATTTCAGTTCGAGGTTAATTTATTCCTCTCTTAACATGAAATGAAGTTTCGTATATTTATCCATTTTTGCAGAATATATAGATGGTGATGAATATATGCTGGTGTTCTGTCATGATTAAAAGATGGATAATGAGGTTTGTGTTACAAATAACTCCAAAAAAATAGTGATTCAAAGTTTGCTTCAAAATGGCCCTTCCTAGATATTCTAATTCTTATTTTTAAATCAAAGGGTATTGCTAATGGCTTGGATTTTATTGCAAACCTGTGTCGTTTGTCATTGTTCAAATAAGTCAAAATATTTTTTTCTTGCACAAAAATTTTAAGGTTTGTGTGATTTTCATTGGTCATATACTTCATTATAATAGATGATAATTTTGATCTCAAAGTAGCTGGTAGATGAGATGACAGTGGAAATGCATAAAAACTGTGGAATTTGACACTCCATATGGTAACCACAAATCACAAATACAATTTTCATTATTGGTTTTAAGAGAGAGGGGGGGGGGAGGTAGTTGCATTTTAAAAAACAGGGCCAATTAAGGTTGCATATTTTATCCCAGGAAGGTTGCATAGTTTCCTCCTACAATTTTGTTTGCCAAATGAGGGATGTGGAAAACTGACGCAACAGAGGAAACACCACGAGAAAAGTTGAGCTTATCTTCTTGAGAATCTGTCTCTACAACTATATTCTGAAGCCTTGAGTACTTGACCATGAGAAAAGCTTGAAGAATAGCATAAAAAAGGTCGTCTCTTTAGTCTCTATCGTCTACTCCTTTTGCTTCTTTTTCTTAGCTAGCTTCTAAATAGGCATCATTGTTTATATTGACAAACACTACCATTTTTGACAGTAGACCTTTGCTGCATGAAGACAGGGAATGACTGCTTGTTAATGACAAATTCCACACTTTTTTGCTGAAACTGAAGTTGATTCCTAGCTTTCCGATGAAACGAACTAACTTCAGTAAAAAAGGTTCTTCTTCTCATTCATTTTTTCCTAGTATAATCTTTGACCATGTTCCTTTTAAATATAATCTCAGATAATCAGTTTTGAAAACTTACATGCCACAAATTGATTTCTACCACTTATATGAGTGTGTGAAATTACTTTTCAATGGTTTTACCTTACAGTTTGTAGAATGAGCATGAAGCTTACACATTCATGTAAAATGCATGGTTATTGTTGCTCAACTATGCTGCTAGTTAAATTACTGTACGATGTTATGGTGTTGTATATGTGCAGGAACCAGAATACAATGCTGCAAATTGATGACTTATTGATTATCCCCTTTAATTCTCATCATTTGATGAACTTGCATGGGCAACTCAATCCAAAGTCGTTGAAGAAGGTTAAGTTGTTTTGTAAATTTTCATTTTCTAAGGGAGAAGCTTTACTTGTTGAGGTAGAAGTAAGATTTCAACTCTTTGAAATTCTTTGAATCCAAATTCCTAGAACATGAACAAGTTTCTTCCACTGGAGTTCTATGGTGCTAACAATGGCTTCTGAATACATAATACATGGATCTGTAACATAAACCAAATTTTAGATTCATTGCCAGCAAAAGTAGTCATGCACATGCACTAGATACAAACTTATAAGGGATATCCATCATGTACATGCATATGTGTATGTGAATTGCATTATGAATTTAGACTATTTATTAGTTGAGACTACCTGTCTTGGTATTCAAAATATAACTTGGCAATGCGTATGTTGAATCTAAAACATTTTAATGTATTTTTCTTGGTCAGAGTAATACAATCTATATTTTTATTCATGCATATCCGTCATGTGTCTGAGACCACTTGTCTTAATATTCAAAATATAACTTGACAATGTATATGCCGAATTTTAAACATCTTTATGTATTTTTCTTAGGCATAGCACAGATTAGATTTTTATTCATTACAGATTTCATGTGCCACAACGTTGATGAACTGAAAAGAGAGAAAGGATATGAGCCTAGATAGGGCTTTCATGACAAAACTACAACTACTATAATGCATACCAAGTACATCAATTGTAAAAAGAATTTCTTCCTATTGTAATGCATCACTAATGGTTCATAATTTCTGTTTTAAATCTGTTTCTTCCTCTAATATGAAATGGAGTTTCATATTGTTAAATAAATAAATAAATAAATATATATATATATATATATATTTAGTATTGCAGAATAAATGGTGAAGAGTACTGGTGAGCATGTCTATGATTGGAAGACGGATAATGAGGTTTATGCTACACAAAACTCCCAAAAAATAGTGATTCAAAGTTTTCTTCTAAGGTGCCGTTCTTTTATCTTCAATTCTTGTTTTTAATCAAAGGGTATTGCCTGCATCTTGTCAATTATTTACTAAAGACTGTGTAATCAATGTAGAAATGCTAGTAAAACTTTGGATGGTGCTCGGATTTGTAAACAATCAAATTCAACTAAGTCTTTGGTGCACATGGGTCATGAATACTTTACTGATTTATTTTGAAGATCATTTTTTCAAGAATTACATGAAGATGAATTTTTGGAGACAAGCATGATCATGCAACACAAGTAGGAGGAACAAAATGCATTTCTTTACAGCCAAAGAGAAAGAGTTATTTTTGACAAGAGTACTCATGTGTGATTTAATTTTCATTTAGATTCATCGCAACAAATTCCAACAACACTTTCTCAAGCCAATAAGATTCAGACAATTCTTTTGCTTGGTCAGTCATCAAGTACAGTTCAAGGAAGGCCAGGTCAATCAATTTGTGATGCAATTGTGTCAACTTTTAGGTTGGTACGCATTTTAGATCTTCATCGTTTGGGAATTAAGATGGTGCCAAATTCTATTGGTAAACTGAGGCATCTAAGGTATCTAGATCTTTTTCAAAATGAAGATATCAAAGCATTGCAAGACTCCATCACCATGTTGTAAAATCTGCAAACGTGGAAACTCTCAAAATGCAGACAACTCCAAGAGCTACAAAGGGACATGAAGAAACTAGTCAACCTTGTAAATCTTGAGATTACTAATTGCATCAGTTTGACTCATATGCCAAGTGGATTAGATCAGTTGACTAATCTTCAAGCATTAAAAAAATTCATGTTGAAGAAAGAAGGCACAGACTCTTCTCTGTCCAGGCATAGTGACAGTGGTGAGGTGGGTGAGCTAAGGGACTTTGATGGAACTAAACAAACTTAGAGGATTTATGGGAATTCATGATTTGGGGAATGAGAAAGATACCAAAGTCTGCAAAACGTCTTCTTAGCAGTTTGTATTTATGGTGGGATGCGGATGTGGACTATGACGCAACACTAGAAGGCCTCCAGACACACCGAAATTTGAAGTGGTTGTATTTCGGAAATTTTGAGGGTGTCAGGTTTTCAAGTTGGTTTCCATATCTTACCAGTCTTGTATATCTTATGATAGAAAATTGTAAGGAATGCCAATATCTACCACCACTCACTCAATTCCATTCTCTCAAGGAATTGCACCTAGAGGAGTTGCTATCTCTAGCTGCCATCTCTGGGGAGCTTAGGCTTGTATTATTTGCCCAATCTAAAGGAATGGTGGAAGGAGGAAGTAGCGGATGAGAATTCCTCTTCAATGCATAATCACCACATATCACATTCATTTCCTCGTCTTTCTAAATTGCTTATTGGTTGCTGCCCAAAGCTGACTTTTTTGCCACTATGTCCAAATATGAAAACAATGTCAGTGGAAAATAATATGTGGAAGCCATTCCAACAGGCAATGCAAAACATTCCAGCTTTAGAGGAAGCATCATCTTCTAGCAGCTTTCTCATTCCAATGGATGCCACCAACATGACAAGTCCGATGCTACTGATGAGTTTACGGTCAGCCCTGAAAAGTGCTCTACATTCACTCCATCTGATATATTGACCTCAGTTAGAAACTCTGCCTCTGGGTCTTCAATATGTTATGAGCTTGCAACAACTTAAAGTCTAAGAGTGTGAAAAATTTGATTGAAATGCCAGAGTGGATGAGCAACTTCAAATCCCTATACACTAATTTATCGAGTGCTATAATTATAGATCTTGCATATAATGGTAATTATCCCTTATTCTTTTTCTTAATTTTAACTGGGGGACTTAGCCACTTTTGTATGTACTTA
This sequence comes from Ziziphus jujuba, assembly GCF_031755915.1. Classification (NCBI taxonomy): domain Eukaryota; kingdom Viridiplantae; phylum Streptophyta; class Magnoliopsida; order Rosales; family Rhamnaceae; genus Ziziphus; species Ziziphus jujuba. The sequence goes on along the minus strand of NC_083381.1, from coordinate 2,499,854 downwards.
AAGTTGTATGTATGCAAGGTGTAATTTGGGAATATACAAAAAGTTTCCAATATTACAATTCTTATTAAAAGAATGTTTTCTTACTTACTTCACATTTCACATTTCACTTCTTCTTTATGGTTTAGTGGCTTTATATATCTGTAGCAGTTCTGTATATGATATATATAAAGTTAGACTAGAAATACTCAGATACCCTTCAGAAGCTAAAAGCGCATATCTCAGTTTTATGTCAATTTCTTCCACTTTTCAATATAAAATGGTGTTTCTATATTTATTTTTCGCTGCAAAATAGACGGTAATAGGTACTGGTGTGCTGTCATGATTGGAAGATGGATCCAAAGTTTACTTCTATGTGTTCTTAGATTTTCTAAATCAAAGGCTATTGCTTGGTTCAAAGTTCAAGTAAGACAAACATTTCCTCTTTTTTCTTAGAAATTTTCAGGTTTATGTGATTTCATTGCTCATGATATGTTTCTTCATTATAATACAATATAATTTTGATCTTAAAGCTGTTGCATTTTGCTGTTACAATGATAAGATACTGGTGGAGCATATAAATATTTGAGCTCCAACTTCTAGAGAATCAGTCTCTACGACAATATTCTAAAGCCTCAAGTCCTTGGCATTAAGAAAAGCATGAAGAACGGCATAAAAAAGGTTGTCTCTTTCATCTTCGTCTCTACTCATTTTGCTGCTTTTTCTTAACTAGCTTCCGAAATCAGATCTTTGCTGCATTAAGACAGGGAATGGCTGCTTGGTAATGACAAATTCCTCACTTTTCACTGAAAGTGAAATTGATTCCTAGCTTTCCAATGAAACCAATAGACTTTGGTAAAATATATATATATATATATATTCTCTTCTGATTCATTTATTTCTGAAATAATCTTTGAGCATCTTCCTTTTATATATCACGTTTGAAAACTTCATGCCACAAATTGATTTCTACCAAAAATTGTGTAAAAGTGATTTTTCAATAGCTAATTAAATTATTATATGATATTTTGATGCTATGGTGTTGTATATGTACAGGAAGCAGAATACAATGCTGCAAATTGATGGCTTATTGATTACACAATTCGAGGTCACTGAACTTTGATAAACTGAAATAGGTTAATTTGTTTTTGTCATTTGATGAACTTGTGTGGGAAACTCAAGTGGTTGAAGAAGGTCAATTTGTTTTCAAGAACGGTCATTTTCTAAGGATTGGCTGGCTGGTTTGAGTATAAATTGCATAAATCTTCATAAACCTTGTCTGGTTGTTGATATAAAGTGCTGTTCTAGATCTTCTAATTCTTTTTTTTAAATCAAAAGTTATTGCTTGGATCTTATTGCAAAAATTTGTTGTTTGCGATTGTTCAAGTGAGTCAAACATTTTGTGTTTTTTCATAGAAAATTTCCAGTTTATGTGATTTCATTGTTCATATGTATATTCATTACAATAGATTATAATTTTGATCTTGAAGCAGTTGGTTCATGAGGTGCTACATTTTGTTGTTACAAATTGAGTAGTAACAGCAGAATAAGATACAGGTGGAACAAGTCAATATTGTAACCACAAAAGCACAGACATGACTTTCCTTTTTGGTCTGACCAAAATGCACTATAAACTAAGTGAAAACAAAAACAGACCCTAAAACTCAGAACGAGAAGAACAATGTGCCAGTAGAAGGTTGCTTATATCATGTTGATTGCACAGCTTCCTAGTTGACATTTTCCCCCTACAATTCTTTTGTCAAGAAGGGGAATGACTACTTGTTAATGACAAATTCTTCAGTAGCAAGAAAGGTCATTATGTTGATTCCTAGCCTTCCAATGAAACCAACTGACTTTGGTAATTATTAAAGTTCTTCTGGTCATTCATTTACTCCTGATGTTATATATGTAATTAAAAAAAAAATTAATAATAAAAACATAAAAAATAAATAAAAAATAAAAAAACCTTATTTTTCAGCATGTTCCTTTGAAAATTTCATGATTTTTGTAATTAAAAAAGCTTTCAGTAGATTCCTTTGAAAATTTCATGCCACAAATTGATTTCTACCACTTATATATGTGGTAACTCTACCTTACGGTTAGTAGAATGTGGAAAGAGCCTACATATTCTTGCAAAATATATAGTCTTATTGTTGCTCAACTAGAGATCTATACTCTGCTTCTAATTAAATTATTATATTATGTTTTGGTGTTGTGTTTGTACAGGAAGTAGAATAACAGTATTGCAGAGTGCATGAAGCAGATTGATGGCTTATTGAGTACCCTCTCTAGTTATAGAGGCTCAATTCAAAGTGAATTGAAGAAGGTTAAGTTGGTTTTTTGTAGACTGTCATTTTCTGAGGGCTACTGGCTGGTCCGTTTCTCTTCTCATATGATAAAATGAAGTTTCATGTTATTTACTGTTACAGAGTAAATAAAGTTTGTGTTTGATATGAAGTTTGTCTATAAATTACACAAACCTACATAAACATTGTCCAGTTGTTGATGTAAAATATGTATATAAAGCACCTCCTCCAAGCTCTTTCAAGTTTCAATCAAATCATATATCTAGTTTCCGATCAGAATTCTGAGTCAACTCTTATCAACAAATATACCACTAAAGATATCAGCGGCCAACATTTTTATATGGAATTGTTTCATGGTTGCCAAACACCCAAAATAAAGGTGATAAGAGTGGAAACAAGATTTGTCCCTTACCATTTTGGAAACATATCCGCACAGCGATAAAATAAGCTGAACCTGTGGAGAAACTACAGCAGACTGATGGGAATGCTAACTACCATAAATCGATAAGAGGGAGATGATTCCATTTATTTTCACAAGCATGTGACAGTTTACAAAACCGATGGTAGACACTGGTGTAAAAAAATTTAAAAAAAGAAAAAAAGAAAAAAACCCACTAAACTTATATTCAATTGTTGCACGGATGACGTGGTACAATAAGATAATAACTTTGGAGAGCCCAAGTACTTGACTTTCAATGATTGAGTTTATATTGCACCTAATTATTGACCGTTGTGCAAGTGATGTTGCATAAGAAACATAAAAAATTATATTGTGGTTTTAGAAATAAGTATAAATCTTTCAGAAGCAACAATAGATTTAAATACATGACAAACAACTTGTAAAATTTCCAAGCCAACTGAATATCAGAAGTCTTGAACATGCCTCTCTGTCTCTCTCCGTTTCACCCCCCCAAAAAGGAAAAAAAAAAAAAAAAAAAAAAAAAAAAAAAAAAAAAAAAAAAAAAAAGGAAACAAAAACAAACAAACACACAAACTCTCCCTTTTCACTCCAAGCATTGTTTTAATCAAGAATGTGACATACTCTCCGATATTAGAATTTAAGGAGTTGGAAGGAGTTAATGAAATTGTTTTACCAACTAAAAATTCAATCTAAGGAGTTAGATCGTTCCAAAATCCATTTTCTTCATTTCTGTTCAGACACCTTAGACTGGAATCATATCAAGAGCCTTAAATATGAAAGCATATGTGAAAGCATCTTCCTGCAGCTTCTCAAATCTACAGAAACAAAAGGGAATAAAAAGAAACTACAATTAGGAAACCAAAAATATCAATGAAACGATTAAACATTGGATGACATTTAATAGTTACCTCCCTGACTTGGAAGAATGACCAGCACCAAATTCACATTTAAACAACAGGATGTTATCATCGGTCTTCATATCCCTTAATTTTGCCACAAACTTGGCAGGTTCTGAATACATAACGCGTGGATCTGTGGCAATAAACCAGATTTTAGATCCATTGCTAGGAAAAGATACACATGCACTGGAAACAAACTTAAAACATATATCCATCATGTATATATAATAGATAATACCACTTGTCTTGATATTCAAAATACATCATAATGTATTTTTCCTAAACAGAGTACAAAGGCAGATTAGATTTTTATTCATTACAGATTTCATGTGCCACAGTGTTGATGGACTAAAACATGAAGAATATGATCCTAGAAGCTTTCACGGAAAAACTAGAAGTAGTATTAAGAAGTTGTTATCGACTAAATAGAAGTGAATTGAACGCATACCATGTAGACCAGCTGTGATAAGAATGTGCGGATAATGTTGAGACTTAACCTACAAACAATTAAGTTTAAGAGTAAGAATAACTGAAATAATGGCTCTTACAAATTAAATGTTCCACTGGTAAAGAAATGATAAATATAAGTACAGTATGATTTGACATCAGGCTTACATTATCAACAGGAGAATACGACTTCATGTAGAAGTAGAATTCCTCCTTACGTGGGTCACCCCATTCCTGAAACGATATTTAAAAAAAAAAAAAAAAAAAAAATCAGCAACAATATTTGACTGCAAATACGTACCCAGAGAACAATGGTACCAGACAAGCATACAACAGCAACTGACGGAGAATTCAAATTGCATAGGTGACTAAAGGTGATGATTAAGCATGTTAAAATCCCTGATGATCCTAAAACTCACACATACTATAGATAAAACCAATACAAAAATATTGTATTGGAAATAAGCTAATATGATTTGACCAGAGGACTGGGCAGACAAACAAGCTCTGGTACCATTGTTGCCTGAGTCCTACTATGCATATATCAAGCTAATACAACAATAGAGTTATCGAGTTATATCCATAAAACTACATGTAAGTCATATAGTATAATTTTCAAGCATATGATAGCTATAAGTTTTCTATTTTACAATTTGTTCAAAATTTCATGAGGCAAGAGAAACCCATACCTCCCACTCCGAAGTTGTGAGAGGGATGGTTGGGTCAAGCATTGTAGTCAAAACATCTACAAAAGGAACTCCAGCAACAGCAGCCTTGAACAAATCAGGCCTCATGTTAAGAACAGCACCAATAAGCAATCCCCCAGCACTTCTTCCATTAATGCATAATCTTTCTTTCGAACAGTACTTATTTTCTATTAAATACTCAGCAGAGGCAATGAAATCAGTGAAAGTATTTTTCTTCTTTAAAAGCTTCCCATTCTCGTACCACTGCCTCCCCATTTCTCCACCCCCACGAATGTGTGCTATAGCATAAATAAATCCCCGATCTAGCAAAGACAGCCTTGACGCCTTGAAACTGGGATCTATACAAACCTGTTCCCAAGGTGAGATTCAGAATTTTAAGAAAGCTCAAATGACATAATGAAAATAAACAAGAAACAAAGAGAATGTTATAGCTCTGTTTTAACCAATAGACTAAAATACCAACCTTTTACCCCGTTATGTTTTTTAGAACCAACAAGTAGGCTCCATTGTTCAATGTTCCAAGTACCCCATGCATAAAATCTCTAATTAGGATCCTAAAGGTTTTGATTTTTTACCAACAGCAGATTACATATTCTGAGCTGATGCAACTTAACAAAATCAAGTTGACCAAAAATAAATAAAATAAAATAAAGAAAACATCGTAATGAGGACCTTAATCTTCAAGAAAGCAAACTGTTCAAATATAACAAAAGAAAACCACTAGCATTCTTTTTCCTCTTTTTCTTTAAAAAAATAATAAAAATATTAATTATTAAACAATTTTGAATGCTTAGATATCACATTTGCTGGCTTCCAGTTTAATAGTTATATTATTTTATTACCTCATAAGAACCATAGCCATAGAGTAGTAAGGGATCAGTCCCATCAAGTTTCACAATATCCTTTCGATAAACAATTGATATAGGAATCTGAGTGCCATCTGAAGCAGTAGACCATTTCCTCTCAGTAACATATTTCAATGCATCAAAACCTCCCAAAACCTGAGCAAATAGTGAATAAAGATAGTACATTAAGTAATACTGAAACAGAAAACGGAAAGTCTAATACTGAAACAGAAAACGGAAAGTCTAAACTATCAATGCAAAAATGCCACTTTATTTTGATTATAATATGCCAACAGAAAGGAATTCATTAATCACATAAGACATCTAGTTAACCTTGCCCTTTAAATGATTTCAATCTGAGATATTGATGGTTTTAGTTTTCCTCAAAGTAATGACTTCATGGAATATTAAAGGATCTAAAGCATTATCGTCAACTGATAAAATTACTGACTGTAACCTATTTAACATGGCACACCCTCCGTGTTTCACTCTGCTAACCTCAAATGCTTCCTTAGGAGCATGTAGAACCAGAATGGACAGGGTCAACATTCGCTAGTAACCATCTAATTTTGTCAAACAATTAATAAATAAACAAATAAGTAAAAATATTAGGGTTGCTTTAGAAAAACATCAATAATTTTTTTTATTATTAAGGGGGAAAAAAAAGAAAAAAAAAAAAAAGTGGCAAGGAAGACAGTAAAGACTGAGACAATACTCCATAAATTTCAGAAGAAAAAAGTTCCATGAACAGGAAATGATCATCTCATCTCTTATGTCATGATCATCTCTGCCAACAGTAAGTCAGTCTTTCTTAAGGAAAGTAAAGAGTTGAAATGCATCTTCCCACAATTTTTTTTTTTTTTTTTTTTTTTGTGGTCTGGATTGTCCAGATGTCAAGTAAAGTGCGAACAAATCAATAAAGCCAGGGGCATTTCTTATGAATATGAATTCTAATGTCAATTACCTTTTTGAACTAACCAAAATAAGAAAATTGTATAGTGGTAACTAAAACATTAATCAATTACATTTAAGCAAAGTTACCATATCCAGATCTCTGAAGAATCATACATATCTTAATTGTTCAACACTTTGTAGTGTTGAAAATTTAATTATATTAGATCACAATCAAAGTTGCAGTCAAATTTTTCTTCATATTTCCAGAAAATCCCTTTCATACAACTAATATGCAATTCCTATTGTTTATACAGTTTTTAGATATATTCTTCAAAACTAGTTCTACTTTAACTGATTTACATTCTTTTATTCCACTATAGTATCAATCTTCATGCTTAGTACCAGGATTAATGACTCAACAAAACCATGATTTCCAAGCAAAAGCAGAATCATATTCACATACTTGAGAAAAATAAGTAAAATAAAATAAAACCCCCAAATTCCTAATACAGCTAAGCACTTTTCATAAGGAAACAGACAAATAAGGTGACAACTCACAAGAGGAAATAAAATGGGAAAAAGCAACATAAAGAAAAATGTGCAGCCATAATTAAAATTTTATGTACCATAAAGGGATTTTAAATTCTACACAGAACAAAAGGTAATTATGCTCATCAAAAAGGCCAAATAAGACAACTACATTATGAGTCTTACGTATGTCCATCAAATGCATGATAGTCTAATTTGGATGGCTGATCCATATGACTTACTGGATCAACTACATTATTAGTCTTACGTATGTCCATCAAATGCATGATAGTCTTATTTGGATGGTTGATCCATATGACTTACTGGATCAATCTTTTTCAGAACTGAATCGCCTGTATTCATATCATAATCATATACTGAGGGGGGTGTCTTCAATGAGCTGTAAGAAAACCGTAAAATGCTGGAAGAAAATTCTGACGCTGCTGGATCCACTGAATATACAGGATCCAAAAAATCAACAGCCTGCCCATCTTGAAGTTTTTTAAGTGGTTCCCCAACATCTGGAAGGCGATAAACAATTACTTTTGGCAGACCATCTTCACGCTCATACACAACAAGATGATCGTTAAATAGTTGCATGTCCTGAATTTTGACACTGGAGAAAATCCAAAGATTATTATGCTCCGAATACCAGAACAGATATGTGATTGACAAACCTGTCACACCTTATGAGCAAAAGTTTCTATGATAAAATGCAAAGCATAAAGAGAAATTGCAGTAGGTGGAGTGATGCAAGATGGAAACAACCTCTGAAAACTTATCAGAGAAGAGGAAAAACAGATTCTAAGGCCCAAACATTAATTTGGCATGATCTAGGACAAGATGGGCTTATTTGGGATCTTCAAGGATTTTAGTAGATTAATTTAGTTTCCTATTTTTAATTAGAGCATTTTATTATTTAATTAGGTTTCCTATTGTTTTCAGTTTCTTAATGTTATTAGTTTCCTTATTTAACTAGGTTTCCTATTATTTTAGTTTCCTAATATTATTAGATGATTTTAATATAAATAGGGTTCTTTGTAATTCTGGGAGCAGTTAATCAATATTACAAGAATTTTATGAGATTATTTTCTCTGGTTTTGTGTGATGCAAAACAAACTTAGGTGTGATGCCTAGGGTTTTGGGAGTGATTCCTAAAATCAATCTAGTGTGATACTAGAATCCTATCTATTTCTTTCTATTTTCCTTCCTGCCCTATCTGTCCTACATCATGGAGGCAATGATTAAACAATGTATCTAGGTTTCTTCTTGCATTTGATATTTCACACAACGATTTAAACATCAACATATAGCATATATACACCAAACAGAAAAAGAAGAAGATTGAAATAGTTGTGAAAATGTATTTACACACACATTTACAAATTTTCAGTTTTTACCAAAAATAAGGAACAACACAAATTACTATATGGAAGCTTATATACGCGAATTACCAGGAAAGTGACCAAAAATGAAATTTTCACATTATACATAGATTTAATTTAAGTGAAGATCCTTAATGAGCAAGATATCATTAACTAGAGCTATAGGAGAACCCACTCTGTCAAGAATGATATACAGTCCAAAGGCCCCCGCAAGAATATTTGATTGAGAATTAACTAACAGAACAATTCCAAAGGCACCCTTAAAAAAAATGGCTACCAATTCCTCATTAAGAAACAATGGATTATCTTATCTAATCAGGAGGGGAAGAAATTGGATTCCTTAATTTTAAAATCATCGGCATCTCATTCAACATTCCATTCAACACTTAACATGGATACATATATTGCTTAAGCCACACTTTACATAAAGCTGAGAATTCAAGACAGTATATTCTAGAAAAACGGCACCACAATTCATGAATTAACAAAAGGTAAAAAGTTCAGTTATAAATAATTAAATGTAAAAAACTCATTATTACCTTTTCCTGTGAGGAATTAGAAGTGTTGTTTCAGATACATTATCCAGTGGACAAGTGACGATTTCAGAATTGAAAAATTTATCACTTCGCCTCTGGATAAAAAAATGATTTCCACGATGGCTGACAGATGTATCAATGCCATCCACACGAGGTGTCAGTACCTTAAGCCCATCTCCAGGCTTTGAAACCTCAAGGTAAAAGTTGAATCTAGTATTTTTACTTTCAGATGCAACAAACAAGAAGTTTCTGCTCTCTGACGCATGCAGATCAAGAGAAAAAGTTTCATCCTCTTCGTGATAAAGACAGGAGTCACTTGATTGATCTGTTCCCAACTTATGTAACCAGACCTATGACAAAAGAATCCACTCTGTAAGCTATCTTGGCAAAAACATCGAATGGAATTTAGAGAAAGAGAGAATCTATTAGGAATCCTTTTTTTTTTTTTTTTTTTTTTGGGTGTGAAATCCCAAATAAACCAAACCCACCACACCTCCTGGCTGATTGCAAGAAGTTAAACATTAGGGCAACTTATAAAAAGCACTCATTTAACACAAGCATGGCTTAGTTAGAAAGATTTCTTATCCTAGTAACTAGTTCCTTCTGATCCTATACAGGTAGTTATAATTCACCCATTATCGTTTCTAAGTTTCATATTGAAGAATCTCAGTTATAAAACAGGACATTTGCATTAATCTAAATCTAAGGTAACTTTCAGTGACGAACAAGTAAAAGAGCACCCAACAACAAAAGGAAGTACAAATTATTCAAGTAGAATCAGTTTACCTTATCAGGGCGGAGAATTCCATCCATTGTGACATATACCAGAGCCCCATCACCAGCCCATTCCACATATGAAGTTGCAGCCACTATAGGCTTCCCTACAAGAGCTCCACTCTCAGCATCAATGACATAAATGGTATAAATCTCATCCCCTTTGGTGTCCTCAGCATATGCCACCATTTTATGATTTGGGCTGATCTTAAAAGCACCAATGGAGTAATATCCATGATTTTGAGCCTTAACATTCTCATCCAATATCACATGCTCCGGAGGATTATCATCACCAATGGGCATTGTATCATTGACAGATGCTGGACGGTCAGCTTGAGAATGAGGAAGAAGTCGCCGACAGTATTGCACATACTCCTTCCCTTCCAAAGTTCTCTTGTAGTAGTAGTAAGACCCCTTTCGCTGTGGAGCAGAAACATCGTCCTCTTTGATTCTTCCCCTTATTTCCTCAAACAGCTTTGCTTCAAATGCTTTAGTCCCTGTTGAAACAAACCAACTTTTTATTCAGTTACCATTCATGAGGTTTCCACAGAGATGACTAATCCAACCCTATCCATAGCATATGGTTTAGGATCAAACAAAAGAAAAATAGCATATGGCTGGACTGTTGACCAAGGATCAATAGGACTCAAAGTGTAAACCCCTTACGACTTGACATCATCTATTTCTATCCGGACATAGCAAAATAGCTCCAACGAAATACAAGAGGAGCTTCTAAAGCCTCTCCAGCCGTAAAGCAATATTTTCACAACCAGCCCTACTAAAAGCATATGATTTTGAGCCAATGGCCATGGATTAACCACAACGATCGGTGGTGAGAGATTATCATCATTCAAAATGCCTTGGACCAAAACACCCCAAAAATAAATTTAAAAAAAAAAAAAAATCTTCAATTGAAATTCATGGGGTTTCTGGTTTTTATCCCAGAAACTGAAAATGCAGAGAGATAATCATTCAAATGCTTTGGTCCCTAAAAAGGATTAAACCTTTTTTCTGTAAAAACCACTGAAGGGGTTAATCGGTTTGATCCCAAAAACTGAAACGGAGAGTGAGAGAGATTGAAATATTACCGGACATAATGGAATTAGTGTAAGCATTTTCTTGCTTCAAGTAGGAAAGCACTTCAGGGTTGGAACGAGAATCATCTCGGAGCCAGTAGTAGTTATCCACCCTCACGTCCCCAAAGAGCTCCATCACGTGCTCCACCTTCTTCGCCGCCGGTGGCTGAGGTTTGTCCGACGTCTTTCCGGTGTCGGCGGAGGCCATTGATGCAGTGGTAAACCGAAATGTACTAGGGAAGGAAGAGTGAGGAAGAGAGGAAGATGAATATGGTGATGGGGACGAGAAGAGTACGGTGAGGTGCAGCAGAATATTAGATACACCACCACCACGATGATGCATTCTCATCATCATCATCGGCATCATCATTTTAAAATAAAATAATATTTAGTGCTTTTTATTTTAATTCATGTACACAAGAATTTTATAAAAATTAACGCCTTCATAACTTAAAAAGGGTATCAAAATGGCATAGCAAAGTAAAAAATATGTGCTTAATCAGATTTGTTATATTTGTATTTGTTATTTGTGAAAATGTAAATTTAAAATTTAAATCATAAAAATAAAATTTTAAATAGTTTATAAATTAAATAAATTATTCAAAAGAAAATATTAGATTTTTTGTCTGAAAAGTAATGTTACAATATGTTTTTTTTTTTATCTTTTAGCAAAAAAGAAAAAAAAAATGATTTTTACCATATAGGTTGTTATAAAAAGCAAAGAATTTTAGATTGGAACCTGTTCAAAGAAATTTCAAACGGCAAAAGAGTACACAGGAGGAGGAGGGTCAGCCCACCCTCCCAACCCATGATGGGGTTGAAAAGCAACCCTTCAAGATGACTCTTTTATCTCCGATACCAAACTTGCTTTGTGAACTTCATATAGCTATTGGTGCTCTATGAATCCGATGCTGTTCTTATTCCTCTTTCTGCTATTCTCTATATTTCTTTCCTAGCATGTTTCTTATGTTATTTTATATGGTTTAGAAAGATAGAAAAAGATATTTGATAATGAGGATATTAAGTGGATGGAAACGGAAAAATTTGGATGATGGAATAAATGATTAAAATGAATTAGAGTGATGAATGGTTATGCCTTGTACCGTGTCACTATCGAGTGCAAAAACAATTATAAAAATGAAGAGTTTTTTTTTTTTTTTTTTTTAATGGATCCTTTACAAAGGGTTTCGAAAGTATGAATGATTTACCTATTGAATTTATCTCACTTGATAAAAAAATAATTATCATAAAAAAATTTTATTATTATCAATTTTATGAATTTTTTTTAATATTTTTGAAGATTATAGGAATATTTTTTAATATTATTTAATTAATTTTATTTATGTATTTAAATGGATATTTATTCATATTGAGTTAAATGAATTTTTTAAACCATTCATATGTTTCCATATTATTTAATAAATAAATTCGATATTTATTATATAATATGAATAGAATTAATTAGCAATAATGTAAGATATATTAAATTGTTAATCCAGTTGTTATAGCATATATTATACTAATATTTGTATTTAAATCTATTTAAATTATTCTAATTTCTTAATAGGTTACACATAATCTATTTATTATTTTATTAACAATTAGAAATATATATATATATACATATAGGGATATTTTATGGTACGGACCGCATCAAAAACTGATACTTTTTAAAAAAGAAAAAAAAAATTAATTTTTTATGCGGTCTACATACGCACTATCCGCATTGTAAAACTATTCTCTCTCTCTCTCTCTCTCTCTATATATATATATATATATATAACTATATATTTTAGAGATATTATGTATATATTTTACATATAAGTATCAGGTGGTATCATTTTCCATTTAGTTATTGAATGTTGTTTTTCATTCAATTCCCTGATATGATTCTTGTTTGATGATAATAACTTCTTAAATCCAACTTAGAAAACGGTACCTCCCCAATTTATCTAGCAGGCCTTCTAACCTTGGAACTAGGAACATATACCTAACAATGATGATCATTTTAGTGGTCCTGCTATCAACATATATTCCCCAACTTTCATCTTAATTGAGAACCAGCAATGCAGAGACTGCCAAAGGGCTGAGACTCACCTTTATGAGTTGCTTTTAAGGTAGATCATCTGTCATTTTTTGCATAGTCGCGGCATCTTTTGGATTCATTCTCTAGTGAGGCAAATTAGAAACAGAAACATGGAGATGAAGGTCTATGTTATGTTGCATGTCTCTGATAAATGGTGAGCAATCTGGTCTAAGAGGCTCCCCTTTGAAACTGTTTGTCCACTTCCCTGGGCCAAATTGACTGCATAACTGAGGTTCCAAACTGGGCCCAATTATAAATTCTCTTGAATTGGCACATTAAGTCCCCAACAGATCTTGCAACTTGCAACCTTTCATTTTCTTTCAGGTTGTTTCCTGCACTCAGTCTCAAAGTCCTCTTTTTAATAATTGACAGCTCCTATTTGGTTAGTTACACTGATGGTATGGTATTTTTGATACAAGGTTTGTTCATAATCAGCAGTTAATAAAAGAAGCCTAAACAACTGCATCATTCAAGGCCAGGACTGAACCGGACCTTTTCCTTACTTCTTGTATTGCAATTCAATTGTTCCTACATAGTAGAAGTAACCCTTTAAACTTATAAACTACTAATTTCACTCTTTTTAGTTTCAAGCACAATCACACATACTCAAAGAAATTCTCAACGGTATTAAGCTAGTTAATAAAATCTTTAATGTTCAAATATCCATTAAAAGTTGGATTATCAACATTAATTCCATAATCAAAAGAGTCATGAGGTCAATTATACCCATGTGACAAATCTAAATTAAGGTCGTTCATAAGCAAGGGCATCAATATTCATTTGAATCTTTAATTCAATGGTAATTGATAATGTGGAGGAGAAGGGTGCGGATTCTCTGCGTGTCAAGAAACTGCAAGTCAATAAGAGAGAGGTGATTGGTGATTCACTTAGTCTTCACAAGCATGTGCAAGTTTCCAATGTATGATGTCAATCTTGGATCAAGAAAGGGATATCAAGGTTTGGATTTCTCTAAAGGAGGAAGACATGGCCAAGTTTGAAACAGATGAAGTGCTCCTCATTAGCATATCCCTAAGCGAAAAATATGGTACAAAAAAGATAATTATTTTGGTGAGCCTTAGTACTTGACTTTCAATGATTGAGTTTATATTGCACCTAATCATTGACAGTTGAATAAATCATGATGCATAAAGGCCATTTCATGAAACATAAAAATACGACATTATGATTTCATCAGTAAATGTGATATACCACCCAATCTTTCAATTTAAGGAGTTGAAGTAGTTAATGAAACTGTTCTACCAACTAAAACTCATTCAATAGTTCAAAAAATCATTTTCCTCGTTTCCTATCGGACACCTTAGACTGGAATCATATCAAGAGCCTTAAATATGAAAGCATATGTGAAAGCTTCTTCTTGTAGCTTCTCAAATCTGCAGAAACAAAATAAGGCCCAAAAAAAAAATAAAAATAAAACAATTAGGAAACCAAAAATATTTTTGAATAAAATACTACATATTTCAAACGAGAAAGGATACTAGAGCTTTGATTTGAAAGAGGTGGCATTCAACAGTCATAGAAGAATTTACCTCCCTGACTTGGAAGAATGGCCAGCACCAAATTCACATTTAAACAACAGCATGTTATCATCGGTTTTCAAATCCCTTAATTTGGCCACATACTTGGCAGGTTCTGAATACATAACGCGTGTGTCTGTTGCAATAAAACAGATTATTAATTCAATGCTAAGAAAAGAAGGGCATGCACGTGATACAAACTAATTATGTAAGGCATGCACCGGATACAAACTTATAATGCATATCCATCATGTACATAATATATGTATGTGAATAATAGACCACTTCTTAATATTCTAAATATATTTCCTAGTCAGGATATAAAACAGATTATATTTTGAACATTGCAGATTTCAGTGTCACAGCAGTAATGAACTAAAACATGAAGGATATGATCCAAGATAAAGCTTTCATGGAAAACCTAGAAGTACTGATAATTAAGAAGTTGATGACTAAAGTAGAAGAGAACTATGTTGCTTACCATGCAAGCCGGTTGTAATAAGAATGTGTGGATAATGTTGAGACTTAACCTGCACACAATTAAGTTTAAGATCAAGCATAATAAGTAAACAAGAATTTTGAAAACCTAGTATAAGAGAAAGACATAACAGAAATAATGGCTCTTATAAATTAAATGTTCAGGTGGTAATGATCAATATAAGTACAGTGTGATTTGACATCAGGCTCACATTATCAACAGGAGAATATGACTTCATGTAGAAGTAGAATTCCTCCTTTCGGGGGTCACCCCATTCCTGCAACAATATTAAAACAAAAAATCAGCAATTATACTTAGCTCCAATTACATTCATAGAGAATAATGGCATCAGACCAGTATACAACTGTGACTGACAGAGAATTCAAATTACAGAGGTAGGTGACAAATGGTGACTAAGCATGTTAAGTCCCCAACAATCCTAAAAACTCACACATGCTACATATAAAACCAATACAAAGATATAGTATTTGGAGACAAGCTAATATGATTTGACAACACAACTAGGCAGGCAATCAAGCTCTGATACCATTATTCCCAAAGGTTAAAAATGTTTGGAAGTAAATCTAATTATGTGTATAAAGTTAACGCAAACACGAATGAGAAAGTCACATTTACATGTATCCAAATGCAGAACAAGTTAGTCAATTAGGCTCTGTTGCCAAGTTAAGATGACATAAACTCTAAAAGCTTAAACTATTAGAAAGTGAGTCCAAACATGTATATTTCAAGCTAATACTACATGATAGTTAACAATGAAAAGCATAAACATGTAAAGCTATTAAAAAAAAAAAAAAAAATGAAAATCATAAAACCATAACCCAGGTCAAAAGCATATAGCAAAATTGTTGAGCAATGCACATTTTAAATACTACAGAGCATAAACAAATAACCGAGGTCCATAGTTCCAGACTATTCAAACTTAGATACGTTTGGAGTCAATATAATGGAATTAATCAACTGATTCTCAATTTCATCTGTGCTACCTAAACTAATTTTAGATTGTTACTAATTAATGGTAATCTTTGAATTCCTCATATAGCAAAAAGTTTTCCATTTTTTAATTTGTTAAAAATATCATGATGCAAGGAACCATACCTCCCACTCCGAAGTTGTAAGAGGGATGGTTGGGTCGAGCATTGTGGTCAAAACATCTACAAAAGGAACTCCAGCAACAGCAGCCTTGAACAAATCAGGCCTCATATTAAGAACGGCACCAATAAGCAATCCTCCAGCACTTCCTCCATTAATGCATAATCTTTCTTTAGAACAGTACTTGTTTTCTATTAAATATTCAGCAGAGGCAATGAAATCTGTGAAAGTATTTTTCTTCTTTAAAAACTTCCCATTCTCATACCACTTCCTCCCCATTTCTCCACCCCCACGAATATGAGCTATAGCATAAATAAAACCCCGATCTAACAAAGACAGCCTTGAAGCCTTGAAACTGGGATCTTTACAAATCTGTTCAGAAGAAGAGATTAATAATTTTAAGAAAGCTCCAGACACTGTTGTACAGAAAGATGAAAAGCACACTGTGCTCCAAGTTTTGTCTGTATAATTTAAGAAGTGATCGGATTGCTGACTAAAAATTATGCAAACAAACAGTCAACTAACACATATGCCCAAAAAAAAAACAATCAACAAACAGAGTGTGTTAGAGCTTTGTTTCATTTATTAGACCCATAAATTATTTAGATTAGGTTGCCGACTTTCACCTCAGAATGGTTTATTAGAACCGAAAAGTAGACTCCAATGTTGAAACTTCTAAGTAGCCCCATAGTGTCTCACTAGGAAATTCAAGATTTTGAATTTGATTAACCCATACAATGGAAGCACTGACCATAGCCAAACCTTACAATAATACCCAAATTATGATTGGCATCATATTCATATTCTAACAGCAGATTAGATATTAACTACTGATGCACCTTAATGAAATCAAGAAAACTTAACAAGGACCTTAATCTTCAATAAACAAACTGTTTTCAAATATAACAAAAGAAAATTGCTAGCTTTTTCTTTCTCTCTTATTTATTAATTTTTTTTTTTTTTTAACTTAATTGCCAACAATATATTCAAAAGCATAGATATCATCATTTGCTAGTCACCAATTAAATTGTTTAATTATTTGATTACCCCATAAGAACCATAGCCATAGAGTAACAAGGGATCGGTCCCATCAAGTTTCACAAGATCCTTCCGGTAAACAATTGATATAGGAATCTGAGTGCCATCTGAAGCGTTGGCCCATTTCCTCTCAGTAACATATTTCAAAGCATCAAAACCTCCAAAAACCTGAACAAATAGTGTATGAAAATAATGCACTGGTAAACAAATAGAATAATAATAGAAAAAGACAACAAATAATCAATCAAATTATTTGAGCATTAGAGAAATTATTTCACTGCACAAATGGCATCTTATATTTTTATTCTAATATACAAACAGAAAGGAACTCTGTTATCTCATAAGACGTCTTGAAAACCTTTTATCCTAAATGATTTAGCACACCCTATACTTTGCACTCCTGTAACCTAAAATGCTTCCTAAAGAAAGCATAGAGCTTGGATGGGCAAGATTAACATTCTTTAGTAACCATGTAATAATGTCCAACAAGGAAAAATAAATAAGTTAAAATGTACATTTTTAAATCTTTTTTCTACAAGATTTTTTTTTTTTTTTTTTAAATTTAAAAAGAACAAAGAAAGAAAGGGAAGAAGGAAATATTGAGACAACTAGAAGGAAATATTGAGACAACCAGCAGCAATAACACAGAAAACTCCACAGACTTCAGAAGCAGAACAAAGTTCCATGAACAGGAAACAGCTGTCTCATTGCTAGTCTCCGGTTCATCTCCCCCACGGGTAAGTCAGAGTTTGTAAGGGAATGAAAGAATTCAAAAGCATCTTCTACACAACTTATTTGGTCTGATCTTCTAGTAAAGCAAGAATATATGACTAATCCTAGGGAAATTTCTTTTGAATATGAATTTTAATGTCTATCACCTCTTTGAATTAATAAACCAAAAAAGAAAATTGTATAATGGTGATTAAAATATTAATCAATATGCATTTACATTAATCAATATGCATCTAAGGACAGTTAACAGATCCCAATCTTTGACAAACCATGCATGTCTTAATTTGTTCAATATTCGTGGCGTTGAAAAATTAATTATATTCCGTGACAATCAAAATTTCACTCGAATGGTTCTTCATATTCACCATAAAATCTGTTTTGTATAACTAAATATGCAATTTCTCTTGTTTATAAATTTTTTGAAGATCATCGTCAAAAGTAACTCCCTTACTGACTTGCAGTTCTCTGCCACTACAGTATCAATCTTCATGCTTCATGTTTCAGAAATAATGACTCAACAAAACCATAGTGTACATACATACTAGTAGAAATAAAATAAAATACTAAAATACAATAAACCTCCACTCCTATGACTGGTCTGCACTTGCCTAAAGGAAATAGAAAGGGAAAGGGCAATGAAAAGAAAAAAGTGCAGCCATAAATAGAACTACATATATATATATATAAGATGTATTGAATAGGATCTTAAATTCTACGCAGACCAAAAGTAATCATGCACATCAAAAAGACCAAAGAAGGTAACCACATTATGAGTCTTAAGCATGTCTATCAATCAAATGCATGATAGTATATCAATATGACTTACTGGTTCAATCTTCTTCAAAACTGAATCGCCTGTCTTCATATCATAATCATATACTGAGGATGGTGTCTTCAAGGAGCCGTAGGAGAACCGTAAAATGCTGGAAGAAAATTCTGAGGGTGATGGATCCACTGAATATACAGGATCCACAAAATCAACAATCTGACCATCTTGAAGTCTTCTAAGTGGTTCCCCAACATCAGGAAGGGGATAAACAATTACTTTTCGTAGGCCCCCGTCACGCTCATACACAACAAGGTGATTGTTGAATAGTTGCATGTACTGAATTTTGACACTGAAGAAAAACCAAAGATTAGTAAGCTTCAAATGATGGAACAGACTTGTGATCAACAAACCTGCCGCACCTTATGAGAAATGGTTTCTCGATAAGATGCAAAAGTATGAAAAGAAATTGCAATAGCTGAAGGCAATGATTAAACGATGAATCTGGGTTTCTTCTTGCATTTGATATTTCACACAATGATTTGAACTTTATCATAAAGCACATATACACCAAATAGGGAAAGAAGCTGCTTGAAATAGTTGTGAAAACGTATATAACATTTTAAACATTACACATTTACAGTTTTTCCTGAAAATAACATACAATGGCACAAATTACTAATGGAAGCTTATATATGAAAATTACTTGGAAAGTGACCAAGAAGGAAATTTTCATATTATATATAGATTTAAGTGGATAATCTTTAAAGAGCAAGATATCATTAACTAGAGGTACAGGAGAACCCACTATGTCAAGAATGATATAGAGTCCAAAGTCCCCAGAAAGAATATTTGATTGAGAATCAACTAACACAACAATTCCCAATGCACCCATTAAAAAAAAAAAAAAAAAAAAGCATTGGCTAAGAGTTCCTTCTTAAGAAACAATGCGTTATGTTATCCAATTAGGAGGGGAAGAAATTGGAATTCTTAATTTTAAAATCATTGGCATCACATTCGACATTCCATTCAACACTTAGCAGGGGATACATGGATTGCTTAAGCCACACTTTACATAAAGCTGAGAATCCAAAACTGCATCATCTAGAAAAATGGTACTTCAATTCATAAATTAACAAAAGGTCATAAGTCAGATTAAAATGAAAAAGTCATTATTACCTCTCCCTATGAGGAACTAGAAGTGTTGTTTCAGATACATTATCCAGTGGACACGCGACTATTTCAGAATTGAAAAACTTATCAGTTCGCCTCTTGATAAAAAAATGATTTCCACGATGGCTGACAGATGTATCAATGCCATCCACACGAGGCGTCAGTACCTTAAGCCCATTTTCAGGCTTTGAAACATCAAGGTAAAAGTTGAATCTTGTATTTTTACTTTCGGATGCAACAAACAAGAACTTTCTGCTCTCTGATGCATGCAGATCAAGAGAAAAAGTTTCATCCTTTTCATGATAAAGGCAGGAGTCACTCGATTGTTCTGTTCCCAGCTTATGTAACCATGCCTATGAGAAAAGAATCACATTGTAAGCTGGCTTGACAAAAACATCCAATGGAATTACGAGGAAAGAAGCTATTAGGAATGACAATCTCATCATTTTCTTTGAAATGCCAAATAAAAAAAATCAATCACTCTCCTGGCTAACTGCAAGAAGTTAAACAATAGGTCAACTTACAAAAGGGCAGTCATTCACCACATGCAAGGCTTAGTTAAAAGATTTCTTATCCTAGTAACTGTTTCCTTCTGATCCAACCATTTTTGTTTCTAAGTTTGAAATTAAGGAATCTAAGTTACAAAACAGGAAATTTGTATGTATCTAACCTAAGGTACGTTTCAATGATGAACAAGAAAGAGAGCACCCAACAACAAAAGGAAGTACAAATTAGTCAAGTAGAATCAGTTTACCCTATCAGGGCGGTGAATTTCATCCCTTGTGACATACAACAGAGCCCCATCACCAGCCCATTCCACATAATAAGTTGCAGCAACTATAGGCTTCCCGATAAGAGCTCCATTCTCAGCATCAATGACATAAATGGTATAAATCTCATTCCCTTTGGTGTCCTCTGCATATGCCACCATTTTATGATTTGGGCTGACCTTAAAAGCACCAATGGAGTAATACCCATGATTTTGAGCTTTAACATTCACATCCAATATCACATGCTCCGGAGGATCATCATCCCCAGTGGGCATTGTATCATTGACAGATGCTGGACGATCAGCTTGAGAATCAGGAAGAAGTCGCCGACAGTAGTGCACATACTCCTTCCCTTCCAAAGTTCTCTTGTAATAGTAGTAAGACCCTTTTCGCTGAGGAGCAGAAACATCATCCTCTTTGATTCTTCCCCGTATTTCCTCAAACAGCGTTGCTTGAAATTCTTTAGTCCCTGTTACCCAGGAAAAAAAAAAAAAAAAACCAACAACGACAACATTTTCTTTAGTTACCATGCATGAAAAAGGTAGGAGGGAAGGTGGCACATCCTATTCAGAGATTACCAGAACAGTCCCCACCCACTGTAACAACAAACTCGACTGGTCGAACCTAATCCATGGCATATGGTTTTGTACCAAATAATATATACATATATATATATTATAGTAGGAGAATTCTGTCCAGAATGCGGATAGAATGAGAGAAAAACTATACATTTATATATAGCACATGGTTTGGAGTGCTGACCAAGGATCAAATGGGCTCAAGACGGATCCATCTCCATCCAGATACTACCGAAATAGCTGCCAAACTTCTAAAGCCCCTCGAGCCCTGAAACTGTAGTTTGACAACCAGCCTTACTACTAAATGATAAATGATTTTGTGCCAATGGCCATTGATTAACTGGCGTGAGCCTGGACACTCAAGCCACTTGGCTGCACACTAGTGACCACAACCATCGGTGACATGGTTGCATGCTGAGAGATTATCATCATTCATCCTTTGGTACCCAAAAGAAATCAATTTTTTTCTTCAAATGAAATTCATGTGGATTTCTGGGGTTTTATCTCAGAAACCGAAAAATGGAGGGAGAGATAATCATGCAAATGCATTTTGGTCTCTAAAACCCATTAATGGGGTTTATGGGTTTGATCCCAAAAACTGAAACAGAGAGTGAGAAAGACTGAAATATTACCGGACATAATGGAATCAGTGTAAGCATTTTCTTGCTCCAAGTAGGAAAGCACTTCAGGGTTGGAACGAGAATCGTCTCGGAGCCAGTAGTAGTTATCCACCCTCACGTCCCCAAAGAGCTCCATCACGTGCTCCACCTTCTTCGCCGCCGGTGGCTGAGGTTTCCCCGGCTTCTTTTGAGGGCCGGCGGAGGACTCCATTGATGCGATGGATAACCGGAATGTAGTAGTGGAGTAAGATGAACGTGCATTCGCATCATCATCGTCATGATATTAATCATCGTCATCAGTTCATGATAATCATCATCGTCGTCCTCGTCATTATCTACCCAAGAATTTGATTTTGATTCAAATTTGTCTACAGCAATAATTTTTGGGCATATCTTTTTTATATGAATTAGAAAAGATAAAAAAAAAATTAATAATGGGATTTAACTTTTAAGCCTTGTGGACGTATTGTAACATGTCATTATAAAACCATAACAGTGAAAGATAATGAGATTTAGAAAAAAGTAAATAAATAAATCAATAAATCAATATATAAAAAAGCGAAAAATATAAAGTAATTACTATAATATTTTCTTTCTTTGTTATTATCAGTGTTAAAAAAATTATATTATAATTTCATAAATTGTAAAAATATTCCAATGATAATAAATAATATAATAATATTTAATAAACTTGTATTGAATTTTACTTATTTATTCAAAAAAAAAAATTATACATATTTAGTATGCATATTTATTTTACTTTAAAAAAAAAGTATGCATATTTATTTTAATTTATATAAAAATTTCAACTTATAATATATTCACATATTGTTTATTGTTTAGTATATGAATTTGTATACATATTTTAACGAATAATAGGGAAACCAATCATGTTGCGCATATTCACCCCAAAAAAAAATAAATAAATAAATAAATAAAAATCATGTTAGGCATGAATTGGTTAGAAATGCTTGACGTTTTTACTTTTTTTTTTTTTTCTATAACAAATCGCCTAAATCATAAATTATTTAAAATTTTCTTATATTCTGTGTAATTCAAAATCGTATTCTTATAAATACAAATAAAGATATTCAATGTTAAGCATGTTTTACTTCTAGATGTTTTTTGAAACTTGAACAAAGGAGGGAGGATAATTGTGGTTGATCTTTTCCATTCAGGCTGAACGTATGTTTGGGAGAAAGTTTTTAATCAATGATATTTTACTTCAGAAAAAAAATATATATATATTATAACAATATTTGGTTTCTATTACATCAAATAAATACAATTGATTAATAATATTAGATTTATTAAATTATTAACTAGAATTATTGGCGAATAACATTAACAATATTTTATTTATAAAGTTCACTTATGTATATTTAGTTTTTTTTTTTAACTATTAATATATTAACACGTTTTATTATTGTGTAAGAAATATTTGATAGGTAACAATCATTTATAATCGATGGCATATTTAAAAATTTTGTTTAGAAGATGCACCATTAAACCATCAAATATATTTTTGAAACTAGGAAAGGAAAATTATTGTATTAAACTAATAGTTATGTACAAAATTTCCATAAAAATTGATTTAAAATTTAAAAATATGATTGGTTTTCTACAATTTTGAGTCAAACGGTATAAAAAAGGAAAATTTAACATACTAGAGGCCAATAATTAGATAAAAAGGTAAATTGAGGTTGAGAATGATAGAAACCATTTTAGTTATTTAATTTCCATAAAAAGCTATATAAAGAAAAAAAAACTTATTGAAAAATATAATAAAAATAATACAATTAATTATTATTGATTATTGGACCACGTAAATTTAATAACTGTGAATGAGAGCAAAAATCTTCTATATTTCTCTGAAAGTCAAGACGAATCCTTTATATTTTCCAGAAAATAAAGAATCTCAATTTTACTTAATAAAATTATACCACGTTAGCTTTTCAGATCCAATAGCTATAATAGTTCTATGTCATCTTTTTTAACTCGGAAATAAGTACATTAGTTACTGATTGATGCTAATTTTTTTTTTATATATAATTTAGAATTAAAAATTAATTAATGAAATATGTCTATTTAAAATTGAATTGCAAATTTATTACTCTTATAAAAAATAAAAATAATATATAATATATTTCTATGATAATTACTTTTTAATAATATTTATGGTTAAATAATAAAATAAATTAAGAGCAAAGAAATTAAAAACAAAGTTAGTATAAAGAAAGTGATTCAATAACGGTGGAGGAGGCTATGAAAATGTTTATTATCATTCCAGACGAATAATCAATAAGTAAGATTTTTGAATGAGAATAAATTATATATGATTTTCATAATGAATATGATTTTTAATTATAAATATTATGGCTTAATACATAGAATCCTTAAAACTATTAAATAATTACAAATAACTCTTATCTTTTAATCTTTTTATTTTTTTAATGCACAAATAGCTTCTTAAATTATAACAATAATAATAAGAAGAAGAAAAAAGAAGAAGAAGCTCTTAAAAATTAATAAGATATTGCTTATTAAATCTCAATATCGATTTTCATAAATAATAAAATGATTACAGTAGTTTTTTTTTTTTTTTAATGACAAAGAAAGAAAATACTCAATCGCATTTACTATATCCAATGGGTTAAATTGACAAATAATATGTTATAATTAACTAAAAATAATATAAAAAAATACACTATAATGCAATTGAGAATAAAATAAATGTTACAAAAGTTTTAACTACAATATTAAATTACCAGAATAATTTGAGAAAAAATTATGAAAACTAATATAAGTATTTAATATAGAATTAATGAACTCTAAAGCTTTTATTTATGTTTTTGTAGATGATAATTTTTTTAACAAAATTATTTAACATTTCATACTAAATTTTTTGTAGATGATAATTTTTTTAACAAAATTATTTAACATTTCATACTAAATTATTTTAACTTCCAAAAATATATATGGTATTTATCTAATAGGGTGACTTTTTTTTTTTTTTCTTTCCTTTTTTGTTGCACGACTAATAGGGTGACTTTATGACATTTTCTATCTTATAATCTTATTGCACAGAGAGAGAGAGAGAGAGAGAGAGAGAGAAGAAGAAGAAGAAGAAGAAGAAGAAGAAGAAGAAGAAGAAGAAGAAGAAGAAGAAGAAAAAGAAGAAGAAAAGAAGAAGTTATTATTGATCTTAATCTTGTTTATGCTTATTTCATGGTTTAGGAACTTTTTATTTTATGCCTTAAATGTTAATATATTTAGCGATCCAAGCTTGTGTTGCATTATTTATTAAGCATAAAAATAGTAACCAAGAATAGTAAAAAGGAAAGTGGTTCATATAGATTGCACTCTAAAAATATTGGCAGATTTCATAAATATAAATAAACAAGATGTTTAAAAAAAGATTAATAAACCATTAAGGCTGTAGCAGAAGGTATAAAAAAAAATTTCCTTAGAATACAACAGTTACTAACTTTATTCTCTAAATTTTGAATGTCATACTATAAATTTGGTTAAACAATCTAAATTGGTAGACAATTAAATCTGATAAAACAATGATGTAGCATATCAGTCCAAATCAGTTTATATCCAAAATTTGGTAAATAAATACAAATGATAACTCTAATTAAAAAAATGTTTTGTATGAATTGATTCTGGTACAAAAACATTTTCCTAAAAGACACCTATCCAATGTTTATTAATCATATAAAACATTTTCTATCTCCACTTCTCTAAATTATATGCACTTTGTTGCATTTTGGTCCCTTATACACTGTATTCATAAACTATGGAGATCATGTTAAAACACAAACATTTATCATTAAACAAAGCAATCAAAATAAAATTTACCATTACATGTTATAAATTACAATTTTCTTTCTAGTAAGACTATACAGAATTACAACACTTGGCAGTAACCAAGATCAAAATAAAAATTAAAAAAAATATAAGAAAACTGTGACATTATTTTCAATCTCAGCATCCAAGGGGCTAATATCACACCTACCAAAATTTCTAAGATGATGGGAATTTCACCCTCTTTCATGTAAAAATTATTGTTCTAAATAGATGATGAAACTATTCTCTTGTCAGAGGAGTTCCTTTCAGCTATTTTGCCAGAATATTGGATGCTCTTGTTAGTGCCACCGCCCGCATTGTTTCTTACAGCACTTCTCTGCATGATTCTGATTGGAATTCCACCCAAGTCGAAGTCTTCCTTCAAAGACTTTGTTAAAAATCTGATATCTGTATCAGAGAGCTGTGTCTTCCCACTCACGAAGGCAACAAATGTTGGTGGCCGGGACTTCACCTGTGTGAAGTACTTGACCTTTGGTTGTGCAGCTTGATCTTTCCAAGAATGCCTGCTCATAACCTGGCCAAATAAGGGAAATGAGAATGAACAGACTTTAGAACACAATTAAATTTTATAATGTTGGAAGGAGGGAATGAGACTAAGATCATCAACTGACCTTGCGCAGCCAGCGATTGAGACGAGCTGTGGACAATCTTAAACACCATTTCTCATATGTATCAATCACCTGGTGCATGACAGCTAACCGACCCCTTCCCTCCAGTGCTGATATAAAAACAACTGGTATTCCTGTCACCTGTTGACAAAACAGCCACATTATGAATGCTAATTTAATTTTCACCGTCATTTAGAGCGAATGAGAGAGACAAACAGAAGCATTGAAATGCCTAACGTAAAAAACTGGTGGAAGAACATCAAATCTCACTATATAATACACTGTTGCAACCTATAGAGAAAATGCATCATGGAGGCAACAAGTGAAAACATTATATGGGTTAAAGAAGGCGGCATCAATTCCAAATCTTTAGATTTTTTCCCATAATATCAGCATGAGACTGGGAGAACAGCAAAGAACTTCATTCATAAGTTGGAAAAGATGATGATTCAATATTAGAGAAGAGAGTCAGAGTAAGAATTTGGTATTTTTCGAAAAATCTGTGTTCTAAGGGAAGAAGAGATCAGTTTGAATGAGTGAAAGGAGGAGATGGTTGTTTTGAAGAACTCATATGAGAAGTTTATCTTCAAAAAAGATATGGTATGGAGGCAAATGTTATGAAGCTTATTTTTTAATATGACAGTTCTTTCCAATTGTAAATATTGTGAAATTTATCAGGGTATTTTTGTACGTAGAACCTAAGGGATGATCTCATAACTTTATATCTTAAACTATTATCATTAATAATGAGTAGATCTGTCTGTCTTAGGGGCCAGTCTCTTATTCTCTTATCTCATATGTCACAGGGTGGCTAATAGATGTATATGATGAACCTAAGCTATATTTACAACATTCATGTTTATGGTTCTAATTGCTACAAATAAAACAGTCAAATCAAGCTCCAATAACTTGTTCAAACCATAGTATTCAGTTTTATGTCCAGACACCTTTCCCGCACTTCCAGCAGAAAATACAAATTAATTATATGAATTGAAAAAAAAAAAAAAAATTTATTTAAAAGCAGAAGAACCAACTTATTATAACCAGAAAGAGTCAGACATGAGGAAAAGAAGACTTGGATTCTTCTTTTCTTTGCTAAGTTATTAGTTATTGGTAGATGAAGTTAAAAAGGACCTCAAATCACAGGGATACTAGAGGCATACCTGGGGTATAACAGTTTGAATTTCTTCCGGAACTGCTTCCATAACTCTGTCATAGAATGTAGAATTTTGTTTTCCTCTTAAAAGATCCATCTTGTTAACAATCACAACCAAACCACGTCCTTCCTCAACTGCTCGTCTTGCTATAACTACTTCAGCATGTGTCATAGTTCTTTGAGCTTTTGCAATCTATTCATTATTGCGTACATCAGTTGTAGAAAAAAAAATGCAAGGAATATAATAGCAAAAGAAAATCTTATTTTAACAGTTAAAACAATGTTGGTATATGGCTGCTATCTCATCGCAATGAGATAGCATTTGCAAAAATAGATAACTTAAAATTTTAGTAGTATCTAATTTGAATTTATATCATTGTCATCAGAAAATAGAAGAAGTTAGTAGATATAAGTTATATATCCATAGAACCACCTATAAATGCATAGAAATCAATGAGAATAGAACAAGTTGTGTATAGAAACTAGTCAATTTAAAGCATCAAATTGATTCTGAAATAAAATAACAAAAAGCATTATATATTAGATCTAGATATGTAATGCTTCCTGTTTTACCTTATCCACGAAAAAGAAAAGAATAAAAACAATTTTTTGTCGTAAAATAAAGAATGCTAATTTTGAAATTAGTTCTCAAGACACTTTCAAGACTCCTTATCCTTTTCACAAAATACTGGTTTTTTCATAACATAGACTTGAAGAAAGTATTTAATAACTTCGTCAAATTAGGTAAAAGACAACATGATGCATAGCACACCTCTTCTGCATCAAGGACCAAAGCAACTACTTGTGCTCTCATAAGACTCTTTCTTGATTGCACAATACTCAAGGATGCTGGTCCTTTCTCCTGTTTTGTCCTCTGCAACCAACCTGCAGTATCAACCTGACGAGAAAGCAACAGAACAATACATAAACACAGTTTGAATGTAAAATGGTATTCAATTTACAAGCAAAGGCATACAATTATATCTTCTCAGTACTACTAAAAATAATTCACAGCCAGTTAGTAAACATTCTGAAGCACCTTGTAGTTGGGTACTTTAAGACCCCAAAAACCTAAATTCATTGTCTTCACTGTCTTCCATTTGATGATGAAACCAAAAAAGGAAAATGTCTTCTATTTGAATATGTATATTCAACATGTTTGCCAACAAAAAGTATGAAAAACTGCACAACAATTAACATTAAAGATATAACTTAAACACACTAAAAAAACACTTTACCAGTATAAGTCTAATGGCTCAAAAATCCTTCTGATTCATTTTTTTATTTACAAAAAATAAAATAAAATAAAATAAAGTTTGCAAAGCTAACTGGATGTTTAGTTTTTGCATTCTTAATAATTTCTCCCTAGCCAACAGCTCCAAAGGCATAGAATCTGGTAATGCCAACCAGACCCTATGCTACAAAAAAGCATTCCTACTAGCTAATAGTTCACTAAAATATCAATGAATTAAATATAAATTTATTAGCAGCAGTTAATCAAAATCTCAACATTTGCCACTTGCTGCGCCTATATCTGGTTTATAAATGCTATCAAAGTTAGAGTTGAGGAAAATAAACTAATGCTGCATGAGAATACGAAAAAAGAGGTTTCAAACGTGAAGGTATTACAAAAGACCACTACCATACTGTTCCAATCTAAACAAGATAAAAGGACTCAATTTGAGAGTTTTAGTAAATATAACCATTTGTTCAATTTTCACGTAGAACAAATGGATCTGACATGTGTTTTTCTATATAATTAACAAAGGGAACAAGAAATAAAATACTGCATTTACCAGATATATAGTTCTCCCTTCAAATTCAAACTCAGCTCTAACTGAATCTCTTGTCAAACCAGCTTCTGGACCTACCAGAACACGATCTTCTTGTAACAACGTATTTAGCAAGGTCGACTTCCCAACATTAGGTCGTCCAACAATTGCCAATTGTAATGGCAACTTACTTTCCTCAGCCTCAAATGAATTGCTATCTTGACTGACAATATTATCTTCACTAGCTTCATCTAAAATCAGTAGGAAAAGGCTAGGTATGGATTCAAAAATGCCAAACTTTATCAACAAAAGAACAGAATAAGGTGATGATGTGCAGTTGCAGTTGCAGAATTTAAAAGGACAAAAAAAAAAAAAAAAATTCATGCAAAGCAAATTCTTAATTTCTGCATCCAATAAATCAAAATTACAGTAGCTGATAGATATTTCCTTGAAATATACTGAAGATCTAGATTGTAAATTCCTCTTAAGAACAGCTGCCACAGTGCTAATAAGTCCAACACTTTGTGGGAAAAACATCCACACTAAACAGAAACATTTTAAAACTAACCCATAAGAGATCATCTTAAGAGCATTTTAAGCATATATGTCATAATTTTGGTTTCTGTTAATGTCCAGTGCATAGAAAGAGCCAGAACAAAGTTGCAATATAGCATAGACAATCAAAAAACAGAAGCCTGTATGTCAGGATTAGGGTTGTCCACATTCAACTAGATAGTTAAGCTTTAAAGTCTCAATTTTCTAGACTTTACAAGAGGGTTTCAGGTTTACAATAAAACAATAGAAAAGAATCAACCTAAGGTTCAAAAGTTGCAAGAACTCAAACATAAGACGCTGTAGTATTTTCATGGCAGGATCTATATAAATACATCATTCCATTCTCTCAATAGCTTTTTGTCTTAACCTTAACCAAAACTATAACCTTTCTGAAACAAATACCATATAACAAAAACTTTGTTTTAGTTTCTAATCAAACATGTCAACAGCTAGGGTTTCCCAAGAGCACATCATTCTCTATGATACTATCAAATCTAATTCTTGGTGTCTACAAATGTATCAAGCATTCTCAAATAAAAGGAACAGAATATGCAGCAAGTAAACTTCAAATATCACAAATCTGCAGGACAATGAATTTGTAGGCATTCCAATATGTGCCTTAACAGAGCAGCAACCATCAAATAATCATTCAGCCATCATGACATGCTACAAATCAGTAAGCATTCAAATCATAACAATAAAGCAACAGTAATGGCAGTCCACAATTGGTAGACCATATCCATATTTTAAAAGGTAAAATAGTTATCATGTTTCACTTCTACAAATATCACATGTAGTAACGAGATGATGCTCTTTAAGGTTATAGATGGTAAAAAGACCTTATATCAGTTAGGCAGACTTCCAGTATACAGGAAAATTCTTATTCATTCAATCAGAAGAACGTATACCATGAATTAAATGTTTTCTTTGAAGAAAGAAAAAGATTAAAAGCTGTCTTACCTTTTAAGACTTGGTGCACATAATCCTCAAGCATAGGCCTAAGTGCCCCATAAAGATCTTGCATACCCAGTCCAGTTTCAGCTGATATAGCGATGGGGTCCCCAAATCCTAATTTGTAAGCCTCAGCAGCTGCTGACACAAGAGAGTCACTACCATCAAAATGTGATTCAGACTTGTTCATCGCAACTATACGTTTAATATTAGGTGCATGTCGGCGCAACCACTTTCCAACCTCCATATCAACGGGGTGCAGTCCATCTCTATCAGAACATAAAGTAAAAGAGTAATGAAGTATACAACCAAAGAAAGAACAGGAAAAAAAATGGTGGCTCTCCAGATATCCTATGCATTACAACAATGAACTACAAAATCAAGGAGATAGAATCCATGTTTTCTCTATAGGATGTAAAAAAGTGCTCCTATTCAGTCTGAACTGTTCATATACGATATTTAGTAACAGACAGAAAGTCATGTTTCTTCTTTGACCCCAAAAAAATGCGTTCTTACTCTATCTCACAGGCACACGGGCACCAACTCATATACACACACATATACATGTAAAACACATTGAGCATTGGATTTCCCCACTTATAGCTCTTGTTTTAATTTTTATATCTGAAAATTTCACCAACATTCAAAAACCAACCTTGCATCTATTAGGAATATAGCAATCTGAGACCTATTCAGCACATTAGCTGTCATTCCTGCAGTTCTGTCTAGAATAGAACCCGAACATGCTGCTGTTTCTAAGCCAGCCGAGTCCAATACTCTAAATCTTAAATCACCTAGTTTAGCTATGCCTTCTCGTACATCCCGAGTAACATGATCATCTGGTGTGTTGTAGACAAGAGCCTCCCTCCTCCGAATCAAACTAAAAAGCCAAATCAGTTTATAAGAAAACAAGAAATGAGAAATAAGTTTAAAAAGTGCACATTACACCCAAATAATAGTAATTCAAAATCATAGATAACAAAAAAGGGTATCAAGCTAAAAGAACTAACATGTAGAAGTGAAACCCACCCACCGGTTAAACAATGCTGACTTGCCCACATTTGGCCGCCCAACAAGAACGACAGTTGGAAGCAGATTCTTATTAATTTTGGTGAAGTCCACCGCTTCTTGGCACATGCCTCTATCTTTCCCCGTTTCAGTATCATTTTCAGAATTGACAGAGGAAATCCCAACATGACTAACTTTATCATCGTCATCATGATCATCGCAACATTCAGATTCAGGCAATTCATAATTGGATACAGTACAAAATTCTCTACTACTGGTCCAAGCAGCAAAACGGTGGAAGATGAATGAACCCAAAGATGGATTTCTAATACCATTCAAAAACCCAGCATTAAACAATGATCCTGAAAAGACATCATATCACACCGAGAACATCATTTTCAGAATCATTCTTGCAAAAACATTGGCTAGCAAACAAAAAGTCTCCAGCTCATAACACTAAAATTAACAAACAAAAAAGAAATGTTGTAGAGGGGTTATGAAACTCTTACCATATTTAGCAGTGATGATATCACAATGATTTCCTGTTGAATAAGAGCGTTTCAACCTCTCTATGGTTCTATTGGGGATTAAAGCAGCAACCTTGTTCCTGGACAAAAGAGCTCGAAACCGAAGCCATAAGTGAGACATACCCACCAACCAAAGCCAAAGATTGTTTCTTTGACTGAAACTTTACATACTATCCAACTTCCTACCAACTTGAAATGGGTGTGTAAATGGGGAAAAAAAGCCAATTTACCAGAAATTCAAACTCCTAAAGGTCCCTTCTTTTTTTATCTAAAGCCTAACCTCCTCAGTTACTGTTTGGATTAAAAAAAAAAAAAAGGAAAAAATATTTACATAAATATGGGATTTTTTTTTTTCTTTTGATCTTATGGTTACAAGAAAAAAAAAAAAAAAGCGAGAAAATAG
Source organism: Ziziphus jujuba (assembly GCF_031755915.1). Lineage (NCBI taxonomy): Eukaryota > Viridiplantae > Streptophyta > Magnoliopsida > Rosales > Rhamnaceae > Ziziphus > Ziziphus jujuba. Next base: position 2,467,321 of record NC_083381.1, on the reverse strand, counting down.
AAATGAAAAAGTAAAACCCTAAACCCTAATATGTGTCTATTTTGGTAATTTTATAAAAGCTTTCTTACTAACAGATGTCTATGTTGTGCTGCATTTACGTTTTTGTTTTCTTCTTCAGCAAAAACGCTGGTGAAGAAAACGACATCGTTTCAATCCTCACAAAACCACCGAGCTTGTCTCTCTTCGAAATCTCAAATCTGCCCTCAATCTCTTCTCGGGTGGTCAAATGGATCGTTATCGGGTCATCGGTTCGGAGCCGAATTGGTTGATGGTTTACACGCGAGAGAGAGAGAGAGAGAGAGAGAGAGAGAGAGAGAGAGAGAGGGAGGTGAAGGGGTTGGAGCATAATATAATGGGGTCGTGAAAGCCACGCCACCACCATTTCCAAGTCTATTGTATGGAGGCCAAAAGGCCACCACCTTACGCGTAAAGAACCAAACAACGAAAAGGTCTTTCTCTCTCTCGTTTTGGTGGGGTTTGACCATTTTGTCGAACACTCTGTGGGCATTGTTTTTTGTATTGCTTGGTTTTCATTTTATTATTATTTTCTTATCGGGGGTTTTTAGAGGGTTTTTGGTTGTTATTATTATTATTATTATTATTTTTTTTTTTTGGAAAAATTCCAAAGTTATGGCTTCCGGTGCTTCGAGGAGATTGTTGAAGGATTTTTTGCGAAGAAGGCCGGTTTCGAATCCTGTTGCATTTACTAGGCATTGCTCTTCTACGTCGGAAACTTTTCAGACTGCTCCGAAGATCCCTCATTTTTCCAAGAAAGTATGCTCACTTTCTCTGTGTGTGTGTGTGTGTTTGGTTGCGGATAAAATTTTGAAACTTCAAAGTTTGCTGCGTCATTGTTCTTCTTTATAGGATATCGTATTCTACTTTTCAAATTGGAGTTCTTTTTTAATGGGGATTTCAAACCATAAAAATGTGTTATTATTCATTATTTTTTTGTTTTACAGATAATAAATGGGTGTTAGTTGTTTTTCAGAAAATTTTGCCGTTGAACACTTTTGAATGATTATTGTACCTCAACGGCTAATTTTTAAGTTCCCTTTTGGCAATTTGAGAATTTACTTAGTTGATCGGATAGATTTCTGAATTGATTATGTAATGTTCAAAGGGCATGCCAAATTTGTTTTTAATTTTATTTTTCTCTTAACATAATCACTTTGTACTCATACTATGATTTTGAACTATAGATTTCCTCCACGAATAGTCTGCATTTGAAAAAATTTTACTTTATATTTCTTTGGTAATCTAGTTTGCAAGATATTCCTGTCTGATTCTGAATTCGTTGTTGCTTCCTGGATATTTATATTGAACTTGTAGGGGAGGTTGCTTACAGGAGCAACCATAGGCCTAGCTATAGCCGGAGGAGCTTATGTCAGTACTGTGGATGAAGCAACTTTCTGGTACCTCATTTTGATCTAAGTGCGAAATTTATCTTTTGGAAGCTCAATACACATTTAGCCTTCGATGATACAGCTACTTAAAAAAAATAAAGAAAGAAAGAAAAAGCTTTGCTTTGCTGCCATCTTGATGTCCATTTTCAATGGCATTTATAATCTGGTTAAAAATTAAACCTTAACCCATATTGTGGCTTTCCTTAATGCAACTCTAATGATAATAAAAATGAGATTCTGCCATTACAGTTGCTTCAAATGTTTATGCACTGATGTTGGCCATGAAATGTTTATATGGAATGGCTATCTCGAATTCTCCCATGAATGCTCCTCTTTACCCGATTAACTCTGGAACCCATTTGTCAAAGTTATAAAATTTTGTATTTAATAGAAGAAAAATCTTTTTATAACCTCTTATCATGCATTGAAATTTTAGGAGGTAAGGAAAGTAGTAAAAGGAACTTTAAGTTATAAAAGATTATGTAGAAGTACTATATGTTAAATTTGTTCTCTTGCTCACTTATTCACACTCATTGTCGCTTCATACACTAATGTTTTTAGTAAGAAAATTTGAGTGCAAAGAAGTTGTTACCTTATATGGTAAGCATACTGTTGTTGAACTCTTCATACTGTCATATGTGTATTTATATCCTCTGAAGAAATTCAAGGACTATCTGAACTCTTTGATTACTAACAGCTAAGTGATGGTATCCCACAGAGAAAACAAGAAAAATATCAAATTGCTATTTTAATATCTAATCAATTCATCATTTTCATGGTAATAAGGTTTTATATTTTTATGTTAATGCATACTTGTTACACTGTATAAAGTCAAAAGTTTATATGTGTCATGTCTGAGCTTTATAATATGGTTTTTCTTTTTTTTCCTTAAAAACAATTTGACTAATCATTTAGAGTTTTGATCTTAGTGACATTCATTGCTAATCTTTTTGTGATCAAACTTATGCAGTGGCTGGCTATTCTCTGCAACAAAACTTGTGAATCCATTTTTTGCCCTTCTGGATGCAGAAGTTGCTCATAAACTAGCTGTTTCAGCTGCAGCTCGTGGTTGGGTTCCAAGGGAGAAGAGGCTTGATCCATCAATTCTAGGGTTAGAAGTTTGGGGAAGAAAATTCTCCAATCCAATAGGGCTTGCCGCTGGATTTGATAAAAATGCTGAGGCTGTTGACGGCTTACTTGCTTTAGGCTTTGGCTTTGTAGAGGTTGGTTCTGTAACCCCTATTCCTCAAGAGGGTAACCCTAAGCCTCGAATCTTCAGATTGCGTCAGGAGGGGTAAGTGTGTTAATTTATGTTGTTCTTCGAATCTGAATTTAGAGCATGAATTGGCACATAATTTTGTATTCACTTTTTAGGAAGTTGGTAAATTTTTGTGCTATTAAACTCTGAATTCTGATTGCTATGACAAGATAAAAGTTGTTTTATAATTTATTTGCTGACAATCTCCGTGATTTTGTCAGGGCTATCATCAATCGCTGTGGTTTCAACAGTGAAGGAATTGTTGCTGTTGCAAAGCGGTTGGGTGCTCAGCATGGTAAAAGGAAGTTAGATGAAACATCAAGCACTTCACCTTCATCCAGTGATGAAGTCAGACATGGAGGCAAAGCTGGGCCTGGCATTTTGGGTGTCAATCTTGGAAAGAATAAGACGAGTGAAGATGCTGCTGCAGATTATGTTCAAGGAGTTCATACATTGTCCCAGTATGCCGATTATTTGGTATTTTTATAAACTTACTATTATTTATTTTTTACTGATTCATAATAGGCTAACCATTTTTTTATATGAAGTCTTAAACTTATTACTATGTAATAAAATAGGTATAAGGCTGTTAAAAAATTGTGTAAAATAGGTATAAGGCTGTTAAAAAATTGTGTACTTAAGCCAATATTTTGCTGTCATGTGATAAGGTATGTACATTTACTCTTGTACCCAAATGCGTCTTGACCGTAGAGTTAATTTGGGTGGATTTCTATAATAAAGCTAAAGCCCTTGCCTTGTTTGGTTTGTTGCTATTCCCAAGTAAGTTAAGTCTTTGCCTATTTGTGTGCAATTGGTAAGATTAATATTAAGATGTAATGCAAGATAAGTGATCTTTTGTGTTTTATCTCTAATTGGTGTGTCTTATGTAGAGAAAGTGTCAGGAGTGTTCATTATTTAATTCTGGCTTTCTGCATTAATAAGTTTCGCTGAAGTTATGGTTTTGGTTACTGGGAGTTGTTGGAGGTTCATTCTGTTCCCTATAAGTTGTGGTTCCATATTTATTGAAAACTTTAAAAGGATTTGGTACTGATAACAGGGTTAAAGTTATGTGAAAATATGCATTGCTACATTTTGGGCTTTGTTTATTTATTTATTTATTTATTTTTTTTGGGTTGGAGAGGAATGCATAACAAAGAAAAATCACAAGATGAGAATTTTGGTACACAATTCAATTCTAGGCATCTGTACAGGCATATTCAGCAAAATAATTGAAAGAGTCCTTTATTATTTTTATGGATTGGAAAAATGTGGCGTTGTGTTTATTGTTTTAGATATATTATGTCTGCCAAATCTTGAATTTCATTTTTTTGAGGTGCAATTTTCTTCTATGTTACCTGTATATGTGTGGTTGGACCTAGTTTCTTTGGAGAAAAAAATTGTCCTAATTAGTCATGATTGGCACATTTCCACTGATGTTTTGGGATGATTTCTAATAAAGCATGTTTTGTTTCTTTGTAGGTGATTAATGTTTCATCGCCAAACACACCAGGGTTACGCATGCTTCAAGGAAGAAAGCAGTTAAAGGACCTTGTTAAGAAGGTATGGAGTTCAAGGTGTCCACCTATCTTTTGTCTACATGTAATTAACCACAGTGTCTAATGCGAAGTTAGCTCTGGTAACTTTTATTTTGTCAAGGTTCAAGCTGCTCGTGATGAGATGCAATGGGGTGAGGAGGGTCCACCTCCATTGCTTGTGAAAATTGCTCCAGACTTGTCTAAAGAGGACCTTGAAGATATTGCAGCAGTATGTACATATGCTTCAAGTTTTATTACGTAGCCGCGTTTTTTTTTTTTTTTTTTTTTTTTTTTTTTTTTTTTTTTTTTTGGCCTTCTTCTGATGTTGGTCTAAATTTTGTGCCTTTATGGTTATAGGTTGCCCTTGCCCTTCGCCTGGATGGATTGGTAACTCATCATCTCACAAACTTCAACTGTTTCCTAATATGGCATGACTATATGCTCTACTCATTTGTCTTGGTTGTTAAAGTTAAATTGACTCAAACTGGGGCCAATATCAGGAGTCCCATATCCAACAATGTATAGGACTTCTTAGAAGATGCCCCAAAGTAACTTAAGGCACTTTTAATTTGTGGAATATCAATGAAAGAGGAATTTGGATTTGTTTAAAGGTAAGTAGGATGCACAAGCAAATATTGGATTAAGGTTTAAGAAAATGGTGGAAAAAAGGAGTTTGACTGGCTGCGGCAGAGATTTTTTCTAAAAATATGTCCATAGGATTATCAAATTTTCAATTAGTAGAGGAGGTGAAGGGCTGGCTGCCTAATTTCTTGACTATAATGTCCATCAGCCCTTGTACATTTTATGCATGCTTGGGTCTTAGTTGTAGAGAGATCCAAAATTTTAAGATAAGAGTACTAGTACCTCATCATAAGATACCCTCACACACACATTGTCCTCACACACATATTACTTTAGATTTAGTATTAGAAAGTTGCAAATTTAAACTTATAATAAACTTTAACAGGAAGTGACATTATATTGAAAAATTATATTAATCATCACAGGAACAATCTCAAGGGGTCATAAGGTTGATGGGTTTGTGATCCTAAGTTCCATCATTGCTTCAAATTTTTATTTTTCTGATAGAAAATGCTTCATTCTTTCTTTGAACGTTTTGCAAAGTGAAATTTTCCTCTAGGGTAGTTGGTTATGTTTTTCTAAAAAAAATTTGGTTTTCTAGATAATATCAAACACGACCGTTTCAAGACCAGATTCTGTAAGCAGAAACCCGGTGGCTGCAGAAACTGGTGGATTAAGTGGAAAGCCTCTCTTTAATGCCTCTACCAATCTCTTGAAGGAGATGTACATTTTGACGAGGGTATGTTCTTATTTGGAATTCTTGCAACTTATAATTTGCTATGCTAAAAAATACAGTTATTTTAATTTTCTCCATTATTACTATTTGTATACTTATAAAGTGTTCATATTGGGAGTGTTATCATCTCACTGTGGTGTATGGTAGAAGAAAGAGTTGTATGGTGAGATAATTCCACCATGATTTACAAAATTAAGATTTGGAATTGAATAATAATGGGACCTAGGCGCATCAATATCCAATCTCCAGAGACTATATGGTGAATATGACACCTAATTACAGCTGTATTTATGCATCAAAGTACTGATTCCACAATTTATATGATACCTTGCTGAGCGACATTTACTGATCTGCCATTGGATAAGAACTTGACACTGTTCGTTTATCTTTATCAGGGAAAGATTCCTTTGATTGGTTGTGGGGGCATTAGCAGGTAAAGTCATTTTGATTTGTATGGTATAGTCATTGCCATCTATTTTTCATGAATACAACTGTGCTTTATTTAATTCTTCATTAGCTTCTCAACCCGGCTTATATGCCCCTTTGATTTATTAGTGGTGAGGATGCATACCAAAAAATAAGAGCGGGAGCAACTCTTGTTCAACTGTACACAGCATTTGCCTATGGAGGACCTGCCCTCATTCCCCAGATTAAGGTATATTTTTTTTCGTAATTATATTTAAATATAATTTTTGTGCATTAACTAATTTCTGCCTGGGTTGTTTTTTGTTGCTTGGAGTAGTCCGATCATTTAAATTACACATCTTGTGTTTGGAAAAGTCTCCTACTTTATGAGGTTGCTTCTGTTAATGCTGAAACAAATTGAGAGCAGTGGCTAAAAAACAAGAGCATAAGAAGTCTTTTGAAAAATTCTGCTAAATGAAGAAGAAATTTCTAATGATGGATATATGCTATAAAAAAAAGCCGAAAAGGATAATTCATAAAACCACCACCATATTTTTTAAAATAAATAAGTAAAAGTCGAATACTATTCACTAAAACCTGAAATTAACTAAAACCAGCTTACATTATTAAAAGTCACCTTATTTTGGGTTGTATAGCAGAGTAGGAAGTGAATTCAAATTAATGGGACTTTTGGTTGAAAATTCCCATGAATAAAAAAGAAAATTGGAAAATCGTTCGAACAAAATGTCTGTATGTATGTGTTTTAGTGTTCCACTGGAAGAGATATTCAAGGAAAAGCCTAAAATCTTTTTGATTTCTTGCATTTTAAATTTTTTAGTTCTATGAATGTTAAAAGAGTATATATATGCTTAATTTATTATAAAACTCATAAAACAACATGTAAACATTAACTCAATGTTAGGATGTTGAGCACAAAGTTGTTATTGGGTCTTGTTCAGATCCTCATCTTAGGTTAAAGTGCAATTTTCATTCTTATAGTTTCTGGCATTAGATTTTAATTTGGTACTCTAATTTTAACTTGTCTAAATAAATCCATATATGGATTGGTAAGTGCTTTGACACTTGTATCTAAAATAACCCTGCAAAGCGGATGATGAGACTAGTTAGTTCAACTGAAATAGAGACTGGTTAGTCATTTTAAGGTTAAACAAGGGTGATATAAGATATAGTGAAAAAAGACATTGAAACTGAAAGAACTTAACAATTTAATTATAACATTTATAAGTTGAGAACTAAAATCGAACAATGCATGATATGGAGATTGATAAAGTGTATTCTAGCCTTCTTACTTTGCTATCTGTTTGTAGGCTGAATTGGCCGAGTGCTTGGAAAAGGATGGTTTCAAGTCCATTCTTGAAGCAGTCGGTGCAGATTGCAGATGACTTGATTGCATTTAAATGTTCAAGGATGGTGCAGATTGCAGATGATTATTATATGTTAGAGGATGAGTTTAGACAAGGACGAAGAAAGAGGTATACTGAGCCATACGGGTGGTAAATTTTGAATAAATACTTTTTTCTCTCTGTAGATTTTGTTTTCCTAGGTATTTGTTTTTGTGTTAAACTTTTTGTGGTGGAGTGAGATGGGAGAGTCGAAGATGGTGCATTTTGAGTTGTAAAAAGTACAATAAAAATTTTGGAAGCAATTTATTGTGCTTTTTTTTAATTTTATTTTAAATTTACCATAGGTATTCCAAATGAACTCTGAAAGTGAGAATTACATGTCACGAAATTACTCTATAATCATCATGTTATTATTGGCCAGGGAACAAGATTTCTTCACCCTAGCATAATGAGTAGTGGAAAATGCAGACTTGAGTTCTAAGTGAAAAATGGTCATATGATTAGCATTTGATGAGTTTTATGTGGTTGTATATGGTTAGACGGAGCCACAAATTGTATTATCTTTTTGGGTTAAATTCATGAAAATTCAAATAAAATATTTTCAAATATGTTACTGAGTTGAATTTCAGTTTATGAGGCTGACCGATGCGAGAAACATATAGAAACTAATAGATTTAGGGGCAAAAATTTTAAGATAGCTTAAGATTAAAAGCAAAATTAACTAAGAAAGTTGCAAAATTATCCTAAAAACAATCTTTATTGTGAAATGGGATTAAGGCTTGGTTTGGGAGACTTCTCATGGATAATTTTGATAGTTTTAAAGGGAATTTGGCCCATTACCTTTCGTAAAACTTTTTTTTGTCTATTCATATATATCTATTTCATCTTTAATAAAAATTAAAAATGACTTCTGTATCCTCTTTTTTTCCTTCAAGAAGCCCACACCACAATCCCAAATCCTTGCACTTTTTCTTCCTTCTTTCCAAGGCAATCTCTTCCATTGAAAAAAAAAAAAACAAAAAAAAAAAAAAAACCCTTTCTACCCTCTACTTCCTTCTACGTGAAAAAGAATCCCTCAGGTAAAAATCTATGTATTTTTTTAGTTGGGCTATTTGCCAAAAAGGAAAAAAATAGCTTGATACGTGGATAATGCATTATATATTGTAGATTTGATTTTTAGATGGTGTGCGTTGATTTTAGCTGGTATATAACATTTTTTTGAATATTTTATAATAAATTTAGGACTTTGAATCAATTAATTTGGCTTGAAAATTAGTTAACAATTGAAAATTTGTTAAATTAAGCTCTTTTAATTAAAGTCATTATAAAATAGCTTTTGGGAGAAATTGATATCAAGTATCATTTGAAATGAAGAGATGAAAAAAAAGGGACCAATTTGGTTGGAAAAGATGGTCGGAGGTGAGAGATTCGACCAGGTTGGAAAATGGATCTGAAACCCGATTTGCTGTAAACGGGTTGACCTGTGGACACGACTAAGCTGGAAGACAAACCAAACAACATGTCGTCATGTCGTTTGGCTTGGATGACATGTCATTTGGCCTGGAAACATGTCGTTTGGCTTAAACGACATGTTGTGTAGCTTGGACGACATGTCCTTTTAATGACATCACTAATGATGCCATTCTTTTTTTTTTCAATCTTTAAAAAATTGTATATATTTTTTCCAATTCAAAAAAATTGAAATTTTTATTTTTTAAAAAATTATAATTTTTATTTTTTGAAAATGTTGCTTTTTAAAGCTAAATAGTTATATATTTATTTATTTTTTATCAATTATGATCTCTCTTAATGGATATAGTAGACCAATATGTATTGTTTTGATTTTTTTCATTCACATTATAAGATTCATATATATGATAAAAAAATTGGAATAATTTTGATGAATATACATAAATAATATACACGTCTATATCTATGAACTTAAACTATGGATAAAAAATTATTAGTGTTTTCAATTTATATATATATATATATACATGTCTATATCTATGAACTTAAACTATGGATAAAAAATGATTAGTGTTTTCAATTTATATTTATAGATTTTTTTTTATTATTGATTTCATTTATATATATATGTGTGTATTTATTTTTAATTTAGGGTTGTAGTTATTTATATATAAATATATGACCATGTACTTAAATGTGCAGAAAAATTGATTAGTATTGTCAATTTATATTTATATGCTATACTTTAGAATGACGCAAGAAAGAAACTACGATCTCATTTGAAGAAGGAAAATATGAAGCTGCAACCCAAGAAGCACAATGGAAGTACGTCACCATCTCCTTCAAAACGTTAGCAAACTTTTAGGTTGCAATCCCAATTAAAGAAGAAAAGGACTAAGCTGCAATCCCAATTTAAAAAGGAAAGCACTAAGCTTATTCTTCAAACCAAGCTTCTAGCCGATGTCCTAATGTTTTCTCCCCCATCTAAAATGGTAAGTTTGATACTTTTTAACGTATCTTGGTGTGTTGAATGTGTGGTTTGGTTCAAGGCTCAACTCATTCATGTTTTTACTATATGTATTATAAATATACAAAATTATGAGACTTTGATGTGCATTAATGAATTTGGTGAGAGTTATATAACTTTTATTGATAATATGTCTTTAACTATTTATTCATGAATATGGATACTTGTGGTAAACTTCTCTCAGTGGTCTTCGGTAATTGTTCATAGGCCATTGGATTTTTTTTTTTTTTTTTTTTTTAGTTTCTTGTACTTGATTACCAAAGATTTCATCGGAAATACCACTTGTGTAATAACATTAACACATATGTGTTTGGATTAGTTTAAATATATTATTGTCAAGTTTGGGTGGGAAAATAGTGTGCGTGCAATTGATTGACTTCCATTCAATTTACAGTACATTATTTTGCAGTTCACTGAAGCTTCTCGATGGAAGGAATGCATTTTCAAAGATACCAATATATTCAAAGCTAGGATGCATTCTTTTGCAAATCCAATAGAAGCAAACTTAGTAATCAGAAGTACTTATAATTGATGAATTGAATCTGTATAGGACCTATTTTGGACCTTTGCTTGAACTAAAAAACCTTAAATTGTCTGGTTACTTAGTGGACAATCTGTTATGGAGAAAGTTATGTGAAATGATTTTAAAGTTCTTGAATTCAACTTTGGTGGATCAGGAGTTCGATTTACTAAGTGGAAATTTGCATTCATTACTGGTTTAAAATTTGGTCGGTTTCCCACTGAACTTGAGGTGCGAAATATTAAATCCACCAACTTAAATGAGAGGTTGTTAGAATATAAATCTAACCTCAAACCACTTGAGTTGGAACAAATGTTCAAATATGCACACTTTGAGGACGATTGGGATGCAGTTAACATCGCATTGCTTTATTTTTTAGTTTATGATGTACTTAGAATGGACCTAAGGGTTCATATTAATAGGAAAATGTTGATATTATTGATGACATCAATGTTTTCAATTCCTATTCCTGGGGCATTGTGAGCTATAAAGGGACAATGGAGTCATTACACAATGTATTTTGTCATAAAGAAGAAGAGGTTAAAAACAAATGTAGCTCTTACGATATAAAAGGTTTAATTTTAGTGTTTCAGGTACATTTTATTATCACATATAAATTTAATTGTAATTTAAAAATTAAATTTGATCATCAATATCTTATTTTTTACAGGTGTGGGGTTATGAAGTCATTCCTGATATTAGCAAACAATTTGCCGAACAACATAGCACTATTTGTCATCGGCTTGTTGAATGTTGTGCTACAATTCCACTTGAACATAAAACTATGAATTTTTGGTTTACCTTTAATAGCAATGTAAGGCAAATTTAGTTCTACTACCATTTTATTCAAGTCATACCAAATATAACTTAAATGCTATTTCATTCAAGTTACACCATTTTTTTGATTTTGATATGTGATTTTTCCACACATTATACCAAATTTATTTATCATGTAATATGGACATATATAATTTCTTTCTTTTTTTTTCCCATTTCATGTAGTATATTATGCATTGGCAGTTAGATGCCATTGAAGATGAGAGAAATACGAATTATTGGCGAACCTCAACAATTGACGTACATGAGGTTCAATAACTGATTGCATCCAAGGTAAATATCAGTGCTTGAGATGCAGCTGAAAATAAAAAGCTTGCCAATACCCCATCAACATCCAGCTCTCCCACATGGGCCACATATGAAAATGTAAGTTTATATAGCAACTATATTTAAAATATGTATTACATAAGATTCATTTGTATTGTACTAATATTATTTATTTGTTTTCAGATACTGGTGTTGAATAGATTAGTCGCGTGGAGGCAAAATTGGGTAAATTAAAGCAATATGTGGCTGCCTAATTTGATGAAGTAAAATAGGAGATGATTGTCTTGATGACGATGTTTGGTTCTCTCATGGAAAACTCAATTATCAATATCACATTACACTAGCCCATAGAATAAGGTTGTTCAGTCACCTGTGATTGCATTTGTTCATACATAATATTTGACGGTTACGTTATTCTTAAATTGTATACTTATTCATCGATGCCTTTTTTATTTTTTGAAACTACAAATTAACCATTGTGTTATGCAGGTTGAACAAAATGTGCAAACACAGTTATCGCTCTTTTTGGTCCGATAGTCATCATCCTCGTTGGCTCCTTCCGATTATGAGCAAGAAAGAATGGATTGTGATGAAGAAAAAATAAATGATACTCCAGTGGACGATGACTATGATGCAAAGATAGATGCTGAATGTCCAACACCACTCGGTCTAGTCATACTTAATAGCTCTAATTCAAATAATTCATGGGCATTGATGCCATATACTCGTGGATATCAGACTTTGCAAATGGAAATGGATATTATTGATTTGGCCGATGTTCACAATATGAGCTGCATGTGGAATGGGATAGTGATATGGCTGATGGTTTACAAAGTGTGGATGTGAAGTCCCACATCGGTTGGAAAGGAGAACGAAGCATGCCATATAAGTGCATGTGGATACCTTTCCCGTACGACCCATTTTAACAAAACCTTGAGGGCTGGGTTGTAAGAGGATTTCCCAGATCCAAAGAGGACAATATCGGACGCGGGTGGTTTGGGCTGTTACAGTTGGTATCAGAGCTAATACCCGGATTGATATGCCAGCGAGGACGCTGGGCCTCAAGGGGGGAGGATTGTGAAGTCCCACATTGGTTGGAAAGGGGAACAAAGCATGCCATATAAGTGGGTATGGATATCTTTCTCGTACGACATGTTTTGATAAAACCTTGAGGGCTTAATTGTAAGAGGATTCCCCAGGCCCAAAGAGGACAATATCGGACGCGGATGGTCTAGGCTGTTATAGTGGAGATTGTGACGCAAGATTTTTCGAATAAAAGCTGTTTTGGTAGAGTTTATCAACAATCACAACATGTCACCTCACCATACATTAACCTATGCAAGAAGAAAGTGAAGTTGAATCTTAAACAACGCATTGACTCAGCCAAAGAGAGGTCGTTTGATGAATCGTATTGAGCAGCACCAAATGGATCGAATGTGGTTATCAATCATATGTAGTTGGACAGATAGTTTTTTGAGGTTCTACTTACCTCTTTTGGATGATTGACTTCCTATGTAAGTTATATAGCTTATAATGATATATGTTTATATGCACCATTTTGGTTCTTATATTATCACGACAAACTTGCACATGATCTCCTTTTTATATTGGTTGCAACATGTGGACACTATTTTATTCTATATACGAAAAAGACGGTTTTGATCATCGCAGTATCTTCACACAACAATATACTATAATGGACATTTTATTTTGGGCAACATTATGTAAACTTACATTGTTGATATTTACTAGTGAAAACATGCTTTGTTGGTTCTAAAAGTTGATTGTACCCATTTGATTCATTGTTAGGCATTGATAAAATGATGTTATCCTATGTTCGAGGAATCCCCAAATCCATATGCATGTGATTCGATACTGCTAAGTTATGTATATGGGACCGCCCTAAGATACAGCATGCCGTGGTAGATTTATGATTATATAAGTATATATATGTTGGTAAATATGGATTTCATTTCTTTTATTTGTGGATAAAGAAGTGATCTTGATCATTTTAATTGTACAACCCCATCAGTAATGGAGGAGTCCATTGGTTTGCAGCATATGTTGTTTCTGAGTTTAGAATCATTCACAATGACAATCATCAATGACGTACCCCGCTAAGAAAATTTTTGCAAATACGTTCTACTTTGAAATTTCAGTTTGTTGATAATATTATCTTATTGGTAAGGGGGAAAAAAAAAAGGATGCTTTTCATATAGATTTGATTTCATCTATATGCTCCTGGTCCTCGTATATATTGCATCCATTTTACAATTTTTAGACATTACTTTTTCAACTTTCTTGATCCTATATATGTTTTGAAAATTATAGAGGTGATCGTAGGGTGTTTGCTTTGAAGTATATTGAGCACAAAAGCAGTGATGAAGCTCTTTTATTCGGATAGAACGATATTGATTGGTTTAGAAAGAAATATGCTGTGAAGTTGTATTTTAATAGATTTTCAATTTAGCTCCAATGTTTTTGACTTTTGACATCCAAACACATTATGGCACCCTATTTGTTTTATAATCAATTTATGGTATTATAATTATTTTGATGTTATATATGATATTGTAGAATTTGTATTCATAAATTTACTCAATGCAACTTAAGGAATGAGCAAAAAATAAAAGAAAAAGAACAAATTATGGCATAAAAAAAATGTGCAACCAAAATTACCAACGATTCATTTCTAATCATGATAGTCTCTATTGGTAATTTTTTCAAGAGAAATATACTTGTCATTTAGTTAATGATAACATTTTTATATTATATATGACACCATAGAATTTGTAATTATACATTTATTTAATGCAACTTAAGGAATGATAAAAACAAAAGAAAAAAAAAAACAAATTAACCCATTAAGAAAAAAAAAATTTTTGAACCAAAATTACCAATGATCCGTCAGTAATCTTGATAGCGCCTGTTGGTAATTTTTTCAAATAGTAATATATTTGTTGAAAAAATTACTAATGACCCCTATCGATATTCCCGATAATTATTTCGGTAGTTTTATATGTCATTTTTTATTTTTAATGATAATCCATATGTTGATAAACATGTTGGTAATTTTTATGTTATTTTTTTTTTTAAAATAACACTCCATATGTTATTATAATTATTTTTTATTATCTGTGACAGCATAGAATTTGTACTAATACAAGTATTTAATACAACTTAAAAAATCATTAAAAACAAAAGGAAAAAGAAAAAACAAATTAACCCATTAAGAAAAAAACTTTTGTGCAACTAAAGTTACCAATGACCTGTCGATAATCACGATAGCGCCTGTTGGTAATTTTTCCAGATAGTAATATATTTGTTAGAAAAATTATCGATGGCCTCTATCCGTATTCTCGCTAAGCATTTCGGTGATTTTTTATGTTATTTTTTTTTAAATCATTCCATATCTTATTACAATTATTTTTATATTGTATATAATACCATAGAATTTGTAGTAATACATTTATTGAATGCAACTTAAGGAATAAATGATAAGAAATGGAAATTAAAGCTTAAGAAAATTCTCATTGATAATTTTTTCAGCTGCTATTAAGATAGCGTAAACAAAATACAAACCATACATCTAGCAACTATTAATAAGAACATTGCTTAATTTTTACATAGCATAAGTAAAATACACATAGATTTCAAGATAGATAGTGAACAATGATGATACTGTGCAAGATTTTATAGATGAGTATACTTTACATAGATTTCAAGATAGATCTCCACTTACTATTAGCATGTGATTTTGAAAGTGTAAGAACTCTACCAATGTCTACAACCATGAATTCGTAATCACTCCAAAAGGATCTACCATACAAGCGATCCCTTGTTACCCAAGGTTCATCAACAACAATTGCCATGCTTCTTTGTGATGTATTAAAATAAAAGTGAATTCAAGTTACAGATTGTTAAAAACTTAAATTAAGAGTCATGTTCTCCAAAGTAAATGCTAAATGCAAGGCTAGACTTCATCATACAATACCCCTAGAAGACGATTAAATAATTAATGCTGACTTTTCAACATTTGGCCTTCCAACTATTGCAACTTTCGGAAGAAGATAGTCAGGGATCTGCAGTTGAAATTTAAAAAGGTTTAGAAACTATAAATTCTTCACTAATTGCTTCTTCTCCTTGTTCTTTTTTTTTTTTTTCCTACTCTTTTTCTTTCTGTAAGAGAAAGAACTACCAACTTAAAATAATGAAAGAACAGTTTCATTATATCTTAGAAATTTCTAATTTTTTTATTTTTTTTTTCTGGTTCTCAAGTTTTAATTTTATTTTATTATTAAAACAAAACCCAAAAAGTGGATTCTTGCCTACATTTTTAGTTGTACTTTTCTGCCTCTTCTACTTTCGACTAATTTCCTTTTGGTTAATTTTCTCATCATCTAGAACCAGACAATAATAATAGATAAACAATTCTTATAGATACAAGATGACAAGATCACTTAAATACCACTCAATCTATGATTAACGTAAAGATTTCCCTTGTAAAGCTTAAAAATAAATTTGGTGATGTGCTCATCAAAAGCCATCATTCCAGAAAGTTTCTACATCCACCTCAAAAAAAAAAAAAAAAAAAAAACTTATTATTATTATTTTAATTAAAAAAAAAGTTGCAAACTTTTACCAAATTTTAGAATAATAGCAAAGTGGGTTGATACCAGACCATCCAAATTTTAATTGCCAATTCTTCCTCGAACTTCAATCCCCAAATAGAAAATTGAATGTCCTTTTCCATCCCATTGAAACCACATTGACTTCCAAATATTTGGCAAACATAAAAAAAATTATTAAAAAAAAAAAAACCCAGCTTTACAAACTCATCGAGACTGAATTGGTTTGATAAGGAGGAAGAGAATTCTCAAACAGCATCCTGACTTCTTCTTCCAAAGCATCCGTATCGAACATTGAGTAACTCTCATCATCAAAAACATCAACATCTTGTCCATAACTTTTTAATTTCTATAGGGTTAGAATTTGTGTTTTGATGGTGCTTTTTTTCCTCATCTTCTCTTTTGTCAATCAGTTTGTTATGCCTTATCAAAATTTAGTTTTGAAAGTTTGTCGAAAGTACGAGTGAAAGAAGGAGAAAAGAAGATATTTTATCGGCAGAAAAAATGAATTTTGCTTGATTTTTCCTAATTTTATATTAAATAAGGATAATTTGGAAATATTTAAAAATATATAGGAAAATTACAAAATATTTGAGTGGAGAGAATATATTTCATTAAGCCCTCTAAAAGAAGGGCACTGAACCAAATTCTCCTAATTTTAAGTTAGGATACTTATTTCAAAAAAGATCAACTTGATCTTCTTCCCCAGTTTAACATCACAGAAAGTAAATAAAAAAATTACCTTCAAATTACTGATCGAGTTTTGGATGAGAATATATCCAGCCCTGCTTGAATCCTTCAAAAGCATCTCTGGATTTCTCCTTGAATCCTCCCTCATCCGATTTCGTTTTATGGGTTTTTCTGAATCTGAATAAAGAATTTTGGTGGGCATGGCTTTAAAGATTTTTTTGTTCAGGACCTACATGTCAATTTGCATGGATGACTTTCCAAGGATAATGCTGAAAATTGAGATCATCTCTATATTTGCAATTTTATACATATTATGCTGATTAAAAAAAAAAACAATAATAACACGGCGTATTTTGTCCCTTGTACTTCATTTCCATATGGCAAAAGTGAGCAGAGCAGAAACAGATATAAACAAGAAACAGAGATGGACAAACAGTGGTATCCGTTTGGACGGTTTTGATGGGACCTCTCTGATCAAGTTGAACCTCTTCCCCTTCTTTCCCATGGTTTTGCAGTTATCCACATGTCTAGCCATCTTAATCTCTCTTCAAGATCGTAACTTGTGGGAAAAATAACAGGAAAGAAAGAAAGAATAAAGGAGCTCTAAAAGTGCAGAGAGTAGAAGACAGAAGAGCTCATGATGGGTTTTGATAGATTTTGTTGTTTATGCATTCTCTGATGAGAAATTCTTTGTGGAAACTTTCCATCACGCCACAGGGTCTGTGTTAATCCTCATGCCTTTTTGTTTCAATTACTTTTTTCTGGATTTGGATGTGAACTTTTTTTTTCTTTCGGTTTTGAATTAAAGAGTTAACGATTTGCTTGAGTCATTTTATATTTTTCTCTGATAGACAAGAAATAAATTTTTGTTCAATAATGAAATATTGGCTAGTAGGAAAAAAAAAGAATCTTAACAAAATGAAATACTTCGCTGTTTTTTGCTCTCTTTATCCTGAATTTTATCCATTTCAGAAAATAAAGCTTCATAAATGCTATTACTATCGGTACTGGTTAAACCTTAGTAACCAAGAGAACCTTAATTTGTAGTTCTTATACCAATTTGGAGGTACAGTACAAGCATTTTGGAAAAGATAGAAGGTGGAGGGTGCATTAGAATTTTCGTGGAATAAAGAAGGGTACAAATGTTATAGAGACGAAGAGTTTGCTCACATGTTTTGGATACTCAACATAATTTAATTTGCAAACTTTGTTGTACAAGTATTTCACACAATGATGTCACCAAAGCTAATATTAGATTTGATACTTCAATTTTTAAAAAATCATATAAGATAGCCATAGTCTGCTTTTGCAATTGACTAAATTGTCACACTATTGTGCTATTGCATTTATTTCACATCCTCATGGAAGTCTTTGGAATTTGATGTTGCAGTCAATATTTTTTTTTTTTTTTTTAGTTTTTTGGTTCATCTATGCATTTTATGATCCTCTCATACCAATTCACATAAGGTGCTATGATGTTAACAACAGTTATTTTAATTACTTATTAAACCCTTTTGTGTGTCTACTCGTCTAGTTTGTTTGCTATAATTAAGTGGAGAAACCGGGTTGTCCTTTATTAAGTAGCAGTGACACGAGGTAGAGAAGAAAGCCTATATATCACAGGATCTTCCTCTAACCAAGCTAGTTTTTTTTTTTTTTTTTTTTTTTTTTTTTTTTTAATTTTTAATTTTTTTTTTTTATTGTTTAATCCCAGATACACCAGGGTGTCCTCCAGCCTTTAGCTTGATGTTTGACATAAACGCTTTATTTTTGGAACAACGGAGGAGGGCCAGAGCTACTGCTTCTACTGGCATAAACTTTGCTTCTAAGACTGATTTCACATTGGACCATAACCTTTTTAACTTACGACCTAATCCCTCATACAATTCCCCACATATTCCCCTTGTTACAGGCTATATTTCTTTAATTTTCGTGGCTTTTTTTTTTTTTGTTATTTTTTTTTGTGGAAACCGAAAATGTACAAGACGCTACTGGAACATCTTTGAAGAACAATGTAACCTCAATTTTATATTGTTAGAGGATAATATTCGTAGTACAACAAAACGTTCCAAGAATATTTCACAAAAAAAAAAAGACCAAAACAAAAAAAGTTCCAAGAATAATGCTTCAAATTAACAGCTTCTGTTATATTTGTATTGTATGCATATTATGCTGCTTAAAAAAATGTTTATTTTGTCCATTGCACTTTGGTTTCCATGGGGCTCAAACGAGCATAGCAGAAACAGAGATAAATAAACAGTGGAATCCATTTAGACGATTTTGATTGGGTCTCTCTGATCAGTTGACGCTCTTGCCTTTCTTTCCCATGTCTTTGCATCCATCTACATGTCTAGGCATTTTGGTTTTTCTTCAAGATCATAAATTGTGGGGCAAAATAAAATAAAAGAAAAAAAAAATAGAGGAGCTTTGAAAGTACAAAGCATAAAACAGAGGATCTCGTGATGAGTTTTGATCAATTTTGTTGTTCATGCATTTTCTGATCTGAAAGTCAATTCTGGGAACATCCAATCGAGCTACATATCTGTGTTAATCCTCCTGAATTTTTGTTTCAATTGCTTTTTTGGGATTTGGACATGAGCTTTTTTCTCTTTCCTCTTTGAATTAAATAGTAAACTTTTGCTTGAGTTCTTTCTATATTTTTTAAATAAAGTCCGTATATGCTATTACTATTAATGCTCATTAAAACTAAGAGGCCCTTAGTTTGTAGTTCTCATACCTGTTTGAAGGACAGTACATGCATTTAGAAGGGTGCATTAGAATTTTCATGGATCGTAGAAGAGTACAAAATGTTATAAAGACGAAGAGTTTGCTCAATCGTTTTGAATGCTCCACATAATTTAACTTGCAAACTTAGTTGAACTTTATTTAACCCAATCGACACTAGTTTCTTTATTTAAATTAATTCTTGTTTTTGTCTTTTTTATTGTTATATTATATTTCTAGCAAGGATCTCATGGAAAATTATAAAAAGCTTCCCCTTGTATTTGTCTCCTATTCTAGTTTGTTTGCAACAATTACAACTTTTTCTAGTTTATCAAAATCTTGAAGCTAAATCAAAACAGAAAACACACACAATAAAAAAAGAAAAAGAAAAAAAAAGGTTATCAAACAGATTCTTTATTAAGTAGTAGTAGGAATAATATCCTTCATAGTTTATTTCTTACAAGAGCCAAGATACGCAAGAGAGAGTCCTCCAGCCTTTAGCTTGATCTCTGAAATATTCACATTATTTATTGAACAAAGGATGGAGCCATTGACGGCTACTACTCGACATAAACATGGCTTCTAAGATCACTTACTTGATGTCGACGAGAACATCACCAACTTGATTTCGACGAGAACAAACCCTTGCATCCTTGAAAACTTTACCAGGAGTACAGAAATAGCCCTTGCTTGGGGCATAGTGAATATTCTCTTGGCATATGCACAAACTTTCCAGTGCATAACCTTCTTTGAAAATGGTTATCCCACCCTACAGTCCAAGAACTTGGTCAGTCCATTCACTAGAGAAGAGCCCCATTGGATCATACGATTTCTTTACTGCCAAGAAGTTGTCAGCATTTTTATACTTTTTAATCACCCCATCAAATGCTATGTTGCGATTCTTCCCCCAGTGCAACAATGCCCTGTATTTGATCAATGCCATTTGCTCTATTTCCACAATGATATCCTCGTAAAGCCTGAGTCATTACATCGTGGCTTCGATAATATGTGATATCGAAATTCACTGCATCTTCTTTGCCCAGGTAAGTGCTAGAGACTGTAACATAGCGTATGAAAATCCCATTGTAGAGTTCAAGACCACACAGAGCCTTAGCTTGTAGCTTAACAAGCTCTTGCACATCTTGAATGAAGTTTTTAACAGAGGATAACCCTTTTTATCTTTCTCTTCCACTTCCCCTTCCGTAGTTTCTTCCAAGCACGACCCAGTTCTTCATCACCATCCTTAAGTACCCGAACCTTGACATATTCATCTTCAAGACTTCCTGGGCTGACAATTTTAAGTTCGGTAACATAATCATGAACCGAGCTTCCTTTACCCCACAACATGCTGCCATGGGAACCAGTACTTAACAAACCTCTGATGGTCAAGCCCAACCAAGAGGGTGTATATGGCAAGGCAAGCCTTGCATTGGCAACTTCATTTATAAGCTCTTTTAGTGGCACACCAAACTTTAAAGTTATCGTCTTTGCTTCCTCATCGATCTTCAATACACGACTTAGATTTTTGGTGCTTATGAGTAGCCCATCTTGGCCACTTGGACAAACTAGCTTGGGAATGCTGTAAGAGTAACGGGTTGCCACCTTTATTTTTTACCCTTTCTTGGTTGCAAAAGCCACCGCTGAAATGAGCTCCTCCTCGGTTTTGGGGTACACCACATTGTGAGCTCTACACACACTGCAATCCAGGAACGTAGAAGAAGCCGTGGACTTTGATCTCACATATTACCGAAGAAAAAATCCCTTGATTCCAAGGCTTTACGAGGACATCCTCGAAGAAATAGAGCAAATGGCGGTGATCATAAACGGGGCATTGCCGCATTGGGGGAAGAATCAAAACATAGCATTTGATGAGGTGACTAAAAAGTACAAAAATGCTAACAAGTTCTTGGTTGTAAAGAAATTGTATTATCCAATGGGGCTCTTCTCTAGTGAATGGACCGATCAAATTTCCACGACTGCAGAGTGGGATAACCATATTCAGCCAAGGTTGTGCATTGGAAGGCCTGTGCATATGCCAAAAGGATATTCATTGTGCCCCAAGCAAGGGCTATTAGTGTACTCTTGGTAAAGTTTTCAAGGATGCAAGGGTTTGTTCTCGTCAATTCAATCTTAGAAGCAAGGTTTATGTCCAGTAGAAGTAGTAGCTCTGGCCATCCTCCGTTGTTCCAAAAATAAAGCATTTATGTCAAACATCAAGCTAAAGGCTAGAGGACACTCTGGTGTATCTCGGATTATGCGATAAAAAAAGTAGTTTGGTCAGAGGAAGGTCATGTGATATATAGGCTTTCTTCTCTACTTTGTGTTACTGCCACTTAATAATGGACCCGGTTTCCTACTTAATTGTAGCAAACAAACTAGACGAGTAGACACACAAAAGGGTTTAATGAGTACTTAAATAATTGTTGTCAACATCATAGCACCTTATGTGAATTGGTATGAAAGGATCATAAAATGCATAGATGAACCACCAAAAAAAAAAAAAAAGTATTGACTACAACATCAAATTCCAAAGTTTTCCTCGAGGATATGAAATAAATGCAATAGCATAATAGTGTGACAATTTAGTCAGTCGCAAAAGCAGACTATGGCGAGCTTATATGATTTTTTAGAAAATGAGGTGCAAATCTAATATTAGCTTCGGTGGCATCATTGTGTTAAATACTTGTTCAACAAAGTTTGCAAATTAACTCTATAACATTGTACCCTCCGTCAATCCACGAAATTCTAATGCACCCTCCACCTTCTATCTTTTCCAAATGCATGTACTATATCTCCAAATTGGTATAAGAACTACAAATTAAGAGTGTTATTTACTTGGGTTTAACTAGTACTAATAGTAATGGCATTTATGAAGCTTTATTTTATGAAATAGATAAAATCCAGTATAAAGAAGGTAGAAAACAGCCAAGAATTTCATTCAATCAAGCTTTTTTTTCTTTGCTACTAGCCAATATTTCATTATTGGACAAAAATTTCTTTCTTTTCTAACAGAGAAAAATATAAAATGAACTCAAGCAAATCGTTATCTATCTAATTCAAAACCAAAAGAAGAAAAAAGCTCACATCCAAATCTAGAAAAAAGTAATTAAAACAAAAAGGCATGAGGATGAACACAGACCCTGTGGCTCGATTGGAAGTTTCCACAAAGAATTTCACATCAGAGAATGCATGAACTACAAAATCGATCAAAACCCATCATGAGCTCCTCTGTTTTCTACTCTCTGTACTCTTAAAGCACCTCTGCTCTTTCTTTATTTCCTGTTATTTTTCCAACAATTAACGATCTTGAAGAGAGATTAAGATGGCTATACAGGTGGATGACTGCAAAGCCATGGGAAAGAAGGGGAAGAGCTTCAGCTTGATCAGAGAGGTCCCATCGAAACCGTCCAAATGGATACCACTGTTTGTTCATCTCTGTTTCTTGTTTATATCTGTTTCTCCTCTGCTCACTTAAGCCATATGGGACTGAAGTAAGGGAAAAATATGGAATGTCTTTTTTCTCTTTTTTTTAATCGGCATAATATGTATACAAATGCAAACATAGAGAGGATATCAATTAGTAGCGTTATCCTTAAAAAAATTTGATAATATTCTCTTCTAATAATATAAAATTGAGGTAGTTACCATCTATTATTCTTTAGAGATGTTCTATTAGCGTCTTCTGGGGCATTTTCTATGTCCACAAAGCGAGAGACCATGATGATTCTTGAACTACACATGCATCCTGAATATAGAGGACAACTGGAATGTGAAGGAATTATTTGAGGGATTCTTTTCTTTTCTTTTTTTTTTTTTTCTTTTGGTAATTAAATTGTTTGACGGACTAGATAGTATGAGAGAGAAAAATAGTCTTTCCTAAATACTTATGTCTTTCTTTTGTAAGAGAGAAAGTGTGTGTTTTCTCCTATTATAAAAGAGAGGGTATCGTTAATTGTGCTCTTCTTCTTTTAGAGAAAAATTATTATATTCTTTTGCTATAATAAAATCCTTCTACAATTGCCAATTATTTTGTGGGTATTTTATTTGAGTATTTTACACACAAATTTCTCTTGCTTTATAATTTCGACTTTAGCTGTAACTGTGTGCGCCACAACACAAATTTTTAATAGAATTTTTATTCCCATGCTGCTCATGTTTTTACCAAGCCAATGGAATATCTAAACCACATAATGTACCAGTAAAGTCTGATCCTCCATCACATAATGCAGCATTTGAGATACCCTTCACATATCTCAGGATCCTCTCCATAGCATTCTAATGCTCTCCACCAGGATTTGCCATGTATTGACTAACCGCTCCCACTGTTATGCAATGTCTAGTCTTGTGCAAACCATAGTGAACATTAAACTATCCACTGCTGATGCATACAATACTAGAGACATTTCCATTCTTTTTCAGCTCATACTTGATGATAACTTGAAATTAATACGAAGAGGGGTATGAATTGGCTTACACTTTTGCATGTTGAAACACTGCAAAATTTTCTTGAAGTAGTTCTTCTGAGAAAGCCAAATCTTCCTACTATTTCTGTCTTGGTAAATTTTCATCTCTAGAATCTTGTTTGCTGGTCCTAAGTCCTTCATTTTAAACTCCCTAGCCAATTGTGCCTTCAAGTCTTTAATGCGATATTTGTTGGGGCCTACTACCAACATGTCGTCAAGTCTCTTGTAGTAAGCATAAGCATCTTAACTAAGTCTGTTGTATCCAAGGCTTATGATGAAGGGATCAAATCTCTTATACCAACATCTAGGCACCTGTTTGAGACCATATAGAGATTTATTCAACCTGCAAACCAAGTTCTCCTTCCCTTTTTCTTCAAAAACCTCCTGGTTTGAGCATATAAATCTCTTCTTCAAATTTCCCATAAAGAAATGTAGTTTTCACATCTCTGTTGATTATTACGTTGTGGGTAGTGGGATCCCATAGGTGATACCCCTTCACTCCATTAGCATACCCTAAGAAAATACACTTTTTCTATTTTGGATCCAACTTTGATATTTCTTGGGCATTATACATAACAAAAGCAGGACTTCTAAATATATGGAAACAAGAATAATCAGCTGGCTTACCAGTCCACATCTTTATCGGCGTTTTCAGATCAATTGCGTTTGATGGTGACCGATTGATCATATAGCAAGCGGTCTTAACTACTTCTGGCCCAAATGACTTGGCTATCCCTACAGTTCTCAACATCGCTCTTGTCCGTTCCAACAAGGTTCTGTTCATCTGCTCTGCTACTCCATTTTGCTATGGAGTGTATACCACTGTGAACTGCCTCTTGATACCTTCTTATTAACAGAAGCTATCAAATTCTTCACCAGTATATTCTTCTCTATTGTCCATCCTCAAACACTTGATCTTCTTCTTAGATTCAAGTTCCACCCGTGCTTTGAATATTTTGAAAACTGGAAATACATCTGCTTTCCTTTTGATTGGATACACCCAACATCTCCTAGAGTAATCAATAAAAGATACAAAGTATCTTGCACCTCCTAGGAACAGAATTGGTGCTTGCCAAACATCAAAGTGGATTAGCTCTAAGATAGCTTTGCTTCTAGCATTAGAACTGCTAAACTTTAATTTGTGCTGCTTATTAATAACACAATGCTCACAAAATGGTAATGAAACCTTTTTGAGCCCTAAAAGAAGCTTTTGTTCAGCAAGAATCTTCAAACCTCATTCCAACATGTGGCCAAGCTTATGGTGCCGCATCATCGTTGATTCTTCTACAAAGCTTGTTGACGCTCTGGATGCTTCTCTTTCTTATTGTGTTTCTCCTTTAAGCATGTACAGATTTGCAGCTATCTTTTCCACTTTCATCACCATAAGTGAGCCTTAAATTATTTTTTATAATCCCATCTTGAATATGGGTTTTTACACCCACTATTATCTAATTGTCCCAAAGGCAATAGATTTTCTTCAGGCCTCATATACTTTTATCAGAGTGTCCCATATTTCTTTTGCCGTCTTTTTCTCCCCCACGCATGACAATACTTCATCGGCTAGTGCTAGGTGTAGATTAACAATAGCATTGCCATCCATCTCGTTCCACTTGCCGTGGTCAACGATTTCTAAGGGCCTTCCTTCAATTGCCGCCAAGTAGTTATCTTTTTTTAAAACTGCTTTTATTCTCATTTTCCACAATGAGAAATTATTCCCATTGAATTTTTCTATTTCCTACTTTGCCACCATTGTTGAAGATGCCTATGAACCGGACTCTGATACCACTGTTAGGAAATTGTGTTGTGTGACACACAATTACAGCTGAAGTTGAATTATAAAACAGGAGAAATTTGCGTGTAAAATACTCAAATGAAATACAAACAAAATAATTGGCAATTGTAGAAGGATTTTATTATAGCAAAAGAATATAATAATTCCTCTCTAAAATAAGGAGAACACAATTAACAATACCCTCTCTTTTATAATATGAGAAAAATCACACTCTCTCTCTTACAAAGGAAAGACACAAGTATGTAGGAAAGACTCTTTCTCTCTCTCTAATACTATCGAGCTGTGTAGCGATAACTTGTGACTCGAGCGAGGGCATCAAAATGTTTGAACAAAATGAGTCTAATCACCAAGGTTTGGGTTTATATAAAGCCCACCTTGACTGGCTCTGGAGCACAACAATCCTCAGGCCATGAGTAGGCCTCTAGCTCAAGGGTAGAAACTGGTCTAATTTGAAGGAGAGTATTAGAGAGAGAAAAAGAGTCTTTCCTTTATAAGAGAAAGAGTGTGTGTTTTCTCCTATTATAAGAGAGAGGGTATTGTTAATTGTGCTTTCCTTATTTTAGAGAAAAATTATTATATTCTTTTGCTATAATAAAATCCTTCTATAATTGCCAATTATTTTATGTGTATTTTATTTGAGTAGTTTACACACAAATTTCTCCTGTCTTATAATTTCTACTTCAGCTATAATTGTGTACCACAAAACACAATTTCCTAACGGATAGCAATTGAAGAAGCTTATGGTCCAAAATGAAATGTAATATAATCCGAAAGACATCAACTTATTTTAATTAACTTCTTATTACTCTCATATATTATCCATTTACAGCTTAGGAGGTTTTTCGAATCTTTCTATTTATCTAATCTTAATTTAGGCCATATTTAACATAGTTTTTTGGAAAGCAAAAGCAGCTCAAAGCTTAACAGCTGTTTTGGGAAGCGATTAGATAATTTTTATTAAATATATTCAGAAACACTTTAACCAAAAATAGTAAACAGCGATTTTTGAAAATGCACTTAAAAAAAGAATAAAAATTAAGCAAAACACGATCTTTGTCCACCCTAATTAAGAAAAACTCCTTGATTTTTCCTCCTTAACTATTATACATTTTACATTTTTATCCTAAAACTATAAAAGGTCTCACATTTTTTTATTGAACTATTATTTTTTGTCACTTTAATCTAATTATGCATTTTTTAATGATGAATTTAATGAAGCCAACCTTATACAACTCATAATTCTATTGGAAAACTGTTTTCTTATGTTTTTATTTCATTTTATACCAATTTATATGCTTAATTTTGCTCATTTAATTTGACAAAAGTGCAAAATTGGACAAATGTGACGAGAATAATAGTAGTTGAGGATGCAATCCAACTATTTTTTTTTAAAATTTTTATTGGAGGGGAGTTAAATTGCAAAACATGTAGAATTTAGGATGGCATGAATAACATTTATAATTTAGATGGTTATCAACTCTATTTATAAATTGATATATCAAATATGTGTTTTTTTTACTTTTTGCCCAATATATATATGTGTGTTTTTTTCTCACATTTTTTAACTATAAATTAAATGAAATCAACCTTAAACAACTTATAATTCTATTGAGAAACTGTTTCCTTATTTTCTTATTTAATTTTATACCAATTTATATGCTTAATTTTGCTAAATTAATTTGACAAAAGCGCAAAATTGGACAAATGTGACTAGAATAATAGAAGTTGAGGATGCAATCCAACTAACTTTTTTTTTTTTTTTAAATTTTTACTGGAGGGGAGTTAAACTGCAAAACATTTAGAATTTACGATGGCAAAGTGTATTTGCTAACACTTTTTTGATTTTAAGAAGAAATATGGTCAAGCATAATAAAAAATAAATAGAAAAATAGAAAAAAAAAATCAAGCAATGACATGGCACAAACGTGATCAATGTTACTTTCTTCTGAAAAAGCGTGGTTGTTGAATAGACTGCAAAGTTGGATAACGATAATACAATTGGAGAAACGTTAAAAGTTTTATAGAATGAGCCAACATGAAATCTTCTAATTTTTTTTGTAACCCAAAAAAAGAAAAAAAAAAAAATCTTCTAATTCTTTGGTTTGACCAAACCTCCTAATAAACTTTGAAAACGCATCCATGCAAATCGAAATGTAGGTCCTGAACAAATAAAACTTTAAAGCCAATCCCACCAAAAGTCTAAATTCAGATTCAGAAAAACCCATAAAAAGAAATCGGAAGAGGGAGGATTCAAGGAGAAATCCAGGTATGCTTTTGGAGGATTCAAGCACGGCTGGATATTGTCTCATCTAAAACTCGATCATTTATTGACAGTCTTATTTGCCATTAATGTTTGTGTTTTAAAGGTAATTTGGTATTAGCTTTCTGTGATGTTAAACTGGGGAAGAAAATCAAGTTGATCTGTTTTTGAAATAAGTACGGTGTTAAGAGAGGGACGAGGACAAGTCTAAGACATCAAAGACGGAGTTTTCTCCATCCGTCATTAAATAACTTAAAAAAAAAAAAAAAAAAGGAAAAGCAAATGATAGTGGAATAAATGTCGAGAAGGCAGAATCTAACTATGGACAGACAGGGGCAGACAACCACTTACTAGTACTTAGTCGTGTGTAGGCACTCATAGCATTTCTATAATACTATCCCCTTCTCTCTGGTGTTTTTTTTTTGTTTTTTTGTTTTTTTTTTTGATATTGTTAATTTTGTGGTTGCACAATCCAAAATAACGATGATTTCAATTTTCCAGTTCAAAGGTTAATGATTAATTTAACCCAAAAAATAGATAAATAAATAACTGGACGAGGACCACAAGTTCAGTTGGTAGACCGAGAATCTTGTTTATATTCAGAAAAACCGAAAGAGGACCACCAACATATTGAAAGGAATCACCTCACCTAAGGCAATTATGGTCAGAAAAGTTTATTTCATTAAAGTAACAAAGTGCTGTGGTCACTGGATTTTGACAGACAATGAGATTCAAAAGGATAAGGCCTACCTCCATAGTAATGGGATTATGTGAATCCCACCTAAAAGGAAATTGTCAATTATAGTCCTAATCTTAGTTAATATCTACCCCTATATAGTCTTTGCATCAATTCTAACATAAAGAAAAAAAAAGGGTGTGAATGTGAATGATTAGATCAGTTGAGCCAACCGCACCCAACATTTTTCAGTTAATAATTGCCTTACTTATTAGTTAACATTTGTATAAGATCATGACATGATTTTTTTTCTGTGACTTTTTGTAATTATTTATAACTTTGTATCAATACTTGTAGCAAGAATAATGGTTCAAAAATCTAGCACGGTGATTAGCCGGTGAGTTGATGGGCTACACCACCTACATAAGTGAGAGCTTATTCAGCATGCTTTATAACCCTTTGAAAGCTCTCTCCATGTATATTTGATATTAATACAGCAAATGCATCTTATCCCATTACTTTGTTGTTTTGTATATGCGGAGTCCCCATTTTTGTGTTTACTTTTATTATTCTTTTGTTGTTTGCTTTGTAGCAGCATCATTTAATATCTTGTGGATTGTTTGTTTGCTAGGAACACAAGTGGGGCTGGTAAATTAAGCACTTAGGTCCATTTTTGCATGCAAAAGTTGGAACGTGACAGTCGGCTCCTCTGTCAGCATTTCCACGTATATTTGCGTTTTTGAATCTTTGTAAAAGATGAGGAATTAGCCTCACCGTGTAATATGTGTAATTTGGGCAATATTATTCCACGGTGGTATTTCCACTGGTTTTTCTCTTGTTGCAGGTTCGAAGGCTTCGGGGACCAGGAAGAAATGCACGTGTTTTAGACTGGTTTTTGGCTTTTCAGAAAAGTAGGAGGCACAAGTGGGGAGTAGAGCAGGTTACGTAAATGGTCAGCCTAGGGCCATTGGTAGCCTAAGTTTTATACTGGCTTTTTACAAAACTGATTCGATGGCTTACTAATTATATAAGTAATTAAATGTGTTTTTCTTCATCATTTTTTATTTTGCAAGGCATTAAAAATGATTTAAACGCATTTAAACGGAAGCAAAATAGTATTACTAATAACAATGCCAACGAAAATAATATTAATGATAGCGAAACAATACAAATGATAATTATACGAAAATAAACGAGCAAATAAAATAAATAACTGGTTAATCTTTTTTCATGCTTTTTGTCTTTATTTTTTTTAATACCTTCTTTTGTTTTTTAAATTTCTTAATGTTTCACAAAATTCAATAATAAATAGGACTTTGTATTTTATAGTTAGAGTTTGTTTTTTGTCATAATGATCGTTGCCATGATTATATGCATTTATCCTATATATTATATATTTATTTTTATAAAATTTAGTTATTGTAAATGATGCAATATTGATTGAGTTGGCACTTTTAAAATGTTAGAATTAAGTTTTATTAATCTTTTGATAAAATATAAATTGATTTCGTGGCTTTTCTTGAGTTTTTTTCTATCTCGATAGTTTCATTGATATTTATTTATATAAAATTTGATTTTAATATTTTCATCAATAACAATAATTTTTCCTTTAACAAATCAGATAAATAATATTAACAATTTAAATGGTTATCAAATCTATTTATAAATTATATGTCAAATATGTTTTTTTTTCCCCAATATACATATGTGTGTTTTTTTAGTTTTTTATTTTTTTTATTTTATTTTTATATATAAGGGTTCCCCAACCAATTGATAATCAGAATATAATATAATATATTTGTCATATTTATTGGTAAAATAAGTTGGTATTTATAGCACTATTCTAATTGATTTCTTGTTTTAAAAATTCAAAATAACTACTTAGTGACTCTGTTAAAATGCTCTTCTGACTTGTATATGATATTTAAATGTATATTGAATATGTACAGTACTCTTTTTTTTTGGGCTGAAAATTTTGTTCTAGTACTCGTATAACTTGCAATGCTATGAAGTGACTGAATTCTTTCAAAGCAACAATGCATGCACATTCAACCAAACAGAAAAATGTTATTGAATTCTTTATGAACGATGTGATAATGAAAAAAAAAAAAAAAATCTTTATGAACAATATTCCATTCACTACCAACCAAACAAATAGGACAATTTTTTTTTTTTTTTAATCACACAAAGCTTTTTTTTATATTTTATTTTGGTCAAAAGTGATAGAAAGCTTGTTAATGCTGATAATATAATTAGTATAGATAAACCTTTGCTCGTACAGCTGTTAGCTCTTCTATTTTTTGTGTGACACCTGTACATATGTTTTCTAAAATATTCTTTTGTACCTGTATGTAATACAATTTAAACTGTGCACATGTGCTCCGTAACATTTTGAGTCCTCTCGAAATATCTCTATCCATACCTTATATTTCTTTCTTGGTACCAAAGCCGCGGTTATAGACTTTATAATATATTAAATATATTTTAATTCAAAAGGGTCGTTTTAAATGTGAGACACATAGCACTATTTAAATGTATATAGGGCATATATATATTGTTCCAATACCTGTACAACTTGTAATGCAATAAAGTTATTGAAGTTAATTATTAAATTTTATTTCAACCAGACAAATAAAGATTATTAAATTCATTACAAATGATATTCCTTTCATTTTTAACCAAATAAATATCGCAATATTGGTTTTTATATTTTTAGATTATAATAATATTTTAATATAAAAAAATCTATGAACTCTTTTATACGTGAATAAAGGTTATTAAATTTTTTATGGTA
The DNA here is from genome assembly GCF_031755915.1 of Ziziphus jujuba. NCBI lineage: Eukaryota > Viridiplantae > Streptophyta > Magnoliopsida > Rosales > Rhamnaceae > Ziziphus > Ziziphus jujuba. The sequence goes on along the minus strand of NC_083381.1, from coordinate 2,435,887 downwards.
TCTAACCAATAATATTCCATTTACTTCCAATTAAACAAATAAAGTAATTATTATTTTTGTCAGAAATATAATAATATTCTAATATAAAATATCCCTTTAAATGTGAGAGATATAGTGTGGACCATCAAATTATTTACATAACCAAGTTCCCTACATTATGAATTCATATGCCTATGCATGTTCTTGGTATTATATATATATATATATATATCCTGATAGGCATGCAACTGCATGTACAATATCAAGAACAGAGCATTGAGATACGCTCTAATTAGCAACCATGTCTTTGTCATACCCAAGAAATGGTGTTGTGGGGGGGCTTCTCCTGTCAACATGCCTATTTCTCTTGTTTTTTATGGTATGTTGTACTCCAGAGGAGCCAATTCAGTGTAAGTCCGAGAACACAGACTGCACCATAACAAACTCTTATGGTACATTCCCCGATCGCAGTGTGTGCAGAGCTCAGAGTGTGGTGTACCCCACAACGGAGGAAGAGCTTATTGCCGCAGTGGCTTCTGCAACCAAGAACGGGTCAAAAATCAAGGTGGCAACCCGTTACTCTAGCAGCATTCCCAAGCTAGTTTGTCCAGGCGGTCAAGATGGGCTACTCATAAGCACCAAAAGTCTAAACCGTGTATTGAAGATCGACAAGGAAGCAAAGACGATAACTGTGGAGCCTGGTGTGACACTGAAAGAGCTTATAAATGAAGCTGCCAACGCAGGGCTGGCCTTGCCATATACACCCTACTGGTTGGGCCTGACCATTGGAGGTTTGATAAGTACAGGTTCCCATGGCAGCACATTGTGGGTCAAAGGAAGCTCGGTTCATGATTATGTTATCGAACTTAAAATTGTAAGCCCAGGAGGTCCTGAAGATGGATATGTCAAGGTTCGGGTACTCAAGGATGGTGATGAAGACCTTGATGCAGCCAGAGTTTCACTTGGAGTCTTGGGAGTTTTTTCACAGGCATATATATACATATATATATATTCTTTAGCTTGGTGTTTATTTTCTACTACTTGGGGTTTGGTTTTGTTTTATTTAATTAAGACCTTTTTTCTTTCTTTTTTTCTTTTCTTTTCGAGTGAACCAATTTACTCTATTACTTTTCCAAATTTTTGAAAATTAGTATCCTATCTTCATTTTTCAAACCCCGAAAATTATCCAAAAATATACAAACAACCAAGAGAAACGAGCCCTAAACTGTTTGTTTTGTTTATGGTTTCTTTTTTGTTTTGTTTTGTTATTATTCTTTTTTTTCCTACTTGATTTGGTTTTGTTTTATATAAGAACCCTAAACTGTTTTTGAAAATTGGTTTCAGCTCCTAATCTTGGGTTTCTAACTAAACGTTCACGATTTAATAGCAAGTAAAATAATATTTTCTTTATTTCGAGGGAACCAATGTACTTCTAGTTTCCAATTTTTTCAGAATTAATTTTCTCTTTGCTTTATATTTCGTATACCAAAAAAATACAAACTGCACTTTTGAAAAAAATACTATGGTTGTGTGATAGAATACGAAGATATGTACTTGATTGAAATATTAAAATGATGAGTTTTGTTAATCTAGAAGATCCTCAAGCCACTTCCCTGTTGCTTGACTGAAGCTTCGTTGGTTCTAAACAACACAGAAAAAAAATCTTTAGTATACACCGCTAGATCTTTTGCATAAAATTATATTAGAGGGCGTACCTTATACTTTACAAAGTCTTTTTGACAAAAGTATTGACAAATAATTTAATATTTTAATTTATGTAATATAACGATTTATATTTATCTTTTTAAAATTTTTAAATATATCGTATTCATATATAAATACGTTTTACTTTAAATTATTATATATAAATAGTATTTATTTTTTACTTTAAATTATTTATAACTTCTAAAATAATCCTTTTGTTTTTTCCTCTCAATATCAATCATCTCTCTCTCCTCAATCTCCAACCCTTCGATTTTTTTTTTCCTTTACTCTTTTTTTTTTTTTTTTTCAAATAGATACTTGTATTCTTGATCGTCTGTATAATATACTATCTAAATAATTAAATGATGAAGTTGAAGATGTCTTTACAAGATCGACAAAAAAAAAAAAAATGCACATATAAAATATTATTTTTAAATAAATAAAATATTTTCTATTTGACAATATGAAACATTTCTTTTTATATATTAAATTCATTTTTATTTTTAACTAGAAGAGAAAAACATATAATTTTTGGTTAGATTGGTCTAATTAAAAGGGTTTAAATTATTTGCTAACAAGTTTTGTTTGTTTTAGCTAGAATGTTTTTTGTACCCATATCTATGAGGTTATAGAATTTAGACATCTGCGGAGAAATTATTTTATTTGTCTTAATTGATATATCCTTTATACGCACACCTCTAAAGTTATAGATTTTAAACATCTAAGAGGGAATTGTTGTGAATGATAAAAAGAAAAAAAAAGGAATTATATTAATCTTTCTAATGTCTGCTAATATGGGTGTATAAAGTTGTTTGTTTGGTGTATCTATAGAGCCCATTCAAGATGATAAAAGCATTTATAATTAGTGTAGTCGTTGAATGATGGGATTGTGTCTGGTTTTACTTAATAGCATGCATGTTTCTCTGTTTGACCATTGTAGTTTTACTTAATGGCATGCATGTATCTCTGTTTTACCATTGTAATTATAAATAGAGGGACTAAGTTAAGAATTAATTTAATGGGCTTGGCGTTGTGTAGGTGACTCTGAGACTGGAGCCACTGTTCAAGCGATCCATTACTTACACGAATGAGAACGATTCCAACTTGGCAGATCAAATAGTAAACTTTGGCAGAAAACACGAGTTTGCAGACATATTTTGGTACCCCAGTCAGCAGAAGTTTGTGTATCGAGTCGATGATCGAGTCCCCACTAGCACTTCTGGCAATGCTTCATATGACTTCATCCCTTTCCGCCCCAGATCCTCCGAACTCCTTGAACTTATTAGATGCCTTGGTAAATTAATAATTAGCTACCTAGAAGAATAACATATTTCATATTTTCTAGCTTTTTTACGGTTTTTTCACATTAATTAATTCATGATTTTTTTTTATTTTTTTATTTTTTGTCTTCTTCTTCCTCTTCTTCTTCTTCTTCTTCTTACAGAGGGGGGTCTGGATTCATCGCATAATGCTGAATGGAAATGCGGTTTTGGAAATTTGGTCACTACCCTTCTCTCAAACGGGAAATACGGTTTGACCGATGATGGTATATATAACTCTATATATATATATATATATTCTGTTTTATTCTTCCTTGCCTTAAAAAGTCTTAATTGGGTGCATAATATAATATTGCATTTGTTCCTCTGAACTAAAAATATGTGGTCTTGGAAGGTAAAAGCGATTATCCCATGGTCGGATCTCAAAACCGGCTCCAAGCATCTGGGTCCTGCCTGGAAGGAAATGCGGAAGGGGAAGTGGAAGAGGAAGATGAAGATGCAGGGAAGAGTTATTGCCCATGGGACCCAAGAGTGAAAGGCGAATTCTTTTTCGAAACCACACTCAGTATTGGGTTGTCCTCTGTTAAGAACTTCATTCAAGATGTGCAAAAGCTTGTTAAGCTACAACCTAAGGCTCTGTGTGGTCTTGAACTCTACAATGGTATTTTTATACGCTATGTTACAGCCTCCAGCGCTTACCTGGGCAAAGAAGAAGATGCAGTGAACTTCGATATCACATATTATCGAAGCCACGATGCAATGACTCCCAGGCTTTACGAGGATATCATTGAGGAAATAGAGCAAATGGCATTGATCAAATATAGGGCATTGCCGCACTGGGGGAAGAATCGCAACATAGCATTTGATGGGGTGATTAAAAAGTATAAAAATGCTGACAAGTTCTTGGCAGTAAAGAAATTGTATGATCCAATGGGGCTCTTCTCTAGTGAATGGACCGACCAAGTTCTTGGACTGCAGGGTGGGATAACCATTTTCAAAGAAGGTTGTGCACTGGAAGGTTTGTGCATATGCCAAGAGGATATTCACTGTGCCCCAAGCAAGGGCTATTTCTGTACACCTGGTAAAGTTTTCAAGGATGCAAGGGTTTGTTCTCGTCGAAATCAAGTTGGTGATGTTCTCGTCGACATCAAGTAAGTGATCTTAGATGCCATGTTTATGTCGAGTAGTAGCCGTCGATGGCTCCATCCGTTGTGCTATAAATAAAGTAAATATTTCAGAGATCAAGCTAGAGGCTGGAGGAATCTCTTTTGCGTATCTTGGCTCTGGTAAAAATAAACTATGAAGGATATTATTCCTACTACTACTTAATAAAGAATCTGTTTGATAACGTTTTTTTTCTTTTTCTTTTTCTTTTTTTTTTTAATTTTATTGTGTGTGTTTTTTTGGTTTCGATTTAGCTTCAAGATTTTGATTAACTTGAAAAAGCTATAATTGTTGCAAACAAACTAGAAGAGGAGACAAGCACAATGGGTTTAGTAAGTAATTGTTGTTCGCGCCGTAGCACGTGAAATTCATTGTTAATGCACTGTAAAATTGGTATGAGAGGATCATAAAATAAAAAAGATGCATAGATTATTCTGCATTCATGTGAAGGAACGAAACTATATTAAAACTTAATTGTCCATAATATCCGTGTGAAGTTTTTTTCTCAAATTGTTAAAATTCAGAATAGACGAGGCAGAAAAACCGCTAGGAATTTGATCAAATCAAGCCTTTTTTAATTTCCATTAGATCCTAACTAGAAATCTAGTACAGTAATAAAAAAGATAAAAACAAGTATCGATTGCGTTGAAATAAAGTTCGACGAAGTTTGCAACTTATGTGGAGCATTCAAAACAATTGAGCAAACTCCTCGTCTCTACAAAATTTTGTACTCTTCTTCGATCCATGAAAATTCTAAAGCAGCCTTCTAAGTGCATGTACTGTCCTCCAAACTGGTGGTTAGTTTCAACCAGCATTAATTGTAAAAGCATATATGAAACTTTATTTAAAAAATATAGAAAGAACTCAAGCAAATCATTGACTATTTAATTCAAAGTGGAAAGAGAAAAAAGGTCATGTCCAAATTCAGAAAAAGCAATTGAAACAAAAATTCAGGAGGATTAACACAGATATTTGGCTCAATTGGACGTTCCTAGGGGTGAGCTCGGTGCGGATTGGTTCGGTTTTTGGGGTTTTTATAAACCTAACTGACCAATTCGGTTTGGGTTGGTTATATAACCGAACCGAACCGAACCCAATATACAATCCGAAACCGACCGAACCGACCATATTTGATCGGTTTGGGTTGGGTTTGCGGGTTGGGCCGGTCTGGGCTTCGTGTTGGGCCTCGGCCCAAATTGTATATATATATATATATTTCGAATTTGGTATTTTTTGGACCAAAATTGTATAAAAAATTTTTTAGACCTTTTTAATCATCAATCTATATTTTAAATTAGATATTCTTTTCAAATTATTCTTTAAATTAAATAATTTTAACATACATCCATCCACCTAAACAAAAATACCAAATAAGTTAATTATTAAGCATCAAACATATTAAATAATATAACACATAATCATACAACTATAATACAAATCTACAACTACCACCACCCAATTATAAACCATACATCAACAAATAAAGTATATAACAAGTCTACAACCATTATTAGCTACAAAATAAAATACAACCCATATTTGAAATCTAAAATTTTAAAATAAACTTATAATTAAATAAACTAATAATCCATAAAAATAAAAATTATTTTAAATATTGTTTTCTTCCACATTCTCCATTGCATGAAAAGCCACCAGCAGCAACCACAAGCTCACTACCTCAATAAACCAAATTCCATTCATCCTTCAACAAACATTAAAATTATAAATAAACATTAAACATTAAGCATTAAATGTAAAGAATTAGCAATCAATAAACATTAAGTGTATTACTAAAATATTATCTAACTTAAAAGATAATTGATGATTTGGAATTAACAACAAACTTACCAAGTAATCATATATCAATTACGTGGAGGTAAACTTTGTTTTGTAACCCAAGATGCTCCTAAACAAATTAAAATATGATATTAGATTAATTAGTAAGCTAAAAGAAGTTGTAAATATTACTAAAAAATTCTAAAAACTCTAAAATAGATAATAAAAATAAAATTACAAATAATAATAATAAAAAAAATTCTTACCCGATTCAATAGAATCATAATATGCGACATCTTCTATTGGTATTTCAACTCTATAATCATACGTCATAGGCTTTGATTGCAACCAATTTTGAGAACAAATCAAAGCCTCCACCATTTTTGGACCCAATGAACTTCGGAATGCATCAAGAATACGCCCTCCGGTACTAAAAGCAGATTCGGATGCTACTGTAGAAACTGGAATGGCCTATACATCTCTTGCAATTTGAGATAAAATTCGATATTTTGTCCAATTATTTTTCCACCAAGCAAAAATATCAAATTTCTCACTCTCCACATCCTCACATGGATCAAATAAAAATTTATCAACCTCATTCTTTATTTCCAATACATTTTTTTCCATTTTTCTTTTTTTAAATTGTGATTCTTTCAAATGCCGACGATCATCTATGCTTCCATCATCCAATGAATCCATCATCATCCCACTTTGTTGTGCTTGCATTGATTGACCATCATTTGAATTTGATACTTTAGAACTCCCATTCATAGAATCAATTTCCTTATAGAAGTTGTAAAGGTTAACTAAAGTATCTTTTACATCCCTAGTCAAAGATTCAACCATACCACTTTCATAAGCATCCTCAAAAAGATATGATACATATTCCAGCTTATATCGTGGATCAAGCACAATGGCAATAAGCAACAACTTGTTGACGTTTCCAAGTGAACCCCAATATTTGTCAAACTTTATCAACATTTTCTTTGCCATATCGGCCATCAAATGATTTTGACTATTACTCCATTCAACAAGTGCATTATACATCAAACTCAATTCATGAAAACATATATTAGAAGTAACAGTCAAAGAGGCACTAAACTTTAAGGTAACTTCATAAAAAGTAGCAAGAAATTTCACAAAAACCCTTGCACTATCCCAATCTTTAATTAGAGGTGGTCCGGCTCTCTTCCTTCCTACTTCATCTTCCTCAAAATATCCAAGATAATGTCCATCAGCATCTATCATCCTATCAAAACCTTTTTGATACTTCAAAGCTGAGTTCAACATCAAATAGGTGGAATTCCACCTAGTAGACACATCCAAAACCACGGTTTCTTTATATTCAATTTTCTCCTTCTCTACACATTCTTTAAATTTGTTTAACCTTGAAGGAGATGATCGAACATATCTAATAGCATTACGAATTCCAGCAATACTATCATGGATTTCCTTTAATCCAAATGTCACAATTAAATTTACAATATGTGCAGCACAACGAACATGTAAAAAATCACCATCCAAAACATTTCCTTTCCAATAATTTAATTTTTCTTTCAAAAAATTAACAGCCACATCATTTGAAGAAGCATTATCAACCGTTATTGTGAAAACCCTTTCAATACCCCATTCAATCAAACAATTTTCTATAACCTTACCAATTGTCTCACCCTTATGATTTTGCACAATACAAAAATTTAAAATTCTCTTATGCAACTTCCAATCATCATCAATGAAATGAGCGGTAAGAGTCATGTAATTGTTATTTTGAATGGAAGTCCATGTGTCCGTCGTAAGACAAACCCTTTGCTTCCTCAATGAAAACTCACTTTTCAAAATTTTTTTCTCATCTAAGTACAACTGAAACACATCTCTAGAAATTGTTCTACGAGATGGCGGTTCAAACTTAGGGTTCAAAGCATTACAAAACTTTCTAAACCCTTCTCCTTCAACGTGGCTAAATGGTAACTCGTCCATGATGATCATTTATGCACATGCAAGCCTACATGCCTCTTTACTAAATGTTGTACTCATAGAGACCAAATTGCTACTACCACTTTCAAATGAAAGAACTTGTTGCTTTTTATCCTCCATCCTATTAGGGTATTTTTTGCATTGGTTCATCAAATGGTTTCGCAATGTACTAGTTCCACATCTCTTGGTATTACATGCATAATCTACCCCACAATGTTTACATTTGCACCTAGGATTATTTGGATCATTATCTGGAATTTTTTCAAAATGTTCCCAAACCCAAGATGGAGCCCTAGAAGGTTTTCTCTTTTGCGTTTTATAAGGTTTATCCAACTGTGAAGGTTGAGATTCAGCTTTATCTGATTCATTTAAATACTCTTCCAATTCATTAATATCATACAAATCATTGTGGCCCTCATCCATCTAGAACCTATTAAAAACAAAATAAACATATTGAAAAACATATATACAAAAAAAAACAGCAGCATAATCAAATTTCATGCACAATTCCACATATAAATTATGAAAATGTCACAAATAGATTTTCATAACAAGTTCTCACCCATTTTCTGTGTCTACAATTGTCTGAGAATATTTAATGGACATGTATATTATATATAAGTAATAAAATGTAGGCCATGCCTAATTGTCAACAATACTAATTAGAAGAAAATGGATATGATGAAAGCAATGCCATTTGTGAAATATGAATGAAGTACCGCTAGTGAAGAAAGTCAGACAGAAATATTTAATACCAATTGAAAATTTTCCCATAACTGGTAGTAATGAAAATGGATTCATTAATGGTACTAGTAAAGAAAATTTTAGTCCTTTTTTTTTTTTTTTTATTTTGTACCCAAAACAGGGAAAGTCTAAGAAACAATTGCAGCTGATATGTTCATGGAAACTTTTCTTCTTCTGCCATTATTTTGAGACCCCATAAAACGTTTTTTGGCCATGTTATTTTCTAGACAACCAAGCAGACAATAATAGCAAAGATCTTTATCATGTATATGGTTGAAAAAAAAAATTTGGTTGAAATTTGGTCCACAAATTATGAACATTGAGAGTTTGCTTATAAAGAGAATTTTTGATAAATAATGAGTATTGGGAATAGCTAGCTTTTGTAGCTCGGATTCAATGTCTCACTTATCCAGTCCAAAAAAAGAGTGAAAAATCATGGTGTTACCTTTTTCATATACAGAAAATTGTTGAGAATAATTCATAATTCTGTTTCATTTTTTGAAACAAACATATAGATGCACTTCATGGAAGAAGATTTTGCTGGTTGGTTTGTGACCAGCTAGTTCTTGCCTAGATTAATTTAATATAAAGAGAAACAAGAAAGGAAAAATTGGTTTGTGACCAGCTGAAAATGCCCATCAGGATCTTTTAATTAAGTTTGCTTTTTATCATTAAAATACAAAGCTATAGATATAATATATGTATATATATATATATATATACAAATATATATACATATAGCTGTCAAAATCAGCAGGCCAGGTTATATTAACAACTTCACAGCAATCAAGTCACACATCACTTCACAATCTCCAAACTTCACAGCAAACAATTTCACAGCCTATGCTTCACTACACTTTCCAAAAGCAATTTTTGACCTTCCCACATGCAAAAATAACGAGAAAAAGGCTAAGTAACTTACCTCCAAATAATAGACAATCACACAATTGTTTGTGATCTTGGAATTAAATGAAGAAAAGGAATGCTATTCGATTTATGCAAGTCACGATAGGCTGTTTGATTTTATCTACAAAACAGGGGAAAAAATATATTAGACCACAAAGCAAAATAAAAAAAATAAAATTGCAATACTAATTAGAAAAAACAGAAAAAAAAAAAGTTTGCTATACACTTCTTCCATCCAAACTCCTGGTGTTAAGACTGATTAGAAAAAACAGCATTCCATAGTTTCCATGTATAATATTTTATGTATTTAAAATAGCATAGATTCTTTAAGTAATGGGAAACAACCACCAAAGGAAATTAAAAGAGAATAAATTCCAGAGAATTAGAAGCTTATCAAACCTGCCACATCTGTTCTACCATTTGGAGAGGAATTAGATTCACTGCCCAAATTAGTGCTGACTGCTGAGAGTTTGAGAAGCCTGTCCAACAGGTGATTCAAGCAAGCTGTTTGGTCCTTGAAGGTGATTGAAGAAGTAGCTTTCTTCCAATATATTCTGCGCTTGTGAACAAAAAATGCAGGTTAAGGTTTTTATTCATATTTATCAAGACAAAAAGTTTTAGTTATGCATAAATAATTTTGAGTGACTTGAGGAAAAGAACCTCATATATAATTATATATAAATATATAAATAAAAAAAAAAAAAATATATATATATATATATATATGCAGCTTGTACTTTAAGTTTAGCTTGTACATAATTATGAACATTATTATGATGAATTTATATAATAATTGGACAGATACTGCCAAGTCCACCATTCAACAAAATAAGCCATTTGAATCAAACAAACAACAATATAAACACTCTGATTTGCACAAGATTTTAGGGCATAAATATAAATGAATTGAAATAAAAAAATAATATTTATTTTCCATCATTCATGCAAATGACATAATTGAGTACAAGTATGCATTTTTAACCATTAAGAGCAAGAATCAAATTGGCAATGACAGATTGTTCAACAAAGAAATTAATTTTCAAATATTTTTAAAGTTCTAGATTCAAAATTACTATTATTTGATAAAGAAATTGTACATAACCCAAAAAGTTTCCACTTATTAGTTTTCTTAATCATTGTTCTTTTTTATATCACTTATCCCCAACCCAATCATTCTGCACCTACACCATTACACAAGAAAAGAATAAACTTAAACATCACCCAAATAACAGGAAAAGAAAAAAAGTGAAATTTGACTATCTTTTAAGAGGAAAAACCAGGTGAATATTTTTATTGAATTAAAAAAAAAAAGGAGAAAGGTTTTTTGTCCATTTAATTCTCTAAAATGTAAAATTTAGAAAATATATTTAAAGAACTCTTAACATTGACTAGTCTGAGTCAATATTTTATTGGATTACCGGGTTTTAGACAAGAGCATGAAAAAGTAATGAATTAACTGCCTTCTATGGCAGTCTTTAACTCTTTTTAAGCCAGCAAAAGCTCCGCTACTCACTCTTTTAAATAGATCACAGCAACTGGGTATTTTCTACTTTTCGTTTTCAGTTCTCTGTATTTGCTTTCTCTGAATCTGTTTTTTTTTTTTTTTTGGGTGTTTCCAGAAAGTAATAAAAATACTATTTTTCTATTTTTCTGCTTGTGTTTGTTTTTTCTCTAAATCAGAATCAGATGGTGCCATTCTCATCTTGTTGCTGTATCGATTGAGATGAGAGGAGCTTCTCCGAGTCCCGTGGAGCCCAGACTCCGTTTGTCTGCTTCAGCTAAGTCAGTCTCTTTCTGTCTCTGTCTCTTTGTTTTTTTGTGTTTCATTGCTTTCATTTCTGGGTTTTTAGCTTAATTGGGTTGTGAAGGATGATTGCAATTTCCCGGAAAATTGTTTAATTTGTGCATAGGTGTTTCAGTGTTTGTGTAATTAGGATGTAAAGTGAGCCTCGTGAAAGTGTTGAGTGTTACAAGATTTGAATTGTGTGAGATGCAAAGATCTATTTAATTTTCCAATCCGAAGGGAAGCAGAAAGGAACGAAAAAAAAATAAAATAGAAGTTGCTAACTCGAAATAAAATAAAATTATGAAAGATTTCCTTTCAATTTCAATCAATCAATAATCACTATAATAATAATAAGAAATATAATGATTTTTACCTGCAGAGCTTAGGACTTGGGAAGGCGACGAGTGGTGGTGAATGGCGATCGGCGAGAGGGCGACGAGTGGACTGGGTCCGGTGCCGGCGGTTGTTCAAGTGGTGGCGTTGCTTGGGAGTTCAATCGGGTGGTGGCTGGCCGGAGGATGCTGCCTGCGAGTGGCGATTGGCGACGTGAATGCTAGGGCTTCAATTTCGTTTTGTGAGAATCTGAGATTGTGTTGACTGTTGAGTGCTGTCACTGTTGTGTATTGTGTTTTCATCTTGAAATCCAACGGTGGTAATTAGATGGTGAGAGATCAATGGCTTACAAAATTTCATAGAAATAATTTAGTGAAAATAATTTTTGCAAAATGGCTCTTTGGGTATGAAACGGTTCGGTTCGGGTTGGGTGGGTTAAAATTCCTTCCAACCCGTAACCCGAATCGAAAATCTAACATTTTTATATGTATAACTCGACCCAAACCGACTAAACAATAAAAACCAACCCAAACCGACCCAAATTCTTCGGTTTGGTTGGTTTTGTCGGGTCAGGTCGGTTTTTGCCCACTCCTAGACGTTCCCAAGACTCTTTCACATAAGAAATACATGAACAACAAAATTGATCAAAACTCATGACGAGCTCCTCCTATGGAAACCAAAGTACGAGGGACAAAATAAACAATTTTTTTAAGTAGCATAATATGCATAGAATACAAATTTAAAAGAGGCTGTTAATCTGAAGTGTTATTCTTCGAATTTTTTTTTTTTTTGGTGAAATATTCTTGGAACGTTTTGTTGTACTACCAATATTCTCTTCTAACAATATAAAATTGAGGTTACATTATTCTTCAGAGATGTTCCATTAGCGGCTACTGTAACACCCTGTCCCAAATCACATCGGAATTCGTGCACGTTGACCGAGGTTGACCGTTGACCGAGTAGGTCAAAAGTTGACTTTTTGTTCCAGTTGAAATTTCGAGTTGACCAGGGTACCGTGGCGAAGTGCATGATGCCCCGAGTTCGTAGACTAGTAGCACGTCGAAAATGGAGCTACGGTTTGAAACTTATGGGCAAAACAAGTCGAGGTGCAAACTGTCCAGAAGGTGCCGGAGTTGACTTTTTACCATTGTATAATTTTGTGTTGAATCTTATATGGTTGTAAAGTACTCGTCAATACGAGTTCATAGACTAGCGGCACGCTTAAATCGGACATTTGGTTGAAAAGTTATGGACGTTTGAAGTTCGCCGGATACCGTAATATTTTATTATATCTGGCTTAAGTGCACAGTGACGCCACGTGTCACCACCTGATTAGTCCACGTGGAATGAACAGTGTCACACGGTGGTTTTTATTTGACAAAAATCTCGGGGAAGAGAGAGAAAGAGAGAGAGGAGAGAGAAAGAGAGAGAGAGTCCGACCGGCCGTCGGAGTTTCTCGAATTTTCCGGCCGATCCACCTTACACGCGCTGGCCAGACAGAATCCTCTTCCCATTTTCGGCAAAACCCCAAAATTTCACGGCCATTGGCCGCCGGACGCGCCCGGATCGAGGCGGCGAAGATCGGTGGTGATTTTTCCCTCCACCGCCGATTGACCCATTTTCGGCCATTTTCCTGCCACACGCGCCAGCCAGCCATCACCACCTCCTCAAGTCCGGCCTACCCACCAAATTTCACGGCCACCGGACCTCCGACGCGCCGGGATCGGAGCTTTTTCCGGCGAGGGGCCGGAATTCTTCAAACCCCGATTTCTCCGTCGTCCGGCCTCCGTTTGCCTCACCGCCGGTCCCGTTGGATTCCTCTCCCCTCGATCTACAAATCTGCAAAAAATCTCAGCCAATGGCCACCGCACGCGCCACCGCCGGCGACGGTTGCCGGTGACCGTGCCGGTCCACCGGAAGTTACTGTTCTGGCGAATACCCAGTTGCACCGCCGATCCCTCCCGATTGTGTTCGACCTTCTGAACCCGAATTCGGCATCCGTTTCCGCCAATTCACGACGGTTTGGGAGAATTGCGAAGTCGAAACCCGAAAGCTTTCCGGCGAGATTCCGACCACCTCAGGTCCGATCACCGGAAATTAAGACCGAATCCGTGATCCTCATCACTCGAGCTTCGATTCGGTATATAATTCGTAAATTTTAGATATCGTTTGGTGTTCGCTCCCCGGGTACCCATTTGGGAGTTACGCGATTAAAATATTAATATTTGTGGTTTGGTGTACTGTGGATGTTTTAGGTGCACGTGCGAGTAGCCGAGTCGATTCTACGGAGGATCTTGATTGAGATACGTGCTTAAGGTGAGTGACCCACCTTCAAATTAATTTTGGGAATTAAATTGGTGAATAATATTGTGTGATTTGAATATTTGGAATTTAAATTCTATGTGCCAAATATTTATTTGATTTATTATGGAATTATTAGTCAATTTATTTGTTTAAAGAAAATATGCATTATATAAATTTATGCCATATGAAATTATTTTATGGTTTTGAGAATTTTGAAATTCTTGTGGTTTTAACATTAAATCGGGCATGATTTGATTTTCAAATATTTCAAGGAAAATATTTGTTTATGTTGGTGACTCCAATTTTTATAAAATATGCCCATGGAATATTATGAGATTTAATTATTATATTTCGACAATTATTTATGCTATTGGAAAAAATTGGAATATTTAAATTGGTAGATTTGGGAGTTGGTGGATTTGAAAATCATGGAATTTATGGTGTTGGTTATAAAGAAATTGTGGAGAATTTCCGGGTTCAAGCGGATGGAATAAACCCGCTCTATTTATGCAAAATGTGAGATTTGATATATAAATTAAATATGTGGATTTTATGATTTTTAGATGCACCGTGCACGTACTGGTGTTCTGTTTATATGTGATATGGTTAGTGTGCACACAGATGTGATTAGCGCGCAGGTGGATGTGAGTAGCGCGCAGGTGATATTATGAGGTTGTCCTGTGGTTGCCATCGGGTGAGGGTAGGCCACCCCTCCATGGCCGGGACACCAGGTTAGCAGTGGCGCAGTGGGACGCCACGCGATCGTATGGCGGTTTCTTTCTATAACCTCCTGTCTGGCGGTACCTTGGGACGCTGGGTACTGTTGGCGCCACTGGTATATAGGGGGTGCATCAAGTGATTTTCAGAACTGTGATTTCAAAATAAATATTTTGAAACTGTATTGGAATCAAAAATATAATTATTACCGTTTCTGGTATTTATTTGATGTCTTAGTTTTCGGGGAATACGAACAAAGGGTTTTGTGAAAAGGTTTTAAAAGGGGAACTTTTCCAACTGAGAGAATTGTAAGGGTTTTGAGAGAAATTATTATTTCCAAGTAATCATTAATTATCTACTTATTACCGTGGTATTATATTGTATAGTAGATAGGGTCACTCATTGAGATGACTAGCATCTCATATTTTCAAATTCCGTTCCTCTAGGTACCAGGTTGTCGGTGTTCATCCGGAGCGGACTTAATCTTCATCGCTGTTTTAGTTCGTGAAGTACGCTGTTCTTCTTTTATTGCAGTTGTAATATTTCTTTCACTCTTGTTGTATTCTATACCTAGTAGTACTTCACGAAGCTCTGTATACTGTATGGAACACTTATGTATTTATTATGCACTGGATTACTGTATTTATTTTTGAAGTGCTGAAATTTGTGGAACCAACTTGTAGTATTGTGGGAGGAATAAGGGGGACGTTATAGAAGTGTGTTTTCAGTGCAGGAAATTGTGGTAAGTCCATCTCTTAGGGGAGGTTCTGCCGGATTTTCCATAGGAGGGTCCGGTAGGGTTTCCCTGGGATCAGGGCTTGTCTAGGGTTCCGGTGAGGAACTTTGGACAGGTCCTGACAGCTACTGGTAAATTTTCTGTATCCACAAAAAAATAAAAAACAAAAACAAAAGAAAAAAAGCCATGAAAATTGAAGAAATAGAGCCGGTGACAAGGAAAATGTGAGGGAATTGTTTTAGGGGTTAGGAAGTAAGTTAACAAGCTTATGATCCAAAATGAAATGTAAGAGAACCCAAAAGCCTTCAACTTTTGCTAACTAATTAACTTCTTGTTACTCTAGTATATTATCCATTTACCACTTGAAAGGTTATTTGGAGTCTCTGTTTATTTAACTTGGTACACCGTAGTTAAGTAAACTTCCTTATAACTTATTTGCAATCTGTGAAACTTGCAAGTTGTTTTGATTTTTGGGAATAAGGAATGTAATATTTTTATTTATTTATCTATTTATTTTGCAATTGACAAGGGGATTATAGTCGAAAGCAAAATAAAAAAATAAAAAATAGGAAAAAATCAAGAAATAAGAATGGCACTAACGTGGTCAATTTTCATTGGGTATTAAAAAAACATACGACGGAGCAATTGTCATCTGGATTTAAAAAGCCAATAAGTTTTTCATTCTCAGCCTTTCCCAAAAAGCATAAGTTTTCAAAGATAACATGGTACCAAGTCAACACAAGGCAGTCTATCGAATCGATGGCTGAGTGATGGTTTATATGATCTCACACCATTCCGCTCCACACCCTCCCTAACCCTTGCAATTATTAGAACCAAAGTTAGGTTAGCTAGCTAGGTAGCTATATGTCAAACCACTTTGCACACACAAATATATATATATTTATATATATATATATATATATATGTGTGTTTCCTTTAATGGTTTTTGTTTGCTGTTCTGATCAACTGTATCAGAGGAGAATCAAGAATTCGGAGAGTGATGATGATGGGAAATGCATCGATGCAAAGTTGGTCACGTCTACTCTCTTAAACACTGCATTCGGTTTGACAAACAATTGTATATCTCAAAGTCTAAATTGTATGAATAAATGTAGTATATGTTTTCTGATCGAGAAGTATATAAACTTGGAAGGGTGTTATCTTTACGGGCCATCCCGTAATCGGATATCAACGCCGGCTTCAAGCATCAGGCCCTGCTTGGAAAGCCTAGAGGACAAAAGGATCATAGCTTGTGCATGGTAAAACTTTGAAATCAACTTTGAAAATAGAGAAAGATATTGAAAACAACCTCGAAAATAGAGAAAGATATTTTGCGCTGTAACAAAGGAAATGGATGTCACTCTCTCCACTGTTCATTCCTTTAAGATATATATTTATATTACAGCTCCTGGGGATCCTATCATTAATTGATACAATAGTAAAATGCAAAAAAAAGGGAAGCTTCCTGGAAGTTGCTTAGTGGGATAACGATAAGAATTACACATAGAAAATTATGTACACATTCTTCTAGATAGTTCGTGAGGTTGCTTAAAGTATTGGGCTAAGAAGTCTTATGTGGGTTTTGCCTTTTATTATTTGGGCTTTTGTTATCTTGGCTAACATATGGGACCCAAGAGTGGAAAGCGAATTCTTTCACCAAACTACATTCAGTATTCGGATGTCCTCATTTAAGAGCTTCATTCTAGACGTGCAGAGTCTTGTTGAGCTACAACCTAAGGCCCTGTGTGGCTTAGAACTCTACAGTGGGATTCTCTTGCACCATGTTACATCCTCCAGTGCTTACCTAGGCAAGAAGAAGATGTAGTGGACTTCGATTTTACATATTATCAAAGCAAAGATTCAAAGGCTCCGAGGCTTTACGAGGACGTCATTGGAGAAATAGAGCAAATGGCAGTGATCAAATACAGGGCATTGCCGCACTGGGGGAAGAATCAGAACATAATACTTGATGTGGTGATCAAAAAGTATAAAAATGCTAAAAAGTCCTTGGCTGTAAAGAAATTGTATGATCCAATGGGGCTCTTCTCTAGTCAATGGACCGACAACTTCTTGGACTGCAGGGTGGGATAACTATTTTCAAGGAAGGTTGTGCACTGGAAGGTTAGTGCAAATGCAAAGAGGATATACATTGTGCCCTAAGCAAGGGCTATTTCTATACGCCTAGTCAAGTTTTCAAGGATGCAAGGGCTTGTTCTCGTCAAAGTTTATGTCCAGGAGAAGTAGTAGCCCTAGCCCTCCTCCGTTAATGTCAAACATCAAGCTAAAGGCTGGAGGACACTCTGGCGTATCTTGGATTATGCAGTAAAAAAACTAGTTCGGTCAGAGGAAGGTCCTGTGATATATAGGCTTTCTTCTCTACTTTGTGTTACTGCTACTTATAAGGGATAGCCCGGTTTCTCCACTTAATTATAGCAAACAAACTAGACGAGTAGTGTTTAATAAGCAATTAAAATAACTATTATTAATATCATAGCACCTTATGTGAATTGGCATGAGAGCATCATAAAATGCATATGAGAATAAAAAAAAAAAAATATTGACTATGAATATTTTGTATTAATTGAATATTTGAAATTGATATTCTTTGTGATAAATATTTAGTAGATTTATATTTGGAAATTTAACACCCTAATCAGAGAAATTGTCTTGAGTTTGAAATTCTAATCGGGTTTAACCAAGGTTGATCGGGTTGATCAAGTGGGTCCTATGGTTTACTTTTAATGTGAGAGAAATTTTGTGTTGATCGAGGTACCATGGTAAGGTACTCATCAACATGAGTTCGTAGACTAGTAGTATGACAGAATTGGAGTTAAGATTAGAAACTTATCATTAAAAGACCTGAAGAATCAAAGTTTAGGGATGAATTTCACTCACCCCCCAAGTATGTTATCTTATCCCTTGTCTTTAATTTTAAACATTGGGGACAACATTTTGTTTAAGTTTGGGGGTAGGAATTCAAATTTTAGAGTCTTTTTGAAAATTTGGTTGAAATTTTAAAAAATTTTGTGCTTAATGTTTGAAATTTGAATTTTTCAATCATCTTGTTAGAATTTTAAATTAGGTTTTTAATAGTTTGTTTTTTTTTTGAGAAAAACTTTTGAAAATTCATAAAAATTTGAAAAATTCCAAAAATATTGTACTTTCTTTTATGTTAGATTTTTATTTTTGAAAAATCGAAAGATATTTTAGCTTTTAGTTTTGAGTAGTTTTTGGTTTTGGTAGATAGAATAATTGGAAAATGATGAATAAACTAATAATTAGATGCACATTCTTATGATAATGAATTTGTGATTTGTTGTTTGATTACTAGAAGATAGACTTTAATATTGTTGTTCTTGAGAAATTAGAGCACTTAATGATTATGGACATGATATAGCTTGTATTTTGATGAAAATTTGCATGACTAAGGTACATTATTAGATTAGCTTTAGAACTTACACTGTAACACCCCGTCCCGAACCATGTCAGAATTTTTGGCACGTTGACCGAGGTTGACCGTTGACCGAATGGGTCAAAAGTTGACCGTGGTACCATGGCGAAGTGCATGACTCCCCGAGTTCGTAGACTAGTAGCACGTCGAAAACGGAGCTACAGTTTGAAAGTTATGGGCAAAACAAGTCGAGGTGCAAACTGTCCAAAAGGTGTCGGGAGTTGACTTTTTATAGTTGTATAATTTTGTTTTGACTTTTGTATGGTTGTAAAGTACTCATCAATACGGGTTCATAGACTAGTGGCACGCTTAAATTGGACATCTAGTTAAAAAGTTATGGACGTGTGAAGTTTTCCGGATACCGTAATATTTTATTATATCTGGCTTAAGTGCACAGTGACACCATGTGTCGACACCTGATTGGTCCACATGGGTGAACAGTGTCACCCACGGTGGCTTTTATTTGGCAAAAACGACGGTGGAGGAGAGAGAAAGAAAGAAAGGAGAGAGAGAGGGAGAGAGAGAATCGCCGGCCACCGGAGTTGTCAAATTTTCCAGCCGATTCTTGCTACACGCGCCGGCCAGATAGGAGCGCCTCCTCATTCCCGGCCAAACCCCAAAATTTCACAGCCAACCGGCCGGCGACGTGCCCGGATCGGGGCTTTTTTCGGCCGCGGCGCCGAATCCTTCAACCGCCGAGATCTCCACATTCCGGCCTCCGTTCTTGTCACTGTCAGTACCATTGGAACCCTCTCCCTTCAAGCTACAAAACCTCCAAAAATCTCGACCATCAACCTGTGCACGCCTGCGGCGGAGACGGTTGCTGGTGACCGCGACGGCTCGCCAGAGAAATCCCTGTTCCGGCAAGTACCCAGTCCCGTCTCCAGTCCTTCTCCACTAATTCCGACACTCTGAATCCAAATTCGGCGTCCTTTTCCTCCAATTCGTGACGGTTTGGGAGAATCGAAGAGTTGAATCCCGAAAGCTTTCCGGCGAGATTCCGGCCACCTCGGGTCTGATCTCCGGGAAGTGAGCTCAGATTTGTAATCCTCCGGGTACCCATTTGGGTGTTACCCGATTAAAATATTAATATATTTGGTTTGGTGTATTGTGGATGTTTTAGGTGCACGTGTGGGTAGTGGAGTTGATCCTGCGGAGGATCTTAGCTGATATACGTATTTAAGGTGAGTGACCCACCTTTAAAAATATTTTGGGTAATTAATTATATTTAATTGGTGTTTAATTGATATTTGGAATTATGCTCATGTGGTGAGATTTAATTATAATTATGGAAAATTATTATTTTATAAGTACGTATATGTTTGTTGGTGCTAAACGGAATTTTGGGTTATCCAAAAAACCCCAATTTTTATTATTGTGATTTAATTGTATTTACTACACATGAGCAAAGTATTTTCATTAATTAATTGTGTTTGGATTTTTATATTATTTTCTGGGCATAATTGGTTTAAATATTTTAAAGAGAATATTTGTTTAAATTGGTGGTTTCAAATTTGATAATTATACCCGTGGAATATTATTTGTTGAACCTCGTGTTACGAGAAAAATTATTTTTATATTGTTATCGATGGTTTCGTATCGGAAATGTTAAAAGAAAATGTGGGATGGTGAATTTGAAAATTTGTATATTTCCCACAGTGATTGTGGAAAATCGGTACGGTAATAATTAATTTAATAATTAATTTAGACGCACTCATACAGTAATGGTGTTCTAGTGTATATGTGGTTAGCGCGCAAGTTATTATGTCTCCCGTGAGTTGCCATTGGACCGAGGGCAGGCAAGTTTTAAATAGTGCACATAGCCGCCCCCCTCCTTGGCCGGGATGACGGTTTCAGCAGCGGTACTGTCGGGACACCGAAGTGCCGTATGCAAGTTTCTCTCTTTAATCTCCCCGCCAGTCGGTGCTCGGGACGCTGGGTATCGGAGGGCATCACTGGTATATGGTGTGGTGCGTCAAGTATAAATTTTCGGATAAAAATTTAAAACCCCAAAGTGTTGAAAAATTATTTATTATATTTTATTACATTTTATTTATATTTGGGTATTTATCTATTGTTTATTAAATTGATTGATCCCTTGGTTTTCGGAAAATACGAATATCGGGTTTTGTGAAAATGTTTTAAAAAGGGAACATTTCCAACGGAGTGAATAGTGAGGGTTTTGAGTGAAATTATTACTTTCAATCGTGTATTATTTATTTATCTATTTAATTGTTGGTATTAATTAATTTTCTTCATTTGTTATATTATTAATGTTAAAAGTGTTCAGTAGTTAGGGTCACTCACTGAGATGATTAGCATCTCACGTTTTTAAATTCCGTTCCCTTAGGTGCAAGGGGTGGTAGATGTTCTTCCGGAGTGAACCAAATCTCTGCTGCTATCGTAGTTCGAGAAGTACTTTTGTCTTCATTTATTTCAATTGTATTATTTCTTTCATCCCCGTTGTATTCTATGCTTAATAGTATTTCATGAAGCTCAGTATACTGTCTCGGACATTTATGTATTAATTATACACTGGATTACTGTTATTCATTGGAGTGCTATAAATTTGTGGAATCAATTTGTAGTACTGTGGGAGGAATAAGGGGATGAATTTAGAAGTGTGTTTTCAGTGCAGGAAATTTGTGGTAAGTCCAACCCTTAGGGGAGGTTCTGCCAGATTTTCCATTGGAGGGTCCGGTAGGGTTTCCCTAGGATCAGGACTTGTCTAGGGTTCCGGTGAGGAATTTTGAACGGGTCCTGACATACACAATTTCAACTCGAGGCGCAATCCTAATTTTATGTTGAGCTTAGGAGATAATTTAGGCTTTCTTGTTGAGTTTGAGCCTTTTGAAGCTAACCATACCATTTTATATCCCTAGTACCCTTTTTGACCCTTTAGGATGCATATAGAGATGCAACTAAAGCCTTTCCATTGATAAGTCTCATTTACTAACCTTTATGAACCTAATTATTATTCTTATCCCACCTTTTTCAGAATTAAGGAATCTTAGTATTGAAATGAGATGAATTTTAGCTTGAGTATGGTTTAGGTGAGTGAGTAATCTAAGTTTGGGAGAAGAGAAATGGAGATTGGACTTAGTTTGTTCTCTATGAGGAGCTTGAGTGTAACGAAAGAAGTAACAGTTCAATTTTGGGGAATAAAGATAAAGTTGGGAGTGATGATAGGGAGTGTATTTGAGTTAAAAAAAAAAAAAGTGTCCTAGATTTAAAGTTTGTAAACTCAAGGAAAGCATGAAATTGTAATGTAGCTATTTCCCTCTATTTAAAAAAAGGAAAAAAATGAAGTTCAAAAGAAAATTATAAAAAAAAAAAGATTGAAAAAAAAAGAAGCAATGAAAGTGAGGGATTAGCTTTCTTTAAGTTTATAGAAATAGCTTCCTTAAGTTGTAAGATTTGTAATTTCAATACACTTGGGACTTGTATATTAAGAAAATGAACTCAAATATTTAGGAAGCTTCATTAGTGAGAAATATAAGTTTTATTCTTCATTAAGGGAGTGTAGGCTGGTCATGATTAGTAAAAAGTATGTGAGTGAGAGTTGAAGTAAGAAAATGGGAAATTAATTTATAAAGAGGGTCAAGCTTTAATTCATGACTTTTGGTACTAAGAATCCTTCTTGAATATATTTATCCTTACCTTTTTCTTTCTATCAAACCCTACCTCATAGATTTTTCATTACAAGCTTTTGAAGTCCTTTTGATCCTAAGAATGACAATAATGCTATATTAGTGGAGAGTTTGAAACATCAAAGACGGAGTTTTCTCCATCTGTCATTAAATAACTTAAAAAAGAAGAAGCAAATGATAGTGGAATAAATGTCGAGAAGGTGGAATCTAACTATGGACAGACAGGAGCAGATAGCCACTTACTAGTACTTTAGTCGTGTATACGCACTCATAGCATTTCTCTAAGATTATCCTCTTCTCTTTGGTGTTTTTTTTTTTTTCGATATTGCTAATTTTGTGGTTGCACAATCCAAAGTAACGATGATTTCAACTTTCAAGTTCAAAGGTAAATGATTAATTTAACCCAAAAAATAGATAAATAAATAACTGGATGAGGACCACCAGCTCAGTTGGTAGATTGGGAAACTTGTTTATCTTCAGAAAAAACCGAACGAAGGCCATCAACATTTTGAAAGGAATCATCTCACCTAAGGCAATAACAATCAAACAAGTTTATTTCATTGAAGAAACAAAGTGTTGTGGTCAATGGATTGTGACACACAATGAAATTCAAAACGATAAGTCTTACCTCCATATTAATGTGATTATCTGAATCCCACTTAAAAGGAAATTCTCAATTATAGTTCTAATCTTAGTTACTATCTACCCGTATATAGTCTTTATACCAATTCTAAAATTTGTTGTTGATAGTTTCTTTTTTTTTTTTTTTTTTAAAAAAAAATCCTACTATTTGTTTTTATTAGTGACAATTGTTAGCTTATGTGGTAAATTTTAATTTGGTGCATTTAATTTTGTTACTTTTAATACTGAAACTTTAAAAATGAAGCATAAAATAGTAACCATTTTAATTTTTGTCATCAATATATTTTTTTAGTATTATTATTACAATTATTTATTATATGAAAAGAAAAGGGTGTGAGTGTGAATGGTAGACCAATTGATATTTGTCAGTTAATAACTGCATTAATTGCTAGTTAACATTTGTATGACTTTATTTTTATTTAAAACATTTTTCATTAATGAAGATCAGGCCATAATTTTGTCTATAACTTTTTGTAACATGGAAGTCCTTCAAACAAACTATTATAGCTCGATTCACGATGAAATCTAATTCATTGCATTAGATAAATATGTTAAAAAGGATAAATAGCTATGCCAATTTTTAGAGGACATTCTAAAGTGACCTAAACTTATACCACCAATAATTATACATTGTGATAGTCAACCCGTGATTGGTAGGACACAAAATATTATGTATAATGGAAAGTTTAGATATATTCGTCGTAGATATAATTATATTAGACAATTAATCTCAACTAAAGTTATCTTGATTGACTGTGTAAAGTTGAAAGATAACATTGCGGATCCACTAACCAAAGGGTTAAATAGAGATTTAATTGAGAAGTCATCGAGGAAAATAGGATAGAAGCCTGTAAGAAAAGTCGATACAATAGAAACCCAACCTAGTTGATTGGAGATCCCAAGGTCTAGGTTTAATGAGAAAACGCAATTGTAAAAACTGATAATGATCACTATGGGGGTTAATCTCGGTTAATCCTCTGCCCATTCCTATGATGAAATAGTGATAGGGGAATGTTAAGCATAAAGTATGATTTTAATAATTCCTATATATGTATGTTTGGCAATTTACGCATAATCATGCTAATTACATTGGAAATAGAAATCACATGTGTGAGAGAGAAAAGTGGCCGCTTCAAAGAAGAATTGTTAATGTTGCAATTCTCTAGAAACTCTCCTAAACTCAAGAAGGTGTTCAAGGCCAAAATGAACACAATAGTGAAAACTAAAGTATACAAGAAAGGAACCATATGTGAACTATATTATCATTCATACAAATGACCAAATAGTTTATTGATATCGTATCCTACCATTAGTCAGTAAAGTAAATATAGTTTCAAAAGGGAAGGTTCAAAGACTAATATCTACCTATCTCATGCACATGTCAATCGTAGAGCTCTACCACTAGAGTTCTGCAAGATTTTTAGTCGTCAAATCATTCATGGAGGGGATTGTAATGTTTGTAGCGTTTTGAATGATTTAACGTTTTCATTCATGTGGGAATTAATAGCATTGGTGAGTGTTTTAATAGGTTTTTTTTATTGATGGGGAATAAAATGGTTTTTAGTGATGATTTTTAATATTCCTTACGTTTGGGTTTTATAAGGCTATATATATAGCCTTTGGAGTCTCTTTTACGCACAGAGAAGAATTGAACAAAGAAAATTTTGAGGAGCTTTAGTGTAGTTTACATTGTGTGCATATGTATGGTAAAGCTTAGGTACACTAAGTTCACAGTGAATATCCAAAATCTAAATCAATCCGTTGTATTTTGTGGTGAGAATCCACCTAAACCTGTACAACCGACTACTCGCTAGGTTCTGATCCAATATAGATGAAGATTGGCAAATCACTAGGGCTCAAGCCAAGAGATTTAAGGACAACCTGGCTGGCTTTATAAAGGGAGTTACCAATTCTCAAAAGGATTTATCCATACCCAAAAATACAAAGTTTGTTTTAAGTATCCAAGTGGTGGTTTGCACATTGAAGAAGTGTTTGGCCAAAAATGCTATTTTTGTTGCTGACTTTACTGTATTTTGATGGATAAGCATTTTCTCCTTGTTTCAATCAAGGGAAATGTATGGGACTCATTAATAATCCTATTTGGCATCCTACATGGCATATGGAGCAGATTTGGAGCCTTTACAAGTTAGAATTTGGTCAAGTTAGCTTAGTCGTCAAACTAGTCAACTAATTTCCTAATTTGATTTTGACTTCTTGTTTTAGGAAATTAGTCTTTTATTTGGTTTCTATTTATTTATTTGCTGGATAAATCAACTTAGGAAAGTTAATATTTTATTATTTCAATTGTAAATTAATTAATTTCTAATTCAAAATAAATAAATAAATTAATCAAAATTATATTAGGAAAATGAATAGAATTTCAGCCACATTAGGAAATTGTCAATGTATGACCCGTTTTCTCTTAGATTTTTAGGGTTTATTGCTTTGTGACTTTAACCTATTTAATAGTTATTTTTCAATGAGAATGCACCTTCAATTTTATTTAGAAAATTATTTGTAAGATAGAATTCTCTTAGTTCTCTTTGAACACCTAAAACACCATTAAGAGTGAGTGTTTTAGTTTTGACTTATCAGTAGGACATCTATAACTTATTGTGGCATCTTTATTATACCAAAATTTTTAATCACAGGTTGGTTAGGGGTTAAAATTTTTCCATAAAAATTTGAACTTAATTAGAATATGAGCTAATATAATACGGGTTTAGGAGCGAGTCGACCTAGGTTCGTATAATTTTGAGAGACAAATTAATGTCATAGAACCATCTGTACTGATGGGGTAAAATTGGTTTTAAAAAGACTGTGGCATTACACATGCCTTGAATGGATCACTCAATTTCATACATACAAGTTCTGAATTTTTTTTTCTAATTTTCTTACAATTAATACAACAAATATATCCCATCGAATTACTTTATTGTTTTGTATGCGAGTCCCGATTTTGTGTTTACTTTTATTATTCTTTTGTTGTTTGCATTGTATCTGCATGATTTAATATCTTGTGGATTGTTTGTTTGCAAAGAACACGAATAGTGATTGATTAACTGTACACGTGGGGCTGGTAAATTAAGCATTTAGGTCCATTTTTGCATGCAAAAGTTGGAACGTGACAGTTGACTCTTCTGTCAGCATTTGCATGTATATTTGCGTTTTTGAATCTTTGTAAAAGATGAAGGAATCATCTTCACCGTGTAACATGTGTAATTTGGGCAATATTATTCCACGGTGATATTTCCACTGGTTTTTCTCTTGTTGCAAGTTCAAAGGCTTCGGGGAAGAAGAAGAAATGCACGTGTTTAGAGCAGGTTTTTGGCTTTTCAGAAAAGTAGGAGGAACAAGTGGGGAGTAGGGTAGGTTACACATATGGTCAGCCTAGGACCATTGATAGCCTAAGTTTTATACTGGCTTTTTTAAAAACTGATTAGATGGCTAACATTATATAAATAATTAAATGTGTTTTTCTTCCTCATTTTTTATTTTTCAAGACATGAAAAGTAATTTAAAGGCATTTAAATGGAAGCAAAATAGTATTACTAATAACAATACCAACTAAAATAATATTAATGATAGTGATACAATACAAACAATAATTATATCAAAATAAATGAGCAAATAAAATAAATAACTGGCTAATCTTTTTTCATGTTTTTCTGTCTTAGTTTTTAATACCTTCTTTTATTTTTTAAATTTCTTAATATTTCATAAAATTCAATAATAAATAGGATTTTACATTTTATGGTTAAAGTTTTTTTTTTTGTCATAATGATCATTGGCATGATTATATGCATTTATCCTATATATTATAGATTTATTATTATAAAATTTGTTTATTGTAAATGATGAAATATTGATTAACACTTTTAAAATGTTACAATTAACTTTTATTAAGCTTTTGATAAAAATATAAATTGATTTTGTTTTTTTTCTTGAATTTCCCTCTATGTTGATATTTTCATTCAAATTTATATAAAATTTAATTTAATATTTCCATCAATACTAATATTTTTTTTTCCTTAACAGATAGCATGAATAACATTTATAATTTAGATGGTTATCAAATCTATTTATAAATTGATACATCAAATATGTGTTTTTTTTTGGCTTTTTGCCCAAATATATATATATCTGTTTTTCTCCTCACATTTTTTAACTATAAATTAAATGAAATCAACCTTAAACAACTTATAATTCTATTGAGAAACTGTTTTCTTATGTTCTTATTTCATTTTATACCAATTTATATGCTTAATTTTGCTCAATTAATTTGACAAAAGCGCAAAATTGGACAAATGTGACTAGAATAATAGAAGTTGAGGATGCAATCCAACTATTTATTTATTTATTTATTTTTTATTGGAGGGGAGTTAAACTGCGAAACATTTAGAATTTACGATGGTAAAGTGTATTTGCTAACACTTTTTTGATTTTGAGAAGAAATATGGTCAAGCATAATAAAAAATAAATAGAAAAATAGAAAAACAAAAAATCAAGCAATGACATGGCACAAACGTGATCAATGTTACTTTCTTCTGAAAAAACGTGGTTGTTGAATAGACTGCAAAGTTGGATAACGATAATACAATTGGAGAAACGTTAAAAGTTTTATAGAATGAGCCAACATGAAATCTTCTAATTTTTTTTATATCCCAAAAAAAAAAAAAAAAAAAATCTTCTAATTTTTTTGTTTGACCAAACCTCCTAATAACCTTTGAAAACGCATCCATGCAAATCGAAATGTAGGTCCTGAACAAATAAAACTTTAAAGCCAATCCCACCAAAAGTCTTAATTCAGATTCAGAAAAACCCATAAAAAAAAATCGGAAGAGGGAGGATTCAAGGAGAAATCCAGGTATGCTTTTGGAGGATTCAAGCACGGCTGGATATTTTCTCATCTAAAACTCGATCATTTATTGACAGTCTTATTTGCCATTAATGTTTGTGTTTTAAAGGTAATTTGGTATTAACTTTCTGTGATGTTAAACTGGGGAAGAAAATCAAGTTGATCTCTTTTTGAAATAAGTACGGTGTTAAGAGGACAAGGCTAAGACATCAAAGGCGGAGTTTTCTCCATCTGTCATTAAATAACTTAAAAAATAAATAAATAAATAAAAGCAAATGATAGTGGAATAAATGTCGAGAAGGCAGAATCTAACTATGGACAGACAGGAGCAGACAACCACTTACTAGTACTTAGTCGTGTGTACGCACTCATAGCATTTCTCTAAGACTATCCCCTTCTCTCTGGTGTTTTTTTTTTTTTTGATATTGTTAATTTTGTGGTTGCACAATCCAAAATAACGATGATTTCAACTTTCCAGTTCAAAGGTTAATGATTAATTTAACCCAAAAAATAGATAAATAAATAACTGGACGAGGATCACAAGTTCAGTTGGTAGACCGGGAATCTTGTTTATATTCAGAAAAACCGAACGAGGACCACCAACATATTGAAAGGAATCACCTCACCTAAGGCAATTATGGTCAGAAAAGTTTATTTCATTAAAGTAACAAAGTGCTGTGGTCACTGGATTTTGACAGACAATGAGATTCAAAAGGATAAGGCCTACCTCCATAGTAATGGGATTATGTGAATCCCACCTAAAAGGAAATTGTCAATTATAGTCCTAATCTTAGTTAATATCTACACCTATATAGTCTTTGCATCAACTCTAACATAAAGAAAAAAAAGGGTGTGAATGTGAATGATTAGATCAGTTGAGCCAACCACACCCAACATTTTTCAGTTAATAATTGCCTTACTTATTAGTTAATATCAATACTTGTAGCAAGAATAGCGGTTCAAAAATCTAGCACGGTGGTTAGCCGGTGAGTTGATGGGCTACACCACCTACATAAGTGAGAGCTTATTCAGCATGCTTTATAACCCTTTGAAAGCTCTCTCCATGTATATTTGATATTAATACAGCGAATGCATCTTATCCAATTACTTTGTTGTTTTGTATATGCGGAGTCGCCATTTTTGTGTTTACTTTTATTATTCTTTTGTTGTTTGCTTTGTAGCAGCATCATTTAATATCTTGTCGATTGTTTGTTTGCGAGGAACACGAATAGTGGTTGATTAACTCTACAAGTGGGGCTGGTAAATTAAGCACTTAGGTCCATTTTTGCATGCAAAAGTTGGAACGTGACAGTCGGCTCCTCTGTCAGCATTTCCATGTATATTTGCGTTTTTGAATCTTTGTAAAAGATGATGGAATTAGCCTCACCGTGTAATATGTGTAATTTGGGCAATATTATTCCACGGTGGTATTTCCACTGGTTTTTCTCTTGTTGCAGGTTCGAAGGCTTCGGGGACCAGGAAGAAATGCACGTGTTTTAGAGTGGTTTTTGGCTTTTCAGAAAAGTAGGAGGCACAAGTGGGGAGTAGAGCAGGTTACGTAAATGGTCAGCCTAGGGCCATTGGTAGCCTAAGTTTTATACTGGCTTTTTACAAAACTGATTCGATGGCTTACTAATTATATAAATAATTAAATGTGTTTTTCTTCATCATTTTTTATTTTTCAAGGCATTAAAAATGATTTAAACGCATTTAAACGGAAGCAAAATAGTATTACTAATAACAATACCAACGAAATAATATTAATGATAGCGAAACAATACAAATGATAATTATACGAAAATGAACGAGCAAATAAAATAAATAACTGGTTAATCTTTTTTCATGCTTTTTGTCTTTATTTTTTTAATACCTTCTTTTGTTTTTTAAATTTCTTAATGTTTTACAAAATTCAATAATAAATAGGACTTTGTATTTTATAGTTCGAGTTTGTTTTTTGTCATAATGATCGTTGCCATGATTATATGCATTTATCCTATATATTATAGATTTATTATTATAAAATTTAGTTATTATAAATGATGCAATATTGATTGAGTTGGCACTTTTAAAATGTTAGAATTAAGTTTTATTAATCTTTAGATAAAATATAAATTGATTTCGTGGCTTTTCTTGAGTTTTTTTCTATGTTGATAGTTTCATTGATATTTATTTATATAAAATTTGATTTTAATATTTTCATCAATAACAATAATTTATCCCTTAACAAATCAGATAAATAATATTAACAATTTAAATGGTTATCAAATCTATTTATAAATTATATGTCAAATATGTTTTTTTTCCCCAATATACATATGTGTGTTTTTTTAGTTTTTTTTATTTATTTTATTTTATATATAAGGGTTCACCAACCAATCGATAATCAGAATATAATATAATATACTTGTCATATTTATTGGTAAAATAAGTTGGTATTTATAGCACTATTCTAATTGATTTCTTGTTTTAAAAATTCAAAATAACTACTTAGTGACTATGTTAAAATGCTCTTCTGACTTGTATATGATATTTAAATGTATGTTGAATATGTACAGTACTCTTTTTTTTTAGCTGAAAACTTTTTTCTAGTACTCGTATAACTTGCAATGCTATGAAGTGATTGAATTCTTGCAAAGCAACAATGCATGCACATTCAACCAAACAGAAAAATGTTATTATAATAGTCCAGACCACCCGCATGCAATATTGTCTACTTTGAGCCCGGCCCGCACAGTTTTGTCAAAACGAATCGCAAGGGAAAGGTATCCACAGCTCCTTTTAAGGTATGCTTCGTTCCCCTTTTCAACTTATGTGGGACTTCACAATCCTCCCCCCTTGGGACCCAACGTCCTCGCTGGCAAATCGATCCGGGTACTGGCTCTGATACCATCTGTAACAGCCGAGACCACCCGCATGTGATATTGTCCGCTTTGGGCCCAGCCCCCACGATTTTGTTAAAATACATCGCAAAGGAAAGGTATCCATAACCTCTTATAAGGGGCTGCCGGGCCCAAAGCGGACAATATCCACATACAGGTGGTCTGGGCTGTTACAGATGGTATCAGAGCCAGTACCCGGATCGATGTGCCAGCAAGGACGCTAGGCCCCAAGGGGGAAGGATTGTGAAGTCCCACATCAGTTGAAAAGGGGAAGGAAGCATGCCTTATAAGGGGCTGTGGATACATTTTCCTTGCGATGCGTTTTGACAAAATCGTGCGGGTCGGGCCCAAAACGGATAATATCGCATGCGGATGGTCTGGGCTGTTACTGTGAGATCTCACATCGGTTGGAAAGGAGAACGAAGCATGCCTTATAAGGGTGTTGATACCTTTCCCTTGTGGACGCATTTTGACAAAACCGTGCTGGCCGGGGCCAAAGTGGACAATATCTTGATTGGGCCTGGGAGGCCCGGTCTAGTGGGTCTGGCAAGTGAAGGGGTGGGATACTTAACCATCAAAATGCATCCACAAGGGAAAGGTATCCACACCCTTATAAGGCATGCTTCATTTCCCTTTCCAACCCCCTTTCCAACCGATGTGGGATCTTATAATCCACCCCCCTTGGGGCCCAGCGTCCTCGCTGGCACACCGATCCCGGTACTGGCTCTAATACCATCTGTAATAGCCCAGACCATCCGCATGTGAATATTGTCCGATTTGGGTCCGGCCCGCACAGTTTTGTCAAAACACATTCACAAGGAAAAGGTATCCACACCCTTATAAAGCATGCTTCATTCCCCTTTCCAACCGATGTGGGATCTCACAATCCATCTACCACATCGGTTGGAAAAGGGAACGAAGCATGCCTTATAAGGGTGTGGATACCTTTATCTTGTGGATGCATTTTGACAAAACCGTGCATGTCAGGACCCGTCCAGAATTCCTCTCCGGAACCCTAGACAAGCCCTGATCCCAGGGAAATACCACCGAACCTTCCAACGGAAAATCTGTCAGCACCTCCCCTAAGGGTAGGACTAACCAAAAATTACTTGCACTGAAAACACACTTCTATAAACATCCCCTTATTCCTCCCACAATACTACAAATTTATTCCACAAATTTCAGCACTTCAAAAGATAACAGTAACTCAGTGCAATAAAGAACAACTACTCGTCCAAAACAGTATACAGATCATTATACAGATAAATGTGGAATTTATAAAATGACAGATAAAGAAGCAATACAAGTTCGAGAGGAAAAAGGGAAGAAAAACTTCTTGAACCTTCGGCAACGAACTGAGACGTTGGGCTCGCCCCGGACAATCAACGTCTCCAACCTGGACCTAGGGGAACGGAATTTAAGAGTGTGAGATGCTAATCATCTCAGTAAGTGACCCTATCTACCGTACACCTTTAATATTAATAATATACCAAATAAAAGGATTTAATAAATCAATACCGAACAATTAAATAAATAAATAAATAAATAAATAAATAAATATTTGAAGTAACAATTTCTCTCAAAACTCTCACTATTCACTCCGTTGGAAATGTTCCCCTTTTAAAACATTTTCACAAAACCCAATATTCATACTTCCCGAAAACCAAGGGACCAAATAATTTAATAAACAACAAATAAATAAATAAATACCCCAAATATAAATAAACTGCAATAAATTATAATAAATAATTTTGTACTCTTTGGGGTTTGAAACTTTATTTGAAAATTACATTTGACGCACCACACCATATACCGGTGATGCCCTCCGATACCCAGCGTCCCGAGCACCGACTGGCGGGGAGGTTAAAGAGAGAAACTTGCAAACGGCACTTCGGCGTCCCGACAGTACCGCTGCTAAAACCATCTCCCGGCCAAGGACGGGGGCGGCTGTGGCCAATAACAAACTTGCCTGCCCACGGTCCAATGGCAACAACGGAAAAAATAATACCTGCGCGCTAAACCACATAATACTTGCGCGCTACCACATGTCCATACACCAGAACACCAATATTGTATGAGTACGTCTAAAATAATCATTATTAACCAACCGTACCGTTTTCCAAAATTACCTTGGGAAATACATTAAATTCTCACACTTACCATCCCACATATTTTTATTTAACCAAACCGGTACGAAACCTCGATAACAAATAAACCACAATTTTCTAGGAGTACGAGATTCAACAATAAAAATACCGCGGGCATAATTTATAAAATTAAACCACCAACTTAACAAATATTTTCATAAAATATTTAACCCAATTATGCCCGAAAACAATATAAAATCCAAACACAATGAATTACTTAAAATACTTGCTCATGTGTAATAAATACCATTTAACCACAATAATAAAAATCGGGGATTTCTTGATAACCCAAAAAATTCCATTTAGCACTAACGGGTAAATATATATAAAATAATATTTTTTCCCGATTATATTTAAAATACACCACATGAGCACAAATTACAGATATCAATTTAACACCACATAAATATAATCAATTACCCCAAAAATATTTTCAAAGGTGGGTCACTCACCTGGAGCACGCAATTAAACCATGATCCACCGTGGGATCAATTCCACGACTCACTGGTGCTCTTAGAACAAAATTCACACACAGTCAAATAAATTAATATTTTAATCGGGTAAATAATACCCGGTATCCGGGGGGTCAAATACAAACGTTATCCAAAATAAGCGAATAATATACCGAATCGAAGCTTGAGCGATGAGGATTACAAATCCTGTCTCTATCGACCCCAATTCCGCCGGAGGTGGCCGGAATTTGGTCAGAAAGCTTCGGTCGGATTTAAACTTGAGGGATCTCTCAAACGGTGGGGATTTTGGGCAATATAACCCCAGAAATGGACTCAGAGGGGTCAAAAATGGTGGAATAGAGGTATGGGTCGGGCTGGGTTGGTCGGAAACGGCGAGAATCGCCGGAAAAAAATAACCGGCCGCCGCCGGCTTCACCGGCCCGATCTGGGCGCGTCCGGCGGCGACTGGCCGGGAAATTTGGAGGTCAAGGTCGCGGCGAGATGGGATACACCGGTGGCCGGCGCGTGTGACTTTCTGGTGACTGAAATCCGGCCAAACGATCGGTCAAACAGGGAGAGGGAGAGAGTCAAAGGAGAGAGAGAGAGAGAGAAAAATTTCTGCGTTTCTTTTTGTCTCTGTCGGGCTCGGGGAAGAAGAAGGGAAGGAAGGGAAAAGAAAAGAGAAGGGAAGGTGTTTTCCCACGTGGGGAAAAAAGAAAAAGAAAAAGAAAAAGAAAAAGGAAAATAAAAATAATTAAATAATTAAATAATAATATTATTATTTAAAATAATAATAAAAATAATTTGATATTACACATGGTTGACATGTGGCTTCTCAACATGGTGACACATGATCACCTTCATTAAGTCACACGTGGCACATCGTTACGCGTTTAAAAAAAATAATATTAAAATAATACGATTTTGAAAAAAAACTCTACAGGTCTATAACTTCCAAACCACATGTCCAAATCGGTCGTGCCGCTAGTCTACGGACTCGTATCGACGAGCACTTCACAACCATGCATGAGTCAAAGCTCAACCTTGCATGAATAAAAAGTCAACTCGGACACCCCTTGGACAGTTTAGACCTCAACTTGTTTTGCTCATAACTTTCAAACCGTAGCTCCGTTTTCAACGTGCTACTAGTCTACGAACTCGTGCCAACGTGTACTTCGTAACGGTACCTTAGTCAACCTAGAATTCCGATCGAGTCAAAAAGTCAACTTTTGACCCCTTCGGTCAACGGTCAACGGTCAACAGTCAACCTCGGTCAACGTGTGAAAATTCCGACATGGTTCGGGACGGGGTGTTATAGTGCGGGCAGACCCAAAGCGGATAATATCCACATGTGGGTGGTCTGAACTGTTACAGTTACATTATTGAATTCTTTATGAACGATGTGATAATGAAAAATAAATAAAAAAAATCTTTATGAACAATATTCCATTCACTATCAACCAAACAAATAGGGCAATTTTTTATTTTTAATCAGACAAAGCTATTTTTTTTTTTTTTTTGGGTCAAAAGTGATAGAAGGCTTGTTAAGGCTGATAATATAATTAGTATACATAAACCTTTGCTTGTACAGCTGTTAGCTCTTCTATTTTTCGTGTGACACCTGAACATATATTTTCTAAAATATTCTTTTGTACCTGTATGTAATACAATTTAAATTGTGCACATGTGCTCCGTAACATTTTGAGTCCTCTCGAAATATCTCTATCCAATACCTTATATTTCTTTCTTGGTACCAAAGCCGCGGTTATAGACTTTATAATATATTAAATATATTTTAATTTAAAAGGGTCGTTTTAAATGTGGGACATATAGCACTATTTAAATGTATATAGGGCATATATATATTGTTCCAATACCTGTACAACTTGTAATGCAATAAAGTTATTGAAGTTAATTATTAAATTTTCTTTCAACCAGAAAAATAAAGATTATTAAATTCTTTACAAATGATATTCCATTCATTTTTAACCAAATAAATATCGCAATATTGGTTTTTATATTTTTAGATTATAAGAATATTTTAATATAGAAAAAATCTATGAACTATACGTGAATAAAGGTTATTAAATTTTTTATGGTATCTAAGCAATAATATTCCATTTACTTCCAATTAAACAAATAAAGTAATTATTATTTTTGTCAGAAATATAATAATATTCTAATATAAAATATCCCTTTAAATGTGAGAGATATAGTGTGGACCAATCAAATCTTTTACATAACCAAGTTCCCTACATTATGAATTCATATGCCTATGCACGTTCTTGGTATTATATATATATGTCCTGATAGGCATGCAACTGCATGTACAATATCAAGATCAAAGCATTGAGATACGCTCTAATTAGCAACCATGTCTTTGTCATACCCAAGAAATGGTGTTGTGGGGGGGCTTCTCCTCTCAACATGCTTATTTCTCTTGTTTTTGATGGTATGTTGTACTCCAGAGGAGCCAATTCAGTGTAAGTCCGAGAACATAGAAAAAGCTATAATTGTTGCAAACAAACTAGAAGAGGAGACAAGCACAAGGGGTTTAGTAAGTAATTGTTGTTCGCGCTGTAGCACGTGATATTCATTGTTAATGCACTGTAAAATTGGTATGTGAGGATCATAAAATAAAAAAGATGCATAGATTATTCTACATTCATGTGAAGGAACGAAACTATATTAAAACTTAATTGTCCATAATATCCATGTGAAGCTTTTTTTCTCAAATTGTTAAAATTCAGAGTAGACGAGGCAGAAAAATCGCTAGGAATTTCATCAAATCAAGTCCTTTTTAATTTTCCATGAGATCCTAACTAGAAATCTGATACAGCAATAAAAAAGACAAAAACAAGTATCGATTGCGTTAAAATAAAGTTCGACGAAGTTTGCAACTTATGTGGAGCATTCAAAACAATTGAGCAAACTCTTCGTCTCTATAACATTTTGTACTCTTCTTCGATCCATGAAAATTCTAAAGCACCCTTCTAAGTGCATGTACTGTCCTACAAACTGGTGGTTAGTTTTAACCAGCATTAATTGTAAAAGCATATATGAAACTTTATTTAAAAAATATAGAAATAACTCAAGCAAATCGTTGACTATTTGATTCAAAGAGGAAAGAGAAAAAGCTCATGTCCAAATTCAGGAAAAGTAATTGAAACAAAAATTCAGGAGGATTAACACAAATATTTAGCTCGCTTGGATGTTCCCAAAACTGACTTTCACATCAGAAATACATGAACAACAAAATTGATCAAAACTCATGACGAGCTCCTCTGTTTTATGCTCTGTACTCTCAAAGTTCCTCTAAATATATATGTATATATATAAGTTCTTCAATTTTATTTTGCCCCACAATCTATGACCTTGAAGAGAAACCAAAATCCCTAGAAAGGTGGATTGATGCAAAGCCATGGGAAAGAAGGGCAAGAGGGTCAACTGATCAGAGAGACCCCACCAGAACCGTCCAAAGAGATTCCACTGTTTCTCCTCTGCTCATTTGAGCCCTATGGAAACCAAAGTATGAGGGACAAAATAAACAATTTTTTAAGTAGCATAATATGCATACAATTCAAATTTAAAAGAGGCTGTTAATCTGAAGTGTTATTCTTCGAATTTTTTTTTTTTTTTTTTTTTTTTGTGAAATATTCTTGGAACGTTTTGTTGTACTACCAATATTCTCTTCTAACAATATAAAATTGAGGTTACATTATTCTTCAGAGATGTTCCAGTAGCGTCTTCTGGTACATTTTCTGTATTCACAAAAAAATAAAAAACAAAAACAAAAGAAAAAAAGCCATGAAAATTGAAGAAATTAAGTCTGTGACAAGCGGAATGTGAGGGAATTGTTTCAGGGATTAAGAAGTAAGCTAACAAGCTTATGATCCAAAATGAAATGTAAGAGAACCCAAAAGCCATCAACTTTTCGTAACTAATTAACTTCTTCTTACTCTAGTATATTATCCATTTACCACTTGAAAGGTTATTTGGAGTGTTTGTTTATTTAACTTGGTATACCGTAGTTAAGTAACCTTCCTTATAACTTATTTGCAATCTGTGAAACTTGCAAGTTGTTTTGATTTTTGGGAATAAGGAATGTAATATTTTAATTTATTTATCTATTTATTTTGCAATAGATAAGGGGATTATAGTCGAAAGCAAAATAAAAAAATAAAAAAAAGGAAAAAATCAAGAAACAACAATGGCACTAACGTGGTCAATTTTCATTGGGTATTAAAAAAACATACCACGGAGCAATTGTAATCTGGATTAAAAAAGCCAATAAGTTTTTCATTCTCAGCCTTTCCCAAAAAGCTCGAGTTTTCAAATATAACATGGAACCAAGTCAACACAAGGCAGTCTATCGAATTGATGGCCGAGTGATGGTTTATATGATCTCACACCTTTCCTTTCCACACCCTCCCTAACCCTTGCAATTATTAGAACCAAAGTTAGGTTAGCTAGCTAGATAGCTATATGTCAAACCACTTTGCACACACAAATATATATATATATATATATATATATGTTTCCTTTAACCGTTTTTGTTTGCTATTCTGATCAACTGTGTCAGAGGAGAATCAAGAATCGGAGAGTGATGATGATGGGAAATGCATCGGTGCAAAGTTGGTCACATCTACTCTCTTAAACACTGCATTTGGTTTGACAAACAATTGTATATGCTCTATTTTTCTTCCGCTATCTCAAAGTCTAAATTGTATGAATAAATGTAGTATATGTTTTCTGATCGAGAAGTATATAAACTTGGAAGGGTGTTATCTCTAGGGGCCATCCCGTAATCGGATATCAACGCAGGCTTCAAGCATCAGGTCCTGCTTGGAAAGCCTAGAGGACAAAAGGATCATAGCTTGTGCATGGTAAAACGTTGAAAACAACTTTGAAAATAGAGAAAGATATTGAAAACAACCTCGAAAATAGAGAAAGATATTTTGCGCCGCAATGAAGGAAATGAATGTCACTCTCTCCACTGTTCATTCCTTTAAGATATATATTTATATTACAGCTCCTAGGGATCCTATCCTTAATTGATATAATAATAAAATGCATAAAAAAGGGAAGCTTTCTGGAAGTTGCTTAGGGGAATAAGGATAAGAACTACACATAGAAAATTATGTACACATTCTTCTAGATAGTTCGTGAGATTGCTTAAAGTATTGGGCTAAGAAGTCTTATGTGGGTTTTGCCTTTTATTATTTGGGCTTTTGTTATCTTGGCTGACACATGGGACCCAAGAGTGGAATGTGAATTGGGGAATTTGGCCCAATATCCTCATAGGGAGGAGGTTAACGATTTTTACCCTCTCATTTGATATCTTTTTTTTTCTACCCCTCAATATCTATTTTAACCTTAAAATAAAAAAAAATTACTTACATATCCTGTTATATTTTAAACAAAACAAAAATCTACTTTTTCTAAACAAAGTTGTTTTTACACGAATACACACAAATACAAAAAACCAAAGTTGTTGTGGAAAAGCCAAATAAAAGTTCATCTCATCTCAGCACTGTCCGAGGTAATTTGTTGAATATTTTTGTTTATTTGTTGCCGTGGGACCGGTGTAGGTTTGTTTTTGTGTGGATTTTTAGCCTTACCGTGACCAGTGTGGATTTGTTTTTGTGTTTATTTGTTGCCTTGCTGTGGACCCGTCTGCGTTTTTATTTTTATTTTTTGTGTTTATTTGTTGCCTTACCGTTAAATACTTACAAATTTAATACAATGAGACATTGAAACTTGTGATTTGTGTTTAGTGTTTAACCGGTTAAAAATGTGAAATTTTTGAAGATTTAGGTTTTTGTATGGAAGTGAATATAACCTAGGTTTTAGGATAGATTGATATTGGGTATTAGTAGGAAATGAAGAGAGGAAAAAAATAGGACCGGTTTGGCCTTGAACGGTTGCCGGAGGAGGGAGAAACAACCGGGTCAAGAATCGGATTGGGACCGGTTCAGGCGGGTTCGGGTCAACCAGGACAAAGGTTGAAGATGGATCGAACGACATGTCGTTTGGGATGAATGACACCCAGACGACACGTCACTTTTAATTTTTTTTAATTTTTTTGGGTTCCATCGACATCCCTAAGCATGGAAAATAAACAAAGGATGAAGGAAGGGAAATTAATGAATTTGATGAAGAATAATGTTAGTTTGTAATAAAAAAACATAATTTATGTATATATATATATATATATATTTGTTACAACTTAGGGATATAAGGATTTTTACCCTGATTGAAGTTTAAATCCTTAAGCTAAAGGTGTTATCTCACTAGTGTATGATACTCAAACTCTGTCTAGAAAACTGCTTTTGTGGGTTGAAAAGAAGAATTTTTTTAAAAACGTACTTGACCCTTAGGAAACTAATTATATTTCTTTTTGGATTTGTATACAGATAAAATAAATATAAAGTGAATGATTTGTATAGCATATATAGGTGTCAGTAGGTCTGAGCTTTTATAACCAAATCAGGTTAAACACAAGCAGTATGGGGAAGAGATGTAGCTACATTAGTTGACATACTCATATAGAAGTGGTGGACATGTTGCAGTTCAACTTAACCTATATGTTCAGATTATAGTCTACAACTTTCTGTGCACATTTTTTAGACATATATTGTATGGTAAGAAATAATTAAATATAACATGAATATAATATGTATATATACAGTCTAAGGGCTGCTTTTGATTGGCTTATAACAATCTGTCTGTTGCGTCGCTTCTATGTAGTCTTCCACCTCTATACTTCACTTTCTTGTTTTTCTATTTTGGGTGAATTGACTACTTCCTCTCCAGTCATTTCAATATTTCACTTTATCTGCTTCTGCATGTAGCATCATAATTGGCCACAATTGTGGGTTGCTCTATTAAAACCCCACTTTAGACTATAGCTGCATTAGAAATCTTAGTTGCTTTTCAGACCTTCTTTTTTCTTTTATGTTTTTTCTTCTTCCTTTTTGCTAGGGTAATTTATTACTAAAAATTAGTACTTGGAGATAAGAGAAAAATACTTTATGATTAATTAGAATTGAAGTTGAGAATTCCAGAGTTAGTACTTTCTATAGGTATAGATATATATATATATATATATAGAGAGAGAGAGAGAGAGAAGATCGGTGCATAAAATTTTAGGTACATGGTTAGCTAGAAGCAAACACGCAAACACTTTATCCCCAAAAAAGAAAAAAAAATTAAAGAAGAAGAAGATAGAAAGATTTAGAAGTAAACACACTGCTAACAGTAAATGTTCAGTAAATGTTTTGTAGATGGCATACACAATATCCTTAGGAAGAGAGCGTATGAAATTGAGGATGGCGGATATTTATATATGTATGTATACATAGTTGACAATGTTGTTAAAGGTAGATAAAAGTTTATTAATGTTGTCAATGTACATTTGTAGGTTGTACTTTATAATGACACCAAAGAGGAACTTGCGACGTCAACCGAAGAAGGGAGTTAAGAAGGTGGAAAGTAAGAGACGTGGTGGTAGCACAGCAGCACCTGACTCTAAGTGTCGACGAACTACTAGGCAGAAATCCAAAGCTGAGACGGAAAGCGCCAAACTTCAAGGGCACGTTCCACTTTCTTCTCCCCCAACTGATATGGTAAGTTTTATATTCATTTATGTTGTTTTGTGTGGTAAATGATAAGACATCTGTCAATATTTATTCATGAATATGAAAACTCAAGAAAAACTTCACCCGATGGCCATCGGTAATTGCTGATAGGCCATCGAGATTTTTTTTAGTTCATTGTAGGTTGATTACCGATGGTTACATCGGTAATTACCACTTGTTCAAAAATGCGAACCCATATGTCTTAAGATTTAGTTGGAAATTATTGTTATCAAGTTAGGGTGGAAAAATAGGGCATGATTAAATCGTTGATGTCAGTTCCATTTATGTAATTCATTTTGCAGCCCATCGATGCTCCAAAGGAATGGATCTTTTAGGATGCCGATATATTTAAAGTTAGGGCACATTCATTCGGGAATCCAATAGAAGCGAACAAAGTAATTACAAGTGTCCTCACAAGTGAGCAGCTGGAAAAGTATAGACAAACATGTTTTGGACACTTACTTGACATGAAGAACCTCCGGTTCTTTGGTCAGGTAGTGCATCACCTGCTTTGCAGACAAGTTGTGTCCAACAATCTAGAAGTACTGGAGTTTAACTTCGGCGGATCTGGAGTGCGGTTTACGAAGTGGGAATTCACACTCATTAGTGGCTTAAAGTTTTGTAGGTACCCTTCGATGTATGATATGCAAATTTCCAAAGGAAATGAGCTGCTCACGAGGTTGCTAGATGACAGGACTGACTTGAAACCGCCCGAACTGGAATGACTATTGAAGGGTACACTTTTTGTGGATGATTGGGATGCTGTAAGAATTGCGTTACTATATTTCTTAGTTCATGGTGTACTCGGAATGGATCCGAAGGTTCAGATAAATAGAAAATTCATTGATTTGGTTGCTGATATCGAGGTATTTAATTCCTACCCTTGGGGCATTCTGAGCTACAAGGAGACGATCAACTCATTCCACAATGCATTCCAGCATAGAAGACGTGCAGTAAAGAATAAATCACAGTATTATGACCTAAAAGGTTTTCCATTGGCATTTCAGGTACGGTAATATATTTAATACATGTAGCGTTTACTTAAAAATTATATTTGATAACCTATAATTTATATTTTGTAGTTGTGGGGGTTTGAAGCAATCCCAGATTTTGGTAACCAATTTGCCAACCAGTGGGACACCCGTTGTCTGAGGATCCTTGGATGGCATGCTTCAAGGCAACTGAACCTTTTTGCTGTCCATAATTGGTTCACCTCAAATAGCAATGTAAGGCAAATTTTTTTTAGACTACATGGTACGACTACATTCAAGTTACATTACCATAGTCAGTTTCCAAATTTACTTTTTTTTTTTCCTTTCTTCATTTCATGTAGTATGTTGTGCACTGGAGGTTAAATGCTATTGATGAGGAGAAGACTATGGATTACTGGCGAACAATAGCAGTTAACATACATGAAGTTTGCTACACGTCACCTCCACTTGTAGCACCAACAGTTGGCACTAAAGATGTCGGCACTAAAGATGTTGGCGCTAAAGATGCGTCCAAAGCTTAGGAGCATTCTAGTGGCCCTCCAGATGCTAATTTCAAGGTATGCAATTGTTACTCGCAGCAAATTTGTATTTCATATGTTGTACTAATATATGTTGACTTATGTTTTGGATATTGATATTGATTAGCTTGCTTGCTTGGAGGCAAAATTTGATGAATTAAATAAAGAGATGGCAACGTTAAGGAAGATGCTTAGTTCTGTTATTGACCTACAAAAGCATCAGGTATCATTTAGACAACTTAGTATACTTTACTTTAGTGCTTCAGCATTATTAAATTATATATTGTAATTCAGCAATTATTTGTTGTTAGAGTTTGGGAACTGCAAAATAACCATTGTGTTTTGTAGGTTGAACATCATATGCACAGCCATTCACCGTCATCTTCGGTTCGACCATCATCCCCTGTGGCACCATCATTTGGAGAGCAAGCCGAAGAATTTGATGCACCCATAGACGATTCCAATGGTAGGAAGGAGGATGATGATTGTACTACACCGTTTGAGGCTATCGTACCTGGAGGACCTTATGTGGAGGATTCCTGGGCTTTGGTGCCATATCGGCCTTCGCATTTCGGGTGGGATATCGGTGCTTCAGCTGACAGTCCACATCATGACCAATCAGCTAAGATTGAGGTGGAAGATCGGACGCATAACATTGGTGATACAAGCCGATTTGGTAGAGTTTACCACCAGTCACATCATGTCATCTCTCCTTACACCGACCAGTGTAAAAGAAGGTCAAATTTAATCTTAATCGACATATTGATGCATCGAAGGAGAGGGCATTCAATGAGTGGTGTAGGGTGACACCGAAGGAAGCAACCATGTGTACATCTTATATGACGGTGGGAAAGAAATTTTTTGTTGAGCTACTTATCTCTGAAGGATGGTTGAATTCCGATGTAAATTATATGCTTTATGTTCATGTAAAATCATTGTGTTCCTACGTTTGGAATGATGTTTTATTTATCACCTCGCACTTGTTACTTATTTCCTTTAATGTGGTTTTGCAGCATATTGACACTATTTTGTATTTCATACGAGAAAGGCGGTTTGAGAATGAGAAGATGTTCACCAACACCTGTGCCATATTAGACGTATTATTTTGGGTAAGATGATGGGATGTTACTGCATTGCTTAATGTTATATTGATGATATTTATATTGTATATATTTCATTATTTGGCAGTCATCCATCAAAGGGCGTTATCCCATATGGAGGGCATCTCGTAGCACATATTCATGTGATGCGACCCTTTGTAGCTATGTGCGTGGGAAGTCACCCAAACCTAGCGTGCCGTGGCGGATATGTGATTATGTAAGTCCCTACATATATTTAAAAAAATTCTCAATAAGTTTCCCATTTTGTGGATAATGAGGTTATGCTCTAATTTGCAGGTGTACATCCCTGTCAACAATGGAGGCGCGCATTGGTTGGCAGCATGTGTGGACTTGAAGGCCCGACATATTGATTTATACGATCCAAATATGGAAAATAAATACGTCCAGAATAAAGAGTTGAAGAATGCGGAATGCCTTACGTATATGCTGCCTTACCTATTGAGGGATGGGGGATATTACAAGAAGAATCCGGACGTGCCTCCCACTTTAGATCCATTCACGATGACCATGATCAAAGATGCACCCCGCCAAGATAATGGGTATGAATGTGTTGTCATTTCAAACAACTTCTATTGCTGCTGTTTTATTGTGGTTACGTGTTGAAATACACGTGGTTGGTTTTCATTAATGCTAATCATTAATGCTATTCTGCAGGGGTGATTGTGGCGTCTACGCTTTGAAATTTATTGAATACAACAAGAGTAGTGAGGAGAATCCTTCATTTGGCCCGCAAGACATTATGTTTTTTAGAAAAAAATATGCTGTTGATTTGTACTTTAATAAACTTTCAATGTAGATCGTATGTTTAATGTTATGACACTCTATACTAATGTGATCTTAATATGCTGAACCTATCTTTAGTAATGATAACCACTGAAAAAAAAAAAAGAGAGAAAAGAAGACCCTTGGTTGTGGTAAAAATTAAAGCAAAGATGATTACCAATGGTGCATTGATAATTCCAGATTCACCATCGGTAATTACAGAAATGCTTTTGGTAATATGAATTAACAAATTTTTTTCTCCAAATACTCAGCTAATGGGGTGTTTTCGGCAATATCATGCAAATTATACATTCATCAATGCCCCCAAATGTTCCAAAAACATTCTCCAATTGGCAAAAATACTTAATTACCGTAGGTTTCGTCGGTAATTACCGAAACCCCTATGGCAATCACATTTTACCAATTTTTTGGGCCCCATAAGT
Source organism: Ziziphus jujuba (assembly GCF_031755915.1). Taxonomy (NCBI): domain Eukaryota; kingdom Viridiplantae; phylum Streptophyta; class Magnoliopsida; order Rosales; family Rhamnaceae; genus Ziziphus; species Ziziphus jujuba. The sequence continues at coordinate 2,390,929 of NC_083381.1, read as the reverse complement.
CCCCTTACGTGTGTTAAATGAAAAAACATGCAACATATAGATTATCAAATGATTGTAACGAGAGAAAATCCTAAAATTGCTGAAAAAGCTCTCAAATTGGCCAAAAAATTACGATGACTGTAGACCTTCGGTAATTACCAATAAAACCTTCGGTAACCAACATATACCCTCTGGAAAAATTACTGAAGGTTTCATCGGTAATTACCGAAACCCCTATGGCAATCATATTTTATCAATTTTTTGGGCCCCACAAGTCCCCTTACGTGTTAAATGAAAAAACATGCAACATATGGATTATTAAATGATCGTAATGAGAGAAAATCCCAAAATTGCATAAAAAGCTCTCAAATTGGCCAAAAAAATACGATGACTATAGACCTTCGGTGATTACCGATGAAACCTTCGGTAACCAACATATACCCTCTGGAAAAATTACCGAAGGTTTCGCCGGTAATTACCGAAACCCCTATGGTAATCACATTTTACCAATTTTTTAGGCCCCACAAGTCCCCTTACGTGTGTTAAATGAAAAACCATGCAACATATCGATTCTAAAATTATCCTGAGGAGAGAAAATCCCAAAATTGCTTAAAAATTTCTCAAATTGGCCAAAAAATTACGATGACTGTAGACCTTCGGTAATTCCCGATGAAACCCTCGGTAACCAACATATACCCTAGAAAAATTACCGAAGGTTTCGTCGGTAATTACCGAAACTCCTATCATAATCACATTTTACCAATTTTTTGGGCCCCACAAGCCTCCTTACGTGTGTTAAATGAAAAAACATGCAACATATGGATTCTAAAATTATCCTAAGGAGAGTAAACCCCAAAATCTCTAAAAATTTTCTCAAATTGGCAAAAAAAAATAGGATGACTGTAGACCTTCGGTAATTCCCGATCAAACCCTCGGTAAACAACATATATCCTCTGAAAAAATTACCGAAGGTTTCGTCAGTAATTACCGAAACCCCAATGGTAATCACATGTTATCAATTTTTTGGGCCCCACAAGTCCCCTTACGTGTGTTAAATGAAAAAACATGCAAAATATGGATTCTAAAATTATCCTAAGGAGAGAAAATCCCAAAATTGCTTAAACATTTCTCAAATTGGCCAAAAAATTACGATGACTGTAGACCTTCGGTAATTCCCGATGAAATCCTCGGTAACCAACATATACCCTCTGGAAAAATTACCAAAGATTTCGTCGGTAATTACCGAAACCCCAGCGGTAATCACATTTTACCAATTTTTTGGGCCCCATAAGTCCCCTTACGAGTGTTAAATGAAAAAACATGCAACATATGGATTCTAAAATTATCCTAACGGCAAAAAATCCCAAAATTGCTTAAAAATTTCTCAAATTGGCCAAAAAATTACGATGACTGTAGACCTTCGGTAATTCCCAATCAAACCCTCGGTAAACAACATATACCCTCTGGAAAAATTACTGAAGGTTTCGTCGGTAATTACCGAAACCCCAGTGGTAATCACATTTTACCAATGTTATGGCCCCCACAAGTCCCATAATGTGTGTTAAATGCAAAAACATGCAAAATATGGATTCTAAAATTATCCTAAGGAGAGAACATCCCAAAAGTGCTTAAACATTTCTCAAATTGGCCAAAAAAATACAATGACTGTAGACCTTCGGTAATTCCTGATGAAACCCTCGATAACAAACATATACCCTCTGGAAAAATTATCGAAGGTCCACGGTCATCGTAATTTTTTGACCAATTTGAGAAATTTTTAAGAAATTTTGGGATTTTCTCTCCTTAGGATAATTTTAGAATCCATATTTTGCATGTTTTTGCATTTAACACTCACTATGGGACTTGTGGTGTCCATAATATTTGTAAAATGTGATTACCACTAGGGTTTCGGTAATTACCGATGACACCTACGGTAATTTTTCCAGAGGGTATAGCTTGGTTACCGAGGGTTTCATCGGGAATTACCAAAAGTCTACAGTCATCATTATTTTTTGGCCAATTTGAGAAATTTTTAAGCAATTTTTGGATTTTCTGTCCTTAGGATAATTTTAGAATCCATATGTTGCATGGTTTTTCATTTAACACACGTAAGGGGACTTGTGGGGCCCAAAAAATTGGTAAAATGTGATTACCATAGGGGTTTCAGTAATTACCGACGAAACCTTCGGAAATTTTTCCAGAGGGTATATGTTTGTTACCGAGGGTTTCATCGGGAATTACCGAAGGTCTACAGTCATCGTATTTTTTTTGCTAGTTTGAGAAAATTTTCAGAGATTTTGGGGTTTACTCTCCTTAGGATAATTTTAGAATCCATATGTTGCATGTTTTTTCATTTAACACATGTAAGGGGGCTTGTGGGGCCCAAAAAATTGGTAAAATGTGATTACCATAGGGGTTTCGGTAATTACCGATGAAACCTTCGGTAATTTTTCCAGAGGGTATATGTTTGTTACCGAGGGTTTCATCGGGAATTACCCAAGGTCTACAGTCATTGTATTTTTTGGCCAATTTGAGAAATTTTTAAGCAATTTTTGGATTTTTTCTCCGTAGGATAATTTTAGAATCTATATTTTGCATGTTTTTGCATTTAACACACATTATGGGACTTATGGGGTCCATAACATTGGTAAAATGTGATTGCCACTGGGGTTTCGGTAATTACCAACGAAACCTTTGGTAATTTTTCCAAAGGGTATAGGTTGTTTACCAAGGGTTTAATCGGGAATTACCGAAGGTCTACACACATCGTAATTTTTTGGCCAATTTGAGAAATATTTAAGCAATTTTGGGATTTTCTCTCCTTAGGATAATTTTAGAATCCATATTTTGCATGTTTTTGCATTAAACAAACATTATGGGACTTGTGGGGTCCATAAGATTGGTAAAATGTGATTGCCATTGGGGTTTCGATAATTACCGACAAAACCTTCGGTAATTTTTCCAGAGGGTATATGTTGTTTACCGAGGGTTTAATCGGAAATTTCCGAAGGTCTACAGTCATCGTATTTTTTTGGCCAATTTGAGAGCTTTTTAAGAAATTTTGGGATTTTCTCTCCATAAGATCATTTTATAATCCATATGTTGCATGTTTTTTCATTTAACGCACGTATGGGGACTTGTGGGGCCCAAAAAAGTTGTAAAATGTGATTGCCACTGGGGTTTCGGTAATTACCGACGAAACCTTTGGTAATTTTTCCTGAGGGTATATGTTTATTACCGAAGGTCTACAGTCATCGTATTTTTTTTGCCAATTTGAAAAAACTTTCAGAGATTTTGGGGTTTACTCTCCTTAGGATAATTTTAGAATCCATATGTTGCATTTTTTTTCATTTAACACATGTAAGGGGGCTTGTGGGGCCCAAAAAATTTGTAAAATATGATTACCGTAGGGGTTTCAGTAATTACCGACGAAACCTTCGGTAATTTTTAAAGCAAAAACAAATTGAACGGTGTCATTTTTTAATGCTGTTTGATCGCTTACTTTGTAAGAATTTATCATTAATAATGCTACATTTAGCATGTTATTGGTTGGAACACACATGATTGAAGTTGTCAGATGGAATTGTGGTGATTCTTTTACGACGGTGTACAAATGTCAATTACCAACGATGCATCGGTCATTAGCATTGGGCAGTAATATCATCCGTGCAATAGTAAGAAACATACAAACAACTGAACCAAAAACTGAACACGGAATGATATGTTATCAAAACAGTACGACAGATGAATTTGACAACAAAAGAACACATAAAGCCAACGTCTATTATGCCAAAACACATGTTACGCGGTTGAGCAACTAATTGCATTCCTAACTACATTGCATACACACACATACCGCATAACATGGCCCCATTGTCTGAATATAGCATCGCGCGATTGATGGGCCTTCATTTCAGTGGTGCTGTTGGTTGGTAGTGCTATCAAGAGGTACGGCGGCGGAACATGATCGGGTGCTGTGACCAACTTGTTTGCACCTCCCGCATCTGTATTGATGATGCTCCTTTCCTTGAGATTGAATCCTCTTATTTCTCGGTCTTCCTGACAGTTTGCCAATTTGAGGTGGAAGTACAACCTGGTTTATGACATCATCTGGGCATGCCACTGACATTTATCTCCAAGTGGATATATGGTTTCTGAATATGCATCACAGTGTGAGTCAACTGAGTAATGCACTGAGCAAAGGAAATATGGAGAAATATGTCGATGCTTACATGCTGCAATTGCATGGACATAAGGAAATCCATCAATGTCAAATTCCTTGCATGAGAACGTCTTATTTTCTAAGTTAACAACTCCAACGAACATGCCATGGCCAACAACTTGAAACTTATATAAGTTTATTGGCATAACACGTAAGCCTCTGCCATTATTTGAGCGCTCTTGCATGATTTTTCCCAACCAATTAGTAACAGGAGTTTGCATTGCAGCTGCGTTAGTTCAACGTTCATACCACTACCTTTGCAAGACATCACGAATGTGATCTAGTAATGGCAAAACAGGTTTATCCCTAGCATCAATAAGCACAGAGTTCATGCTTTCTGCAATGTTAGTTGTCATTATGTTGTATCTATTGCCCAGAAAATGTGATCTAGCCCATTTTGAAGGACTTGCATCCTTGAGATATTGTACAGCTTCAATACGAACCCCTTCTAAAAGCTGCATGGCCTTATCAAAATCCTCAACAATATATGCTCTAGTTGCATCATTAAAAGTTGATATAATCGCATTGACATTACCTTTAAACTTCTTAGCACGTAAATTTGTACCAAGATGATATGTGCAGTGGCCATGGTGATTATTAGGGAAAACTGTATGTATTGCTTTTGCAATGCTCTTGTGTCTATCCGATATAAAAGCTATATTCGGATCATCCCCAAACGCTTCTTTAAAGCTCTCAAAAAACCACGTGTAAGCCGCATCCATCTCCCCAAGGCCTATTCCATAAGCAAGTGGATAAATTTGATTGTTCCCATCCAAACATGATGCAATATATAACAAACCTCTATATCTATTCTTCAGTGTAGTTCCATCGACAGCTACGACTCTCCACATATGCTGAAACCCTCTAATGCTAGCTCCAAGTGACATGAAAAAATATAAAAATCTATTTTGATCGTCAGTTTCAATTCGAGTAAACGTGCCCGGATTTTTGCTCTTCAAAACGTGACTCCATAAAGGAAGTTTTGCATATGAATTTTCTGGCGTGCCCCACAAACCTGATAGTCCAACTTCCTTAGCAGCCCATGCTTTGTTGTAGCTTATGTTTACTCCGTAATTAGAGCGAATGTCATGCACGATATCTCGAGGTTTGTATTGCCTTGAAATCCCATCAAACGTTGGCTGGATGATGTCTCCGATAACTGAACTTGTTGCTTGACGATGATCCCTTTTCATGATATTTAAAGAGCAAATATGCTCATCCTTGAAGGCCCTAATCATGAAGGCCTCTGTATTATCACCATGTAGTTTGGTAGCACGCATTCGCCACATGCAATTGTCGTTTGCACATACAATCTCATATCGGACTCTATCTGACTTCTTGACCTTGAATTCAAAATTTCTCCTTAGTGCATAAAGACTAATCTTCTTCTGTAGCGCATTCTTACTCGTAAAGATTTGGTTGATTTGAATGATGTCATGGGCATTGACGGATGAGAAGCGATGGTTAACCCTAAGTTCAGCCATGGTTGTGACAGAATCCTGTCGAATGTTCAAATGGTTTTCGGTACAAGGAGAGGCAAGCACATCATCATTCACATTATCAATTGGACAACTACCATAAGGAGACTCACCATGTCGACTATCACCAGCTGAAAGTCCCGAATGTTAGGTCCAACAAATGTCTCGTAACCCATCTTCACTACGATCAGTGTTGACCTCAACCTCAAATTGTTCATCTTGATCATAATCATGCCCACGATATTCATTCATATCATTAATGTCGAAGCGCTCATTATCATGATCATGTTCCACAGATTGCACATTGTTTTCACAAATTTGATTTTCAGATAATCCAGGTTGAGTTTCCGGCACATGAAGTTCGGTCGCTAGGGACTGCATGTCGGCATCAGAGGTACAAGTAGCTATCTCGGGAACTGCAGATAGTGGGGCAGTAGTCATAAATCTTGAACTTGTAGGTATCCTATTCACAACACATCCAGCAGTATTAATACTCTTTGGAACCCTAGATAACACATCAACAATAAGTGGAGATCTATCTTGAGGTCTGTGTGAATTATACTCTTTTATAAAACTTTGTAGGTCTTCATCATTTTCCACAACGTATGGCTCACATGACAAACACGCATGGTATATGAACTTGAAGATTAATTGATGTTGTGTAGAATCTAAGTTGAGAGCGTTGTAGGCTACATATTCAAGTTTGGCCAACTTACAATTCCTTTTGATACGTATAATCTTCGTTCTTTGACGTTGGTATCTCCAGGTACCTTCAGAACATACACTCCATGTTCCATCGTAGAACAGTAAAACTGAAATTTGTGACATTGAGCACAAAGGGTTTACCAATTCAAAACATACTAAGTATCTACTTCTGCAATCGTAGAATCTTTGCTGGAAGGTTTAACTATAATCCTGAAGCAAAAGTAATGAAAAAATACAAATGCATTTTCAGTAAATGAGTACAGAAAATAAGCCAAACACTTATGTTATTAACGCCTAGTGGAATAGCATTTTGAATGCAAATGAGTAGAATAGCATTTTAAATACAAATACAAACGCATTTTCAGTAAATGAGTAAAGATAAAATACAAATGCATTTTATGTAAATGAGTACAAATGCTGTTTAAATGTTGCATATTAACATCTAGTAGAATAGCTACTCTTGACAGACATAGTGGATCAAGTAGATTAAGATGTCAAATCTGTGGCACATGTGCTAAATCATAACATAACGTTAGCTTGAATGGATGCAATGTTGACAATATGGTGTTCTGTGGATTATTTTGTTAAACATCATAAATATAGTTACATTTAGCATGTCATTCATTTACAATAACATTAGAGAAGTGGACAAATTCGATTGTCCAATCGGTTTGCTTTTACAAAATGGAAAAATTAACTATTCCGATGGAACCGCCGTTAAATTTTCCAACAAGCAAGTGTTTCATAATTACTGATGGACCGTATGTAACAAACAAAGGTTTAATTTTCAAATGGAAATTTCCGAACCATTTATGGATTGTTTTACATAAAATAGCACCAACATAGAACTTGCACTTATATATCATGTCAAAACGTGACAAGCAATGAATCCAATATAAGGGAAAATGTATACATATCTGTACACATATTTATATTTATAACACACCCTGTGAAAGCTGATAGAAGGTACTAGCTGCTGGATAGAGAAGACAAACGAGTTTTCATATTTGGTCAATGTTTTCCCTTTCTGACCATGTAAAGGTTATTTTTTTAATACAATATTGACTAATTAAATTCTTATTCTTAGGCTAATATATATATATTTATTAATTAAATCGATCCATTGAAAGGTCTAATGCTCTAAATTTGACCTCGATATCATCTTTCTGTGAATTCAAACAAAACATTTTTGATTCATTTTTATAATATTATATTTAATTTTTTGTTTATAGTTTATAACGTGTCCTTTGTTCGTACCAATTCATACTTTTTCCTCACTGCTAGTATTGTGCTAAGGCTAAGTCATTATTTGATTTTGACTTTATCTATTAGCTATACATAAAGTATATTTGAGGAAATTTTTTTCGTAAAATCAATTAACAAAATTAATATGAAGTATATTGTATTTATTTTTTGGCTTAGTTATTAAGCCATTTATGTTTACTATTGGGAGTTCATGATTTCAAAACATTAAGATGGAAAAAAATTATTATAAATGATAAAAAAAATTATGCAAAGAAGTATCATAAAGCCAAATTATGTATATATATATATATATATATATGTATATATATCCACATACCAGGTAATCTTTAACTCTGATCTGCAGAAACGTACAATTTAATTACATCCTTTTGAAGTGTATGGGCTCCACAATGAAGATTTTCAGTCTTGTTGTTATCACAAAAGATTGGGGGTATGCAGGGAGAGTGAACTAAACTGAAGAGATTTTGGGATTTTCTGCAATGTTCATCAATGCAAAGAAAGGTTGAAAGGTACGTAACCAACAAAAGAGATAGAGAGAGGAAGACACACAATATTCATTTAATGTGGTAGCAGGGAGAGTAAGAGAGAGGGATAGAAGTTAATGAGGGTATATGAGAAATGAGAGATGCTCAAAAAAATTATTTTAATGTTTTCCACTTTATTCGACAGTCAATGAGAAATGGGAAACTGTTACATTTATTTTACACTTTCATATCCATTTATTTAAATAGTTTCCACAAGTGCACAATTAATTCCCTCCTAACAACTCTCATTTGGACATACTACTATGGAGCCGTTCATGTAAAAGTGATTGGAAGAAGCTTGCAAGCTGGGAATCACATTTTACAATCTAAAACTAACTACATTTCAATGCATACCATTCAAACAAGTTCTAATGGTCAGAAACTAGAAAGCCAATATTTGAGAACTCAATTACCATCCATTTAAATTATCATCCTTCTTATTTATTACTTTTCCACATATCAAATAATATGGAGAATTTAATAATGAAATTGGATCCTTACACATAATATTGACACGAGAATCATGTACAAAAACTAAAAACAAAATCTAAATTAGCAAGAGAAAATTGTACAAGTGTTTTATGAATAAAAACTAGAAAATATTACAGCTCCTAGAGAATATTATAGCTCCTACAAAAGCCTCTGTTGGTATCAATCCCGAATTGACCCAATGTTCCCCATCAATGTCAAAATCTCGAACACCAACTAGCACCACAATTGGTATAATACCAAACTTTAGTGACAGCATTAAAAGCATACAGGGCACCTTCACTAAAACGGAGACAGATTTGATACCTGGATGAAATCAAACGAAATATCTGCAGTTAGTTACAATATTTAGCATACAAGTTTCAAAGAAAATAATTATTGTAAATAATTAAGGAAAATTACAAAAGCATTTTGTTTTAAATCTCAACCTAAGAAAATGACTAACTTTTTTTAATACTTGACAAAAAAGCATCTCTGATTTAATAAAATAAGGGATTCCCTCAAAAAAATTTTAAATAAATATAATGAGAACTGAAGACCTTAGCTGTCCTCATATGCGATAAATGCTATATGCAAACTGTGAAGAGTAGAATTATTGGTCTAGACATCAACAAAGGAAGAAAAATATCACAAAGCGAGTCATTATCAAACTGTCTTGTAAGTAGTAAGTATGCAAGTGGATATGTTGTCCTGAAGATTGAATTGGATAATCAAAATAATTAAGTCTTCCATCTAAAGATCCTATTTCCATTCACTGACTTCATATAAGAAATTCTAAGGAAATTTCAGAAATCATGAAAGCAACAAAGTATTTAAAATGTCTATAAAACAGATGAAATCAGAAATGGAAAGGCTTGAAATTGTCACAGCAATTAAACATCAGCCATGGTAGTCAAGGATCACCTGCTGACAACACGATTAACTGTTGGTTGAACAAATATATGAACCCTGCAGAAAGCAAGTAGTTGTCAATAAGCAAAAAATACTATCTAGTTTACATGAAAAGAATCATGAAAAGGAAACTCCATATGAATGATAAACTTTCTAAGTACCATTTTCCAGGGAATCATGAAAAGGAAACTCCATAGGAATGATAAACTTTCTATGTACTTTCATGATTTTCTTCATTTGGAAAATTCTCCTTCCCTGTATTAGACTTCTTATCTGCAAAAACCTATATGAACAACATAAAATAAAAGTGAAAAATATAATGAGCACTGGGAAATAAAAACCACCATAGCTGAATATATTACCCTCGGTAGAAATGGAGGTTTCTGTTAACGTATAGAATGTGCAACCATGGAGTTTAAACAGTAAACCATGGAGGTTTCTGTTAACGTGTAGAATGCAATAACTGACAGTTTGCATTAAACATTAAGGAAAACAAGAATTATACATGACAACAATAACTGATAACAACGAAAGCAGTTATATTTAATCACCAACAGCAATTATAGTAATAAAATAACTATAACTACAATTATATTAAAACACAAATAAGCGTGCAGACAATTAAATTTAATAAATAAGCAGCATTCAATAATGGAAAACACACAAGACCCAAAAAACTAATAATAATATAAAACACACAATTACCATCTTTAGAATAACCTGCACAACACCTTTGCCATCACCAAGAGCTCCATCTATTTCATCAATCACCTAGAGAAAAAGTAGTAACTTGTTTCTTCTGCATACATTCTAGAATAAGAAGGGTAACCATAAAAAATAATACCAACCAAGCACTTTGGCCTTGAGTCTACAGTGACAGAGTTCATCTACACTACATCAAGAAACTAAAATGTTATATAAAGTAACCTATAACACAAAGCAATACATTGTAATAGCTAGGGAAAAAAAAAAAAACACAAAGTAACTTTATACAAAATTTCCAATCTTGAAAGAATTTAATAGTCAGCAGATAAGAATTAATGCAGATCCATGTGAAAAAAAACAAAAATGAAAAAAAAAAGAAGAAGTATATATATACAAATACATACATCAGGGACCAAACCCATGGATTTCATTTGGTCAGAAAAGTAGAAAGCGTCCTGCAAGCAAGAGCTTTTCATTGTTCCAACGATGAAAGAATGGAATGTATCCCTAGTTGGCTATACTCCATCCAGCATCATATCATCCTACACATCTCTCAGCAAGAAATGCCTACCACCACCGTTATTAAAAAAAAAAAAAAAAAAAAGAACACAACTTTCACAATTTCTCCCAAAAAAAAAATTCCAAAACCACAAAAAGAAAATCAAAATTAGAATCTACCTTCTCTGCGCGGTGAGAGAACCGATAACAGTGTTATACTCAGAGACATTGCTTGCATAGTTCCTCCTTGCGTATTCCTGTATTGAAACCGCACTGAAGTATCGCCGTCCCACCTCTCGCAGCAGTGAATTATGCTGCCCTGAATTATAACAATCTAAAATATATTATTTATTTAAAAAAAAACTATTTCATTATTAGCGAAACGAGTAAGAAAATGTCTGGGGAAAAGCTTAAGAATTTGAAAATGGAGAGGAGAAGATTACCAGTGATTCATCAAATGAGCCTCATGCTTACCTACTTCGCTGTTGCCTACCTGCTGCTTCTGCTTCTGCTCCTAGGGCTCTCTAAAACCCTGCAGTTTTCTCTCTGAATTGCCTCTTCACCATTTCCTTCAAAACACACAGTCTACAAGCTTACAATCCCGCCGATGCGAAAGGAAACAGAGGGCTCCTAATGGGCTGGATATTGATTATAAGGAGAAGAGAAAAGTCGGATGAAGAAAAGAAATAAAAAAACATAGGAAAAAAAAAAGGAATAAAAATATTTAATTTGGATATAAGGTATTTTGGGATTATCAAAAATTGAAGGGGTAGAACAAAAAAGATATCAAATGAGGGGGCAAAAATCGTTAACCTCGTCCCTATGAGGGTATTGGGCCAAATTCCCCATGTGAATTCTTTCACCAAAATACATTCAGTATTGGGATGTCCTCATTTAAGAGCTTCATTCAAGATGTGCAAAGGCTTGTTGAGCTACAACCTAAGGCCCTGTGTGGCTTCGAACTCGACAGTGGGATTCTTTTGAGCCATGTTACATCCTCCAGGGCTTACCTAGGCAAGAAGAAGATGCAGTGGACTTTGATTTTACATATTATCAAAGTAAAGATTCAAAGGCTCCGAGGCTTTATGAGGATGTCATTAGAGAAATAGAGCAAATGGCAGTGATCAAATACGGGGCATTGCCGCACTGGGGGAAGAATCGAAACATAATACCTGATGGGGTGATTAAAAAGTATAAAAATACTAAAAAGTCCTTGGCTGTAAAGAAATTGTATGATCCAATGGCGCTCTTCTCTAGTGAATGGACCGACTAACTTCTTAGACTGCAGGGTGGGATAACCATTTTCAAGGAAGGTTGTGCACTGGAAGGTTAGTGCAAATGAAAAGAGGATATTCATTATGCCCAAGCAAGGGCTATTTCTCTACGCCTTGTCAAGTTTTCAAGGATGCAAGGGCTTGTTCTCGTCAAAGTTTATTTCTAGGAGAAGTAGTAGTTCTGGCCCTCCTCCGTTAATGTCAAACATCAAGCAAAAGGCCGGAGGACACTCTGGCGTATCTTGGATTACGCAGTAAAAAACCTAGTTCAATCAGAGGAAGGTCCTGTGATATATAGGCTTTCTTCTCTACTTTGTGTCACTGCTACTTATAAGGGACAGCACGGTTTCTCCACTTAATTATAGCAAACAAACTAGACGAGTAGTGTTTAATAAGCAATTAAAATAAGTATTATTAACATCATAGCACCTTATGTGAATTGGTATGAGAGGATCATAAAATGCATATGAGAACCAAATATATATATATATATATTGATTGCAACATCAAGTTTCAATGTTTTCCTTGTGGATATGGAATAAAATGCAATAGAACAATAATGTGATATTTTAGTTGATTGCAAAAGCACACTATGGCTATCTTATATGATTTTCAAAATTTGAAATGTCAAATATAATATTAGCTTCTGTGGCATCATTGTGTTAAATACTTGTTCAAGAAAGTTTGCACATTAAATTATATTAAGCATCCAAAACACTTGAGCAAACTCTTCGTCTCTATTACATTTTGTACCCTTCTTCAATCCATGAAAATTCTAATGCACTCTCCACCTTCTATCTTTTCCAAATGCATGTACTATACCTCCAAATTGGTATAAGAACTACAAATTAAGGACATGTTATTTACTTACGTTTAACCAGTACTAATAGGAATAGCATTTATGAAGCTTTATTTTCTGAAATGGATAAAATCCAGGATAAAGAAGGCAGAAAACAGCCAAGAATTTCATTATGTCAAGCCTTTTTTTCCTGCTAGCCAATATTTCATTATTGGACAAAAATTTCTTTCTTTTCTATCGAAGAAATATATAAAATGAACTTAAGCAAATCATTAACTATTTAATTCAAAAAAAAAAGAAAAAAAAAAAGAAGAAGCTCATGTCCAAATCCAGAAAAAAGTAATTGAAGGAAAAAAGCATGAGAACTAACACAGACCCTAGGGGTCAATTGGAAGTTTCCATAAAGAATTTCTCATCAGAGAATGCATGAACAACAAAATCGATTGAAACCCATCATGACCTCCTCTGTTTTCTACTCTTTGTACTTTTAAAGCACTTCTGTTCTTTCTTTTTTTCTTGTTATTTTTCCCACAATCTACAATCTTGAAGAGAGATTAAGTTGGCTAGACAGGTGGATGATTGCAAAGCCCTAAGAAAGAAGTGGAAGAGCTTCAACTTGATTAGAGAGGTCCCATTAAAACCATACAATTGGATACCACTATTTGTTCGTCTCCCTTTCTTATTCATATCTGTTTCTGCTCTGCTCATTTAAGCCATATGGAAATGAAGTACAAGTGATAAGTGAGTTTTAACTCACTTATCTAGTCTTCAATAGCTTGATTATTTATGGAAAATTCAAGCATTTATAGTTATTTTGACATGTTTATGTGTACTTGTGTAGATAAGCTTTAAAGTGAAATTAAGGCTAATTTACATGATTTTTAAAGCTTTGGAGATCACCTTGGAGAAGAAGAATGCACACGATGCCTAAACCAAGTCAAACATGCCACCCATTACTCAAGATTTTCAAAATGTTGACTTTCCATGCTTTAATTTCTAATTTTGACTTTCATTTACTTTGGTCAAAATGTAGTTTTGATGAGGGCATATGCAAGGCATGTGTCTTTAGTGTAGGGATTTGCATATGCAAATCATGTAACCTCATTTAAAATAGGCATGTGAGAGTCATGTGCACTATCTAAGACCTTTTGATCTTGATTTAATGGTTTGATTTAACCAAAAAGGCCAAGGTTTTGGAGATAATTTGCTGAGGCTTTATTTAGGTGGCTTGGTAGAAGAAGAAGGGAGGAGCCACCAGAGCCACCATTGTAGATAGCTTGGAGAAGAACTAGAGAGCAACACACTAATCTAGAGAGAGAAAGAGCTAAATCTAGAGAGAAAAAGCTTGAGCTTGGAAGAAGATTGAAGATTCAAGGGATTCCTTTACAAGATTCCTCCTCCTTTAAGTTTTCTCTATCTTTTATCACTCTTTAAATTGTATTTGTATATATATATATATATATTGTATTTGACATGGGTTTAATGATGAATATTCATTTTATTTTTAATTTGGTTTATATTATATACATGTATTGCTAGATTTATTATCTAGGGTATTGATGGAACTTTCATTTGGATTGTAATTGAATGATGGATGAGTATTATTGTGCAATTCTATTCTTTTCTTGTGTATTCCTTGGATTTAATGTTATAATATACCTAACTAGATTGGAAATCAATTGGGTATTTGATAGATTTATGAATTTCTCCTTTTGGAAAGGTTATTTAATGAATTTGTCACTAGGATTACACAACCTATTTTTTAACTAGAGTAGGAAAGCTTAATTAAGAAGTGGGGAACCTAGAAAAGGGGAATTAATGCATGGCTTTTTAGGTTAATTTAGGAAGGAATTCTTGAATTTTCACTAATTATCTGTAGATTCTAATTTTCCCTGAGATAGGAAATTGGATGTAATTAGAAACCCTAGGGTTAGAATTAAAGGTAGAAGTCTAATAGTAATCACCGAAGTTAAGTTCAATTATAGGAAGAATACGAGGGAAATCAATATCCTAGAGTTTTGGATCATAATATTTGCCATGTCCATTACTTGTGTATGTTGTTTCTCTTGATTTCTTATCTTACTAATTTAGTTTAATTTTAATATTAGTTTTAGTTTACATTTACATTAGTTTTTAGTCAAATTTGGTGCCTAAATAAAAAGAATTAATCAATATTTTTTATACTTAGCAAAGTTTCGAACATTTACATTGGAATTGCATTAGTTCTTCTTAATTTAGGCTTTTTATTTTTGTCTTCTTAAGTTATTAATTTCTGTTTGTAGATTTACTGCAAAGAGCTATGGCCGAAATATTGCCTAACTTCCATCAAATGGTATTTTCTAGACCAAGTAAAGATAAACCGTCTTTGGAGGATATGATGTTTATATTTGTAAATGCGGTTTGAAATTGGATGAATGAGTATGAATCTCGAATAGACAAACGTCAAGCTTTTTGTGTTTACTTAGGTTCTTTAATGAAAGCTTAGGTTTGCTGCAAAGAGCTATGGCCGAAATATTGCCTAACTTCCATCAAATGGTATTTTTTAGAACAAGTAAAGATAAACCGTCTTTGGAGGATATGATGTTTATTTTGTAAATGAGGTTCAAAATTGGATGAATGAGTATGAATCTCAAATAGACAAACTTCAAGCTTTTTATGTTGACTTCAGTTCTTTAATGAAAGCTTTGGAAGCATAATTTGGACAATTTGTAAATGAAGTTAAGCATAAGGATTTAAGGAAGATTGCAAGTGAAACTGATTCCAATCTTCTAGAGTGTATGGTAAACACTTTGAGAAGTGAAGAGGCTTTGAATTCCCAAAGCTTAAGGAAGATCAATCTATTGGAAAAGTTATCAATGAGGAAGAGAGATTGATAACAAAGTAGAATTATCAAGGGAAGTTCAAACTTGTGGTACAATTGGGATGGTTGAACCTTGTGTAGAGTCAAACATTTCTATTGAGGAATCTTAAACACTATATGATTATAAATTAGAGAATCCTTCAACTAATGAAGAGGTTGAAACTGAGAGATGTGCTATCGTTGATGTTATAGTCAATAATTGTGAACTAGAAGCTCTCTCATTGCCATTTGTAGATTTCCTATTGGAAAATGAACCAGCAGAGGAAGTTAAAGAAGGCAAGATGATATGGAAAGCTTTGCAAGGCTTTATGGAAAATCCTATGAGTTTACCAACATTGAGTTTAATACTAAGGAAGACTCCATCCAAGAGCAACAAGTACATCCATACATTGGAATTTTGCAATTTGATATTGATGATCATGGGAATATAACAATGAAGCAATTCAAAAAGATGGAAGAAATTTAAGAAAAGCATATTGAAAATACTACTATGGTTGAAGAAGAATTTCTTGTTCCCAATGAAAAGCTTAAGGATGTGAATAAATTGATCATAATTCTTAATCTTCCCAAAGAGGGTGGATTACAAAATTCTAAAGAGTTAGAACAACGTTGAGACGAACCTAGGATGACCTGTACCTAAACCCGCATTATATTAGCCTGTATCTAATTATATTCAAGTTTTAATGGTCACCTTGACCCCTAACCAACTTGTGATTAGAAACCTTGGTATATAATAAAGACGCCACAATAGGTAATGGAAAGCCTTTTGATAAGTCAACCTAACGCTAATTCACTAATGGTGTTTTAGGTGTTCAAAAGAACAAAGAGAGATTCAATCTCATAAATAATTTTTGTATAAAATTCAAGCTTATTTCTCATTGATAAATAAGCCTTTAAAGAGGCTAAGATTACAAAGCAAAAGCCCTAAAAAATTAATTCAAAATCGGACACAAAGTGTTGAGAAAAAGAAAGTAGAGGAAAGGAAAGTAGAGAAAAGAAAAGTGACTAACTTTTCCTAGTTTCCTAAACTAATTTGGATTAATTAATTCCTTTATTTTGAATTAGGAATTAATTAATTTACAATTGAACTACTAAAATAAGAAATTTCCTAAACTTATTTTTCCAGCAAATAAATAAATAAAAACCAAAAAGTAATGGTAGTTTCCTAAAACAAAAAGTATATTCAAATTAGGAAACTAAAATACTAACTTTTTTACTAAGTTGACTATGACCAATCTTTGACCACTTTGAGCTCCAAATCAGCTTCTAGATGCTTTGTAGGATGCCAAATAAGCTCAATATGAAGTGCCACACATTGCCCTTGCTTGGAAGAAAGAGAAAAAGCCAACTCAACAAAATACAGTAAAGCTAGCAAGAAAACAGCAAAAGCAGGCCAAATTTTGAAGCTATCCATACAAACCCTTTTTGATTGCCTTTGAAGCTGCCTTAACTAGATTCCATGACCTCTTAGACATATCTATTGAATCCATGAAGCATTGGAACCATTTAATGCTGCCCGTTGTCCATATTTGCACCAAAACCACTATCCGGGTCCATATCGGCTTCCACCACTTTGATGCTTAGAATAGGCTTTGTATCTTCAAGTATGGACAAGCTTTGTAGAGAATTAATTATCTCCTGCATAAATGCTCCCAGGTTGTCCTTAAATCTCTTAGTTTGAGCTCTTGTGATTAGCCTGGTCTTTATCCGGATCGGGTCAGCACTCCAGCAAGTTGTCGGTTGTGCGGACTCAGGCAGAATCATATCAAACGTCACAATTATGCCCTTAAGAATGTTTGAGCTAGGAAAAAGTGAAACAAAAAGAGGAAAAGCAACCAGAAAGTGAAATGTAGCCTCATTTTGTGTATTAAAGTTCACTTTCTTACTCCCAGTTTGAAACATGATCCTGAAAATTTTGAAACTAAGGATTTGGGAACCTTCACAATTAAGCGATTGCTCTCATTTGGTGCAATTGAGCTTCAAGGCAAAGATGATGGTTTATTCCAAGTTTAACGATAAAGGGCCAAGAGTTCTTCGTTGAAGAAGAGCAAATAGAACCAAAGTTAAAGTTTAAAATTTGGTTTTTAGCTCGGCTATATCTAGTTAGAGGCACAAAACCAAGCGCTTATCGAGAAGCAACCCGAGTTCTTTCTAAACCTTCACTCTTTCTTTTAAAATTTTTGCCTTAAATTTTATGAAGTCATAATTAGATTTAATATGCTTATTTTGATATTTTAATGTTAGTTTTTACAATTATTTTTCTTGCATTTTATAGAATTCTTGATGATTAGAGGTTCAAATTCAAAGTTTTGAAGATGTTTTCGTATTTTGGATTAGTTTGGAGCATTGGAGTACAAGGTGAAAGAATTGAATGAAATGCTGAAGAAGAACTGTGCAAATGGGTCAATTTTGAAAATCTGTGAATGGAAATCTGTGAATGTCTAGTTTCTGTAGAATTTTACGGAACATCATTTGGAGGTCTATAGAGAAAGATATTGCCATTTAAGTGACTTCTGCCCAGTGTAGGAAAATTCCAACATGTACCCCCTCGTGTCCATGCTCATTCCACACCATTTTCTCTTCAATAGTACCAAGTCCACACCCTTCTTGTAACACCCTATCTCGAAGTACATTGGAATTTTCTCAAGTTGACCGAAGTTGACCGGGTTTGACCATCATTGATCGAAAGGGCTCAAACTTTAGCTTTTTGTTTTAGATAGAATTCTAAGTTGACCTAAGCACTGTTGCAAAGTATGCATCGACTCGAGTCCGTAGACTAGTAGCACGTTGAAAACCTATTTACAGTTTGAAAGTTATAAGCAGAACATGTTGAGGTTCGAATTATCCAAGGGTATCGGAGTTGACTTTTTATTCTTGTAAAATTGACCTTCAACTCATATATGGTCGTGAAGTACTCGTCGATGAGGTCATAGAGCAGCACGCCTAATTTGGAAATGTGATTTGAAAGTTATGGATCCGTGAAGTTTTTCTGAGACAGCGGTTACTATTTATCGATCTATGTGTGCACAGTGCCTAATGACATTGTGCCATGTGTCATTGCTAGGCCAACCCGTGAGTGCACAGTGGCACCCACAGGAGCTGTTTTCATTAGTTGAGAAAGGGGGAGAGAGAAGAGAGAAGGAAAAAGAGGAAAGAGAAAAAGGAGAGAGAGGGAGGATCGGCCTTACATTGTTGACCCATTTTCGAATACTCAACCAGCACATGCACCGCACCACCGTGTAGCCCACCTCATTTCTGGCCGTCCAGCCAAAAATCATGGCCAACTGACCGTCGACATGCCCGGATCGAGGCGATTTCGACTGCGGCGCCGATTCCTTCTTCAGCCAATTTCTCCCAAATCAAACCTCTGTTTGCCTTACCGCTGGTCCCATTATCTCACCCATCCTCTGATCTACCCCTCCACCAATTTTAACGGCCATTGGCCGCCGGTGGTGGCAATTTCCTGTGGCTATTGCAGTTCATCGGAAAACCCACCTCTGGTGAGTTTCCGATGACACGTCCTACCCTCTCCCACTAATTTGACCTCCTTGAATCCAAATCTGAGGTCCTTTGCCCCCAGTGCTTGATGGTTTGTGAGATTTGAGCATATTAAACCCGAGACCTTTCCTATGAAATTCCGGCCACCACGAGTCCGATCTCCGGCAAGAGCACATGTGACTTGTGGAATCGATTCCATGGAGGATCTTGATTGAATTGATTGCTCGAGGTGAGTGATCCACCTTCAAAATCATTTTGGGGTGTTAAATTATATATATTTTGTGTCAAATGAATATTTGAAAAATATGTTCTATGTGTTGAATATTTAGTAAAATTTTTATATGAATTTATATTGCCAAACTGTGATGATTTCGATGTATGTGTTCCAGTTTATATAATTTGGATTAAAAGATTTATGATTTAAAATTTTATTAAATTATTGTTGAATTTAATTGTAGAATATCTATGTTTAATAAAAACATATATTTATATGAATTTATGCATTGTGGGACTTTATGCAATTTTATTACAAATTTTCATATATTGAATTTTGAGGGATTGAAGGAATATGTATTTTAAATTATTGTTAGTTTTATTGATGGATTTATTATGTGTTTGAAAATGTTCTATAGGATTTTGATTATTGCAGATTTTATGAGGTTTAAATGAAATATTTGATTCAAATTGGTTTTGAAGATCTGAGAAAGAAATATCGATTTAAACTAGTACGCTCGTAAAATAATTGTGCATATAAATTATATTTTGATTTCGAGGAAATTCAAATTTAATTTTTATTAAGTTATTGTGGAACCAATTTTATGAATTTTGATGCATAATAAATTTATGTGCATGAGTTTATATATGAAATTCATGAGGTGTTAATATTATTTTGGACATTGGTTGGATTTATGGATTGATTTTTTGGATGTGAAGGAAAATAATTATTTGAATTTATTATGCATTGAAATAATTGTGGAATTTATTTTCTGGTAGTGAAGAATTGAGTAAGCTAATTATATATGAATTTTACGTGGTCTTAAAGATATATTGATTTAAAGTGATTTTGGGGATTTGAGAAAAATATTGTTTTAAAGCATTATGTTTCAAAAATATTTTTATGTTATTAAATATTATGGATTGACTTTATGCCACTGGAAATTTGATATATTTGCATCAATGAGATTATGAGAATGAATTTTAAATTGATGTATTTACGATGATGGTTTGAAGAAGTGCGGATAATATGGATTTAAAAAGAGGTACTTAATCCAGTGGTAATTATGAGATTTTGAGATTTGGAAAACATATGATTTTACTGGTTTTTAGACGCACCCATATAGTTCCGGTGTTCTGTAGTTATGGATGTGATTAGCATGTGGACAGATGTGATGAGCGCACATGTATATACTCTCCTGTGGTTGCCATCAGACCGAGGACAGGCAAGTTTGATGATGGCTATAACCACCCTCTCCATGGCAGTGCTGCTGGGATGCCAAGGCAGCCTGGATGCAGGTTTATCTCTTTAATCTTCCCATCAGGCAATGCTTTGGGACGCTGGACACCGTCGAATATCACTAGTATATAGTATGGTGCGTTAAGATATCCTCGATATGATTTTCAAAACAAAATATTCTACAATCGTATTTAAAATGTATTTAATGGTGTTTTTATTATTTATTTCAATTTGAGATTTTAACATAAATTTTATGGAATTTTATTATGTTTTAATTATCAATTCATATTATTGTTTTAAAATGTATCTTACCTTGATTTTACTATTTAAATTGATTTGGTGTTTTAAAATAAATTCTAGTATATTTTTACGATTTATTTTAAATGGATATTCTAAATTGATTTAAATATTTCTTTTATTAATTAATTGATTTATTTTACTTATTTACAATTTTATATAATTATTTATTTATTTTTTATTAATTAATCAAGTTTATCACATTATTATTATTATTATTATTATTATTATTATTATTATTATTATTATTATTATTATCGTTCAGTACATTAGATCACTCACTGAGATGATTAGTATCTCATGTTTTTAAATCTAGTTCCCATAGACCCAGGTTAGTAGATGTTGATCGTCTGGGGCAAGCTCGATGTGTTGGTTTGTTGCCGAATTCCAAGGAGTTCTCATCTCTTTTCCTTCTATCTTGTATTATTTCTTTCAGTCTTTCTTGTATTAATTTTATATTCTGATGTATCTTATAATGCTTTGCATACTACATTGGACATTTATTTATAATATTGTACTGGTTCCTTGTTAAATTTGAAATGTTGCAAATTTGTGGAAAATAAATTGTAGTAAGGTGGGAGGAATAAGGAGATATTATTAGAAGTGCATTTCTATGCATGGAAATTTAAGGTAAGTCCAACCCTTAAGGGAGATTCTGTCAGATTTTCAATTGGAATATTTGGTAGGGTTTATCTAAGATCAGGTCTTGTTTAGAATTCCGGTAGGGGATCTTGGACGGGTCCTGACATTTCTAGTGTGAACCACTCAGCCAACACACCAAGCATCACGCCAAACAACTTCAATCACACGTGAAAGAAGCATACTTCCCAGTTCAATAGT
The DNA here is from genome assembly GCF_031755915.1 of Ziziphus jujuba. Classification (NCBI taxonomy): domain Eukaryota; kingdom Viridiplantae; phylum Streptophyta; class Magnoliopsida; order Rosales; family Rhamnaceae; genus Ziziphus; species Ziziphus jujuba. The sequence goes on along the minus strand of NC_083381.1, from coordinate 2,369,151 downwards.
GTGGGCCTCAGCATGGACCTCCATGCTTCATGCTTCACTAAGCCACTATATAGAGAGAGTGGTGTTGCCCCCATGCCATTTTGGCATGTACACGTCCCACTTCACACTTTACATCCTACTCCACATGGTGTTCTATGCCTCACTTCACACAGTGCTTCGTTAGGTAGAATCACCTTCATGTAGTGAGTGGCATTGAACCATGCCGACTTCGCATATACCAAGCAATTCACATCATGCTTCATTAAGGAAATAGCAACTCATTTAGAGAGAGTGGTGCTGCCCCAAGCCATTTTGGCATGTACACACCCCACTCCATGCCAAGAAGTTTCTCTCATCTTTCTCCTCTCATGCTTCCCATGTGATCTTCATAATCTCTCAAAAGTTATTGGTTGGCCACTACATTGTCATGTGTCCATCATGTGCTTTCTTATAATTCATTTGAAATTTACAATATTACCATTAATATCCCATGTGCGAATCACATGCTTTTTAACAAACACCAAATTTCATTTTCTTTCCTCCCTCCACCAATTCTTACACATTAAACTTAAATTCATTTTCTTCTTCATTCTTCTTCTTCGTTTCACCGAAAAACACACCCTCCATAAGTACCATTCCTCTCTTCACTGAGTTTTTCATTATTTTACATCAAATTTCATCAATATTCCAAGAGGAGCTCAATATCAATACCAATGTTTCCTTCACATTTCTCTTTTTGACTACCCATTAATTTTCATTGCCAAAATTTTCCTCGTTTCTCAACATTAATACCAAGAGAAGCTCTCTCATGCGATTGGTATGGAAATTCAAGTGGGTATCCTTCAAGGTGCCAAAATTGTCAATTAGGAGCTAATTTCTGCCAAGTAAGCTCATTTTCCTTAATCTTTAGCTCTTTAATTTCATTGATATTTTGAGAAGTGTGTGGTATTGATTTGTTAAGCAATTGAGCTCAAATTGTAGTTTAAGGGGTCATGATGTAACACCCTAATCTGAGAAATTGTCCTGAGTTTGAAATTTTAATCGGGTTTGACCAAGGTTGATCGGGTTGATCAAGTGGGTCCCATGGTTTACTTTTAATATGAAATAAATTTTGTGTTGATCAAGGTACCATGGCAAGGTACTCATCAACATGAGTTCGTAGACTACTAGTACACCAGAATTGGAGTTAAGATTAGAAAGTTATCATTAAAAGACCCGAAGAATCAAAGTTTAGGGATGAATTTCACTCACCCCCCAAGTATGTTATCTTATCCCTTATCTTTAATTTTAAACATTGGGGACAACATTTAGTTTAACTTTGGGGGCAGGAATTCAAATTTTAGAGTCTTTTTGAAATTTTGGTTTAAATTTTCAAAATTTTTTTAGCTTAATGTTTGAAATTTGAATTTTTCAATCATCTTGTTAGAATTTTAAATTAGGTTTTTAATGGTTTGTTTTTGTTTTGAGAAAAACTTTTGAAAATTCATAAAATTTTGAAAATTTCCAAAAATATTGTACTTTCTTTTATGTTAGATTTTTATTTTTGAAAAATCGAAAGATATTTTAGCTTTTAGTTTTTAGTAGTTTTTGGTTTTGGTAGATAGAATAATTCGCAAATGATGAATAAACTAATAATTAGATGCACATTCTTATGATAATGAATTTGTGATTTGTTGTTTGATTACCGGAAGATAAACTTGAATATTGTTGTTCTTGAGAAATTAGAGCACTTAACAATTATGGACATGATATAGCTTGTATTTTGATGAAAATTTGCATGACTAAGGTACATTATTAGATTAGCTTTAGAACTTATACAATTTCAACTCGAGGCGAAATCCTAATTTTATGTTGAGCTTAGGAGATAATTTAGGCCTTTCTTGTTGAGTTTGAGCCTTCTGCAGCTAACCCTATCATTTTATATCCCTAGTACCCTTTTTGACCCTTTAGGATGCATATAGAGATGCAACTAAAGCCTTTCTGTTGATAAATCTCATTTACCAACCCTTATGAACCTAATTAATATTCTTATCCCACCTTTTTCATAATTAAGGAATCTTAGTATTGAAATGAGATGAATTTTAGCTTGAGTATAGTTTAGGAGAGTGAGTAATCTAAGTTTAGGGGAAGAGAAATGGAGATTGGACTTTAGTTTGTTCTCTATGAGGAGCTTGAGTGTAACTAAAGAAGTAAGAGTTCAATTTTGGGGAATAAAGATAAAGTTGGGAGTGATGATAGGGAGTGTATTTGAGTTTAAAAAAAAAAAAAAGTCCTAGATTTAGAGTTTGTAAACTCAAGGAAAGCAATGAAATTGTAATGTAGCTATGTCCCTCTATTTAAAAAGAGGGAAAAAAAAATGAAGTTCAAAAGAAAATTATTAAAAAAAAAAGAAAAAAAAAAGCAATGAAAGTGAGGGATTAGCTTTCTTTAAGTTTATAGAAATAGCTTCCTTAAGTTGTAAGATTTGTAATTTCAATACACTTGGGACTTGTATATTAAGAAACTGAACTCAAATATTTAGGAAACTTCATTAGTGAGAAAGATAAGTTTTATTCTTCAATAAGGGAGTGTAGGCTGATCATGATTAGTAAAAAGTATGTGAGTGAGAGTTGAAGTAAGAAAATGGGAAATTAAGGGTAAAAAGAGGGTCAAGCTTTAATTCATGATTTTTGGTACTAAGAATCCTTCTTGAATATATTTATCCTTACCTTTTTCTTTCTATAAAACCTCATAGCTTTTTCATTACAAGCTTTTGAAGTCCTTTGATCCTAAGAATGACAATAATGCTATATTAGTGGAGAGTTTGAAATTGTGTCTTGCATATGAAGCTACGCTAAATTTTCAAGGCCCTAGTTGTGTAGATTGATTCAATTTCTTGTTATTGAATGCCTAAATCTATTCACACACACACACACACACACCTTGAGAACAATAATATATAGTGAAAAATAAGATAGTTGGATGACATTTTTACTTTGAAGTTCTCATATAGGATTACATTTTATTATTCTTGAGACCATCAAATTATAACATCTGCCTTAATTTGCTTTTTATATTTTGGACTTAATCTTTAGTTTTGATTGCCTTTTTATTTGAACATGTGTTGCTTTGCTTGCGGACAAGCAAATAGTTAAGTTTGGGGGAGTTAATAAGTGAGTTTTAACTCACTTATCTGATCTTCTATAGTTTGATTATTTGTTGAAAACGCAAGCATTTATTGTTATTTTGACATGTTTTTGTATACTTGTATAGATAAGTTCTAAAGTAAAATTAAGGATAATTTACATGGTTATTAAAGATTTGGAGATCACCTTGGAGGGGAAGAAGGCTCACCATACCTAAACCAAGTCAAACATGCCATCCATTATACAAGATTTTCAAAATATTGACTTTTATTTACTTTGGTCAAAATGTAGCTTTAATGAAAGCATGTTCAAGGCATGTGCCTTTGGTGTAGAGATTTACGTATACAAATCATGTGACCTCATTTAAAATAAGCATGTGAGAGTCATATCTACATCTAGGACCCTTTCATCTTGATTTAAAGGTTGAATTTAACCAAAAAAGCTAGGGTTTTGGAGATAATTTGATGGGTGGCTTGGTAGAATGAGGGGGGAGGTGTCATCATTGTAGATAGCTTGGTTGAGAGCAATACACTCAATCTAGAGAGAGAAAGCTTGGGCTTGAAAGAAAATTGAAGATTTAAGGGATTCCTTTACAAGATTCCTCCTGCTTTGAGTTTTCTCTATATTTTATCACTCTCTAAATTGTATTTAGATATATATATATATATATATATATTATTGTATTTGACATGGGTTTAATGATGAATATATATTCTATTTTGGATTTGGTTTATATTTTGTGTGTGTATTGCTAGATTTATTATTTAGGGTATTGATGGAACTTTTTTTTGGATTGTAATTGAATGATGGGTTGAGTATTATTGTGCAATTCTATTCTTTTCTTGAGTATTACTTGGATTTAATGTTATAATATGCCTAATTAGATTGGAAATCAACTGAGTATTGGGTAGATCTATGGATTTCTCTTTTGGAAAAAGGTTATTTAATGGATTTGTCACTAGGATTATACAACCCATGTTTTAATTAGAGTTAGAAAGCTTAATTAAGAAGTGGGTAACCTAGAAAAGGGGAATTAGTAAATGGCCTTTTAGGTTAATTTAGGAAGGGATTCTTGAATTTTTGCTAATTATCCATAGATTCAAATTTTCCTAGGGATAGGAAATTGGATGTAATTAGAAACCCTTTGGCTAGAATTAAGGATAGAAATCCAATAATAATCACTGAAGTTAAGTTCAGTTATAAGAAGAATAAAAAGTAAATCAATATCCTAGAATTTTTTATCATAATATTTGACATGTCCATTACTTATGTGTATTGTTTCTCTTTATTTCTTATCTTAATATTTTATTTTAATTTTAATATTTGTTTTAGTTTACGTTTACATTAGTTTTTAGTCAAATTAGGTGTCAAAATAAAAGAATTAACCAATAATTTTGATACTTAACAAAGTTTCAAACATCAATCCTCGAATGAATGATACTCACTCATCTATTTATTATTTGTACGACCCATAAACTTGGAGAAATAGAGCATCAACAAGGGACAAAATATGCAATGTTATTATTATTTTTTTAATCTGCATAATATGTATACAATTGCAAATATAGAGATGATCTCAATTTGCAGCATTATCCTTAGAAAGTTTTTTTTTTTCCTGAGAATATCCTCTTCTAATAATATACAATTGTGGTGTGTACCATCTACTATTCTACGGAGATGTTCTAGCAGCTTCTTTTGGTGCATTTTCCATGTTCACAAAGTCGGAGAGAGAAAAAAAAAAAAAAACCTTGATAATTTTTTAACTACTCATGCATCCTGAATATAGAGGACAAGTGGAATGTGAAGGAATTCTTGGAGGCATTTTTTTTTGGGGGGTTAACTTTGGTAATTTAATTGTTTGAGGGACTAGACAGTAAGTCAAGAAGCTTATGGTCCAAAATGAAATGTAATACAATCCAAAAGCCATCAACTTTTTCTAATTAACTTCTTATTACTCTTATATACTGCCAAACATGTAGAATTTAGGATTGTAAAGTGAATTTTTAGTAACACTCTTTTATTTTGTGAAGGAATATGGTCAAGCATAATAAAAAAAATTAAAAATGGAAAAAATTAATTAATTAATTAAAGCAATGACATGGCACTGACATGGTCAATGTTCCTTTCTTCTGAAAAAACATGCATATTGAATATATAGACTGCAAAGTTGGATAACGATAATATGGTTGGAGAAATGTTAAAAGTTTTAGAGCATCTTCAATGGTTCTTTCTATTGGAGTATATGTGTCATTGATTTTGGAAAGTATTCATGCTTATATGGCATTATTTCTATTTAATAGATAATATTTTAGATAATTTCTCTCCAATGGATTCTATTTAAAATATTTTGAAATGTTAATGTGTAATTTTTTATTTCAAAATTATATCTAATTAAAAAAAAATCAAAAACCCACGTAGAAGTTATTTTTTCTTTAACAAAAATCAATAAAAATAAATAGAATGTTGACTCAGCCTATCTAACAGAGTTTCCAGAAGTAGACAGTGTCCTTCACAGTTTTTATTTCTTTTATTGTCACATCAGCTTGACAGAACAAATGCACAGAACCATTGAAGAAGATTTTTTTAAAACATTATCTATTTATCTGATGTGGTAAAATATTTTTAAATCGACAGAGAACCATTAGAGATACTCTTATAGAATGAGCCAACATTAAATCTTCTAATTTTTTTACAACCCAAGAAAAAAGAAAAAAAAAATCTTCTAATTTTTTTGTTAGACCAAACCTCCCAATAACCTTTGAAAAGGCATCCATGCAAACTGACATATGTAGGTCCTAAACAAATAAAACTTTAAAGCTAATCCCACCAAATCTTAATTCAAATTCAGAAAAATCCATAACAAAAAATCGGATGGGGGAGGATTCAAGGAGAAATCAAAGTATGCTTTTGGAGGATTCAAGCAAGGCTGGATATTTTCTCATCTAAAACTCGATCATTTATTGATAGTCTTATTTGCCATTGATGTTTAAGGTTTAAAGGTAATTTGGTATTAACTTTCAGTGATGTTAAACTGGGGAAGAAAATCAAGTTGATCTCTTTTTGAAATAAGTACGATGTGAAGAGAGGGAAGAGGACAAGTCTAAAACATCAAAGACGGAGTTTTCTCCATCCATCATTAAATAACTTAAAAAAAAAATAAGCAAATGATAGTGGAATAAATGTCAATAAGGTAGAATCTAGCTATGGACAGACAGGAGCAGACAGCCATTTACTAGTACTTTAGTCACGTATACGCACTCATAGCATTTCTCTAAGATTATCCTCTTCTCTCTGATGTCTTTTTTTTTTCGATATTGTTAATTTTGTGGTTGCACAATCCAAAGTAACGATGATTTCAACTTTCAAGTTCAAAGGTAAATGATTAATTTAACCTAAAAAATAGATAAATAAATAACTGGACAAGGACCACCAGTTCAATTGGTAGAATGGGAAACTTGTTTATATTCAGAAAAAACCGAACGAGGGCCATCAACATTTTGAAAGGAATCATCTCACCTAAGGCAATAACAATCAAACAAGTTTATTTTATTGAAGAAACAAACTGCTGTGGTCATTGGATTGTGACAGACAATGAAATTCAAAAGGATAAGTCTTACCTCCATATTAATGTGATTATGTGAATCCCACTTCAAAGGAAATTCTCAATTATAGTTCTAATCTTAGTTAATATCTACCCCGTATATAGTCTTTATACCAATTCTAAAATTTGTTGTTGATAGTTTCTTTTGTTTTTTGAAAAAAAATCCTGCTATTTGTTTTTATTAATGACAATTATTAGCTTATGTGGTAAATTTTAATTTGGTGCACTTAATTTTGTTACTTTTAATAAGGAAACTTTAAAAGTGAAGGATTAAATAGTAACCATTTAAATTGTTGTCATCAATATATTTTTTTTAGTGCTATTATTACAATTACTTATAATATGAAAAGAAAAGGGTGTGAGTGTGAATGGTAGACCAATTGATATTTGTCAGTTAGTAACAGCATTAATTGCTAGTTAACATTTGTATGACTTTATTTTTATTTAAAACATTTTTCATTAATGAAGATCAGGCCATAATTTTGTCTATAACTTTTTGTAACATGGAAGTCCTCAAAACAAACTATTATAGCTCAATCCACGATGGAATCTAATTCATTGCATTAAATAAATGTAACAGTCCAGACCACCTGCATGAGATATTGTCCTCTTTGGGCTTGGGGAATCCTCTTACAATCCAGCCCTCAAGGTTTTAAAAGGTCTCTCAAGGGAAAGGTATCCACACCCCCTTATAAGGAGTGTTTCGTTCCCCTTTCTGACTGATGTAAGACTTCACAATCCTTCCCCTTCGGGGCTCAGCATCCTCGCTGGCACACCGATCCGGGTACTGGCTCTGATACCATCTGTAACAGCCCAGACCACCTGCATGAGATATTGTCCTCTTTGGGCTTAGGGAATCCTCTTACAACCCAGCCCTCAAGGTTTTAAAAGGCCTCTCAAGGGAAAGGTATCCACATCCCCTTATACGGAGTGTTTCATTCCCCTTTCCAACCGATGTGGGACTTCACATAAATATGTTAAAGAGGCTGAATGGCTGCGCCAATTTTTAGAGGACATTCCAAAGTGACCTAAACTTATACCACCAATAACTATACATTGTGATAGTCAATCTGTGGTTGGTAGGCACAGAATATTATGTACAATGGAAAGTCTAGATATATTCGTAGTAGATATAATTACATTAGACAATTAATCTCAACTAAAATTATCTTTATAGACTATGTAAAGTTGAAAGATAACAATGTGGATCCACTAACCAAAGGGTTAAATAGAGATTTAATTGAGAAGTCATCAAGGGAAATAGGATTGAAACCTTTAAAAAAAGTCGATACAATAGAAACCCAACCTAGTTGACTAGAGATCCCAAGGTCTAGGTTCAACGAGAGAATGCAATTGTCAAGACTGGTAATGATCACTATGGTGATTAATCCTCTTCACATTCCTATGAAGAAACGGTGATAGGTGAATGTTAAGCATAAAGTATGATTTTAATGATTCCTATATATGTGTGTTTGGCAATTTATGCATAATCATGCTAATTACATTGGAAATAGAAATCACATGTGTGAGAGAAAAGAGTGGCCACTTCAAAGAAGAATTATTAATGGTGCAATTCTATAGAATCTCTCCCAAACTCAGGAAGGTATTCAAGGCCAAATGATCACAATAGTGAAAACTGAAGTATACAAGGAAGGCACCATGTGTGAACTATATTATCATTCATACAAATGATGAAATAGATTAAAGATATCGTATCCTACCATTAGTCAGTAAAGTAAATATAGTCTCATAAGGGAAGATTCAAAGAGTAATATCTACCTATCCCATACACATGCCAACCATAGAGCTTTACCACTAGAGTTCTACAAGATCTTTAGTCGTCAAATCATTCATGTAGGGGATTGTAATGTTTGTAGCGTTTTGACTGATTTAACGTTTTCATTCATGTGGGAATTAATAGCATTGATGAGTGTTTTAATAGGTTTTTTTATTGATGGGGAATAAAATGGTTTTTAGTGATGATTTTTAATATTCCTTACGTTTGGGTTTTATGAGGCTTTATATACAACCTTTGGAGCTCTCTTTTAAGCACAAAGAAGAATTGAACAAAGAAAATTTTAAGGAGCTTTAGTGTAGTTTAGATTGTGTGCATAAGTATGGTAAAGCTTAGGTACACTAAGTTCACAGTGAATATCCAAAATCTGAATCAATCTGTTGTATTTTGTGATGAGAATCCACCCGTGCTCGCACAATCGACTACCCGCTGGGGTGCTGATCCAATACAGATGGAGACTGGCCAATCACTAGGACTCAAACCAAGAGATTTAAGGACAACCTGGCTGGCTTTATAAAGGGAGTTACCAATTCTCAAAAGGGTTTGTCCATACCCAAAGATACAAAGCTTGTTTTAAGTATCCAAGTGGTGGTGGTCGATACAGATCCGTGTAGCTGTTTTAGTGCAAATATTGATTCCAAGCAGCAAGAAATGGATCCAACACTTCATGAGTTCGATGAATATCACTAAGAAGTCATGGAATCAAGACAAAGCTGAATCAAAAGCCTCTACAATGGTGGTTTGCGCATTGAAGAAGTGTTTGGCCGAAAATGCTGTTTTTGTTGCTAGCTTTACTGTATTTTGATGGATAAGCATTTTCTCTTTGTTCCAATCAAGGGAAACGTATGGGATTCATTAATAATCCTATTTGGCATCCTACATGGCATATGGAACTGATTTGGAGCCTTTACAAGGTGAAATTTGGTCAAAGTTAGCTTACTCGTCAAACTAGTCAACTAGTTTTCTAATTTGATTTTGACTATTTGTTTTAGGAAATTAGTCATTTGTTTTATTTCCATTTATTTATTTGTTGTACAAATCAACTTAGGAAATTTAATATTTTATCATTTCAATTGTAAATTAAATAATTCCTAATTCAAAATAAAAAAAATTAATTAATCAAAATTATATTAGGAAAAAGAATAGAATTTCGGCCACATTAGGAAATTGTCAATGTATGACCGGTTTTCTCTTAGATTTTTAGGGTTTATTGCTTTGTGAGTTTAACTTATTTAAGGGTTATTTTTCAATGAGAATGAACCTTCAATTTTATTCAGAAAATTATTTGTGAGATAAAATTCTCTTAGTTCTCTTTGAACACCTAAAACACCATTAGAGAGTGAGTGTTTTAGTTTTGACTTATCAATAGAACATATATAACTTATTGTAGCATCTTCATTATATCAAAATTTCTAATCACAGGTTGGTTAGGAGTTAAAGTTTTTCCATAAAAACTTGAACTTAATTAGGATCGAAACTAATATAATACGGGTTTAGGAGTGAGTCGACCTAGGTTCGTATCATTTTGGGAGATGAATTAATGTCACAGAACTATCTCCACCGATGGGGTAAAATTGGTCTTCAAAAGACTGTGGAATCACACATGCCTCGGATGGATCACTCAATTTCATACATACAAGTTCTGAATTTTTTTTTTTTCTAATTTTCTTACAAATAATACAACAAATGCATCCCATCCAATTACTTTATTGTTTTGTATGCGAGTCAGGATTTTGTGTTTACTTTTATTATTCTTTTGTTGTTTGCATTGTATCTGCATCATTTAATATCTTGTGGATTGTTTGTTTGCAAGGAACATGAATAGTGGTTGATTAACTGTACACGTGGGGCTGGTAAATTAAGCATTTAGGTCCATTTTTGCATGCAAAAGTTGGAACGTGACAGTCGACTCTTCTGTCAGCATTTCCATGTATATTTGCGTTTTGAATCTTTGTAAAAGATGAAGGAATCATCTTCACCGTGTAACATGTGTAATTTGGGCAATATTATTCCACGGTGATATTTCCACTGGTTTTTCTCTTGTTGCAAGTTCGAAGGCTTCGGGGAAGAGGAAGAAATGCACGTGTTTAGAGCAGGTTTTTGGCTTTTCAGAAAAGTAGGAGGAACAAGTGGGGAGTAGGGTAGGTTACATATATGGTCAGCCTAGGACCATTGATAGCCTAAGTTTTATACTGGCTTTTTTCAAAACTGATTAGATGGCTAACATTATATAAATAATTAAATGTGTTTTTCTTCCTCATTTTTTATTTTGCAAGACATGAACAGCAATTTAAAGGCATTTAAATGGAAGCAAAATAGTATTACTAATAACAATACCAACTAATTTACCAAAAAAAAAAAATAACAATACAACTAAAATAATATTAATGATAGTGATACAATACAAAGAATAATTATACCAAAATAAATGAGCAAATAAAATAAATAACTGGCTAATCTTTTTTCATGTTTTTCTGTCTTATTTTTTTAATACCTTCTTTTATTTTTTAAATTTCTTAACATTTCATAAAATTCAATAATAAATAGGATTTTATATTTTATGGTTAAAGTTTGTTTTTTGTCATAATGATCATTGGCATGATTATATGCTTTTATCGTATATATTATAGATTTATTATTATAAAATTTGTTTATTGTAAATGATGAAATATTGATTGAGTTAGCACTTTTAAAATGTTACAATTAACTTTTATTAAGCTTTTGATAAAAATAAAAATTGATTTTGTTTTTTTTCTTGAGTTTCCTTCTATGTCGATATTTTCATTCATATTTATATAAAATTTAATTTAATATTTCATTCAATACTAATAATTTTTTTTCCTTAACAGATAGCATGAATAACATTTATAATTTAGATGATTATCAAATGTATTTATAAATTGATATATCAAATATGTGTTTTTCTTTTTTCTTTTTGCCCAATATATATATGTGTTTTTTTCCTCACATTTTTTAAGTATAAATTAAATGAAATCAACCTTAACCAACTTATAATTCTATTGAGAAAATGTTTTCTTATGTTCTTATTTCATTTTATACCAATTTTTATGCTTAATTTTGCTAAATTAATTTGACAAAAGCGCAAAATTGGACAAATGTGACTAGAATAATAGAAGTTGAGGATGCAATCCAACTAATTTTTCTTTTTTTTTTTATTGGAGGGGAGTTAAACTGCAAAACATTTAGAATTTACGATGGCAAAGTGTATTTGCTAACACTTTTTTGATTTTGAGAAGAAACATGGTCAAGCATAACAAAAAATAAATAGAAAAATAGAAAATAAATAAATAAATAAAGCAATGACATGGCACAAACGTGATCAATGTTACTTTCTTCTGAAAAAACGTGGTTGTTGAATAGACTGCAAAGTTGGATAACGATAACACAATTGGAGAAACGTTAAAAGTTTTACAGAATGAGCCAAAAATAAATCTTCTAATTTTTTTTATAACCCAAAAAAAGAAAAAAAAAAAAAACTTCTAATTTTTTTGTTTGACCAAACCTCCTAATAACCTTTGAAAACGCATCCATGCAAATCGAAATGTAGGTCCTGAACAAATAAAACTTTAAAGCCAATCCCACCAAAACTCTTAATTCAGATTCAGAAAGAAATCGGAAGAGGGAGGATTCAAGGAAAAATCCAGGTATGCTTTTGGAGGATTTAAGCAGGGCTGGATATTTTCTCATCTAAAACTCGATCATTTATTGACAGTCTTATTTGCCATTGATGTTTGAGGTTTAAAGGTAATTTGGTATTAACTTTCTGTGATGTTAAACTGGGGAAGAGGACAAGTCTAAGACATCAAAGACGGAGTTTTCTCCATCAGTCATTAAATAACCTAAAAAAAAATAAAAAATAAAAAATAAAAAAATAAAAAAGCAAATGATAGTGGAATAAATGTTGAGAAGGCAGAATCTAACTATGGACAGACAGGAGCAGACAACCACTTACTGGTACTTAGTCGTGTGTACGCACTCATAGCATTTCTCCAAGACTATCCCCTTCTCTCTGGTGTTTTTTTTTTATATTGTTAATTTTGTGGTTGCACAATCCAAAATAACGATGATTTCAACTTTCCAGTTCAAAGGTTAATGATTAATTTAACCCAAAAAATAGATAAATAAATAACTGGACGAGGACCACAAGTTCAGTTGGTAGACCGAGAATCTTGTTTATATTCAGAAAAACCGAACGAGGACCACCAACATATTGAAAGGAATCACCTCACCTAAGGCAATTATGGTCAGAAAAGTTTATTTCATTAAAGTAACAAAGTGCTGTGGTCACTGGATTTTGGCAGACAATGAGATTCAAAAGGATAAGGCCTACCTCCATAGTAATGGGATTATGTGAATCCCACCTAAAAGGAAATTGTCAATTATAGTCCTAATCTTAGTTAATATCTACCTCTATATAGTCTTTGCATCAATTCTAACATAAAGAAAAAAAAAGGGTGTGAATGTGAATGATTAGATCAGTTGAGCCAACCACACCCAACATTTTTCAGTTAATAATTGCCATGATTATTAGTTAACATTTGTATAAGATCATGCCATGATTTTTTTTTCTGTAACTTTTTGTAATTATTTATAACTTTGCATCAATACTTGTAGCAAGAATAACGGTTCAAAAATCTAGCACGGTGGTTAGCCGGTGAGTTGATGGGCTACACCACCTACATAAGTGAGAGCTTATTCAGCATGCTTTATAACCTTTTGAAAGCTCTCTCCATGTATATTTGATATTAATACAGCAAATGCATCTTATCCAATTACTTTGTTGTTTTGTATATGCGGAGTCCCCATATTTGTGTTTACTTTTATTATTCTTTTGTTGTTTGCTTTGTAGCAGCATCATGTAATATCTTGTGGATTGTTTGTTTGCGAGGAACACGAATAGTGGTTGGATTAACTCTACAAGTGGGGCTGGTAAATTAAGCACTTAGGTCCATTTTTGCATGCAAAAGTTGGAACGTGGCAGTCGGCTCCTCTGTCAGCATTTCCATGTATATTTTCGTTTTTGAATTTTGTAAAAGATGAGGAATTAGCCTCACCGTGTAATATGTGTAATTTGGGCAATATTATTCCACGGTGGTATTTCCACTGGTTTTTCTCTTGTTGCAGGTTCGAAGGCTTCGGGGACCAGGAAGAAATGCACGTGTTTTAGAGTGGTTTTTGGCTTTTCAGAAAAGTACGAGGCACAAGTGGGGAGTAGAGCAGGTTACGTAAATGGTCAGCCTAGGGCCATTGGTAGCCTAAGTTTTATACTGGCTTTTTACAAAACTGATTCGATGGCTTACTAATTATATAAATAATTAAATGTGTTTTTCTTCATCATTTTTTATTTTGCAAGGCATTAAAAATGATTTAAACGCATTTAAACGGAAGCAAAATAGTATTACTAATAATAATACCAACGAAAATAATATTAATGATAGCGAAACAATACAAATGATAATTATACGAAAATAAACGAGCAAATAAAATAAATAACTGGTTAATCTGCTTTTTGTCTTTATTTTTTTAATACCTTCTTTTTTAAAAAAAAAAATTTCTTAATGTTTCACAAAATTCAATAATAAATAGGACTTTGCATTTTATAGTTAGAGTTTGTTTTTTGTCATAATGATCGTTGCCATGATTATATGCATTTATCCTATATATTATAAAATTTAGTTATTGTAAATGATGCAATATTGATTGAGTTGGCACTTTTAAAATGTTACAATTAAGTTTTATTAATCTTTTGATAAAATATAAATTGATTTCGTGGCTTTTCTTGAGTTTTTTTATATCTTGATAGTTTCATTGATATTGATTTATATAAAATTTGATTTTAATATTTTCATTAATAACAATAATTTTTCCCTTAACAAATCAGATAAATAATATTAACAATTTAAATGGTTATCAAATCTATTTATAAATGTCAAATATATTTTTTTTCCCCAATATACATATGTGTGTTTTTTTTATTATTTTTTTATTTTTATATATAAGGGTTCACCAACCAATCGATAATCAGAATATAATATAATATATTTGTCATATTTATTGGTAAAATAAGTTGGTATTTATAGCACTATTGTAATTGATTTCTTGTTTTAAAAATTCAAAATAACTACTTAGAGACTATGTTAAAATGCTCTTCTGACTTGTATATGATATTTAAATGTATATTGAATATGTACAGTACTCTTTTTTTTTTGGCTGAAAATTTTGTTCTAGTACTCGTATAACTTGCAATGCTATGAAGTGATTGAATTCTTTCAAAGCAACAATGCATGCACATTCAACCAAACAGAAAAATGTTATTGAATTTTTTATGAACGATGTGATAATGAAAAAAATAAAAATAAAAATCTTTACGAACAATATTCCATTCACTACCAACCAAACAAATAGGGCAATTTTTTTTTTTTTTTAATCAGACAAAGCTTTTTTTTTTGGTTAAAAGTGATAGAAAGCTTGTTAATGCTGATAATATAATTAGTATAGATAAACCTTTGCTTGTACAGCCGTTAGCTCTTCTATTTTTTGTGTGACACCTGTACATATATTTTCTAAAATATTCTTTTGTACCTGTATGTAATACAATTTAAATTGTGCACATGTGCTCCGTAACATTTTGAGTCCTCTCGAAATATCTCTATCCAATACCTTATATTTCTTTCTTGGTACCAAAGCCGCGGTTATAGACTTTATAATATATTAAATATATTTTAATTTAAAAGGGTCGTTTTAAATGTGAGACATATAGCACTATTTAAATGTATATAGGGCATATATATATTGTTCCAATACTTGTACAACTTGTAATGCAATAAAGTTATTGAAGTTAATTACTAAATTTTCTTTCAACCAGACAAATAAAGATTATTAAATTCATTACAAATGATATTCCTTTCATTTTTAACCAAATAAATATCGCAATATTGGTTTTTATATTTTTAGATTATAATAATATTTTAATATAAAAAATTCTATGAACTCTTTTATACGTGAATAAAGGTTATTAAATTTTTTTTGGTATCTAAGTAATAATATTCCATTTACTTCCAATTAAACAAATGAAGTAATTATTATTTTTGTCAGAAATATAATAATATTCTAATATAAAATATCCCTTTAAATGTGAGAGATATAGTGTGGACCAATCAAATCATTTACATAACCAAGTTCCCTACATTATGAATTCATATGCCTATGCACGTTCTTGGTATTATATATATATATGTCCTGATAGGCATGCAACTGCATGTACAATATCAAGAACAAAGCATTGAGATACGCTCTAATTAGCAACCATGTCTTTGTCATACCCAAGAAATGGTGTTGTGGGGGGGCTTCTCCTGTCAACATGCCTATTTCTCTTGTTTTTTATGGTATGTTGTACTCCAGAGGAGCCAATTCAGTGTAAGTCCGAGAACACAGACTGCACCATAACAAACTCTTATGGTACGTTCCCCGATCGCAGTGTGTGTAGAGCTCAGAGTGTGGTGTACCCCACAACGGAGGAAGAGCTTATTGCGGCAGTGGCTTCTGCAACCAAGAACGGGTCAAAAATCAAGGTGGCAACCCGTTACTCGAGCAGCATTCCCAAGCTAGTTTGTCCAAGCGGTCAAGATGGGCTACTCATAAGCACCAAAAGTCTAAACCGTATATTGAAGATCGATAAGGAAGCAAAGACGATAACTGTGGAGCCTGGTGTGACACTGAAAGAGCTTATAAATGGAGCTGCCAACGCAGGGCTGGCCTTGCCATATACACCCTACTGGTTGGGCCTGACCATTGGAGGTTTGATAAGTACAGGTTCCCATGGCAGCACATTGTGGGTCAAAGGAAGCTCGGTTCATGATTATGTTATGGAACTTAAAATTGTAAGCCCAGGAAGTCCTGAAGATGGATATGTCAAGGTTCGGGTACTCAAGGATGGTGATGAAGACCTTGATGCAGCCAGAGTTTCACTTGGAGTCTTGGGAGTTTTTTCACAGGCATATATATACATATATATATATATTCTTTAGCTTGGTGTTTATTTTCTACTACTTGGGGTTTGGTTTTGTTTTATTTAATTAAGACCTTTTTTCTTTCTTTTTTTCTTTTCTTTTCGAGTGAACCAATTTACTCTATTACGTTTCCAAATTTTTGAAAATTAGTATCCTATCTTCATTTTTCAAACCCCGAAAATTATCCAAAAATATACAAACAACCAAGAGAAACGAGCCCTAAACTGTTTGTTTTGTTTATGGTTTCTTTGTTGTTTTGTTTTGTTATTATTATTTTTTTTTCCTACTTGATTTGGTTTTGTTTTATATAAGAACCCTAAACTGTTTTTGAAAATTGGTTTCAGTTCCTAATCTTGGGTTTCTAACTAAAAGTTCACGATTTAATAGCAAGTAAAATAATATTTTCTTTACTTCGAGGGAACCAATTTACTTCTAGTTTCCAATTTTTTCAGAATCAATTTTCTCTTTGCTTTATATTTCCTATACCAAAAAAAGTTAGCCAAACATATACAAACTGCACTTTTGAAAAAAATACTATGGTTGTGTGATAGAATACGAAGATATGTACTTGATTGAAATATTAAAATGATGAGTTTTGTTAATCTTGAAGATCCTCAAGCCACTTCCCGGTTGCTTGACTGAAGCTTCGTTGGTTCTAAACAACACAGAAAAAAAAGCTGTAGTATACATCCCTAGATCTTTTGCATAAAATTATATTAGAGGGCGTACCTTATACTTTACAAAGTCTTTTTGACAAAAGTATTTGACAAATAATTTAATATTTTAATTTATGTAATATAACGATTTATATTTATCTTTTTAAAATTTTTAAATATATCGTATTCATACATATATATACTATTTATTTTTTACTTTAAATTATTTATAACTTCTAAAATAATCCTTTTATTTTTCCTCTCAATATCAATCATCTCTCTCTCCTCAATCTCCAACCCTTCGATTTTTTTTCCTTTACTCTTTTTTTTTTTTTTCAAATAGATACTTGTATTCTTGATCGTCTGTATAATATACCATCTAAATAATTAAATGATGAAGATGAAGATGTCTTTACAAGATCAAAAAAAAAAAAAAATGCACATGTAATATATTTTTTTAAATAAATAAAATATTTTCTATTTGACAATATGAAACATTTCTTTTTATATATTAAACTCATTTTTATTTTTAACTAGAAGAGAAAAACATATAATTTTTGGTTAGATTGGTCTAATTAAAAGGGTTTAAATTATTTGCTAACAAGTTTTGTTTGTTTTAGTTAGAATGTTTTTTGTACCCATATCTATGAGGTTATAGAATTTAGACATCTGCGGAGAAATTATTTTATTTGTCTTAATTGATATATCCTTTATACGCACACCTCTAAAGTTATAGATTTTAAACATCTAAGAGGGAATTGTTGTGAATGATAAAAAGAAAAAAAAAAAAAAGGAATTATATTAATCTTTCTAATGTCTGCTAATATGGGTGTATAAAGTTGTTTGTTTGGTGTATCTATAGAGCCCATTCAAGATGATAAAAGCATTTATAATTAGTGTAGTCGTTGAATGATGGGATTGTGTCTGGTTTTACTTAATAGCATGCATGTTTCTCTGTTTGACCATTGTAGTTTTACTTAATGGCATGCATGTATCTCTGTTTTACCATTGTAATTATAAATAGAGGGACTAAGTTAAGAATTAATTTAATGGGCTTGGCGTTGTGTAGGTGACTCTGAGACTGGAGCCACTGTTCAAGCGATCCATTACTTACAAGAATGAGAACGATTCCAACTTGGCAGATCAAATAGTAAGCTTTGGCAGAAAACACGAGTTTGCAGACATATTTTGGTACCCCAGTCAGCAGAAGTTTGTGTATCGAGTCGATGATCGAGTCCCCACCAGCACTTCTGGCAATGCTTCATATGACTTCATCCCTTTCCGCCCCAGATCCTCCGAACTCCTTGAACTTATTAGATGCCTTGGTAAATTAATAATTAGCTACCTAGAAGAATCACATATTTCATATTTTCTAGCTTTTTTACGGTTTTTTCACATTAATTAATTCATGATTTTTTTTATTTTTTTATTTTTTGTCTTCTTCTTCCTCTTCTTCTTCTTCTTCTTCTTCTTACAGAGGAGGGTCTGGATTCATCGCATAATGCTGAATGGAAATGCGGTTTTGGAAATTTGGTCCCTACCGTTCTCTCAAACGGGAAATACGGTTTGACCGATGATGGTATATATAACTATATATATATATATATATATATATTCTGTTTTATTCTTCCTTGCCTTAAAAAGTCTTAATTGGGTGCATAATATAATATTGCATTTGTTCCTCTGAACTAAAAATATGTGGTCTTGAAAGGTAAAAGCGATTATCCCATGGTCGGATCTCAAAACCGGCTCCAAGCATCTGGGTCCTGCCTGGAAGGAAATGCGGAAGGGGAAGTGGAAGAGGAAGATGAAGATGCAGGGAAGAGTTATTGCCCATGGGACCCAAGAGTGAAAGGCGAATTCTTTTTCCAAACCACACTCAGTATTGGGTTGTCCTCTGTTAAGAACTTCATTCAAGATGTGCAAGCGCTTGTCAAGCTACAACCTAAGGCTTTGTGTGGCCTTGAATTCTACAATGGGATTCTCATGCGCTATGTTACAGCCTCCAGCGCTTACCTGGGCAAAGAAGAAGATGCAGTGGACTTCGATATCACATATTATCGAAGCGACGATGCAATGACTCCTAGGCTTTACCAGGATTTTATTGAAGAAATAGAGCAAATGGCATTGATCAAATACGGGGCATTGCCGCACTGGGGGAAGAATCGCAACATAGCATTTGATGGGGTGATTAAAAAGTATAAAAATGCTGACAAGTTCTTGGCAGTAAAGAAATTGTATGATCCAATGGGGCTCTTCTCTAGTGAATGGACCGACCAAGTTCTTGGACTGCAGGGTGGGATAACCATTTTCAAAGAAGGTTGTGCACTGGAAGGTTTGTGCATATGCCAAGAGGATATTCACTGTGCCCCAAGTAAGGGCTATTTCTGTACTCATGGTAAAGTTTTCAAGGATGCAAGGGTTTGTTCTCGTCAAAATCAAGTTGGTGATGTTCTCGTCGACATTAAGTAAGTGATCTTAGAAGCCATGTTTATGTGGAGTAGTAGCCGTGGATGGCTCGATCCGCTTTTCTATAAATAAAGTAAATATGTCATAGATCAAGCTAAAGGCTAGAGGACTCTCTCTGGCGTATCTTGGCTCTTGTAATAAATAAACTATGAAGGATCTTATTCCTACTACTACTTAATAAAGAACCTGTTTGATAACACTATTTTTCTTTTTTTCTCTTATTTTATTGTGTGTGTTTTCCGTTTGATTTAGCTTCAAGAAACTAGAAAAAGCTGTAATTGTTGCAAACAAACTAGAAGAGGAGACAAACACAAGGGATTTAGTAAGTAATTGTTGTTAGCACGTGAAATTCATTGTTAATGCACTGCAAAATTGGTATGAGAGGACCATAAAATAAAATGATGCATATATTATTCTGCAATCATGTGAAGGAATCAAACTATAATAAAACTTAATTGTCCATAAGATCCCACGTGAAGCTTTTTTGTCTCAAATGGTTAAAATTCAGAATAGACGAGGCAGAAAAACAGCTACGAATTTCGTTAAATCAACCTTTTTTTCAATTTTCTATGAGATCCTAACTAGAAATCCAATACAAAAATAAAAAGATAAAAACAAGTATTGATTGCGTTAAATAAAGTTCAACCAAATGTACAATGTAAATTATGTCGAGTACTCAAAACAATAGAGCAAACTCTTCACAGATGTTTGAGATTAGTTTTTGTGAAATATAATAAATTATTTGCTTCTTCTTTTTTTGTGAAATATTCTTGGAATGTTTTATTGTACTACTAATATTGTCTTCTAACAATATAAAATTGAGGTGGGAACAGGTACATTATTCTTCATAGATGTTCCAATAGCGTCTTCTGGTACATCTCCTGTTTCCATTAAAAACAATAAAAAATAAAAATAAAAAGCCATGAAAGTTGAAGAAATAGAGCTGGTGACAAGTGGAATGAGAGGGAATTGTTTTGAGGGATTAGGCAGTAAGTTAAAAAGCTTATGGTTCAAAATGAAATGTAAGAGTACCCAAATGCCATCAACTTTTCCTAATTAATTAACTTCTTGTTACTCTCATATATTATCCATTTACCACTTGAGAGGTTATTTGTAGCCTCTGTTGATTCCTTATAACTTATTTGCAAGTTGTGAACCTATGGGCCTCTAATTACGAAAACTAATCGGTTAAATATTAAAAACAAACAATAGTTTATTTGAAAAGCAACACATACAAGGAAAGGATTTATTTAAGCATACAAACAAATATTATATCACAATTTTTTGCTTCTAAAAGATGAAAATGAAAATTAATTAGATAAAAATTAGACGAATCACAAACCGTTTTTATTATTTTTCTCTCCATAAATCGAAATGAATCCTCGAAACCATAGTGGCTGTTATAATTTGAAAATTTATTTCTATTAATATAATATTAAATTATTACTTTAGTGTTGTTTTGATTTTTGGGAATAAGGAATGTAATATTTTTATTTATTTATCTATTTATTTGGCAATCGACAAGGGGAATATAGTCAAAAGCAAAATAAAAATTAAAAGTAGCAAAAAAAATAAAGCAATAACATGGCACTAACGTGGTCAATTTACATTGGGTATTTAAAAAAACATATCACAGAGCAAGTGTAATTTGGATTTGGAAAGCCAATCATTTTTTCATTCTCAACCTTTCCCAAAAAGCACGAGTTTGCAGATATAACATGGTACCCAAGTCAGCACAAGGCAGTCTATCGAATCGACGACCGAGTCCCCATAAACACTTCCGGAGATGGTTTATACACACCTTTCGGCTCCACACTCTCCCTAGACCTTGCAGTTATTAGAAACCACAGGTTAGGTTAGCTAGCTAGGTAGCTATATGTCAACCACTTTGCACACACAAAAATATATATATATATATATATATATATATTTCCTTTAATGGTTTTTGTTGGTTGTTCTGATCAATATATATATATATATTTCCTTTAATGGTTTTTGTTTGTTGTTCTTATCAATATATATATATATATATATTTCCTTTAATGGTTTTTGTCTGTTGTTCTGATCAACTGTGTCAGAGAGAAATCAAGAATCGGAGAGTGATGATGATGGGAAATGCATCGGTGCCACTCTCTTAAACACTGCGTTCGGTTTGACGAACAATGGTCCTGTGGTATATAGCTTTCTTCTCTACTTTGTGTTACTGCTACTTAATAAAGGAGAGCCCGGTTCCTCCACTTAATTATAGCAAACAAACTAGACGAGTAGACGCACCAAAAGTTAATATGTAATTAAAATAACTGTTGTTAACATCAGAGCACCTTATGTGAATTGGTATGAGAGGATCATAAAATGCATAGATGAAGCGAAAAAAAAAAAAAAAAAAAAGAAGTATTGACTGAAACATCAAATTCCAAAGATTTCCTCGAGGATGTGAAATAAAATGCAATAGCACAGTAGTGAGACAATTTACTCGATCGCAAAAACAGACTATGGCTATCTTATATGATTTTTAAAAAAATTGAAGTGTCAAATCAACTATTAGCTTCGGTGGCATCATTGTGTTACATACTTGTTCAACAAAGTATGCAAAGTAAATTTTGTTGAGCATCCAAAACATATGTACACACACTTCGTCCCTATAACATTTTGTACCCTTCTTCAATCCACGAAAATTCTAATGCATCCTCCACCTTTTATCTTTTCCAAATGCATGTACTGTACCTCCAAATTGGTATAAGAACTACAAATTAAGTGTCTGTTAGTTACTTAGGTTTAACAAGTACTAATCGTAATAGCACTTATGAAGCTTTATTTTCTGAAATGGATAAAATCCAGGACAAAGAAGGCAGAAAACAGCCAAGAATTTCACTCAGTTAAGCTTTTTTTCCTACTAGTCAATATTTCATTATTGGACAAAAGTTTCTTCTTTTCTAACAGAGAAAAATATAAAATGAACTCAAGCAAGTCGTTAACTATTTAATTCAAAACCAAGAAAAAAAGAATAAAAAAAAAGCTCACATCCAAATCCAGAAAAAAGTAATTGAAACAGAAAGGCATGAGGATTAACAGGATTAACACAGACCCTGTTGCTCGATTGGAAGTTTCCACAAAGAATTTCTCATCAGAGAATGCTTGAAGAACAAAGTCGCTCAAAATCCATCATGAGCTTCTCTGTTTTCTACATTCTGTACTTTTAAAGCTTCTCTGTTCTTTCTTTCTTTCTTGTTATTTTTCCCACAATTTACGATCTTGAAGAGAGGTTAAGATGGCTAGACAGGTGGATGACTGCAAAGCGATGACAAAGAAGGTCTCATCGTCCAAATGGATACCACTGTCTGTTCATCTCTGTTTCTTGTTTATATCTGTTTCTGCTCTGGTCAATTTAGCCATATGGAAACGAAGTACAAGGGACAAAACGTGCAGTGTTATTATTATTATTATTTTTAATCCGCATAATATGTATACAATTGCAAATATAATGATGAATGATGATATCAATTTGCAGCATTATCCGTGGAAAATTTTTTTTTTTTTTTCCTGAGAATATCCTCTCCTAATAATATAAAATTGAGGTGGCTACCATGATTTAAAATAGTACAGTACCACGCAGTGTAAGAAGTTTGAGCTTTGTTTGCATGCAAGACCTTAGAAAGACTATTATTTTTCGTATGTATACATGCTAACATTAAAAGCGCGTTGTTGTTTTCACACAACCAAAATATTTAATTGTTCATTTTTACTTTTTACACTACGTTAAAATAAAACTTCTTTTTTTTTTCTTTTTTTTTTTTTTGAAACAAAATTAAATATCTAAATTCGCTTTAGTCAACACCCAAACTGCCCTAAGTACCCACTTTTAGACGGACGCATATCACTATTCGATTTGTTCTAGAATATTTCTTTGATTTTTTTTATTTAAAGTTCTTCTTGTTTAGATGGAGTTTAGACTTTGATGGGGATTTTAGACATTGGAGAAGGATCTCAGTTTTACAAAGGAAGAAAAATTGAAGTCAAAATGTCAAAAACTTTTCGGTTCTTATTGGTCAAACATTCTTTGATTATTCTATTTCATATTACCGGAACAGCCTAGATATGTTCAGTTAATATATAAACGACCAAACATTCGTACAAATGTTCAATTGCATAGCATCGGCTCTGGTTCATCAAACATATTATGATTCACCAAAATCTTTAACAAAAGCTACCTTTTCATGCTTGATCAATTTCTTCCATATTTTTAAATGGTTATCCATGACGAAAATGAACAATTATGCAACAAAAAATGGTAAAAACTATCTAAAAATGGAGTGAAGTTTTAAAGTGTGGATATGAAAATACAGTGTGTAAGTGGAAAAGTCATATTTTATAACCAAGATATCTAATAATCTAGTGTGTATATCTTATAATCTAGTTTAAATAAGAATTTAACTAAACCTTATTTTGAATGGGAAGCAAAAGGTCTTCGTAACTTTTATTGCTATGCATTTATCTCATTCATTTATGCATAGAAAAACTATAGGAATTATACATTAGTACTTTCTCAAAACAAATAAAAAAGTCCCCAATACTTTCACAAAGCATCAATAGGAATTATACATTCACTTTAGAACAAACAAAGAAAAAGGCAGCAGTAGAATCAGATCAGAAATCCCCAAATCCATCTTTTTCCCTCCAACCAATGGAGAAAAAAATGCATATTAATGGGGAAAAAATGCATATTTTTCTCTCTAATTAAATAATGGACATTGCTTTACTAATTAAACATGGTTAGATATGCCAAACTAGAATAAGGTTTCAGCTGAATAATCAAATAAATTGAACCTCATGCACAAATGCACAAATAAAAATACCCACCCAGAAAATGTCGCAAATAAAATTAGAGTTTTTAATCTAATATTATAAATTGACCATAAAGAGGGTGAAGTTTCTAGTATTTTCAATTTTCCTAGGTGAGCAAAATAGGGAAATTTTCCCAAATAGAATAGAATATATAAATTAGAAGTGCAGTAATTGGGATTTAAGCATCAAACAATGGGCAGGTTAGAGTAGGGGAAATAAAGCAGCAGGCAAGGAAGCTAACGAGCCAAAAGAGCGCAAGGGTCTTCTGAAAATTGAAAGAGCCCAAATCTAAAAGAATCTTAGAAAAATACTCCTTTCAGATGGAATTTACAAGGTCATCTACGGCTGAGACAATCGTGAAGAGATTCCTAATGATTCTTCTTCGAAAAGCAATTGCAGAAAAATTTGAGTACCAAAAACTCCGGTGGCGGATATTCTAAGCTAGATGCCAGAGAGTTGGATGGCGGGAAAGAGCTAGCTAAGGGGTGGTGGTCTAATTGAGGCAGACAGTGCCAATCTAAGACACTCGGATGACTGTCCGGGTTAGGGTTTGAACTGGGACTCAAACATAGAGAAGCATGGCTTCTCTTAGTGCCATTTTCTCTCTCTTCTTTCTTCTCTCTGACTTAAAAATAGAGTTCTCTCTACGGAGCGAGCTCGGCACACAGTGCAGGCGTGGGGGGGTAGGCGGCAATCTTCCCACCTAAGGTCAAAAACAAAATTTTGGTTTAAAAAAAGTCAAAATAAAACTAAAAATAAAAGTTCTATTATATAAAAAGTAAAAAAATTATAGTTAATATCATAAATATCAATTTTATTTTTTTATCTATGATATCTACAGTTACATATAGATGTTACAGATTTTATTTCTAAATAAATTTTAACAGTTAAGACTACTATTAGGAGTGGATTGGATGAAAAATGTAATTAATAAATCTAAAATTAATCATTTTTATTAAAAAAGGAGTAAAATTAATCAATATATGTAAAACTGTTAGTATATTAAATCATGTTGGTTTAATTGGTCAGTTACTCACTAAGGAAGATTTTTGTAAGTATAAAATTATCAGTATATATCGACAAAATAATTAAGTTTAAAATTTTATTTGATAATATTAAAAGTATTTTCAATGACTCTATCTATTATTATATTTTTTTTACTATATCAAATCATTCAAGTTGATGTACCAAAAAAAAATAGACATTATTAAGGTAATCCCTGCTTTTGAAGGCTTTTACAAATATTGTGAAGTTTCTTTAAAAATAAAAATTTTTAAAAGTCAATTTTTTCAAAAAATAAAAAAATTAATAAAAAATATATAATTAATTAATAACCATAAATAGCATTATGGTTATTAATTAATTACTAAATCAAACCAGTCAAACAATTATACTAAGAAAAAGTAAGCATTACTGAGGTGATCTCTGTTTTTGAAAGCTCTGTCAAATACTATGAAGTTTCATTAAAAAAATAAATAAATAAAGAGTCAATTTTTTTTCAAAAAAATTAAAAATTAATAAAATATATATAATTAATTAATAAACATAAATAGTATTATGCATATTATTGTTAGAGAATAATTTTAAAATTGGTTATATATTTATACCATCTAGCTTTAAAAGATGTAAATTTTCATGTTATATAAGCAACAGTTCACATTTACTATTGAAGATATTCTAAATATAAAAAAAACATCAAAAAAAATCCACACATACAATATAATTTTATAAGTAGAGCTACGTATATCAAAATGTTAATAAAAAATATTTACCAAATGATATGTACAATATAATAATTAATTGATTCTCATGTAACCTAAGTATAGGTAGGTGATCCTTTAAATAGATAAGTGAACCAAAAAAAAAAAAAACTAGTTAAATATTATCACATCATTTACCAAATCATTTGATAAACATTTTAGAATCTCTAGCATGATTGATAATTTTATAATTAGGTGAGGTCTTTTTTAAAAACTTTTAGATCATTTACTTAAAAAAAAAAATCATAGATTGTTTCAAAATTTAATTTTTAAAAATAATAAATATACTAAAATAGATTTAATAACATACTATAATAAAATCCTTTTTAAAAACCCTATAGAGGTTCAGTGAACTATAAATATATTTTTAAATATTAATAAACAATTATGATGGACAAATGAAGTTCTGATATAAGTCAGCTTTTATAAAAATATACTAACTATTATAAATATATATTGCAAAATAATATATTATAAAACACATATACACATTAATATATACAGTTTTGCCATAGATCAGATTTATTTTATAAGATGAGAATTTAATATCAAACATTATTTTAGAATGACCAATTTTGTGCCAGAGTAAATACATTATCATACAACAGACCTACATAATGGACTTGTACCCTTCCAAAAATGATCCTCTCACAACAAAACTAAATATATGTTCATTAGTTTGTGTACATTTATAATAATAACCATAACAAAATAATAATTATGTTTGATCATATTCCACTTATAAAATTTTAGTTTTTAATTATATATGTATATTTTTAAATAGAATTTTAATTCTTACTAGTGGAACCATTTCAATTATTTACTCCAGTATATTTTTTTTGTTGTAAAATAAGATATATTATCAATAAATGAGGATATTTTCTATATATAATTTTTTATTATATGGTTACTTTTCTATGGTGTCACCTCAATAAATTTTTCTAGAGATTGTAGTTTGGAGTTAAAGTTAAGCTATTCCATTCCTTAAATTTATATGACATTATTGTAATTCTAACAAAGGAAAAATCAATAGCAGACCCACATCGGTCAATTTTTTTTACCTTTCAATTTTTGTTTAACCTATTTATTGTGCTCCTCAATTTCTCTCCCATTAGCTTTTTCAATTTTCTTTTTTATCTTTTTTCTATTTTTAAATACTTTTCACTCATTTACTTTATTTTACCTATTACTTTTCTACAATTATAATGGTTTAACATAACCAAACCTATTTATCTATAAATATTAATTATTATAATATCTTATTTCATTATGATTTATATTTAATCACAATTATAATTTTAAATAAAACTAGTTAATAACTAAAAGTTATGCAATATTATAATATCTATTTACATTGTTTTTCTAATTTTTCTACATTTTAATTTTTTTACCTATTTATTATTTTAGTAGTTCGAAGGTTCAACCACTAATGTTTAGTCACTGATACAATTTTCCAGTGACCAAATTATATAGTCGTTAAAGGTTTTTATCCATATGTTTTCTTTTTCAATTTTTCTATTATTTAAAATATTAGCAACCACTTAATTGGTCTCAATGATCAACAATCATTAGTTGCTACAAGTCAAATATTTATGTTATTTTAGCCTATCATTGATCAAACTATGGCTATTGATGACAACTATGAGCGACCAAATATGTTTTGGTTAGTGAATGATGTGAGTGATCTTCTTTCCACCAAAAAAAAAATGTGGGAACAAATTCCCGCTCTTGCCTTTGGTGACCAAATATTTATTGGTCATGAAAGATGTTCATTAGTGACCAGTTATTTAATCATTAAAAGTGGTTAACCAATATTTTCCATACATCAACTACCAAACATGTACCAATCAAAACTTGGTCGCTCATGGATTCTTTTAGTGACTACAATATTTTGCTCACGAAAAGCTTAGTCACTAATTCCCATCTTTTTGGGTAGTGAAATTAAAATTATTTTTGTAAAATCAAATATATATTGACTATTGATTCAAAAGAATTTGATACAAAAAGTTTCTTTTTTTTTTTTAAATGTTTAGAAATATTTTTTTAATAAAGACACTTATAAATAATTTTAAAATATAAATATATTTTACTAAAAAAAGATTAAAAAATATTATTGTGAGAGAGAATATAAATTTTAGAAATTTTCTATTATGATAAATTTAAACCTTTTTTTTTTCCTTAACATACAATAAACTTAAACTTAGAAACTCATTGTTGTAATATTAATAGCAAGTCTCTCATTATGATATCTTTATGAATTTTTTATCAGACCTCTTTTATTGGCCTTTGGATATCTTCAAAGGCTAAAATTTGAACATGTATTTGGGATTTATATAAGTTCCGACATAGTTCATTTTGCTTTTTTAAGGTTTTAGTATTTCACTAGATTTATATAGAACTCTAATTATATCTTTAAATTTCAACATTTAAAGAGATCTAAAGGCTAATAATATTCTATATTCTAGTGGAAAATCTATCAAGATATCCTAATAAAAAACTAACTTGTTGTATAAAACACTAAATATATATACATATATATGTCCAAAAATAGTAAGAAAATTTTTGAGTTGTTATTAATATTAGACATATAGCTAGTGCTGGTGTTACCTAACAAAATAACACAAATTTGAAGACTACCAAATTTCCCTTCTATCTCCATGTTATTTCGAGTGATTGGCTTAAAAAAACAAATGGATGATAAAAAAATAATAGAAACATAAAATTATAGATATATATATATATATATATGTGATCTTATGATTTTTTTTTTTTGGGTTCTGATATTATATACATATATATCTTTTGACATTTTTAAATATTTAAGTACCTCTATAATGTGTGTTAGCTACATTTTTTTTGGTTATTTTTGGAAAAGGTATATATTTCATATTTCTTAAATATTTATATAGCTTTTTATAAACAAATTTAATCTCTTTCCTTTTAAATTTAAACATTTTTTTTATATATTTTTTAATACCAATTATGTAACAACACATATCAAAATACCCCATGTTGTACAGGTTTGATCAAGTAGACTATATGTGTGGGTCCTAGGTCGATTTTTTCTATGGTCAAGATTTTGGTTTGATTGATGTACTATTGCGTAGAGCTCGTTGATACGAGTTTATAAACTGGCGGCACGTTAAATTTTGAGTTGCAGATAAAAAATTATGATTCTGAAAAATTTTAAGCATCAACTTTATATTAGTGTCCAAACCAATTTCAAGTTTTCGTCTATTAGTGATCCAAAGTTCTATATAAATGTTGAAAAGCGTGTCTAGTAGAAAATAAGTTTCAAAATATCCATTTTATCCATCAAATTCGAGAAATTTCTCCCTAGACCCATAGATCCGAATCGGATCGTTTCGAATCCCGTTTGACGCCCAACCAAGTCATAACCATTTTGTCCAAATCCGGCCACCATCTTGATCCATGCACCAGCCACCCTTGTTATCCACCTCAAGACAACCTTGCCGGTCAAATTTCAAAACCGTCGACCGATGCTCCGGGATTAATCGTTTGAAGCTGGCACCAGCAATTTTGCATATTCCGGCCGTTTGGCCATTTTTCGACCATTTTAGATCAACCTATACACCTCTCCCCTATTTTTGAATCCTCTAAACTCATTTCCATGGTCCATTTGCCAAGATTCCTCACCGTTTGAGAGATACATCAACCATGAATTCGGTCGAGATTTCCATCTAGTTTTCCAGCCACCAGAGACACTTTTGAATAGAGGTGAGCACATCATTGTGTTTCTTATCTCTTGGGCTTTTCGTAGATATAAAAATTATGAATTTTGGACATCGTTTGATAATTTTTCTATTTTTTGGTCAACTAGTTAAACACCGGATAAATTAGGATTGTGTTTGGATGAAATTTGATCAAATTGGCAAAATTGGAGTTTGATTAGTGAAATTAGATATTATTAGGACTCATTATAAGGTTCAATTTCAAAAGATTAGCCTTTGGGTGAAAAGCCCCATTTTTGGGTACCGGGTTCTTAGGATACGCTGTATAATTGGACCGGTCGGTATCCAATTTATGTCATTTTGTTGTTATATAAATAATTCAAAGACATTTGGTACGCACCAATGTGTTTGATTAGTTATTGGAGCCTGAGAATTATGTTATTATATTACAAGTACTCAAATTGAGCCTAAAGGCGATCCTATAGTGGAGCCGAAGTAAGCATCTGCAATACTGTGAGTGATTATAATTTTAAAATGTTTTGAGTATATAGTATAATATATATATGGTATGAATATTTTACGTATATACCATTTGATTGAGATATTGGTTTTATGCATATATAAATATCTGCTTTCACATATATGTATTATCGTTTTATGTGACTTTTGACAATATTTTGAATGGTTTTCAATTCTAATGAGTTCATAAATGAACTTGTGGTATTTAAATATCTTGCTATTTAAATTGAGGTTTTAAATCATTTTGGAAAATAATTTATTGAGAAAGCAAATTGAAAAATTAGATGATTTTAAGCATGTTCAAATATTTTTCAATTTTATGTGCTTAAAATTGGTTTATGATGATATATATTTCACTGTGGTGTTTCTGGTTTTATTATGAAATGATGATTTGAAATTTTTGGAAATATTTAAATAAGCAATTGAGTTTGAATATTAAATTATGATCTATGATATAGTATTATTTGGAAAAATATGATCTCATAAGATTGTTTTACGAATACTTTATTATTTATTTTTAATTGATGTACCATATAATACCAATGTTTTGGATCAATAATATATTATAACGCATGGGTTTTCCATGGTGTCGTGAGATTGGGTTCACCCTGACGGTTTATTATTGCCACAGACCATGAGACTGGGTTCATCCTGACGGTTTATTATTGTCACGTTGCCATGAGGTTGGGTTCATCGCACAGGTTTGTTATTGCCACGGACTATGAAGTTAGGTATATCCCAATGATTTACTATTTCCACAATACTTTTCATACATTAAGGGTCGTAAGGTTGGTGTATCATACGGTTTATGGTTTCAGTACATCGTATGGTATATTGTATATGTTCTGAGAATATTGTCAGTTTTTCAATATTGTGATTATTACTGCACTTTCATAATTATTTTGTGAAATTGTATTTATAATATTTTATGTTCAATATTTATATCTTGATTAAGATATTTTATATATTATAATAATCATTTACTTTATGCCCTTTGAGCATCAATTTTATAATATTGAATTGGGGTACAAGTTTGGATTTTATGAAATGATTTTTAAACAGATAACTTTTCAAACGAGTGGAATGAAAGGTCTGGAGAGAAAGTTTCACGAAAATAAATTTTTTACTTTTCTATTATACTATACCACTCATTGATATTTCTTTATCTCATGTTTTATTTGTTTTAAATTCGTTCCCGTAGGTTTAGACAGTTAGTGACAGTCTACTTCGTGCACCACTTGTCACTTCGTTCTTTCCACAGTAGTAGTAGTATCTATCTTTCCTTTGTCTTTCTAGACTTATTTATTATTTATTTGTACTTCCAAACTTTGCAAATATTTTTAGAATGCTCTGATCTAAATATTCTAGTAGAAACCATATTATATACATGTATAGTTATGGCATGTAGTATAATAGACTGGTTGTGAACTTTTATGCTATTGTGGTTTTATATATATAGAATGAGATATTATTGATAATGCATATGTTCGGTTGTCCATGTTTTAAGTGAGGTTTCATTGGATATTATTTAGGGATTATTCAGTTGGACTTCACTAGACGGGACCATTCGGAAAATCCTAGAAAAGTTTCCGAGACAGATCCTATCAAGTTTAGTTTTATTATTTTCAAAATTTATTATAAAAAACAATATATATTTTTTATATTTTATTATTAATTTTTATATATTTTTTAAATATTTTAAATTTTTATAGAAATATTTTTGCAGCTTTTTTAAATACAAATGCTCAATATTTATAGTTTATAATTTTGTTTTTGATGATATTTTAGATATAAATATCTTTAAATTATTGATGTTACTATCCTCTAAAGTATATTAAAGTTGCATTTTAATCCCTCTTAAATAATCCTCAATGCTCTTTTATGAGCTTTGCACATGCATTTTACTGTTTCACATAGGTTTGATAAAGTTGCATATAACATAATATAAATTCATATGATAATTTAAAGGTTGGAATCGCTAATATTGTTTTAAATCATACGCAAGAAATCTAATAATATCCAATAAATTAATAGGCATTAAAGGATGAAACAAAATAGGGCATATAGATCTATTAAGGAGGGTATTTTTGTAATTGTGCAACTATCATAATTATGAAAATTATTTAGTTTACTATTTAAACACATGAATTTATTTACTTTTTCTTAATTTAATTTTAGAAATATGAAACATATAGGTCCATTATGCAAAATTTTTAAAAAAATATATTTTATTATTTAAACGTTAAATCAAATTTGAATATCTAAATTTGTATATATTCTTAATAGGTTAAAAAATTAAAAGATGGACTATACGAAAATTTAATGAATATTTAAATTTTTCTATCTCTACACAATAGCTTAACTAGTTGTGTTAAGATAGATTAAATTATTTACGAATACAATACAATACAGACACAATTCAACTGGACACATTTTCTAATATAATTTTTCATCAAGTAATTAACGAAAACTTGTAAAAAATTTTACAATGCAACACATAATTGAGTTCAAAGTTTTAAATGCCAAAAAACTAGGGAAAAAAAAAATCAATAACCACAATGCAATAGACATTCAAGTTTAGGGGGTCATTCGTGCTAATTACTCTTCAAACGCATACTATAAAATATTTGTGGTTTTGCTAGGAATAGTATTTTGGTACATAAAATATTTGCATATTAATGGTTTATATTGGAATTGAACTTTTCACTTAGGTTCATTGAAAACCAAAACTTGATTTTTAGTGCCAATATATTTAGTATTGATTTGAGGGCCCAAAAGATTTGGTAGTACTTTACCGAGGATTCAGAAGAGAAAAGGAAACGCTCCCTAGAACTTATACTCACCAGATGACGGGATGCGTACAAGGTGAATTATCTGATGAAGTTGGAATATTCAATATTGAAAAAGTATCCCAAATCCTAAGGATCAAGAATCATACGGACGGTAGTGATTAGCTCAGATTTATTCTTTATTATCGTATAGTGATATTGCTGTCTATACAAATCATATCGTCATTGATTATATACAAAGGAATCAAATTTTGATTTTCATATGCATACACATCTATAGAGTACAAACCTTTCACCCCCAAAAAAATAAAAAATATAAATCCATATGGACACGCATATATATATATATATATATATATATATACACATTCATGCATATCTCTATGTTTTTGTGTGTGTAAATATATATCTGTTCAATTGATCTTTTAATCTCAAACCAAAAGAAATAAATAAAGAGAGGTTATTTCTTTTTAACAATCTCACTGGAAAACATCTTATTTGTATAATTTAATGCGTAGAAAATTTGGTATACGATAGAAGAAACTAAGTATTGTGAAACTTATTATAAAGTTTCAATCGTTTTTATTTTTTCTTTGGTAAATTCCCTACCTTTATATATGTAGCAATATATATATATATATATATAATGTCAACATAGATTTTTACACTTTCTGAAATGATTAATTAAGCATTGGTAAATAATTAATATAATTTTCAAAAAGAATAAGTCACATCCTGGAGCACAAACTTATCATCACCGTGTCATATATTTAGTTTTAAGTTTTTGTATATAAATATTTTGCATGAAATTCTGGTTTCTGTGACAGCGATGACAAAGACAATCACGAATTAAATAATTATATATCAATTATTTTCTTTCTTTATTAAAAGGGCATAGTAGAATCACAATCCCAGATTCTCAAATTTTGCCAAATAAACATAATAATGTTGTTCCCCTGTACATCTTCATAGGAACCTGTTAGAGGACCAAATTTTGAAGCCACTTAATTTTATTTATATTATATCCAAGATATGAAGTACAGCCATATACTCATATTGTACCAAAAAGATATAATAAATAAATTGAAAGCGATTTAGGATGTTAGTCAGTAATAAAAACAAAGACAAACTAATAAGATACATAAATAATCTCAGGGGTGAACAGATCAGCATGAATTCCACTTCTAAACTTTTAACTAGGTTTTTTTTTTTTTTTTTACATGAATACCGTATAACAAATCACTCATTATTAAATACATAATTATATTC
Organism: Ziziphus jujuba; assembly: GCF_031755915.1. NCBI lineage: Eukaryota > Viridiplantae > Streptophyta > Magnoliopsida > Rosales > Rhamnaceae > Ziziphus > Ziziphus jujuba. Next base: position 2,334,625 of record NC_083381.1, on the reverse strand, counting down.
ATATAAGATCTACATATTTTAATTTATTATTATATGATATTATACATGATTATAGATTATTAAATCTATGTTATACGTGATGATTGAACGTGACATAGATGACATTAATAGTATATATATTTATTACATATAATATTTTCTTCAGCTTTTATAGCTATGCTTAATTTTCAAATTATAAGCAGCTCTTCTTGAATAATATTTTACGTGCAAGTTGCCAACTTTGATAAGCAACATTCAAACGCTTGTCATTTATTACCAAATATATGTGTATATATATATATATATATATAGATACACGTAATGAAGAAAAAAATATGAAAAACGTTATTAGCGAATAGCCAAAATTTGAAAATTATATTTTTCAAAAGCATGATTTAAACTTATTGTAGTTCAGAGGGTAATAAAACCAATATTCCAAAATATATGTATACTAAACTTATTTTTGTGTATATATATATATATATATTGACTATTGATTCAAAAGAATTTGGTACAAAAAGTTTACAAATAAATATATATTTTTCTTCATAAAGAATTAGAAAAAAAAAATTGAAACAATAATTAAAAAAAAAGAAAAAATAATTATTTGAATATCTTTAAATCTCAGTGTTTAAAGAAATCTAAAAGTTAATAGTGTTATGATAGAAAATTTATCAATATGTCTTAATAAAAGACTACCTGGTCATATAAAATGCTAAATATATGTATATATGTCCAAAAATAGAAAGAACTTTTTTCAGTTGTTATTAATTTTAGGCATATAGCTAGTGTTAGTTTTATCTAACAAAATAACACAAATTTCAGAATGATTGGCTTTTAGAAAAAAATGGATTAGACAAAAATAAAGACAAAAATAATTATATATATACATATATGATCTTTCTATGTTTATGATATTATATTCATATATATCTTTTAACATTTTTAAATATTTAAGTGCCTATATAATGTGTGTTAGTTACATTTTTTTTTTTTTGTGGTTATTTTTGGAACAGGTATATATTTCATATGTAATATTATGATCCGAGAAAACATCCTGAACTTGAATTTTTGATCAAGATTGATTGAGGTTGACTAAATGGATTCCACAATTGATTTTTTACTATGAGAGAAATTTCACTCTCACCGAGGCACCGTAAAAAAGTAATCATCCAACTGAGTTCGAAGATTAGTAGAACGTCAAAATTGAAGCTAATATTGGAAAGTTATAGTCAAAACAAGGTGCGGCCATAATTAATCTACAAGTTCAATGTTGACTTTGTATTTGTATGGATTTTGATTTTGACTTATGTACCATATGATAGTGCTTGTCGATACAAGTTTTTACACTAGCGGCACACTTAAATTGGATCTACAGTTGAAAAAATATAGGTCTATTAAGTTGCGTTGATTTTTTTGGGACTCACATTATCGCGTAGTTTTATTAAAGGCATATGCAAGAATTTTCAAAAAATACCCCAAAGGGTTCCACATCTCACCAATCCACAGGTGCCATATGGCCACTCTTTTCTTTTTCTTTTCCCTTTTCTTCTTTCTCTCTCTTCCCCTCTTTCTCTTGCTCTCCCTTTTCCTTGGGTTGATCGAAATTGATGAACTTCTGGCCATCTATTAATGTCATGCCTGGGCAGCTGGCAAAGTCTAGTTGCTATCTACACCAGCTGCCAATGAAGCCCAGTCGCCAGCAATTCGGGCCACCAGCAAAGCCCATTCATCGGCAACCTCAGCCATAAGTTTTGTCACCAACCGATCATCGATGAGCCCAGATCAGGTGGCTGAAGCTGATGGTGGCTCAATTTGTTGGTCTAGCGAAACGGCTATTTTCCTACCTACCTAGCCCAATCTTATACCCTATCTTCCATATGTTGGACCTTCTGATCCCAAATATGGTCTCTATTTTTTCAAATTCTAAGTCATTTGACAGATATGAAAGTTTGAAGTTAAGCCAAAACTTTTCGACCAATTTCAAATCATTGTTGACCAGTGTGAGTCATTTGAGCTAATTTAGAATTTGTTGTAAAAACTGGACTATGTTGAAAGTCTTCCCTAAGAAAAATTATCACATATAGGTTCATTGTAGATAACATAAATGAATGGAATGCTCAATTTCATAAAATTGAGCATAGTTAGGAGAAACCCAGATTTTGGGTAATAGGCTAATTGGGGTTATTGTATAGCCGAACTCCTTTGGAGTCCAACATTGGAAACTCGAAGTAGTGAAAAGGAGCTTAAAATATTTAGAGTATTCCAGCATCATTGGAAAATATTACGTATATTAGACACTCGTGGGGACTTGCAGTGAATCCTGCAGTAGAGCAAAGATGGACAACGTTATTAAGTAAGTGATCTATTTTCTAAAATTATTTTCAGGGCAATTATAATTATATTATTGTATTGTTTAAATTTACCTAAATTAGGTGGTAAATTGAATTAAAGAAGAATTATTATTAAATTGTATGTGCAAATTTAGGTGGTTTTATATTTAATTTTTGCATAAATTGATTTTATGGATTTGAAGAAAATAATTGTGAATAAATTTATTACAAAAAAAGACACACACACACACACACACATATAGATATTTATTCAATTATTTAGTTACTATTAGAAGTTGTAAAAATACTCAGTATTAAAATGATATTATTGTAGTACACTTCCCTGAAAAAATTATGTTATGGGATTCATGAATATTTATTTATTTATTTGTTTATTTGTTAAAACATTTAATTACATTTTGAAAGTATAATCATGAGAAGTGACATTTTTCGTTACTATATATATACATATATATTTATTTTATATGACCAATCAGTTTATAGATGTACCATACAATATTGATATTTTATATTGTTATATTTATGGATCAGTGCGTAGATTATATAAATAGTCATCCTTTGTGAGCTGTAGTGAGAGAAGATAAGCAAGTATTTTGTGATGATAGCATCAGCCACCTTCACTATGACCGAAGGATGGCAAGCTTAGCTATGCCTATGGGAGCTAAGGGTAGGAAGGTTGGCAGGTATTTTGTATATTAAGCATCAACTGCCCCTCCTTGGTCGTAAAATGATAGGTCATTTAGCATCGGAACCATTGGGATGCTAATGGGATCAGTGCAGGTTCTCTTCTCTCTTTCCTATCTGTCAAGTGGTATTTGGGACACCAAACATCATTGGCAACACTGGTATATTGTATGATGCATCAGATGTTTTTTTGATGTATACGTATATATATATATATATATTATGTTATATCAGTGTGTACCACATAGTACTAAAGCAATGATCCACTTTGACTCGTAAACAGCCTAGTATAGTATTTCTACCGTCTATGAGAGCAACAGGTTGAACGGTCATTATAAGCAACCATCTTTGTCTGTATTGATAGTAATATACTTACGACAGCTGATATCATAAAATCTTACATTAGCATACTATATGATAATTGAATGTATCTTCTCTACGAGTGTATAGGTTATGTAATGTATTTATCAAATTTAGTCATATTATGCCTATTCATTTTTATTATCTATTATTGTTATTATTATTATTATCATTATTTATTATTGTTATTATTATTAATTGTTAGTGTTATTAGTTCTTTTTTGTATTATCATCATCATCATCATCATTATTTGTGATCATTGTTATTATTATTATTCTGGTTGTTGTTGTCAACTGTACAACTATTATATTTGTCCAAATGGATGCGTTAATGGATTTGGAGGTATCATAACCTTCGGGCAAGTTTGGTAGCATTCTAATAGTTAATGTAGCATTCAGACAAATATGGTAGTATTCGGGCAAGTATCGTAGCCTTCAGACAAATATCATAGCCTTCAGATAGGTATTTTAGCCTTTAGGTAAGTTATCCCAAATTTCTCGAGAGATTGTATTATTATTATTATTATTGTTGTCATTGTTGTTTTTATTATGATTATTATTATTATCATCATCATCATCTTCCATCTACATTTATGTGCTTGGTATATTCGTGGGATGCTATGAAAAATGTATGACTGTAATAAGTGGGTGGTGTGGATGGTCATAAGTTATAAAAGTATGGATATTCTGTACTCAGTAAGGACATGGAAAAAGCCTGAGCTATTTCGGGTTCAGATAGTCAACTCCGAAAGGGGTCCCAACACTGATAAAGGTATTTTCGATGCATTTAATTATTTTTTGTATTTATATTCCCATGATATTGTTTTTGAAATCCTTACAATTTATGGAAATTTGTAGTAAGGTGAGAATAATAAGATGAAGATATATTTTCAAAGTGAGTTTTCTGTGTAGGGTACATTCGGGGAAGTCTAGTTTATAAGGAAGATGCTGTTGAACTTTTTATAGAATTTCCGATGAGATTTCTCCTAGTCAGAGTCATTATAGGGTTTTCGATAGGTATGTAACACCCCGTCCCGAATCGCACCGGAATCCGTGCACGTTGACCGAGGTTGACCGTTGACCGTTGACCGAAGGGGTCAAAAGTTGACTTTTTGACTCGGTGGGAATTTTGAGTTGACCAGGGTACCGTGGCGAAGTGCATGACGCCCTGAGTTCGTAGACTAGTAGCACGTCGGAAACGGAGCTACGGTTTGAAAGTTATGGGCAAAACAAGTTGAAGTGTAAACTGTCTAAAAGGTGCCGGGAGTTGACTTTTTCTTGTGATGTAATTGTGAGTTGACTCTTGTATGGTTGTAAAGTACTCGTCGATACGAGTTCATAGACTAGCGGCACGCTTAAATCGGACATCCGGTTAAAAAGTTATGGACGTTTGAAGTTTACCGGATACCGTATTATTTTAATGTTTTTGGGTCGTGAACAGTGAAACGCCACGTGTCAGTTTCTGATTGGTCCACGTGGCATGAACAGTGTCACGCAGGGTTTTAATTTTGAAAAACTCTCGGGGAAGAGAGAGAAAGAGAGAGAAGAGAGAGAAAGAGAGAGAGGAGAGAGAAAGAGAGAGAGAGAGAGCCACCGCCGGCCACCGGATTTTGCCACTGTTCCGGCCGAGTTACTGTACACGCGCCGGACAGAAAGCTTGCCCACCTCATTTCCGGCAAAACCTCCAAATTTCACGGCGAACGGCCGCCGGACGCGCCCGGATCGGACGTCCGAAGTTTGGCGGCGATTTTTCCCCTCCACCGCCGGCCACCGCGAATCGGCACTATTCCGGCCGATATACAGTACACGCGCCATACACCCAGCATCCTCTCCTCAAGTCCGGCCTACCCACCAAAAATCACGGCCATCGGACCACCGACGCGCCGGGATCGGAGCGTTTTCCGGCGAGGGGTCGAAAATCTTCAAACGGTGATTTCTCCGCCGTCCGACCTCCGTTTTGCTCACCGTCGGTCCCGTTGGATTGCTCTCCTCACGATCTACAAATCTGCAAAATTTCACAGCAAACGGCCACCGTCGGAAATTACTGTTCCGGCGACGGTTGCCGGTGACGTGGCGGCCCGCCGGAAATTACTGTTCCGGCGAGTACCCCGAAAATTCCGGCCAGCTCCAGTCCGCAGTGTTCGACCTCCTGAACCCAAATCCGACTTCCGTTTCCACCAATTCGCGACGGTTTGGGAGAATTGCGGAGCCGAAACCCGAAAAGCTTCCCGATAAAATTCCGACCCCGTCGGGTACGATCATCGGAAATTAAGACCGGATCTGTGATTGGCATCACTCGAGCTTCGATTCGGTATATAATTCGTAAATTTTAGTTATCGTTTGGTGTTCGCTCCTCGGGTACCCATTTGGGGATTACCCGAATAAAATATTAATATTTGTGGTTTTGGTACTGTGGGTGTTTTAGGTGCACGTGCAAGTAGCGGAGTCGATCCTGCGGAGGATCTTGATTGAGATACGTGCACAAGGTGAGTGACCCACCTTCAAATTAATTTTGGGGAATTTAATTGATGAATATATTATGTGTGAATTAAATATTTGGAATTTAATTTCTATGTGCCAAATATTTATTGGATTTATTGTAGAATTATTTATGAATTTATTGGATTTAAGAAAATATGAATTCTACAATTTATGCCATGTGGAATTATTTTATGGTTTTGAGGATTTTGAAATTGGTGTGGTTTTAATGGTAAATTGGGCACGATTTGATTTTCAAATATTTCAAGGAAAATATTTGGTTATGTTGGTGATTTCAATTTTTATGAAATATGCCCATAAAATATTATGGGATTTGATTATGATATTTCGAGAAATTATTTATGCTTGGAAAAAAAATGTGGATATTTGAATTGATGGATTTGGGAGTTGGTGGATTTGAAAATCATGGAATTTATGGTATGGATTATAAGGAAATTGTGGAGAATTTCCCGGTTCAAGCGGATGGATTATGCCCGCTATGCTTATGAAAAATGTGAAATTTGTTTTATGATTTAAATTTATGGATTTTATAATTTTTAGATGCACCGTGCACGTACTGGTGTTCTGATTATGTGATATGGTATATGTGATATGGTTAGTGTGCACACGGTTGTGATTAGCGCGCAGGTGGGTGTGAGTAGCGCGCGGTTGATATTATGAGGGTGTCCTGTGGATGCCATCGGAGAGGGCGGCCACCCCCCTTTGGCCGGGACACCAGGTTAGCAGCGGCGCAGTGGGACGCCACGCGACCGTATGCCGGTTTCTTTCTATAACCTCCTGTCTGGCGGTACCTTGGGACGCTGGGTACTGTTGGCGCCACTGGTATATAGTGGGTGCATCAAATGATTTTCAGAACTGTGTTTTAAAAATAAAATGTTTGGAAACTGAATTGGAATTAAAAATATAATTGTTACCGCTTCTGGTATTTAATTGATGTCTTGGTTTTCGGGAAATATGAATAAAGGGTTTTGTGAAAATGTTTTAAAAGGGGAACCTTTCCAACTGAGAGAATTGTAAGGGTTTTGAGAGACATTATTATTTCCAAATAATTATTATTTATATACCTATTACCGTGGTATGATAGTGTAGAGTAGTAGGGTCGCTCACTGAGATGATTAGCATCTCACACTCTTAAATTCCGTTCCTCTAGGTACCAGGTTGTCGGTGTTCACTCGGAGCGGACTCGATCTTCCTCGCTGTATTTGTTCGTGCAGTACCTTGTTCTTCTTTTACTGCAGTTGTACTATTTCTTTCACTTTTACTGTATTCTGTATTTTGTAGTACTTCATAAAGCTCTGTATACTGTATGGGACACTTATGTATTTGTATTGCACTGGATTACTGTATTTTTATTTTGGAGTGCTGAAATTTGTGGAACCAGTTCGTCGTACTGTGGGAGGAATAAGGGAACAATTATAGAAGTGTGTTTTCAGTGCAGGAAATTTTGTGGTAAGTTCATCCCTTAGGGGAGGTTCTGCTGGATCTTCCACAGAAGGGTCCGGTAGGGTTTCCCTGGGATCAGGGCTTGTCTAGGGTTCCGGTGGGGAACTTTGGACGGGTCCTGACAGTTGGTATCAGAGCATAGGTTCTTGTAATCCTAAGGGACTGTGCACTGCTGTACAGCCCATCCGTAAATTCCTTCCTTTTGTAATCGTGCTTAAGTGTCCCTGTTTCTAAACTCTTGTTTGTTTCTTCAGTAATCGACTACGATGAGTCGGCGGGACACACGTAGAACTCGGGAACGCTCGGCTGAGAGTTCCGGGAGTCGATCAAGCCTTAGAGATCTGGTCTCTCAGCTAACTAGAGCCTTAGGAGGTTCAAGCTCTAGTAACCGATCCGTGGATCAGGCTCGACGTTTAGGAGCCGTGGAGTTCGATGGAAGCCAAGGCCCAGCTGCAGCCTTGAAGTGGCTATCCAGCATGGAGAAAATCTTGGAAGAGGGGATGCAGTGCCCCGATGAGGATATGGTGAGGATTTCTGGGTTCATGTTAGAGGGAGACGCCCGGAAGTGGTGGCAAATGGAGAAGACCCGCAGAAGGCATACGTGGGACCAGTTCAAGATTGCCTTCTCTACTGAGTTCTGTCCTCCTGCCTACCGTGAGGCGAGAAGGAGAGAGTTCGAGGGACTGCGCCAGGGAAACATGACGGTGACAGAGTACGAGAGGAGGTTCCGGGAGCTGTCAGAGTTCTGCATGCACTTGATTCCCGACGATCACGCCAAGAAGGTGAGGTTCATAGACGGGTTGAACGAGAGCATCGGCTACACCCTTTCTGGGTCAGTACACCCCACCTATCAGTCCGCCAGGGATGCAGCGCTCGAGCTAGAGAGACAGGCGGAGATACACAGACCCTCGAGGCGCAGACCGTTCGAAGGTTCGTATAGCGGGGTACCTCGACAGGGGGCATCTAAGAAGAGTCATAGTTCAGGCTCAGACAGTGGTGGGTTCAGCCCTCGAGGCAGATTTCAGAGGAGAGGCGGCTATCGTATGCCCCAACCAGCGCGCCATTCCATCAGCGGCGGCACGAGCTCATATCAGCACTCTGGGTTTAGCCCCAAGCCATTCTGCAGACGTTGCAATAGAGCACACCATGGGATTTGCCAGTTTGAGGGTGTGTGCTTTCAGTGTGGACAGGCGGGACATATTAAGAGAAATTGCCCTTATGGAGAGGCGGGAGTGTTAGGGGCGAGCCCACCATCACATCAGGCCAGTGGATCGCGGGGTCAGAGTTCCCGAGGGAGTTATGCAGTAGGAGGTTCATCGGGATCAGTCCCACAGCCTGTTGGACCGAGCAGGGGTAGAGGACGGAGGCCCCAGCAGACAGGGCAGGGTCGAGTGTTTGCGATGACGCAGCAGGAGGCCCTAGCTACACCGGACGTCGTGGCAGGTACGTTGAATATATTTGGTAATGATGCATTAGTACTTATAGACCCGGGAGCAACACATTCATTCATCTCCAAGGAATTCGTCACTCGGGTCGGTATGACCCCTACTCCTTTAGAATGTCTGCTAGAAATAGCCACTCCTGCAGGAGAATCCTTGTGGCCTAGCCAGTTAATCAAGGAATGTTTCTTCTGCATCGAAGATCAAGTGATGGAGGCGGACTTGATCCTGTTGGATCTGTCCGGACTTGATGTAATTTTGGGCATGGATTGGTTGGCAAGGAACCATGCATCTGTAGACTGTTTCAGCAAGGAAGTTACATTCAGGAGGCCAGGGTTGCCAGAAGTAGTATTCCGTGGAGGAGTTGGAAGGCCCTTACCGAGGTTGATATCTACCCTTACCGCCAAGAAGCTACTGAATAAAGGTTGCCAGGGGTATTTGGCTCATGTAATAGATACCCGAGTAAGTGGGGTCAGGTTGGAAGACATGCCCGTTGTGAGGGATTTCCCGGACGTGTTTCCTGAGGAGTTACCAGGATTGCCTCCGGAAAGGGAAGTTGACTTTCCCATTGAATTGATTCCAGGCACCGTGCCTATTTCTCTACCACCGTATCGGATGGCTCCAGCGGAGTTAAGGGAGCTAAAGGTCCAGTTGCAAGATTTGGTAGATAAGGGGTTTATTAGACCAAGTATATCGCCGTGGGGAGCCCCAGTTTTGTTTGTAAAGAAAAAGGATGGTAGTCTAAGGCTGTGTATAGACTACCGACAACTTAATAAGGTCACCATTCCTAATCGCTATCCGTTGCCAAGGATAGATGATCTATTCGACCAACTCCAAGGTGCCAAGGTGTTCTCCAAGATCGACTTGAGGTCGGGATACCATCAGTTAAGGATCCGAGAGTCGGACATTCCTAAGACTGCCTTTAGGACGAGGTACGGACATTATGAATTCCTAGTGATGTCGTTCGGACTCACCAATGCCCCAGCAGCTTTCATGGACTTGATGAATAGGGTGTTTCGTCCGTACTTGGATCATTTTGTCATTGTATTTATCGATGACATTCTGATCTATTCAAGGAGCCAAGAAGAGCACGTGAGGCATTTGAAGAGAGTGCTCCAAACTCTAAGACAGCATCAGCTATATGCTAAATTCGACAAGTGTGAATTCTGGTTGAATCAAGTGGGTTTTCTCGGACATATCGTGTCGGCAGAAGGTATCTATGTGGACCCTGATAAGGTAAAGGCAGTGTTGAGTTGGGAGCGCCCTACCACTGTGAGGGAGGTACGAAGTTTTCTTGGATTAGCGGGTTACTACCGTCGTTTTATTGAAGGGTTTTCAAGGATTGCCGGGCCGCTTCATAGATTGACCCGAAAGAATGTTGAATTTAGTTGGACGGACAGGTGTGAACAGAGTTTTCAGGAGTTGAAGCAAAAGTTGACATCCGCACCTGTTTTAACTTTACCTGATGGGAATGAAGGTTTTGAGGTTTATTGTGATGCATCCCATCAAGGGTTGGGTTGCGTGCTAATGCAGAATCAAAGGGTGGTAGCGTATGCATCTCGGCAATTGAAGCAGCACGAACAGAATTACCCTACGCACGACTTAGAATTGGCGGCGGTAGTCTTTGCTCTAAAGAAGTGGAGGCACTACTTGTATGGGGCCACGTGCCAAATCTATACCGACCACAAGAGCCTCAAGTATATTTTCACTCAGAAGGAGTTAAATATGAGGCAAAGGCGATGGATGGAGTTGTTAAAGGATTACGACTGTGTGATTGACTATCACCCGGGTAAGGCGAATGTAGTGGCAGATGCTTTGAGTAGGAAGGCTACTGGATCCCTTGCTCACATCCAAGTCATCCAACTACCTCTCATGGTGGAGTTGAAGAAGATGGGGGTGTTAATGCATATGCATCCTTCAGGAGTTCTCATGGCTAGCTTCCAGGTACGACCGGTGTTGGTGGATCGTATAGTAGAGACCCAAATGGAAGATCCTAAGTTGAGGACAATTAAGGGCAAGGTACAAGAAGGTCTTGATCCGGAATTTTCCATAAGGAGGGATGGAGCCCTCGTGTATAAAGGACGACTTTGCGTTCCGGATATCCCAGGACTCAAGAAGGAGATTTTGGAGGAGGCGCATAGCTCGATGTATGCGATGCATCCTGGGAGTACCAAGATGTATCGGACGCTTGTGAAGTATTATTGGTGGATTGGTATGAAGAGAGAAGTGGCAGACTTTGTATCAAAATGTTTGATTTGTCAACAAGTGAAAGCAGAAAGACAGAAGCCTTCGGGACTACTCCAACCTTTACCGATTCCCGTGTGGAAGTGGGAAGAACTCAACATGGACTTCGTATTCAAGCTTCCTTCCACACCTAGAAGGTACGACGGCATTTGGGTAATCATTGATCGTCTCACCAAGTCGGCACACTTCCTACCGGTACGAGAACGTTTTTCGCCCGAGAAGTTAGCCCAGTTGTTCGTGCAACGCATTGTAAGTCTTCATGGAGTACCGTTAGCCATCGTCTCCGATCGAGATCCGCGCTTTACTTCACGACTATGGCGGAAGTTGGCTGATGCACTAGGAGCAAGACTTAACTACAGCACCGCTTTTCACCCACAATCTGATGGACAAGCAGAGCGCACAATCCAGACATTAGAAGACATGCTAAGGTCTTGCATTATGCAATTTAGCGGTAGCTGGGATGAACAACTGCCACTGATAGAGTTTGTCTATAACAACAGTTATCAAGCGAGTACTGGAATGTCCCCGTATGAAGCTTTATATGGGAGGCAGTGTCGGACACCTTTGTGTTGGAGTGAGGTAGGAGAAGAGAGGCTCCTTGCAACAACTAATGCGGTCGGATCTGAGTATTTAAGGATGACCTTGGACAAGGTGAAGATCGTTAGGGATCGATTGAAGGTTGCCCAAGATAGACAGAAGAGTTACGCCGATGTGCGTAGAAAGGATTTGGAATTCGAGGTAGGAGATTGGGTATTCCTAAAACTATCTCCATGGAAAGGAGTAGTATGTTTTGGACGACAAGGTAAGTTGGGTCCTCGTTATATTGGGCCTTACGAGGTTACGGAGAGGATTGGCCCGGTGGCGTATAGGTTGGCGTTACCGGAAGAGCTAGCTCGAGTACACAACGTGTTTCATGTGTCGATGCTACGAAAGTATATTGCAGACCCTTCGCACGTACTCGAGAGTCCGGATATAGAGATAAGGGAAGATCTTTCGTATGTGGAGCAGCCAGTACAGATTTTGGATCGCGAGGAACGCACGCTACGCAACAAGACTATTCCTCTAGTTAAGGTCTTATGGCGGAACCACTTGGTCGAGGAAGCAACGTTGGAACCCGAAGCACAGATGCGTGAGCAGTACCCGTATCTGTTCCAGTGACGTGCGGAAATTTCGAGGACGAAATTTTTGTAAGGGGGGAAGGCTGTAACACCCCGTCCCGAATCGCACCGGAATCCGTGCACGTTGACCGAGGTTGACCGTTGACCGTTGACCGAAGGGGTCAAAAGTTGACTTTTTGACTCGGTGGGAATTTCGAGTTGACCAGGGTACCGTGGCGAAGTGCATGACGCCCTGAGTTCGTAGACTAGTAGCACGTCGGAAACGGAGCTACGGTTTGAAAGTTATGGGCAAAACAAGTTGAAGTGTAAACTGTCTAAAAGGTGCCGGGAGTTGACTTTTTCTTGTGATGTAATTGTGAGTTGACTCTTGTATGGTTGTAAAGTACTCGTCGATACGAGTTCATAGACTAGCGGCACGCTTAAATCGGACATCCGGTTAAAAAGTTATGGACGTTTGAAGTTTACCGGATACCGTATTATTTTAATGTTTTTGGGTCGTGAACAGTGAAACGCCACGTGTCAGTTTCTGATTGGTCCACGTGGCATGAACAGTGTCACGCAGGGTTTTAATTTTGAAAAACTCTCGGGGAAGAGAGAGAAAGAGAGAGAAGAGAGAGAAAGAGAGAGAGGAGAGAGAAAGAGAGAGAGAGAGAGCCACCGCCGGCCACCGGATTTTGCCACTGTTCCGGCCGAGTTACTGTACACGCGCCGGACAGAAAGCTTGCCCACCTCATTTCCGGCAAAACCTCCAAATTTCACGGCGAACGGCCGCCGGACGCGCCCGGATCGGACGTCCGAAGTTTGGCGGCGATTTTTCCCCTCCACCGCCGGCCACCGCGAATCGGCACTATTCCGGCCGATATACAGTACACGCGCCATACACCCAGCATCCTCTCCTCAAGTCCGGCCTACCCACCAAAAATCACGGCCATCGGACCACCGACGCGCCGGGATCGGAGCGTTTTCCGGCGAGGGGTCGAAAATCTTCAAACGGTGATTTCTCCGCCGTCCGACCTCCGTTTTGCTCACCGTCGGTCCCGTTGGATTGCTCTCCTCACGATCTACAAATCTGCAAAATTTCACAGCAAACGGCCACCGTCGGAAATTACTGTTCCGGCGACGGTTGCCGGTGACGTGGCGGCCCGCCGGAAATTACTGTTCCGGCGAGTACCCCGAAAATTCCGGCCAGCTCCAGTCCGCAGTGTTCGACCTCCTGAACCCAAATCCGACTTCCGTTTCCACCAATTCGCGACGGTTTGGGAGAATTGCGGAGCCGAAACCCGAAAAGCTTCCCGATAAAATTCCGACCCCGTCGGGTACGATCATCGGAAATTAAGACCGGATCTGTGATTGGCATCACTCGAGCTTCGATTCGGTATATAATTCGTAAATTTTAGTTATCGTTTGGTGTTCGCTCCTCGGGTACCCATTTGGGGATTACCCGAATAAAATATTAATATTTGTGGTTTTGGTACTGTGGGTGTTTTAGGTGCACGTGCAAGTAGCGGAGTCGATCCTGCGGAGGATCTTGATTGAGATACGTGCACAAGGTGAGTGACCCACCTTCAAATTAATTTTGGGGAATTTAATTGATGAATATATTATGTGTGAATTAAATATTTGGAATTTAATTTCTATGTGCCAAATATTTATTGGATTTATTGTAGAATTATTTATGAATTTATTGGATTTAAGAAAATATGAATTCTACAATTTATGCCATGTGGAATTATTTTATGGTTTTGAGGATTTTGAAATTGGTGTGGTTTTAATGGTAAATTGGGCACGATTTGATTTTCAAATATTTCAAGGAAAATATTTGGTTATGTTGGTGATTTCAATTTTTATGAAATATGCCCATAAAATATTATGGGATTTGATTATGATATTTCGAGAAATTATTTATGCTTGGAAAAAAAATGTGGATATTTGAATTGATGGATTTGGGAGTTGGTGGATTTGAAAATCATGGAATTTATGGTATGGATTATAAGGAAATTGTGGAGAATTTCCCGGTTCAAGCGGATGGATTATGCCCGCTATGCTTATGAAAAATGTGAAATTTGTTTTATGATTTAAATTTATGGATTTTATAATTTTTAGATGCATCGTGCACGTACTGGTGTTCTGATTATGTGATATGGTATATGTGATATGGTTAGTGTGCACACGGTTGTGATTAGCGCGCAGGTGGGTGTGAGTAGCGCGCGGTTGATATTATGAGGGTGTCCTGTGGATGCCATCGGAGAGGGCGGCCATCCCCCTTTGGCCGGGACACCAGGTTAGCAGCGGCGCAGTGGGACGCCACGCGACCGTATGCCGGTTTCTTTCTATAACCTCCTGTCTGGCGGTACCTTGGGACGCTGGGTACTGTTGGCGCCACTGGTATATAGTGGGTGCATCAAATGATTTTCAGAACTGTGTTTTAAAAATAAAATGTTTGGAAACTGAATTGGAATTAAAAATATAATTGTTACCGCTTCTGGTATTTAATTGATGTCTTGGTTTTCGGGAAATATGAATAAAGGGTTTTGTGAAAATGTTTTAAAAGGGAAACCTTTCCAACTGAGAGAATTGTAAGGGTTTTGAGAGACATTATTATTTCCAAATAATTATTATTTATATACCTATTACCGTGGTATGATAGTGTAGAGTAGTAGGGTCGCTCACTGAGATGATTAGCATCTCACACTCTTAAATTCCGTTCCTCTAGGTACCAGGTTGTCGGTGTTCACTCGGAGCGGACTCGATCTTCCTCGCTGTATTTGTTCGTGCAGTACCTTGTTCTTCTTTTACTGCAGTTGTACTATTTCTTTCACTTTTACTGTATTCTGTATTTTGTAGTACTTCATAAAGCTCTGTATACTGTATGGGACACTTATGTATTTGTATTGCACTAGATTACTGTATTTTTATTTTGGAGTGCTGAAATTTGTGGAACCAGTTCGTCGTACTGTGGGAGGAATAAGGGAACAATTATAGAAGTGTGTTTTCAGTGCAGGAAATTTTGTGGTAAGTTCATCCCTTAGGGGAGGTTCTGCCGGATCTTCCACAGAAGGGTCCGGTAGGGTTTCCCTGGGATCAGGGCTTGTCTAGGGTTCCGGTGGGGAACTTTGGACGGGTCCTGACAGGTAACTCTAGAAAGACCCTGACATCAATTTATTGAATAATTATATAGCTTTTTATAAACAAATGTAATCTCTTTCATTTTAAATTAAAACATTTAGTTTAGTTTTATTCTTTTCACGGTTTATTATAAAACAATATATTCTTTTTTTTATATATATATTTTCTTATTAATCGGTTTATTATAAAACAATATATTCTTCTTCTTTTTTATATTTTCTTATTAATTTTTAAAAATATTTTCAAATATTTTAATTTTTTAATAAATATTTTTGTAGCTTTTTTAAGTACTAATGGTCAATATTTATAGTTTATAATTTTGTTTTTGATAATAATAATTTTAGATATAAATATTTTTCTAATATTCATGTTATTATCCTCTAAACTATATTAAAGTTGCATTTTAACCCTCTTAGATAATCATCAATGCTCTTCTATGAGCTCTACACATGCATTTTGCATATGTTTCATATAACACAATATAAACCAGTATGATAATTCAAAGGTTCAAATTGTCGATATCGTTTCATATCATACCAGTGAAATCTAATAAAATCCAATAAATTAATAGATGTTAATAATTATAAAAATTATTTAGTTTACTATTTCAAATAGGTGTATTAATTTGCTTTTTCTTAATTTAAATTTAAAAATATGAAACAAATAGGTCTATTTTGCAAAATTTTTAAAAATATGTTTCATTATTTAAAAGCTAAGTCAAATTTTAATATTCCAATTTGTATATATTCTAAAGGGTTAATAAGTTAGATGACAAATTATATGAAAATTTAATGAACATGTTCAAATTTATCTATTTCTACACAATAGCTTAACTAGTCGTATTTAGATGGATTAAATTTGATACAAATACAATATAATACGAACACAATTTAATGAGATATATTTCCTCATCTAATTTTTCATCAAGTAATTGATGAAATTTTAGAGATGTCTTTGCAATGCAACACATATTTGAGTTCAAAGTGTTAAATGCCAAAAAATAAGAAAAATAAAAATCAATAACCACAATGCAATAGACATTCAAGTTCAGGGGGTCATTTGTGCTAATTACTCTTGAAACGCATACGATAAAATGTTTGTGGTTTTGCTAGGAATAATGTCATTTAGTACATAAAATATTTGGATATTAATGGTCATATTGGAATTGAATTTTTCACTTTGGTTCATTGAAAACCTAAATTTGAATTTTAGTACCAATATATTTTGTATTGATTTGATGGCCCAAAAGATTTGGTAGTACTTTTATGAGGATTCAGAAAAGAAAAGGAAACACTCACTAGGACAAATGCGCCCCACATGACGGGATCCGTGTACAAGGTGAATTATCTGTTGAGGTTAGAATATTCAATGTTGAAAAAGTATCCAAGATCCTGAGGATCAAGAGTCATATGGACGATTTTGATTAGCTCAGCTCTATTCTTTATTATCGTATAGTGATATTGCTGTCTATACAAATTATATCCTCTTTTTAATTTCTTATACAACTATGCAAATCATATCGTCATTGATTATATACAAAGGAGTCAAACTTTGTTTTTCATATGTATACATATATAGAGTACAAATCCATATGGACACGCATATATATATATATATATATATAGTCTGTGTATAGTACGGATAGTCTGTATAAATATTATAAATATTGACGATAATTTTTAAATAAATTATCGTCAATATTATCATATAAATATAGTATAAAAAAATCATCATCAATATTAAAATTCGTATGTAGATCATCTACATTATAAAATTTTCTTAAATGTATATATATATATATACACATATACATTCATGCATATTTCTTTGTTTTTATGTGTGTAAATATACAATATATATGTTCAATTGATCTTTTAATCCCAAATAAAAAATAAAAATAAATAAAGAGTGGTTATTTCTTTTTGACAATCTCGATAGAAAACATCTTATTTACAGTAATTCAGTGCCTGGAAATTTTGGTATACATTAGAAGAAATTAAGTATTGTGAAAGTCATTATAAAGTTTCAAACCTTTTTTATTTTTTCTTTGGTAAATTTCCAATCCTTATATATGTAGCACTAATTTGTGAATTTAGGTTGACGATATTATATCGAGTCCGTATCAATATTATCCAATAAAATCCAATAAATTAACGAATTTTAACGAATGAAATATGATAATACACGATAAATTCATTAAACCTATTAAAAAGTAATATTTTTTAAAATTATTACAAGTTTTATAATGTTAAAATTACTTAATTTATTATTAAACATGTATTAATTGTATTAAACATGTATTAATTTATTCTTTTTTTAGTTTAATTTTTAAAAAACTAAAAATAAACAAGTCTTTGTGTAAAATTTATTTTAAAATATTATTTTATTATTTAAAAGCTAAATCAAATTTAAATTTTTAAATTGATATATATTTTTAAAGAATTAGTGGGTTAGATGATGAGTTTCATGATAATTTAATAAATGAATTCAAATTTATCTGTTTCTCCACGAAAATTTAATAAATTGTATTTGAGATAAATATATTTAATAAAAATATAATACAATACGATACAAATACAATTCAATATATGTTGCCAGATATAATCCTGGAGAACAAACTCATCATCCCCATGTCATATATGTAGTTTTTAAGCTTTGGTGTATAAATAAATTAATATGATTAAAAGTGCTTGGAAATATTTTGCACGAAATTCTGGCTTCTGTGTGACAGCGATGACAAAGACAATCACAAATTAAATAATTATATATCAATTGTTTTCTTTCTTTATTAAAAGGGCATGGTAGAATCACAATCCCAGATTCTCAAAATTTGCCAAATAAATACAATAATGTTGTTCCCCTGTATATCTTTATAAGAATCTGTCAGAGTATTTGGTCAAATTTTGAAGCCCACTTAATCTTATTTATATTATATTCAAAATATGAAGTACAGCCATATACTCATATTGTACCAAAAAAATAATAAATCAAGTGAGAGTGACTTAGTATGTTATTCAGTATTAAAAACAAAGAGTAACTAATAAGATACATAAATTATCTCAAGGGCTAACAAATCAGCGTGAATTCTACTTCTAAACTTTTAACTTAAGAAAAATTTTTATATTATGTAATATGGTGTAATAAATAATTTATTATTGAACATGTTGTAATGATATTTATATAGGATCTATATGTTTTAATTTATTATCATCATATGACATTTCATACGATTATAGAACATTAAATTTATGTTATATGTTATGATCAAAAGCGATATAGATAATATAAGATAATATAATGTAATAAATACATATAATATTTTCTCCGGGTTTTATGGCTATGCTTAATTTTCAAATTATAAGCAGCTATTCTTGAATACTATTTTACGTACAAGTTTTGGCAACTTTGATAAAGACACCAAGCAAAATTCAAAAGCTTGTCATTTATTACCAAATATATATGTAATGAAGAAAAAAAGATGAAAAAGCTTATTGGCAAATGGCCAAAATTTTTAGATAAAAGTTCTAATATATCCACAGTTTGTATCATAATTGTAACCAATTACTACGTAGCTAAAGTTTTAGCTCTAATTTGTTGCAGATAAAAGAATTTTAGCAGCAAACATTTTTATTACTATAACAAATTGTTTTTTTTTTTTTCTTTTTTCTTTCTGAGATTGAATGTAGAAATTCAAACTCAAAATTATTATTGTACAATGGATTTGCAAATTAGTATAGAAATGGAATAATTATATAAATTATAGTCAAATATGGTTTAGCCACAAATTTACTCCGTATTCAAAAACTATTCTGTCTCTTATTCTTTTTTTCCTTTTTTTTTTAATTTGGTAATAATTTTTGTACTGATTGTTAATAATTCCAACCCAGTATCTTTTTCCCTCTATGGAATCTGCAAAGGGGCATCTGGGTCAATATCTAGAACAGCTCATGGGAATAATAACATTTAGGCAAAATGCATTGGTAAAATACCAATATATTTTAGTTGGATTTTAGTCAATTCGGTACTCAAAGTCAAAACCCACTTGATTTGCTCAAATAACGGGGAAAAAAAAATGTTGCATTTCAGAGATAAGGTTATTTATTTGCTCAAAAAAAATATATAAAAAACTGATACAGGTTATACGGCCAAGTGGATGATAGCCAAATTTAAGCAAAGCAATAGAGGCTTTTTTCTCTGCCTTACCTCAGCATACAAATTAACTTTGTTATGTAGGAAAAATATAGAGATCATTCAATGCTATTGATATTTTAGTGATGTTGAATCATAATGACCTTTCTTTCATGATTTATCTCTATGTTTCATTAATTTCTACATAAAATAAACGCAAAAGAAAAAGAAAGGCCAGCTCAATTATACATACTATATATTTTGTAGCTGTTATGCGGACGTGAATGCCAATACTTAATTAATTTATTTTAAAAAAAAAAAGGAAAAAAAAATGTGGATACCAATACTTGATCGCCATGAGATTTTACAGCTTTTAATATTTTCTAACTTTAAATTTATTTATTTCATTTTTTTTGCATTTACTTATTCAGGTAAAAAAGAAATGTAGTATCACCAAAAGACAAAGTAAATAAATAAATACATAAAATAGTAAAACAAATTGTAGTGTGTATATATATATATATATATATTCAATTTTGGTAAGTGGCAAATGTTTTAAAATAGAAATTTATTGAAATGGCAATTGTTAAATATTGCAATTTCATCCTTCCTACTTTTAATTTTAAATAATTAATTGATTTTGAAATAATAAATTGAAATGATATCATTTTTAACATTTATATAGTATAGTTTTTAATATAAAAGTATTTCTAATGATGAGATAGAGTATGAAAATAAATATATCACATAAACAATATGGATAGTATTTTTAAAAATTATTTTTCAGATAAAAATGTATTATAATAATAAATGTCAAAGTAGTTGATATCACATAGATATTATCAAAATAAATATCTACTTCTATTGATATTTTGAACTAGAAAACAAAAGTAATTGAACTGGTGGACGAAAGTAATTGACAAGGTTAAGGTTTAAATGTCTTAATAATTAATGGATTTTTTTAATTTAAATTCCAACTAAGAACAATGATGAACAATTAAATTAAATTAACCAACTTAATTTAATAAGGAAAATTAACTTAGTAATCCAATTGTCCGATTGATGTGTTAATGTTGATGATCCTTCTCAAAGCTAATAAAGTTCCGACTTTATATGGGCAAAAATGACTTAGCAATTTTACGCAATGTAAGATTATTGCATTCACAAATTTTCAATTTGTACATGTACAAATCTTGTGACCTTTGATCTTGAATCAATGTAAGATTAATATTAATTAGTTAATCTCCTAAAAGATAATATTTTAGGGGGCAATCACCCTCTCTTCTTCAAAATATAACATAATATAAATTATGGGATAATGCCAAAATGGTCGTTCTATTTAAATTCTTTTGCAGATCTACCTTCTAATTTATGAAAACTATAAATCATCCCCTAAGATAATTTTAATTTTATAATATACCCTCTCTAAATTATTATGATAAAAATCAACTTTATAAATTTTGAGAATATATAGGACAAAACCCACATGAATAACACGTGAAAGAAACAAATGAAAATCAACGTAAAAAAGCTAAAAACAAATTCCAAGCAAACAACAAATGAAATCAGAAACAAATCTGCATCCAAAATATATTTTATGTCTCTGAACAAGAGCCAAAAAGCTCCAAGATTCACTGTTCCTGATCATCCTGACTCTACTTTCGCTTTCTTAATTTGTTTTATTATCTTCAAAATGCTAATTCAACAAAACTAAGAATGTATATTAGCTTATCATATATCGTCTAATTACACATTGTTCCTCCAAACAAAGTACGAGTTCCAAGCTAGTCCCAACAAATTTATATTATTAGTTACAAACACCCTCTAAATTATGTTTTGAGATTAATGTACCACTAAATCATTTATATATATATATTTATAACTTTAGTCTAATGATATGTGATTTTCTTCTAACGAATTTGGTAAGATTAGTCATGCACAGGGTACAAAAAATAAAATAAAATATAATAACATGAAAAATATAATTAAGGTGAAAAATTTAAAGGGTAAGTGAAAAATGTAAAGTAATTTAAAGGGTAAATGCTATTAACCCTTATATTTATGTTGAATTATCACTCGTTATATATAAAAATTTAAAAAAACTTTTACATGTAAATCATCACATTTTCATATATAGTTAAACATTAATTGACGTTTGTATAATTTAAGTCATTGAACTCTTATATGAAAAAGAAGAATGGATAAATTTAATAAACTAAATTGATTTATCCACCGTAATCTTATTTATTTAATTAATAATTGATTTTTAATATTGATATTCAATTTTTTTATGCAAACTAAATTATATAGTTTATTTCTTTAAAAGAAGATCATATAGTTTATTTGTGTCATAAATATATAGTTTATTTTTTGTTGTTTCAGTCATAAACAAACTTATATAGTTACTATGTAGTTTTAATTATTATTATTATTATTTATAAAAGTTATGGAATTCTTAGTGCATGATCAGAATTGAATAATAATAGTGTATTAATTTTATATAATTTTTTTTATAAATTTTAAAATAAAGTTGGTTTAGTGGTCAGATGTCAGTTTATTAATAGTGAATAGAAATAAAAACATAAAAATAAAATAAAGATAGATCATCCTTTGTCCAAAATATCGCGCTTTTGTCGCTTCTATGTGAATCAATCAATCGTTGATCCGAAGATTTAATTAATTGATTTCATTTAATTATTATTTTTATTTTTTAAAAGAACAAACCTAGCTGTACATGAGAAAAGTAAAATTCATTTTTTTTTGTTTTGAACGCAGAGTTAAATAACATTTTTCGAGAACTTGGATAAATTTTAACGATGGGTTGACAAAACTGACAATTACCCAAAATAAAAAAAAAATAAAAAAATAAGAAATTTTGGTGAATAAAATAAGGAAATTGGTAAAAAGGTGACAGGTGAGAATTAGGTGTCCAAGAGAATCAAAAGCGGGTTGGAATCTGATTCCCTCTCCAACAACCCTACGATTCCATTTCTTCTCTCCCATCCTCCCTCCAAAGATTCACTTTCCCTCTTTCTCTCTTCTCTTTCCACGTGTCCCTTCACCTGCCCCCACCTCATCTTTCTGTTATATACTAAAAAAATATAAAATTCTAATATATTTTCCAATTACTGTATCACCACTCTTGTACCACTGAATCTTTTTTCTTTTTTTTTTTTGTTGATGGGACAACTGAATCTTCTTAAAAATAATAGTAATGACAATGAGCATCTAATTTACATTTTTAACCCTCCCTTAAACAAAGAATTATATTTTGCTTTCATTTTTTTTTTGTTTCTTTTTAATATTATGAATATATAGATTTATATTTGGAATTATTGTACAAGAAAATTGTGGTTTTACTTGGATTTTAGTTTTTTAATTTTAAAATAATTTATTTAATATTAAAATTATTAAAATATTTATGAAATAATATAATAATATTTAATTATTTTATTTTTTTTATTTATTCATTTAAGGAAAATTTCATTAAACCTTTTAATTTCACCATAATTACAATTAGACCTTAGGCTTTGGAAAAATCATCATTAATTTTTTATATTTATTAAAATAGATCCATTTGTTAATTTCTTCAGTCAAAGATTACAGAATGATAAAAAATCAGCATTTTGTGATTAAATAATTCTGTAAAAATACAATTATAATGTTTAATTGCTAAAATTAACTGCTAAAAAATGACAAATAGGATTTAAATAATGATTTTTCAAAAGTATGGATCTAATTGTGATCAAGATAAAATTAAAGTGATCTAAATGAAAATTCTCCATGATTTATTAAATTATCCAAACCATCTAATACGAACAAAATTGTAAAACAAAATAAAAAGAATAACAGTTTATTTTTCCTTTAATTTTTATAGTAACTGGTTTACAGCTTTCTAAGACTTCTTTATCATTTTATTCAATTTGTTTTGGTTGACCTAATACATGTAATTAATATATAAAGAAAATATCTGCCCTATATGAAAAGAGAAAATCTTATCTTATTTATAAAATATTAATTTAATATAGAGTATACTTGATGAAATACTCCTTCCATGCAAGCTGGCAACGAGCAAGACAGGTAGCAAAATTGTATCGTAATAAGAAACATAAAAAAAATTATTTATTTTTGATAGTTTTAGGGTGGACAAAATCCAATCCAACCCGTTCAATTCATCCAATCCAATCCATTTTTAACGGTTTGGATTGGATTTTTACATCAATTGGATTTGATTGGATTCAAAATATTATAAATTGTATGAATTGGATTGGTTATGGATTGGAAATATAAATCTAATCCAATCCAAATAATATATTATATAACTAAAAAATTATATATTTTTTAATTTTTTCATTTTTATATATTAATTTTTAAATTTTTTTTCCATTTTTATATGTTGATTTTTAATATATATATATATATATATTTTTTTTTTCTTTTACATCCTTATATCCTAAATCCCAAATCAAATTATAAGTTGTAACCCTAAACTTAAACATTTACCTTTGTTGTCACCCACCACCAGTCCATCATCATCACTATAGTATATATATATTTTTTACATCCCCATCATATATATATATATACATATATTGTATCCAATTGTTACATTTATATATACATATATAAATGTTTAAATACAATCTATTGCTAATTTTATTGTTTTGATCTTTGTAGAACTTACAGAATCAACTAAAATTAGTGAACCTGTCAATGTTGATTGATTTATGATTTAACAAAGTTTTAAGGTTTAAAAAAAAAAAAAAAAGGAATTCTGCATTGATTCTTGAGTGAATGAATTTTGACGAATGTAATATTTTACATTATTTGTTTTAACAATTTTAATTTGATTTTATAGGAGTGAGATGATGACATTAATGTTTACTATTTAATAATGCATGATGTGTATCATTTGCTACATTTTCTTCTTTATTTTCCATTGTAAACTATGTTGTATTATTCTAATTGTATTTTATGTTTGGATAATTATAATTATTATTTATATTTTATATTTGAAAAATCTTTTACTTGTGTTATATATTTATAAATTAGTAAGTTTCAAACAGATCAACCAATCCAAACCAAATTGATTATAAATGGTTTGATTTGGTTTGGATTTAATGTTTTAATGGTTTGAATTGGATAATAAATTAGAAAAACCGATATGTATGGATTGGGTTGTATTTCGGTCCAAAACCGAACCAACCCAATCCATGTCCATCATCCCTAGATAGCTTTATTTAATTATAGAATATGATAAATTTAATTATATGAAACCAGACACATTAAATGATTTATTAAATAAGTACCAATTTGATATATTGGAAAAGTATGTTAATATATGACTTTTTTTTTCCTTTTTAAGGCAATATCTTAAAAATGTATTAAATTAATCTTAAAATAGTAGGGAAAAAAAAACAATTATTATTTGTTTTTTCTAGTTTTTTTAATCATTAAAATAGTATAAAAGTTTTGATTGAATTAGATCATGGTATCATTGAATTAGAGATATACTCAATATTGGCATAGCTCAAACAAATATTAACAGATTAAAGTTTTTTTTTTTTTGAAATATAAATCAAATTTTATTAGGCAGAACCAGCTAGCTTACATAAATCATATTGAATCATAGCAAGAAGCCACTCTGACCACCCCTACTCCATTCATGAAACATAATAATCAATATAAGAGCATGACGAACAACAACATAAACTACTAAGTTAGCTTTTCTAGGAACATAACAACAATATGAATCAAGAAAACTAGCTAACAAAACAATCCACCAACATCCTCAATCAAATAACAATTAACACCCAAGTAATTGCTTTAATCCAGAAGCATCTGAATTGGAAGTAATGAATCACTCTCCACCAAATCATTAGTAAAACCAGATTGGATAGCAAATAAAATGCCTTCTTTTAAAGCCCACAACTCAGTTGTCAATATAGAACACACATGAAATAATAGAAGTGTAAGAGCTGCCATTAATTCACCATCTAAGTTCCTCATTACCAAATCCACACCTGTAATGCCATCAATTTCCTATAGTGCACCATCTTCATTAATTTAAACACAACCAGAGGTAGTTAATGCCATTAATGTTCATATTAACATAGTATAGTTATACTAGAAAACAAGAAAATATTATGGGCTTTAGGTTGGTTTTTTGAAGCAACCGTCATGCCAATTTGTACTTTTAATAGACAAGATATTAGAGAAAGTCATTAATATATATGCTATTTATTTATTTATTTCCAAAAATTTTCAGCTTCTTTGATGAGGTTTATGTTTATGGTCTCGTTACTACTTTTTAAGATTGCTTTTGATTTTTAAATATGCATATCTGAATTATTATTACAATAGGTATTTTATAATACCAAATTAATGAGAGAGAGAGAGAGAGAGAGAGAGAGAGAGAGAGAGAGGAACAACTATAGGATTATTTTTAAATATTGATGTATTTTTTTCTTAAAAAATAAAAGAAAAGAAAAATATAAGTGAAAGGAATAACTAAAATTGAACATTAAAAGTGAAAGATTTAGAAAAGAAAAAAATTTCATTTAAACCTTTTAATTTTGTCTTAATTACAATTAAACTCTATATTTTTGGAAACATCATTTAAATCTCATTTATTAGTTTTTAATAGTTAATTTTAACACTTAAATATTATAATTATATTTTTACAATATTATTCAATTATAAAATATTAATTTTTTAATTTTTTTCTATGACCTTTAATTGGAAAAAAAAGTTATAAATGGATCTATTTTAATAAATATAAAAAATTAAAAAAAAAATAATTTAAAAAAATGTGGTATTTAAATATAATTATATATGTTAAAATTGAAGGGTTTAAATGAAGTTTACCGAATACAAAATGACCACAAACCAAAAGTTTAAACAAAAACGTTCACAAAAAATTATTTTAATTACATAAAATTCTTTTGCAGATAACTAAATTGTAGAAGAATATTGTCGCTCTACAATTTTCTAAAGCAATGTCAGCTCTATATTTTGTGAAAATATCAAATAGATCCATCTCTTATAATTTATTTATTTTCATCCTTTTAGCTTTTTGACAGATTTGACAACAAGGTATCACCTAACATCTAACATATTATTACCACATAGAAATTTGAAAAAAAAAAAAAAATTGAAGACATGATCTATAACCTAAAATTTTAGCTCTGTCTAATACCCTTGCACTTTAAAAAACTGTACACATAAATATTTTTTTTTGGTGATATTTTTAAAAATGTTCTAATATCCACCTAGTAATAATAGATCATACAAATATCTTACATGATATATTGGTGTCGAAATTTTAAAAGTTTTTAACCAAAACACTATTTGATATTTTTATAATAGGAATGCTAAAATATCAAAATGTTGTTAAAAAATATTTAAAAAGTGATATCTGTTATAATGTATTATTAATTAATATATTTATATAATTCAAATATAAATAAAATATAAATTTTTAAATGGATTAATAAATAAAAAATATTAATTTTTTAAAAATTTTTGATGAATATCTTTATAATTTTTCTAAAAATGCAAGTATAAAATTTCTAAAAATTAAATACATAAAAAAAGCAAAAATAACCTACACATCCTGCTCAGAGAGAGAGAGAGAGAGAGAGAGAGAGTTATTCATAAAAAAAAAAAAAAGAAGATAATTGTTCTCTAATTTTCTTATGAAAAAGTGGATAGAAAAGAAAAAGATAATTGTTCTCTAATTTTCTTATGAAAAAGTGGAGGGTAATTTTGGAAATAGAAAATCATGGGCAAGTTGGCTTGGACCAACTAAATTTGCATTTCTTAAAAGCCAAACAGTGTTCTGCAATTGGATTTCGTTTCAATTTTTTCTTCTTTCCATTTTTTAACACCAAAATCCTCTGTTCGGTTCCAACTCGTTTTTTTTTCTCTTTTGGAGATTAAAGAAAAAGAGAGAGAAAGTTATTTGTAAGCTCTAGTATATATATATATACATATATTGTTTATACCCCCCCAAAAAAAAAGAGAAGAGAAAAAAGAAAAAACAGAGACTTGCTATTTTTGGTAACTTTGGTAAGCTCCACTCTCTGAATGCTAACCCTCCATAAAGCCATCAACTCTACCAACCCAACGCTTAGGGTTTGCTTTTTTTGGAAAATTCACACGTCATTCACTCTCTCTCTAGGTTCATTGGAATTTGATGCCAGTCAATCCGAGTTTCGAGGTCTTTGACTTTTGAAGGACGAGTTCCTTTTTGAAGTTTCAGATGCTCTAGGTCGGTTTTCTTGGAAGCTATTAGTTTGAGTTGCGCTTTTGGGTTTGTGAAAATTTTGAATTGGGAATTCTGAATTGGCTTCTGGGATTTCATATTTGGTTCATTTGAGTTCAATTTCAGCTTAATTTAGGTCCATTTTCTGTTCAATTTTGTTGAATTTTGATGCCCCATGTTGCATACGCATGCTTACATATTCATACATAAGCATATTTGTGTATGTGAGGACGAATCTGAGATGGGTTTTGTGAGTGTTTGCTGATTATGAGCTGTGGATTTTTCTTGCAGTAACATACGGCGGTTTCCCGGGAACATAAATATTGATAGTGTCTTTCTTTTGTCATTTTTCTCATAAATTTTTTACTAACTTTTCGCGAATAAATAATTGTTATTATTATTATGTGGTGGAATAGTGATAAATTTTCCACCTTTTTGTTTTTCTTTGCTTTGTGCTGCATACGCGAAAGATTAGAACACTGATTTTGTATTATGGGTGGTGCAGACTTTGAGTGCTGATTGGTGTATTTGGTGATATGTTAAGGTGATATCTAAGCATAAAGTGAAAGGTGAAATGATGACAAACGCTAAGAGTCTTGGTATGCATATGGAGAAAAGACAACAAGGAGGGAAGGATAGAACTTTAACTGGAATTGTAAGAGTTTGACCTGAAAATGGAATACCCTATTTCATCTAAAGAGAAGGGGATTGAGAATTGGGCATCTTCAAGAGCGCAGGTAGAGAGTATGGCTTCATTTGATGGTGGCACTAGGAATTCGTTGGCAGAGGATATGTTCAATAACATTTCAGAGTTCATGGATTTCGATAATTATGCTGGATGGTGCGATAGCTCACCAGCAGTAGATCAGATGGCTGCCTCTTATGGCTTGCCTTCATATCCATCGGTGTCTTACGCGCCTATGGATGCCTTCAACTTCACTGAACAGAGTATTGGGTCACTTCCTGTGGCTGAAGCTGGTGGAGATTTCAATTTAGAGAAGGGTCCCCTTAATTATGGAGACAAAACTGTGTTTCAGCAAGTGGACAACCAATATGGCTTGTCATCAAATTCTAATGTTGCTAATGAGTCAGTTACAAAACAAAGCGATGGCTCCTTTCAGCAAAATAATGTTGTGGATGTAGCAAATTCCATTATCTCTAGGCCGCCGGCGGTGTCACTTGATGAGAAAATGCTAAAGGCACTATCCTTGTTTAAAGAGTCTTCTGGCGGGGGAATTTTGGCGCAAGTCTGGGTTCCCATGAAGCATGGTGACCAGTACTTCTTGAGCACTTGTGAACGGCCCTATTTACTTGATCATATGCTTGCAGGATATCGTGAAGTGTCAAGGTTGTATAGATTCTCTGCAGAAGGGAAACAAGGCTCTTTCCCAGGGCTTCCTGGCCGTGTGTTTATGTCCAAAATTCCAGAGTGGACTTCGAATGTTGGTTATTACAGCAAGACTGAGTATCTGAGGGCAGATCATGCACATAATCATCAGGTCCGTGGTTCTATTGCCCTACCAGTTTTTGATTCTGAGCCTGAAGTGTCATGCTGTGCAGTTTTGGAACTTGTCACTACAAAAGAGAAATCCAATTTTGACTCAGAGATGGAAGTTGTTTGTCGCTCACTCCAGGCTAGTTTTCTCTCAGTTTGCACATCGCGTGAAACTCTTTCTCATTTTCTATTTCTGTTTTCGACATCTTGTTTTATGTGTGTATTTCAATGGTAACTAAATGAGGCCACCCGTAGTTTTGATGGAGCAATATCCTATCTCTTTTTAATAACCAAAAAAATATCCTTGCTCATTTTTGACATTTTTATTTTAAAATTCTCGAGTTTCTATTATGGAAATAAAATCATGATTGAAAGGTAAAAACTTGGATGTGTTTTCTGAATTTGATGCATTTATTCAGAATTGTTCATCATTTGAACTTATAGTTCTCCCCTCTAAGCATATGACATCTGTAATTCTTGTTGTTTCACCCTTTTCTTTTTCGATGCATTTAGTCCATGCTTATATGTCATGTCAATATCATATTAAAATTATCCGAGTCCTTTCTTTCTGTTAAATTCTGAACGTCATGCCGATATTCCTGTATGAGGAATGATTTTTCACTATTCTCTTCATATCATTTTTCCTGGAACCATCTTATAGTTCTTAGACGGCTGCTTTAAAAAATTTGGCTGAGAACCTTATCTTTGACATTTATTTTTAATGCTTAGCATCAATTTGAGGAGCACTTACTGAAAATTGAGTATGCAGTTCATATTTAACTCCTGAATTGTTATATGTGAAATCATAAAGTTGACCCATTACAACCATGATTGTTTGTAGGCTGTGAATTTAAGGACCAGTGTGCCTCCTCGGCTTCTTCCCCAGGTACTTATTAAAATCACTGTATTATTTTTCATGGATTCTCTCCCATTTACCACCAAAAGAAAAAAGAAAAAAAAAAACAAAATAGTAAGCAACTTTTGTTACTTATGCATTTCGTACTTTGATCTTTGTATTTTCAGTGCCTTTCCGAGAACCAAAAAGATGCATTAGCTGAGATTGTTGATGTTCTACGAGTTGTATGTCATGCACATAGACTACCACTAGCTTTAACATGGATTCCATGTTGTTATACTGAAGGAGCTGGTAAAGAAAATATGGGACTACACGTTAGAGAGGGTAACAAAAGTTCAAATGGAAAATCTATACTTTGCATTGAGGAAACGGCTTGTTATGTCAATGATAGAGCAATGCTAGATTTTGTGCGTTCATGTGTGGAAAATTATCTTGAGGAAGGGCAAGGTTTAGCTGGAAAAGCCCTTCAATCAAATGTTCCCTTCTTCTTTCCTGATGTGAAAACATATAATATATATGAGTATCCACTTGTTCATCATGCACGGAAATTTGGTTTGAATGCTGCTGTGGCAATCAGGCTAAGGAGCACCTACACAGGTGATGAAGATTACATATTAGAGTTATTTCTCCCTGTCAACATGACGGGGGCTTTGGAGCAACAACTTTTGTTAAACAACCTCTCCAGAACCATGCAGAGAATATGCAAGAGCTTGAGAACAGTTTCAGAGACACAATTAAGTGGGGCAGGATTCTCTGATATTGAATTTCAGAAGGGATCAATTCAAAACTTCCCTATTATGTCAAGGGGAAATTCACAAAATGCATTATCAGATAGTGATGTGAATTCCATGGAGGGGATGATCTTGAATATTCCTGACCAAAAGAATGAGGGAATTGAAGCAGATATTCCTTGTGAACAGGTATTATTTCAAGCCGTGTCCTTCTATGTATACTTGCAAGTAATTTGTTCCATGCTTCTGGGTCATATTCTGTCTAATTTTTAACATATGCTGGTTTTAGTGGCTCTTAAGAAGTTTATTACCTGTTTATGTAATGTAATTGAGGCATCCTTTTCTTTTCGGGTTAAATTACTGTAAGCGAAATGTGTCCTGCTATCCTTTAAGAGATCTGACTGGGTTGATTTATATTTAAAGTCGGAAGAAAACTGTTTAATGTAAGTTACTTCCATTATGAAAACTTTATATTTCTAATAATTTGATAGACAATAGTGTCGTATTCTCCTTTGTATGTATGTAGTATATACCTTTATCTATACTGATAGATACATGCATACATACATATTCCAGTATATGTATGCATGCTTGCACTTATGCATGTGTATTAAATCAATACATGCCTAAAATAGAGATTAGTTGCGAGGTAGTATAAGTATGATATTTTTGTAATTGGGCCTTAAAAAAAGGGAACCTAAAGCATCATTAGTTTGCAGAAGAAAGTATAAGAAAGGGAATATCAATTCTCATTAAGGTTTTCACGCTATAAAGAAAATGTCTCTCAGTGGGTTTATTAAACTTGATTACCTGCAGAGATTTGAGATGTTCTTGGTGAGTCTCAAACAATTTGGGGAATGAGCTGACAGTCTTGACTTTCTGTAGGCTGTGGGCGGACCAAGAAGGCAAATGGAGAAAAAGAGAAATACAGCAGAGAAAAATGTGAGCTTGAGTGTCCTCCAGCAATACTTCTCTGGAAGTCTTAAAGATGCTGCAAAAAGCATTGGAGGTGCGACTCTGCCATGTTTGCTTTATTGTTAAAGCACTGAGTTTTATGTTTATTGCTGGTTATTATGCATTGGTTTCCTCTTCTCTCTCTCCCTTAAAGTTATTGCACATGATTTAAAAATTCAAATTGATGACAGATTTATATTTATAAAAATACAGCGTAAATTTATTTTTGTAGTGCTGTATAAACTTGATCATTTACCTTAGCTTATTTTGATAAATTCGTTTGAAATCGAATGTGCCGTGCATAAGAAAGTTTTTCCTCTAGAATTAAAGAGCAGAAGATTACTCCTATATTATGTAGGTAATGGAGCAAAAACCAAACCCAGAGTAGCTTGGGTGGGCTATAGATATAATATGATAGATACACAAATAAATTAATTCTTTACACTCTTGGAATACTTAACATGGATACACGAAATTAGAATACAAAGTTGCTATATCCTTGACAAAGTAGAATATGCTAATGAATGTAGTTTCTTACATGCATCATTTTCTTGTACGTTATCAATTATCTAATAGTTGTAATTTTAATTAATTTTTCCTTTGAACAACAAATACGTCTGATTTAAGTATTAGTCAAAGAAGTTTGCCAACAAACCTTAGTAATTTTTCCTTTGTAATTTATTAACTTTTTACTGTTATGTTAGTGTCATCTAGTATATCCAGTATGTTTCCATTGAAACATTCAAAAAAATCTGATGCATTACCAAGTATAAAGAAAATGTTTTCAAATTTTGGGTATTTAGGAGTTTCTGGATACATTTCTTTATTGGATAGGGACATGACACTGATTTATGTCATTTTATTGAACAATAGAATCAAGTCAAATAATATTTTAAGCGAATTGTACTATATATATAAATTTTATTTATTTATTTTATTTTTTATTTTTTATTTTTTTGTGTAGTGTGTCCTACTACACTGAAAAGGATCTGTAGGCAGCATGGAATATCAAGATGGCCATCTCGTAAGATAAATAAGGTAAATCGTTCGTTAAGGAAAATACAGTCTGTGCTTGATTCTGTGAAGGGGGTGGAAGGAGGTTTGAAGTTTGACCCAACTACTGGGGAGTTTATGGCAACAGCCTCTGTAATCCAAGATTTTGATACACAAAAAAATCTGCTC
This sequence comes from Ziziphus jujuba, assembly GCF_031755915.1. Taxonomy (NCBI): domain Eukaryota; kingdom Viridiplantae; phylum Streptophyta; class Magnoliopsida; order Rosales; family Rhamnaceae; genus Ziziphus; species Ziziphus jujuba. Next base: position 2,301,767 of record NC_083381.1, on the reverse strand, counting down.
TTCCCTGAGAAGATCCAATCAATGCGGAACCCAGAGCTGATTACCCAGCATGCAGTTCAAGCCACTACAGTGCCTTTTACTGAGGGTGAGGATTTCGTAATTAAGCTGGAAGAAGACGAGTATTGTGTGGGTGGAAACATCCCGATTCAAAATTCTTGTGAGATGGAATCCAAGAAGCTTAATACTCCCATACTTAATTCTAATGGAAGCTCTATGCCAATTTCAATTGATACTGGATCAAATCAACCATGTACCTTTGTCACCAGGCTTCAGAATTGTCCTGAAAATGCTTCCCTTCCTTCTTATATTGTAAAAGGAGTAAAGCAACTGAGTCAAAACAAGTACAGTATGAAATTAGAGAATTCTGATTGGCACTTTGCATCCCGCAGCTCAAGTTCCATGGCTGCTGCTGATGAGATGGATGCAGGAGGGGATGATGACGATGGGATTCTTGAACATAACCAACCTACTTCTTCAAGCATGACTGACTCATCAAATGGTTCTGGTTCAATGGTGAACGACTGCTCATCGGGGTCTCAGGGCTTCGATGAGCATAAGCATCCTAAAGGCAAAAGAAACTGTGTTGATGGTGAATCTAAAATTACAGTGAAAGCTACTTATAAAGAAGATACAATCAGGTTCAAGTTTGAGCCTTCTGCAGGGTGTTTCCAACTGTATGAGGAAGTCGCACGGCGGTTCAAGTTGCAAAATGGGACATTTCAACTCAAGTATTTAGATGATGAAGAGGAATGGGTGATGTTGGTGAGTGAATCGGATCTGCAGGAGTGTCTTGAGATATTAGACGATATTGGAACGCGTACTGTGAAGTTCCAAGTTCGCGACAAGCCTTGTGGCCTGAGCAGTTCTGGCAGTAGCAATTGTTTTTTGACAGGAAGTTCATAACAGCTCGGATGATGAGATGGAGTTGAATTTTTCTTTCTACTTTCTTAAAAGTTTTCATGATCCTGCTTGGGTTTTGTACTTTGGATGAGGTCATGTAATTATACTAAGGGGGTATGAGGGGCATTTTGGCGAACATGATAGGACAGTTAGGTCTGTCCATTCATAATTTGACTGTCTGCCAAATTATGAGATGGGAAATTACCACTCTTTCAGATCAAATTGTCCCTATAAGCCAATAAAACTACCATTTAGAAGTTGGCTGTGCTACTTGCATGGATTTGTTATATAGTTGGAAAATTCTGATGAGGAAGGAAAATATGACCCACATGAAACCCCATGAATGTCAATGTATAGGTCCTTATAGAAGTAGATATGGAGCATGTTGTATTCATAGCAAAAATAGGTTGATGATGCTCTGCAGAGCTTGAATAGGAGTCTGTATAGATACTATATTTATATTACATAAAAAAAAAAAAAAATCAGTAGTTTTTATATGGCTTGAGCTGGCTTTTTGCAATTATTTTGCAATTATGCTATAATAATTTTAAATTATTTCATTGGCCGTAGGTTCTTTTTATATTAACTTATTGATATGGAGACCTTGAAAATACTAAAAATCATAGTTCAAGACAGTTACAGTTTTCATATCTGATTGAATTGCATTTTTGCTTTCATGTATAGTGAATTGATCTCTGACAGGCTTACTTGTTTGTTTATTTTTTATGCGTTTTGTTGTACCTTAAAAACTGACTGGAACTCTCTGCTTGGACTTTCATTTAATTGTTAATCAGGGGTTTTTGTTTGATTACTGAATGAGGTTTGTTTATTTTGGATTTTTCTTCTGATGCTGTAATTACATGTTCATAATACAATGTCTTGCTCCAGACTCTCGATTACCTTTACAGAGAAATAGGAGACCATAGAATCTCGTTTAAATAGCTTAACATCATTTAGCTCTTCTGGTTCTCTCATCACTACTTTGATACAGCTCGCACGAGCCAAAATGCATCATCAGCAACCCAACAAAAGTAAGGAGTTGTCCACCTTCACTTGAGTAATGGTATCATCTCCCATTTGTTGTTCCCCAACTCTTTTAGCATTTTGGCTTGCTGACATGCATCAGAAAGCACAGATCCAGATCCTTCCGTTTGCAGGAAGGTAAAAATAGCAGTACGTAACCGATGCAAGGATAAGATGACAGGCTTTATAACAACCTCGTCAAGGTAAGAAAATTCCTGTAAGCGAAAAAGTATTTCTGTTTCCTCACAGGATTCTAGGAATTTGACGTTGGCAATACCTGCCATTCTAGATATCATTTTAGGCTTCTCAAGTAACAATTATATCAGGTAATCCGATATTAGCTTGCTGCATTCACGATACTCTATTAACGGTGTTCTCATCATCAGTGTAATAGCAGAGCTCAGTAGTGATATGCAGCTTTAGCTGGCTCTGGTCGTAATCACTGTCTGTCAAAGTAGACAACAATATTCTTGAAATATCAGTATCCATATTGCTATAAATTGTTGTTGTAGAACCCAATCACCTCTAGATTTTCTAGTGTCACTGGCAACCGAAGATTTCTGGTGCAGCACAAGAAAGATGATAACTCCATTTTTTTTATAGTCAGTGACTCGTTGTTGGATATGTTTTTAGTTCCACATGAAAATTTCTTAAGGCCACATCTAAGGATTTTCTTTAGGCAACAGCCGGTGAAGCCAAACCCTGGGCCAGTTTCAGACCATCAAGGAAACAGAAATCGAGTAGACGGTACCAAGTACTTATTTCTCAATGTATTTCTAAACCTGCCGTACCATTCAAAGGGAATGAGATCCTTGAGTAATTCAGCTAGAAAGGAGGAGGAAGCTTTGCTTTTGAAAGCCACAATGGTCTAATCAGAAAGGATGCGCATTAAAAACAATATTGCATCAAGGCAAATGGCATTAATGAGCAAGGCATAGGTAATGTGAACATCAAATATACGAAAATCATGGTGTTTGTTCACGACCAGAGAACAATACATGAGGCCAATCATCAGCAAAGCCATTGAAACAACTCGAAAAACATTTCCTTTCTTGGTATGAATACATATCGTTTCTTGGCAGTAGCAATTGTTTTTTGACAGGAAGCCCATAACAGTTCAGATGATGAGATTGTGTTGAATTTTTCTTTCTACTTTCAAAAAAGTTTTCATGATCCTTCATGGGTTTTCCACTTTGAATGAGGTCATGTAACTATACTAAGGGGGTATGAGGGGCATTTTGGCGAACATAACTGGACGGTTAGGTCTGTCCACTTCACAATTTGGCTTTTTGCCAAATTATGAGATGGGAAATTATCACTCTTTGGGACCAAGTTATCCCTATAAGCCAATAAAACTACCATTTTGAAGTTGGCTGTGCTATTTTCATGGATTTGTTATATAGTTAGAAAATTCTGAAGAGGAAGAGAAAATATGACCCGTAGGAAACCCCATGAATGTCAGTGTATCGGTCCTTAAGTAGATATCGAGAATGTTGTAGTTATAGCAAAAATAGGGTGACGATGCTCTGCAGAGCTTAAATCAGAGTCTGCATAGATGTTGTATTGGATTTATATTAAAAAAGTAAAAAAAAAAAAGTTTATACTGGCTTGGGCAGGAGTTTAGCAATTATTTTGCAATTATGCTAACATACTTTTAAATTATGGCATTGACCTATTCATGTTCGTTTTCATGAACTTCTTGATATGGGGACCTTGATTATACAATCAATCATTGCTCAAGACAGTTAAGGTTTTCATATCTTCAGAATATTGAATTGCATGTTTGCTTTCATAGCTTATTAATATCTGATGGGCTTGTTTTCTCGCATTTGATTATACCTTCATTGCGTATTGGGCGTCTTTGTTTGATAACTGAATTGAGGTTTCTTTGTCTTGCATTTTGCTACTGGTGCTGAAATTATTACATGTTCATAACACTGGGTTTTCCTCCAAATTAATGAAGCATGAATAAATGTTATTACAGACTTTTCCAGAGTGTTCCACATGCCTAAGAAAAAGATTAAAAGTCCCAGTCACCTTTTACAAAATGCTGCAGGGACTTCAAAAAGCTGTGATAAGTATGAGACCGCGGATACTCATTTACAAGAGCTTAACAATCATTTTGCTCTTGTAATTCTTTCGTCACTTGCTTGATAGAGGTCCGACAAGCCAAAAGGGATCATTAACAACCAAACAAAAGCAAGGAGTTGCCCACCTTCACTTAGTTGCTGGTAATGGATAGTTGCCTTGCAATTACATGCTGCGTAACACAACATTTCCACTAATACACTGTATATCATCTCCCATTTCTGGCTCCCCAACTCTTTCAGCATCTCGGCAAGCTGACATGCATCAGAAAGCACAGATCCAGATCCTCTCATATGCTGGATGGTCAAAGTAGCATTGTATTGTATGCAAGGATAAGATGACAGGCTCGGCTGTGACATTCCTCATTAAGGTAAGAAAATTTCTGTTGGTGGAGAAGTATTTTTGCTTCCTCAACAGGATTCTAGGAAATTGCCCTCGCAATACCTGCCATTGATGGTATCATTTTAGCGTCTCGACCAACAGGTATGTCAGGTAATCTGATACAAGCTTACTGCATTCACGATACTTTTTATCAGCAATGTTCTCATCATCAGTGTAGTAGCAGAGCTCAGTAGCAACATGCCACATCAGCAGGCTCTTGTCGTAATTACTGTTTGTCATACTAGATAACCATAATCTTGAAATATCAACATCCAAATTGCTATAATATCGTTGTTGTAGAACCCAATCACCCTCTAGATGAATATACATCTTCGTAGAAGTTTCAATGGCATTCATTAAAGGAAATACCTTCTCAATGGCATTCATCAAAGCCGAATCACAGTTTATTTATTTGTTCTTGGTGATCTACGTTTTAAAATGTATTACTTAGAAAGGATGATTTAAGGTCTATTATCCGTTTTGGATCTAATGTAATATCTATTCATGTGTATATATGTATATATGTATATAGACATATATATATACAGTGTCAAGCTATGTTTAGCCACAGGTATATATACATTTATTTATGATTTATAAGATTATCTATTTATATTCACCTATATGTATATATTTATAGATATATGTGTATGTGTGTAAGTAAATATGTATTTATAATTATTCATTTACTTAGTTATTATTAAAAGTTGGGTTTAAAATGGTTATTTAAAAAATTAATGTTAATTGAGTAATTTATAAAATTCTAAAAAATGATTTTTGATGTTTATGTTGATTTAAAAATAGCTTCATTAGTTTATTTATGGGTTTAATTGCGAAATGAGCTATCAGAAATATAGTTTGGATAAAGTGTATATGTTATTAAAATATGTTCGTATATGTTTATATATTTATATATATATATATATATATATATGAGTATAAATGAATACATGTATATGATTTTTGTAAGGTTAATTATTAGTAATTATTTATTTATTTATTTGTGCTGATATAAGAAAATTAAAAGTTGTAAAAATGCTTAATACTAAAATGACTTACCGTTGTATATTTCCATAAAATTTATCTTTTGGATTTCATAAATATTTATTTACTTACTTATCTATTTATTTATTTATTTGTTTAAAACATTTAATAATGGTTTTAAAAATGTAATTACGAGGAATTAATATTTTCGTAATAGTGTATTTTTATATGATTAGTTAGTTTGTAGATGCACTATATAGTACTGGTGTTTTATACTATTATGTTTATGGATTAGCATGTATGTTATATTTAGCCATTTTTTGTGTGCTGTGGTGAGTGAAGTTAGGTAGGTATTTTACGGTGATAACATCAGTCGCCCTCGCTACAGCCGAAGAATTGCAGATTTATCCATTCCTATGGGCGTTAAGATGAGTGGTAGTAGGCAAGTATTTCTACTATGAAGACATTAGCCACACTCTCTTGGTCGTAGGATGATAGGTTATTTAGTACCGGCACTATTGAGACGCTAATAGGGCTGGGTGTAGGTTCTTTTCTCCCCACACTTATCAAGTGGTATTTGGAACACCAAGCATCACTTGGTATCACTGATATATCGTATGGTGTATTAGGTGTTCTTTCAATATATATATATATATATATATATTATGTTATGTGCTAGGTGTACTATATCATACTGGGGCAGCGACCTAATTAGGCCCATGGAGATGTTAGCATTGTATCTCTACTGCCTACGAAATTAGCAGGTTCGATGACTTTCATAGGCAACCACCTCTTGCCGTATTGGTAGTAGCATATTTACAATTGACCGACCTCAAGGGACTATGCTTTGATATGTCATATGGTATATTGGGTATTATAGCTTTTGAGCAATTGTATTAGCCTTTAGGTAGGTATTGCAGCCTTCAGACAGGTATTGTAACCTTCAGGCAAGTATTGTAGCTTTATTATTTGTAAGAGGAATTCACTATCAAGTACAAAAGGAAAACTCAATTTTTATTTAAATAACCAAAATATAAATTATGGAATTGATAAAAAAAATAAAAGACAACAAAAAAGGCTAGTGAGAGTATTTGGGGCTCTGATTCCACATAAGAAGATTATAGAGAAAATACTATTTGTCATTATTAATACATGATTATCAATAGGATTTACATACCAAATAATAATTTAAACAGATACAATTAAAAAGTTCATTTATAATGTGTTAGAAATAAAAAATAATATAATGAAATACTTCAATTAAAATTTAACATATAAAATTATGATCGTCGTCAGTGATAACAAATAATAAGATTTATATTAGAATTGATAAAAAACGGTATATGTTTACTATTCACACTATGTTTTTATACATGTATAAACATATATTTTTGTACACCATCCGATTGTCCTACCTAAGGAAATATGATATATACCCTTCAAAAAAGATTTTTATTTCTCACACTCTCTCTAGCTTTTTTTTTTTTTTTTTTCCTCCTCTATATCTATGTTTACTTTTTTAGTAAAAAAAAAAAAAAATCCAATGCTTTAGTTAAATAAATTCCAAGAAAAGAAAAAAGAAAACCGTTGAATTTTTAACTGGGTTTTGGGCCCAAAGGCAAATGCTCATTGGTATTGTTTTCGCACAGTTACTATTGAAAAGTCTCTTTTGGCAAGGGATAGAGAGTGAGAAGGGAAGTGGATGTTGATAGAGTTGTTTGGATTTTAATTTATTGGCTTTAACGGCATTTCAAAATATGCAGTTGGAAGATCTAGAAGGGTTTGTGGGGGTTATTTATTAGGTTGTTCTATGGATTTTGTTTTTTCGCATTAAATTGTGTTATAGGTTCTTGAAGAAGAGGGTTAAAAAAAAATTTAAGAAAAAAAAGGAGGAAAAACTCCCATTTTTTAAGGTAAAAATGGGTATAATTTTTTTTTTTTAAAAAAAAAGGGGGAAAAAGCCTAATGTTACTGGATTTCTTTTAGTTTAATAATAATTTTAATTTTATTTGCAAATTGTTGGAAGAAAATATAAAAATAAAAAAATAAAAAAAGGAAAATCTGAAAAAAGAAAAATCATATTAGTTCAAGGTTGAAGATGATCCATTCCACCTCTATGATAGGGATAAGGCGGACAGGGGACGAGGTAGTCTTGCTTGAAGTTGTAGGGGGTTTTATGGATTATACTGAAAAAAAAAAAAAAACATTATATTTAAGCGACCAAAATGGGAAATACAATATAGTTTAAAGACCAAAGTAGGAAACTCGATTTTGTTTACATCTCTCCCTTCATAACACATCTTGAGAGATCCTTACTATGGAAGCTGTGTGTATATAAAATTAACGGATGAATTCATTTAGTAGTACTTTCTAAAATCATTGAATTTCATTTCGGGATCTTTAAAATTATTTTTCTCACATTAATACCATTTATTTTTAAAATCTTTACAAATTGGTCCAATTTGGTTAAAATTAACGAAAACCGTTAAATTTGGGACATGTGCAGTACATGTGACCTCCAAATCTGATTCTTTTAATTTATTTTTGATATTTTCACACTTAAAAATTTAAAAAAATTTGGAAGCCCAAAAAAAATATTAGATGTCCAAAAAGAAAACTCGAAAGTCCAAAAAATTTATATATGGTTAAAAAAAAAAATTAAAAAAAAAACAGATAATTAAAAAAAAATTTAAAGGGCACAATAAAAAATACTAGATATTCAAAACAAAGAGATAAAAAAAATACCAAATGTTTAACAAATCTAAAAGCTTGAAAAAAAAAAATAGATGCTAAAAAAATATTTTAAGAATACGATAAAAATATCAGATAGTAAAAAAAATTTGACAGCCTTAAAAAATACCAGATGTTATAAAAAATTTGAGAATCCTTAAAAAGAAAAAAAATCAGATGGTTAAAAAATTTTAAAAACATGATAAAAATACCAAATATTAAAAAAAAAATCATGAGACCCCAAAAAAATCAAATGTTAAAAAAATCTAAGAGTTGGAAAAAAATTAGATGGCAAAAAAAAAAAAAAAAAAACAGATGGTAAAAAACATTTCAAGCGACCTAAAAAAATAAAATGTTTAAAAAATTTTGAAACTTCAAAAATTCCAAGAGCATGATAAGAGTACTAGATGTTCAAACAATTTTGAAAGTCTGAAAAAATTGTTAGATGATTAAAAAAATTTTGAGTGTCCAAAAAAGAATTCCAGATAATAAAAAAACCTTAGGGGCCAAAAAAATATTAGATGGTAAATAAAATTTTGAGAGAGGACATTAAAAATATCATATGATAAAATTTTTTTCTAAAGGCTTGAAAAAAAATATTAGATCATTAAAAAAATTTTGAGTGCTCAACAAAATAACAGATAGTACAAAACAGTTCCAAGTTCTTTGAATAATTTTTTACTATATGTTATTTGTTTAGGCACTCGAAATTTTTTTGACCATCTAGTATTTTTTTGAGCTCTCATAATTTTTGTGAACATTTTATATTTTTTTGAGCACTCAAAATTTTTTAACCATTTGGTATTTTTTTGGGCTCTTAAAATTTTTTTTGAACATCTAGTATTGCTTTTAGGCTCTTTGATTTTTTTGAATATCTAGTAATTTTTGTTTTTTTTTGGCTCTCAGAATTTTTTTTGAACATCTAGGATTCGTTTTAGGCTTTCAAAATTTTCTTTAACCATATAATATTTTTTTGGGTTTTTGGAAACTTTTTGAACATCTAGTATTTTTTATCATTCTCTTGGAAATTTTTTTATCATCCGGTATTTTTTTGGACTCATAAATTCTTTTTGAGCATCTAGTATTTTTTTGGATTTTTAGAATTTTTTAGAATTTTTGATTGAATTGAACCGATTTGTAAAGATTTTGAAAATAGAACATATCAATGTAAAGAAATTGATTTTAGAGATCCCAAAACGAAATTTAGTGATTTTAGAAGTTACAAAAGTTATTTATCCCTAAAATTAAGTAAGACTACTTGACCCCTCCACTACTTGGTCATCCCGCTCCCTCCCTACACCATCCCTACTATACGGGCGGGGTGTATATCATCTTTAACCCCGAAGTAATGTGGCTTTTTTGTTATTTTTTTGAATTTTTTTGCATATTTTCCTTTGTTTGATTAATTGATTAGTTAACTGTTATTAGGATTTTTTTTATTATTTTTTTTTAATTTTCTTTTCATGTGATTTATTTAATACACATCTATTTGCACAGTTTGGACTTTCAAATTGAAGTATGTTTTGTTCCATGGGTGGAAAGCTTCAAAATGTCGATATTTTCACGGTGGAGAAAAAGATTAAGAAGCAAAAATTCAGTAGCATCATTTTAATCACTTCGTATAAAGGTGAGTTTGGTGGAAAGAAAGCAAATTTTGTAGTCATGGATGAAGTAATCCCCTCTCTCTCTTTCTTTATATATATATATATATATATATATATATATATATATATATATTCATTCTCTAAAAACAGTGTGAGAGAAGAAGAGATCCCTCTATCAGTCCATCAATAAAAAGAGGAATAATTGGTAATTCATCCATTAGAGTAAGTGAATGGTGGGCAAAATCATGTGTTTAGAGAGGCATGTGCATTTGTGATCTTTCCCTTTTATTATATTTTTTTGGCCCATTTCACCTCTTTTATATTTTGAGGCTTCACATTTTTTCTTTTTTGATAAATTATTTTGGGGCTTTACATTTAATCTCCATTTTTAATGAGGATGGATACCCTAGACAATCCGGAACAAATTTATTAAAAAATAAGAAAAAAGTACAATACATAAAAAGAAGAAGAAAAAACAAATCAGAAGGATAGCCTTACTATAAGTAAGATCATCTAGAAACTTGAGCCAAAAAACCTAAAATTCAACGTCCAAATAGAAAAAAAGCTTGCCCTAGAAGGAGCCATTAAATTTAAAGAAGCTAATCCATCCCCAAACTTGAAATCAAACTTCATCAATGAAGACCAAAACTAGATAAATCATCATACGGCTTGGAAGCAAACATAAACTGTCCCAAATTAGAAGCCAATGATGCACTTAGCATTAAAACAATGAGCATCATCTCCAAGCTAAGACGCAATACTTAACCTTTCCAATCATCTAGTAATGATACAAAATCCTCATTAGTCATGTGAATTGAGTAAGAAACTCACACCCAACCATGTGAACCTCATCCGAGAAGACTCAACTCCCAAACAGCAATAACCATGACCCATGACGCCCACCATCTATCACAGTACTTATGGCCTTACTTAGGTAATAGCCATGGATCATCTCCACTCTTATGTCTATTTTTGACAAACAAATGTTAGAATAATTATAGGGATTGGACATAATCAGATTAATCCACTTACAAGGTCTTGCTGACCTAATGATGAGATATGACACCTTATTTAACTGACATTGCAATAAGACTCATTGGTGCCATTTTTTATTTATTCTTTGGTTGACCCATTGTGCCAAAGAAATCTTATATTTATGTCATGGCCCAATTGTAAACCCTAACAAGTTTATAGACTCATCTTTATTTTATAAATTTATTATTATTAATTATTATTATTCTGTGTTTGTTATAAAAAGATATGGGGTTATTTAATTGGAGTTATCGTGGTATTATTATGTTTGATCTAGGAGAAAGAGAATAGGTTGAGAGAGATGCCTATATGGCAGCAGCCTCTTGCACACTGATTGTTTATTGTTGTGCAAGTTTCAAAACATATGGGAATTTTTAGTAAGAAGTTCGAAACAAACTATAATGAACTATATTTTTCTAAATCCTAAGACTCCCTGCTATTGGATAATATGATATTTAGAAGAATGATCAATTTATTCACTGTGTTTGTGTGCGATTATCTCATATATATTTAGTAAAATCTATCAAGAAATGCCTCTCTCTTGAATGCAAAAAAATGGAAAAGCAAGTGATAAGTTAGATCCGTTATGATTGTGGATCAATGATGATAACATCATAAAATATATTCCAAAAAAATGAAAAATAAAAACATTCAAATCATACAATTATAAACGCATTATGATTGTCACTTCATATTGTCAAGTTCATATATTGGTTCCGACTTAGACAGAGATCTAATACCAATTCTAACAATCTATTATGTGTACCTCTTTCGAAAATGCTAGTTAATTTGCTTAGAGGATTTTAAAGCTGCGTACATTTAAAATTCTAAAGCGTGTCTATGAAAGATATGGAACTCTACAATGCAGACGTTTTAATAATTTTTTAACATAATTTTTTCATATGTAGTATGAGGGTGTAACTTGATCACAAGGTGATGTCAACCAGTTTAGAGCTGAATGAGCATCAATTTTTATCTCAAACCTTTCATCTTAATGAGTATAGTAGTTTAATTGCTTTTGTTTGTACATAAGTATATACAATAGTTGATCAAATAGTAAAATTATTATATGAGTTAATATTTAATTTATGTGAAATATTATTTTGTTATGCAAATGTTTATTTGAAGTTTGTTGTCTATTAATTATTTGGTATGGAGCTAGTTATAAAAAATCCTAATTTAATAAAATTAAAAGCATCATTCAAAATAAAATAATGAAAAAAAGAAAGATGAAGCTTTTAGGTAAAACATTGCTATATATAAGAGAATAGGCAATATTTTTTTGATAAAAGGGTCGCTAGATATGGAAAGAGCCAATGCTTTTTGTAAAAGTGTTTCTAGACAGGAATAGGTGACACCTTTTTAAAAGCCATCTCTATATGTATATGCAAATACTTGATACTTTTCAAAAAGCATTGCTAAATGTGTATGGGAATACCGGATGCTTTTTTAGAAAGCGTTGCTGTCAGGACTCGTCCAAAATTCCTCACTGGAACCCTAGACAAGCCTTGATCCCATGAAAACCTTACCGAACCTTCCAATGGAAAATCCAGCAGAATCTCCCCTAAGGGTTGGACTTACCACAAATTTCTTGTACTGAAAACACACTTCTATAAACACCACCTTATTCCTCCCATCTTATTACAATTTGTTTCCACAAATTTACAGCACTCCAAAATAATAACAGAGAATTAATGCAGTATTAAATAAAATGTTTCCAATACAGTATACAGAGAATTATACAAATAAATATAAAATTAATACAATGTCAGATAAGGAAGCAATACAAGATGAAGAGGAAAAAGGGAGGAAATGCTTCTTAAACTTTCGGCAATGAACTGAGACGTCGGGCTCGTCCCGGACGATCAACGTCTCCCAATCCTTGAACCTAGGGGAACAGAATTTAGAAATATGAGATGCTAATCATCTCAGTGAGTGATCCTATCTACTGTACAATTATAATAGTAACGATAATTATAGCACATTTGATTAAATAAGAATAAATAACTAAATAAATAATAATTAATTGAAAAAAATATTTTCTTTCAAAACTCTCACCATTCACTCCGTTGGAAAGGTTCCCCTTTTAAACATTTTCCCAAAACCCAATCTTTTATGCCTCAAAAATCAAGAAATAATTAATCTAATAAATAATTAAATAATCCAAATACGAATAAAATGTAATGAAATATAATAAAATAAATTTAGAATACTTGCATGAAATAAATATAACATAAAGGAAAAATTCAATATATAATTCATAAAATTTGATTTAATAAATCAAATTAAATAGTATCAAAAATATAATTTAAATAATTACAAACAATCATGTAAAATAAGTGGTAGAAAAATACTATAATATTCATTTTGAAATATTCAACCAATCTATATAATATTTTTATGGCAAGATGCATTTTAAAACTATTAATTTAAAATAAGTGACATAAAATATGAATAAATACATTTTAGAAAATACTAATTGGAAATAGGTGATAAAACAAATTAAATACATTTAATTTAAATGCTGCTTTAAAACTTTATGATTTGAAATTTATACCAGAAAAATAATACTTGACGCACCACACTATATATTAGTGATGCCCTATGATACCCAGCGTCCCGAGCACCGTTCGGCTGAAGGTTAAAGAGAGAAACTTGCATACGGTCACTTTGGCATCCCGACAGTACCACTGCTTAAACCGTCAACCCGGCCATGGAGGGGGACGGCTTATGTGGACCATATAGAACTTGCCTGCCCTCGGTCCAATGGCAACTCACGGGAGACATTATAACTTGCGCGCTCATCCATATATACGGTATAGAACACCAGTACTGTATGAGTGCGTCTAAAACATAAAACCAAGTTTACTATTAAAATATCCAATTTTTCCAAAATTCATCGTGGAAATTATACCATTTTTCAAATTCACCATCCCACATTTTTCTTTAATAACACCAGCATAAATCCATCAATAATATATAATTTTTCTCATATCATAAAATCAACTAGATAATATTTCAAGTGCATAAATATATATTTTGAGAGCACCATAACTTAAATCAATATTTTTCTCGAAATCTTTAAAATCAAATCATACCAAAAATAATATTAAAACCACATGAATTTCATATATAATTTAATTCCACAAATCCTCAATACCATAAAATAATTTCCACAATGCATAAATTTATATAAATGCATTTTTTTTATTAATCAAAATAAATTCACAAATAAATTCTGTAATAAATCACATAATATTACTTTTACAATTCCTTTAAATATCAAATTGTCATAAAATCTAGATTTCCATAATTTATCAAAAATCATACATTTCAATTTATAAATATGGGCATCAAAATTTAATTCACAATTTATCTAACAATTAACATAAAGTAAAAACATTCAAATATTAAAATATCACAATATAATTAATTTGACTCCCAAAATTAATTTCGAAGGGGGGTCACTCATCTCGAGCATGCAATTAACCCAAGATCCTCCATGGGATTAATTCCACGATGCACACGTGCTCCTAGAACAACAATATTACACAGAGTCAAATAAATTAATATTTTATTCGGATAAATAATACTGGTACCCGGAGGGTTTAACACAAACGTTAATCAAAATTTATGAGTAATATACTGAATCGAAGCTTGTGAAAAGAAGATTACGAATCTAGTCTTACTTCCCGGAGATCGGACCCGAGGTGGCTGAAATCTCGCCAGAAAGCTCTCGGATTTCAAGTCCTCGATTCTCTCAATCCATCTCGAATTGGAGGAAAAAAACCTCGGATTTAGGTTCAGAGGGTCGGAATTAGTGGGAAAGGATGGGCGGTGCAACTGGAAACTTCGCCGGAAAGTCGAGTTTCGACGAGCCGCCGTGGTCATCGGAATCTGCCACCGCCGGCGGCGCGTCCGGTGGCCACTAGCTGTGATTTTTGGTGGGAAGGTAGATCGGGGAATGGGTAAATCAACAGGGCTGGCGGTGAGGCAAATGGAGGTCGAAATGGAGAGAAATCTGGGTTTGAAGTAATCGGCATCGCCGTCAGAAAAAGTCTCGATCTGGGCGCGTCGGCGGTCGATTGGCCGTGATTTTTGACTGGCCAGCCGGTTTTTAGGTGGGCTTTAAGCTAGGGTGGCACGTATACTGTTCTGGTGGCCGGAAATGGGTGAACAGCGGTTGGCCGATTGGGTTTCTCTCTCTAGCTCTCTCTCTTTCTCTCCTCCCCTCTTTCTTTCTCCTTCCTCGGCTCATGTGTTTTGGCCAAAATAAAAGCCACCGGTCGGTGATACTGTTCACTCATGGGATTGGCTGAAAATACAACACGTGGCATATACTGTTCACTCAAGTTAAAATATATTAAAATATTACGGTATTCGAAAAACTTTGCATGTCCATAACTTTTTAGCCAGATGTCCAATTTAAGCGTGCCGCTAGTCTATGAACTTGTATTGACGAGTACTTCACAACCATGCATGAGTCAAAGCTCAACTTTGAATGAATAAAAAGTCAACTCCGGCACCCCTTTGGACAGTTTGAACCTCAACTTGTTTTGCTCATAACTTTCAAACCGTAGCTCCGTTTTCAATGTGCTACTAGTCTATGAACTCGTGCTAATATGTACTTTTTAATGGTACCTCAGTCAATGTGAAATTCCATCAGGAACAAAAAGTCAACATTTGACCCCTTCTCGGTCAACGACGGTCAAACCTGGTCAACCTTGGTCAAATTTTAGAAATTTCGATGTACTTCGGGATAGGGTGTTACAGTTGCTAGGTGTACGAGAATACCTTATGCATTTTAAAAAAGGTCATTAGATTATATGAGAATACCTAATGCTTTTTCAAAAAAGCATCACTAGATATAATAAAAGGCAATACTTTTTTAAAAAAGTGTCACTATATACCAATAAGTTGATTTTTTTTAGAAAAAGCATTGCTAGATACTAAATTAGGTATTTTTTTTTTTTTTAAAAAAAGCATCTTTAGATACTAAATTCGGTGAGGCTTTATTCTTTTGTGATATTTTACCACATGATAGGCCATTGCTTTGATCAATTGGGAAAAAATTTTAAGCTGATCAATAACTTAACTTTGAAAGATTATTAAATTAGCAATTCCCAATTTCAATATATGTTAAAACTCCAAGATTCATGGTTTATAGAAAAATTGAGATTTGGTTGAAGATTATCAGTAGTATTTATATTAGTTATATATTCAACTAATATATTCTTAATGATTTTTTCATGATCATGAGTCTTTTCTTGGATTGACATAAATAAATGACAAGGAAGAGCTTGTCTAGCTTTTTCAAATAAACATATCTTTTTAATTTTTTCGAAGAAAGGTGATTGTTTATCACTTTGCATGAAAGAGATTGGATTATGAAAATTATTAATTTGTTCATAGGAAAAATCTTCATTCCAATTATTGGGGTGATGATTTGAAAAGATATTTCTTTTAATCTATTAATTTGTTTTTTAAAATCATTTATTTTAGCAGTTTGTTCTGCTATTCCTTAAGCTAGTTTGCTCATTTGAACTTGGAATACTTTTATGCTTCCTTTACTATTTCCTTGGGGATATGGGTTTTCCATACCCCATTTAAATGTTCATATATATTATTTGGCATTTCTAAATTAAAGAAATCAGGAATATTTGGAAAAAATTTTTGTTGTATTTCTAAAATTTGATTATTAACTTTTCTTATAATGTAATCTTGATAAGCCTTTTTAGTTTCTTCTAGATGATTAGAGCTTTTGTATAAAGCTCCTTTATATGTATTTACCTGTGGATAACAAACTTTCCATGAGGTGAAAATTCCTTTTGGAATCCTTCAAATACCATATAAAATATTAGGATCCATCCAAGATCCCTTATAAAAATCTTAGATAAGCTTTGATTATAGAGAAAACTCAACTCGACTTTCCTATGAAAAATCCGGCAGCATCTCCTTTAAGGGTTGAACATGCCCTAAAAATCTTCCGCACAAAAACATTCCTATATTATACCACCTTATTCGTCCCACCTTACTACAAAATTTTCCACAATAAACATCACTTCAATAGCAAAGTATAAGAATAAATATAATAGAATATATATAATATATATGTACATTAGAAATAATTTAATAAACAAAGAATACCTTTAAACATTCACGTCCACCTACACCACCCACTTAGTACAATACTATATTTCTGTATCACTTTACAAACATACCAAATGCATAAATATAAATAAAAGATGTGATAAGACAAGAATAATAATATTAATATTAATAACAATAATACAACTTGCCCGAGGGCTTCCACATTTGTCTGTAAGCTATCACACTTGACTGAAGGTGATTATACCTGTTCGAAGGTTGCGATATTTGCCGGAAGGCTCTGTATAATAATAATAATAATAATAATAATAACAATAACACATGATAATAACTTTAAAATAATAATAATAATAATAATAATAATAATAATAATAATAACAATAACACATGATAATAACTTTAAAATAATAATAATAATAATAATAATAACAACAACAACAACAACAAAAATAACAATATTAAAAACAAAAAAAATAATAAATAGTAATAATAATAATAATAATAATAATAATAATAACAATAATAATAGTAAGTGATTAACAACAATTAATAATAATCCCATAACAATTAGTAATTTTAATAATAATAATAATAATAATAACAAATAAGGGTAAAAACACAATTATGAATTAAAATAATAAAATAAAATTAAGTAAAATAAAATTTTTAAAATTTAGAAATGTACTACAAAATATGTACACTCGTAGTGGGGTACATACGATACCATATATCATGCTAATATGCAATCTCAGGATATTAGCTATCGCAGGTACATTGTTACCAATTCGGTTCGGGATGATTGTTATGATGGTCGTCCAACCTCCTAGACTCGTAGGTAGCAATGTTACAAGGTTAAACTATTTATGGATCGATCAGATCTTTGCCCTAGTACGGTGTGGTACATACAAGCATAATAATAATAATAATAATAATAATAATAATCATAATCATAAAAAATAATAATAAATACAATAATAATTAGTAATAGTGATAATAATAATTATAAAAAATAATATAACTAGTAAAATAATAATAATAACAATAATGTATATACGTATATATGGAAAATATATTTGATGTAATATACGATATATCAGTGGTGTCAGATAATATCCGATGTCCCGAGCGCCACCTGACAAGGAGGTTAAAGAGAGAATCTGCAATCAGTCACCTTGGCGTCCCACGACACCAATTGCTAATAAGTTGTCATGGCTAAAACAATCGTCCTTCGATCGAGGGAAGGGTGGCTGATTCTCACTGTGCACTACACCTACTATACCTCGGACCTAATAGTTCCCATAGGATGGTTATACATATATGCACGCTAATGCGTAATGACAGCCATCCTACGATTAAGTGGGAAGATGGCTGATGTCCACCTTGCATTATACTTGCTTACCCTCTCTCACTAGGACCATGAACATAACTTGCGTGCTGATCCATATCATAATAAACAACCATCCTACGGCTAGGGAAGGGGGCAATTGATGCTTATTGTGCAAATACACTTGCCAATTTTTTGGTCTATGGCACCCACAAGATAACCATAATATAATAAATAACCATCCTGGGGCTAAGGAGGGGGGCGATTGAGGCTCACGGTGCAAATATATTTACCAACCCACAGGTCCATGACACCCACAAGATAGCTATACATACTTGCACGCTAATCAACAATACAGTACAAAACACCAGTACTGTATGGAGCATTTAAAAACTATAAAATTTTATAATATTATAAATACCGAGATTTGATAAAATACAACCGAATTTGTACACTTGTACTAATCTATAAAATTTCATATATATTTTTCTAAACAACCATATAAATCCAACAATTTTATAAGATTAATTTCTTCCACAATAATTTCAGTTTCACAATTATCCAAATACATAATATATTTTAAAATTTATTATTATTCTTCTTAAATCCTTAAAATTTATTTATGCAAAATTCATATTAAATCATATACAATTTACATACCACTTAATTTCACTCAATATATTTTATTATGCAAAATAATTGTAACAATAAAATTGAACAATAATCCCAACAATAAATAATCACATAAATAGTTTCTCCCAAATTATAAAATAATCTTATATAACAAATATATTTAAATCACATAAAAATAACACATTAAAATCAAATAACAATTTTTTTTTTTAAATTTTAATACATACATAATATTTTTAAAATTTTAAACAACAAAAAATGTATATATATATATATATATACACACATATATAAAGACTTTCATTTCGAATAATGCATAACATTAGCTGAAATCAAATACAACATATAAAAACCTTGGCATAATCTGACAATATAAGGATAAGTTTGGTTTATGAAATAGATAGTGGAATAGAATAAGAATTCCTAAAATTTTGATATTCTTTTATTTGGTTGGATTTTTAAAATTTGCCTTATTTATTTCTATGGAATCCTATATCCTTAAAATAAGGAATTGCTATTCCTTTTAAAAAGCTTAGAATCTGTGTTTCCTAAAATAAAGGAATACAGAATACGCTACTTTACGCTCTTTTTGTTTATGCTTTGATATTTTTTTAGTTTCATATTAACTCTTTTGCTTTTTTTTTTTTAACCAAACTAAATAATAGGAATAGATAATCTATTCCACCTTTTTTATTACTAGGAATTACTAATCCTTAATTTTTAGAAATAACTATTCTTTTAACCAAACGTAACCTAAATGCAAGTAACATATTAAATTTAAATTTAGCAAATAACTACAATTAAGCATAACAAATATATCCATAAACATCCATAAGAGAATATTTACACATTCAATCATAAATATACGTATATATGTGCACATACACACTTATATGGAAATTCTATGGTGAGGACGGTCCGCATAAGGACCGCAGTATTAGTGACGGTTTTTCATAGTATTAACGACGATTTTTTAGAAAATCGTCACTAATACTATGAAAAACTGTCACCAATACTGTGGTCCGCATGAGGACCGTCCGTACTATAGACGGCCTGCACACTTATATATATATATATATATTTAATTATACTTAGATATATACTCACATACACACACACTCATACAATCTTTTAATAAATACCTACATATTCATATATATATATATATATATATATTTTTTTTTTTTTTCATATATATTCACACATCTATGTATACATATATCCACATACGTATACATAACCTTTTAGCAAATACATATATGTATTCATATATTCATAATATATATATATATATATATATATATATATGTTGGAGTTTGGTGTGGTTTTTGGGTTCACTTGGCTAAGAGTATTGTACATAAAGTGAAGTCTTGTGCACAACCCTTAATCCGATTTTTGGTTTGGTGTTTAGGTGGTTTTTATGTTTGTTTTTAGTATGGTGATATTAAGGTTTGTTAGGGTTTTTGTTTGGAAGGAAGAAGAAGATGATGAAGAAGAAGAGAAGATGCTAAGAGTAGGCCACACAAATTAGACAGCACAATTAATTTTTTTTTTTCATTTCATTGTTGAATTATATTGGTATAAAATTTATCTCACACATGTGGAATGTGTGTGAGACCAAAATAGAAGTTTTTAAAATTCAAAAAATACATATTTCCCCACTCAATAATCTGATACAAAACATTCAAATACAAGCCATACATGTACGTGTGCAGATATGGCAAAGGTTGGTGAGATTTTGAACTTCAAAAGGCTATCTCCACCAAATCGGATAATGCTACTTTGACCTGATGGAAGGCTGGGATATCTTAATCGAAATTGCTTGAATTTTGACACGTGGCATGTTGAAACATTAAGGATGAAATATGGAGAAGACTAGATCCAAAAGAATTGGGTAAGGCTTCCAATTCATCTCAAACCCTTGGGCAGCTATGTCAACTTGCAACCTGCATATCTTAGGCTTCCCAAGTCCTTTTTGAATCATTATTTTTAATATATTTTCTTTCATATGTGTATTACAACATATCCAAAAACCATAACCTGGTTCTAAAAATCCAGAATATTCCATCCCCAACAATGAACCTATGTTGCTGGAAACATAATTTCCAACACATAGTCATTTTACAAAACAAAATTAATACCCAACAAAGAGACAATTCCTAACTAAATACAACAAAAATTATGCATTAAAAAGATATTAAAGGGAACATAAAACATAGACATAAATATTACTTTAAGACATTCAACAAAATGTTTCTTGTAAAGAAAGAAAGAGGGTACAAACCTTGGTGAACTTTGGCTTGCACAAGTCGACAAGATTACCACCTTTTCAACACTCCTCCTTGGTAATCTTACTAGAGACATTAAGGAGAGTCCTCAATGCCTCAAATATGGTCTTTCCAAGTGGTTTTGTGAACACATCCACACGGTTCTCATCCGAATTCACATACTTCAAATAAACTTCTCCAAGATCTTCAAACTCCCCTAAGGAATGATATTTCATTGGAATATGTTTTGTTCTTCCATGTTTTACTGGGTTCTTGGCTATTGAAATTGTTGAAGTGTTGTCACATTTAATGATGTTTGGACCTTCTTGAGTATGACCAAGATCTCCCATCAACTTCCTTAACTATATACATTGGTTTGCACAAGTTGAGCAAGCAATATATTCGGCTTCTACGTTACTTTGAGCCATTGTGCTTTGCTTCTTTGCATTCCGTGAGAAAGGACCACTCCCAAGTAAAACAAAGTAGCCTAAAGTACTTCTCATATCATCAATGCAGCCTGCCCAATCACTATCCAAATAGCCAATAAGCTTCAACTCATCCTTTGCTTCATACCAAACTCCATAATCATTAGTGTCCTTAAGATACCTAAGAACTCTTTTGGCACCTCTAATATGAGTTTAGGTGGGTGCTTGCATGTATCTTGAAAGCACACACACGTCATATATAATATCTGGTCCAGATGAGCACACATAAAGAAAACTACCAATCAAAGATCGATAAAGAGTAGGATTTACCTTTGATGTGCCATCTTCCTTTTGGTACTCCTCTTCTTGGATCATTGGAGTGCTCATTGGATTGCATTCTTCAAGATTAAACTTTTTCAAGAGATCTTTGATGTACTTTTCTTGTGATATAAATATTCCTCTTTGGCATTGCGTTACTTCCACACAAAGGAAGTAATTTATGATACCCAAGCTAGACATCTCAAATTCCTCCTCAAGTTCATGCCTTAGCTTATCCACATTCCTTGGGTCCTCACCGGCGACCAACAAGTCATCCACATACAAAGAGACCACTATTATGCTTTCTTCATACAAGGTGGGTTCATTTTGGCTCCTCCTAAAGCCACGCCCAATAAAGTAGCCATCCATCCTTCCATACCAAGCTCTAGGTGCTTACTTAAGACCATATAAGGCTTTGTGAAGCTTATAAACCTTATCTTCATGCCCTTGAACCACATAGCCCTCGGGTTGCTCCACATACACTTCTTATTGCAAAACACCATTCAAGAATACCAATTTCACATCCAAGTGAAACACATTCCATTGCTTCGTAATCGAAAGAGAAATGATGAGTCTAATTGTTTCCATCGTTGCTACGGGTGCAAACGTCTCCTTATAGTTAACTCCGACTTGTTGTCATAACCCTTGACCACCAACCTTGCCTTGTGTTTGCAAACGGTACCATCTGGATTGTGTTTAGTTCTAAAGATCCATTTGACACCAACTGCTTTCTTAATTTTTAGTTTAGTGACCAAGGACCAAGTCTCATTCTTCTCAGTCATCTCCATTTCCACATCCATTGCTTCCTTCCACTCTTTCTTCATCAAGGCCTCCTGCACACATGTAAGGTCACCAAGTGCAACATTACACCTTCCATAAATCTTGGACAAAGATCTCTCCCCTCTAACACCATCACCAACCTCCAAATCGGTTTTAATGGTTTCTTGGAGTAAATCATCATCCTCCTCATTGTCTTCATCATTGTCATCTTCCTTATTGTTGTTTTCAACATTTCTTTCTTCATTTTCTTTTTCAAACCGCGGCTCATCGTCATTCACCAATAACTCCTCTTTACTCCAATCCGATTTTGCATTCTCATCAATCTTCACATCTCTAGTTACCACAAACCTTTTTGGTCTCTAGGTTATAGACCCTAAAACCTTTGGTAACCTCACTACATTCCACCAAGACACTAACATTTGCTTTCTTGTCAAACTTATCTCTCATGTGTGAGTGAACATGGAGAAAGCATATACTACCAAACACTTTAACATTCTCCAAAGATGGTTTCTCTTAAAACCACAACTCATAAGGTATATTGCCTTCAATGGATTTGGTGAAGCATCGGTTTTGAATGTAAGAAGTAGTATAGAGAGTCTCGGCCCAAAATTTCTTTGGCATGTTTTTTTCACGTATCATATACCTAGCCATCTTCATCAATGTCCTATTCTTCCTCTCACACACACCATTTTGTTGTGGTGTGTATGGTGTGGTAAATTGATGAATTATACCATTTTCTTTGCAAAAATCTTCAAGAGCTAGGCTGGTGTATTCACCACCATTGCCGGTCCTCAAGTACTTCAAAATGGACTTACTTTGATTTTTAACCAACTTATTGAATTCCATAAACTTTTCTAGAACTTGTGACTTATGTGTGAGGAAATAAACCCAACACATCCTAAAGTAGTCATCAATAAATGTGAGAAAGTATCTACAACCACTCAAAGGAGACACAATCATGGGACCACACACATCCGAATGAACAAGTTCTAATTTCTCTTTGGCTCTCCATACATCGATTTTAGGAAATGGTAATCTAGTGGACTTTCCAAATTGACAAACTTCACAAATATTTTTCACATCATCAATCAAGGGCATATCATTTACCAAAGCATTAGTATTCTTCATTGCACCATAACTAGAGTGACTAATTCTTTTATGCCAAAGTTGAGAAATGGACTCAACTTTGCCTCTCAAAGCTTGTTCACTATCTAGTAAATTCAACCTATAGCTTTTATCTTTCAAGGCAACTTTAAATACCTCATTTCCACAAGCATCTAATATCAAACAACCATATAACCAAAGTTCAAAACATATCCCTTTTCAACCAATTGTGCAACACTCAACAAGTTTTCACACAATGAAGGCACATATAAAACATTTTGGATAAGTTTGGTATCATTATTGGTGTGCAATGAGATGTCTCCTCTTCCTTCTACATCCATGAAGCTTCCATTCCCAATCTTCACCCTTGTCTTGTAGGATTCGTCAAACTCCATAAAGTTGGTTTTTTCAAAAGTCATGTGGTGTGAACAACCACTATCTACTAACAAATCAAAACCACTACTTGTAGCTTTAAGGCATGTAGCCATAAATAAAGTCTCAGCCTCCTCATTTACAACATTTGCTTGCATACTTTGCTAACATGTCCTTTTTGTCCACATTTGTCACAAGTTGCATTCGGTTTCCAAAAGCATTTGTTTGGTACATATCCATGCTTCTTGCAATGGGGGCGTGATTGATAACTTCTATGGTTTTGTTATTGTTCTCCTTGTTGTTACCTTGCATTGTTGTTATTGTTGAAATTATTGTTGTTGTTGTTGAAACCTCCATAACCAGTTGCTCCTTTGTTCTTGTTCTTGTTCTTTTTGTCCTTCTTTTTACTTTAATTAGACATAAAAGCATTTTCCAAAAACTTTTCATTTTTTATGTCTCTTCTTTGTTCGATTGCTTGGAGGGCATTGATAAGCTCACTCAAAGTAATCTCATTAAGATTTCTTGATTCCACGAGGGAAGAAATCTTAGTTTCAAATTTTTCAGGGTAAGCTCACCAATACCTTCTCTACAACATTTAGTCGGTCAATGGCTCTCTAGGACTCTAATTTGGTTCACAACCTTTAGTAGCCTATTGGTGAAGCCCGTAACCAACTTATTTTCTTTCATTCTAATTGTTTCAGACTCTCTTCTTAAGTTTAAAACTTGCATTTGTCTAGTCCTAGTGTTTCTTTCAAATTCTTCTTGCAACTTTAACCAAACTTCTCTAACACTTGTACAAGACATGATTCTAGTGAGATGGAGTCACTCAGCGAAGAATGAAGGGCTATCAAGGCCTTGAATCCTTTGGCTACCTCAGTTTCATGTGCAAGTCTTTATGCTTGTGCGACATTTGCTCTCAATTCCTCAACTTCATAACCTTCTTCCATCACATCCTAAAGTCCAAAGGCTTGTAGGTAGGCTTTCATATTTATGCTCCAAATAAAGCAGTCTTGGCCCTCAAATTTTGGTGGAACAAGTGGTGCAAAACTTTGAGAAGCCATGACATAAAACCAGATTTTAAAGAAAATAACTCTTGAGTTGGATTTTTGGTGAGTTTTCTAGCTAGATTTTTATACCACTTTAAATAAAAAGTGAAAGGTATGAAATGGGAGGCTCTCTTACAAGAAAATAGGCTAGAAAGAAAGCTCATAAGGTCCTTCAATGGTTAAAAAAAAAAAAAAGCTCTAATGCCATGTTGGAGTTTGGTGTGGTTTTTAGATTCACTTGGCCAAGAGTGTTGTACACAAGGTGTTAGTTTTGTGCACAACCTTTAATCTGATTTTTGGTTTGGTGTTTAGGTGATTTTTGTATTTTTTTTTAGAATGATGATATTGAGGTTTGTTAGGTTTTTGTTTGGAAGGAAGAAGAAGAAGATGAAGAAGAAGAGAAAATGCTAAGAGTAGGCCACACAAATTAGACAGCATAATTAATTTTGTTTTCATTTCATTGTAAAATTATATCGGTACAAAATTTGTCTCACACATGTGAAATATGTGTAAGACCAAAATAGAGGTCTTTAAAATTCAAAAAATACATATTTCCCACCCAATAATCTGATACAAAATGTTCAAATATGGCAAAGGTTTGTGAGATTTTGAACTTCAAAAGATTGTCTCCACCAAATCAGATAATGCTACTTTGACCTAATAGAAGGCTGTGAAGGCTGTGATATCTTCATTGAAATTGCTTGAATTTTGACATATGGCATGTTAAAATATTAAAGATAAAATCTGGAGAAAACCAGATCCAAAAGAAACCGTGGGCTGTAACTGCTAGAAATCTCAGCAGTTATGCCAAATTGCAACCTGCATATCTTGGGCTTCAATCCCTTTTTGAGTAATTCTTTTTGTTATATTTTCTTTTGCATGTTTATTACAACATATCCAAAAATCATAATTTGGTTCTAAAAGTCCAGAATATGGCAGCCCCAACAATGGACCTATGTTGCTGAAAACACAATTTCCAGCATATAGCCATTTTATAAAACAAAATCAATATCCAAAAAAGAGACAATTCCTAAGCTAAATACAATAAAAATTAGGCATTCAAAAGACATTAAAAGGAACATAAAACATAGATATAAATATTGCTTTAAGTCATTTAACAAAATGTTTTTTGTAAAGAAAGAAATAAGGTGCAAATCTTGATAAACTTTGGCTTGCACAAGATGGCAAGATTGCCACCTTTTCAACAATATATATATAGATATTTCAATCTGCACACATGCTAGCTCATACAATAATCCCAATCAAACGCAATAAATAAACTTACAAAAATTTATAAAAGTCCGTTTACACTTACTAGCTCAATATTGGATGTCTAAAAGCTCAATATTGGATGTCTAAAATGTTATGAAAATATTACTTGGGTTTCCATAAAAGCAAATGGAAACACGACTAGGATTCTAAGATCTCTCAGTTTCACTTCATAACTAAAGAAATACAAAACTAGACATCCAATTGGACAAATTACATTATGAACCTATTTAGCTTAAAGCTCAAAATTGGAATTTTTCAATATCTTAAAAATTAATTGAAATTAATTATTTTATTAGCTCCTCATAATCATTAGGAACCTAATTATAACATTAATTGCCTAAAGACTTGTTCAATTTCTGTCTAATTTCAACATAAATACAAATCCTAGCTATATCAATGGCAAGTTCCCAAATACTCAATAATAATTCATAATCTAGGTATCAATGGAAAGTCCAAAGGATAAGTAACAATATGCTAACCTTCATTAGACTCGATGTAGCCGGTGATGGTCGGAATTTCACTAAAAAATCATGGCCTTAAGTGAGTTTCTTCATATCGACCAAAAAATACTAATGGAGCTAAACAAAGCTTAGAATCGGACTTAGAGTGTCCCAAATAGTGGGAAAAGAGCTAACCCACGGTCTGAAACCCATTAAAATTCGGCAATCGGAGCTTAAGAAAGCTCATTGGATTTGTGTATTTTCCGACCAATCCATGCCGTTTCACGGCAACATAAAGGCAGTTAAGGGTTGCTAGTGATATGGGCTTCAAGTTGGTATTTATTGTTTGGATGGGTGGATAGAAAAAATTAAAAATTTTGATGAAAAGGGATAAAGCCGATGGTCATGTTTTTTTTGGCTTCCCATGGGCTGGTTTCTTTTTTTCTTCCCTAGTTCTCCTTTTCTCCCCGTGAGAGATGATGAAGAAGATGAGTGAAAAGTAAAAGTCCAGTCAATAGCATGAGAAAAAATTTAAAAATGAATAAATAATATATATTATTAAAGTAATATAATATATAGGATGTATACAGTGAAATTGAGTTATGGATTTTGATTTAGCCAAAAATAATAATTTAATAATAAAATAATGTAACATTTAAATATGTTAGGCTCAAATAGTAAATAATTAAAATACTTCTAAAACTATTTTGACCACAATTTTTCAATCTCAGTTTCGATTTTGGTGTACTATTAGTTTACGAACTCATGTTGAGGAGTACTTTACTATGGTATCTTGGTCAACATAAAATTTCTCTTATAGTAAAAAATCAATCTTGGGATCCACTTGGTCAAACTCGATCAACTTTGATCAAATTTGATCAAAATTTCAAACTTAGGGCATTTTCTCGGATTAGAATGTTACATAAAGAATTCTAGGCCTTGGAGCTTTTGGAACTGTTAACCAGGATTGCTTATCCTTGTTCATTCTTGCGAAGATAATCAGCAAGACAATTTTCATATGTTTTTAGATGTTCTATCTTAGAAGTATACATAAAAATATAATTGTAAATGTTTTGTCTACAATTATCTATTATGTTTTTCTTATCAACAAGAAAATCACTTACAACCTAACCTGGTTGTCTGTTCGTAAAATAAAATTTTCTGGTGCTAAATAAATATGAAATTTTTTTATTCCAAATTTTATAGCTAATAATTCCTTTCCAAATATAATATAATTCTGTTTATTTGGTTTAAACTTACCAGAATTATATCTACATAATAATTCTTTCTTTTGAAGTCTTTTACTAAGGGGTTTTCTCTTAGTAATTTTGTTTATACGTAGTGGAATGTTTTCTTCATTCCATTTTTCTATGGGTATTGCTTTTAATACACATCACCCACCTAGATAAGACATGTTTGTTTCAAGAATTAATTTATCACCTTTCTGAGGAAAATAAATTGTTGGTAGAGTTTTTATTTCTTCTTTTATTTTATTTACTAACTCTTTATCTATGTTTGTCTAACAAAATTCTTGATTTTGTTTTAGTTTCTCTAATAAAGGTATCTCTTTTTGAGATAAATTCTTGATAAAATTTCTTCCATAATTTAAAATTCCTAAAAATTGTTGGAATTTTTTTTGTCCTTTGTTTCATTTGGAAATTCTCTTAATTTTATTATTATATGTTCTTGTAATGTTATTCATGATTTATCTAATGTTATTCCTAAAAATTCTATAGATTCTTTCTCTAGTAACATTTTTTTCTCTCAAATAATAATCCCATGCTTTTAAAATTGATTTATAGTTATTTTTATGTGATTATTATATTCTTCTTTATTTTTTTGGAAAAATTAATTATATATCATCTATATAGACAACACAAAATTGTTTAAAGTTTCCAAAAATAGAATCCATCCATCTTTGAAATACTTGTGGCGCTATGTTTAAGCTAAAAGGCATTACATTCCAATGGAAATGTTCGCCTAATGTATTAAGAGGGTGATTCTTCTGTTATCTTTATTTGCCCAAATCTAGATTTACAATCAAATTTATTAAAGATTTTGCTACCTTTAGTTTGATTAATTAGAACATCTTTTCGAGGGATAAAATACCCATCAAATTCTATATGTTTATTTAGTCTTTTATAATTTATTACTAATCTAGCTTTTCCTCTAACAATTTCAGCATGATTTCTTATCATAAATGCTGGACTACTATGTGGACTCTTAGTTTCTTTTACTAGTCCTTTTTCTTGTAATTCTTTTAGTTGAATTTTGAATTCGTTTATATCAGTTTTTGTATAAATCATTGGTTTGACTCTAATTATAATGTCAGGATTTTTAAATTTTAATGAACAAAATTGAGGTGATTTATTCCATATTTTTAATGGATCTTCTCCGAAATTTCCTCTAAAAATATTATGAACCTGATGGTTTTGAGCTATTGCATCACTTATTTTTATCATTGCTTCTTTCTTTATTGGAAATAATCCTTTTGAGCATTTGTGTTTATTGTAAGATAAAATTTTTATTTCAATTTTATCTTTTCCTAAAGTTATACTTTCTTTATTGATATTTATAGGGAGATATTTTTCTATAAAGTTATTTCTTAGAATAAAATCTCCATGCATTTCAAAAAAGGCTATTATTTTAGGAATAATAATTTTTTTTATTTTTCATCCATATAGCAGTTTTTTTAGCTTTATATTTTATTATGGATGATTGACCTTGAATTCCAGTGATCTTTATGGGTATTTTCATTAATATCAATTTTACTAGTGGAATAGCATTAGAATGACAAGAGCATATTGTTGTTCCTTTGTCTAATAGAATATAAAGATCATAAGGTTTATATCCTTGAAAATTGAAATGTCCTAATACATATGTTGTTTAGATTTACTTATTCCAGGAGAAAATATGATTTCTTGATTTTTTGATTTAAAATAAAATATTTCATTCATTTTTATTTCTTCATTTCTTAAGTAATTTGTTCCTGGCGTAACAGACATTTTACTTTGACTAATTCTTGATTGAATTTCATCATTTTTGGATGTTTCACCTTCCTTTTCTTTTCCCTTTGATTTCAAATGTTTAAAGTTTTCTAACTGTTTTGAAACAGGAAAATCTTGTTTTCATTCTAGAGACCTCTTATCTCTAAAATACAAATTATTTCTAAATGATTGGATTTCAATAATATTTGGTTGTAATTTCATATACTTTCCTATGAGATTAGTTATTAACCATGGTTTTGGCGTTTCTAAATCTTTCCAATTTGATAATTTTGATTTTATTTCAGCATCATATGGTTGAGCTTCATATGATTGAACTATAATTTTATCATATGGATTTATGTATGCTTTAGTTTTTTCTGTTAATTCATGGATTGTTCTCTATTGTATAGATAAATCTTGTTGTTCATTATCCATATTATATGAATTTTTATTTTTATGGAATTTTCCAAATTTGTATTTGAAAGAAATAGAAAATAGTTAGGTCTTATGTTAAACCGTACTACTCCATTAACACGATTAGATTGTGTTCCTCCAATTAAAGCTTGAAGTGGATCTTTTAATCTATTATCAAAGACCACTGTTAAAATAGGAGTATCTAGTCCTAGTCTAAAAAGATCAGTTATTTTTATTTGGATTAATCCCATATGTATATATTTTGCTTTTGGATATTTTTTAACCCATCTTAAAATTTTTTACTTATTTAATAGAGGTATTTCAACAGTTTCTTCTTGGGTACATTTAGCTTGTGTGTCAGGACCAGTCTAAGATTCCTTACTGGAACCTTAAACAAGTTCTGATTCGAGGAAAACCCTACTGAATCCTCCAATAGAAAATCCAGCAGAATCTCCCCTACCTTAAAATTTCCTGTACACAAAACACACTTTTATATGCACCACCTTATTCCTTCTACCTTACTACAATTTACTCCACAAACTTACAGCAGTTGAAAATTTATAGGGAACCGGTGCAATATTATATATAAATATCCAATATAGTATATAGACCCTTATAAAATTTCTAAGTATAAGTATTAATATAACAAGAAGTAGAAAGAAATATTACAAGATAGAAATAAAGGAAAGAAAGACTTCTTGGACTTCCAGCCACGAATAAAGACGTCGAGCTCGCTCGGGTCGATCACATTTACTAACCTGAGTCTAAGGGAACAAATTTAAAAATGTGAGATGCTAATCATCTGTGAGTGACCTAATCTATAATCTAATATACGATACTAATACTAGCATAATAATAAAATAAACTTAATCAATTAATAATAAATAAGTTAATAAATAAATACTAAGCATTTGAAATAATATTTCTCTCAAAACCCTCACAGTTCACTCAGTTGAAAATGTTCCCCCTTTTAAAATGTTTTCACAAAATCCAATATTTATATACCCTAAAACTCAAGAAATAATTAATTAAATAAATTGCAAATAAAATACAATAATTTAAAGATCTAAACTCAGAATGAGAACTAAAAATAATTTCAATAACAATTATTAAATTGTAACACATTGTTATAAATAGAATAAAACAAATCACAATAAAATTTATATAAGAAATAATTAAGGAAATGTTAAATAAATAAAATGCAATAAATTAAGATGCACAAAAAATACAAATAATAATTTAGATATCAAGTTTACATTGAAAGCATTTTAAAAACCACTTATTAAATCTAGAATAAGATGAAATAAAATAAAATCATAATTAAACTTATATTAAGGGAATTTGGCATAAAAATAAAAATAAACTCATTACATAAATTATAAAATTTACTAATTAAATCAAAGAAATAATCAAAGAAATATTTAGATCAATTTAAACATCAAATTGAAATAAGTGGTAAAATATAATAAAATGCATATTAAATCTTAAAATCAATTTAAATGATAAAATCATGGTAAAATGCATTTTTAAAATATCAATTGGTATAAATGTAAAAACTCCATTAAATACATTTTAAATACGATTTTAAAATATTTCGTTTTGAAAATTATGTCGAGAATATCCTGATGCATCATACTATATACCAGTGATGCCCGACGGTGCCCAGCGGTTCAAAGCACCTTCTGACGGGGAGGTTATAGAGAGAAACCTGGATTCAGGCAGCCCTGGCATCCCAACAGTGCCGATGCTATAAACATCAATCTCGGCTATGGAAGGGGGCGGCTATGACCAATCTCAAACTTGCCTACCTTTGGTCCGATGGCAACCACGGGAGAGTATAAACCTGCGCACTCATCAGACTCCGCCCCACGCTAATCACAGCCATAACTATAGAACATCGGTACTGTATGGGTGCGTCTAAAACCAATTTATATATACCATTTCAAATTTTCATAAAATAAGGGCTAAGACCCATCAATTCCAATTCATCAATTAATCCATCATCTCAAAATCCAACGGTATATATATGTATCCAAAATTTTTCAATAACTAAATAATTTCTGAAATTCGTCTTAATGTATAATAAATTTATTTATTTATTTTTCTTCAAATCCGTGAAATCAATCCGCTCAAAAATAATATTTAAATCCCATGAAATTTATATATTCTTAAAACCATGTAACAAATTTATTATGCATCAAAATACCAAAAATTTTCTAAACAATAATTTAATAAGATTTAAATTTGAATTTCCTTAAAATTAGAATATAATTTATATGCACAATTATTTCATGAGCATAATAGTTTAAATCAAAATTCCTATAAATATATTTTCAAATACATAATAAATCCATCAATGAAATTAACAATAATTTAAATAAATATTCCTTCAACCCCTCAAAATCAGTATATGAAAATTTGTATTAAAATCGCATAAAATCCCACAATGTATAAATTCATATAAATATATGTTTTTATCAAACATAATATTCTACAATTAAATTCAACAATAATTTAATAAAATTTGAAATCATAAACCTTTTAATCCAAATTATATAAACAGGAACACATACATCGAAATCATCACAATTTGGCAATATAAATTCGTATAGAAATTTTACTAAACATCTAACGCATAGAATATATTTTTCAAATATTTATTTGACACAAAATATATATAATTTAACACCCGAAAATAAATTTGAAGGTGGATCACTCAGCTCGAGCATGCAATTCAATCAAGATCCTCCATGGGATCGATTCCACAATTCATACGTGCCTCCTAAAATATCAACAACACACAAAACCAATTAAATTATGCACGGTTACTCGGAGGATTTAACATAAATGTTAACCAAAATCCGCAAATGATATACCAAATCGAAGCTTACGATGCGAGGATCATGAATTGAGTCTTATCTCCTGGAGATCGGACTCATGGTGGCTGGAATCTTGCTGGAAAAGTTTTGGGTTTAATGTCCTTATGATGTGATTCCTCCCGAGCCCGCTCAACCGATAACCCGCTGGGGTGCTGACTCGACACGGATGAAGACTAGGCCAATCACAAGAGCTCAAATTAAGAGATTTAAGGACAACTTGAGATTATTTATATAGGGGGTAATCAATCTCAACAGAGCTTGTCCATATTTGAAGATACAAAGCCTATTCTAAGCATCCAAGTGGTGGAAGCCGATACGGACCTGGGTGACGGTTTTGGCACATTTTTGAAGTCCGGGAAGCATGAAATGGTTCCAATGCTTTATGGGTTCAATACATATGCCTAAGAGGTCATGGAATCAAGTTAAATCAGCCCCAAATGCAATAAAAAAGGGCTTGTACGGACAGCATCAACAATTTGACCGAATTTGCTGTATTGCTTGCTGACTTTATTGTATTTTACTGTATTAGCCTTTTCTTATTTTTCCAATCATGGGAAACGTGTGGGACTTCATATTCAGCTTATTTGGCATCCTAAAAAGCATCTAGAAGCTGATTTGAAGCTCAAAGAGGTCAAAGATTGATCAAAGTCAACTAGATCAAAAGGCTAGCATTTTTAGTTTCCTATTTTGTTTTTACTTTTTGTTTTAGGAAACTAATTACTTTTTGGCTTTTATTTATTTATTTTCTGGACAAATAACTTCAGGAAGGTTTTTATTTTATTCTTTCCATTGTAAATTAATTAATTCCTAATTTAATATAAAGGAATTAATTAATCAAACTTAGATTAGGAAAGGAAGTATAGTTTCGGCCAACTAGGTTTCTTTATGTGTGGTGGCTGGTTTTTCTTTATTTTTAGGGGTTTATTTCATGGCTTTGTAACCTATTTAAAGGCTTATTTTTCAAGATGAATACAACTTTGATTTGATTAAGAAAATACTTGTGAGATTAATTATCTCTTTGTTCTTTGAGAACACCTAAAACACCATTAGAGAATTGGTTGTTTTAGCTTGACTTATCAATAGGTTTTCCATCCCCTATTGTAGCGTCTACATTATACCAAGGTTTCTAACCACAGGTTGGTTAGGGGTTGAGGTCCATTCCATTAGAACTTGTACTTAATTAAGATTCTGGCTGATATAATACGGGTTTAGGAGCAGGTCGTCCTAGGTTCGTATCACCTTGGATCTCACAAACCAGTAACAATTGGGTGGAAAAAGACTTCGGATTTGGATTTAGGAAGGTTAAATTAGTGGGAAGAGGTAGGTGGGGTGATCGAGAACTCGCCAAAGGTGGATTTTCGATGAGCCACCGTGGCCACTGGAATCCACCACCACCGATGGTGAGTCCGATGGCCAATTGCCGTGAAAATTAGAGGGGAGCTAGACTGGTTGGCCAGCCATTGACACATGGCACATACTGTTCACACATTTAAAAATAATATTAAAATAATACGATATTCGGAAAACTTTGCAAGTCCATAAGTTGTCAATGAAATGTCCAAATTAAGCGTGTCACTAGTCTATGAACTCATATTGACAAGTACTTCATAACCATCCATGAGTCAAAGCTTAATTTTACAAGAATAAAAAGTCAACTCCGGCACCCTTGGACATTTCAGACCTCAACTTGTTTTGCTTATAACTTTCAAACCGTTTGACGTGCTCCTAGTCTACGGACTCAGATTGATGTGTACTTCACAATGGTGCATCAATTAACCTAGAATTCTATCCGAATCAAAAAGTCGAAGTTTGACCCCTCCTGGTCAACTAAGGTTAACTTAAAAAAATTTTGATGTATTTTGGGATGGGGTGTTACATTGTGTATTTCTACTAAAATGTTCAAATATTTTTGTAGAAAACATATTAAATTTTTGGATTTTATAAATATCTTTTTCTTTAGCTTTTTATCTTTCTTCTTCTAAATGGTTATTTTTTTCTTCTGTTATAGAAATAATTTTTCCTACAACATCTTTTAAAGTTATTGTTTCATTTTCTTTATCATCTATTTCTTCTTGTTGAAGCATAAAAATTAATCCTTCTTCAGAATCAAAAGTTTCCTCTTCGGATTCCATTTAATAAAGTATTTCGTCTTCATTTGAAATTTCTTCACCAAATAATATTTCAAGATCTTCTAATTCTAGTTTTTTAATTACTTTTTTGACACTTTTTCTTTTTTTAGGACATTCTGGTGCGTAATGACCTTCTTCATTACAAATAAAACATTTACATTTCTTTTTTGGTTGTGAAGGTTTACATTTCTTTCTTATGTATTTTTTATTTGTAGAAAAAAATTTCTTTCCTTTTTTCTTAAAAGGTTTCCATTTATATTTTCTAGTTTTTATTTTTGTTGTTGGTGATTTTGTACATCCTATATTTTTCTTGAAGAATTTTATCACAACATCTTTTATTTATAGAAACTTTTACTTGCTTTTTAGCTTTCAATTTTAAACATCTTTCATTAACTAGTCTTAAGACAAAGTTTATTCTTAATCCTAAGCTGTCTAGTTTCGCTATTTTCTTTAACCAATCATCATAATTTTTAATTGCTAGTTCATCCCATGGGTTTGATAATTTATGAAAAAATTGCTCTAACCAATGATTGGTTTGATCATAAGGTAAACTACAAAAAAACTTTTCTATATAATTCATAAAAGTCTTCAAAATAGCATATATTGCATAATTCCAACTTGGACAACATATATGTAACATCTGGTACTGTTGTTTCATCTACCATACCACAAAATTGTTCTTTTACTAATTTACTTAAAGCTTATAATAATTCAGCCCATGTTTATTTTTTCAACATATTCTCTTTTTGAGCTTTGCCTAAAGCTATGGATTCCCATAGTTTTAACCAATGGAGGATTTCTCCCTAAAATGTTTTAGCTAAATAATCTAAAAATCTTTCTTTTGTCCATATTGTTCGATAATTATTTATTAGAATAGACATTGATTGTGTGCATTCATCTATAACTTTTGCTACTTGTTTAAAAGGAATGTTATCTAAATTTAAATAAATTCCTCTTTGGGCTATAGGCTATTTATTTAAATCATCTATTCTTTGTGTAACAGTAGTGGGTGTAGATTCACCTTCTAAATTTATCCTGATGTTTGTCCTATTTTAATATAAAATTCTTTAATTTTTTTTCCTTCATATTCTAATTCATTTTTAAATTCTTAATGTGGTTATTTAGCTTTTCTTATCTTAGGATTTTCCTCATCATCTGTAGATTTAGATGAAGTTTCATCTTTAGATTCTAAATTTTCTTGTAATGAATTAATTTCTTTAGATGTTTGTTCTTCTTCAGATTCTTCCTCTAATTTAAAAACATATACAAAGTGTTCTAATTTAAAAACATATACAAAGTGTTCTAAAAGTTCTTCATACTCTACACAAACTTGTTTTATTTGTTCTAATATTTTGTTTTTTTCTTCTATGTTTAATTTAGGATCTTTATAAAGTTCTCGCCAGTATTTCTTTAATATTTCAAAATTCATCATCATTCAAGTTTTTTACGGGAGTTGTTTCCCCACTTAAAATAGCTAATTTAGAATTTGGTTTATAATTAGTTGGTTCTAATATTTTAAGATCAGTTTTAAGATTTCTAAACTGAGTATTCATATTTTTTATAGTATAACAAATCAACGGGAGACTTTTTTCACAAAAAGATGCCTTTGCCCCGCATTGCTAGATACAAATCAAGTGATGTTTTTTTCAAAAAAAGTGTCACTAGATACATAATTAGGCGAGGCTTTATAAAGCATCAGTTTTTTTTTTGATAATTTTAGCGACACCATATCAAGTGATGCTTTGTTAAGCATTTACTTTTATTTTACACGATGCTTAATTGCATTGCCTATTATTGTTTTTCTTATAGTGTGGCTAGGTTAATGGCATCCTGTCTTTCATGTCCCTTAGCTGTATGTCTACATTAATAATCATAACAAAAGAAAAATGATAAAATAACTAATTCTATTACATTTACAGAGTAGCTAGAGAGGCTGTTGTACTGATAGCTTAAAGCAATTGTGACATCTTATAGGCTTGCTAACATTTTTTCTATGCAGAGAGAGAAATTTATGAAAACTATCATTACAATAAGAAATCCTATTTTTCAGAGGGAAACTTTAGCACTTCAAAGTAGATTGGATTTGTTGAAATACCATTGATCCCAAAAGCTTAAGCTTATGAAAGGTGGACTTTCATTTGATTTATATTTTTCTCTAACACTCATTCTCAAATGTACGCCCACCTCTTTTGGGCTTCTTTTTGGATTCTTACATGCTTTTTTCATTTATTATTTATATTAGATGGAGTTGTTGAGTTTTGAACTTAGGACCTCTTGGATCCTTGGTTCTGATACCATGTTGAAATACCACTGATCCTAAGAGCTTAAGCTTATAGAACGTGGGCTTTATTTGATTTATATTTTTCTCTAACAGGATTTTCTTTGACAGGATTTAGATTTCCATGTTTTACAATATGAGTTAGACAACAAAACTATTAGAATTCGATAGAATAAATTAGAAAATATATAAAATTATATAACAAATATACTTATATATATATATATATATATTTAATTATACTTATATATAAATTTAATTATACTCACACACTCACACAAATATATATATATATATACAATCCTTTAACAAATATATTTTATATACATGTATATATTCATATATATATATATACACCAGTACGTATATACATTCATATATATATATATATATATATGTTTTTTCATATGTATATACAAAATCTTTCAACAAGTATATATATATATATATATTTATATATATTCATATACTCACAATATATATATACATTTACACCTACATATATATACACAAAATATATGTATATCCAAGCACACACACACACACACACACACACACACACACACACACACACACACACATATATACACAAATATCTAAACATATATATGTACAATTTCACCCAATTTTCATATTAAATATAAAAATTTACTCAAAAATGGTAATTTTCCAAATACACCACTATAATATTCATATATATACAAAATCTTTCAACAAGTATATATATATATATATACATTTACACCTATATATATATATACAAAATATATGTATATACAAACATACATACACACACATATATATACACAAATATCTAAACATATATATGTACAATTTCACCCAATTTTCATATTAAATGCAAAAAATTACTCAAAATGGTAATTATCCAAATACCCATAATTCATAAACAAGGTACTAATGGAAAGTTAAAGGGATGAGGAACATAATACTAACCCCCGTTGGTTTCAATGCTGCCAGTGGTGGCCAGCAAATGGTCGTGAAGTTTTGGCCAAACTTCAAACTACTGTATCTTCAACCACTTGGAATTTGGACAAATGGAGGCCATATTTGGACTTAGGAGGCCAAAAAATAGGGGAAAAAACTAAGATCATTGTCAGAAAGCGCTTGAAAATTGGCGAATGGAAGGACACCAACTGCACGCATCGAAGCATCGTTTCTGGCACATTTGCTAACCAAACAACGGGAGACTTGGCCATCGACATCATCCAGTGTGGGCTCCCCTGCTGGCTAGTGCGTGTTGTCGTCTGGCTGACGGAGCACGGTCAATTTGGCCGGTAAATGGAGAGAGAGGGGGGCTCTTTCTGGGGGGAAGAGAGAGAAAAAAGGGAGGGAGAAGGAAAAAGATAAAGAAAAAAATTATTTTATTATTATTTTATGGTGACACATGTCACCTATCGATCTGTGACATGTGGCATTACGATTGGTGACACATAGCATCCATTAGAGACCACTCTAAATATTCCACTCTGAGTAAAGTCAGTTCCAAAAATATAACCATCATTTTACAGATCCGTAACTTTTCAATCGTAGTTCAAAATTATGTTTGTCATTAATCTACGGACTCGTATCGATGAGCATTAT
This sequence comes from Ziziphus jujuba, assembly GCF_031755915.1. NCBI lineage: Eukaryota > Viridiplantae > Streptophyta > Magnoliopsida > Rosales > Rhamnaceae > Ziziphus > Ziziphus jujuba. Next base: position 2,262,647 of record NC_083381.1, on the reverse strand, counting down.
CACATGGTATATGAGTCAACATCAAAATCCATATAAATAAAAAGCCAACCTTGGGCTTGCTAATCAGTCTAGACCACACGTTGCTTTGACCATAACTTTCTACTCTCAGCTTCGATTTTGGTATACTACTAGTCTACGAACTTATAATGACAAGTATTTTGCCACGATACAGCAAAACTCCCCTCGCAGTGAAAAGTCAAATATCATAATTTTAATTGAACTTTTTAAGCAAGTAATATATTTGATCAATATATAAAGTTGATTATATTTGATAAATTATAAATATTTAGTTGAATATATTTGAAAAATTATAATAAATTTTAATGCATTTGGTAAAATATATTTAACAAATTATAACTTGATTAAAAAAAAGTTATCTTATTAAAATAGCCTAAAATATATTTAACAAATTATAACTTGTTTAAAGAAAAAAAAAATTTTAAAAAGGTTGTTGAATGCAACTGTTAAATACTAAATTGACATTGAAAACAATATGGTGGAGACATTCATGGAAGTTGAGCTTATATTTTGGATTTGTAATCTTTGATGCATAATGTTTGAGGTAAAAATTTGGAACTTACGTGCATGTAAGTTTGAGGTTTAGAATTTTATTTTTGGAGTTTCTCAAAGTTTAATTTTTGGAATTTTAAAAATTTTTGGAGCTTTAAAATGTTGGATATGGAATTTTGTACTTTGGAAGATTGTTGGCCATATAGTTTTGCGGATCTAAAGGAAGTTGTCTTTCTTGTGATTATTGGAGCTAAGTTTGAATTTCTTTTGGCATAATGATTTTGGATTTAAAATAAATTGAGGTTAATTTGAAATTTCTTGAATTTTTGGAAGATTTTTGGGCATATGAACTTAATGAATTTGGAAGACTTTTGAATTTAAAAAAAAATAATAATAAAAAAAATAAAAAAATAAAAAAAAACTAAAAAAAACTGGACGACTCCTGGAAACTTAGATTTAAGATATTTTTAAGGTTAAGTTATCTTGAGTTTGTGGAAGAGATTTGGAAATGTAAATTTTTTAATTGGAGCTTGTTTTTGAGATTTGATATTAAATTCTTGAGGTTAAGTTTTAACTTTTGATATATGCTTAATGTGATCTATTAAGTGATCTATGTGGATGTGTTTAAAATTATTGGTTAAGTCTCTGGAGTTGGGTTTGATGATTGTGGAGACTGGAATTTTATTTGGACTTTCATTTTTATTTTATTGGAAGTTGAGATATATGTTTGGACTAGTTTGTGAAAGTACCTTGCTATTTATATTGGAGACCCTGATAGGAAGATAAACTGTTTTGGGTTTGGTGCTTTGGGGTTGGAAAATGCAATATTGTAAATGAAGTGAGTCGTTTATGCTTCTCCACTACTTTAAGTTGAAAGTGATTTTTTATAAGTGGATTGTTCGATGTTTTGGGTTGGATATCAACTAGGTTGTGGTTTTAACCTCACAAAGGCGCACCTAAACAAGTCTAGTGAGGAGGTCCATTCGTGAATTGAGTTTCAATAGGCACAATTTGTGAGTGGCTCATTTTCTAGAACCTTTTCTTATATACTTATATATATGGCATGCATTTAAGTATATTATGATTTTTGGATTTATTTGAAATTATTTTACTGAAATTAGAATAGAAATAGGACTTTTATTGATCTATGGTAATGCTTTCGGCATATATCATGCTGTAAAACATTTTATCTTGGAAATGTTGTAATTGTTTAAACTGATTTACTTATTGAATATCATGATTTTAGGAAGTGGATAGCACCTATTTCTTCCAAAGTTTAGCAGTATTGTATTTTTCTAAAAAAATTATATTAACTATTTTTGCATATGGATTAATGCATTAAAGTATTTTTGATATAATGGCAAGTATCTAAAAGTTCAATAAACTTTAGGAAATGTTATTGGTTTTTCTTGCATCAATCATCACATGGCATGCTTGGCATACACTAATTATTGTATTTGAATACACTGGAAAAGGATTTTTGGTGAAACAATGGTTTTGGAAAATTATTTAATAAATATTTGGTTTTGCGTAATGACATTTTGGTTTTGTATATTATTTGGAAATGAGTTGTTTTACTTAAACTATCCATGGCACAAAGTTGCTTCTAAACAAATAATTTGATTTCTCGTACTATTGGAATTGGAGACTTTTGGACCTAGATTGATTTACTTAAAACTTCTTTTGGCACTGCTGCCTATATTGTTTGGAATTCACTTGATTTTTTTTCTTTTTTTTGCTATTATGGATTTGATAATGAGATTCTAGTTTTGATTTGGATTTTGATGTAGACCTTGAGCACTGTTGGATTGGTTTTATGATTGTGATTTAGGCTTGAAGTTTACTTGGTTTGGCATATCGATATGGATATAGATTTGTCTGGGAGCATGCTCGAACGATATTATGATTATTGATTATTGATTATATGGATATGGATTTAGCCTCAAACTAGCTTGGCAGATATTATGATTAGATTATTGGTGATTGATATATGTGTAGATTGTTGGCTTTATGCTAGGCTGTCATGTTGCTTGGCATGGTCCCACCAAGGATGAGGTTGAGTATTGGTGTCGAGACATCCACCTAGGTATTATATATAGTGTCAGGACCCATTCAAAATTGCTCACCGGAACCCTAGACAAGTCCTAATCCCAAGGAAACCCTACCGGACCTTCCAATGGAAAATCCGGCAGAACCTCCCCTAAGGGTTGGACTTACCATAAATTTCCTGCACTGAAAACACATTTCTATAGACACCACCTTATTCCTCCCATCTTATTACAATTTGTTTCCATAAATTTACAGCACTCCAAAATAATAACAGGGAATTAATACAGTATTTAATAAAATGTGTCCAATACAGTATATAGAGCATTATACAAATAAATATGAAATTAATACAATGTCAGATAAAGAAGCAATACAAGATGGAGAGGAAAAAGGCAGGAAATGCTTCTTGGACTTTCGGCAATGAATTGAGACATCGGGCTCGTCCCGGACGATCAACGTCTCCCAATCTTTGCACCTAGGGGAACGAAATTTAGAAATATGAGATGATAATCATCTCAGTGAGTGACCCTATCCACTGTACAATAATAATAGTAACGATAATTATAGCACATTTGATTAATTAAGAATAAATAAGTAAATAAATAATCTAAAAGTTCCCCTTTTAAAACATTTTCGCAAAACCCAATCTTTTATGCCCCAAAAATCAAGGAATAACTGATTTATTAAATAATTAAATAATCCAAATACGAATAAAATATAAGGAAATATAATAAAATAAATTTAGAATACTTGCATTAAAGAAATATAACATAAAAGTAAAATTCAATATATAATTTATAAAATTTGATTTAATAAACTAAAATAAACAGTATCAAAAATATAATTTAAATAATTACAATAGTCTTGTAAAATAAGTGGTTAAAATATTATAAAAATTCATTTTAAAATATTCAACCAATCTATATAATAAAAATACGGCAAGATGCATTTTAAAAACATTGATTTAAAATAAGTGACATAAAATATGAATAATTATATTTTAGAAAATACTAATTGGAAATAGGTGATAAAACAAATTAAATACAATTAATTCAAATACGGCTTTAAAACTTTAGGATTTGAAATTTATATTTGAAAAAGAATATTTGACGGACCACACTATAAATCAGTGATGCCCTACGATACCCAGCGTCCCGAGCATCGTTCGGTGGGAGGTTAAAGAGAGAAACTTGCATACGGTAGCTTCGGCGTCCCGACAGCGCTGCTGCTTAATCGTCAACCCGGCCATGGAGGGGGGCGGCTTATGGCCAATATCAAACTTGCCTGCCCTTGGTCCGATGGCAACTCACGGGAGACATTATAACTTGAGCGCTCATCCACATATACAGTATAGAACACCAGTACTGTATGAGTGCGTCTAAAACAAATAACTATATTATTTTTAAAAATAATCATTTTTCCAAAACTCACCGTGGGAATCATACCATTTTTCAAATTCACCATCCCACATTTTTTCTTTAGTCCTCATCATAAATCCATCACTTTAAAATCCATCAATTTAAATGTACAAATTTTTCATTGGCATAAGGTCAAGCCATTTATATAATTTTTCTCATATCATAAAATCAACTAGATAATATTTCAAGTGCATAAATATATATTTTGAGAGCGCCATAACTTAAATCAATATTTTTCTTGAAATCTTTAAAATCAAATCATACCAAAAATAATATTAAAACCACATGAATTTCATATATAATTTAATTCCACATCCTCAATACCATAAAATAATTTCCACAATGCATAAATATTTTTAAACATAATAATTTAAATCTATAATTTTCTCAAATTCTCAAAAATCAATTTAAATCAGTAATATGAAAATCATATAAATTCTATATATAATTAATTCATATAATTGTGCACAATAATTGAATAATAACCATAGCAATAATTAAAATAAATCAAAACCACAATTTCTTTAAATTCCCAAATATATTCTTTTGGCACCAAAACATATATTAAAAACGTTATAAATTGGCAATACAATTCTAGATAGAAATTGTCATAATATCGAACACATAAACATATTTATGAAATATTCAATTATTAATTCAATAATTAATAATTTCAATTTCAATTTCATAAAATTCTTTAGATCCAAATATTTCTTGATATATAAATATTTTGATTCACTCAATTGAGCATCAAATTTCCAAATATAAATCTACTAAATATTTATCACATAGAATATAAATTTCAAATATTCAATTCACACAAAATATTTGCAAATTTAATTGCCGAAATTAATTTGAAGGTGGGTCACTCACTTCGAGCATGCAATTAACCCAAGATCCTCCATGGGATAAATTCCATGACGCACACGTGCTCCTAGAACAACAATATTACACAACTCAAATAAATTAATATTTTATTCGGATAAATAATACCCGGTACCCGAGGCAGTTTAACACAAACGTTAACCAAAATTTGTGAGTAATATACCGAATCGAAGCTTGTGGAACGAGGATTACGAATCTGGTCTTACTTCCCGGAGATCGGACCCGAGGTGGTCGGAATCTCGCCGGAAAGCTATCGAATTTTAGGTCTTCGATTCTGACAATCCGTGAAGAATTGAGGAAAGTGGACACCGGATTTGGGTTCAGAGGGTCCGAATTAGTGGGAAAGAATGGGCGGTACAACTGGAAACTTGCCAGAAAGTAGATTTCCCGACGAGCTGCTGTGGTCACGGGAATCCGCCACCATCAGCGGCGCGTCCGGTGGCCACTGGCCGTGATTTTTGGTGCAAAGGTAGATCGGGGCTGGGTGACTCAACGAGAGCAGTGGTGAGGCAAACAGAGGTCAGAATAGGGAGAAATATGGGTTTGAAGTAATTGGCACCGCCGCCGGAAAAAGTCTCAATCCGGGCATGTCGGCGGTCGGTTGGCCGTGATTTTTGGCCGGCCGGCCGGTTTTCAGGTGGGCTTCAAGCTAGGGTGGTGCTTGTACTGTTCTGGTGGCTGGAAATGGGTGAACGGCAGTTGGTCGGTTGGGTTTCTCTCTCTAGCTCTCTCTCTCTCTCCTCTTTCTCCTTCTCTCTCCTCCCTCCCCTTCTCACTCAGTCAAAACGCCTGTGGGTGCCACTGTACACTCAAGGGTGGGTCCATTTTTTTGACACGTGGCACCATTGTTTGCACACATACAGATCCATGAATAGTAAATGCTGTCTCGGAAAAACTTCAAAGTTCAGCAACTTTCAAACCACATGTCCAAATCGGACGTGTCGCTAGTCTATGAACTCGTATCGACGAGTACTTCACAACCATGCATGAGTCAAAGCTCAACTTTGCATGAAAAAAAAGTCAACTCTGGCACCCCTTGGACAGTTTGGACCTCAACTTGTTTTGCTCATAACTTTCAAACCGTAGCTCCGTTTTCGACGTGCTACTAGTCTATGAACTCGTGACAATGTGTACTTTTTAACGGTACCTCGGACAATGTGAAATTCCATCAGGAACAAAAAGTCAACATTTGATCCCTTCTCAATCAACGACGGTCAAACCCGGTCAGCCTTGGTCAAATTTGAGAAATTTTCGGTATATTTCGGGACAAGGTGTTACATATAGTATCATTTATATCTTGGTGATTTGGCATGGAGATATCTTACCTAGGTATAGGAGGTTGTTAAATATAATTGTCATCAATTAGGTGCTAAGACATTTTCCCAAGTCACAAAAATGGTATATGTAATTATATAATATGATTAGTTTTCTTGTCTAACATGTATTGATCTATTGTACATGTGATCAAGTGTCAGGACCCATACAAAATTCCTCATCGGAACTCTAGACAAGCCGTGATCCCAGGAAAACCCTACCGGACCCTCCAATGGAAAATCCGGCAGAACCTCCCCTAAGGGTTTGATGTACCACAAATTTACAGCACTCCAAATGAATAACACTAATTCAGTGCATAATTAATACATAAATGTCTGAGACAGTATACAGAGCTTCATGAAGTACTATTAAGCATAGAATACAGCAAGGATGAAAGAAATATTACAATTGAAATAAATGAAGACAAATGTAACTTCTCGAACTGAGACAGCGACGGAGATTAGGTTTACTCCGAAAAAACGTCTACCATCCCTTGCACCTATGGGAACGGAATTTAAAAAAATATGAGATGCTAATCATCTCAATGAGTGACCCTATCTACTGAACACTTTTAATATTAATAATATAACAAATAAAGGAACTTAATTAATACCAACAATTAAATAGATAAACGAATAATAAACAATTGAAAGTAATAATTTCACTCAAAACCCTCACTATTCACTCCGTTGGAAATGTTCCATTTTTAAAACATTTTCACAAAACCCGTTATTTGTATTTCCCGAAAACCAAGGGATTAATTAATTTAATAAACAATAGATAAATACCCCAAATATAAATAAAATGTAATAAAATATAATAAAGAATTTTTTGAACACTTTGGGGTTTGAAATTCTATCCGAAAATTTATACTTGACGCACCACACCATATACCAGTGATGCCCTCCGATACCCAGCATCCCGAGCACTGACTGGCGAGGAGATTAAAGAGAGAAACTTGCATACGGCACTTCGGCGTCCCGACAGTACCGCTGCTGAAATCGTCATCCCGGCCACGAAGGGGGGCAGTTGATGCGCAATATATAAGACTTGCCTGCCCTCGGTCCAATGGCAACTCACAGGAAACATAATAACTTACGCGCTAATCCACATATACAACCAGAACACCAATACTGTATGAGTGCGTCTAAAACCAATTATTAAATTTCTTATTACCGTACCGATTTTCCAAAAATCACCGTGGAAAATATACCAGTTTTCAAATTCACCATCCCACATTTTCCTTTAACATTTCCTGTACGAAACCATCGATAACAGTATACCAATAATTTTTCTCGTAGCACAAAGTCCATCAAATAATATTCCACGGGCATAATTATCAAATTTGAAACCACCAATTTAAACAAATATTTTCCTTAAAATATTTAAACAAATTATGCCCAAAAAATAATATAAAAATCCAGACACAATTAATTAATGAAAATACCTTGCTCATGCGTAATAAATATAATTAAATCACAATAATAAAAATCATAAATTTCTTAATAACCCAAAATTCCGTTTCGTATCAATAAACATATATGTACTTATAAAATAATATTTTTCCACAATTATAATTAAATTTCCACCACATGAGCATAATTCCAGATATCAATTTAACACCAAATAAATATAACTAATTACTCCCAAAATATTTTTAAAGGTGGGTCACTCACCTGGAGCACGCAATTAACCTAAGATCCTCCATGGGATCAATTCCACGATGCACACGTGCTCCTAGAACAACGATTCACACACAGTTAAATAAATTAATATTTTATTCAGGTAAATAATATCCGGTATCCAGGGGTGTAACACAAACGTTAACCAAAATTGACAAATTATAAGTCTATGGAAAGCTTGTGAGATGAGGATCACATTACCGACCTCCATTGAGCTCAATTCAACCGACAGTGGCCGGGATTTGGCCGGAAAGCTTCGGTTGAGTTTAAACTTGAGGGATTTTTCAAACGGTGGGGATTTCGGGCAATCTAACCCCAGAAATGGACTCAGAGGGGTCGAAAATGGTGGGATAGAGGTATGGGTCGAGCTGGGTTGGCTGGAAATGGCGAGAATCTTCGGAAAAACTTAACCCGCCGCCGCCAACTGCACCGGCCCGATCTAGGCGCGTCCCGCGGTGTCTAGCCGGGAAACTTTGAGGTCGGGGTCGCGGGGAACCGGGCTTCACCGGTGGCCGGCGCGTTTGGCCGTCCGGTGGCCGGAAACGAAGAAACGGCGAGAATCCGAGAGGGAGAAAGGAAGGGAAAGGAAAAAGAAGAAGAAGAAGAAGAATGGGCCCAGTGGCCATTTTTTCCCACGTGGGGAAAAAGAAAAAAAAATAAAAGAAAAAAGAAAAGGAATACAAATAAAATAAAATAAAATAAAATAATTAAATAATATTAAAAAATAATATGGTATTAAGCATGGTTGACATGTGGCATCTCATCATGGTGACACATGGTCACATTTATTAAGTCACACGTGGCACATTGTTACACATTTAAAAATAATATTAAAATAATACAGTATTTTAAAAAAAACTCTACAGGTCCATAACTTTCGAACCACATGTCCAAATCGGACGTGCCGCTAGTCTATGGACTCGTATCGACGAGTACTTCACAACCATGCAACTCGGACACCCCTTTGACAGTTTGGACCTCAACTTGTTTTGCTCATAACTTTCAAACCATAGCTCCATTTTCGACGTGCTACTAGTCAACAAACTCGTGCCAACGTGTACTTTGTAACGATACCTCAGTCAACCTAGAATTCCATCCGAGTCAAAAAGTCAACTTTTGACTCATTTGGTCAACGGTCAACGGTCAAAGTCGGAAAATTTCCGTTGTACCTCGGGATGGAGTGTTACATCAAGACCTGAATTTAATGAGGTTAGTCTTTTTTAAGAGTTTACTATTAAGCAATTATTTTTTGCTGGATTCATAAGATGTTGGCAAATTCCATTTCCATAGCATGATTGCATCTCATGACATATATTTTATTGTATATTATTTTGCTATACTAGTTTATTGAAATTCTGTGTGGTTATCTGAAACCCTATTTACGGAGTATTCGTACTAACCCATTTTCACTTAACTGCTAATGTAGCAGTTGAGGTTTAGTGGTTTGTTGTTATTGGAAGCAGAGTACCAAATCGAGGTTTAGAGGTTAAGTTGGATTTATCTAGGTTACTATATTTGGAATCTTATGCATTGATTTAATTTCAGACTTACATGTTTATTTAAGAAATGTAAGAAATGTATTCTCTCTTATAAAATTTGCATTGAATATTTGGAGATTTGAGTTGTGTTGATGTTTTTGGTATTGTATTGATATTATGCTATGATTAAATTCTATTATTGAATACGGAAAATGATGATTTGATTAATAGTGTTTCTAAAATTTAAGTCTCTTTAACTTGGCATTATTTGGTTATTTTGCTTGATGACATTAGAGTAGCTAATATTATCATAGGTAGGATTTTGGGAAGATTGGGTTATGATATTTTCCTAAAACGATAGAGAAAAAAAGATACTACTTTTTTTTTTTTTTTCCAGTAATCCTGATATTTTCCTAAAAAGAGAGAGAAACTTTGGACAATTTCTCATGCACTCTATCATTTCACCATTATACAACACAATCCACACCATCCAAGCTTTTATTTTTTATTTTTTTAGTTATTCTTTAAGTCCAATGCCTATACGCTTGTCCATTTTTCAAACTTGAAGGTTTTACTATTAGGGATGACAATTTCCGCTCAATCCCTTATTTCCATGGGAACCATCCCCAATGGACTGGGAAATCTTTGGTTAAACAAAGAATTGGATTGTAGACGGTGCAAAAATTCATATTCAGGGTCAAAATAGAAGCGGGGATGTCAATTATATTTCTTATCTCATATTTGCCCTATATATTATATATTTGTATTTATATTTTATATTTTTTTTCTGTACTTAAATATAATTATATTAATAATATGAATATAATATTTTTTTGTTAAAAAATAAACTACTTTTTAATAATTCTTTGTCCTTTTCTATGGTGGGGAAATGGGTAATTCACATCCCACCTTGTTTCCCGGCTGGGGAATTCTCATCTTGTCGCGGTTAAAAAAAAAAAACACCACATGAGTTCGGGATGAGACTAATTTTAGAAGGCAAGGCGGTAGGGAACCGAATATATGTAAATAAGAAAGATGACAATTTTTGGAGATTGGTTTGAGAGAAGCCCAAACTTGAAGAGGAAGGGCCGGAGGTGATGTGTACTCGTCCCACTAACTTTTCATTCAAGGCGATATAAAGCCTGAGCTTGCCAATGTCCTCCATTTCAAAGGCTTCTAGAACCCATCATCCCTACCTCTCATTAAACTCTCCCAACTGTTCCAACTACCCACACTTCCCATTCCACTCCATGGAACTGGCAGGCCACTAATACCATGTCCTCATCGTTGGGTGGTATTTATGAGAGAAACCCAGTGGGTAGGTGATTGAAGTTATGTACTACTTATCGTTGGGTAGTATTTATGAGAGAGACCCAGTGTGTAGGTGATTGAAGTTATGTACTACTTATTGCTTGGGACAAATGCTGATGCAACTCTTGTCTTTTCAGCATTAATATGCAATATAAACCTAGTACAAATATTGCCAGGCAGTGTGTGTGTAGGGAAGGGAGCTTAGACCGAGTTTGGTTGCAAGTTGGACCAAAGTAAAACAAACAAAATGTCTTTTAAGCTTTCAAAATCCATAAGTAGCTAGTATTTAAACGCCACGCGATCTTCGTCATTCTACTAAATCCAGTGCCTGCGTACTCATCCATTTTTTGACTTGAAGGTTTTACCATATATATAGAACTAAGAGAATTGTTGGAGAGTTAGAGAAGCCAAAACATGGATAGGAAAGGCCGGAAATTGGTACTCTTTCCACTGCCCTGTCAAGGTCATATAAACCCCATGCTTCAGCTTGCCAATATTCTCTATTCCAAAGGCTTCTCCATCTCTATCATTCATACTTCTTTCAACTGTCCCAACCCTTCCAACTATCCACATTTCACTTTCCACTCGATCGGCGAAGGCTTATCCGAAAGTGAGGCCTCCATCCACGATGGTTTCGCTTTTCTTTCGCTGCTTAATACCAAATATGTCGATCCATTTAGGGAATGTTTGGGTAGGATGCTATGCGATGTTTCAGAGGAGCCTGTTGCTTGTTTGATTTCAGATGCTACTTTTTACTTCACTCAAGCAGTTGCTGAGAGTCTTAAGGTTCCAAGGATTGTGCTTAAGACTGAGAGTGCCTCGTCTTTTCTTGTTTTTGCTGCGTTGCCACTTCTGCGGGAAAGGGGTTACATCCCAATACAAGGTGTGTGCTTTCTTTTCTTATTTTTATTTCATAGCAAGGTATCAAAGATCAGCCATGGTGAATTAATCTTATCTTGGTTTTAGGGTCCACCGACTATTACTTGTTTGATTCAAAAAGATATTTGGAGATATCATAATCATGGTATAAGTTAAGTGGTTGGACTGTACAAAATATCATCGTGATTAAGAATTATTTTGCAATTGTGTTAAATTAGAAAAAAATTATACTTCTTTATTTTCGGTTGAAATAGAGAAAATTACACTTTAGTTACTCTTAACTTTTCTGATTTAGGGGTCTTGATTTTTTGACTTTTTATTTGCATCAGCTACCTCTAGTTCCAATTTGTCCAAATTTAATATGACAAATCCCATCAAAAAAGGATCACATGATACTCATATGAAATCCAAAATTGTTTATACATTTACTTATTTTTTCAATTCATTTCAGCAAAAATCATATTAAAATAATTTTAGATCCCATACCCTGTAGTTTCAAAAACCAGATCTGAACATTTCATTTACATATCAAGAACCGTCAACTTGTGTTAGTGCTAGTATAACATAAAAGTTAAACATGTATTAATTATAGCACTGTATTTCCAAGATCTGCATACAATTATAATTATATTAAATTAAATTATTAACCTTTTAAATGTTGTAATTGAATCAATATAAAAATTTTCAATATATAAAATAGATAACAAAAAATGACAGGAGTAGTATTTAATAGACACTTTTTCTTAACCTTTATCCCTCAGGTTTTCACCAAATAGGCATTTTAGATACTTTAAAACCCTAATCACTCAATATATGCACCATATATATTCATTGATGACTTATTTCCCAATTTATCTATATATATATATATATACAAAATAATAAATAATAATTATTTTGATAATAGTAATAATAAAAATATAATATAGTATATATTGTGAAGTCCCATATCGGTTGGAAAGGGAAACAAAGCATAGCTTATATGAGCGTGTGTATATTTTTCCCTTGTGAGGCCTTTCAAGGGAAACCAAACCATGAGGGCTGGAAACCAAACCATGAGGGCTGGGTCTAAAGCAGATAATATCGTAGTTGAGCCTGAGGCCCATGCCAGTGGGACTGGTAGGTAGGGGTTGTAAGAGGATTCTCCCTAATCACTGCGAGGCCTTTTAAAACCTTGAGGGCTGGGTTATAAGAGGATTCCCCCTGGTAGGTAGGGGTTGTAAGAGGGGCACCTTAGAGCCAGTAAGAGGATTCCCCAGGATTCCCCCTGGTAGGTAGGGGTTGTAAGAGGGGCACCTTAGAGCCAGTAAGAGGATTCCCCCTGGTAGGTAGGGGTTGTAAGAGTATTCCCCTTAACCACTGCGAGGCCTTTTAAAACCTTAAGGACTGGATTGTAAGAGGAGTCATATAATTATAGCTAGTCCATATAAAATATTTAATAATCTCCCACTTGGACTGCATAATCATTACAAATAACAATAAATTTACTTATTATAGAATCTCGCAAATCAAAATACTATTTCATCTAAGCATGTACCATGTCAATAGGGCACAACAATATACCAAATTAGATAGTAGAGATTCTATCAGTAAATCTCTTGCAAACTAGATATCATTTCAACTGAGCACTTTGAATGCCATAAATTCAGTTTAGATAATAGAAATTTACTTTACTACGTGCAATCCCCCAACAGATTATATCATTTCATTTAAGCATATTGCATATTGACAACGTACAATAATATACTCAAACTAGGTATTAGAGACTCGTCATGGTATTTACGGATCAACATACACATATAGATAGAAACTAAATCTCAAACAGGCTTGCTAGCATAAGGAGTAACAATATGTGAAATAAGCATCACATTATAATGATCCACATACATACACATAGGGCTCACAAAGTAATACTCAATCATATACTAACATAACAATGACATTATTGCAGATTACAAAACTTCCATTGAGTTATAGCAGTCTTAACTGCTCCACAATCCCATACAAGAATACATTCTCCTTAAGCAAGTTTATAGGCTGCCTCTATTAGTGAGTCTGCCAATATATTGTAACAGGCATGTACACAATAAAATGAAATTATTATCAAAATGGTATGGCTGCAAACAAAACAATATTATAGGCCATATAACAAAAGTGCATCCAAAAGCATCTATACAAGCTCACTAGCTATGAAAGCTTATCCTCTTTTGACAACTCTATAAAAATTAGCTCATATTGCATGCCACATATATACAAAATATGTAATTAAATGGGGCAGCCTTTATACCACGTTAGATATTTCACCTCCACAGCATGTGTCAGGACCCGTCCAAAGTTCCCCACCGGAACCCTAGACAAGCCCTGATCCCAGGGAAACCCTACCGGACCCTTCTGTGGAAGATCCGGCAGAACCTCCCCTAAGGGATGGACTTACCACAAAATTTCCTGCACTGAAAACACACTTCTATAATTGTTCCCTTATTCCTCCCACAGTACGACGAACTGGTTCCACAAATTTCAGCACTCCAAAATAAAAATACAGTAATCCAGTGCAATACAAATACATAAGTGTCCCATACAGTATACAGAGCTTTATGAAGTACTACAAAATACAGAATACAGCAAAAGTGAACGAAATATTACAACTGCAGTAAAAGAAGAACAAGGTACTGCGCGAACAAATACAGCGAGGAAGATCAAGTCCGCTCCGAGTGAACACCGACAACCTGGTACCTAGAGGAACGGAATTTAAGAGTGTGAGATGCTAATCATCTCAGTGAGCGACCCTACTACTCTACACTATCATACCACGGTAATAGGTATATAAATAATAATTATTTGGAAATAATATTTTCTCTCAAAACCCTTACAATTCTCTCAGTTGGAAAGGTTCCCCTTTTAAAACAATTTCACAAAACCCTTTATCCATATTCCCCGAAAACCAAGACATCAATTAAATACCAGAAGCGGTAACAATTATATTTTTAATTCCAATTCAGTTTCCAAACATTTTATTTTTAAAACACAGTTCTGAAAATCATTTGATGCACCCACTATATACCAGTGGCGCCAACAGTACCCAGCGTCCCAAGGTACCGCCAGACAGGAGGTTATAGAAAGAAACCGGCATACGGTCGCGTGGCGTCCCACTGCGCCGCTGCTAACCTGGTGTCCCGGCCAATGGGGGGTGGCCACCCTCTCCGATGGCATCCACAGGACACCCTCATAATATCACCTGCGCGCTACTCACACCCACCTGCGCGCTAATCATATCCGTGTGCACAATATCCATATCACATATACCATATCACATAATCAGAACACCAGTACGTGCACGGTGCATCTAAAAATCATAAAATCCACAATTTAAATTATAAAACAAATTTCACATTTTTCATAAACATAGCGGGCATAATCCATCCGCTTGAACCGGGAAATTCTCCACAATTTCCTTATAATTAATACCATAAATCCCATGATTTTCAAATCCACCAACTCCCAAATCCATCAATTCAAATATCCACATTTTTTCCAAGCATAAATAATTCTCAAAATCTCATAATCAAATCTCATAATATTTCATGGGCATATTTTATAAAAATTGAAATCACCAACATAACCAAATATTTTCCTTGAAATATTTGAAATTCAAATCGTGCCCAATTTACCATTAAAACCACACCAATTTCAAAATCCTCAAAACCATAAAATAATTCCACACGGCATAAATTTGTAGAATTCGCATTTTCTTAAATCCAATAAATTCATAAATAATTCTACAATAAATCCAATAAATATTTGGCACATAGAAATTAAATTCCAAATATTTAATTCACACATAATATATTCATCAATTAAATTCCCCAAAATTAATTTGAAGGTGGGTCACTCACCTTGTGCACGTATCTCAATCAAGATCCTCCGCAGGATCGACTCCGCTACTTGCACGTGCACCTAAAACATCCACAGTACC
Organism: Ziziphus jujuba; assembly: GCF_031755915.1. NCBI lineage: Eukaryota > Viridiplantae > Streptophyta > Magnoliopsida > Rosales > Rhamnaceae > Ziziphus > Ziziphus jujuba. Next base: position 2,247,148 of record NC_083381.1, on the reverse strand, counting down.
AAAACCACAAATATTAATATTTTATTCGGGTAATCCCCAAATGGGTACCCGAGGAGCGAACACCAAACGATAACTAAAATTTACGAATGATATACCGAATCGAAGCTCGAGTGATGCTAATCACAGATCCGGTCTTAATTTCCGATGATCGTACCCGACGGGGTCGGAATTTTATCGGGAAGCTTTTCGGGTTTCGGCTCCGCAATTCTCCCAAACCGTCGCGAATTGGTGGAAACGGAAGTCGGATTTGGGTTCAGGAGGTCGAACACTGCGGACTGGAGCTGGCCGGAATTTTCAGGGTACTCGCCGGAACAGTACTTTCCGGCGGCCGCCACGTCACCGGCAACCGTCGCCGGAACAGTAATTTCCGACGGTGGCCGTTTGCTGTGAAATTTTGCAGATTTGTAGATCGTGAGGAGAGCAATCCAACGGGACCGACGGTGAGCAAAACGGAGGTCGGACGGCGGAGAAATCACCGTTTGAAGATTTTCGACCCCTCGCCGGAAAACGCTCCGATCCCGGCGCGTCGGTGGTCCGATGGCCGTGATTTTTGGTGGGTAGGCCGGACTTGAGGAGAGGATCAAGGCTGTCAGGCGCGTGTACTGTTTATCAGCCGGAATAGTGCCGATTCGCGGTGGCCGGCGGTGGAGGGGAAAAATCGCCGCCAAACTTCGGACGTCCGATCCGGGCGCGTCCGGCGGCCGTTCGCCGTGAAATTTGGAGGTTTTGCCGGAAATGAGGTGGGCAATCTGGCTGGCCGGCGCGTGTACAGTAACTAGGCCGGAAAAACGTGAAAATGGCCGGCGGCCGGCGGGTCCTCTTTCTCTCTTTCTCTCTCCTCTCTCTCTTTCTCTCTCTTCTCTCTCTTTCTCTCTCTTCCCCGAGAGTTTTTCAAAATTAAAACCCTGTGTGACACTGTTCATGCCACGTGGACCACTCAGAAGCTGACACGTGGCATTTCACTGTTCACGACCCAAAAACATTAAAATAATACGGTATCCGGTAAACTTCAAACGTCCATAACTTTTTAACCGGATGTCCGATTTAAGCGTGCCGCTAGTCTATGAACTCGTATCGACGAGTACTTTACAACCATACAAGAGTCAACTCACAATTACATCACAAGAAAAAGTCAACTCCCGGCACCTTTTAGACAGTTTACACTTCAACTTGTTTTGCCCATAACTTTCAAACCGTAGCTCCGTTTTCGACGTGCTACTAGTCTACGAACTCAGGGCGTCATGCACTTCGCCACGGTACCCTGGTCAACTCGAAATTCCCACCGAGTCAAAAAGTCAACTTTGACCCCTTCGGTCAACGGTCAACGGTCAACCTCGGTCAACGTGCACGGATTCCGGTGCGATTCGGGACGGGGTGTTACAGCCTTCCCCCCTTACAAAAATTTCGTCCTCGAAATTTCCGCACGTCACTGGAACAGATACGGGTACTGCTCACGCATCTGTGCTTCGGGTTCCCACGTTGCTTCCTCGACCAAGTGGTTCCGCCATAAGACCTTAACTAGAGGAATAGTCTTGTTGCGTAGCGTGCGTTCCTCGCGATCCAAAATCTGTACTGGCTGCTCCACATACGAAAGATCTTCCCTTATCTCTATATCCGGACTCTCGAGTACGTGCGAAGGGTCTGCAATATACTTCCGTAGCATCGACACATGAAACACGTTGTGTACTCGAGCTAGCTCTTCCGGTAACGCCAACCTATACGCCACCGGGCCAATCCTCTCCGTAACCTCGTAAGGCCCAATATAACGAGGACCCAACTTACCTCGTCGTCCAAAACGTACTACTCCTTTCCATGGAGATAGTTTTAGGAATACCCAATCTCCTACCTCGAATTCCAAATCCTTTCTACGCACATCGGCGTAACTCTTCTGTCTATCTTGGGCAACCTTCAATCGATCCCTAATGATCTTCACCTTGTCCAAGGTCATCCTTAAATACTCAGATCCGACCGCATTAGTTGTTGCAAGGAGCCTCTCTTCTCCTACCTCACTCCAACACAAAGGTGTCCGACACTGCCTCCCATATAAAGCTTCATACGGGGACATTCCAGTACTCGCTTGATAACTGTTGTTGTAGACAAACTCTATCAGTGGCAGTTGTTCATCCCAGCTACCGCTAAATTGCATAATGCAAGACCTTAGCATGTCTTCTAATGTCTGGATTGTGCGCTCTGCTTGTCCATCAGATTGTGGGTGAAAAGCGGTGCTGTAGTTAAGTCTTGCTCCTAGTGCATCAGCCAACTTCCGCCATAGTCGTGAAGTAAAGCGCGGATCTCGATCGGAGACGATGGCTAACGGTACTCCATGAAGACTTACAATGCGTTGCACGAACAACTGGGCTAACTTCTCGGGCGAAAAACGTTCTCGTACCGGTAGGAAGTGTGCCGACTTGGTGAGACGATCAATGATTACCCAAATGCCGTCGTACCTTCTAGGTGTGGAAGGAAGCTTGAATACGAAGTCCATGTTGAGTTCTTCCCACTTCCACACGGGAATCGGTAAAGGTTGGAGTAGTCCCGAAGGCTTCTGTCTTTCTGCTTTCACTTGTTGACAAATCAAACACTTTGATACAAAGTCTGCCACTTCTCTCTTCATACCAATCCACCAATAATACTTAACAAGCGTCCGATACATCTTGGTACTCCCAGGATGCATCGCATACATCGAGCTATGCGCCTCCTCCAAAATCTCCTTCTTGAGTCCTGGGATATCCGGAACGCAAAGTCGTCCTTTATACACGAGGGCTCCATCCCTCCTTATGGAAAATTCCGGATCAAGACCTTCTTGTACCTTGCCCTTAATTGTCCTCAACTTAGGATCTTCCATTTGGGTCTCTACTATACGATCCACCAACACCGGTCGTACCTGGAAGCTAGCCATGAGAACTCCTGAAGGATGCATATGCATTAACACCCCCATCTTCTTCAACTCCACCATGAGAGGTAGTTGGATGACTTGGATGTGAGCAAGGGATCCAGTAGCCTTCCTACTCAAAGCATCTGCCACTACATTCGCCTTACCCGGGTGATAGTCAATCACACAGTCATAATCCTTTAACAACTCCATCCATCGCCTTTGCCTCATATTTAACTCCTTCTGAGTGAAAATATACTTGAGGCTCTTGTGGTCGGTATAGATTTGGCACGTGGCCCCATACAAGTAGTGCCTCCACTTCTTTAGAGCAAAGACTACCGCCGCCAATTCTAAGTCGTGCGTAGGGTAATTCTGTTCGTGCTGCTTCAATTTCCGAGATGCATACGCTACCACCCTTTGATTCTGCATTAGCACGCAACCCAACCCTTGATGGGATGCATCACAATAAACTTCAAAACCTTCATTCCCATCAGGTAAAGTTAAAACAGGTGCGGATGTCAACTTTTGCTTCAACTCCTGAAAACTCTGTTCACACCTGTCCGTCCAACTAAATTCAACATTCTTTCGGGTCAATCTATGAAGCGGCCCGGCAATCCTTGAAAACCCTTCAATAAAACGACGGTAGTAACCCGCTAATCCAAGAAAACTTCGTACCTCCCTCACAGTGGTAGGGCGCTCCCAACTCAACACTGCCTTTACCTTATCAGGGTCCACATAGATACCTTCTGCCGACACGATATGTCCGAGAAAACCCACTTGATTCAACCAGAATTCACACTTGTCGAATTTAGCATATAGCTGATGCTGCCTTAGAGTTTGGAGCACTTTCTTCAAATGCCTCACGTGCTCTTCTTGGCTCCTTGAATAGATCAGAATGTCATCGATAAATACAATGACAAAATGATCCAAGTACGGACGAAACACCCTATTCATCAAGTCCATGAAAGCTGCTGGGGCATTGGTGAGTCCGAACGACATCACTAGGAATTCATAATGTCCGTACCTCGTCCTAAAGGCAGTCTTAGGAATGTCCGACTCTCGGATCCTTAACTGATGGTATCCCGACCTCAAGTCGATCTTGGAGAACACCTTGGCACCTTGGAGTTGGTCGAATAGATCATCTATCCTTGGCAACGGATAGCGATTAGGAATGGTGACCTTATTAAGTTGTCGGTAGTCTATACACAGCCTTAGACTACCATCCTTTTTCTTTACAAACAAAACTGGGGCTCCCCACGGCGATATACTTGGTCTAATAAACCCCTTATCTACCAAATCTTGCAACTGGACCTTTAGCTCCCTTAACTCCGCTGGAGCCATCCGATACGGTGGTAGAGAAATAGGCACGGTGCCTGGAATCAATTCAATGGGAAAGTCAACTTCCCTTTCCGGAGGCAATCCTGGTAACTCCTTAGGAAACACGTCCGGGAAATCCCTCACAACGGGCATGTCTTCCAACCTGACCCCACTTACTCGGGTATCTATCACATGAGCCAAATACCCCTGGCAACCTTTATTCAGTAGCTTCTTGGCGGTAAAGGTAGATATCAACCTCGGTAAGGGCCTTCCAACTCCTCCACGGAATACTACTTCTGGCAACCCTGGCCTCCTGAATGTAACTTCCTTGCTGAAACAGTCTACAGATGCATGGTTCCTTGCCAACCAATCCATGCCCAAAATTACATCAAGTCCGGACAGATCCAACAGGATCAAGTCCGCCTCCATCACTTGATCTTCGATGCAGAAGAAACATTCCTTGATTAACTGGCTAGGCCACAAGGATTCTCCTGCAGGAGTGGCTATCTCTACTAGACATTCTAAAGAAGTAGGGGTCATACCGACCCGAGTGACGAATTCCTTGGAGATAAATGAATGTGTTGCTCCCGGGTCTATAAGTACTAATGCATCATTACCAAGTATATTCAACGTACCTGCCACGACGTCCGGTGTAGCTAGGGCCTCCTGCTGCGTCATCGCAAACACTCGACCCTGCCCTGTCTGCTGGGGCCTCCGTCCTCTACCCCTGCTCGGTCCAACAGGCTGTGGGACTGATCCCGATGAACCTCCTACTGCATAACTCCCTCGGGAACTCTGACCCCGCGATCCACTGGCCTGATGTGATGGTGGGCTCACCCCTAACACTCCCGCCTCTCCATAAGGGCAATTTCTCTTAATATGTCCCGCCTGTCCACACTGAAAGCACACACCCTCAAACTGGCAAATCCCATGGTGTGCTCTATTGCAACGTCTGCAGAATGGCTTAGGGCTAAACCCAGAGTGCTGATATGAGCTCGTGCCGCCGCTGATGGAATGGCGCGCTGGTTGGGGCATACGATAGCCGCCTCTCCTCTGAAATCTGCCTCGAGGGCTGAACCCACCACTGTCTGAGCCTGAACTATGACTCTTCTTAGATGCCCCCTGTCGAGGTACCCCGCTATACGAACCTTCGAACGGTCTGCGCCTCGAGGGTCTGTGTATCTCCGCCTGTCTCTCTAGCTCGAGCGCTGCATCCCTGGCGGACTGATAGGTGGGGTGTACTGACCCAGAAAGGGTGTAGCCGATGCTCTCGTTCAACCCGTCTATGAACCTCACCTTCTTCGCGTGATCGTCGGGAATCAAGTGCATGCAGAACTCTGACAGCTCCCGGAACCTCCTCTCGTACTCTGTCACCGTCATGTTTCCCTGGCGCAGTCCCTCGAACTCTCTCCTTCTCGCCTCACGGTAGGCAGGAGGACAGAACTCAGTAGAGAAGGCAATCTTGAACTGGTCCCACGTATGCCTTCTGCGGGTCTTCTCCATTTGCCACCACTTCCGGGCGTCTCCCTCTAACATGAACCCAGAAATCCTCACCATATCCTCATCGGGGCACTGCATCCCCTCTTCCAAGATTTTCTCCATGCTGGATAGCCACTTCAAGGCTGCAGCTGGACCTTGGCTTCCGTCGAACTCCACGGCTCCTAAACGTCGAGCCTGATCCACGGATCGGTTACTAGAGCTTGAACCTCCTAAGGCTCTAGTTAGCTGAGAGACCAGATCTCTAAGGCTTGATCGACTCCCGGAACTCTCAGCCGAGCGTTCCCGAGTTCTACGTGTGTCCCGCCGACTCATCGTAGTCGATTACTGAAGAAACAAACAAGAGTTTAGAAACAGGGACACTTAAGCACGATTACAAAAGGAAGGAATTTACGGATGGGCTGTACAGCAATGCACAGTCCCTAAGGATTACAAGAACCTATGCTCTGATACCAACTGTCAGGACCCGTCCAAAGTTCCCCACCGGAACCCTAGACAAGCCCTGATCCCAGGGAAACCCTACCGGACCCTTCTGTGGAAGATCCGGCAGAACCTCCCCTAAGGGATGGACTTACCACAAAATTTCCTGCACTGAAAACACACTTCTATAATTGTTCCCTTATTCCTCCCACAGTACGACGAACTGGTTCCACAAATTTCAGCACTCCAAAATAAAAATACAGTAATCCAGTGCAATACAAATACATAAGTGTCCCATACAGTATACAGAGCTTTATGAAGTACTACAAAATACAGAATACAGCAAAAGTGAACGAAATATTACAACTGCAGTAAAAGAAGAACAAGGTACTGCGCGAACAAATACAGCGAGGAAGATCAAGTCCGCTCCGAGTGAACACCGACAACCTGGTACCTAGAGGAACGGAATTTAAGAGTGTGAGATGCTAATCATCTCAGTGAGCGACCCTACTACTCTACACTATCATACCACGGTAATAGGTATATAAATAATAATTATTTGGAAATAATATTTTCTCTCAAAACCCTTACAATTCTCTCAGTTGGAAAGGTTCCCCTTTTAAAACAATTTCACAAAACCCTTTATCCATATTCCCCGAAAACCAAGACATCAATTAAATACCAGAAGCGGTAACAATTATATTTTTAATTCCAATTCAGTTTCCAAACATTTTATTTTTAAAACACAGTTCTGAAAATCATTTGATGCACCCACTATATACCAGTGGCGCCAACAGTACCCAGCGTCCCAAGGTACCGCCAGACAGGAGGTTATAGAAAGAAACCGGCATACGGTCGCGTGGCGTCCCACTGCGCCGCTGCTAACCTGGTGTCCCGGCCAATGGGGGGTGGCCACCCTCTCCGATGGCATCCACAGGACACCCTCATAATATCACCTGCGCGCTACTCACACCCACCTGCGCGCTAATCATATCCGTGTGCACAATATCCATATCACATATACCATATCACATAATCAGAACACCAGTACGTGCACGGTGCATCTAAAAATCATAAAATCCACAATTTAAATTATAAAACAAATTTCACATTTTTCATAAACATAGCGGGCATAATCCATCCGCTTGAACCGGGAAATTCTCCACAATTTCCTTATAATTAATACCATAAATCCCATGATTTTCAAATCCACCAACTCCCAAATCCATCAATTCAAATATCCACATTTTTTCCAAGCATAAATAATTCTCAAAATCTCATAATCAAATCTCATAATATTTCATGGGCATATTTTATAAAAATTGAAATCACCAACATAACCAAATATTTTCCTTGAAATATTTGAAATTCAAATCGTGCCCAATTTACCATTAAAACCACACCAATTTCAAAATCCTCAAAACCATAAAATAATTCCACACGGCATAAATTTGTAGAATTCGCATTTTCTTAAATCCAATAAATTCATAAATAATTCTACAATAAATCCAATAAATATTTGGCACATAGAAATTAAATTCCAAATATTTAATTCACACATAATATATTCATCAATTAAATTCCCCAAAATTAATTTGAAGGTGGGTCACTCACCTTGTGCACGTATCTCAATCAAGATCCTCCGCAGGATCGACTCCGCTACTTGCACGTGCACCTAAAACATCCACAGTACCAAAACCACAAATATTAATATTTTATTCGGGTAATCCCCAAATGGGTACCCGAGGAGCGAACACCAAACGATAACTAAAATTTACGAATGATATACCGAATCGAAGCTCGAGTGATGCTAATCACAGATCCGGTCTTAATTTCCGATGATCGTACCCGACGGGGTCGGAATTTTATCGGGAAGCTTTTCGGGTTTCGGCTCCGCAATTCTCCCAAACCGTCGCGAATTGGTGGAAACGGAAGTCGGATTTGGGTTCAGGAGGTCGAACACTGCGGACTGGAGCTGGCCGGAATTTTCAGGGTACTCGCCGGAACAGTACTTTCCGGCGGCCGCCACGTCACCGGCAACCGTCGCCGGAACAGTAATTTCCGACGGTGGCCGTTTGCTGTGAAATTTTGCAGATTTGTAGATCGTGAGGAGAGCAATCCAACGGGACCGACGGTGAGCAAAACGGAGGTCGGACGGCGGAGAAATCACCGTTTGAAGATTTTCGACCCCTCGCCGGAAAACGCTCCGATCCCGGCGCGTCGGTGGTCCGATGGCCGTGATTTTTGGTGGGTAGGCCGGACTTGAGGAGAGGATCAAGGCTGTCAGGCGCGTGTACTGTTTATCAGCCGGAATAGTGCCGATTCGCGGTGGCCGGCGGTGGAGGGGAAAAATCGCCGCCAAACTTCGGACGTCCGATCCGGGCGCGTCCGGCGGCCGTTCGCCGTGAAATTTGGAGGTTTTGCCGGAAATGAGGTGGGCAATCTGGCTGGCCGGCGCGTGTACAGTAACTAGGCCGGAAAAACGTGAAAATGGCCGGCGGCCGGCGGGTCCTCTTTCTCTCTTTCTCTCTCCTCTCTCTCTTTCTCTCTCTTCTCTCTCTTTCTCTCTCTTCCCCGAGAGTTTTTCAAAATTAAAACCCTGTGTGACACTGTTCATGCCACGTGGACCACTCAGAAGCTGACACGTGGCATTTCACTGTTCACGACCCAAAAACATTAAAATAATACGGTATCCGGTAAACTTCAAACGTCCATAACTTTTTAACCGGATGTCCGATTTAAGCGTGCCGCTAGTCTATGAACTCGTATCGACGAGTACTTTACAACCATACAAGAGTCAACTCACAATTACATCACAAGAAAAAGTCAACTCCCGGCACCTTTTAGACAGTTTACACTTCAACTTGTTTTGCCCATAACTTTCAAACCGTAGCTCCGTTTTCGACGTGCTACTAGTCTACGAACTCAGGGCGTCATGCACTTCGCCACGGTACCCTGGTCAACTCGAAATTCCCACCGAGTCAAAAAGTCAACTTTGACCCCTTCGGTCAACGGTCAACGGTCAACCTCGGTCAACGTGCACGGATTCCGGTGCGATTCGGGACGGGGTGTTACAGCATGTATGTGAACTGAATACAATGAATTTACCACCATATGGTCACATACTTTCCACTTTGGTCTATTGACCAAAAGTACTAGCCAACAGGCAGAAAATATATCCAAGGGGCACCATTTCATATCAATAATATAATTGTTTTTTTGGGTAAATTATATCAATAATATAGCCATTTATATGATATGTAAGGGCAATTAATAATTATTTTTTCTCATTCAACTGGTGTTGTTATTCGAGACAATCGAGGGAATGTAATGAATGATTTAGCTAAGCCATTTCCTCTTCTATATTCGCCTTTGGTCATGGAATATTATTTGGCATTAAAGAAGCTATTTCTTTCTGTATTGATATTGGCTTCTTTGGTGTGGAGTTTTGGCTACTGACTCTATAGAAATCATATGGTTCATTTATGACACAGGTGATTATATAGGGGATGGTTGTTTTGCTGTGACAGATATTAGAAGTCCGCTAAGTCATTACTCTGGTTTTCTATGTGTGTTTACTCCTAGGACTGCTAATATGGCAGCTTATCTATCAGCTAAGCATTCTCTATCATTATCTATTCATGAATCTTGGTCGGAATTGGAACAACGTTGTCAGGTTCCATTCTCCAACAAGTTGCTTTTATTTCTGATTTTTAGTAATGCATTTTTTGATGATCTTTCCGCGCGCCCCGCCCCCCCCCCCACACACACAAAAAAAAAAAAAAACAAAAGAAAAGAAAAAGATAAAAATTTAAGAATTTAATTGTCTATAATTTATTAACTAAAATTTTAATTCAGAACAAAATTAGAAAAGTGAAAATTTAACGAAAATAGTGAACAAAAATTAATAAAATAAAACTTCTACTAAAGGTAAGAAATTTATATATGTTGATGTTAAATAATACCATTTTTAGTACGGACATTGGATTGGATTAACAGGACATACATTCTTTTAGTAATACAATGTGCACTTGTGCTTTCATATATTCTTAAGAGTGTGGTCTATATAATGTGAATGATATTGGTCTGTCTAATTTGGACGATATTTGTTTAAGTGTTTAAAGATATTTCTAACCTTTTATCCATAGATATTTTTGAAATATAAAACAGTTATTGAAAACTTTTTGAAAAGGGTTTTGAGGGTTTTGTTATATAATACGATGCTTTGTAAAATTTTCTATATTTGCCATTGATATGGTGCCTCAATTTGTAGCAACCTTTTGGTCGGTTGGACCTTTTCCAAAGTTTCAGCCAAGTTATCTTTTGAAGTTTTAAGCCTACATACTTATACATGTCTAGTGTGAGTTTGTAAGCGATGTGGGATTCTGCAAATTCATTCTCAATCTTCCTTTACTTCCTTGCCTTGTTGCCAATTTATTGGTATTTCACTTCATCAAGCTCATTGAGAACCTAAGCTTGTCTGTTGAAACAGGTAGCTTAGTCAGCATGTAAGTTGGGTTCTCTGCATAACAATCTTCTTTAAACTAGCTCCACCATGTTCAATTATATCTCTGATGAAGTGAAGCCTTATCCTAATATGTTTTAATCTTTTTGGAAAATCTTAATTTTTAAACACAAAGATTGCAATTTGGTTATCACAATTTACAATAACTTGATGTTGATCAATATATACCAAGCTTATTGACAGTTTCCTGTAGCCATATAGTTTCTTTGACTGCATGGTGGAATATACTCACACCTCTGAGCTTGAAAGTATAACTGCTAATATTGCGATATTTTAGTTTTCTAGTTAATAGCATTTCCCTAAACTGTAAAAATATAGCATTCTGAAGAATTTCCTTATCTCTATCACTACCACAATTAGAAACCACATAACCTAAAAGACATTTACAGTTGTATTTACTTAGTTTATGCATGAAGCCCCACACATTTAGAACCCTACACTTGTATATAAGGATTCATTTCAGTGCTTCCCACTTAATTTCACTAGGATTTCTTATGTGTTTGTCCATTACACTTTGTCTATGGTCATTGTACAAACAATCAAATACATTACAAAGCCTATTGTATTTCATATAGAACTTTTGCCACAATTTCAATAATTTGTGGCTTTTTAGGATATGGAGCTGCTGACAATTTGAAATTAGGTTCTAAAGGTGTAGACATTGTTTTAGTATTACTTATTGTGAATTTTTCAAGAACCTTTTCAACATGCTTATCTTGTGAAACGACTACTTCACCAATATCCTTCATTTCAAATTCAATTCTCTTCAAACTCTTCAACCTTTCAATTTCATGTTTAAACTTATAAGCTATAAACATAGACTTAGAAATATATATATAAATACTCTTCATTTGATAATTTCATGTAATAAACACAACTATCATACTTGTTTATATTTAGAACCAATAATCATGGAAGTACCAAATTTCTTCTATCATTGCCTTTATGACTGACTTAAAACATAAAGAGATTTCATGAGCAAACAAACCTGTTTATTCTTCATTTAATTTTCAAAACATGGATGAAGCTGTTTTAAAATCAAGTTACTATAATTCGACATCCTTCTGAGCCAAAGCGATGACAAAATTCAAATTAGACCCTTAGCCACGGGTCTTGCCTCAAACCAAATAGACTCAACACCTAAAATTCCATTTTTCTTCATGAATGGGTATTTGCAACTAACTACTCTAGCTCCCTCTAGTTGTTCAATAGCTTTCTAGTTTGATTCTTGTTCAAATTCATTCTTTGCATGCAACTTTCCATTTCCCTAAATCTTTTGAATTCAAAACTTCTTGATGGATCTTTGGCTCTTCTAAAACAATATCATTCGTTAATTTAAATGCATAGGCAATAATATTTGCAAATCCAAATTTTGTAGGTTCTTTAATTTTTCTTCGAACCCTATGCCTAGTCAAATTATACTAGTCATCTAGATTTTGACCTTTATCTATGGCCTTTCATGATTTACTGCATCTAAAATCAGCTCCGTTTCATCAAATACAAGCCGTTCAACTTGATTTTGAAGTACTTATTCTCCACTGGAGAATCGGGTAACTCCACTTCAAGATCATAAGTATCATTACTTGTTGCAACATCTTTAGAAATATGCTTCTCATTTGCAAATCCAGAAATTTCAGATTTTTTGAAAAATTGCATCTCTATTGATTACACATTTCCTTGTCAATGCACGAGTTCTAAAGTTTAAAACCATGAATACTATATGGATAACCTAAGAAAATGTACTTCATTGATTTAGATTATAATTTACTATCAATGATATGTACAAAATACATTGAAAAAATTTTCAAACCAGTTGCAGCAAATGACACTTGTTAATCAAATAAACTGTTATATGAACAACCTAAACTCAAAACTGAATAGGAAGTTGAGCATTGGATAAGATGCGTCTAATATATCTCTCTGCCTAAAATGGTCGTATTCGTTCTCTTCCGAAGACCATTTTGTTGACATGTTAGTCTCATTATCCTATGACTCATAATGGCATATCTCATTGAAATAAAGATTAAATTCCTCATTTCAATATTGGAGGCTTTTAACCCTTCTTCTAGTTTTCGTCTCTGTTAGAATCTTCTACTCCTTAAGCTTCTAGAATACCTCATCCTTGGTTTTAAGCATATAAACCCACATCCTTCTTGAATGATCATAAATAAAAGTCATGAAACATCTGCATCCTCCCATAGACTGTGTTCTTGATGATCCTCATAAGTTAGAGTAAATATAATCCAAAGTCTCTTTGATTCTATGAACTTCAATATAGATTTCCAAATTTTCATGCTTATTATAAATTCAATGATCACTAAAATCGAAATTTTAAGCTTTATCACCACCTAACAACTCTTGTTTGATGAGTTTATTTGGTTTTTTCTCAATAACATGACCAAGCCTCGTATGCCATAGAATAATTTTGTAAGAATTTTAGTAACAAAAGCTGAAGTTTCACTTGAAACTGCGGTACCTATTACAAGTAAACCATTACCTTGGAAGCTTTCATGACCACCAGAGGAACCTTTAAAACACTATAAGATGTACTACTTACAGCTTTATATTTGTAACCATTATCATCTAATATGTTTAAGGAAACTAAATTCCTGTTTATTTTAGGAATATGCCTCATATTAGTCAATGTTCGGATGATACCATCATATGCTCTTTTAATTTCATACAAATTCTATCAACCCTAAAAACTGCAGTGTTTCCAATTAGAGCTTTTCCACCTTCTAGCTCCTTTAAAGACTCAAAATAATCTCTATTAGGACTCATATGGAGGGAACAACCCGAGTTTAGGTCCAAGCATAACAATCATAGTTATTTGTTATGTAAAGCACATTTGCACTATTATAACACACAAAAAATAAATAAATAAATAAAAAATAAAAATCCTCCATTTCTATCATCTGATTCTTTCTGCTTTTTCTTCCCAACTCTATCAAGACATACCTTTCTAATTTGTCCTTCCTTCTTGCACTAATAACATTGATTTAGATTTGTCTATACTTTGACCATTTCTCTTATCAGGATCAGTCCCGTTTCAAGATTTGCGTCCAACAGTCAATCCCGTACCTTCATTGTTAGTTTTGTCACTTGTCGTCCTATCAACACCCTTAGTTGTTATAATAGCTAATACTTCCTTTAGTTCTAAAATCTGCCCACCATTTTTCAAAGCATATACAAAAGGTTTCGTCTCCATAACTCTCTACAAAAAATAATAAAAATAAATAAAATTGCCTAACCTCACTCTAGCTCGTATCACACGTTAAAAACTTCACATATATAGAATGTAATTAAATAGGGCAGTCTAATTACGCCATGTTAGCTATTCCACCTCGGGAAGAAATCTTTGGTTCTGGATTTTCCTTCCCACCTGAGAAATATTTATGTCTTGGAGTCAGCAAATAATAGCTAATTTTGCTCTAGCACTAAATAAAATAAATTCAGTGTCATGTCATGCATCATAGTAGCTAAACAAAGTTTGAATTTTAGGTCATGACGGAGGCATGCATAGATTTTGATTTTGAATTTAATTTTTATTTATTATTATTATTATTATTATTATTTGCCTAAAATAAGGGTACCTCTGGCTTTTTATTTATAGGTAGCTCAAGAGATTTTATTTTTACCTGTTATAAGGGACTGTTTTATTGCCTTCTTTTCATTGCCAATCTTTTTGTTCCAAACTTCCAATGAAATTCATCATAAGTTTGTCAAAGGAATTATTCATATCCCAAATATGGATAATATCCGTGTTTTATTTATTTATTTTAACATTATTACTAGGCCAATAATTTCTGCATAATAAGCATAATCATAATTTGAGCACTAAATTAAAGTTGTAACTTTCCCTTCCTTTTCTTTACTTGAAGATTCTCGTCTGGAAGAGCCAGTGGTCGAATTTCCACATCTCAAAGTCAAGGACCTTCCACTGGTTGTCACCTCAACACCAGAAGTATTTTATCAAGTTATAGACTCCGTAGTAAGTGAGACCAAAGCCTCCTCAGGACTCATTTGGAACACTTTCGAAGAGCTCGAACATTCTGAACTGACCAGAATGCGCAATGAATTTCCCATTCCTATTTTCCCAATTGGCCCATTTCACAACGCCTCCTTTTCTAATTCTTCTTCAAGCAGTTTGACACCAGAAGATAAGAGCTGCATTTCCTGGCTAAATACTCAGCCTCATAAATCTGTAATCTATGTGAGTTTCGGAAGCATTGCAGATCTAAATGAAGCAGAGTTTTTAGAGGTAGCTTGGGGACTAGCCAATAGCAACCAACCCTTTTTGTGGGTGGTTCGACCCGGATTGGTCAATGGGTCGGAGTGGCTTGAATCATTACCAAATGGGTTCCTAGAGAATTTGAATGGAAGAGGTAACATCGTGAAATGGGCTCCTCAACAGGAAGTTCTGGCTCATCCTGCTGTTGGAGCATTTTGGACCCATAATGGTTGGAATTCAACAATGGAGAGTATTAGGGAGGGCGTGCCAATGATTTGTATGCCTCGTTTCGGTGACCAATTGGTGAATGCAAGATATGTGAGCCAGGTCTGGAAGGTGGGATTGCAGTTAGAAAAAGGGTTGAAAAGAGGCTACATAGAGAAAACCATTGAAAAACTAATGGTGGAGAAAGAAGGGGAAGAAATAAGATTCAGAATCTCAAAGTTGAAGGAGAAGGCTAATCTTTGCTTGAAACAAGATGCTTCTTCATATAAATCCTTGGAAAGCTTAGTTAGCCACATTTCATCCTTAGGATAATTTACTTTTCTAACTCAGCGTTCATGAATCTTCTGGTTTGATGTGTTTCCTAATGTAGTTTGTTCATTTCGTGTGCCAAGTGGACCAGTATGTGGAGTTTCATAATAATTTGTTGATTTACATTGTTTCTATATGTTGAACAAGGAGCATCAGAAATTAAACATAATATGAATGTAATTTTCCTCTTTTCGTCAGATTATTTTGTTGGATCTAACTTAAAGTTCTATCAAATCGAACTTTTTTTTCGCTTGTTAATGAATTGGAACACGTTCAGACAAAACCAAGTTCATTAACAAATACAAGTTGACATGTTTTATATCCAGCTTGATAACATAAATTTGATAGTTAGAAATTTGGCTCCCTTGTGATGTGCCTTTTGAATTAATGGTTTTGCATCATGGAAATTTAAAATTTTAACATAATGCTATAAATATCAAAATGTTCAACAAATTTATATATCAAAATGTTAAAATATTATTAGTTAACATATCCATATAATAACTTAACCCTTAAATGGATAAGTAAATAAAAAAAAAAAAATCAATTAAATGTTACCATATTATTTGCCGCATTATTTAGTAAGTAAATTTGATAAACAATTTGTAACTTTAGTATTATTAAAAATTTAATTTGGACAATCTTCTATCTAATTCATGCGCTGTTGAACATGAAAAAATTGGCTTCTATAACAGTGATTATATTATCCATTAGCAGTCACGGCAAGTCTAATTAAAGGGTGGGAGGCGCTCTAATTAAATTTCATTTTTTATTAGAATTGATAAGTGATTTGGATCTATAAACAGAGAGAATTTAAAAGATATTAAATTATTTATCATGTAAAATATAATACATATATATATATATACAGCCGGATTCCTATTAGGTCAACTTTATAGTTTTATCATTAGGATTTGTTTTTCAACCTTTATAAAGTTGATTTTCACCTAGTAGAATTTTAATCTATCACTAAATTCATATTAAATCATTTATTTATTTTTAAATCCAAATAGTTGATGCAATCTGTGGACTTATAATAGAAATTCTTACGAAACAAAATTATCACATCTACTAATTCTGAGTTTGACTTTCTATATATAGATGATAAATTTCTTGAGAGGGATATCTCATTAAATTTGATTATAGACATATAAATATACAATATGTTACTCAAACATTGCTACTTATTCGATGCCTTTTCGAGTCGCTTACAAGCAAAGACATGAGTTCTATCTTCTGACTAAACTAGCAAACACTAAACTAGCAAACACCCAACTCTGTACTTTATGTGAGTTTTGGGAGCTTAGCAACAATTAATGAAGATGAATTCTTTGATATACATGATCTAGCCAGTAGCAACCAACCTTTATGATATGTGTTCCTTGTATTGATGATTAGATGGTGAACGTAATATATGTTAGCCATGTTTAGAAAGTTGGTTTTTGCTTGGAGTAAAGGCTAGAAAGAAGGAAGATAGAAAGACAAAAATTAGGAGAGTAATGGTAGAGACTGAGGGGCAAGGAATGAGGGAAAGAATCATGTATTATAAAGAGAAGTTAATGATTGTAGAAGACAAGTTGGCTCTTCATGCATGTATTTGGAGAGTTTGGCTACATATATTTCATAACTCTAGCATGCCAATAACTTCATAAATCTTTCGTTTACTGTTATAGCTTTTTCTCTTTTGGTTTAGATAGATAGTTGTGTTGTGCTAATAAATGTTGGATGGTCCTATTAGCTAGTCATAATCTTGTTAAATTTTGAACTTTGGTTTTGCAATTTTACAATTCTATTATTAATACAATCAAAATCACCAATATTATTGAAATTAAAATTAAGTGGTACAATAACCACAGAAATGGTATATGCTTTGCAAATTGCCAAACTTATCGATCACTAATAACTACCCAGTCTACCACTGTCTATCAATCTTATATACTTAACTAGGCAATCCAAATTACAGTAGGATGATCCACCTTCATTCACACTTTGTCTTGCCAATCTACTCATCTCATCTGTTGCTTTGGCAAACTCCTCCTTTCTTTCCACCATCAAATCATTCAACATTTTCTCCACAACTTTTCAATCACAAGCGTCTTTCATGTACATGCCAATCTTCCATACCTTACTCACAAATTTACTGTTCACCTGTTGATCAGCAAAGTAAGGCCAGCATAGCATAAGCATCCTAGCAACTATACTCTAGAGTTTAATTCCATCCACTGTGTGTCAAAAGCCTACCCATAGCCAGGTGGGCAAGGAAGAGGAGGTGCCAAACCTACTATGAACCTTCTTTCCTTTGATCTTCTAAGAGTTCGGGTGGGATTTGGGGTTCTTTGCCATTTCTGGCAACCAAATCCAATCGAGCAGCCCATAAAAACCTTGTGTTGCTATTCACCAAACCATACAAAAACTCAATAAGCTGATTTATTGTCATGATCGTAATGCCACCAAAACTGATGTGAATTACTGATTTTGGAGGATGAGCATCGAGCCATGCCATGTAGCCTCTGTCTACTGTTGGAAAAAAATAATAATAATTGAATATATATATATGTTAACATATACACATATATATGCATTATACATACAACAACCAATTAGCATAATAAATAAATCAAATCTCCACATATATATACATATATAAAAATGTAAAAATTTGGAAAAGCTTCCAAATTTGGGCCTAAAGGAGGAATCTCCAAAAAGGCTAAGTTTCAAGGCAGGTGCTTTAACTGTGACAAGATGGGTCACACAGAATATAGATTGCCAAAGAGAAAGAGAAAAAAGGCACAGGTGATGGAGGACATCACTCGAGATGTTGATGATATTGACCTTAATGGTGTGATATCTGAGGTGAACTTAGTGGGATCTAATCCTAGAGAGTGGTGGGTAGATACTGGTGTGACCCGCCACTTGTGTTCAAATAGGAGCATGTTCACTTCCTTCGAACCAAAGAAGAATGGCGAGAAGTTGTTCATGGGTAACTCCGCTACCTCATAAATCCAAGGTGAGGGCAAAGTAATCCTAAAGATGACATCGGAAAAAGAGCTGACTCTGAATAATGTACTGTATATTCCAGACATTCGCAAGAATCTGGTATTTAGATCGTTGCTAAGCAAACATGGTTTTCGCTTATTCTTTGACTCATATAAGGTTATTTTGTCCAAGATTGGGATGTTTGTAGAAAATGGCTATGTGGTTAATGGCTTATTTAAACTCAATGTAATGATTATAAAGCCAAAAGGAATGAATAAAGTCTGTAGTTCTTCTGTTTACTTACTTGAGTCTTCCATTTTGTGGCATGGTAGACTAGGATATGTTAATTTTAATTCTCTGCGGAGATTAATTAACTTAAATCATATTCCCACATTTGAAATTGATTCTAACCATAAATGTGAAACTTGTGTGGAAGCAAAATCAACGAAGTCATCATATCAAACAATTGATGGAAATAATGATCCTTTGGATTTAATACATAGTGATATATGTGATTTAAAATTCGCACCGACTAGAGGTGATAACAAGTATTTTATCACCTTTATTAATGATAGCTGCTAAAGGGCAAGGATGAGGCCATAGATAAATTTATTCTCTATAAAACGGAAGTTGAAAATCAACTCAATAGGAAGGTTAAAGTGATCAGAAGTGATCGTGGTAGGGAGTATGTGACTCCATTTAAGGAGTTTTATGCTCAACATGGCATAATACATGACGTTACTCCACCATATTCACCATAATCAAATGGTGTGGTTGAATGGAAAAATAGAACTTTGAAAGAAATGATGAATGCAATGCTGATAAGTTCTGAAGTACCTCAGAACTTGTGGGGGGAAGCCATTTTGTTGGTGACTGACCTTTTAAATAAGGTGCCCCGAAAAGATTAGGTAAAGACACCCTATGAGTTGTGGAAGGGAAGACAATCTTCTTACAAATATTTACGAGTATGGGGATATTTAGCCAAAGTAGTGGTACTTACACCTAAAAAGGTGAAGATAGGTCCTAAAACTGTTGATTGCATCTTCATAAGATATGCACAGAATAGTAGTGCATATCGGTTTCTTGTGTATAAGCCAGAAATTGCTAACATACATAAGAACACAATAATAGAATCGAAAAATACATCATTTTTCGAAAATGAACTTACAATACTATCAGTGATGATGATATTGATAGTGATCGAGAACAAGAGAATGAAGATGAGACTGAGGTTGAGATTAGACGTAGCAAAAGAGTAAGAACCAAAAAATGCTACGATCCAGATTTTCTTACTTATATGCTAGAAAGTGAACATCAAAGCTTCCAAGAGGCTATAAATTCTCCTGAAGCGAATTTATGGAAAGAAGTCGTAAAAAGTGAGATTTATTCCATCCTATAGAATCACACTTGGGAGTTTGTAGATCTTCCTCCAGGTTGTAAACCTTTGGGTTACAAATGGATTTTTAAAATGAAGATGAAAGTAGATGGCTCAACAAATAAATACATGGCGAGGCTAGTAATTAAGGGTTACAAGTAAAAAAAAGGCCTTGATTATTTTGACATTTATTCTCCTGTAATGAGGATAAATTCCATAGGATGGTACTGGCGATCGCTGCATTGTGGGATCTTGCAGTTCATCAAATGGATGTGAAAACAGCCTTTTTTAATGGAGATCTAGATGAACAAATCTACATGGAGCAACTTGAGGGTTTCTCCATTTAAGGACAAGAAAAGAAAGTCTGTAGATTGGTAAAGTCCTTATATGGACTTAAGCAAGCTCTAAAGCAGTGGCATAAAAAATTTGATAATGCCATGCTAAAAGATGGGTTTAAAATAAATGAAAATGATAAATGTATCTATGTAAAAGATATAGAAAATGGATATGTCATTCTATATTTGTATGCAGATGACATACTCATAGGAGGTAGTGACGACAATTTGGTTCGAACTATAAAAGCCATGTTAAATTTCAAATTTGACATGAAAGATATGGGGCTTGTAGATGTGGTTTTAGGTATGAAAATTACGAGGACTTCGAATGGAATCATTTTTAGTCAAATGCATTATGTAGATAAAATACTGGCTAAGCTTAGTAATGATGTTACTAATATAACCAGAACACCTATAGACAAGAGTTTACACTTATCCAAAAATAAAGGAGAAAGTGTATCTCAAGTGAAATACACTAGGATGATTGGAAGTCTGATGTACTTGATGAGTTGTACCAGATCAAACTTAGCCTACGTAATAAGTAGATTGAGTAGATACACAAGTAATCCAAATGAAGATCATTGGAAAGAGATCGTTAGAGTACTAAGGTACTTAAGATATACTCGTGAATACGGACTGCATTATACAAGATATCCTACTGTATTAGAATGATATAGTGATGCAAATTGAATATCAAATATAAAGTATTCAAAATCCACTAGTGGCTATATGTTTACATTAGCGGGTATAGCTGTAACGTGGAAGTCCTCAAAACAAATTGTGATAGATCGATCCACTATGGAATCTGAGTTTATCGCATTGGATAAATGTGGAAAAGAGGCAGAATGGTTACACCAATTTTCGGAGGACATTTCTAGGTGGCCTAAACCTATGCCAGCAATAAGTTTATATTTTGATAGTTAATCTGTGATTGGCAGGGCACAAAATATTATGTATAATGGAAAGTTTAGACACATTCGTCGTAGTTACAATTCCATTAGACAATTAATCTCAACTGTGATTATCTTAATAGACTATATAAAGTCAAAAGATAGCATTGCAAATTCGCTAACCAAAAGGTTAAATAGAGAATTAGTTGAGAAGTCGTTGAGGGAAATAGGATTGAAGCTCTTGAATAAAGTCAATACGATGGAAACCCAACCTAGTTAACTAGAGATCCTAAGATCTAAGTTCAATGGGACAATGCAATTGTAAAGATTGGTATGGATCATTGTGGGGGTTAATCCTCTGCCTATTCCTATGATGAAATAGTGATAGAAAGAGGTTAAGCATAAAGTATGATTGTAATGATTCCTATAAGTGTGTGTGGTGATCTATGCATAGTTATGCTGATTACATTGGGAATAAGAATCACCTATATGAGAAAGAAGAGTGGCACCTATATGAGAAAGAAGAGTGGCCGCTTCAAAGGAGAATTGTTAAGGATGCAATTCTTTAGAAACTCTTGCAGAATTAGGGAGGTGTTCAGGGCCAAAATAAACACAACAGTGAGAACTGAAGTGTAGCAGGAAGGAATCATGTGCAGGCTATGTTGTTATTTGCTATCCTATGCAAGTTCCAGCTGCGGAACTTTACCACCAGAGTTATGCTTTGTTTTTAGAAGTCAAATCATTCATGCGGGGGGATTGTTATAGTTTTGGGCCCAGGTCCACATGTGTGAATGATTTTGGGCTTTGGGTCCCTTTTGGTTGGTTGAATTTTGAGAAATCATGTTTAAATAACTTAAATAATATTTTGTAAATAAGGGAGTTGAGAGTTTGAAGGGAAAAGGACTTTTAAGTGGAAAGTTGGTTTTTACATGTTCCTTTCTAATGTTCTTTCAGTTTTGAGGGAAAAAGGTTTTTCAGAGAAGAAAGAATTAACGTGAAAAAACACAGAGAGAAAAACAGTGACTGTGGTAAAGTGAAGGTACGCAAAAGTTTGAACGAAAGGTTTTGGAGGTGCTGTGTCCAAGATTTTGCAGCCGTTATATCCTGGGAGACGTTCGTAACAAAACTCTTACACTGGTGGACGTAAAACTTCTTAAGGACACTGTGGTATCACACAGGCCTCGATTAAACTTCTCGAAAACAGATCAATTAAAGGAAATACAGGTTCTAAATTATCTAAATATTTATTAATTTTATTTTACATTATATTGTTCTATCCACATGTATTACATATATATATATATATATATATATATTCAATTAATTTTTCCAACATCTACTTCAAAGAGATTGTTGAAAGATTAAGATGAGGCTTTGTGGTTGGCAAGTCTTAGTTTAAGGTGCATGTGAAGATGTCCAATGGAGTAGATATTGGGACACAAGGTTTGTATGTGTGAGATTATTGGTCCTTCTAGGTCTTCAAAAGTGTTAAGGATGATTGCTTGGGCTCTTGGGCTATGGAGGGTTTGTTGAACAAAAACTTGGAGATCTAGGTATGCTAGGTTGCTTGCTCGACAGAAACTTGGAAGGTCTCTGTACCTTAGAAACCGTTCTGTGCCTAGCACATTCCTTATTAATCTATCGATGTATTATTCTCCCACAAGCAGGGGATTTTAGCATTAGGTCCAATCCAACCCAACCAAAGATTTAGGATTATCATAAGTGGTTATCACAATTTCATTAAAGAAATATTACTAGATAAGTTTAAATAGTTAATATACAGTTAAAGAAACACTTATCAAATAATAATTTTAGATTTATCAAAATATTTAACAAATTTATTAACCAACTAATGTGGCAGACTATGTAGTAATATTTAATTGGATTATATTTCATTTAAGGATTCACTCATCGCTATTTAAGTTATATGAATATGTTAACTAATAATATTTAGCATATGTCATTATCGTAAATATTTTTGTTTTTGTAGCATTATTGTTAATTAAAATCTTTTTCTCAGTTTGTAAAAAAAAAAATATTTCTATAATATATAATATTATCTATACCCTTTAAAAATTATAAGAAAGAAAAACAATAGATACTACATAAAATTTGTGCAACATTAACAAGCAAATTAATTTCATTTGAAATTTTAATTTTATAGTCAATACATTTCTTAACTTTTAAATTTCGTATAATCTTCTTTAAAGTATGCAATTCTTTAAAAACTTATGTATTATTTCAGCCATATGATAAATCAAAAATCTATAAGTTCATTGTAACTAAAAAACAATAAAAGATAGAGAATGTCCATTTTAGCTATATGCAATAGAATTCAATATATATTATATAAATTTTCTCTTATTTGAAAAAATAAGTTTATGACATTCCAAAATAACGCGTATTCTTCTAAAAATATACATGTGAAAGCAGCATTTATTTGCGTAACCTAAAATAATAGATGTTATCTAGATAAAATTCGTAAGAAAATTACTACTATATATATATATATATATATGTTCTAGCATTATTGCAAAATAGGCCAAACCTCCTTAAACCTTGTAAATAACAAATAACTCTATATTCAATAGAAAAGCATTGCAAATTAAGCAGTATTGACAAATTTTTAATTGAAAACTGACTACAATAATTTTTTAAGCCAAAAAAAAAGAAAAAGAAAAAACCTTTAGTGTATTTTATATTAATAGCTTCCATTGTATTTAAAATATCCATTGTGTTATACTATAGAAATATTTTTTGGTAAATTGATAAATGATATGATATTATGATTATAAAAAAATAATATAAATTGTAATATAGTATAAATGGGATTATAAATTAATTTTAAAAATGTTTTCGCTACAATTTTATATTGCCCAAATCTTTTGCTAAGAAGTACACAAATTAAAAATGGGGATAATTGTTAAATTGCACTCAACTTTGAAAGTTATGATTTACGCTATATATTTACATTTTGTTGCAAATTGAACTATGTTTTACATTTAATTAATGGGGCTTCATGACCATCTCACCTGCAAGTCACATGGCACATGGCTATATTAAAATTCACTAAATTTTAAAATAGAGTGTGCTAAAATTTTTAAAATTAGAAGGTATTTAAATGCATTTTAATATCTTCAAATTTTAGCAATTTACATTTTGACATGGTTTTATTTTTAAAAAATTACACTTTGATACCCTGCATCCAGCTCATATCGGATGATCATTATTCATTATTACCCCATTAGTAAAATATTAAACGTACGTGTACAATTTTCAACAAACTGTGTATTGATGGTCGAAATTATAAAACCATAAAAGTTGAGTGATACTAAAATGCAATAATCTCTAAAAAAAAATATCTTGAACAATAAAAATAACTAAATATAAAATAAACGAGGTCAAAACATTTTTGTACATTCCTTGAATGGATTGTCTCCTAATTGATATTTAGAAGCAAGTAAAACCTTAATGCAATGGAACTGTTGAAATTCTTTATGGGGTGTTTGAATAATGGTAAAGTTAGTGGAAATTTAAAATTTCTTAGGAAAGTAAAATTTTCTCTTATTTGGATAATTTTTAAAAGGAGAAATTTGTGGATTCCAGCGGAAAATAAATCTCACAATGTGGGAAACTGAGAGAGGAAAGTGGATACTCCTAAAGAGGTGTCATTCTAAAATTTCCTTAAAAAATGATTTTAAATATTTTTTTAAATACAATTTTATCCTTTAATTTTAACGTATAAATTTATTTAATTACTTATAAGTCCTATCTTCTTCTATAATTAACCAAACAATATAAAAAGAATCCTAAAAAAATTGATTTTTTGACACTGAATCCCAAAAAATTGATTATTAAGAATCAGTTTTCTTCAATACTTTCCCTTTTACCAAACACCCCATTAGACTAATTCTATGATCCTATGACTGTTGAGCTTATGGCTATTAAAAAAGCATTAATGTTTTGTGCCCATATTGGATTGTTTATGGGAGAATTGGTATCGGATTGTCGAGCTGCTGTTAATTTGCTCAGAGGGTCTGGAGTGAACTGCTTTTTTGTTGCAGAAAATCGACAGCTTATGGGTTCTACTAATGGGTTTGCTCTTAGCTGCGAAAGACTCTAATTTTATGGCTTATGTTTTAGCTCATCATGCTCTATCTATTGATTCTAGATTCTTTTGAATCTGGGATGGAGGACGGTCCTCCATGGTTAAGTCCCAAGTTGAAGAAAGATTTGCGCGCCGTAAATTGCTTATGTACTGTGGTTTTTCTTTTTTTACTTTTTTTTTTTTGGATCATTATGGTTTATGTACTGTTAATAGTCGTCAAAGAGTTTTTGTTGTGATTTGTTTGTAGTTCTTAATAAAATTTAGCCATTTATTCAAAGAAAAAAAAAATTCTTTATGTATAATATATATGCATGTGTGTATATATAATAACTTACGAATTAGTCTGTAAGAAAGACAATGCTTAAGAAGTACATGCAGAATTTTAAAAGACCCATTTTTCGTTTATTAATAAAACACTATGCAAAGTGAATAAGTGATATGCACATAGCAAATTAATCTTTAAACCACACACCAATACCAGTGTGGCAACAAGCCAAGAAAACCAACGCCTCCAATTCTTTCTTTTATTTTATTTTTTAAAAAAATCAGCTCCTAAATTAAACAAGCAATTTAAACAATATAATAAACATTTTCATAGAAAAAAGAGAATATTTTTTAAAATTTAATATTTGATAATTGATAGAACAAATCCAATGGGAAAATTTGGGGGAAAAACAAATCAAATGGAAAAATCTATACAATTTATGAAATTATAAATTAATAAAATGATTAAGAAGAACTATTAGATTTAATAATTAGTTTTAAATTATTGCATAGTAACCTTAGTTAGACAAAATAACCATACATGGAAGTGGGTAAAAATGGAAAAAATAAGAATGAAATAATATTAACTATATAATTGAGAATGACTATATGTCATGAGATGCATAAAATCTTAGTTGAAACTTAAATTGGGAGAGAATCTAAATCCATTCTCCTTTTAAAGCATATTATTTTATTTTTATTATTCTTTTTTTTTTTCCTGGAAAAGGGGTAATTTATAAAGTTTTGTGTATAAAAAGGTTAATTATAACTCTTTAATATAGTATATGTATGTGGGGATTTTGTATATTTTACCTTAATATGAATACCCATTATGCATGTCCTACCGAATAAGCCAATATTTTTATCAAAGCAAGCCAATATTTGTATTTTAAACTAAACGCACGTGATAGT
Source organism: Ziziphus jujuba (assembly GCF_031755915.1). Taxonomy (NCBI): domain Eukaryota; kingdom Viridiplantae; phylum Streptophyta; class Magnoliopsida; order Rosales; family Rhamnaceae; genus Ziziphus; species Ziziphus jujuba. The sequence goes on along the minus strand of NC_083381.1, from coordinate 2,220,892 downwards.
GTTTGTGAGATTAAAGAAGCCTAGGCCCCTCTCATGGTCTCCTCCAACCGCCGTGCCTGGATCTGTTGGCTCTTTCTAATACTTCATCAATTTTATATGCTGAAGCTAGGTTTCTTTGAAGGAGGCTTTTTTCTTTTTGATCCCTCTAGTTTAAACATGGGTTAAAACCCAAGTTAATTGTTCACTAGAAAACATGAACATCAACCTTACGTAAACAAGAAGAAATTGATACCTCCAAGTTAACTCAGATGCAACAAGCTCCGAGGGTACAAAAATGGATAATTGGAATGTGAAGCTCATTGGCAACATCCATAGCAAACCCACCAAAGATTCCATCCACAATCATGCAATGCAAGTCACCGAAAGGCTACTTTCTGAACCAAGTTCACCTTAAACCAGCATGTGTCTGAAAACTAACTTGCTTTTGGAATTGATTGAGCGTATAACCTGTTGGAGTTTGGTGTGGTTTTTGGATTCACTTGGCCAAGAGTATTGTACACAAGGTGTTAGTCTTGTGCATAACCTTTAATTCGGTTTTCGGTTTGGTATTTAGGTGATTTTTATGTTTGTTTTTGGTATGGTGGTATTGAGGTTTGTTAGGGTATTAGTTTGGAAGGAAGAAGAAGAAGATGAAGAAGAAGAGAAGTTGCTAGAGTAGGCCACACAAACCAAACAACACAAATTCATTTTGTTTTTCATTTCATTGTTGTATTATATTGGTACAAAATTTGTCTCACACATGTGAATGTGTGTGAGACCCAAAAAATAAGTCTTTAAAATTTAAAAAATACATATTTCCCATCCAATAATCTGATACAAAACGTTCAAATACCAGCAGCACATGTAAGTGTACAAATATGGCAAATGTTGGTGAGATTTTGAAATTCAGAAGACTGTCTCCACCAAATCGGCTAATGCTACTTTGACCTGATGGAAGGCTGGGATTTTTTCATCCAAATTGCTTGAATTTTGACATGTGGCATGTTGAAATATTGGATGAAATCCAAAGAAGACCAGGTCCAAAAGAATTGGGTAAGACCTCCAATTCATCTCAAACCCGTGGGCCATAACTGCTGGAAATCTCAGCAGTTATGCCAACTTGCAACCTACATATCTTGGGCTTCCAAGTCCTTTTTGAGTCATTCTTTTTGCTATATTTTCTTTTACATGTGCATTACAACATATCCAAAAATCATAACCTGGTTCTAAAAGTCCAGAATATGTTAGCCCTAACAATGGATCTATATTGCTAGAAATACAATTTCCAGAACATAGTCATGTTACAAAACAAAATCAATACCCAACAAAGAGACAATTCCTAAGCTAAACACAACAAAACTTAGGCATTCAAAAGACATTAAAAGGAACGTAAAACATAGACATAAATATTATTTTAAGACATTCAACAAAATATTTCTTGTAAAGAAAGAAAGATGGTGCAAACCTTAGTGAACTTTGGCTTGCACAAGGTGGCAAGATTACCACCTTTTCAACGTAACCTCCATAACTATGTCACCTAAATGTGGGTGGTTGTCCAGAAGGTCATCGGAGATGGTCTTGAAGAGGAAGCCTGAGTTAATTCCGAATCGAGCTTGAATGTCAGTGTGAAGGAGAAGATGATTGTGGGTGAATTGGGTGTTGAGGAAAGTGACATGGAGGCCTTGGAGGGCAAGAAGCTCAGCTAGTTTGAGCATGGAGTTGTAGGGCCAGAGTGGAAAAATTAGAATGCGAGGAGGACGATGCAATGCGAGCCTTGGTGCTCCATGTTGAACTAATTTCAATAATGGAATCGATTGGTAAGCTTAGAAGTTGTTGGGTTTGATTTGTTTTTGGTGTTTGTGGAAGTATGATGAGGAATGACAATACAAAATTATAAAATAATGAATCACAGGTGACAACTTATGGTGCTATGTGTTCTACTTTGTTTGGAAGTGGTTAAAAAAAACTTTGATCTGGAATAATTGAATGAAGTTCGGTTTTATATTTATTCCTACCATATGTTTATGCTTTTGGGATTTTTTTGGTAGTATTTTGAGTTTTGTAGTCACTCTATTTGCTCACCTCTTGTACTGGTCTTTTTAATAAAAAAGGTGTTGCTGCTCTCTACTCGTGGTTTTTATTCCTCAAGGGTTTTCCATGTAAATCTGTGTGTGTTATGTTTTTATTCTCGCTTTTCTATTCCTATTGTTCTTATCATATTTTCGTAACAAAAATACAAGGCCATGAAATATAGTCATGTACAAATACAAAAGGACTTGTTTTACTACCATCCAGTGAGAAGATGTTGACTTGTGTTAGGACCCATATGAAGTTCTCTATCGGAGCCTAGGCTAGCCCTGATTAGGGAAACCCCACCAGACCTTCCTATAGAAAATCCAACAGCATCTTCTTAAAGATTTGACTTGTATCAAAATTCAGTGAACCAAATAGTACAAGGAACATGCACAAAAAATAAATAAATAACAATAATCCAACACAATAGTAATTAGAGCATACTAAAATTTAAACCAATTATAGGATTTATAAAAATATAAGGGGAATTATAAAAGAAATATTACAGAAAATAAAAGAAAGGAAGAAAACTTCTCTATGAACACGACAGCGATGAGAAACGGCTAGCTTGTACCCCGGATAGTTAACACCTATTAACATCTGGTGTAACACCACGTCCCGAACCATGTCGGAATTTTTGCACGTTAACCGAGGTTGACTGTTGACCGTTGACCGAAGGGGTCAAAAGTTGACTTTTTGATCCGATTGGAATTCTAGGTTGACTGAGGTACCGTTACGAAGTACACATTGGCACGAGTTCGTAGACTGGTAGCACGTTGAAAACGGAGCTACGGTTTGAAAGTTATGAGCAAAACAAGTTGAGATCCAAACTGTCCAAGGGGTGCCGGAGTTGACTTTTTGTTCATGCAAGGTTGAGCTTTGACTCATGCATGGTTGTGAAGTGCTCGTTGATACGAGTCCGTAGACTAGTGGCACGTCCGATTTGGACATGTGGTTTGAAAGTTATGGACCTGTAGAGTTTTTCAAATACCGTATTATTTTAATATTATTTTTGAACATATAACGATGTGCCACGTTTGACTTGATGAAGGTGACCATGTGTCACCATGTTGAGAAGCCACATGTCAACCATGTTTAATATCAAATTATTTTTATTATAATAATTTTTTTATTTTTTTATTTTTTTATTTAATTATTTTTATTTTTATTTTTCCTTTTTCCTTTTTCTTTTTCTTTTCCTTTTTCTTTTCTTTTTCTTTTTCTTTTCTTTTCCCCACGTGGGAAAACACCCTTCTTTTTCTTTTTTTCTTTTTTTTCCCTTCTTCCCCGAGTCATCAAAAAACCGCAGAAATTTTGTCTCTCTCTCTCTCTCCTTTGACTCTCTCACCCTCTCTTTGTTGACCGGCGTTTAGATCGGATTTCAGTAGCCGGAATGCCACACGCACCGGCCACTAGGGAAGCCCACCTCGCCGCGATCTCGACCCCCAAATTTCCCGGCCTGTCGCCGCCGGACGCGCCCAGATCGGGCCAGTGAAGCCGGCGGCGGCCGGTTATGTTTTTCCGGCGATTCTCGCCGTTTCAGACCAACCCAGCCCGTCCCATACCTCTATCCCACCATTTTCGACCCCTCTGAGTCCATTTCCGAAGCTTTCCGGCCAAATTCCAACCACCTTCGGCGGAATTGGGGTCAATGGAGACCGGTAATGCGCTCCTCGTTCCACGAGCTTCGATTCGGTATATTATTCGACCATTTTGGTTAAAGTTTGTGTTTGACCCCCTGGGTACCGGGTATTATTTACCTGAATAAAATATTAATTTATTTGACTGTTTGTGAATTTTGTTCTAGGAGCATCGGTGAGTCGTGGAATTGATCCCATGGTGGATCTTGGATTAATTGCGTGCTCCAGGTGAGTGACCCACCTTTAAAAATATTTTTGGGGTAATTAATTATATTTATGTGGTGTTAAATTGATATCTGTAAATGGTGCTCATGTGGTGTATTTTAAATACAATCGGAAAAAATATTATTTTATATATATATACCCATTGGTGCTGAATGAAATTTTGGGATCATTAGAAATTCCCGATTATTATTTTATTGTGATTAAATGGTATTTATTACACATGAGCAAGTATTTTCAGTAATTGATTGTGTCTGGATTTTATAGCATTTTTGGGGAATTAATTATGTTTAAATTGGTATTTAAATTATGCTCATGTGGTGTGATTTAATTATGGTTTTATCGTGGTTTAATTTATTATGCATAAGCAAAGTGTATTTCGGTAGTATTTGTACGTGGTTTTAAATTTGATTTTCCGGGCATAATTGGGTTAAATATTTTACGAAAATATTTGTTTAAATTTTATAAATTATGCCCGCGGTATTTTTATGGTTGCATCTCGTACTTCGGGAAAATTGTGGTTTGTTGGTTATCAATGTTTCGTGCCGGTTTATTAAATAAAAATATGTGGGATGGTAAGTGTGATAATTTAATATATTTCCCACGGTAATTTTGGAAAACGGTACGGTTGGTTAATAATGTTTATTTTTAGACGCACTCATACAGTATTGGTCTTCTGGTGTATGGACACGTGGTAGCGCGCGGTTATTATGTGGTTTAGCGTGCGGTATTATTTCTCCCGTGGTTGCCATTGGACTGGGCAGGCAAGTTTGATATTGGCCACAGCCGCCCCTCCCTTGGCCGGGAGATGGTTTCAGCAGCGGTACTGTCGGGATGCCGAAGTGCCGTTGCAGGTTTCTCTCTTTAACCCCCCCGCCAGTCGGTGCTCGGGACGCTGGGTATCGGAGGGCATCACCGGTATATGGTGTGGTGTGTCAGGTGTAATTGTAAGGTGTAATTTTTGAATAAAGTTTCAAACCCCAAAGAGGACAAAATTATTTATTATAATTTATTGCAGTTTATTTATATTTGGGGTATTTATTTATTTATTTTTTGTTGTTAAATTATTTGGTCCCTTGGTTTTTGGGAAGTACGAATATCGGGTTTTGTGAAAATGTTTTAAAAGGGGAACATTTCCAACGGAGTGAATAGTGAGGGTTTTGAGAGAAATTATTACTTCAAATATTTATTTATTTATTTATTTATTTGTTCGGTATTGGTTAATTAAATTCCTTTATTTTTATATTATTAATATTAAAGGTGTACAGTAGATAGGGTCACTCACTGAGATGATTAGCATCTCACACTCTTAAATTCTGTTCCCCTAGGTCCAGGTTGGAGACGTTGATTGTCCGGGGCAAGCCCAACATCTCAGTTCGTTGCCGAAGGTTCAAGAAGTTTTTCTTCCATTTTTTCCTCTCTACTTTGTATTGCTTCTTATCTGTCATTGTATAAATTCCACATTTGTTGTATAATGCTCTGTATACTGTATTGGACGTGTAGTTATCATTTATGCACTGGGTTACTGCTGTTGTTATTTGAAGTGCTGAAATTTGTGGAATCAATTTGTAGTATTGTGGGAGGAATAAGGGGATGTTTTTAGAAGTGTGTTTTCAGTGCAGGTAATTTTTGGTTAGTCCTATCCTTAGGGGAGGTTCTGCCGGATTTTCCGTTGGAATGTTCGGTGGTATTTCCCTGGGATCAGGGCTTGTCTAGGGTTCCGGGGAAGGAATTCTGGACGGGTCCTGACATCTGGCCCAGGGGAATAGATTAAAAACAGATAAATAATGAGATGCTAATCATCCCAATAAGTGGCACCTAACTACGGAATAAAATATGATATAATATTATAAAATAAAGACAATTAATAAGAAATAAATAAATGAATATATAAATAAATAAATAAAAACTAAGAATTTTCTCTCAGATCCTTTTTATTTCGCTCCGTTTGAAAAGTTCTCCTTTTTAATATTATTTTCAAAAAAACTCATAGTTTTTATATTCCCAAAAATCAAATTAGTAAATAAAAATATAATTAAAATAAAATTAAATAACCTAAAAAAATAATTCTATAAACAATTATTTATTTAAGTCAAAATAAAATATAATATAATATAATTAAAATATTATGCAGCAAGTTGATATAAAATAAAATCATAATAAAATAAATTTGGAAATATAAATAATACAATGTGGAAAATTTAAATCCAACAAGTAAATAATTTATAAAATAGCAATTTAGATAATTTAATACAAAATTTTAAATAAATAATTAAAATAGAACAAAATATATTTTAAAACATTTTAATTTTTAAACTTTAAACTAGGAATGACCTAATGCAGCATACTATATACCAGATGGTGTTAGGTAGTACTCGGCGTCCTAAGCACAACTCTAAGAGGAAGGTTAAAGAAAGATACCTGCAATCAAACACCTTGGCATCCTAAGGCACCAATGCTAATAACTTGCTATCATGTGGCCAAGGGGAAGTTGATGCTCACTACACAAAATGTCTGCCAACCCTCTTGCCCATAGCTTTCAAAGCATCCCTAATAAATATCCGCACACTAATCATAAATACAGTATAGAACACCAATACTGTATAGCATATCTAAAAACCATAAAATTCGGCAATATGATACATACCAAATTTTTAATAAAATATCACCTAGTTTAATACATTTTTCTAAACCCATATAATTACTCATTTTTGTCCAAATAAATACAATTCACACATATTTATATATACATAAAGATATATTTGTATGCACAATAAATTTAATACAATTATATTCTTCAAATCCATAAAATAAATTTATGCAACAATTATATACATAAACTCACATAAATTGCATAAAATAACTTAATAACAATTTTTCTTTAATTTTAAACACATCACCGAATTTACAGAAATTTAAGCAACACAATAATATAATTAAATTTGCCCAAAAATAAATTTATAAAATGGACCACTTACCTGAAATAAGTGGATAATTTGGTATCCTCCACAGGGTCGGTCCATGATTCACACGAGGCCTAAAATATCAACAGAATACAACACCGATTAAAATAATATTCTAATTGGGTGTTTTATACATAGTTTACCCAAAGGAGCTAACACAAACTTTATCCAAAAAGGCAAAATGTATACCAAAATGAAGCTTACAATGTAAGGATCATAAATCGCGTCTTACCTCTCAGAGATTGAACTGGCAATGGCTGGGATTTAATTGGGAAGCTTGGATAACTAATTGCCACCAGATCTCCCAATCTAGTTAGAATTGGATAAAATGGACCTCCAATTTAAACTCAGGAAGGTCAAAATAAGTGGAAAGGGGTGGTGGCTTGGTTAAAAACTCATTGAAACCATGGGAACTGGTGAGCCGCCATTGTCATTGGAAAACCTCTCCAACTCCAATGTGTTCGGAAACCACCGGTCATCAAATTTGATAGGAAGGACAGTCAATGAGTGGCTTCTCAAAGGTATGGGTGGTGAGAACAATGGGTGGCCAAATTGAGAGAAATCGACTGACGAAGCAAACAGCACCACCACCAAAAATCAGGTTGATCTTGGTGCATCACCGATGTGCTTACCATAGGATTTGGCCGTTTGACTGGTTGCGAGGCTGGCTAAAACATGGGCTAGCATGTGCACACTGCAATTGAATAGAGCATGATGAACGATGATGGTCAGTTTCTCTCTCTCTTTCCTCTTTCTCTCTCCTCTCTCTCTCTCTCTTTATCTCCTATTTCTCTCTCCTTTCTCCCCCTATCAATCCACGAATGAAAAGCCTCCGATGGTGCCACTATGCACTTATAGGATTGGCCAAATGATTGACATATGGCATAGTGTCGATGGGCATTGTGCACAAATTTTTCACACAAGCCGAAAATACGCCCTGTAAAACTAGTCTCGGAAAAAATTAATCAAACTTCATAGGTCTATCCAAATGATTGACATATGGCATAGTGTCGGTGGGCATTGTGCACAAATTTTTCACACAAGCCAAAATTACACCTTGTAAAACTAGTCTCGGGAAAAATTGATCAAACTTCATAGGTCCATTTGCAACCAAAAATCCAAATTAAACTAGCCACTAGTTTGTTAACTCATATCGATGAGTATTTTACCATAGTGTACAAGTCAAAACAAAATTCTACAAAAATAAAAAGTCAACTCGACATTGTTCGGACAGTCCGGTCCACAACTTCTTTCATCCATAACTTTTGAACCATAACTCTGTTTTTGGCATGCTACCAATCTATGAACACGGGTTGAAACATACTTCACCACAGTGCCTCAATCAATGCAAAATTCCACCTAAAATAAAAAGTCAAATGTGGGACCTACTTGATTAACCCCGGTCAACTTGATCAAACTCGATCAACGAGTGAAAATTCCAGTGTATTTTAGGATGGGATATTATAATCTATTCTCTTACAAAAATTTTGTCCATGAAATTTTGTGCTTCACTGGAACAGTTAAGGGTACTGGTCTCGTATGTTTGTTTCGAGTTCTCATGTTGCTTCCTTAACCAAGTGGTTCCTTTAAAGGACTTTAACAAGCGGGATTCGCATAAATTATGTCGCACATGGAGAAATTTCCAATAGTCCAATTAAAAAAAAAAAAATTGGACTTCTTCTTCCAACATTCTTCATAATCATCAGTTCTTTTCCTTTTTTTTAAGTTATAAAAACTCATTGCACTAAGCTTACTTAAGATTTCTTCTCCGGTCAACAGTATTGGAGGCACTCCGAACTCTTGAAATCCATTAGAAGCCTTCTTTTGCCTTTTGTAGGGATGATTTGGAGGAAGAAATCTCCTATGGTTGGTAAAACTCATTTTTTTCCCATGTTTTAGCTTTCTAGCAAAGGTGTTTTCACTGTAAATTGGACAAGTATAATATCCCTTCACTGCATGACCGGACAAGTTCCAGAAATTAGAAGACATAGCATCATAAATTTCTGCTTCATACACAACCAAGGAGGAAGATTATACATAGCTATCATCACAGGCCAACAAGTATACCTACTAGTCAACAAACTATTTGGGTTAACTCCATCTGCTACGCACCCAACTCTCAAATTCCTATCTTCTGCTGCAAAGTTGGGCCATAAATGATCAACCAACTTCCAAGATGGAGAGTCTACAGGGTGTTGCATTTCCTCTTTCTTAACCTTTCTCCCATTGGCATGCCATGTCAAATTCTTAGTTGTTTCAGCACTACAAAACATTCTTTTAAAATGTGGAATAGTAGGAAAGTACCGTAAAACCTTAGTTGGAATATTGCTAACAACTTCATTCTTACCAATTTTCCATCTAAAAGATCCACATGTAAGACATTCATCAAGCTTCACATATTCCTTCCTAAACAAAATACAACTTTTAGGACATACATGAATTTTCTCCTACTCCATTCCCAAAGCACTCAAAGACTTCTTGACATTGTACATGGATGTTTGCAACACATTATCATTCAAAGCTCTTATCAGAATGTTCATATCTTGCTTTTAAGTTATACAATTTAACCAAAGCTGATAACTTGGTAAATTTGGTACAACCTGGGTACAAAAGTTTCTCCGCATCCTCCAACAACTTAGCAAATTCAGTCAGATCATTATCAAAATTATCAAAGGCAACACGAGTCATTTCTATGGAATTGAAATCCACATCTTCCTCACTACATTATCATCTTCATCAAATGCTATATTCATATTTTCAAATGAGAAGATGGCCTAATACCATCATCACATGACTCACCATGTCAAATCCATCGCCGATAATTAATATCAAACCCATTCCAATATGTATGACCTTTAACATCCTTAGTAGTATGGATTTTCATATTCCCACATTTCATGCACGGATACATATGGCATTACAATCATTTGCATTCTTCATTCTAAATTCTGAAAATTCCTTCACACCCTTAGCAAATTCGTTTGATGTTCTATCTTTTGTTATCCATGACTTATCCATTTCCCTATCAACCTAACCAATCAATGGCAAGCAAAATCACAAACAAATATCAACCAAATAAAGGTTAAGAAAACCAACCGGTTAAATTTGAAGAACAACTCACGACCCATGATTTTTCCACCTACTCATGCAATACAGCAAACAGTAAGCCAAACCCACCTAACCTGCGGCAACAAAGGAAAGAAGAAATCCAGCTCACCTATGTTTAAAATGGAGGAAAAAAAAAAGAAAAAGGAAAAAAAAAAAAAACCAAACCTACCACATGTCACCGACGGCCACAAAAAATGAAGAAACTCACCTAATTGACAATAACAAAGAAAGAAGAAACATAGCTAACCACGAAGGTGACAAAGAAAAACCCAACTTCCAGATGGCAACAATGGCAAAGGAAAGGTGAAACTCAAAAAAGCCCAGTCTTCAAATCTCTCTTAGATTGCCCCCAAAGCTAACATCTATTAGGTATTGTACTTGATGTAGTTTTTAAAAAGAAAAAGGATTGAAATACACGCATAAAGATTGAAATAGACGCTAAAAATTTTCAAAAAATGGTAAATAGGCAACGCTTTTGATGGAAAAGTGTCCCCTAAAATATTGAAATTTAAAAAAAAAAAATTGGAACCAAAGCCGTGCTTATTTGAAAGCGTCGCTAAATATATTATTTTGTTTAGACTTTGGCGAAGCTTTTCAAAAAGCGTCTATAAATGTTTAAATATAGCAGATGTTTTTAAAAAAGCATCGCTAAAGGTTTACATATTAACCGACACTTTTAGAGAAATCATCGCTAAAAGTATAAATAAAATCCAATGCTTGTTACGAAAGCATCGCTAAAAACTTAATCAAAGCCGACGCTTTTGATTAAAAGCGTCATCTTTTCAAAAAATTTTGAAATTCTTAAATCTATAAGACAAATAAGTTAAAAATGAAAACGTTAAGTTCAAATTGCAAACACAACAATAAAAATAAGTCAACATGGCCAAAAAAAAATTTAAAATAGAAAAAAGAAGACATGGGGGGACGTTTTTAACATAAAAGCGTCTCATATACCATTACTTAATTAAGTAACTTGTCAATCTTACGGATCAAGGCAGCCATTCAATCAACACAAAAGTCTTTGTTATGGAAAATGAGATAACAACTTGGACAGCAGCAATTTGCTTAGTGGATACACTACTAACCTTAGGTTTTCACAATCTAGGTATCCACGGATATCTCAAGACCTAATTTATGTACCTTGTGTAGCATACTAATTCACCATCCATTTATTCTCTAATTTATCTATATATATACATATATTGGCCTAATCAAATGCATATTAATAAAAGTATTTGATAAAAATTAAATTGAAAAAAAAAAAAGAAAGAAGAATAAGGCGACATTTTTTATGGTAAAAGTGTTGCCTATAGTTTTAGTATTACAAGAAAAATAAATGAAGCCCCTTAATTCAAAAATCAAGTTGGTTATTATTATTGCAAGAAATGCATTAAGTTAATTTGCAAAAAAAAAAAAAAAAAAATCAACTATGATCCAAAAATGAAAATAAAAGAAAAATAGGTGACGCTTTTATTTCTAAAAGCATTATCTAATAATCTTCAAATAACTAAAAACAAAATTTGTCAATATTTACTTCATATTGCAAATAAGTATGTTAAATTATATTACCAAGATCTTCACGCAACCATTCAATCGATATAAATTTTTTGTTCTAAGTAACAGATAACAATATGGACGGCAACAGTCCGCTTAATAAATTACACAATGCTCTCTTATAAGTTTTAATTTCACAATCTAGGTATACATAGATATCTCAACAATTAATTTCGATACCTTATGTAGCATGCCAATTGACCAACCACTTATACCTCAATTTATCTATATATGGATATATATATATATATATTAATAAAAATGACAAAAATTAAATTGATAAAAGAAAAAGTAGAATAAGTCGACACTTTTGATGGCAAAAGCATTGCATATTATTTTGATATTTAAAAAAAAAAGAAGAAAATGCAGCTCCTTAGTTTAACAAACAAGTCGGCTCATATTGCAAAAATTCATTCAGTTAAATACTACAAATAAAAAATTCATAAATTTTATAGCAAAAAAATAATAATAAATGAAATAGGCGATGCTTTTTTTGACAAAGGATTCGCCTTTTATGATTCAAATAACTAAAAAAATTACTTTGCCATACTATACTTCATATTGCTAATAAGTATATTAAACTATACTACCAAGATCTTCATGTAGCAATTCAATCAACATAAAAATCTTTGTTTTAAGAAACAGAAAACAATTTTGAAAATGCTCTCCTCAGTTATATGAAATCTAGGTATACACAAATATTTCAAGAACTAATTTAGGTATCTTGTACAATTCTAATTCACCAGCGACTTACTGCCCAAATTTATCTACATATATATATTTTCTTAATTATATGAATAGTAATAAAACATGACAAAAACTACGCAAAATTATAAAGTGTTCCTTAAATTCGTTTGTGTTTCAATGATATGTTAATTGATTTTAAAATTTGCATGGCATGTTAAAATGCTTTTTTTTTTTTTAATATCAAAACAGGTGACGCTTCTACTGCAAACACCGCCGCCTATTGTGTTTTATTTTATTTTATTTTTTTTGTTGCACTTTAATTAATTTTATCATTGTTCAGCTGCACATAAACACTAATATATTATTAGAAATATGAAGCAAAATTATTAAGCTGTTCCTTTAAATTGTTTGTGTTTCAATAATAGCTTACCTGCTTTTAAAATTAGCATGGCATTTTAAAATTTTTTTTCTTTTCTTTTTCAACAAAATAGGCGACGTTTTTACTGCCTAAAGTGTTGCCTAAGTTTTTTTTTTTTTTTGGCATATTAATTATTTTTGTCATTGTACATCTGCACATAAACACAGAATATATTAATTAGACATATGACGCAAAATTATTAAGCTGTTCCTTCAACTTGTTTGTGTTTCAATGATAGTTTTCTGGCTTTTGAAATTAGCATGGCATGTTAAAATGTTTTTTTTTTAATTTTTTTTATTTTCAACACCATAGGCGACTCTTTTAGTGCTAAAAGTGTTGCCTATTGTGTTCTATTTTTTTTTTCATTTTAATTAATTTTGTCATTGTTCAGTTGCATATAACGCTAAATATATTAATTACAAATATGAAGCAAAATTATTTAGTCTTTCAATGACAATTTCTGTCTTTAAAATTAGCATGGCATGTTAAAATGTTTTTTTTTTTTTCAACACAATACGCGAAGCTTTTACTGCTAAAAGAGCTGCCTATTGTGTACTATTTTTTTTTTTTGCCATTTTAATTAATTTTATTATTGTACAATTGCATATAAACAGTGAATATGTTAATTAGAAATATGTGATGCAAAATTATTAAGTCGTTCCTTTAATTTGTTTATGTGTCATTGATAGCTTTCTATCATTTGAAATTAGCATGGAATGTTAAAATGTTTTTTTTTTTTCAACACAATAGGCGACACTTTTACTGCTTTAAGCATCGTCTATTATGTTCTATTTTTTTATTTATTTGCATTTAATTAATTTTGTCATTGTTCAACTACATATAAACGCTAAATATATTAACTACAAATATGAAGCAAAATTATTAAGCTGCTCCTTTAGTTTGTTTGTGTTTCAATGACAGGTTACTTGCTTTTAAAATTATAATGGCATTTTTTTTAAAAAAAATTTAATACAATAGATGATGCTTTTAGCCATAAAAGCATTGCCTATTGTGTATATATATATATATATATATATATTTTTTTTTTTTTGCATTTTACTTAACTTTGTTATTGTTCAGCTGCTTATACATACTGAAAATATTAATTAGAAATAAGATGCAACTATCAATATTGCTTCATATTTCTTACTTGCTTTTAAATTTAGCATGGCATGTTAATTTCTTTTTTCTTTTTTTTTTTAAATTTTGAAGGCAATCGACGATGTTTTTACTGCTAAAAGCATCGTCTATTTTCTTTTTTCTTTTTTTTTTTTTTGCATTTTAATTCATTTTGTCATTGTTCAGCAGCATATAAACACTGAATATATTAAGTAGAAATACAAAAGAAAACTATTAAGTTGTTCCTTTAATTTGTTTGTGTGTCAATGATAGCTTTCTGTCTTTTGAAATTATCAAGGCATGTTAAAATGTTTTTTTTTTTCCTTTTTTTGAACACAATAGGTGAATTTTTTACTCCTAAAATATTAAGTTATTCCTTTAATTTGTTTGTGTTTCAATGACAACCTACTTGCTTTTAAAATTGAAATAGCATGTTAATTTTTTTTTCCAATTTCGAGACAATAGGCAATGTTTTTAGCCTAAAAGTGTCGCCTGTTGTGTTCTATTTTTTTTTTTTTTTTTTTTTTTGCATTTTACTTAACTTTGTCATTGTTCAACTGTATATAAATACTAGAAATATTAATTGGAAATATGAAGCAATTATCAATATTGTTTCATATTTCTTACTTGCTTTTAAAATTAGCATGGCATGTTAAAATGTTTCTTTTCTTATTTTCAAGACAACAGGTGAAGCGTTTACTGCTAAAAACATCACCTATTGTGTTCTAATTTTTTCATTTTTTTTGGCATTTTAATTAACTTTGTCATTGTTTAGTTGCGCAAAGACATAGACTTTATTAATTAGAAATATGAAGAAAAATTATTAAGTTGTTCCTTTAAATTGTTTGTGTTTCAATAATAGCTTACTTGCTTTTAAAATTAGCATGGCATGTTAAAATATTTTTTTCTTCTTTTTTTTTTTATTTTCCAAAACAATAGGCAACGCTTTTACTGCCAAAGGCATTGCTTATCTTTTTTTTTTTCATTTTAATTATTTTTATTATTGTACAGCTGCATATAAACAATGAATATATTAATTAGCAATATGACGCAAAATTATTAAGCTGTTCCTTTAACTTGTTTGTGTATCAATGGTAGCTTTCTTTCTTTTGATATTAGCATGACATGTTCAAATATATTTTTTTTTTGGTTTTCTCAACACAACAAGAAACTCTTTTACTGCTAAAGTGTCACCTGGTGTATTCTATTTTTTTATTTGCATTTAAATTAATTTTGTCATTGTTCGGCTGCTTATAAACACTAAATATGTTAATTACAAATATGAAGCAAAGTTATTAAGACGTTCCTTTAATTTGTTTCTGTTTCAATGATAGCTTACTTGCTTTTAAAATTGAAATGGCATGTTAAATTTTTTTTTTTTAATTTCAACACAATAGGCAACGCTTTTATAGTAAAAGCGTTGCCTATTGTGTTCTTTTTTTTTTTTTTTTGGCATTTTACTTAATGTTGACATTGTTCAGCTGCATATAAACATTAGAAACATTAATTAGAAATATGAAGCAATAAACAATATTGTATCCTATTTTTTACTTGCTTATAAAATTAACATGGCATGTTAAAATGTTTTTTTTTTTTTTTAATTTTCAAGACAATAGGCAACACTTTTACTGCTAAAAGCATTGTCTATTATGTTCTCTCATTTTTTTTATTTTTTATTTTTTTTATTTTTTTGCATTGTCATTAATTTTGTCATTGTTCAGCAGCATATAGACACTGAATATATTAATTAGAAATATAAAACAAAATTGTTAAGTTGTTCCTTTAATTTGTTTGTGTTTCAAATACAGCTTTCTATTTTTTAAAATTAGCATGGCACCCTGAATATTTTTTTTTTCTACACAATAGGCAAAGCTTTTACAGCTAAAAGCGTCGCCTATTGTGTGGTAATTTTTTATATATTTTAATTAATTTTATCATTGTACGGTTGCATATAAACAATGAATATGTTAATTAGAAATATCACGCAAAATTATTAAGTTGTTCCTTTAATTTGTTTGTGTTTTAATGATAGCTTTCTATCTTTTGAAACTAGCATGGCATGTTAAAATGTTTTTTTTTTTTTTTTGGTTCAACACAATAGGCAACGCTTTTACTGCTAAAAGCATCGCCCAGCTTGTTCTTTTTTTTATTTATTTGCATTCTAATTAATTTTGTCATTGTTCATCTGCATATGTTTACTAAATATATTAATTACAAATATGAAGCTAAATTATTAAGCTGTTCCTTTAATTTGTTTGTGTTTCACTAATAGCTTACTTGCTTTTAAAATTGTAATTGCATTTTTTTTAAAAACAAAATTTAATACAATAGATGACACTTTTAGCCATAAAAGCATTGCCTATTGTGCATATATATATATATATATATATATTTTTTTTTTTTATTTTTTTTTTTTTGCATTTTACTTAACTTTGTCATTGTTCAGCTGCTTATAAATACTGAAAATATTAATTAGAAATAAGATGCAACTATCAATATTGCTTCATATTTCCTACTTGCTTTTAAATTTAGCATGGCATGTTAATTTCTTTTTTTTTTTTTTAATTTTGAAGGCAATCAACGACGTTTTTACTGCTAAAAGCATCGTCTATTTTCTTCTTTTTTTTTCTTTTTTTTTGCATTTTAATTCATTTTCTCATTGTTCAGCAGCATATAAACACTGAATATATTAATTAGAAATACGAAAGAAAACTATTAAGTTATTCCTTTAATTTGTTTGTGTGTCAATGATAGCTTTCTGTCTTTTGAAATTACCAAGGCATGTCAAAATGTTTTTTTTTTCTTTTTTTGAACACAATAGGTGACTTTTTTACTCCTAATACATTAAGTTATTCCTTTAATTTGTTTGTGTTTCAATGACAACCTACTTGCTTTTAAAATTGAAATAGCATGTTAATTTTTTTTTCTAATTTCGAGACAATAGGCAATGTTTTTATGGCTAAAAGCGTCGCCTGTTGTGTTCTATTTTTTTTTTTTTTGGCATTTTACTTAACTTTGTCATTGTTCAACTGTATATAAATACTAGAAATATTAATTGGAAATATGAAGCAATTATCAATATTGTTTCATATTTCTTACTCTCTTTTAAAATGAGCATGGCATGTTAAAATGTTTCTTTTCTTATTTTCAAGACAACAGGCGAAGTGTTTACTGCTAAAAACGTCGCCTATTGTGTTCTAATTTTTTCATTTTTTTGCATTTTAATTAACTTTGTCACTGTTTAGTTGCGCAAAGACATAGACTTTATTAATTAGAAATATGAAGAAAAATTATTAAGTTGTTCCTTTAAATTGTTTGTGTTTCAATAATAGCTTACTTGCTTTTAAAATTAGCATGGCATGTTAAAATATTTTTTTCTTCTTTTTTTTTTATTTTCCAAAACAATAGGCAGCGCTTTTACTGCCAAAGGCATTGCTTATCATTTTTTTTTCATTTTAATTATTTTTATTATTGTACAGCTGCATATAAACAATGAATATATTAATTAGCAATATGACGCAAAATTATTAAGCTGTTCCTTTAACTTGTTTGTGTATCAATGATAGCTTTCTTTCTTTTGATATTTGCATGACATGTTCAAATGTTTTTTTTTTTTTTTTTGTTTTTTCAACACAACAAGAAACTCTTTTACTGCTAAAGTGTCACCTGGTGTATTCTATTTTTTTATTTGCATTTAAATTAATTTTGTCATTGTTCAGCTGCTTATAAACACTAAATATGTTAATTACAAATATGAAGCAAAGTTACTAAGATGTTCCTTTAATTTGTTTCTGTTTCAATGATAGCTTACTTGCTTTTAAAATTGAAATGGCATGTTAATTTTTTTTAAAAAAAAAATTTCAACACAATAGGCAACGCTTTTATAGTAAAAGCGTTGCCTATTGTGTTCCTTTTTTTTTTTTTTTTTGGCATTTTACTTAACGTTGACATTGTTCAGCTGCATATAAACATTACAAACATTAATTAGAAATATGAAGCAATAAACAATATTGTATCCTATTTTTTACTTGCTTATAAAATTAACATGGCATGTTAAAATGTTTTTTTTTTTTTTAAATTTTCAAGACAATAGGCAACACTTTTACTGCTAAAAGCATTGTCTATTATGTTCTCTCATTTTTTTTATTTTTTATTTTTTTTATTTTTTTGCATTGTCATTAATTTTGTCATTGTTCAGCAGCATATAGACACTGAATATATTAATTAGAAATATAAAACAAAATTGTTAAGTTGTTCCTTTAATTTGTTTGTGTTTCAAATACAGCTTTCTATTTTTTAAAATTAGCATGGCACCCTGAATATTTTTTTTTTCTACACAATAGGCAAAGCTTTTACAGCTAAAAGCGTCGCCTATTGTGTGGTAATTTTTTATATATTTTAATTAATTTTATCATTGTACGGTTGCATATAAACAATGAATATGTTAATTAGAAATATCACGCAAAATTATTAAGTTGTTCCTTTAATTTGTTTGTGTTTTAATGATAGCTTTCTTCTTTTGAAACTAGCATGGCATGTTAAAATGTTTTTTTTTTTTTTTTTTTTTGGTTCAACACAATTGGCAACGCTTTTACTGCTAAAAGCACTGCCTAGTTTGTTCTATTTTTTATTTATTGGCATTTTAATTAATTTTGTCATTGTTCATCTGCATATGTTTACTAAATATATTAATTACAAATATGAAGCTAAATTATTAAGCTGTTCTTTAATTTGTTTGTGTTTCAATGATAGCTTACTTGCTTTTAAAATTGTAATTGCATGTTAATTTTTTTTTTTTAAAATTTCAACACAAAAGTGTTGCCTATTGTATTCTATTATTATTTTTTTTTTCTTTGCATTTTACTTAACTCTGTCATTGTTCAGCTACTTATGAACACTGAAAATATTAATTAGAAATATGATGGAACTGGAAATATTTGCTTCATATTTCTTATTTGCTTTTAAATTTAGCATGACATGTAATTTTCTTTTTTAATTTTGAAGACACTCGTCGACGCTTTTATTGCTAAAATCATCGTCTATTGGGTTATGTTTATTTATTTTATTTTTTTTTGCATTTTAATTCATTTTGTCATTGTTCAGCAACATATAACCACTGAATATATTAATTAAAAATATAAAGGAAAATTATTAAGCTGTTGATTTAATTTGTTTGTGTTTCAATAATAGCTTTTTGTCTTTTAAAATTAGCATGGCATGTTAATTTTTTTTTTAAAAAAACATTTCAACACAATGTGCAATGTTTTTACTGCTAAAAGCGTAACCTATTGTGCACTTTTTTTTTCCCCATATTAATTAGTTTTATCATTGTACAATTGCATATAAAAAGTGAATATATTAATTAGAAATATGACGCAAAATTATTAAGTTATTCCTTTAATTTGTTTGTTTTTTAATGATAGCTTTCTGTCTTTTGAAATTAGCAAGGCATGTTAAAAGCGTCACCTATTGTGTTCTATTTTTTTCATTTACATTTTAATTAGGTCTGTTATTATTTAGCTGCATATAAATACTAAATATATTAATTACAAATATGAACCAAATTATTTAAGTTGTTTCTTTAATTTGTTTGTCTTTCAATGACAGTTTATTTGCTTTAAAATTGTAACGGCATGTTAAATTTTTTTTTTTTTTTTTATATTTCAACACAATAGGCAACGCTTTTAGCCATAAAAGCGTTGCCTACTGTATTCTATTATTTTTTATTTTTTATTTTTGCATTTTACTTAACTTTGTCATTGTTTAGCTGTACATAAACACTAAAAATATTAATTAGAAATATGAAGCAATTATCAATATTACTTCATATTTCTTACTTGCTTTTAAAAATAGCACGGCATGATAAAATGTTTTTTTTTTTCAAGACAATAGGTGACGCTTTACTGCTAAAAGCGCCGTCTTTTGTGTTCTTTTTTTTCCTTTTGCAATTTTAATTAATTTTATCACTAGTCAGCAGCATATAAATCCTGAATAAATTAATTAGAAATATGGAGCAAAATTAGTAAATTGTTCATTGTTCCTTTAATTTGTTTGTGTTCCAATGATAGCTTTCTGTCTTTTAAAATTAGCATGGCATGTTAAAATATTATTTTATTTTATTTTTTTCCACATAACAGGTGATGCTTTTGCTTCTAAAAGCATCGTCTATTGTGTACTACTTTTTTTTTTGGCATTTTAATTAATTTTATCACTGTACAATTCCATATAAACCTCGAATATATTAGTTAGAAATATGATGCAAAATTATTAAACCATTCCTCTAGTTTGTTTGTGTTTAAATGACAGCTTGTTTCCTTTTAAAATTAGCATGACATGTTAATGCTTTTAGCAGTAAAAGTGTTGCCTATTGTATCAAAAATAAAAAATAAAAAAAACATTTTAACATGCCATGATAATATTTAAAGCAAGCAAGCTATCATTGAAACACAAATCAATTAATGGGAACAGCTTAATAATTTTGCTTCATATTTCTAATTAATATATTCAACATTTATATGCAACTGAACAATGATAAAATTTATTAAAATGCAAAAAAAAAAAATTAAAAAAAATTAGAAGACAATATGCGACGCTTTTACCAATAAAAGTGTCGCCTATTTTGTTGGAAAAAAAAACATTTTAACATGCTATGATAATTTAAAACTCTGTAAGCTATCATTGAAACACAAACAAATTAAAAGACAGCTTAATAATTTTGCTTCATATTTCTCATTAATTTATTCATGATTTATATGCAGATGAACAATGACAAATTTAATTAAAATGCAAAAAAAAAAAATGAAAAGATGATAATAAGCTATCATTGAAACACAACCAAATTAAAGGAACATCTTAATAATTTTGTTTCATATTTCTAATTAATATATTCAGTGTTTATATTTAGCTGAACAATGATAAAATTAATTGAAACGCAAATAAAAAAAATAAAAAAAGTAGAACACACAGCTAACACTTTTAGCATCAAAAGTATCACCTATTGTGTAGAAAATAAAAACATTTTAACATACACGCTAATTTTAAAAGACGGAAAGCTATCATTGAAAAACAAACAAATTAAAGGAACAACTTAATAATTTTGCCTTATATTTCTGCAGCTGAACAATGACAAGATTAATTAAAATGTAAAAGCGTCGCCTATTTTGTTGAAAAAAAAAAAGAAGAAAAAAACATTTAAAGGAAAAAAATAGAAGCAATCGTAGGCAACGTTTTTGAAGGAAAGTGTCACCGTAGCCTATTTACCTTTTTTTTTAATTTAATATTTTTCTTTTTTTTTTTGGTTATATACATGCATATAATTATGTAAATATGTATATATAGATAAATTAAGGAATAAGTGGTTATTGAATTAGTAAAGTAAATAGGATACATAAATTTAGTGTTGATATATATACCTGTAGAAATCAAGCTTATGAAAACCCGAGAACAATAGTGTCTCCATTAGGCATACTACTGCTATCACTTTGATCAATTTTGCATAATAAAAAATTTTATGTTGATTCAATTTTTGTATTTAAAAGGTTAAATATAATGTGTAAAGATCTTGGTAATATATGTATTATATTAATTAGTATTATGAAGTAAAAATTTAAAATTTTTTCTTTCTTTCAGTATCATAGGTGACTCTTTTGCCTTTACAAGCGTCGCCTATGTCTTCCCTTTTTTCTTTCTTTGAAATTTTTTTTTACAATGTTGGCCTTTTTTTTTTTTAATTGAAATGCAATGTTGACTCATTGATGCTCAATATTTAGATATAAAATATATAAAAAAATGCAAGAGAATGTTAAAATTTATAAATAAAATAAAAAAGATTATATACTTCTTTAGTATAGTTATTTTTCTTCACAGTTCTAAAATTAAATAAAATAAGTTTTAATTACAAAATAAAATTATAATAGCATATGCTTTTGTCACAAAAGCGTCGCCCAATATTTATCATTTTAACTGATGCCTTGTTTAAAAAAGCGTCAGCTAATGTTTTTAAATTATCTATCCAGCAACACCGAAAAAAAGCGTCGCATATTTTTGGTATTAGGCGATACTTTATCTTTACCATTTTTTAAAGCGCCATATATTTTTAGCATTTTAGCCCACGCTTTATCTTCAGCGTTGCGGCTTTCTTTCTATTGACGCTTTTATTTCATAGCGTTGCGTAATAAATATCACCAGATCATTAATTTTGCATAGTAAGCCTTTCAAATATAGGTGTGAATGGCTTATCAATTATATAAACCTCACTACCAAACCACATATTATATTTAAATCAATACTTATTTATGTTTCCCTATAAAAATGTTTACTAGTCAATGTCTCTTCAAAATACTTCTTATAGTCCTTGAAAATGGTCTTAATTCAAAGATATGTTCT
Organism: Ziziphus jujuba; assembly: GCF_031755915.1. Classification (NCBI taxonomy): domain Eukaryota; kingdom Viridiplantae; phylum Streptophyta; class Magnoliopsida; order Rosales; family Rhamnaceae; genus Ziziphus; species Ziziphus jujuba. The sequence continues at coordinate 2,198,744 of NC_083381.1, read as the reverse complement.
TGTTTATCTTTTGTTTCTTAAGTAAAATGTTTCCAATTTCCATCCAGATCTTCAAGTTAAACATAAAATTGGTTTCAAGGAAAATAAAATGAAAAAGAAAATTAAAATTAAAATGGTTAGAACAAGATTAGCAAAAATTAACGTTAGTTGGCATACCAAGATATGAACCTTCCCAAACTTGGTTTTGATAAAATTAGCAAGAAAAGCAATACTGGCCAGATTAGCCACATTAAGCTGATGAAACAACACATTACCTAAACAACCAAGCTCCTTCAATTTTTGAACAACTTGTTGTCCTCTCTTCTCATCTCTAGCTGCTAGAGCCAATTCTTTAACAGCCCCAAATCCAATCACTTTGTTTGCCCCTGTAAAAACTGCATACCTGAAGGTGGTATATATAATTTAATAAATGAATCAATAAGATTATGGGTTTGATGTATGTTAATAAGAAACTTCAAATACTAATATTTCTTTTTATTACCGCCAGATCGCCCAAAAAAGAAAAAAATGCCATATGTTGCACGTAGGGTCGAAACAAGGGCAAAACTAGGATATTTTTTTAGGGAGGCACTGTCAGACCCATTCAGGATATTTTTTCGGAACCCTAGATAAGTCCTGATCCCAAAGAAACTGTCAGGACCTGTCCAGAATTCCTTCCCCGGAACCCTAGACAAGCCCTGATCCCAGGGAAATACCACCGAACCTTCCAACGGAAAATCCGGCAGCACCTCCCCTAAGGGTAGAACTAACCAAAAATTTCCTGCACTGAAAACACACTTCTATAATTGTCCCCTTATTCCTCCTACAGTACTACAAGTTGATTCCACAAATTTCAGCACTTCAAAATAAATACAGTAATCCAGTGCATAATAAATACAACAAGAGTGAAAGAAATAGTACAACTGCAATAAAAGAAGAACAGGATACTTCACGAAGTAAAACAGCGATGAAGATCAAGTCCGCTCCGAATGAACACCGACAACCTGGTACCTAGAGGAACGGAATTTAAGAGTGTGAGATGCTAATCATCTCAGTGAGCGACCCTATCTACTATACAATATAATACCACGGTAATAGGTATATAAATAATAATTATTTGGAAATAATATTTTCTCTCAAAACCCTTACAATTCTCTCAGTTGGAAAGGTTCCCCTTTTAAAACCTTTTCACAAAACCCTTTATTCATATTCCTCGAAAACCAAGACATCAAATAAATATCCGAAAAGTAATAGTAATTTTAATTCCAATACAGTTTTAAAACATTTTATTCTTAAAACACAGTTCCGAAATCAGTTGATGCACCCACTATATACCAGTGGCGCCAACAGTACCCAGCGTCCCAAGGTATCGCCAGACAGGAGGTTATAGAAAGAAACCGGCATACGGTCGCGTGGCGTCCCACAGCGCCGCTGCTAACCTGGTGTCCCGGCCAATGGGGGGTGGCCACCCTCTCCGATGGCATCCACAGGACACCCTCATAATATCACCTGCGCGCTACTCACACCCACCTGCGCGCTAATCATATCCGTGTGCACAATATCCATATCACATATACCATATCACATAATCAGAACACCAGTACGTGCACGGTGCATCTAAAAATCATAAAATCCATACATTTAAATCATAAAACAAATTTCACATTTTTCATAAGCATAGCGGGCATAATCCATCCGCTTGAACCGGGAAATTCTCCACAATTTCTTTATAATCAATGCCATAAATTCCATGATTTTCAAATCCACCAACTTCCAAATCCATCAATTTAAATATCCACATTTTTCCAAGCATAAATAATTCTCGAAATATGATAGTCAAATCTCATAATATTCCATGGGCATATTTTATAAAAATTGAAATCAGCAACATAACCAAATATTTTCTTTGAAATATTTGAAAATCAAATCGTGCCCAATTTACCATTAAAACCACACCAATTTCAAAATCCTCAAAACCATAAAATAATTCCACACGGCATAAATTTGTAGAATTCGCATTTTCTTAAATCCAATAAATTCATAAATAATTCTACAATAAATCCAATAAATATTTGGCACATAGAAATTAAATTCCAAATATTTAATTCACACATAATATATTCATCAATTAAATTCCCCAAAATTAATTTGAAGGTGGGTCACTCACCTGGAGCACGCAATTAACCCATGATCCACTACGGGATCAATTCTACGACTCACCGGTGCTCCTAGAACAAAATTCACAGACAGTCAAATAAATTAATATTTTATTCGGGTAAATAATACCCGGTACCCGGGGGGTCAAAACACAAACGATATCTAGAATTTATGAGTTATATACCGAATCGAAGCTCGAGTGATGCTGATCACAGATTCGGTCTTACTTCCCGGTGATCGGACCCGACGGGGTCGGAATCTCGCCGGAAAGCTTTTCGAGTTTCGGCTCTGCAATTCTCCCAAACCATCGCAAATTGGCGGAAACGGAAGCCGGATTCGGATTCAGGAGGTCGAACACAGCGGACTGGAGCCGGCCGGAAATTTCGGGTACTCGCCGGAACAGTATTTTCCGGCGGGCCGCCGCGGTCACAGGCAACCGTCGCCGGCGACGCGTGCGTGCGGTGGCCGTTGGCTGTGAAATTTTGCAGACTTGTAGATCGTGAGGAGAGCAATCCAACGGGACCGACGGTGAGCAAAACGGAGGTCGGACGATGGAGAAATCACCGTTTGAAGATTTCCGACCCCTCGCCGGAAAACGCTCCGATCCCGGCGCGTCGGTGGTCCGATGGCCGTGATTTTTGGTGGGTAGACCGGACTTGAGGAGAGGATGATGGGTGTACGGCGCGTGTACTGTATATCGGCCGGAATAGTGCCGATTCGCGGTGGCCGGCGGTGGAGGGGGAAAAATCGCCGCCAAACTTCGGAGGTCCGATCCTGGCGTGTCCGGCGGCCGTTCGCCGTGAAATTTGGAGGTTTTGCCGGAAATGAGGTGGGCAATCTGGCTGGCCGGTGCATGTACAGTAACTAGGCCGGAAAACGTGAAAATGACCGGCGGCCGGTGACTCTCTCTCTCTCTCTCCTCTCTCTCTTTCTCTCTCTTCTCCGAGTGTTTTAACAAATAAAACCCCTGTGTGACACTGTTCATGCCACGTGGACCAATCAGAAACTGACACGTGGTGTTTCACTGTTCACCGACCCAAAAAACATTAAAATAATACGGTATCCGGTAAACTTCAAACGTCCATAACTTTTTAACCGGATGTCCGTTTTGAGCGTGCCGCTAGTCTGTGAACTCGTATCGACGAGCACTTCACAACCATGCATGAGTCAAAGCTCAATTCCCCATAAACAAAAAGTCAACTCCGGCACCCCTTGGACAGTTTGGATCGCAACTTGTTTCGTCCATAACTTTCAAACCGTAGCTCCGTTTTCGACGTGCTACCAGTCTACGAACTCGTGGCATCGTGCACTTCGCCACGGTACCCTAGTCAACTCAAAATTCTCACCGAGTCAAAAAGTCAACTTTTAACCCCTTCGGTCAGCGGTCAACGGTCAACCTCGGTAAACATGCACGAATTCCGGTGCGATGTGGGACGGGGTGTTACAGCCTTCCCCCCTTACAAAAATTTTGTCCTCGAAATTTCCGCGCGTCACTGGAACAAACAAGGGTTCTGATCACGCACCTGCGCTTCGGGCTCCCATGTCGCTTCCTCGACTAAGTAGTTACTTGCCAACCAATCCATGCCCAACACTACTTCAAGTCCGGATAGATCCAACAGGATCAGGTCTGCTTCCATCACTTGATCTGTGAAATCGTCGGGCGTAGTCCTGGCTCCCTGCTGCGTCATAGCAAACACCCGGCCTTGACTTGTCTGCTGGGGTCTCCTTCCTCTACCTCGACTCGATCCTGCAGACGGCTGGACTGATCCCGAAGAAACTCCTACTGGCTGACTCCCCTGGGAACTCTGTCCTGGAAATATCCCCGTATGCTGTGTCCGTCGACCTGCTTCTAGCACACTGCCGCTACCATAAGGGCAATCCCTCCTTATGTGGTCTAGCTGCCCACACCGAAAGCATAAACCATCCATCTGACACTGCCCAGAATGATTCCCCCTACAAAGTGGACAAATCCGCGGAGAACCAATGCGTGACTGCTGATACGAGGTTGCATCCACACTGATCGAATGGCGAGCTGGCTGGGGCATGCGATAACTATCTCTCCTCTGGAATCTGCCTCGTGGGCTTAACCCATCACTGTCTGAGCCTGAGCTATGGCTCTTCTTAGCTGCCCCCTGTCGAGGTACTCCACTATACGAACCTTCGAATGATCTGCGCCTCGAGGGTCTGTGTATCTCCTCCTGTCTCTCTAGCTCGAGCGCTGCATCCCTGGCGGACTGATAGGTGGGATGTACTGATCCAGAAAGGGTGTAGCCGATACTCTCTTTCAATCCGTCTATGAACCTCACCTTCTTCGTGTGATCGTCGGGAATTAGGTGCATGTAGAATTCTGATAGTTCTCGGAATCTCCTCTCGTACTCTGTCACCGTCATGTTCCCCTGTCGTAGTTCCTCGAACTCTCTCCTTCTTGCTTCACGGTAGGCAGGAGGACAAAACTCAGTAGAGAAGGCCATCTTGAACTGATCCCACGTATGCCTTGCACGAACAACTGGGCTAACTTCTCGGGTGAAAAACGTTCTCGTACCGGTAGGAAGTGTGCCGACTTGGTGAGACGATCAATGATTACCCAAATGCCGTCGTACCTTCTAGGTGTGGAAGGAAGCTTGAATACGAAGTCCATGTTGAGTTCTTCCCACTTCCGCACGGGAATCGGTAAAGATTGGAGTAGTCCCAAAGGCTTCTGTCTTTCTGCTTTCACTTGTTGACAAATCAAACACTTTGGTACGAAGTCTGCCACTTCTCTCTTCATACCAATCCACCAATAATACTTAACAAGCGTCCGGTACATCTTGGTACTTCCCGGATGCATCGCATACATCGAGCTGTGCGCCTCCTCCAAAATCTCCTTCTTGAGTCCTGGGATATCCGGAACGCAAAGTCGTCCTTTATACACGAGGGCTCCATCCCTCCTTATGGAAAATTCCGGATCAAGACCTTCTTGTACCTTGCCCTTAATTGTCCTTAACTTAGGATCTTCCATTTGGGTCTCTACTATACGATCCACCAACACCGGTCGTACCTGGAAGCTAGCCATAAGAACTCCTGAAGGGTGCATATGCATTAACACCCCCATGTTCTTCAACTCCACCATGAGAGGTAGTTGGACGACTTGGACGTGAGCAAGGGATCCAGTAGCCTTCCTACTCAAAGCATCTGTCACTACATTCGCCTTACCCGGGTGATAATCAATCACACAGTCATAATCCTTTAACAACTCCATCCATCGCCTTTGCCTCATATTTAACTCCTTCTGAGTGAAAATATACTTGAGGCTCTTGTGGTCGGTATAGATGTGGCATGTGGCCCCATACAAGTAGTGCCTCGAGTTTCCACATCGCTTCCTCAACTGACAGGTATTCGATGTTCTTTTGTAGCAACAACACATGAATTACGCTGCATGCCGATGTCTGCTTTCCCGCTTCCACTTGTCGGCAGCGTAACTTAGCAAGTATACTAGAGGCCTTATCCACTATCACTACACTACCATCACGCCTAATAGTGACTTTAACTTTCCTCTTGTGCAACTTTCATTCTCATGCCCACTAATTAAGGATATTCAAATTGGTCCACGAGAACACGATCTGCAAGTCTTGGTCATAGTCGAACGCTAACCATAAGGTGCTTCTAAAGCATGCATCCTTAAACCAACAACCAACTCTCGTGACTCGATCAGCACTTTAAAAGGTAAGATTAGAACTTAAGTCTAATTTCCTCAAATACTGGTGTCACCAAGTTAAGGTTGAGATTAATTCACTTGTCTTCGATTACCCTCCTAGTACTTACAATTAGAAAACCCTTGCTCCTCATTGATTAACCAATAGTCTTAACCTCGACAAACATCAATCTTTCTTTTAACTAAATCAAGGTCATGAATAAAATTCTCAACATCCAAATACCATTCTTGAAAACCCTAAGTTTCCCCCATTTCAAATAAATTCCATGAATCCACACCTCAAGCAATAAAGAATTTAAATCCTAATTCTAGCATCACCACCAATACTATGAACAAATCACTAGATCCTTAACCCAATAAAGTATTCCACACTTCTTAAATTCTAACTCCGTCCCAAAAATCATACTCCTTATCATTGTAAATTATCACCAACAATATCAACCACCTTGAATCGATGAAGCACCATCAATACGAACCTTAAATCTCCAAGGAAATAAGATATCAAGATCTTAGCTTCTAGAATGAAAAATAACCATGCTTAAACATCCAACCATGCCTAAGGAATCATCCTCATCTCATTAACCTCATCAACCACCAAGTAGAACTTTAGTCGCTATCCGGATCTTGCTTGATTCTCTAAACGCTGTCGTACCTTCTCTTTGTGAATGATAGTTTAAGCACGAAATCCATATTTACATCTCCCTACTTTTACTTATCGGTGACCTAAGTACCTTTATTCGGATCTTGCAACTTCCTTTATCGTGCCAAACCACAATGTCATCTAGTGAGCATTCCATACGTCTTGGTACCCTTGGGGTGTATCGCATACCTTGAATCGCGTGTTTTCTTTAGGGTCTCCTTTTTGAACTCAACGATACCCTGCTTTGGATTCTCGACTGGCGATACTTAACCCTTAAGTCGCTCTTGGAAAAACCATAACATAAAACAAATAATAAAATATATTTTTCAATATACCTAACTTGCATAGGCAATTGTTAAAACTCCACATTGAAACAATAATAAAAACACGGATAAATGCATAAAATCAGGTCTTAAAATCCATAGCATAAAATAAAATATGCACGCTTGTAATGGAGGTACGTACGACACCGTCTACATACTACGTGATCCATGATTCCAACTGTCGCCGACACTCTGCTACCAATACAAACCAGGGTGGTTGCCTATATTGGCCGTCCAATTCCCCGGGCTCGTAGTCAACATGATCATGGGGCTAGCTCTGCATGGACCACATTGGTTCGCCGCCTCCATATGGTGCCGTATAATATCAACAATATAACATACAGATACATGTACGAGCACAAACCAAAAATACTTGAATAAAACACCTTTAATTTCCAATACCACGTTGAAAAGCATTTAATTTTGATAATCGATTGGAAAAATATTTTGACGCCTTGAAATCAATCGACACACATCCTTAGGAAATCATCCTTCTCCTCCATGAACGAAACGGATACCATTCACGATGATAAGCTTGACCTTCAAAAAGAAAATGCATCCTCGACCATCGACTAGGCCATAGGAAGTCCCCGTTAGGCTAGATGATCCTAATTGACACCCTCGAAGATTAGAGTTATTCAAACTCGGGCAACGAATTTACTTCGAGACAAACGGAAAGAACGCTTTCACACGGGTAAAACGAGAGATTAGACACGGATGGGACACACAACAATGCACAGTCCCTTAGGAATACTAGAACCTAGAGCTCTGATACCAACTGTCAGGACCCGTCCAGAATTCCTTCCCCGGAACCCTAGACAAGCCCTGATCCCAGGGAAATACCACCGAACCTTCCAACGGAAAATCCGGCAGCACCTCCCCTAAGGGTAGAACTAACCAAAAATTTCCTGCACTGAAAACACACTTCTATAATTGTCCCCTTATTCCTCCTACAGTACTACAAGTTGATTCCACAAATTTCAGCACTTCAAAATAAATACAGTAATCCAGTGCATAATAAATACAACAAGAGTGAAAGAAATAGTACAACTGCAATAAAAGAAGAACAGGATACTTCACGAAGTAAAACAGCGATGAAGATCAAGTCCGCTCCGAATGAACACCGACAACCTGGTACCTAGAGGAACGGAATTTAAGAGTGTGAGATGCTAATCATCTCAGTGAGCGACCCTATCTACTATACAATATAATACCACGGTAATAGGTATATAAATAATAATTATTTGGAAATAATATTTTCTCTCAAAACCCTTACAATTCTCTCAGTTGGAAAGGTTCCCCTTTTAAAACCTTTTCACAAAACCCTTTATTCATATTCCTCGAAAACCAAGACATCAAATAAATATCCGAAAAGTAATAGTAATTTTAATTCCAATACAGTTTTAAAACATTTTATTCTTAAAACACAGTTCCGAAATCAGTTGATGCACCCACTATATACCAGTGGCGCCAACAGTACCCAGCGTCCCAAGGTATCGCCAGACAGGAGGTTATAGAAAGAAACCGGCATACGGTCGCGTGGCGTCCCACAGCGCCGCTGCTAACCTGGTGTCCCGGCCAATGGGGGGTGGCCACCCTCTCCGATGGCATCCACAGGACACCCTCATAATATCACCTGCGCGCTACTCACACCCACCTGCGCGCTAATCATATCCGTGTGCACAATATCCATATCACATATACCATATCACATAATCAGAACACCAGTACGTGCACGGTGCATCTAAAAATCATAAAATCCATACATTTAAATCATAAAACAAATTTCACATTTTTCATAAGCATAGCGGGCATAATCCATCCGCTTGAACCGGGAAATTCTCCACAATTTCTTTATAATCAATGCCATAAATTCCATGATTTTCAAATCCACCAACTTCCAAATCCATCAATTTAAATATCCACATTTTTCCAAGCATAAATAATTCTCGAAATATGATAGTCAAATCTCATAATATTCCATGGGCATATTTTATAAAAATTGAAATCAGCAACATAACCAAATATTTTCTTTGAAATATTTGAAAATCAAATCGTGCCCAATTTACCATTAAAACCACACCAATTTCAAAATCCTCAAAACCATAAAATAATTCCACACGGCATAAATTTGTAGAATTCGCATTTTCTTAAATCCAATAAATTCATAAATAATTCTACAATAAATCCAATAAATATTTGGCACATAGAAATTAAATTCCAAATATTTAATTCACACATAATATATTCATCAATTAAATTCCCCAAAATTAATTTGAAGGTGGGTCACTCACCTGGAGCACGCAATTAACCCATGATCCACTACGGGATCAATTCTACGACTCACCGGTGCTCCTAGAACAAAATTCACAGACAGTCAAATAAATTAATATTTTATTCGGGTAAATAATACCCGGTACCGGGGGGGTCAAAACACAAACGATATCTAGAATTTACGAGTTATATACCGAATCGAAGCTCGAGTGATGCTGATCACAGATTCGGTCTTACTTCCCGGTGATCGGACCCGACGGGGTCGGAATCTCGCCGGAAAGCTTTTCGAGTTTCGGCTCTGCAATTCTCCCAAACCATCGCAAATTGGCGGAAACGGAAGCCGGATTCGGATTCAGGAGGTCGAACACAGCGGACTGGAGCCGGCCGGAAATTTCGGGTACTCGCCGGAACAGTATTTTCCGGCGGGCCGCCGCGGTCACAGGCAACCGTCGCCGGCGGCGCGTGCGTGCGGTGGCCGTTGGCTGTGAAATTTTGTAGACTTGTAGATCGTGAGGAGATCAATCCAACGGGACCGACGGTGAGCAAAACGGAGGTCGGACGACGGAGAAATCACCGTTTGAAGATTTCCGACCCCTCGCCGGAAAACGCTCCGATCCCGGCGCGTCGGTGGTCCGATGGCCGTGATTTTTGGTGGGTAGGCCGGACTTGAGGAGAGGATGATAGGTGTACGGCGCGTGTACTGTATATCGGCCGGAATAGTGCCGATTCGCGGTGGCCGGCGGTGGAGGGGGAAAAATCGCCGCCAAACTTCGGAGGTCCGATCCTGGCGCGTCCGGCGGCCGTTCGCCGTGAAATTTGGAGGTTTTGCCGGAAATGAGGTGGGCAATCTGGCTGGCCGGTGCATGTACAGTAACTAGGCCGGAAAACGTGAAAATGACCGGCGGCCGGTGACTCTCTCTCTCTCTCTCCTCTCTCTCTTTCTCTCTCTTCTCCGAGTGTTTTAACAAATAAAACCCCTGTGTGACACTGTTCATGCCACGTGGACCAATCAGAAACTGACACGTGGTGTTTCACTGTTCACCGACCCAAAAAACATTAAAATAATACGGTATCCGGTAAACTTCAAACATCCATAACTTTTTAACCGGATGTCCGTTTTGAGCGTGCCGCTAGTCTGTGAACTCGTATCGACGAGCACTTCACAACCATGCATGAGTCAAAGATCAATTCCCCATAAACAAAAAGTCAACTCCGGCACCCCTTGGACAGTTTGGACCGCAACTTGTTTCGTCCATAACTTTCAAACCGTAGCTCCGTTTTCGACGTGCTACCAGTCTACGAACTCGTGGCATCGTGCACTTCGCCACGGTACCCTAGTCAACTCAAAATTCTCACCGAGTCAAAAAGTCAACTTTTGACCCCTTTGGTCAGCGGTCAACGGTCAACCTCGGTAAACGTGCACGAATTCCGGTGCGATGTGGGACGGGGTGTTACAGAAACCCTACCAGACCTAGGGATGTCAATGGGGCGTGGTGGGATCGGTTTGTAAAATCCCGTCCCCATCTCCGTGGGAGATTTTTCATCTCATCCCCGCAGTTTTCCCCGTTTCTTTAGAAGCGGGGCGAGGACGGGGATTCCCCAATCGGTGCAGATGCGGGGACGGTTTCCCCATTTTTTTTTTCATATAATTGAATTAATGTAATAGGATATTACACAAACAAGATTACTAATCCAAGTTTCTGGATATTACAATAGATACAGAACCATCCAAAAACCAAATAATATAAAAAAAAGGAAAGTTTAAATCCCTCTACGTTTCCAGTGTTCTTCATTGCAATCCCTGCCAGGGGAACTTATTCAGATGACTCAATCATTTCATTAAAAAAAAAAAAAAAGAAAATCAAGACTAACCTGAGGGAGGAGGTGATGCTTGCTGGTGGTGGCCGCGACTGTGAAGAAGAATCGGCTGAGAGAGCTGAGGGAGACCGGAGATGGTGGTGGCAGCACTGATGGAGCTGGACTAAGTAGAGATGAGAGAGCTGAGGGAGATGGTGGTGGAGCTAAGGGAAGGGAGTTGAGTGGAGACCGGAGTGTGACTGTTGACTGGTGTCTGGTGAGTTTGTGTGAGAGGAATGTGTTTGTGTTTAGGGCCGGCTAGGAGAAAAGGAAGGAATAAGTTTAAAGTTTCAATTTTCAAAATATTAAAAAAATATATAAAAAACAATAATAAGGTAAATATATACGGGCCGGGTTCGGGCCGGGATCTTTAATCCCTGGTCCCGGCCTAGCCCCGCTTCGGGTCTAAGAAAGTTATCCCAAGCCCGTCCCGTCACCCTGTTTTTGCGGGGAAAAACCGCCCCGTTAGGGGCGGTGCACTGCGGTTTTCGGGATGGACTGGACAAATTGACATCCCTAACCAGACCTTCCTGTAGAAAATCTGGCAGTGTCTCCCCTAAGGGTAGAATATGTCCTAAAAACTTCCTACATGAAAATGCACTCCTATATGATACCACATTATTTCTCTCACCTTACTACAAAAAATTCCACAATTTACGTCACTTTGAAATCAAACTATCTATAGGCACATGTATTAGCAATATTTTAAAAATACGAATTACCTTTAATTATTCATGTCCGCCCATACCATCCGCTTAGTGCCGTAAATTTCCAATACATTCAAATATTGTTTTACAAATATACCAATGCGTAACATAGAAAGAATAATAAAACAATCACCATATTAACGATAATAATAGTATTAATAACTTGCCCGAGAGGTACTATATAACCATACATGTCCGAGGGCTATCATATTTATCCGAAGGTAATCACCTGTCCAAAGGCTATCACTTACCTGTAGGCTATGATACTTGTCTGAAGATTCCGTATAAAAATAATAAAAATAAAAGTGAAAATAAAAATAAAAATAAATGATGGTAACAATAAAAATAATAATAATAATAATGAAAATAATTGTAAACGTAACTCTGATAAATAATAGTAGCAATATTAATAACAAAAATAATATTAATAATAGTAATGATAATAAAAGCAATCAAGTAAAATGTTAAAAAATCAGATTATGAATAGATAAAATAATATTTTTAAAATTTAAAACATATTATGAAATATACACTCGTATCGAGGGTACAAACGATACCCTCCAACATGCTGCGAAATACATGATTCCAGCTGTCGCCTGTACCCTACTATCAATACAGTTCAAGGTGGTTGTCTAAATTGGCCGTCCAATCCCCTAGACTAGTAGACAATATAGTTACGAGACTAGCTCTTCATGGATCACATCGGATTGTTGTTCCTGTACGGTGTGATACACACAAATATAACATATATATATATATATAAAAAATACTTGATGCACATGCTATATACCAGTGGTGCCCGACAGTGCCCAGCGTCCCAAAGTATGGCTTGACGAGGAGGTTAATGTGAGAAACCAACATACGGTCGCGTGGCGTCCCACCATACTGCTGCTAACAGTCATCTGGCCATGGAGGTAGCAGCTGATGCTCAATGTGCATTGTACCCTACATACCTTCGGTCCGATGGTAACCACAGGACAATCCTATAAATAAACCTGTGCACTCATAAAAATCCGTCCACACGTTAATTACATCCACAACTACAAAACCCCGATACGTGTATGGTGCATTGAAAATTGATAAAATTTTATAATATTATAAAATTCAAATTTTTATAAAATACAATTAAATTTGTATATTTTTAGTAAATCCATAAACAAAGTTTAGGGAAATATAATCACTTTTAATATAAAATCAAACCCTCAATCAATCACAATTTATAACCCATTCTTATAAAAGTAAAATCCTTTAACAAATATATATACCATATCTATATAGATATATATCTAAACACATGTACAACCATATACTCTCACACACATATATAAATATATATACAGAAAAGTAGGAAGTATGAGCAGAAGTAAAATAAAAAGGCGGCAAAGCCGGCCAAGGAACAAAAGATAATTAAATAAATTATGGAAGGTGGTAGAACCAGCTAAACAATATAAAAAAAATATTAAAATATTTTGATTATATAAATTGAAAATACATTGATTGAAAAATAAATAATTTAAAATACAATGCTTAATTGATTATGTAGAACAATTAGATATGAAAGTCATTCGTTTCACTCAAGTGTTTATCTCTATTGATTACAAGTTTTTGATTACAAACTAAATATGAGAAGGGGAGAAGTTATGAAATCTGCCAAGAAAAGAACTCTCTTCTAACTCTTGCTAGCTCCTTCTTGATGGTGGTGGAGAGGCTCCTTGATATAAGCAACGAAGGGTTGGTTGAATGATTGCGTATCTTGTTGATTTTGTAATTATGTAGGTGAATAGTATATATAAACAGTATATGCTTTTCAGTGCTTTTTACTGTTCATGAATAGTGATTCTCATGATCTGCTTTTTATGAGAAGAACACCGAAAGTAACTCAGTATTGTCAGAGATTCCAAATTTTATGCAACTTGATTGATTGTGACTTAGCCTTCCATTATGTTGGTGATGTTGATGGCTTCTTCATCTTCAAATCGATAGGCATCATCTTCATCTTGGTCAAAATCTATATCTTATTCTAATTCCTGATTATCACCAAAATTGACAGTACTATGCTTGTCGAAAATCATGTGATAGGCATCAACAAGGTCTAGATATAATGTCTTGTAATAAAAGGAAGTATAAACATCATTCTAAATGGCAGAAAAACTATTATGGATGTAGATCTTGGTGTATTGATTTTTTTGGGCCAAGAAGTACTTCTTATAAATTCTTTGGAGATTCAAATGATTGCTAAAGACAGAAGCTCTCCAATGGCGTAGTTGTTTTGTAAATGGAGCAGAGCATCTTCGGACTTCTTGATCAAATCGGAGATGATTATTAGCATATTTTGATTTCTCAAAAGTGATTACATGCCGTACTGGTTCCCAACCGTGAATCCATTCAGGAGGGGTTGATGTGATGTGGACAGCAACATACCTTTGTTTTAGAAAGCTATAATAATAGGGTATGAAGAGGCACGTAATTCTTATTTTCAATAAATCTAGACAAACTTGGGCTTGATCCATATAGGAAAATATGATTGTTCCAATTAATCTTCAATCGAATAATTTAGCCAATTATGGAAGGTTTCAGCATACTGTCCAACTTTGTAGACACCAAATCCAATCTCATGAAGGCATCCCACGTGATAAGGTGAAATTGTGGCAGGATCACATTTTTCACACTTTTTCTTTGAGAGTAATAAGGCTGCTTCTACATATACATACATTCCCCTTGGACAGGTGTCTGGATGTTCTACAAAGGAGATGAGCATTCTTTGGAGAAAGCTGTACTCCTCATGAAACTGTTTATTTTTTTTTTTTGTTCAAATAGCATAAATAACTTCATTGGGCAAGTTAGTTTGTTGTAACCATTGATTAGGATAGAAAAAGATACGGGCACTACACCAGGATAAAATGTGAGACTTGGTTTGGAATGTGGGATAATAAAGTGCACTATTGTTTTAAAAACTAGTAGAGCCTTTATCTTTTTTAGACTGATCTGGGGTTTGATTATGTTTTTTGGCCAAACGAGTCCTGTAATCTAATTTCTTTTAGAGGTTATTAGATTGGACACTAAGGACATCATTGTTATGTATTAAAGTTTGAATTTGGCATTCTAGACAAGCTTTGATATGCTTAAGTTGATTAACTTGGGCTTCTAAGGGGTGATATAAGTATGGATTGCACAAAATAAGATCAAATGGACTTTGTTGTGGGGTAACAGGAGCATATTGATTTTGTGGATCAACAAGAACAGTGATAGGAGGGATGTTATATTGTTGCATCCTAAGGATACTTCTAGAACTGTAAGGTTGATTAGGATTGTTTCTTTGGACAAAGGAAAATGTTTTTAAGAAGTCTGGATCCATTCTGATCCACAGGTGAATGAAGGCTTGCAAGCCCAATTCATGAAGGATTACTTGTAGGGCTTCTCTTAAACTATAGAATACCCAATATTGGATGTTAAATTGTCCAGCTATTTCATAGGCTACTTGGGACCTTGTTTTATAGAGGCTTGGGTTTTGACTATTGAATATGACATAATGAGAAAAATATTGACTATTTGGTTTTTCTCGAACTGATTGTGAATAAAAGCAAATGTTATCTAAGGCATTAGAAAGTTCAGATCTTTGATCTTCATTGTCGAAATGTGTGGCATTCCAAACAGAGTTGATTAAAGCTCTTTAGGGAACATCTAATTCAAATTGTGTTGGAAAATTTCTTTCCACAACTTCTCCACTCCAAATTGGAACGAAATCATTTCTGATAACCATGTAACCAATTGGTCAAGACATGCTGCAAAGAAAGTTTATTAAATGAAAAAGGAAAATGTGTTTATGAATAATTTGATCTGATTATTTGAAAACAGTGTTTTTTATATAATAATATATAAAAGTTTTCTGTTGTAAAATAAGAAATAGGGATGTAAAAGAAATCCATAATTGAAAAGGAAAATGGATTGGTAGAGCAAGACAGAGTTTAAATGGAGCAAGGGAATAAGAGTTTGGAGAAGGAATGTGATTGATTCGAATGATTGTTTTGGAGATTGACTCTTCTTTTAATGTTTGAATATTATGGGATTTCTGGATAAATTCGAACTTAACTTTTTCATCTAAAGGATAGCTGATTATTCCATCATTTTCTGTGATGAATGGATATAATAAAGAAAAAAATGGGATTCCTAAAATTACTTGATCTGTCATGTTTCTAACGAAGACAAATAATATTTTGAAACAAATTTTATTATGATAAATATATGCGTGATTGATTTCATATTGTAAATCTATTTTGCTTCCATTAGCAGAATTTAATCTTTCTTTAGTGTTAGTATAATATTTATTATGTATAAGACCTTCTTGGATACAATTTAAATCTGCACATGAATCTAAAAGTGCAATTGTGGTGAATTGAAAATCTTTAATGATTATTATAATTTGTATATGCCATTTTCTAAACTGGATTTTTGAAATTGAAGCTAAACAATTTTCATGGAAAGATCCTTCTTCTTCTGCTATTTGATTAAGTTCACTGTGAATAATTTTTTTAGGATTTTCTTGGAGAACTTGTAATTGGTGTTTGATTAAGTGGTTTTCTAATTTTAATTCTTTAATCTCAGACTTGATTGTTTTGATTTCAACCTGTAAATCTTGGACAGTTATCTGTTCAGTTTTGGATTTATTCAATGGTTTTAAAGCTTCTGTTAAACATATTTTTTGCGAACTTTTATCATTCTAATTGGTGTTGGGATGATTAGCAGTGATTATCTTTTTGTAATTTTTTCATATATTCTATCCTATCATCTGGATTATCTAGTTTGCTAAGTAATTCTAAGATTATATCTTCTTCTTCGGTAGAATTAGTTAAAACATTACTTGATTTATTGCAACAAGTACCTAGACAACAAGCATCTAAACATCTGAGAGTGATATTAGGATTATCTGTGTCACTAGTTGATTCAGAATGATTATTGGATTTATCGGAACTTGATTCAGTGTAAATGTTGTTTTCACTGTGTTCACTGTCTGTGTTGTAAATTCCTATGACATTGATTATGTTTTGTTTTTTATCTTCTGGAATTTCTAATTGTTTGATGGTTTGCTTAACTTTAGATTTGTTAGCAAAATAATCAAATTTATTACATTTGAAGGATTTAATTTTAATTTTATCTTTTGAATCTTATGTTTATTTGATTTGTAAAATTTATCAGCATTGGATTTATTGGTTTTGTAATAAGATTTATGTGTGGAATATTTATTATGTCTGAAACTTTTTCTATTTGATTTTTTTATTTTATTTTATTTCTCCTAGAGGGTGCTATTGAAGATAGACCATATTGTTGACAAAAGTTTCATAATTCATATTTTGTTTTTCTTTTATCATTATTTAATTAATTGGCTATTTTCATATATCAATACACATTTTTAATCCTTCGTTTTTTATTATTCAGACTATGTCTCTATAAATTAATAAATCATAATTGATGTGACCACTATCATTACTTAAGATATTTTTTATTTTTCGAGCAAATAATTAGGGTAATCCATTAATGAATTTTTCTTTTCAAAAAGGTTGATTACTGTCATTTCTCATCACAATTCTGGCGGTAAATATTTACACATACCATTCGAAATCACTAAGAATTGGACAATGTAAATTTGTTAATTGACTATATATTCTTTCTGTAACAGCAGTGGAGCTTCCTATAAAATGTCTAATTATTGTGGCTAATAAGGTATTGACTCTGTCTAAGACACCTTGACCTATGTTTTCCTTAAATATTGGAAATCCTTCTTCATCTAATTTAGTGGCGGAAATTATTTCTGATTTAGATTGATCTATTAAATCTTGTTCCCACCAGTAATGTAATGTACCGGTAAAGCCTAAGACTAATAATTGAACAATTTCTGGTTGTGGAAGGTTTTTATTAGTAAAATAACTATTAGCAACCATTGACATACGAGGTATATTGTTTAAGATTTCTTGTTCTTTTAAGCCATCAATATTTCATTCATATAATTTATCGAAACTGACTGAGAATTGATTTTAATGATTTGATTCTTGAAATTCTGAAGGTAAGGGTTTATTATTCCATTGTTTAAAGTTATTAAATCGTGATTTTTTATTTTTAAGCCTATGAAGGTGATTAGATGTTGAAGATTGATTGGATTCTGAATCAAAGGAAGAGTGATTGTGAATAGTGGCCAGATTGGAAGAGGAGGCTTTGTTTTTTGAAGCTTTTAATTGTAATTTTTTTAAAAGTTGACTGAATTGATTTGTTTTTATTAGAAGGGTTGGAATTTTTGTAATATCTGGAAATTTTATAAGGGACTGTGGTTTATTTTCTTCTTTGGATGAATTATCAATTTTTGTTTCTATTTTATCTAATTGTTTGCCTACAGTAATAATACTTTGATTCATATAATTATTTTGTTCAATAACTTTTCTAGGTTCATTAATTAAATCTTTACTTTCATGGTAAAAATTTTAAATGGTGAAGCTATGATTTGATTATTTAAATGTGGAATGATTATTTTTTCAACTAGGGGATGACTAGATATAACTGTTGATTGATATGATTTAGTCCATTTTTCTTTGGTTAATGTTTTTAAATCTTTTAATTCATCATAATGTTTTTCAAGAAAGTCAAAAAATTGTATATCAGATTGGACTTGTAACATTAAATGTTTCCAACTTTGCTATATATGTTCTTTATGATCTCTAGTGTGTGATTGTCTATATTTCATTAATTTGTCTTGATTTTTATCAGACATCATTTCTTGATTTAATTGTTTCCAATGTGGTTTAAATGGTTTATTAAGTGTGTTTAATTGGTGATCAATGAAATCTAAATCTGTAGGTGATTGAATTGATTGAATTTCTTCATCACTGTAATGAGGTTGACTAACCTGTCCAGTATTATGAATTGATTTTAATTTGAAATTTTTAATTTCACTTTCTAATCTTAATTGTTTTAATTCTCTTTCTAATTCTTAGATTTTAATTCTTTGTAAATCTTTTTCAATTTCTTGATCTTTTATAGATATATCATCAGAAGATATTGATTCTATGATTGGTTTAGTAAAAGATTGTCTTGAGGAGGTTTCTCTAAGAGTTGATTAGATCTAGGTTGTCTATCAAATGTGATTCTTACTGACCCATCTACAGACTATGAGATGAATTCGGTATCAGTTAAAATATTTGAATGAGGTTTGGAAATCGGACATTTGTTAATATCCAATCAGAGGGTAAATTGACCATGTAATCATTTTAAGGATTTTTATATTTAGATTTTGATATTAAATTTGGATTAGCATTATGTTTTTTAGCTTTAAAGTTCATGTTAGTTCCTGAGATTTTGTAGTGAATTTTGTAAATTAGAACTAATGGTTGGCGACCTTCATCGAACCTATAGCTTGATGTTTTTATATTTAAAGTTAAAACGTTTAATATATATGAATCTGATAAACTTACTGGAAAATTTGGATAACAGTTAAAATGAACTGGACCATTACATAAACTTGTTTCTATGATTCCAAAGACACTTTCATTAAAGTTTTGAAAACTGGCATCGAGAAGACATAATAAAATAGATGAATTGGTTCCTAATTTTGTTAGGGGTTCGATTCCGATTTGAACTAAACCTATGTGTAGGAAATTGTGACCATCTTGTCTATGTTTTTTAATGTTATCCTTCCTAAGTAGTTGGCAGGTTTCGTGATCTTTGTTGATTGTGTAAACTTGTTCAACTGTTTTAATATGTGACTCACTTTTAAATAAGGATAAAGACTGAGTTTTGTGATGATAAATTTCACTATGTGGTACTGGAGGAATACGCCGGTTGTGATTGATTGATTCATTAGAAGAAAAACTATAATGTTTTTCATTAATTATTTCTGGCATTTGATTTCCATTTAGTGATGATGTAGAACTAGCACTTAATCTAGACCTAGTAGAAGAATTAGACCGAAATAATCTATCCATTTTCAAAATTTAAATCCTAAAGCTTTATAAAAGTTCCTAAACCTCTCAGACCGACATCCTCTCAGACCTCTCTTAGGATTTATAGTTCAGACTCAGATTTATAGTTCAGTAAGGAAAAAAAAGAAGCAATATAATAAGAGTAAATTGAAGAAAATAAAGATTCAGAAAGCAAATATGTAGCTGAATAAATTAAACAGATATAACATTCTACGGATGCTAAAGAAAGTAGTAAGATATAGATTGGAACACTTATGACTCTAATACCAACAAGGGGAGAGAGTGTTGCATAAAGAAGAATAGAGAGTATGAGCGGAAGTAAATTAAAGAGGCATCAAAGCCAGCCAAGGAACAAAAGATAATTAAATAAATTATTGAGTAGGACATATATTGCCCCACAACAAAACCCATTTGACCTTATTTTGTGCAACTCATATTTAGATCACCCCTTAGAAGTCCAAGTTAATCAACTTAAACATACCAAAACTTGTCTGAAAATACCAAATTCAAACTTTAATACATAAGAATGATGTCCTTAGTGTCCAATCTAATCACCTCTAAAATAAATTAAATTACAAGACTTGTTTGGCCAAAAAATATAATCAAACCATAGATCAGTCTAAAAAAAAAACAAAGGCTCCACTAGTTTCCAAAACAATAGTACACTTTATTTTTTCACAATCTAAACCAAATCTCACACTTTATCCTGATATAATATTCGTATCTTTTTCTATCCTAATCAATGGTTACAACAAACCAACTTACCCAGTAAAGTTATTTCTGTTATTTGGACAATAAAAAAGAAACAATTTTATGAGAAGTACAATTTTCTCCAAAAAATGCTCATTTTCTTTGTAGAACATCCCGACACCTGTCTAAGGGGAATGTACATATATGCAGAAGCAGCCTTATTACCCTAAAAAAAAAAAAGTGAAAAATATGACCCTGCCACAATTCCACTTTATCACATGGGATGCCCTCATTAGATTGGATTTGCTGTTCACAAAGTTGTACTGTTTGCCGAAATCTTTCATAATTTTATATTTCAAAGAAAAACAATCACATGGGCCAAATTATTCAATTAGGGATTAATCGGAGCAATCATGTTTTTCCACATGGATCAAGTCCAAGCTTGCCCAGATTTATTGAAAATAGGAATTACGTGCCTCTGCATACCCCATCATTATAGCCCTTTAAAACAAGGATATGTTGCTATCCACATCACATCAACCCCTCCTAAATGGATTCACGGTTAAGAACCAGTACGGCATGTAATCACTTTTGAAAAATCAAAATATTCTAATAATCACCTCCGATTTGATTAAAAACTCCGAAGATATTCTGCTCCATTTACAAAACAACAACGCCATTGGAGAGCTTCTGTCTTTGGCGATAATTTTAATCTTCAAGGAATTTATAAGAAATACTTATTGACCAAAGAAATTCAATACACCAAGATCTATATCCATAATAGTTTCTCTACCGTCTAGAATGATGTTTACACTTCCTTTCATTACAAGACATTATATCCAAACCTTATGGATGCCTATCACAGGATGTTCGACAAGCACAAGACTGTTAATCTTGGAGATAATCAGGAATCAGAAGATCTAGATTTTGACCAAGATGAAGATAATGCCTACCAATTTGAAGATGAAGAAGCCATCAACATCACCAACATAATGGAAGGCTAAGTCATAATCAATCAAGCTGCATAAAATTTGGAATCTCTAACAGTACTGAGTTACTTTCGGTCTTCCTCTCGTGAAAAATAGATCACGAGAATCACTGTTTATGAATAGTAAAAACACCGAAAAATATATACTGTTCACTAATACTATTCATCGATATAATCACAAGATCAACATAATACGCAATCATTCAACCAACCCTTATTTGCCTATATAAAAGGGCCTCTCCACCACCATCAAGAAGGAGCTAGTAAAAGCTAGAAGAGAGTTCTTTTCTTAACAGATTTCAGAACTTCTCCCCTTTTCATATTTAATTTTTATCTCTTGAATGAAACGAATGATTCTCATATTTCATTGTTCTACATAATCAAGTAAGCATTGTATTTTAAATTATTTATTTTTCAATCAATGTATTTTCAGTTCATATAATCAAAATATTTTAATATTTTCTTTATATTGTTTAGCTGGTTCTACCGTCTTCAATAATTTATTGAATTATCTTTTGTTCCTTGGATGGCTTTGTCGCCTCCTTATTTTACTTCCATTCATATTCTCTACTCTTCTTTATTCAACACTCTCTCCCTTTGTTGGTATGTGTGTGTAAATATATATATATATATACCAGCATACATATAAATGTGATATCAAGTACCATAGAAATTCCAAAATTTCCACCTTGGAAAAATGAATAAATAGTTAACAGAGCTTCATAAGTGTTTTAAGAGAATAAATTATCTGTATCGAAATATTATATATATATACATACACACACAAAAGAATGTTCAACTCAAAAATCACTTAAACATTTCAAAATAAAATAAATTCCATAAACGGTACTCCTTAATTTTCAATATTGACCCGAAGCCATATACATCAAATCCAGCAAAATCATTCTCATAAGCCAGATTAATACATTCAAAAATTATCACTGAATAGATAAAACTTTAAAACATGCTTAATCAAGTTATACTCATAGGAGGGATATATATATATATATATATACATATATATAAGTTTATTTATATATATATTTATATATATATATATATATATATAATCATTTAGAGGTCTGGGGAATGTATATATACATATATATGCACACGGAACTTTTATACATCTATACCAGCCTAACTTCTACAAGCAGTTATAAGGAAAGCCAAGATACAATTATATATATATATATATATATGTATATGTATATGTATATGCCACTCACAAACTTGCTACGATGACTAAGCAATATCATTTATCAAAGCAAACCTTGACCAAGCTATTTGTTTACCCCAAATTACTTTTAACTTGGCCTACGCAACGCCAAACCACCAGCACATAACCCATTTACAGAACAATCCTATTACCACTCCAAATTCACATACCAAAAGTGTTCATAATAAATGATCAAAGATTCAAAATTACCTAAACATTAAAACTCTAGGCCTTAATTAGATACTAATTTACTACCACCACCGAACTCGAATCCCATAGTCATTACTCATAAACTTCAGTAACTAACCTTACAAAAAGTTCGATCTTCATGAAACCATTGCATAAATATACAAGGATGCTACCCATTATTAATAAATCTTACGGTATTCTAGCTCCAACAATGGCAAAATCTTGAATATCCAACAAGCATAGACAATTAATGTATCCACATAAAGCTTGGGAGTAGGATAATAGGTTTGCAAGGTTACTTGCTCAACGGTGGCCGCTAATGACCGAAATCTCTACCTGAATGTCGCTGCGAAAGTGGATTCCTTCGTTCTTCACAGCCTAGCAAGCCTTGAGCCAATCTAAGCTTGATTTCGAGATCAGCAAATCCATAAATGGTGGAAGGGTCGGCCCCTTGACCTAGAACCCATTGATTTCCGACAACCGGGCCGAAACAGTGCCCACCGGAGTTTACCTCTTTCCTGGCTCGTTAGGTGGTCTTTCGGAGTGATCTTGCCGTGGGTGGGTCATCGGTCCACTGGGCGTGGTAGCTATGGTGGTAGTGGGGTGAAATGACGTCGGGATTGGCATAATTTTTCGGTGAAAGTCCGATCCCCATGGGTTTAGTAAGGTGAGGGCCGAAGAAGCAGGATGCGGAAGAAGAAGAAGAAGAAATGAAAAAAAAAGAAGAGAAAAATAGAGGAGAGACGCGTGTTCTCTTCTTGGTGGGTGACCAAATCTTGAAAGGAATTCTTGGTAGAGGTGGCTGCCGTGAAGTGGTGTTGCTGGTTCCTTTTTCTTTCTTTTCTTTTTCAGTCATCGGGGGCGGAGAATGAACAGGAGTGAGTGGAAGAGTGAAAAAAAATCTCAAATAAAAGAAATTAAAAATAATAAAATATTAATAATTTAGATAAATTAATATAATATATATACAGATATAAAGATAGTTGACGGGTTTATGGGTTTTAATTAGACCGGAAATAATAATATTTAAATAACAAAATTGTACAGCATTTAAATATGCAAGATATCATTGTTAAATGATCACAAATTCGACTTCTGAAATATTTTCTCGTATCAGGGTATTACAGGCACCATTAAATTTTTTCTTCAATGTTATATACATTAGATATATAAATATCTTTTGGATTTGGCTAAATTAATTTCTCATTTACAAGGTCCAATTTATACTATTAATAGGACTAACTTGATTAATAATTTGTGTAGTAGGGTCCTTATGTACATATTCTCTGTAATATTTCAGTTGGCTCATTAAACTGAAAGATCAGCTCTTTTTAGATGCCCATTCGACTTATCCATATTTATTATTATTATTATATTTATTAGTAAATTATTAGTTTGGTGTATGTTAAAATAATGGGTACGTCTGTGCCTTGCATATGGCTATAAAAGACTAGGGCAAGTGAGTAGATATAGGCCAAATTTTGTGATTAGGGTCTTAAGAATATCAGTTTGAGAGTAGTGTGGTCATAATCACTACTATTACATTGTTTTTATTTTGCAGAATAACAGATTTAATTTTTATCAATGGTTGTGTTTGAAGGTTAATAACTTTATGTATTAATAGAATTTTATTATGCATGTTTACGATCCTTAAATTAAAATAAATCCAACAATTGGTATTCGAGCCTATGCATAATACATTCAGTTGTGTTTTGTTATTACATCGATGGTGTATATTAACTGTGTATAGATTATATACATATATATATATATATATGAAACTGGCCATTGATTTGTATATGAATCTGTATATGTTTTTAATTTTATTTTTTCTTCCTTTGATGAATATGCATGATTGCATGATATAACGAATATGTATATATACATGTGTATTGAGTAATCCAATTTTTATTTGCTTAAAAAAATTATTTATATTAAATTCTGTAACTGGGCATAGTAAGATCTTGTTTTCTGTGTGGAAAGGAATATTATGTATGCCCTAATTTTGATCTAAAACACAACAATCTTTTCGTAAAAGCCCATTAAAAAACAAAATCCTTTGAACCCGTGCATATACAACGTGATAAATCATTGTTTTGAGTTGAAATTGACTAAAATTAAGGCCGGATTCCATTGCCCATCACTGGAAAGCTTGGACCACCACTGAAACGGTCGAAAAGCTATTTTCTAGTCAGGTTGAAAATCGAATTGCATGACTTGTTTTGATAAAACTGGGTCAACCCACTAACCCGACTAGCTATGGAAGAAAGGTCCAATGACGTGCTGTTCCATCCGCTAACATCATCATGATGTCAAATGACATGAACATATGGCGCTGATGTCAGCATAACTTATCATGCTGATGTCATCATGACATCAGATGACACATCGCAGGCAAGTGCTGACATAAGACGATGGAATCAGCATGGCATGAGTGCTGACGTAGCATGATGATGTTATCTGTGCTGACGTCAGCAACCCGATTTTTAAATTAGGTAAAAAAATTATATTATTTATTGATTTATTTGTTGCTTATTTATTTTTTTATTGATCTATTTGTTTATTTATTTATTTATTTGTTGATTAATTAAATACCTATGGTCAGAATTGTATTGTGTTAGCTTTCCTTAAAGAGGTTTTATGCCTAATTGGTATAGTAGTGTGGGATTTTAAGTACTCACCTGTAGTGAGACTTATTTTTCCTGCGTTATGTGTACCAATGTAATGTGTGTTGGCATAACGGATAGGTTGTTTTTTGTATTTACCTTTTTCATAAAATTGTCAGCATGTTAATTATCTCCCACTAAATAACCAAGGTCTATACGGGTAGCTAGGCTACCCTGTTGGTGGTTTTAGTTGCTTTGTATGACTCTTGGAATGGCAGTGGAAGTTGATTGAATACCATGAATTCCAAGTTCTGAGTTATCCTGTCGGTGATTCAGTTCAATGCATTTGATTGTGGTTATTTGGTTGACTATCCCTGGCCTGTGAAAGGATATCTTTATGCGACAATGACCCTAGCAATATTTATATTTTGCGTTTTGTGTTGAAGGCTGGAAAATTGTAATTATGTTGTTTTATATTTTGAATGCTTTATTGTCTTTTCTATTTTCACAACTAGTAGTACCTTGAATTTTTGCCAATGACTGTCATGATGAAATTAGATGGGACAAATTATCAAAAATGGAAGAAGACTTTGGTTATAAACCTAGCATTTATGAAACTAGATTTGACTTTGGAGATGCATCCACCAAAGATACCAACTGATGAGAGTAGTGTAGAAATTAAGAAACCTTATGAGGATTGGAAGCACTTTAGCAAGTGTTGTATGATGATAATAGAGAATTATATGGACGAATCTATATATACAAGTATTTCAAAAGTTAATACAGCAAAGGAACTTCTTGAGGAGATAGGAAAGAAGTTTATAAAGTTTGAAATGAATGAGAAGAATCATTATTTGGACCTTTTGAATAATAATAAATATGATAGAGTTAAAGGAATAAGGGATCATGTCATGTTACTTTATTCTTATTACAATAAGCTTAAGGACCTTAAGTATGATACCCCGACTTGAGAAAATGCCCTAAGTTTGAATTTTTTACAAAGTTTGACCAATGTTGATCGATGTTGACCAAATGGTTCCCATGGTTGACTTTTTTACTGTGGGTAAAATTTCATGTTTACTAAGGTACAATGGCAAAGTTCTCATCAACACAAGTTCATAGATTGGTGGTATGCCAAAATCGAAGATAAGAATAGAACATTATGGTCGAAACAAAATGCGATCCAGACTGATCAACAAGTTCGGAGTTGACTTTTTATTTACTTAGATTTTGGCATTGACACATATGTCATATGAAAGTGCTTGTCAATACGAGTCCATAGACTAGCGTCATGCCTAATTTGGACCCACGGTTGAAAAGTTATGAGTTTGTAAAATTATATCTATTTTTCCAACAATTGGTTTTATCGGGTAATGAAATATTCAAAGGAGTCTTTGATTTATGCCATGTGTCACCAGTTGGGATGTACCACGTTTTACATTTATAAAGTGCCACATGTCATCATTAATAAAATATTATATTATTATATTATTGCTTTATTGATTATTTTATTATTTTATTTCATTTTTCTTTTTCTTTTTTTCTCTTGCCCCACATGAGGAAAATACCCCCTTCCCTCCTTCTTCTTCCTCCCTCTCTTTCTCTCTCTTCCTCTCTCTCCTTCTCTTTCCCTCTCCCTCTAGGGTTCCCACCGGCATGCCCCTTTTTGACCACCAGATGGCCACATGCGCTGGAAGGCAGCTGTCAAATCTCCTGTCGGTTGGTTGATGGACGCACCAGGATCGACGCCCAACGCCAATGGTCAATGTTCCTCTGGTTAGCCGGTTTTTCAGTGGCTACTGGTCATGTGATCGGTCCCTTCCCCCTTTGGACCTTCTAATCTCGAATATGACCTCCATTTGCTCAAATTCTATACCATTTGAGAGATGCATCGAATTGAAATTCAATCAAAGTTTTCCGATTGTTTTCTGATCATAGGCAGTGCGATTGGAGTGATTGAGCTAAGTATTCTCGATCCTTGTCTTGCAAGCTTTCATTTGACATATAAATCACTAGTTATGATTATGTATTTAATATTTCACCATTTTTTAGTTAAATTATGAATTGCTGTAGAAAGTGAATTGTATTGGGCATAGTCTTTAAGAAAGATTATCATATGTAGACTTACAGTGGATATTAGAGACCAATGGGATGATTAATTTCATGGAAGAAATTATTTGTAAATAGTGAAACATTGAATTCTTAAAGATACTGGTTTGGGTCATTGTATAGTCGGATTCTTCTAAAGCCCAGCTTTGAAATCCTGAGTTAGCAAGAGTGAGTTTTAGAATATTTAGAATATTCTAGTATTGCTGGAAAATATATATGTTAATTGGGTAATATTTTTGTATGTGTTAGATATTGATCTGGACTCAAGGAAAAATCTGTAATAGAGCAAGAATGGACAACATCATTAGGGTAAGTGGTCCTTTTCAAATTATTTTGGATTATTGTTGCATATATTTTGTGTTATTTAAATATTTTGAAAATATAATGTATGCCTTAAAAGTTAATTAATTAGTTAAGAAAATTGTTATTAAATTTTATTGTGTCATTTTATGTGATTTAGATATATTGCTATATAAAATTTATTATATGGTTTTGGAGGAAATATTGATGACCACTTATTGAAAGTATTACATATGTTTCAAAAATTAAGAAAATTGTTATTCAATTTTATTATGCCATTTTATTTGATTTAAATGTATTTATTATATAATGTTTATTATATGGTTTAGAGAAATTAATTGTGTTTATTAATTATTGTATTTATTTTGTATGCTAAAATGTATTTATATGGGAATTAAATTATATGCGAAATTTATGTGATTTAATATAGTTTTTACATAAATAAACTTTAATGATTTAAGAAGAATACTATTTTTTGGTGTATAAAATATATTGTGTATTTGGATAATTGTGAAATTGAAATTATTGTGGGAGGAATTACTTTATGAGATTATTGGATTTATTTTGATGGTTTAAAAGAAATATGGAATTTTACGGATTTACAAAAATTGTACAAAGTCAATTGCATTTTATTGAATTTCGGTATTTATAATATTATAAAATTGATTATAGTTTTTTTATTTTTTATTTTTTTTTAGGCATCATAGAGTACTGGTATTCTATACTGTATATGGGATTTGCAGGCAAGTATAGGGTCGTCCTGTGCGATTCCATGGACTTGAGGGTTGGAAAGTATTATACAGTGAGCATCAGCTACCCCCCTCCATGGCCAGGATGACTATTGATAGCATCGGCGTTGTTGGGATGCCAGGGTGACCATTTGCAGGTTTCTCTCTTTAAGCTCCCCGTCAAAGTGATATTTGGGATGCTGGGTACTGCCTGGCACCATTGGTATATGTGTGCTGGTGTTCTGTATTATATTTGTTGTAAGTATATTAGGTCATCTTATGGGATGCCATGGATTTGAAGGTTGGCAAGTATTATATAGTGAGCATCAACTGGCCCCCTCCATGGCTAGGATGATTGTTGATAGTATCGATGCCATTGGGATGCTAAAGTAACCGTTTGCAGGTTTCTCTCTTTAACCTCGTCGTCAAGTAGTACTCGAGATGCCCACCATTGGTATATAGTATGGTGCATCAAGTACCTTTATATATATATATATATGCGCATGTTATATTATGTTTGTACGTACTACAATGTATGGGGATAATGATCCGACATAGTCTGTGAATAACTAGTCTTGTAACTATGTTGACTACAAGTCCGAGATCTGACAGCCAATATGGACAACTACCCGCTGGCTGTATTACTGGCAGAGTGCTAACAACAGTTGATATCATGGATCGCATAGCATGTTAGATGTTATCATATGTCTCTCCAATACGAGTGTGCGTATTTCATAATATGTTTATGAATTTTGAAATATTGTTTTATCTTATGTTTCCTTATCTATCCATGATTTGATTTCCTGATATTGTTCTTATATGCCTTATTGTTACCACTATTATTAATATTATGGTTGTTATTAGTATTGTTTTTATTATTTATTTATTCATTATCATTATTATTTTATATGATAGCCTTCGAGCAAGTATCACAGCCTATTATTATTATTGTTATTGTGGTGGTTGTTTTGATTACCCTTCTTTTTACATTACGCATTAGTATGTTTGAAAAACAATGTTGACATATATGGTACTAAGTGGGTAGTGCGGGCGGATGTGAAATAAAAGGGTATTTATGTTATTATTCAGTTATTCCTCCTATCTACATACCTTTACTTTTATTATCAAAGTCTTGAAAACTTATTGAATTATTTGTAGTGAGGTGGGAGGAATAAGGTGGTGCTTTTAGAAGTGTGTGCAGGAAATTTTTGGGACATGCTCTATCCTTAGGGGAGATGCTGTCGGATTTTCTGTAGGACAGCCTAGTAGGGTTTCCTCTAGGATCAAGGCTTATATAGGGTTTTGGAAAGGGGTCTTGGATGGGTCATGACATTAAGATGGACATTGAAGAGGAGTTCTTAACTTATTCTATAATGAGGAGTCTTCCATGATAATATAAGGTCTAGTCTGAATACCAAGAAGGAAGGTTGTAGCTTAGAAGAGTTGACTGCAATTCTTGTTAGGGAGCAGGATGCTATTAAATTAAACAGGTCGAGGTCTATCATTATGGTGTCACATTAAGTAGACAGACATAAGAAGTTTTTCCAGAAGAAAGGACAAGGGTTTAAGCCCAACAAAAAAAAGTTTTTTGATGTCAAGCCCAAAGTGCCTAAGGATGGTTCTTATCACATAAGAGAGAAGAAAGAATACTTTAATGGGAAGTGTGGCTACTGCAACAAGATTGGATACAAGAAGGTAGACTATTGGAAATTAAAAGGAAATCCAGAGAAGAAAGGTAATATTATAATGATTGAGACCAATATTATTGATGTGCCTATATATACTTGGTGGTTGGATACTGGAGCAACAATTCATGTTACTAATTCAATGCAGGGGATGATAAGTCGAAAGGGCCCAACCAGTCTTAAGTAGAATGTTTACATGGGAGATAGTTCAAAAGTGAAGGTGGATATCATGGGAGCAATCAAGTTGAAGCTTGCCACTGGATATGTTTTGGAATTACAAGAAGTTTTCTATGTACCCTTAATAAGAAGGAACTTGTTATCTGTTTGTCTTTTGGATTAGTCAAGGTTATAATTTGTTGTTTGGTAATAATAGAGTTGAACTGTTTAAGGATGGTAAAGTTGTTGGTTTTGGATCTTTATGTGGCAATTTATATAAATTTTATTTATTTAATAATGGTCTCAATTCTTCTGTTAATTCTGTTGTTGCTCTTATTGTTACTTCCAAACACCCAAACGTTTATGATAATTCCTCAACGTTATGGCATAAGCATTTGGGACATATTTCTAGGCAAATAATAGAAAAGATTGGAAAATAATTGAATACTTTTTAATCTTGATTTCTATGACCTATCAACTTGTGTAGAATGTGTAAAAGGGAAATTAACTTCCAAGGTTAGAAAGGATAAGATAGCTAGGTGTGGAGATGTTTTGGGGTTAATCCATACTGATATATGTGGACATTTCACATCAATTGCCTTAGGTGGTTATATATATTTTAATAGCTTCATTGATGACTTCTCTCGTTATGGACAAGTTGAGCTTATCCGTGAGAAGTTGGATTTTTTGACTGCATTTAAAGAGTTTAATGTAAAGATGGAGCTTCAAAAGAATAATAAGATAAAGATTGTGATGTATGACAAAGGTGGTAAATTTTATGGAAGATATGATGAGACTGGATGGAACCCAGGACCATTCACAATTTATTTATGTGAGTGTGGCATTGATGCTCAGCATACATTGCCTGATACTCCTCAGTAAAATAGTATAGCTGAGAAGAGAAACCGCACTTTGTTGGACATGGTGTAATGTATATTCGCAAATTCTAGTTTGTCAGATTACTTGTGGGGAGAAGCTTTGAGGACTACAGCTTATATTTTGAATCAGGTACCTAGTAAATCTGTTCCAAAGACCCCTTTTGAATTGTGGACAGGAAGAAAGCCTAATTTGCACCAAATTTGCACCATTATTATATGGGGTTGCAAAGCTGAAGCTCGAGTTATAATCCCTAAATTAAGAAGTTAGATCCTAAAATTATCAGTGGACATTTTGTTGGCTATGGTATAGGATCTAGCAACTTAAGATTCTTTTGTCCATCTTATACCACCAACATTATTGAGCCAGATAGGGCTATTTATTTTTAAGATGATTTTGGATTTGATGACAGTAATGGTCCAAGGGATCCCTAAGTTAGAGAAGAAAGTGTTTTCATTCTCAATCTTGTTATTCCTACTAGAGATATTATTAATCCAGTCATTGATGAACCAGTAGTTGGTCAAGATGAACTTGTTGTTGAAGAACAGGATGTTCCAGCTATTGCAGATGCTGATGTGTCTTTCAGAATGTCACAGAGGACTAGAAGATCAGCTATTCCTAATGACTGTGAGGTTTACTTAAAGGAGCATGAGTTTGATATAAGTGATGATTTAGATCCAGTCATTTATAAGGAGGCCATAAGCAGTTCACACTTAAATTTTTGGTTAAATGCAATGGAAGATGAAATGAAATCCCTAGCATCAAATGGTGTTTATGATTTGGTTGAGTTATCAGAGGGTAGCAAGCCTATTAATTGCAAATGGATGTTTAAGACTAAAAGAGACTTTAATGGTAGAGTAGAGAGGTATAAGGTTAGATTTGTTGTCAAAGGGTTTAGCCAAAAGGAAGGAATTGATTACACAGAGACATTCTCTCTTGTATCAACAAAGGATTCTTTTAGAATTGTTGTGGCTATTGTGTCACATTATGACTTGAAGTTGCACCAGATGGATGTCAAAACTGCATTTCTAAGTGGTGATTTGTATGAGGATGTGTATATAGTTCAACCAATTAGCTTCCAGCAAACAAGGAATGGTCATTTAGTTTGCAAGCTTAAGAAGTCTATTTATGGTCCTAAGCAGGCTTCGAGATAGTGGTATCTCAAGTTTGATGAGGTTGTCACCAAAAATGGCTTTAAGGAGAATATTGTTGATAGGTATATATGTGAGGACAGTGAGAGCAGTTTCATATTTTCGGTGTTATATGTTGATGACATACTCTTGGCTACTAATGACACTGACCTGTTGGTTGAGACGAAATAGATGTTGTGCAACCATTTTCACATGAAAGATATTGGTGACTATTCTTTTGTTTTGGATATCAAGATTGTTTGAGATAGGACTAACTATGTGTTATAGTTGTCTTAGAGAGCCTATATTGATAGGATTCTTAAAAGATTTTATATGCACAATTGTTCTCCTGGAAGTGTACTAGCCACAAAGGGCATAAGACTTTCTAAGAATTAGTGTCCCAAGAATGATAGAGAGAGGATGGAAATGAAAAATATTCGTTATTCTTCAACAGTGGGTACTTTGATGTATGCTCAAGTTTGTACGTGGCCTAATATAGCTTTTACTATGGGTGTGCTTGTAGATTTATGAGCAATCTTGATCTAATTCATTACCAAATAGTTAAGAAAGTCTTTAGGTATCTTCAGGGTACTAAATATCATATGTTGACATATTGACGTACCAACTCTCTTGATGTAGTTGGTTATAGTGATGCAGATTATAAAAGCTGTGTGAATGATAAAAAATCTCCCACATGATATATATTTATCATGGTAGGAGGAGCTGTGTCTTGGTTGAGTGCTAAGCAATTTGTGATAGCATCCTCGCCTATAGCGGCAGAGTATATGGCGTGTTATGAGGCAACCTATCATGCAGTTTGGCTTCGAAATTTTATTCATGATGTGGGAGTAGCTGACTCCATCGAGAGGCCTATTACAATATATTGTGACAATACTGTAGCGATGTCTTTCTCCAATAATTTAAAAGGAACTTCTGGTGCAAGGTACATTGACGCAAAGTATTTTGTAGTGAAAGAGAAAGTTGAAGAGGCCCTCATTACTGTTGCTCACATGCGGACTTACAACATGGTGGTAGATCCACTGACTAAGGCTTTACCGATAGTCATATTTGAGGAGCATGTATCCCTTAAAAGATTGTTAGGCAGTTGAGCATATTGTGAGTCAATGGGAGTTTATTATGTATTCTGCAATAATATCCATATTGAGTATTATTTATTTCTTGAGTATTATATTGACACATTGATGTATGTGGATCATTATTTATTTATGAGACATTTATTACACATATTATTATTTCTTATATTCACGGGTCTATTTGAGGCTTTTAGTCTATGTATATATATGTATGTTGATCCACAGATACCATGGTAAATCTCTACTAGCTAGTTTGGGTATATTGTTGTATCCTATCGATACACAATATACTCGGATAAAATGATATTGTGTTTTGGGACGTTGCACGTGGTAAGGTAAAGTGCTAAGTTGAAATGGTATCTTGTTTTTGGAGATTTACTAAGAGAATCTTTACAACCTAATTTAGTATATTGTTGTGCTCTGGTGGCATGCTATATATTTAGATGAACTGGTGTTTTGTTTTCGGAGATTCTGTAGTGAGTTTTTGGATGATGTATGTTTGTGATGATGATTATATAGTCCAATTGAGAGAATGTTAGATATATAAATATGTTGTGGACTTGGCATAATCAATTACTCACTTACAGAGCCCAATTTATGTCATTAATGAGACTGGCTTGATTACTGATTTGTGTAGTATGGCCCTTGGGCACAGACTCTTTGTAATACTCTAGTTAGCCCACTAGACTGGAGGACCTACTCTCCTTAGAAGCCCATTTGACTTACCCATATTTTATATTATTATTTTGGTGTATGTTAAAATAATAGGTAGGTCTGTGACTTGCATGTGGCTGTAAAAGGCTAGGGCAAGTGAGCAGATATAGACCATATTTTGTGATTAGAGTTTTCAGAAGATCAGTTTAAGGGTAGTGTGTCAATGGTTGTGTTTGGAGGTTAGCATTTTTATATATTAATGGAATTTTATTATACATGTTTACTATCCTTAAATTAAAATAAATCCAGCAATATATATATATATATAATAATGTGATATTTACATATGTTATAGACTAAAATTGATCTCATTAAACAACAATTAATCAAATGAAAGTAAAACATAAAAAATAACAAAAAAATATAAAATATAAAAACTGAAAACAACTATTAACTGAAGAAATCTCAAAACTTTTAAATTACAGTTTACTTATATCATACTATTTAGGTATGATAAAAATTAGCACATTAATAAACATTTTGTATAGAAGATTTCAACTAGAAAAATTTGAAATTTTAAACCTTTAAAAAACGATTCATGAACGATCAAAAAAACAATTCTGTAATTTTACGATATATGGAGAAATAGACTTAATCTGTTAGTTATTAATGTCAATAGCATTTGGCAGAGAGGTTATGCAAATCATTAAAGGAATGAAATCTAGAAGCTATGTTCAAGCCAAAACAAAGATAAAAGGAAAAAAATTAATGTATTGGGGCAGAAGTTTAATTTAACAGACAAAATTAAAATGTTTTTGAAAATTACTAAAGAAACCGATTGAAAAAAAAAAAAATTAAAGGGCCCCTTTAAGCAAAAGGCATCTCCATCCTTGACTATGAAAAATTAGTAAAGAAAAAATGAAGAATACATGAAAATATTATTATTAGACGAGTTTTTTTTTTTTTAATTAGTAGAAAAGGATTAAGTCACCTCTTTGTTGCCTTTTCCATCATGGAAGAAAGACGGCTAGATACGCTCTGAGCTAGAGAAATACAAAAATGTTAAGAAACCAACAAGCACTACTAAAATCGCATTGATAAATGATGCAATAATTGATCGTACAAAATAAATAACGATGTATCGCACAGAATCGTCTAACATCATGTCGTTAAAGCCATAAAAAATAAGCGACGCATTATGAGAGTCGTCCATCTTTGAATTTTTAGCAACGCATGATAAGAGTCACCTATCTTTGAGTTTTTAGCAACTCATATAGATTTTTAGCAATGCACCATAAGAGTCGTCTATCTTTGTATCTTTAGCGACGCATATTGATTTTTAGTGACGCATGATAAGAGTCACCTATCTGTGAGTTTTTAGTGACTCAGATAGATTTTTAGTGACGCACCAGGACAGTCACCTATCGTTGAGTTTTTAGCGATGCATATTGACTTTTAGCGACGCATTCTAACATTCCACTTATAGCAACACTTCACCACACTGTCGCTAAAAATGTATTAGTGATTTTTTTTAAAGCATCGCTAAATATATGAGTCGCTAAAAAATACAAATTAAAGGTTGCCAAATATGTTAGGCGACTTTGTTATCCTTCTTTTTTTTTTTTTAATTTTATATTTTTTTTAATTTTGTGAAAAGTGATTAAAATAGTAAAAATATAAAAATAATTAAAATACAAAACAACTAAAACTAGGTCCATCCAAAATAATTAGAATACAAAAATTTAAAATAAATATTTTTTATAACAAATTAATTATCAAATAAATTAAATATTATCCCATTGATATATTTTTACATAATTTGTAAACTATTGTGTTTTTTCATAACAAATTTAATATTAATTAAACTTCCACGAATGCATACTCATTGAGATGGAAGTTGACATCCTCTTGTTGACGATATTACACCCTTATACTGCATATGGAAAAACTAAAAAAGTTATTAACACTTATACAAAATAAATAAAATATTAATCATTATTAATATTGTAGTTTAATAGAATATTACCTTCTTAAGATTTGGTGAGGCACATTTCTCCTAATTAAAAGTGGAAAACACATAATGAAGCGGATCAAAAAAATAATTTAATGAATAATAATAAATGTCATAAATATTACTTAAAACATAAGTTAATAAATATATATACAACTTTATTTAGAAAATATTGTTTATCTATATCCCCTCACAGTCATTACTAACATAGCCATTCTCACATTCATCCTCATTATCATTTTCATCAACACTTGGCAATTGTATGGCAAATGGATTGTGAGCCATCATAGTATCGCCAAGAACATTTTCTTCAACCAATTCTTCTTCAACAAAAGTACAATATCATGGTGGAGTTAAAACAATAGACCATCTCGAATCAAGTTAATCTTCAACATAAAATATTTGTTAAACTTGTGAAGCCATAATGAATGGGTTAGATTTATATCCAATTTTATTAAAGTTAACACATGTAAACCCGGTCTCATCAACATACTGTCAGCACATGACTTACCATGCCAAATCCATCGCCGATAGTTGACATCAAACCCATTCCAATATATATGGCCTTTAATATCCCTAATAGTATGGATTTTCATATTCCCACATTGCATGCAAGGACACCGTATGGTATTACAATCAATGGCATTTTCCATGCTAAATTTCAAAAATTCATTCACCCTATTAGCAAAATCGCTTGAGGTTCTATCTTTTGTTATCCACGATTTATCCATTTCCCTACCAATTTAAGCAGAACAATGTCAAACAATATCACAAACCAATTATCGAAAAAAGCAAGATTAAGAAAACCCAACGAACCTAACCTTCGATTATAATGAAAAAAATAAATAAATAAAAATAACCAAACCCACCACATGTCAGTGCCAATCATAAAGAAAAAAGAAACTCACCGAAACCATGGAGACGAAGAAAGAAGAAGCCAAGCTAACCATGAGGGTGACACAGAGAAATCCAGCTTCCAGATAGCAACGTAGGCAAACGGAAACTTAAACCCGAAATATCCCACTCTTCAAGTCTCTCTGAGATTGCTTCCAATTCTAACATCTATTAGGTAGTGTACTAACATCTATTTTGTGAAAAGAAATGGTATTCAAACGCCTGCATAAAATTTTAATATGCATAAAAAATTTTCAGATAATGGCAAAACAAGTGACCCATTTAAATAAACTGTGTCGTTAAAGGTTAGACGTGACAACGGATCAGGTGACGCAATAACATTTTTAGAGTCGCCTATTTTTTTTTTTAATTCATTAAATTTTTTTTTTTCGAAGTACGGTTTATTTTTGCTTAAACTTGCAAGTCTCTTAAATCATATATATATTTTCTTAACAAACTAGAGGAAACGGTGATGCATTGTGTAACACCCCGTCCCGAACCATGTCAGAATTTTTGCACGTTGACCGAGGTTGACTGTTGACTGTTGACTTTGACCGTTGACCGAAGGGGTCAAAAGTTGACTTTTTGTTCTGGTTGGAATTCTAGGTTGACTGAGGTACCGTTACAAAGTACATGTTGGCACAAGTTCGTAGACTAGTAGCACGTTGAAAACGGAGCTACGGTTTGAAAGTTATGAGCAAAACAAGTTAAGGTTCAAATTGTCAAAAGGTGCCGGGAGTTGACTTTTTTATGGTTGTAGAATTTTGCTTTGACTTTGGTATGGTTGTAAAGTGCTCATCAATACAAGTTCACAGACTAGCGGCACGCCTAATTTGGACGTACAATTAAAAAGTTATGGACGTTTGAAGTTTGCCGGATACCGTAATATTTTATTATATCTGGCTTAAGTGCACAGTAACGCCACGTGTCGGCACCTGATTGGCCCACATGGGTGAACAGTGTCACCACGGTGGCTTTTATTTGACAAAAGTCTCGGGGAAGAGAGAGAAAGAGAGAGAGCAGAGAGAGAGAGAGAGAGAGAGAGAAACCGACCGACCGCTGGATTCCGACAAATTTTTCGGTCGATTCTCGTTACACGTGCCGACCAGATGGACGCCTCTCCCCATTTCTGGTAAAACCCTAAAATTTCACGGCCATTGGCCGCCGGATGAGCCCGAATCGAGGCGGCGAAGCTCGGCGGCAAAGCTCGGCGGCGATTTTTTCCTCCACCGCCGGCCATCGCTGTTTGCCATATTTCCGGCCATTTTCAGGCCACACGTGCCAGCCACCCCTCACCACCTCCTCATTTCCGGCCAGCCCACCAAATTTCACGGCCACCGGACCTCCGACGGGCCGGGATCGAAGCGTTTTTCGGAGAGGAGCCGAAAATCTTCAAACCCTGATTTCTCCGCCGTCCAGCCTCCGTTTACCTCACTGCTGGTCCCATTGGAATCCTCTCCCCTCGATCTACAAAACCGCCAAAAATCTCAGCCAACGGCCACCGCACGCGCCGCCGCCGGCGACGGATGCCGGTGACCTCGGCGGCTCGCCGGAAATCACTGTTCCGGCGAGTACCCAGTCGCACCGCCGGTCCCTGTCCACTGTTTCTGACCTTTTGAATCCAAATCTGGCATCCTTTTCCGCCAATTCACGACGGATTGAGAGAATCGAGGAGTTGAATTCCGAAAGCTTTCCGGCGAGATTCCAGCCACCACCGGTCCGATCTCTGGGAAGTAAGACCGGATTTGTAATCCTCGTCGCTCAAGCTTCGATTTGGTATATTACTCGTCAATTTTGGATAACGTTTGTGTTTAAACCCTCCAGGTACCGGGTATTATTTATCCGAATAAAATATTAATTTATTTGATTGTGTGTGAATTGTGTTATAGGAGCACCGGTGAGTCGTGGAATTGATCCCATGGTGGATCATGGTTTAATTGCGTGCTCCAGGTGAGTGACCCACCTTTAAAAATATTTTGGGCAATTACTTATGTTTAATTGGTGTTTAATTGGTATTTAAATTATGCTCATGTGGTACAATTTAATTATGGTTTTATTGTGATTTAATTTACTGATTATGCATTAGCAAAGTATATTTCGGTAATAATCGTACTTGGTTTTAAGTATTATTTTTGGGCATAATTGGTTTAAATATTTTATGAAAATATTTGTTTAAATTGGTGGTTTAATTTTATAATTATGCCCACGGTATTTTATTTGTTGAGCATCGTATTACGAGAAAAATTATGGTTTATTTGTTATCGATGTTTTCGTACCGGTTTGTTAAATAAAAATATGTGGGATGGTAAGTGTGAAAATTTAATATATTTCCCACGGTAATTTTGGAAAATGGTACGGTTGGTTTAATAATTATTTTAGACGCACTCATACAGTATTGGTGCTCTAGTGTATGTACACGTGGTTTAGCGCGCAAGTATTATGTGGTTTAGCGCACAAGTATTATGTCTCCCGTGGTTGCCATTGGACCGTGGACAGGCAAGTTTGATATTGGCCACAGCCGCCCCTCCCTTGGCCAGGATGACGGTTTCAGCAGCGGTACTGTCGGGATGCCGAAGTGCCGTTTACAAGTTTCTCTCTTTAATCTCCCCGCCAGTCGGTGCTCGGGATGCTGAATATCGGAGGGCATCACTGGTATATGGTGTGGTGCATCAAGTGTAATTTTTTTTAGATAAAGTTTCAAACCCCAAAGGTGTTCAAAAATTTATTTATTATAATTTATTACATTTTAATTATATATATATTGGGGTATTTATTTATTATTGTTTATCAAATGGTTTGATCCCTTGGTTTTCGGAAAGTACGAATATCGGGTTTTATGAAATTGTTTTAAAAAGGGAACATTTCCAACTGAGTGATTAGTAAGAGTTTTGAGGGAAAATTATTATCTCCAGCTGTTATTATTATTTATTTACCTAATTGTTGGTATTAATTCAATTCCCTTATTGGTTATATTATTATTATTATTATTAAAAGTGTTCAGTAGCTAGGGTCACTCATTGAGATGATTAGCATCTCACGTTTTTAAGTTCTGTTCCCTTAGGTGCAAGGGGTGATAGACGTTCTTCCGGGGCGAACCAGTTCTCCGCCGCTATCGTGTTTCGAGAAGTACTTTTGTACTCATTCCTTTCAGTTATATTATTTCTTTCATCTTTGTTGTATTTCTGTTGAATAGCACTTCATGAAGCTATGTATACTATTTGGACACTTACGTTTATTTATGCACTGGTTTACCGTTATTGTTGTGAAATGCTGTAATTTGTGGAATCAAATTGTAGTTTTGCGGGAGGAATAAGGGGATGAGTATAAAAGTGTGTTTTCAGTGCAGGTAATTGTTGGTAAGTCCTACCCTTAGGGGAGGTGCTGCCGGATTTTCCGTTGGAAGGTTCGGTGGTATTTCCCTGGGATTAGGGCTTGTCTAGAGTTCCGGGGAAGGAATTCTGGACGGGTCCTGACACATTGTCTTCAAATAGCGTTGCTTGTTCTTTTATTTATGTTTTTTCACCCTTTAAATAGGATTTTGTACTTTATTTGAGCTTAAAATTTGCATTTGCTTTTAAAATATGCAACTTTCATAAATGTTCCTGTTATGTCTCCAAAATTTTAACAACAGGCGACGCAGTTGCATTTAAAAGAGTTGTCTAATACCCTAGTATTTAAAATTTATTTTTAAGATTTAATTAGTTTTTTGAAATTTCATCTACAAATATTTTCACGTAGCATTCCAATGAACATTAATTCCATCGATCTAAAAACAGAAAACATTTTTATCAATGCTCTTTTCAATTATTCACATATATGTGTATACACGAAACACAAAAACACATCTCTCACGACCTAATTTGAGATAGGGTATACCAATTGTAAATTGATCTAATGCAACAAGGACTTATAGTCCAATTGCTTGACGTAAGTATGTTCAACGATATGAACTTTTAGGTTTTTGGGTATCAATGATAGTTTATTTGAATTTAAAATTTATAATGGATTAAATTTTTTTGTTTTATTTTGAAATAACAAGCGATGCATTAAATGATACATGGATCGCCACATATTTAAGGTGACCCATTCTAAAGGGAACAGATGATGCATCAGTTTCATTCCGATTCGCATGTACCATTTTTTTTTTTTTAATCAATCTGATTTTCTTACAATTTCAAATATATTTAAGTAACATAACTAAGCTGGTATTTTTTCTTTTCTTTTATTTTTTTATCATATGAACAGGCGATGCAGAAACTTCGTTACACATCGCCTGTTGCCTTTTAGTTTTTTATTTTTAAAATCAATCTGGTTTCTTTCAACTTCAAATAATTAGTGAAAATATGTAATCAATATACCTGAGCTGATTTTTCTAGATAAAATGAACAAGCAACGCAGACCTTTCATTACATGTCGCCTGTTCTCATATATATATATATATATATAATTTAATCAATCTGATTTTCTTTCAATTTCGAATAAACAGTGAAAATATTTAAGCAACACAACAGAGTTTTTTTTTATTTTTATTTTTAAAGATATTGGTAACAAGCGACGCACAGATACCATTACACGTTGCCTATTACCAGTATCTTAAAAAAATAATAATAAAAAAAAACCAGCTTTGTTGTGTTGCTTAAATATTACATTTTTTTTAATCAATTTAATTTCATTTCAACTTCAAATAACCAATGAAAATATTTGAGCAACATAACTGAGCTGGATTTTTTTTGTTACAAATATTTAGGATATTGGTAACAGGCGACGCACAGGCTTCATTATACATCGCCTATTTCATTTTTTTTTTGTTCTTTTAATCAATCTAATTTTATGTCAACTACAAATAACCAGTGAAAATATTAGAGCAACATAACTGAACTGGTTTTTTTTTTTTTTTTAACATATTGGTAACAGGCGACGCATTGGCGTCATTATGTGTCGCCTATTCTTTTTTTTTTAAATCAATTTAATTTTATTTAAACTTCAAATAACCAATGAAAATATTTAAGCAACATAACCATGCTATTTTTTTTTTTTAAATATAGGTAATGGGCGATTCACAAACTTCTTTATGCATTGCCTGTTCTCTTTTTTTTTTTTTATCACTTTAATTTTATTTCAACTACAAATAATCAGTAAAAATATTAGAGCAACATAATTGAGTTATTTTCTTTTTTAAATATAAGTAACAGGCGACGCACAGAGTTCTTTGTGCGCCGCCTGTTCTCTTTTTTCTTTTTTTTGTTCTTTTTATCAATCTAATTTTATTTCAACTACAAATAACTAGTAAAAATATTAAAGTAACATAATTAAGCTGTTATTTTTTTTTTAAAGATATACGTAACAAGCAACACACAGACTTCTTTATACATCGCTTGTTCTCCTTTTATTTTTTGTTCTTTTTATCAATCTAATTTTATTTCAACTACAAATAACCAGTAAAAATATTAGAGCAACATAACTGAGCAATTTTTATTTTTTTTTAAATATAGGTAATAGGCGACACACAAACTTCTTTATGTGTCTCCTGTTCTTTTTTTTTTTTTTTGGTTCTTTTTATGAATCTAATTTTATTTCAACTACAAATAACCAGTGAAAATATTATAGCAACATAACTAAGCTGTTTTTTTTTTTTTTTTTTTTTTAAGATATAGGTAATAGGGGATGCACAGACTTCTTTATACGCCACCTATTCTCTTTTTTTTTTTTTTGGTTCTTTTTATCATTCTAATTTTATTTCAACTACAAATAACCAATAAAAATATTACAGCAACATAACTGAGCAATTTTTTTTTTTTAAAGATATAAGTAACAGGCGACACACAAACTTCTTTATGCGTCGCCTGTTCTATTTTTTTTTTTTTGTTCTTTTTATCAATCTAATTTTATGTCAACTACAAATAACCAGTTAAAATATTAGAGCAACATAACTTTTTTTTTTTTTAAAGATATACGTAACAAGCAACGCACAGACTTCTTTATACATCGCTTGTTCTCCTTTTTATTTTTATTCTTTTTATCAATCTAATTTTATTTCAACTACAAATAACCAGTAAAAATATTAGAGCAACATAACTGAGCAATTTTTTTTTTTTTTTAAATATAGGTAACAGGCGACACACAAAACTTCTTTATGCGTTGCCTGTTCTTTTTTTTTTTTTTTTTTTTTTTGGTTCTTTTTATCAATGTAATTTTATTTTAACTACAAATAACCAGTGAAAATATTAGAGCAATATAACTAAGCTATTTTTTTTTTTTAAGATAGAGGTAGCAGGGGACACACAGACTTCTTTATACGTCACTTGTTCTCTTTTTTTTTTTTTGGTTCTTTTTATCATTCTAATTTTATTTCAACTACAAATAACCAGTAAAAATATTAGAGCAACATAACTGAGCAATTTTTTTTTTTTTTTAAGATATAAGTAACAGGCGACACACACACTTCTTTATGCGTCGCCTGTTCTCTTTTTTTTTTTTTTGGGTTCTTTTTATCAATCTAATTTTATTTCAACTACAAATAACCAGTGAAAATATTAGAGTAACATAACTAAGCTGTTTTTTTTTTTTTCAAAGATATACGTAACAAGCAACGCACAGACTTCTTTATACATCGCTTGTTCTCTTTTTTTTTTTTTGTTCTTTTTATCAATCTAATTTCATTTCAACTACAAATAACCAGTAAAAATATTAGAGCAACATAACTGAGCAATTTTTTTTTTTTTTAAAGATATAAGTAACAGGCGACACACAAACTTCTTTATGCGTCGCCTGTTCTTTTTTGTTTTTTTTGTTCTTTTTATCAATTTAATTTTATTTCAACTACAAATAACCAGTGAAAATATTAGAGCAACATAACTAAGCTGTTTTTTTGTTTTTTTTTAAATATATACATAATAAGCAACACAGACTTCTTTATACATCGCTTGTTCTCCTTTTTTTTTTTTTTTGGTTCTTTTTATCAATCTAATTTTATTTCAACTACAAATAACCAGTAAAAATATTAGAGCAACATAACTGAGCAATTTTTTTTTTTTTTTAAGATATAGGTAACAGGCGACACACAGACTCCTTTATGCATCGCCTGTTCTCTTTTTTTTTTTTGTTTTTTTTACTTCTTTTTATCAATCTAATTTTATTTCAACTACAAATAACCAATAAAAATATTAGAGCAACATAACTAAGCTGTTTTTTTTTTTTTAAGATATTGGTAACTGGTGACGCACAATGTGCGTCGCCTATTACTTATGGAGACGCGCAATGTGCGTTGCCTAATGTGTGTCGCCTATTACTTATGAAGACGCACAGTGTGCGCCACCTTTTACTTATTACCTCATGTTACCAAAATCTTAAAAAAAAAAAATATTAGTAATATTGCTATAATATTTTCACTGGTTATTTGTAATTGAAATAAAATTAGATTAACTAAAAGAATAAAAAAAATAAAAAGAAAAAAGAAAACAGGCGATGCACAATCTTCATTGTGCATCACCTATTACCAAAATCTTAAAAAAAAGAAAAAAAAAAAAAGAAAACCAGCTTAGTTATTTGCTTTAATATTTTCACTGGTTATTTGTAGTTGAAATAAAATTAGATTAATTAAAAGAACCAAAAAAAAAAAACAAAAAAGAGAACAGGCGACACATAAAGAAGACTATGCATCGCCGGTTATGTTGCTTAAATATTTTCACTGGTTATTTGAAGTTTTAAAGAAAATCAGGTTGATTTAAAAAAAAAAATAGTAAAAGAGGAATAGGTGACTCATAATGATTTTTGTGCGTCGCCTGTTACCAATATTTAAAAAAAAAAAAAAGAATACTATTTAAGCGATTTGCAAGAATAAACTATACATGAAAAATTATATAATTGAATAATAACCTTGTATAATTAAATTTTGTTATTATGTAAACAT
Organism: Ziziphus jujuba; assembly: GCF_031755915.1. Classification (NCBI taxonomy): domain Eukaryota; kingdom Viridiplantae; phylum Streptophyta; class Magnoliopsida; order Rosales; family Rhamnaceae; genus Ziziphus; species Ziziphus jujuba. The sequence continues at coordinate 2,153,914 of NC_083381.1, read as the reverse complement.
AGATAAGTGGATGGTTAATCATTTTTCATAAGTCTAGCATTTAAACAATACAATTCAGATAAAATGTACACACACTATTAAAGGCGACTCTGTTCAGTCGCATATTCAGCGACTCTTAATGGATGTGTCGCGTGTTGTTGTTTTTAGCGACCGTTTGACATCGATAGTTTCAGGATGCATCATATATTTATTGAATTTTTACTGACGCGTTAACCTTAGAGTTGCAGTTTTATTTTTTCAGACGCGTTTGTTTCGTAGCGTCGCTAAGTGAGTGTCGCTAGATATCAACTTTCGCGTAGTGGAGACAATTTGTTTTTGTTTTTTTTTTCCTTGGAAAGTGTTGGTGGGTTTTTGAGTTATGCATCACATATTTATATACTGCCAACCTTTCACTTGCCATTTTATTAAGGTAAAGAATAGGAATTGATTAACTATATTGGTGCCTGGTAGAGAGGGGACAAAGAGTCAGCTTGTGTTAAAGTTTTTGTTTTAATATTATGAGGAACATATAAAAAAAAAATCTCTCCATATGGTAAGTAGACCATGTTCTACCAACAACTATGAAAAAGATCATGTTCTTTGATTGGACCATCATGACTTTTGATGTATAAAAAAATGAATAAAATACTCAGTTTGGTGTATCCATAAATAAATACATATATATATATATATATATACGGAAATTCTATGGTGAGGACGGTCCGCATGAGGATCGCAATATTAGTGACGGTTTTTCATAGTATTAACGACGGTTTCTTAGAAAATTGTCACCAATACTATGAAAAATCGTCACCAATACTATGGTTCGCATGAGAACTGTCCGCACCATAGACGGACTGTATATATATATATATATATATAAGATATAAACAATTATCCCATTTATTACTTGCCAGATCATGAACTATAACTAATACTTACCCATTATTCAGATCCCAGCTGACTGGGAGATTGCCCACTTCAGCTAATGCAGATCTCCATCTTTCAACTTTTTCAAGGTTGTGCTTATAATTTTCTTCATGTGCAGCAAAGGCTTTTTCATAGCTGTTGGTTTGATGTTGAAACATAGAGGAATCCATATTATTAAAGATAAGGAAAACTTTACTAGTTACGGATGTTCCCCTATATTCAAGAATATGGACGAGTTGATCCAAGGACCATCTTGAATCAACATAGTTTCTAGACAAAATGATGATGAAGAGCCTTGAGTATTTCATTGCTGCAGGAGTTTTGGCGGGATGTCTTTCCCCTTATCACATTGATCTTCATTCTCCAGCTTGAAGGTGAGAATTCCTTTTCTGCGGAGAGCTTTATAAAGATAATTGGTGAAGTTCATAATAGTGTCATCACCAATATTGAAACTTAAAAAGGCATGGTATTTAAGGAAACCAACATCGTTCACAAGTTCATCGTCGTCCGAATTAAAATCTATGCTTTCATCCAAGTGGAATTAATTATTTATTTCACTGGTGAAACATTCAAATGTTTCTATCAATTTACCGGATACATCTTAAACAGTTTTTTAATAAGTTCCACCTGACTTCAGCAGCGCGGAAAAATCAAACGCTGAGTAAATACATGCTTTGAGTGGCCGACCAACAACAAACCAACCAAAAAGCAAACAGCCTCCTTGTATTTGTTTATTTATTTATTTATTATTACTATTATATTTTGTTGCGGCTTAGACTTTGAGGTTGGCTGGTCTATCTCAGTTTGGTTGAACAATTGAGAGTTCATAAACAAGATTTTTGTTTAAACTATTATTTTTATTATTATTTATTTAGATTATTTAAATTTGCTTACTTTAAATGTTGGTTAATTTTAAAGTAATTAAAGTTATTTTTAAATAATTTTAAAGTAATTAGTATTATTTTATTTAATTTTAATTATTGATAATTAAAGTTTTTTAGATATTTTAAATAATAATAAATTTGATGCCTTGAGTTATTAATGCAATCAGAATACTTAAAATATATATATATATATATATATATATAAACTTAAAAAAAAAAGAAAAAAAATGTTGAAATGTCTAACAAACTGGGGTGCATGCCAAATATATCACATGTGGTTGCATGTAGACTACATGTAATCTAAATATTTGTCCTTACACTGTCGATTTCTTCATGGTCGCGTAACCTGCTCGGTCACCAGGATTACTAGGGCTTTCTTCGTGAACAATTTGCTGGCCAAGTTGTTGTACCCATAGATACAGGCAAACATAAGATGTTGTTTGAAACAGTTACAAGAGATTTGTCGATGAGGAATGCATCCTAATTTTGGCGTGATAGCCACAACAATCTAGAACTTCCAGAACATGATCTACTTCCTATCAAAAAGAGCATGCAATATCTAAGAACATATTTTTTTATTCCACATCTAGTGAATCATAACTAATACGAAGTGCAAAAATATATCTCTGTTTGGAATCTCAGTCATCTAATGCAAGAAACTTCCATTCCTTGATGCTTCACCATAGAAGAAGCTACCTGCAATTTTCAGAGCTAGTAACACTCCATTAACATAATCTAAATTTTGTTTGCACATCATCTCATAGCCATTCAGGGGCTGCTTTTGTTTAATAGCATTTAAGCTTAGAAGCTCTATAGCTTTAGCTAGATTTAATCCTTCACATGTGAATGCTTTGTGCACTCCTTTTGAGCTGAGCAATTGTCCATCTCTAGTTGTTATGATAATTCTACTCCCAACTTCAAACCAATAAGTGTTAGGACCCATTCAAAATCCTTTATCGGAACCCTAGATAAGCCCTGATAGCAGAGAAACACTACCGAACCTTCTAATGGAAAATTCGACAGTATCTCCCTTAAGAGTTGGACTTACCACAAAATTCTCTGCACAAAAAACATTCTTCTAATGGTATCCCCTTATTCCTCCCACCTTACTACAATAATTTTCACAAATTCACAGCATTTCAAAATTAACAGGGAACCAGTGTAATATTAATCAAATATATCTAACATAGTATACAGAGCATTTATAGAATTTCTAAGTATAAGAGTTATTACAACATGATATAAAAAGAAATATTACAAGATAGGAAATAAAGAAAGGAAGGCTTCTTGGAATTTCAGCAACATAAAGACGTTGAGCTCGCCCCCAAACAATTAACGTCTACTAACCTGGGCCTAGGGGAACGAATTTAAAAATGTGAGATGCTAATCATCTCAGTGAATGATCCAATCTACTATACAATAATAATAATAGTAATCAATAAAATAAATTTAATCAATTAATAATAAATAAGTAAATAAATAATATTAAGTATTTGAAAATAATGTTTTCTCTCAAAATCCTCACAGTTCACTCAGTTGGAAATGTTCACCTTTAAAACTTTTCACAAAACTGCACAATTTGTACCGCATAGCCAATGAGATTATAAATAAATAAAATGCAAAAATTTAAAATAATTCATTAATAAAGCTTAATGCGAAGTAAAATTAATCTCAGAAATTAAATTATAAAATCTAATTAAATATATCCATAAACAATGAGAAAAAATAAACTACTAATTAATTCAAACATTTATTTAAAAGGGTAATAAAATACCATAGAAATTTTTATATAAATTTCAAATTTAAGTAAACCTTAAAAACATAATAAAATACATTTTAAGGCATAATTTTAAATGAATGATTAAATTCCAATTAAATACTTTTAATTTCAAATATAATTTTTGAAACATAATAATTGATGAAAATCAGAATTCAGAGAATAACTTGATGCACCACACTATATTTCAGTGATGCCCGATGGTATCCAGCATCCCGAGTATCTCTTGACGGGGAGGTTTAAGAGAGAACCTTGCATCTAGCCGTTTTGGCCTCCCAACAGCGCCGATGCTTATAGCTACCATCTCAGCCATGGAAAAGGATGGCTATGGCCAATATATCAAACTTGCCTACCCTCGGGTTCATAGCATCTCATGGGAGAGCATACAACTTGCGCACTTATCAACATATCATAAATACAGCACAGAACACCAGTATTGCATAGTTCGTCTTAAACCATAAATCATCTATATATATATATATATACCATTTCCAATTTCAATGAAACAAGGCCATAAAATGCTTAAACCCATCACTTAAAATCCATGAATGGAAATCCATTAATTTCACCACAACTAAATCAATTCTAAAAATAATCAAATATATAATTATATTCTTTGAGCATAAAAAATTTTAAACAATATTTCCTCTAATCCTTGAAATTCAATATAAATAAAATAGCATAAAAATCCACAAATGCATAAATTCATATAAATGCATTTTTATAAATCATGAATAATCTGCAATTAAATTCAACAATCATTTAATAAAAATTAAATTCATAATTTGTCAAAAATCAAAATATGATTTTTATGCACATATATTTTGTTTCACCCTAAATTTGGCATCAAAATTTTCAAATAGAAATTTATAAAATTTTCAACATAAAAAATATCAAATCTAAATATTTAATGATCAAAAAATATATGTAATTTAACACTCGAAAATAAAGTTGAAGGTGGATCACTCACCTCAAGCATGTGTATCAATCCAAATCCTCAACGGGATCAGTCCCACGATTCACACATGCTCCTAAAATATCAACAGTACACAAGATCAAATAAATTAATATTTTATTCAGGTATTTTACACATGAATACCCCGGGGAACTAACACAAACGGTATCCAAAATTCACAAGTAATATTCCAAAATGAAGCTTATGAAGCGAGGATCATGGATTGAGTCTTACCTCCCACAGATCAGACTTGTGGTGGCTAGAAACTTGCTGAAAAGGTTTCTGGTTTAATGTCCTTGAATCTCATAATACATCAAGAATTGAGGGCAAAAGACCTCAAATTTGAATTCAAGGAGGTTAAAATAGTGGGAAAGGGTAGGTGGGATCACTGGGAACTCGCCGGAATGATATTCACCACCGGTGGCTCGTTCTATGCCTAATGGTCATGATTTTTGTGGGGAGGTAGATTGGAGGATGGGTAAGTCAATGAGATCGGCGGCGTCAAAAATGGATGATTGGTTTGGGAGAGATCGGTTGTGGAAGGAAACAGCACCACCGATGGAAAAATCCCAATCTAGGCGCATCGTCAGTCGGTTGGCCATGGGTATTGGGTGGTTGGCCAGAAATGAAGCGAGGGTCGTGGTGGTCTGTCATGTGCCGACGGAAAGTGGCTGGAGGACAGTTAATCGGGGGTGGCTAATCCTCACTCTCTCTTTTCTCTCTCTCTTTCTCTCACCTCTCACATGCCCCCACATCAGCCATTTTCAAGCCACCCGTGAGTGCCATTGTGCACTCATGGGTTTGGTTGAGAGGTTGACATGTGGCACGGCACTGTGCACACATTTTACACAGGCACATCAATAACATAAAATAATATACTATTAGAAAAACTTTGCAGGTCCATAATTTTTCAACCAAATATCCAAATTAGGCTTGCCGCTAGTCTATAGACTTGTATAGTATTAGAAAAACTTTGCAGGTCCATAATTTTTCAATCAAAGTCCAAATTAGGCATGCCACTAGTCTATAGACTTGTATCGACGAGTACTTTACAACCATACAAGAATCAAAGTTAAAATTTACAAAAAGAAAAAGTCAAACCTAGCACCCTTGGACAATTCGGACCACAACTTGTTTTGCTCATAATTTCCAAATCGTAGCTCCGTTTTTTACATGCTACTAATCTAAGAATTTAGGTTCATACGTATATCGCAATGGTGCCTAGGTCAATGTAAAATTCTATTCAGATCAAAAAGTCAAAATTTGCCCCTTCTTGGTCAATAGCGGTCAAACCCAGCCAATCTCGGTCAACGTGAAGAAAAATTTCAGTGTACTTTCGGATGGGGTGTTACAATAAGCTTCTCCGGCCGAAGCTTCTAATTGCTCCAACTTATCCACATTATCTAAGACAATAAGAAATTTTTATTACAAAAACACTGCCTAGTCCATTGAATTCCATGCTGTAGACCATATATGATTGTGTTTTTTTTTTTTTTTTGTGTTTTTTTGCATTGGAAGACTCTCAAGAAATATTTTTTGTAGAGTGAGCAAACCTTTTCTTTGAGAATATTCTCTTACATTGTCAAGATAGCAACGAGCATCATATTAATCAGAAATCTTGGAGTAAATGAATTTGGCAATAGTTGACTTACCTCGTCCAGCCATCCGCCATATCCCTATAATTCGAACATTCTTCTCACTTGTATCCAAATTGATAATAATATCTTCACTCGAGAATCTATTCCAACCCGCTGCTAGAATTCATTGTTACTCTTATTCAATAGAGAGTTACCTATCCAACAATGTCTATAATTAATACTTGCTCACACCTACAAAGGGAAAAACATTTACATGAAAGTGGTCTGTTAGCACTAGTAATTGATGGAGAATTCATGTTTTCCTTTTCAATTTGTCATTCATGAGAGTTAAGTGCTTAGTTTGCCTTTGCTAATTAATATTAAGAAGTTTTTACAAGAAAAAGAGTAGGACAATTTTGATGTAAATAAGCCTTGTCTATTTGAAGAAGTACCGCTACAAGAAAAAAGGGATTTAGTGACTAACTTTTTAGCAACCAAAAACTTTTAGTCATTAAAAGAGACCATTAATGACCAAAAATTGGTCATTGAAATTTTTGATAATTCATATAGAAAAATGGTAGTGTTCCACTTTCAGGGATTGTTGCTTTAGTCTCTAATTCCAATTTTGAATGACCAAAAATCATTTGGTTGCTAAACATGAGAGTGAGAACTATTCCCGCTTATTTTTTGGCTGGAAAATGACCTATCGGCAACCAAAATAAGTTGGTCACTGAAAAAAAAGTATCAGCTACTAACAATTTGGTTACTAATACTCTAAGTAATTAAAAAATGATTAAGAAAAAAAATGAAAAAACATAAAATCAAGGAGTTTTAGCTATCAAAGTTCTTCTGTCACCAAAAATTGATTCTAGGAACTAATATGTTAGTCTCTAATATTGATATACAATGATTAATCGTAATTTTGTCCTAAAAGATAGAGAAATAAGCAAAACCAGGTAAATTGGTCACTTAAACAAAGTATGGTCACTGATAGTCTAATTAATTACTAAGCAAAACGAGATGTTAGATAAATTACCACTTTATAATGCTATTATATACAGCCAGAAATATAAATACTATTATATATAATTTTGATATAAGGGAAACGATTTTCCACTTTATAATGCAAGCCATAATGATATATTAAAGACTAGATTACCATTTTACAATGCAGATTTAGTGCGTAATCATTTTGTTAAAGTGATTTATTTATATTTAGGTTACATGGTTAAAAGTTTGGTGCTCTTAGCAAAATTATTTGCTATGTTCATTTTATGAGCACGATAAAAAATATTATCAAATAATTCTATGATCAAAAAAAATTCTTGGGCATCATAAAAAATATCAAATGTTCAAAAAAATTCCTTGATTAAAAAAAAATTATAAGTGCCTAAAAAACATACCAGGTATTTTTTTTTTTAAAAAAATTGAGAGTCCAAAAAATACCATATGTCAAAAAAATTTGAGAGCCAAAAAAAAAAAAAAATCAGATGGTAAAAGAACTTTGAGCACGATAAAAATATCAGATGGTAAAAAGAATCTTGGGAGCCTTGAAAAATTGCCGGATATTAAAAAACACCAAGAGCCCAAAGAAATTTCAGATGCTAAAAAAAAAAAAAAAAATCTGATAGCATGATAAAAAATACTAGATGCTAAAAAAGAAATTTGAAAGCTCGATTAAAGCATTAGATGTTCAAACAACTTTAAGAGTACGAAAAAAATACTAGATGGTTAAAAAATTTCTGAGTGCCTAAAAAAAACAGATATTCAAAAAAATTCAAAATCCAAAAAATACTAGATATTAAAAAAAAAAATTAGATGGTAAAGCCAAAACAAATATATATATATATATATATATTTGAGAGTATGATAAAAATGTCATATGGTAAAATAAATTCTGAAAGCTTAAAAAAAAAAAAATACTAAAATGGGTAAAAAGATTTTCAGTGCCCAAACAAAACTAATAGATAATAAAAAAATTTTCTAAAACTCGATAAAAATATCAAATATTTTTTGGGTTCTCAGAATGTTTTTTAAAAAAATCTGATATTTTTATTTTAGCTCTTGAAATATTTTTTGCCATTTGGTATTTTTTTCTTGTATTCAAAATTATTTTTTTTTTAAATATTTCGTATGTTTTTAGGCTCTGATTTTTTTTTTAATACTATTTTTTTTTCATGTTTTCAGAATTATTTTTTTACCATATAGTATTTTTTTTTTTTTTTGGCATTCAGAATTTTTTTAACATTTGATATTTTTTTTTGGCTCTCAGAATTTTTTTTGAACATCTTGTAATTTTTTTAGCTCTAAGAATTTTTTTATCATTTGATTTTTTTTAGTCACTCAGAATTTTTTTTATCCATTTGATATTTTTTTGGGTTCTCAAAATTTTTTTGAACATTTGATTTTTTTTCCGGGCACTCTGAATTTTTATTGAGCATCTGATATATTTTTTTAGCTTGCAATTTTTTTTTTTTAAATATGCTATATTTTTTGGGCTTTCAAAATTTTGTTGAATTGTCTGGTATTTTTTCCTCCAGTTTTAAGAATATCTGGTATTTTTTATTGTGCATTGGAAATTTTTTTTACTATATTGTATTTTTTTGAGATCTTGGATTTTTTTTTTTCAATATCTGATATTTTTTTGGACGCTCAATTTTTTTTAAATTTTATAAATGGTAAAATTTTAAAAATTATATTTGGAAGTCAAATGCGCCGCACATGATCTCTATTTGATGGTTTTCATTGATTTAACCGAATTCGAATAATTTGTAAAAATTGTGGAAACAGTAAGTATTAATATAACAAAATTGATTTTAAAGCTTCAAAATAAAATTTGATAATTTTAGAGGACACCCAGTTGTAATTTTTCCTTATATTTTTATTATAAAAAAAGAGAGAAAATTGTTCTTAATCCTAGTTCCTTTCCTGTTTTCGTTGTCTGAGCACAACTTGCATCAACTAGCCAAAAATAAAAAGCACAACTGTCATTATATACTTTATTTATTTATATTTTAATGGTCACAATTGGCATCATCCAATTCATTAATGTTCCGCTTTTTTTTTTTTATTCTTTTTGGGGTAAATATCCGGCAATCCAAAAAACTAGCTAGAATACAGTCAACTCTTCAAGACTTCTTAATATTGCATAATTTCACATTATTAGATCTATCATGTGCATATAAGTCATTTTTATTTGATCTGTGAATACTTCTACTTCAGTTGGGTCGATTTGGTACCATTTCAAGAAGTATAAAGTTTTTTACTCTAGATCTACTTGTATGTTGTCTATTAAAGGAAAAATGTCATCTATCTCTTTTAAAGTTTAATGACAATTCATGGCAATTAGCAAAGTTTCACATAACTTTAGGCTAAATTTGGAAAATTGTCAATTATAACTTTTAAAGTTGATTTTTGACAAAAGTGATCTATGTAAAGTCTATTTTACCTTTCTATATCGAAATAAACATCAGAGGAAGGAACAATTGGACTGCTTCTACATTGATTGGGCATTTGCATTGCATGGTTCACCTGTTCAAAAGGAAGAAAAAAATAAATAATAAATTATGCACTTTTTCAATAGGGAATGGATTGCAGTCCAATAAAAAGATGGACAAAAGTTGATTAGATTATGATTATATTTAAATACTATATTAGAAATTGTTAAGTAATTTTACACTTGTAGTATATATAAGACTATTTTTTTTTTTTTTTGGAAACTTATAAAGTTTGAAGTTTTCATAATCTATTATGAATAAATGTTATCCAATTTTTTTTGGTGGAAATTTGGAATTTATGAAGCTTTTATAAATTTAGTATAAATATTAATTTATGTTAATTGCATGTATTATATTAGTATAAAATTGTATATTTTTTGACTTTGAAAATATAAATTATTTTATTTAGTTAGTATTTTGTAATTAAGATGATAATAAAAAAAAGTGAAACAGCCTATTATGCCCACTCTCGTAAAGGTTGAGGCGTGACTTTGCCGTTTTGCCATGTCTTACTCCTTGTAGAATCTTGTTATAGAGAGAGCAAAGAATAAGTGAGGGAGAGAGAGGTAGAGAAAAGGAAAATTTTAAAAATTTTAGCAATTTTATTTAGGATGATCTAGAATGTCACTGTTTTTATTTTATTTATTTATTTTAGTTCTTAAATAATGGTTCATTTAATACAATAATGATACAGATGCTAGAACATTCATTCAATATGATATGTATGAAAATATTATTAATTGACATATTTCATATAATTTAAATATGAATAAATAAACTTTAAAATGAATAAATAAATAAAATTAAAAAAATAGATATTATCACATCATTTATTACATTATTTGCTAAATATTTTGGTAACTCAAACATTATTGTTTTTAACAATATTTTTATAAGTTTCCTCCAAAAGAAACAAACAAACAAGCAATTTTTATTTTTTTGTATAATATGTTAGAGTTTCAATTGTAGTGTTAATTTTCATGCGCCTCATACATGAAAGTATACTAGATCTTCAAAACAGTTGTATAAGAGAATCGAGAATAAAATTGATCTAGTATTTTCTATATTTATTTGGACTTTCCCAAATTAGCAAATTCATCTAGGCATGGACAAAGATCAGAGAGGCCATTTTGGGCAAGTTCATATGAGTATTCTGGTCAAACAGAGTTATAAAAAAGAACAATAATGCTTCAATAAGGAATATCAAAGTTGAACATACACATTCAAAGAAGAATATGGTTAATATATATGAATGACCTTACAATACGACTCGGACTATTCCCACCAATAATGTACTGATTAAGACTCTACAACTCACACAGACACATCAATAGTAAAACTCCTCCATAATGCATAAGAGTTCAGGCTTTATGTCATTTGCTGGTTCAGGTCTCATACCAATTCAGAGAGCTTCTTGTCATTGTAATTACACAGAGTGACATACAATCGATAATGAGTTGTTGTAGCAAAAATCAACAAATCATCTCAAAACCATTAGCTGATATAAACAGCTAAGCAGATGCTTAGCTACCAAGAGCTGAGTTCCATATGATAGCAGCTGACATGGCACGACAGGACTCAAAGATATTAGGTAACCATGGGGTGCTACAGTTATATGAATTGCTATTTGATGTAGGTAGTAAACTTGTTTCATTGCCCTGCTCTCACACTAATTCAACAATGTGTTCTTAATAATTCTACACCTACCAAATTCGTTTATTCAAATCTTGATAAACAATAACGTAGCATCATATAATTGATATTTCCTCCCATAATCTATTAACCACCTTTGTTACTATCGCGTCATTGTTTATTAAAATTTTAATAAACAAATTTAGTAAATGCAGCATTATTTATGCGTTTTTTGTTATATGCTACTACTATACTTTGTAATGCGCATTTATGTTAATACAAATATGGATGCACCCCAAGTTTAATAATACTAATACTAATAATAATAATAATAATAATAATATTAAAAATAATAATAATAAAAAGGATGCACCGCAGTTCCTCTCTTTTTCATCAAAAGATGGCATAACGAGCAATTTATAACTAGGTTGGTTGAAGCGAATATCCAAAGGGCCCGTTTGACTAAAGAAAATAGATGTACATATGGGTGGAGAAACAGAAAATACAGAGGAAGAAAAAATTGGACTGATTCTACATTTGATTAAATGACTAATTCCGATATACCTGCACAAAATTATAAAAAAAAAAGAAAAGAAAAATGCACCATATAAATCAACTCCAAACTTGATTTCAATAATCTTCTCCTTTTTCTGTATCTACTGCTTCATTCACTACCGCTCCTGCAACTCCTGAAACTCCAGGTGAATAACCATCTTGTGCAGATTGTTCCACCTCAAAGCCATCACTTGTAGAAGTATAAACAATCAATGCTTGTCCGCCATGTGCATCATCATTTATGGTTGGTTCCATAGTAGACATACACTCGGGACTTTCTAAAATCGCCTTCAACTTCTTCAACATTTGCAACTTCCCAAAACGATCTTGTTCATTAAAGCGCTTCGCAAATAACTCTAACTCTGCTTCACAAGTCAACTCTACAATTTGTTTCTTGGGGCCAAGCACCAGATCAAGTTTCCTCCAATGAGGATCAATGCAATCAAGGGGGATAGGTTGATTTGTCCTTTTGTATTCTGCAATCTCATGTGCACATGGTAAACCATATGTGCGTCGAGTGAGACATCCACATAATGAAACATCTACACCATCTAAATCTGCTCTTTTGGCCTCAGCAATGATTATAGGCATTGCACTTGTAGAGACAAAACCATGAAGCTCTCTAAACTCATCTTGATCTAAGTTATATTGCACAATAGCTGAACTTTTCTCAAGTGATGCTTTGATGTCAATATGCTGCTGCTCAATCAAAGAGTGTATCTTTGTCCATGAAGTATCAAAACTCCCTTGGCTTGCGCCAAGATGCTTTTTCAACTTTTCGTGTGCACTCTTAGCCCTATTAAAGAATAATGTATTTCAGTTGAGGAAAAACATTAAAATTAACAATATTGTGCATAAGGATATAAACTTACTTGTTTGTTGTCACATTGCCAAAGTGCATTATCATGTTTGTCCAGGCGGCCACAAATCTTTCCTTATATTCATTCAACCAAGTATTTGTCACATACTCAATTGCTTCTGGATAGTCAACAAATTCATCTTCTAGTGCAAAGAGGTGGTCCATGTACTCATCTTCCGTGGAAGAATAGACCAACATATTCCATCTACACATAAACTTTTCTCGTATCTCTTTTGTCTCAAACAACTTCTTGCCTTGGGTCAATATATTCCTATTGATATGCCATCTACATAATAAATTTTTAGAGGTGGGAAATACCTTCTCAATGGCATTCATCAAAGCCGAATCACGGTTTGTGACAACCACATCAGGCATAGCGTCGTCATCCATCATACTTTTTAATCTATTTAACACCCATGTGTAGTTGTCTTCCTGCTCAGACTCCAGGTATGCAAAAGCAACTGAAAAAGTCATCTCAGTGGATGTTATTCCTATAATTTCCAAAAGGGGAAGGCGATACAAATAAGCCTTTGATGTGCAATCTATTATCAAAACACGTGGAAAAGCACGTAACAAATCTGCACTAACAGGGTGTGCCCAGAATAAGTCTCCAACTATTTCATTCTTGTCCCTGCTTCTATACCATTTGATGTATTGATGCTCTGATAACTTGGCTACAAGTTGTTGCAGTTGTGATCTCTCAACCTTCTCTGCAACCTTATGCTTATGGCATGCATTGTAGATTGTCTTTATAGTGCTAAGATTGTGAGCATTTCTTTCTTTTAATGTGTTCAAAATGTCTTTTGGCCGGACCAGATTCTTAGACAGATCCACCAGCAACATAGTCTCTTCGTGAGATAGCCTTCCAGCAAATGAGTGCCCACCGTGATGCTCTTCAATTGGATGATTATGTACTCCACATACAACCTCTAATTTCCATTCATCACCAGCAGCCAACTTTTGGCCCTTCAATGCAAAAGGACATCCACACTTCTTTGAGCCTGCAATCTTCGTTCGTTTTTGTTTCTGGATCCCTGTACTCTTGAATTTTCTATAATTTCCACCTCTTTCACAATTAAAAGTAATCCTGGGCTTCCTACCATTTCCACCTGTATCAGATGTCTTGATCACAATCACCAAACCGTTCCTCCTTCCAACTTCACGAGTCCATTCAACTAAAGCTTCTTTACTCTTGAAAACCTACATGTAACAGGTTTCCAAGCAATTAAATCAAAAAATAAAATATGTTCATACAAAAGAGCTTTATAATGTCAACTGTCTTACCTCATTAGTAGTAAATTCACTTGTGTAATCCATTATACATCTAAAACCAATCCTGTTACCTCGAGTACCAGACTTGTCTTCAAATACAAAAAAGGGTTTAAATCTTATCTTGCTACACCAAATGGCATAATTGTCCTGCAAATACAAAAAAAGGCAAATAGAATATGGATCTATTTGATAGTTATTAACCAAATTAATGGCATATGTCATGTAGGTAACGAGCCAAGAACCATGGAACCACTAAAATTCTTACACTGTTCAGTTGCTACATAGAATATTTTGTAGTCATCCTTTGGGAGTTTATGCCCTTACTTGGCTTAAAATAGTTGCAGCCACCAGAAGAGCAAAAGGTTTAAAAACCACCATAAGATGGAAAAATTGGTAGGTTCTTGTGGCTGAATAATCAAACATAATTTCTTTTATACTTATCTTTTATTCTTCATGGTAGAATCGTTTTGTAAATTTCCGTTTTGAAGTTGAAAATAATTTTATCACTTTAATGATTGGCCATCTGAAACGGACTCATTGCAACAAAAGTCACCAACAGAAAATGTCCTCAAATTAACGCATCTGAACTCCATATAGATATACCAAAAGATACATCTTCAATATCAGCACCATCACTTGCAAATTCCACGACTTACAACTAACAATTATGTAATCTTTATTTGATCCATATCTAATGAACATAAGAAATAAAAATAAACTTTGTAACACATGTTTATGCAGTTGGACAATTGAAACCCTAAGCAATGCAACATTATCAAGTTTGACATTGGTAATAAAGATGTCATCTTATTAAAAAAAATACAAGTCATGCCAGCTCAAGAAAAGATACATCTTGCATATACTTCATCATACATGTGGATTCTTCTATGTAAAATGTCGAGGCATACTTTCCAACAAGGTGACTAATATTTCAAATTTTGGAACTTTGTCATGGGTTAATCATTTTCAAAAAATTTACAACCCTAAACCCTAGAGAATGCCCTTCCAGCAGCCCTCTTCGTTGAAGATGGAAGGGCTTTTCTACATCCTCCTTGAGAAAACAAGTCAAGAAACTACTATTTTGAATGTCGCCTCATCATTTTGGGCATGAAGGTATCCGCATGGTTTTGATGTAAACAAAATCAATTTAAAGACCAAGTCCAAATACAAAAGATAAACAGGCAGACAATATGACACAGCACTAAGAGCATGCACATCCAGATCATGCTTGAATGCATCCTATGGGTGAAAATGAATAGATGGTCACCAAGATAGGAGTAAATGTGGTAGTTATTAGGTTTAAGTTCTTATGGATGGATAAGCTTAGCATTAAGAATTGAAAGTGAAGACTATTAAATTTCTACCTGCATCAAGCCAAAAAAGGAAATTGAATAAACAGGATCGTAACTTGCAACAACATTTAGGTTGGCCACTTGATCACCAATAACCACCTATCATCCTATAGACATACCAAAATAACTATTCCTATAACTTCTTTTTAGTGCAACAAATTCTCTATAACTCCAAGACCTGTAAGAATGAGCGTGCATAACATGTAATCCTACAGATTATTGAGCAAGAGTTTGATTAATGAAGTCAGACTGTCTTTGTTTAATAAGGTCACCATGCCTAGTGTTTCCTTTCTCTTTCTTATTTCTCTTCGTGTGCTATCTTTTTTTATTTATTCATTTTTTGTTACCATTTATAAGTGTTTTTCACAGGCAACTTTCTTTCTTGTCTCCATGGATTCCCAAAGTTCATTAAAACCTAAAGCTTCATGCATTCTCCACTTCCTTCCACCACCAAAATCCATAATTACCTGCTCCCAAATATCCATCAATGAGATTTCTTCAAATCTCACCTTTTTGCCTCTTAGACTTATTCCTTCATATCCACAAACCCCTACACCTATTCGTTCACCATTCCAACACCCAAAATCCCAATTGTTTTTGGGTGTAAAACCGCGTATAGGTTTTCATTATATTACAAAAAACGGGAACTTAAAGTTAAAACTAACATTTTAAGAGGAATAGAACTAAAGTATTAATAGAATAAAGACAAATTTTCAACTTTAAAGCAAAAGAAATTATGGGCATCTAATAAGCCAAACCTCCTCCGAAGTCCCAACTGGACTTTTTGAAAAGTTTTCTGTAAAATTACATTTTTTTTTTTGGCAATTAAAAAAATAAATAAAAAGACACCCTAAAAATTTGAATAAATAGAACTAGAATAGAACAACTTAATATAATGGAGTTAGCTGTCGAATTGAGATGGGTTTCCATAATCCTCCTAATAGAGTTTCGTTGGTTTTCTTTACTATACAACCTATTTCCTTTTCACCCATTTTCCAAATAGCCAAAAGCTAACAAAAACCCTACATTCTAAAACATTCATAGAAAATATAAGCTAATCTTCAATATCACAAACAATCAAAATGGTATAAAAAAGAATGAATGAGGAAAATATATATGTGTGTATATATATATATATATATATATATTACAAAATTGAATGAAACTCAACGCAACTATTTATATCAGAAACTAATATTCAAAATAAAGAACGAAAAATAAAACAATAAATAAGGATCGTAGTTGTACTTACCAAAACCAAAGCGAGAGAAAACGCAGAGCCTTCAAGAACTCGAAGAAAGTTTTACAGAGCCAAATATATATTTATATATATATATATATAAAAGGGGTTTATATAGATAAATAGGAGAACCAATGAAAATAAAATAAAGTAAAAATAAGAAGTTTCACTTTAATTCTTTTAGAAGGTGAATGCAGAAATATTATTTATTTATACATATATATATATATATATATTAATTTTTATTTTGTGGGATTGATGGAAAAAGATTTTGGATGTGGAAGAGTGAGTGAGGGTTTGCTTTCCCTTTCGATTCTGCTGCGAGAGGGCTATACTTTCTGCTTCTGCATAAGCGATGTAAGCAAAGCGCTTTTGGGTCATGTGGTTCCATAGGATTTACATCCTACTGGCTTCTTGTTGTGACACGTGCAGGACTATGTTCCCAACCAGAACTCTTTCTCCTCCTTACAGACCTCAACCTCTCTAATTGGGCTTTTGTAAAATTATTGGCCCAATATTGAGGAATCTTCAAAGTTGTGGCCTTTTATTATTATTATTATTATTATTTCTGAAGTTTGTTGATAATTGCTAGTGTAAAAATACAAAGAAAATTATTTAATGATAAATAATAATTTGATGTTAAAAATTGTAAAAAAGTAGTAATAATTTAATGTTAAAATCTATTCGTACTGCTACAGAGTTAAATGTTCGTGCGATGCACTATCATTGTGTTAATTTATATAACATAAACACATTTTATGAGTTTCAATTACCCAATTTGTGCTTGCATTATCAATTCAACTCCAATATTTCTTATTTAAAAAAATTAAATCTAATATCATATTATTTGTATAATAACATTTACCTCCATTTTATTATTTATCAAGAAAAAAATATTTTATTTCCCTGTAACATTTCGATCCAAGAAAATGTTTTGAATTTGAATTTCTT
This sequence comes from Ziziphus jujuba, assembly GCF_031755915.1. Lineage (NCBI taxonomy): Eukaryota > Viridiplantae > Streptophyta > Magnoliopsida > Rosales > Rhamnaceae > Ziziphus > Ziziphus jujuba. Next base: position 2,136,454 of record NC_083381.1, on the reverse strand, counting down.
TTTCAAGTATGAGAAGAATTGACCGAGATTGACCATATAGGTTTCATAATTCATTTTTCTACTGCTAGATGAATTTCGCTTTGATCTAGGCACTAAAGGAAAGTACTCATCAACCTGAGTTTGTAAACGAGTGGTATACCAAAATTGGATCTGGGATTAAAAAGTTATGGTTATAATAAGATGCGATCGGGACTAATGGGCGAATCCAAGATTTATTTTTTTATTTGTATGGATTTTGATTTTGACTTATATACCATGTGATAGTTCTTGTCGATACAAATACATAAACTAGCAATATACTTAATTTAGACCTACAATTGAAAAATTACAGATCTGTAAAATCGTGCTTATTTTCCTAGTACTAACTTTATCCAATGGTGAAATATTTAGAGAGATCTCTGGCAAGTGCCACATGTCACCAATGGGTAGGTGTCATGTGTCACCAATTGATGAGTGCACGTGTCACCATAAAACCATTTCTTTTTTTCTTTTTCTTTTTTTTTTTCCCTCTTTTCCACCTCTCTCTTTCTTCCACCCCCATGCACATGTAAAACTCTCTCTCTTTATCTCTCTCTCTCTCTCTCCCACCCCCCCAAGATTGGTCGCCAAATCCCTGGACATTTGGTTGGCGGAGATGTTGGGATCGGCATTCAAATACTTGCAACCAATGTCACTTAGTTCATTGGTTTTCCAGTAGTTCTCGGCCATAAGGTTGGTCCATCCCCCTACCAATCAATGAGTGCATGTGTCACCAGAAAACCATTTCTTTTGTCTCTCTTTCTCTCCACCTCCCTCATGCACATGTAAAACCACTTTCTCTCTCTCTCTCCCCCCCCTTGATTTGGCTACTAAATCCCCAATTGTTTGGCTGGTGAATACGCTAGGATCAATGTTCAAAAGTTGGCGATTGGTAGTCACTTAGTTCATTGGTTTTCCAGCAGTTCTCAACCTTAAGATTGGTCCCTCCCCTTACCAATCTATGAGTGCACGTGTCACCATAAAACCATTTCTTTTTTTCTTTTTCCTTTTCTTTCTTTTCCCTCTCTCTCTCTTTCTCTCTCTCTCTCTCTCTCTCTCTCTCTCTCTCTCTCTCTCTCCCCCCCCCCAGTTGCCAAATCCTCAACCATTTGGCTGGCGGATGCTTTGGGATTGATGTTCAAATGCCAACGACCTGCATCGCTCAATTCATTGGTTTTGCAGTGGTTCTCAGCCACAAAGTTGGTCCCTCCCCTTTAATTTCAACCCATTGATTCCGAATATGGCTTTTCTTGTTTTCAAATTCCATGTGATTGAAGAGATACAATAATTTGAAGTTTGGTCGAAACTTCCTAGTTATTTTTCGACCATCACTGGTGGGTTGAGCTCAACGGAGGTTAGTTAAGTCTTTCTCATCCTTTTGGCTTTCCATTGGTACTTTGGCTTGTGAATTATGGTGGTGTATTTGGAAAATTTCGATTTTTATATCCAGAAGAATTTAATTTAACTAGTTTGTCCTGTGTATTAAGTTCTCTTGGTTTATTAATCCTTGAAATGTATATATGTATACATACATATAAAGATTTTACATTTATATATTAAATTTAAATGTGTTTAGATCGAAACAATTGCTTGGCTTTCCTTTCCGATATGAGTTTCCATGATTTTTATTCTGTTTATAATAATTTTATAAAATATACTTTTGGAACTTGGTCAAATATTTATTGTCATAGAATTTTGAAACTTCTATGGTACTTGATATGATGACCTTATGTATATGTATGTATGTGTATGTTTGTGTTTATGTATATATATATATATATATATGCTTGTGCTTGTGTTTGGATATATGTATATGTATATATATATATATATAATGAAAGTGGGCTGCAAGTTGTGACTGGTCATGGGTTTATTTTTGTCAAGTTGTACTGAAATAGTATAAGCCCATTGAAATGAGGGTTACACAATATATATCTGGCTTAATAAAACCCAATCTTGAGTTGTAAACAAAAAGAGAAGAAATAATAATATTGTGTTTAGTTATTTATTTATTTAGTTATCTTTTCATTTACATAGTTAAATTATTATTTATTTATTTATGCATTAACCTATTTATTTGCACTTTTATTTAATTTTATTTATTTATTTGTTTCTCCTTGGTGCTCTAGGTTTTAAAATGTACTACTTAGAAAAGATGATTTAAGATGTCTATTATACATTTTGGATCTAATGTAATATCTATACATCTGTATATATGTATATATGAATATAGACATATATGTTTACAATATTAGGTTATATTTAGTCACAGGTATGTATACCTTTATTTATGATTTATAAGATTGTTTGTTTATATTCACCTCTATATATATATATATATATATATATGTGTGTGTGTGTGTGTGTGTGTGTGTGTGTGTGTGTGTGTGTGTGTGTGTGTAAGTAGATATATATATATATATCATTATCATTTATTTAGTTATTATTAAAAGTTCTGTTTAAAAGGGTTATTTAACAAATTAAATATTAATTGAGTATTTTATAAAATTCTAAAAAAGGATTTTAAACATTTATTTGTTTTAAAAATAACTTTATTAGTTGATTTATGGGTTTAATTGTGAAATGAGCTATCATAAATATAGTTTGGATAAAGTGTATATGTCATTAAAGTATGTTCTCATCTGTTTACATACTTTTATATGTATGAGTGTAAATGAATATGTGTATATGATTTTTTTTAAAGGTTAATTATTAGTAATAAATTAAACATTTATTTATTAACCTATGTTGATATAAGAAAATTAAAGGTTGTAAAAATGCTTAATATTAAAATGACGTTACGATAGTATATTTCCATAAAAATTATCTTCTGGGTTTCATAAATATTTATTTATTTACTTATTTATTTATTCGTTTAAAATATTTAATTACAGTTTAAAAATGTAATTATGAGGAGTTAATATTTTTGTAATAGTGTATTTTATGTGATTAGTTAATTTGTAGATGTACCATACAATATTGATGTTCTGTACTATTATGTATATGGATTAGCGTGTATTTTATATTTAGTTGTTCTTTGTAGTTGTAGTGAGTGAGGATAGGCAGATATTTTATGGTTATAACATCAGTTATCCTCCTCAGAGCCAAAGGATGACAGGTTTAGTCATTCCTATGAGCTCTAAGGTGAGCGATAGTATATATGTATTTCTACTCTAATGATATATTAGCCACTCTCCCTTGGTCATAGAATTGTAGGTTATTTAGCACCGGTACAATTGAGATGCTGATAGAGTTGGGTGCAGGTTCATTTCTCCCCCCATTTATCAAGTGGTATTTGGGATATCAAGCATCACTCGTTAGCACTGATATATCATATGGTATATCAGGTTTCTTTTCGATGTATATATATATATATATATATTATGTTATGAGCTAGGTGTACCATATTATATTGGGGCAACGACCTAATTAGGCCCATTGACAGGTTAGCATCGTATCTATACTACCTACAAGATTAGCAGGTTGGATGGCCTTTATAGGCAACCACCCCTTGCTGTGTTGGTAGTATATCTACAATCGACCAACCTCATGGGATTGTGCTTTGGTATGTTATATGGTAAATTGGGTATTATAGTCTTTGGGTAAGTGCATTAGCTTTTAGACAGATATTGTAGCCTTCAAACAGGTATTGTAATCTTCAAGTAGGTATTGTAGCATTCTGGCAAGTATTGTAGCTTTCGAGCAGGTAATGTAGCCTTCAGGCAAGTATTGTACCTTTCGAACAAGTATTGTAACCTTTCGGGTGGGTGTATTAGCCTTGAGATAGGTATTGTAGTTTTTATACAGGCATTGTAGCCTTCGAACAGGTACTGTAGTTTTCAGGCAGGTATTATAGTCTTCAGACAGATATTATAGCCTTTGGACATGTGTATTAGCCTTTTAGCATGTATTGCAACCTTCAAGCAAGCATTGCAGAAAGTGTTGATATTATCAGAGTTACCGCAAGGCATTGATTGTGCAATTTACAATATTGTTTCGTTATATGCATTTTCCTGAATGTAATTTACCTTATTAAACTTTGTCTTATAATCTATCGATTACTCGCAGTACAATTTGTATATATATATATATATATTTTCTTTGTTGTGTTCAAATATACTTATTAGTAATAAAACTTTGTTGTGTTCAATAAATGGTTATTGATATTTTTAAAAAATATGTTTTTCTTAAATTTATTTCAAAACAAAATTTCATTTTATATATATTTGCGTACGACTATAAAAGGTAAGATCATAAATATAAATAAATAAATATAATTAAAAGAAAAAATATTATTTTCGAGGGAAATGAAAATGATAATATACTGATATGTGGCACTCACTCTTCTTCTTTTATATATTACTAGCATTCATTTATGTGCGATGCATGGCATGTATAACCATAATAGATGATGTTAAATATAATTTATAATAATTAATGATATTTGAAAATTTAATTTAAAAGTTTTATTACTAATAAGTATATTTGAATTTTTTTTTCAAACTATACTACAAAAGTTTGTTAAGAATTATAAATTTAACTTTTATATATAATACTATCTAATTGTGAAATTCAAATTCAAAAATTACCTATATAATTTTTTCCATCTATGAAATTTTCCTATTTAATTTTTCCATCTATGGAATTTAAATTTAAATTCAAATTTATTTATATAATTTAATTTGAATTTAAATGTATTTAAATAATATTTTTCATCTGTAAAATTCAAATTTCAATTCAATTATATTTTTTTCATTTCTTGTAAATAATTAATTTTCATATATTAAATACTCATAATGTAATTTAATTATTTATCATTATTATCATTATTATTTATCATATAAATATATTTTTACCTTATAAAATAAATTATTTATGGAATTCAATTAAAAAATATTTACCTATTTAATTTTTTCCATCTATAAAATTCAAATTCAAATTCAAGATCTAAATATATTTATATGATTTAATTCAAATTTAAACGTATTTATATAATATTTTCCATTTATGGGATTAAATTTAAAATTCAAATATATTTTTTTTATTCTTTAAATAATTAATTCTCCTATGTTAAATCCTTATATTTAATTTTATTAGATAAATAATTCAATTTAAATGAAATAATAACATCCTCTCTATCTTTTCCATTATCTAATATATATATATATATATAACTTAGGGGATCTTTCCTTTTATATATATTTTAAAATGTTTTTGATAAAATAATGATTTTCATTAAATTTTATAACTCATTGTTTCTATTTGCAATTATTTATACCATATATAGAATATTTTATCTTATAAATATTAGTCAAGCCCTATACAAATATGTATATTTCTGATTAATAAAAATCATGCCTTAATGTATTCCTGAAAAATCTTCAATTTTGTTTTATATTAAATAATTTAATATTGATATTAAATATTAAAATTATAGATAATTTTTAATTTTTCAATTTAAATTTAAATTTAATCATTATCATTCTAGATTGAATTTATCCATTTTTTATATTTAAAAATATAATAATATCATTATAAAAAATAAATAAATAGTAGAATAAATAATATTACCATTCTTGTTAATAAAATAAAACCAATACAGGGGAGCAATTAAAATTCAAGATTAAATAAGATTATAAAATCAACTCAGTCATAATCACAGATCAAATTAATGATTATTAGTCTTGTACAATTTTCATTACATTGTAAGTATTTAATTATACTTTAAATATGAAATCCACCTTTTATATAAAATTGATTTTATATTGATCCATATTAATTAAATATTGTCATATGCATATATATATATATATGAGTACATTTTGAGCATTTTTTGAAAAATATTGAAAAAAAAATACATTATCCATTTTAAATTTCTGATAAAGAAATCAATTTTATTAGTAATTATCATATATTAATCTTATTACTTTATAATAAATTTTCATTTGTTGCATATCCATATATAAATATATATTAATGTATAGAGTTTTTGTGTGAAATATCGTTAATAATAAAAATATCTTTTATTATATACATGTTTTTTACCTAATCTTTAAGAAATTCAAAAAGTAACCAAATAAGGAGAGAAATTCTTTTTCTATTACCAAGTTTTATTCCATCACCAAAAATAAAATCTTTATACCCGCATATTATGGAAATTTTTAAAAATTAAGATTAAATTTTTTACTCAAGTTTTACAAAGATTGTATAATTTTTATTTTTAGAAATATTATTTATATAAATTATGCTAAAACTATTGTACATGTTATTACAAAGGTTTATAGCCAAATCTTGATAATGCCCATACATTATGGAAATTTTCAAAAAATTAATATCAAATTATTCATTTTAAGTTTTATTAATATTGCGAAATTTTTAAAATAATTTTATTTCTGAATTTTAATTATTTATAATGCCTTTAGAAGAAAATAAAATGAATATAAGGAAATATATGACAATGATTTTAGGATTTTAGAATTTTTAAGGTAATTTTATTTTTAAATTTTAATTTTTCAATTTTTTAGAGGAAACAGAATGAAGATGAAGATGACACGTGACAAAAAATTTTGTTGACTCTTTTACTTTTATATATTATATAGATGTATATATTTAGGCTATTAAGCCATCTAATATTAGGCCATATATATGTATAATTCCGTTATAATATATGTATATATCCGGCCATATATATGTACAATTGCACTATAATATATATGTATACTCATTAGGGCATAAATATATATTTGGTAAATAAGATGAAATCAAATATTTTATTCATTTTCAATTTATTTCTAAATTATTATCATATATAATTTTATTAATTGCTTGATAATTATGGATATTTATATAAAAAATAATTTTATATATATTTAGTTATACCCATAAAAGGTAAGATAATAAGATAATGAATAATAAATAATAAGTAATAATAAAAAAAATAAAAATAAAAAAGATACTTTTGGAGGGAATTCGGAAGAAAGATATGCTGACACGTTGCGCATACGTTTCTTCTTTTATATATTATATAGATATAGATTATTATTTATGACATTATATTTTTTATGTTCAAATAAAAAGATATCTTTATTAATTTCTATATAACCATTTTTATATATGTAAAAATATTTAATATATGTTTAATTAAGCGAAAAATATAATACAAATACATTTTATGTCATAAAAATATTATAATAATAAAAATATATATTTTTATTCTTTCATTCCTAAACCGAAATATATTATATGTACAAATAAAAAAACATATATAATACTATAAAAATATTATAGTATTATAATGGAATGAGTTTGCCATTTCATGAGTATAATAATGTATCATTATTTTGTTGTGTTCAATATATGGTTATTGATATTTTAAAAAAACTATGTTTTTTAAAATTGATTTTAAAACAAAAATTAATTATATATATATATATATATTTGGGTACAACTATAAAATATAAGATCATGAATATAAATAAATAAATATAATTAAAAAAATATGATTTTGAAAGGAAATTAAAATAATAATATGCTAACACGTGGCAGTTATTCTTCTTTTTTTATATATTCTATAGATTATTATTTATGATATTAAGTTTTTTATGTTAAGATAAAAATATATTTTTATTAATTTCTATATATCCATATTTATATATGTAAAAAAATTTAATTAAGCAAACAATATATATACAAATACATTTTATGTCATAAAAATATTATAATAACAAAAATATATATTTTTATTCCTCCATTCTTAAACCGAAATCTATTATATGTAAAAATAAAAAAACATATATAATACTATAAAACTATTATAATATTATAATAGAATGAGTTGGCAATTTCATGAGTATAATAATGTATCATTATTTTGTTGTGTTCAATATATAGTTATTGATATTTTTAAAAAAAGTATGTTTCTTTTAAAACAAAAATTAATTTTATATATATTTTGGTACAACTATAAAAGATAAGATCATAAATATAAATAAAAGCAAAAAATATAATTTTGGAGGAAAATTAAAATGATAATATGCTAACACGTGACACTCACTCTTCTTCTTTTAGATATTATATTGATATAGAGATTATTATTTATGATATTAAGTTTTTTATGTTCAAATAAAATGATATCTTTATTAATTTCTATATATATCTATGTAAAAAAATTTAAAATATGTTTAATTAAGCAAACAATATATATACAAATACATTTTATGTCATAAAAATATTATAATAAAAAAATATATATATTTTTATTCCTGTATTCCTAAATGGAAATCTATTATTTGTAAAATATATAAAAATAAAAAAACATATATAATACTATAAAAATATTGTAATATTATAATCGAATGAGTTTGCAATTTCATGAGTATAATAATGTATCATTATTTTATTGTGTTCAAAATATGGTTATTGATATTTTTTTAAAAAATATTTTTTTAATTTATTTAAAAATAAAAATTAATTTTATATATATTTAGATACAACTATAGAAGGTAATATCATAAATATAAATAAAAGAAAAAAAATATAATTTTAGAAGGAAATTAAGATGATAATATACTGACACGTGGCACTCATTCTTCTTCTTTTATATATTATATAGATAATTGATTGACAAAGTATGAGATTTTGGACCTTTTATAGTTGTATTAAAAAATATATAAAATCAATTTTTGTTATGAAAAAAATTTAAAATAAACATACATTTGTTTTTTTTAATATTGATAACAATATATATGTATATAAATTCTAATGCGTGTCATTATATGAATATTTAATTTTCCTCCAAAAACATGAAAACAAAATTCATTAATTATTATTAGGTCATCAAACAGCCATAATAAGATTTTATCATATAAAAAATGTATATATATTGGATTTTATTTATTTTGGGTAAAATTGACTGTAAAATTAATGAAATGAATATTTGATTGTGGATATTCCATATAGAAAATCGAATGATATTATATATATTTGATTTTATTTAATTTTGGTAAAATTGATTGTGAAAATAATGGAATGAATGTTAGATTGTGGATATTTCATATAGAAAATCGACTGATATTGTATATATTTGATTTTATTTAGTTTTGATAAAATCTGTTGTGAAAATAATGGAATAAATATTTAATTGTGGATATTCTATATAGAAAATCGACTGATATTATATATATTTGGTTTTATTTAGTTTTGATAAAATTGATTGTGAAAATTATGGAATGAATATTTGATTATGGATATTTCATATAAAAAATCAATTGATATATATATATATATATATATATATATATATATAATATAATATTTTATATAACAATCATTATGATAAGATTATTTGTAGTTATTTAGGTAAGCATTACATGGAAAATAATAAAGATATACATAATTTTGCCATTAAAAATTATATAACTTGAATTTGAATTTGAATTTCATAGATGAAAATATTAGATAAATAAATTTAAATTTGAATTAAATTATATAAATATATTTGAATTTAGATTTAAATTTGAATTTTACCGGTCGAAAAAATTAAATAGGTAAATATTTTTTAATTTGAATTCCACAAATAATTTATCTTACAAGGTAAAAATATGTTTATAAGATAAACAGCAGCAACAACATCAACAACAATAATTATTATTAGTAAATAATTAAATTATATTATGAGTATTTAATTTATAGAAATTAATTGTTTGCAATGAATCAAAAAATATATTTGAATTTGAATTCTATAAATGAAAAATATTATTTAAATACATTTGAATTTCCATTAAATTATATAAATGCATTTGAATTTGAATTTAAATTTTATAGATGGAAAAAATTAGAGAGAAAAGTTCCATAAAATAAAAAAAATTATATAGGTAAACATTTTTGAATTTGAATTGTATAATTGAATAGTATTATATATAAATGTCAAATTTATAGTTGTTAATAATTTTTATAGTACCGATTGAAATAAAAATTCAAATATTCTTATTAACAATAAAGCTTTTAAATAAGTTTTCAAATATAATTAATTATTATAGATTGTTTTTAAAATCATCCATTATGATTACACATAACGTGCATCGCACAGGAATGATGCTAGTATATATTGATAATAAAACAAATAACATGTTATTTTCTTTTCAAAAATGCAAAACATCAAAAACAGGTAACTTGATTTCTTAGTGTAGAAGCGATTAAACTAAAACTATGAAGTAGATAAGCATCAATATCAAATAAAATTTTTTATTTATTTAGTTTTTTGGCAAACAAAACAAATAGAAGTTTTGATTTGTTTATTGTCTTTTTACAATATATTATAGGGTTAGATTGGAAGAAAGAAATATGAATAGATTGTCTATATTACAATGGATAGTTACGAGCTCTTTAAATTTATATTTTATAGTAATAAATTATTTGGGTCAACCTAAAACAACTCGGCAATTTTTTTAAAAAAGAGGGCAGAGGGGCTAGGGGAGGCAAAGTATGACCTCGCTCATGAATTGGATGATATTGTTGCTAATTTGAAAAATACATATACAATCGGAGTTTTGTTATATTATAATAAATATAAAATTGAGATTTTTTTTCTTCTGAAAATAACATAAAACTGAGAGTTGATTTTGATGTTATTAATGACTGTTTTGGCTATTTTGATTATTTTGTAATCCTTAGTTAGAATTCATTAGTATAATAAAATAAAAAAATGCTATTGTAACCATTGTTGAACAATTACTAGTGGGATCCATATGCTATATGACAATTTAAAGTATGGTGGATCCATAATCCATAGGTCTCAGGTTCGATATTTAGCTCTGATTTGTAAAAACACAGAAAACAAAAGACAGAAAGATTAAAAAAAAAAAAAGATATATTATTATTTCTCTATGAAAATCAATATATATAAAATAAAATAAAAAACTTCTCTCAAAACTCTATTTGGAGTATCTAAAATTTTGTGTTGTATGTGATATAAGGCTGAAAAACCTAGCATCTATTTATAAGCTTATAAGGTTACCTTTTTTACGAAACAACTTAGCCACCAAGTAAATTTAAACAATAAGTAAAGATCTTAAGGGGTTGGGGTTATGCTGGACTTTACAATTCTCTGCGTCTTGATGCATTTTAAAATTGATGGTCATCTGCCATCCACTCCAATTATGTCTTAACACAGCTTTAGCTTCTCTAGAGCGATAGTCTTTATAAACATATCTGCTAGATTCTTATTTGTTTGAATCTTCACTAATCTGAGTAGGTTATGCTCCATCACATCACGTATTTAATGATCGCGAATATCTATGTTTGTTCGAGAATGATATATTGAGCTCTTGCTCAAATCCAAGGCATCTTGACTATCACAATGTATTTTTAATCATTATACTTGATGTCCAGTTCATTAAGTAAATGCTTTAACAACAACATCTGCTCACTGGCTTCAATTATCACAATGTACTATGCTTTTGTTATAGATAAAGTTGTACATTTTTGTAATCTTGACTATCATAACATTGCTCCTTTAGCAAGAGTGTAAAGATATCCTGAAGTAGATTTCCTACTATCAAGGTCTCCAATCATATTTGCATTTGTATAACCTTTTAGAACTTGATGACCTACACCATAAGACAAGCATACTTTAGATGTACAACTAAGATACCTGAGGATTCACTTGTTTGCTTTCTAATGTTCCTTTCTAGGATTTGAAAGAAATCTACTCACGATACTAGCTGCATGAGCAACGTTTAGTGTACATATCATTGCATACATGAAGCTTCCACCGCTAAACAATAAGGAAACAAGGCCATCTCCTTTATCTCTTTTCTGGAAGAGTGGCACAATCTCTTACTTAACTTAAAGAGAGGAATGCTGACTGGCTAGGCCTTATCCATACTGAATCTCTTTATTCTTCATTCAACATACTTCTCTTGGATAGTTATAACTTGTAATTCTTCCTGTCTCAGGCTCTTTGCATTCCTAAAACCTGTTGGGCTGGTTTTAAGTTCTTTAATCAAAAGTCTTTGATAATTCCTTATTCAACTAGCTAATTTTCATTGCATCTTATTCAATGATCAAGATGTTGTTTACATATACTAAAAGTACAGTGAAGTTTCCATATGGAAATCTCTAATTATGAACACACTAATTTGCATCAGTCTTCTTATATTCTTGACTCATCATAAAAGAGTCAAAATTTTTGTACCACTGTCAAGGTGCTTGCTTGAGGCCCTATAAGCTCTTCTTTAGCTTACAAATGAGGTTCTCTTTCCCTAAAACTTCAAAACCTTTTTGCTGCTCCATGCCCTAAAGGAATGATGTTTGCATATCTATCTACTCAAGCTGTAGGTTTAAACTGGCTATTAGACTGAGAATAACTCAAATTGAAGTTTTCTTCACCATTGGTGAGAAAATATCATCAAAGTTAGTTCCTTTATTCTAAAAAAAACCTTGAACTACTAATTGGGCTTTGTGTTTTACCACCTTTTCGCTACCATCTTTTTTAAGCTTTACACCAATTTATTTTTTAGTGCCTTTTTTTATGTTGGAAGCTCAACCATCTCATAAGTATGGTTTTCTGCAACAAAATCATCTAATCTTGCATTGCTTGCAGCCATTTATCTTTGTCCTTTTAGGATTTGGCTTCCTGAACACTCTCTGGCTCCTTTTCTTTAGTAAGCATAATATACTCAGAATCTTGATATTTTCTAATGGAATAAAACCTTAGACCTATAAATTATTATTTTCAAGAAGTATACCATCACCTAATCCATGTGATGGTCTTACAGCTTCTGGCATTAAGTTTCTCGTTGTTCAATTTTTTCTGCTACTACTAAATTCGATGGAGACTCTCCCATCTCCTCCACCTCTGACCATCGTCCCTGCCGTCGCTCTCCGACTAGCAGGAGCGATAGTTTCCACCGAATCTTCCTATTTCTATTGTCTGGTTTTCATGGAATACTATATCCTGTTTCTAATAATCTTCTTTATATTTGGATCCCATATTTATATCTGAGTTCTTCATCTCCATATGTTATAAAGAAGTATGAATTAGCCTTTTTGTCGAGCTTTCATCTAAACTCCTTGTATAAATGTGTAAAGGCTAAATATCCAAATATTCTTAAATGAGCGTAGGAGGATTCTTATTATACCGCACTTTCTTTGGAGTTTTAAAATTCAAAGGTACTGTTTGCAATTTATTGATCACATAGCTTGCGACATGAACAACTTCTTCTAAAAATGGCTTTGGCAGCTTAGTCATATTGATCATGCTTTTGGGTTTTGAGGGACCATTTTATCATGCTAAATACTCTACCTTTTGCAATAAGCATCAAAATACCCTACCCTCTATGATAAGTATCAAACGTTTTGTAAGTAAATTCACTTCCACTGTTTTAGTGGAGACACATAAACTTCTTTCCTATTTCATGCTTGCATGGAATTGCTTAAAGTGATTTAAGACTTGGTCATTTGTTTTCAAGAAATATACTCATACATTCCAGGAAGCATCGTCAATAAAGGTCAGAAATATTTCTTACCATCTATTGATTCTACCTCCTAGGGACCATAAACATTGGAATGCACCAAACTGAGAAACTCTAATTTCCTCAGCGAATAAGACTTAAATGATACTTTTTATTGCTTATCATACAAACAATGATTACAAAGATCTAGCATAGCATTCTTTGAAATAGTGATAAGCTTCTTCTTGTGAAGGTAGAAAATCCTTTCTTACTTATGTAATCAATTTTCTAGTGCCACAGATTTTGAAACACCTAATCTTCAATAATATTAAGGCTATACGCACAAATCTTTACATGAATCCTATAAAGTGTTCCACAAATATGTCCTCTAGTTATAACCAGGCACCTTTCATTATTTTCCATGTGTTATTGGTAAAATGGTTGCCATAGCCTTCCTTGTCAAAGGTTATTCATGAGAGCAGATTGAGCGAAAGGTTTGGAACATGACAAACATCCTTCAAAGTAATTGTATATCCAACATTGGTCTTTATTTGAGCATCACCAGTCCTAACAATCTTTACAAAATTAGTATTTCCCATCTTTACCATACCAAAGTCACATGCTTTGTACTTTTTAAAAATGTCTATGAAAAGTGACATGGTAGGATGCTGCTATATCGACTATTCACTCGACATCTTAGCATGAAATGTGAAGGCATGTCTTTCGTGTGTGGAACAGTTTGCAACTTCTCCTTGACAGTTTCTAGTGTCTCTTCATTCTTCTTTAATTGATTATTGTTTTTTTTTTATCCCCGCTCTCCCAATATCTTCCTATAGTACTTCTTTAAATGACTCTTTTGGCCACGATAATGCCAGTTGTATGTTTACCTCCTTCTATCTGTGGATCTTCCTTTGCTTTGGCTTGTACCTCTCTTCCTGTCTTTACTATAACAAAGGCATGTGATTGATCTTACCTATGTCCTTTCTTCTAGCCTCATTAAATAAGGCATCTGTTATCGTAGCTATAGTAAGTTTGTCGTTTAGGGCTAAATTGCTAGGAAAGACTACTAGCATCTCTCAATTATCTGAAGGGAGTTAAAAAAGTAGGAATGCATGTTCCTCATCCTTAGTTATAATTCCACCATAGATAGCTGACAAACCAAGCCCTGAAACATATTAGTGTGCCCAGATTTAGAAGTTTTACTCTTTAACTTCAAATTCACTAATCACCTTAACAATAGGGCTTTATTAGAAGCAGTCTTGCCTTGGCACATGTCATCCAATTTCTTCTAGATGGCATGTGCATCTGTTTCTTATGCAACATAATGAAAGACACTGTAATCAATCTACTACCAGATATGACTAATTTTTTTTTCTTGTTAAGTTTTTTTCCATTCTTCTTTTTTGCTGGGATCAAATTTTTTTTTCTTTGGCATCTAAGGGATCAAACAAATTCTTGCAAATGAGGAGATATGTTATATGAGATCTTCAAAGTGGATAGATGGTAGCAATATGGTTGACAGTAGCTCTTGATTATAATTCTTCCATTGACATCATGCTCTACAATGGCTTGATAGAAAAATTATAATTTATTATTATAATAAAATAAGAAAAATACTATTTATGACCACTAATGAGCAATGACCAGTGATACGTACATGCCATATGGCAATTTAAATAATTACTATTAAAAATGTTCATTTTTAGTATTTTAGAATAAACAATAATATAATTAAATATCTCAATTAAAGTTTATCACATAAATTGATGATCGTCATGAGTGGTGACAAATAACAATACTCATAAAATAAGCATTGATGATAATCCTCAAAGTCCTAAGTTCAATAATGAAATTCCTCTTCCCTAAAGAATAAAAAAAGAAAGTTATAATTTTTATTAAAACAAATAGAGAGAGAGATTAATTTAATTTAGTTATTAATTTTGTAATGCTAAAATATGTATTAAATAATTATATCTTATTCCATGTAGACTTTCATATCAAATAATTATTTTTTTTAGTATAAATTTATAGGAACATGCATTAATTTTAAATATTAAGTGATAGTTTAGGGTAGGACTCATTATATTTCCCTCATCCAAAAAAAAAAAAAAAACAAAAAAACAAAAAAAAATCAAAAACAAAAACAAAAACAATTTAAGAAAGAAAAAGAAAAACAAGAACAAACAAAATAGGTTAATTATAAAATTTCCTTATAGTGTTGAAGCTTGTTTGAAATTCCTATGTTGACTCCTAGTTTAGTAACAAGTCAAACGCTAATACTTGTTTCAAGATCCTCTTAAAGTCTTTTTCAAATATCCCTAGTGGTCCCAGTCTAGGGAACCTTATCGAATTCTTTATAAAAAAAATCTAATAAAACATCATTGTAAAGGGGATATAACCCAACAGTATAAATAAAATATCATAAACACTTATAATAGAATTCTCATAAAATCATCAATATAAACATCAAGTGTTTCAGTCCTAGGACCTAAGAGAAAGAAAGATAAAATAAGAGTTGTACATATGAGGCTAATCCACAAGAGCAATCTAAGGAGTACAAATAAATATTTGCAAAATATCAAAAGTGCTCAATATACTTTATACATTAGGATTAGCAAAAGAAAGAACAAATAATATCATCCGAGCCAAAATAAAAGAATAATACATTAATAGGAAAAAGATATACAACAACAAAGATGCCTATATGTGATATATGTAACTTATCAACTGAAGCCGATGGGAAAAGTTAAAAATAAAATTATGAAATAAGGTCGAGTGGAATAAAATAATAATATAAAAATGATCATTTATTCTTGAAACCTTTATCCCAAAACCTCAATTTCATTCTTTTAAAAGTTGCTCTATTTTGGAAAGCGTATATCACAAAACCCATAAACTTTCCTAAAAAATATAGTAAATCTCATATTTCATATAGATATTTATAAATATGATGCCAGTCATAAACGCTTGTACTTAAATAAATAAAATATATTTTTTAAAGTTAAACAATAAGCGACCATAATAGTTTCATAAAATAATCCATATGATATTAGAACAGGTGTGCTATACCCAATACTAAATCTTGTCATAGGATCCTTAGTGGTCTAAAGTATTACAGAGCCAATTGGGGTGGTAGAAAATATCTATTTGTCTTTAGTATCCTAATTGAGATCGTAACCTCTCAATCAGCAATTACGTCACAAAATAATAGCAGGAGTTGAATAATATATATATATATATATATATGAAATCATAGTTGTATCATAACGTATGCATATCTATTTATCTAACTATATTATTGTAACTACATTATTGCTTAGCACATAGAATCATAAATTCACATTCCATATATATATATATATATATCTAATAACAACAATATAATTTAAATCCATATTTAAAAATTCAGTGCAAAGATTTAGTGTATAATATGCAAATTATATATATATATATATATATAAGATAATATAAGCAATTAAATAATAAAAATATAAGTATTTCTTTGATGCCAAGAATATTATCTTATAGAGTTACATAGCAATAATCAATCTAATTTTAAAAACTTTTTAAATATCAAGATTCACAATTTTACCATGAGGATATTAGAATTTAGGAATATTTAAAAACTTGCCAAACATCACATGAAATGACAATTTATATATATATATATATATAT
Source organism: Ziziphus jujuba (assembly GCF_031755915.1). Lineage (NCBI taxonomy): Eukaryota > Viridiplantae > Streptophyta > Magnoliopsida > Rosales > Rhamnaceae > Ziziphus > Ziziphus jujuba. The sequence continues at coordinate 2,119,309 of NC_083381.1, read as the reverse complement.
ATAAACAAATATAATTCTATAACCATAATTTTCATAAAACTTCAAATCATGAAATCATAAATTTAACATGCCCTAAAAATATTTACGAAAAATAAATTCACTCATAAAGTATAGCCACTCCTAATTCAGAATTGGATCACCTTTAGGTTTCATCCTAGTGCCTAAAATTTAACAAAAATATATTTTAGATTTTCAAAAATTAAATGAAAAATATTGGTGTGTACCTAATATCTTAAAATAACTTCTATAATTCAAAGGTTGCCGAGATTGGACACCAAGGATACAAATATATTGCGAACCCTTAGGATTGGTGCCCGAAACTGGGAGTTTTACTCAAAAGTCAAGTTTATAAAAGTAAACCTTCCATAAGCCTTAATTACATCTAAAAATACAATTCCAACTTCAATTTTATCTTAGGTTGACCAAATATAGTCCAATTTTATCTAGAACTTGTCAAACAATGTTCAGAATTTACGAATGATATATAAATGGAAAACCCATAAAATGGGTAACACAGTGGTATGCTCACCTTGGTCCAATTTGCTGTGACTAAAAAATGCTAGCAAAGATTCAACCAAATTTGAGGTTGTTAAATCTCCTAAACGATGCGGAATTGAGGCAAATGGAGGCCATATTTGAATTTAAAGGATCCAAAATAGGGAGAGTGCATGGGACTGCCTAAAATAACCGAAATCCGATGAAATTTTTGATGATTGAAACATTTCATCCTATTAGCAATTATAGTTGATCCTGAAGCATCACTAGTGGGTTTGGCATGAGTTTTTATGATAATGATAGAAGTCTCATGGGTAAACTATATACAGGGCATGTATAGTATTCTATTGCTGGATTAAGGGTCAATTTTCTATTCGAATACTAGTAGGAATGGTGGTTCTTGTGGTGGTGGTCAGCAGTTCATGGGTTTGGATGGAATTTGAGGGTATTTTGGATATTTTTTGATTTATTTAATCCCACTGCATACCTATCAATGTATATATTAGCATTCGGATAACTAATAAATAAAAGTCTGGAACTGATTTGGACATTCATAACACATCGATATTTAAAACTTTTCAGAATCATAACTTCTTAACTATAATTCATAATTTGGCCTTGTTGATAATTTATAAATTCATGTTGATGAACTGTACGCAATAATACAAGAGTCAAAGCTAAATTTCATATCTAAATAAAAGTCATACTTTTCTTGGCCAATGCTTGATCAACCTTAGTTATACCAATCAAAAATTCAAATTCAAAGTTGTTTTTAAAGATAGGTTATTACAACTTATCATATCTCTGATCAAAAGTTTAGTTTTAAACTATTAATCCTTCAAGGACAGTACTTGTGACAGTCCAGACCATCCGCATGCGATATTATCCTTTTTGGGCTTAGGAAATCCTCTTACAACCCAGCCCTCAAGGTTTTAAAAAGCCTCGCAAGAGAAAGGTATCCACACGCTTATAAGCCATATTTCGTTCCCTTTTCCAATTTATGTGGGACTTTACAATCCTCCCCCTTTGAGCCCTAGTGTCCTCGCTGGCACACCGATCCGGGTCTAGCTCTGATACCATCTGTGACAGCCCAGACCACCCACATGCGATATTGTCCTCTTTGGGCCTGAGGAATCCTCTTACAACCTAGCCTTCAAGGTTTTAAAAGGCCTCACAAGGGAAAGGTATCCACATGCTTATAAGCCATGTTTCGTTCCCCTTTCCAACCGATGTGGGACTTCACAATACTTGTCTACATATTGGTGTGATGCCATTCCTCTTTACCCACATAAGTTTCATTTAATTATTGGTCCTCATGTTTTTCCCCATAAACTTATGATCAACGTAAATACTTTTAATAACATTGTGGGACCCACATATTATTTTCACAAGAATTGTTTTTAACTATAACTTATCATTTATGAGATTTTAAGATTTGTTATTTCACATATCATATCGTCTTCTTCTTCTTCTATACTCCATTATGAGATTTTAAGATTTGTTATGTGATGGAGATGGCCTATATTTGTATAGGTAGCTCAAATTTCTTGTTTGGAATGGTAATTTACATGAAACGAAGATTAGTAATTCTTAAGAATGAAAAAGAGTGGGTGGAATAGGATAATTATTCATCTTCTTTAATTTGTTATAGTAATGAAAAAATGTGCCAAATTTTGGCCGAAGAAAACGTTAAAGAAATTTTGAAGTGAGAAAAAAAAAACACGTAAAGTCTAGTGTTTTTGTATTCCTTTATCTAAAAAAAATATAAATATTTTAAACATTGAAATTTCATAATAATAGATAAAGTTAAATTTAAAAATGCAACTAAATTAAAGAATATTAAAATTTTCAAAATACATATTCTATTATATTATTTAATCCATAAATAAACTATCTTTTAGTTAAAAAAAAATTTGGGTTAGGAGACATCTTGATTGCTAAAGGACATCAAATTGTGTAGCATGTTGTAAAGATGAAGTGCTATATAATAAATCTTCATATTTCCTCGTCTTATTTTCTGTTCTGTTTCTTTTTTTCTTTTTTTTTTGGGGGGGGGGGGGGGGGGGAGATAAAGTTCTTCATATTTGGTCTTTCTTCATTCAAACATGGTGAAAGTTCATATCCTCACCTCTACCTTTGTTAGCAATGTGTGCACACACACACACACATAGGTTCTACTATTTTATTGATTGTAGTTTAGTTTGTATTTTATAAGTAATTAGGATTTTTAATTAGAGTTTCTGATTTAGGATCAGTGGTTGGTTTAGATAGGCTTGTACTATGCAATGTTTAAAATTTTGGTATCGATGCAAATATCAAAACTTCAAAATATGGAAATATTCACAAAAATATTAAAAATGATCGAATATCGATAAAAAAAAATACCTCATAAAAAATATGAAAATTGACAGAAATTTATTTTAAAAAATAAAAATATTTATTGAAATTTTAGAATTAACTTATTAAATTAATTAATTATCAAATTAACTATTAAAATTACAAAAATATTGAATAGATATTATAGTTCTCTTGATCAGTCAATTTATAAGCACTAATAGTTAGAAGTATACTATTATTAATAAAAAAAAGTAAGAAAATACATATTTAATAAAATTATTTATTAATTAAGATATATAGAATAATTATTATAATTACATTATATTTTATAAATGTTATTTTAATAGTATAAAAAACTCCTGGGTGATTAAGAATTGTTTGTATTTATCTCATTCTTATTGTAAAATATAAATTGTAAGAAGTAATTACTAAAAAATATATCTCCATGATAATTTTGCATGTAATTATTAATGTGATATTAATACTGAAATTTTAAAACTTAGTTTGTAGAAAATATATTTCATATATATCTTTCAATTTTTGTTTACGTTCAAATTTTTATTTACTTTATAATATTTATACAAATATTAAATTTATTATTGTAAAAAAAATAATAGGTAGGTAAACTTGTAACCTGTGATATTACTTTTCTCTAAAAATATGATAGGTAGACTTATCTAATATAATTTTAGATTTTTTTTGTTAAATTTAATTTTTTATTATTTTTATTTGCCTAATTATTGGAAGACAATTAAAAAATAAAAAAAAAATTAATAATAATAATTTGGTAAAAATTTTTACTAAACATCAATAATATTTATAAAAATTTTTGATAAAAAAATATAACAAAAAAATCATAAATATTTTCAAAATTTTCAAGGAAATTTATAGAAATTTCATTGAAATCTATAAAAATTTTGTGGAAATTATGGATTTTTTAATCAAATTGTGAAGAATTTATTATAGATATTAGGATGGAAATTTCCATAGAAATTATAGAGAAATATCAAAAATTTCAATGTATATTATAGAAATTATACCCCTTTATCTACCTAAATTTCTATTTAGGAATTAAATTTTCTTTCCATATGTTTAAAAAAATAAAAACTTTATGGAAATTTGCTTGAAAGTTTCGATACTTTTAATCTTGGTGCTATGAAACAAATGAATTGAGAAAAAAAAAGAAAGATAATATGCTACTTTAAAATTTTAAAAACCTTTTAAATTTTATAAATTATTAGATATCAATAGTTAGAAATGATTATTAAAAAAAAGAAATTACAAGTCCTATGATATTAATTAAAGAATCCACATTGATTATAAGCTTTATTATGAAAAACATAGGACCTCTAACAAAATGAAATGTAAGAGATTTATAAGGAGGAATGCCTTCACACTGATGCTGAGGCAAGCATTCTCCTTAATTTAAAGTATCGTGAATCCATTGCAAGTGAGGTCATGATTGTGCAAGGAAACGGTGGATTTTACTATTGCACTATCCTTTAGGGGGCGTTTGGTACGTAGGATAGATCCGGATCGGACGGGATCGGACAGGATCGAATAGTGCAGTACTGTGTTTGGTATAGTTCTGGACTGAATGTTGGACTAGTTGTCCCATGTTTGGTGCAGGATCGGACTGGATTGGATTATTTTATAATTATAGTATTTATTTTGTTATATATGAAAAGATTTAAAATTATATTTATATTTACAAAAAAATTAAATATTATATTTAATTAAAGTTTTATTATTACTTATATTTAATATGTTTTGTATAGATATTTATATGTTCAATTAATTAATAATAAAAATAATTTAATGATATTTATAATACATTTGTAATTTTTTTTAACACCCATAAACTACTTAAAATATTGTTTTCAAAACCAATTAAAATAAAATTACTAATCATGAATAACAATTAAATACAAATAAAAAAAATTGACATAATATTTAATTAAGAACTTGTTAATAGCATAAAAATATCCATCTTCAATTCATACATATAGATATATAGATATATAAATAAATGTCACATGTAGTTGCACTTTTAACAAGTATGACATCTGTATATATATATTGGATTTTGTCCTTGTCCATCTGATCATTGATGGTATCGTCAGAAAATAATTTTCTACCAGCAGATTCATCAGATGTAGTCTGCAGACCTCTCTCTCTGAGCTCCCTTTGCTGCTCAAACTCTCTGAAAGGGATTACAACTACAAATGAACATGTTAAAATTAGATAACCCATAAACTTTAGATGTTTTAATGCTGTACCTGAAACCAGTTTTAGAAGTTAGCAGCTGAACAGTTACCTGGCATCAGATAAGGTAAAACATTTGTTAAATGGGAGCTCACAATATTCTGACAACAAGTACACAAGCATGTTTCATGGTCAAGGTGGACACCACATGCCACCAGGTTGCTGCTATTGACAAATCACATAATACAAAAACACACACACACACACACACACACACAATCATGCCCAACTTAGAAACAACATTCAGAAACTCTTACATGTAAAATAGCTTCAGAGTCACATCCCTGAAGAGGCAGTGCAACAATAGAAGGCTTTAGTGCATCAGCATAATGAGCTAGATTGATGTTAGCCTCACCGAGGACACTAGATCGTGAAGAACCCTGATTCCAGTGAGATTTTGGCCAAAGAAAAGGATTTTCAGTTAATACAAGAGAAGTCACCAGAACAATAATTTTTAAGGGAGAGTAGGTACTGAGAAACGAAATTTCTGAGTTCACACATAAGACTATAGATCGTATTACAGATATTATAACTTAAAAATAAAAATTATAAAGGAATACTACCATTGTGACCACAAGTTTATAGATCCTCTCATCATACTGCTTTGTTTTAATGTCTTGAAGAAGTCTAGTAGTTTCATAGATAGGATCTACCCATTTGCAGGTGCCATTCCTCACATTTGCTTTAGTTGTCTTGGCTGTGGCCTTTGCAGAATCAGCAAGAATGAAAGAGATAAACAACTTATCCCATCCGGTTTGTGGAATCTGAATCATTCAGGACAAACATTACATTAAGTACTCATATACTTTGCAATGAATAAAAAATCTAGTCCTTCCTAATCATGCAATGTATGTACATTCACTTCAATCCACTGTCACAAGAAAGCAGGATCAATATAATGTAAACTTCCAATATGAATTAGTTATAAAATTTTATTTCCAAAAAAAAAAATACTTATAAAATTTGAATGTTGGTTTTTTATTTATCCTATCACAATCTCGTTTGTGCTGGTTGAAATCAAAAGGAAATACCAAACATCTGTCAATCATTAAAATACTAATGTCATCATAACAAAAACCAAAAACCAATGACACAAACCAGATCTTATGACATCAGATGGACAACCTCAAACCGATTCAAAACAACCACCAATGACAATCCAAAACAAAAACCAATTACACAAACCAGATCTTATGCAACCACGTTAAACAACTAAGGACACTAAACAACAAAAAAGAGCATCACTAGGGTCTCGGAGACATTGAAATCCAAACACAGACAGGAAGTGGAATCAAAGGAAAAAAGAAACAAAAGGCCCAGTTCAGAGAGTTAGTTACACGTCCGTTTGGTCAACAAGAAACAAGCAAAAGAGAGAGAGAGTATTGGGAATGAAGAATTACCTGTTAGATACGGTCACTAGCCTTGGGGATCAGCAGGGTGGAAGAGTGGGCAATGAGGGATTGGGGAAAGGCAAGGGAAAAAGAAATGAAATGTTGGAATTTCGGAGTTGGGAGAGAAGGCCGGTTGCTGAAATGCTGAAATGCTGAAATACGTAAAGATATACGATTACAAATTTAATAATTCAAAAATAAATAAAAAAAAATAAACCATAAATTAAGCAAATTTGGATTCGGTCACTCACAGTGACAAAAACAAACCCAGTTTTGGATTTTACTCTGGTCGATGTTTGGGTTGAGATTCGAGCTCTTGAGGAGTCTTGGCGACGATAGAAAGGGCGTGGAGTCCAGATTGGAGCTCGTCGGCCAAGGTGTCATAGACCAAACGATGCCGTTTCACGAGGTTCAGGCCTTCGAATTTCGGGGAGACAATCTTGAGGTTGAAATGGGTTTCACCGGCGGCAGAGTTAGGGTTAGCTTTGACAGCTGCGTGGCTGGCGTGCTGGTAGGAAACGTCTTCGAGGTCAAGAATTGTGGCTTCAAACCGAAAAGAAATGGCGAACGGTCCGGCAGAAGCAACTTTGTGTGAGAGGCTGAGAGGTTGAAAGCATCGAAAGAGGGCAGGACAAAAGTGACCCAGGTGTTTTGGTGGGTCAGCTTTGTCCCCTTCGTTTCGGATAATTTGATTAACGGGATAAGTGTGTCCCGTCCTCCATTTTCCTTCCCAAACACCAGATTGGGACTATAACCCATCCGGTCCTGGCCAATCCCATGTAACAAACACCCCCTTAGGAATCCATAATCTTAACATAAAAAAAAAAGGAAAAAAGAAAAAAGACAATCTATTAACTAATATGTCACCCATAATACTTTTAACAGATATTTTAGGAAGATAATTACATCTATTAAAAAGAACTTACATCTAGCATGACGCTTTCAAAAGTTAGGTAAATATTCTTTTATATTAAAATATATTATTTTCCAATTATCATTTCAAAGTGTCAAACTGCATGTTTTGTGGAGGCAGGTAAAGCCACTTCTTTGGCCGTAAGTGATGCCTATGTTGACAAGTCAAATTGGCAGTGCAGTACTTATTGCTTTCACTTAGAGGCGGTACGTTTCCTCTCACTCTTACTTTCGCTAAGCCAGTAATAAAGCCATTTTTTCTTTCAAGCCATTTTATTTCACTGACGTGAGATGACAGCAATTAATAAGCTGTCATTGATAGAGTAGAAATATAGAGTGAAAATTTGACAAATTCCAGAGCCTCCTTTCAAGCCGCCGTCCCACCCTCTGAAAGGAAACAAAATTCTTGGAAAAGCAGAGAGAAAGAAAGATAGGAAGAAGGAGAGTATTAGAGTGAGAATTTTAAAAGGAGTTTTCATAAATATTTATATTTTTAAAAAGAATGTGTGTTTTTTTTTATTTTTTTTTCATAAGAAAAAGAGTATTGTTAATTATATTTTTTTATTTTAAAAAAACATTATTATATTATTTTACTATAATAAAATTCTTTTACCATCACCAATTATTTTATATGCATTTTATTTAAATATTTTTACACAAATTTGTTTTTTTTATAATTTCTATTTTAGTTGTAATTATATGTTCTATGCCTCAATTTCCTAATATGTTTGTCATCTTCCAATTTCTTAATGACCAGGAAATCCATTAAAAAAAAACAACTGATTAATTGACTTTCGTTATCCACTTACAAAAAAAGAACCTGTTCTATCATCTTAACATGGATGATATGATTTTCAAAAACAACCTAACCTAAGAAAAAGTAAACACACTGTTTTCTTATCTCATACACATGGATGACATTTGGATGTATAATTAGTCACATTGTTAATATTACATGCTTGATTTGTAGTGTAACACCCCGTCCCGAACCATGTCGGAAATTTTTTTTTGCACGTTGATCGAGGTTGACCGTTGACCGAAGGGGTCAAAAGTTGACTTTTTGATCCGGTTGGAATTTTAGGTTGACTGAGGTACCGTTATGAAGTACACGTTGGCATGAGTTCGTAGACTGGTAGCAAGTTGAAATCGGAGGTACGGTTTGAAAGTTTTGAGCAAAACAAGTTGAGGTCCAAACTGTCCAAGGGGTGCCGGAGTTGACTTTTTATTCATGCAAGGTTGAGCGTTGACTCATGCATGGTTGTGAAGTGCTTGTCGATACGAGTCTGTAGACTAGCGGCACGTCCGATTTGGACATGTGGTTTGAAAGTTATGGACCTGTAAAGTTTTTCAAATACCGTATTATTTTAATATTATTTTTGAACGTATAACGATGTGCCACGTGTGACTTACTGAAGGTGACCATGTGTCACCATGTTGAGAAGCCACATGTCAACCATGTGTAAAATCAAATTATTTTTATTATTATTTTAAATAATAATATTTTTATTTAATTAATTTGAATTTATTTGTTTTATTTTCCCTTTTCTTTTTCTTTTTCTTTTTCTTTTTCTTTTCTTTTCCCCACGTGGGAAAACACCATTTCTTTTTTTCTTTTTCTTTTCTTTTTTCCTTTTTTTCCTTCTTCTTCCTCGAGCCCATCAAAACAAAACACGCAAAGTTTTTTTTCTCCCACCGGCCGTCCCTCTTTCTCTCCTTGCTGCACTTTTTCCAGCCACCCATAGTCCTCACGCGCCGGCCACCAAGGAAGCCCAGCCCGCCGCGACCTCAGCCACCAAATTTCCAGGCCTGTCGCGACCAGACGCGCCGGTTATGTTTTTCCAGCGATTCTCGCCGTTTCCGACCAACCCAGCCCGTCCCATACCTCTATCCCACTATTTTCGACCCCTCTGAGTCCATTTCCGGGGTTAGTTTGCCCAAAATCCCCACCGTTTGAAAGATCCCTCAAGATCAAAACCGGCCGAAGCTTCCCGACCAAATTCCGGCCACCTCCGGCGGAATTGGGGTCGATGGAGACCGGATTTGTGATCCTCGTCCCGCGAGCTTCGATTCGGTATATTATTCGACCATTTTGGTTAACGTTTGTGTTTGAACCCCCAGGTACCGGGTATTATTTATCCGATTAAAATATTAATTTATTTGACTGTCTGTGAATTGATCCCGTGGTGGATCGTAGGTTAATTACGTGCTCGAGGTGAGTGACCCACCTTCAAAAATTATTTTGGGCAATTAATTATGTTTAATTGGTATTTAAATTGATATTTAAATTATGCTCATGTGGTGTGATTTAATTATGGTTTTATTGTGGTTTAATTTATTATGCATGAACAAAGTGTATTTTGGTAGTATTTGTACGTGGTTTTAAATTTGATTTTCTGGGCATAATTGGGTTAATATTTTACGAAAATATTTATTTAAATTTTATAAATTATGCCCGCGGTATTTTAATGGTTGCATCTCGTATTTCGAGAAAATTGTGGTTTGTTGTTATCCCTGTTTCGTACCGGTTTGGTTAAATAAAAATGTGTGGGGATGGTAAGTGTGATAATTTAATGTATTTCCCACGGTAATTTTGGAAAACGGTATGGTTGGTTAATAATGTTTATTTTTAGACGCACTCATACAGTATTGGTGTTCTGGTATATGGTGTATGGATACGTGGTAGCGCGCGGTTATTATGTGGTTTAGCGCATGGTTATTACTTCACCCGTGAGTTGCCATTGGACCGTGGGCAGGCAAGTTTGTTGTGCACAGCCGCCCCCCTCCTTGGCCGGGTGATGGTTTTAGCAGCGGTACTGTCGGGATGCCGAAGTGCCGGTTGCAGGTTTCTCTCTTTAACCCCCAGCCAGTCGGTGCTCGGGACGTTGGGTATCGGAGGGCATCACCGGTATATGGTGTGGTGCGTCGGTGTAAATTGCAAATAATGTTTTAAACCCCAAAGGTGTTCTAAAATTATTTATTATAATTTATTGCAGTTTATTTATATTTGGGGTATTTATTTATTTATTTATTTATTTGTTGTTTATTAAATTATTTGGTCTCTTGGTTTTCGAGGAGTACGTACATCGGGTTTTGTGAAAATATTTTTAAAAGGGGAACATTTCCAACGGAGTGAATAGTGAGGGTTTTGAGAGAAAGTATTACTTCAATTGTTTATTTATTTATTTATTTAATTGTTCGGTACTGGTTAATTAAATTCCTTTATTTTTATATTATTATTATTAAAGGTGTTCAGTAGTTAGGGTCACTCACTGAGATGATTAGCATCTCACACTCTTAAATTCCGTTCCCCTAGGTCCAGGTTGGAGACGTTGATTGTCCGGGGCAAGCCCAACGTCTCAGTTCGTTTGCCGAAAGTCCAAGAAGTATTTCTTCCCTTTTTCCTCTCTATCTTGTATTACATCCTTATCTATCATTTTATAAATTTCACGTTGATCTGTATAATGCTCTGTATACTGTATTGGACGTGTAGTTGTTTTTATGCACTGGGTTGCTGCTGTTGTTTTCTTTTGAAGTGCTGAAATTTATGGAACCATTTGTAGTTTTGTGGGAGGAATAAGGAGACGTTTTTATAAGTGTGTTTTCAGTGCAGGTAATTTGTGGTAAGTAAATCCCTTAGGGGAGGCTTTGCCGGATTTTCCATTGGAGGGTCCGGTAGGGTTTTCTTGGGATCAGGGCTTGTCTAGGGTTCTGGGGAAGGGATTTTGGATGGGTCCTGACATGTAGGGGGGAAAAGGAAACAATTACTCAAATTTTAACATTGTGAAAGTTCGTAACCCCTCTACTCCACCCTTTTCTAGGAATGTATAAGTTTCTACAATTTTATTGATGGTATTTTAGACCTGGCAATGTATCGTATTAAATCGTGTTCTTATTATATTGTATCGTATTTGTGTAGAATTTAGTTAATCCAAACACAAACTATTAAGCATTCGTGTAAAAATAGATAAACCAAACCTATTCGAGAAATTATCGTGTAACTCGTCACTTGATCCGTTAACCCATTAAAAATAAATATAAATTTAAAAATTTAAATTTAACTTAGTTTTCAAATAATAAAATAATATTTAAAAAAAATACAAAGATTTAGATTTTTTTAAAATTAAACTAAAAAAAAATTAATACATGTTTAATAATAAATTAGTAATTTTAATATTATAAAACTTGTGTGATTATAAAAATACTTATCTTTAATGGATTTATCATGTATTATCGTATTTCATCCGTTAAATCCGTTAATTTATTAAGTTTTATTGGGTGACACTGATACAGACCCAATAATATATCGTCAATCCAAACCCGTAAATTATCATGTGGATTCGTGTCGTATTATCATATTGTGTGATATTTTACCGAACCTATCTTTAGTCTATAAGTAATTAGGATTTTTAATTCGAGTCTCTGATTAAGGATCGGGATTGGTTTAGATAGGCTTATAAATTATTAGATAATAGTTGTTAGAAATGAATATTGAAAAAAAACTATAATTATGTGTCCCATAATATTAATTAAAGAATCCACATTGATTATAAACTTTGTTATGAAAAACATAAGACTTCTAACAAAATGACATGTACGAGATTTATAAGGAGGAATGCCTTCACACGGATATCGAGGCAAGTATTCTCTTTTAATTAAAAGTATCTCTAGAGTTAGCATAAATTCATTGAAACTCAGATCATCTTTGTGTAAGGAAACAATAGATTTTACTATTCAACTATCCCACCGGATCCATAATCTTAACATAAAAGGAAACAAAAAAAGGAAGCAGAAGAAAAAGAACAACTATCAATTAATATGTCACCCACACTGCTTTTAACAGATAATTTTAGGATGATAGATAAATAAGAAAAACATTACATCTAGCACGACTCTTTCCAAAATTACATAAATATTCCTTTATGATAAAATATAATTATTTCCAATTATCATTCAAATTTAATTTCAATTATTTTCCAATTATCATTCAAAGTGTTAAACTGCATGTTTGTCATCTTCAAATTTCTTAATGACCCAGAAATCCATTAAAAAAAAATTAACTGATTAATTGACTTTCATTATCCAATTATCATCAATTCTAAGTCTTTTTATTATTATTGTTATTATTATATATTATTATTTTTCTTGTTTCTTCTTTCTGTTGATAAAAGCGATTTCATTTAATCCCAAAGAGACCAGACAAGGAGCTTAACTGGAGAAAGATCATCCATATCAGGGCATGTAGAGCATTCTATTGCTGGATCAAGGGTCAATTTTCTTTTAGAATAATAGTGGAGTGGTGGCTCTCATAGCGTTTGTCAGCAGTTCACAGGTTTTGAACAGAATTTGACGGATTTTATTGATTTGTTTGGCATTCCTATTAAGGTATATATATAGGCATTTGAATAACTTACAACAAAAATATAAAATTAATTTAGATATTGATATAATACCGATATTTTAAACTTATCAGAATAATAAATTTTTAATCATAGTAATTCATAATTAGGTATATCAATAATTAATAAATTTATGTTGATGAACTCTACAAAAGTTAAAAGCTAAATTTCCACATCTAAAAATAAATTAAACTTAGTCCTATATGAAAATCAAAGCTTGATCAACCTTTGTTAAATCATTAAAAAATTCAAATTTTAAGTATTTTTTCAATATGATTACTATAACTTGTGATATCTCGGATCAAAATTTTAGTTTTAAACTACTAATCTTTTAAGGACAATACTTGTCTGCATACTATTGCATACGGGTGTGGAAGCACTCCTCTTTACTTACATAGGTGTCATTTTATTATTGGCCCATATGTTGTTCTCGAGAAACCTTATAATCAACATAAATTTTTTTATTATTTACCAAAAAAAAAAAAAAAAAACATAAATTCTTTTATTGATATCATATCGTCTTCTTCTTCTCTACCCATGTCAAGAGTGTTTTTTTTTTTTTTTTTTTTTTTTTTTTGCCTCTATTTTGAAAATTTTATGTGGTGGTGATGGTCTATATTTATCTAGCTACAAATTTTTAGGTTGAAATGGTAATTTCCATGAAACAAAGATTGGCAATTTTTAAAAATAAAAAAGGGTGGGTGGAATAGGATAATTATTCATATTCTTTAGTTTTTTACAATAATGAAAAATGTGCAAAAAAGTGGCCTAAAAAACCTAAAAGAAATTTGGAAGTGAGAAAAAGAAAACTTAAAATCTCGTGTTTTTGTATTCATTTATTTAAGAGAATATAAATATTTTGAAATTAAAATTTCATAGAAATAGATAAGTCTAGTTTTAAAAATCCAACTAAATTAAAGAATATAAAAATTTTAAAAATACATATCCATAAATTAAACATATATTCAGTCAAAAAAAATTTTGGGTTAGAAAACATCTTGATTGCTAAAGCACATGAAACTGTGTAGCATGTGGTAAAGATGAAATGCTATATGATAAATCCTCTTCATATTTTCTCGTCTTATTTTTTGTTCTTTTCTTTTTATTTTTTGATAAAGTTCTTCATATTTGGTCTATCTTCATTCAGATATGGTAAAAGTTCGTAATCTCTGCTCTACCCTTTGTTAGGAATGTATATATATATACAAAGGTTCTGCAATTTTATGGACTGTAGTTTAGTCTGTATCTTACAAGTAATTAGGACTTTTAATTAGAGTCTCTGATTTAGGATCAGGGGTTGGTTTAGATAGGCTTGTGCTACAAAACAAATGGATAGAGAAAAAAAAAAAAAAAAAAAAAGAAGAAGATAATATTCTTCTTCAAAATTTTAACAAGCTTTCAAATCTTACAAATTATTAGATAATAGTAGTTAGAAATGATTATAGAAAGAAAAAATAACTATGAGTCCCATAATATTAATTAAAGAATCCACATTGATTATAAGCTTTATTATGAAAGAGATAGGACCTCATAGGATTGGTAACAAAATGACATGAAAGAGATTTATAAGGAGAAATGCCTTCACACTAATGTTGAGGCAAGTATTCTCCTTAATTTAAAGTATCTCCAGAGTTAGCATAAATCCATTGCAACTGAGGTCATGATTGTGCAAGGAAATGGTGGATTTTACTATTGCACTATCCCATAGGAATCCATAATCTCAACATAAATGGAAAAGAAAAAGAAAAACCATTAATTGATATGTCACCCACATTAAGCTACTTTTGCAAATGATTTTAGGTAGATAGATATATATTAAATAAAAAATAAATAAAAAAACATTACATCTAGCGTGAGTCTTTCAAAGATTACATAAGTATTCCTTTATTTTCCAATTATCATTCAAAATGTCAAACTGCGTGTTTGTCATCTTCCACTTTCTTATTGACCCGAAAATCCATTAAAAAATATAAACGATTAATTGACTTTCGTTATCCAATTACCATCCATTCCAAGTCTTTTTATTATTATTGTTATTATTATCATATTATTATTTTTCTTGTTTCTTCTTTTTGTTGATAAAAGGCATTTCATTTAATCCTAAAGAAACCAGACAAGGAGCTTAATTGGAGAAAGATCATCCATTTTGCAAGCAAAGAGATTACCACCACCAACACCAGATAAGGATTTAGAATTAATCAAAATGCAAATTCCACTTTATAAAAGTGTAACAAAGCTTTGGGATGCATGGAATCTCAGAGGCTTTGTTCTCTTAAGCCTATGTCTACAAACTCTCTTAGTCCTTTTTGCTCCTTTTAGAAAACGAACTGCCAACAAATTAGTGATCATCATCATCTGGTCGGCCTACTCGCTCAGCGATTGGGCCGCGACCTTCGCCATCGGACTCATGAGTAGTAGTTCTTCATCTTCAGGAGTAAAAGATGATCATAATCAATATCATGATGTTTCTGATTCCCTCAAAGGATTTTGGGCACCATTTCTTCTTTTTCACCTTGGAGGTCCAGACAATATCACAGCTTTTGCTCTCGAGGACAATGAACTTTGGCTAAGGTACCTTCTAGGTTTCGTATTTCAAGTTATTGCAGTTGGTTATGTTTTCATTCTAACACTTGATAATCAGAATAACAACAACAAACTATGGATTCCAACAATCCTCATTTTTGTTGCTGGAATTATTAAGTGTTTCGAGCGGACACGCGCTCTATATCTTGCAAGCGAAGATAGAATCCGGAATTCTATCATTATAGGCAAAAACAATTTGCTTAGAGAATTCAGTTTCAATCGGAATTATTCAAATCACCATGGCCATAAAATTGAATTGATCCAGTCTGCTTTTAACTTCTTTGGAATTTTCAAAGGGCTTCTTGCTGATGTCATCCTCACACTTAAAGACAGGAAGAATATCCAACAGTTCTTCCTAAGTACTAATGCAGAGGAGGCTTACCTGGTAATAGAAGCTGAGCTCAATTTCATTTATGATGCTTTTTATACCAAAGCTGTTGTTGTTCATACCAAGAAAGGTTACATTTTCCGAACCATTTCGATGGGTTTGCTGATGATTAGCCTTATATACTTCTCTTTGATTGAAAAACGTGATTTTATTCACAAATCTGATGTTCATATTACCTATGTTTTGCTTGTTGATGCACTATGCCTTGATGCAATAGCGCTTCTAATGCGAATCCTTTCTGATTGGACGGTTATGGCTTTCGAAAACGAATCTTCATCCTTTCTTGCAAAATCGCTCCAGAATTTCATTTCTTTTAAATGGTTCAGTAGGTTTAGATCATATACTTCAATAGAGCATGGAAGCAAGTACTATTTGGTAATGGTTATGCGATTTCTATTTCGTCGGTGGTCTGAAACTGTACCTGGGTTTAGCTTTACAAGCTATAACCTAAACAAAACTCAAAGTTTTGGTCTTAGTGAGAACTTTGTATACGGGTTAGTATTTAAAAACATATCCAACAACAACAAGCCATTGACTATAAACCAGTGGCGTATAATCTTTCTTGAGCTCCACCAGAAATCATTGGCTACCGGCGATAATCTGGAAACTGCCTGGAATATATTTTTATCTAGAGGAGAATGGGTTCTAGAAAAATACAATAGCAATTTAGATAGTAATATTTTGGAAATATTGTTGTCGAGTGTCACAGATGGAGATGGAGATGGTGATTATGATGAGAGCATTATGATGTGGCATTTCGCTACCGAGCTTTGCTATTACACTGAAGAAGAAGATCAACAAGACCATGATCATGATTATGATCAGTATAGGGAATGCAGTAAGCTTATATCGGATTATCTGCTATATCTTTTGGTCAAGAAGCCTAAAATGATATCTTCAGTGGCAGGTATTGCCAAGGGGAAATTCCAGGAAACTTGTGAGGAGGCTACCAAATTTTTTGGGCAAAAAGAGCTGTCATCTCCTGAGGAATATTACATACGAGGCTATGATCGAATAATTGCATGGACAGAAGCATCGGAAGAAATACCATCGATGTCGAACAATTTCCAGTTTGAGGGAGGGTCTGTGTTCTCTGGTGCATGTTGTCTTGCCAAAACATTGAGAGAGTTGGGGAACAAGAAATGGGAGATAACATGCAAAGTATTAGTGGAGATGTTGTGTTATGCTGCAAGTCATTGCAGGGCTCTTATCCACTACCGACAATTAAGTGAAGGTGGACAACTCCTAACTTTTGTTTGGTTGCTCATGATTCATTTTGGTTTGTGGGAGATCTATCAAACAAGTGAGAGAAGCTCAAAACCTGAATAATTGTTCCAAATGAAAAGGTATTCTAACATATGGACTCAGATCCTTTGTTTATTACCTATGCTTTTAAGGTTGCAATGACACATATAAACTATTAATCAATTGTAGGTTTGAAATTCATTATTTTCTATTTTAATTTCTATTACTTTCCATATAAATGTGTTTGCAATAAATCTATATGTAGTTTAATTTTTTTGGTTGTGAATCAATCTATGAAATCAAACCATCGTTATCCAACTTTTATTTATTTATTTTAATATTTAAAAAGTTTAAACAACAATTAAAATAGTTACTGGTGGGTACCTACAGATTTTATGGGGAGTTTCCTTATATAAGTTTCATTTTAAAATGGATTGCCAAATAGGAGTCTCCTAGTAATGCTTTGTATGGAAAATGCTCAAAGGGAAATTTCTAAGAAAGTGTTTTAGTGTTTGGAAAGTTTTTAAATTTTAAAAATGGATAAATGTGGGTCCGTAAAAATTAAATTTCCAAAAAAAATGAAAAGTAAAGTGAAAAGTAATTTCCACGAAAAATATGTCATTTTAGAACTTACTGAGAAATTTACTTTATTTATATTTTTTAAAAACAAATTCATCTTCATTTTTAAAATATAAATTAATTTTATTGCTTATATATCCTAAGTTTCCATTATATTTATTAACCAATCCAAAGATAAATTCCCAGTAAATTGATTACAGAAAACCAGTTCTTGGAAAATTAAATCACAAGTCCCTCACAAGTTTGCACTTCTCAAATAGGATCTAAAGTCCTCTATATATAAGTTCCTAATAAACTCTTTACCATCTATTTGGTTCGTGTCAAGTTGAGTTGTGATAGCCAATGCATCCCACGAGTGTCCCACAGTAGTGTTTTAGATAAGAATCCCACCATATAGTAGATAAATACTGTACCTGGTTATGTTATTATTTAGCTACTATTGATAACTATGCTGTGATAGAGATCAAGCTACTGTCATGTATATATCATGTTCTTTCACAATGAATAATAGAGCAGAGTTTTACTTTTCTTGACCATACTTTTGTTCTCACATGGTATCAAAGCCCTAATATACTTAAATGAGTTTATTCAATCCAAATGGCTAATCCTTTTGCTAGTTCCTCTGCTGTGATAACTACATCTTCACTCCTTTCTTTATTTGAAGTCAATCTATCAAATTATACATTTCCATTCCAGCTAGATCAAAACAACTATATAATTTGAAGATCTCAAATCCTATCGGCAATTATTGGTTGCAACTTGGAAGGTTTTATCGATGGCACTTTACATTCACCACCAATCACCTTTGCTGTAACTACGATTAGCGATGGCCAAACCATGACAACGTCAACTGCGAATCCGGCTTATCATCAATGGAGACGTCTTGACCAAACTCTTGTTGGCTAGATTCTTTCTTCCATTAAATCAGAGATTCAAGCTCAAAACACCAAAACTTCAAGCCCGATCACTGCTCATCAATTGTTGAGTGGTCTTGAACAGTAATTTGGCAATCAATCAAAAGCAAAAATCATGCAACTGAAGATGCAATTTCAAACAACAAAAAAGGACTCCCTATCTATCAGTTCCTACTTCTCAATAATGAAAAACATTGTCAATTCCTTAACAATGGCAGGTTATTCAGTTTCAAATGAAGACTTTATTATGCAATTACTTATTGGCCTACCATTGGAATATGATGCAATCATAGCCAATATCCATTCCAGTTGCACAACTATGACAGTGGACGAAGTTCAATCTATTCTCTTGAATCAAGACGCGCGAATTCAACAAGCCACACCTTCTGATATCATTTCTGCCAATATTGCTACAAAACACCCAAAATGTAATGAACTTGGCCGTGTCTTCAATTTCGGACATGGTAATGATCAAAATCGTGCTCCAGCAATACACACTCAATTATAAGGACGGGGTCATCTTCTAGTAGAGGACGTGGACTCAGTGATTCGAACAACAGAATTTATTGCCAAATCTACAAACTCCCTGGCCACAATGCAGACCGTGCTGGTATCAATATGATGAAAGTTATACAAGTTCAAATAACACAAGTGCTTTCTATGCTTCACCAGATGCCCCTACTAACCCTGAACGGCTGTTTGATAGTGGTGCTACCAACTATGTCACCTCAGATGCTTCAAATATTATTAAACAAAGTGAATATTGATAAATTAATAGTTAGGAATGGTCAAAGTTAGCCCATAACTCACATTAGTTGCTTTTCTTTTAATACAAGTTCTAGAGCAGTGAAATTAAATAATATGTTACATGTTCCTAAAATTAAAAAAAAATTTACTAACCATATCCAAATTAGCCATTGATAAAAATATCATTGTGGAATTTATTAATCAATTTGTTTTTGTGACGGACAAGGACACGAAGAGAATTTTTCTCAGCGAACTGCTTAAGGATGGGCTCTATCAGTGATGCTACCCAAGAATTTTCGTGTTTTACCTAGGATTTTTATTTCTCATTTAAATAAAGCTATAGACTCTCTATCATGTTTTAATTCTAAATTTCCATTGCATCAATTGTGGCATTATTGGTTAGGACATCTCAGTTATACTGTTTTAAATAAAATAGCATCACATTGCAATTGTTCTTTTTCTAACCCATCTTGTGATTTTTTTTTTTTTGTACTACATGTCAATTAGGAAAAATATAAATAATTACATGCTCCACCATCCTCTACTATTAGTCATGCATCATTAGATTTAATACTTTCAAATGTGTGGGGTTTAGCTCTAGTTGAGTGTACAAGTACTATTTATTATTTGAGGATGATTATACCCGTTTTTCTTGGATTTATCCCATGAAACTAAAATCAGAAGTAACAACAATATTTTTGCATTTTAAAAAAATGGTTGAAAATTTAACAAATAAAAAAATTAAAGTTTTTCAAGCAGATTAGGATGGTGAATATCAACCTCTTAAAGCAATTGTAAATAATTTTTCAACATCCTGGTTCTCATAGTCACAATCAAAATGGTAAAGTAGAAAGAAAACACCTTCACATTACTAAAATTGCTTTTCCTTTATTGGCCCAAAGTTCAATGCCATTTCACCAATGGTGGAATGCTTACTCTACTGCTACTTTTTTAATTAGTAGACTTCCAACTAAAGTGTTAAAATTTTAGTCTCCCTTTCAAAAACTATTTAAAAAAAAATTTGATTTTACTTTCTTATGAAGTTTTGGATGTGAGTATTTTCCCTTTCTTAGACTACACAGAAATAAAAAATTTAGTTTATATTCTGAAAGATGTGTTTTCATAGGATGTAGCTCGTCTCATAAAGGGTATAATTGCTTAAGTCTTGTCACTAGCAAAACTTATATCTCCTTGAATGTTATATTTAATGAACAATGTTACCCTTTCTCTACCTCAATTGGGCCTCTAGTTCTTTGTTTTCTCTAATATCTTCCTTGTAGGTTAAACCACAGTACATCCAAGCCCATCTTAAGCCATCCTTTTCAGCTTCATTGAGAAAATCCTCTTTTGCAGTGTCCCCGTAACACACTGATGACTCACATTCCACTATTCACGGTGTCACTCCACTAGCTCAAGACCAGGTTGTGGATCACACAACACTGATTCCCACTGACTCTTTTATGCGCACCTTACGTGATCTTAGTCAAGCCACTCCCTCTTCTCTGTTGCCTGCATCTCCAATTTCAACAACCTGAAATCTCAAACACACCTATGACAACACCTTCAATTCATCTCCAACATAGCCTATACTTCTAACTCATCTAATGATCACCCAGTCAAAAATTGGTATATTCAAGCCCAAAATGTTCTTAACTAAAATCAAATTGGCCTCTCTTTTGTTAAGCCCACTATGCCTGCATCTGCCCTTCTTTGTCCACAGTGCAAATTAGCCGTGGAGGATAAATTTAATGCTTTAACAAAAAACAATACATGGTTGTTAGTTCCTCGTCAACCATATCAACGACTTCTTGGCAACAAATGGATCTTCAAAATCTAATGGCGACCTGATGGCTCCATATTGCGTTATAAGGCTTGCCTAGTTGCCAAAGGTTTCCATAAGAAACTAGGCTTGGACTTTAAAGGACTTTTAGCCCCGTTATCAAACCGTCCACAGTGCGTGTTGTTCTTTCTCTTGCTGTCATCAGAAATTGGGATGTTTGGCAAATTGACATCAATAATGCCTTCATAAATTAAGTTATTACTGAAGATGTGTGTATGCCACAATATGAAGGCTTTATCGATCCCTCTTAACCTACAGCAGTGTGCAAACTTTGTAAATCTCTATATGGCCTTCGTCAAGCTTCTTGGGCTTGGTATGATCAGTTAAAGGTTCACCGTTCCTCACATGGCATACATCTTTTACAAGCCACCTATATCAATGAGCTACTCCATCAAAGCCACATGCAGGACTATAAGGCATCTCCATTACTTTTTAGCTCTTTGTCTAGCTAACTGCTAATGTGGGCAATTCATTTTCTCATGGTTTCTATATCATAGCACCATTGGTATGCTACAACACCTCACCATAATGAGGCAAGAAATTTCCTTTTATTGTGAATCAACGTAGTCAACATATGCACCATCACATAGAACAACATTGGTCTCCCTACAAGAGAATTACCTGTTACCTTCAAGGCACCAAGCATTTTGGTATTCTTTTATGACCATCTCATCACTTGAAACTCACTGGCTTCACTAATGCTGATTAGGCATTCAACATCGATGATCGTAAGTCTACAGGTGGGTATTGTATTTATCTTGGGGATTCCTTAGTCTCCTATTTGTCAAAAAAATAAAATACCATCATTTGATCTAGTACAGAATCCGAATATCGTGCCATAGCACATGGTGCTTCTAAAATTACTTAGCTGTAACAACTTCTGAAAGAGCTCCACATCTCCTCCCTAGATATTCCAATAATATAGTGTGATAATATGGGGGCTGGTTCCCTTGCAGCCAATCCTGTGTTTCATCAACGGACAAAGCATATCGAAATTGACATTCATTTCATCCACGATAGGGTAGTTCAATGTTCCTTGGACATCTGTTACATACCCATTGAGGAATAGGTTGCAAACATTCTCACTAAATTGTTGGCTACAAATCACTTCTAGCAACTTTGAACCAAGATAAATATTGTCCCTCCCACATTTAGCTTGTGGGGGGATGATAGCCAATGTAAGTAATTGGGTGTCCATATCAAGCAGCTTTGGTCAGACCGAGGCAGTGAATACTTGTTTGGAGAGTTCAAGTCTTAATTGGCTAAGAAGGGATCATTTCTCAATTATCCTCTCCAGGAACGCCCTAGCAAAATGGAGTCTCTGAAAGGAGAAATAGAACCCTTTTAGATATGGTGAGGTCGATGCTTAGTTATTCATCGTTACTTGAATCGTTTTAGGGATATGCCTTAGAAACAGCTGTATACATACTAAACTTGGTTCCATCTAAATCTATTTCAAAGATACCCACAGAATTGTGGAAAGGGCACAAACCCAATTTGGGGTGTGCCTGCATATGTCTTAGCATGGAAATCTCAAAAATTGGAATCTCGTACAGAAATGTGTATGTTTATTGGCTATCCTAAGGGAATGAAAGGTGGAATATTTTATAATCCAAAGGAAAAGAAGGTGATAGTGAGTACTCATGCAACTTTCTTAGAAGAGGATTATATGAATAATTTTAAACTTAAGAGTAAAGTGGTTCTTGAATAACTTGACTCAGTTCGAGATCCACCAAAAACTCCTAGTTTTCCACCCTTATTTCCTGTTGATGTTCAAAGAGGGAAAAATGTACAAAATGTACCCAAATGTGAACAAACACAAGAAACAGCTCATGACCAAATTCAAGAAGCTCAAGAACATGAATCTTATGAAGAGATTGGTGATCCACCTAAACCATAAAACTTGGATTCTCCTGTACATGTCCAACAACCAATGTAGCAAACTAAAAATGGTAGAATGATACGTAAACTTGTAGGGTACGCCTTGTTAGGTTAGACTTATCAAGTCGTTCTGGATAATCCTGATAATGACCCTACCACGTACAAAGAGGCATTAAAGGATGTTAATATATTAGAAAGTTTATTAAAGTAGTTCTTGAAGAGCTTGACTCAGTTCGAGAATAGTGTGGAAGGTTCTGCATAAAAGGTTAGTAAAATTAATGGATAATGACATGATATATCTCATGCTTTATTCAATTTCAATTAGGCTTCCGTTATATGTATGATTCCAACAATTGGTATCAGAGAATTGATTGAATCGGTGTATGATAAATCGAATCCATCGTTTTGTTTTTCATGTATATGTAATGTATATTAGATATATGGCACCTAAGATTCTATTATTCATGGTATTTATAATTTTTGTATTATGAATAAATGATTTGGTTTTGACCTTAATCCATGGTAGATTTTTGCTTAAATATTTTTTTTTGGATGTAACAAGGAGGCTAATCATAAGTGATACGAACCTAGGACGACCTGCTCCTGAACCCGTATTATATTAGCCCGGATCTAATTATGTTCGAATTCTAATGGTCACCTTGACCCCTAACCAATCTGTGATTAGAAATCTTGATATATAATGAAGACGCCACAATAGGTGATAGAAGTTCTATTGATAAGTCAAACTAAAACACTGACTCTCTAATGGTGCTTTAGGTGTTCAAAAGAACAAAGAGAATTCAATCTCACAAATAATTTTCTGTATAAAATTCAAGCTTTATTCTTATTGAAAAATAAGCCTTTAAATAGGCTACAAATTCATGAAATAAACCCTAAAAAAACAAAGGGAAAACCGACCATACAAAGTGGTTTCCTATGGTGGTTGAAATTCTCACTCCTACCTAATCTAATTTGGATTAATTAATTCCTTTATTTTGAATTAGGAATTAATTAATTTACAATGAAAATAATAAAATAATAAATTTTCTAAACTTATTTCTCAGCAAATAAATAAATAAAAACCAAAAAGTAATGGTAATTTCCTAAAACAAAAAAGTAGAATCAAATTAGGAAACTAAAATACTAGCTTTTTGACTAAGTTGACTTTGGCCATTCTTTGACCAATTTGATCCCCAAATCAACTTCAATATGCTTTTTAGGATGCCAAATAAGCTGAACATGAAGTTCCACACATTTCCCTTGCTTTGAAGAAAGAGAAAAAGCCAACTTAGCAAAATACAGTAAAGCCAACACAAAATACAGTAAAAATAGGCCAAATTTGAAGCTGTCCGTACAACCCCTTTTTGAATGCCTTTGAAGCTGGATTGACTTGATTCCATATCCTATTATACATAAGTATTAAATCCATAAAGAGTTGGAACCATTTCATGCTGCTCGGTGTCCATATTTGCACCAAAATCGTTACCCGGGTCCATATCGGCTTTCACCACTTGGATGCTTAGAATAGGCTTTGTATCTTCTAGTATGGACAAGCTCTATTGAGAATTGATTACCCACTGTATAATTGCTCCCAGGTTATCCTTAAATCTCTTAATTTGAGCTCTTGTGATTGGCTCGATTTTTATTCGTGTCGGGTCAGCACCTCAGAGGGTTATTGGTTGAGCGGGCTCGGGCGGAATCACATCATTCCACTCCTCTTGAAAAGGATTTATCCTCAAATCTAGATCATAAACTGCAGCAAAAAGGAACAAATTAGCAACATTAAATGCAGCACTTATGTTATACTCACCCGGTAAATCAAGCTTATAGGCATTCTTGTTATTTGGCTCCAAAACTTGAAAAGATCTGTCCACATGTGGTATAGGCTTGGACTTTTTTTTTTTTTTGTTCGGGGAACCTCTCCTTTCTTGAGTGCAACAAAACCACATCTCCTGGGTCAAAAACTATCACAACAAATACTAGAAATACAAATTTGTCACACTTTTTAATATTAGCAAATAATATCTCCCAAATTCCCAAATTTTCATTAAGTATAGCTTTTAATAATGCAGATAAAGTTCTATACAACAAAAGCATTTTTAAATTAGCATCTTTATAATTCATAACCAGCAATGGTTTCTTACCCAAGATAGCCTTATTAACATCCCCAAAACTCAAATAAAAATTTTTACTTTTTCTTTCTTTCCTTTCTTTTCCGTTCTCGCTCTCGACCACCACACATTTTTCCTCCCTCTCGGTTTTCTCACCATTTCTCTCGGGTTTCTCTATTCTTCTCACCCCACTTTTGGCCCTCTCATGGTTTTTCCACTCAATTTTTGTTTTAAAATGCTTACCTTGGACAGCAAGCTTGGACTTACCTTCTTGGATGGATGGTGAAGCCATTAATGCCATACTAGCCTTCTCCTTGAGTGTTTCGGCCTCCCTCCTTTGTTGGATTAGTAATTGGTCTCTATATACTTCCTTTGGAGTTAATGGCTCCAGCTTGACCTTCTTGCCTTTGAATCTAAAAACAATACAATTCTCTCAACCAAAATGAGTAGGATCTTTATCAAATTGCCATGGTCTACCTAATAGAATATGTCTGGCATGCATATGCACAACATCACACAAAATAACATCCACATATTTATCTATGTTAAATTCTACCTTGGCTTGTTTATTCACTTTTATATCACCACTATCATTAAGCCATTGTAATCTATAAGGTTCTGGATGTTTAATAGTGGTTAAGCCTAATTTATCAACTACAAGATTACTAATTACATTTTTACAACTTCCACTATCAATAATCATACTACAAATCTTACCTTGAATTTCACATCGGGTATGGAAAATGTTCTCTCTTGGAATTTCATGCTCATCTTTGTATGCAGCAAGTACTCTCCTAGAAACCAATTTTAATTCAGCACTGGATGCTTGCAAGGTTTCTGGTTCATCAGCCAAGTCCTCCTCCTCTTGCTTGGCTTCATCCTCACTTTCTTTACTTTCCGATTCTAGCTCGCCATTGCCCTTTAACACCATGATTCTTCTATTCGGGCATTGGCTAGCGATGTGTCCTCATCCCTGGCATTTAAAACACACAACATCATGAGTTTTGGAAGGTTTTGAATCTAATTTTACCTCATTCTTTGGTGCTTGGACAGATTCGGTTCTAGTCTCCTTCCTTGGCCGGTTTGAACTTTCTTCTCCGACTTTCAGCTTTGGCTTGCTTTCATAGATAGGATTGTTCCTCCAGCCACTTGAATTGGACCTTCCACTGTTGGAAACACCTCCAAACCATGAGCTTACACCCTCCTCTTGAATTGATGCTCTAAATTAATAGCCACATGCAACATCTCCTCCAATTCCACATATTGTTGCAATTCTAGTTGATTGGCTCTTTCATGATTCAAACCACCAAGAAACCTTGCCATGGTTGCTTCTTTATCCTCATTCATGTTTAACCTCATCATGAGCATCTCCATCTCCTTGTAATAATCCTCCACGGACCTAGTTCCTTGAGATAGAGATTGAAGCCTTTGATGCAGCAACCTATGATAATGTGATGGTACGAACCGCTTCCTCATGGCTCCTTTCATTTGTCGCCATGTAGTGATCAAGTCATCACCAACTCTCCTTCAGGTATTTTGCTCATTGGTCCACCATTGTAGTGCATAATGGCCAAACTCCATTACTGCCAATTTCACCTTCTTAGCCTCCGAATAATTATGACAATTAAAGATCATCTCCATTTTCTCTTCCCATTCCAAATATGCTTCCGGATCACTTTTACCTATGAATGGTGGGATGTTTACCTTGTTGTTGCCAAGATCATCATCTACATCCTTTCGCCTATGCCTCTCACGGCCTAGCCTCTCTTGGACAGCAAAGGTTTCATCCATTCCTTCTTCAAAGTCATCTCTGAAATTTTCCTCCTTTAACTCCTCTCGTGGTCGCCCTCGGACTCCTTGACCTCGATCTCGTCCTCCATGAGCATCCAATCTTATATTTGGCCCTCTTTGTGATGTTTCGATCATGTCCATCCTTTGATCTATATTGTTAAATCGGGCATTCATCCGCTGCAATTGCTCCAATATAGCCCTTATATCCGTTTACTCACCACTTCCCGTAGCTCGGGAATGTCCTTTAAATCCTACGGACTCCTCTTCATTAATTCTCAAAGGTAGATCTCCTCTTCTCACCCTTGAATCTGCTATGTTAGTATGAATAATACAAAAATAAAATAAATTCTCACTAGATTCACTCCCTCACGTGTTTCACTTAAAACAAGAACTCGACACTCGTGTTTGCACACTAATTTCGGCTTTTAACCCTCTTTTGTGCTCACACACTCTTGCCTTTTTCCTCTCAATGAATTATCTCAAAGTTCTAATTAAAACACCCACAAAACAGCAATTAGATCACAAGTATGTCTTAATTAAACTTATCAACAAAATAGTAGCAAAAGTAGGCAATACCGAAAGAATTCAACAAAACCTAGTTTTCGGCTTTTATAGGCAAAATAAAGCAAATTAATGAGAAAACTTTGGAATTTTGAAGAACTGGAGCAGATGATAATAGATTATGAGTTCAAGAATAAAATTCTAGAAAAAGAAATTCAAATATGAACAAGAATGAAATTGAACAAAAATATAGAATAGTGTTGGTTGTTGTTCTTGTAATTCAAGTTTTGTATCAATTCCTTTATCTAATTTTAATCCAATAATTAAAGCACCCAAAGTCCAAATATCCAGCAACAAAAATAATTCTCCAGAAACTTAAAATATTGAATAAATAATCAACAAACCAGCAGTTCCAACAAATTTCCAGCAAACAAATCAAACTCCAACAAATCGAAATTATTATTATTTTTTTATTTGGCTTGTTCTTCTTCTTTTTTTATTTTTTTTATTTTGTCACACAGACCATAAAACAACTGCAGTAGCAAAGATCAACACCAAAAATTGCAATTCCACACCAAAAATCTACCAAACCCGTGGCCTCCAACAAAAATAAAAATGCAGTTTTTTTTTTTTTTAATATCTGTTCGAATTTTCTTTTCTTTTTTTTTTTTTTTTTGAATATATGAATGCAAATATTGAAGACTAAAACAGAAAGGAAAAATAAAACAAAACCAAATTAACAAGAACAATGATAAAAGATAACCACCAAACTAGGAAACAAAAATACAGTAGGACAAGGAAAACCTAATTTGACTAGGAATGAATTTTTTTTTTTTTTTTAAGATGCAGAACGTTTATGGGATAGATGCAACCTTAACCTAATGCTAAAATTGTAGAATAACACAAAAACGAATGATACGAACCTAGGACGACCCACTCCTAAACTTGTATTATATTAGCCCGGATCTAATTATGTTTAAGTTCTAATGGTCACGTTGACCCCTAACCAACCTATGATTAGAAACCTTGGTATATAATGAAGATGCCACAATAGGTGATGGAAATCCTATTGATAAGTCAAACTAAAATACTCACTCTCTAATGGTGTTTTAGGTGTTCAAAAGAACAAAGAGAATTCAATCTCAGAAATAATTTTCTGTATAAAATTCAAGCTTTATTCTTATTGAAAAATAATCCTTTAAATAGGCTACAAATTCATGAAATAAACCCTAAAAAAACAAAGGGAAAACCAACCATATAAAGTGGTTTCCTATGGTGACCGAAATTCTCACTCATTTACTAATCTAATTTGGATTAATTAATTCCTTTATTTTGAATTAGGAATTAATTAATTTACAATGAAAATAATAAAATAATAAATTTCCTAAACTTATTTCTCTAGAAAATAAATAAATAAAAACAAAAAATTAATGGTAATTTCCTAAAACAAAAAAGTAGAATCAAATTAGTAAACTAAAATACTAGTTTTTTGACTAAGTGGAGTTTGACCATTTTTTGACCAATTTGAGCTCTAAATCAACTTCAATATGCTTTTTAAGATGCCAAATAAGCTGACCATGAAGTCCCGCACGTTTCTCTTGCTTGGAAGAAAGAGAAAAAACCAACTCAGCAAAATACTGTAAAGCTAGCACAAAATACAGTAAAAACAGGCCAAATTTGAAGCTGTCCGTACGACCCCTTTTTGAATGCCTTTGAAGCTGGATTGACTTGATTCCATATCCGCTTAGACATATGTATTGAATCCATAAAGATTTGGAACTATTTCATGCTGCTCAGTGTCCATATTTGCACCAAAATCGTTACCCGGGTCCGTATCGGCTTCCACCACTTGGATGCTTAGAATAGGCTTTGTATCTTCTAGTATGGAGAAGCTCTGTTGGGAATTGATTACCCCCTGTATAAATGCTCTCAGGTTATCTTTAAATCTTTTAATTTGAGCTCTTATGATTGGCTCGGTCTTTATCCGTGTCGGGTCAGCACCCTAGCGGGTTATCGGTTGAGCGAGCTCGAGCGGAATCACATCAGTAAGATTAAGCTTCCTCCTTGATTGATTTATTTATTTATTTTTCATGCAATTTTATTTGAATTTTTATATGTAAATTCAAATTTATTGGAAACATATATAAAAGTATCCGAGAAAAACTATATACATATTGTTGTTCATGGTTTTTCATGCTGATTGAAGCCATATTTTGACAAACCAACACCAGATGCAGATGCATAGCACAAAGGAGGATCTATGGGAGGAGGATCGCCGTTGGAGGCTGCTGCATGCGCCCACACCCACCACCCAAAGTGGCTGTAAGTGGGTTTCACATGCCTGACTTCAGCTGGTGCATGGGGGCACCTACGTCTTCAGAATTTGATGATTTTTGGTCGGTTAGTTCCTTTGGCAGCTATCTCCCTCCCTGTAAAATTTCGTAATGATCCAAGTTTGGTGTGGTGGTTGGCTCCGATTTTGGTGCTCGAGATCAGTAAGGAGCATGTTAGAGTTTTGTGTTTTTTGGGCTAAAAACCCTAGAAACCAATTCTAATTTGGCCCACACCCCATAGACTTGCAAGGCTTGAAGAAAAGAAGAAGTACGGGCCAGATATCAAGTTGGGCTTCTAGGCCCTTTTGGGCTTGTAATTTTCTTTTCTAGGAAATCATGGATTAGGGCCTATTAATTATTCTATGTTTATAATTATCTAAATTATATGGATATAAAATGTGATATGTGCTTAACATGCCATTTAGGATAGATGGTGCCATATAATTGCATCATTTGATATACACATGTGCATAATAATATTTGTTTTATCTAGATAATATTATTATGGAAAACCTTAATTAATTAATGTAAAATATTGAATGGGTGAAGGTTAAAAATTAATTCAATTAATTTGAAACATGCGGGCTCCATTAAAGGTCCAATAATAAAATGGTTATATGATGCCTCAACGGATAAACATGACTAGATTTTATTGGATTGGATCTAAAAATAATTTCAAAATTTTAGTGAGTTTGTACGGCCCAACGTCAATAATGTTTAGATATTAAAGATAATTTTGAAATTAAATTAATAGTTACTACATTCAATTTTAATAACATTAATAATCCTCCGAACGAGGCTCTGCTAGTGTTATTAAAAGCCTAAAAGATTATTAAAACAATGGTTGATTTCTAAAATTAATTTTGAATGATGTGTATTTGTGTTATCTGAGAAGGCTATGTCTAAAGAGGTAGGTTTTTAAGGATTCTTTGACCCACCTCACATTTCCTGGGAGCTGACTTGGTAGGACACTATACATATTGGGTTCAAAAAGTTTTAATTTTTAAATCAATTTTGGTTGGTATATTTTTTTGTTATCTGAGAAGGCTCTGTCTAAGGAGGTAGGTTCTTAAGGAGTCTCTGACCCACCTTATCTTTCTTGGGAGCTAACTTGGTAAGACACTTTGCATATCATGTTCAAAATTTAGTTTATTATAAATGTTTTGCCCAACATAAGTATTTATAATGGAAATTAAATTATTGTTACAATAAACATTAATAATAAGTAGTTTAAGGGATCTACATATTTGTATGTTTGTTGTGTTGGTTACGTGTTAATATGTGTGCATTTTAATTTTTCAGAAAATGGCATCCTTTAATCCTCTAGCTACAATTTTGAGTCAAAAACTATTTGATTTAAATAACTACGATGTATGGAAAACCAATCTTTACATTATCCTTGATTTTGAAAGAATAAAATTCATTACAACAACTATGAAACCCTAGGAGCCCACTGTTGATGCTTGAGAGCAAACTAAGAAGCAATTTGCAGATTGGCAATGGACGAATACGACAACTCGCTGTTATATTCTGATGCGAATCCACCCGAGACTGCTCGACCAACAACCCGCTGGGGTGCTGACCCAATACAAATGAAGGTGGGACCGATCACTAGGGCCCAAGCCAAGAGGTTCAAGGACAATCTTGCTGTCTTCATACAAGAAATAAGTCATAGCCAAGAGGGGTTGGCCACATCTAAAGAACCAAGGCCTGTTTTACTCATACAAGCAATAGAAGCCAAAACAGGGTCGGGTGACATTTTTGGTGCTAATAAGGAGGCCGGGTTGTATGAATTGGAACCCCATCTTTATGGGTTCAATTCATATGGAGGATGAGTCATAGAAACCAGCCAAAGCAGCTTCAAAGCCGACCAACAAGAGTGGTTTGCGCACAAGGAGAAGGAAAGGGCCGGATTTGCTGTATTCTCCGCGGGTTTTACTGTATTTTACTGTATTAACCTTTTCTCATACTTCCAAGCAAGGGCGACGTGGGGAACTTCACAATAAGCTTATTTGGCATCCTACAAAGCATATTGAATCTGATTTGGAGCTCACTTTGGTCAAAGAATGGTCAAAGTCAAATTAGTCAAAAAAAGCTAGTATTTTAGTTTCCTAATTTTATTCTACTTTTTGTTTTAGGAAACTACCATTATTTTTAGTTTCTATTTATTTATTTTCTGGACAAATAAGATTAGGAAAGTTATTATTTTATTATTTTCATTGTAAATTAATTAATTCCTAAATTCAACATAAAGGAATTAATTAATCCAAATTAGTTTAGGAATAGGAAAGTTTCGGCCAAGGTAGAATTCTTCTTTGTGTGGCCGGTTTTTCCTAGGGTTTTTAGGGTTTATTTTGTTTCTTTCAAAGCCTATTTAAAGGCTTATTTTTCATTAATAATACAACTTTAAACACCATTAGAGAATTGGTTGTTTTAGCTTGACTTATCAATAGGTTTTCCATCCCCTATTGTGGCGTCTACATTATACCAAGGTTTCTAACCACAGGTTGGTTAGGGGTTGAGGTCCATTCCATTAGAACTTGAACTTAATTAAGATCCGGGCTAATATAATACGGGTTTAGGAGCAGGTCGTCCTAGGTTCGTATCATATTCTTCCCAGTATTACAGAACATTTGTAGAAGCAACTTGATAATCTAGAGTGTGTATCAGAAATAGTTTAGACTCTAGATGGGATGTTTGCTTAAAGTAGCGGTACTGCTAGACAAGCAGCCATAGAGGCATTAATGAACACTCGCATGACTTTAGGAAGTGTACGGGACCATTGTCTAAAGATGATGGGGCATATCAGTACTGCGGAAATGATGAAGCTAAACTGGAATAAGAGATTAAGATTGACATGATCTTGGAATCTCTACCAGATAGCTTCAGTCTGCAACACCCCGTCCCAAATCGCACCGGAATCCGTGCACGTTGACTGAGGTTGACCGTTGACCGAGCGGGTCAAAAGTTGACTTTTTGCTCCAGTTGGAATTTCGAGTTGACCAGGGTACCGTGGCGAAGTGCATGACGCCCTGAGTTCGTAGACTAGTAGCACGTCAAAAACGGAGCTACAGTTTGAAAGTTATGGGCGAAACAAGTTGAAGTTCAAATTGTCCAAAAGGTGCCCGAGTTGACTTTTTCTTGTGATGTAATTTTGTGTTGACTCTTGTATGGTTGTAAATTACTCGTCGATACGAGTTCATAGACTAGCGGCACGCTTAAATCGGACATTTGGTTAAAAAGTTACGGACGTTTGAAATTCGCCGGGTACCGTATTATTTTAATATATCTGGCTTAAATGCACAGTAACGCCACGTGTCAGCTTCTGATTGGTCCACGTGGCATGAACAGTGTCACACAGGGGTTTTTATTTGTTAAAACTCTCGGGGAAGAGAGAGAAAGAGAGAGAGAGAGTCGCCGGCCACCGGAGATTTTCAAACTTTCCGGCCGAGTTACTGTACACGCGCCGGCCAGCAAGGTTGCCCTCCTCATTTCCGGCAAAACCTCCAATTTTCACGGTGAACGGCCGCCGGACGCTCCCGGATCGGACGTCCGAAGATCGGCCACACGCGCCATACACCCATCATCCTCTCCTCAAGTTCGGCCGACCCACCAAAAATCACGGCCATCGGACCATCGACGCGCCGGGATCGGAGCATTTTCCGGCGAGGGGCCGCAAATCTTCAAACGGTGATTTCTCCGCCGTCCGACCTCCGTTTTGCTCACCGCCGGTCCCGTTGGGTTGCTCTCCTCACGATCTACAAGTCTGCAAAATTTCACGACCAACGGCCACCGCACGCGCCGCCGCCGGCAACGGTTGCCGGTGACCGCGGCGGCTCGCCGGAAAGTACTGTTCTGGCCGGCTCCAGTCCACTGTGTTCGACCTCCTGAACCCGAATCCGGCATCCGTTTCCGCCAATTCGCGACGGTTTGGGAAAATTGAGGAGCCGAAACCCGAAAAGCTTCCCGACGAAATTCCGACCCCGTCGGGTACGATCATCGGAAATTAAGACCGGACCTGTGATTAGCATCATTCGAGCTTCGATTCGGTATATAATTCGTAAATTTTAGTTATCGTTTGGTGTTCGCTCCCCAGGTACCCATTTGGGGATTACCCGAATAAAATATTAATATTTGTGATTTAGTACTGTGGATGTTTTAGGTGCACGTGCGAGTAGCGGAGTCGATCCTACGGAGGATCTTGATTGAGATACGTGCATAAGGTGAGTGACCCACCTTCAAATTTATTTTGGGGAATTTAATTGGTGAATATATTATGTGTGATTTAAATATTTGGAATTTAATTTCTATGTGCCAAATATTTATTGGATTTATTGTGGAATTATTTATGAATTTATTGGATTTAAGAAAATGTGCATTTTATAAAATTATGCCATGTGAAATTATTTTATGGATTTGAGGATTTTGAAATTGGTGTGGTTTTAATAGTAAATTGGGCACGATTTGATTTTCAAATATTTCAAAGAAAATATTTGGTTATGTTGGTGATTTCAATTTTTATTAAATATGCCCATGGAATATTATGAGATTTGATTATGATATTTCGAGAAATTATTTATGCTTGGAAAAATGTGGATATTTGAATTGATGGATTTGGGAGTTGGTGGATTTGAAAATCATGGAATTTATGGTATTGATTATAAAGAAATTGTGGAGAATTTTCCGGTTCAAGCGGTGGATTATGCCCGCTATGTTTATGAAAAATGTGAAATTTGTTTTATAATTTAAATTTATGGATTTTATGATTTTTAGATGCACCGTGCACGTACTGGTGTTCTGATTATATGTGATATGGTATATGTGATATGGATATTGTGCACACGGATATGATTAGCGCGCAGGTGGGTGTGAGTAGCGCGTAGGTGATATTATGAGGTGTCCTGTGGTTGCCATCGGATGAGGGTGGCCATCCCCCCATGGCCGGGACACCAGGTTAGCAGCGGCGCAGTGGGACGCCACGCGACCGTATGCCGGTTTCTTTCTATAACCTCCTGTCTGGCGGTACCTCGGGACGCTGGGTACTGTTGGCGCCACTGGTATATAGTGGGTGCATCAACTGATTTTCGGAACTATGTTTTAAAGATAAAACGTTTTAAAACTGTATTGGAGTTAAAAATTAATTATTACTGTTCGGATATTTATTTGATGTCTTGGTTTTCGGGGAATATGAATAAAGGGTTTTGTGAAAATGTTTTAAAAGGGGAACCTTTCCAACTGAGAGAATTGTAAGGGTTTTGAGAGAAAATATTATTTCCAAATAATTATTATTTATATACCTATTACCGTGGTATTATATTGTTTAGTAGTAGGGTCGCTCACTGAGATGATTAGCATCTCACACTCTTAAATTCCGTTCCTCTAGGTACCAGGTTGTCGGTGTTCACTCGGAGCGGACTTGATCTTCCTCGCTGTAGTTCGTGCAGTACCTTGTTCTTCTTTTACTGCAGTTGTAATATTTCTTTCACTCTTGCTGTATTCTATACGTTGTAGTATTTCATAAAGCTCTGTATACTGTATGGGACACTTATGTATTTAAATTGCACTGGATTACTGTATTTATTTTGAAGTGCTGAAATTTGTGGAACCAATTTGTAGTACTGTGGGAGGAATAAGGGGACAATTATAGAAGTGTGTTTTCAGTGCAGGGAATTTTGTGGTAAGTCCATCCCTTAGGGGAGGTTCTGCCGGATTTTCACAGGAGGGTCCGGTAGGGTTTCCCTGGGATTAGGGCTTGTCTAGGGTTCCGGTGGGAAACTTTGGACGGGTCCTGACAAGTCAATTCAAAATGAGCTATAATATGAACAAATTGAAGCTTACTCTTGTTGAACTGATGCACAAGCTTGAGAGTACTGAAAGGTCTCTCGGGAAGTAAGGAAGTGCTTATCATGCTGAAAGTTCCTCAAAACCTAAAAGGAAACCTAAGGGTGGAAAGAAGAACAAGAAGCAAAAGTGAAGAGGTCCAACTATCAAACCAGCTGCAATGAAAAAGCCAAAAGGCAAGTGCTTCAAGTGCAGTAAAAAAGGTCACTGGAAAAAGGATTGCCCTAAATTAGTTATGGGAAGTCTAAATATTGTTGAGGCTTGTTTAGTGGAGAATTACAATGATAAATAGATCATTGATTTAGGAGCCACTAACCATGTTTGTTACTCTTTGCAGTGGTTCAAACAAAGCATCCCATTCAATAAAGGGCAAAGAAGTTTGAAGTTGGAAAACTGGAAGTATGTCTCTATAATGGCAGTAGAACTAGTGGAGTTATGTTTTGATAATAAACTTTATGTTAATCAGACTGTTTGTTTGTTCTGGATTTTAAGAGGAATTTGGTTTCTGTTAGTTGTTTAGTTGAACAGTTTAACAGTCCAATTTAATTCCTCAGTTTCAATAAAAAGTAATAATACTTTTACTTTTTTCAGATTATTGATGAATGATCTATATTTTTTAACTCCTTTATCTTATAGTATTAATGCTATTGAAAATACTGATGATGAGCAACTTCCCTTATCTAAGAAAAGAAAAGTTTCAAATGAAACCTATCTATGGCATTTGCGATTAGGTCATATTAATTCTAACATAATTCATGGCTTGGTTAAATGACAAAGAGGCATTTCAAGGCCAAAGGAAATTGTGCCACTATAACGCTAGAATTGGTACATATTGATGTATGTGGTCCAATGAGTGTTCAAGCCAGAGGTGGGTATGGGTATTTCATCACATTTACTAATGACTACTCAAGATATGGTTATGTTTACCTAATGCATCATAAGTCTGAAGCTTTTGATAAATTTCAAAAGTATAAGGCTGAGGTAGAAAAGTAATTGGGTGTCCATATCAAGCAGCTTTGGTCTGACCGAGGCGGTGAATACTTGTTTGGAGAGTTCAAGTCTTACTTGGCTAAAGAAGGGATCATTTCTCATTATCCTCTCTTGGAATGCCCTAGCAAAATGGAGTTTTTGAAAGGAGAAATAGAACCCTTTTAGATATGGTGAGGTCGATGCTTAGTTATTCATCATTACCTGAATCGTTTTGGGGATATGTCTTAGAAACAGCTGTATACATACTAAACTTAGTTCCATCTAAATCTGTTTTTAAGATACTCATAGAATTGTGGAAAGGGCACAAACCCAATTATTGTGCAGACATATGTCTTAGCATGGAAATCTTAAAAATTGGAATCTCGTATAGAAATGTGTATGTTTATTGGCTACCCTAAGAGAATGAGAGGTGTAATATTTTATAATCCAAAGGAAAAGAAGGTGATAGTGAGTACTCATGCCACTTTCTTAGAAGAGGATTATATAAACAATTTTAAACTTAAGAGTAAAGTGGTTCTTGAAGAGCTTGACTCAGTTCGAGATCCACCAAAAATTCTTAATTTTCCACCCTTGTTTCCTGTTCATGTTCAAAGAAGGGAAAATGTACAAAATGTACCCAAATGTGAACAAACACAAGAAATAGCTCATGACCAAATTCAAGAAGCTCAAGAACAAGAACTTTATGAAGAGATTGGTGATTCACCTAAACCACAAAACTTGGATCCTCCTGTACATGTCCAACAACCAATGTAGCAAACTAAAAGTGGTAGAATGATATGTAAAAACTTGCAAGGTACGCCTTGTTAAGTGAGACTTATCAATTCCTTCTGGATAATCCCGATGACAATTGTAACACCCCGTCCCAAATCGCACCGGAATCCGTGCATGTTGACCGAGGTTGACTGTTAACCGAGCGGGTCAAAAGTTGACTTTTTGCTCCAGTTGGAATTTCGAGTTGACCAGGGTACCGTGGTGAAGTGCACGATGCCCTGAGTTAGTAGACTAGTAGCACGTCGAAAACGGAGTTACGGTTTGAAAGTTATGAGCGAAACAAGTTAAGGTCCAAACTATCCAAGGGGTGCCGGAGTTGACTTTTTATTTATGGGGAAAAGAGCTTTGAATCATACGTGGTTGTGAAGTACTCGTCGATACGAGTTCACAGACTAGCGGCACGCTTAAAACGGACATCCGGTTAAAAAGTTATAGAAGCGTGAAGTTTGCCGGATACCGTAATATTTTAATGTTTTTGAGTCGATGAACAGTGAAACACCACGTGTCAACTTCTGATTGGTCCACGTGGCATGAACAGTGCCACACAGTGGCTTTTATTTGATAAAATTCTCAGGGAAGAGAGAGAAAGAGAGGGAGGAGAGAGAAAGAGAGAGAGAGTCCGACCGGCGCTGGAATTTTTCAAATTTTCTGGCCGATCTACAGTACATGCACCGGCCAGAAAGTTTCCCCTCTCCATTTCCGGCAAAACCTCAAATTTTCACGGCGATCGGCCGCCGGACTCGCCCGGATCGGACGTTCGAAGATCAGCGGCGAGTTTTTCCCTCCACCTCCGATTGACCCACTTCCGGCCATTTTCCGGCCACACGCGCCTGACACCCTTCATCCTCTCCTCAAGTCCGGCCGACCCACCAAGTTTCACGGCCATCGGACCACCGACGCGCCGGGATCGGAGCGTTTTCCGGCGAGGGGCCGGAAATCTTCAAACCGTGATTTCTCCGCCGTCCGGCCTCCGTTTGCCTCACCGCCGGTCCCGTTGGATTGCTCTCCCCACGATCTACAAATTTGCAAAAAATCACGGCTAATGGCCACCGCACGCGCCGCCGCCGGCGACAGTTGCCGGTGACAGCGGCGGCTCGCCGGAAGTTACTGTTCCGGCGAGTACCCAGTTTTCCGGTCGGCTCCAGTCCACTGTGTTCGACCTCCTGAACCTGAATTTGGCATCTGTTTCCACCAATTCGCGACGCTTTGGGAGAATTGGGGAGCCAAAACCCGGAAAGCTTTCCAGCGAGATTCCGACCTCGTCGGGTCCGATCACCGGAAAGTAAGACCGAATCCGTGATCCTCATCACGCGAGCTTCGATTCGGTATATAACTCGTAACTCTTAGATATCGTTTGGTGTTCGCTCCCCGGGTACCCATTTAGGAATTACCCGAATAAAATATTAATATTTTTGGTTGGTGCACTGTGGTTGTTTAGGTGCACGTACGAGTAGTGAAGTTGATCCCAAGGAGGATCTTAGTTGATTTACGCGCTGAAGGTGAGTGACCCACCTTCAAAAATTATTTTGGGCAATTAATTATGTTTATTTGGTATTTAAATTGGTATTTAAATTATGCTCATGTGGTGTGATTTAATTATGGTTTTATTTTGGTTTAATTTATTTATTATGCATGAGCAAAGTGTATTTTGGTAGTATTTGTACGTGGTTTTAAATTTGATTTTCCGGGCATAATTGGGTTAAATATTTTACAAAAATATGTGTTTAAATTTTATAAATTATGCCCGCGGTATTTTTATGGTTGCATCTCGTATTTCGAGAAAATTGTGGTTTGTTGGTTATCAATGTTTCGTATCGGTTTATTAAATAAAAATATGTGGGATGGTAAGTGTGAGAATTTAATGTATTTCCCATGGTAATTTTGGAAAACGGTACGGTTGGTTAATAATGTTTATTTTTAGACGCACTCATACAGTATTGGTGTTCTGGTGTATGGTGTATGGACACGTGGTAGCGCGCAGGTATTATGTGGTTTAGCGCGCGGTTATTACTTCACCCGTGAGTTGCCGTTGGACCGTGGGCACGCAAGTTTGTTGTTGTGCACAACCGCCCCCCTCCTTAACAGGTGATGGTTTCAGCAGCGGTACTGTCGGGACGCCGAAGTGCCATTATAGGTTTCTCTCTTTAACCCCCCGCCAGTCGGTGCTCGGGACGCTGGATATTGGAGGGCATCACCGGTATATGGTGTGGTGCGTTGGTGTAAATTGCGAATAATGTTTTAAACCCCAAAGGTGTTCAAGATTATTTACTATAATTTATTACATTTTAATTATATATTGGGGTATATATTTATTTAATTATTGTTTATCAAATGGTTTAATCCCTTGGTTTTCGGGAGGTATGTACACTGGGTTTTGCGAAAAGGTTTTAAAAAGGGAACATTTCAAACGGAGCGATTGGTAAGGGTTTTGAGGGAAATTATTATTTTCCAACAGTTATTATTATTTATTTATTTATTGTTGGTATTTATTCAATTCCCTTAATTGTTATTATTATTATTATTTTATTATCATTAAAAAGTGTTTAGTAGTTAGGGTCACTCACTGAGATGATTAGCATCTCACACTCTTAAATTCCGTTCCCTTAGGTGCAAGTGGTGGTAGACGTTCTTCCGGAGCGAACCAAGTTTTCCGCTATTGTTGTGTTTCGAGAAATACTTCTGTACTCATTCATTTCAGTGTATTGTTTCTTTCAGCCTTGTTGTATTTCTGTTGATTAGCACTTCTTAAAGCTCTGTATACTATTGGGATACTTATGTTTTATTTATGCACTGGACTGTTGTTGTTTTTGAGAAGTGCTGAAATTTGTGGAACAATTTGTAGTTTGTGGGAGGAATAAGGGGGTGATTTTAGAAGTGTGTTTTCAGTGCAGGTAAATTCATTTAGAGATATAAATGAAGGAGAATGCACCTTCAATTCATTTAGAAAATTATTTATGAGATATAATTCTCTTAGTTCTTTTTGAACACCTAAAACGCCATTAGAGAGTAAGTGTTTTAGTTTTGACTTATCAATAGGACATCCATAACCTGTTTTAGGGTTTTCATTATACCAAGATTTCTAATCACAGGTTGGTTAGGAGTTAAGGTTTTCTCATAAGAATTTGAACTTAATTGAAATCTGGGCTAATATAATACGGATTTAGGCATGAGTCGACCTAGG
The DNA here is from genome assembly GCF_031755915.1 of Ziziphus jujuba. NCBI lineage: Eukaryota > Viridiplantae > Streptophyta > Magnoliopsida > Rosales > Rhamnaceae > Ziziphus > Ziziphus jujuba. The sequence goes on along the minus strand of NC_083381.1, from coordinate 2,078,817 downwards.
TTCGTATCATTTTGTATCAGAGGCAAAATTTTGTTCATGTTTAACTATCTTATTTGCTTTATTTTGTTGGAAATTTGTGATACTTGGAGTTGCTAAAATTTTATATAGCTGCTCAAAATTTGAATTTTTGAGTGCTAAAATTATTTGGATTAAAATTAGTTAAAGGATTTGATACAAAAACTTGGATTACAAAGAACAACAACCAACAACTATTCTATATTTTTGTTCAATTTGATTCTTGTTTGTGTTTGGAATTTCTTTATATTTTATCCTTGAATTATTGGTTCATTCATATTTTGGACAGCTTTTATTTCATTCCAAGAATTTGCTTGTTGACTTACCTTGTTTTAGCTTAGAAAAGCCAAGAATAGGTGTTTTCATTCCGCTCGGTATTTGATTTTTTTGTTTATTGTTTTGTTGATAAGTTTAAATTAAGGTACACTTGTGATCTAGTGGTTGCTTAAGGGTGTTTCAATTAAAACTTTGAGTTAATTCTTTGAGTAAACAAAAAAGAAAAAAAAAAGGCATGAGAGTGTGAGCTCAACAGAGGGTTAAAAAGCCGAAATTAGTGTGCAAACACAAGTGTCGAGACCTTATTTGGATGAAATACATGAGGGAGTGAATTTTGGTGAGAATTTATTTTATTTTGCAATATTTTTACTAGCATGGTAGATTCAAGAATGAGGAGAGTGGATGGCTCTTTAAGATAAATGAAGAAGAATCCATAGGATTCAAGGGTGACTCCTGAGCTACAAGGAGTGGAGGTGAGCAAACAGACGTGATGGCGGTCTTGAGCAATTACAGCAGATGAATGCTCATTTTGACCATAGGAATCAAAGGATGGATAGGTTAGAGACTTCATAAGGTGGACTGAATTTGAGTCAAGAATTTCATGCTGATTGAGGTCATGGTCGAGGAGGTCGCAAACACCATAGGGAGGATTTTGAAGGAGGTAATTATGGAAATAACTTAGAGGAGGATTTTGAAGACATCTATACCCTCCAAGCAAGGCAAAATCATGGGAGACCAGCAACAGAAGAGGATGATGATCTTGGAAATATTAAGGTCAACATACCACCTTTCATGGGGAAAAGTGATCCAGAGGCATACCTAGAGTGGGAGGAGCGTGTGGAGATGATCTTCGACTGTCATAACTATTTGGAGGCTAAGAAAGTTAAGTTGGTAGCCTTAGAATTTGGTCGTTATGCACTCCAATGGTGGACAAATGAGCAAGTACTCGAAGGAGAGTTGTAGATGAACCCATCACTACTTAATGACAAATGAAAGGAGCCATGAGAAAGAGGTTTGTCCCAAGTCATTACCATAGGTTGCTACATCAAAGACTCTAATCACTATCACAAGGTAGTAGGACGGTGGAGGATTATTACAAGGAGATGGAGATGCTTATGATGAGATTGAGCATGAATGAAGATAGAGAAGCAACTATGGCACGGTTTTTAGGTGGGTTGAATCGTGAGATAGCCAATCAATTGGAGTTACAACAATATGTGGAATTGGAAGAGATGTTGCATGTGGCTATCAAACTCGAGAATCAATTCAAGAGGAGGGGCATAAGTACATAGTTTGGAGGTGTTACAAGTAGTGGGAGGTTAAATCCAAGTGTTTGGAGAAACAATCCCACATATGACAACAAGCCAAAATCGAAACTAGGTGAGGAAAGCACCAATCAGCCAAAAAGGGAGGCCAAAATCAAATCTATCCAAGCACCAAAGAATGAAGGTAAATCTGATCCTAAAACTTCTAGAACTCATGATATTGTGTATTTTAGTGCTAGGCACGAGGACACATTGCTAGTCAATGGCCAAATAAGAGGATAATGGTGCTGAAAGATAATGGTGAATTAGAATCCAAAAGTGAAGAAAGTGAGGGAGAAATCAAATTTGATGATGAAGAAGTCGGAGATGAAGGGCATGATGAATCTTAAACATTCAAAGCATCTAGGGCTGAATTAAGTTTGGTGGCAAGGAGGTTTCTAACCATGTACAAAGATGAGGACCAAATTCAAAAAGAGAACATCTTCCACACCCGATGTGAAATTCAAGGTAACATTTGTAGTATGATAGTTGATAGTGGAAGTTGTACAAATGTAATTAGTAATTTGGTAGTTGATAAATTAGGGTTAGTAACCATTAAATATCTAGAACTATATAGATTACAATGACTTAATGATAGTGATGAGATGACAGTAAATAAACAAGCTAAAGTAAAATTCAACATTGATAAATATGTGGATGTTGTATTGTGTGATGTTGTTCCTATGCATGGGGGTCATATTTTATTGGGTAAGCCATGGCAATTTGATAAGGATGCCATACATTATGGAAGAGAGAATTCCATTATTTTTAAGTTTAAAGGGAAAAAGGTTAAGCTGGAACGATTAACTCTAAAGGAGGTATTTAGAGATCAATTTCAAATGCAACAAAGGAGGGAGGTCGAAAGTCTCAAAGAAAGGACTGGTGTGGCACCCACAGCAACAACACCAATTCAAGGGGGCAATGCCATGCAAGACTGACCAGGTAAGATTTCTAGAACCCAAATTGAGTGGAAAGACCAAGGCAAACCCTAGAGTGAGAAGAAACCTAAGAAACCCAAGAGGCATAGTGAGAAACCCTAGAGTGAAAGAAAGAAAAACCATACCCGAGAGAGAGAAAGGAAAGGAAAGGAAAGAGATGAAAAATAAAAATTTCTATCTCAGTTTTGGGGATGTTTATAAAGCCATCTTGAGTAAAAGACCATTGCTGGTCATGATTTATAAAGATGTATTTTTAAATGATCAAGCTAATCCTGAAGAACTTGAATTGCCAAGTTCTACTTCTTATCTTTTCTAGGAATTTGATGATGTCTTTCCACAGGAAATTCCTGAAGATTTACCACCTATTCGAGAGATTGAACATCAAATTGACTTTGTGTTGGGAGCTACAATTCCTAATAAGCCTGCATATAGAAGTAATCCTGAGGAGACGAAGGAGCTACAAAGGCAGGTAAGTCAATTACTCGATAAAAGGTATATTCATAAGAGTATGAGTCCATGTGCTTTTCCTGTTTTGTTAGTTCTAAAAAAAGATGGTTCATCACACATATGTATAGATTGTAAGGCTGTAAATAATATTACCATGAAATATAGGCATCCAAGTGCTAGATTAGATGATATGCTTGATGAATTGCATGGTGCTTGCATGTTTTTCTAAAATTGATCTTAGGAGTGGGTATCATCAAATTAGGATGAAAGAGGGAAATGAATGGAAAACCGCATTTAAAATTAAATATGGTTTGTATGAGTGGTTAGTAATGCCTTTTGGATTAACTAATGCACCTAGCACTTTTATGAGATTAATGAACCATGTTATGTGTCCATTCATTGGAAAATTTGTGGTTGTTTATTTTGATGCTATTCTTATATATAGTAGGCATTTAGATAGCTTGTCGAACATCTTAGGTAAGTTTTAAATATTCTTAGAAATGAAAGGTTATTTGCTAACATGAAAAAGTGTTATTTTTATGAAGATGAGCTTGTTTTTCTAGGATTTGTTGTTACTGCTGTAGGAATTAAAGTTGATCAATCCAAGGTAAAAGCAATCCAAGAGTGGCCAAAACCCACTTTCATTACCCAAGTGAGGAGCTTTCATGGTTTGGCTAGTTTTTACCAAAGATTTGTCAAAGATTTTAGTACCATCACAGCACCTTTGGTTGAATTTGTAAAGAAGAATGTTGGCTTCAAATGGAGGGAAATATAAGATAAATCTTTCAATATGTTAAAAGAAAAATTAATCAATGCACCTTTTCTAGTTTTGCCTAATTTTGATAAAATTTTTTGAAATTGAATGTAATGTTTCGGGTGTAGGTATTGGGACTCTTTTGATGCAAGAAGGAAGACCCATAACATATTTTAGTAAAAAGTTGAATAGGGCTGCACTAAACGACCCGATATATGCCAAAGAGATGTATGCTTTGATGAGAGCTTTGGAAACGTGACAATATTATCTAATGCTGAAGGAGTTTGTGATTCATACGGATCATAAATCTTTCAAGCACATTAAAGGTCAAGGGAAGCTCAACCGAAGTGTTGCTAAGTGGATTGAGTTTAGTGAAACTTTTTCTTATGTCATTCACTATAAGAAAGGTAAGGAAAATGTAGTTGCTGATGCATTATCCAGAAGGTATGTATTGTTTTCTACCTTAGATGCTAGACTGCTTGGATTTGAACAGTTGAAAGAAATTTATGAGCATGGTGGTGACTTTGGAGAAATATTTAGAACCTGTACGAAACATGGTTTTAATAAATTTTACATCTTTGAGGGGTATTTATTTAGGTAAAATAAATTTTGTGTGCCTAATTGTAATGTTAGGGAATTGTTAGTGAGGGAAGGTCATGGCGGTGGTTTAATGGGTGATTTTGGTGTTTTAAAGACTTTATCCTTGCTGCAAGTACCTTTTTGTTAGCCTAAAATGAAGAGAAATGTGGAGAGAATATGTGAAAAATGCTTGAAGTGCTGAAAATTCAAGTCCAAGTTGAAGCTGCACGATTTGGACCTCCCATTGCCGATTCCTTCCTTTCCTTGGATGGATTTGTCTATGGATTTTGTTCTTGGTTTACCTAGGTTTAGGACAGGTACGGATTTAGTTTCTGTTGTTGTGGATAGATTTTCTAAGATGGCACATTTTATTGTATGTAATAAAACTGATGATGCATCTAATATTGTTAACTTATTATTTTAGGAAATTGTAAGATTGCATGGAATGCCTAACAATTGTTTCAAATAGGGATGCTAAGTTCTTAAGTTAATTTTAGAAGCCTTTGTGGGCTAAATTAGGAACTAAAATTTTATTTTCAACTACTTGTTATCCACAAACCGATGGACAAACTAAAGTAGTAAATATGATTTTATCTGCATTGTTACTGCCTTTAATTAGTAGGCATTTAAGAACATGGGAGGAATGTTTACCACATGTTGAATTTACTTATACTAGATCTTTGGACTTAGCTACTAAATAGACACAATTTGAAATTTTTTATGGTTTTTTAATCCTTTGACTCTATTAGATTTAACACCTTTACCTTTAAATGAATGTGCTAATCTAGATGGAAAACAAAAAGCTGATTTTGTGAAGCAGATTCATGAAAGGACTAAGGCATATATTAAAAGGAGGATCAAGCAATATGCAAGGAATGCTATTCAAGGATAGAAATAGGTTTTCTTTGAACTTGGCGATTGGGTTTGGTTGCACTTAAGAAATGAGAGGTTTCCCGAGCAAAGAAAGTCGAAGTTTATGCCTCATGGCAATGGACCTTTCCAACTTTTTGAGCGAATTAATGAAAATGCTTACAAACTTGATTTACTGGGTGAGTATAATGTTAGTGCTATATTTAATGTTGTTGACTTATCTCCTTTTGCTGCAGGTGATGATTTTGATTTGAGAGCAAATCCTTTTCAAAAGGAGGGGAATGATGAGAATCCACCCGAATCAACATAACTGACAACCCGCTGAGGTGATGATCCATTATGGATGAAGACCAGGCCAATTAGTAGAGCTCAAGTTAAGATATTTAAGGACAAACTGAATGCCTTTATTTGGGGAGTTATCAATTCTTAAAAGGGCTTGTCCATACCTGAAGATACAAAGCCTATATTAAGCAACCAAGTGGTGGAAGCCGTTACGGACCCGAAAAGCTGTTTTATTACAAATATGGATCCCGAATAGCAAGAAATGGTTCCAATACTCCATGAAATCAATGAATATCAATAAGGGGTCATGGAATCAAGCTAAGATAGAATCAAAAGCAATCAAAAAGGGCTTGTGCGCATAGGGGAAAAATTTGGCAGGTTTGGCTAGATTTTGTTGCTAGCTTTACTGTATTTTGCTGAGTTGGCATTTTCTCTTTGGTCCAATCAAAGGCAACGTATGGGACTCAATAATAATCTATTTGGCATCTTAAATGGCATATGGGAGCTGATTTGGAGCTTAAAGTAGTCAATGATTGATTAAAGACAGTTTAGTTTGAAAGATTGTTAATTAGTTTCCTAATTTGATTTTGACTTTTTGCTTTAGGAAATTAGTCTTTTATTTGGTTTCTATTTATTTATTTTCTGGAAAAATCAACTTAGGAAATTTATTATTTTATTATTTTCAGTGTAAATTAATTAATTCCTACTTCAAAATAAAGAAATTAATTAATCAAAATTAGAATTAGAAAAGGAATGGAATTTTGGCCACATTAGGAAATTGACGTTGCTTGGCCGGTTTTGTCTTAGATTTTTAGGATTTATTTCTTTTTGACTTAAACCTATTTAAGGGTTATTTTTTAATGAGAATGCACCTTCAATTCATTTAGAAAATTATTTGTGAGATAGAATTCAATAGGACATCCATAACCTATTGTGGTATCTTCATTATACCAATGTTTCAATCACAGGTTGGTTAAGGGTCAAGGTTTTCCCATAATAACTTGAACTTAATTGAGATTTGGGCTAATATAATATGAGTTTAGGCATGAGTTAACTAGATTCGTATCAGTATGATTCCAACAATAGTTACGACTACAATTTTTTCTCAGGTTTCCTTTTTTTGTTTATCTTCTTACTACATGTTATTATAATTCTTTTAACTTTTTCTATAAGAAAAAATCACAAAAAAATAAAATAAAAGAAATTTGCACAATATATATAGCACACGTCATGCCATTTCATAGTATGTTATCGTCCATCATCATATGACAATTGGAGTTGAATATTCATGCTTTTGATCCTTTCAGTTGTGTTGTGCCTACAACTAGCGTCATTGTCATGATTTTCAACCAAGCAATAAGGGTCGAAAGGATTAAACGACTGTTCAGTTTGTTCCAACACTAAATTATCTTGTTCACAAGGTTGCTTTTCCTAGCCAACTAGTCTTTCTAGCTCTGCTGCCATTTCCTTCTACTTCCTTCATACTAGGCCTTTCTTCACCTCTTACACACAAGCATTCTTTTGTAACATTAGCAATCACTTTTAGCTTTTGAATAGCTGCCATTCTTTTGTAACATCGCCAAAGTGAAGTACATTGCTAGATTTCTATCACCTTCTGGGCTCTCAATGGAAAGCTCATTTTGCCCTATTAGTTACTCTGCCCACTCAGCTCCAAAACTACACATAAACTATACACATCACTTTTTTCTATCAGTTGGCTAGCATGGAAGTATTTTGGATCCAAGTATCCCATTGTTCCTTGTACTAAAGTAGTTATTTTGGTTTGATCGAAAGGAACCAGCCTCAAAGCTTCGAAACTAGCGAAATCCGAAATCAGTGATTTTTGTCATTCCTAAAGTTTGTTAGCAGTCTTAACAGCTTTGTGCATGATTGGCATTGAAACTGTGGAATGGGTATATATGCAAGCTTTCAGATGTAATTCCCAGGATAGTGATGAGAATTTGGATTTGCTATGTCATAAATTCATAAACTTGTAAAGGAACCTTTGTTTCCAAGCTGCATCATATTAGTTTTACCATTTTTTCCTGATTAATCTATGAAAGCACAATCATTTAGTTGATGAATTGCTCGATTTGGTTATGATCACAAATTTTGGACTTCTTAGTGGAAACCCTTTTATTGTTCGTTAAAACTCCATTGTAAACAGTTCCAACGCCTTTTACAGATCCTTTGAATTGAGAATGTTGTTGTTGTAGCAGTAAACCCCCATTTTGCCAAAATAAGTTTTCATTAAGATTGATGAGCTTTCTCTTTTTTTTTTTTTTTTTTCAATCCCTAGTAAATCCATCAACCCCCCATAAGCAGTATCAGTAGGGCGACATAGGTACCTGGCGACATAGATGCCTACATATAAATTTAGTAGTTGTAACAAATATTTGTCAAATTAATTGACACATGAAACCAGCCTTATATATATAAAATAGAATCATAATTAATCAATTAAAGTGATTTACAGTTCTTTTTTTTTTTCCCCCTTTTCTTGGTAACCTCTTAAAACAAAACAAATCTTTAGAAAATAGTGACCTTGAGAAAACTAGAAGGTCTGTTTAGTCCTTTAGTTTATTTTATTGGGAGATGCAAAAATAGAATTAATCAAGAGAACAAACAATCTGCCTAACCATCATTAATTTAGTTTATGCAACCTTCGATTATTTTAAGCAATTGACATATTACAAGGATGTAACGGTTTTGTAATAATAATGGTCTGAATGATTTTCATTAATGGGCTTTAAAGGGATTTGATTGCATACCTTTGAATCTTCCTTACGGTTTGGGTTTATAGGATTATTGGGTTTTTTTTTTTAACAAAATAGTTTTTTAAAAGAACAAAAACACACGTTCTTAGAGCATTCTTTAGAAAAATAGACAAAAAGAGTTTTTGCATTGGTGTGTGTGGTAAAGCAAATGTACTGAAGGTTCATAGAGAAAGACTTTGGTGGTATCGTGTCCAAGTCTTTGTATCCGTTGTATCCTGAGAGACGATTGTCATAAATTCATCTGCATCAGCAGGGCAGAAATCATCTTAAGGACACTGTAGTATCACACAAACAGGTTCTGATATTTGTTTTAATTTTCCTTATTTTCCAACAAGCTTCAGACGAGTTTATTGTTATTTGTTTATATAACTTTTTGTGATTTTTGTTGTTATATATTTGAGTAAATATATATTTGTTTGTTTCAGAAAGGAAAAAAAAAATATTAATTTTTTTCTTTCACCCATGCATATTATTTTGTTTCGGTGTATGATTTTCTTTGTTTGGGTTGGAATGTTGGAAAAAGTGAAGAAAAAGTTGAACTGGGTTGATCGACCCGTTTATCAGAAAAATAAGTCAAAATCATCCCAGTTGGAGGTTGAAAACAAGTCAAAGTTCGGATTGACAAGTTAAAAGTTGGGTAAACAGGTTGGTTTTGATACAACAGCCTAAAGCCTAGATTTATGTTGGATTTGGCCAAGTGAAAGCCCAACCCATGTGTATTAAAGCTACTATTTAGCCCAGATGTTAACCTAGAGGAAAGGCCCAGAGTAGAGACCTAAATTAGAACCTGGCCCGTGAGTATATTGGCCCAAAGAATTGGGATGCCACGTGATACACAATTGCAGGCCACATTTCGTGTAGTGGTGAGGCCACGTGTTAAGTTTAGGCATTACCACATGTCGGCCAACGGTGGAGACACGTGTTGAGCTAAGGTAAGGCCATGTGGTTGCTAGGTCATGATGTTAGCGTGACAAGCCAATGTGACGCATCATCTTGATTGACACATCAGTCGATGCCACATTAGTAATTATGCCACATGTTGGGTCCCATGTCAACGATGGTTGCCACATGTCAGCATAGGGTGCCAAATGTCAGGTGCCACATTAGCTAATTGCCACATCAGCAGGTCCCACATCAACATGGTATTGGCAATGATGTCATCATGATGTCAGTTTGGTAGATGTATTAAGCAATTTTGTGTGTGTATATAGCAATTTTGTGGTGTGGTCCATACAGAAATTTTGTAGGCATATATAGAACTTTTGTAGAGTGTACAAAAATCCTAAAAAAATATATTGTTGTAATTTCCTAATGGAAATTGGTTTAATTAATTTGTTGGGGTTTAAAATAACAATTAATTGATTTTATTTTGTAATTTTACAAAATGGCACATGGATTAGAGAATGTGATTCTTAATACGAGGTCAAATGTGCCTACTGTACATGTGCTAACACCAACTCATATGGTTCAAATGCCTCCTCCTGCAAGTCATGCAGAGTGAGTAGAGAAGTTTAATAGAGCACATTTTAAGAGATGGCAATAAAAAATGTTATTTTACTTGACCATCTTGAACTTTGCAAGGTTCTTAACTGAAGTTGCACCTCACAGTAATTATGAGAATGACAAAGAGACACTCATGGCAATGGATGCATAGAAGCATTCTGATTATTCATGTTGGAATTATGTCTTAAATGGCCTATCAGATGTTTTGTACGGAGTGTATTGTAGCATGAAAATAGCAAAAAAGTTGTGGAAAACTTTGGACCACAAAATGCAAAACTGAGAATGCTGGTTCCGAAAAGTTTGTTGTAGGTTTATTCTTGGAATTCATTATGATGGATTCAAAGCCTTTGATAAGTCAAGTACATGAATTGCAAGTGCTCATTCGAGAACTTCTTACTGAAGGGTGAGAATTGATGAAGCGTTTTAAGTAGCTGCTATGATTGAAAAGCTACCTCCTAGTTGAAAAAAAATTTAAGAATTATCTTAAAAATAAGAGGAAGGAAATGGATATGGAGTCTCTTGTTGACAAGCTTTGTATTGAAGATGACAATAAGAGATCTAATAAAAGATCATTGAATGCTGAGGTTAAGGTAAATATTGTGGAGCATAGTCAAAGCTCCAAGAATAAGAAGAAGACTCTAAGAGATTCCAAGTTGGGGCCTAAAGGAGGGATCTCTAAGAAGGCTAAGTTTCAAAGCAAATGCTTTAATTATGACAAGACAGAGTGATGGAATGTAGGCTGCTGAAAAGGAAGAAGAACATAAAGGCATAAATGATGGAACAAATCACTCAAGAGGTTGATGATATTGACCTTAGTGATATTGTCTCTGAAGTGAACTTGGTGGAATCAAAACCTAAAGAATGGTAGATTGATACTAGTGTGACCCGCCATGTATGTTCAAACAAGAACTTGTTCACTTCCTTCAAACCAAGTAAAAATGGTGAGAAGTTGTTCATGGAAAATCCCACCACATCAGAAATCCAAGGGGAGGGCAAGGTAGTCTTGAAGATGACCTCTGAAAAGGAGGTGACTATGAACAATATGCTGTATATTCTAGATGATTACGAGAATCTGGTATCTAGATCACTTCTAAGCAAGGATGGTTTTTAAATGGTGTTTGAGTCAGATAAGATTGTTTTGTCTAAGTATAGAATGTTTATTTATGGGTTTTAAAGGGATTTGATTGTTTTGTCCAAGATTGTTTTGTCAAATAATGTTGTGAGTGATTTTCATTAATGGGCTTTGAAGGGATTTGATTGCACACCTTTGAATCTTCCTTATGTTTTGGGTTTAGAGGATTCTTGGGTTTTTAACAAAATAATTTTTTAAAAGAACAAAAACACACGTTCTTTAGAGCATTCTTTGGAAAGGTAGAGAAAAAGAGTTTTTGCATTGTTGTGTGTGTGGTAAAGCAAAGGTATTGAAGGTTTGCAGAGAAAGGCTTTGGTGGTGCCGTATCCAAGTCTTTGTATATGTTGTATCCTGAAAGACAACTGTTACAAATCCATCTGCATCGGTGGAGCAAAAATCGTTTTAAGGACATTGTGGTGTCATATAGGCCTCAGACAGATCAACCCATTACACACAAACAGGTTATGATATTTGTTTTTATTTTCCTTATTTTCCAACACAGGATCCAACAACCAATAGACTTACCCACGAAATAAATAATGCAATTAGTTTCCAATGATCTTTAGGTTTGTACCCTGTTCCATTTCTCTTCTTATCCCTTGAATGTCCCCTGGGACATATACATTTAAAGCTCCAAACCAAGTTTTTGCAGGTTGCCTTGTTATTGCATGGCTTGGAACTCTCTCACTCGTTAACATCTAAATCAAAGCACAACACTTTTATATATCCATCCCATAAACTAAACAAAGAAAAGGAAAAGACTCTGTAGCATACTATATTTTATATATACCATGGCAACCATAGAGGAGATATGGATTTCCGGCAAAACTATCGGAGCATTTGCAATGACATCTAGGTCCATTAACATTTCTTGAATCAACACATTCACTATACATGGCTTGGCATGCATATGCATCTAAGATTCTACTTACCATTTTGGCATGTTTGGTTTTTGACACCCTAATCGAGCACCAATGGAACGGTGTTTCTGCTATGGATGTTAGCAAAATCTAAAGAGGAAAAGTAGTGTGCTTCTGCTATGAAAGAATAACCACAAGGATTGAAACAATGTAATTCACCCCCCGTAGCCTATGACAAAGGAGATATTTCCTCCCTCATGAAAGAGTGAGGCCATAACAAACATGCTAGAAAGAAAGAAGTGTAGTTGTCAACAACACTTTCGACATTAGTATAACACTACAATACACCATCATGGAGAGACATCTGACAATAGCCAAAGCCATCGCAGGAGTCAATTTGTGACTTCCTCAATTCTAGTACAAATTGATATACATCCAGTGCCATAGTTCAAATTCAGAGTCCCACCAACTAAAATCCCTAGAGTATCGCATCCAAGGACCATGAACATGTTCTTGTAGGTAGTAGATGAAAGGATACGGAGATCCAAAAATTATCGAATAAAAACCAAATGAATTTAAAAAAATTTATAAGTCTTTTTTATGGCTAGCATTTATTATAAATATATATAATATCAATAATAGTAATAGGAGGAAAAAAAAGAAGAAAGAAAAGCTTTGTTGCTATTAGAAAAGAAAATATAATATTTTCTTTAGGCTAGAGATCTTCTTTGTCAAGCCATCTTACATTAGAGATCTATTTGTCAAAACTCTTACTAATGCATGGACAAATGGGTGTTTCAAAAGAATCCCAGATCAAATTTTCACCCTTATTATTTTTCATTTCTATCTTGTTCTTAGTACATAAGAAGACCAAAAAAACTTTATGTTTGTGGTTTTTTATTTTTTTCTTTTTCTTTTTTATGTCACACATATAAAACCATAGATAGTCTTCTACATGAATTGAACCTTTCTTATTCAAATTTTATCTTAATTAATTAAAATCTTATTTAACTAACCAAAAAAATAATAATAATCATACCTAATAAGATAAATTTAATTAATTAAAAACATTTTGCATTAATCATCCTAATCATTTTGAATTTCCAAAAGTTTATATTAGATTAGATAAATATTAATAAATTAAAACTAATCATTTTGAAAACTATACTACGTAAAATAATCTTAAGTAATGACAATTTTTTTAATTAAGTAAAATTAACCACCTTAATTTTTCTAAATAAATTAAACAAATATCTCATAATTAAATAATCATATTATTAAGTAATAAATCAATTCATAATTAATTAATCATGTTTAATTCTATAACATTCGTAGTGACACAAATATGTGACCTAGAAAATAATTAATTTAAAATTCTATAATTTTAAGTTAATCATCATTTTATATTCTTTATGTTCAATATAGGTATTTATGGAAATGACATGGCGACAAATGCACCTATAATTCAAGCTCCAATAAATTTGATAATTAACTAAACTCTTTAATTAAGCTATCTAATTTATTAATTTCAGTATTACTTCACTAAAAAACTAGAACTGCACTCCCAAATTATATAATTACTTCAAAGAAATATTGAATAGTTCATTGGTTTAATAATTACATATAGATCGATCCCCTGCAAGTACTTTATAATTCACAATTTTATTATGAATTGAGTACTTTAAGAGAACTATTTCTCTAACCTCCATTTAGAAAGCATGGATTCCATTTTTGTATTTATCATTCTCAGTTATCTATTTCACCATGTCTCTAATATACAAGGTTTTGTCGAAAAATTTTGATATTAAAAGCTAATTTAATCATTGTAACTGCCATTTTGATGGCTTATTAATTGATTTTTTAATATGAAAATTATAAGTTTTGAATGAACATGTAACAACTAATTAAGTTACAAGAATTAAATTGTAAAATGTTTGTAAAGGCCAATTAAATATGAGAATTTAATGGCAAACATTATTATGCATATTAAAAACCATATTAAACATCGTATTCATTCCCCTAATTGGTTAAGGCTTACAATAGCCTAACTTCCTTTTTAGTTTGGAGTGGATTTGAGATAGAATAAAGGGAGAGTAAAGAAGGAGCTCCTTAGCTTTCTTGTTGTATCTTTTTGAAATTGATTTAGAATTGTTTAGAATCATTCAGTGTGGCAGAAGGAAGACAATTTCAAGTTCGCTGAGAGAAACTCAAAAATGCAACTTTTGAAGCTTCTGTTGTTCATTGTATCCTCGAAGAAAAATGCATATGGATTCACTAGCACCAATGAGTAGCAAATATATGTCAAGGACACTATGTGAAATGCAAGCCTCATACCCAAAATATGAATTCCTACATTATATTAGGTTCTTATATTAATATTGTTTTTATTAATATATATACATATATATATATATATATATATATTGTCCAGATTATGCAAGCTATTGTAAATATGGCATTTTTTAAAATTTGTTTTATTCTTTCTAAAATAGTTTTTCGTATTTTACATAAATTTAGCTTATTCTAATTAAACTTAATATTTGTAATATATTTATTTGACGACCAGTGTGGGTAGGTACAAGAGGCACTGGCAGGCTAACTAATGTTTAATCCATATCGTTTGAGTGCATATTAGAGAATGATTCAAGTATAATGATAATTACTCTAATAATGCCGAGGCCTTTTCAAAGCTGTTGGCTTCAGCATTCGAGAAAAACTTCGAAGTTAAGTGTGCTCATGCGAGAGCAATCCTAGGATGGGTGACCTCCTGGAAAACTCTAAATAAAAAACTCCATACCAAGTGCAATGAATAAATTTAGGACAATATCAATAGAGAATATCAGTAGAGAGTGGTACGTCTGCCAATGGAGGTGGGGTGCTACAAATGGTATCAAAGTCTGCACCCAGCAAAAGTGTGCTATTAAAGCATGTACTCAATCGGAAGTGTGCCAACAAGTAGAGTGGGTAGTGCAAAAGGCATCGGCAAGCTACCTGGCATCCAATCTCATATTGCTCTGATGTATATCTGAGGATGGTTCAAATGTAATAATAATCACTCACATAACATGAAGGCCTTTTCAGAGCGATTGACTCTGAATTTAAGCATGCTCATATACAATCCTAGAATGTATGATCTCATGGGAAGCTCTAAATAAAAAAAACCCTATATCGAGTGCGGTGATTGCAGATAATTTACTTAAAAGTTTTGCCTTATGGAAAGTCAGTCACCTACATGTTTTGGTAAGAATGTGTATACTAACTTATATTGTTTTGAAATTTTCAAGACCTAGGCTTAGGAGACATGTTGAAAGATGGATAGCCCGCTCATTTTCCAATAACATTAACCCATGAATATTATATGAACTATAAAATGAGAAGGAAGTACAATATGAAAACTCACATTGAAATTATGTTAAAGATGTACAATTATCTTTTGATTCATAATCTCTTGACAGTGAGGTGAGGAATTCAAGGTTTTATTGATTCGTTGCCAAAGTATCATGATCTTTTAAAAGATGGTAATGAGAAAGTCAACTCATGCAAGCAGATATATTTTCTAGCTTCACAAGTCAGATGAGGCTAGTAAAAGAATGACACATAATTAGAGAAGTATGGTGACCTGCAACATTGTCTTGGGGAGCGTAAGACAAATAGGCTCAAAGTGCTTCAAAGGTTTGTGGTTGGGGAAGCAAGCACTTGCAAAAACATGGGATTACAATGAGAAATTGGATCCTAATATTAGGACCATGAAACAAACTATGTCATATTTTGAAAATTATAATAGTTTGTTTTAAGAGACAAATGAGGGTAAACAAATTTTGTTTTATGTATTTGCCTTTAAATCCATGTTATTTTTTATTTTATGGTGCTTGTAATTTATTCTAGAATTGTCGAAATTCGAATAACTCATTTCTAGGACTTCTTTTATTATCATTGTTATGTATATATGCTAAAAGTAAATATGGAATATGAAAGAAATGATGGATGCAAAGGTGATGTGAATGTGAAGTCATTTTATTGGCAAATTACCTTTTAAAATACCCTTAAAGGAAAGGTATAAAGCTCCATATGAACTATGGAAAGGAAGATAATATTTTGAGAAATTCTTATGAATATGGGGTGTCTTGCCTAGCTGGTTTTTCCTACACCACAAAAGGTAAATATAAATTTTGAAACTATTGATTGCATCATCATTGGATATGCACATAATTGTAATGTTGATTGGTTTCTTTTATATGTGTCTAAAATCTCAAACATACATAGAAACACAATAAAGATGAGGGAGTATCTTAGATGAAGTATTCTAGATGAGTTGGATTAACAACATTATTAATTTGACCATTGTGAATTAATGATAGATTAATTTGATTGTCATTAAGAATTAATAAAGTAACGATTTTTAAATTTAATTGAGATTATAATAGTAATTAGAACATTTAAGAATTAATTTGAATACTATAGAATTTGATTAAGCAATATGGGAATTAAACTGACAAAACATTAACAACTAATCTTAATTGGACTTATCTTTCTGGACTCTATAAAGTCAAAGGATAACAATGCAAATTTGCTAGCTAACAAAAGTTTGAGATTCGTTAAGATATCATTAGGGGGAATGGACTTAATCCATGAAATTGATAATCTATACAATAGATAACCAACCTAGATGACTGGAGATCCTAAGATCTAGGTTCAATGGGACAACTAAATTATAAAGATTGAGTAAGTCCATTAAGAGTGTTATCCTCTCATCCATTCTTGTGATAAGACAATGATGCTTATTAGGAAGTGTTAAACTATATGCTTTTAATGATTCTTATGCATAGGAAGAATCCGATCATAATAATACAAATTACTCTTTCATAAGAAATCTTCTATGAGAGAGTAGAGTGGGCACTTCAAAAGAGAAATTGTGGGGGTTCAATTCTTTAAAAACTCTTATAGAACCAGGAAGATGTCCATGGCCAAAATAAATTTAACAGTGAGAATTAAAATGGATGAGGAAGGGTTCTGGTTAAGGTATATCATCATTTATACAAATGGCAGAAGGTTCAAACACATCACATCTGCCTTTAGTGGAAAAAGTAAATATTTTTTCATAAGGAATGGTTCAAAGGATGACACCTACGCATGCTATGCAGGTTTCAACTGTAGAATTATACCAATAAACTACTTTTGTTTTTAGGTCTTAAGCTTTTTAAGTTATTTTGTCAATTCATTCATGTAGGGGATTGTTAGAAAATTTTGATATTAAAAATTAATTTAATAGTCGTAACAATCAATTTAAGGCTTGTTAATTGATTTTTTAATATGGGAATTTCAAGTTTCGAATGAATATGTAATGAACATTTAAATTACAAAAATTTAATTTTAGAATGCTTGTTACAGCAAATTAAATGCAAGAATTTAATTGCAAGCACTATTTGATCCCCTACTTGTTTAAGACCTATAAATAGCCTAACCTTCTTTTTAATTTAGTGTGGGTTTGAGACAGAACAGAGAGTAAGAGGAGTCCAATAGCTTTGTTCTTGTACCCTTATGAAATTGTTCTTACAATTGTTTAAGATTCTTCAGTGTTGTAGAAGGAAGGCAATTTCAAACTTGCCAAGAGGAGCTCAAAAAATTACAACATTTGAAGCCTTTTTTTGTCCTTTGTATCCTAACAGACAGAAACATCTTGATTCATTAGTATCAGTGAAAAAAAAATCTATCTTAAGGATACTATGTGAAGGTCTCAAACCCAAAACATGAATTCCTATCTTATATCAGGTTCTTATATCAATATTGTTTTTATTAACATATTTTTTTATTTTTGTTTGTCTAGATTATACAAGCTATTATAAATACAACATTTTTTTAGTGTGCTTTATTCTTTCTTTAAGCTTTATGTATTTTATATAAATTAAGCTTATTGTAATTAAGCTTAATATTTGTAATATATTTATGTTTCTTTCCTTGCTATTATTTTATTATATTTTTATATAATATTTTCTAACAATTTTAGTTTATCAAAAATAATAAACTTTTTCCGAGCAAATTAAAATACATGATGTCATAGATAGGAATCTATTAAATACTCATGATTAAGGTCTTTCCATACATATTTGGCCCTTAATTATCATTCGGACGACTCAGTTCAATCCACAGCAATAGCCCAAAAACGTGGTGCATTATTTTTTCAAGTATACGAGTCATAAAAGTAATAAAGTAATATGAAAAGTATCATTTCTCTGAGGATTGATGTTTGAAACTTTGCTAACTACTAAAACTATTAATTAATTCTTGTTATTTAGGCAACCTATTCAACTAAAACTAGTGAAAACGTAAATTAGAATTAATATTAACACTAAACTAAAGTAGTATAACTAGAGATCAAGAGAAACAACACACACAAGTAAATGAAATGATAAAAATTATGAGCTAAAATTCTAGGATATTGATTTGCCTTTTATTCTTCTTATAGTTAAAATTAACTTGGGTGATTACTAATGGATTTCTATCCTTAATTCTAACCAATTACATCTGATTCCTTATCCCTAGAAAAATTATCAGAATAATTAGTGGGAATTCAAGAATCCCTTCTTAAGTTAACCTAAAAATCCATGCGTTCAATCCCCTTTTCTAGGTTACTTACTTCCTAATCAAACTTCCCAACTCTAATTAAAACATGGGTTGTGTAATCTAGTGATAAATCCATTAAATAACCCTTTTTCCCAAAGAGAAGTTCATACATCTGCCCAATACCTAATTGATATCTCAATTTAATTGAGCATATTATAAGCATATTGTAATAATAAATCCAAGAAATAAATAAGAAAAAATAGAATTTCTCAATATTAATTAATCCAACATTCAATTTTAATCCAAACAAAAGTTTCATCAATACCCTAAATAATAAATAAAGCAATTCATGCACAAAATATAAACCGAATCTAAAATAGAATATATATATAATATTAAATATGTGAAACACTATAGATATATATATATATATATTCAAACATAATTTACGGAGTGATAAAAGATAGAGGTACTCAAAGAGGGAGGAATCATGTAGAGGAATCACTTTAATCATCAACCTTTTTCTAAACCCAAGCTATCTCTCTCTAGATTTAGCTCTTTGTCTTTCTCTTTCTCTCTAAATTGAATGTGCTACTTTCTAATTCTTCTCCAAGCTATCTACAATGGTTACTCCTTCCTTCCCCCTTCTTAACATGTATAGGCCACCCAAATAAAACCTCCTAAAATGATCTCTAAAATCCTATTCTTTTTGGTTAAATTCAATCTTTAAATCAAGATCAAAAGGTCGTAGATGTGCCACATGACTCTCACATGCCTATTTTAAATGAGGTCATATTTGCACATGCAAATCTCCACACTAAAGCTCACATAAGATTCACATGATGTCATTAAAGCCCAAGAACATGCCTTGCACAGGAACTCACTTAAAGCTTCATTTTGATTAAAGTTAAAAGAAGTCAAAATTAGAGAAAGACACTTGAAAGTTAACATATGAGCTTGAAAACGAGGAAATAGCATGGAATGCTCATGTTGGCATGGAGTTGCACCATTTGTGGCATGGGATGCCTTGCATTGGCATGTTAGTCTAGTTATTGGCCATATTGGCACCTTTTTTGCACACTTTGGTGTTTAGCCTAAATGCTATGACCAAATGTTGCTTTCAAGCTTAAACCTTATTCCAAGGTTAGTTTTAAAAGCTTCCAAAAGCCAAGATTTTACATTGATTTCCAAATAAAAGCCAACATATACAGTCACTAAAAACCATATCAAACAACCACCAAATGCTTGAGTTTTCCATAAATAATCAAGCTCTTAAGCATTAAATAAGTGAGGTTTTTTCTCAACTATCAACCTGATCATTAAATCAATAAATATGAATGCATTATACATAACAAAAATTATCAAAGATTTATTATTTATTTGGTCTAGTGCTATATAACTTTATTATATAAAATACCTCTATTTAAATATCACTACATTAGCAGTCACATTTTCGATGATAACTTTAACCATAATGCTCACATACATAAATATTATATATTTAGTTTAAGGTCACATTAATAATTTTGAAATGTTCATGATATTTTTATAGTATTACAAATAACACATGCAAGCAAAATCAAATATAACTTTATTGATTAATTAGCAATAAATTTACAATAAATATGCTTGTAGGGCACTATCCCCAACAATCTCCCACTTGCCCTTAAGGAGATGAGACATGTCCCTCAGTCTTAAACCTCTCAATTTCTATAATCACATAGTAGAATATGACCTTGTACACAACATGCATTCATCAAGCTTTGAACTACAGATGTATAAGGCACTTGGCTCATTTCTTCTTCTTTTTGATGTGTTTTTGGACATTGCTCTTTGGAAATATTAATTCCATGGTGACAAGTTAAGTAACCTTTCTTGGAGTTTTGCAACCCAAATTTTGTTACTACTTTATCGATATAAAAGGCTTGAGATAACACTAATAGCCTATTTTTGTGATTTCAAATGGGTTGAATTTCAAGAACATTGTCCACTTCTCCCAAATCGGCTCATCAACATTTTAATCAAATTCATAAAACTTGACAACTTCATCAATTCTTATGCGCTATGATCTAGAGAATTGCATAAGTCTATATATGGATCTTTGATTTTGCAAACTTTTTTCACTTGTCCTTTAACAATAAAACCTTCTGGTTGCACCATTAAATGTTTTCTTCAAGATAGCCATTTAAAAATTATACATCTCATTATCAAAAAATGCAGCAATAGATAAGAGTATGCGAATGGACTTTAACACGACCATTGATGAAAAATTCTCTTCACAATTGACTCCATTGTTTTTTGGTACAACAATTTGCCACTAGTCTAGCTTTGAAAGTCTATACTTTCCCATCCACCCTTTTTTTTCTCTTATAAATTCATTTTCAATCTATGAGTTTAATTTCATCGGGTAGTTCTACAAGTTCCCAAATTAAACTGGAGTACATGGACTCTATTTCAAGATTCATCACCTTTTACCATTTCTCTTTATTACGATCTTCCATTGCACTTTTATAATTAATGGATAATTATCAAAAACAAAAAGTAGTGCTTCTTTATCTTCTCTGTAGCGAATGAGTGGTCTAATAACCCTCCCACAACAAAGAGATGATAATGGATCGTAACCTAAAGATCTTGTCCATACATTTTATCATTCAACAACAATTGTCATTTGTGGTTTGATTTCATTAGAAAGTAACTACTCTATAACTACTTTACTTCGAGGTTTGTAATTCATCATATAATTATTTTCAAGAAAACTGGCATTTGTCGATACAAATACCTTTTCTCTTGACAGCTACTAAACAATCCCCCTCTTGTTTTTTTAGGATAGCCTATGATAGACATAGTTCAGAATACAGTTCTAACTTCCTAATCTTTCCTTTTAGTATATGTGTTAGACACCCTTATATGTGAATATGATATAAACTAGGTTTACGCCTTTTTGACAATTCTAAAGGTGTTTTAAAAACAAACTTAGATAGAATTAGAATGAGAATATACATTGTAGATTTTAATGCATATCCCCAGAAAGAAATGGGTAATGATGAGTAAATAAACAAAGATTTCATCATGTTTAGTAGTGTTCGATTTGTTTGTTCCATAACACCATTTTGTTATGTTGTTCTAGCCACCATGAGTTGGGACAAAATTCCATGCTCAACTAGAAAATCATTGAATTCATTATCAAAGTATTCCCCTGCATGATATGATTGATAAGTTTTCAATGATTTACCTATTGTTTTTCAATTTCACTAAAGAATTTTAAACTTTCCAAAAGTCTTAAATTTCCTTTGCATTAGGTACACATAATCATACCTTGACTAATCATCAATAAATGGAATAAAACATACATAACAACCTTTTATTTGTACAATCATACGATTTCAAAAATCTAAGTGCACTAATTAAAACGGTTTGTTTGGCTCTTTGATGTTTTACTATAAAGGGTATTTTAGTAATTTAACCTTCCAAGCAAGATTGATAAACAAACTTGAAGAGTACCAACCTTTAGTTCTATTAAATGATCATCTTTTATTAGTCTTTCAATCTTTTTCAAATTTATATAACCTAGTCTAAGATGTCATAGGTATGTCTCATCAGCATGATAAATCTATTGTTTTTTTATGTTTTGGTTGTTCAACTTTGAATATTTTAGCATTAGGCATTGACTTAGACTTTAGTCTACCAAATAGAGGCTAAGGTCCAAAATTTCATCACAAATATTTAAACCATTTCTATAAATAATAACTGAATTACCATTGAAAGAAACTTGAACTAATTTTTCAAATAATCTAGAAACTAAAATCAAATTCCTACGAAACTAGAAATAAACTAAACATTGTTCAAAATAAGAAAATTTATTATTATTGAAATGAGGTCTAATGTAATACCCCGTACCAAAGTGCATAAGAAATTTTTGAGCTTCGACCAAATTTGGCCGAAGTTGATTGGGATTGACTAATGGGGTTCCATAGTTGACTTTTCATTATGAGAGAAAATTTTCTTTAAGCAAGGTACCATTGTGAAGTACGCATTTTTCTGAGTTTGTAGACTAGTAACATGCCAAAATCGAAGCTGAAATTAGAAAGTTGAGATCAAAATAAAGTACAATCTGAACTAATCGATTGAGGCTGAGGTTGACTTTTTTTTTTTATATGGATTATGGTTTTAACTTCTATAGCATCATATAGAGTTCATCGATACGAATCTGTAGACTAGTAGCACACTTAATTTGGACATACAATTGAACTGTTGTGGATCAGTAAATTTGTACTTCTTTTTCTAAGACTAACTTTATTGGGTAGTTTTTATTAAAAGATGCATAAAGGGATGCTTGAAAATATCTCTTACAAGTGTCCCATGTCGCAAATTGACAAGTGCCATGTGTCACAATCTTACAAGGCTACGTGTCAATTTCTTTTTCTTTTCTTTTCCTCTCTCTCTCTCTCTATCCTCCTCCATGATGGCCAGCTTTTCCTTCTCTCTTCCTCTCTCAACTTGGGCCAAATTGGCCCCCATTTTCGATAAGTTAGTCACACTCACCAGCCAATCGAAGAGCCCATATCAACCCAAAAGTTTCAAGCCAAGCCCCCACCGGACGCATAGGGACTGGTCTGTCAAACCCGAGAGTGGCAGGTTTCCATTTTCTAGTGATTTCACTAGATTTTGATCATTTATAGCAACCATACCCCTTTTGCACCGCTTTTAGACCTCGTGAGCTTGACTTTGAACTCCATTCATCTCAATTCTCTGCTATTTTAAAGATATAAAGAGTTGGTGTTTAGAAGAGACTTTCCTACCATTTTTCAGCCACTACCAATAAGATAAGAAAATATGAGTTAAGTATTTTTTTTTTTTTTAATCCTTATTTAAAAGCTTTCACTTGGTATATCATTTGCTAATTATGGTTGAGTATTTAAAATTTACCATTTTGAGCTAATTTTAGTAATTACTGTAAAATTTGATCTGTTTTGAAGATTTTTCCTTGAAATTCTTACTGCATATGGGTTCCTAGTAGCTAATAGAGGTTATTGAAATATTCAGTTTCATGAAATTGAGCGTAAATAGGAAAATCCCTATTTTTTAGGTAATAGGTCATTAAGGGTTACAATATAGCTTGACTCCCTCGAAGTCCAATTTAAGGAACCTGAGATAGTAAAAGTAAATTTGAAAACTTGTAGCACATTTCAATATCCTTGGATAATGTATGTGATATCTAAATAATATTTATGGTATGTGTTACTCACTCGAGGAACTTGAAATAGACCCCGCAATAGAGTAACGATAAGCAAAGTCAATACTGTGAGTGATGTATAATTTCTAAACTATATTTTGGGGTAAAATAATTATACATGTATTTATTTACTATTAAATTAGGACTTAATGTGTTATTTAACAAATTTTTATTATTTGGATATTTTATAAAATTCCAAAAGGTTTAGATGCTTATATTTAATTAAAATATTTTCATTATTGATATATTTGTTTTAAATACTAATATATGGCTTTGTGCATTTTATATTATTGGTTTATGCTTCTTTAAGTTTATCCAAGTATTTGCTTATATGTGGATTTATAGACTTAAGGGATTTATAATGTCTGAAAAGTATTTAATATGTTATGTTTTTCTTGCTGGATTATTAAAGTGCATTGATGGAATTTGTGTCATATTAATTAAGAATATTTATAGAGTGAATATTCTATGAGATTGGATTGAAAAAGCTTTTGTTTTCTTCTTAAAGTAATTTTGGCATAATTAAATGTTAAATTATTTGTTGTCGAATGAAAAGGATATTATTTATACGGTTTCTTTTTTTTTTTTTTTTTTTTTTGGTTAAATGCTTCAGTGCCTTAAATTTTTATTATAAACTTGTGTGTGTGTGTGTGTAGAATTAGAAGGATATTATTGGAGTGCTAGCCTCCAAAGCCATATCCACCCTAATACTAGCCCATAAGGCAACATCCACCCTTGTGATGACCTTTAATGATATGAACCTAGATCAATTCATGCATAAACCCGTATTATATTAGCTCGGATCTCAATTAAGTTCAAGTTTTTGTGGAAAATCTTAACCCCTAACCAACCTATGATTAGAAACCTTGGTATAATGAAGATGTCACAATAGGTTATGGAAGCCCTATTGATAAGTCAAAACTAAAACACTCACTCTCTAGTGGTGTTTTAGGTGTTCAAAGAGAACTAAGAGAATTCTATCTCACAATTAATTTTCTGAATAATATTGAAGGTTGATTACTCATTGAAAATAAGCCCTTAAATTGACAAAAGTCACAAAGCAATAAACCCTAAAAATTTTAAGTAAAACCAGCCACCAAAGAGAAAAGGAAACATGTTGGTCGATTCTCACACTACTTTCCTAACTAATTTGTATTAATTAATTCTTTTATTTTGAATTAGGAATTAATTAATTTATAATGAAAATAATAAAATAATAACTTTCTTAAGTTGACTTGTCCAGAAAATAAATAAATAAAAACTAAAATAAAAGCTAGTTTCCTAAAACAAAAGACAATGTTCAAATTAGGAAACTAGTTAACTAGTTTGATAACTAAATTAACTTTAACCAATCTCCAGCTTTTTTGGCCTCCAAATTAGCTTCCATATGCCATTTAGGATACAAATATGATTAATAATGATTTCCACACATTTTCCCTTGATTGGAATAAGTCAAACTTCCTTGAACAAGAAGAAAAGTCAAAGCCAAAGACTAAACATCACATTTTTGGCCAAATTGAGGTGTTGTCCGTACAAGCTAGTTTTAGGTGTTTTTTATTCTACCTTCATATGATTCCATGGTCTCTTGGTGACATCCATTGAATCCATGAAGTGTTGTATCCATTCGTTACTACTCAGAATCCATATTTGCATGAAAACAGCCATCCGGGTCTGTAACGGCATCCACCACTTGGATGCTTAAAATGGGTCTTGTATCTTTGGGTATTGACAAGCCCTTTTGAGAATTAATTACTTCCTATATAAATGCATCTAAGTTGCACTTAAATCTCTTGGCTTGAGCTCTAGTGATTGGCCTGGTCTTCATCCATATCGAGTCAGCACCCCAGCGGATTGTTGGTTGTGCGGGTACGGGTGGATATTCAACACTTAAGGTTAGATTCACCTCATTTCCAGCCCATTTGGTTTCATCTACTACAATATTAGCCCTCAAGCTATATCTGGCACAATGATGAAACCTTATGTTGCATCTACTAGAGTGCAACCCATTGTGGCTGCATCAACTAAGATGAGACAAGTTGAAAGCTTGAGACAAAAAGTTTAATCATATGTTCCTCCATCGATCAAGAATCAAATTTTGGCCAGAAGGCAACAGATTACACACCAACACTAGATTTGGATGAATGGCCAAAGTTACACCCCTCAACCATATTTGGCCAACTAAAATGGCCTAGGATTGAAGAATAGGCACCATGAACTTTAGGCCAACCAAAAAATTTAGAGGGCCAAAGGTCCTTATGAGAATGAACAAAAAGCTTCGACATGGATCTAGGAGCTGCTAAAGACATCATTATGAAGATGACTGGTCATTCTGTAATGAAGCGTGATCCGAAAAGAAGATTATTGAGGATAAACATCATCATGCCAATGGCTATCATATTCTATTGGTAAGGAGAGCTAAGGCCAAAAAATTAACTATACGATGTCATCAAATTATTCTAATCTAATAAAACATGGGGGGGAAGGGGCAATATATATGCCAATATTTTCGGCCCAGAAAATTAGGGAATATAAAGATGGAAAATTACATTTATTACACATGGATTAGAAGGAAAAATAATTGATATTTAAAAGTATTAGTATTTATCTCACATCATAATAGCAAAGGATTTATATATGGCTCCTCTATTATATATTGAAGCCTCATTTTCATTTTGAAAACACATATCTTTCACATGGAATATTTCACTCATTTAAAATTCTAATTTTTAACATAAACCAAGCTTTCTGATCACTTATTATTTAGCTTTTTAATTTAATGTTGCTGCATATTTTTACTATCTCTAGTTGTTTATTTTTCTGCATTATTTCTTAGTTATTTTTAATTAATTAAAGTCTTTTATCAATAAGGTATTAGAATATTTTTTTTATTTGTTTGTTTAATCATTTGATAGTTAATTTTTTATTTTACATAATTATTATTAATACTTTTAGTTTCCTTTCCTTTAATCTAAAAGGTGGCATACCTGTTGGAAAAATATTCCAATAGAAACCAATGGTTAATATAAAATCATTTTATCAATAAAAAGATTTGAAATGATCCTAAGTAATATTCGTTGAAATAAATTTTGAATGTTAGGAAAATAAGCTTGTATTAGCAGAGAATGAAAAAATAAACAAGCAAAGAATACAGGTTAATACAAATTAACCAGTTAAAAAAATAAACAAATAAAGTATTAGATTTTTAAAAATGATGTGTAAAATTTTCTAATAAAGTCATTTAGTCATTTATTAACTTTTGTGATAAAGTGGTTTTTTTTTTTTTTTCCCTTGGAAAAGCAAGGAAGCTAACAAAAGGAAGAAGCGAGCAGCAGGAGAAGAAAGAGATCGAGAGAGGGAGAAATTGAATATGGAGCGAAGGATGAGTGCCCTGGAGGAGGTATAAAGTAACTATGGAAGTATTACAAAATAACACCAAAGTATAAAGCACCTTTGGAGGAATAGCCCTGCTGTAAGGAGAGCGTACTCCAATTTAAAGCATTTTTATTATCATAAAAATTACTTTATTTGGAGTAGTTAATTTCTCCTTCTTTTTGACTAAAATAACTTTTTAAACTATTGAAACAACAATAAATCCTTCAACTATGATCATATATAAACAATATCTATTCATACTACAAAACTTGTTAAGCACATTGTAGTTTCAATAATTTTATATATATATATATATATTTCAATTCTAAGTACAATATATTTTTAATAACTTTTTCTATATTTGAAAAGTACTAATTGATAAAAGGTCAAAATATCCTTAAGTACTTACTAAATATGGTCCAGGTTAAGTATACCAGATAGATCAATATGGTTCAGATTATGTATACCGTACTCTTAACAATAGAGAAAAATATGATCCAGGTTCAGTATACCAGATAGATCAATATGGTCTAGATTATGTATAAATTGGAGGAATATACACACTATGATATACCGGAGGGACCAATATAGTCCAAATTACATATATTGTTTCTTAACAATAAATGAAAACATAAAATCTAAATGTATCAATTGGAGAAATGTATGCACTCCAATATACATGTGCCGAATGAATATATATCGTCCAATATATATATATATATATATACCACACTTTTAAGAATAAAATTAACATATTTTATTAGTACAGAAAGAAAAAAAAAAATTTGTATGGATGCATGGACAATGTAGTGTGTCTAATAGTTTTTATTGTATGAATAGAATTGTCCACTGATAAAATGATAAAAATTACTTTAACTTGATTAAAAAAATACCCACTTGGCATTTTCTTTATACCAATTTTTTAAAATAATTTAATCCTTTCTTTTATTATCTTAATATTGATAATAATATTAAAAATAATAATTTCTTCAAAAAAAAATTGGAATAATATTTTCTTCAGAACAAATATTAAAATTAGTATGTTTTGAAAAGATATTAAAATAATATTTTACTCAAATAAATTAAAAATCAAAAATAATATTTTGTTTAAAATATATTAAATAAATTATAGTTTCTTAAAAAAAAAGTAAATAAGTAAAATTCTTCAAAAACAAAATATAAAAGTTATATTTGCTTCAAAAAATAAAATATTAAAAATAATACTAATTTTAATTAAATTAATTTATCTATTTTTAGAATTTGAGTACTTTCAAATTTTAGATCATTTTGTAAGAGTAATTTTAGTTTCATCTCTATTTTTTCTTTGACTTCTACGTTTTCAATAATTTGAACGGATGTTTGAGTGTCAAAGGGTTACTGATACGAACCTAGGACGACCTGTGCCTAAATCCATATTATATTAGTCCGGATCTAATTATGTTCAAGTTCTCATAGTCACCTCAACCACTAACCAACCTATGATTAGAAACTTTAATATATCAAAGACGCCACAATATGTGATGAAAGGCCTATTGATAAGTCAAACTAAAACACTCATTCACTAATGGTGTTTTAGGTGTTCAAAAGAACAAAGAGAATTCAATCTCACAAATAATTTTCTGTATAAAATTTAACCTTAATTCTTATTGAAAAATAAATCTTTAAATAGGCTACAAATTTATGAAATAAACTTACAAACAAAGGAAAAGCCGGCCATACAAAGTAGTTTCCTATGGTGGCCGAAATTCTCACTCCTTTCCTAATCTAATTTGGATTAATTAATTCCTTTATTTTGAATTAGGAATTAATTCATTTACAATGAAAATATAAAATAATAACTTTCGTAAACTTATTTTTCCAGCAAATAAATAAATAAAAACCAAAAAGTAATGGTAGTTTCCTAAAGCAAAAAGTAGAAACAAATTAGGAAACTAAAATACTATCTTTTTGATTAAGTTGACTTTGACCAATCTTTGACCTCTTTAAGCTCCAAATCAACTTATATATGCTTTGTAGGATGCCAAATAAGCTTATTATGGAGTCTCACACTATTAGAGAATCATGGCAAGTGTTAGCCATGAAACATGCAAACCCAAGACCAAGGCAAGTTAAAAGCTGAAATGCCTTGGCCAAAATCATTAATCTTGTTTGTTTCATATTTGGCTTGTATTTTGATTCTAGCAAAGTATATAATCTAGGCTAGATAATTTGGTGCACAAAGGCACCAAAATATGTTGTTTAAAGTATACTAGCCAAATTAAGGTTTAAGAAAAACCAAGCACCTAGATGAAATAGAAAGCAACTTGGTGACAAGGATGGTGACATATAAGCTACTTGTGACATGGAGCTTCACCATTTGGTCTCTCTCTCAACCAATGTATGGAAGGACATGTGTCATCATGCATGAGGTCTACTTCACCATGAAACAACTAATGAGGCAGCAACACTTGTCAGCCAACCATGATGCATGTGGCAAAGTTACTTTACATATGTGGTTTTGCTTCACCATGAAGGACTTGTTTGTATTGGTCCTTAAAACCGGTCATGGTGTGCTTTCACACCTATTTTGTATGCTATAAATATTTATTACATTTCAATGAATGAAAAGTATTGAATTTTGGAGAAAATACCTGAGTTTCCACTTTGAAACCAAGAGAATCAAAACCGGCCAAAACTGGAAAATTTTCCAATAGCTTAACCAAAGCAAGCCGAGAATACCTAGAACTCCAAATCAATTTCCAAACATAAAACCTTGTTCTCTTTAGCTTAACCTTGCCCTAATCCTTTCAAATTGGTATCAAAGCCTTCTTTCATCAATCCCTCAACAAAAACTGATTCAAAACTCACAAAACACCAACCGGTTTAAATGGCTTGCTCACATTTTTCAGCACCTTCACCTCCCATGTTTGATGGCCACAACTATCCTGTTTGGGCAATCAAAATGAGATCTTATCTTCAAGATTATGACTTTTGGGAGCTTGTTGAAGTTGATTATGAGGTAGAACCATTGAGAGCAGGTGCTACTGTGAATAAAATCAAACTTCATAGTGAAGAAAATGCAAGACCTTACAAAACTCTTACAGCAATACAAGCTGCTGTGACCGATGACATCTTCACTAGAGTTATAACTTGTACAACTCCTAGACAAGCATGGGAAAAATTTCAAGAGGAGTTCCAAGGAAGTACAAGATCAAGATAGATGTAGCTACTTAACCTTAGAAGAGAATTTGAAAATTTAAAGATGTTGGAGCATGAAACCATGAAGGAGTTTTCCAACAAACTTAAGAAGAGTGTCAACCAAATCCGGTTGCATGGTGAGTTTCTTCCAGATCAAAGAATTGTTGAAAGGATCCTTATATGCCTTCCAGAGAAGTATGAAGCAAAGATCTCAACTTTGGAGGAGACAAGAGACCTTACACAACTCACAGTTGCTGAATTGATAAATGCCTTGCAAGCCACGGAATAAAGGATGAGTCTTCGGCTACAAGGTGAATCAAGCTTAGGTGAAGCAGCCCTTGCAGCAAATAACAAAGGTAAATCAATCCAGTAACCAAGGCCTTTCCAAAGGCAAAATAGAGGCAAGGAGACAACAAACCAAAGAGAGAACAAGATGACATATAGTCCTTACATAATTTGCAAAAAGCAAGGACACACGGCTAAGATATGCTAGTGGAGACCGAATGCTCAATGCAAAATTTGCAAGCAATTCGATCACATGGAAAGACTTTGCAGGCAAAGGAACCAAAGGTAAGAAGCTAGACATGCTCATGAACCTGAAGAGGCAAGTGGTGATCATGCACATACCTTCACGGCAACTTGTAACCTTGGAAGCTCAATCAAAGACTCATGGATCTTGGACAGCAGGTGCACAAATCACATGTGCAACAACCGTGACTTGTTTGTCAAGTTTAACCCAAGAATTGCAACAAAAATCAGGGCAGCGAATGGACAAATCATGGAGGGACAAGGAAAAGGAGATTTGGTCATTAAAACACCAAAATGTACAATTCAAATTACCAATGTTTTATTTGTACCAAATCTGTTCGAAAATTTACTTAGTTTGCCTCAACTTATGAAAAAAGGATGTACTTTGAAGTTCTTAGATAAATGTTGTGAAATATCTAAGGATGAAGAAATTGTATTACTTGTCCATATGAAAGACAATAGCCTTGTAATTGATTTTAATCAACAAAATCAAATGGCTATGAATACCAAAATCCATGAAGAATCAAAGTTATGGCATAGAAGGTTCGCCCATTACAACTATGCCACCATGAAGCAGATGCATACTCAGCAAATTGTTGAGGATTTACCACAAATCCGTGGAGATGATGCTATTTGCCAAACATGTCAACTTGCCAAACCAAAAGACAACCATTTCCTTTGACTACAATCGGCAAGGCAAAGGAAAAATTACAATTGGTGCATTTGGATTTGTGTAGACCTATGAATGAAGCAACACATGCTGGGAGGAGGTATTTTATCATCTTTAGTGATGATTATTCAAGGAAGTGCTGGATCTACTTCCTCAAACAAAAGTCAGAAGTAGCAGCCACATTGAGGAGTTCAAAACACTTGTTGAAAATCAAGCACAAACAACCATCAAGGTAATTAGAACCGACAATGGTGGAGAGTACATATCCAAAACTTTCCAAGATATTTGCAAGACAAATGGCATCATACATCAACCCACCACTCCATACTGTCAGGACCCGTCCGGAATTCCTTCCCCGGAACCCTAGACAGCCCTGATCCCAGGGAAACCCTACCGAACCTTCCAACGGAAAATCCGGCAGAGCCTCCCCTAAGGGATTTACTTACCACAAAATTCCCTGCACTGAAAACACACTTCTAAAATTATCCCCTTATTCCTCCCACAGTACTACAAATTGATTCCACAAATTGTAGCACTTAAAAAAAAAATAAATACAGTAATCCAGTGCAAAATAAATACAACAAGAGTGAAAGAAATATTACAACTGCAATAAAAGAATAACAGGGTACTGCCGAACTAAAACAGCGAGGAAGATCAAGTCCGCTCCGAGTGAACACCGACAACCTGGTACCTAGAGGAACGGAATTTAAGAGTGTGAGATGCTAATCATCTCAGTGAGCGACCCTACTACTATACCATATATTATCACAGTAATAAGTATAAATAATAATTATTTGGAAATAATATTTTCTCTCAAAACCCTTACAATTCTCTCAGTTGGAAAGGTTCCCCTTTTAAAACAATTTCACAAAACCCTTTATCCATATTCCCCGAAACCAAGACATCAATTAAATACCAGAAGCGGTAACAATTATATCTTTAATTCCAATTCAGTTTCCAAACATTTTATTTTTAAAACACAGTTCTGAAAATCATTTGATGCACCCACTATATACCAGTGGCGCCAACAGTACCCAGCGTCCCAAGGTACCGCCAGACAGGAGGTTATAGAAAGAAACCGGCATACGGTCGCGTGGCGTCCCACTGCACCGCTGCTAACCTGGTGTCCCGGCCAAAGGGGGGTGGCCGCCCTCTCCGATGGCATCCACAGGACACCCTCATAATATCAACCGCGCGCTACTCACACCCACCTGCGCGCTAATCACCTCACCTGCGCGCTAATCACACCCACCTGCGCGCTAATCACAACCGTGTGCACACTAACCATATCACATATATCATATCACATAATCAGAACACCAGTACGTGCACGGTGCATCTAAAAATTATAAAATCCATAAATTTAAATCATAAAACAAATTTCACATTTTTCATAAGCATAGCGGGCATAATCCATCCGCTTGAACCGGGAAATTCTCCACAATTTCCTTATAATCCATACCAAAAATTCCATGATTTTCAAATCCACCAACTCCCAAATCCATCAATTCAAATATCCACATTTTTTTCCAAGCATAAATAATTTCTCGAAATATCATAATCAAATCCCATAATATTTTATGGGCATATTTCATAAAAATTGAAATTACCAACATAACCAAATATTTTCCTTGAATTATTTGAAAATCAAATCGTGCCCAATTTACCATTAAAACCACACCAATTTCAAAATCCTCAAATCCATAAAATAATTTCACATGGCGTAATTTTGTAAAATACGCATTTTCTTAAATCCAATAAATTCATAAATAATTCCACAATAAATTGAATAAATATTTGGCACATAGAATTTAAATTCCAAATATTTAAATCACACACATATTATATTCACAAATTCAATTTCCCAAAATTAATTTGAAGGTGCGTCACTCACCTGGAGCACGCAATTAACCCATGATCCACTACGGGATCAATTCTACGACTCACCGGTGCTCCTAGAACAAAATTCACAGACAGTCAAATAAATTAATATTTTATTCGGGTAAATAATACCCGGTACCCGGGGGGTCAAAACACAAACGATAACTAAAATTTACGAATCATATACCGAATCGAAGCTCGAGTGATGCTAATCACAGATCCGGTCTTAATTTTCGATGATCGTACCCGACGGGGTTTGAATTTTATCGGGAAGCTTTTCGGGTTTCGGCTCCGCAATTCTCCCAAACCGTCGCGAATTGGTGGAAACGGAAGTCGGATTTGGGTTCAGGAGGTCGAACACTGCAGACTGGAGCTGGCCGGAATTTTCGGGGTACTCGCCGGAACAGTAATTTCCGGCGGGCCGCCACGTCACCGGCAACCGTCGCCGGAACAGTAATTTCCGACGGTGGCCGTTTGCTGTGAAATTTTGCAGATTTGTAGATCGTGAGGAGAGCAATCCAACGGGACCGACGGTGAGCAAAACGGAGGTCGGACGGCGGAGAAATCACCGTTTGAAGATTTTTGACCCCTCGCCGGAAAACGCTCCGATCCCGGCGCGTCGGTGGTCCGATGGCCGTGATTTTTGGTGGGTAGGCCGGACTTGAGGAGAGGATCAAGGCTGTCAGGCGCGTGTGGCCGGAAAATGGCCGGAACAGTGCCGATTCGCGGTGGCCGGCGGTGGAGGGGAAAAATCGCCGCCAAACTTCGGACGTCCGATCCGGGCGCGTCCGGCGGCCGTTCGCCGTGAAATTTGGAGGTTTTGCCGGAAATGAGGTGGGCAATCTGGCTGGCCGGCGCGTGTACAGTAACTAGGCCGGAAAAACGTGAAAATGACCGGCGACCGGCGGGTCCTCTCTCTCTCTCTTTCTCTCTCCTCTCTCTCTTTCTCTCTCTTCTCTCTCTTTCTCTCTCTTCCCCGAGAGTTTTTCAAAATTAAAACCCTGCATGACACTGTTCATGCCACGTGGACCACTCAGAAGCTGACACGTGGCATTTCACTGTTCACGACCCAAAAACATTAAAATAATACGGTATCCGGTAAACTTCAAACGTCCATAACTTTTTAACCGGATGTCCGTTTTGAGCGTGCCGCTAGTCTGTGAACTCGTATCGACGAGCACTTCACAACCATGCATGAGTCAAAGCTCAATTCCCCATAAACAAAAAGTCAACTCCGACACCCCTTGGACAGTTTGGACCGCAACTTGTTTCGTCCATAACTTTCAAACCGTAGCTCCATTTTCGACGTGCTACCAGTCTACGAACTCGTGGCATCGTACACTTCGCCACGGTACCCTAGTCAACTCAAAATTCTCACCGAGTCAAAAAGTCAACTTTTGACCCCTTTGGTCAACGGTCAACAGTCAACCTCGGTCAACGTGCACGAATTCCGGTGCGATTTGGGACGGGGTGTTACAATACACACCATAACAAAATGGAGTGAGTGAAAGGAAGAATAGAACAATCATGGAGATGTCAAGATGCTTGCTGTTTGAGAAGTTCTTGCCAAAGAAATTTTGGGCCGAAGCAGCTAATATAAGTGTATACCTCCTAAACCGACTTCCAAGTAAGGCAATTGAATCCAAAACACCAAATGAATTATGGTATGGCTTTAAACCTTCAATTCCTCACTTAAAATTCTTTGGAAGTATTTGTTACATGCATGTCCATGACTCCAAAAGAACCAAACTTGATAAGAAAGCAAGTATTGGTGTTCTTGTAGGCTATAGCTCGGTTTCAAAAGGCTATAGAATCTTTGATGTATCTAAGATGCAGGTTGTTGTCTCTAGAGATGTTATTATAGATGAAAACTCACATTGGAGATGGAGGGAGCATAAAGTGGAAGCAAACACTTATATTCAATTAAGAACTCCTTCCACCGATCAAAGTGATTTTGATGTTGAAAATAATGATGGAGATGATGATAACCCAGCCAATGAAGATTATGTGGGCAAGAGAGGCACAAAATCAATTGAAGAACTTTATGCAAGTGCAAGGATGGCAACACCTGATCCTACAACATATAGTGATGCTTCACAACACAAAGAATGGCAAGCTGCAATGGAGGAGGAGCTTCACATGATTGACAAGAACAAAACTTGGAGTTTGGTGTCGAGACCAAGGAAAGGACATGTGATAGGTGTCAAATGGGTTTTTAGAACCCATCTAAACCCTAATGGCACCTTGAACAAATACAAAGCAAAGTTGGTTGTCAAAGGCTACATTTAACAATATGGTGTAGACTATATGGAGACTTTTGCACCAGTGGCAAGACATGAAACCATTCGGCTTCTACTTGCATATGCAGCCAACAAATCTTGGAAAATATACCATTTAGATGTAAAATCAGCTTTTGTAAATGGTATATTAGAAGAAGAGGTATATGTTGAGCAACCTGAAGGATTTGTCATAGAAGGAGAGGAGGAGAAAGTGTACAAGCTTCATAAAGCTTTGTACGGGCTCAAACAAGCTCCAAAAGCTTGGTATACAAGAATTGATGACTACCTCACTCATGAAAGCTTTTCTAGAAGTGATAATGAGCCTACCCTCTACATCAAAGCTAACACACATGAAGATGCAATGGTAATCTCTCCTTATATAGATGATTTGCTCATAACAGGTTGCAATACCGAAGGCATTCAAGAATTCAAAGACAAAGTGAAGGAAACCTTTGAAATGTCCGACCTTGGTTTGATGAATTACTTTCTAGGATTGGAGATCAAGCAAACAAGTAAAGGTATAATTTTATCTCAAGAAAAATATGCTTTGAATTTGCTTGATAAGTTCCAACTGGAAAATGCAAAGATTTTTGATACACCAATGATACAAAATGCCAAGTTCGAACGTGAGGACAGAAGTGAGAAAGTGAATGCTTCGGTTTATAGAAGCTTAATTGGAAGCTTGCATTATTTGTGCACTTCAAGACCTGACATTATGTATGCTGTAAGTGTGCTATCAAGGTACATGAGTGCACCATCATAAAATCATTACCAAGCTGCAAAAAGAGTCCTACGGTATGTAAAGGGCACGGCCAACCTTGGAATTCTATACAAGCATGGCAACATGTGTGAGTTGGTTGGCTATGGTGATATTGATTGGGAAAGCAGATTGGAAGACATGAAGAGCACCTCTGGATACTTATTTATGTTTTATTCAGGTCCATTTTCATGGAGCTCACACAAGCAAGGAACCACGGCACAATCAACAGCAGAAGCTGAATACATCTCGTCAGCCGCTGCATCAAACCAAGCAATTTGGCTAAGGAAATTGCTTGATGACTTAGGTTGCAAGCAAACAAATGCGACCACCATGTATTGTGACAATACTTCAGCCATAGCCATCACCAAAAATCTAGTACAACACAGAAGAACTAAGCACATCCCTGTGAAGTACCATAGCATCCGTGAGGCTGAAAGAAACAAAGAAATTAGTTTGATGCATTGTTCAACACAAGACCAGCTAGCTGACATTCTTACAAAATCATCGCCAAAAGAAAGACTTCAAATGCTTAGGGGTCTTCTTCACATCATACGTAACATTACCAAGGAGGAGTGTTAGAGAATCATGGTAAGTTTAGCCATGAAACATGCAAACCCGAGACCAAGGCAAGGTAAAAGCTGAAATGCCTTGGTCGAAATCATAAACCTAGTTTATTTCATATTTGGCTTGTATTTTAATTCTAGCAAAGTATGTAATCTAGGCTAGATAAGTTGGTGCACAAAGACACCAAAATATGTTGTTTAAAGTGTGCTAGCCAAATTAGGATTTAAGAAAAACTAAGCACCTTGACGAAATGGAAAGCACCTTAGTGACAATGATGGTGACATAGAAGCTACTTGGTGACATGGAGCTTCACCATTCAGTCTCTCTCTCAACCAATGCATGGAAGGATATGTGTCATCATGCATGAGGACTACTTCACCATGAAGCAACTAATGAGGCAGCAACACTTGTCAACCAACCATGATGCATGTGGCAAAGTTACTTTACACATGTGGTTTTGCTTCACCATGAAGGACTTGTTTGTATTGGTTCTTAAAACCGGTCATGGTGTGCTTTCACACCTATTTTGTATGCTATAAATATGTATTACATTTCAATGAATGAAAACTATTGAATTTTGGAGAAAATACCTTAGTTTCCACTTTGAAACCAAGAGAAACAAAATCGGCCAAAACTGGAAAATTTTCCAGCAGCTTAACCAAAGCAAGCCAAGAATACCTAAAACTCCAAATCAGTTTCCAAATATAAAACCTTGTTCTCTTTAGCTTAACCTTGCCCTAATCCTTTCACACATGTTTCCCTTGCTTGGAGGAAAGACAAAAAGCCAACTTAGCACAATATAGTAAAGCTAGCACAAACTACAGCAAAAATAGGCCAAATTTACTAATTGTCTGTACAACCCCTTTTTGGATGACTTTGAAGCTGCTTTGACTTGATTCCATGTCCTCTTAGACATATGTATTGTATCTATGAAACATTGGAAGCATTTCATGCTTCCTGGCCTCCATAAATTGCACCAAAACCGCTTCCCGTGTCCCTACCGGCTTCCACCACTTGTATGCTCAAGATAGGTCTCGGATCTTTGGGTATGGACAAGCCCTTTTGAATATGAATTACTCCCTGGATAAAGGCAGCAAGGTTGTCCTTAAACTTCTTAGCTTGAGCCCTAGTGATCGGCCTAATCTTCATCCGTATTGGATCGGCACCCCAACGGGTTGTCGGTTGAGTGGGTTCGGGCGGATTCGTATCCAATGATACGAACCTAGGACGACCTGCTCATAAACCTATATTATATTAGCCCGGATCTAATTATGTTTAAGTTCTAATAGTCACCTCAACCCCTAACCAACCCGTGATTATAAACCTTGGTATATCAAAGACGACACAATAGGTGATGGATGGCCTATTGATAAGTCAAACTAAAATACTCATTCACTAATGGTGTTTTAGGTGTTCAAAAGAATAAAAATTCAATCTCAAAAATAATTTTCTGTATAAAATTCAAGATTAATTCTTATTGAAAAATAAGCATTTAAATAGGCTACAAAGTTACAAAATAAACTTTAAAAACAAAGGGAAAACCGGCCATACAAAGTAGTTTCTTATGGTGGCCAAAATTCTCACTCCTTTCCTAATATAATTTGATTAATTAATTTACAATGGAAATAATAAAATAATAACTTTCCTAAACTTATTTTTCCAGAAAATAAATAAATAAAAACCAAAAAGTAATGGTAGTTTCCTAAAACAAAAAGTAGAAACGAACTAGGAAACTAAAATATTAGTTTTTTGACTAAGTTGACTTTAACCAATCTTTGACCTCTTTGAGCTCAAAATCAAATTATATATGCTTTTTAGGATGCCAAATAAGCTTATTATGGAGTCTCACACGTTGCCCTTGCTTGGAGGAAAGAGAAAAGTCTAACTCAGCACAATACAGTAAAGCCAGCACAAACTACAGCAAAAACAGGCCCAATTTACTAACTATCTGTACAACCCCTTTTTAGATGACTTTGACTTGATTCCATGTCCTCTTATACATATGTATTGAATCCATCAAACATTGGAACCATTTCATGCTTCCTGGCCTTCATAATTGCACCAAAACCGCTACCTGGGTCCGTACCGGCTTCCACATCTTATATGCTTAAGATAGGTCTCGGATCTTCGAGTATGGACAAGCCCTTTTGAATATGAATTACTCCCTGGATAAGGGCAGCAATATTTTCCTTAAACTTCTTAGCTTGAGCCCTAGTGATTGGCCTGGTCTTCATCTGTATCAGGTCGGCACCCCAGCAGGTTGTCGGTTGAGTGGGTTCGAGCGGATTCGCATCATTCCCGTCCTCTTGAAAAGGATTTGCCCTCAAATCAGAGTCATAGCCTACATCAAAAGGAGACAAGTCGACAACATTAAATGTAGCACTTATATTATACTCACCCGGTAAATCAAGCTTGTAGGCGTTTTCATTAATCCTTTCCAAAACTTGAAAATATCCATCTCCTCGTGGCATAAGCTTGGAATTTCTTTGTTCGGGAATCCTCTCCTTCCTTGGTTGATACCAAAACCAATCTCCTAGGTCAAACACTATCACAAAAAATACTAAGAATACAAGTTCATCATACTTTTTAATATTAACAAATAATATCTCCCAAATTTTCAAATTTCCACTAAGTAAAGCTTTCAATAATGCAGATAAAGTTGTATGCAACAAAAACAGTTGTAAATAAGTATCTTTAAAATTCATGATCAGCAATGATTTCTTATTCATAATTACTTTATTAACATCACCAAAGCTAAGATAAAAAATTTTATTTTTCTTCTCTTTCCTTTCTTTTTCTTTCCCATTCAGTTTGCATTTGTTTTCTCTCATACTCGGCTTTGTCTCTCACTTTCTGTCTCTCGGGTTTGTTAAAATTTTTCCACTCAACCTAGGTTTTAGAGGACTTACCTTGGACAGCAAGCTCACCTTTCACCTTTTGGATGGATGGTGAAACCGTTGGTGCCATACTAGCCTTCTCTTTGAGCCTATCGGTTTCCCTCTTTTGTTGCATTTGAAGTTGATCGTTAAATACTTCCTTTGGAGTTAATGGCTCCAGATTAAACTTTTTCCCTTTAAATTTAAATACAATGCTATTCTCTCTACCATAATGGATAGCATCTTTATCAAATTTCCATGGCCTACCCAACAAAATATGACCCACATGCATAGGAACAACATCACACAATACAACATCCACATATGTATCAATGCTGAATTTTACTTTGGCTTGTTTGTTTACTTTTATCTTACCACTATCATTAAGCCATTGTAATCTATATGGTTTGGGATGTTTAATGTTTGTTAATCCTAATTTATCAACGACCACATTACTAATTACATTACCACAACTTCCATTATCAATTATCATACTATATACATTACCTTAAATCTTACATCGGGTATGGAAGATGTTTTCTCTTTGAACTTGATCCTCATCCTTGTAAACACTCAACATTCTCCTTCCCACTAAGCTCAATTTAGAATTTGAAACCTTTAGGGTGTCAGCTTCATCCTCAATTCCTTCCTCTTCATGTCCGGTCTCAATTTCAACTTCATCACTATCGGACTCCAACTCACCATTGTCCTTCAACACCATTCTTCGGTTTGGGCATTGGTTGGCAATATGTCCTCGACTCTGGCACTTAAAGCAAACAATTTCTCTTGATCTTGACAGTTTAGGATCAGATTTTACCTCATTTTTATGTGCTTGGACAGATTCGGCTTTAAGCTTCTTTCTTGGCCGATTGGTGCTTACTTCTCCCACCTTCGGCTTTGGCTTGCTTTCATAGGTTGGATTATTTCTCCAACCAATTGGAATTGATCTTCCGCTGTTGGAAACTCCTCCAAACCGTGAGCCTACACCCCTCCTCTTGAATTAATGCTCCAATTTAATAGCCACATGCAACATCTCCTCCAATTCCACATATTGTTGCAATTCTAGTTGATTGGCTATCTCACGATTCAAACCACCAAGGAACCTTGCCATGGTTGCTTTTCTATCCTCATTAATGTTTAACCTCATCATAAGCATCTCCATCTCCTTGTAATAATCCTCCATGGACCTACTTCCTTGAGATAGGGATTGAAGCCTTTGATGCAGCAACCTATGATAATGTAATGGTACGAATCACTTCTACATGGCTCCTTTCATTTGTCGCCATGTAGTGATCAAGTCATCACCAACTCTCCTTCGGGTGTTTTGCTTATTGGTCCACCATTGGAGTGCATAATGACCAAATTCCATTGCTGCCAACTTCACCTTCTTAGCCTTCGAATAATTATGGCAATCAAAAATCATCTACATTCTCTCCTCCCATTCCAAATATGCCTCTGGATCACTTTTTCCCATGAAAGGTGGAATGTTTACCTTGATATTTCCTAAATCATCATCTTCATTCCTTGTTGGTCTCCCATAGATTGGCCTTTCTTGAGGTTCAGAAATTTCATCAAACCCCTCATCCAAGTTATCTCCATAGTTACTTCCCTCAAATTCCTCTCTTGGTCGCCCTCGGCCTCCTCGACCTCGACCTTGTCCTCCATGAGCATCTAGCCTTATATTCAGCACTCCTTGGGATGTTTCTAACTTGTCCATCCTTTGATTTATATTCGTGTTTTCACACTAGTTTCGGTTTTTACCCTCTTTTAAGCTCACACACTCTTGCCTTTTTCCACTCAATGAATTATCTCAAAGTTCTAATTAAAACACTCACAAAACAGCAATTAGATCACAAGTATGTTTTAATTAAACTTATCAACAAAATAGTAGAAAAATATAAGCAATACTGAATGAATTGACAAATCCTAGTTTTCGGCTTTTCCAGGCAAAATAAGGCAAATCAATGAGAAAATTTTGGAATTTTTAAGAACTGGACCAGATGGTAAGAGATTAAGGATTCAAGAATAAAATTTAGGAAAAAGAATTTCAAACTCAAACAAGAATCAACAAACCAGCAGCTCCAACAAATTTTCAGCAAACAAATCAAACTCCAACAAACTGAATTTTTTTTTTATTCGGCTCTTTCTTCTTCTTCTTCTTTTTTTTTTTTCTTTTTCACTCACAGATCATAAAATAACTGCGGTAGCAAAGATCAACATAAAAATTGCAATTCCACACCAAAATCCACCAAACCCGTGGCCTCCAACAAAAACAAAAGTGCATTTTTTTTTT
Organism: Ziziphus jujuba; assembly: GCF_031755915.1. Taxonomy (NCBI): domain Eukaryota; kingdom Viridiplantae; phylum Streptophyta; class Magnoliopsida; order Rosales; family Rhamnaceae; genus Ziziphus; species Ziziphus jujuba. The sequence goes on along the minus strand of NC_083381.1, from coordinate 2,036,886 downwards.
TTTATATGTTGCCGCAAACCCTTCTTCTTCTTCTTTTTATTTTTTATTTTTTTTTTTTTTGAATATATGAATGCAAATATTTAAGACTAAAACAGCAAATAAAAATCAACAAAAACCAAAATTAACAAGAACAATGATGAAAAACAACCAACAAATTAGGAAACAAAAATACGATAAAACTAGGAAATCCTCATTCAACTAGGAATGATTTTTTTTTTTTTTTAAGATGCAGAACGTGTATGGGATGGATGCAACCTTAACCTAATGCTAAAATTTCAGAATAACACAAAAAAAAAAAATTAAAGCAAATAAAGATAGATCAAACCTGAACAAAATTTGGCTCTGATACCAAATGATACGAACCTAGGATGATCTGCTCCTAAACCCATGTTATATTTGTCCAGATCTAATTATGTACAAGTCCTAATGGTCACCTCAACCCCTAACCAACCTGTGATTAGAAACCTTGATATATCGAAGACGCCACAATAGGTGATGGAAGGCTTATTGATAAGTCAAACTAAAACACTTATTCACTAATGGTGTTTTAGGTGTTCAAATGAATAAAGAGAATTCAATCTCACAAATAATTTTCTCTATAAAATTCAAGCTTAATTATTATTGAAAAATAAGCCTTCAAATAGGCTACAAATTCATGAAATAAACCCTAAAAACAAAGGAAAAACCGGCCATACAAAGTAGTTTCCTATGGTGGCCAAAATTCTCACTCCTTTCCTAGTCTAATTTGAATTAATTAATTTACAATGAAAATAATAAAATAATAAATTTCCTAAACTTATTTTTCCAGCAAATAAATAAATAAAAACCAAAAAGTAATGGTAGTTTCCTAAAAGAAAAAGTAGAAACAGATTAGAAAACTAAAATACTAGCTTTTTGACTAAGTTGACTTTGACCAATCTTTGACCTCTTTGAGCTCTAAATCAACTTATATATGCTTTTTAGGATGCCAAATAAGCTTATTATGGAGTCCCACATGTTGTGCTTGCTTGGGGGAAAGAGAAAAAGCCAACTCAGCTCAATAAAGTAAAGCTAGCACAAAATACAGCAAAAACAGGCCAAATTTACTAACTGTCTATACAACCCCTTTTTGGATGACTTTGAAGCTGCTTTCACTTGATTCCATGTCCTCTTAGACATATGTATTGAATCCATGAAACATTGGAACCATTTCATGCTTCCCGGCCTCCATAATTGCACCAAAACCGCTACCCAGGTCCGTACTGGCATCCACCACTTGTATGCTCAAGATAGGTATCAGATCTTCAAGTATGGACAAGCCCTTTTGAATATGAATTACCCCCTGGATAAAGGCAGCAAAATTGTCCTTAAACTTCTTAGCTTGAGCTCTAGTGATCGGCCCAGTGTTCATTCGTATCGGGTTGGCACCCCAGCGGGTTGTCGGTTGAGCGGATTCGCATCAGTTACTTGTAATAGTCACTAATTCAGTGGTTTTAGTGTAATTTAATCCTATATAATATTTTTTTTTTTAAGGGTTATATTTATACTACCAAAATTTAACAACCATACTTTTTATGCACACCTATTTTTAATTCAATTTTTACTACTTACAACAATTAATTATACATAATTTACCCTTAAAAGTAATTAAATAAAAACAGTATATATTTTTATCCCTGATTCCCTCTTAAATGAAAAGATGGCCTCCAACGACCCTAATTCTCAAATTCGTTTGGCATCATCTTCAACCTTTTCAAGCAGAATAACATCCTAGATCCAAACTAGTTTATCTAAAATAGAAACTAAATTTCAAGATATGAGACAAGTTTTTGCTCGTGTTGGCAATCTCATAAGAACTTCTAAGATGATCTGGGTTTTGTATACCATATAAGAAAAAAAATACTATATAAACAAACCAGGTCACATATCATCAATTTTCCATTTGGTTTATATAATTTAGATAGGGTTTATATAAACTGAAGGGGTTCAAATCATTCGAGCTATATATTGGATGATTTTACACCGTTATACTTTTGTACAGTTTATATAATTCGGATAGAATTATAGCATAATCTGGAGAGATTCAAGTTGTCTAGATTGTGTATATGAGATGACCTTATCTATTATTGTATTTTTATTTGTTTTATATAAATTGAATAGAATTAAAGTCGTCTGATATACAAAACTCAAATGAGTTCAATTTTTTGGTTTGGTTATATATATTGAGTAACTTTACATATCATTGTATTTTCATTCAGATTCAAAAGCAATTATTTTTTCCGTTATACATAATTTGAATGAGTTTAAGTCATTTTGATTACGTATATCCAACAAATTCAAAATATATATGACGGAAACTAAAACACTTTGTGTGAATAGTAGATAGAACCAAAGTTAAAAAAAAAAAAAAAACAAAACAAAAAACAAATAAATTTTGAACGAAAGAGTAACACTTACATTTTCAAAGTTGAAATAAATAATTTGCTAATCATTTATCTTTTTCTCTAAATCCTAAACTTCATTATCGCCTCTATTAAGGTTTAATATATTTTTAAAACTCTATTATAGTACACATAATATCTTATCTTTAATTCTGCTTATGAATTTATGGGTATTTGTAATCTTTTATTAAAGAATATTTTTGAAATATTAAAATATAACTAAAAATGTAATGCAATTAGTAAATTTGACATTGTGAATAGAATCACCCCTTTTTTCTCTTCTTTTTTTTTTTTTTTGGGGGCTTATTTTTGCGAATACTGTATAATAGGGTTATGAATTGACAAAATTATGACGGAATTTGACGAAGTGTATGTGTAATCCGAGCCAAAAAAAAAAAGTTTAAGTTCTGCGGCAGTTCTATTGAAAAAAATAATATTTTTTTCTGGTTATTACTTATTGGTGGAGATTAAGTGGTCTTCCCAAAATAATACAGTAAAATTACGAACATTAAATCTTTTTAAAAATTATTTTATAAACATTAAAATTTGTTTTATTTTTTCCTTATAAAATCATTTATTATTATTATTATTATTTTTTTTTTTTTTTTTTGGGACTGAAAGTTCAAGATATCACTGGCTTGTTAGAAAGCCTTCATGTTCAAGACATTTGGTGGTGGGGGCCCATTGTTCATTTCCGCTGTAATTCAAGATCGCTCACTCATTCTATCAGATATGAATTGTTCCTCAAAACTCTTTCGCTTCATTTTACCTTTAATAATTCTTATGCCCCTTTTATTCAACCCCCAGCGTTGCGAAATCACATAGTTGTACAGGTAATACACCCTACTACATAATACACTACAATGTAATACATCGTAATACACTCTACCAAACGAGCCCAGAGAGCTGAGTACCGCTGGAACTGTATCTCCGAAGATGGCAATCTCACCAATGCAAGCACCATCTACAAACAGAACCTCCACAGCCTCCTCAGCTCCTTCGTATCAGAAACCAATAAAAATTACGTGTTCTACAATTCTTCCTCGGGAAAAAATACAGACAAAGTTAATGCAATCGCGCTCTGCAGAGGAGACGTTGTGCCAAACGAATGTCGGGATTGCATAAACGAGCCCAGTAAAAGGCCTTTAATGAATTGTCCCAACCGAAAGGAAGCGATCATCTGGGGCGAGCGCTGTTTGGTGCACTACTCCAACAGCTCCATATTTTATATGAAGAAAGAGGCCCCATTCAACTTGGTGCCCAGCCCCAATCCATCAAAGGCCAGCGCGGAACGGTACAAGAAGACTCTCGATCCTTTACGAGAAAGCCTAATAAGGAAAGCTTCATCGGGAGATTCTCTTAGAAAGTTTGCATATGGTAATACAAAGGTCCCAGATGCTGAAGACATATATGCACTTGTACAGTGCACACCAGATTTGAGCCAGCAATATTGCAGCGATTGCTTAGTGAATTCTACTTTACTAATTCCGGGCTGTTGTGCTCGAAAAAGTGGAGGAAGAGTTCATCTGCGTTGATTTCCGGGACAACAATAAGGCGTGTCCTAAAGATGATTTTTCCCATAACGGAGATGATGGTTGACTCCACAATTTGGTATGAGGTACTCTCGTTTATGGGCGGGTCATGTGGAACCAATCAAAGAAAGGTGGCAGATACACAAGGCCTTCATAACGAATAAGGGGCTCTATTGCTACAAAGTCGGATTATTTGATCCATATTGATGCAATGCCGCCAGATGAAGAAGACTGGCGCCTACTAAAATAAAGGGGAGTAAATGATGAAGACTAAAAAAACGATTTAAGGTGGCATTGTCCACGGAGAAACGACCCCAAAGCGAAAAGAAAGTGAGACCAGACCTACTTGATTCTTCGACACCAGATCTTGATCCTGCTCTTCCGGTCGGGCTCTTGCCTCCTCCCAAAAAGTTTTGATCTTCTTAGTTTCAATAAGCTTCTATCCGATTGGATAAGATAAGAGGATGCTTCCTTCTTTTTTGGAGTATGCACCGGGCCACGCACCACTTCTTCATGAAGAATGGATGGCCAGGCTCCCGGTGGAGCAGAGAAGACGGTTAGGATAACGAACTTGAAACGCGGAGCCCTAGTTATATAACAGGAAGTGACAACTACAGTTATTAGCATCCGTTTGGTACACGCTGCAATTACAACTACAGCTACTAGCATCCGTTTGGAACACGCAGCAATTATTTTTCTAATATAATCTTCCTTACAAAATAAGCTTTAATTTTTTTGTTCTTTCTGGACATGATAAGCTTTAATTTTTGGAAACTAATAAGTTTAAAAAGTTATTGGTAACTTACTTTTTCCTAAGATTTATATAATATTTTTTAAAAAATAAACGAAAAACATTTAAAAATGATATGTAAAATTTTCTAATAAAATCATTTATTAACTTTTGTAATAAAGTTAAATTTTTTTGTTTTTTTTTTCCCTGGAAAAGCATGGATGCTAACAAAAGGAAGAAGGGAGCAGCAGCAGGAGAAGAAAGAGATCGAGATAGGGAGAAATTGAATCCGGAGCAAAGGATGAGAGCCCCAGAGGAGGTACATAGTAACTACAGAAGCATTACAAAAATAACACCATAGTAAGTGTAAAGTACCCTTGCAGGAGTACCCCGCTGTAAGCAAACTCGTACTCCAATTTAAACCATTTTATTATCATAAAGATTACTTTATTTGGAGTAGTTAATATTTTCTTCTTTTTGACTAAAATAATTTTTTTTAGGCACAGATAGAAGTGCCCAACCACTTAAGCTAACCCACATGGTCTTTTTTTAACTATTGAAATAACATAAATCCTTCAACTATGATCATATATAACACATATCTATTCATACTACAAAATTTGTTAAGCACATTATTTTCAATAATTTTTTTTATATATTTCAATGCTAAATACACTATATTTTTAATAATTTTTCCTATGTTTCAAAAGTACCAATTGATAAAATGTCAGAAATATCCTTAAGCACTTACTAAATATCGTCCACGTTAAGTATACCAGATAGACCATTGATCCAAGTTATGTATACTGTACTCTTAATAAGTAGAGAAAAACATAACTTCAGGCTATATAAATGGGAGGAATGTATGCACTACGATATATATATCAGGGGGACCAATATCGTCCAAATTACATATACCGCATTCTTAACAGTAAATGAAAACATAAACTCTAATTATAAAAATTGGAGTAATGTATTCACTCTAGCATAAATATGCCAAATGAATCTATATGGTTCGATTTATGTATACCACACTTTTAAAAATAAAATTACACTATTAGAATCGCATTGATAAATGATGCAATAAATGCGTCGTACAAAATAAATAACGACATATCGCACGGTATCGCCTAACATCCTGTCGCTAAATCCATAAAACAACAAGTGACGGAGTATGAAAATCGCCTATATTTGAGTTTTTAGCGATGCATTATTTAGCGACACTTCATTATAATGTCGCTAAAAATATATTAGTGACTGTTTCATATAATATCGTTAAATATATTTATCGCTAATAAGTCGCCTATTTAGTGATGCATTAATAGAGTCACCTATTTAGCGGCACATCGACGCTTTTAGCGACCCATTTGATGGTCCACTTATAGCGACGTATTATTTAATGACACTATTCAGGGAGAGTCGCTAAAAAAGCTATTAGCGACTTATTTTAAAGCATCGTTAAATATATTTGTCGCTAAAAATAGGAAGGTCGCCAAATATGTTAAACGACGTTATTATTTGTTAATGCGTCGTCCCTTCTTTTTTTTAAAAAAAAATTTTTGTGAAAAGTGATTAAATTAGTAAAAATATAAAAATAATTAAAATACAAAAAAAAAACTAAAACTAGCTTCATCCAAAATAATTAGAATACAAAAATTTAAAATAAATATTTTTCATAACAAATTAATTATCAAATAAATTAAATATAATCTTATTGATATATTTTTACATAATTTGTAAACTATCGTATTTTTTCATAACAAATTTAATATTAATTAAACTTCCATGAATGTACACTCATTGATATGGAAGTTGATGTCCTCTTGTTGATGATATTACACCCTCATATTGTATATGGAAAAATTAAAAAAGTTATTAACACTTATGCAAAATAAATGAAATATTAATCATTATTAAATTTGTAATTTAGTAAATGAAAATTTAAAAATATTACCATTGTTCTTAATATTTGACTTAATATTTGACGAGATGCATTTCTCCTAATTAAAAATGGAAAACACATAATGAAGTGGATCAAAAAAATAATTAAATGAATAATGATAAATATTATAAATATTACTTAAAACATAAGTTAATAAATATACATACCAATTTATTTAGAAGATATTGTTTATCCATGTCCCCTTACAATCATTACAAACATATTCACTCTCACATTCATCCTAATTATCATTTTCATCAATACTTGGCAACTATATGACAAATGGATTGTGAGCCATTGTAGTATCTCCAAAAACATCTTCTTCAACAAAAGTACAAAGTTGTGGTGAAGTTAAAATAATAGACCATCTCGAATCAAGTTGATCTTCAACATAAAATACTTGTTGAACTTAGCCAAACAATGTCAAGCAATATCACAAACAAAATTTCTACAAAAGCAAGATTAATAAAACCCAACGAACCGAATCTGTGGTTAAAATGAAAAAAAAAAAAAAAAAAAAAAAAAAAAAAAAACTAACCCACCACATGTCTCCGCCAACCACAAAGAAAAAAGAAACTCACCTAAACGATGGAGACGAAAAAAGAAGAAACCTAGAAATCATGCAACAAAGAGAAATCCAGCTTCTCGGTCGACGACAACATTGGCAAATAAAAAATGAAACCCGAAATATCCCACTCTTCAAGTCTCTCTTAGATTGCTTCTAAATCTAATATCTATTAAATAGTGTATTTGATGTAGTTTAAAAAAAAAAAGGATTTAAAGGCATGCGTAAAAATTTTAAAACACGCCAAAAATTTTCAAAAAATGGCAAAAAGGCGCATTTTCTCTCAATTTCATTTTTTTTTATTAATTTTTAAGTTTTCATCTACAAATAAAAGCTGAAAATATTTTTTAAAAATGTGAAGCAAAATATCAAAGATTACTGTTTATTTTTCTGTTTTGCAATTACACCTTTATTCTTGATAAAATTTGTATATCTTTTAAAATTTTTATTTTTTTTTAATTGAGAGAACAGGCGACGCATTCTCTTTAAGAAGGGTCGCTTGTTCTTGAATTGTGGGATCAAACTACACATTATGGTCAAAAAGAGTCACCTGTTCCAATTTTTATATTTTCTTTATAATCTTTAAATAGTTTTTTAATTGTTCATCTACAAATATATTCATGTAGCAATCCAATGAACATAAATTCCAGTGATCTAAAAACAGAAAATAGCTTTGTCAATGTTCTTCTCATGATTCACATATATGTGTTTAGACAAGATACAAAATATCTCAAGACCTAATTTGAGATAGGGTACCGAATATAGAATTCTAATTCAACAAACATTTATTGACCAATTTATCTATATAAGTATGTTCAATGAGCTTAACTTTCATGTGTTTGTGGTCAATGATAGCTTACTTGTTTTTAAAAATTGAAAGTATATTAAATTGTTTTTTCTTAAAAAAAAAAAAACAAATTGAAAGAGCAGGAGATGCAATTCCAAGAAAACTCATCGCCTATTCCATGTTTTATTATTTTTTTTTTAAATCTTTAATCAATCTAATTTTATTTCAATTTCAAATAACCAGTAAAAATATTTAAGCAACATAATTGAGCTAGATTTTTTTTTTTCTTAAATATAGGTAACAGGCGACCCACAGTTCTTTATGCGTCACCTGTTTCTTTTTTTTTTTTTAACCAATCTAATTTTATTTCAACTACAAATAACCAGTGAAAATATTAGAGGAACATAACTGAGCTGGTTTATTTTTTTATTTTTAGCTTTTAGATTTTGGTAACAGGCAACACACAATGAAGATTGTGGGTCACCTATTCTTCTTTTTTTTTTTTTTTTTGTTCTTTTTATCAATATAATTTTATTTCAACTATAAATAAACAGTAAAAATATTAGAGCAACATAGCTGAACTCTTCTTTTTATTTTTTATTTTTAGATTTTGGTAGCAGGCAACGCACAATGAAGATTGTGCGTTGCCTGTTCTCTTTTTTTTTTTGGTTATTTTTATTAATCTAATTTTATTTCAACTACAAATAACCAGTGAAAATATTAGAGCAACATAACTGAGCTACTTTTTGTTTTTTTTTAAGATATTGGTAACTGGCGATGCATAATGAAAATTGTACGCCGCCTGTTCTACTTTTTTTTTTTCTTTTTTTTATCAATATAATTTAGTTTTACTACAAATAACTAGTGAAAATATTAGAGTAACATAACTGAGCTGGTTTATTTATTTATTTATTTTTTTAGATTTTGGTAACAAGCGACGCACAATGAAGATTGTGCATTGCCTGTTCTCCTTTTTTTGGTCTTTTTTGTTCTTTTAACAATCTGATTTTATTTCAACTACAAATAACCAGTGAAAATATTAGAGTAATATAACTGAGCTTCTTTTTCTTATTTTTTATTTTTAGATTTTGGTAACAGGCGATGCATAATGACGATTGTGCGTCGCCTGTTCTTCTTCTTTTTTTTTTTATCAACCTAATTTTATTTCAACTACAAATAACCAGTGAAAATATTAGAGCAACATAACTGAACTCTTTTTTTTTATTTTTTTATTTTTAAATTTTGGTAACAGGCAACGCACAATGAAGATTGTGCATCACCTGTTCTCCTTTTTTGTTTTTGGTTCTTTTTTTAATCTAATTTTATTTCAACTACAAATAACCAGTAAAAATATTAGAGAAACACACCTGAGCTGCTTTTTTTTTTTGGTTTCTTTTATCAATATAATTTTCTTTCAACTATAAATAACCCGTGAAAGTATTAGAGAAACATAACTGAGCTGGTTTATTTTGTATTTTAATTTTTTACATTTTGGTAACAGGCGACACACAATGAAAATTGTGTGTCGCCTATTCTACTTTTTTTTTTTTGTTCTTTTTATCAATTTAATTTTATTTCAACTACAAATAACCAGTGAAAATATTAGAGCAACATAACTGAGCTCTTTTTTTTATTTTTTATTTTTAGATTTTGGTAACAGGCGATGCACAATGAAGATTGTGAGTCGCCTGTTCTGTTTTTTTTTTTTTTTTTTTGTTCTTTTTATCAATATAATTTTATTTTGACTACAAATAATAACCAGTGAAAATATTAGAGCAATATAGCTGAACTGGTTTATTTTTTATTTTTATTTTTTTTAGATTTTGGTAACAAGCAACACACAAAGAAGATTGTGTGTCACTTGATCTCCTTTTTTTTGTTTTTTTGTTCTTTTTACCGATCTAATTTTATTTCAACTACAAATAACTAGTGAAAATATTAAAGCAACATAACTGAGCTCCTTTTTTTTTTTTTTTTTTTTGCAATATATTGGTAACTGGATACGCACAATGTGCGTCACCTAGTACTAATAGGAGATGTGCGTCGCCTAATTGGAGACACACAATGTGCATCGCCTAATTGGAGACACACAATGTGCGTCTCCTATTACTAATTGGAGATGCATAATGTGCGTCGCCTATTACTAATTGGAGACGCACAATGTGCGTCGCCTAATTGGGGAACAGTGTAAGTCACCAGTTACCAATATTTAAAAAAAAAAAAAAAAAAAAAGGAGTTCAGTTATGTTGCTCTAATATTTTTACTGGTTATTTGTAGTTGAAAAAAAATTAGATTGATAAAAAGAAAAAAAAAAAAAAAGAAGGAGAATAGGCGATTCACAATCTTCATTGTGTGTCACCTGTTACCAAAATCTAAAAAATAAAAATAAAATAAAAAAACAGGTCAATTATGTTACTATAATATTTTCACTGGCTATTTATAGTTGAAATAAAATTAGATTGACTAAAAAAACAAATAAAAGAGAACAGTCGATGCACAATCTTCATTGTGCATCGCCTGTTACCAAAATCTAAAATAAAAAAATAAAAATAAAAAGGAAAAGAAAACCAGCTCAGTTATGTTGCTCTAATATTTTCACTGATTATTTGAAGTTTTAAAGGAAATCAGGTTGATTTGAAAAAAAAAAAAAAAAAAAAGAAGGGGGAATAGGCATCTCGGAATGCTTTTTATGCGTCGCCTATTACCAATATCTTAAAATAAATAAAAAAAAATAAAAAAAGAATACTATTTAAGAGATTTGCAAAAACAAATTGTAAATGAAAAATTATATAATTGAACAGCAACCTCGTATAATTAAATTTTGTTATAATGTAAATATAGATAAGTGGATGGTTAGTCATTTTTCATAAGTCTAGCATTTAAACAATACAATTCAGATAAAATATACGAACAATATTAAAAGCGACTCTGTTCAGGCGCATATTCAGCGACTCTTAACGGATATGTCACTTATTGTTGTTTTTAGCGACCGTTTGACATCGATTGTTTTGGGATGCGTCGTATATTTATTGAATTTTTACCAACGTATTAACCTTAAAGTCGCGATTTTATTTTTTCAGATGCATTTGTTTTATAATGTCACTAAATAACTATCGCTAGATATCAATTTTCGGGTAGTGTTAACATATTTTATTAGTGCTAGAAGAAATAACAAAATTTAGTATGGATGTATGGAGAATGTAGTGTGTCTAATAGTTTTTGTAGTGTGAATAGAATTGTCCATTGATAAAACAAGAAAAATTATTTTAATTTGACAAAAAATACTCATTTGGCATTTTCTTTATACCATTTTTTTAAATAATTTAATCCATTCTTTTATTATCTTAATATTAAAAATAATAGTTTCTTCAAAAAAAACATTTGGAATAATATTTTCTTCAAAACAAATTTTAAAATTAATATGTTTTGGAAGATATTAAAATAATATTTTCCTCAAAAAATATTAAAAATCAAAATTAATGTTTTATTTAAAATATATTAAATAAATAATAGTTTCTTCAAAAAAAATAGTAAATAGGTAAAATTCTTCAAAAACATAAAATATAAAAAATAATATTTGCTTCAAAATAAAATATTAAAAATAATACTAATATTAATTAAATTAATTTATCTATTTTTAGAATTTGGGTGCTTTAAAATTTTAGATCATTTTATGAGGGTAATTTTATTTTCATCTATATTTTTTCATTGACTTCTAGGTTTTCAATAATTTGAACGGATTTTCATATGTCAAAGGGTTACTTGTAATAGTCAAATAAATCAAGGGGTTTTTGTGTAATTTAATCCTATATAATTTTTGTTTGTTATATTTATACTACCAAAATCTAACAGCTAAACTTTTTACACACACCTACTTTTAATCCAATTTTTACTAATTACAACAATTAATTATACGTAGTTTACCCTTAAAAGCAATTAAATAAATATAGTATATATCTTTATCCCTAATTCCCTTTTAAATTAAAAGATGGCCACCAACTACACTAATTCTCAAATCCGTTTGGCTTGATCTTCAACCTTTGTAAACAGAGTAACATCTCGGATCCAAACTAATTTATTTAAAATAGCAATGAAATCTCAAGATATGAGACAAGCTTTGCTCCTATTGGCAATCTCATAAGAACTTCTAAGATGATCTAGGTTTTATATACCATATAAGAATAAAAATATGTATATAGACAAACCAATTCACATATCATCAATTTTCCATTTGGTTTATATAATTTAGATAGGGTATACATAAACTGATCCGGATAGAATTAGAGTTGTATGGTATACATAAATTGGAAATATTCAAATTGTCTAGACTATATATATGAGATCAACTTTTTATATCTTTGTATTTTTATTAGTTTTATTTAATACGAATAGAATTAAAGTCGTTTGGTTTACAAAACTCAAATGGATTCAAATTTTTTGGCTTAGTTATACATATCGAACGACTTCACATATCATTAAATTTTCATTCGGATTCAAAAGCAATTATTTTCTCCCTTATGTATAATTTAGATGAGTTTAAATCATTTTGATTACGTATATCCAACAAATTCAAAATTTACATGATGAAAATTAAAAAATTAGTGTGAATAGTAAATAGAACGAAAGTTAAAAAAAAAAAAAAAAAAAGAACAGAACACACACATAGAGAGTAAACAAATAAATTTTTAAAAAAAGAATAATACTTACATTTTCAAACCTAAACTTCATTATGGCCTCTATTAAGGTTTATTATTTTTTTAAAACTCTATTATAGTACACATATTACTTTATTTTTAATTGTGCTTATGAATTTATGAGTATCTGTAATCTTTTATTAAAGAATATTTTTGAAATATTAAAATATAACTAAAAATGTAGTGCAATTAGTGAGTTTGATATTGTGAACAGAATCACCCCTTTTTTCTCCCTTTTTTTTTTTTTTTTTGCTAATACTATATAATAGGGTTATGAATTGACCAAATTATGATGGAATTTGACAAACTGGATGTGTAATCCCACAAAAAAAAAAAAAAAAGGGTTATTTCTGTGGCAGTCCTATTGAAAAAATAATATTTTTTTTTCTAGATATTACTTATTAGTGGAGATTAAGTGGTCTTCCCAAAATAATACAGTAAAATTACAAAAATTAAATTTTTTAAAAATTATTTTATAAACATTATTTTTTTTTTTCAACAAAATCATTTATTATTTTTATTTTTATTTTTTTGACAGAAAGTTCGAGATATCACTGGCTTGTTAGGGAGCCTTCATTTTCATGGCATTTGGTGGTGCCCACTATTCGTGAGTGGGAGGAAAAGTCCAAGTATCTAATTATGGGAAAATTTTCTAATACTCCCGGAGTTCTGAAAATTGGGTACTCCTGCCTATAGCTTTTCGACATTTGGACATCCGTACCACATCATCTAAATAAAAATAAACGCCGTGAAGTATTTTTGCTGCCTTCCCTTCCCAGCCCTAATTCCTCTTCTTTCAAAAGACAGATCTAACTCTGTTTTTTGTTTTTTGTTTTTTTTTTTTTTTTTGGGTCAATCTAAAATCACAGAAAGAACCTTAAGTTAATTGTAAAGCACAAAAATATCAAAGTATGATTCTAACACTACAGAGCTTGGACGAAAATATGGTCATACAGACCAAATCACTGCCGGAATCCTTCCTCAACCGGGTTTGTTCTTTTTTCTGTTATTTTGGGTTTTCTGGGTTGCGATTTTTGGTGAAATTGTTTTTCTTCGTGTTTTATTTGTACAAACATGGAAACATCTTTGGATATTTTTGTATGAATGATAGCTTGTAATCCCCATTTCAAAATTATTTTAAATTTCGGTTTTTGGGGGATTTTTATTGGAAGATTCAATTGACAAAAATAAAAAAAATTGGAAGATTTTAATGGGTTTGCTATCTGATGCCAGAAGAGTACTTAAGCAAGTTCTTCACCGTTTTAACAGTTTTCAAAAGATTGGTGCGATGAAGTTGTTCTGTCGTTTGAAAGGGACAGGTGGCTAAGGACGGAAGTGAATGAAGGAATAACACTTCACATTTAGCGGTTAAATGATGTGTAACAAATGTCCAAATGTCAAAAACCTTCAGTACTCCAGGATTACTAGAAATTTTCCCTAATTAGAACGTGGTTTTGGATTTTCGAACACCTATTTTACGTGTTTGACATATTTCCAAGTTTTATTTGACTGACAAATTTCATCAATTATTAAAAAAATAAAAAAAATAAAAAAATAAAATGAAAAAAGGGATTGTGCAAGTTTTATTTCCGCTGTAATTCAAGGTCGCTCACTCATTCTCTCAGATAATGGATTGTTCTTCAAAACTCTTTTGCTTCATTTTTCCTATAATAATTCTGATGCCCCTTTTATTCACCGCCAACTTTGCGCAATTAGATAGCTGTACAGAGAGAGCTGAGTACTGCTGGAACTGTACTTCCGAAGACGGCAATCTCACCGATGCAAGCACCATCTACAAACAAAACCTCAACAGCCTCCTCACCTCCTTCATATCAGAAACCAATAACAATTATGGGTTCTACAATTCTTCCTTGGGACAAAACCCAGACAAAGTTAACGCAATCGCGCTCTGCAGAGGAGACGTTGTGCCAAACGAGTGTCGTGATTGTATAAACGAGACGACAACAAGGCTTTTAACGAATTGTCCCAACCGAAAGGAAGCGATCATTTGGGGCGAGCGCTGTTTGGTGCGCTACTCCAACAGCTCCATATTTTATATGAAGAAAGAGGCACCATTCAGGTTGCTGCCCAGCCCCAATCCATCAGCGGCCAGCGCGGAAGCGTACAAGAAGACTCTCGATCCTTTGCTAGAAAACCTAATAAGGAAAGCTTCATCGGGAGATTCTCTTAGAAAGTTTGCATATGGTAATACAAAGGTCCCAGACGCTGAAGACATATATGCACTTGTACAGTGCACCCCAGATTTGAGCGAGCAAGATTGTAACGATTGCTTGGTGAATTCTACTTTGCAAATTCCAGGTTGTTGTGCTGGAAAAAGTGGAGGAAGAGTTCTTAAACCCAGCTGTACTCTCAGGTATGAGTATGGTGCTTTCTACAATGTGTCCGCATACGGCGGTCTACCACCACCAGAAGGTATGTAAAAGACTTTTTTTTTTTTTTAATTTATTTTGTGGATCGTAATTTTACTGATCATATAAAAATATATTTGTGATTCTTTTTGTAATTATAATTAAGAAAATTTATATTTGTGAATTTTCAGGAAAGAGTGACACAAAACGAACTGTTGTGATCATTGTTGTTGTCTTGACTGCCGTTATCATCATTGTACTCGGCATATGCATTTTCTTCAAAAGGAGGAAAGCGAAGAAAAAGCTTCAGAGTATGTAAATCTAAGGCTTCGGTTTGTATACTCCTGATGTTTTTATATTGTTAATTTCTATTTTTTCAATATTTAATCCTAAAAAGATGCAAATATTACCAAAATAAACACAATTTAAAATGATTTTTAATTGTGTAAATTTTTTTCTTTCAAATTTATGTGGCCCCTTTTAATTTTTTTCATATATTTAATTTTAGAAGTTTAGAAAAATAATATTTGTCTTTTTCGTGATGGATCATGACCTTAGGGGTTAACATGTTAATTCAATAAACTACCTTTTGAGTTGAGTTAACTTTTACAAATTAAGGTTTTAGTTTAAAAAATAATTAAATGTACAAACTAATATATATCAAACTAATACAGATCATCATCATTAGTGACAAACTTGAAAGTTAATCATTTCCTTAAATTTCCATCCTCCTGTTTAGATCGGCTACGATAAGGCGGTGCTAATTTCCTTATTTCTTTCTTCTTCTTCTTTTTTTTCCCCTCTCTCTTTTTCTTTTAATCAATTTAAGAAAAAACCCAAAAACCTTTTCTGTATTGTCTTTTACGTTAATTTAACTTTTCATTTTTTTTCACTTAATTTAAAGCTCCCGAGGACATTGATGGGTTGGAATGTGTGCAATTCGACTTTGGGGCCATAAAAGCAGCAACGGATGATTTTTCTGATGCAAATAAGCTTGGTGAAGGTGGATTTGGAGCTGTTTACAAAGTAAGTACTGATCAATCTCAGGAACAAAATAATACAATAAAGGAAATAAATTAAATTCAAAAATGTTTAACTAGTGGAACTACGAAAAACTATGGGTTATCTTATAATATCATTTCATCTGAACTGTCGCAACTTCTTAACTCTTTTGCCAGAAAAAAAAGTATATATATTTTCTTAGAACTTATCTTTCCATTTACTTTCAGGGAAGGCTATCTAATGGGCAGTATATAGCCGTGAAAAGGCTCTCTAAGACATCCCAACAGGGTGATCTTGAGTTTAAGAATGAGGTTAAGTTAGTCGCCAAGCTCCAACATCGGAATCTTGTTAGGCTCTTTGGTTTTTCTTTGGATGAAAGAGAAAGTGAAAGGCTTCTTGTCTATGAGTTTGTCCCCAACGCAAGTCTTAATCAATTTATATTTGGTATAGTACTTTATTTCTGCATTAATTTGCTCGGCCTGAATGTATTCAATCTATATATAACTTATTCATTTATTGATGCAGATCCAATCAAACGAAGAGATTTAGACTGGAGTAAACGTTATAAAATTATAGGAGGCATTGCTCGAGGACTCCTTTATCTTCATGAAGATTCTCGCCTTAAAATTATTCACCGTGATCTTAAATTAAGTAATATTTTGTTAGATGAAGAAATGAACCCTAAAATTGCTGATTTTGGAATGGCAAGGTTATCTAAAGTTGATCAAGCTCAAGAAAGAACAAGTCGAATTGTGGGAACATAGTAAGTGCATACCAATTAATGGAGCTCAGATTAATGTCTTGTTTTGTGAAGTTAGTATATTTTGTCTCCAATCTAATTGATGTTTTCCTTATCTTAAAAGAATTAGTCAAATTAAATTTTTATTTCAACATAAATTCTTCTTGAGTATAGAAAAATAGCAGAACTCCTTCACTTTTCCAAATCTCTTTTTTTTTTTTTTTTTTTCCTTTTTCCTTACAAAATGCAGTGTATTTGATAGTGATTGTGTTTTGTTATATATATCCTTATAAAATTTGTCTATAAAATAATTTCACATTTATTTCAAATATAATTTTGAACTTTGTTTAATGAATATTCTAAGAAATGATTTGAAGTCTCTAAAATACATTACATTTGATACACTAATTACTTAATGAAAGCCGCTTCCATGTAAATTACTTAAAACCTACTCTCTTGGCAGCGGATATATGGCACCTGAGTATGCAATGCACGGACAATTTTCAATTAAATCAGATGTCTATAGTTTTGGAGTGTTACTCTTGGAGATAATAAGTGGGCAGAAAAATACTTCTTTAGATGAAGAGGATAACGTAGAGGATCTTCTAAACCATGTAAGTGCAAACATATTCATATACACAGTTTTGATTTGATGGGAATACATTTTTCATTTTATGGTAGACACTTATTAACATGATAATTGTTGAGGGTTTTTACTTGCCTAATTAGATTTTTGTGTTAAATCATTATATTTAAAATGTCACTATGTTCTCATCTTATGTTAGAGAATTATTTCTAACAGATTATCTCTTATATATATGTATATGGTTATATAGTTTTGATCAATCAGGAATATAGTTTCACCTTTATATTGGATACTTATTGACATGGCAATTGATAAATTAGGATTTTAGTTTTGAATCAACAACTAATGTGGCACTTTCAGCATAGGAGGTTTTAATTTTAAGTCATTAATTGATGTGATATTTTCAATACTTGATAGTTCAATGCATTACTAGCTTATATTGTAAACATTTTCCCAATAGATTATTATATTATTTGGTTATATATATAATAAATCTCTTGTTATAGATCTTTTATTTATCCAAATTAGAGATACTTATGCTATGAATGTTGATCTATTTGATGCATCGACAATTGTTGTTTGAATTTAAATATAAAAATCATATATGGGTATCTATACAGTCATGTTTAAATTAGATTTTTAATATCAAAACTAACATCAAGATTATTTTTTTTAGTCCTTTGATTACATCAAAGATTGATATTTAAAATTACATTTATTAATGGTCGAGTTCTGACATTGTTCATTTTTCCTTAATAGGGTTTTAATATGTCACTAAACACATATTTGACTTCTTTTGAATTTTAAATCCTAGCCATTGGATTACAAGAAGATCTGATATTAAAACTATTGAATCGTCTTGATGTGAGCCTGACTATATATATATATATATATGTAGTCTTATTCAAAATGAGGATTGCCTGCAACTAATTAAATTGTAGACCATGTTTTAGGCTTGTAAACATTGATAGAAAGCAATAGTTGAGATTTAAATCTAATTTTATATCTAAAAACTAATTTTTGGTATAAATTTGAGTGTTTGAAAACAATTTTTACTTTATATTAGGAATTAAAAAGAAAAACAATTTTTCACTGTTTTTGTTAAAAATCACTACTTACTATGGAAATGTTTGAAAAGTGTGTAAAAATACTTTTAATGCGGTCAAACTTCCTTAAAATATATATTAGCAATGTGACAGAGTGAATTAAAGAAGTAATTAGTTTTTTAGCTAAAAAAACTTTGGTCCACAGCATAAATAAGTTGCAGACGTACTTGAAAATTATCCTATATATAGGTAGTCAATTATAATCTTATAGGTTACATACCTACCTTATATTTGGCTATAGGGTAGAATCCATAAATTATGGGTGACAATATTAATTTACAATATTTTTTGTTTTTATTTTTTTAATTTTAAAAGAATTAATATGAAAAAATAATCATTTTAATGATAATCAATTAAATTGTCACATATCAGGTAGATTTAACTAGATTTTTCTTAAAAGGAAATGAAATTTATTTTACATTTTCATTTTTGTCTCCATTTAATATATATTTATATATAATATTATATTATATCATATCAATTTCGTGCATATATAATATTTTTTTCCTTATATATATATAATATTTCTAAACTTAAATTAAATATTCATTTTTATTTGTGTATAATATTATAAATTTAAGAGGTTAAATTATAAACATTTTTCTTGTATAAAATAAATGGTTAATTGCACTTTAGTATCTTTTAGTTTGAAAAAGTTACACTTTTAGATTTCAAATTTAAATTGTTTTAGTTTAGACCATTAAGTTTCAATTTATTATACTTTGGTCCAATTAGAATTTTTATCAAATGACAGTTGACCGTTTGAGGTATTGAAATACAATTTTTATTATTATTATTATTATTATTATTATTATTATTATTGTTATAAAGGGCCTAAATTGTAACATATTAAAACTAGATGACCAAAAGAGTTACATGTATTTTAATGTAGGCATGGATGAATTGGAAGGAAGGCACAACTTTAAATATTGTGGATCCTACATTGAGAGATGGCTCAGCAAGCGAGATAATGAGATGCATCCACATTGCATTACTGTGCGTGCAAGAAAATCATGTTGATAGACTCACCATGAATTCAGTTGTTGCGATGCTTACCAGCCACTCTCTCACTCTCTCACCACCCTCGCATCCTCCACTTTTTATACATGGTAGTAGTAAATATGACATGCCTCCAGCATCTAATCGCAATTTCAAGCTTCATCAATCAGATATGATGAAATCAAATATGATGTCTAATAGCAGCAACTCAGCAAAGGAGGCCACAAGTAGTAGCCAATCTAGCCAGTATCTGGGGCCCAACATTAATGAATCAAACAACAATTGAATATGTTATCCATAAAGATACTAACCATAGTATCTTATCCTTATTTCAAATATTTCTATTTTGTAACTTGAATTTTTTATTTTAAATTTAGCTTATCTATCTGTATCACTTTTGTATCTTTCTATTAGTCATGTACTCTATAAATATAGAGGCTGTAATCAACTTGACATTGTCAAAAAATATAATCAATTCCTTTTATTTATTATTTAGTTTTCTTAACTTGGTATCAGAGCACTTAATGATTTTTTCTTTAAGATGTCCACTTCCATTGTGTTCCTGCTTAAGGAGTTCAAGTTTCTAGTATGTTCTCTCATCCGTTATCCACAAAACTTCATTCCACTAATTATTTGCAATGGCATCAATAGGCTCTTGTTGCGATTAAAAGAAACAGGATATGCTTTCCTATGTTCATAGTAAAATTGCTCCTCAAGAATTTCTCATGGATGCAAACAGAGAGGAAGGCAAATTTAATGAAGAATATATTACGTTGTGTTAACTTGATCAAATTCTTATGTATTGGCTTCTTAAATCCATGATCAATTTTGTGCAAACTCAGATGCTTTGCTATAACACGGCTTTTAAAGCATGGGAAATAGTTGAACATTTGTTCTCTTCCAAATCTATGGTAAGAACCATGCAATATAAGCCATAACTTCCAACCATTAAAAAGGGTGGTTCTTCAATGGCTGAGTGTTTGCTTAAAATTAAAGCATTGTTGATGCTTTGGCTTATACAAGATACATAGTTTCTAAGGATGATCATATTCTTCACTTCTTAAGTGGCTTAGGCACTGTGTATGATGCATTTGTTACCACTATTGCCACTAGAATTGAACCAACTAGACTTCAAGATGTTTGTGTTAGCTATTGGCTAATGAATGCCATATTGATTATCACAACTCCATTAGTGATGATGTCATGCAAGTAAATTCAGCAAGTAAGACTACTAATCCTCGAAATTCTAATAATTTTTCGACCCATACATCACGTAATATGGCAAATGGTCGATCCAACTCTAATGGTCATTTCTTCATGACATGGTCAAGGTAATTGTGGTGTTTTTCTCAATCCTCCCTCTCATGGTAAACCATAATGTCAAATTTGTCGCAGGTTTGGAGATATAGCTCTTCAATGTTATCATATGTTTGATCAAGGTTATTAGAGTCCTTTTATGCCTTCTTCCCAATCTACCAATCTAATGATTACTATCGCTACACTACCAAATTCTCTGATTGATCCTATTCGGTATCCTAATTCTGATGCAATGAATCAATGTAGTCCAGATATCAACAATCTAACCGACAAACAAAGTATTATGGTTTTGAGAAAATTTACATAGGCAATGGTGAAGGTTTGAAAATTTCTCACATTGGCTTTTCGTCTATTTCATCACATCTATCTTCAAGTCCATTTCATCTCAACAATATTTTGCATGCGCCTCATTTTACTGAGAATTTATTGAGTGTTCCAAATTTACACATGATAATAGTGTTTACTTTGAGTTTCACCTTTGAATTTGTTTTGTAAAGGATCGAGCTACCGGGAACAATACTTTTGTACGACATGTTTAGGAATGGTCTTTATAAGTTTGATGTAAGGATTTTGAAAAATTTTTGGTCAAGTAGCTGCTATAATAAAGAATGATCTTCTTCATCTTCAACTTTTCAATCAATAAACAGACTAATCTTGTTGGTCCTTAAGTTTTACTTGCTGATACGAATTAGTTAAGTTATGGCATGACCACTTGGGCTATCTCACTTATGATGTCACCAAATCAGTCATGAATAGTTGTAATGTTTCTATTTCCAATAATAAAAGTTTTATTTGCACTACCAGTCAATTGGGCAAAAGCAAACGTTCACCCTTTTCTATGTCTTTGACAGTTTGTGATGAATCTCTTCACTTTATTAGTATTGATTTATGGGTTTCGGCACCATGTTTATCTCAAACGGTTTCACATATTATATTAATTTTGTTGATCATTGTACAAGATTTTCTCGGATTGTTTTGTTGAAAGCTAAATCTAAGGCTTTAAATGCATTCATTCTTTTTTAGAAACAAGTAGAGTTACAGAGTAGTAAGCATATTAAAATGGTACAAACTGATGGTGGCGGTGAGTTTAAACTGTTTGTTTCTTGCTTAATAGCTTATGGAATTGTCTTATGACATTCTTGTCCTCATACTCATGAACAAAATGCATTGTGGAATGCAAGCATCGTCATATTGTTTAGACAGGTTTGACTTTACTTGCTCATGCATCACTTTCTTTGAAATATTAGGGTGAATCTTTTTTAGCTGTTATTTATATAATTAATAAATTACCTTTTCCTGTTTTTCATAATATAAAATCATGGGAACAGTTTTATGGAACCTGACCTGATTATGCCATGCTCAAGGTGTTTGGATGTTGTTGTTTTCCTAATCTTCATCCATATAATAAACATAAATTGATGTTTTGTTCAACACCTTGCACATTTATTGGTTATCATAATATATAAGGGATATAAATGTTTGGCATCTAACAGCATAATTTATATTGCTAGAAATGTGATATTTGATAAGATACGGCTCCTTTTACTTTTAATGATTCTTCTCTATCTACTCAAGAGTTTGTTCCCACTAGGATTGCAACTTTTGTGCCTTATCTTCAAGTGATAAAGACTTTTCATTCAATTCCACCACTACCTATAATTTCTAGTCCTACTAATATTCCACTACAGTATGGTGAATCTACCTAATCTATAAATCCTGCAATGCAATTATCTACTCCTACAACACTTCCATCTTTTACTCTAGTATGGCATTCTATGGTCACTCGATCATAAATAGGCTCTTTAAAGCCACAGGTTTTCCTTGCTGATTCAGAAATATCTAAACCAAAGTTTGGAAGGATGCTTTTGCTAGTCATCAGTGGTGTAAAGCTATGGATGAATAGTATGAAGCTCTCATAGTTAATAAAACTTGGTCAGTGGTTCCCTCTCCACCAAATAAAAAGGTTATCAGTTGTAAATGGGAAAAATTTGGATGGTATAGTTCAATGTCGTAAGGCACGTCTTGTTACCAAAGGATTTCATCAGGTTCCAGTTTTGATTATAAAGAGATGTTCAGCTGTGAGATTCCACATCGGTTGGAAAGGGAAACGAAGCATGCCTTAAAAGAGGGTGTAGATATCTTTCCCTTGCGATGCGTTTTGACAAAACCGTGCGGGCTAGACCCAAAGCGGACAATATCGCATGCAGATGGTCTGGGCCGTTACAGATGGTATCAGAGCCAGTACCCGGATCGATGTGCCAACGAGGATGTTGGGCCCCAAAGGGGGAGGATTGTGAGATCCCACATCGGTTGGAAAGGGGAAGGAAGCATGCCTTAAAAGAGGGTATGGATACCTTTCCCTTGCGACGCGTTTTGACAAAACCGTGCAGGCTGGGCCCAAAGCGGACAATATCACATGCGGGTGGTCTGGGCTGTTACATCAGCCCTATGATTAAACATATTACTATTTGATTTTTACTCACTATAGCCTTTGCCCACAACTAGCCTATGCAACAACTAGATTTTAATAACGCCTTTTTAAATGGCAATCTCACAGAAAAAATATATATGACTTAACCTTTAGGGTATATTTTCTCCTCTAATTCTAATCTTGTCTATAAGCTTCAACAGTTGTTGTATAGCTTTAAGCATGCCCTAAGAGCCTGGTTTGGGAAACATGGTTTTGTACTCAAAGTTTTTGGGTTTAAACAATCACTGTCTGATCATTCTCTCTTCATTTGGTGTTCCTTGACTTCGGTTATTTATTTATTAGCTTATATTGATGATATTATCTTGATTGGTAGTAATGGGCATGAATTGCAATTTATGGTTAATCAGCTTCATCAAAAGTTTGCTCTCAAAGATCTAGGTTCGTTAAATTTTTTTCTTAGAATTAAGGTAGTTCCAATTGTTGATGGTATGTTTTTGTAACAACAGAAGTATATTAATGATTTACTTGTTAAGGTAGCCATGCAACATGCCAAACCATTCCCAATGCCTATGGTGGGTGGTTTTCAACTTTTAGCTTCATTTGGAGGTTCTTTTTCTGATCCTTGTCTCTATCAAAGTATTGGTATGCTTTACAATATGTCATAATTACATGTCCTGAATTATCTTTGTTCGTTAATCGAGTATGTCAATATGTGCAAAATCCTCTTGATGCTTATTAGAAGGCTATAAAAAAAATTTTGAAATATTTAAAAGGCACTTCATGATTTGGCCTTCATCTTAAGCGGTTTAAGAATTTTAAATATTGTTACTTATTGTGATGCTAACTGGGCCTCTAGTCCAGATGATCGTCATTCTACCATAGGATATTATCTTTATCTTGGAAGCAATATTGTTACTTGGAGTGCTAAGAATCAAAATACAATCTCTTATTCATCTACTGAATTTGAGTATCATAGCTTAGCTAATGCTATGTCAAAAAGGTTATGGCTTTGTTCTATGATATTTGAGCTTGGTGTTCCAATTATTAAAGTTCCTTTGTTATGTTGTGACAATTAAAATGCTGTAGCTTTGGCACACAATCCCTTCTTCATAATAAAACAAAACATATTAAGATTGATATCCACTTCATTCGAGAAAAAGTAGCACATCGGTGCTTAGTTGTCCAGTATGTCCCATTTATGGATCAGGTTGCAGATATTTTTACAAAGCCTCTTTCAGCTCCTTGTTTTAAGTTTTTGCATTCCAAGCTCACAGTGTTCGAATCCCTTTTTAGCTTGTGGGGATGTTACAGATAAAGATACTAGCCATAATATCTTATCCTTATTTGAAATATTTCTATTTTGTAACTTGAATTTTGTATTTTGAATTTAACTTATCTATTTGTATTACTTTTGTATCTTTCTGTTAGTCATGTACTCAATAAATACAAAGGCTATAATCAATTTGTGATCGTCAAGAAATATAATCAATTCCTTTTATTCATAATTTAGTTTTCTTAACTGAATATGTTTTAATAAAAAATCTTTTATCGTTGTCTACTCTCTTTATTCAATATTTTATTAGCGTGAGATTTTAACGCTTAGATAATAATCTCCTTGGAGACAGCCAACTGGCAGCAAAACCACTATGTGGTAGAAAAGTTGGTACTCTTTACCCCATATATATATATATATATATATATATATATGTACACAGACTACAAAAAATAAAATAAAATAAAAATGATTTAACAATATGTGATAACAACATTCAAGAAAGAGTGTTGTCAAACGAGTTTTTTAACAATATTCATTGAACATGTGTTGTGTAATATTTAATCATTTAATATTTTACAACCCATATAGTAGAATTTTGTTAACAATGTAATATTAGCATATATATTTGAGTCAATAAAGAATAATGTTGGGGGAGTGCCTGTAAATATTAGTGTGCTTTACGGGCTTATGTAGAGGTGGCAATCTAGGTCATGACACGATGACATGACTCGAAAACGATATAGAATAAATAGATTTAGATTTATCATAAATGAATTCGGATCATAATAGGGTCAACTCGTTTAATACAATTATTAATCGTGTCATTTTCGGGTTGACTCATTTAATTCGAAATTGACCCATTATGACCCATTTATTAAACATGTCAATTTCAACTCGACACGATTATATATGTATTACAACCCATTTAAATTTATTTTTCAATTATAATTTTATCCATAATATAATATTTAATAACTAAAAAATATTATAAATTAAAAACTTTATAAAAAAAATTTTCTATTATTAATTTTTTAAAGACAAAAAATAAATTTTTAATAAAACAAAAATAAATAGGTTAATTTTCAGATTAACGAGTCGATTTCAGATTAACAGGTTAATAGGTCAACATGACCAGTTAAAGTAATCATGTTAAATGGGTCGTGTCGTGTTGACCTGTTTATAAACAGGTTGAGTTAGTGTTTTAGGTACCTGACAAGATTAATAAATGCATCGTGTTTAGATTAGGTATTTTTAACACGATTATTAAACGGATTAACACGAACACGACCCATGAACACGAATTACCAGGTCTAGACTTATGAGTAAGGAGGGCAAAACCAAACCACAACAACAAACCCAATTGAACCAAACTATTGGGTTCGATTTTCATTAGTTTTTATAGCTCATCAATTTGATTTAGTTACATTTAATAATTAAAAAAGGAAGGATATTTATTTAGTTTGTTTTACAAATTGGAACTCAACTCAAACTAAATATTATATAATTTTTATTGTATATATTATATATTTATATATATATAAATATATATATATATTATAATATGTACGTGAAAGCTTATAAATGGTTGGAATGCTCTAATATCGTAATCTTTATCGCATTCTATAACTTTACCATTAAAAAAAAAAAAAAAATACAATCGTTCCCCATATTTGGCATATCAACATGTGATTTCCCATATCTCCTAAATTTTCAAATGTAATTTTATGAAATTTTAAAATAAAACCCAAAACCTTGCCCTATCTATTCAAGCTTGAAACCACCCAACCATTCATCCAGGGGCGTACCATACCATGCCACTATCAATAGTATTAAAAACTTCAGTAAAACCCTCGATAAATAATGTTTGATGAATGAATAATCTTGCTAAATACATAAAGTTTTCCGATAGGGTACTAAATAAATAAGTTTGATAAATGTATACGATAATAATTTTTTGAAACATCCTTTAGGATCCATTGCATATATAAATTAACAATTAATTAAACTTGTAACAATAAATAATATATACAAACATTTATCATATATAATAAGAAAATTTTACTTAATATCTTTTTTATTTTCAATTTAGGTTTTATTTATTTATTTATTTATTTTTAAAATATGCATTTAAAGTTTTTTGCTTTTTCCAAGATGTGTAAGAAAAGGAAATAAGAATTGAGTAATTGATCCACAATTTTCCGTAAGTGTGGAGTCAACAATTAGTTATCAATAATATTCCTTTTTTTAGTATACTTCTTTATATGGTGAAATTCTCTATATTAATTATTAGTTTTTAATTATTTATTGAATGGTGATCAATTCTTGATTGTAAATTTGATTAAACTTGATTGATCTTTTTCTTTATTAATATATATTATACTAGCATTCATCCCATATGATGCATGGTATATATAACCATAATAGATGATGTTAAATATAACCTATAACAATTAATTATATTTGAAAATTTATTTAAAATTTTTATTGCTAATAAGTATATTGGATATATATTTTTTTTCAATCTATACTATAAAAGTTTGTTAAAAAATTATAAATTTAACTTCTATATATAATACTATTCAATTATGAAATTCAAATTCAAAATTTACCTATATAAATTACCTATATAATTTTTTTTATCTATAAAATTTTCCTGTTTAATTTTTCCATCTATGGAATTTAAATTTAAATTCAAATATGTTTATATAATTCAATTTAAATTTAAATGTATTTAAATAATATTTTTCATCAATAGAATTCAAATTTCAATTTAAATGTATTTTTTGGTTTCTTGCAAATAATTCATTTCTATATACTAAATATTTATAATGTAATTTAATTATTTATCATCGTTATAATTTTTATTTATCCTATAAATATATTTTTACTTTATAAGATAAATTATTTATGGAATTCAATTAAAAAATATTTACCTATTTAGTTTTTTTTTTCCATCAATAAAATTAAAATTCAAATCCAAATGTATTTATATAATATTTTCCATCTATAGGATTAAAATTAAAATTAAAATATATTTTTTGATTCTTTGTAAATAATTAATTTTTCTATGTTAAATAATTAATTTAAATCCTTATATTTAATTTGATTAGATAAAAGAATTCAACTTAAATGAAATAATAGCATCCTCTATATCTCTTTCAATTATCTAATATATATATATATATATATATATGTATATATATATATTAATTTAAGGGATCTTTCCTTTCATATATATATATATATATATTATTTTTTTATAAAATAATTATTTTTATTAAATTTTATAACTCATTGTTTCTATTTACAATTATTTATACCATATATAAAATATTTTATCTTGCAAAATATTAGTCAAACTCTGTACAATTATGTATATTTATGATTAATAAAAATCATACTTTGACATATTTCTGAAAAAATTTTAATTTTGTTTTATATTAAATTTAGATATTATATAATTTAATATTGAATATTAAATGTTAAAATTATAAATAATTATTAATTTTTCAATTTAAATTTAAATTTAATAATTATCATTCCAGATCGAATTGATCCATTTTTTATATTCAAGAACATAATAATATAATTGCAAAAAATAAGTAAATAGTAGAATAATTATTTAATAATATTATCTTTCTTGTTAATAAAATAAAAACAGCACAGAATAGCAATTAAGATTCAAGATTGAACAAGATCACAAATATCAATTCAGTTATAATCACAAGTCAAATTAATGGTTATTAGTCTTGTATAATTTTCATTACATTGTAAGCATTCAGTTATACTTTTAAATACAAAATCCACCTTTATGTAAAATTGATTTTATATTGATCCATATTAATTAAATCCTATCATATGTGTACATATATATATATATATATATATATATATATGCATGTTTTGAGCATTTTTTTGGAAAATATTGAAAAAAAAAGTACATTATCTATTTTAAATTTATGATAAAAAGGTCATTTCATTAGTAATTACCATATATTAATAATATTATTTTATAATATATTTTCATTTATTGTATATCTATATATAAATATGTATTAATGTATAGAGTTTTTGTGTGAAATATATTTAATAATAAAAATATATTTTATTATATATATATATATATTTTATCTAATCTTCAAAAAATTCAAAAAATAACCAAATAAGGAGAGAGAAAAATTTCTCTTGCCAAGTTTTATTCTATCCCCAAAAATAAAATTTTCATACCCACATATTATGGAAATTTTTAAAAATTAAGATCAAATTTTTTATTCAAGTTTTACAAAGATCGTATAATTTTTATTTTTGAAAATATTATTTATATAAATTATTTGTAAAAATATTATTTATATAAATTATTCTAAAACCATTGTACATATTACTACAAAGGTTTATAGCCGAATCTTGATAATGCCCATACATTATGGAAATTTTCAAAAAATCAAGATCAAATTATTCTTTTCAAGTTTTATTAAGATTGTGAAATTTTTTAAAGAATTTTATTTTTGGATTTTAATTATTTATAATGCCTTCGGAAGGAAATATATGACAATGATTTTAAGACTGTAGAATTTTTAAGATAATTTTATTTTTGAATTTTAATTTTTTAAATATTTTTGGAGGGAACAGAATGAGCATGAGAATATACGTAGTAAAAAATTTTGCTGACTCTTTACTTTATATATTATATAGATGTATATATTTAGGCTATAATTCCGTTATAATACATATTAGGCCATATATATATTAGGCCATCTAATATCAAGCCATAGATATATATATATATATATATATATAATTTCATTATAATATATGTATATATATTAGGTCATATATATGTATAATTGTGTTATAATAAAATTAAATATTTTATTTATTTTCAATTTATTTCAAAATTATTATCATATGTAATTTTATCAATTGTTTGATAGTTATGGATATTTATATCAAAAATTAATTTTATATATATTTGGTTATATCCATAAAAAGTAAGATAATGAATATTAAATAATAAGTAATATAAATAAAATAAAAATAAAAAATATTTTTGGAAAGAATTTGAAAAAAAGATATACTAACACATGGCGTATATATATATATATATTTTTTCATATATTATATAGATATTTAGTAAAACTATTTCACAAAAATAATTTAAACTTATTTTTATATTAATAAATATTTTTTGATAATCTTATAGATTCAATTGTCGTGATTATTTATAAATGTTTTACCATATATATCTTCACTAGCCCATAATAGTAACATCAGCCCCTTACCATACCGGCTACTAATGTTGACGTAACAAAAGAGGTGGCTTCAGATTTCGTCACCTTTGGAGACAAAAAAGGAAGCTCAATCTCACCACCCAATTTTGTTGCCAACAACGATGACAGCCCCTTTACCACTAGATATCTATGCAACATGAACACTCCTGCCATATATTTAGGATCCATTTTATTTTGTATAGTTGATATAAATAAAATTTTAATTTATAAATTTTTGTATAATAGATTTTTTGAAAATGAATTTTTATTAAAAAACTAATAAATATTTAATTGTAAATAAAAAATATACATTAAATACTAATTGAATTTCCATATAAATTAAAAAAAAAGAACTTTTATAGAGAAATACAAAATTTGGACTTTTCTAAAAATATATATTTTTTTAATCAATAAATCCTTGTTGACTCTTGTGAAACACCGTTATTTTTTAATAAAACAACTTTTGATCTTTAAATAGAGTATTTGGTCTCAAAAAAAATCTCTGTCAAACAGACACATAACAGCTTTGATCTGGCACTTTGCTTGAAATCTAATTATCTTCTTAGTATTTAAATCTCAATTCTCAAACTAAGCAATGAATTCAAAAGCTCAAATAGGATTCTATTAGAGTGCTAAATCAATTTGGTTTCATTTGAAATCTAATCCAAATTGAACTGGTTGGTTCGATAAAAAACTAATCAAAAATTGAACAAACCAATCGAATGTCTACCCCTATTTATGATTATATTTGCTTTTTGATACTCGTTTCTCTATTGTATGGATCTCATTTGAGAGGCTAAGAAGGCATCTTTTAAACCTTGCAATAAATTTAAAATTGAAATTAACCCCTATGACATTTGGTACGAGAGCTTGGTTATAGTTGGTGCGCTATTATAAAGGCCATGTATGAGAGAGTTGCCTATGTGGAGGTGTTTATGGGTGTTTCTTCGTTAGACTTGATTGTGAGTCTCTTTGATCGGATGGATTATGCTGCTGCTAACATGGAGATTTGGCATAAAACCAAGATATCGCATAATTGCTAACATTATAAAAAGCTCTTTTATATATCTCTTTGAATGTGATTCTAATCATTTTATAATCACTCTCAAACAAATACTTAATTTTCTACAACTTATGGTGCTCTGTGTATAAGAAATCTGTAAAGTTATATTTTCACTATAAATTATTTTCCAAAATTTTATTTTTATCAAAATGACCCCAAAAAAAAAAAGTTGATTATGAATATTATGGTTAATGTATATGTTATTATTGTGAGAATAAAATCATTCAAAGTGGTATAATATTTTAAGAATAAAAAATTATTATTTTTTTTTATCAAGAGTGATGTATGAATTCAAATTAATGTATTTTAATAAAGTAATTTTCTCATTTAATATTTATTAGGAAAATAAATATGTGATTCCAAGTTATAATATTTATACTCTAAAAAGTTATAGCATCTTTAAAGGCAAAACATTAATATTATTATTCACCCCCTCCCCCCCCACCCCCCCCAAAAAAAAAAAAAAAAACAGGGGAAGCTTAAAAAATGGGTTTTGGAGAAGTCCATATTCTTTTTTTTCTTTTCCTCTCCATATTCTTCCTTGTTTTAAGTAAAATCCCAGTAATTTGATCAGGCTTCCTCTTATAGATTGATGACTAGTTTTATTTTTCCTTATCTTTATTTTCTCAAATAATCTTGCTCTAACCTAAATAAATAAAAAGCAAAATTGAAATTACCTAATGCTTTATTTATTTACTTATTTATTTTTGCCTGACGGATCCAAACGGAGGGTAAATAAAAGAAGCCGTACTGTACGCGTTTGGAGGGGATTTTGGTGAGCTTCAGCTTTGTGCTTTGAGTTAGCAGCTTCCTCCTGTACTGGATTGGGTTCTTCCTAATGGCTTTTCTTTTTCAAAAATTTCAAGAGGTTTGTCACTCCTTCTCCACCACTTTTCCATTTTCTGTTTATTTCGTTTCGTTTATTTTGTTTTTCCTTCCATTTTTCTCAGCTGTCAAACAGAGAGGTCACGGTTAGACAAATGTTTGTTTTATTTATTTTTTTTATCATTTCGTTTTCGCATTGAAGTTGAGTGCTTTGTATTGTTTTTAAGTTTTCCTTTTTGGGAAAATTAATCTTTTGGGTGGGCGTTTTGAATGGAAAATGTAAGGAGGGTACTGGGGATTTCAGTGAGATTAATGACTTCTACAGAAAATGCATATATGGGTTTCGCAAAATATTATGAAAAAAATTGGACTACTTCTTTGAGTTTTGGGTATTATATTGAAGTAATTAGTTTATTTGATAAGATTTATATATTGGGTTCATGCATAAATTAAGGATGC
Source organism: Ziziphus jujuba (assembly GCF_031755915.1). Taxonomy (NCBI): domain Eukaryota; kingdom Viridiplantae; phylum Streptophyta; class Magnoliopsida; order Rosales; family Rhamnaceae; genus Ziziphus; species Ziziphus jujuba. The sequence continues at coordinate 2,004,777 of NC_083381.1, read as the reverse complement.
CAAGATGCTGGATCATATAAAGGATAAGGATAAAGTAAATCTTAGTGTCTAAGTTCGTAATGATCAGAATTCCAATGGTCCTTTAGGTAGAAAAAATAGAAAAAAACGAAGTAAGCCTAAAGCATTACATTTCATTTTCTTGCATGTTTGATCAGATACTTCTTTTTTGGCTATTCTTTCAACAAATTTTTTTTTCCCCCTAATGTTAAATAGTTAGTGCATCATCAGTTCATGCTTTATGATATTAGGCATGCTAAGGCAGAATGTTAAAATAATTATGCTGAAATGGTAAAACTTAAAATTATAAATAATTCTAATGAACTATATAATGCACATGTTGAAGAACTAAGTCTAGTGAAACTTCCGTAACCATTGATCATCTTATGTAATGTTTTTTTTCAAAAAAAGTGTTACTTCGCTGTAGGTTTCTTCATAAAATGTTTCAGATGATTTTGCATATTGGTATTTAATGGGTCCATTAAAAAAACTTGATGAAATTGTAAGACTATGCTATAATATTCTTATCTCTTCTTATGTTTGGTAATGTAATTTTTAAGCATTTGATTTTCAGGCTGTGAAAACTCTTGCAAAAAATCCCATGTTTGCTAGGGATCCAAGGAAACAGCAATATGAGGCAGACATTAATCGCTTGTTCCTTTACACAAGGTCAGTGTAACATTATTTTTCATTGAAGATACAACTTGTCCCTTTTAAAGATGAATTTGCTTGTCCATGGTTATTATGCTGCAATTCGTTGTTGTACAGTAAGCTTGATAGACGAAATATCAGTTCATAGTACCAAATTAGTTGATGAGCTCTATGACTAATTTCTATGCTTTTATTGATGGATTTCTTTCACCGGGTTTAAATTTATGATTGTGCTCAAGCGTTTCCAGAGATCTAATAGTATCAACAATGTTTATATGCTAATCATTTCTGAACTTCTATGTGATTCTTGTTTTGTGATTATGATTATTCAAAAGCGCCATCTTCTATTGAATTATATGCCATGCCATCATGTTTGTTCTCGTGGCTTCAATTAATACCCCTTTAGGTCTATTTCTTCTCTCTTCTAACACCATTTAATACATGAAAATGCTACACTTCCTTGCTAATACGTGGTTGATTTTCATTGTACATTCTATTCTGTAAGTACTTTTGTATTCATATTTCATAGCTAAATGAATTAACTATAACCGTATCCTAATTAATCATATTCTGTGACTTAACCAAAATGTATTGCTTATATAACTTCCAAACTTTATAAGCATCAAGACCAACTTATGTTCTAGCTACTTCTTTTTGAGTACTTATGTGGACATTATAATGAGGATAAGAGTGTAATGCTGTAAATATGCATGAACTCTAGTCATGAAGGTGGAAATTATTTAATGTATTTGATAAGATGTGCCATGTAAAAGAAGGTGAGCTCATTGGGTTGGAAATGGCTGACCTTGTTCTTGTGATCCATGAGGGAGGAATTCTTCAATGAAGTAATATAAACTTAAAATATATCGTGTATGCCTCATTACAGTTGTAGTATTCCTCCATAATCAACATAGATAGTTTCTCAAAGAGTAATAAACTCTTTAGAAGAATCAGATAGCAGATCTGAGAAACCTAGGGGTGTTTTCCATTAATTAGAGAACAAGCTCAAAAGCATTACAATTCAAGAATGATGAAAAACTGGACTGGTTTTCTTCGAGGCTTAGGGAAATATATGAGGTACTGTTTTGCATAACAAACTCCAATATCTAATTATAATAAATTCGATAAAATGAGAGCAGTTAGTAAAATAGCGAGCGACAGAATTACAAGTAGCAATTTGAATTAAGAGCAGTATGCAACAACCATCTTCTCCGCTAAAGAAACATTGCCATGAACTTCTTTGTTACTGCTCCACTGAACTTTCATAACAGAACTTTGGCACAGAAATTTGACACCTGTCATCTAAATATTATGTTCTTGTTTCAAAAACCATTTTGTTATTACCCTTTGCCATGTGTAATGGTGTTAAGAGTAGTTGAGAATTCACTTTCTTTGGGTGCGTAGAAATTTGACAACTATTCAGTATTATCTATGAACGCCTTACCAAATGATACATCACAAAGATAAAGAATATATTCCTTTGATCTGCTGCTAGGTTTTTTTCCATCACTTTCGGAGCACATTCTTCTTTAGCTATCGAGACCAGAGAATTGAGAGCCTTTGGATATCTGGCACAGGGTTTCCAAATGATTGCAGCTAATAGAAATACAAAACTGTAATGCAATGTTTTTTTTTTTTTTATTTTTTGCTCTCACTTTCACTATTTGGCGAGTTTGCATTCTCAACTTGTCTCACTCTTTGGGTCAATTTTTCTTTTCCAATAAGGGAAGTTTGGTTTTTTTCTCTTACTATACGAGTGGTTTCCAACAAACTCGTGAGCTTTCTGTGAGCAATCTTTTAAAGAAAACCAAACCCAATAAAGGAAGATCCACGGGATTAAGAGCTGAAGCAAAGAGGGAAATTCACATACAAGTAGAAAGTAGTTGAAAAGAATTTGACATTGATATTTAACAATGTTCCACGCTATTAAACATCCTAGTGTCCTCTTCAATGATTGGAACCACAATGTACATTACAAGGCTGTTCTTTGAAATGTTTATCTTTTAGCAAAATTTCTTGTCAACTTTATAGCAAGTGGTGAGGGAATCTGTGCATAACCAAGATTTCCTGAACAATATAAACTTATCTCAGTAATACAATTATCAGTCTGAAAGATATGAACCCGAAGTGTACATGCTCTTCTAAGTCATCCATATGGTTTAAGAGCCTCTTACCCATACCTTTTTCTCGGCCACCCTTTCCTATGATGAATTATCCTTTGTGTTGCCATAAGCATACTTGGCTGGAAAAAATACTGCCACTTTCACCTAGTACCTCACCGATTGTTCAGCAGCGGTAATGCAATATTTAGCTTCTTAAACATATAACAAGTGGCAGTACACAGTCCTATTCCATCCTATTGGAGGGTCATTTTGTAATGGAAGAACTGTACTTTATCTTTACTAATTGAAACAATTTCAAAATGCGAAGCAAGTGGAATTGTGTAAAAGAAATGATGATGTATGTGAGCCACAATGTGGGAACCATAATTTGCCTGCGAGTAAGTAATGGGAGATTAGAATTGCATTTAAGCTTTCCAATTGACATCCCCGAAGACCTAGAATTTGATGACCAGTGTGGGTGGGTTCAGGGCATTGGTAGGCTACTTGGTGTCCAATCCTATATTGTTTGGGTGTAGATCGGGAGATAATTCAAATGTAATAATATTCACTTTTATAATGCCGAGGTCTTTTTAGAGTAGTTGGTTTTAGAGTTCGAAAGAACTCAGAAGTTAAGTGTGTTTAGGCGATAGCAATCTTAGAATGGGTAATCTCCTAGGAAGCTCTGAAAAAAAACCCATATTGAATGCGGTGGTTAAATTGGGAACAATTGACAGGTTTGCCAGTGGAGGTGGGGCGTTACAAATGGTATCAGAGCTTGTGTTCGGTCAGAAATGTGCTAGTGAGGATGCTATTGGATTTCAAAGGGGGTGGATTGTAACAACCAATGTGAGCGGGTGTGGGGTATGTTTTAATGTAGATCAGTAGATGATTCAAATGTAACAATAGTTGCTCTTATAATGTTGTAGCTTTTTCAAAATAGTTGGCTTTAGGATTTGAAAAAATTCCAAAGTTAAGTGTGCTCAATCGAAAACAATTTTAAGATGGGTGATCTCATGGGAAGCTTTGGAAAAAAAAAAAAAGCTTCATATTATAGTTAAATTGAGGACAATATCACAGAGTGATAGGTCTGCTAGTGGAGGCGAAGTGTTACATAGAAACACTTTGAAGGTCTTGTTTTTTCTTTTACTATTACCATATGCAAAAATAATTCTTACTGCTTTTTGCATGTGGTTAAGCCTATGTAATACTTATGATGGCAGCTTTTTATATCCCTTGACATTCAACTTAGTTACAGTGTAAATAAGTCCATTTATTTAAATATCTCTATAGCATTTAACCATAATTTCACATATCTATAAAAATATCTTTACGAATTTATGCTATTGGATACGCTTTTTATTATTTTCCTTTATTTTTCTTGATGCGATCAAACCCTATTTTTATGGTTTCCCCTTCAAATTTCTAACTTGAGTCAATGAGAGGGGATGCTAGTTTTTTATATTTGTGTACAGTAACTTAAAACTGTTGTTGTTTCAACTTTACTTGTGCTTAAAACATTTGTAGTTTATGGTCTGTCAATCTTGTCAACACAGAGTTGAGACTACTACCTAGTAGGCCAATAATTTAAGTTTTTGGGTTTGATGGTAACTTTGATATGGTATGGTATCATATCTTGCCATCTGCTTTGTCTTATGTTGGATTTATATTGACTGCTATTTCTAGTAAATTATCCTTTTGCATGTGGAAAGAAATGAAGTTGTGTCCGGTGATTGTTCAGGCCTACATGTTTTAATTTGACATTTATCGTTGGGTCCACTGTTAAGTTAAAACTTTTGGGTTTGTTGATGACTTAACATCATTTATTAAGTTTTTCTTTCAAAGTACTAATTATATTGTTACGATCCTATCCTTGGCATTGTTTTATTGGATGAATACCATCTTAACTTTTTGAAAAATAGAAAGTTGGATTAAACATACTTGTGGGCCCTCTAGTTCCAGTAGTTTTCTGTTTTAGCAGTCTAATATAAAATATTTAAATAGATTGTACCATGAAATTTGATGTGATTTGAATGTTTTCTTATCATAAAAAGGTTCTAATTTATAATTAGATTATTTTTACCATGAAATTAATTGTGGTTTTTTAATTTCTTTCTTATTAAACGGTGTTAAATGGAATTTCTGCTATTTATGTTAGAAATTTGTAGGGATTCTTTGAAAACAATTTCTGGACTAAAAGTATAGCTTCCAATATAAAACATATCTTGCCTGAGTTTTGCAAAAGAATATTTTTTTCCATTTGATCTAGCTATTGTGACTGATGTGTCGTATTATCAGGTTAAATATACATACTATTATGTAGTTTTGACATACATGGTTTTCGCTGGATACAAGCAAGCCAATAGTATAATTGAGGCACTTAAGCATCTTATGTTGATCATCTCAAAATTGTGGACCATTTTAATTTATTCGATTTTGATGGCTTAAAAAGCAATTTACATTGCATGTTAATTGACAATACAATTGGATCCTTAGATCTTCAAAAGCTAGCATCATGACTGCACTAATTCATAGAAAGGTCTTAATAAATCCAATAGAAGTGAATGTAAGGGCATCTTTTAGTTTATTTTTGCAGGTGTAATCTATTGCCTTCTTGTTTTCTATTCCATGGGAATTGGGTTTATGTAGATTTTCTTCTGCCTTTTATCAGCTTTCATGCTCTTGAAATACCCCTTCTTGTTCCTTAGGGTGTTTTCAGTTTACGCTAATTAAAATTTGGATCTCCAGCTATAAGTTTTTGGGAAGGAATGCTGAGGAAGCAGATGCTGAGGAGATCATAGACATGGCAAGTAAATTCTCTGTTGCTGATCAAGAGAAACAGGTCCAAGAAAATGTCCATTTGCAAATTAAAAGCTTCTGTACATCTATGGATGAAATTCTTCTTCCTGATGCAAAGATAAAAAATGAGCCAATTGAATCACCTGAACAATCTAATGCCAGTTCTCGTCGAAGTGGCCTTAGTTTTGCTGTTGGCAAAAATAGATCACCTACAAACCATCCTGGTGAGTTTCTGTTTGATATTTTTCTGAGAAAACTTTGTATTGTTTTTTAGTGAGTTTGAATTCTCATCTACAATATTCTGTCATGCTATCTACCAATTTTACTGCATTTAACATGTTAAGCCCTTTTTTGTTGACTTGATGTGCATAACTAAGCTCACTTTCTAATAACGTAAAGTTCTGAATGGTAACTAACATGGTATCACAGCACTAATTTCCTTTCTGTGCCCGTCTTTGAATCCTTTTGACCTCTGTTTCTGGTAGTAGTGTTTTGTATGTGTAAAGACCCACTTGCTACCCCATTATGTTGGACAGAGTACATGTGAGGAAGAGTCTTAGTGCTTGTTTTGTTGACTTGGTCATGAAGGACATGAAAGTGCATTTATGAAATTGATATAGGATGAACTGAAGAGAGATGAAGAATACAGAATTTGAAATAGAGGGGAGAAAACTTGAAGAAAGTGGGAGAAAATGGACAGAGTGGGCAGATTAGAGAGCAAATTCAACAACCGGGAAGAGTAGGGGAAATCCCAAAATAACTTTATTTGAGAATTCATAATCTCAATGAGTGCATCTAATAAGGTTCTAGTGGAGTGTCCCATTTCTAATAAAAGTAAAACAACCATTTGAAAAAGGATACCTAAAGTAAACTGGAAACTAGTTCAACTAGGAAACTATCAAACTCCTATGCTAGATAACAGTTCTAAAAAATAATTGTGTTCCTATTCTACATCTCTTGATGGTAACTTAAACATGACCTAACTTTGTTATTTTGAAATCCTATCCATGGGTTCTTGAGTTATCAACCTAAATATGTTAACTTAATTATGGTGTCAGTAGAAGTTTACTTGTCTAGTCAGAATAATTTTAGCAACCAAATTATTTTAACTGCATCAGTTGTACAACTTATTTGGTTGTATGACTGATGCAGCAACATCTACACTATGTCACCCTTTACCTCTTGAATGGGTAATGACGGATTCATCAAGTTCATTTGGAATGGACCCCTTTCTAACAATATTATGATTTTTTTTTTTTTTTTCGGTGAATAACAATATTAACAATTTGCATTGGATAATGAAGCAATTGTTTTGAAATTATAAGTTGATGTTCATTTGAAATTGTGATATGCTGAAATATTGAAGCCATCATACTTGATCCATACGGCAGCTCATAGGAAAAGGTGCCATAGGGCATTAATACCATCATGATCATGATAAGCACCTTTTATTTTTATTTTATTTTATTATTTATTTATTTATTTTCCTTCTTCTGATTACTGGGTGGAGGTTGAACAATTAATGTCTTTTCAGTGCAGATGTACCTGAGACAAGGCCTTTTAATCGGACCGAGCTCTCTCAGAGATTAAAGGATCTTATCGGCTTCACACTTGATACCAGACCTTCTCAGATACCCCACAAGGAAGCAGGACTAGGTTTATTCTTAAATGGTAATGCTGATATTGGCACTGTCGTAGCCATTTACCCTGGCATAATATATTCCCCAGCTTATTACCGCTATATTCCTGGATACCCAAGAGTTGATGCACAGAATCCATATTTGATCACAAGGTATGATGGAACTGTTATTAATGCCCAACCTTGGGGTTTTGGGGGTGAAACCCGTGAAGTGTGGGATGGCTTCATTATGCCGGAGATGAAACGTAATGTGCAAGGTAATGAGAAAGGTTCAGACCGATTGTGGAGACTTCTCAGTAAGCCATTGGAGGGGACACGAGTGGGATATGGTAGCAACATACTAGAACGGAGAAACCCATTAGCTTTGGCTCATTATGCCAACCACCCTGCAAAGGGCATGACCCCAAATGTTATGATTTGCCCGTATGACTTCCCATTAACTGAAAAGGACATGCGAGCTTATATTCCAAATGTGATTTTTGGGAGAGCAGAAGATGCAAATATGAGGAGATTCGGCAGCTTTTGGTTCAAATCTGGGAGTTCAAGAAATGGTGGCTCAGATGTCCCTATTCTGAAGACTCTTGTTCTGGTGGCTACAAGAGAACTTTGTGATGAGGAATTGCTTCTGAACTACAGGTTGAGCAACCTGAAGCGTCGGCCAGAATGGTATACTCCTGTGGATGAGGAGGAGGATAAAAGGAGGTGGAGCTAAACATGTGAAAGGCTGGTGTTTTTGTTACATTTCTAGCATTTTCTGCATGGGAATTTTTCCAGTTAGGGTAAGCCCTTGCACCTTTTTCTTTCTTCTTTTTTTTTTTTTAATTTTTTTTATATTCCCTGTTTTGACCGCTAAAAGGCTTCTAACCCGGACATATTTCCAGAGCCATAAAGAATACTAATCACTAATTTATACACACACAGTTTTTCTGCCAAGGGGTAGCAACTTCAAAGGTGTTTGATTTTGTTAAACTTTGTATTTTTTGTTTTGCAATCTTGAGTTATGTAGTAGTTACTTGGGAAAATGACACAAATGCCTTTACTTTGCGAAGTTTTGCGGCTATAGCTTTTGTATTTTAAAAAATTAAACAAAAGCCTTACATTCTGTTTCCACTAATTAGTCCACCTGTCCTATCGGCTTTGCCTTTTCACTTGGGGCAACTTGACTAACAGTTGTTGGTGAAAGGTGATTGGTAGAAACAGCTTACAGGTGGCTATTGCTTATTGGGTTAATAGGACACAAGGAAACGAGCTTTGCAAAGACCAGAAAATTGTATATTAATTTGATGCAAATTATCCATGATAGTTATAATAACTGCCGCACATTTATCATCCAAATTAGCCTCAGATTTTGGAACATCAACACCAAACGACGAGACTTAAGACAATGAAACATGTTTGTTCCAACTTGGCTGCTATTCTATGGGGTACATTACTCTGTCAGAAAAAAATAAAAAATGTTAAAGAGTTGTATGACAACAATCAATCATAATCAACAATAATGGCTCTCTATGAAAATCAATGGCTTGGTTTTTATTGTTTTGTATTCTCTTCCTTGTTTCGTTTGCAATTGATTATTTCCCATTTGTTCTTTTACTTTTCGTCCTTTCTTCTTTGAAGGGAGTTCTGCTTCTTTCTCTCTCCTAATTTACCTTTCCATTCACTTGGATCTTTTATATGTTTCATGAATTTTGTCCAATCCTCCCTTTTTCAGTTGGACCAAAAAAAAAAAAAAAAAAAAAAAGGAATAGGAGAAGGATCTTCCTCACTTTTACGCCTATACCGTTTCCATATTTTTTAGTGTAGCATGGTAGATTGTAGAGTCTTGCGTTGCTTATGTACTATATCGATAGGTATTATGTGATTTTGGATTTTGGTTTTCAAAAGCAACTTGACTTGTATTTTTAGGAGAGATCCAATAGACATATAAAGCTAGTAGCTAACTAAGAATTATGGAAATGGCGTTCTTGTCACAATAATTATCTCTACATAAAATGGAACACATTTTTGTGTAACATGCCATGCATGATGGTCCTCTCGAACTTTGCCTTGTGCCTTTCCATCTGTATTATGACACTCTCCTTAGGTGTCTCTCCATCAGAACTCAACCCTGAGGTTGTTGCACTTCAAGAGGCCAATCTTATCAAAGCGCTTCCTGGCTACAGGGCCGGCTTAAGGCCCCCATTTTATTGGGGTCTCCCCCAAAATATTTTTCCTCTATATTATATATACATGTGTAATTATTAAATATAATATAATTATTAAGTGATTTTAGAAACATGATTAGTTGACTTTGGTATAATTCTGAAGTATCTCTAATTGATCATTTATTACCATAGTTATCTTTAATTATTTTTATCTTTAGAAAAAAAAAAAAAAAAAAAACACCAATCAAGTCTTAAGTAAAACTTTTTTTATTCTATTTCTAAAATCAACTAGATTTTAACGGTAGAAAAAGAGAAAACTCATGTTAAATACTCTTCTTTATTCATCAATTTATGTGTTTTTTCTCTTGCTCACTTTTTTTTTTTTTCTCTTCTCATTCATTTATTTTTCATATTTGTTTAATCTTTGATACTCATCCTATACAATTTGCAATTCTAATTCAGGACTCTAAAATAAAAAGTAAACTTGTCAATTGTTATTTATTTTAATAAATTTATATTCATTCTCCTAATATATATATATATATACATATTATTTTATATGAATTCTGTAGTTATTTGCTAATTATTTTTGTTGTTCATAAAAATATATATGTATATATATACACATATACTTCATGTTTCTCTAGTTTGTGTTTTCATTTTTTCTTTATATCTTTTATTCAACTAAATTGATTAGATTTTAATCCTTACATGGTTTTGTAATCTGGGCCAATTATTCTTCTAGATGCTTATTCTAATTAATCTGAGTTAATATTTGTTTGTTATTTTATTATTTTCATGCAGGTAATAATGTCAAACTTTAAAGTATCATCAAATTAAAAGTACAAGCCATAAATTAGGTTTTATTATTATTTTTATTTCTAAGCATTTTTATTTTGGTAAAATATTAGTGACCTGTATTTTTTATTTTTTGAATATAAATATGTCTACTATAAAATATGATTTTGGATATGCAAAAAAGAAAAATAGAAGAATTTATTCAATCTCAAAAAGGTACAATTGATAGGTTTGTTACAAGTACTAAAAACCAAAAGAAAAACTAATTGAAAATTTAAATGAAAAACAATTGAATTTTCACTACAATATGATACATTATTAGGACAAAAAGAAACTTGTCGAGAACTTTCTAATGATTCCAAATCTACTTCACCAAATATTAATATTAACAAAGAAGATAATAATAATTTAGAAGAAGATGAATTAATTGATCAGGAAGATAAAAATTTTAATAATATATTGATTAAACAATTGTTAAAAATATAAATGATTCAGCACAAAGGAAAAATATAAATACAAATTTAATAGATTTATTAGTTGAAAAATGTCCAATTAGGTAAACCAATTTATTTTTCTCCAAATGATGAAAATTCTAAACACTTTCTATGGTTCATTACATTCGAAAATTACCAAAAGGAGAAAAACATGGTAGTAGACAGCTAGTATATTCAAAAGAATTAGATAAAGTATTTTGCTTTTGTTGTAAATTATTTAGACAAAAATCAATTAGAATTCATTTCACAAACCAAGGATGTCGAGATTTGAAAAATCTTAGGGTGAAGCTTAAAAGTCATGAAATAAGCCAAGCTTAAAAAAATCAAAAGTCATGAAACAAGCCAAGCTTAAAAAAATCAAAAGTCATGAAGCTTGTCATGAAACAAGCAGTGAACATATTATAAATATGAATATATGATGTTGAAATGAAATTACTTAAAAATAAAACCATTGATCAAAATTTACTATAAAATATATATAAGGAAAAAGAGCATTGAAGGAACATATTAATAAAAATTATTGACGTAGTTAAAAATCTTGCAAAAAATAATTTGGCAGTTATGGTACAAATGAGAAGATTAATTAAGATAATAACAGAAATTTTTTAGGTTTAATTGAAATGATTGCAGAATTTGATCATGTAAGAACACCTTAAACATATTCAACATGGTAAAATTCATATTTATTATCTTAGCCATAACATACAAAATGAGTTAATAAATATGTTAAGATTAGAAATAAAAAGTACTATAACTAAAAAACATAAAAGAAGCAAAAGTACCTTTTAGTCATACGTCACTGTAATGTAAGCCATAAAGAACAAATGTCTTTTATATTAAGATGTATAGATATATCAACAGGTCCAATTAAAAAAGAAGAGTATTTTATATAATTTTTTAAAGTAGATGATACATGAGGGAAAGGTTTTTTTGATATGCTTACAAGTATAACAAAAAAAAATTTTTGAACTTGATATATTTGATATAAGGGAACAAGTATATGATAATAGGTCTGATATGAAAGGTAAAAAACAAGGCATACAAAAGAGATTTTTAGATATAAATTCTAGAGCTTTTTATACACCATGTGATTGCCATAGTCTTAATTTAGTGCTTTGTGATATGGTTAATTCTTGTCCTCATGCTATAACATTTTTTGGCATTACACAACATATATATATATATATATATACTCATTATTTTCTTCTTTTACAAAAAGATGAAAAAATTTGCAAGACCATGTTGTGGACTATAACTAGTTTCGTATGGTTGATTCCTACATGAATTTGGACGGTAGTTGTAAGGGGAGTTACTGAATGCTCTGCTTGATTATCTTACTATGCGTTGCATTAAAAACATGTTTTGGCTTAATAGGGGTAACAGGGACAAGGCCATTTGACTAGGGAGTAAGTTTGGAGCTTTTAGTGTCAAATTAATTTTTAATTCTTTTGATCATGGTCGCTTTGTTGTGTCTTCTTAGTACAAGATTATATGGAAAAGCACTATCCATAAGAGGTTGAAATTCCTTTCGTGTAAAACTCTAAACCTAAGCCTCCCTATTAAATCCACTCTTATAGATCGACAGCTCCCTGTTTTGAATCTTAAGTGTTTGCATGGTTGTATTGAGCTGGAGAGTGAGGATCATCTGTTCTTCTATAGCCCTGTTGCGAGGGCCTTGTGGTTTTCGTCTCCCTTTGATAAAGCCCTTCTCGTGGAGCTATCAAGATCAACATTGGTGCTTCCACCAAGAATAATGTCAGTTTTTTTAGTGCAGTTGCTAGAGATCATAGAGGTTTTGTGCTTAAAGTCTCTGGCTCGTGACACCATTGAATATTTCGAAGCTGCTAAAGCATGTGCTATCAATAAAGTGGTTCTGCTAGCTTTGGAGGAAGGATGGCTGCGTGTCTGCTTTGAAAGGATGCAAAGCTTTTGTGCAAAACTTGAATGATAGCAAAACTAGCTCATTGGTCTATTGAAGTTATTTTAAGTTGTTCAATTAATCACTTTCAAATTATTTAATTGTTTGTATATAATATTTATTATATCATACTATTTTCACCTTAATTTTACCTATTTATTTTAAACGAATATTTTTGGAATATTTATCTAAATAATATTTTGTTTCATTTTAATCTTATTCAAATTTTATTTTATTTCATTTTATCTTTTTTATTTTTTATTTTTCATAATAATATTTAAATATTTGGGAAGACAAAATTATTAATTTTTGTGAAAAATCATTTTAAATAAATAAAATTTTCAAGTGGAGTGAATTAGTGATGATTTTGAGAGAAAACCATTTTTATAAATATCTACTTAAATTTCTTAAATTACCTTTATCATTATTAATTTTTTAATTTCCTATTTAATTAATTATTTATTTATTATTTTTGTTTGTGTTTATTTAGTATTACTATTAGAAATTAGATGGGTATCATTCATTGGGATGATTAGCACCCCAACCTTTTTCTCTGGGTCAAAGTAAATAGTGGATTGACTGCCCGACTGCAAGTTCCTCTGACTATCTGCTTCCATTGCTGCATTCAAGAGAAACCCTCTTTCTATTTCTCTATATTATTTTTATTATCATATCTCCTCTTTTTGTAATATTTGTGTTTCTTAAAATAACCTTAGAATACTCTGATACTGAATTGTAGATTTGTTAGCCCATATATTACTATTTGTGTTTATTAATTATTGTTTTATGCTTTGTTCCTTTAATTTTTTGGTATTGGATTGTAGATTTGTTAGACTATATATTGCTATTTGGAATGCTCTGGTATTGGATTGTAGATTTGTTAGACTATATATTGCTATTTGTGTTTATTAATTATTGTTTTATGCTTCATTCCTTTATTTTTTTTAGAGTACTGTAATTTTATAGAAATTTTGTAGTAAAAGAGAGAGAATAAAACGGTTGTATATTTTGAAATGCATTTTCTATGCAAAGAATTTTGAGGTAAGTTTAATCCCTAAGGCTATGTTGCGATTTTCTATAAAATTTCCTATGAGAGCTTTCTCCTATCCAGGGCTCTGTGAAGGTCTTGGTATCTATGCTAGCTGCCACAAATGTAGGCCATACCATGACACATGTTGAGCCAGATGAGCCCAGAGATGTGGAGATATTTTGACAGGAAGAGATGAAATTGGGTTGTTGGTTTGAGGGGTGTCGGCCAAGAAAGAAAATAAAATAAAAAAATAGAAAAAGAAAAAGGTAGGTGGTCCTGAGTTTGAGAGGGTGACTCTATTGGGTTAAACTTTTAGGGTGGAACCCAAGCCTTTGGATAGATGCAGGAAATAAACCATTTAGGCTTGGAAGATAAAATTATTTCTAACACAGGTTGGACTTGACTTGGACCTGGTCTTTCTCAGGTCTATTCTGCTTGTTGATCTCCATGGTACTCCAATATCTTTGTCAGATGATCTATGATGAAGATGGTCCTGGAAATCTATCCCGGCCCGTCTCAATATCATCTCTTCTTGGTCACTTCTCACAGCTCATCTCAATATCTTCTCTTCTTGGACATTTACTTTTCTCAAGACATCTATCTCAGTCTTAGCCCGTCATCTAAAGGCTTATTAGGTGGACAATTTACCTCAGCTCGAAAGTGGGATTTATTATTGGAATAAACCATATCCACACAATGTGTGAAAGATTCACTTAATTAAATAATGTTAAAAAAAAATAGGATTTGTGTGTTAAATTATATTTTTCTAAATAATTCATAATATTAATGTTGTAATTTTGTAATTTTCATATTTAGTGGAGATAAAGATACAAGGATTCAGTGATCTCAACAAGGTACTCACTCAATAAGCTTGGGCTAAGGATTACTAAAGATTGGACTTCATGGTATAACTAGAGAGGTATAGACAATTTTATTAACTGCTAAAATTACCTTTTAAATTCAGTTCAAAATTTTTATTTGGAAAAAATATTTCAAAATTTTTGAAATGGATTTTTTTTTTCATGATTGAAATAGAAACTCGCCCATAATGGGGGATTACTATTCTCCATGTAATCATAACATACTTATAGAACAAAATAAAGTCTTTTGAGGAATGAGATTTTAGAAAGAATAAGACCACCATTTGCTTTATTAACTTTTTGGTTATCATCAAACGATGTCAGTACATAAATGAATAATAGTAGTCATAATAACAAAAATGAATCCCTACCTTAAATTAAAAAAATGTAATAATAACAATAATAGTAGTAGTAATAATAATGCTCCAAATTGTTCTCTTCAAAATGATTGAGCATACCTTGGGCATTAAGAAGCCGTCATTTTTATCTCATTCCAGAGCTTCTTATATGTATATACATATACAATCCGTTTATGGTGTGGACGGTTTTCATGCGGACCACAGTACTGGTGACGGTTTTTTATAGTATTGATGACGATTTTCTAAAAAATCGTCGTTAATACTATGAAAAATCGTTACTAATACTGTAGTCCTCATGCGGACCATCATCACCATAGAATTTTCGTATACATATATACTTAATTGCATGTTTTGTTAATAAATTGAAATTATACAAGAAGTTGTCTAACTATTTGATGTAATTCATAATTATTCTTCTAAATCCAAAATATCAAATTCAGCTTTGTTTTTAATTTCCATGACGAATAATAACTTTGCTTAAATTAATTAATATCGTTGGTCGTTGGACCGTAACATCGGAGAGTTGACTTTTCTAACCGTGAGCGCTGGCCACCAAGTTCCTACATGTGCTCCAAATCATTGAGCATTTCTTGGCAATAAGAAGCTGCCGACTATCGCATTTTGATATCCACTTAGCTTATTATATAGGGCCCAAAAAAATAAAAAATAATATTGTAAAAACTTTCTTTAAAAAAAAAAAATTGTGAAAATTAACAATTTCTATTCTCTAAAGGAATGCAACAATTTATTTTGCCTAATTTTTAAAAATATAATGAAGTAAATTTATGACTTTATGCATAAATACAGATGTGTATCAATACATAGTTTTCAACCCAAAATCTTTTAATAGTTGAACGGTAAAGTTACTGTTCTATACAAGCATTATGCACTATAATTTGAAAAAGTATAATGTCTTATATATGTACGGGTATCTTCTATTCGGTTTTATCTACACTAACTTAGTTATCATCCTCAAATAAGTGGTTTATATAATTATGATTTTCCCAAAGATTTTGATTGGATTATGTTCACGCCTAATTAAAATTTTTTCTACTCATTTAAGTTAAGATATATCAAAAATAAAAAATAAAAAAAGGAACAAAAAACAAAAAAAAGGTGTTAATTCCAATGCTTGCTTTATTTTTTATTTGAAAAAAATTTGGGATAAGTGGCATTTTGGATTCTTAGATTTAAAAAATTTCAATTTAGGTCTTCAAATTTTGATTTTTCATTTTAATCCAATTGATTTTTTTACTTTTTTTTATTTTACTAATGATATATGTTTAATGGCCCCGTCACCAATCGAATTTATACATTTTAGTTTTATTGATGCAACTTAAAGCCTCTAATTTGAGATATTTGAATTATAATGTATGCTAGGGTTGCTTTTAGACAACTAAAATAGTTAATAAAAGAAATTTTTTTTTAATAAAAAAATTGTTTTGTAAATTTATAAATTTTAAATACTTCAATAATCAATTTATCCCATGAGCGAGAATTTGAGAAGCAATTGGGGTAGCTAGTGAAATTATGCTAGATGCAGAGTCAAAATTTTAATAATATTAAAAGTACAAATATAAAAGTAAATAAAGTCGAATTTACCAAATGTTCATATTCTAATTTTATAATTTTTTGTAATTTTCAAATGATAATTTAACAAATGCTTATTAAACTAACAAAAAAAGTGATTGCTTCTTCAATAATGCTTTTCCTAAATCTTTCATAATATACAACAACATCAAATCAAGCATAGTATTGCTAACTTAGCTCCATTGATCATTTGCCAAAAACTTGGTTGAATCAAATTAAATTGAAATGTCAAAGTCTAAGGTTGCGTTCAGGATTGCTCTAGAATCTTATGATTTTGAGAAGCCGCGAGAGAGTGGCTTCTGATTTTAGCTTCTCCTACTAACTATTGCGAAAAATAGAAATTTTAATCGTTGTTAATAAAGCTAATATTTATTTTTTCAATTTCTAATTTTATAATAAATGAGATTTGATACATTAAATATTTTTCCCTTTTATATAATTGTGGCGAATAAAAAATTATTATGTTTAATAATATAGTAGTTAAAATAAGAAAAAAATTTACAATATTATTATAATAACACTATTAACAATATAAGAATAATAATCAATATTTATGCTAAAAGAAATAGTCAATATCCTTTTACTCATTTTATATAATTAAAAAAATAAACATCATTATTTATTAAACGTTTTATTGTTGATTTTAAACCTACAGCACTTTTGAAACACCGGTTTCCAACTGATTCTTTCTGATTCTTTTAAAATATAAAATCGGTTTTAAATTATAACATTTTAAATTTGACGGTTCAAATTAATATAATTATCTTAAATAGAACCACTAAAATTGTAATTAATCCCAAAAAAAAAAAAAAAAAAAAAACTCAACCGTGGATTCGCAATGTTTGCTTCAGCATCTTCACCCAATATCCCACTATGGAGGAATATTTGTATATCAAAGTTGTAAAGTGGAAGTAAAGTTTTGGACGAATATTGGGTATGCATCCATAAAGAACATTTTATAATTTTTCAACCTTTATTTATTTTGTTATTTTTCCTTTTGGGACTTTCATGTGCTTATGATGAAAGATAGTGTAATATTGGGGACAACAATAACGGATAAAAGGAATTTGGCGTACCTTCTTTAGAGAATTGGATGTAGAGGGGACCAAACTCATATTGCATGCGTGGAGAATGAGGACCCCAAATTTTGGTGGAACAACTGGATGCGCATATGTACAGCTGCCTGACAAAAACATGCAACATATAGAAAACTGTGAAACAAAATTAAGCCATTAGAAGATGGAGAGCGGCAAAATTAGCATTACCTAGTTTAAGTTTACAGAAAAATTGCATAAAAATTCATGATATTTTCTTAGCTGATAAAAGATTGCAAAGAAATTTTACCCAATATTATATATACTGGGTCCATAGACAAGCTAGCCTGCCTTTCACAGAATCAATCTACTACTATAATTTATAAAGGAATATATATATATATATATACACATATGTATAATAACTAATTGAGTTTGTAGCAAATGTTTTGTTTGAATTATTAATAAAATATAAAGAGAAGATTCATACAGCCGAGCATTAAGCTCAATTATTAATTGATTCGGCAATTGGCTGCAACCTTTGCTTGCATATTTATACAAATAACTTATGCATAGTTGGTTCTTAATATTATATTTATATTTACTAGTCCAGACAATAAATAAAAGATTAATTTTTGTCTTTAAAAGTAAGTTTTTTCTATTTTAAACTTTTTTTCTACCCGTATAACGTAGACCTTGTATAGATGGAAATCTCTCATATAAAGAACTCTCTCTCTCTCTCTCTCTCTCTCTCTCTCTCTAGGTTGAAACCATCTAAAAGGGATTTTCACTCATGCTTAGATATGCTTTCCACAAATGTTTTCATCTTTAAGTTTTTCAAGCCAGAATTTAGCTGGATTTTTCAAATTTAAGAAACATACATATATATATATATATATATGTACATGTATTGTCATTATTATTTTATTTATTTTTCTTATAAGAAAACAATTATTTTATGAAATAAATGCCTCATGCACATGCACATTTTTGTTACATATTCAGTTTAAATTAATTTATTAACAAGAATCTGTTTATGTGTGTGTGTATATATATATATATATATATATAGAGAGAGAGAGAGAGAGAGAGATTAAAATTACTCAATCACAACATTCAAGTTACACATTGAGCTCCTTGCAGATTTTCAAAGGTTTCAATCTAAAGCAATTGACTGGACATCAAATCTGATCCCTTAACTCCATGTATCCATTTATTACAAAAATGGGTCATTAATTGATATACTTAAGATATACAATTAGGTCCAATTCTGCTCCTTATATATAGTGGCATATACAGCCAGAAATCTTTTAAAAAAAGTTATGACCTTTTCCATGGTGAGGCTTTTTGAAATGTCCAAACTCAACCGTGGCTCATTTCAAAGCAAACAAAAATACCAAAAAATCAATTGTACGTTACTATATATGTATACACACACCTATTTTCTCAAGCATATTTCCAAAAGGGTTTCACCAACAGAAAAATTAAAAATTAAAAAATTAAAACAACATATTTCCGTAAGGAAAGGTGTGTATACACATTAGAGAATAGAAAGACGGAAAATGATTTCTTTTCTAGGAGAAATTGTTATAACTACATCTTGTATATGAAGGTGGAAGCTCATTTGGTACATTACATTGAGATTAAAATTTTCAATACAAAAAATATTATTCATTATTATTGGTGATTATTATTGGTGAATGATCACCATTTTTATATTGTATATGGTAATTTAAATTATTACGGATTCAAAATTTTAATATAAAAAATAATAAAATAAATATCTCAAATAAAAATTTGTTAATGATGATTACCTATAATAGTAAATAGTAAAATTCTTTCAATAATAAAATTTTTAATAGATCCATATTTTATATCTTATTATTATTTTGTTATTCTTTTATCTATTTTACAATTGATATAACATTATCATTTAAAAGGGTAATAATATAGGAAAAAAATTGGATAAAGAGTAATTATTTTTTTGGATAAGGTGAAATTCTATTATTAACCGGACGATAAAAATAAGAGACAAGATTTCCATCAATTGCTTATTTATGCAGGGGTTGTAATTTAATGGTAAGCATGGCATTATTTGATTGGCCAAGTGTAGCAAATCAAATGCCAACCTCATACACAAAGTGCATTGATTCATATTTCGTTTTTTTCTCAACAACAATTTCGATAAACAGAAAAAACAGGGATTGTTCTTATCTCGGTTTTCAGCCTTAGCTGGTCAGACATTTTATTATTGATATTCATTCTCTTCCAAACAGAGAGAGAGAGAGAGAGAGCGAGAGAGAGAGAGAGAGAGAGAGAGAGAGAGAGAGAGAAATTTGGAGAAAATGAGTCATTCTTCTTCTTCATCATCTTGGTTGAATGTTGGTTTACAATATCTTCTGATAATTACAATATGGGGCCTGGTGGGTCTCGGAATTGCACAACTCAGCCCTGAAAAAATTGCAGAACAAATAATAGCAGAACAGGAAGCAGATAGAGTGGTTGGATTACCAGGGCAGCCTCCTGTGAACTTCAAGCACTATGCAGGCTATGTGACAGTCAATCAAACCCATGGAAGAGCACTCTTCTATTGGTTCTTTGAAGCCATTAACCAACCTCAAGATAAACCTCTTATCCTTTGGCTCAATGGAGGTACTTCTTTAATTCTCTATGTATATTTTCTTCCCTTTTTCCTTTTCCTTTTTATTTTATTTAATTTTTTGTTTTTTCCAAGTTCATCCACATCTACATTATCATATCATATATATGTGTGTATATAGATATATTTGAAAATTATATTATACATATATTAAGTCTACTATTCATCATTTTTCATTCGTGTTTTATTTTCTTCTTCATTGCAAAGATGAAATTGGGAACACAAATGCGAATTGAATACATCACGCTCATTCGAGAGCGAGATGGATAAAAATTTACCAGCACTTCTATACATATACATATATTACCAAATATTTAAATAATTAGCGCCTCAATCAATTCTATATCTACATATATATATATAAACTAACTTTTTTGTTTTGTTTTTTTATTTTCTTTTTCTGATATTAAAGTTTAGGAATTCAAATTCTTAATTATTTGGCTTAGTAAACTGCCTCTCTATATTTTGTTAAAAAATTCTTTTGGCATTTTCTATATTGTTAATTTCTTTTTGTTATCATCATCATCTTCTATTGATTCTACATTTTTGTTTCTTCTGGTATCCAATCATTTAAAATGTTTAAGCATTTCTCTTTTTTATAATAATTAATATTAACAATATATAAATAATTAAATCGCATGGTTTATAAGGATATATGGAATATGTGGTTGTAACTTCCCTAATAGAACCTAGTCAAAGTCTATGGTGACGATATCTTTGAAAATATCATTGGACCATTTCCAATTTGCAATTATTGCCATCATTTTGTTTTTTTCCATTTTTATTTAATTGTTTAATTTTTTAATTTTTTTTAAAATTAAGCAATAACAAATCATTAGTCTTTGGGTATAATTTGCAATAATCTTTAATCTTTTCATTTAAGTCTGTCTAACCTTTTGTTTAATATCCTGAAGCTATCTAACTAAATAAATATTAATATTAACAAATATTAGAATTTATGACTATAAGAACTATCATACATATATATATATATAAGAACTATAATGCAATTATATATATATATATATACTTATTTATAGGAGAAGAAGGGTTCTATATCAACATCTTTAATCAACGTATTTGACCGTCTAATCCAAAATGATGTAATTCAATGGTAAATAAATTTAAAGATTGTATGATTGTAGCTGATTTTTAACTCCGTTTTATTTCTTATTGATATTTTATTTGGTGTCTGAATTGGCTAATTTATTTTTTAAAAAAAGTCAAATATATATAAACTAATTTAATTAAATATCTTTTGAAATAAAATTTATTTTAGGATCGAGATCTTCTATCCTTTTTGGTGTCTTCACTCAATGCCATCTTTATCTAATATATATCTGCTTATTTTTTTTTCTTGTCTTTCTTTTTGCCATTTTCGTTTTTAAATTATATATGAGTGGGGACTGAAAAATGAAATAAAAAAATCCTAATCCCCCTTTTTTTTTTTGTTTTGAATTATCCTAATCCCTTATTTTGTTATAATATATATATATATATATACACAACGTGCAGATATATTTACGAACATCCACATTATTGAAAGACTATATGTATATATATATATATATATATTATTTTTTGTATCTAAAATATTACTCTCCAATATGTTACAAAACTTTCAATGTGAGGGAAAAGTTGAATCCTAAGCTTTTCAATTGGTTTTGCCACAAATTTTTGTTACAAACACAATTCAGTGCCTAGTTGTTTCTTGAGAAATTTAAAGTTAGCATTGAAATTGAAGCTACCCATATTTTAAAGTTAGCATTGACATCCTTATTTTTTTTAACCTTTTTTTTGTGGAATTAAAAAATTTCTAGATCTTTATTTTACAATTAAAAAATTAAAATATATTGTAAAGTGGAACCAAAAAAAAAAAAATTCTAGAAGTTTATTTTACAATTAAAATGTTAAAAATATATTGTGGAAGACGAGTGCATGCATGTAAGAATTACTTCAAGTCTTCGAGTATCCTTGTAGGTAACAATAAAATGTAGAAATTTTATTTTAAAACAAATTTTGTTTTTACTTTTTTAAATTTTATTCAGGGTCAAATCTCAAGGTTCTTTAATTTTGTTTTATTAATTTCATCTCAAATGTTGTTTTATTTGGGCTGTACCTTAACTAGGCCTGATGAGCCCGTCGTGGCCCAATTTGTTTGAAACAGAACATGATTTTTAAAACTTAATAAAAATAAAAATAAAAATAAACAAAACAAAAGCAAAACAAAACTTAGCCTAATAATCCTTATTTTCTCCCTTTATTCGAAGTCTTAAAAGCTTTGAGCACTATTATTATCTATCATAATTCGTGCAGCAATTTTTCCAAAAAGTGTTTGTGGAAAAGAAAAAAGTGATTTTCAAAAGCTTTTATCTTCAATTTTCATCATTCTGATGGGAAAGAAATTATCATTTTGCTAAGCAATTAATTTATGTTTTCTACATAACATCGTATGGTAACAATCCAAACGTGGCTCCAGCTGGAATACAACTTCAATCGAAATATATGGTAATTAGTATATATATATATATATATATACATACATATATTCAAATTCTGATGAAAATTTGTTTGAGTATATTAAGTCCGAAGAAGATTTTATATAATCTATATATATGACCATTTCAATTTGTAATGTTCAAAAAATTAATATTGAAATGTGAAAATTCTAGAAATTAATTATAAAATGGATAATATATAATTTCTGAAAAACAAAGGTATCTATCTTTAAAAACTTGCAGCATATAAAAAATTGTTAGATTAGTTTAATTTTCTTTATTTTATATAAATAATTGTATCGAAATAAATTTAATTTTTTTAATAAAATCTTGAAAACTGCAGGTCCTGGATGTTCCTCAATTGGGTTTGGAGCATTAGAAGAGCTTGGCCCTTTCTCCCCTCAAAGGGGCAGCAACCCACTATTAAAGATCAATCCTTATACATGGAACCATGGTTAATTAAATTTGCATTTATTATATATATATATATATTTTTATTTTTTTTTTCCTTAATTTTTCTTTTATCTATTTTATCTTTTTTCTTTAAACTAATATTATGATGTTTTCTTGGTTTCTCAGCTGCCAATTTATTGTTTTTGGAGTCTCCTGTTGGGGTTGGATTTTCCTATACCAATACTAGTCAAGACATCAAGGAACTAGGAGACACAATCACAGGTACCTAATAAATTAAATTCCAAATCTTCAATATCTATATATATATATATATATATTTTTTTTTTTTTTTTACACTCCTTGGTTTTTCTTCTTTTTTTCTGTCTTTATGTCTGCTTGTTTTTGTACATTTTTTTATTTGAATTAATTATTTTTTAAAATCTTTTGTTGATAAAATAGTTTTATATCATCTATTGGATTAATGGCACTAATAAGGATTTAAAAATAAGTATAGGCAATTATGATGGAAAAAACAAAAACAGAGGATGCTAATCCATTATATATAATAAATGTCATATTAGGACACCTTGAGGATTTTAAACCAATGACAAATTTGTCATTATTTTATGGTTTTGGATTTGCTAAATTTGACTAGAACTCTTCTTTTTTTTAAAAGAAGATCCAAAAACTATGAAAAAAGGAAAAAGAAATCCTCATTTAAAAAGTTTTAGGTCATTTTATCTGTGTACATGTGTGCATATATAATCATTCTTTCATTTGAGAGAATTTTGAAATTATTTGGACCATAGCATGTTGTGGATAATTTTGTATCATACAATAATATTGCGTCACATTGTCCTAAATAATCATGAAACGGATAACTTTTCTAAGTGGGAGAAAAACTATGCATATAATAACTTTTCTAAATGGGATAAAAACTATGTATATATAGTGTTAATTATGCATGCCTAAATTTTGGAGTTTCTTATACTGGCCATAATTTGCATATGTTAGCAAAGGATTCACACACTTTCTTAATCAACTGGTTTCGAAGATTTCCACAATACAAGTCCCATGAGTTCTACATTGCTGGAGAAAGCTATGCAGGTAAGTTAGAATATAACTAACTTCATACATATGTAAAGCTTTATATATATATATATATATATATACGGAAATTCTATAGTGAGGACGGTCCGCATGAGAAACACAGTATTAGTAATGATTTTTTATAGTATTAACGACGGTTTTTTAGAAAATCATCACCAATACTATAAAAAACTGTCACCAATACTGTGGTCTGCACCATAGACAGACTGTATATATATATATATATATACAACACACGATGAATTTTAATATATAATACGATGAATTTTTATAGTTCACTCGGTCATAGACCATTATCTATTTGATATGAATCTAACTCTATAATTGTACATACATGATCATAAATTTTTTCTCAGGACATTATGTTCCACAACTATCCGAGCTCATCTTTGACCAAAACAAAGAAGCATCCAAGGAAGACTATATAAATCTCAAAGGCTTGATGGTGAGCATTTCTACACAATTTTTCATTCTAAGCTTATTTAGCATAGCTAACATGCTCCTTCCTCACATGGCTATAAAATGCAGGTTGGGAATGCAGCGTTAGACGATGAAACGGATCAGAAGGGCATGATTGATTACGCATGGGATCATGCGGTGATATCAGATAAGTTGTACGAAGGGATCAAGAAGAATTGCAACTTCAGTGAAGTTCAACCTTCACATGAATGCAACGAGCTTCTTGATGATTACTTTGACGTCTACGACATCATTGACATGTACAGTTTATACACTCCTACGTGTGTGGAAACCAATTCTAGTAGAACAAGGCAGCTATTCCCTCTTACTCGTCGCAATCCCAATGTTGTGAGTCCCTACATGACCAATGTTTTATTTTTTATTTTCATTTTTATTTTTATGCATTTCCCCCTTTTGTTTTTCTTAAGAAGATAAAGATACAAAAAATAAAAAAATTAAAACCCCTCATAGATATCTTGCATCCACGTTCCAAAATTCTTTATAATTTATTTTTTTCCTTTTTCCTTATGAATTTCAAATTGGTCTAAACATTGCCTTACTTTTTTCATATGTAATATTGCATATAAGCAAAAGTAAAGAAGCTATTGCAAATATGTTCATCTCTTCTGCTTAAACTCACCATGGCAATAATTAACTGGAAGAACAGCAATTAATGGTTTTTCGTCAAATTTTCTTCGTTACTACTTCATTCTTTGTGATTCATTGAAATTTCACGGCTGAAATTCAAAACGAAATATTTATTGCTCTATTTCTCTCTTTTTTTCCCCTTCAATTTTACCCCTTCATCTATTACCTTTCTTTGAAAAAATAAAATAAAAATAAAAATTCTCCTATTTTCATCAAATCTTTGCATCACTATCTTCTCCAAAATGAATATTTCAATTGGAGAAGATGTCCAAATCCAAGTTCATATATATCATCTTCATCATTATGAACCATCTATTATGAACCATCTAATATCACAAACATTAAGTAAGTTAAAAAAAAGGACAAATTAAGAATTTGTTTTTGCAGCGGGGATGGCACAGAAGACCAGCAGGATATGATCCCTGTGCATCAGATTATACAAGTACCTATTTGAATAGGCCTCATGTTCAGAAAGCATTGCATGCCAATGTCACCCACATTCCCTATCGATGGTCTCATTGCAAGTATAACAATATTTTCACTCTCATAATCTCGTTCAAATGCATTAAAATGTAGATATATTTTTATATATAATAAAACACCGTTAGGAAATTCTTTGAAATTAAGGAAATTGATCTTTATTTTACTGCAAATTTTATAGCGATAACATCACATTCTGGAAAGATGCACCATCATCTATGCTTCCTGTTCTTAGAAAGCTTATAGCTGGCGGTCTCCGAGTATGGGTTTATAGGTAAAGAAATATTCGTTTTCAAATCTAATTATCAATAAATTAATATTTGAGTTAATTTGATCAAATTAAATTAGTGATTACGTTCATTTTGCCATTTTTCCTTCTTCCGTTACAGTGGAGATACTGATGGAAGAATCCCAGTTACTGGAACTAGATACACACTCAAAAAGCTTGGCTTGAATATACTTCAAGACTGGACGCCTTGGTACAACTATAGACAGGTACATATTCTTTTGAATATGTATATATATATATATATATATATACAAATATAGACTTTTGCTATATAAAAAGTGCATGTGCCCCCTTCATAAGTGTGTATCTTCTGTCAAGCAATATGTTGCTTTTGTCCCACAATATATTATCTATCGAGAGATGCTCAATTGTGAAGGGGGTGTGAATATATATATATATATATATATATATAGAAATTCTATGGTGAGGATGGTCTGCATGAAAACCGCAGTATTAGTGACGGTTTTTTATAGTATTAACGACGGTTTTTTTAGAAAATCATCACCAATATTATAAAAAACTGTCACTAATATTGTGATCCGCATGAGGACCATCCGTATATAACTATAATTTTTACTAGATTGATTTATTAATATTAAACCAATGTCCCTTAAAATAATGGTTGGATTTTTTTGAATTTGTTTAATTATGGTGCACCTATCTTTAAAATTAAATTTAAAATATATATATATATTTTTTTTTGTTGGTTCGGTTTTCAAAGAAAGTTGTACTATAACATTATGACGTTGATATGATAGAAGACTAATTATACATATTAGCACTGTAAAGTGCTATAATCACACCAATTTTTAATAATAAAATTAATTTTTTAAAATACTATGTATAATGTGGATGTGCTGAAGTATTTAGTTAAGCACTCTCATATTTAACTACCTAGTTAATTTTTAAAATTATATTTATGAAGAAATTTATATGCACTATATAATGCATTGGACACACCCTATATAATATATATATTTTTTTCTAAATATATATATATATATATATATGAACAAAGATATGTTTTAGCAACATGATGTGTCATTATTGAAAAATCAATAAGAATTTTTTGCTACTTATCTTTTATTAAACATTTTTTGTGAAGTTATATTGAAAAGGACTAAAAGTTGCGTTTTGAGTTCATAGGTTGGAGGGTGGATAGTTGTGTACGATGGACTTGTGTTTGTGACAATCAGAGGGGCTGGTCATGAAGTTCCTGTATTTGCACCAAGGCAGGCTCTCTTGCTCATTGAGCATTTCTTGGCAAATAGGAATTTACCATCTAAACCATTTTGAACTTTTTTTTAATTTTTTATCTGATTTCCTAGTTTCGCCAATAAATAGGATAGTCTAGTGATTCTTGAACTGATTTCAACACGAATCAAATTGTTTGGTTTTATTATTCTTTCAACTGTAATCAAGGTGTTTGATCTTTCAAATTTGTAGAATAATTTTTCAAAGAACATAATAGGGGGGAAAAAAATTGCTTTGTTTACAAACTTACTAAAGCATCTTGTTTTTATAATAGGAACTATTGAATGATTATGCTTTAGAGTGGAAACGATACTATAAATTGAATTTTGAGACCCAAATAACAATAGTCTGGACTGGAGGGCTTACAGTGCAAGTTTCCCAAAATTATATGACACAAAATTGCAATTAACACTTAAATTTTCAACAATCGACCCCATTAAACAGGCACCTGAACATGCTGGTCAAATTTTAAACCAAACCCCAAAACCATTACTAAACCATATCAGCAAATTTCAAACTAGATTTAGAAGAGGAAAACACTTGAAGTACTCTTCCCATAGAGCAAGAAACTGCATCAGCCGTACCTACAAAATGTAAAACCTTGACAATGACCAAACTCCTAAAGATGGGCACACATTTTGCCGGGGGGTGGAGAAACAAAAAAAATAAAAAATAAGGTGCAACATAGAGAACCGCATTACAAAAATTTGACATTCTAATTCACGGAAAAAATAGCCTAACCCTACTACAATTGATTTCTCATCTAAATTACAATTAATCAAATTATCATCATCATTATTACAAATTCCAACAAGAAAACAGCTCAAGGAAATTGATTCGTGGCTATCACCTAAAAATGCATAAATAAGTGATCTCTTCTACCTCTATTGTCGAGTTACTTAATAATCGAAAAAGCCAGGACCTGCCTGTGAAAGAAGCTCCTTCCCAGCATCCTTTCCCATCTTGATCATGTCTTCAAACAGATATGGGCCTTTTCTTGAAGTTTCAAGCACTGAAATGACACGAAGAATCAAATTAATTTGCATAGGAAGAAATAGTTATGCCAAATATTTCAGTATAGTAGGAAGCTCGGTTAGCTTTCTTCTCTCAAGATGAAGCATACCACGTGTTCCGTCAGGGGAAGCCACCAACCCTTTAAATATGCAATTACCATCCTCGTCTTTGCTAGCATATCCAGCTATAGGAGTGCGGCAAGATCCATCTAATGTCTCAAGAAAGGCTCTCTCACATGCAACTGCAAGTCTTGTTTCTTCATGATTCAATGAAGCAAGATAATTAGCCTGCAAGAAGAGAACCAATAAAGCAAATAAGACAAAAATAAGTTTGAAGAGGCGAAAGTTACATACAATTGCTGCTGCAATGTTCTCGAGAAAATGGTTAAAAACTCAATGTTTAGAGAAAATCTACATCTATAACAAGAATAAAACTCATTAGATTTCTCACTAGAAATTCCTGCAAATTCAAATTTTGTTTACAAATTATGACTATTTCAGGAGAAATAGAATGTTGGATAAAATTGATCCATACAACTTTTACTCCTGAGACTATAATTAGAAAGAGAAAAAAAAAAAAAAATAAATAAATAACATTGTTAAAGTCTGAGGTATCTAATATGCCAGAGAAAATAACTTAAGACTGATCATCACCATTTGCTAGCTTTGCACCCAAGAAAAGAGAAATGCTAATGTCAGCTGCATGGACCTCTTGAACCCAATGAAGCAAAAAGGAATCTAGGTGTGAACAAACTACAGCCTCGATATATGAAGTCTAATCACAGGGGAATTATTTATATATATTATGAGCAAAGCAACCTATCAAACCACCAACTACAACAATAGCAGTTACATGTTCATTGAGATCATCCATAGAGATCTCTTATATGTGCCAAAACCATAATCCCCTTGGAAGCAAACACTATTAAATGGGTAAATTCATAGAGTTTGGTCATATGCATTTAGCACTACACTGAGAAGTATGTGCTAAGATGTCACTTCCACGAATAGTTACCTCATACAAATGCCCATTAGGCAACAAGTCAATTTGACATCTATATTCACCTCTTCTCAGGAAACATGGTTCAGAGCTCAAAAACCAACAGTAAATTTTGATCACCAACACATTTTCAACCAAAACAAATTACACATAGTATAAACAGAAACACATAAGCATTGCTATCTAACATAAGCATCTAGATCAGCAAGGTACAAAGAAAAAAGTAATTCAACATGATACTGCCAGGATGAGAGAGGTAAAGTTAAAAATGCACCATTTTATCATCATCACTGCGGCAGGCAATTCCAATTGCACCTTGAGCAACTGCTGGAAGCATTTCATCTATTGAGAGAACTGACGTTACATTTTCTGTCATGCTTAAGCGTTTGAGTCCAGCTAATGCCAATAAAGTTGCTTTGACAACACCTTCATTAAGTTTTCTCAACCGTGTCTGGACATTGCCCCGAAAATTCTCCTCCACCTGCAAAATTATGTTAACCAAAAGCATAAACAAGAAGCAACAGAACATGTCAAAGTCGTCAAAGATGGAATCTAGAAGAAAGTTATTAAAAAACAGAATTTAAACATGTCTCCACTTCTATGAATCTAGGGAAAAATGAAAAGCAACCATGTTTTCAATTTATACTATTTATCTGCCAAGACAAATTGAAGGATATACTCCCTTTGGGCCTTAACATCTTCTATGCTAATTCCTAAAAAATTTGCATTAGACAATGACACTACTCAACAAAAAAAGGGAACATGAGAATCATTTCAACCAGGTCTGACTGGGGTCTCCCTTGAATGTCCTCAGATATACCCATATTATACTATACACAAAAAGGACCTTCCATTCTATATCCTGATTAACTGCTAACTATAGTTCAGTCAGCTAGACTCTCCAGCAGCATATGAGATGAACCCCCAAAAAAAAAAAAAAAAATAAGGCACATGGTGTGATATCAACAAACCAGCAACTTGTAACATTCATCAAGGTTGGAAAATACATTGAATGTCCAACATAAAGTAAAATCTGGGACATTTCAAAAATCAACATCGAATTCAGATGACTTGCAATAATAATCTTTCTAACCAACAATTATAGGATATAACAAAATTTCCAGGCATTATTTCTTTTGAAAAATAGATCATTCTTCAAGACATCCTTCAGAAACAGAGTAAACTTTTCTGTTTTCTTGAGCTCTTAAATTTAATAAGGTAACAAACCTGAAACTAAAGAAATAATAATTATCTCTTCAGTTCTATCTTTATAGGGGGGGATCAACATGTCAGAAACCATTTGAACTCTGAAAACAGAAGCCTACTCAAAGCCAACAATCCTCATAATCTCACCAAACATAGGGACATAATCTGATACTCTTATAATCTGACTACCAGAACAGGTTTATAGAACATAGAATAAAAACTTAAACTAAACATAGGGTCTAGAACTTTTGTTGGAATCATTTCATGGATTCTCAAAGTTGAACAAATTTTCAAGAGAAGTACAAGGATTTATTTTTCAACACCAGAAATGAAAGAAGATGCTAGTTTACGTACAAAAAATCAAATCCAAACATCTCTGATAGAGTTTTCACCAAATTGCAAATGCAGCTGTAGTATTCAACTTCGCTGAACCTACTACTGACGGACTGATCTATCAAGGTTGCAACAAAATGAAGTATTTTTAGATGCAGAATAATTTCAGAAGGTTTATGATTTGTAATTCACATAGTTAATTCAACTTTAAAGTCAATATTAAAAGTATTATTATACCGGAACTACACATGAATTATGTAACTGTAAATAAAGACAGTCTCTCTCAAGCTAAACAACAATGTGATCGTCCTAGCAAAAAATTGTTCACAACATATGTTCCTAAACAGTAGATTACCTTGAGTGATGGATATCTATGGAGTATCTGTGACTTCCTTCTGAGCGAAGCAGTACCAACAACGCTCCCAGCTGGGAGATCTGCTAATGAAGCTGCACTTAAGGATATAAATGCATCGCGGACATCCTCACGCTGAAGATTGCATGGCAGTATTGTCTTGTCTGGTAAGTATGTTGGAACATCTTTCATTGAATGAACAGCAATGTCTATGTCACCATTTATCAGTGCTTCATCTATTTCTTTAGTGAACAGGCCCTTCCCACCTATATCTGCAAGTGGTTGACTAAGTATTTTATCTCCAGTTGTTTTTATTATCTCAATATGAATAGCCCCCTCTTCAGCAAGCTCTGGATGTATTGCTATGAGTTTTTCTCTAGTTTCATAAGCTTGGGCAAGTGCTAGTGGGCTATCCTATATTCAGAAACAGTATGAATAATTCACACAAAATAATATATACATATATATATATATATATATATAACTAGGAGACAAAGGAAGAACAATTTAAAAATCTGGCTCAAAAATTTTTGAAAAGGACCAAAATTGATGTGCAAACAGTACAATCAAACAACTGAAGAATGTTTTTATGGTGATTTTATTTACTTTTTTACTGAGGAAAATCTTCAAAGGACAACTACCAGGAATCAGGATACAACAAATATATTAATGGCAGACTTATTTGATCAGTTTTCTCACATACCAAACGCAGAAATAAAATAATTTCTGAACCTACCTAAGTCTACAGCAGACAAGTATCAATGGCAGACTTATTTGACCGCATATAAAGATATATTTAAAAATAAAAATAAAAATTCATAATTGGAATGTTACTCGAAGAAAGAATTGACAACAAAATCCAATATTAAATACATAAGAAAAACTAACAACATGAAACTTTTTTTCCTCAGCAGAATAACAAAATTCCAAATAAAGGATCCAAGCAATACGATAAACAACTGAAGAAATTCGGACAAAAACAAAACCAAAGAAGCTAAAAATTCAAAAAGATGCTAATTACTTCACTAAAACCATGGCTTTTCTTTTCCTGTTTCACTAACCAAACTACACTGACTAAATGCGTAAGAAATTGGCAAAATCCCATTTCAATTCAGACACAACCATCACCAATGAATCAGGTAATTGAGCGAAATTCAAGCTACATTAGCAAAGGAAGCACAAAAATCAGAAGGAAAAACTCATTGCAAAATACAAAATCCGACCTTCCCCTGGTACCAATTTTGATTAAGGCATCAACTTTGGTCTTCTGGGTCGGTTGCTCAACTGCTACGGAGGCCCTTATAAACCCAATATTCTGTTTCCTACCATAACTCGTAAAGAATGGAGCTTTGGGGGATGATGAAGAAAACCCAAGAACTGAGACCGACCCACTAGAGGAAAAGTTGACTGGTCGAATGAGAGGCTGATTTCTGAGCATACAAGAAGAAAGAGACTCCATTGCAAACTGTTTTCACAGAGAGAGAGAGAGAGAGAGAAGAAAACGAAGAAGAAGATGGTGGGTTGGGTTGTTTTGCTTCGAAGGAAGCTTGCTCAACAAAGTGTTGTTGCCTGTTGGTGGATAGGATTTGCAGGGTTTTGCAGGGTATGGCTCCGTCCAATACAGATTTGCGTTTGCCTTCCACGTCCGTTTCATGGCTGGATTTGGACCCCACATCTCACCCATTTGCCTCTGGAGATTTGTGTTGGGCTTTGAGTTTGTCAAGGTACTTTAGGTTTACGGCCTAAAGCCCTTCAACCTTTCTTTTTCAGCCCATTTTCATACTTTGTTAATTTGTTTAATTGATCGTCACAACAACAACAACAACAACAACAACGACGACAACAAACCAAAAAGAAAAGAGTATATGAATTTTACTATAATGAGCTTCTCATGGTGACCATCCTGAGCAACACTTGTTATTTAACACAAAAAATAAAAAATAAAAAACATTAATTCTCTAGTGTTTTTCCATATGTATTTTCTAATCTAAAGCTAATATTCATGTTGATCTTTCATTCAACATGAAAACAACCTTCAGCATTAAAAATTTATAGATTTTGGTTTATGAATTGATCGGTATATATTTTTTTTCATATTAAATATTGATTTTTTTTATTTAATGAAAGATGAACAAAAATATTAAAGCAAAATAAAGAAAATGCAAAGAAAAATAAAAGAGATATCATTTTTTTTTTTCTGAGATAAATGACAAGAATAAACATTTGAAGCTTACAATAAAAAGTCCACTGTAGCAAAACTTTTTTGGTCAAACTCACCCATATCCTGTTGATATAACGGTAAACCATCAATACTTCTCGGATAATTAGCATGAACGCCTCTTGAATTATACTAAATTTGGCATTTAGGTCCTGAACAATTTTTTATTTTTTATTTTGGGGGGCATTTTGCTCCTTGAATTTGTATAATTGTTACAGCATTAGTCTGTTTATTTATTTATTTATTTTTTCTTCCGTTAATTCCCTACTAGATTTGGTAGTTGACTGAAGCTAAAATCCAGGGGGGTATATTTACGCATTACTACTCCCCTCTCAATGTAAAAGTCGATTCTTCAACATTTCATATGTACCTGCGATCTGAATTTAATCCCTATTAAGAAATCCATGGACTTCCATTGAAGAAAGCTTTTCGCAAAATAAAAAAATAAAATAAAAAAAAATCATCCTCTGTATTTCTCTGTCTCCTTTTATTAGAACTATTTGATAAACCACTCAAATTTCAAGAACATCGAAGAACTATTCCATCGAAGGATCCCAGTTTCAAAAGAGCCACTCGGATCCGTCCAGAAAGCGAAAGTAGGATGACAATTTACCCTACATTCAAGGGGATCCATCCCTAACAGGGCAGGGAATCCTCAATTAAATGGGAAATCAGGATAGGGATGGGGCAAAAACCCCAGGATCAGGGTAGGGGTGGAAGCAGGGATTATATTATATATATATATATTATTAATAAAAATAACTTTCATATTTATATTTTATATTTTTTTATACATTATATTAATAATTGTGAATAAATTTTATGAATATATAATATAATTTTAAAAATATTATTATTATTATTATTATTATTATTATTTTTAATGGGAAAAAGGGGAATCCTAGCCCCGCCCTTAGCTAAGGGATCCCTTCCTTGTCCCGGTTAAAAAAGGCCAAATATATATATATATATATACGAAAATTCTATGGTGAGAAGGGTCCGTATGAGAACCGCAATATTAGTGACGGTTTTTCATAGTATTAACGACGGTTTTTTAGAAAATCGTCACCAATACTATGAAAAACCATCACCAATACTGTGGTCAGCATGAGGACCGTCTGCACCATAGACGGACTGTATATATATATATATATATATGAGAGGGAGAAATGGGAGCGCAGGGGCTATTGAATAATGACGGAGAAAAGGGGCTAAAGGGTCTACTTGTATTTAGTTAAATTATGGTTATTATCAAGCATGGTTACATTATGTTTGTGTTAAGTAGGGATTATAGGTGCTTATAGATTAATCTTGATTTTGAAGACTATCAAATCTTGCCTGCTTTAATGGGGTTTAATTTTTCCTGCGTTTTTCTTAACTTTTTTTTTTTTCTTCCTTCTTTAATACTTAGATCATAAACCTTTCTTACTCAAGAGAAACCCCAAGACCTAAAATTTTCCTATAATACCAACTTTAGGAATTTCAAATTGTATATCTAATAAAAGATGATGAATTTGTTGGAAAAATATGGTATTTTAATACCATATTAAATGGCGAATGAAATTGTAGTGGTGATGGTTTCTATAAGGCCAAATAAATTTGACATATTAATTTGACCATTATGAATTAATGGTAGATTAATTTAAACATTATAAAAAATTAATTGCATAATGATTTTTTAATTTAATTAATTGTTATGAAATGAATTGGAACATTATAAAATTAATTGAGACGTTACAAAATTAATTAATAGAATTAATTAGCTAGTTGAATACCCATAGATTGATGAGTATAAATTGACATCCATTTTCTAGTGTGGATTTTTCAAGAATAGCTATCGGAACTCTATTGATCGTCTATCCAAAATACTTCTAACAAGTCATAGGTTTTAGTATGATAGAGGAAAGACAATTTCAAATTCACTAGAAAGAAGCTCTGAAGTGTGAGATTTTGAAGCTTTTGTTAGTCTATTTTATCTTAAGAGGCAAATGTGTTTAGATTTACTAGCATCGATAAAGGGTAAATCTATCTTAA
This sequence comes from Ziziphus jujuba, assembly GCF_031755915.1. Taxonomy (NCBI): domain Eukaryota; kingdom Viridiplantae; phylum Streptophyta; class Magnoliopsida; order Rosales; family Rhamnaceae; genus Ziziphus; species Ziziphus jujuba. Next base: position 1,969,419 of record NC_083381.1, on the reverse strand, counting down.
GAACCTGTGTGAAACAAAAATCTCGGACTTTAATTTCAAATATTTTGTTCAAATATGATACTTGGTACCAGATTTTCTAGATTAATATTTTTATATATTTTCCAGATTATACTATTCTAAGCTTTTTATATGTAATTTTTTACAAGCTTATTTTAAACTAAGCTTCTTGTTATTATTTTGTACTTATACTAATATATTATTTTTGTGCCTCATATCTTTACTTTAAATATATATTATATTTTATATGTATATATATATATATATATATTTTCTAACAATCTTAAGACAGACTTATTAAGTAAGGTGTACGGATGCTAGAGAACACACTGCATACGTATCCTTATTTTCTTGTGTGTTTGATATAGAAAGCTAGGTGTGGTTTTGGAATTATATATTTTCTATTTGGACAATGCTTTTTGGATAAAGTTTGAATTAGTTTCTGGACAGACAAGAAAATCTATTGTTACAATGATTTTTCAAAAAAGTTATCTAGTATGATGGCCTTCGTGGAAAATATTTTTCTAGGCTTTATATACATATGTGCTTCTGTTCATCTTCTAGTTCTAATTTTTGTTTAACAATATTTTTCTCAATTTTAGAATGAATAGGTGGTTAATAAAAGTTTTATTTCCTAGAAATTTATATTTTGATCTATGTCCTTTGCTATTTGTTTGAAATCAATGGTTGTTTGAGGAAATTTTATCTTAAGATTGTTTTTAGAACCTGAACTTTGTTATACATGGATTGCCAAATGATTGGACATAGCTTTGACATTCGGTTTGTTGTATAACCACGAAATCCAAATAGTGCAACTACTTTTTGAAATTCGATTTTGGTCTAAATTGGTTTTCAACTTACTTGTATTTGGTTTATCAAATGGATTGGAACAATTTTGGTCTTTTAATTTGGTCAAATACCATGTTGAAATCCAAGATCTTTTAGCCTAATTTTTGGGCATGAGTTTTTTAAAACAGATTGTTCACATATTTGGTTGGTTTGATTCAATTGGAACTTGACTAGAGTGTTAAGTAGGTATTGATATTTTTATGGTGTTACCCATGCAAAGAAGAAATGACCACTATTGAGATCACTGGAGTTTAAGACAACGAACTTGGCGAATTTGGCAAACTCATGCCAAATCTTTTTGGATTTAGATGTTGAATTTTTTTATGTTTATCGGTCAAATTGAGCTCATTTTCAGGTCGCCCATGACAAGAGACCAATTATAATATCCCGTCCCGAAGTACATCGGAAATTTCTAAAATTTGACCAAGGTTGATCGGGTTTGACAGTCGTTGATCGAGAAGGTGTCAAATGTTGACTTTTTGCTCCTGATGGAATTTCACATTGACCGAGGTACCGTTAAAAAGTACTCGTTGTCACGAGTCCATAGACTAGTAGCACGTTGAAAACGGAGTTACAGATTGAAAGTTATGAGCAAAACAAGTTGAGGTCAAAACTGTGCAAGGGATGCTGGAGTTGACTTTTTGTTCATGCAAAGTTGAGCTTTGACTCATGCATGGTTATGAAGTACTCGTCGATACGAGTTCATAGACTAGCGGTATATCCAATTTGGACATGTGGTTTGAAAGTTATGGAAATGCAAAGTTTTCCGAATACCATAATATTTTAATATATTTTGACTTGAGTGAACAGTGTGTGCCACGTGTCATATTTTAAACCAATCCCGTGAGTGAACAGTGTCACCCATGGGTGGCTTTTATTTTTGCCAAAACACGTGAGCCGGGGGGAAGAGAGAGAAAGAAGGAAGGAAAGAGAGAGAGAGAGAGCTAGAGAGAGAAACCCAACCGGCCACCACCGATTTGCCATTTTCTGGCCACCCTTTCCATACACGCACCACTCCACCTTGAAGCCCACTTATAAACAGGCCGACAAACCAAAAATCACGGCCAACCGACAGCCGACGTACCTGGATCGAGACTTTTTCCGGTAGCAGTATCGATTTCTTCAAACCCAGATTTCTCCCTATTTCGACCTCCGTTTGCCTCACTGACAATCCCGTTAAGTTATCCATCACCGGATCTACCACTTCATCAAGTTTCATGGCCAGTGGCCATCGGACGTGCCCCCGGCGGTGGCGGATTCCGATGACCACGGCGGCTCACCGGAAAATCCAATTCTGGTGAGTTTCCGGTGAGTTTCCGATCACCCCACCTATCCTTTCCCACTAATTTTGACTCCCTGAACCCAAATCCAGTGTCCACTTTCCTCAATTCTTAACGGATTGTGAGAATCGAAGGCCTAAAATCCGAGAGCTTTCCGGCGAGATTCCGGCCACCTCGGGTCCGATCTCCGGAAAGTAAGACCAGATTCATAATCCTCATTTCACAAGCTTCAATTCGGTATATTACTCGTAAATTTTGGTTGTTGTTTGTGTTCGGCCCCCCGGATACCATATATTATTTATCCAAATAAAATATTAATTTATTTGACCCTGTGTAATATTGTTATTTTAAAAGCACGTGTGAGCCGTAGAATTGATCCTATGGAGGATCTTGGTTAGATTGTGTGCTCGAGGTGAGTGACCCACCTTCAAAATTATTTTGGGATGTTAAAGTATATATATTTTGTGTTAATTGGTTATTTGAAGAATATGTTTTATGTGTTGAATATTTAGTAAATTTATATTTGGAATTTCGATGCCAAAATTGACTGGAATTGAATATATGTGCATTATAAAATATTTTGGTTTTAAGGATTATATGCATTTGGGATTTTGTTAATTATTATTAAATTTCATTGTTGGAGTATTTCATAATTAAATATTTGAGAAATAGGTTTTATGTATTCGATTAAAAGAATTTCTATATAGAATTATATTGCCAATTTATGATAATTTTTTTAATGTGTTTTGGTGCAAAAATATATTTTGGGACTTAAGATTCATGGTTTAAAGTTTGATTTAGATTATTGTTAAGTTTAATGTTGGCATTATGATGGTGATTTATATGAATTTAATTGCATTCGGATTTGATATAGTTTTTAATATCTTTTTTGGTCGAGCTTGATTTTAAGGATTTGAAGAAAAATATTTGTTTTAAAAGTATTATGCTTCAAAAATATTTTTATGCATTTAAATATTATGGAATTGATTTCTTTATGGTGAAATTGATGGATTTTAAAGTGATGGATTTATGATGAGGACTAAAGAAAAAATGTGGGATGATGAATTTGAAAAATGGTATGATTCTCGCGGTGAGTTTTGGAAAAATGGTTATTTTTTAAAAATAATATGGTTATTTGTTATAGATGCACTCATACAGTACTGGTGTTCTATATTGTGTATGTGGATGAGTGCGCAAGTTATAATGTCTTCCGTGAGTTGCCATCGGACCGATGGCAGGCAAGTTTGATATTGGCCATAAGCCGCCCCCCTCTATGGCCGGGTTGACGGTTTAAGCAGCGGCTCTGTCGGGACGCCGAAGCGACCGTATGCAAGTTTCGCTCTTTAACCTCCCGCCAGATGGTGCTCGGGACGCTGGTTATCATAAGGCATCACTGGTATATAGTGTAGTACGTCAAGTTATTTTCTCGATACGAATTTCAAACCAAGATGCTTTAAAATCGTATTTAAATTTAAACATATTTAATTTTGTTTTATTGCTTATTTCAAACTAATATTTTCTAAAATGTATTTATTCATGTTTTTATCAATTATTTTAAATTGATGTTTTAGAATTTTATTTTACCATATTGATATTATTTATTTAGATTTTGAGATTTTAACATGAATTTTATTGTATTCTTTTATCTATTTTAAATTGAGGTTTAAAATCTATTAAAATGTTCCTTTGATTAATTCATTGATTTAAACAATAAATTTTATAATTTATATGCTGAGTTTATTTTTGTTTTATGCCAAATTTCTTTAATACAAGTTTATTAACAATTTTATTTATTTTATCTAGTGATGTTTATTCTAAATTTAATTATTGGATTTTTAAAATATTTTCAATGTATATATTGAGTTCTAAATTAATATTTTTATTTATGTGCATTCTAAATTATTGCATTCCGTTTAATTTGATATTTCCTCGATTATTTTTTTATGTAAATTTTATTGTGATTTTGCTTATTTTATTTATGACATTTTGTGTATAATTTAATAATTGTTATTAAAATTATTCTTGTTTCTTATTATACATTCTAGATCTTTAATTTAATGTATTTTATATATAATTTATCTAATTAATTATTCCTTGATTTTTGGGGCATAAAATATTGGGTTTTGCGAAAATGTTTTAAAAATGGAACTTTTCCAATCGAATGAATGGTGAGGATTTTGAGAGAAAATATTATTTTCAGTTAATTATTATTTATTTACTTATTTATTCTTAATTAATCAAGTGTACTATAATTATTATTACTATTATAATTGTATATTAGATTGGGTTACTCACTTAGATGCTTAGCATCTCATGTTTTTAAATTCCATTCTCCTCGGCCTAGATTGGTAGACGTTGATCATCCAGGACGAGCCTGACGTCTCAGTTCATTGCCGAAAGTCCAAGAGAAGCTTTGCCTCCCTTTTTCCTCTCCATCTTGTATTGCTTCATCTGTCATTGTATTAATTTCATATTTATTTGTATAATGCTCTGTATACGAATTGGACAGATATTTGTTTAATTGCTTACTGATTCCGTGTTATTATTTTGGAGTGCTGTAAATTTGTGGAAATAAATTGTAGTAAGGTGAGAGGAATAAGGTGGTGTTTATTGGAGTGTATTTTTTGTGCAGGGAATTTTGTGGTAAGTCCTACCCTTAGGGGAGATGCTGCCGGATTTTCTGTTGAAAGGTTCGATGCTGTTTTCCTGGGATCAGGGCTTGTCTAGGGTTCCGGTGAGGAATTTTATACGGTTCCTGACACCAATCCCATCAAAAATAGCCACCGAAATCGTGAGATTCGATCGGGTCAGCTAGCAAAGTCTAACTCATTTGCAGAAAGCTAAGTAAAAATCAACCTAGTTGGAGGTTGAAGAAGCTTGGAACAGCATTGTTTTAAGATGGATTGAGTTTTGGGTTCACAGGTAAATGGTTTGAACCTTCAGGCTATTGGGTGCAAATGTGAAACAATGTCGTTTTGAAATGGGTCATGACCAAGTTATGATTTGATGTTAGCATGATGGCATCATCAGGGTGAACTTATTTTATTCACCATTTTGTATTTTATTTTATTGCAATTTTTAATTAAGCAACAATTATTGAATATTGGATGTGCTTATTCCAAAGCATATGAATTATAAGGAGGAAAATAAGCACAATGTGCAAATTTATATTGGAGTTATGTCCTTTAACATTAAAGTAGGTCACATATGGTATATGGAATATTGATTCCTAATTAAATAAGAATATCTATTCATAAAATTGAAAAAGGAAAAAAAGGAAAAAAGGAATAGATATTCTTATTTATATATTTGGTTATTATCTTGAATTAAATTCAATGTTTAGTCTTTACAAATTTTTTCCCCTATGAGTATCAAATTTGGTATAAATTAATTAAAAGTCAAAATTTACAATTAGTTGTGTATTTTTAGTTCAGAATAATCAATCTCGATTTGTATATATTTTAAATATAGTAAGAATATTTATCTTTCAAATGAAGGAATAACAATTGTGAGCTTTTTAAAAGGAATAATTATTCCTTGAAAGGAACGAATAAGTATTCCTATGAAATATATATTCTTCAAATTTAAAATATATCAAATACAGTAATAGTTAATCCTATGAAATACTTAATTTATTTCTACATCGATTTTGCATACCAAATGTGCCTTAAGGTAAAAAATTCAAGGTTTTATGGATTCCTTACCAAACGGGAGGAATAACAATACATAATTGGGAGAGTATGGTGAATTACAACATTGTTAATTCATCCGAATTTGAGGAATGTAAGAGAAATGGGCACAAAGTGCTTCAAAGTTCCATGGTCAGGGAAACAAGTATTTGCAATAGCATGGATTTTAATGAGAAGGTGGATCCTGATATTAGGACCATGTAGCAAGTTATGCCATATCTTGAAAAGTATAATATTCTATTTTGGGGGGCAAATGTGGATAAATAAATTTTATTTTATGCGTTTGTCTTAAAGAAAGGTAAGTATGATAGTATAATAGCCTATATTATTTATTATTTTATAATGCTTGCAATTGTTTTAGAATTGTTGGATTTTGAATAATTCATTTGTAGAATTGTTGTGGTGATTATTATTATGTATTTTTGCTAAAAGCAAGTACATGGAAAAAATGATGGATGCAAATGTGATGTGGGGGTAAAGCCATTTGATTAGTAAGCTACCATTTAAGGTGCCCCAAAAAAAAGGTAAAGAACCTCATATAAACTATGAAAAGAAGAGTCTTCCTAGAAATTCTTAAAATGTGGTTATGTCTTGCCTGAATGGTCATAACTACTCCAAAAAGATGAAAACAGGTACAGAAACCATCAATTGCATCTTTATTGAATATGCATATAATAGTAGTATTTATTAGTTTCTTCCACATGTACATAAAATCCTAAACATATACAAAAACACGATAAATATGAGAAACTATCTAAAATAAAATATTCCAGTTGATTAGAAGTCTGATCTACAAGTTTAGACATAGTCAAACTATGTAGACTGCACAATGATAATCATGGAAAAGGAAGCTTAAGAGTACTTAGGTATTTGCATGATAAGACCTATCTACAATGAGTTCATTGTTATAGATCATTATGGTAAAGAAGTTGAATGGTAAGTTTAGACATATATGTCATAAACACAGTATCATTGGACAACTAATCTCAAGCAAGTTATTTTATTGATTGTGTAAAGTCAAGAGATAATATTGCATATCTACAAATCAAAAAGTTGAATAGAGATTTAGTTGGGATATCATCGAGGGGAATGGACTAAAGCCCATGAAAAAAAACTTGATAAAATGGATACACAACCTAGTTGACTGCAGATCCCATATTCTACATTCGATGGAACAACTAAATTACAAAGATTGAGTTAGATCACTATGGCGGTTATCCATTATGGCAGTTATCCTCTTGACAATTCCTATAATGAAATAGTGATCCCCATTGGAAAAGGTTAACCTAGAATTTTAATGATTTTCATATTTCAAGGGAATTCAAATGGAGTAATGTGGGTTATTCCTAAATAAGAAATCACCTATGTGAGAAAAAAGCAAGGTCACCTCAAAGGAAGATTGTAAATGGCTTAATTCTTTAGAAACTCTAGTAGAATTACATAGATGTTCATCGCCAAAATGAACATAATAGTGAGAATTGAAATGTATAAGAAAGATTCATGTGTGAGATATATCATCATTTACACAAATAACAGAAAGGTTTAAAGACATCACATCAAATTTTTAGTCAATAAAGTAAATATATTCTTGTGAGGAATGATTTAAAAGGTAACACATACCTATCCTATGTAGGTCTACCCCGTAGAACTCTATCACAAAAGTCAATCTTTCTTTTTGTGGCTTTGTTTTGTGTCAATATATCGATTTCATTCGTATGGGGAAAATTGCTGGAAAAATATTGTATTTTTTTATACTATATCAAACACTGAATGAAATTAATAATGGTGTTAGCATATATAAGGTTAAATAAATTAGATTAATGGTAGACTAATTTGACCATTATGAATTAATGGCAGATTAATTTGACCATTATGAAGAATTAATTGAGTAACAACTTTTAATTTGATTGATCGTTATGAAATTAATTGAGATATTACAAAATTAACTAACCAGTTGAAAACTCCTAAATGGATGAGTATAAATTGGCATCCATTCTTAATTTTCAAGTGTGGGTTTTTCGACAATAGCTATCGATAATTCTATTCCTCATCTATCCAGAATACTCTTAGCAAGCTATAGGTATTAGTGTGATAGAGGAAAGATAATTTCAAGTTCACCAAAGAGAAGCTTCGAATGTGTAAGATTTTGAAGCTTGTGTTAGTCTGTTGTATCCTAAAGATAGACATTTCGAGATTTCACTAACCACAATGAGGTAAAATCTATCTTAGGACACTATGTAAAACACTAGTCTTGAACCTTAATTTTAAATCCTTCATCCAAGTCTCATTGTTGATACCAATTTTCTATATTAATATTCATGTTTGTTATTTATTTTCCATATTATATCATTCAAACCTTTTTGCGTAATTTTTTAAAAGTTTATTATAAATTAAGCTTCTTGTTATTATTTTGTATTTATATTTATGTATTATTTTTATGTACCATATCCTTGCTTTATATATCTATATATATATATATATACATTATTTTTCATATATAATTTTGCTAACAAAATGAGCAGTGAGAGTCAGCAAAGTATGAAAACATATTCATCTTAAAATAGAGATGAAATTGGTACATGTTATCCTCAATATATTATCTCCTAGTAACAATTTTTTCAGAAGCTTAAGTTCTTATCTAAATGTGTTCTTTTGATTATTTATAATAAAAAAATTATTTATTAATCTTGACAATTAATAATGTGAGTTTGTTTTTTTGTTTTTTAGTAGTTGGGTTTGTTTCTTATTTAAATTGAAGAATATCTCAATAAATTAAAAACAAATAAAACATGAGATAAAGATATTTCAGTGAGAGGTATAATATAGCAAGAATTATAGTTTATTTCTGTAAATCTATCTCTCGAGATCTCTCATTCTATTCTTTGGAAAAATTTCTATTTTTAAAGTCATTTCATAAAACTCAAATTGTACCCCAAATTAATATCATAAATCAACACGTCATAATATAGAATAATTCAAACTAATATGCTTGAACTATTGGATATAACATAATATCAATATAAATTTATAAAATAATTATGAAAAATGTAGTAAAACCATAAATACATTAGAAAATCGACAATGTACTATACGATATACTAGTGTTGTCAAATGGTGTATGGCCTCCCAAAACACCACAGGCAATAAAGAGTACAAAGAAACCAGCGATACAAAGGAGTGGGACACAGCCCAATCACTATTCCAAAAGAATGGCATAATATCTAATCATTACTCTCTTATATTGTGAGAATATATCATCCTATGGTCACGAAAGAGTGGCATACAATCCAATTATCACTTTAAGAGAATGACCAAAAACTTAATCATTATTTTTTTTTCGTATCGCGACTATATATATGATTATTAAACATTTGCTAATAATAACATAGAATAGAACCATTGATACTATATGGTTTATTACTCAAAACCTAACAGTACAGTATCCATTACCAGTATATTCATAAACATACTTTTCCATTTTCAAACCAAAACTGTACTATGAGTTGGACTTCCATACCAAGAAATTAAACCATTTATTTAAATATGCCAAAGATTCCACATCATCATTTCATACCCAAACATAAATATCAACAGTGAAATATATATCGTCATAAATAATTTTTAAAAACTTTAAAATATAAAGCACTTAAACATACTTAAAAATAAATAATTTCCAATCCACTTCCTGGAAAATAAATTATTTTCCAAAAATATTAAAATATCAATTCAAATATCAAGATATTTAAATATAAAGATATACAAGTACAATATGAACTCATTAAAATTTAAAATCATTTAGAATATTGTCAAAGGTTATATGAAATAATAATACATATCGGTATAAAAAAGCTATTCATCTTGGTCCAAATTATATGTCAATAGAAGGCTTGCGGAATGGGTAACAAGATGGTAAGATCATCTTGGTCCAAAAACATTAACGGTGGCTGAAAAATGTAAGGAAATTTTTTGCCAAACTTGATGTTGATTAATCTCTTAAACGGTGAAAACTTTTGACAAATGGAGGTTAAATTTGAGGCCAAAGGATCCAAATAAGCAGGAAGGGGTGTGGGTCAGCATGAAATGGCTAGAAAATGCCTAACCAGTTGGAAAACCCATGGGTCACAGCCACCAACTTCCCAACCCAATATGGGTATGTCTGGCAACAAATTGCTTGAAAATAGGTCAATCGGCAAAGATCAAATTAGAAAAGGAGTGCTGGAAATGGGTCAACCAGGTTCAATAGGGGGGGGGGGGGGGGTTGGTGTGCAGCACTTGAGAGTTTCCAGAGACAATTTAGATCTTTTTAAAATATTAGGTTCGTAAGGCATCAACTCCTGGGTATACATAGGCTTTTTGGGTCCACCAACAGACAAAAATCAAAAGTAATCTTGACACTGATATAATACTAATACTTAAAACTTATTAGAACCATTACATTTTAACCACAACTCAAAATTAGGCGTACCGCCAATCTATGAACTTATATTGACAAGCTTTATGCTATTGTTTGCTTGTCAAACAAAAATTCTTGACCATACTCCAAGATGGGTTGTTAAAATCTACCCCCATATAAAAATTTTATCTTTGAAACTCGCATATACTTGTCACAATATCGGGGTGGCCCAAGCCTTTTATTGGATCATAACAAACACTCCACCTTTGCCTGTTGGACGATTGTTATCTAGTGTTGGATCCTCCTATAATTTAATTTGCCTATGCATTTTGTCCCTTGTAACCATTAACCTGTTGAAGCTAAGCATTAGGTCAAGAGGCTCCTACCTCAATTTGTCCTAGATAGAGACAATCCTCCTAAAGTGTCTCCACTATGTACAAAGGAAGCATACTCTATCTCATTGACAATGTCCAATATGATATTGACCTCAAAGTCTGCTGTTGGTACGAAAACTTTCTTGGCCTGAAGGTTTGTAGTAATGACCATCTCCAATGCCCATTGTTTACTGTCCAGAGTGCTGAGTGTCATCACCTTTCTAATCATGACCAGTGCCACTATCCACTCTCTATTGTCTAGAACCTTAAGTGTGGCCACCTTTCTAAGATGTACCTTCTTTGAGACTATGGCTGCCTCTTTTGAATCCTCTACTACCTGATGTCCCTGAGTTGAAACTGCCTTTCTTAAACAACCCCTGGGAAAGATGCTTGAAAATGTACCTTTTAGAGGTCGTCGTTGGGGCCCACTTAAATCCATTTGTGCCTCAAACTATAAGGCTGTCTCTTACAAAGTCTGATAGGTAAGATGATGAGCTCGTAAAATACCTGTGATGATATGCTCACTCAACCCATTCAAAAACCTTTGCTTGTCATCTGGAATCATAAAATGGCCAAATTATGATAACTCCCTGAATTTCTTCTCATACGCAATAATAGAGTTGACTTCTCAAACTACAATCTCTTAGACTTTCTATAGGCTAGAAGACATAACTTTACATCAAAAGCCTCATTGAACTACTCCTAAATGTAATCTCACACTTCTTGCTCACCAATCCACCAAGTGCGAGCATTATCCTCTAAGAGAAAACCATCAATCCTAACCTTGTCCTTATTAGGACATCGCATACCCTCCTTATGGTTCTTCATAATCTCAACTTACCAAGACAAAGCTACTATAAAGTCAGTGGTGCCCTATATTGTTATCATACCTAACTCCCTAGCTTATTTAATTGTAGGGCTCGAAGGGTTGGTATGCATACCAATCACCATAGCCTTATACAATTGCTCAATATGCTCAACCCCCAAGGTGGCCTCACCCACACCCTGTACTAACTCCTGTTGACGTCTAGATCTACCGTGTCTAGAATGCATCTTCAAATTTATTAGAAGTAGATAAACTAATACCTCCTATATCGATTCATTGTGGTTGCAAATTTATAATTGATTTAATTAGACAATCTCATATTAATAAGAAAATGAACAGATATATAAGAGTAAAATACAAATCAGTGAAATGTCTTTTGAGTAGAAGCATTATCTCATTGGAATATGTAAAATCTCAGGAGAATACAGCAAATCAATTGACCAAAGGTCTTTCTACAGGGAAAATTGTTAAATTATCGAAGGGGATGAACCTAAGCCTATAAGAAACTTAGGAAAGTAACCCAACCTCTGTGATTGGAGATCCCATGAATAAGTTTCAATGTGTAGGAATAATCAAGATTCCATCACTTGTTAAGTACTACTTTTGAGGAGATATCCTAAAGGTGATAATCCTACTCACCCCTGTGGGTAGTGCTTTGACAATATGATGTAAAGAAATGTATAAACCTTGAATTAGCTCAAGGCAAGAAAACTCTTGCTAGGTATAAGTCACATATACCCTTGGAAGATTCACCTATGTGAGAGCCATCATGAGGCCACAACCATGAGAATTGGGTTGTTATCTAAAACTCTTATGGAAAAATCAAGAGATGAGCAAATGGCCATTAGTTGTGCTAACCCGGCTAAACCAAGTCCTATATATTAATACTATGTAATATAGTAAGAAGTTTGATCAAAAGGACTGAGTTTAAGACATAGTTCACTCAGGTTCTTCAAATGAAGACTATCATCACTAAGTGAAGGTTCAAGCACGGAAGGCATCTACATCTATGGCATAGTAGAAAATTGTCCGAAATTTTATATATATATATATATATACATTTTAATTTTAAAATTCTTTGTGGAGATTGTAGGAATTAAAAGATTTTTAAAATTTAAATTTAAATTTTATGACTGAAAATTTATTATTATATTAATTGGCCGGTTTTGTTTTGGTTTAATTTGTCAAATTGATATATGACCATAGGTTACAAATGTGAAAGCCTATATAAGGCTACATATTCTAGCATTCTAATATACATAAAATATTCCATTTTTACGAAATTATCTCTACCTTCAGATTTTTTAGTTTTGTTTTCTTGAGTCTTTACACAACATGTAATTGCGACTTAGTTTATTATGCAACTGTGATTGCGTTCAGAATGGATTTGGTTATGAGTTTTGGGATCGTAACTTGAAGTGTTTGTTGACCGCCATAACTTGCACGAGGGAAGGCTATAAAGGATTTAAAATAGCGTCTTTAGTTGTGCTTCTCTAAACCTGGCTTGTTTTCTACTTCTAAATATAACATTATTTTTTTATTACTAATATATTATATTTCTATTTTATATTTTTATCGATCTTAAATTATCAAATAATTTTTACTAAAGATATTGAGTACAAAACTATTTTTCTATAAAGTCCACGATAATTCGCATGCAGCTGATGTCAAAGATAATATTGGTCGAATACCTCTTCAAGTAACAGATCCACTAGATTTTTTTCTATAGTAACATAAATTATATCATGGCATCCAGATTGCTGTTAGTCGGTCAGTGAAATTGCTCAAGATAGTAGCGGCGTCAATACGACTGACATGCCAAAAAATATTTTAAAATCCATGATAAGTTCTCAAGTTTTGGCCTTGCTGATGTAGCCAATATCAATCAATTTGGAAAGGATGATATGGCTTTTATGGAAGAAACCCAACAAGCTTTCAACATTGGTCAAATGTGACAAGTCTTATATATATTTCCTAAAAATGTTATTTGTAACTGGTGCATAAACTCAGTTCCGTCGTGTGACAAGTGTAAGGAAGCTCATTCATAGACAACAATCTCAACAATTTTTTCCAGCTACACCTTCATTATATAAGTCATTCGGTGCAAAACAAAAAAATAAAAAAAGATGTGTTCACAAAAGGTGCTGTTAAAGAAACATTGAAAAGACTAGTAGCAAAATTTTTATTTATAATAATGTTCCACCTGCAAAGGCAAAATTAAATCATTTTAAAAACATGATCGTTTGTACTCAACAGACAGGTATGGGAGTTGATATTCCATCTTCATATGAAATTAAAATTTTTTTCTAGATATGGATTATAAAGAGATGCAAAAATATATTGAAAAGTTCAAAGAAAACTGAGAGATATATGATTGTACAATTATGTGCGTTGGATGGATATGACCAACTAAACTATCCATATTGAATTTTATGGTCTATTGTAATGGTCATCAATGTTTCTTAAGTCAGTTGATGCTTCAGTAAAATCAAAAAACATAAATATATATATAAACTTTTGGAGGATGTTATCCATGAAGTGGGCAAGAACAATGTTATGCAAGTAGTCATAGATAATGACTCTGCATTCGTAAAGGCTGGTAAAAAATTGATGATACAATATAACTTGTACTGGACACCATGTGTTGCACACTGTATTGATCTTATATTTAAGGATATAGAAAAGCACGAAAGTATTGCAAGGATTATTCAGCGTGCAAGAATGATAACCAATTATATTTATTGTCATAATTGGTTACTTTCTTTAATGCGAGATATATGTAAAGGAGACATAGTTTGACTAGGAACAACAAGGTTTGCAACAAACTATATTGCTTTAAATAGTCTCCTTAAAAAGAAAACTTCTCTAAAACAAGTCTTTACTAGGGATGCATGGAGTGAGCATCAATTGAGTCAAACAAAAGCAGGTAAAGAAGTAGAGAAACTTATCCTTGATAATCATTTTTGGGATTCTATTTCTCACGTTGTTAATATATATAATATTTTGCGAATTATTGATGCTGAGTTCATACCTATGATGCCAATATTGTATGATTATTTTCAAAAATGAGATATGCAATCAACAACCAAAAAGGAACTCAGTGGGTTATGGACATTATAGATGCTCGATGGAACAATACACTTTTTCATCCTCTCCTTATAGCTGGTAATTTTATGTCAATTACTTATTATTAATTATTATTTTGTCTTATAATTTCTATATTAGATTTAATTTTTATTATTATCTTGTAGCATACTTTCTGAATCCACGATTTCAGTATAAAGAAGTAATTGACACTGATTCAGATCTTGTCTAAGCTGTTCATAATGTTTTTACAGTATTAGATCCAAACTCGGATTGTACATCTCAATCTGGAAATGAAGTAAGATTTTGTTTTTTTTTTTCAAACTAACAAATTAATAAAGTTTCTTAATTTTTTTTTCATTATTATATATAGATAATATGCTTTAAAGATGCATGAAAAGGGTTTAGTGATCGTGCATTAGTTGCGATCCAAGCAGAAATGATACCTGGTATGTGCATTTGAATTAATTACTATAAAAAATCATGTGCAAAATATTAAAAATTTTATTAATATTTAAAAATTTATTAAAATTTAATATATTTTGATTTATAACATTGAAATATACAGCTGAATGGTGGATAATGTATGGGAATAGCACTCCAACACTTAGAAACTTAGCAATGTGTATTTTGTCACAAACTGGACCATCATCTATATACGAGCGTAATTGGACCCCATTTGCTTTAATACACAAAAAACAACGAAACAGGCTTGCATATGAAAAACTTTAGAAACTATTTTTCTGCTACTATAATATGAAATTGCGGATTCGTGATATGAAATTAACAAATCAACTGCAATTAGATTCAGCTTATTTGGATCTTCTTAAAATTGGAGCTGACCCTGGTGAAGATGAAGATAATCTTATTATCCAATGGGTTAAGAATTCACACTTAGATGATGATGAAGGCTATCCAGATCCTCGAGGTTGCAATGCATGCTTCACAATTAGGGATAAATGTTGACAATGTTATTACTGAAAAAGTTATGAGCAGTGATAGTGGAGGAAATAATTCATTTGAAGTAGTGACAAGGCTTTCAACTAGGCGAATCGGTCCTCATGTAGAAATATGTGGTGGCGGTTATGCTTAACTAAATGAGTATGAGGACGAAAATGATGATGATGATGATTTCGATGAACTTGATGATGATGATGATGCTGATGATGGAGGTAATGGTTATGGTGGCAATGGAGGAGAAGAATATAATATAGGTGGAGGTGGGGGTAGAACATATTATTGAGAACTAAGCCAACAACCATTAAACACATTTATTGGTGAAGATTAATTGTCAGGACCTGTACAGAATTCCTTCCCCGGAACCCTAGACAAGCCCTGATCCCAGGGAAACCCTACCGGACCCTCCAACGGAAAATCCGGCAGAGCCTCCCCTAAGGGATTTACTTACCATAAATTTTTAGCACTTCAAATAACGACAGCAGCAACTCAGTGTATAAATAAAGAACAACTACACGTCCAAAACAGTATACAGAGCATTAAGCAGAAACATGTGAAATTTATACAATGACAGATAAGAAGTAATACAAGAGAGAGAGGAAAAAGGGAAGAAAACTTCTTGAACCTTCGGCAACGAACTGAGACGTTGGGCTCGCCCCGGACAATCAACGTCTCCAATCTGGACCTAGGGGAACGGAATTTCAGAGTGTGAGATGCTAATCATCTCAGTGAGTGACCCTATCTACTATACACCTTTAATAATAATAATATATCAAAAAAAAGGATTTAATAAATCACTACCGAATAATTAAATAAATAAATAATAAACAATTGAAGTAATACTTTCTCTCAAAACCCTCACTATTCACTCCGTTGGAAATGTTCCCCTTTTAAAACATTTTCACAAAACCCGATATTCGTACTTTCCGAAAACCAAGGGACCAAATAATTTAACAAACAACAAATAAATAAATAAATACCCCAAATATAAATAAACTGCAATAAATTATAATAAATAATTTTAGAACACCTTTGGGGTTTAAAACATTATTTGCAATTTACACCGACGCACCACATCATATACCGGTGATGCCCTCCGATACCCAGCGTCCTGAGCACCGACTGGCGGGGGGGTTAAAGAGAGAAACCTGCAACCAGTACTTCGGCGTCCCGACAGTACCGCTGCTGAAACCATCACCCGGCCAAGGAGGGGGGCGGCTGTGCACAACAATAACATTGCCTGCCCACGGTCCAATGGCAACTCACGGGTGAAGTAATAACCGTGTGCTAAACCACATAATAACCGCGCACTACCACGTGTCCATACACCATACACCAGAACACCAATACTATATGAGTGCGTCTAAAAATAAACATTAATAACCAACCGTACCGTTTTCCAAAATTACCGTGGGAAGTATATCAAATTTTCACAAAACACCATCCCACATATTTTTATTTAACCAAACCGGTACGAAACAGCGATAACAACAAACCACAACTTTCTCGAAGTACGAGATGCAACCATAAAAATACCGCGGGCAAAATTTATAAAATTTAAACCAATATTTTCGTAAAATATTTAACCCAATTATGTCCGGAAAATCAATACTGAAAACCACGTACAAATACCACCGAAATACACTTTGCTCATGCATAATAAATAAATTAAACCACAATAAAACCATAATTAAATCACACCACATGAGCATAATTTAAATACCAAATTAAATACCAATTAAATATAATTAATTGCCCAAAATAATTTTTGAAGGTGGGTCACTCACCTGGAGCACGCAATTAACCTACGATCCACCACAGGATCAATTTCACGACTCACCGGTGCTCCTAGAACAAAATTCACAGACAGTCAAATAAATTAATATTTTAATCGGGTAAATAATACCCGGTACCAGGGGGGTCAAACACAAACGTTAACCAAAATTGACAAATTATATACCGAATCGAAGCTCGTGGAACGAGGATCACAAATCCGGTCTCCATCGACCCCAATTCCTCCGGAGGTGGCCGGAATTTGGTCGGGAAGCTTCGGCCGGTTTTAAACTTGAGGGATCTTTCAAACGGTGGGGATTTTGGGCAAACTAACCCCGGAAATGGACTCAGAGGGGTCGAAAATGGTGGGATAGAGGTATGGGACGGGCTGGTTTGGTCGAAAACGGTGAGAATCGCCGGAAAAATTTCACCTCGCCGCCGCGACTTCGCCAGCCCGATTTGGGCGTGTCCGGCGTCGGCTGGCTGGGAGAGAGTCAAAGGAGAGAGAAAGAGAGAAAAAAATTCCTGCTTGTTTTTGTCTCTCGACTCGGGGAAGAAGAAGGAAAGGAAAAGAAAGAAAAAAAGAAAAAAAAAAAGAAAGAAAAAGGTGTTTTCCCACGTGGGGAAAAGAAAAGAAAAAGAAAAAGAAAAAGGAAAAGAAAAAGAAAAAGAAAAAGAAAAAGAAAATAAAAATAATTAAATAATTAAATAAAAATATTATTATTTAAAATAATAATTAAAATAATTTGATTTTTACACCTGGTTGACATGTGGCTTCTCAACATGATGACACATGGTCACCTTCAGTAAATCACACGTGGCACATCGTTATACGTTCAAAAATAATATTAAAATAATACGGTATTTGAAAAACTTTATAGGTCCATAACTTTCAAACCACATGTCCAAATCGGACGTGCCGCTAGTCTACGGACTCGTATCGATGAGCACTTCACAACCATGCATGAGTCAATGCTCAACCTTGCATGAATAAAAAGTCAACTCCGGCACCCCTTGGACAGTTTGGACCTCAACTTGTTTTACTCAAAACTTTCAAACCGTAGCTCCGTTTTCAACGTGCTACCAGTCTACGAACTCGTGCCAACGTGTACTTTGTAACAATACCTCAGTCAACCTAGAATTCCAACCGGATCAAAAAGTCAACTTTTGACCCCTTCGGTCAACGGTCAACAGTCAACCTCGGTCAACGTGCAAAAATTCCGACATGGTTCGGGACGGGGTGTTACATTAATATACACATGCAACACAGGATTTTGATCATGGGGATCGAATAGCAAGCACTAGTTCAATAAGGCACTATGGAACTTCTGTGATGAATCAACTTGATGAAGATTATCTTTCTAACTCTTTGGATGAAATGACTTTAAATACACATGTTAGTTCTCAATATCCAATTGGTCAAATGAGATCACATAATCCTCACAATGATTACGATGTTGGTATCTCTAATCATCCCATGTCTCAAAATGAATGCTATATCCCTCATTGGGTAAATCCACATTATCCTCGACTTGGACAGTTGATTGGAATTGATAGAGAGAGATATACTTGGCACATCCACAATTACATGGAAAATTTCTCTAATATAATCAGTTGGAATGCCTATTGTTATACTCGCGAAACATCAAGATATGATCATCAATTTAAAGAACCAAGGAGTTCTTTTTGGTATCGATACTATATTATGAATTTGGAGAATTTCTTGTATCTTAGTATTATCTGTTAAATTATTCTATATTTTGGTGCTAACTAATATTATATTTTATTCACTTATAATAATTTGTAGTATTTATGGACTATTTTATTATTATTGTATTCTAATTATTATATTTTTATATTATTTTACTACTATATTAATTATCTCATACGTCAAAATCTGTATTCTAAATTAAAAATTTATAGTTTCCGTAATTTTATCGATATTTCCATTGATATCAACATTCTCATTGACATTTCCATAAAATCATGACATTTCCATTGACATTTCCGTAAAATCATACCCTTGATATTTTTATCGATATCAATATTTTCATCACTGCTTGAATGAATTAAGTACTCTTCAACAGCAAACAAGGATGTCCACCAAGATCACCAAACCCAAGCAATTTTGCATAATTTCATCCACCTTGTACTTAAGTTATTTCCTTTTATTGTTCCTTATGTCTCTGGATCTTTTTTTATGAATATGAAGTCAAGATCTAGATATGAACCCAAGTATACTGAATTCCTATAATATGGAACCATTCATAAGGCCAGTTATATTGCAGATGATATAAAAGGAATTTTTAGGCGAAAACAAGGTTGAAGACAATGAAATTAGGGTTCAGAAGACTTGCATGTGACATGCACATGAATTTTTAATAGATTATGAATGAAAAATAGGTTTTATCCCAATGGTGCAAACAGAATCAGAGGTTAGAGGATAAAGTGCCAAAAAAACAAAAAAAGTTGGGAGGCAAAATGTAAATGAGGGTAAAGGTTGATGGGCAACCATACCAATAACCCTATTGTTTAAATAAGAAAAATATTGAAAATCTAGAAAACCTAGTATGTTTGGAGGTGAAAGACGATTCAGATCTTAACTATAAATCTCAACTATAGGTCGAGATCCTTACTTTTTAAAATTGGGCTATATGCTTTAAATATGTGTCGATTGTATCTATAATGACATTACATCAAGTTATTAACTCATGAAGTCAATAGTTCCAAACTTTGAGAGAGAAATATTAAAAATAAACTACATAAAACGTGAAAACCGTTTACCATACCCATTAATTATTCATTTACCTATCATTTTTGTAACTGATTTCACCAGTTAAAATCTTTTACTATCCCCATTAACCATCCATTTACCCACTATTAGATGGGTTTATGTCCAATCAAAATGAATCCTCCAATTTAATCACCATTAATGTTCATTTGCATCTACCAAGAACAATGTTTTTTTAGTGTTTGGTTACTAATTGAAAATTAGTACTTACGACAAATTAAATTAATTTGTGTTTTAAAATTTGGTGTTAGATTATCTTAAATAAATAAAATCAGTTTTTTTTTTATTATTATAGGGAAAATCACTTTCCACTATACGTTCACAGATTATAAGAATTAATTTTCAATGATCAAGTGAATTTAGCTTAATTGGTAAGCTGCTGGCATCAATAACTGGGAGATCATGAGTTCGAGACACTTGATGGTTGAAGTTATTGCAAATGATTAAATATATATATATATATATATATGACACCTACTATTAAAACAATATATATATATATATATATATATGAGACCCACTATTTATATATTGTTGAAATTATTCGAACACAATAAAATTCCAATTTTTCAAGGAATTTCAAACTTCTACCCAATTTTCACTTGTCAAATGGGTAGATCAATGATGCAAACCCCAAAACTTACGATTTGATAAATAGTTTAGCAAAAAAAATAAAAGTAAAAATGAAAAAACGATTTGAAAAAATTGTTGGTATAAGATCAAAACGAGATAAATATTGCGATTTGATTGACTCAAAGCATAAACCACTAAAGAAACTCCTTATGGTTACCAGATCTATCTGAAACTAAATAATAAACATTTGTTAGTACACTAAGAGGATATTTTCAGCGTCTATTTGGTAAAGCTGTTTTGAATTGATCTTTTGAAGTAAAGCTTTTATCAGTAGATCTTTTTCAAAAAGAGTTTTTTTGAAGAAGATGTTAATTGTTTGGTTGACAATTAAAAAAATGCTATGAATATTAAATTGAGTGTTTGGCAACATAACTTAAAAGTGCTTTCGACTTAAAAGTTTACAACATTATTTTTTATTATAATAATCTCATAATTTTCTTTTGTGAACAATATATATTAGAAAAATGCATCATCTATAAAACCTAACATTGGTAAAATTAATTTGGTAAAAAGAGTTGTTTATGATTTGTATTATTTTAAATTTATTGATTAGGTTTTATTTATATGGTTTTGAAAATATATTTTAACTCATCATCATATAACATATTTTGACCCTTTCATATCTAAAGAGCGCAATAAGAGAAACAAAATAAATGCGTATCATATTAGTTTTTCATAAATTCTTTAAGTTATACAACCTAATGAATATATATATATATATATATATATATATCGAAACATAAGAAAATTTGCTATACGATCACACTCATCATTTATATTATGTTCATATAGAACACTATAATTATTTGCTTCAACAACTTTTTCATCTCCATTCATTTATTCTCCTATAGGCAGTAGTTTCTCATCATTGTCATAAAGGCTCAATTCATGATCTTTACTAGAATGAATCCTTATAAAGTTATGTAGAACCACTAAAGCAATTAGAATTTTTACTTGCTTTTCAAAAGTAAAACTTGGCATTTAATGCAATATTCTCCATCCATTTTTCCAAACATCAAAAGTTCTTTCAATCGTGCACCTTAACAATGAATGTGCATGATTAAATACTTCTTTCTTTTCCCTTGAAAGACCAGCACGTCTAAAAGCAGGAAGATAATATCGCTCACCTTTATATGGTCCTAAATAACCATTCATATGAGGATATCCAACATCTACTAAATAATATTTACCTACCTTAAAGAAAAACAATCAAAATAAATAATTTTTTCAAAACATAATAATAAATAAATAAATAAATTAGATATGAAAACATAATTCAAAATATAAATAACAATTTTTTAATTCAAAAACCTCTTGGTGGATGAGGAAAATATAATGTATGAAGAGCCTCCAAGCAAATACGTTTATAATGAGCAGTGTCCTTCCATCTAGCCCATGCAAATGTAAAGCACATATTAAAATCACACGTGGCCATCACATTTTGTGTAGGAGTGCCTTTCCTTCCAATATATGGTATTTGCTTTGCTCTAGGAACCACAACTGGTATGTGTCACCCTTCAGTTGCTCTAATACAATTCTTAAAATATTGCCAATATCTTTTATCATCCTGAATTTGTTTTTTTTTGAAACTGCTCTAAATTGTGGATCACTAGGTCTTATGAACTTGAAGCATTCTATTACCAAGTCCATGGCCTAAAATTATTAAAAGATAGCTACTGTTTCTATTAAATTTATATTTTTTCCACTGTTTCAAAAATTTACATAATTTCATAAATACATGTTTTTCCATTCTAAATTGTTTGTGACACGTATCATCATGATCATTTAGTATCTCCATCACAAACTTTCATCCCATATGAGGAGATGCCCTACATGGTTTTTTAGCATAATATTTAATAAAATAGTCTATAGTCAATGCTATTCTTGCAACTACCATATCCAAAAGTACTTCTTATTATATTTAGAATCATTATTAGAATCATTACCAGAAGATGCCATATCTATATCAACAAGTATATTAAAACATGTAAGATAAAAATTTAGAATTTATAAACTTAAAACATTATAAGATAGTAATATAAAAATTAAATAGGTAAATCTAGAATAATTAAAATGTATATGCAACCAAAGTAAAGACATTACATCAAGGAAATAACATAAATTTTTAGAAAATACATAAAGACATAACATCATTTCATTTGCTTAAACCTTTCAATTTGAAGATCAAAATCCTTAAGGGCAACAAACATTTGCCTATTTTCTTTCCTAAGAAATAGTTTTGTGGCTGCCATAAAAGTTTATTTCCTCTCTCAATTCCTAGTATATTATGCAGCATGTCAATTACTTTAAGAATACTATAACCAAGATCATCTTTATTTCTATTCTCAACTGTAGTACATGTGTCATCTAATTGTTTAGACAATTTTGCTGCAACTCCACTTCTAATGTCATTATTTTTTTTCCTTTTCTTTCCGTTATCTCATGTGGAAGCTCCAAACATAGAATTTGATATGTCAAAATCATAACCGATATCCTTAATTCCTTGAGTAAAATTTAGATCATCAGTAAAGTTCACATCTGATCCATTAATTCTATCAAAATCATTTACTCTTTCCCTAGATGATCCTTTATCAATAACATTTGGTACATATCCTAAACATGGTGCCAAAGCTCCCTCTCCTGTAGCAGCAACATCTTTAAACAATATATCCAACTAGTCAACAAATTTCAAACCTTTGGTTCAGAATTTTGATGCTTCAGAATTTTCCTATAATAATATTATCATGT
Organism: Ziziphus jujuba; assembly: GCF_031755915.1. Lineage (NCBI taxonomy): Eukaryota > Viridiplantae > Streptophyta > Magnoliopsida > Rosales > Rhamnaceae > Ziziphus > Ziziphus jujuba. The sequence goes on along the minus strand of NC_083381.1, from coordinate 1,946,025 downwards.
ACATGTCATGATATAAATTAAACCTAAACTTATAACATATTTAAAAACTAAACAATAAACTTTTAAACCTTATCTTCAATTTTTTCTCCCACCATTGGTTTCTAGCAGAAATTGTTTGTTTCACTGGATCCCACCCTATATCAGATATTAATTCTTACTAGTTACTTGAGTGAATTTGCTAATGACATTTTTCCATCCAGTCTTATTAAAGTGCCCTGTTGGTCGATTTCCCTCTAATGTCCATTCACACAAATTTTGATAAATCAATCAAGAGTAAAATCATTCTAATATGCTTTAGTCTTTTTCTTCCCATTACCATCTCCTTGAGATTGTTAATTTGAATTTGACATTTTCTACTTAATTGAAAAATTAGAATAAATTAAACTTAACAAGTTAAAAAAGTAGACAAAAATTTAAAAAGAATGGTGTAAAACCATGACAAGATAAAAAATTAATATAATATATATATATATATGCAACAATGGATAGCTAATTTATTTATTACTAAATTATGGAAAAGTGAAAAACTAGTGTCAAATCAATCAAATCAAATTAGTCTCATATCAATCTAAACTCAACAGTGTAACTCAACTTTGTATTTACTCTAAAATGTATCCTTTTCCACTCCCAAGTGAAACTCCTGGTGTAACACCCCGTACCAAAAATATACATAATTAAACAAGTTTAACCAACTTGACTAAGTTTGACCAAGTGAACAATATCTGGGTCCAAGTTGACTTTTTTTGATAGCCAATATTTTTTGTTTGAATGAGATACCATTGTGTAGATCTTGTCGATACGAGTTCATAGACTGGTGGCACACCAAATTCCGAGTTACAGATAAAAAGTTATGGTTCTGAGAAGTTTTAAGCATAAGTTTTATATTAGTATCCAAACTAGTCCTTGGTTTTTGTCTGTTAGTGACCTTAGGTTCTATATAATCCTCAGTAAGCACGCCAAATAGGAAGCAAAGCCCAAAATACCCATTTGATCTCCAAAACCTGAAATATTCTCCCCCCAGACCCGTGGGTTTGAACTGGGTCATTTCGACCCGTTTACTGTCGAACTGAGTCACCGCCGTTCTGCCCATTTTCGACCAACCACCACTTACACATGCCAGCCAAGTAGAAAGGTCACTTGAAGGCGAGCTCAGCCATGAAATTTCATGGCCATCGGAGGCCGAATGCACCCAGATCGGGCTAGCGAAGTCCACAGCGGCCGGCGAGGTGGGTCGCCAGATTTTCTCAATTTTTGGCCTTTTTCAGGCCAATCCATACACTATTTTCAACCCCTCTGAACTCATTTCCATGGTTATTTTGCCCAGATTCCTTACCGTTTAGGAGATCCGATGACGGGAAGTTCGGCCAAAGCTTCAACTGAGTTTTTCGGCCATCGGAGGAAACTTTGGACCAAGGTGAGCATAAGGTGAGCATACTGATGGGTTCCTTGTCTCTTGGGCTTTCCGTCAATATAAAGTTTATGAATTTTGGAGGTCGTTTGATAATTTTTCCATTTTTGGGTCAATTAGTTAATTTTCGGATAAGTTGGGACTGTGTTTGGACAAAATTGGTCAAATTAGTTAAAAATGGAGTTGGATTAGTGAAATTGGATATTATTAAGACCCATTAGATGGTTCAATTTTGAAATATTAGGCTTCGGGTGAAAATCTCCAATTTTAGGTACTGGGTCCTAAGGACACGCGGTATAATTGGACTGTCCGGTGTCCAATTTATGCAATTTTGTAGTACTATAAATTATTTTGAGACATTTGGGTTATACAAGTATCTCTGGTTTAGTTGTTTGGAGCCTGAGAAATATTTTATTATATTACAGGCACTCGAATTAAGCTTGGAGATGATCCTGTGGAGGAGCAAGCGTGAGCATCTACAGGACTGTGAGTGGTTATAGCTTTAAAAATATTTTGGGTGTATAGTATAATATATATGTGGTTTGAGTATTTTACTTATACCTATCGTTTAATTTGAATGTTCATTTTATGGATATATGAGGATCTGCTTTTACATATATGTGTTATCATTTTATATGACTTTTGTCAATATTTTTAATATTTGGCAATTCTAATGAGGTCATGAATGAACTTGTGGTATTTAAATATTTTGGTATTTAAATTGAGGTTTTAAATCACTTTGGAAAATAATTGATTTTAGAAATCAGATTGAAAATTATATGATTTTAAGCATGTTCAAGTATTTTAAAATTTTATATGCTTAAAATTGGTTTATGGTGTATATGTTTCACTGTCGTATTTCTGGTTTTATATCAAATGATGATTTGAAATTTTTGGAATATTCAAATAAGTAGATAAATTTGGAAATTAAATAAGAACTCATGATACAATATTGTTCGGAAAAGTATTTGAGACATTACAAGATTGTTTTAAGGATACTGTATCGGTTATTTTTAAATTGATATACCATGTAATGCCAATATCTTGGATCAATATTATATTATATTATATTACAGCGCACTGGGTTTTTACCACGGTATCATGAGGTTGGCTCAGCCCACAGGATATTATTGCCACGGACTGTGAGGTTGGGTTTATCCGATGGTTTATTATTATTGCCACGGTTCCATGAGATTAGACTCAGCCCATAGGATATTATTGTCACGGACCGTCAGGTTGGGTTTATCCCACAGGTTATTATTGCTCCGGTACCGTGAGGTTGGGCTTGACCCACAGGATATTATTGTCACAGAGCATGAGGTTGGGTACGTTCCGACGGTTATTTATTATTTCCACGACACCGTTTGTATATTGAGGGTCGTGAGGTGGGTGTATCTCACGGTTTACAGATTGGTATATCGTATGGTACATTGTATACGTTTGAATATATTGTTGATTTACAAATATTTTGGTGATTTTTGCATTGTCATATTTATTTGGTGGAACTGTGTTTATTATATTTTATGCTCAAATATTTATATCTTAATTTAAGACATTTCATAATATTACAATGATCGTTCATTCATACTTTTGAGCATCGGTTTATGTGATATTAAATTGGGGTACAAATTTGGATTTTGTGAAATAATTTTTAAATGGGGAACTATTCAAAAGAATGGAATGAGAGGTCTTGAGAGAAAGATTTTTCAAAAATAAATTATTATTTTTCTATTATACTATGCCACTCACTGACATTTCTTTATCTCATGTTTTATTGTTTTAAATTCGTTTCCCTAGGCCTAGGCAGCTAGTAACAATCTACCTCATGCATAGCTTATCGCTTTGTTCGTTCCACGACAACAGCTGTATTTATCTTTCCTTCATCTATTGTTATCTTCTAGATTTACTTATTACTTACTTATTACTTATTTGCAATTTTTTCTATCAAATTAAAAAATATAAAATATAAAAAAAACACAAACAAACAAAACAAGACAAATTTTGAACACTTATGTATTATTATTATTATTTTTTTTTATCACCTGCCATTTTAGTTTTTGCCTTAGGCGCCAAATTGGTTGAGCCGGTCTGATTTTATTATAATGAAAACTTTTAATGTATACAATAAAGTCGTGCGTCATGAAATTGAATATATACCTAATAAAAAAGTTTTTGGCCAAAATCCAAATAAACATTTCCACTTCGGGTTTGTATCTTCTCCATGGATTTTGGTGTGGTGGTTTATGCTTGACCTTTTTCTACATAAATTATTGATATGGCTAGGTTTTCGATGCAATGTGGAAGCGTGAGAAAAATACTAAAGTAAATAGATACTTCATAATTTAAATATGTTAATTTGATCACGAATAACTTACATTTAAAAATTAAAGAGTAGTTGATTCAGCAAAATATCAAAAAAACTGACAATTGAAAAAAACTCAAAATATTATTATTCATAATCAATTAGCTTTTACAATCCAAAACCATCTATCTATAGCAACATAAAACATAAAAGAAATAAATTAAACAAAAATAATAAAATAAAGAAAATATCACTTAATTTTCTAATATTCTAACTTCATTATTAGATTAACCATTAATTAATTAAAATAAAGATAATATTTCCTAGTTTCCTAATTAAAATTAATATCTAAATTTAAAATCTAACAAATATAATTACTATAAATAAAATACATTAAATCAAATATATTGTATTTTGCTGCTACATCAGTTTCATTGGACAGGTATCTACTTTGTGACATCGTGGAAGAGAGAATAAAATAAAACAAGTAGAGAGCAATGTTCATCAAGATTTTATTTTATTATGATACGCATATGCATCGCGTGAACCACGCATGTTCATCAAGTTTTATGTCAATGGCCTCGCCACCAAACAAAAACTCCTTTTACACCTTTTTTTTTTTTTTTTTTTTGGTGGCTGAGAAAAAGTCCTTTTACACCATGGCAGTTTTTCCTTTCTAACATTCCCATTTCTGCAGTTAAAGCACTTAATTTAAGTAATATCTTTTTGATTATTACTTATGAAGTATATTTTGATGATGCATGTGTGGTTGATAGTGGATGATTTTGTCCAGCTTATCCTTGGCAACAAACTCATTTCATCAATACCTAAGTGAAGAATATATGATTGTCTTACTAAAGTTGGCTTGATGGTCACGTGTTGCCCACCTTACATTAGGGATATCGGCCCAATAGAATATAATTAGAGTTATATATTAACCAAAAAAAAAAAAAAAAAAAAACTTAGCACAAAACCCCCCAAAAAAAAAATATAGATCTGTACAAAATCAAAGAGAAAAAAATATATATATATTGCATTTCTACCAAGACAGAAGAGGGGCCGGGGGTTGCAGCACAACGCATGTGGAGGAGGATTTAAGCATTTTTTCAAATCTAGTTGGTAATAGTAAACTGAGCAAAATTAGTGGATTGGACCAACCAATTTATGTTAATTTTGCAAATAAGATGATTTAATATATTTTCAATTACATTTTAGTATGTATCTTAGTTATGAACCTTATATTATTAGATGGCAGTTTAGTGATTTTTATCTGTTGGTTTTTTATTTTATTATTATTTATGTTCTAGGCTTGTTATGATGGATATAAATGTATAATGTGAGGCTTTATAAATAATCTATATATAATATATAAAAGTTAAACAGTCAATAAATAAAATTGTCATGTGTCATTAAAATCATCAAAATCTATATATATATATATATATATATATATCATTCTCCTTATTATTTATGGCTACTAATAAAGTTAAATACTATTTTAAAAAACTCATTTGTATATGAAACAAATTTTTTTTTTCCTTCTTGTTATTAAAGATATTTCATCCGAAAATTCCATACACTAATACATATTTATATATGGATATATAATAAATAAAATTTTAATATTATAATATATAGATTTCAATAATGAGATTGATCTCCTTAAAATATATATAACCATAAATAAATTACTCTAAGGAAAAAATGTACTTATAGAGTGAATAATAATAATAATAGATATAATTAAATTATATTATGAAAATTTAATATAGAAAAATTAATTACTAGTAAAAAATAAAAATAAAAAGAGAAAGATAGTCAAAGTAAAAAACTTTAAAAAAAGATTTTATAATTTATATATTAATATCTTTATTGGTTTATTATATTATTTTAATGTTAAATAATAAGATTTTATATAAAGTATTTAATAATGAAATTGATTTCCTTATTTGTACAATCTATATATTAATATCATTATTGTTTTGTTATATTTATTTTATCCTAAAATAATAAATTACTTTATAAGGTTCAATATATATATATATATATATAATCATAAATAAATTACTTTATAAGGTAAAAATATGTTTATAAAGTAAATATTAATAATAATAAAGATAATTAAATTATATTATGAGGATTTATTACAGGAAAAGTAATTACTCGTAAAAAATAAAAATAAAAGATAGTTAAAGTAAAAAACATTTAAAGAAAGATTTTATAATCTACATATTAATATCTTTTTATGGTTTATTATATTGATTATATTGTAAAACAATAAAAATACATTTATGATAATTAATAATGAAATTGATCTTCTTATTTGATTTTTTTTTTGAATTTTTAAAAGATAAAGTAAAAAAACGTATATATTTATTAGTTTATTATATTTATAATCTATATATTAATATCTTTGTTGGTTTATTATATTGTAAAATAATAAGATTTTGTATATGATAATTAATAATAAGATTTATCTTCTTACTTGGATTCTTTTTGAATTTTTCAAAAAATAAGGAAAAAACTGTGTATATAATAAAATATATTCTTATTATTAATATACACAAAAATTCTATACACTAATGCATATTCATATATGGATGTATAATAAATAAAATTTTATTGTAAAATAATAAAATTAATATACGATAATTAATAATGAGATTGATCTCCTTATCAAAAAATTTAAAATGTAAAATGCATTTTTTAATAGTTTCCAAAAGTGCTTAAAATGTATTTATATATACATATATATATATATATATTTAAAGTTGTTTATAAAAAATAATCTTAAAATTATGATAAATATGTATATATGCACGCGCGCACACGCGCGGGCGCGTGCGCACACACACACACACACAAATTAAACTGAGAAAAAATAAGTGGACCAACCAATTTATGTTAATTTTGTGAATAAAATGGTTTAATATATTTTTAATTACATTTTAATTTATATCTTACTAATGAACCCTAACTAGTAATGGCAGTTTAGTGATTTTTATTTGTTGTTTTTTTTTTTTTTTCATTATTATGTTCTTGGCTGGTTATGATGGATATAAATGAATAATGTTGGAGGCTTTATAAATAATTTATATAATATATAAAATTTAGATAATCAATAAATAAAATTGTCATGTGTCATCAAAATCATCATAAAAACAAAAAAAATCTTCTTCTCGCTACTAATATGGTTAAATAATATTCTAAATAACCCATTCTTACATGAAACAATTATGTTTTTTTTCCTTCTTAGTATTAAAGATATTTCACATAAAGACACCATAAACTAATATATATTCGTATATGGATATGTAATAAATAGAATTTTAATATTATAATATATAGATTTCAATAATGAGATTTATTTCTTTAAAATTTATATAACCATAAATAAATTACTTTACAAGAAAAAAAAATCTTATAGGGTAAATAATAATAATAATAATAATAATAATAATAATAATAATAATAATAATAATAAATGTAATTAAATTATATTATGAGGATTTAATATAGGAAAATTATTTACTTGTAAGGACTAAAAAAACAAAGAAAGAAATTTAGAATAAAAACTTTAAAAGAAGATTTTGTAATCTAAATATATTAATATCTTAATTGGTTTGTTATATTTATTTTAATGTTAAATAATAATATTTTATGTAAAGCAATTAATACAGAGATTGATTTCCTTATTTGTATAATCTATATATTAATATCTTTATTGTTTTGCTGTATTTTTTTATTGTAAAATAATAAATTATCCTACAAGGTAAAATATATATAACCATAAATAAATTTATATTTAAAAATTAAAGACTAGTTGATTCTGTAAAATATAAATAAAAAAAAAATTTGATAGAATTGAGAAAAACTCAAAATATTATTATGCATAATCAAGTACCTTTTACAATCCAAAAACACTTATCTATAGAATCACAAAACATAAAAGAAATAAATTAAACAAAAATAAAAAAAATAAAAAACCTCCTAATTTTCTAATATTCTAACTGCATTATTACATTAACCAATAATTAATTAAAATAAATAAGATAATATCTCCTGATTTCCTAATTAATATTAATATTTAAATTTAAAAACTAACAAATAATAATTACCATAAATAAAATACATTAAATAAAATATATTGTATTTTGCTGCAGCATAGTTTTATTGGACAGGTATCTACTTTGTCACATCATGGAAGAGAGAATAGTAAAAAAAAAAAAAAATAGTATGTATATATATTCAATTTATGAGGCAGATTCTTGAAAGATAATTGACATTCAATTTTCATCTTCTATTGAGAATTTTCATCTTCCTTCTTCTTAATAATAGGTTATTATGAGAATATCCATATTTATTTATTTATTTCATTTATTTCATCTTTAATAATTAGGACGTTAAAACTTTCTCTTCATTTTTCTTATTCATAAAAAAAAAAATTCAAATAAGCTCTACATTGATTAAAAAAATTCACTCCAACTGTAAAGAAGAAAATGGTTTAGATCAACTTCTATTCTTTACCCATTTGCATAAAGAAAACTATTAAGAAGATTAGAGTTTAAAACACCTAAACATATCCTTTTGCATGCGACACCTACCCTAAAACGGTAGAAAGTTAGAAGAAATTACCAAGAAATATAGGTTTTAACTTAGCTTGGATGAGGCAACCATTTTATTTATTTATTTCTATTTTTATATTGCTTAGATTTCATCTCACATGATCCCCATCCATTGTAAATACCGATACTATTTATTTTTAGATTGCAAAATTTTTTAACTAAGGTCAATCATTTTTAAAATAAAACAAAAATGAAAAGCAACAATTTTTCTATTTTTTATCATACATTTTTTGATGTGGTTAAAATACTAACAATAGCAGTTTTGCTAAATTTTGTTGAGGCTTCATGAAATTTGTAATTAAATTAGCATTCAACAACAATTATTTTAGCTTCTTTTTTTTCTATATATTTTTGTGTTACATATTTATTTGGAGGTAATAAATGGCACACTTTTATTTTTAATCAATTTGTGTTTGATAAAAATAGTACATAAATGTTTGGTTCATTAATTATAATATATAACCAATTGTTATTATATTATTTTTAAAAAAATTATTATAATGAAATTTAGAATATAAAATGCATCATTGCAAAAATTTAATTTGGCCCACCAAATGTTTTTTCTTGGTTCTGCCCTTGAGTTTAAGTGAATAGAGAAACGAATAGGATAAGGGGAAAAAAAAAACTTGATTATATAATTCTATACCAATTTTAGTGATATAGATCTGTGTATTTTTTCATTGAAACAAAATGTCATTAAACAAAAGTTGCAAAGGACAAAAAAAAAAAAAAATAGTGAGAAATAGGATCTTATTCTTAAACCAATATAATAGAAGAATGAACTGAAATAGGATTCATTTTTAAACCAATATAATAGAAGAATAAACTTTCTCTTTATTGGGCTTGTTAGTTAACAAAAAGCTAGAAGAGGAATGGAATAGGTACTTTTTGTTTTCTATACATGGTCTATTATTTAAAAAGAAGGTTCACAAAAAATTAAAAAAATTGAAAAACTACTACTACATTACGAAAAATGACTAAATTGGAGTTAATAATAATAAAGCTACTTAAAGTTTTTTTCCTTTTATTTATTACTCATCTATAGAAATTTACTCTCTTAAACCTTTAATTACAACATATAATGCTAAGTGTCAATGGATTTAACGACAAAGAAAATGACCGTAGAGAACTGTCAAAAAGCTAAGCCTTTAGTTGGCTAATATAGATCAGTTGGCTCTCAATCTCATACAATTTGGGTAGAGTTTGACCTATGCACACAAAAATTAAGAACCAATCACTTTCATCTTTTCACTTATATACCCTCTTCAGGGAAGATAGCTTTTACTCTCTCTTACTCATTTTTCACCTGATAAAATACTTGTTTATTTAAAAAAATTTGATTATTTATCTTATTTGGTTTTTTAGATATTTTGATAATTATTCTAAGGTAAATTAGTTTTTTCATATACCTTTTTTCTTATCATAAGGTCCAATTAGAAATTGCATTGGTCAAAACAGTCAAATTTATTTTGAGTTAAAGATTTATAATAGATATACCGCCTAAGAAAGAAACAAAAATGAAAAGAATACAGATTAAATCTCAAAAGTATTTGAGATTACATTGTACATATGATGGTTAGTTTATTTTTTCATTATTTTTTTATTGATTTAATCTTTATATTTGGAAGCTTTTTTTTTTTTAAATATAGTATATATTATAATCTAATTTTCTGTGTAGGCCATTATTTTGTATTTTAAATGTCCATCATTATTATTATTATAATTTATTATGTTATATAAATGATTAATCAAAAAAGTGAGAATACAATATGGTAAAAAAATGCTTGGAATGTGGCTTTAGGTTAATATTTTTATAAAGAGGACAAAAAACTTTGTAAAGTTTTTTTTGTAGAAAGCCCATGCTATACAAGTACCCAAAAAAAAAAAAATTATAATGTTGTATACAATGATTTGCAATTTCGCTTTGTAACATGCTCACAGTAAATATATTTGAATAACTTACAAAAATTGCACCATCTCAAACAAGAGCATTAGACGGTTGTTTTATTTCATCAAACACACAGACTATTTGTCAAAGTTAAGATTGTTTAAACAATTCACAATGTTGCTCAAGAAGTCCATTAAGTGATGTCACATATGGTATGATTATTTATTTATTAGGTTAATTTATATTTTATAAAAATTCACACACATCAAATTATGTTCTAGAAGTTCCAAAAAGTAAATATTTGCTAATTAAAAAAAAAAACAATTTTGTGGTAGTTTTGCAAAGAGAAGGAAAAAGTTGCACATTTGTCAATAATAAATCTTAAGTTACATATAGAAAAGAACTGAAGATATTAATTTGTGATAAAAATAGAGAACCAACTAATTTAATAAATAATGTGGTCTTTAAAGAAATTTTTCAAAATTTAGATTAGTTATATTGAATTGAAAGTTTTAGTTTAGTGTTATTTTTATGATATTTTGTATTTTATTTGACTATAATTCCTTTTCGTAACTTATTATTGAAATAATATATTATAATTATATATGTCGTGTATCACGAGAGTCTATAATTAGTTCATGAATGATATATAGTTTGAGGTTTTCGAATTTTTTCTTAGTATCTTGGTGATATTTTATGCAAGTAAACAAGAATTTAATCACTGTTCTATTTAGAGTGATTTGTTCTATGTCATAACTTTCGCCTATCCACACAATAATAGTAAAAGTAATTCAATTAATTTTTTTTTTCTTCATTAGTACCACACTTTTATACCAATTAATGATTCAATGACCAAAAAAATAAATAAATTAAATTAAATAAAAAATAAAAGCCTAGTAATTGAAAAAAAAAAAAAACTAAAAATGAACAATAGTAACAGAAGTAAAGACTCAAATATCGTGAGATTGATGTACAACCTTATTCAATTTCTAATACTCCATTTGGAAGACACCTCATCGATCCATCTCATTCTCCTCATGATAACAAGGTCACCAAGAGCCACTCCAACAATTAGTCAACACTTATATATCCCATATTAACTTCTTCAAAATCAAATTTGAGTGAAGAACTTATATCATTATCTTCTTCAAAATTTGAAGGTGATAAGGATTGTGAATTTCTACAATTCTTTAGCAAAAGATCACCTCACAATCCAGGGTTACCCTCAAATGAATCACTCTCAAACTACTACAACAACAATAGGTCAAATACGATGGGCACCTTTTTATCTAATACAACAGGTTTCCAAGGCAATGTTGCATTAACAATTTATATACTGGTGTGACCTGGGATGACGAATTGGAAACATTTTTTATGACAATTCCCAACAAGCCTGTTGTATTTAAGAACACTTTAATACGATGTTTCTAAAAGTCCGTCGTGTCTTGTGGTAGATTGCCAAATGTCACCGTCTTATCAATGGTTAAATACAACGGGCTTTGACATTGTCCATCGTACTTGGTTTGAAATTATAATATGTAGAATATTAATATAAAATAAAACCAATGTATACGAAAATCTGTCCCTCCGAGCTCTCCCTTTCCTCTGATCTCACTCTTTCTCAATCTCTCATGCCATCTCACCGTCACTACAAGCCACCACCGCCAAGCTAAGCCACCATCTGAAAGCTTCCATATAAAATCAAAGCCACCTCTCCCATTGGAGAACCACTGCCCATATTTGATGAAATTGCATGAAGAAAGAGGAGCCCTAACCAGAGCCACCCAGCAATGGCCTTGCGACCCCACATCTCTAGACTGTTTCCCCTCTTATCAGCTTCAGATCTGGCTCCAAACACCAAGCCTCAACATGCCCTACTAATATTGTCGAACGAGCTTTATCAAACAAGCCTTTTACTTTGATGTCATCGAACGAGCAAGCCTTATTGCTCCTCACAAAGCTTTCCTTAGCATACACCACCAAAGAGAGGAACAAAGAGAGAGAGAGAGATTGATAGTCATGAAGAAATGGCTGGAAAAGCTAGAGCAACTCCAACCATGCACTTTCCATCTCCGACGACCCAAAAAACCAAATCCGATAATGTCGATTGGATCAGACCCTATAGACGCGGCTTCACCAATGTGGACCTGCTTGTAAGCATTTCTGTACATCCAATTTCCATTATTTTCCTTTTTCAATTGAAACCTACAAAGACGGTATGTTTTTGTCCATTCATTCTTATAGGATGGATTTGGGTTTGGTTATTTTATATGTAATATTGTTTCTACACATTCCATAGTTTCTACATATTGGATTTGGCTTTTTCCTTTTTTTTTTTTTATATATATAATTTGTTTAGTATTGGAAACTTCTTGTTGATGGCATTCTTTTTTGGGTTAAAAAAAAATTGGGCATTGCATTATTTATTTAGGTTCTATTTACTAAAAGGCATGCATTATATGTGACTTAAATAATGAAATTCTTTTTGTTTGTAACTTGAAGTTTTAAGGTTGGTGCTGTAAACTTTGCTTTCAGAATTTGCTTATGTGGAGTTTGAAAATACCAAGGTCATTTTGTCCCAGTGAGTATTTATTTTAAAGAGTAATTTTTTGCCCAATATCCAATTTTCCTGTATTGGGTTCTGTTTGATCACTCACTAGCACCATTTGTTTTTTATACTTGGTAGTGTTTTGTTGTTTGGTGACAATCTCTTTTGTATATATTTATTATTGAGAAATTAGCATTGTTGCTCCCTAAATTTTATCATTGTTGGTATTTTGCATCCTAAAAAATTTTTTTAGCATTTTGTAAAGAAGTTTGTTAATTTTGTAAAATTGTCGTGTTTTTTCATTAACCGAAAAATACATACTTATACATTAATAAGACAGCTTAGAAGGCAAGTATAAATTGTACAATAGGGCTGTTAAAATGTTGAAAACTTGATTTACTACATGACAAATATCCGGCTTAGTGAAAGTAAGATATTGAAGTGCCCCTATGAGTCTACGATAAACTAAAGCTTTAATTGGTTCATGATCACTACTATTGAACTCATCCTTAACTGCGACACAGGTAGGAATTTTTGAACATGTCTCCATTCCAGCACATTAAAGTAAATTTTTATCATACTTACATTGAGACAAAAATGCTTCTCCTTTAAAACATTTAATCAATATACCCTAAAAATAATGCAAAGCTCCGAGATCCTTGACAATGAATTCAAAGTTGATTTCTGTATAAGTGAGTGAACAAGACTCTCATTGATACCCACAATGTCAGGACCCGTCTAAAATTCCCCACCGGAATCTTAGACAAGCCCTGATCCCAGGGAAACACCACCGAACCTTCCAATGGAAAATCCGGCAACATCTCCCCTAAGGGTAGGACTTACCACAAAATTTTCCTGTACGAAAAACACTTCTAGATACATCCCCCATCTTATTACAATATATTTCCACAAATTTACAGCACTCCAAAATAATAACAGGGAATCAATATATGATTCAATAAATACGTGTCCAATCAGTATACAGAGCATTATATAAACAATTATGAAATTAATACAATGACAGATGAAGCAATACAAGATGGAGAGGAAAAAAGGAAGGAAATGCTCCTTGGACTTTCGCCAATGAACTGAGACGTTGAGTTCGCCCCGGACAATCAATGTCGACTAACCTGGACCTAAGGGAATGGAATTTAAAAATATGAAATGCTAACCATCTCAATGAATAACCCAATCTACTATACAATAATATTAATAATAAAAGGGTAAATAACTTAGTTAATTGATTAATAAGAAATAAGTAAATAAATAATAGGTAGTTAAAAATAATATTTTCCCTCAAAACTCTCACGATTCACTCAGCTAGAAAAGTTCCTTTTTAAAACGTTTTACAAAACCCGCTATTTGTATGCCCCAAAAACCAAGGAAAACAATTAGTCAATGGTTTTCTAATAAAATACGATAATTCAAGAATCTAAATTTATAACGAAATAAATTGAAATAAAAATAACTTATAATATTTACTAAATAATTAATGCATGTCATAATAATTAATATAGAAATATTAATAAAACTCATATTAAAACAATTCATGAATTAATTAAATAATTAAAATAAATCAATTTATTGAATAATTAAGCAAAGAAAAAATTAAATCAAATTAAAACCTCCATTTGAAATAAATAATAAAAACAACATTAAATATATTCTTAATTTAAATACAATTTCAAAATATTAGATTTGAAATCCATGCTCTGAAAACCATTTGATACACCCATTATATACCAATGGCGCCAACGGTACCTAGCGTCCCGAGCACCGCTAGACAGGAGATTAAAGAGAGAAACTGGCATATGGTCGCGTGGCGTCCCACCGCGCCGCTGCAAACAGGCGTCCCGGCCATGGAAGGGCGGCCTACCCTCATCCGATGGCAACCACAGAACAACCCCATAATCACCTGCGCACTAATCATATCCATGCATAAAGAACACCAATACGTGTATAGTGCATCTAAAAATCATAAAATCAATGTATTTATTTTCAAATCTCAAAATCTCATAAATACTGCCAGGTTTATTCCATCCAATTAAACTCGTAAATTTTCCATAATTCCTTTATACATCATCGTCATAAATTCATCGCATAAATTCCATCAATTTCAAATCCATCAACTCTCAATTCCATCAATTTAAATATCCAAATGTTCCAATGGCATAAATATTTTTGAAACATAATAAATTAAATTAATATTTCTTTCTCAAATATTCAAAAACCAATTTGAATCAAATATGTCATTTAATCCTCATAAAAGCCACAATAATCAAAATTCTCATAAATATACATTTCAAACACATAATAAATCCATCAATGAAATTATCAATAATTTAAAATAAATATTCCTTCAATTCCTCAAAATTCAAAATATAATTAAATCACATAAAAATTCCAAAATTCGTAAATCCATATATATGCATTTTTATTGCTTGAAATAAGCTCACAATAATTTCAACAATAAATCAAAAATGTTAAAATCATAATCTCCTTAAATATCAAATTTTCATAAAATGAATTTCCATAATTTATCAAAATCAAAATATGATTTAATGCACATATACATTTCAATTTATTCAAATTGTGCCATCAAAATTTCAAATATAATTTTGCTAAATATTTAACACATAAATATTAAATCCAAATATTTAATTATCACAAAATAAATATAACTTAACACCCAAAAATAATTTTGAAGGTGAGTCACTCACCTCGAGCATGCAATTAACCCAAGATCCTCCATGGGATCAATTCCACGATGCACACGTGCTCCTAGAACAACGATATTACATAACTCAAATAAATTAATATTTTATTCTTATAAATAATACCCAGTACCCGGGGGGTTTAACACAAACGACAACCAAAATTTACGAGTAATATACCGAATCGAAGCTTGTGAAACGAGAATTACGAATCTGGTCTTACTTCCCGGAGATCGGATCCGAGGTGACCAGAATCTCGCCGGAAAGCTCTTGGATTTTAGACCCTCGATTCTCACAATCCGTTAAGAATTGAGGAAACTGGACACCAAATTTGGGTTCAGAGGGTCAGAATTAGTGGGAAAGGATGGGCGGTGCAATTGGAAACTTGCCGGAAAGTCGATTTTCCGACGAGCCACTGTGGTCACCGGAACCCGTCACCGCCGGCGGCGCGTCCAGTGGCTACTGGTCGTGATTTTTGGTGGGAAGGTAGATCAGGGAATGGGTGACTCAATGGGACCGGCAGTGAGGCAAACAGAGGTCGGAATGGAGAGAAATCTGGATTTGAAATAATCGGCGCTGCCGCCAGAAAAAGTCTCGATCCCGGCGCATCGGGGGTCAGTTGGCGGTGATTTTTGGCTGGCCGATCGGTTTTCAGGCGGGCGTCAAGGTGGGATGGTGCATGTACTGTTCTGGTGGCTAAAAACGGGTGAACGGTGGTTGGCCGGTTGGGTTTCTCTCTCTAGCTCTCTCTCTTTCCTCCCCTCTTTCTCTCTCCTTCCCCAGCTCACGTGTTTTGGCCAAAATAAAAGCCACCCATGGGGTGACACTGTTCACTCACGGGATTGGCTGAAAATATGACACGTGGCACATACTATTCACTCAAGTCAAAATATATTAAAATATTATGATATTCGGAAAATTTTGCATGTCCATAACTTTTTAACCATATGTCCAATTTAAGCGTGCCGCTAGTCTATGAACTCATATCGACGAGTACTTCACAACCATGTATGAGTCAAAGCTCAACTTTGCATGAACAAAAATTCAACTCCTGCACCCCTTGGACAGTTTGGACCTCAACTTGTTTTGCTCATAACTTTCAAACCGTATCTCCGTTTTCGATGTGCTACTAGTCTATGAACTCGTGACAACGTGTACTTTTTAAAGATATGTCAGTTAATGTGAAATTCGATCAGGAACAAAAAGTCAACACTTGACCCCTTCTCGGTCAATAATGGTCAAACTTGGTCAACCTCGGTCAAATTTGAGAAATTTCCGGTATATTTCGAGACAGGATGTTACACGCAACATTCATATCATCAACATAGATTAAAAAGCAAAATAATAACTAAACCATCATGATAAATAAATAGTGAAGAGTTGGCCTTGCTGCAAAAAAGCCAATGTGTAAGAAAAACTATGATAATCTATCAAACCAGGCTTATAAAGACCGTTTAAGGTTGTAAAGGGATTTGTAAAATACCAAACATAAAGTAGAAATTGGCATCTATAAATTTCAAAGGTTTTTCCATATATACTTACTCCTTAATATTTCCATGAAGAAATGCATTCTTCACATCAAGCTATTTCAAAATGCATTTATATAAGATGGCAAGAGAGATAATAAGCGAAATGGTTTATATCCAAATTACAGAAAGGTTTTACTAGATTTTTGATAGAGAATTTGATAGTGCTTTCCTAAGCAAGACCACTTTAGATGTTCGGGAAGGACTCCGGGGGTGCTCCCATCAACAAAGTACAAACAAAAGAGTACCAAAGAAAAAATATGAACCTAACCTCAAAGTCAAGACTATGTATCCAATTAACCATGTTTTGAATCATAGATTGTCTTGATCGTATGTATTTATTATTAGTTGTTTATCTTCTGTGCCTATTCCTAGAAGTGTGCAGATGCATTGGCATAATTGGAGTGGAAAAAGGTAATGAATGAAGAGATAGAGGCTCTCCAAAAGAATGCAACTTGGAAACTTATGACATTAACCAAAGGAAAAAAGACAATTGAGTGTAGAGGGTGTTCACATAAAGCTTAAAACAGATGGTAACATTGATAGATATAAAGTAAGGTTAGTTGCAAAAGGATATATGCAAAAATACGGGATAGAGTATCAAAAGAAATTTGCTCTAAAGCGAAGATGAATACAATCTGGATTCTTATATCTATAACAATTAATCAAGATGGGCCATTGAAATAGATTGGTGTTAAAAATATTTTCTTGATGGGAATTTAGAAGAGGAAGTATATATGGATATGCCATCTGGAATTAAATGTGGACCTTCAGGTAATGGTAAAATCTTTAAGTTGAAGAAGTCTTTATATGGGTTGAAATAGATGCCAAAAGCTTGGTTTGGGAGATTCTCAAAAACAATGAAGACATTTGGTTATATATAGAATAATATGGATCATACTTTGTTTATAAAACATAAAGCCAGAAAGGTAACAGCTTTAATTGTATATGTGGATGATATGGTTTTAATAGGTGATGATCCAGATAAAATGAAGGCATTGCAAGAGTATTTGGCCACTAGATTCGAAATGAAGGATCTTGGTGAAATAAAGCACTTCTTAGGGATTAAAGTTTAAAGGTCACAAAGAAAATATGTACTAGATCTTTTGACTGAAACTAAAATGCTAGATTGCAAGCCAGTAGAGACGCCCATAAAGATGAATCATAGCTTTAGAGAATATCAAGATCATGTTCATACAGATAAGGGCCATTATCAGCAATTAGTTGGAAGGCTATTCTACTTATCAAACACAAGGTCAGATATAGCTTATGCGATAAGCATGGTAAGCTCGCTCATGCATGCAGCAAGTGAAGATCATATGAATGCTATGTTTTGAATCCTAAGGTATTGAAGAATGGTCCATGAAAAGATTTGCTATTTTCTAAGAATGATATTTTGGATATTGTACGATACATGGATCTTGAATGGGCAGGAGATCAAACTAATAGAAGGTACACATCATGATACTTCATTCGTCGGAAGAAATTTAATCACTTGGAGAAGGAAAAAACAGAAGATTGCAGCAAAATCCAGCGCATAAGTAGAATTTCAAGGTATGGCTCATGTTGTATGTAAGTTACTTTGGTAAAGAATATTTTGAAAGATTTGGAATTTAAGTATCGAAAGCCTATGGATTTGCATTGTGATAATAAAGCAATAATCGAAATTGCACACAATCCGGTACAACATGATAGTACTAAACATGTGCAAGTTGATCGTAACTTCATCTGGAAAATCTAGATCGGAAAATCATTCAATTTCCATTTTTAAAGTTAGAAGACCTGTTACCATATGTACTTAAAAAGGTTGTATTTGGAAAAATGTTTAATGTTTCAACTAACAAGATGGGTTTGATAGATATCTATGCTCCAACTTGAAGGGAAGTGTCAGCATAAGGCGTCAATACCTAATTAATGTAAATAATTATTCTTTTTAGATTTGATTAGTCAATTATAAATTGATTTTAGGAATAATTGTAACTAAGTATAATTGATGATGTTTTCTTATTTTGTATAAATGTGTATCTTTATATACCTTCTTATGGAGAAGAATAAAATAGCATAGAAATATTATTCGAAATTCATCTTAGTTTCTACAGCAACAATGCTGAACTATCATAACCATGGCAAGATGGCTGTGAAGAACTAGAATCAGCAGCCACAAACTCCAAAAAACAAAGTAGGTTTCAAAAACATAAACACCACAACTAAGCACAATGATTACTCCATTAGGCTCAATCTTTGATGTTTGATTTTTAGTGATTTTGGCTCATTGATTAAGCATGGAAACGCAAGTGTCTTGCAAATAGACAAGACCCCCACAATTTATTTTAATTATTGCAATAATGTTTTACTTGGTTTTTTTTTTTTTGGTCGCTAAATATGATTGTTTTTTTGGTAATAGCTTGGTATATTAAATCTTTGACAAACGTAATTTGATATGAACAATTTGTATAAACACTCTATTATATGTATTTATTTGCTTATTTTATTTTATTAAATTGACCTGTGAATGCTTCACCATTTTTCCATAGAAATAAATTTGCAAATAGAAAAAGGAAAAAAAGATATAAGATATTGAATTATTTTTAGTGTATTTTTTTCCTATCACCCCACCGGCCACAAATTTTATGAATTCAAATTTCGTATTTAGAAGGTGTCCATAAAAATAAATTTGTACATAGAAAAAGGAAACAAGATATAATGATATTGAATTAGTTTTAGTGTAATTTTAACTTAAAGATGATTCGAGTCCCCTTCCTTTGTATCCGCCAGCATCTAGAAGACAATTTGGACTATAATGGTCTATTGGGAGTTTTTAGTCCAAAGACTTAATCTGGCCTAATAATGGATTTGATACTAGGGTTTTTTTTTTAAAAATAGCCACTTCATAAATCGTTTCTTAAACAATAGCCAAAAAAAAAAAATTTATTTTTTTAAAAAACTAACCGACTTTTAAGACATTCGGACTAAAATACCCTTTATTACTACTTTTTTTTTTTAATCTTTTTTCTCTACCAAAACACTTATTTTTTTGTTTTTGGTTTTTTTCTCTACTTTCCCTTTCCCTTTCCTTTTTAAAATGCAGCAAGGGCCTTCAAACACACTAGGGCTTTCCCTTTCCATTTTGAAACATACCATTCAAACATAGCTAGGGCTTTCCCTTTCCCTTTCGAAATAGACCATTCAACCTTACTCACAGTTCCTTTCCTCTGATTCATTATTGAGATTGAAGAAGCAACCTCTGCTTTCACAAGTCCAAACTACGAAGCTGAGGACCCAGAAATCTTCCTCCTTTCTCGTTGTTCATGCTGTACAGTCCAACTTCTTCAAAGGTTAGTTTCGCTCCCTTTGTCTTTTATCCTTTCCCTTTCGAAACGAACTGTGCACAAACCATTCAACCCTACTCACAGTTCATTTCCTCCGATTCGTTATTGAGGTTGAAGAAGCAACTTCTACTTTCACAAGTCCAAACTAGGAAGCTCAGGACCCAGAAATCTTCCTCCTTTCCCATTGTTTATGCTGCACAGTCCAACTTCTTCAAAGGTTAGTTTCACTCCCTTTTTCTTTTACGTCTTTGTAATGGGTTTGACATGCCCGGTTAATGTTGTTTCTTATTTGGGTTTTTTTTTTAGTTTATTTATTTTTCCTTTTACTATGTTGATAATTATTATTTTTTATTTTAATTGAATGTGGATAATTTAGGTTGATTTGCAATGCATGAAGCAAAAGAATGCTAGTTTTCCATTTGAGTTATGACATTTTTATCATATTACACTGTCTCAATTAAGTTAACTGCTGAGGCAAAGCATAAAACTGATGGCTGTAGAAATTACTATTGAGCTTTTTTTGTTCATGAACAACCAGGCAATGGCTTTCTATGTCAAGAGCTAACATTTTGCTAGGTCCAATATTTAACTGATTCCATTAAGTAATTCTTTATTAGGTGTTTCATTTGGCTAGTTGTCATCAAGGTCTTTTACTTCTAACCTGTTCTTTCAAGAGCAAATAGTTGCAATTTAGCTATAAGTTTTGGTATTTGCTAACATTGTGAATTATGTGAAATAGTTCTTCAAACAGCATTGAGGATTGGAAGGGATGGGATTGAGGCAGGAGCCAATCTGGTCCCTACTGATTTGCATTGTTAATAGCCCTCTTAACAATTTATATTAGTTAAGTGTGAGGTAACTATGGTGTTAAGCATTATACCAATCATCAAGGAAGTAATTGTATAAGCTAGTGCCCACTTACTCTAATGCAGTCTATATTCTTCTACCTCCATATCAGATTTGAGGCCGATTTTCAATTTAAGTAACATTTTTATGTATCCATATGTACAGGTGTTGCTTTATCTCGACAGTATATAATTAGCCAACGTCAAGAAATATTTGTTTTATCCTTTGCAAGTTTTTTGATTTGTCAATTACATGGAATTTTAGAGAATTTAGTTCAAAATGAGTTGGTCTAGCATAGGTTATTGTTTACTTTTCAAGATTGACAAGCATCGAGAAATAGAAGATTGGCAGTTAGCTGATGTGAAATTAATGTATTGATAGTAATTAACACTAAGCACCTTATGTTCTCATGTTGATTTTAAATCAGGTAGATGGGTTCTATCTTACTGAAGTCCATTTCAATTATATGTCTTGAGAGTATTGATTAACTATTGTCGGGGGTCAGATTCCCAAATCCTCTAATTCTTTTAGTCGATACATTGTAATGATTTCCATTGAAGATTATTCTATGCGTGGATTGTAATTTGAAAAGTTGATGGATTATTTACTGTAGCTCTTCAAGGTTAGTGAGGAAGTAGTAATTGATGCTACCAATAAAGGGAATATGGTACGTTTGCTACCAATACTAAATTCAGAATTATCATATATTTTGTTTTTTTGTTTTTTTTTTTTTGGCAAGTTCTTTTTTAAGATTTGATGCATTAATGTTTGTGCATAAAGTATATATTTTTTTTATGAGCTGCGTGATAAACAAGGGAATGGAGATGAATATGTCTTTTGTGTTTTATTTGAGATTAGATAATATAGATCTGAATGCAAAACAGTTGCTTCAGTGTGCTTAACTTGGTTGATTACTGGATGCTCTGTTGGTG
The DNA here is from genome assembly GCF_031755915.1 of Ziziphus jujuba. NCBI lineage: Eukaryota > Viridiplantae > Streptophyta > Magnoliopsida > Rosales > Rhamnaceae > Ziziphus > Ziziphus jujuba. The sequence continues at coordinate 1,923,907 of NC_083381.1, read as the reverse complement.
GTAGAAAATGCAATTTTTTTTCTTTTGTGGTTGGTTTGTTTCAATTATGTTTCTACCATTTGGTTGTGTAGTTGCTTGAGACCGAGATTTTGACATAAGTTATATTGATGGCTTTTGCCCTATGATAGATAATTTTTTTTCTGGAAAGTAGTAATGTGAATTTTTACATTTGGTATGCTCTATAGAATGGTTGCTAGATATACTAATAGAATAGGTGAGTTACATTATTAAGCCTAGCCATTGTACATGCATAAAATTTATTCATTTAGTTTACTAAATAAGTATATAAATATTTAAGTTCTGTTACTAATATTGATTTTTTATTTTTTTCAGCATTGGACGAGCAAGTGATGGACCGAGTCGAAAACTGAAGCAGACAATTTGAGATCGTATAGTTACAAGTGAATGTTGAAAAAATTACAAAAAACAAGGATTTAAAGCTTTCACAAACACACACACACTCAGAGAGAGAGAGAGAGAGAGAGAGAGAGAGAGAGAAGCATTAGTGGTGGTTTGTCCCCCATTAATATAAGTTGTTTATAGATGCATTTTTGTTTTTATATTAGCCTTTTAAATTTAAAGATAATGATGGCTTATGATGTTCATTTAATGAAGATAATAATGTGTTTCGATGTAAGGACAACTAATTTACCTTCTAGCAAATGTGGCATGTTTATTAGAATTCTATTGTGCACAAACTCCTTAGATCCAGCTCAATTGTAGCTTTTGGAAAATTTTCCACTTGTCGGAAAAATTTTCCTCTAAGAGGAAACATTGTCATCATGTCGGAAAACATTTCTTCCTGTCGAAAAATGTTGGAAAAATATTTACTCCTGTCGGAAATCAATTTCCAATAAATGAGTAAATTAATATTGAAGTAAAAAAAATGAGAATGGAGACAAAATACGTCATGAACCTAATGAATGGAAGTCTAATGAATTTATTACCTATAAAATGTTTTAGTCCCATACATTGGAATAAGTATTATTGACATTTCTTTAAAATAGGGTATGATATAATACATATATATATATATATATATATATATATACATATTAAATTCAATTAACCCTATATATATCTTAATGATAATTAATATATAAGATAAAAATGTATTTAACAAATAATGTATTAACTTTCAAAATCAATAACCAATTAAAAAGAAGAAAAAAATTGCTAATCATTTCCTGATTGCCTCTTTCATTTAGGAAAATTGCTAATCATTTCTAGATTGCCTCTTTCATTTAGGATTAAACTCTTATAATAAAATTGCTAGATATATACTATACAATTATCACAACATAAAAAAATATTAACAGGTGGGATAGCAAATATATCCATGATACAAAATAATTATCAAAAGATATTAAAGCATAACATTAAATTAAAATTTCCTAATTCGAAGCATAAGACAATGAATTCATACATTTCTGCTTATAATATCCGACACCACCGCATCAGCTGCATATACATCCAATAACGTCTTCACCTTGTGATGGTATGCGTTGCATCCTTGGCCTACCGGCTCGTCTACGCGTCCATCTTGGTAGAAGAATAATACGACTTGACACATCATTCGAAGCATGCCACTTTTTTCATTTTAGCTTTAACAAGTATTCCGTTTGGTCTATCTCAATAGAATTGAAAATCTTATCTTCTAACTCTGATTTTATGCATTTTTTGCTGATGAAAATCATTATATTTTTGTCGTTTTAATACTCCCAATGACCACTATCATTTTGTACCAATATTCTATCATATAAAACCACAATTACAATATCATTATCTTCCATTTTACTATAAAATTAAATGAATAATATTAAACTAAATTAATAAATACATGAAAATCTGATTAAAACTAAACAAACATATTAACTGTTTCAAAAAAATCGATTCTATTTTTTTTTTTTTGGGCCAAATATAATACTTTTCCTACTGGTAGAAAATTAGTGGAAAACTTGTGAAAATTTAGCGGAAAACTAAAAAACTGGTAGAAAATAGTGGAAGTTCATCTTTTTCACTGATTTTCTTCCGCTTTTACAGGATTTCACAATTTTTCAATTCTATATAATTTTTCCACCATTTTCACACCATATATCACTTAAGTATCTTTAAACTTAAATATAACAACTTCTAAACTAATTTATTACATACCCATGTCAAAAAAATCTTAAAAGAAAGTGAAAAAAGTATAAGAGATGCCAAGGAGAACAAATACAAGACATGCAAAGGAGAAAATACATATTCATATCTAAATTTTTACTTTATTTTAGCTTCGAATGTGAGATAATATAAGAAAAAGACAGTGAAAGCAAATGAAATGCCAAAGGAATCGGTGTCACAAGTGAAAATATTTTTTTTTTAAAAAAAAATTGATGCTTATTTGAGAAGGGAAAAAAAGAAAAGGATAAGAGAACAACATTTTATAATTTCCAATTCAATCAAGGACATTTTTATCCATAATTGACTATTTTTTTAAAATATATATATATATATATATATATTTATTATTTTTTAAATTTCCATTTGTAGGGTGGTTATTTTTCTGAAATACCCTTTGATACTAAGTGTAATGATCCACCAATCTAGACCTGACAATTTGTGTTCGTGGGTCGTGTTCGTGTCAACCCGTTTAATAAGCGTGTCAAAAATACCTAACCCGAACACGATCCATTTATTAATCGTGTCAGGTACCTAAAACACTAACCCGACCTGTTTATAAACAGGTCAACACGACACGATCCGTTTAACACGATTATTTTAACGGGTCGTGTTGACCTATTAACCCGAAAACTAACCTATTAACCCGTTAATCCGAAAATTAACCTATTAATCCGAAAAAAAATTTTATTTTTTATTTTTTTATTTTTATGTTTTTGTTTTATTAAAGATGTATTTTTTTTTTTAAAAAAATTAGTAATAGAAAATTATTTTTATAAAATTTTTAATTTATAATATTTTTTAGTTAATAAATATTATATTAGTGATAAAATATTAATTTAAAATTAAATTTAAATAGGTTGTAATAGGTGTATAATCGTGTCGGATTAAAACTGACACGTTTAATAAATGGATCGTAACGGGTCAATTTCGAGTTAAACAGGTCAACTCGAAAATGACACGATTAATATTCGTGTTAAACGGGTTGATCCGATTATGATCCGAACCCATTTATAATAAACTCAAACCCATTTATTCCGTGTCGTTTTCGAATCGTGTCGCTGTATCATGACCCAAATTACCGTCTACACCAATCTGTTGAGTCTTTTACCAAATTGTTTGGTTCTATGTCCATATATGTGTGTAATCCTAAGACGCAATAAGTGATGTAGAATATAATTACAAGTTTCGTTACTCTTCTACCTATTGCAATTTCGATTTTCGTTTTGATTTTTCATAAATTTTGTCATGTGGATTCAATTTTAAGCTATCACATGCATGTTCACTTTACAAGTCTTCCCGAAAAATTAATTGTTGTAGGAGAAGAGCTTCACATGGACTTCCTCAAATGGTTGGCGAGTCTAGACAAAGCAAATCTAGAAACCTTCTCACATGCAAAGTGTAGCAAACCGTTATTAAATTTTGAATAACTATGGAAGAATGCATATAGATAAAACCCTCATTTTATGAATTTTAAAAAATCATGCTCGAATATATATTTGCAAAATGCAAAAAGATCTTGTTAGCCTCCATATCATGTTTATTTCTAAAAAAACAAAAAAAAAAAAACCTAGTAAATATTTTTTTTTTTGCTTTTTTACAAAAAGTTATTATTTCTCCAATCCACGCACTAAAAAAACAATAGTACTGGCGCCGCCCTAGATAATTCCTGTCCCGCCTAAGAACTATAAAATTAAAAAAACCACTACCATACACAACCAACACGAAAGACCCAATAAAAACAAAAAACAAATAAATAGATTTATTTATTTTCTTTTTTACAATATTTCCTTTAAGTCCATAATTTAATTCCCATTAAGCCCCTTTCCAAGCCTGTCGCAGTCCACCAAGTAAGCGAACCCATACGCCAGATTCTTCAAAGTCCCCTCGTGAAGCTCCTTATCCGCCGTTGCCGTCGCGTCGGCCGAGAAGAAAACCCTAAACCCCTTAATAAACGCATCACGCGCCGTCGTTTCGCAGCACAGGTTCGTCATCACCCCGGTCACGATCACCTCCTCCACGCGCCTCTCCTTCAACAGCTCCTCCAGGCGCGTACCCTGAAACCCACTGTACGTGCTCTTCTCCACGACCTGATCCTCCGGCCTCCGATCGAGCTCCCGCATGAGCTCGGCCTCGACGGTGCCGTCGAAGAGGAGGTCGCCGTCGCACCACTCACCGAGCATGCCGTAGTCGGCGGGGGACTTGTGGCAGTGGCGCGTGAAGATGACGGGGATGGAAGCGCGTCGGCAGAGTTCGATGGTGGTGAGGAGGTTTTGGAGGATGGGCTTGACCATGGAGGAGAAGTAGTTCTGGACATCGATAACCAGAAGGGCTGAGCTTTTGGGGTTAGGGTTTCGCCTCCTGGTCTCGTACTTGTTGTATGAGAAGCTTTTCAGTGGGGAAGAGGAAGACATTGGAGGTTCTGGGGGATGGAGGAGTCTGTTTGGCTGGTGAGATTTTGGGTGAGAAAGTTGGTGTTTGCTCGTGGCTTCTGGGGTCTTCTTTATTTCTATTCGAAAGGAGAATTTATTTTGATCCTGATTCAGTAGACTTTTTTTTTTTTTTTTTAATAGATTAGACTTTTTTTTTTTTTAATAATTACAGTATAATTGAGAATTTGTTATTACGAAAAAACAAAAAAAAAAAAAGTATGATTGAGAATTTGTCCTTTCATCAATAAACAAAACTATATGGTAGCGTTTGGTACGAAAAATAAGATTTGGTAGGCAAGATAAGATCGGATTAGATAAGATAGATAAGGCAGAATAAAATAGTATAATATTATATTTAGCATATTTTTGGATTGAATAATAGATTAATTATTCTATATTTAATGTAAATTTGGATTAAATTGAATTATTTTATAATTTTAAGTTTAATTTTTTAAAAATAAAAAATTTTAAAATTATATTCATATTTTTAAAAAAATATTATATTTAATTAAAATTATAAATTTATAAATTTATATTTATATGCAAATTTTAATTTTTTTTAACATCCACAAATTAAATTGATATATAATTTTAGAAATAAATTAAAATAAAATTATAACATTTTACAGATCTAAGTTTCAGTTTAGAACCCAAAAAAACTAAAGCAGAAAACTTTTGTCCATATAAATGAGGTATATGATTAACGACTTTGCAATCATGAAAGCTCAAAATATAATTTATTCTTTCTGTCTTTTCACCAAGATAAATGAACATCCACCAAGCAGCCACATTACAAAATTTTCATAATTTGAAATTTTAGATTTTCCTAACACCATAAAATCAGCTACAACAAAACCAGGGATATAAAACCATTGCAAAAAATTTTTACTCCATAATTGCAACTCCCTCAGCAGCCTTTCTCTTCTCTATCATGTCATTTGCTTCTTCCTTGGTAGCTCCTTGCTTAAGCGAAACAGGTGCCTTCTCAACCAGCTCTTTAGCTTCCTTCAGTCCTAGATTGGTAAAGGTCCTTCTTTAATCACCTTGATTTTTGCATCAGTGTCAAACTTCTCCAAATTCACATCAAAAGCTGTCTTCTCTGCCTTCTTCTCTTCAGCCTTTGAACCATCAATGCAATAATCCTCATCATTTTGTGCATTAGTGAAGATATAGACTGCTAGAAATGTTGTTATTTGCCTTTAAACAAACCACTTGGGGCATGTGGCTATTATTTACTACAACTCGAACTGCATGGACTATGCACTTTGTTATTTGGAAAATTTAAAACAAATATATCAAATGTGTAATTAAAATATGTCACTTCAAAGAGGCTACAATGATTGCAAAGTGTGCCATAATATATAGAAGAATTATCTCAATCAAAAGAGAGTGATAAAACATAGATCAGAAGCATATAATTGTGACCGATGGGTCCCACATCTACCTTGCAGCTTCAATATAGCATTTGATAAATCCTAGCACAGATGCAAAACTAGTTTGAATCCAGTTATCCTCTACATCTTAATTGCCAACATCACATCCCCAAAAGAACTCATTATCAACAGCATCAGTTCTTGGTCATCAAGCTTGGCATTTTGGAATCTCGAATACAAAATGCACTAATACAGATGAAAATCTCACATGTTAAAAACATTTTGTTCCAAAATTTCTCCATTTTAAACACAGCATGGCATTGGTTTTTCAACAGAGCATTCTCACCAACAGTTTGTGAGACAATCATCGATCAACAAATTTAACTAGAAGCAAAAATAATTCCTAAGAAATGTAAACAAACAAAAAAATGAACCATGGCTATGGGAAATTTGAACGAAGATGCTCATAACTTTAGGTGGAAGGAGAATCAATAAAAAAATTAAAGGGTTAAGATTTACTTGATCAGAGATCTTAATCTTTGCACAACTAAAAAAACTAATTCACACATTATTAATATACCCATAACTCTTAATGAGTATCCATTTTATCAAATCCCATTATTCGTTTTAGAAGAAAATGATTAAAAAGAACATAGCTTAAACTAGTTTTAGTAATTTGATTATTAAAAACGTAGTGACAAAGAAATTTTTTTTATATATTTTCATACATTAACATAATCAAAATTAACTCCGACTCGAAAGATTATATTATTAACAATCCTGCTAATCACCAAAAATACTTCATCCCCAAGAAGGAAGCCTATTTAGGCGCCCATTTAACACTCTACGCAATTCATTATTGAAAATTATAAATCCCATATAAAAGAAAACATATAAAGGTGTTAAGGCCAACAGAGATGAAACTCAATTCCAAACCTATTGGCATACAAGCCAAAGTAGTGAATTTTTTTTCCTGCCCAGAAATGATATGATAAAAAATGAATTTCTATTAGGCATCTGTATTCTAATTCGAAGGTCCAATTCTACCCATCATATGCAGTTAAGAATTTCCAAGCTGACAAAGAACTAAATAATCAACCATCGTTATGGTGAGCCACAACATTGAACAATCGAGTGCAAGCCCCCTCTGACAAGATTTAACTTCAAATTCAAAACTTTGACAATTTACAATATCAAAAAAAAAAAAAAAAGCATATATATATATATATATATCGAAATTTAACAAACCCAAGTTACATTCATTGGAATCCCTTTCAAAAATGCACAACCAAATTCACAATCTTTCAATGTATTCCACCCATCACCCACCACAAAAGTAAACACATTCATACATGCGTGTTGCACAACACAGTAGAACAACAACTATCAAATATCATAGTATTTATTTTTTTCCCCACAACACAAAAATCAAAGCTAAAAAAAACCTCCTTTCTTTCTGAATCAAAATTTCTTCCCAAAAAAAAAAAAAAAAGGAGAATCATCAAATACACCAAAACAACCCAGCAATTATCAAAACCAAAAGAGAAAAAGGAAAACCCAGATTAACCCATTAAACATAAAAATCAAAGAAACCCAATAAAAGAACAAAGAGAGATTTTTAGCCTTCCTGAGAAAAATGCTTAAAAGCCTCAAGAGAGGAGAATAGGAATAACCCCAGCTTCCCACTATATGCTCCTCTCTCTCTCTCTCTCTCTCTCTCTCTCTCTCTCTCTCTATCTATCTATCTATTTCTCTCTTTTATGTTGTAATCCAAGGTACATATATAAAGAGGGTGTGAGAGTCACTGCAATTTGCGTGAGAGTGGTCTTTCGTGTTGTGTGTGTCAGTCTGTGGCAATTCAAGGACAAGGAGGACACAGATGAAGGGAAAAGAGGAGGGAATTGTGGGCATCTTCATACATGGTGCAGGTGATTGAATACAAGCCCTAATTTTGGTAAATCAAAATACAGACATTGGAGAGAACACAAAGAAGAAGAAATCATACTAATCGGCCGTGTTTCTTCCTCGGAGAGATGCAGAGGTCTGGCGAGGCCACAACCGTTCACCGTGGAAGTGCTGCTTCGATTGTTGAGACGATCTGGTGGACCTGCTTCGACGAGAGATACCAGCGAGAGACACCAGCGACAGAGAGGACAAGGGGACGATGAGTTCGGGACAAAACTGACCCAGGTGGAAAACGGGTCAGTTTGATCCTACTGAAGTGGAACTCTTTCACTGTATAGGTCAAGTTGTCCCATTGTCTAAATGTTGCTACCAAACACCAGATTGGGACACAATTCTGTCCTGACCTGCCAATCCGCTAAAACAAACACGACATATTGACATTTTGCAGTGCAACTGCGCTCCTTTTCTCGTGGAAACAATTGAAATGGGACAAAACAATTTTCATATTAAAAAAAAAAAGAACAATAATATTATTAATATTCTTAATATTAATGTTAATATCTTGGAGGTGGCCGAAAACATATACATATATATATATATATTGTCATTACATTAGTCCCCTGAGACTTCTATGAATAATTTATTATTTTTTTATTTAATTGCACTTAATTGTTTAGTTTAAATATTTGCTAATGTTAATTTTTGCTAATGGAAATTTATTAAATAACTTAACTGACTATAAAGTTAAGTGGAAAAAGAAAAAAATTAAATACCAAAACTCAACAAATTTGTTTTTAATTCAGTATTTATGTAATTTTTTTTTTTTTGCATTTTATATTTAATTGATGTGTCTGACAATATGGTTGGAATTTTGCTCGTTGTTTTTATTTCTTTTTATCTAATTGAGTTTAAATGGATTATAGTATATTATACATCTAAATTAACTATAAAACCTAGAGAAAAGATAAGCATAAACACCAAATTGAGCATACTTTTAACTTGTGTTGATTTTTTTTTTCTTTTTATTATTTCTTATAAGTCTAAAGTTGTTTAAATAATTATAGTTAACATTAACTAATATTCGAGATAAATGAATTATACATAATTATACATTAAAAAATAAATATAAAAATTAAAAACCAATAATGTTATCAAAAGATATCTTATAAATAATTTATATATATGTATATATATAAATTCTCTAATCATGAAATTCATGATTTTATTAAATTATAGATTATTATATGGCAAGTGCTAAAAGTTGCTATATTCAATTTTAGATTTTGAAAATTTAAATTTAAATTAAAAGTAACCAACTAATAAGCATTTATTTTATATACATATATATATATATATATGTAAGCATTTTTTATTTCACTAAATTATGGATTTCCTAACATGAGGCATTTTTTATTTCACTAAATTATGGATTTCCTAACATGAGGCTTAATATATATATATATATATATATATGCCATGTATGAGTTAGTTTAATTCATATAAATAATTGGCTGATTTAATAAAATATTTAAATATTCAAATTAGCAAAGAGACGCATTCCTTTTGAATTGTTATATCTTAATGAAAATTACATTTTCAAGCTTATAAAAAGTCCAACCATCTTTCCGATACCAACAAAGAATAAGCTATACATATTAGCAAAAGGCACATCAAACTAAAGGGGTCATGAAAGAAAAATTATTTATTTCTTTCTAAATAGCTTTTAATTTTCACACTTAAGTTCCCTGGAAAATTGTTATAGATTAAATATATTTTTTAATTTTTGGACTTTTAGCACCTATGCATCTTTAATTATTAAGTTTTTTAAGTTTGTTCTTTTAACTTTGCTAACATCCTTTGATGATTGCTGACCAAAGGAATCTACCAGGATCCTACTTGTATCACTTGTATCTCATCAAAAGTAGGTGCATAGGCTAGATAATATATTTCTACTTTATCAGCTGAAATATATTATCAGCTATTGTGCCTAATTTGTTACTTTTTGCTCATAGGTTGCTAGTTTTTAGAGCTCACTTTGCATATTAGAACTATCCCAAGATGAAAGAGAATCTTTTTTTTTGGGTAATTCAATCTGCATTAACGCACAAAAAAACCCTCACCATATTGGCTACACCATATAGTCCTCCTTACTTCCATAAATTCATCCACCATGTTTTCATACCTCCTCACCATATTGGCTACACAACTATCTCCTAAGAATAACATTTCAATCCTTGAAACCCAAATCATGTAAAGTAAGCAACAAAAGACTAAGGAATAGTCAATGCCATTCATGTCCAAAATAGGGGGTTTCAGGCAACAATTAACCAATTCCTCAATATTATTACAGCTAATATCCTCGAGCCGTATTCCTCATTTGCTTCCAAAAGCCAAGGCTTTCAAAACTGGGCATTCTTTGAGAAGGTCAAAGCTCATTTTCTCCTTTTCTCCACACAACGAACAAGAGACATATCACAAATCAATCTAACACCCAATGGCTTGCTTGGTGGGCAACACCTTCGCCATAACCCTCCAAAGGAATATCTTAAATTGTTCATGCAAATTGGCTTTCCAAATAGCTTGCCAAAGTCCTACTTGGGCTGAATTCAAGTCTTCTTGCAATAGGTTACTGCATCCCTTAACCGTGAATCTGCCTTTATCACTTCCTCTCCACAAAAGGCTATCCTCACAGTGTCTCCTTGGTCTTTCTAGCTGAAGAATAGCTTCGGTAGATTGTAAGTCAAATATGTCCCAAATAAGATTTTCCTTTGACATCCCTGCTCATGATCTGACAACTCCACCACCTTACAAATAACAATGCCATTAGCACCATTCCTTTACTTGGGCACCTTGCTTTCCAAGTTAGGGACGCAGGGATCCTTTTATACATCAATGCTCTATCCATTCCCAGATTTGAAGAAAAACCCTCTCACCAACAACTGCTTTGAACTAAGAATGCCCCTCCACAACATCGAATCTCCATTCTTGGTAGAACAACCAAAAAAAAAGAAAAAACTTGCATTTCAAACACTTAGCCTCCAAAAGCTTTACCCAAAAATAGTCTCGATCCTTCATAACAAATCAGCTCAGCTTCGCAATCAATGCTTTATTACTATCTTCAAACCTTTTGAAACGAAGACCCCCTACAATTTTGGGCTTACAAATAGAAGACCATAACTTTAAAGCCAAATGCCTTTTAGCTCCAGGTTTGGTGCTTCTTCCATAACCTCTTGAAATAGAATCCATCTGCTTACACACATCCTTTGGCACCATAAAAGTTGACATGCTATAAATGGGGATAGCTTCAGTCATTGACCTAATCTAGGTGGCTTTGCCAGCTCTAAAGAGCAGCTGACTTTGCCACTCGTCGTGCCTAGCTTGCAATCTTTCTTTTATCGCCATGAACGCTTTGGATCTATTTTTGCCTACCACCAAAGCATTGCCCAGATAAAAGGCACCATCTTTCAACTCTTTCAAATTCAACAGCTACTTCACTTTCCTCTTCATATCCGAGCTTATATTCTGAGAGAACAATATGTGAGATTTTTCCTAATTAATCTGCTGCCCAGACTAATTGCAATAAGTCCCAAGGCATTTAATAATCACCTCTGCATTTTCTTTATTTACTCTATAGGTAATTAAAAGATCATCCGCATAGAGTAAATGGGAAACTATTGGGGCATTCCTATAGATTTTAATGCCTTGAATCCCCCTCTCCTTATCCATCATTTTTGAAAAAAACCTCTGAACAAAAGATGAAAAGATATGGAACACAGAGGGTTCCCTTGCCTCAATGCTCTCGCTAGATGAATATTGTCAAAAATACTCCTATTAGTTAACAACTTATAACATATCATAGGCTTTCTTTAGGTCAAGCTTAACAATCATAAGTCCACATTTGCCTTTATGCTTCTTAACCTTATGACCAATCTTCTGAGCTATGATTGTGTTCTCCACAATCTACCGTCCTTCAATGAAGAGATGATTCTTGAAAGAAGAGGTTTAAGCTTACTTGTAATGATCTTTGAAGCCACCTTATAGCAAAAGTTACAAAAGCTTATAGGTCAAAAGTAGTTGAAGATAGAAGGCTATTTCACTATAAGAATCAAGACTATGAAGGTTTTGTTAATGCCCCTAGATATAGACGTGTGCCAAAGCTTTCTTAAACAGAACTAATCACTTAATGCTGCACTATCCCAATACTTACAGAAGAAAACACCAGGAAAATCATCGGGCTAGGGGCTTTTAGAGGGTGGAGAGACCAAATAATATCTTGGATTTCCTCAATAGTAGGGATCCATATCAATTCCTAATTTTCTATTTCTGTTAAAATACAATCATCTAGCTTTTCAAGCCCCACAGCGACAGAATCTTTTGGAAAATAACTGAAGACATCCTTGCTAAGATTCAGCCATTGATTGCCATCGAAAATAGAATGAATCTTATTACTTCTTCTCCACATAATGACACTAGAATGGAAAACTTTAATATTCATATCCCTTTCAGCTGACCAAAGTTTAGGGGATTTCTATCTATTAATGCATTCCAACTTCATTCTCTATTCCCTTAGAGCATCTTTAATGCTCTTCTTTCAAGCATTGACAACCCCTTTTACTGAATTTAACATATTCTAACTCACTTACTAGCTTCTTGATTTACTCATGTGCTAAGCCAAAATGCCTCATATTCCATCTTTGAAGGGTTATTGAAGTATTGTTCAACCTTCTCATGACACGATGAGCCTCCATACCATCTCGAACAGGAGCCTTCCAAGCTTGATGCATAACTACATGGCTAAAAACATCTCGGGTCCATGCTTTTAAGAATTGAAAGGGTTTTAAAGTGAAACCCTCCACCCCATGAGTATATAACAATATTGGCACATGATCAGAGGACTTAGAGGCTAAATGGACAACTCTTGCTTCATTAAAATGATCAATCCAGCTCCTACTAAAGATAAAATGGTCAAGCATTTCCCGATCTTCTACATGTAGATTCTTCTAGGTGAACTTCTTTCTTGAAAAATCCAAGTCAACCGTACCAACATTACACACAAATTTGATAGAAAGAATTTTAATCTCCAGCAATATCTGCCACCAAACTTTTCTAAACTATCCATAATTTTGTTAAAATCCCCCATAGCGAGCCACAGCAACAGTCTTCCATCAACTCTTCAAAATTAAACCAAAATTCCTCCTTTCTTAAGTATGGGGTGTGATAATACCCCGCCAGTGTCCATCTTCCTTCTGGGTCCATAACATCATAGCAAATTAAAGGATCTGTTTTTGACACACAAACCATCTACAAGTCATCATTCCACATCAGCACTAAACCTCCTGTTCTATTTTACCCTCCACCATCTCACAATTTGTAAAGCCAAGTCATTTGCTAGTGTTAGCACCTTGTCTTTTTTCGCTTTAGTTTTAACCAAAAAAAAAAAAAAACAACTTGAACAATAGGCCTTAACTAAACCCTTTACAGAGTTGATAAAATCATCATTATCGATTTCCCTTCAGTTCCACACCAACAATTTTAGTGGCCAGGGGGGCATGATTTGGCCTGCCTCTTTGACCACATAAAAATTCTGACCCGCCTTTTCCCCCACATCCTTCCTCCTGGCATTCTGCTTCCATCTCCTAAACCGACCAAGAAGCCTACTTTCCTCTAATCTTCTCCCTAATCAGAAACCTAGAGTTGGAGAAGAGGCTAGTCTTCCCTCACCCTCTGGCCCTCCACCTGCGACAGGAGCATTTAAAGCTTCAAAAGCAAGCCCCCCACCAAAAACCCACTAGTAAACTCTAACCCAATTCCATCACCACCAACATGTTTGCTTGGGCCCATCAAAAGAGGAAAAGCAACCTGTTTCGTGGATCCAATTGAGTTTATCTTTCCGCTGAAAGACTTTTTGGAGCTTTAAGCCTTAGAAATAAAAGCTTGACCTAACCCCACTTTAATAAATGAGCTAAGATCGAGCCTATTAAAACTTTCCCTTTCTTGCTCATTGTACAACACAATGTTATTGATGATGTTAATGGCCCACCTACCTAGGTATGAAAGGTTACCATTTGAGGCCCTGACATGATTCAAAACTAAGGCATGCATGTTATCCACATCATCCAAAACTAGCATTTCTAGAGTAATTAAAAGTGCATCGAGCTCCAAACAAAGTTCTCTAGCTCTCTAAAATTCTTCATCTGGCTTAGTCTGACCAAGTGACTCTTGCTCCAAGGCTTGACTGGAAGAATCATCAATTAGGAAATTGTTTCCTTGGCTTTTGACCATCAGTTCAAACTTATCTCTGTTTTCCTCATGCTGTTGATGCTTCTCTTTACTGACTGAAGCATTGATAAACAATAGACTACCAGCCACCTTAGCCCTTAACCATTTCCCATAAACCTTCGCCAAGATGTCATTGCCAATGGTAATGGTAGTCAAATCCTCAAATTGATATTTTCCGGTGGTGTGATCTAATCTTCCGTACTGATAGCAGAAATCTGCTAACCTTTCATATATAAACTGGATCCAATGATCATCTCCATCTCCTCTCCCTTACTAAAATCGTAGCGGTAATGGTTTCCAGATATTTAGATCCAATCTGACACATAGATATCTATGAGCAACCGTGCATCCTTTGTTAAGCGATTCCCAATGGACTCGCCCAACCATATTGCCAATCCTTTTATCAAAATCCTCATGCAGATACAGTGGGGGAAGTCCATGGATCTGTAAAAAGAAGGTAGTAAAGGTGAAATCTATCTCATCAATGGATTTGTCAGAAGGCCACTCTTTTAGCATCAAATGAGCACCTAAGACCACAGTGTTCCTCGAAAGACCTCCTCCTTATCCTATCTTGAACCAAAAACGAACTTGAAAACATTATCTTTCAACTTTTCTAAATAGACTCTAGATTTCACCTTCCAGATCTTTAGAATAATATCAAGTATTGTATGTTTACTAAAGTTTCTAGTAGCCAGCACCTTTCTAAATAAGACCCTTTCCTCAAAAACCCCTAACATCCCAGACTCGGGTCGCAAGGATAGGGAGCTCAAAAAACCTTGTAAACTTTTCAAACCAACCTTATTGAACTCCATTTCCAACAGAGAAGAAACCCTTATTTCTACTAGAAAAATAATAGATTTTGGATGAAACTAATTCAACGTACTACTTATATTGTCATTTGTTGAAATTAGATTTGGTAGATCCGATAAATCTACTGGAAAAATGGAAGATCTAGTTGATCTGGATGAGTCTAAATCGCTATACTGTTTGCTATTATGTTCCAAGTCGTCTAGTTTGCCAAGATGAAAGTGAACTTATTTAGATGAAAGTTGTGTCCTGTTATTCACAAGAAAAAACTACATTAGCAGTAAGGGTGGAATTTGACATAATCAAGTCTAAGAAAATTGAGGAGGCATTGGAGAAAAGGTATTGCATGAATTTTATCCTCCTTTCCTGTTACTAGTGAAGCACATTCTATATATATATATATTTTTTTTTTGGGAAAATTGTTGCATATCCATTTATATTTTATCAAATTGAGGGCTGACTTAATTTACAACAAATTGAAAAAACATAAAAGTTTAAATTACTATTTTGAAGAGTTAAATGTTTAAATTGTAAAATTTTAAAAATTGAATATATCAAATTGCAATTAACCTTTTTATTTTTTATTTTTTTAAGAAATCATAACTAATTTAGTTTATTGGTTAATAATAGTTAAAATTTGATTTCTTAATTTAGTTTATTAGTTGATAATAATTAAAATAAAAAATTTCAACTAATTTTTTAATATAATAATTTAATTTATTAAGTAAATCATAACTAATGAACTCTTAAAAAATCAAACTAAACACATTATTATTATTATTATATTTTTATTGTTATATGTATTTTTTATGTTACTATATAAAACTAGTTATACAAAATTATATATAAAAAATAAAAAATAATAATATTTAACCAAATATTTTATTTTAGAATTTTAGTACTAACAATATTTATAACATAAATTATTTTAGAACTTCAGTAAAATATTAAAAAGAATACTTCATCCATGATACAATGGAAATAATATGTGACTGATCCCTCTTACAATAAAAACAAAATTCTTAAATAATTTAGAGAAGAATCAATTTCTACAAATAAAGTTGGAAAAGAATGTAATAAAAACAATAACAGCATAATAAGCCAGCCAAAAAAAAAAAAAAAGGAAAAAAAAATCAAAGAACTAAACAATATTTCTTTAGGTCAAAAAGAGAAAGTGAGAAGCAAAATAAAAAAGTAAAAAAAGTGAAAAACTACTACTGCTTTACAAAAAATGACAAAATTGGAGTTAATAATAATAAAGCTACTTAAAGTTTTTTCCTTTTATTTATTCCTCATCTATAGAAATTTACTCTCTTAAACCTTTAATTACAACATATAATGCTAAGGTGTCAATGGATTTAATGACAGAGAAAATGACCATAGAGAACTGTCAAAAAGTTAAGCCATTAGTTGGCTAATATAGATCAGTTGGCTCTCAATCTCATACAATTTGGGTAGGGTTCGACCTATGCACATAAAAATTAAGAACCAATCACTTTCATCTTTTCACTTATATACCCTCTTCAGGGATTATAGCTCTTACTCTCTCTTACTCATTTTTCACCTGATAAAATACTTGTTTATTTAAAAAAAAAATTTGATTATTTATCTTATTTGGTTTTTTAGATATTTTGATAATTATTCTAAGGTAAATTAGTTTTTTCATATACCTTTTTTCTTATCCTAAGGTCCAACTAGGAATTGCATTGGTCAAAATAGTCAAACTTATTTTGAGTTAAAGATTTATAATAGATATACAGTCTAAGAAAGAAACAAGAATGAAAATAATAGATCAAATCTCAAAAGCATCTGAGATCACATTATACATATGATGGTTAGTTTACATTTTCATTACTTCTTTATTGATTTAATCTTTAAATTTGGAAGCTTTTTTTCAAAATATAGTATATAGTATAATCTAATTTTCTATGTAGGCCATTATTTTGTATTTTAAATGTCCATCATTATTATTATTTATTATGTTATGTAAATGATTAGTCAAAAAAGTGAGAATACAATATAGTGAAAAAAGGGAAAAAAATGCTTGGAATGTGGCTTTAGGTTTGAACACATCCCAAAATTTTTATGTTAATATTTTTATAAAGAGGAGCAAAAACTTTGTAAATTTTTTTTTTTAGGGAGCCCTTGCTATACAAGTACCAAAAAAAAAAAATTATGATGTTGTATACAATGATTTGCGATTTCGCTTTGTAACATGCTCACAATAAATATATTTGAACAACCTATAAAAATTGCACCATCTCAAACAAGAGCATAAGACGGTTGTTTTATTTCATCAAACAAATAGATTATTTGTCAAAGTTAAGATTGTTTAAACAGTTCACAAAGTTGCTCAAGAACTCCATTAAGTGATGT
Organism: Ziziphus jujuba; assembly: GCF_031755915.1. Classification (NCBI taxonomy): domain Eukaryota; kingdom Viridiplantae; phylum Streptophyta; class Magnoliopsida; order Rosales; family Rhamnaceae; genus Ziziphus; species Ziziphus jujuba. Next base: position 1,906,575 of record NC_083381.1, on the reverse strand, counting down.
CACATATGGTATGATTGTTTATTTATTAAGTTAATTTATATTTTATAAAAATTCATACACATCAAATTATGTTCTAAAAGTTCCAAAATGTAAATATGTGCTATAAAAAAAATTCAATTTTGTGCTAGTTTTGTAAAGAGAAGGAAGAGGTTGCACATTTGTCAGTAATAGATCTTAAGTTACATATAGAAAAGAACTGAAGATATTAATTTGAGATAAAAATAGAGAACCAACCAATTCAATAACTAATGTGGTCTTCAAAAAAGTTTTTCAAAATTTAAATTAGTTATATTGAATTGAAAGTTTTAGTTTAGTGTTATTTTTATGATACTTGGTGTTTGATTTTACTATAATTGTTTTTCGTAACTTATTATTAAAATAATATATTATAATTATGAATGTTGTGCATCACAAGAGTGTATAACTAGTCATTTATGAATGATATATAGTTTGAGGTTCTCGAATTTTTTCTTAGTATCTTGGTGATATTCGATGCAAGTAAACAAGAATTTAATCATTGTTCTTTTTAGAGTTATTTGTTCTATGTCATAACTTTCGCCTATCCACACAATAATAGTAAAAGTAATTCAATTAATTTTTTTTCTTCATTAGTACCACACTTTTATACCAATTAATGATTCAATGACCAAAAAAATAAATTAAATTAAATAAAAAATAAAAAGCCCAGTAATTGAAAATAAATAAATAAATAAAACTAAAAATAAACAATGGTAATAGAAGTAAAGACTCAAATATCGTCAAATTGATGTATAACCTTATTCGATTTCTAATACTCCATTTGGAAACACCTCAACAATCCATCTCATTCTCCTCATGATAACAAGGTCACCAAGAGCCACTCCAACAATTAGTAAACACTTATATATCCCATATTAACTTCTTCAAAATCAAATTTAAGTGAAGAACTTATATCATTCTTCTTCAAAATTTGAAGGTGATGAGGATTGTGAATTTCTACAATTCTTTAGCAAAAGATCACCTCACAATCCAGGGTTACCCTCAAATGAATCACTCTCAAATTACTACAACAACAATAGGTCAAATACGAGGGGCTCCTTTTTATATAGTACAACAGGTTTCCAAGGCAATGTTGTAGTAACAATTTATATAATGGTGTGACCTGGGATGAAGAATTGGAAACATTTTTTATGACAATTCCCAACAAGACTTTCGTATTTAAGAACACTTTAATACGATGTTTTTAAAAGCCCGTCGTATCTTGTGGTGGATTGCCAAATGTCACCGTCTTATCAATGGTTAAATACAACAGGCTTTGCCATTGTCCATCGTACTTGGTTTGAAATTATAATATGTAGAATATTAATATAAAATAAAACCAATGTATATGAAAATCTGTCCCTCCGACCTCTCCCTCTCGTCTGATCTCACTCTTTCTCAATCTCTCATGCCATGTCACCATCACTACAAGCCACCACCACCAAGCTAAGCCACCATCTGAAAGCTTCCATATAAAATCAAAGCCACCTCTCTCATTGGAGAACCACTGTCCATATTTGATGAAATTGCATGAAGAAAAAGGAGCCCTTGCTGGAAAAAATATGTGAACATATATATGTAAATACATGTGGAAAAATTAATATAAAATAAATAAAATTACATAAAAATAATTAAAATAGATTAGAACCTATAGGTCCCTGTATTGATCTGCTTTCTGGAAGTTTGATTAAGGCCTGTGTCATACTACAGTGTTCTTAAGACGTTTTCGCCCACCAGTGCAGGAGTTTTTGTGGTGAACATCTCCTAGGATAGAATGGCTACAAAAGCTTTTAGATCTAGTACCTCCGAAGCTTTCCTCTTCAAACTATCAGCTTACCTTTACTTTACCACCGTCTCTCTGTATTTCACGTATTTCTCAAAACCCAATTTTCTTTGTTTTGTTTTTTAAAAAAATTGTAAAACTGAAAGGAACGTTGAAAAACAACATGTGTGCTTAAACCTCTCAACTCAGAGTTTTTTGTTTCCTTGAAATTCTTAACACACCTTTTTCAAAAATAATATTTATTTATTTTGTTTTAAACAAATCCCACGATATACAACTGTTAGGAAAATACATCACAGGCCCAAAACTTTTAGGGCCCAAAAATCATTCACAAATGGTTTTGGCCCAAAACTATAATAATCCCCCACATGAATGATTTGAGTACTAAAACAAAGCATGACTCTGGTGGTAAAACTTTGCAGTTGGAACCTGCATAGGATAGATAAATGTTACTATTTGAATCTTCCTTTGTAAGACTACATCTACTTTACTGACTTATGGTAGATGTAATATCTTTGAACCATTTTGTCCTTTGTGTAAATGACAACATAGCCCACACATGATTCCTTCCTGGTACACCTCAGTTCTCACCGTTGTGTTCATTTTGGCCCTGAACACCTCCTGGTTCTGCGAGTGTTGCTAAAGAATTTTGCCTTTTACAATTCTCCTTTAAAGCAACCACTCTTCTCTCTCACATAAGTGATTCCTATTCCCAATGTAATCAGCATAACTATGCATAGATTACTATACACACTTATAGAAATCATTAAAAGTATACTTTATGCTTAAACTCTTTCTATTACTGTTTATCATAGGAATGGACGGAGGATTAATCCCCTACAGTGATCCATACCAGTCTTTACAATTATGTTATCCCATTGAACCTAGATCTTAGGATCTCCAGTCAATTAAGTTGAATTTCCATCGTATCGACTTTATTCACAAGCTTCATTCTCATTCCTCTCGATGACTTCTCAACTAATTCTTTATTTAATCCTTTGATTAGCGGATCTACAATGTTATCTTTTAACTTTACATAGTCTATTGAGATAACTTCAGGTGAGATTAACTGTGTAATGGAATTTTGTCTATGACAAATATGTCTAGACTTTCCATTATACATAATATTTTATGCTTTGCCAATCGTAGATTGACTATCATAATGTAAACTTATTGCTGGCACAGGTTTAGGCAACCTTGGAATGTCCTCTAAAAATTGATGTAGTCATTCTACCTTTTTACCACATTTATCTAATGTAATGAAGTCAGATTTCATCATGGATTGAGCTATTACTGTTTTGTTTGTTTTGAGGACTTCCACGTTGCGGTTGCACCCGCTAATGTGAACACATAGCCACTAGTAGATTTTGAATCCTTTATATCTGATATCCAATTTCCATCATTGTATCCATGTAATACAGCAAAATATCTTGTATAATGCAGTCTGTATTCATGAATATATCGTAAGTACCTTAGTGCTCTAACAATTTATTTCCAATAATCATCATTTGGATTGCTCGTGTATCTACTCAGTCTACTTATAACATAGGTAGTCTAGTCTGGTACAACTCATCAAGTACATCAGACTTCCAATCACCCTTGAATATTCTACTTGAGATATACTTTCTCCTTTATTTTTGGATAAGTGTAAACTCATATATATGGGTGTTCTGGCTATACTAGTATCATCATTACTAAACTTAGCCAGTATTTTATCCACATAATGCGTTTGACTAAGAATGATTCCATTCGAAGTCCTTGTGATTATCATACTTAAAATCACATCTGCAAGCCCTACATCTTTCATGTCAAATTTGAAATTTAACATGGCTTTTGTAGTTCGGACCATATTGTCATCACTACCTACTATGAGTATGTCATCTACATACAAACATATAATGACATATCAATTTTCTGTATCTTTTACATAGATACATTTTTCACATTCATTTATCTTAAACCCATCTTTTAACATGGCATTATTAAATTTTTGATGCGACTGCTTTGAAGTTTGTTTAAGTCCGTATAAGGACTTTACCAATCTCTACAGACTTTATTTTCTTGTCCTGGAGCAGAGAAATCCTCAGGTTGCTCCATATATATCTCTTCATCTAGATTTCCATTAAGAAAGGTTATTTTTATATCCATTTGATGTACTGTAAGATCATGCAATACAGCGATCGCCAATACCATCCTTATGGAATTTATCCTTATTACTGGAGAATAAGTGTCAAAATAATCAAGGCCTTCTTTTTGCTTGTATCCTTTAATTACAAGCCTCACCTTGTATTTATCTATTGAGCTATCTGCTTTCATCCTCCTTTTAAAACTCCATTTGTAACCCAAAGGTTTACGACCTGAAGAAAGATCTACTAACTCCCAAGTGTGATTCTACAAAATGGAATCAATTTCACTTTTTACGGCCTCTTTCCATAAATTTCCTTCAAGAGAATTTATAGCTTTTTGGAAGATTTGAGATTCACTTTCCAGCATATAAGTTAGAAAATCCAGACCATAGGATTTTTCGGTTCTTACTCTTTTACTACGTCTAATCTCAACCTCAGTCTCATCTTCATTCTCTTGTTCTCGATCACTATCGTTATCATCATCACTGATAGCGTCGTATACTCATTTAGACGAACTCGGTCCTTCTTCCATTTTATACGGAAAAATATGTTCGAAAAATGATGCATTTCTTGATTCCTTTATCGTGTTCTTGTGAATATCAGAAATTTCTTACCTATACACAAGAAATCGATATGCACTACTATTCTGTGCATATCCTACGAAGATGCAATCTATAGTTTTAGGATCTATCTTCACCTTCTTAGGTGTAGGTACCACTACTTTCGCTAAACACCCCCACACTCGTAAATATTTGTAGGAAGGTTGTTTTCCCTTCCATTACTCATAGGGTGTCTTTGCCTGATATTTTCGGGGCACCTTATTTAAAAGGTTGTTTGCCGATAAAATAGCTTCCCTCCACAAGTTTTGAGGTACTCCAGAACTTATCAGTATTGCATTTATCATTTCTTTCAAAGTTCTATTTTTTCGTTCACCCACACCATTTGATTGTGGCGAATATGGTTGAGTAACTTCATATATTATGCCATATTAAGCACAATATTTTCCAAATGGAGTTACATACTCTTCACCACGATCACTTTAATATTTTGGATAAGTTGATTCTCAACTTCCGTTTTATAGCAAATAAATTTCTCTATAGCCTTATCCTTGCTCTTAAGCAAGTATACATGGCAATATTTCGTGCTATCATCAATAAAGGTGATAAAATACTTATTACCACCTCTAGTCAATGTGAATTTTAAATTACATATATCACTATGTATTAAATCCAAAGGTTCATTATTTCTATCAATTGCTTGATATGCTGACCTCGTTGATTTTGCTTCCACACAAGTTTTACACTTATGGTTAGAATCAATTTCAAATGTGAGAATATGATTTAAGTTAATTAACCTCCACAGAGAATTAAAATTAACATGTCCTAGTCTACCATGCTACAAATGAAAGACTCAAGTAAGTAAACAGAAGAACTACTAGCTTTATTCATTTTTTTTAAGCTTTAAAGTCATTACATTGAGTTTAAATAAAACATTGACTACATATTTCTTTCTCACGAACATCCCAAATTTAGATAAAATAACCTTATCTGACTCAAACACTAAGCAAAAACCATGTTTGCTCAACAGTGATCTGGATATCAGATTCTTGCGAATGTATAGAACATACCGTACATTATTCAGAATCAGCTCTTTTTCTGAGGTCATCTTCATGATTATTTTGCTTTCACCTTGGATTTCTGAGGTAGCAGAGTTACCCATGAACAACTTCTCCCATTCTTCTTTGGTTCAAAGGAAGTGAACATGCTCCTATCCGAACACACGTGGCAAGTCGCACCAGTATCTACCCACCACTCTCTAGGATTAGATCCCACCAAGTTCATCTCAGATATCACAGCACTAAGGTTAATTTCATTAACCTCTCGAGTGGTATCCTCCATCACCTGTGCCTGATTCCTCTTTCTCTTTGATAGCCTGCATTCTGTAGCTCTGTGACCCATCTTGTCACAATTAAAGCACTTGCCTTGAAACTTGGCCTTCTTGAAGATTCCTCCTTTAGGCCCCATTTTAGAAGCTTTTCCAGTTTTCTTCTTATTTCTGGAGCTCTGACCATGCTTTACAACATTAGCTTTCAACACGGCCTTCGAAGCTCTTTTACGAGGCTTATGATTGTCATCTTCAATGCAAAGCTTGCTAATAAGAGCCTCCATATCCATGTCCTTTCTTTTATGCTTCAAATAGTTCCTGAAGTCACTCTAGCTTGGAGGTAGCTTCTCAATCAGACAAGCTACTTGTAAGGCTTTATTCATGATCATCCCTTCAGCAACCATGTCTTGAATCAGCACTTGCAACTCATGTATTTGATTCATTAATGGCTTCGTATCTTCCATCATGTAGTCCAAGAATAGGCCTGTAATAAACTTTCTGGATCCAGTATTTTCAGTCTTGTACTTCTAGTTGAGTGTTTCCCATAACTCCTTAGCTAATTTCATTCCAAAGTATACACCGTACAGGCATCACACATGTCACTCAGGACATAATTTCAACATAAGTAATCAGAATTATTCCATACATCCACTGCCATGAGTGTCTACTTATCCCTCTCTTTACTACTAGGTAGCGCATCTTCAATCAAGTACCGCATAATTCCTATCATGGTTAAGTAAAACAACATCTTTTGCTACCATCTCTTGAAGTTTGCTCCATTGAACTTCTCAGGTTTCTCCGTGTGACTAGCAAAAGGAGGCATCTGAATCCTAAAAGTCTAAGTGAGTACAGTCTTATTGTCTCCACTTGCCATTTCTCTAAAATCACAAAAATAGAAATCAACTAGTTGTTATTTTCTATCTCAACAAACTAATTATGAGCAATTTCCAGCAGGAAAACATAAAAAATTTCAATTTCTAGGTTTTCTGTATATACTACAAAAATTAATGTATACACCCACAAAAATTACTGTATACATCCACAAAATTGCTTTATACACCCACCAGGACTGACATCATCAATTACACCATGATGACATCATCATTGATGTCACTACCACATGTCACTGTGCTGATGTGGCACATTACCATGTCATCACTATGCTGATGAGGCAAGATACCACATCATCGACCCCTAACTTGGCAGCATGCCACATCATCATAATGCTGATGTGGCACCATGCCACGTCATTGGCCTTTAATGTGTCTTCACCATGTGGTGCTCATCTTATGGACACGTGTCATCATCGAGTGCAACACGTGTCACCTATATCAGGTCGATACGTGGCATATCCAGAAAATGACACATGGATGTCATCATAGGATGACACATGTCACATGTAAAAGGTCAACATATGTCTCCACTCATAGCTTGACACGTAGCTTTTACATCTGGGCAACATGTGGCCTCACCATTGTGTCGACATATGTCGTCGCCACGGTGCACCACGTCGCCTTGTTACTGTACGCCACTTGTCAACATTTCGTCTCGCCATGTGGGACTCTCTCATCACGACACATGGCGAGCCCATTCTCAATCGGGTCATTTCTCTTGGGCCTGGATCCTAGGTCGAATAGTAGCATGTTCTAACCACGGGCTGAGCTTTTAAAACTAGGTCAAATCCAACAGAATTTTAAATTCAGACCCACTGATTCGGAATCCTACACAAACCTGTTTTTCCAATCCGTTAACCCCATTTTCGACCCGTCTTCAACCTCCAACTGGATTTTCTTGATCCGTTTGACTGGTAAACAGGTTTTTCCGATGCGGTTCAAATTTTTCACCTCCTTTTCACTATTTTGACAATGAAAATTACTGGAAAAATGCCAAAATGTTTAGAAAATCATGAGCAATACAATTTTTGGAAAAATTTTTTATTTCAAACAAAATTTAATAGTTACCCAAAAGTTTTTAAACCTCACCGATTTGAAGCAAAATGTGTTTTTTCTTCCTTTCTTTTCTTATTAATCGAAACAACAATTATATGTAAAGTACACACATAGAACACACATTCAAGTAAAATTCATACAACCATGGCATGAAAAAATAATTAACAAAATACATAAAACCCAACCAATTCAACATACACAGGTTCTTAAAAAAAAAAATTTTCCTTTTTTTTTTTCAAAATCGAAGCACACAGAAATGCTCATATCAAATATATATATATATATATAAACATATATATGCATTATATATACACCAACCAATTAACATAATAAATAAATCAACATCTCCACATATATATACATATATAAAAATAAGAAAATGTCTTAAGATTGTTGGAAAAAAATATATGAATATATATATGTAAATACATGTGGAAAAATTAACACAAAATAAATAAAATTACATAAAAATAATTAAAATAAATTAGAACCTGTAGGTCCTTGTATTGATCTGCTTTCTAGAAATTTGATCGAAGCCTGTGTGATACCATAGTATCTTTAATTTTCACCCACCGGTGCAGAAGTTTTATGACGAACGTCTCACAAGATACAACGACTGCAAAAGCTTTCAGATCCAACACCTCCGAAGCTTTCCTCTTCAAACCATCAGTGTACCTTTCCTTTACCACCGTCACTATTTTTCTCTTTATATTTCACGTATTTCTCAAAACCCAATTTTCTCTATATTTTCTAAAAAATTGTAAAACTGAAAGGAATGTTGAAAAACAATGTGTGTGCTTAAACCTCTCAACTCAGAGTTTTTTGTTTCCTTGAAACTCTTAACACTCCTTTTTCAAAAATAATATTTATTTATTTTATTTTAAACAAATCCCACAAATACAACTATTAGGAAAATACATCACAGGCCCAAAACTTTCAAGGCCCAAAAATCATTCACAAATGGTTTTGGCCCAAAACTATAACAACCCTAACCAGAGCCACCCAGCAATGGCCTTGCAACACCACACCTTTAGACGGCTTCCCTCTTATTAGCTTCAGATCTATTTCCAAACACCAAGCCTCAACATGCCCTCCTGATATCGTCAAATGAGCTCTATCAAACAAGCTTTTTACCTTAATGTCATCGAACGAGCAAGCCTTATTGCTCCTCACATAGCTTGCCTTAGCACACACCACTAAAGAGAAGGACAAAGAGAAAGAGATTGATAGTCATCAAGAAATGGCTGGAAAAGCTAGAGCAAATCCAACCATGTACTCTCTATCTCCAATGACCCAAAAAACCAAATCCGATAATGTCGATTGGATTAGACCCTATAGATGCGGCTTCCACCAATGTGGACCTGCTTGTAAGCATTTCTATACATCCAATTTCCATTATTTCTTTTTTTCAATTTGAATATTTTTCACTTTTTCAATTTAAACCTACAATGAGGGTATGTTTTTGTCGGTTCATTCTTATAGGATGGATTTGGGAGTCATTTTATATGTAATATTGTTTCTACACATTCCATATTTTCTACATATGGGATTTGGCTTTTTCCTTTTCTTTTTTTATATATAATTTGTTTAGTATTGGAAACTTGTTGTTGATGGCATTCTTTTTTGGGTTAAAAAAACTGTGCATTGCATTATTTATTTAGGTTCTATTTACTAAAAGGCATGCATTATATGTGACTTAAATAATGAAATTCTATTTGTTTATAACTTGAAGTTTTAAGGACTGGTGCTGTAAACTTTGCTTTCAGAATTTGCTTATGTGGAGTTTGAAAATACCAAGGTCATTATGTCCAGGTGAGTATTTATTTTAAGGAGCAATTTTTTGCCCAATATCCAATTTTCTTATACTTGGTTTTGCTTGATCACTCACTAGCACCATTTGTTTGATCACTTACGGACACCATTTTTAGCATATTGTTTTTGATAGTCGGTAGTGTTCTGTTGTTTGGTGACAATTCTCATTTGTATATATTTATTATTGAGAAATTAGCATTGTTGCTCCCTAAATTTTATCATTGTTGGTACTTTGCATCCTAAAAAAAATTTTTTAGCATTTTGTAAAGAAGTTTGTTAATTTTGTAAAATTGTTGTGTTTTTTCATCAACCGAAAATACATACTTATACAACAATAAGACGGCTTAGAAGGCAAGTATAAATTGTACAATAGGGCTGTTAAAATGTTGAAAGCTTGATTTATACATGAAAAATATCTGGCCTAGTGAAAATAAGATATTGAAGTGCCCCAGCGAGTCTATGATAAACTGAAGCTTTAATTGGTTCATGATCACTACTATTGAACTCCTCCTTAACTACCATAGGGTAGCAATTTTTGAACATGTCTCCATTCCAGCACATTAAAGTAAATTTTTATCATACTTAGATTGAGACAAAAATGCTCCTCCCTTAAAACATTTAATCAATATACCCTAAACATAATGCAAAGCTCCGAGATCCTTGGCAATGAATTCAAAGTTGAGTTTCTGTATAAGTGAGTGAACAAGACTCTCATTGATACCTGGAACATTCATATCATCAACATAGATAAAAAGCAAAATAGTAACTAAACCATGATGATGAATAAATAATGAAGAGTTGGCCTTGCTGCAAAAAAGCCAATGTGTAAGCAAGACTGTGATAATCTATCAAACCAGGCTTATAAAGACTGTTTAAGGTCATAAAGGGACTTGTAAAATACCAAACATAAAGTAGAAACTGGTTATCTATAAATCTATCAAACCAGGCTCCTTAATGTTTCCATGAAGAAATGCATTTATATAAGATTGCAAGAGAGATAATAAGCAAAATGGTTATATCCAAATTACAGAAGATTTTAATAGATTTTTAATAGAGAATTTGTGAAGTCCCACATCGATTGGAAAGGGAAACGAAGCATGCCTTATAAGGTGGTGTGGATATCTTTCCATTGCGACAGGTTTTGACAAAATTGTGTGGGCTGGGCACAAAGCGGACAATATCGCATGCAGGTGGTCTGGGCTATTACAGTTAGTATCAGAGCTTGGGAAAGGCCTTCCTGACAGGAAACATAAAACCGTGAGGGGTAGGATTGGGCTCACCACCTAGCTTCCAAAGCGGACAATATCTTGGTTGGGTCTGGGAGGCCCGAGCCAGTGGGACTGGCAAGTGAAAGGGTGGAACCCCTAACCACTGAGAGGCCTTCCTGACAGGGAACGTAAAACTATGAGGGGTAGGATTGGGCTCACCACCTAGGTTCTAAAGCGGACAATATCTCATGCGGATAGTCTGGGTTGTTACAGTTGGTATCAGAATTGGTTACCCAGGCCAATGGGACTGGCAGGTGAAAGGGTGGGACCCGTAACCTTTGCGAAGCTTTTTGACAAAACCGTGCGGGCTAGACCCAAAGCGGACAATATCACATGCGGATGGTCTGGGCTATTATAGTTGGTGTCAGAGCCAGTACCCTGATCGGTATGCCAGCAAGGATGCTGGCCCCAAGGGGGAAGGATTGTGAAGTCCCACATTTGTTGGAAAGGAGAACGAAGCATGCCTTATAAGGTGGTGTGGATACCTTTCCCTTGCGACGCGTTGTGACAAAACCATGCAGGCTGTGCCCAAAACGGACAATATCACATGCGGGGTGGTCTGGGTTGTTATAGAATTTGATAGAGCTTTCCTAAGCAGAACCACTTTAGATGTTTGGGAAGTACTCCGGGGGTGATCCCATCAACAAACGACAAACAAAAGAGTACTAAAGAAAAAATATGAACCTAACCTCAAAATCAAGACTATGTATCCAATTAACCATGTTTTGAATCATAGATTGTCTTGATTGTATGTATTTATTATTAATTGTTTATCTTTTGTGCCAATTCCTAAAAGTGTGGAGATGCATTGGCATAATTGGAATGAAAAATGTAATGAATAAAGAAATAGAAGCTCTCCAAAAGAATGCAAATTGGAAACTTGTGCCATTAACCAGAGGAAAAAAGACAATTGAATATAGAGGATGTTCACCATAATGCTTAAAGCAGATGGTAACATTGACGGATATAAAGTAAGGTTAGTTGCAAAATGATATATGCAAAAATATGGGATAGATTATCAAAAGAAATTTGCTCTAATAGCCAAGATGAATACAATCCGGATTCTTATATCTATAACAGTTAACCAAGATTGGCCATTGAAATAGATTGGTGTTAAAAATACTTTTCTTGATGGGAATTTAGAAGAGGAAGTATATATGGATATGCCATCTGGAATTAAATGTGGACCTTCAGGTGATGGTAAAATCTGTCAGTTGAAGAAGTCTTCATATAGGTTGAAATAGACACCAAAAGCTTGTCTTGGGAGATTCTAAAAAATGATGAAGACATTAGATTATATATAGAATAATATGGATCATACTTTGTTTATAAAACATAAAGCCAGAAGTAATAGTTGTTTATAAAACATAAAGCCAGAAAGGTAACAGTGTTAATTGTATATGTGGATGATATGGTTTTAATAGGTGATGATCCAGATAAAATGAATGCATTGCAAGAGTATTTGGCAACTAAATTCAAAATGAAGGATCTTGGTGAAATAAAGTACTTCTTAGGGATTAAAGTTTAAAGATCAAAACACGAAATTTCCTTGTCACAAAGAAAATATGTACTAGATCTTTTGACTGAAACTAAAATGCTGGATTGCAAGCTAGTAGAGACACCCATAAAGATGAATCATAGATTAGAGAATATCATGATCATCTTCATATGGATAAGGGTCATTATCAGCAATTAGTTGGAAGACTATTCTACTTATCAAACACAAGGTCAGATATAGCTTATGCGGTAAGCATAGTAAGCTAACTCATGCATGCAGCAAGTGAAGATTATATGAATGCTATGTTTCGAACCCTAAGGTATTGAAGAATGGTCGACGAAAAGATTTGCTATTTTCTAAGAATGACATTTTGGATATTGTAGGATACATGGACCTTGAATGGGCAGCAGATCAAACTAATAGAAGGTCCACATCATTATACTTCATTCGTCGGAATAAATTTAATCACTTGAAGAAGCAAAAAGCAGAAGATTGCAGCAAGATCCAGCGCATAAGCAGAATTTCAAGGTATGGCTCATGGTGTATGTAAGTTAATTTGGTAAAGAATATTTTAAAAGATTTGGAATTTAAGTATCAAAAGCCTATGATTTGCATTGTGATAATAAAGCAACTGTTGAAATTGCACACAATCCGGTACAACATGATAGTACTAAACATGTGGAAGTTGATCGTAACTTCTAAGAAAATCTAGATCGGAAAATCATTCAATTTCCATTTTTTAAGTCAAAAGACCAATTACCAAATGTAATTATAAAGGTTGTACTTGGCAAAATGTTTAATGTTTCAACTAACGAGATGGCTATGATAGATATCTATGCTCCAACTTGAAGGGGAGTGTCAGCATAAGGTGTCAATACCTAATTAATGTAAATAATTATTCTTTTTAGATTTGATTAGTGATTGGTGAGTCAATTATAATTGATTTTAAGAATAATTGTAATTAAGTATAATTGAGAAGAATAAAATAACATAGAAATATTATTTGAAATTCATCTTAGTTTCTACAGCAACAATGCTAAACTGTCATAACCATGGCAAGATGGCTGCGAAGAACTAGAATCAGCAACCACAAAGTCCAAAAAACAAAGTAGGTTTCAAAAAACATAAACACCACAACTAAGCACAATGATTACTCCATTAGGCTCAATCTTTGATGTTTGATTTTTACTGACCTTGGCTAACTGATTAAGCATGGAAACGCAAGTGTCTTGCAAATAGACAGGACCCCCACAATTTATTTTAATTATTGCAATAATGTTTTACTTGTTTGGCTTTTTTTTTTTCTTTTTTTTTTGTTTTTTTTGGGCTGAATATGATTGCTTTTTTGGTAATAGTAAGGTATATTAAATCTTCGACAAACGTAATTTAATATGAACAATTTGTATAAACTCTCTATTATATGTATTTATTTGCTTATTTTATTTTACTAAATTGACCTTTGAATGCTTCACCATTTGTCCATAGAAATAAATTTGCAAATAGAAAAAGGAAAAAAAGATGATGTTGAATTATTTTTAGTGTATTTTTTTCCTGTCACCCCGCCAGCCACAAATTTTATGAATTCAAAATTTTGTATTTAGAAGGTGTGCATAAAAATAAATTTGTACATAGAAAAAGGAAACAAGATATAAAGATATTGGATTAGTTTTAGTGCATATTTAACTTAAAGATGATTCGAGTCCCCTTCCCTTGTATCCGCCGGCATCTAGAAGACGATCTGGACTATAATGGTCTATTGGGAGTTTCCGGTCCAGAGACTTAATGTGGCCTAATAATGGATTTGATACTAAATGTAATGATCCACCAGTCCGTTGAGTCTTTCACAAAATTGTTTGGTTCTAAGTCCATATATGTGTATAATTCTAAGACGCAATAAGTCATGCACAACTTTATAATTACAAGTTTCGTTACTCTTCTACCTATTGCAATTTTGATTTTCGTTTTGATTTTTCATAAACTTTGGAAAGAGAATGACTTAATACCTTATTGTTCTACAGGTTTTATTATATATATATATATATATATATACATATATATTTGTGAATCTTGCATTTTGTCATGTGGATTCAATTTTAGGCTATCACATGCATGTTCACCTTACAAGTCTTCCCGAAACATTAATTGTTGTGGGAGAAGGGCTTCACATGGACTTCCTCAAATGATTGGCTAGAGTCTAGACAAAGCAAATCTAGAAACCTTCTCACATGCAAAGAGTGTAGCAAACTCCGTGATTAAATGTTGAATAACTATAGAAGAATACTGATAGATAAAACACCAACATTTTTATGAATTTTAAAGAATCATGCTTTAATATATATATATATATATATTTGCAAAATGCAAAAAGATCTTGTTAGCCTCCATCTCATATTTATTTCTTAAAAAAGAAAAAAAAAAGTCTAGTAAATATATATACATTCTTTTTGTTTTTTTTGGGTGAATTGTCTAGTAAATACCTAAATATAATAATTAGTTAGACTTTAATAATTTTCTCCAAACCACGCACTAAAACAATAATAGTAATGGCGCCCTGGAAAATTCGTGTTCCGCCACATAACCATAAAATTAAAGAACCACTAATATACACAGCCAACACGAAAGATCCAATAAAAACAAAAAACAAATAAATACATTTATTTATTTTCTTTTTTACAATATTATCTTTAAGTCCATAATTTAATTCCCATTAAGCCCGTTCCCAAGCCTCTCGCAGTCCACCAAGTAAGCGAACCCATACGCCAGATTCTTCAAAGTCGCCTCGTGAAGCTCCTTATCCGCCGTTGCCGTCGCGTCAGCCGAGAAAAAAACCCTAAACCCCTTAGTAAACGCATCACGCGCCGTCGTTTCGCAGCACAGGTTCGTCATCACCCCGGTCACGATCACCTCCTCCACGCGTCTCTCCTTCAACAGCTCCTCCAGGCGCGTACCCTGAAACCCACTGTACGTGCTCTTCTCCACGACCTGATCCTCCGGCCTCCGATCGAGCTCCGGCATGAGCTCCGCCTCGACGGTGCCGTCGTAGACGAGGTCGCCGTCCCACCACTCGCCGAGCATGCCGTAGTCGGCGGGGGACTTGTGGCGGTGGCGGGTGAAGATGACGGGGATGGAAGCGCGTCGGCAGAGTTCGATGGTGGTGAGGAGGTTTTGGAGGATGGGCTTGACCATGGAGGAGAAGTAGTTCTGGACATCGATAACCAGAAGGGCTGAGATTTTGGGGTTAGGGTTTCGCCTCCTGGTCTCGTACTTGTTGTATGAGAAGCTTTTCAGTGGGGAAGAGGAAGACATTGGAGGTTCTGGGGGATGGAGGGGTCTGTTTGGCTGGTGAGATTTTGAGTGAGAAAGTTGGTGTTTGCTCGGGGCTTCTGGGGTCTTCTTTAATTGTATTCGAAAGGAGAATTTATTTTGATTCTGATTCACTAGACCCTTTTTTTTTTAAAAAAAAAAAATAAATACTAGACTTTTTTTTTTTTAATTAGAGTATAATTGAGAATTTGTTATTATCAAAAAAAAAATATATATATATATATATATAATTGAGAATTTGTCCTTTCATCAATAAATAAAACTCTATGGACATTTTCCAGTCCAAGCGCTCTTCTCGTGGGTGGTTTAAAATATTTAATATTTTTTTTAAATTTTTATTTTAAAAAAAATGAAAATAAAATATATTTTTATTATTTTTTATAATTTTATATTAATATTTATTATTTTTATAAAAATTTATATATTTTAAATTTTTAATATTTCTGTTAATATCGATTTTTTAAATTTTAAAAATAATTTAAAAAATAAAATAATTTTCATATTAAAAAATAATAATAATATTATTAATATTTTCAATATTAATGTTACTACCTTGGAGGTGGCCGAAAGTATATACATATTTTTTGCTACGAGAAAATATATACCTATATGTATATATACATATTGCCATTCCATTGGTCCCTCGAGACTTCTATGAACAATTTATTATTTTTTTAATTAATTGCACTTAATTTGTTTAGTTTAAATATTTGCTGATGTTAATTTTTGTTAATGGAAGTTTATTAAATAACTTAACTGACTATAAAATTAAGTGGAAAAAGAAAAAAAAATCAAAACTCAACAAATTTGTTTTTAATTCAGAATTTATATATATTTTTTTATGCATTTTATATTTAATTGATGGGTCTGACAATATGATTGGAATTTTGCTCCTTGTTTTTATTTCTTTTTATCTAATTGAGTTTAAATGGATTATAGTTTATTATACATCTAAATTAACTATAAAATCTAGAAAAAAGATAAGCATAAACACCAAATTGAACATACTTTTAACTTGTGTTGATTTTTTGTTTTTTTGTTTTTGTTTTTATTATTTCTTATAAGTCTAAAGTTGTTTAAATAATTATAGTTAACATTAACTAATATTCGAGATAAATGAATTATATATAATTACACATTAAAAAATAAATATAAAAATTAAAAACCAACAATGTTATCAAAAGATATCTTATAAATAGTTTATATATATAAATTCTCTAATCATGAAATTCATGATTTTATTAAATTATAGGTTATTATATGGCAAATGCTAAAAGTTGCTATATTCAATTTTAGATTTTGTAAATTTAAATTTAAATAAAAAATAACCAACTAATAAGCATTTATTATATATATATATATATATAAGCATTTTTTATTTCAATAAATTATGGATTTCCTAACATGAGGCTTAATATATATATATATATATATATGCACCATGTATGAGTTAGTTTAATTCATATAAATAATTGGCTGATTTAATAAAATATTTAAATATTCAAATTAGTAAAGAGACGCATTCATTATGAATTGTTATATCTTAATGAAAATTACATTTCAAGCTTATAAAGAGTCCAACCATCTCTCCGAATACCAACAAAGAATAAGCTATACTATACCTAGCAATTCGAGTTGGTGGGTCGTGTTCGTGTCAACCCGTTTAATAATCGTGTCAAAAATGCCTAACCCGAACACGACCCATTTATTAATCGTGTCAGATACCTAAAACACTAACCCGACCTGTTTATAAACAGGTCAACACGACACGACCCGTTTAACACGATTATTTTAACGGGTCGTGTTGACCTATTAACCCGTTAACCTGAAATTGACCTATTAACCCGAAAACTAACCTATTAACCCGTTAACCCGAAAATTAACCTATTAACCCAAAATTATTTTTATTTTTTTTATTTTTATGTTTTTGTTTTATTAAAGATGTATTTTTTGTTTTTAAAAAATTAGTAATAGAAAATTATTTTTATAAAATTTTTAATTTATAATATTTTTTAGTTATTAAATATTATATTAGTGATAAAATATTAATTTAAAATTAAATTTAAATAGGTTGTAATAGGTATATAATCGTGTCGAGTTGAAACTGACACATTTAATAAATGGGTCGTAACGGGTCAATTTCGAGTTAAACAGGTCAACCCGAAAATGACACGATTAATAATCGTGTTAAACGGGTTGACCCGATTATGACCCGAACTCATTTATAATAAACCCAAACTCATTTATTCCATGTCGTTTTCGAATCGTGTCGCCGTGTCATGATCCAAATTGCCAGGTCTAAGCTATACACATTCGCAAAAGGCACATCAAGCTAAAGGGGTCATGAAAGAAAAATTATATATTTCTTTCTAAATAGCTTTTAATTTTCATACTTAAGCTCCCTAGAAAATTGTTATAGATTAAATATATT
The DNA here is from genome assembly GCF_031755915.1 of Ziziphus jujuba. Taxonomy (NCBI): domain Eukaryota; kingdom Viridiplantae; phylum Streptophyta; class Magnoliopsida; order Rosales; family Rhamnaceae; genus Ziziphus; species Ziziphus jujuba. Next base: position 1,888,482 of record NC_083381.1, on the reverse strand, counting down.
TTTTAATTTTAGGACTTTTAGCACCTATGCATCTTTAATCATTAAGTTTTTTAAGTTTGTTCTTTTGACTTTACTAACATGCTTTGATAATTGCTGACCAAAGGAAGATGCACCAGGATCCTACTTGTATCTCATCAAAAGTAGGTGCATAGGCTAGATAATATATTTCTACTTTATCAGCTATTTTGCCTAATTTGTTACTTTTTGCTCATAGGTTGCTAGTTTTTAGAGCTCATTTTGCATGTTAGAATTTTCGCAAGATGAAAAAGAACCTTTATTTTTTGGATAATTCAATATGCATTAACGCACAAAAAAAACCCTGCCATGAGGGCTTATGACACATAGGAGGGGAATCTTCCTTTGAAAAATAAAGTTAAAAAACCTAGGAAATTTAGGACAATGTAGGACCCTCTCATATGCCAGTAATGGAACATTTAATCCATTTCCCAATGATATCAGCAAATTGATGTTCTACTTTAGGAGAGGAGTTTAGAGACCAACTTTTAGCAGCAAAAAGCTCACTTAAAAGATAATGTCAAAACGAGACTCCCATATACAAGGTATCATCCTTTCCTATTATCTAATTCACCACACCCTGGGCATCACTCTACCAATCTATTATTTGTTATCCTCTCCCTAGCACCACCTTTATAGCCTAAGATAAAGCCTTGATTTCTACCAACTCCACAGATTCAGCATTCAAGCTCTTAGCGGTAGCTAGCAAAACACTCCCAGAAGCATCTCTCACAACCATACCAACAACACTTTTGCCCCCTTGACTGTAGCATCCACATTGACTGTCAATCTACTTGACAAAGGGCAAGTACAACGTTTGAGGCAGTCCACCTTGAAACCTTTCAACTTTATAGTCCTCCTTACTTTCATAAATTCATCCACCATGTTTTCATACCTCCTCACCATATTGGCTATACAACTATCTACTAAGAATAACTTCTCAATCCTTGAAACCCAAATCATATAAAGTAAGCAACAAAAGACTAAGAAAGAGTCAATGCCATTCTTGTCTAAAATAGGAGGTTTTAGGCAACAATTAACCAATTCCTCAATATTATTACAGCTAATATCCTCGAACCGTATTCCTCATTTGCTTCCAAAAGCCAAGGCTATCGAAACTAGGCATTCTTGGAGAAGGTCAAAGCTTGTTTCCTCCTTTTCTCCACACAACAAACAAGAGACATATCACAAATCAATCTAACACCCAATGGCTTGCTTGGTGGGCAACACCTTCGCCATAACCCTCCAAAGGAACATTTTTAACCGTTCATGCAAATTGTCTTTCCAAATAGCTTGCCAAAGTCCTACTTGGGCTGAATTCGAGTCTTCTTACAATAGCTCACTGCATCCCTTAACTGTAAATCTGCCATTATCACTTCCTATCCACAAAAGGCTATCCTCACAGTGCCTCCTTGGTCTTTCTAGCTGAAGGATAGCTTCAGTAGATTGTAAGTCAAATATGTCCCAAATAAAATTTTCTTTTGACGTCCTTGCTCCTGATCTAGCAACTCTGCCACCTTACAAACGACAACGCCATTAGCACTATCCTTTTTTCTTAGGCACCTTGCTTTCCAAGTTAGGGACGCAGGGATCCTTCTCTATATCAATGCTCAATCCATTCACAATTTTGAAGCAAAACCCTCTCACCAACAACTGCTTTGAACTAAAAATGCCCTTCCACAACATCGAATCTCCATTCTTGGCAGAAAAACCCAAAAAAAAAAAAAAACTTGCCTCTCAAATACTTGGCCTTCAAAAGCTTTACTCAAAAATAGTCTCGATCCTTTGTAACAAACTAGCTCAGCTTCGCAATCAGTGCCTTATTAATATTTTCAAACCTTTTGAAATCAAGACCCTCTACAATTTTGGACTTACAAATAGAAGACCATGACTTTAAAGCCAAGTACCTTTTAGCTCCAGGTTTGGTGCTTCTTCCAGAACCTCTTAACAATAGAATCCATCTGCTTACACACATCTTTTGGCACCATAAAAGTTAACATACTATAAATGGGGATGACTTGAGTCGTTGACCTAATCTAGGAGGCTTTGCCAGCTCTAGAGAGCAGCTAAGTTTGCCACTCGTCGTGCCTAGCTTGCAATCTTTCCTTTATCACCATGAACGCTTTGGATCTATTTTTACCTACCACCAAAACATTGCCTATATAAAAGGCACCATCTTTCAACTTTTTCAAATTCACCAGCTCCTTTACTTTCCTCTTCATATCTGAGCTCATATTCTGAGAGAACAATATATGAGATTTTTCCTAATTAATTTGTTGCCCAGACCAATTGCAATAAGTCCCAAGGCATTTAATAATCACCTTTGCATTTTCTTTATTTACTCTATAGGTAATTAAAAGAGCATCCACATAGAGTAAATGGGAAACTATTGGGGCATTCCTATATATCTTAATGCTTTGGATCCCCCTTTCCTTATCCATCATTTTTGAAAAAACCTCTTAACAGAGGAAGAAAATATAGAGAATACAAAGGGTCCTTCTGCCTCAATACTCTTGCTCGATGAATATTGTCGAAAATACTTCTCTTAGTTAATAACTTATAGCATATCAAGGCTTTCTTTAGATTAAGCTTAGCAACCATAAGTCCACGCTTGCCTTTATGCTTCCTAACCTTATGAACAATCTCCTAAACTATGATTGTGTTCTCCACAATCTATAGTCCTTCGACGAAAGCTCCCTAATTTGGAGAGATGATTCTCGAAAGAAGAGGTTTTAGCGTACTTATAATGATCTTTGAAGCCACCTTATAGCAAAAGTCACAAAGGCTTATAGGTCGAAAGTAGTTGAAGATAGAAGGTTGTTTCACTTTAAGAATCAAGACTATGAAGGTTTTGTTAATGCCCCAAGATATGGTACATGTGTCAAATCTCTCTTGAACAGAACTAATCACTTAATGCTGCACTATATTCCAATACTTACAGAATAAAACACCAGAAAAATCGTCGGTCTAGGGGCTTTTAAAGGATGGAGAGACCAAACAATATCTTGGATTTCCTCAATAGTAGGGATTCGTATCAATTCCTAATTTTTTGTTTCTGTTAAAATACAATCTTCCAGCCCTTCAAACCCCACAACGATAGAATCTCTTGGAAAATAACTGAAGACATCCTTGCTAAGATTCAACCATTGCTTACCATCGAAAATGGAATAAATCCTATTGCTTCTTCTCCACATAATGACACTAGAATGGAAAACTTTAATATTCTTATCCCCTTTAGCCGACCAAAGTTTAGGGGATTTCTATCTATTAATGCATTCCAACTTCATTCTCTATTCCCTTAGAGCATCTTTAATGCACTTTTGTCAAGCATTGACACCCTCCTTACTGAATTTAACATATTCTAACTCTTTTACTAACTTCTTGATTTACTCATGTGTTAAGACAAAATGCCTCATATTTCATCTTTGAAAGGCTATTGAAGTATTGTTCAACCTTCTCATGACACGATGAACCTCCATACCATCCTGAACAAGAACTGTCCAATGCATAACTGCATGGCTAAAAACATCTCAGGTCCATGCTTTTAAGAATCGAAAGGGTCTTAGCGTAAAACCCTTCACCTCATGAGTATATAACAATATTAGCACATGATTAGAGGTCTCAGAGGCCAAATGGACAACTCTTGCTTCATTAAAATGATCAATCCAACTCTTGCTAGAGATAAAATGGTCAAGCATTTCCCAAATATAACATGTCGATTCTTCTAGGTGAACTTCTTCTTGAAAAATCCAAGTCAACCGCACTAACATTATGCATAAAATCTGATAGAAAGAATTTCTGTCCCCAGCAATGTCTACTACCAAACTTCTCTAAACTATCCATAATTTTGTTAAAATCCCCCATATTGAGCCACATCAACAGTCTCTCATCAACTCTTCAAAATTAAACCAAAATTCCTCCTCCTTTCTTAAGTATGGGGTGTCATAACACCCCACCAATGTCCATCTCCCTTTTGAGTCCATAACATCATAGCAAATTAAACGATTTGTCTTTGACACACAAACCATCTCCAAGTCATCATTCCACATCAGTACTAAACCTCCTGCTCTATCTTACCCTCCAGCATCTCACAATTTGTAGAGCCAAGCCATTTGCTAGTGTTAGCACCTTATCTTTTTTCACTTTAGTTTTAATCAGAAATAAACAACTTGGACAACGGGCCTTGACTAAATGTTTTATAGAGTTGATAAAATCATCATTGTCGATTTCCCTTCAGTTCCACACCAAGAATTTCAGTGGCCAGAGGGACATGATTTGGCCTGCCTCCTTGACTACATGAAAATCCTGACCCGCCTCTTCCCCCACATCCCTCCTCCCGGCATCCTGCTTCCATCTCCTAGACTGACCAAGAAGCCTACCTTCCTCTAATCTTCTCCTTAATCGGAAACCTAGAGTTGGAGAAGAAGCTTGTCTTCCCTCACCCTCTGGCCTCCCATTTGCAACAACAACATTTAAAGCTGCAAAAGCAAGCCCCCCCCACCAAAAACCCACTAGTAAACTCTAATCCAAATCCATCACTAGCAACACGTTTGCTCAGGCCTGTCAAAAGAGGAAAAAAAGCCTATTTCTTGGATCCAATTGAGTTTAACCTTCTACTGAAAGACTTTTTGGAGCTTTGGGCCTTAGAAATAAAACTTAGCCCAATCCGATTTTAATAAATGAGCTAGGGTCGAGCCTATTAAAATTTTCCCTTTCTTGCTCATTATACAATGCAATGTTATTGATGATGTTAGTGGCCCACCTACCTAGGAATGAAAGGTCACCATTTGAGCCTTTGACATGATTCAAAACTAAGGCATGCATGTTATCCACATCATCCAAAGCTTGCCTTTCTAGAGTAATTAAAAGCACATCGAGCTCCAGACAAAGTTCTCTAGCTCTTTAAAATTCTTTATCCGGCTTAGTCTGACCAAGTGACTATTGCTTCAAGGCTTGACTGGAAGAACCATCAATTAGGAAATTGTTTCCTTGGCTCTTGGCCATCAGTTCAAACGTATCTCTGTTCTCCTCATGCTGCTGATGCTTCTTCTCACTAGCTGAAGCATTGATAAACAATAGACTACCAGCCACCTCAACCCTTAACCATTTCCCATAAACATTCACCAAGATTTCATTGCCAATGGTAATGGTAGTCAGATCCTCAAATTGATATTTTCTGGTGGTGTGATCTAATCGTCCGCACTGATAACAGAAATCTGCTAACCTTTCATATATAAACTGGATCCAACGATCATGTCCATCTCCTCTCCCTTGCTAAAATCCCAGCGGTAATGGTTTCCAGATATCAAGATCCAATCTGACACATAGATATCTATGAGCAACCATGCATCCTTTGTTAAGCGATTCCCAATGGACTTGCCCAACCATATTGCCAATCCTTTTAACAAAATCCTCATGCAGATACAATGGGGGAAGTCCATGGATCTATAAAAAGAAGGTAGTAAAGGTGAAATCTATCCCATCAATGGATTTGTCAGAGGGCCACTCCTTTAGCATCAGGTGAGCACATTATCTTTCAACTTTTCTAAATGGACTCTGGATTTCACCTTCCAGATCTTTAGAATAATATCAAGTATTGTATGTTTGCTAAAGTTTCTAGCAGCCAGCACCTTTCTAAACAAGATCCTTTCCGCAAAACCCCCTAACATCCCGGACTTGGGTTGCAAGGATAGGGAGCTCGGAGAACGTTGTAAACTTTTCAAACCAACCTTATTGAACTCCATTTCCAATGGAGAAGAAACCCCTGTTTCTACTAGAAAAATTATAGATTTTGGATGAAACTAATTCACCATACTGCTTACATTGTGATTTGTTGAAACTAGATTTGGTAGATCGGGTAAATCTACTGGAAACATGGTAAATCTAGTTTATCTGGATGAGTTTAGATTGCTATACTGTTTGCTATTATGTTCCAAGTCGTCTAGTCTGCCAAGATGAAAGTGAACTTATTTAGATGAAAGTTGTGTCCATGTTATTCCCAAGAAAAACCTACATTAGCAGTGAGGGTGGAATTTGACATCAATCGAGTCCAAGAAAATTGAGGAGGCATTGGGGAAAAGGTATTGCATTAATTTATCCTCCTTTCCTGGTACTAGTGAAGCACATTCTAGATTTCTTTTTTTTTTTTTTTGGGGTAAAATTGTTGCCTATCCATTTATAATTTATCAAATTGAGGGCTGACTTAATTTACAACAAATTGAAAAAAAACTAAAAGTTTAATTACTATTTTTAAGAGTTAAATGTTTAAATTGTAAATTTTTAAAAATTGAATATATCAAATTGCAATTAAGCTTCTTTTTTTTTTAAAGAAATCATAACTAATTTAGTTTATTGGTTAATAATAGTTAAAATTTGATTTCTTAATTTAGTTTATTAGTTGATAATAATTAAAATAAAAAATTTCAACTAATTTTTTAATATAATAATTTAATTTATTAAGAAAATCGTAACTAATGAACTCTTAAAAAATCAAACTAAACACATTATTATTATTATTATTATTATTATTATTATTATTATATCTATTTTTTATGTTACTATATAAAATAAGTTATGCAAAATTATATATAAAAAATAAAAAATAATAATATTTAACAAAATATTTTATTTTAGAATTTTAGTACTAACAATATTTATAACATAAATTATTTTAGAACTTCAGTAAAATATTAAAAAGAAGACCTCATCCATGATACAGTGGAAATAATATGTGATTGATCCCTGTTATAATAAAAACAAAATTCTTAAATAATTTAGAGAAGAATCAATTTCTACAAATAAAGTTGGAAAAGAATGTAATAAAAACAAATAACAGCATAATAAGTCAGCAAAAAAAAAAAAAAAAGCAAGGAAAAAAAATCAAAGAACTAAACAGTGTTTCTTTAGGTCAAAAAGAGAAAGTGAGAAGCAAAATAAAAAATGAAAGAAAAAAAAAATAAAAGTTTTTTTTTTTTTTCCCTGAAAAAAAGTGAAACTCGTGGATGACGAAAACTCACTCAAAAAATAAAAATAAATAAAAAGGGTTGGAACGAAATAGTTGTGGACCCAATTGTTGTTAAGGAAACTTTCTTGTACAGTTTAAACTCACACCTCCCTTGGATTTAAATAGAACAGGGTAGCAGGCATTAAATATGGGCCCCACGTTAATTTTTGTGCAACTCAAAATTTACCACATATTGGTTTTCATTATTTATTGCTGTGTAGAATATTTTATGCAGTTTTATACAGCGCCAAACATAGCCAAAATGATTTAAAAAATAAAATATCCCAAAATATTTACTAACTCATGTCTACCATATTTTTTTTTTCATTTGTCTACCAATTTGTATGAGAAATAATACGATAATGTTATATCATTTTATATCGATAATTTTACTTATCAATTTGTTCATTTATCAATATTTAATTTTTATTAAATTATAATCGATAAAATAAAACCATATAAGTTGATAAATAAATTTGTACATTACCCTTGTAAAAAAATAAAAATTCCATTTTTTGGCTTAGGGATTTACTGAATAATATTATTCTACACATGTCATCAAAACAAAAATATAAAATATTATTTTTTCTGCAAACACTATTTTTCTGTTTTCTCAAGTTCCTAATTAGTTTTTCTAAGAGCAATATTTTATGCATTATTTTTATATTATAACATATAATCTTTCTTTCAATTTCTGTTTTACTTAATATAAAAAAACAATTAAAATTTAAAGTGCGTGTATATTTATATATATTATTTTCTTTTTTTAATAAATTGAAAAGTAGAGATCGAGACACGTGGCTGGTGGAGGGACCTTCTTCATAGTTCAAGCATGTTCTGGAGAGTTCGATGAATGGGTTTATCCAAATATTGTTTTAGAAGGCGGTAGACTTGCAAGGCAAAGAAGAAATTTGGCAAGAAAGAAAGAAAGAGTAGAGTGGAGCAATGTCGTACTTGTTACCGCACCTCCACTCAGGTTGGGCCGTCGATCAGTCCATCCTGGCCGAGGAAGAACGCGTTGTCATCATCAGATTCGGCCATGACTGGGATGACACCTGCATGCAGGTACACCCTATCATCTCTCTCTCTCTCTCTCTCTATTCGTCGTCTTCTTCGTCTTCTTCTTCTTCTTCTGCTCTGTACCCATCTTTTTGCATCAGCTTGAATTTTATTTTTCCATTTTTTTTTTTAACGTGAAATTCTTGGATTACTGGATGACCTTTATGTATTTTAATTGACTAAATAAACAACCAATTTTGGTTAAAATATATAATGAAATGGTATTTTCCATTTGATAGACAAAAGTAACAAACTTTTGCTATATGTCTGTTTACTTCTTGTTTCTCTTCCAATAATGGAACCAAAAGAAGAAGGTTATGGGCTGATTATATATATATATATATATTAACCGCACTTTTGATTATTTAGTTGTATATAATTGCACTTTGAATCCTCGCACCTGAAAATATATATATATATATATATATATGTATATTACAATGTTAGGTTTTAAATTTCAGATTGTTACATTTCTGTCTGATTGAATACTTTAAGTTAATGGTTATTAATTTTTTTTTCATTCCACTTCAGGATATTGAAATAAAATTTAATCCAGTTTGTTGCAAACATTTTAGTTTCAAAATATTTACATTTTAATATCCTATAGTTTAGATACATGTTAACTAGCGTTTGGCAAAAGAATTTAATTAAACCAAATTCAACAATTTAAGATTAAGGATTTGAAGTACATGTTAACTAGCATTTGGCAAAAGAATTTAATTACACCAAATTCAACAATTTAAGATTAAGGATTTGAAGTACAATTACCTTAAATTAGAAGAAACTAAATTGTAATTAATCAAATAATAATAATAATAAGCAAAAGGAGTATAGATGTAATTTTGAGTAAAATATAAGGACCAATATGCAATTTACAGAGAGAGAAAAAAGATGTAGACCCAAAACCCAAACAAAGAGAATTGCCAGTGTCATACTGTGTTGAGAAGAGAGAGTTTGAAAACGATGTCGTATTTTGCAGCTACACCTGCAATGAGGACCAGCCTATCCACCTGGCTGAAGGCGTCTCGTCGTCATCCAATTTGGCCCATGACTGGGATGAGACCTGAATTCAGGTATCCCAAAATTTTCAATTCAAGCTGAAACCCTAAATTCGAATTGGGGCTTCACCCCCTCCTCCTTTTTTCTGCTACGGGTTTTGGTTGGTCCGGCCGAGGAAAATGATTACCTACTTCAAACCTTTTGGGTTTAATTCAGAAGTTTATTGTGAAATACATATACATATGTGTGTATATATATATATATATGTTATATTTTTTGGTTAATATATATTTTCTAATTCTTAAATAGAAAGCTTTTGCAGAAATATTCTTGTTTTCATGCATTTAAATTATATGAATTTTGATTTTGGGGGGGCTTTGTGGAGTTTTTCATGTTTTATATTCACTTTAAGCTTCACCAACATTGAATACCCATATTGTCCTTTTTTAGTGAATTGAACCTTGTATGCTGTTTTCAGATAAATTTCTGTTTTCCAGTGTATTTCCCATTTCTTGCAAAGCTTTAATTGGATACAAAAACTACCTTTTTTACTGCAAATACCAGTTATTGGTATTTGAAAGTGCAATTTTTTATGGTATTGATTTTCACCATGATTTGGAAGATGGATTTTTTCTGGATTATTATCTGATGAATTGAAGTTGTTGCTTTGTTTTAGATTTTAGATGAATAGATTAATTGAAGATTTTATTAGGAAAATACTTCCAATTCTCATGTAAGGGCTTCTGCATAAAAATTTCTCTTTTCTTCCATTTAGATGGTCAATTTATAGGTTGATTGTGTTTAATAGAGTTGCTTTTGTTCTGATTGTATCCTTCTATATTCAACACAGAGCACAAAACAGTTCCCTTTTTTTTTTTTCTTTTTTTCTTTTTTTTAATATGTTTTAATCAATGTGTGTGTGTGTATTTTTTTATTGGTACCATTTTTTTATGTGGATATCTTTTTTTATTACATGGACCACTGTATTTTTTTCCACAGCAAACCTATCATGGGTGCTTGGATGTGCAACGCTTTTACTCATTGAGTTTGCACATGATTTTCAGTGTTTCTGGATTCTTTCTAATGATTTGAAATTTGTGCTCTGTTTTTGGACTGTAGATGGATGAAGTGCTGGCCTCAGTTGCTGAGACAATTAAGAACTTTGCTGTAATATACCTGGTTGACATAACAGAGGTCCCTGATTTTAACACAATGTATGAGTTGTATGATCCATCAACCGTCATGTTTTTCTTCAGAAACAAACATATCATGATTGATCTTGGCACTGGTAACAACAATAAGATCAACTGGGCTCTCACGGACAAGCAGGAGTTCATCGACATTGTTGAGACGGTCTACCGTGGGGCAAGGAAGGGTCGTGGTCTGGTCATAGCCCCCAAGGATTACTCGACCAAGTACCGCTACTGAGTCATTTTGAATCCTTTTAAGATAAAACCCCAAAACTAATTGTATGAAGATTAAATTCTTTGGAAGTCTATTTCTTGAAATTCGTTGAGCTTCCTTGGACCGTACTTATAGTTGTCTAAAACATATTATATAAAAGGGAGGAACACACTGTACAACGTGGATGTTAGTTTAAAGCAGAATGGGGCAGCATTAGAACCCCAAAAAATTTCCGTTGTTTGAGACAACATTAGGAAAATTATAAACAACGTTAAAAGATAGCACAAAGAAATGCTACTGGGTAGTATTGAAAGAAAATTGAGGTGTATTTGGTTTGTGGCAGCATTTCCATGGATTTGATTTTATATAGATTTTTTTATGAAAAATGATGAAACAATAGCATATTGTCTTGTCTAACCAATTTTCATTAACATATGATTACATTTCAATACTTAATTTGCATTTACGTTATAGTTTGTTTACTCTGTCAAAGCACAATTGGGTTTTTCACCGAGTTACGAGCTTAAACAAACTAGATATAAGATTAAAAATCATAATAATAATAATAATAATAATAATAATAATATTAATGACAACGGAAACACTGAATGGATTGGAATGATTAGAATGATAACGAAAAGCATTTTCATTTTTGTCCTTATAAATAATTACCTTATTTATTATTCGTACATAATCAATCTCTTATAAAATAACAATTAAGAAAAAGGAAAACGGAAAACTAGAAAGCCAATGGCATAAATGTTACCAAATGAGCTTTTAGCAAGTCGTACATTTTATTTTTCTGTTAGATAGTGTTGATCTCCGCCTTGCCCTCTCAAACAATCTTATTCTGTTGATTTTGATGGTTGCTATGGCTCTCTAATTGTTATCTTTATGTCTTTATCCTCTTCAAAAATACAAAGTTAATTTTAATTTCCCATTAATAGATTTATTAATTATGAAATGTTTAATATTAGTAGAAGGGAAGGACTTGGTAAAGCTACGATTACCAAGTCAAAAAGAACTTCGCCCCGTAGGTGTAGTTGGGATGGCAAATGCGGTTCCCATTTAGTGCCTTAACCCAGGTTCGATGCTGGCTGTGGGCATGCTTATAAAAAATGGAAGAAACTTTGGGGTTTTTCCTCTAATTTTAGATGCTGCTTCACCATTTTCTTCAGTAATTTTCTCGTTATCCGTATTCTTCTCTAACCTTTGCAATCTTCTTGTCCAAACGACGAGGCCTCGACTTGGGCAGTTCTCCGCTTTTGGCATGTTCAAGATAATGAGAATTTGGAAGTCAAGTCAATATTTCGATTGAAATGATTAGGTGATTATAGCTTGAGTTATTTCATACATATGTATGTTTATAGACAATTAAGCTCGCATCATATTGACCCAACTTATCATGTCATAAATATGTACATGTGTGTGTAGGATTTTGATCTATCCTTACCAACATTGCTGTGGCACAATATTAAACAGGCGCAAAAGAGGAAATGCAGGAAAAATAAAATCTTTTATCCCATTTTTTGATTGACTCACTGATTTGCCTATTCAATCCTTATGTTGCTCATAATAAACTAGCACTGCTCAGTAGATCATTTTTATGTGTATATATGTATGTTGACTATATATGCAAGGGACAAAGAACTAATAATTAATCTTTAATGTATGAAGAGGTTGGACAAAGAATATGAACATACCTGGGAGAGCACAAACTAACATGAGCATTGAAACTTGAAATTACATTATTCACAACCATAAGCGCCCAAATTAGCATCGTTTCTCTCTTCACAAATATTTCAGAAATAATCATCCGAAGGATCTTTTTTGGTTGAACCCAAAAGTTTGAGGTTGGGATGGAAATGGTCATAATAATAAGCAATGCTTTGTAACATAACAGACATTGAGAATGAACATGATAGTTGCAGGTGAAATACCGAGATATGTCACCAGAGCAGAGAGTATCACAACCTGTGCGAAAAACATCATTGAATATTTTCTCGAAACGTGCAAGAAGGTTCTTGTGGAAATCGTTGTTTCTCGCGGGCTTAACGACAGCACATACAAGGTCAAAGTTGAAGTTGTGACACTCTTTACATTGAGGACAAATGCATTGTTGATCCTTTTGCCACATGCAATGTGTCACGGTCCTACATTTTATGCAGCGGAAATAGACCGTGCGACGCCAAGACTATCTAGTCACGGCTAGCCTTCTCACTATCCGAGTTCATATATCGACCCATCTGATACCAATTGTACGCCCCTGAGGTTCACCGACGAGAACTACTCTCGCGAGTCTCACGTATAGGCGACTATGATTGCTTCCTGGCATCACGGCTAATAGCCTAGATGCTCCCCCCATCTATTGGTTCTCATAATTATCATGGCTCATTCCGCCCAGCAAGTTAGTCTGATGGTCTCATGCCCACTCGGTAGCTTGTTACTCAATCTTGTGCCAAGATCTAGCCAGCAACCTAGCTCTCCACTTTGGCATTGGTCCATGCACATCCCGAATAGCACCCGACCTTGGAGCATGCACACCAGCATCGTACCAACATGCCACCCAAGGTAGCAACACAAGAACGGAAGCCCATATACGAATGTCTTCCAATGGCATGGTGTTGTCCCGTCCGTACCTATTTAGCTTCCGACCCTTTTGAGCGAGGCAGAATCCGAGCCCTCGCTCACTGGTATATTTGCCACAACCTTGTAACAAAGGCCTACGTGTGTTCTTGGCATAGCCGATAGAAAACGGCATAGCGAATGCTACACTCAGCCTCTAGCATAGGAGTGATGCGCAATACCAGCTCGAAGCGCCTATCGGTACTGTCCTCAGGACTCCCTGTCCCTCGAAGACATAAGCCCACCTCCGTGGCACTTTATGTCTGCCCCATGGCTTGCCGTCACCCATGGGAGGCTCGCTTAGCCCAAGCTCAAAGCCGAAGCCGGGGGCCGTGGAGAGCCAGACACAGACCACCCCCCTAAAGAGCTTATTGAGTCATTTCCTTTCTGGCAGCAACAGATATCACATTGTGCGAGGAATCATAATGGGATTTTCTCTAGCAAACCTTCAAATCTTGGCCTGCCATTCGACATGCACCATCCTAGTGACATTCTTAAAGATTCCCACGGCCTGGGATGGAAGATCCCGACCTTCAAATATTTATAAAAATGCCACTAGGCCATTCCAAAGGTGCAGACCGTCACATCCTCCCCCACTTCATTATGTCGATGTCTCCATTCAACGTGCCTACTGGCTATCCTCAAGACTCCTACACTCCGCACAACACCTTTCATCCACATAAGCTCTTCAGGCTCAAACTCGAGATCCTGCATACTTCTTCCCTCTACCTCTGTAGAATCACCTCTATGACGACCTTCGTGCGCCCACTCTTGGACTTGGCCAAGGACGTCTTGCCTACGTTCATCCAAACTCAAGCTTTCCTCAAAACGTGCACCTCCTTGTGCATAAATTAGTGTTTCGCCCCGCACTTTCAGCTCTGTAAGCAGATAGTGTTCCCCTCGAACGAATTCTGCCTCTTGTATATCTTGATGGCACCCTAGCCAGACTCATGTCCCCCTTGGACAAATGCTCTCTTCACTTGTTGGCATCACTCTATCCAACTTCATGTCCCTTCTTGGATGATGTTCTCTTTCGTCGTTGGCACACAAGCCAACGCTTATTGTCCCTCTTAGATGAATGCTCTCTTCACTTGTTGGCATCACTCTAGCCAACTTTGTGTCCCTTCTTGGATGATGTTCTCTTTAGACGGTCTTTGGCATCCAAGCCAACGCTTATTGTCCCTCTTGGACGAATAGATTCCCGAGCTCCAAAGTAAGGCACCCTCTTGCCTTCAAGGTCCTCGCATGGACCGAACTCTGTCAAATAATCCGATGGTGACCTTGACCCTCTCATCAAGCACACTGTCTCCTCTCAGGTGTTGCCCCTACGTCAATTGTCCCAAAGGTACCCAAACTCGAGAGTTCTTCATGTGGTAGTTCTTCTCTCCTTTGAACTCCACTTCATGCTTCCTCAGCACTCTGTTGCCGTGACGAGCTAAGTTTCCCTTCTCAGCTCTTGTTCCCACGCTCAAATTTCCATCCCCACGATGGTGATGTGCTAGGAAATCTCAAGCTAGCTTGCCTTCTCCAATAGCAAATTGATGCACAACATCCCTTAAGTGTGCATTTATTCTTGTGGCTTCCAACGCCAATCCCCTACGCAAGTGGCATCGTCTACTCGACGAGTTACCACATCTTGAATGGAGGTCCTCTCTTCTAAGACCCCCTTATTTCGACTGTTGACACCTAGAGTCACCTTGAACTAAGTCCCTTCCTTAGTTCTTTGCCTCAATCTTGCTCACTTTTGTATCTCGGCTCCTCCTTTGAGCTAGTTTTGCCCTCTGGCAAAATTGCAATGCTCCACGCATCCAAGGTTCCTTGTTGAACCCAAATCTTGCCCTCCGGCAATATACCACACTCTAATTTGACCCTCTTGGTCATATAAGGACATTTTGTTGGTCTTCGCTGCGACTTTCCTTCATAGTCCTTTCCCTTTCCATGCTTAGATACGTCTTTTAGCACTTCGCTTTTGTGAGGTTCTGGGTTTCCCTGGACTCATCGTTGTCTGGCTTTATCCCTCCACAAATGGCTTTCAAACTCCACAAGGCTACTTGATCATGGGCCTACTTTGGTTCCATCCAACTCTAGCCAAAAGATTTAAGGATAAGGTATCGTCCCTTATGAACTTTTTCAACCAGACTTCTGCTTCAATGCACGCTACCTAACTCAGATTTAGGCTTCCAAAACCCCCACTTCTTTATGCCCAAGGTGTAGGGTGTCAACGCAATGAACACTCCCCCACTTATGCCTTCGACACCTAACTCCAGTGCTCGTCCGAATTCCACCCAAGCAAACGTTTACTCTCTCACCGAACCGGCTCACTTATGGCTTCCTTATGGACTCGCACCAGAGTCTCATGCCCTCATGGCACTAACCACCATGCCCTCAAGGCTGTTGCTTCTATTGAAGTCCTTTGCCTCCACATCCGACATTTTGTGCCCATGTGCACCAATACTTCTGAGGCTACCCAAGCTCTGTGGTCTAGTTGTGCTTCCTCTGAAGCTTGTGCCTCCACGACATCTCAACAATCGGTCTTCATGCCTTGTTGTCATCGTCGCTTGCTCTCTGCCTTTTCTTTGGTAGTCCCTTGGCCCTCTCGGCCTTGTCTACTATGTTGTTCGCATTGGTGCCTCTGTGGCAACTATAATGTTAACCCTGCTGGCCTGATCTCTTGAGTTCTCGCCCACCATCATGCCTTCATGGCATGCACGATTCTTGGCCCTGTTGGTCTAATCTCCAATTCTTGCATGTACTTGTGCCTTAATGGCATCTAAACTTTGGCCCTGATGGCCTCATTATTCAATGATGCTTAACGGGAGTTTTCCTTAGAACATACACTCTTGCGCCCACTCGTCTTGACTTCTCATTCGCTTCGACAAGGTTGTCCTTTCTCTTGGACAAACGTGGCCTCTGCCACCCAGCTGCATTGGCTTGTTCTTTCTTCCCCAGTCTTTGTGGCCGTCAAGAATCTTGGTCAAAATGGATCTATTTTTGGTATTTTCTGTAATTCTTGAGACCAATACTCCAAAAGAAACACACAGCTAACAAGCCCTCGACTACCTAAGAGAACTGCACTACTCACGGCTTGTACTCCTATAAGAGCATTGTGGCTGGCAATCTCTTGTGGCTCCTCATTTAACAATTCATGAATTCCTTTCTGAGCACCAATCACTTATTCCAAATGCTTGTCCCATTCAAGAACTTCGCATTTGCCTCACTGCTCGAACATCCCAGTTAAAGTGTATTTGTATCGCATACTGATACTCGTTCGGTGAACATCCCCACATCATATTCAAGTTGAGCATGCCGCCACAACTACCCACACACCATGCAAGAATGCCCCCTTCACAGTAGCATCAGGGTTCTACTGATCCAAGCATCACCAACCAATATCATCCGTTCCTCGGTTCGCCTATTGCAGGACAAACTGAGCTCTGATACCAACTGTCACGATCCTACATTTATGCAGAGGAAATAGACCATGCTGTGCCAAGACTCTCTAGTCATGGCTAGCCTTCTCACTATCCGAGTTCATATATCAACCCATCTGATACCAATTGTACGCCCCTAAGGTTCACTGACGAAAAATACTCTCGCGAGTCTCGCGTATAGGCGACTATGATTGCTTCCCGGTATCACGGCTAATAGCCTAGATGCTTCCCCCATCTATTGGTTCTCATAATCATCATGGTTCATTCCGCCCACCAAGCTAGCCCGATGGCCTCACGCCCACTCGGTAGCTTGTTACTCAATCTTGTGCCAAGATTTGGCCAGCAACCTAGCTCTCCATTCGAGCCTTGGTCCATGCACATCCCGAATAGCACCCGACCCTGGAGCATGCACGCCAGCATCGTGCCAACATGCCACCCAAGGTAGCAACACAAGAACGGAAGCCCATATATGAATGTCACCCAATGGCACGGTGTCGCCCCGTCCGTGCCTATTTAGCTTCCGACCCTTTTGAGCGAGGCAAAACCCAAGCCCCCGCTCACTGGTACATTTTCCACAACCTTGTAACAAAGGCCTACGTGTGTTCTTGGCATAGCCGATAGGAAACGGCATAGCGAATGCTACACTCAGCCTCTAGCACAGGAGTGACGCTCAATACCAGCTCGAAGCGCCTACCGGTACTGTTCTCGGGACTTCCTGTCCCTCAGAGACATAAGCCCACCTTTATGGCACTTTATGTCTGCCCCATGGCTTGCCATCGCCCATGGGAAGCTCGCTTGGCCCAAGCTCGAAGCCAGAGCCAGGGGCCGTGGAGAGCCAGACACGGATCACCCCCCTAAAGAGCTTATTGAACCATTTCCTTTCTGGCAGCAACAGATATCACATTGTGCGAGGAATCATAATGGGATTTTCTCTAGCAAACCTTCAAATCTTGGCCTGCCATTCGACATGCACCATACATTCTTAAAAGATTCCCACGGCCCGCGATTGAAGATCCTGACCTTCAAATATTTACGAAAATGCCACTAGGCCATTTCAAAGGTGCGGACTATCACACAATGCATCGGATATCTTCATTGTCATTTAGTGGCGGTTTCTTAAGAAGGTGTTTTGGATCTTGAAAGGGAAGATGCATAAGTTTTGGGAGTTGAGAATGTTGCACATGGAAAGAACATTTTCTGCATTTGAAGATCAGCATTTCCCACATCCATTATAGATATATGGTTGATCGAACGATGAATTAAACACCTTTTTTCTCACCATAGAAGGACTCAAGTAATGATATTCATCATCATCATGAAGGAAATGCCGAAATATCTAGTTTCTTTTATTGCTCAAGAAAAGATCAATAAATATTAAGGAAGAAGTCGTTTTCTCTATCTGCAGCATGTGAAGTCGCTGCCAATATTATCTGGAAGTTTAAAGAAGACGGCAAAAGGATGTGCTTGGTGGAAAGGATGATGAATATTCGACACATCTTTCAATTTTACACATCATATGTCAAGTTGATATTTGCATCTAATTTCTGGCCATAGAAGCAATCCTTAACACCTCGCTATGTAGTGCAAGCATCCACTACATTCACAGTTGGCGAACCGCCCATCAACTATTGTCAATAACAATGGATGGTCATAATCTGGATGTACTATATTTTTCTCCTTCATTTCTCCACTTAGAGATCCATATTGCCAATTAACCAAGCTCCTCTCAGTAGGTGAAGGTACATTTTTAGCAGATTCTGTCACACAAGTTAATATATATATAATCACGCTAAGGACCTGATGGTACATCAAGATTTTGTTAATTTACTTTGGTCAAATATAGTTTTATTATTTCATTAAGTCCATATTAGACCATTAATGCATTTTTAAAGCAAATCCAAAAACTCCATAAAAATGAGGAATGTAGTCATCTTTATGCTTATCATATCACTCTTTTTTTTTTTCTTTTTTCTTTTTTTCCTTTTTTTGTTTGTTGTTGTTGTTGTTGTTGTTGTTGTTTATTGTTATCTGTGTGTGAAAAGCACCATGTTTCTTATTGCTAGTTGAGACATAATTATTGAATCTGATCTGATTTGAAAGGCAAATTTCGGTGCTGTTGTAAAGCTCTAACACCAGATAGAAATTAGTTTAGATTTTATTTCTTTACTTTCTGCAACACCTTTTGTTGTTGAATTTGGATGTGATTTGAAATTTCCTAGATTCTTGTCTAGTTTGTCATAGTCCCCTTTTTTTGGTTCTGGATGGATGAAGTTCTGGCCTCAGTTGCTAAGAAAATTTTTTAAGAACTTCAACACAATGTGTGAGTTGTATGACCCGTCAACTTTCATATTTTCCTTGAGAAAAAAGCACCATAAACAACAGCAAGATCAACTGGGCTCTCAAGAACGAATAGGACTTCATGGGGCGAGGAAGGTTCGTGGTCTGGTGATAGTCCCCAAGGATTTGTATCTCGGTTTTTAGTCCTTGTAAGATAATGCTCCCAAAATTTGTCCAATGAAAGATAATCTCTGGAAGGTTTTTCCTTGAAAATCTTTTAATTTTTATTTAGCTTCCTTAAACACTCTCTAGTTGTCTGGTAACCTGTTATAAAAAGAGAGAAAACATTGTCCTACTTGGCTGTCACTTTCAAGCAGAATGCCACCGAATATTTGTCCATGGACCATCACATGCACAGTGCAATAAAGAAATGCTACTGGCATATTTGGTTCTGTGGTAGCATTTTGATGGAATTAATTTTTTATATAAATTTTGATGGAAAAAAAACAAAACGAAGCTATAACACATTGTATTGTACAACAAACTTTCATATATATATGATTACATTTCAGTATTATCTGTCTGTCTTCCCAATCTTTCCAACTTGGAATGGCTTTTGCAAATATTACCGTTGTCAATACGATGATACATAATTCCAAGATAATTGGTATTCAAGAATTGTTGACCATCTGCAATGCAAAAGAAACCCACTTTAACCAACAGCTGTTCTTTCTATTTGCAATGGACTATTAACTGCAGCAGTAACCATTGCCATTAGCAATAGGATCCACCCTATGTGGTTTCCTTCATGGTTTTCACTACTTGATTTTTGCAATTAGTATTCTTCACTTCTTTTTTTTTTTTTCATAGGCATGGATTCTGAGACAAGTATGAGTTTTTATTGGTTGAGGAAGGAAGAAAATGAGTAAAATGGAATACAATACAGGGGTGCTTGTGAGATATGTAATGTTCTGATGTTGTTACATGGATGAGTCTTGGACTCTCTTTTGCTTGTTTCCTAAAAGCAGCAGTGTTTTAAATTTTCTAATGTAACCAGTTTAGGATTGATCTGATTACTAGACTTGCTGGTAGTCTTGATTCTCTGTTTACATCTATCTGCTGGAAGAACCTTAATGGTTAGGTTTAGTTACACATTGGAAAATTAGTAGTTCCAGGAATATAATAGACCCTGCATGAAACTAAAATTATATGCAGACCTAAAATGTTCAAGAACACAGGAACCGGCTGCATTCCCCTGCCCACTCATAGATCACCACATGGTTACTGCAACATTAGAAATTCCAAAGCTGCTATGTGGAATCTCTCAACTACCTTATATTTAGTTCAGCCAATGAGAGTTGAAACTGAAGGGAGAGTAGTTAAATAAAAGTAAAAAAGTGCATTAAATTGCTACTTGTAATATTTTGCTGCATATTTTCTAAGATTCTGGCATTGCAACAGATATCCTACTCATCTTCTGCTTTTAACTTACTTTGTTATTTCCTTTGTCTTGGCATGTTTAACTCTCTTTTTTGTCATTGAATTTCTCCATGATTTTCAGTTTTCTAGATTCTTGTCTAATAAGTTAAAATTGTGCTCTGTTTTTTTATTGTAAATGGACCAAGTTTTGGCCCCGGCTGCTAAAATTATTAAGAACTTGCTATGATATATATGGTGGACAGTTTCTGATTTCAATACAATGCATATATTTTCTTCAGAAAAAAAAAAAAAAAAAAAAAAAAAAAAAACATATCATGATTGATCTTGGCACGGGAAACAACAACAGGATCAACTGGGGTCTCAAGGACAAGCAAAAAAAGCGTCGGGGTCTAGTTAATATCTCCCAAAGCAAAGATTAGTCCACCAAGTACTCCGACTGAATCACTGTGCCAAATCAATGTAGCTCATTTTGAGTCATTTGCAAGATGGAATCTCAAAAATACATTCGACAAAGGTTAAATTATTTGGAAGTCTTTCTTGAAAGTCTTTGTTTTCATTTAACTTTCTTAAACACTCTTGACGTTGTTACATAAAAGGAGGGGAACAAAGAAACTCTGCACCATAATATTGCAAGAGAATCAAGGCCTATTTGGTTTGAAGCAGAATTTTGATTGAGTCAATTTTCTATAGAAATTTAGATGAAAAATGATAAATACAATAGCATATCGTAATGTATATAATGTATAACAAATTTTCATTTACATATATGATTAAAATTTCACTGCTTAATTTGTATCTACTTAATAATTAGATTTCTGATGTGTTTAGTCTTCCTAATCTTCCCTGTTGGTAATGGCTTCTGCCAATCTTACTGACATCATACCAATGACACACCAAGTAATCCCAGCCAATACAACTGGTATCCAAGAACTGTTTACTATCTGCAATGCTAAAGACCCACCCATATGTTCTTTTACCCCACCTTCTGCTCCTTGTATTTGCAAATGAACTATAAATGCAGCAGCCATTGCCATTCCCATTGGGATCCAATTTCCTATGGGGTTTTTTTCATTGTTCTCCCTCAGTGTTTGAAGTTCGTCATCATGATTACGCTTCCATGTTTTTGTAGGCGACGGTTCTGACATGGTTGTTGATGAGTTGGAGTTTTCATGAGTACTTGAGGGTGGAAG
Source organism: Ziziphus jujuba (assembly GCF_031755915.1). Lineage (NCBI taxonomy): Eukaryota > Viridiplantae > Streptophyta > Magnoliopsida > Rosales > Rhamnaceae > Ziziphus > Ziziphus jujuba. The sequence goes on along the minus strand of NC_083381.1, from coordinate 1,867,039 downwards.
AAAATGAGTAGATGGGACCCAGTAGTCCTCATGAGGCATCAAATTTTTCGATTGGGTTCGATGGATTGGTTTTGAGCTTTCTCTTGCTTGTTTCCTTGAAGCAGCAGCATCTCGGAGTTTTTCCACGCTTGGGTCATAGCATTTACCTGTAATCTGCTTTAGATTTTGAACAGTTACTGCTGTTGTGGATCCATCTACTTTGGGTGCTTTCCAATATAACCAGTTTGAGATTGATCTGATTGCTTGAAATGCTGATAGTCTTGATGCTCTTTGTAGGTCTGTTTCCTGGAAAGAACAACCTTATATGGTTATTAGTTTTTATGTTGACATATTGGAAAATTAGTGGGTTCCAAAACAACAGAATAGACTCTGCAGCAGAACTAACACTGGAATTTTGTGTAGAATTTTTCTTCACTGCATCCTGGAATCTGATCTGGAATTTCTTCACATCTGTGAAAATGTTCGAGACACGTGCACCGGCTGCATTCCCCACCCCAACTCTTACGTTGCCACGAGGCTGCTTTGACATTAAAAATTCGAGAGCTGCTAGGTTGGACCTCTCAACAACCCTGTGTGTGGTTCAGCCAAATAGAGTTTAGAGCATAAGATAGAGTAGATAAAATGAAAGTCTAAGATCCTGTTTGTGATATTATGCTTCTTCTTCTATGAAGCTACACTTACACTAGCTTTACTTTTAAGCTCCAAATTTTTACATTATTTTTTAGCCTCTTCCAAACTGAGCCTAAGTGTATTATTTTCCTGTTTGTAAAAATTTGCTGAATCATTTTCTAAGTTTCTAGGATTACAACAGGAATTCTACTGTATCTACTGCTGTCTAACTTCCTTTGTGTTGATGATGAGCTTTTGAAATAAGTCATTTTGTAAAATATAAAAACCCCACCAAAATCAGCGGATTTAGTACACAAAAAGATAAGTGTATAGGTTTCAATTTTTGTTTCATTTTTTTTTTTTTTTTTTTTTGGGTGCTTCCCAAGTGAAAATCCAAATTCCAAATTTTATAATAAGGGGGGGGAAAAAAAAAAAACCGCTTAATTTTGTTGGAAATTTTGGTTGTGAAAAAGAAATTATACCCAAAAAAAAATAAAATCCAAAAGGGTAAGAGAGAGAAAGAAAACTGACGAGATGCAATCAACAGGGCAAGCTTCAATGGCTTCATTGATTTTGTGTTCCGGGTCTGCCCACTGAGCAACAACTCTGGCTCTTCCATAAACAGATTCAATAGCAAATGTGTTCCCAGCAAACAGAGCACATTTCAAGCAACCAACACATTTTACTTCATCAACAAAAACCGCTCGTTCTTCGCTTTCTGATCCCATCCATACTGAGTATATAGGTTTCCCTGTGTACCCTCTAAGCCCTGCAATTTTTGCTTGCTCCTGCATTTATTTTATCATCATCTTCTTCATGCAGTATTTGTATCATCAATATCTAAGTTAAATTTTATTGATTGAGAATTCCTCATAATCATGCATTGTATTAATTCTGGACACATTATATACGTCACTCAATGAAATTATGCTCTCTATGTTCATATAAATTGTTGTTTAGAGACAATTAGGTGGTGAAATCTATCATCTTCCATATAAAAAGACTATCTTATTCATAAATTGAAAAAAAAAATAAAAAATTTGCCATATAATCTGTCTCAATTTGAACTTTTATTTATTTTATTTTTATTTTTTCCAAATTGGACTTATAATATAAATTTAGGGTACTTTCATCAAAGAATGACAACGGAACAAGGGGCATTTTTCTTCTATTTAATTTTAACATTTTTTTTTAAATCTATATTTTTATTTTTGTATTCAATAAACATATCACTATAAAAATTTAGATTTTAATTCTAATATTAAAAATATTAATAAAATATACTTTTATATATAAATAATTGTAAAATCAAATATAAATTTATCATTATATTCTCAGGAAATTAAATTAACCTCGCAGTGAAATTTTCCTTCCAATTAATTTAAAACAACTCTATGTTTAGGAGCTAATAATTAATACATGTAAATTCAATTAAAAAAGATGGCTTATAAAAACCTTATCATAAGCAATACGTGAAGAAGGGTCAGAGAGAACAGCATAAGCTTCATTAAGAATGATAGCCATGTCATGTCCTGCAGGACCAGCAATATCAGGATGACACCGCTTCTGCAAAGATCTGTAAGCTGTTTTGATTTGGGAGTAATCCGAAGAGCTTTCAATCCCCAGAAGATCGTAAAGATCGAACTCTATCATCGAAGAAGATGATGATGATGTTCCTGATGAAGAAGCCCTGCATGACATATTGGAGTAGTGTTTGCCATGGCTTCTTCTCCTTCTACTTCTTGTTCTGGCTGGGTTGGAGGATTTGCTGAATCCTAATGAAGACTTTGAGGTGGTTGTTGATGATGATGACGATGATGAGGTTTTCGCTGTGAATATCAAAGCTGTGGGTGTGTAAAGGGGAAGCCCTGCAGTGCTTGGCATTTTTGGTTAGGAAGAGAGTATGAGAGAGAAAAACAGAAGAAAAAGTGGGAGGATATTATGTTGTGTTTTTGTAGTAGAACAAAAATAACATGGCTAGATATTTTTGCATGAAAAATATCTTTTGGTGGCCTTTTTATTGGTGAGTTTGGATAAGCGGGTCGGAGCAGATTTATCCGGGTTCATGAAGACCCGCCTTGTCTCACCTCCATTCCATCCCCATCAAAGTTTTCAATATCTATATTCGATCCATATGTATTACCCAAATCCAAAATCAGATCCGACGATCCAACCCAACCCCTTTTTTTTTTTTCCTTTTTAAATTCTTCACACATTATGAATAGTGCACTAAAGGGACCCAAAAAAAAAAAAAAAAAAAATTATATCGTAAATTACATTTTTTTCTAGATTTTCTATCCATCGTGATTATTAAAAGTAAAATGTCCATTTATTTTCCTGTTTTTAATATTATACAAAAGTTTTTCAATGATACTTTTGCATAAATGAAGGAACAATTCCCAAAGAGAAACATCGGTACAACAATTCATTCTATATCTTAACCCAAAGCTCATACTATACTTGATAAACTCTGTTGCAGAACCTGCGGACCAGAAATAATCATTTATTGATTATGAATATATACATATATATATGATTATTAATATTGCATAATGAAATTTCAACTTCTCACCATTTTATGTACTTCAAGCTGTATATGAAACAAAGGCAGGGTACAACCACAGCTCAGCCCTTCCCCAAAAAAAAAAATAAATAAATAAGCAAAGAAAATGGCAGATGTTGCACTAAGACTCGTCAAGCATAAAACCTGCAAGCCATATCTTCTAAATTGCCCATCCGAGGATATATTAGCTGACTTTGGGGAGAAAAAAACTAAAAAACAAAAAAAACAAAATTGTACCTATTTTTTGGAACTAAAGTTCCACAGAAGGGCTCCTGATTAGAAACCAACAAAAAACGAAAAACCTGGATGTCTACAGAGTCTTCAGTTGCTTCACTAATTCAATATACCCCATGTCTGTCATTTCGAAGCTGTCAGTGCATTAATGTTTCCCACCCTGGTCAGACAAACCGACAACTTTATTTGGTGTATTTTACAGGGAAAAACAATTCCATGGAACCAAACAACGTGCCATTTTATTTGAGCAGCACATCAGAAAGAAGTTCAACACAAGTTGAATAGAGTTTCCCGCAAGAAAGAATTGCAGAAATTGAAAGTTCTGGGCCCTGTAGAGGTTAAAACATGCAATAAGTAAGCATTGACAATTGCACCATTACCAGCAAAACTGAATGCAGAAACTAATGCATTCAAATTAAGTATTGCAAGTCAAAAACATGTGAAAAAAAATTCACTGCAATATCAGAAGCATAACAAAAGAACTGATAGGCTAATAATCCAGAAACAGCACCTCCATGTCTCAAAGTCGTGCATTTATGCCAGTATGGGTTGATGGGTCTATAGTCTGAGCGTAAGCAACATTCTCCTCACTTTTCTGCTTCCGGGATGTCACACCTTGAAAACAAAGGTAAGATAATGACTGTACCCATGAAACTAATGTTGGTTTTCGTGTAACATCATCAGATTCTGCCACTTGTGAATACAACTCATTTAGAACCATATTCTGGCCATCTTGTGGTAGCTCGACAACCAGTTGTGCAAACAACTTCATCAAGTCCGGTAATACCTACAAATAAATCAGTGAACAGCGCTGAGTCAGTTTAAAACCAACGTCAACAGATAAAAATGCATAATGGTTAGACGTTTCCTAATCCTCAATGTAATATGGTAATTTGCAAATATCTACAATGAAAATATTATGAATGTAAGTGCAAACAAAACAAGGAAATCAGGCAAGTTTTCACATGGATAACCAAAAAGAAGAGGATATGCAGCTAAAAAGGTTTCCAGAAACCCATTCACATGGAAGTCAAATAAAACACCTTCAACTTGCCTGTATATCAACTATAGAAATAAGCCGTAAAAGCAAATCTAAAATTTTCTTGCAAGGCTCTGACTCTCCTTGCCAGTTCTTCCACATATCAGCCTGCTGAGTGAGGTCTTTTTTGACAAGCCTATTAGCTTTTGCGGCAAGGGAGTGGATGCAATAAAATATGGCTGGGCTTCCAGCAGGAAGATGTCGCACCAAAGCTGAAACACCAGAAGCCATACCCTCAAAAGGAGTGATGCCAGGGTATCCCTGATTTACATTAAAAAAATAAATAAATAAAATAAAATAAAAAATCAGAAAAGATTAACACACACACACACACACACACATATATATATGTATGGATGATACAGCTCAAGTTTGAAAATTTCAGTATACCAATAATGATCTTTCCATATAGTAGAACACAAGCTGCCCCTTTAAGGACACTTGCTCATCCTCATTAGCATCCTTCCCTGAAGATATGAACGATACAAACATAGAATGTGACGCCCGAGCTACCTTTCCATTTGGATGTCCGAGATATCTAATTGCATTATTATAAGGAAGCAAAAAATACACAAATGACACATATATATAGTTTTCGCAAAACCTAGTTGTTTATATAGGATACAAGAACATAGTTGGAGCCACCACCTTCCTGAATACAGGGGTAGGTAAACGTTCAATGCAAGTTGGAATGACTCGTAAATAAAATAGAATTCGAGCAGTTTGAACCTCATCTTTCGACCATATGTATTCCATTTTCCGCAAGAAAGCAAAGTCTGCAAGACCACATTAGTATCCCATTAAAAATACAATGTCATAATAAAAAAATAAAAAAATGAAAAGAGGGGCCATAACATGGATTAAAACAAGATGAAGTCCACAATTAAAATGGAAAACACACCTGGTCCATTTGTCAAATCAATATAAGCAGGCATGGATTCTACAAAAGAAACACAGGCAGAATTATTATCCTGAACCCTTGCAACAACCCCACGAATTGTATCCATATATTCTGGCAGTCGAATACGCCGGAAATACTCCAAACAAGAAAACGAAACTAGTATTCGAACTGATACATCTACTTGAGTTTCTTGGTTGAATTTCGAGTTCAACTTGTGTTTTGTGACTGCCAATGCAAAAACTACCACCATAAGGAAAGCAGATTCAGCAATTTTCTCCATATCTACGAGTAACTCTTCTTCTTTACCTCGAAGCACTAAAGCCACCTGTCGGTGCTCCAAGTAGATATAATTACAGTAATCCCATATAAGATTCTCCACCACAACTTGACTCTCTTCATCAACTGAAACATACTGACTGCAGAAAACAGCAGTTATAGCACCTGCTTCCTTGAAAAGAACACCATCCAGATGTTCTTTGACCTCACTAAGCCTCAGTCCAGCAGAACCACCATGCAAGGGTTCAATTAGCTTTGCATATAAAGCTCTTAAAGGAAAATTTCCAGTCAACAATGCAAAAGCAAGACACATAAAGAAAGGGGCACGAGAAGACACTGGACCACTTCTAGCCAATGCTAATGCAACGCATTCTAGGCAAAGATTGTCTGTGAGATTATTTCCTGATTCTGTAAAGCCTCTTTGTATGGAAATCAAATCTCTTGCCACAAACTCGATTCTATCCTCTAAAGAGATCCTTAGTCTGGAAACAATATCCAACCCAGCGCCATTGACTGCGGATTTATTCAAGGTCCTCAGTACTCCAGCTGCAGCCATGACAACAGCAAATGGAACAGAGCTTGCCTTCAAGGTCTCTAAAGTATCATGAGAAAAAACATTAAGTTTCTCCACAGAACGGGAATTGATTGAACTTGAAGTTACCCATTCCATTAAATGCAAAATCATGAGCCCATGAGAAAGGCTACCTGGAGGCCCACCTTCCTTGCCCCAAATCCCCAACAATGAATTCAAAATTCTAGAATAATGAACACTCACTGAAGAAGATAAAGCATACCCAATTCCGGCAAGCACATTTGGAATAATGTCTTGAAATGAACCAATTAGACGGTATCTTTTTTCCAATAACCTAGAAATCAACCCTAAGGAGACTGTTTTGGAGCTTTCAGATGATAAAGGTGCAGAAGAAAGGAAACCCAGAAGCAGTAAACCTTCAGAAAAGAGGATAGGGCTCTTGCTATGATCAAATTGGGTCAAGAAAAAGTGAGCGATAACCTCCACAGCTGAATCAATCAGAACTGAAGAGGGTCTGGTGGATTTCTTCACCCATATGTACAGAAGCCTGAGAAATAGAGGATATGATTCATGAGGAAGAGAGAGTTTTGGTGAGGATAAGATTGAAAGGACAAGTTTTGCTTGCGGGTCTGCAACATGTAGAGAAGTTTGAGAGTTAATGAGTGTTTTCAGCGACTGGAGATGTTGGGAATGGAAAGACTGGTGCTGGAGGGAGTCCCTAAGCTCAGCCCATGCTTGAATAATGGCTCTTGCTGATGAGGGAGAAGAATTTGCAGAATTGAAGGCACTACTACAGCCACTGATACTCTTCAACCAATCTTCAAGGAAAAGGGTTGTCACTTGTTTTGCCATCTTACAATGCCCAGCTATAAAACAAGTGAAAAGGCATGTTATGAATCCTCCACAACTTCCAGTTTATAAGTCTGAAATCCAAATTGCATGGAAGCCATTAATAAGAAAGTCCCATGCCAGAACTTTCATAATCTAACCATCAATCAGCAAATTGAGCAAATCGACACATAAAATCGTCCCTTAAATTGGAGCTCACCTGAAATGGAGAGCATAAGATCTATGAAATATAACAAATATAGCACAATAAAATAAAAGACAGAAGTAAAACAACAATTCACATTCATTAAAAAATTGCCTAAAAATTCATCTTCGTTTCATTTGTCATTTCAATAACAAAAGGTCCATCCTAAGAATTCACAATAAGTAGGTAAAAGAAATCGCAGACAAATAATAATAAAATAAAAGTCACACAAAAAGTAGGATAAGGCAACTAATAGGGCAACTAACGATTGAAGCATTTATTTGATAAAACACCCTGTGATTTTATTGGAATTCGTGCAGAAGAACTACTTCCAGCCTTTGGAATATGTGGATAGCTTAAGTTGCCTTCTCAATCTAGCATAACTGAGTAAAAATTAGATTGTACTAAATTTGTGGTATGATTATAATAACATCAAAGAAAAAACTCCATTGAATCTCTCACCCTTCAGTGTGAAGACTCTATAATCAAATAAAAAGGCAACAAAATTAACTTAATTGAAATTCATAGGAACCAGAATTTCCCAGCTCAGAAATGGTTAATTTCCTAGACAGACTTCTTCTATTGTCTTTCCAGTCTTGGATCAATCAACACTAAACCAAATGTACTTAATCTCTGACTTCACAAAGGACAACTTGCTGTCCTCTAAAACCTAGTTCATAAGGATATTAGAAAGTAAAAGTTCCCAACAAATCATTTGATCTCCAGTATATATATGAGGGTAAACTTTAATATTTGCCATAAGGACCAAGAAATAACTTTAAACCCATCTACCAAATATAGCTAGAACAATAATAGAAGCAAAAGAAACAAACGGCTGCTAACAATTAAAAGATGCATTAAGAAGTTTACATAAAAAATCAAATACCAGTGATAAACCTAGAAGAAAACATAAGTTTTCACACGAAGTGATTCGAGCATCTTGCATATAAAGGAAATCAGCTTGTCCATCATGGACCCTCCAGAAGTCACCTATTATACAATAAGCTAAATTTGCCTCAACATAAGACTTTCCTAAAACTTAGATTTAAGTCAAGCAAAGTTTCAGCAACAAAATAAACAGGAGGCATATTAACACAATATAAGGGCTCCTTTGCCGCTATAGTTCTCCCAAATGAAACTCTATCCATTCATCTTGATTAAATTTGTTAGGCATAAAGTAATCAGATATCAGAAAATAATCCAAACTATGGACTAAGAAACATCTTGATTTCTCTTTTTCCATAAACCATACAACTGGTTGAGACCTCTTCCAACTGAAATACATCTAAAGTTCTTTACGATGGGAAAACTACGTAGATGTCATATTATATGCTACAAACAGGTATTAAAAGCATCTTCTTTAAGGTTAAGCCAGTATAAGTAAACAATTTGACATAACAATTACTAAATAGGATGCCAAAAATGGCAACAATAACCAACAAATTAACAGAGAAAAAACAATACGAACGAATAAAATGAATAAAGATTTGATAATAAGAAATAAAATACAGTTCTCGAAATTATAACCTCTATTTAAGTCACATCTAATATCTAGCAGAGTAGAATATTTTTTGTTTCCTTTTCCTTTTCAGGCTGTTGTCACATGTTGTTATCCATTCAAAGATGAACTTCTATTACTCTACAATTGCACTTACAAAATTTTCATATGGCAGAAACAACTATTTGCTTGTTTGAATTTATATTTTTCCAGAAACAACCATTGCCAATTTTTGGGTTCTATTCAATTCTATCCAATTCGACCATACCCATTTAAAACATACAGACCAAATTCCCACAATCATAAGTTTTCATCAATTTGGGTGGATGCCTTCCCCTTTCTCTCTATGGAAACACATCAAAAAGAAATCACAAAATGTTAAATGGGTACAAAAATACCTGAAATTCTCTGCCCAAATTTCCCACCACAAACAACCTGCAAAGAAAAAAAAAAAAAAAATGTGTCTAGGTGTAAAATAGAAGAGAGAAAGTGACCAAGAAAGCAGACAAGTAATTGATTAGGGAAAGAGAGCAGCTAGCTAGAAAAAGCAAAAAGGGGGTTAAAGTGAAAACCTCTTCAGTGGTCTGCTGCTGCTGAAGTTGAAGCCATGGCCATGGAACTTGCTGAGTTTCAAACAGAGATGATAACTTTATTTATTATTATTTTTTTCTTATTATAATAAATGAAATCATTCAATAAAATTTTTTTCTGCAGCCAATCAAAGATATAAAAAAAGCAGACAAAGAAGAAGGGGAGAGGAGGACCAACAAATAAAACATTTATTATGAACAATTCGCGCCAGGTAGGGGTCGAACCTACGACTTTCTGCTTAGGAAACAGACGCTCTATCCACTGAGCTACAGGCGCGTGAGAATATTTTTAGAGTTAAAAGAAATTATTTGTTAGATTTTTTTTATTTTAGTTATGTATTTTCAATCATCTTTTTAGTTTTCTTAATTTTATATTTTTATTTTATGACATGGGATGAATATGGGCATTAGATTGGTTTCATTTTTCATTAATTTTTTCTTAATTAATTTTCTATAATTATGAAGTTGTATTTTTATAAGATTTATTTATTTTCAATCATTTTTTACGTAATGAATTACACGTTGCTATTTATAAATGGATGTAAATTTTGATATTTGCACCATTAGATCAACAAATCATGTTTGAGTTTGAAAATTTTGTTAGAAGACAATACGACATCAACATGTACCCATTTTGACGCAACCCATTACCAAGTCTTATTTTCTTGGGCGTTATTTTATATCACTAATTACATGCTAGCTCTCTAGGTATTCACCTGGACCATTATCTAATTGTTCATCGAAGATATAACATTTGTTTCATCTTCAATTTTCTCAAAATGATTGTTATCACGAGGAGGATATTTATTCAATAGGTCTTAATATTTACTGGGGATATTCACAAACACATAGGCTCCATATATATGGTTCTCAATAATATTTTTATCATATGTTTGTGGAGCATAGGCTGATCTATATATGCCCAAGTAGTAAGTATCCCTTTCAATTTTCACCCAAAAAAAAAAAAAAAAAAAGAGTATCCCCTTCAATTTTTTTAATAATATTTATTTTATGATATGGTACAGCAAATGGGCCCTTTCATTTTTTTTATTTAAGACTTTAATGTTAATTTTTCTTTTTATTTATCTAATTTTCAAATAAAAAAGTTTGTTTGTTTCTTATATATAAGGTTATACAAATGCTTTCCACATAGAACAGTATTTTGTATGTATCTTGCTAAACCTGCAAAGTTGTTATTTTTTAGGAAGAAAAAAGAAATATTAAAAATACTTTACAACTCTGAAACTAGTTCTTTTTTTTTTTTTTTTTTTCATCAAAGAAAAAAAAAACTCTGAAACATAGAAACTAGTTTTTAGTCTGAATTAAAATTATAGTTAACAGTCTTAGATAAAAAATCGTTTGAAACATAATTTTTTTTTTTTTTAGTTTGATGAGTTGGCTTTCAAACACTATAAACTAGGTCAACCATGTCCACAGGTTGTCAATTCCTCTTTCTATGTTCAAGCACAGCCCCTCCACGTGTCAAACCCTTTGAAACTCCAGCCATGCCATGCCCTATCTCCTCCCTTCTCTGTCTGATCTCTCAAAAAGACAAAAGAAATAAATAAATAAACAAATTGGCTCCCAATTACAATCCTTTCTGCGGAGGGCTTTTACGACCATGTCCCTCTCCATCCTCTTCTTATGGGTAGTTAGCTGCATCCCTCTCCTTGTCAACTCTATTTCTGACCCTAGAGGTATTACACGAATTACAAATTTAATTCCCTTTTTCTAGGGAAAAAAAATAATAATAAATTCAAATTCTGCCTTCTTCTTCCAACGTTAACTTCAAATCTCTCCATCTTTCAAAGGTTCTTATATGTTCATAGCTAAGAATTAGTGCATATATATTTACATATCGCATATATATATGAATTATACATTGACATTGACATTTCTTCATTCACCACTTTTCATATATAACTGAATAGAACAATTCAAATTTCCATTTTCTTCTTTTATTCTATTTTGTTTCACTATTTTCTTTTTTGGGCATATATTGTTTTAATTAATCCTCCAAATCTCATATTTTTAAAAGATTCATGTATCCTCATATATATGATTGCAAAGAAATGCATTTTATTTTTTATTTTTTTGATAATATGACAAAGAAATGCATACTAATATGCATCACTTAAGTGCTAATGAATATATTCTACCAGGTGACATCTCAATTACATATAATTCATGTAAAAGTTATTAATTTTTTTACAATGAGTCTTTAGCAATATACCCAACATAAGAAGTTTATATATATGCTGCATATATGCAGGTTACCTCTTAGACTGTGGAGCCGGAAAAAAAGACGGTGCAATCGTAGACAACCTGAAATACATAACAGATGAGGGTTTCATATCCGTGGGAAACATAACAACTTTGAAGACACCAAATCTAGTTCCCATATTATCCACATTGCGGTATTTTCCGGACACTTCTGCTTGTAAATATTGCTACGTGGTTCCGGTTGTGAAAGGAGGTAAATACTTGGTGAGGACGACGTATTACTATGGAGGTTTCGACGGAGGAAAAGAGCCGCCGGTTTTCGACCAGATCGTGGAAGGGACTAAATGGAGTGTGGTTAATACCACGGAGGATTATGCCAATGGACTTAGCTCGTATTATGAGATTATGGTGATGGCTACGGGGAAAATGCTAAGCTTTTGCCTTGCTAGGAATGAAGATACAAAGTCTAGCCCTTTCATTTCAGCTCTAGAGTTGGAGTACATGGATGATTCTTTGTATAACACCACGGATTTTAAAAAGTTTGCACTTGCTACCGTGGCCAGAAGTAGTTTTGGAAGTGCTGGTGACTCCATTAGGTATGTCATACTTCATTTCTTACCATGTTCATTAGTTTCTTTCATTTTCTTGATGAAATATTTTTTGTTTTTTTTTGTTTTTTTTTTGCTTTTTTTGGTTGTACTAAATTAATTTACAACATGGGTTTTGAAGAAAATGTTGAAAACAAATATTTTGTCCTTTTCTTTTTTAGGACGTAGATACAAAAAAATAAATAAGTAAATGCTTTTTATAAGTTTCGAACCTTATTGGAAGACTTCATCTTTCTTCTTTTTCTTTTTTCTTTTTTTTTTCTTTTTCTTTTTTATAATTCTTATGGTATGGATTTAAGTGATTTCCAAATTAGAAAGGAAAAATTACATTAATACTCCCCTGTTTTGCTCTTGTACTTTTTCTTTCACATTTCATTTTGTTGTAATGTTATTCCTTTTTTTACATAATTATTTTTAAACTTTTCATATTTGAAGTTAATTTAAAATCTGCTAATTAAAAGTTAATTGATTGTAGTCATATGGAAAATGTACAATTTAGAAAAAAATCAGAAAATTGTGTATACAGAAGCAAGACATTTCAATAAATGATAAAATATAAGTGGAAATGCCCTAAAGTCATAAAACATAGGTGATATTGTAATTTCCCTCAAATAGAAGTTGAGAGAAATCTAATGTGACATATATATATATATATACACAAATGTTTACTCATGTTGAATTATCATTAGTTGCAAAGTTTTAAGTTTTTACTTTTTAGAAGTCCAACCATTTTTTGAGCTCATTTAAATCTTTACAAGTATTTTTTTATATATCTTTTTTAACTCACTTAGATCATTATATGTGTTTTTGAGAAGTTGTCAAATTTTGAAAACGAAATCTTTAGCTTTTATACTAAATTGAACTGCTATTTCCCAAAAGCTACTATCATGATGCTTATATCATATCTAATAGTGCACATATGAATTTAGCTTTCCAGATGACGAGTTCAACCGGTTATGGCAACCATTCAAGGACATGAATCCTATTGTTGAAAGCCATGTCAACATAACTCCTTCAGATTTTTGGAACATGCCACCAGAAAAGGCATTCTACAATGCAATCACAACAAGCAGAGGAAAAACACTTCAAATCAATTGGCCACAAAATCCTCTCTCAAATGCAAAGTACTATATTTCACTATACTTTCAAGACAACAGGACTCCAAGCCCATATAGCTGGAGAGTGTTTAATGTTTCCATAAACGGAAAGAATTTCTTCTCAGATCTCAATGTCACTACAGATGGAGTTACAGTTTATTCAACACAATGGCCTTTATCTGGCCAAACTCAAATTGTATTGACTCCTAGAAATGGGAGCCCTGTTGGGCCTGTGATTAATGCTGGTGAGATCATGCAAATTCTGCCTCTTGGTGGAAAGACCCTCACTAGAGATGGTATATACATGCTTCTTATCCAATTTTCACAATCATTTTAGAAAATTTACCCAAAAAAAGCCCTAATACTTTCAATTTTATTTAAGTTTCAATTTTCCCCCAACCCTTTTTCTTCAAAGCAATTTTCCCACTTTTCAGGGATTTTTGATTTTTTTTTTTTTTTTTTTTTTTGGTTAGGGTTCTAGCAGAATAAATTAGGCATTCAAATAAATAACTTACAATATGTTTTATTTCATATATTTGCAATCAATATTGGTAAAAGGAAAATAAGTCAAAAACATATAAGTATCATACCGTTTGAAAATTAATTGATTGATTTCATTATTGGACACCACCATAAAGTCTAGAAGAGGGACCAATTTACCATTAAGTTAGGCCGAAAAAATTCTTTTTTAAAAACGATGAATATGGGGGAAAGATTACTTGGGTTAAAATCCCAGGGTTTTTCTTTGTAAGTTCTCTGGAAATTTTCTTCTCTTGCATGTATGATATAATTAAACCGCTTATCTGCTTTTTAATGTGGTGTTTAATTTATATATATATATATATATATATATAGTGGTTGCAATGGAAGAGTTGGCAAGAATGTTCAACAAGCCACCTTCTGATTGGAGTGGTGATCCTTGCTTGCCTAAAGAGAATTCATGGACTGGAGTTACATGTTCTCATGAGAAACATGTTAGAGTTGTTGCTCTGTAAGTTCACTTTATAATTATTATTACATTTCTAACATCACCAAATTCTCTGTGTCTATACTAATGCATTTCGAGCTTTTGTATAATATTATTTTTACTTAAATTTTTTTTTTTTTTTAAAGAAATTTGACTGGCATGGAGATGTCTGGCACATTGCCTTCAAAGGTAGCGAAGTTGAGTGCACTCAACCATCTGTAAGTAATTATATGCCACATTAATGTTGATTAGTTCCTCAAAGTATTGCTTATTTTTTGCTAAATTATATTATATTAATTGAAATTTATAATGCTTACAGTTGGCTTGGAGGAAACAATCTCTCTGGCAAAATTCCAGAAATGGGATCAATGAAGGAGCTAAAGACCTTGTATGTCCAAATTTTTTCTATCATTTTCACTATTAATTACATGCTTATTATTAACTTTTATTTTCATAAATCAATATATAACACTTATAAAAACCTTTATTTCTTGGTCATTTTGATGAAGGCATTTGGAAAACAACAAGTTTGAAGGAAAAGTTCCAAAATCATTAGGCCAACTTCCAAAACTAAAAGAGATGTGAGTTTAATTTAATTAATTAACATTTTAGAAATTAATTATTTTTTTAAAAGTAGCTAATTAATTTGACTTCCTGTCAGATTCCTCCAAAACAACAAGCTTAGTGGTGAAATTCCTAGCTCATTGCAAAAGAAAAAAGGCATCAAAATTAGGTGAGAACATCCACCTTACTAATCTAGATTTTTTTCCCCCCTCTCTAGATAAATTTTATACAAAAAAAATAAAAATGGTGGATTTGATGTATCTAACCTAAAAGGTTCTAAAAGGTTAAAACTTACGACTGACGATTTTATTATATATTTTAGGATGTGAAATCAGCTTAATGGTAATGAAGAATGAGAGATGAGCAAATATGAATGTCTCTTCCAACTAGGGTGTAATTGGGAAGTGTAATTAGTTTGGTTTCAGAATATGCAAACCAGTACGGCTTCATATTGTTTGTGCCTATTCTCGTATGGTGTCTTTTCGTGGTAAGTTCCATGATGCAAACCAAACAGTTTAGAGCAGCATATAAAATTGAGGAAATTCATCTCCCAAGTGACTCTCTCTCTCTCACTCTCTCTCTCTCTCTCTCGTTCATTCATTTTGATCCAATCAAATTTCTTGGCAAAAGGTGGTTAATGTGGAATGAAACCTAAATTAGAATGTGTTAAAATGTAAATCTTTGAAATTTAAAAGTTTAAATTGCAACAAATTAAAATTAAAAAGTTTAAACTGCAACAAATTCAATCAAATTGTATTTTAATATTGGTAAAGTGAGACGAAACCGTAAACAATTAGATAAAAAGTCCAATAAAATCAAATCATAACAAATTCAAATTTAAAAATTTAAATTCAACATTTTAAGTTGAAGGTTTAAAATGCAATTTTCCAATTCATAGGATACTAAGGTGTAGTTAATTAACCCTATATATACATTAACTATATGCGGTTAAAAATAGGCAAATTTCATTACACCTTTTCATTGTGCTATAATTACATTTAAACCTCGTGCTTTTTAGATAGTCATCATTACTCTTTTTTTAATTTTCTATATTTATCAAAATGTCAATTTTTGTAATTGTTGGTTTTAACCATTAAAAGCTAAATAGAGGTTCAAAATTAATATTTTATGATTGAATAATAGATAAAAATATAATTTTGATTTTTAACAGTTAAAATATAACAGATGAATTTTTTTAATAGATGTAGAAAGCTAAAATAAGGTAAATTATGATTTTCCAAAAACGTGAGTACAATTAAAACAACATTGGGGGTCTAAATGAATTTTTCCTTAAAAATACTTATACAAGTACGAAAATATATAAATCTACCAACGGAATTTTGAAGTTCATTTGCATAAGATTTTCAACGTTTGAAAAATCACCAATATTAACCTTCGCAAATTTTAAAAATTATCACTTAACACCATGGAAGATGATTTTTATCTAAATTTGAAATGTCTATTTTACCCTTTTACATAAAAATAAATATAATAAAATATTATTTATCTTTTACTTTTATAGTAATTTATATTAAAAAATATCAATTACTAGACATGTCATTTATTCGATGTCCAAAAATATAAATTGAAAGATTAAGAAATGACATTTTTTTAAAAGTATCTATTGTTATTATAATTAAAGGATAAAATAAAGGTTTATACTTAATTTGATAACTAAGGATAAAATAGACTTTTTAAAAATAAATTTACTTAAAATCCAGCCTAATTTTATGCACGCTTAAAAAACTATTAGGCACATTATATTCTATAAACACTCACACTAAATTTTAATTTTGCTTTATCTATTGAAAAATATGTTAATTTTACTTTTGAAAGCATGTACATAAATTGGATAATATAGGTTTGTCTAGCACATGTGTTCTGGACAACATACATTCTTCTAGTTTATATAATTCGGGTTTAAGTTTTTATCTATTATTAAAAACACAGTATACACAGTCTTGATAATATTGGTGCACTTTGTATATGCATATCGAATTGCATATATTCCTTTGATTTATTTAATTTAGGTTTATGTTTTTATTTGTTGTTAAGAGCGTGTTATAAATAACCTAAGCGATCCTGGTACATCAGGTATACGTAATATTGATTTAAATGCTTAAGAATATTTTTAATCTTTTCTCAGTGAACAATTTTGAAATATAAAAAAATATTAAAAATAGAGTGTGCCTTGTAAATTTTACGGCGTAAATAGAATTACCTAAAGTCAATTCAAAAGTGATTAACTTTTCAATTTTGCCAGGGCCTACGAGTATTGTCTTCCAAAACAGTAATATTGTCTTAAAAAAGCATAACTTTTCAAAAAGGGTAATATTTTTAAAGCCTGTGAGCTACGAGTATATTGCCTTCAGATTTTAAGGAAGCAAATGAAATTTATTCAAAATAGTTTATGGATAGTTTTTGCATGCAGGGGATGCTAGTAATCAATATTTCTTTCTTTCTTAATTTCATTATTTTTTTTCCCCAAAGAAATCAAATATTTTGGGTTGATTAGTTTTACTTCTTGCACATATATGTATATATGTATTGGAATTTCTAGGTAATGCCATCTATTTTGTATTCATATCTACTGTTTTATGTTAAAAAAAAAAAAAGATTGGGACAAATCAAATTAAAACGTTAAAACTAACTAAGAAATTTCAACAAAATTCAACAGTATATTGCAAATGACATTTTTACAAAATTGTTTTGAGTTATTAGCTACATGTTATAACTGTTTGAATAAATGTTGCTCATCATGCACATAATTAAAATGCTTGAATGGTTTGCTTCCTTTGTGCTTGATTGGACTCTCGAAATCGTTCTCTCCATATGCATGATTGAATGCTTGTGTTCATGCTCGCAATGTATATGACCAAATGCTTGTTTTGTGATTTAGCAAACAAGAAAGAGAGAGAGAGAGAGAGAGAGAGAGAGAGAGAGAGAGAGAGAGAGAGAGAGGAAATAAAAAATAAAAAAATAAAAAAATAAAAAGAAAAAAGAAGAAGAAGGAGGAGGAGGAGGAGAAGAAGAATGCTTGTTTTGTGTGCTCACATGTTTCCATCATCAAATCCTTTTCAATTTTAAAATTGATTGTTTAACACATTGTAATTTAAAAATATTATAGGTTTTTCGTTTCGGAAGTAAGGAAAAAAAATAATTTTGTAATAAAAACGAAAATTTAGTGACACAAGGTTTCAAAATTATTTAAAAAAACAAATAGATTTATTTATTTTTTAATACATTTAAGAAAAGAAAGATGTTAAAAAAATTCAGTATATTGTTTAATTTGTTTTCCTTTTTATGTTTTTCTATGAAAAATCATATATATATATATATATATGACAAGAAAAATAATGGGTTACTAATGCAAATGCCCCTTGAACTTTTAACTTAGGTCCTTCATTTTTTTCTTTGGGCATTTAGCCCCCGAACTTGATTAGTGTGTTTCACCATAAGGATCTTCACTATTTTCCATTAATTCTCTAACGTCAAATGCACGTACAAGGTGTCACGGTCCCATTCTTTGGAGTATGCAAAATGGATCGTGCGATGTTTACTAGCCCTTTGTTGGTGGTAAGCTAACCGTTAGTATTCCTCATAAGCAAATAATCCACATGATATTAGTATTATGCAAACATTAAATAAGAAATAAAACAAATAATAATAATTGACAATAGAAAAACAAGCACACAAGGCAACAACAAAAATGAATAAAATGCACTCGTTTTATTGGATCTCGATGGAGACAAATACGCTATTAGAAGTTTTTATCTATACTGATGATCTAGTCCAACACCTCGCTGACTAACTACCCCTTCTAAAAAACTTATTTAACCATTTTCATCTTGATCGGAATATACATCAAAATACACGGGGAATCATAATGATACTATTTCTTACAATGCAAAATATAAATTTAAGTAAGTGATCATGGACTTGAGATTACGACTAAGATGCAAAGGGTACATATGACCCTCACACAAGACATATGGAGTATTGGTGGTCATTTTATCATGAAAGCTCATTGAGAGGGATAAAATTGCAAATTTTATATAATTTAGGTGGCAATCATGCTAAAAATTTAAAAATTTTATATCTAAAATTGACAAATATATATATATACAAATTAGAAATATTAAGTGCTGGTGCTTAAAAAACTTTCAAAAATACTTTTTTTTAAATATATTTACTAGAAAAATTTTATTCAAAACAAAGTAATAAGAAAATAAAAACAAATATTGAATAGAATCAAATTGGCATTGAAAGATATATAGAAAAGTTGATTTTTTTTAAATTATATTAATTTGTTTATAAAAGCTATGCAAATATTCAAGAAATATGTAACGTACACTTGCTCTAAAAGTTAAAAAATAATAATAATAATAATAATAATATTTGTAACTAAATAAAATTATATAGGTGCTCCGGTAACTCAGAGATAAAAACACATGGGAAGAAGTCAAAAACAAAATAAAACTCAAAGATAAAAAAAATATACTCGCCAAAAGTCATGACTCTTTCTCTTCCAAAGTATTGAATAGCCTTTGCAAAAAGCAATATTCTAAAATTGTATTTTTTTGGGGGGGGAAGAAGTCAAAAACAAAATAAAACTCAGAGATAAAAAAACATGGGAAGAAGTCAAAAACAAAATAAAACTCAAAGATAAAAAAATATACTCGCCAAAAGTCATGACTCTTTCTCTTCCAAAGTATTGAATAGCCTTTGCAAAAAGCAATATTCTAAAATTGTATTTTGGGATAGTTGGCAAAAGTTGTTGGTATATGCTTTTCTGTATAAATAATGCTTCTAATTCCTTTTTCACTCTCATCTTGAATAATTTAACTTGGAAAAGAAGTTTATATATAATGCAATTGGGTTGTTTTTTTTTTTTTTGTTTCTTGTTCGTTATAGGAAATTAAAAACAAAATAAAACTCAGAGATAAAAAAACATACTTGCCAAAAGTCGTGACTCTTCCTCTTCCAAAGTATTGAATAGCCTTTGCAAAAAGCAATGTTCTGAAATTGTATTTCGGGATAGTTGGTAAAAGTTGTTGGTATGTGCCTTTCTGTATAAATAATGCTTCTAGTTCCTTTTCATTCTCATCTTGAATAATTTAACTTGGGAAAGAAGTCTATATATAATGCAATTGCTTTTTTTTTTTTTTGTTCGTTATAGTTCTATTATTATCAAATGCCCTTTCTTTTTTGACTTAATAAAATGATATTGCATGGAAACATGAATGATTTTACCATATTTGGTATCGTTAAAAGATTCATAATTTTATTTATTCAGAAGTGGTCTAGAAGCCATATCTTCATGGTTAATGTAAACAAGTTTGGATGTTCTGTTTTCCTAATGTTATTTTTTATTTATGGATTTATTTTTTTACATTGAAATAAAATAAGAAAAAAATAAACATATAAAAACCTTGGTTGAGTCTTCTTATTAAGGTTAAATTGGAAAACTATTATATCCGGCTAATATTTCTCACCCAAATAGAACAGTGACATGAGGCTAAATGATGTATGTTGATATGTATGTGATCTTGCACTAGAAAACCACAAGAAACCGCTATTTGTATTTCTTGCTGATTTATTAACAACGCATATCGTTGAATTTTTTAAATTAACTAAATGATTTTTAGTTCTTATGAATGTATTTTGATAAGTGGTTAACTAATATACCTATGAAGTTATATTGAAGTATCTAAAATGCTTTCACTAGCTTTTAAAAACTTAAAATTGTAAATATTAATTACTTCAACAGATAGGCATGCAAGCATGAACATATATATTAAGCCTTAAAAGTAAATAAGAAAATCCTTAGTAGAATCAAGCTTTCCATTCAAAAAAAATGCAAGAAATTAGATGTTTCCATCAAAGGCTTGAGAGCTCCAATTGATATTAGGGAGTCTTGCTTTCCATAAGTGTGAATCAGAATGTTTAATGTATTAGTTTTTAATTGTATAGTAAAAAGTTAGATTTCCTTTAATGCTTATTATTATTATTTTTTTATTAACAGGAACATTGGTAGTGCCTACCTCAAAAATTAATTGGAGGGTATATGGCATGCCGTGATGAATCATAATTCAGTAAGTTTATTCTTTCAATCACTTCTTATTAGGTTATCAATAATTTATATTAGCATAATTAAATTTTTTTTAGTGCTTTTATTCTATAAAGGTGCTAATTAAAGTTTTGATTAATTATATAGATCTTAATAGAGTTAATCCACCTAAGTTATTCTGAAATAGATGAAATAAGTATTTGTCTTTTACAAATCAAGCTGTTAAAATCTAGTTCTAATTTTCTTATATTTATCTTTGTAGGCGATAAGCAATATGATAACTCATGTTGTTCATCAAAAAGTGAGCTGAATTCATTTAAGGATATAGGTGATGATGATGTTATTCTAATATCATCTAACTCAAAGGAAAAATTATCAAAAATTCGAATGGTGTTGCCAAATGAGGATGAAGCATACGTTTTACAACAAATATGCAAAAGACGTTGGTTTTAGTGTGCGTAAAGATAAATATCAAACATTGGCAAATGGAACTATAACAAAAAGATCTTTTGTACGTTCAAAAAACGGTTTCCGAAAATCTACTAATCCTTCCTTTGTAAGGAAGGTTAATAGGTTAGAAACAAAAACATGTTGTTTGACAATGATAGAATTTATAGTTGAAAATGGCAATTGGATTGTTTCTTATTTTTTTGTCTGATTAGAACCATGAACATGTGAAGAAAAATCAACAAGAAATGCTTAAATCCCAAATGCATGTGAATGAAACTCGAGCAATTGCATTTGAGACAATGGAAAATTCTAGTATAAAGGCAAGTAATATATTTTTCTATATAGTTGAGCAAGCTGGTGGTATTCAAAATGTAGGATTCTTAAAGGCTGATTATGATAACTTTTTATGAGACAAAAGGAAAATTATTCTTGAAACTGGAGATGCACAAAATGTGATAAATCATTTAAAAAAAAATGCAGGCAGCTGATCCATCAGTCTTCTACACTATGCAAGTGAATTTTCAAAACCACATAACTAATGTTTTTGGAGAGATTGTAGATCTAAACTAGATTATGCTCACTTTGGAGATGTGGTTATTTTTATACTATTTATCGCACAAACAAGTACAATATGATTTGTGCACCATTTATCAAAGTAAACCATCATAGGTAGAATATTTTATTTGATTGTGCTTTGTTGTTGGATGTAACTACTCTATCTTTTTTTTGTTGTTGTTTGAATCAATTTTACAAGCAATGGATAATAAGCAACCAAAAACAATTTTTATAGATCAATTCTAAGCAATGGTTAATGCAATTGGAAAAGTGTTTCCGAATACATAGCATCGACTTTGTTCTTGGCATATTGGTCAAAATACTTCTAAACATTTTGCTTTTTATTTGAGGAAATGTGAATTCATAACTTTATTTAATAGATATGTTTACCATTGTGAGACAAAAGTTTGAAGAAGTATGCAAACAATTAGTAACAATTTATCCAAAAGTTCATGGTTAAAAGTTTGACAAACAAAATAGATACATCTAAATGTGCTCAAGTTCATATACATTTTGACTATAAATAGACGAAGATTAAAAATACCAGATCTTCTATCATTCCTCTGCTGCTTAGGACCCCCTTCTAAATTTTATCCTATTTATTATTTAAAATGTGTTATTGGAAATATATTAAAGTTGTACAACTTAAAGAAATAACAACTAATATACAAATATTATTTACCCCCAAAAAAAAAAAACCTAATGTATAAAATATCATACTTGAATTAGTGGATACAAATTTTCATTTGGATATCCGCAAACCAAATTTGTCCAAGAATTATGAACGTAAATACATGAAATTGAAGAAATAATTAATCTCCCTTAATCAAATATTAAAAAAAATTACATCCAAGGAGGGGGGAAAAAGAACCAACTACATAAATTGGAGATTTCCATAAATTGGAGCATTTTCTTTGACATTTTGTAATATCTTTCAAGCTATGATCGGTAAAAAAAATCATTTAAAAGTTTCTGGTGTTTAAACAAGAAGACATAAAGGTGAGAAATTACTAATTTTGTATATTGGTGGCAATCTATTTTTGTAATACAAGATAATATATATAAATATAGGAAAAAGAAAACCAAATAAGAATTTCTTGGCATTTGATTATTATCAACTACTGCATAATTGGATTCTACATAACTTTGAGCTATATTGGCGTGACTAACAGTCATATTTAGAAATGATGTCTAAAAAAGGTACCAAATATTAATACACTTAAAAAGACAATGATATAGACATTTAAAAAGAAAAACACGGGCACACACACACACACACATTGATATGCTTATACAACTCTAATATGAAATAGAACCTAATTGAAATGAGGCATAAACATGTAATTGGTGACAAAGGGAATGCTTGAAAAGCTATTTTCCTACTTTAGCAATTCAAAAATGTTAATCCAAATGTAAATATATAAATATATATATATATATATATATATTCATAGTAAGCTAAACAATAAACAAATAAATAAATAATCTAACCAACTTGTGTTCTAAAACTTGTATTTGTAGTGTGACAAAAAACTTGAATTTGAAGGGTATGAATAATTAAAATCTTGAACATTTGATGACTTATTGACAACCTTAGTCTCCATAAATGATTTTTTTACCTAAATAATGACAAATAAAAACCTTAGCCACAAAATAAAAAATATAGAATATAATCTATAATGATTAAATAAAGTATACAGCATCAATTTACCTTGAGTAGTGCATTTTCGTGTTGATTCTTGGCCTTCTCAATATTACCAAATTCACATTGAGGTTGCAACTTTTTCTTACGCTTCTTCTCCTTAAGTTGGCCTTTTAATTTAGCATTTACTATCCCTTTTGTCCTAACATGTGAGGATCCAACACAAGCAATGAATTTGATTCCCCAACTTTATCCTTGATTTTTTCTTTATCACCCTTACTATCAATTTGAATTGCTTTACTAGTATTGGCTTCCTCTACCTTTTTTTTCTTTTTCTTTTTTTCTCTCTCTCTCTCTCTCTAAGCACACTTTCAATTATGTTCAAGCCATTCTCCAATATATCTTCAGCCATTTTTGTAGTTTCAGCTGTTAGAGCACCTTGATTAGCAAAATGAATGACTTTGCACATTATTTGGCTCATTTGCCAAATTTTTGGTTATGCCAACAAGTGAATTGCTATTTTTTAATATATATTGACGAGTAACAACAAAAATATTATGAAAATTAAGAATTTTCAAATAATGAAGACATAAAAAGACAACAGGTTCAAACTTTTGCAAGCAAAATCAACCATGAAATTAGATGTTCTAAAGTTTACTATGTGTTCTTTTTCATTGCCATTGTTAACCAACTTATAGATGTAGAAATTCTCCTAATTACTAACCTATTTGATTGCTAGGATAAAGATTCACATAACTCTTCTTGGCATTCTTTAAACATTGTGTGAGTGTATACTGCTATTGCTCATTTGGCCATACTCCTAATTTTATTTGCCCACAAAAGCATCCTTGATTACATTGAAAATCTTCTATCAGTTTTGAATGACATCTATGTTCCAATATCTTCTCATAGTAAAGAAAAAATCGTGTAAGAGACATTGTCATATACTTGTCATATCATGAAAAACATTGTTCATATATTCACTTTTTTGCGTAGACAATATTTCAGTAGAAAAATAATGCTTGCTAAAAGCCGGACACTATTTTAGTTATAACCCATAAAGTGTTTTCAATCATGAGCTCTTAGATAAATTAAATGTTATTACTAATTGTTCTCATACTTCTCCAAACTCTTGCTCTGTCTCACAATTGTAGAGACATCTATTAAATAAAGTTTTGAATTCACGCTTCCTATAATAAAAAGGAAGATGTTTAGAAGCATTTTGACAAATATGTCACAACAAAGTTGATGATATGTATTTGAAACACTTTTTCAATTGCATTAGCCATTGCTTGACATTGACCTGTGAAGATTGTTTTTTGTTGCTTGTGTTGCTTGTCACCCATAGCTTGCAAAAAATGATTCAAACAACCAAACAAATGATTGAGCAATATCATCCAACAACAAAGCACAAGCAAATAAAATGTTTTACCTACGATGGTTTACTCCAATAAAAGGTGCATAAATCATATTGTACTTGTTTGTGTGATAAGTTGTATAAAAAATAACCATATCTCCAATATGAGCATAATCTATTTTAAATCTACCATTTTTCTAAAAAAATGTTAGTCATGCAATTTTGAGAATCTACTCCTGTAGTATAGAAGAATGATGGATCAACCGCCTACATTATTTTGAAATGATTTATCACATTTTATGTATCTCCAACTTCAAGAATAACTTTTCTTTTGTCCCATAAAAAGCTATCATAATCAGATTTTAAAAATCCTACTTTTTGAGCACCACCACCTTGCTTACTATGTAGGAAAATATAGTTACTTGCCCTTATACTAGCATTTTTTATTGTCTCGATTACATTTGCTCGAGATTCATCCATATGCCTTTGGGATCTAAGCATGTCTTGTTGATTTTTTTTCACAAGTTCATGGTTATGATAAGAAAAAAATTGAGAAGCAACCCAATTGCCATTTTCAATTGTAAACTCTATCATTGCTGAACAATATGTTCTTGTTTTCTAACCTATTAACCTTCCTTACAAAGGAAGGATCAATAGATTTTCGAAAACCATTTTTGAACATACAAAAGATCTTTTTCTTACAATTCCGTTTGCCAATCTTCGATATTTATCTTTATGCACGAACCAAACTCTTTTGCATACTTGTTGTAAAACTTGTATGCTTCATCCTCATTTGGCAGCACCATTCTATTTTTTGGTAACTTCTCCCTTGAGTTAGACAATATTAAAATAACATTATCCTCCTCACCTTCATCACCATCTATATCCTCATATGAGTTTAGTTCACTTTTTATGAGCAACATGTGTTATCATATTGCTTATCACCTATAAATATATTGATAAGAAAATTACAACTAGATTTGAATAACTTGATTTGTAAAAGACAAAGACTTATTTCATCTCTTTTAAATAACTTAGGTAAATTAACTCTATTAAGATTTACATAATTAATCAAAACTTTAATTAGCAACTTTATACAATAAAAACACTAAAAAAATGTAATGATGCCAAAAAGAATTATTGATAACCTAATGTTAGAAGTGATTGAAAGAACAAACTTATTGAATTTTAATTCTTCATGGCTTGCCATATACCTTCCAATTAATTTTTGAGGTAGACACTACCAATATTCCTATTAATTAAAAAAAAATTCAGCGTTGAAGGAAATCTAACTTTTTACTTTATAATTAAAAACTAACACATTAAACATTCTGATTCATGCTTATAAAAGCAAGACATCCTAATATCAACCAGAGCTCTCAAGTCTTTGATGGGAACATCTAGTTTCTTGCATTTTCTTTGAATGAAAAGCTTGATTCTACCAATGGTTTTCTTGTTTATTTCTAAGGCTTAATATATATGTTCATGCTTACATACTTATCTGTTATACCAATTAATATTCCCAGTTTTAAGTTTTTAAAAGCTAGTGAAAGCATTTTAGATACTTCAGTATGACTTCATAGGTATTAGTTAACCACCTATCAAAATACATTCATAAGAACTAAAAATTATTTAGTTAATTTAATAAATTCAATTATATGCACTGCTAATAAATTAGCAAAAAAATTCAGATAGTAGTTTCATGCGGTTTTCTAATGCAAGATTACATACATATCAACACATATCATTTAGCCCCATTCATTATTCTATTTGGATGAGAAATTTTAGCTGCATATGATAGTTTTCTAGCTTAACCTTAATTAGATGACTCAACCGAGATTTTTAGATGTTTGTTTTTTTCCTATTTTATTTCAATGTGAAAAAAAATAATAAATCCATAAATAAAAAATAGGAAAATAGGAAAACAAAGCATCCTACTTCTTTATGTTAACCATGAAAATATGGCTTCTCGACCACTTCAGAACAAATAAAATTATAAATCTTTTAATGATACCTAATATGATAAAATCATTCATGCTTCTAAGCAGTATCATTTTATTAGTTAAAAAGAAAGGGCATTTGAATAATAATAGAGCTATAAAAAACCAAAAAACTCAATTGCATTACATATAGATTTCTTTTCCAAGTTAAATTATTTAAGATGGGAGTGAAGAGGAATCAAAAGCATTATTTATGTAGAAAGGCAAGTACCACCAATTTTTGCCAACTATCTCAAAAGACAATTTGAGAATATTGCTTTTTGCTAAGGTTGTTCAATACTCTAGAAGAGGAAAAATCTTGACTTTTGACGGGTATATTTTTTCATCTCTCACTTTTATTTGTTTTTGGTTTTTTTTAATTTCTCTAAAAAAAAAAAGCGTAACCTAAAAGAAAGCTTATAGAGTGAACTTTTTGCCGTTTGCAACATTTTCTTACATGGAAAAATTGGACAAGTTTCATAATT
The DNA here is from genome assembly GCF_031755915.1 of Ziziphus jujuba. Taxonomy (NCBI): domain Eukaryota; kingdom Viridiplantae; phylum Streptophyta; class Magnoliopsida; order Rosales; family Rhamnaceae; genus Ziziphus; species Ziziphus jujuba. The sequence continues at coordinate 1,839,767 of NC_083381.1, read as the reverse complement.
ATAAAGGAAGGAGTTTTGATCTCTTCCTATTCCGAAATTATTAGAAATTTTTCTGATCCTCTGCTATTTAAAATTGTTAAATATTTATACACATGAGTATACAGAAAAAGGAAAAAGTTTTCATTTTTATTTTTATTTTTTAGGTGGTCATACAACAAAGATGGGAAAGATTATTTATTTGATTTTTATACAAATTATTGTCTAAAAATTATTTTTAATATTTTTTATTATTGATTCAAAATTTTTTTTTCATTCTTTATGAAGAAATCATTATATATTTATGTGTAAATATTATTTTTTTTTAATTTTTTTTCTCCCAGATACTTTTGTTGTCTTTTTTAATACCAATAGTCAAATAACTACCAATGCCCTTTCAAGTTCCTTGCACATCCGTTTTTCATTTGGGAATTGATGGAAAAAAAGTTAAATGCCAAAACATGCGAAAACAATAGTTCAAAGGCCAAAATGCAAAAAAGGGTTCAAAGTTTTGAGGATATTAGAGGATATTTTTGCCAATCACCCAAAAATATTATATATTTTAATTTTTTTTAGGATTTTTAATATTTACTGCAATTGGCATCTATAAACCATATCAAAGTTGCATCTTGTGCACTCATATTAATAGGCTTTTGGACAAAAATTAGCTATGAACTAACCATGAAACAAAAATTGAGTTTGGACAGCAAAATGCCAAAAAAAAAAAAAAAATTGGGGATCCAAAAATGTGGAATGTGGTTTAGTTTATGAACCACGAGTCCCATAACCCTAGAATAAATTGACAATTTAGTTTGTGAAAATAAAGTTGATATTGGCATATTTATCCCCCCAAAAAAAAAAAAAATCTAAACTTTATATTATAAATCAAATTCAATACGTATTCTTCAAGAGTGTTGGGGAAAAAAGCATAAATAAAAGAGAAACTGAAACAGTAATTGAATTATAGTTTAAATTAGTAAAATTATATAAATAAATATAGATATAGTGGGTGATAATTAATCTCAAAAAATTACTGATAATTAAAGTTGCGTTATAAATAGAAAAATAATTGACCGTAAAGGGTCCATAAAGTATTGAAGACATTAGTAATTTAGTGCACCAAAAAAGTAAATTATGCAACGTTGCTGGTTATAGAAAAATGAGATATTAACAACGGAGACAAAAAAAGGAGCCCACTAGTTCTCCATCCGGTAAAAATACCTCTCCGTTGTTAAGTTGTTTGGTATTGTAATTGATTTTTAGTTTTTGTTTTTTGTTTAATTATATTTAATTTTCTCATATCAAACATTTATCATTAATTACTGATAGTTAAATTTGTAAATCATTAAATTAACTATTAACTATAACAATTATTATATAACATTTGGCATTAGCACATTATGCGCAATTAAATAAAAAAATTTGAAACAGATATTAAACACTAATCATGAACGAAATGGCACCTGCAATACAATCTAATAATATCACTCTTTTATTAGTTTAATAAAATAAATCATCACCTTATTTCTTTTTTTTTTTCTTGTTCATCTTTGTACTAAGATACTATGGTATTAAAAAATAGTAATAATAAATAAAATAAACTAAATAAAAAAACCCTAACTTTTAAAGATAATTTGTGATTTTATGATTTATCCGTAATGAATATAGAAAAAATAGTAGAATATAATATTTCTATCGTGTAAAAATATCTCTGTATTTTTTAAAATTACAAAAACATTGTTTTTGCTTTACGTGTTCACAATATATCAATCTCTTAAAACATATGTGGCATTTTTAAAATATTCACTCTTGTAGGATACTATATTTTCATCCGAAACACAGTTTGATTAAATTGTGAAAGACATTTATATATTTTTCTGAACTAAATTTTACATGTAATTTTTTTTTTTAATTTTGTACAAAAGAGCTGCCATTCCCAAAAAAAAAAAAAAAGAAAAAAGAAAAAAAAAGACATATGGTATTTTTATAATTTTTTAAAAAATAGTACATCTGTAAAATTGGTACAAAAAGAAAAAAAGAAAAAAGAGAAAAGGTTATCAATGTAATTTTAAAAAAATAAAAGAAGATTAAAATAACAAAAAAATTAGGAGCAATAAAACAAAATAAAATGATAAAAGAAACAAAAAAAAAAAGAAAAAAGAAAAGAAAAGCCCTAGAAATATGAAATTGCGGCACAAAGGGGTTAAGGGATATTGACAATCAAATATTCTGAATTTTATTAAGATTGGCATATTGCATCCTAAATTTTTTTAGTATTTTGTATCCCAAATTTTTTTTTTACTTGCATCATTGATTCTTCTATTAAAAATATATAATGAAATAATCAGGTACCTCGGACGTGATCATCAAACGATAATAGACCATGTAATTTCACTGTTCTCAAATTAGAAATTAAGGTTTCATTTGAGAAATTTCTTTCATCGAAACCTCTTCTCCTTCTTTTTCATCTTCCTTCAATGTTCATGTCTGTTCTCTTTCATTCCTCACATTTTTCACTTTTGACATGCTTTTTCAAATCCAAAACCCATTCTTTTTCTTTTTCTTCTTCTTCTTCTTCCAAACCACCACTCTTAGTAACACCAACAATTTTACAGCTGCAAGAGAATGAAGTTCACTCTCTCTTCTTTCTCGGTATCTATCCTCTTTTTTTTCTTTTTTGGTGTACTCTCTTTGTCTCTTTCTCTCTCTTCTTTTTTTTTGGTGCTCTCTCTCTTTCTTCGTAACTCTCTATATCTCTCTTTATCTCATCTTTTTCTCTGTTCTCTTTTTTTTTTTTACGTACTCTCTCTTTCTTTGTAAATCTCTATGTCTATCTGTCTTTGTTCTTTTTTTTTTCTTTTTTTTTTTTTGTGTGTACTCTCTCTATCTGTCTCCTTTCTCTAACTGATATTTTAGAAAAGCAAAACTCTATTTTAGCAATAGATCGAAACTTTTTTTTTCTCCTTTTTTTTCCTTTAATATTTTTCCTCCACATTTTTTGAATACCAAACAAAGCCTAAAAAGTTTAAAATTACGTGATCTACACTCGTTTAAAGAGCACGTATGAAGTACCTGATCATTCTGTTATACATTTTTAATAGAAAAACTAATGGTGCAAGTAAAAAAAAAATTTGGGATGTAAAATGCCAGAAAAAAATTTAGAATGCAATGTGTCAATCTTAATAAAGTTTGGGATGCTTGGCTATCAATATTCTAAGGGTTAATTACATTGCACACCCTTAAGGTTTTTTTTAATTACAATCGGATATCTTCATATTTATATAATTATATCCGCATCCCTGATAAAACTTTATCCATAATAATGTACTCTCTCTTATGTGGCAGTTAAAATTACTTAAATATCCCTTGTATATATTAATTGAACATGTATTTTGATTTACTTAAAAATATTTAAGTAATTTTAACTGCCACATAAAAAAAAGAATACATTATTATGAATAAAATTTTATTAAAAAAAAATATAAATATAAAAATATTCAATTGTAATTCAAATAAATCTAAAACATATGCAGTATAATTAATCCGTCATTAAAAGTAAAAGAAATTTTTCCAAATTGCCGCCAGTTTTTCAAAATCCACAAAACCCACTGTTTTGTTTTTACGCTACAAATGGTTTGCCAAAACCACCCTTTTGAGTTTTCCCAAACCACTAAAACTCTCTCTCCATTTATCTATATCTATATATATATATGTATATAAACCGAACTCTCTCTTTGTCTCTCTATTTCCCACTCAAAACACTATTTCTGTGTTTCTTCTGGGGCAAGCTAATGCTTCTCCACTCATGGCTAAGAGGGGTAGAAAGCGGCAGCGAAAAGCAGCCACAATGTGCGATGCTACTGGAGACAAAGACAAAGCTCCAGAAACCGATCAGATATGTCTAGATGGTTTCCCAGAAAATTTTCCTTCCGAGGAGAATGATGGGGTTTCTGCGCAGAAAGTGCGAGAATTTGTTGGAATAGAAGAGGAAGTTTTAGAAACTGGCCAGAAAGCTCCTGAAAATAGCGAGGGTTTCCGAGAAAATTTTCTACCGGTGAAGGGTAATGGGGCTTCACCGCAGAAAGAGAGAGAATTTGAAGGAAAAGAAGGTGGGGAAGTTGAAGGGGTTGCTGCGGAGAAGAAGAGAGAGGAAAATGGGAAAGTTGAGGAAGACGATGCCGAGCGAGTTCCTCCAGCTAAGAAGCGCGGACGAAAGCCTCGGAACAAGGAGGCTATCTCGGAAAGTTTGGCTAAAGGTCGAGAAAGCAGGATGGTTCTTGATTTGAACAGTCGGCTGAGGACTCCTGTGAGGAAGGTGGTGTACGATGATGATTTGGGGTCTGAGGAAGATGGAGAAGATTTGGGGAAAAGTAGGCGAAAAGGCAGAGTTAAAAGGAAAACCCTAGAAAATCAGGAGCTAGACGCTGAAAAAGGCCGAGAAAATTGTGAGGATAACGTGGGAGATGAAGAAATGCCTGCTAGTAAAAATAGGGAAGCAATAGAAGGCAAAGGAGGTTGGGTTTTGAAAAGTGCTGAAGGGGTTAAAGTTTATGAGCGGGTTGGAAGGGGCAGGAAAAGAGTGAGATTTAATGAAGTTGATGATTTGGAAGTGAATGGAGGTCTTGGAAGTGGTGGTTGTTTGGATGGAGAAGATGGAAATAATGTCCGCACAAAGGGACCGAAGAAGGGTGTGAAGAGGGGTGGTAGTAGAAAGGGAAATGTGAATGCGCTGCGAAACTTGGAAAATAATGAAAATGGAAGGGACAATTTTGGAGGTTATTCGCTGAGACATGTAAAAGTTTATAGGGAAGAGAAACGAAAGTTAAATAGGAATCCAGAAGTAAGTAGTTTCTCATTCTGTACATTATTCATCATTATTGTCACTGGTTTTCATATTTTATCTTTTTATTATATTCATATATATACACATATATTTTATGCTTAATGAAGTTTTGCATTGTTTCTGATCGTTGATTTTCCTGGATGAAGGAGGCTTTAATGTGTCATCAATGTCAGAGGAATGATAAGGGCCGGGTTATTCGTTGTAAAACCTGTAATAGAAGGCGGTTTTGTGTCCCTTGCATACAAAACTGGTATGTGTTTGTTTTTAATGTTTTTCTCTTATAAATCTTTACTTGTAAAGATGTTTTCGGCATTAAAATGTGGGCCAAATTTGGAGTTGAGTTTGCCGTGGTATAGTTTTATAAGAATCTTGGATTTGTTTCGAGAAGAGTTACATCATCATCATATATTCAGGCATTTTATACATATGGTTATTGGTTCAAAGGTATAATGGATGCAATGCAGTACAATAGATAAATAAAGGATGCAGAAAACAACCTTTTCATAATATTTTCCATTAAGTAAAGTGCTGTTGGAATTTTATGCCTGATTTAGCAGGAAATCTGTATGGGTTGAAATAGTTGATTGTAAATGGTTTCTTTCAGTTTTGATATAAGTTAGCAAACTGGATGAGTTTTTCCTCCATCATGTAGATGTTCTAAGCTTTTACAGGTTTGATTGTTGTGTTTTGTAGGTATCCTGGGTTACCGGAGGAATACTTTGCTGAGAGTTGCGCTGTATGTCGGGGAAATTGCAATTGCAAATCATGCTTGCGGCTGGATGTACCAGTTGTCAGTTTCTTATTTTCTATATATCTCATGAGTATTGCTATTTCTATTTTATATTTATAAAAATGAAATTTTCATAAAATTTTTGTGGTTTATTGTAGGTTGTAAAAAACCTGAAACTAAATATTGAAAATGATGATGAAATTGAGTACTCTAAATATTTGCTTCAAGTGCTTCTTCCATTTTTGAAAAGACTGAATGAAGAACAAGCCTTTGAAAGAGAGATAGAGGCCCGCAGACAAGGTATATTCTGTCTCTGTGAGTTAGGTTTTGGAACTAATTTAAGATTAATTTCTTGTTTCTTTTACAATCATGTGCAAGTGAAAGTTGTTGTTGTAGAAGCCAAATATCATTAAAATGGGCAACAGAGCTTATGGCCAGTTGATTGAGAGGAAAGTAAAATAATAGTGTTTTTTGGGTTTGGTTGTTGGGAGAATATGAGGCCCACCAACTGTTTTCATGCATGAAATACTTCTCTTTATATAACATGCTGCATGTTAGAAGGAAAATGTACTATTTAAAGTTTAAATCATTATTGTATATAAGCTTTTGTTGAAAACCAAACAAATACAAGAAAATCAACTTCTCATTCATTTCCTTTCCTTTACTTTTGTTGAATAATTTCCTGGAAAACTTGCTTGATGGATAAACATTAGCTAAAACTGATTGGAAAAAAATGGTTTTTTATGCAGAACATAGTTTTAAGTTTGCTTTCAGTGAGAGATTTGTTTTTGCTTTGGGTTTTGGGAGTGGGAAGAAGAGATTTTGTGGACAAGGAGTGGCAATAGTTTTATAATTAGAGGACCAATTCATACTGAATAAAAAGTTGTTGTTGTTGTTGTTGTTTTTTTTTTTTTTTTTTTTTTTAAAAAAAAGAAACATTTGGGCTTTATACACACACACACACACACACACACACATATATATATATATATATATATGTATATATGGAAGCTGGTACTGCATTCTATCTTATCTTGTTTAATTTGCTAACTGGATGTCATGTTGGCAGGGTTATCTCCTCCAGAGCTAAAGATACAAAAATCAGATTGTCCTTTTGATGAACGTGTGTATTGGTATGGCCTTCATGGAAAATCTTATATTTAATGGTTATTTAGTAGTCCAATCAATTTTCTTACATATTCTCCTTTGCAGTAACAACTGCAAAACTTCTATCTTTGATTATCACAGAAGCTGTCTGAGTTGCGGTGAATATGACCTTTGTCTTGCATGTTGTCGGGAGATTAGAGATGGAAACTTGCAGGGAGGTGGTGAGGACATTATCATGGAGTATATTAGCCGAGGCCTAGACTATTTGCATGGTGGAAAAGCAATAAGAACTGACATTCCTAGTAGCACTAGCTCTGACAATCAAGTGAACTCTGACAATCAAGTGAAGTCAAAATATGAGTTGAAAGTGAATGAGGATGGAAGCTTTCCTTGCCCTCGAAAGGACACAAATGAATGTGCTGGTGGTCTTCTAGAATTAAGAAGCATCATTTCAGAAAATAAGGTCTCAGAGTTGGTAAAGAAAGCTGAAGAAATATGCAAACTTATGGATGTCTGTGGAACATCTGTACAGCAGTGTTCGTGTTTTAATCCTGCAGGTGTTGTTGATTTAAGCAGTGATCAGTTGAGGAAAGCAGCTTCTCGAGAAGATTCTGGTGACAACTATTTGTACTGTCCTAGGGCCAAAGACATCCAACATCAGGATTTGAAGCATTTCCAGTGGCATTGGATGAGAGGTCAGCCTGTGGTTGTGAGTGATGTGCTTCAAACGGCATCTGGTTTAAGTTGGGAACCATTGGTCATGTGGCGTGCATGTCGTCAAATGCAACACACCAAGCATGGTAAACACTTGGATGTGAAGGCTATTGACTGCTTAGATTGGTGTGAGGTGTGTTTATTATATCTATTCTTCTTTTTCTAAAATTATTGTTCTCTGACATTTTGTTTGCTTATTGTTGAATTGAGTACCTTACTATCGCTTGTGTTGATGTTTCATACTTGTTTGTTTTTCCCTAGAGGCCTATGGAAAATGTTGAAGGGACGTGTTTTTGATAGATTTTCTTGGTAATGTCATATGCATTCTTCTGTCTGATAAAGGCAGAGACATTATATTTGCCATTGCCATTGCTCTAACTTTCCAGGTCAACTGTCATAAAAGTGTTCTGCTTTGGTTATGGATTGAATGCCTTCAAATTTCAGTTATCAATTATAAATTTTTTTTTATAGATGGTTTGAAATTATAAGCACCACTCTGCAATACATGGAAGCTTCTTTCCTTGTTTCCAATCTTGTGGCAATGTGAAACAAGCATTTTGAAAACGAACTAATTCAATTACCGAAATGGAATACTTTATTGTTTGAATGGAATTTTAGGTCTCCTTTATTGCAGTCATGTCTTAATTTATTTGTGTCCTTTTTATTTTTTTTTATTTTTTAATCTTCTATCAAATGTAGCATAGTTGCTTTAAATTTTTGCTTATTAATGAATTTGTAGGCTCTGTGTTTCATTTCTTGTCTTTTTTTCTCTTCAAGTGTTCTTATGACTTTCATTTTTCCCCCCAGTGTAAAATGGTTTCTGCTAGTGTGATTGCAATTTTGTGATATGAATCTTCTAACGAAATGCAGGGAGATATTAATATTCATCAGTTCTTTGTTGGATATACAAAGGGCCGGTATGATAATAAAAATTGGCCTCAGATACTGAAATTAAAGGATTGGCCCCCATCTACTTTATTTGAGGAGCGTTTGCCTCGTCATGGTGCTGAGTTTATCTCTTGCTTGCCATTTAAAGCATATACACATCCTCGTAATGGTCAACTTAACCTTTCTGTCCACTTGCCCAAAGAATGTCTAAAGCCAGACATGGGGCCAAAGACATATATTGCTTATGGTATTGCTCAGGAGCTTGGACGTGGGGATTCTGTGACCAAGCTTCATTGCGACATGTCTGATGCGGTATGTTAGGTTTTGTCGCACATCTCTTACTTGATTATAAACTTTTTTGATTATGAGGGTGCTGTTTGTAAACGTCTCTCCTATCTCTTTCAAAAATTGCAAATTTAACAAGCAGTAGGGTATAAACCTTGGAATTCTTATTAGTTCCAATGCTCAGGCCAGGCCTATTGTGTTTGAGAAAAGAATCATGTTTGGCTGGGCCCAAATTGAAAGCTCTAGGTCAGGTGCCCAAGGCTGTGAGCACCACGGTTGAGCATTGTATCTCAGTCTGGTCACTTGACATCATTTGATGAATTTTAAAGCCTAAAATAAATGAAACTTAACAAAAAATAATATAAAATTTCAGATGGATGGATATATATATAAATTTTTGGCTTTTCTGGGTAATTGATGCAATTTGATAATTTGAAGTACATATGAAAATAAATATATGAATATAAATATTTCATAGTGGGCCTAAGGGTTGGTTTTAGTTCAAGCCTTTTGTTAAGCCCACTGGGCTGAACCATTAATAAAAATTATAGGAACAAGCTTGATCTAACATATTTGGGTGTGCCTTTTTCTTGGTATTTTAGGGTTTGGGTGGAGCTTGGGTGGAGTTTAAAATGAGGAGTCAATTGGGATTTGGGCTAACAGGTCAAAATTTACTCTTAGGAACTTAAATGAATCTGGTAAATGGTGGGAAATGGTGAATGCTGGTGTAGGATATATGACACCACTGCCCAGAGGACATATCTTATGGGTTTGACTTACCCGAAATTTTAATAAGTCTTGTATCTTTTGATGAAAATGCTATATGGAATTGTGAAAATAGGCATAAACATAGGTATTAAACGTTTAATAGACTTTATTTTATGCTCTATTTATTTGAATAACTTTCTCTTGAAGCTTTTGATATTTATTTTTACTATTACTTTTGATGATTGCTTATGATTTTGTTATTTTTCCTATTGTTTTTCTTGACTCTCTAATACAAGTAGGTTTAGTTTATACCTATTTAGATAGACTGCCAATTTTTTAGTCATAGATTATATAATTTCACCTGTGATTATTCTTTCTATCTGATCTCCTTTCTCTATTTTCTTTCCTGTCCTCTCTCTCTTTCTCTTTCTTTCGTTCTATGTCACTTCTACTTGGTCATAACTTCGAACAAAAATATGCAGTATAACCATAAAATAACTGTGAAGTTGGCTTTCGGTCTGCATTTCTCTAGTTTATATATTTGTTTCTAATACATGTAATCTATTGCTCTATTGGTTTAATTGTCATCGGAATGAAATCTTTTGATCTCGAGTAACAGCTGGGGTTTTGATAATATATTTTCACATTTAAAATCAATATAAATGTTTTGCTAATCTTTTCTCTGATGGTTGGGTATGTGATTTATGATTCATAACTTTAGAGGCAAGAGTAAATTGAATCTGGTATATATTGATTATAATTTACTTGGTTTTGAATAGGTTTAATGTCAAACTTTTTTTAATCTTAAGCTTTTAGCTGCATCATATCAGATTTGGGAAATGTGTAGTATGCCATCTTAAAACTTTTAGGGCTAAGGACCAGCAATCTATGCATCTTAAGGGGTACTTATTCTTTTTATACTTTGTCTTTTAAATGTTAAAGTTCCTTATTTTAAATAATTTGTATCTGTTTCAGGTGAATGTTCTGACACACACTGCTGAGGTCACCCTAACACCTCAAGACCTTGCTAATATAGAAAAGCTGAAGAAAAAGCACTTTGAGCAAGACCAAAGAGAAATTTATGGAAATGGTCAAACTGTGGATGAAGGATGCAAAGAGAATCGTTATGATGAACCTTGTAGTCTGGCTACAAACAATCAAAAGCACTATAGCTGTGAATTTGGTGATCCGAACAATATTGCAGCTGCTGAAGAACTGGCTGGTCCAACTATTCAACAGGATGGAGATGCTAGTGATTCTAGTTTTGATGATAGACAAATTTTGAAGGGACTCGAGCCTGTAGTGAATCAAGAGAAAAGTGGTAATAATTGTGAGATATCAATCAACTTTGAAAATGGGCAGGAACGGTTGCAAGCAGCTGAAGGAGGTGCTCTTTGGGACATTTTTCGACGAGAGGATATTCCAAAGCTGCAGAAGTATCTTATGAAGCACTTTAGGGAATTCAGGCATACTCATTGTCGTCCATTGGAACAGGTAGTTGCTTAGTAACTAGTAATTACAGCTTACAATTTCCATTTTAGCTATGAGAACTAAATGGTCATGGGTTAGCTTTTTATGATGGTTATATATGTAACATCAATTTTTAATTTTGGTGTTCTTAATTATTTCAGTGTCCAATATTTTTGTGACATGATATGTGCACTTATTATATCAGGTGTTGTTTGTTATGCTTCTAATTGTTCAAGTATTTATAATCTCTTTTGAAGTTTATTCATTGTGGAAATTTCTTTGATTAGCTTTGAAATGGTCATCTTAGAAAAATTGCATGTGTCTTAGTGCTTCAGAAAAGAATCATAAACTGTTTCAACTTTTAAGTTCTTGTATATTAACTTTACCAAGGCTGAAAAAGGTAAAAGTACGTGAAAATCAGCAATTGTTTAAAATTTTTAGTTCTTTTTGTTGACCCAAGTCTGAATGACGTAAAACTAATTTGAATATCAGTTTTTGTAAACTCACTGAATCTAAATGATGTAAAGACAGTTTGACTATGGCTCACTAGAATGTTATTGGGAATTTTTTTTCAATTGTTTTTGACCACTTGTTTACTTATATGCCATCTGATTATATGACTTTGCAGAACATGTTCAGATTTTCTTCTTTTGTCTGCATGCTCTCTCTCTCTCTCTCTCTCTCTCTCTCTCTCTCTCTCTCTGCCCATTGGTTAATTGTTTCTTTTTGTGGTATAGGTTGTTGACCCCATACATGATCAGACCTTTTATCTGACTCTAGAGCACAAAAGGAAGCTAAAGGAGGAATATGGTTGGTTTCGTGATTGCACATTTTGTTTTTTATTGGCATTGGCAAACATTCTTAATCATTTAATACTTGTATTCTATCTAATAGGAATTGAACCATGGACTTTCATCCAAAATCTGGGAGATGCAGTCCTTATACCTGCAGGCTGTCCTCATCAAGTCAGAAACTTGAAGGTAAATTTTAACCATCAAACGCACCTCTCCCTCCTGTTTGTTGTTGAACAGTGGGTTATAGATTTGTATTTACTTTCTCATATATGTTTAGCTGTGGTAGGGTTTTCATCTATGATTATTATTATTTTCATCTATGATTATTATTATTTTTTCTGTATTTAAGATGTTAATGCTTTCACAGTTAAGACTAAATGCAGGTGCTCTACATTTTTTTTTCTTCTTTTTTCTCATAAATTCTAAAGTTTTGATTTTAAGTCAATTATTTACCTGTCATGGTCTTGCTTTTGGGCTTTTGCTATATGTTTTTCCTTTGTTGCATATATTATCTTTGGCTTGATATTTTATTCAGTATGTGATTGAATTTAGTAAATGGTCACTTATTAGCTAGCTTGCAAAAGCAATTGGTATGAGTAGCATGCAAGTGGAAGAAGCATAAATACCTCATTGGTGTCTATCATGACAATTAGAAGATTACTATGTTTTGATCGATAATAAAATCATATTCAATCATATGATTGATAAGTTTTTCAGTGACCACACCATGCATTTTCTAGTTTACTAATCTTAAAACAAAATCAAGTTATCTTCATGAAGATGAGAGGCTTCTAATGGGAAAAAAAATTGTGTGGGGGAGAGTGAGTGGAAATGTTAGGTTAGGAGAGTTATGGGGTTTTATTTATTTATTTATTTATTTTTTGCAAAACTTGGGATAATGTGTACAATCAAGGGGCATTAAAGGTGAAAATGATCCTTTTTTCCCAAAAGGTCAATTTTCAATTATGCCCCTGAATTTCGGTTATCCCATGAAATTTCCCCTTTCCTACTCAAAAAGCCTTGATGCAACACCTTAATCTCGCCTTCATTGTTGGGTCACCGCAAGCCTCCATTACCTTCGGAAGTTGCCGTAGGCTCTATGCTAGTCCCTCTGTATCAGAAGCTGTTGCGGCCCTGTGCAGTCTAATCTTTGCTTTTTCTTTTGACCCTTAATTGTTTGTTTGGGCCTATATTTGGTTGCTGTCTGGAGGCTTGCTTTTGGACTTGTAATTTTCCTTGTTGAGCCCTAATGATTCGTTGGAGCCTTGATTGCCTGTTTCTTCTGTTGGACTTTTTGGCCTGCTTCTTCTTTATGGGTCTTCATTGTCAGTATGTTGTATTCTTTAGGTGTTATATGAGTTCAGATCTGCTGGCTGACTCCATCTTTTCTTGTGTGTCCCATAACTATTTTCATGACTATTGATAAAATAACTATTTCAATATGTATATATAATTATAATTTTTTTATAAAACTATCTTAGTATGCATGTGTAAGGGTTTGTTTGGAATAGCTTTTGCTTGTTCTGCTTCTCCAGAAGAGCTTTTGGAGAAGCTATTTTTTACTGGCTTTGGTTAAAAGCTCTTTTGGAGGCCTAGAACCCTTATAAAAGATTGTTCAAACACTTTTAAAAGCAGCTTTTAAGCTTTAAAAGCCGAAGCGGTTTCTGAGAAGCTATGTCAAACAGGGTCTAAGTTGAAGATTGATGAGATAGATAAGGAGACAACATATCTCAATTCACCTTATCTATAAATATAAACTTTTTCCAGCTTGCTTCTTTTTTCTTTTTCCAACAAGGTTGTTGGTTTGTATCCCAATTACTTTATCATGCATGACATTAATGAAGAAAGTACTCCCTTTTCCCAACCATATTAACAAGTTTCTCAAATCAGGTGAGTACCATACTCTTCAAGCCACCTTATGAATTGGAAGCGATTGCTTTGCATGGTCACACATAGTCGAGACCTACGTCAAAGGAAAGAGAAGTTGTTCCTTTCATAGACATGAACCTAATAAAAAGACTTGATATATGTGTTTGGAAAGGAGTACTTTACCTCCTTGAAAGATGTATTCTTGATTCTAAGGAGGAGCGAGTGCTGAAGGAATATGATGACAGAACACCGTCTGCGAGAAGGTTTAGCATTGATTACTTCTAAACTAGGCAATAATGGAGCTATTGTAGATTTGAGAGGAACTTCACTTTATGAACTAGCCAACAAAGGTGGTCTTGGTGCAATCGTTGTAAAACATTGAGGCATATGAAGGATCCATGCTAGAAATCTCTGGGAAATCATAATTGCCTAGAAAAGGGAAATGGTGCAAAAATGATGATTTTAGCACCAGGCCCTGAAGCTAGGACTTGTGGATGAACCTAGGACTCGGGGTTTATTGCCAATGGTCATTGCCAACTGGGTTATCCTAAAGGAATTTGATTGAAATCGATGTTTGCCAACTATTAAAAAGGGTCATCATGATGTCTTTTCCACTAATGCGCAAAAAATGGAGGATTCATGAAGGAAGAGATATCTAGCTACAACATTTGTTTGCCTCATTAGAGTAATTAATATGGTGCCTCTTGCTTAATTGGTTGCCTAGTCTCAACTTGGACAATTTGCAACAATAATACCACAAGCACCAACTTGTTTATCAAATTTTCAAGTCTAATCACATGGGAAACTTCATTTTGCTAACAGAAAAATAGGTCATCATGATATCATTTCTGTACCATTTTTATCATGGGTCATCCTGATATCATTTTCGAGTCCAACCACGTGGGAAACTTCATTTAGCTAATGGAAAAATGGGTCATCATGATATCATTTATGTGCCAAAACAATGGGAGGATTCAACAAGGAAGAGATAGAGAAGCTACAATGTTTGTTTGCCTCATTAGAGTACCATGGTGCTTCTAGCTCACTAGGTTGGCTATTTTCATCGTGGACAATTTGCAGCTATAATATTGTAGGCACCGACTTGTTTACCAAATTTTTATATGCCAAGTAATGTGACATTGCCTTATAGGTTTATAATGGTTTCATTAATCAATGCTTGTAGAGCCCATTAATTTTCACATATGATCGTCCTATTACCTTATATGGCATGCAAAAACTTTGGTAAACAATGTGGTGTCTATAGCATTACTTAATTTGCTGATATATATATATATATGTATGTGTGTGTATATGTATGTATGTATATGTATATATTTTTTCATGTTGCAATAATTTCTATTCTAAAAGACATGGGGCATGACTCCAACTCACAACCTCATGCTGTGGATGTGAGTGGCATATGACTGGCCAACCATACTTGACAATTTGCTGATATATTGAATATATTTGATGAAGGGTTTCATTTCAAACAATCACAAGTAAGTTGGAAATGGTAAATATTTATTCACCATTTGGAGGGAAAACAAATAAATCCAGTTTATTTGGGGTTTTTTTTGGGGGGGAAAAAGTATTAATCCATAAATATTTCATTTCTTGATTATCTTACTCTATTTAGATAATTTCTTAATATTCTTTCTATGTCTTTTCAGTGTTCATGAAATGGTCTATGGGCTAATTTGGTATTATTGCAATTCTATAAAAATGATTTGTTAACTGTGTCAGGAAATATAACTTTGAGTCATTAATGTATTGAGTGTGCTTGGAATTAGAGATTATGCTTATCCTCTTTCATTTCTGTTAAGTAATATTTATCTTAGTTTGGAGTTATTATAATATTAAGAGTAATATTCTTTTTTCAATCTGTCGATAGTGTAAAAAATGGACTTCGATGATTTGGGAATCAAAAATCAAGAGATTTTGGAGTATGTTTATTTGTCACTATTGTTGATTATAACATGTCCAATCTAGAGCTGGCATACTGATTATGGATTTCTCTTACCTTTGTAAAGCTAAAAACCTAGATGAGAAATGTGAACTAAGGATTTTGCCAATTAATAATTGACATGACAGCTGTTGAAATACAGTATTTTTCCAAGATAATTAAGGTCATGCTGTTTTTCAAGCATAATTAAATAGTATTAATTAATGATCATAAAGAGTAACTGCAGTTTTTAGGTTCGAGTTGTTGCTAGTTAAATCTTTTTAATGAATGAGTCTATTAGCATAAGAAATGGACTTCAGTTTGATTAAAAATTTTCTCCAACAAGTGAAACTTAAGAATGACTCAGCATACTAAATAAGGGAGATATGAATACTATGATACTCTTTTTTGGTTCCATAAATAATGAAAGCAGAAGGCATCCCAGAATGGGAAGGTTTTTTGGTCGATGTAAACTCTACTTGCTTTATTTATGTCATGTAATTGCTGATTGCTTTGTTTCTGTATGAATAAAGATGTACAAATGATATCTTTTAATGTTTTCTTCCAGTCATGCATTAAGGTTGCTCTTGACTTCGTCTCACCTGAAAATGTTGGTGATTGCATTCATTTGACGGAAGAATTCCGAAAGCTTCCTCCAAATCATAGGTCTAACGAGGACAAATTGGAGGTATGCTGTCTCATTTATTTTTCTTCTATGCTAATTTGGATGGTCATTTCTGCATATTTCTTGTAACAGTTCATATCAATGGATATGATTTATGCATTTAATTTGAAATTATCGTCTTCTGAATTTGACCTCACTATGCAAACAATCTCTCATTTTACATATAGAAGTTGTTTTTGGCATTTCTTTTGTGCAGGGTGGACAAAGTGTTTGTACTTTGTGTGGTATAACATACTTCAAAATAGGTTATCTAATAAGTAATTTGAAAGATCACTTGAAATTCTGCTCCTCTTGAAACAGGTGAAGAAAATGACTTATTTTGCAATGCGGGATGCTGTTGACACTTTGGAAAAAAATGCAAGGTTAGTTTTTTTTTTTTTTTTTTTTTTTTTTTTTTTTTTTTTAATAATTTGCAAGTGAGGTCATACATAATAAATTATAAGTTTTCTTTTCAAAGGTTATAGCTTGGTTTTCCTGAGAAGTATCTTATTTTGAAAATTAATTGTGAAAAGGACCTGCCTTTGCCTCACCTTATGTTCATTCTGCTTTCCAACCATGCTTTATAATAATTTGTTATTATTATTATTATTATTTATTTATTTACTTATTTATTTATTTATTTTTCCTTTTTTCATTCTTTGGTTTGATTAGTGTTTCTATACAACTGATGTTTTGTGCCTATCTTATGGGTTTTTTTGGCTTGTTTTTGGAATCAAAATTTTTTTTGGTCAAATTGTTGATGGAATTGATGGTTAGGTATAATTTGACGCAAGGGAAGGCTTCTAACTTTTGTTGATTTAATTTCTTGTTTATTATTATTATTATTATATTTGTTGTTGTTTTAAATTTCTAGATCACTTATTTATTAATTTTCATTTAGTTTTTTATCAATGCGGTCCTAACCTCAATCGGACTTTTGGTCTTAAGCATATAGTGGAGAAAAAAAACATGAAATGCCATTATTTGAGCTAGATGCTGCTATGTATTTATAGACTCTTTTAACGGTGTTTAGGGCAATGAAAAGTTATTGGTGAAGTAATTTGCTTTCTGTTTATTTTCCTTGTTTTTCTTGTACTTATGTAATGTCATCTTCTGAGATAACTTCTACCATTTCAACTTTGATTTACAGGTCAAAGAAAACTGCCGATTCTGTCTCAGAAAACTGAGTCCTAACTCCTAACCATGTTCCACTAATTATCGAAGATATATCTAACTGAGATATATATTTGTTTTGTGAGCTGTATATATTTGCAGCTGGATCATCCATAGCAGTCTGCTTTTATAACAACTATTACATACGATACGGTACATTATAGGACATGATTTACCATCTTGAGGCTATAATCCGTTCTTGATGTCCCAGCAGTTGTTTTATGTTTTTGCATCAGCAGCTTTGGCAATTTTGTTTAGTTACCATCTCTATAATGAACTAGAAATGTTAATAGGATGATAGTTTAACAGTACTTTGGTTGATATATGACTCTCCTTTAATAGATAATGTTTTGTAGGAATGGCCATTAATATGGAAGGTCTTTTTCTTATTCTTATTTTATAGCAGTATAGGACCTTTGCTTGAGAATTAGGGGGTGGAATTTTTATTCTTATTACTATTATTACTTGTGGCGAATATTTGGAAGGGATCCACTTTTTATGTATCTTTAGATTGTGGTAAGGTTGGTCCACAAATATGAATCAAATTGTTTACAAAATTAAAACGTTCAAATTATATTTGTATTGTGAAAAGTTATTATATTTTCTTTTCGTATGTCTTAGGGAAAAAAATGATGCTTGTATGTTTGTATAACCGTATTTGGTTCAATTAAATTTGGAAAACAGCTAAGGGAAATTTTTCTTGATGCTTAGAATGGATAAGTACGCCAATCTGAAGTAAAATCCCAGGCTAAAGACACACAATGGAACGCTATCCGATGAATAACTCCAGTTTGAACCCTAAAACTGATTTACTTAGTTGTCTTGGATTATGAAACTTGTTAATATGTAAAAATTGACCCAACGGAGTGTTAAGAATGCATATCTACAATGGGCCACATGGCCAACGAACAAGTTCTTTATCATGCAATAAAGTTTCAAAAATACCTTCGAGACAATATCTCGTTATAGTATTTTTTTTTTTATTTTTTATTTATATAAAATTTATATATATATTATTAATTTTACAAAAGGAAAAATTATTATATTAATGAAGTGAAAGATAAGCAAATATCATTTTGGATGGTACTTAGATGCCATATGGGCCCCACCTCCATCTAAATTTTCATAACTTTCTAAATAGATTGCATAAGGAGCTAACCCATGAACCACTATATTTGCGTTTCTTTGAGAGAAAACACACGTAAAGGGTCATGATGCATCGATCTAACATCATGTACCGGGAAACATTATGGTGTTACATTACTAGAATATGTGGAAACAAGTCCCTCCATATTTTCTTTGATAGTTAAAGTTCCTCCATATTTTCTTTGATAGTTAAAGCTCAATATGTGGAACATTGTGGTCAATCTTCTTCGTCAAAGATTTTGCCATTTGCACCTAGCACCTTTCCAAAACTATTAAGTATTGTGGTCTATATTTTATCCCTCATTAAATATCTGAATAAATAAGGAAGGCATACCCAAGATGCTCCATTACAATCACAAAACAATTGAAATTCTATGGTCCAATTTATTTACACTGTTAAAATTTTGACAAATGGATTGGGATACTAATTAAAATATTTTATATCGTTAGATAATATTTTTATTTATTTATTTTATTTCCTATTGAACCCGAATTTAACCGTATATAAGAAAGGGCTTAAACTTCTATACAAAGTACGAAGAAATAATATTCTACACGCATGAATTTCTCTCTCCCTCTGTTTTTCATAGGAGGACATTGGAGAGGTTCAGGCGCTCTCCACACTACGGCTTCACTATCAAACATCTCTCAATTCCAAAAGGGAGGAGAATTCTTTTTACGGCTACAAATTGATCTAACGAACAAAGCTTTTCCATCACCTGGCAGCTACATTGAGAGAGAGAGATAGATTGATACCTGATTCCATTCTAGCACTATGAAGTGATTGATCAACTTTGATCAGACCATGTTCCCTAGCAACAAGCCGACTTTACCAACATAAGAAGTCCTTCGACTTACAGTGCAAATAATTTCTTTGGAGCTATGACCTATGGCATCCAATCAGCAGCTAATAACAGACCAACATATGAAACCGCTCATTTAAAAAATAAATAAATAAATAAAATAAAAGAAAAATAAAAAAAGAAGGAGGTTAACGGATTTTGAAGGTTTGGGACGAAAGTTTGCCAATGACTGGATATAAATAAAGCTAAATTTAATTTATTCTTCTCATGCAATATTCAAAATTAAGATTAAGTTTTATAAATATATATTCAATGGCCATTTTCGGTTCTTTCCCATGTCCAATATACATCTATATATTTGTCATAAATAAGGCGCATGTTTAGAATTATTTACTTTCATGTAGCTTTCAGTTGTGCGTGACATGATTAGATGATCCATGGGTCAAGGGCTGTTAGATCATATTAATTCATTAGGGATCTTAGGCTTTTATACAAGAGTTTTCTATGCTAACATCCAGATCTATATATAAATATTATTAATATATATAAGTTTATGATAATTTGAATTAATTTTAACAGGAGGAACAAGGCAGAAAAGTTTCTTGAAATCTTATATGCAGATTGAAATATGGCCGACAGTATATATATATATATAAATATATATAAGTAGGTGATCAATTGCAATTCCGAGGATAGTTATTGACAAGATTTCATCACAATGATATGCGGCTAATGCGAAAATTGATTTTTGAACTCATAATGTGAAAATTCGAAGTAATTATGAGATATGTCAATACAGCTGCAGACCTTGCAGATAGGCAAAAGTTCAAGAGATGTAAGAGATTTTGGGCACCCAACCTCATCTTCATAACTGCACGCGGACCGTTGGGGGATTAATTACAAGCTAAAGTGCAAATTTCGCCATTGTGAGACAACAAACATGGAAAAGAGCTAATTATATGCCATTTTCACATATGCAAATATGTTTGTTTTGTGTTCGTGTAGCTCACGGCATATCAAACCATTCCTAAGCAGCTATTTCAATTAAATAGCCATTTGAATTTCCTTAATCACCTTCTTTCAAGTAAAGGCACATCTGTACTGCATCTTTTTCAGTTGACCAATATTGCATAAAATATATATATATATATATATATATATTTATATCTATACGAATTTCTATAAGTAAGGATTAATGCCATGAAAGAGCTGGATTTAGTTTATCTGTACAGTCTTCTTGCAAAATATGTATATGCATGTGTGTATATGTGTGCTTTGTTTGCTCCCCATGAATTGATGCTGAAACATGTTCTTCTCTATATTTTTATAATTTGCCATTCAATGCGTAAAGCTGATAAGTCCTAGTACAATTTATATGTCTTTCTTTTGCCGCATCCTATTGAATCTGTTTTAATGAAATAATATTATATTATGCGCATAGAAATTTTCCAAAGCTTTTTTCACGTTCTGTGTTTTTCAATGCACCAATATGTGTTTATTTACAAAAGCATCTAATGTACACGTTGTAAACAACAAAACAAATAGAAAGAAGCACTAGAAGACAATGCCCACGTAAAATAATCAATTTTGATTAGAAAGCTCGCCATCATCGCTGAACAAAAGTTTCGCAACCGGAGAGTCCGTTTAAAAAAAAAAAAGAAAAAAGAAAAAAAGAAAAAGGAGGGTCTTCTCCAAATTATTGAGGGAATTTACAATCTTGTCAATTCCTAAAGCTAACAGTATAATATTTGTTACTTAGACAGTGGTGATATTATGAACAAATATATATTTGTGCATATTGATAGAGATAAGCTCAAGTCTGTTATTGATAAGAAGGCTAAGGATTGTTAGTCTTGTTTATCATGTTGTCTTATCAGACTGTATTGGTGCTGTTATTATCTTATTATGCTTATCAACAGCTGTAGATGTCTATCTTGTACTTCATACGTGTATATAAATTCACCTTTGTAACTCACATATTCAGCCAATATATAACATCAATTATTATTTCATTTGTTATCTTGACTTGGTTTGACGCCCTAAAACAATCAACGTTTCTCCAACAATTTTTTTTTTTTTTTTGTTTTTTCAAGAATTCATCATGTCAGAAATCTCTGATTCTGTAAATTCATCTACTGCTCGTTCTCAATAGCTTGCTGTCACTCCTTCCACATCCATTCCAACACCTAGTATCAAATTTTATCTGAATTTTTTATATTTTGACCAAATTTGACCGGTATTGATCGAGATCGACAAAGCGAGTTCTATCATTGACGTTTTGGTACAACTAGAATTTCATTTGACCAGTGTACCATTGTGAAATACGCGTAATCTCGAGTTCATAAACTAATAGTATATACTAGATTCAAAAATAGGATAAAAAAGTTATTCTGTGAACTACGTGTAATCTCGAGTTCATAAACTAATAGTATATGCTAGATTCAAAATTAGGATAAAAAAGTTATGGTCAGAATAAGTTGTGGTCTAGATTGACTAAGTGAGCCCTGAGATTAACTTTTTATTTGTACAAGTTATAGCTTTGACTTGTATACCATCATGTATATTCGTTGATATGAGTTTTTATACTAGTAGTATGCTTAATTTAAAACAATGATTAAAAAATTGGGATATTGGCAGCTATGCACCCCGAACTTTATCGGGGTTGACCCATTGCACCTTAAACTTTTTTTCCTAGCATTATGTACCCCAAACTTCTTTTTCCCTTGCATCGTTGGTTCTTCTGTCAAAAATGCTTAACGGAATCATCAAGTGAGGATAGATCAGGTCATTTTGCTGTTCTCAGGTTCCTTCAAAACCCCTTTCCCAATGGAAAATTTAACCTCTCTCATACAAATCAAAAAGAAAATTTATAAAAAATAAAGAATCAGAAAAAAAAAAAGAACAAAAAAGTTTCTTAGAGTTTTGTCCAACTTTTTTTCCAAGAAAGTCCTAATTTCTTCATTTTCTTGTCTCCCAGACACCACCCTTATCGCTTTTTTTCTCTCTTATTCAAATGAAGATGATTTTTCTTTTTGCAGAGAAGACTTTTTGAAAATCTATCCAATAAATCTTTTTTTTTTTAATTGAAAATTATGGTTCTGATGGTTTGTGGAATGGAAAGGGAAGCTCTGTTCATGTGAAAGACATGGCAGGGACCGTTCTCTTTTCAACCCGGTGATCGTGCTTCACGGATCGTTGTCGGATGGAGCTAACGCGATGGTGGTTCAGAGGGATGTGGGTTAAAGCTCTATTACGACGACAATGCTGGATCGGGTTTGAGACCTTTGCCGCCGAGCATGTTGGAGGTTTGATTGGGGTCTGGATTCGATCGGCTTTCAGAGCAGCTTTCTCATATTGAAATCAATGGTATCGGATGGTGCGAGCAGCCACCGGCATCCAAAATTGAGATCTAGTCAATGCCGACGATGGAGATCGACGATTCTCACATCTCGAATGAACTGCACTATGCCATGTGCAAAGAAGCTTTCGAATTGGGAACCAATTGTATCCTTCCATGGCTGTTTCTTCATAATTCCTACTCTTTTTTTTAGGGTAGAGAAAAATGGAGGCATTTCAAAATGCAATATCTCTTTCAAAATTGGGGCTAAAACTCCATTTTTTAAGCCTTAATTTTTAATCTGAGAACAACAAAATGACCTGATTTACCTTTATTTGATGATCACATGCGCAACACATGATGATTCTGTTAAGCATTTTTGATAGAAGAACCAACAGTGTAAGGGAAAAAGAAGTTTAGGGTGCATAATGCCAGGAAAAAAAATTCAGGGTGCATAGCTGTCAATATCCTTAAAAAATTATAGATTTGTGAAGTTATAATTATTTTTGTAGGATTAATTTTATCAGATATTTTGAAAAAAGTGCAAAATGGGGGATTAAAATATCAGCTGAGACATGCCATGCATTAGTATCTGAGTGGCTCACATGGGTGCACAGTGGCAAGATGGTGATTTTTTACTAGTCCACTCGGACCAATTGGAGGGGAATGAAGGGGGAGAGAGAGAGAGAGAGAGAGAAGAAGAGACAGAGGCCCAACGGGTTCATTGGAAAAAAAACCCTATTGCCGACCAACCACCACTCTCAGCACCACCATTACCTTAAAGCCTACCCCAAACCTGGCTGGCCAACCAAAATCCATGACAAGATCCCAAGCGATGCGCGGGGATCGAGTAAATTTTAGAGGCGGCAATTGCAATGTTTTTTGACCAAATTGACTTGCTTTCTACCACCGTTTTGCCTCACCACCATTATCATCACCTTACCCTCTCAAAGACCCATCAAGTACCCAAATTTAATGGCCAGATTGCCTACGTAGCCTTAGGATCTGGCTAATTGCCAATGATAGTGGTGGCCTATCGTTTTTCACTTTTTTGATGCGTTTTTGCTCAAATAACCACCAATTTCTACCATTTTTGACTCTTCTAAGCTCGAATCCAAGGCTTTTTTGCTTAGTTTGAGTTAGATTGAGAGAACCAAGAGCTTGAAGTTGGTTAAATCTTTCCGGTGAAGTTCTAGCCACCAACAACTAAATTTTTGATAGCGAAGACCGGATTCATGATCCTTATGCTTTAAGCTTCATTTTGGTATATAAGTTACTAATTTTGGTTAAGATTTATTTTTAAACCCTCGGGCAAGTTGTATATAAAAGATCCAATAAAAATTAATATTTTAATATAAGTTGTATTTTTTATAATATTTTAGGCCCCCATGTGAATAGTAGAATGAATCCCACTGAGAATTTAGAGTGATTCCTGTTTTCAGGTGAGTGGTATTTTTTTTAAAAATATATTTTTGGGGTTAATTAAATAAAATGCTGCTAGAATTTTGATTTAAAAAGGAATTATTATTTCACTTATGTTTTATGAATATA
The DNA here is from genome assembly GCF_031755915.1 of Ziziphus jujuba. Taxonomy (NCBI): domain Eukaryota; kingdom Viridiplantae; phylum Streptophyta; class Magnoliopsida; order Rosales; family Rhamnaceae; genus Ziziphus; species Ziziphus jujuba. The sequence goes on along the minus strand of NC_083381.1, from coordinate 1,815,767 downwards.
TTTTTATGTATATTTTTGTAAAATTTTTGGTTAAGGTTTATTATGGTTAGTTTAATCAATAAAATATTTTATATAGGTTTGACATGTTATGATATTCTGATAAAATTTATAAAATAGATTTATGGAAAAAGCTTGTGCATTTATGTTATTTTTAGATGCACCATATAGTAATAATATTCTATATTGTTATTATCATTTATTAGCATGCAAATATTATTCAGCCATTCTATGAAAGCTTAGGTGAGATAGGCTAGACATATATTATATGATGTGAGCATTAACTTCTCTCCCTTTAGCTGTAGAATAGCAGGTTATTAGCAACGGTGCTTTGGGACTCCAAAGTATCCAAGTGCAGGTATCTCTTTTCCTCTCTATGTTTTAGGTGGTGTTTGGGATACTGAGTGACATCTGGCAACACTTAGTATACAATATGGTGCATTAGATATACACATGATATTTTATGTACTTTTAAATATTTTTAATGCGTACATGCATTTAAATTATAATTTTAATTTGTTTACCTAACCATTTGATAATTTACTTAGTTGTTTTTATTAAAATAATTATTATATTACTTTCATTTTAATTTTACGTATTTGTTTTAAAAGAATATTTTTGGGGTAATTATTCAAATAAAATTTTTAATAAAATTCTTGCGTCATCCTATTTTATTTTATCTAATTTTATTTGATTTCCTATAATGATGTTTTTGTATTTGGGAAATACAAAATTTTGGATTTTTTGAAAAATATTTTAAATGAGGGAACTTTTCAAATTAAGTGGATTACAAAAGGTTTTGAGAGAAAAGTTATTTTCCCCAATGTTTAATTTATTTTTGTTAAATTATCACTATTATTATATATATTACCAAAATTATTATTATTAATAATTCTTTTGCTTTAATCAATTATTATTATTATATTTATTATTAATATTAATGTTAATATTATATAGATACCACTCACCAGAATGATTAGCATCTCATTATTATTATTATTATTATTTTTTTGGGTTTTCCAAATCCATTCCCCTAGATCCAGATAGATAGTAGATCGACTGTATGTGCTGCGCAAACTGCTTGTATGTTCTTCTTTCCGAGCTGCATTGTTTATTTTTCCATTTTCTTCTCCCCATTGTTTTTTATTTGTTGTTAATATCTATCTCATGTGTTTGTAATATTTATATTTCGAATAATCTTAGAATGCCATGATACTAATTATGGACCTAGTGTATTTGTTTCTTTTTGTTAATTTCTTATTGTGTTGTTGTTTATTCTATATTTTGGAGTGTTGCAACTTTGTGAAAAAATGTAGTAAGGGGGAGGAACAAGGAGGATATAGATTTTGACTATATTTTCTGTGCAGGAAAAGTTTAAGAAAGTCTAATCTAGATAAAGAATTCTGGAAGAGTCCTGACATCCACAATGACTACTCAGCTCATTGGCATGTTTACTCATCCCTTAAACACAATATTGAATGCCTCCAACTCTCTGCAGTGACATCAATTGATGAGGGCTACTAACATAGTTCTGTATCATTTATCAGTGACATTAGCAGAATGCTTGCAGACATTTTTGAATGGTGAAGCCAAGAAAGCAAATCAAGTCAATGATGCAATTGTACAGTGGCAACAAATTGATCAAATCTTGATGCATGGCTCCTTGAGTGAACAAGTTTTGATGTTCAAACCCAAATGGTGGGATGCAACACTTCCTATGAGATATGGCAAACTGTTAAATGAATTTTTTACTTTAAATCCAAGGCATGCACCATGCAATACAAAATGCAACTACAAACTATGAAAAAGGGAGGTTTATCTATGGTTCAATATTTAGTTGAAAAATCGAAACCACTATTGATGCTTTTGCTTTTACAAGACACCTCATTTCTGAAGAAGATCAAGTCCTCCATATTTTAGTTGCTCTAATTTCTAAGTATGATGCATTTGCTGTGTCAGGACCCGTCTAAAATTCCTCACCGAAATCCTAGATAAGTCCTGATCCCAGGAAAACTCTACCGGACCTTCCAATGGAAAATCCGGCAGAACCTCCCCTAAGGGTTGGATTTACCACAAATTTCCTGCACTGAAAACACACTTCTATATACACCACCTTATTCCTCCCACATTACTATAATTTAATTCCACAAATTTGTAGCACTTCAAAATAATAACAGAGAATTAATGCAATATTTAATAAAATGTGTCCAATACAGTATACAGAGCATTATACAAATAATTATGAAATTAATACAATGTCAGATAAAGAAGCAATACAAGATAAAGAGGAAAAAGGGAGGAAATGCTTCTTGGACTTTCGGCAATGAACTGAGACGTTGGGCTCGCCCCGGACGATCAATGTCTCCTAATCCTTGTACCTAGGGGAACGGAATTTAGAAATATGAGATGCTAATCATCTCAGTGAGTGACCTTATCTACTGTATAATTATAATAGTAATGAAAATTATAACACATTTGATTAATTAAGAATAAATAAATAATAATTAATTGAAAATAATATTTTCTCTCAAAACCCTCACCATTCACTCCGTTAGAAAGGTTTCCCTTTTAAAACATTTTCGCAAAACTCAATCTTTTATGCCCCAAAAATAAAGTAATAATTAATCCAATAAATAATTAAATAATCCAAATACGAATAAAATATAATGAAATATAATAAAATAAATTCAGGATACTTGCATTAAAGAAATATAACATAAAAGTGAAATTCAATATATAATTCATAAAATTGATTTTATAAATCAAAATAAACATTATCAAAAATATAATTTAAATAATTACACACAATCCTGTAAAATAAGTAATAAAATATTATAATATTCATTTTGAAATATTCAACCAATCTATATAATATTTTTATAGCAAGATGCATTTTAAAAACATTAATTTAAAATAAATGACATAAAATATGAATAAATGCATTTTAGAAAATACTAATTGTAAATAACTGATAAAACAAGTTAAATACATTTAATCCAAATACGGCTTTAAAACTTTAAGATTTGAAATTTATATCTGAGAAATAATACTTGACGCACCACACTATATGCCAGTGATGCCCTATGATATCCAGCGTCCCGAGCACCATCTGGCAGGAGATTAAAGAGAGAAATTTGCATACGGTCGCTTCGGCGTTCCGACAGCGCCGCTGCTTAAACCGTCATCCTGGCCATGGAGGGGGGCGGCTTATGGCCAATATCAAACTTGCATGCCCTCAGTTCAATGGCAACTCACAGGAGACATTATAACTTGCGCGCTCATCCACATATATAGTACAGAACACCAGAACTGTATGAGTGCGTCAAAAACAAATAACCACATTTATTATTAAAATACCCAGTTTTTTCCAAAATTCACCGTGGGAATTATACCATTTTTCAAATTCACCATCCCACATTTTTCTTTAATAACACCAGCATAAATCCATCAATAATATATAATTTTTCTCATATCATAAAATCAACTAGGTAATATTTCAAGTGGATAAATATATATTTTGAGAGCACCATAACTTAAATCAATATTTTCCTTTAAATATTTAAAATCAAATCATACCAAAAATAATATTAAAACTACATGAATTTCATATATAATTTAATTCCACAAATCCTCAATACCATAAAATAATTTCCACAATGCATAAATTTATATAAATGTATTTTTTATTAATCAAAATAAATTCACAAATAAATTCCGTAATAAATCAAATAATATTACTTTTACAATTCCTTTAAATATCAAATTTCCATAAAATCTAAATTTCCATAATTTGTCAAAAATCATATATGATTTAATGCACATATACATTTCAATTTATTCAAATTGTTCCATCAAAATTTCAAATATAATTTTGCTAAATATTTAACACATAAATATTAAATCCAAACATTTAATTGTCACAAAATAAATATAATTTAACACCCGAAATTAAGTTTGAAGGTGGATCACTCACCTCGAGCACGCAATCCAACCAAGATCCTCTATGGGATTAATTCTACGACGCACACATACTCTTAGAACAACAATATTACACAACTTAAATAAATTAATATTTATTCGGATAAATAATACCCAGTACCCGGGGGGACTAACACAAACGTTAACCAAAATTTACGAGTAATATACCGAAACGAAGCTTGTGGAACGAGGATCACATTACCGGACTCCATTGACCCCAATTTCGCCGGTGGTGGTCGAAATTTACCCGGGAAGTACCGGCCGAACTTCACCTCCTCATAACTGGCGAACCACTTTGAATTTAAACAATTGGAGACCATATTTGAACTCAGAGGACCCAAAATAAGGGAAAAAGGGTGGAAAATCAGACTGGGTTGGCCGAAAACGGCGAGAATTGCCGGAAAAACAAAATGAGCCGCCGCCGGCTTCAACCGACGATCTGGGCACGTCGCCGATGGCTGGGCTTCACCGGTGGCTGGCACGTGTGGCCGTCCGGTGGCCGGAATTTAAGAAACGGCAAGGACCCGAGAGGAAGAAAAGGAAAGGAAAGGAAGAAGAAGAAGGAAGAAGAAGAAGAAAGAATTCGGGGGGGGGGGGGGGTGGGCTGTTTTTTCCCATGTGGGGGAAGAAGAAAAAAAAAGAAAAAAGAAAAAAGAAAAATAAATAAAAAGAAAAGAAAAGAAAATAATTAAATAATATTAAAATAATATTATTGTATAGAATAATAATAAAATAATATGGTATTTAACCATAGTTGACATGTGGCATCTCACCATAGTGACACATGGCACCTTTGATTAAGTCACACGTGGCACACTGTTCACATATTTAAAAATAATATTAAAATAATACTGTATTTGAAAAACTCTACAGGTCCATAACTTTCAAACCATATGTCCAAATCGGACGTACTGCTAGTCTATGAACTCGTATCGACGAGTAATTCACAACCATGCATGAATCAAAGCTCAACTTGTATGAACAAAAAGTCAACTCCGGCACCCCTTGGACAGTTTGGATCTCAACTTGTTTCACTCATAACTTTCAAACCGTAACTCCGTTTTTGACGTGCTACTAGTCTATGAACTCGTGACAACGTGTACTTTTTAATGATAACTCAGTCAATGTGAAATTCCATTAGGAACAAAAAATCAACATTTGACCCCTTCTTGGTCAACGACGGTCAAACCCGGTCAACCTTGGTCAAATTTTAGAAATTTTCGATATACTTCGGGACGGGGTGTTACATGCTGTTTCTATCACAACACGTATTGAACCATTGCATCTTCAAGAAACTCAATGCTTCTTGCTCATGAAAGTTGCTTACAGCAAGCAGCCTCCACTACTATTAAGTCTATGACGATTAATATCTTTCATGACAAAGATGCTACTCCCAAACAGTATTCATCAATGTAATAAAAAATCCTCAACATTCCATAAACAATTATGGTGCTTGTGGTACTTTCAACATGGCAGGAGATGTGGAACAAAGAGAAGGTGGTTGTGGACAATGATTTGTCATATTTATGGTAGAGGTGGACATATAGCACCAAACTATTTTTTGTTGAAACAAAATTCAAACAACTACACTGATTCTAGTGGCTCTTATTCTCCAGTGAATGCTATGTCAGGTTTACCTGATACATTGCTGTCAGGATCCGTCCAAAATTCCTCACCAGAATCCTAGACAAGCCCTGATCCCAGGGAAACCCTACCGAACCTTCCAATAGAAAATCCGGCAGAACCTCCCCTAAGGGTTGGACTTACCACAAATTTCCTGCACTGAAAACACACTTCTATAAACACCACCTTATTCCTCCCATCTTACTACAATTTAATTCCACAAATTTGCAGCACTCCAAATGAATAACAGGAAATCAGTGCATAATTAATAACTAAATGTCCAATACAGTATACAGAGCATTATACAAATAAATGTGGAAATAATACAATGTCAGATAAAGAAGCAATACAAGATGGAGAGGAAAAAGGAAAGAAATGCATCTTGGACTTTCGGCAATGAACTGAGATGTCGGGCTTGCCCCGGACGATCAACGTCTCCCAACCTGGATCAAGGGGACCGGAATTTAGAAATATGAGATGCTAATCATCTCAGTGAGTGACCCTATCTATTGTACAATTATAAAGCAACAATAATTATAGCACATTTGATTAATTAAGGATAAATAAGTAAGTAAATAATAATTAATTGAAAATAATATTTTCTCTCAAAACCCTCACCATTCACTCCGTTGGAAAAGTTTCCCTTTTAAAACATTTTCGCAAAACCCGTTATTTGTACTCCCCGAAAACCAAGGAAACAATTATTTAACTAAATTTCAAATAAAATACAAGAATTTAAGGATCCAAATTTATAATGGAAATATAGAGTAAGACATCATTGGATACAATAAATAAAATCATAAATAATACTTATATTAAAGAAATTTGGCGTAAGAACAAAAATAAATCCAATATATAAATTATAAAATTTATTGTTTAAATCAAGGAAATAACCAAAGGAATATTTTAAATCAATTTAAACATCTATATAAAATAAATGATAAAAATATAATAGAATTTATTTTAAAATACCAATCGATTTAAATGATAAAATCAAGACAAATAACTTTTAAACACTAATGAGAATAGGTAATAAAATCACGATAACAATTTCATAAAATTTGTGTAAAGCTTTAAATTTAAATAAATAATAAAAACAACATTAAATATATTGTTAATTTAAATACAATTTCAATTATTTATTTTGAAATCCATGTTCTAAAAATCACTTGATGCACCCACTATATACCAGTGGCGCCAACAGTATCCAGCGTCCTGAGGTACCGCCAGACAGGAGGTTAAAGAGAGAAACCGGCATATGGTCACGTGGCGTCCCACCGCGCCGCTGTAAACAGGCGTCCCGACCATGGAAGGGCAGCCTACCCTCATCCAATGGCAACCATAGGACAACCTCATAATCACCTGTGTGCTACTCATACCTACCTGCGCACTCATCACATCCACCTGCACGCTAATCATACCCATGCATAAGGAACACCAGTACATGTATAGTGCATCTAAAACTCTAAATCATAAATCAATATTTTTCAAAATCTAAAAATTTCCATGAATATCATCGGGTTTATTTCGTCCAATTAAACCCGTAAATTTTCCACAATTCCTTTATAAATCATCGTCATAAATTCATCAAGTTCAAATCCATCAATTTGAATATCCAAATTTTCCAATGGCATAAGATCAAGCCATTAATATTTCCAGCATAAATATTTTTAAAACATAATAATTTAAATCCATATTTTTCTCAAATTTTCAAAAATCAATTTAAATCAGTACTATGAAAACCATATAAATTCCATCAATATATAATAAATTTAAAATAAATAATTTCCTTCAAATCCATACAATCAATCCATACCCAAGTAAATATTAAATCACATAAATTCATAAGGTATTAAAATCATATAATTATGCACAATAAATCTAATGATAAAACATAACCATAATTTAAAGGAATTAAAACCACAATTCCTTTAAATTCACAAATATATTTTTGGCACCAAAACACACATTAAAATTATCATAAATTAACAATATAAACTTAGGGAGTAATTTTATTAAATCACCAACACATAAAACATATTTTCTAAATAATCAATTAACACAAAATATATAATTAATCACCCAAAATAATTTTGAAGGTGGGTCACTCACCTCGAGCACGCAATTAATCCAAGATCCTCCATGGGATCAATTCCACGACGTACACGTGCTCCTAGAACAACAATATTACACAACTCAAATAAATTAATATTTTATTCGGGTAAATAATACCTAGTACCGGGGGGGGGGGGGTTAAACACAAATGTTAACCAAAATTGATGAGTAATATACCGAATCGAAGCTTGTGGAACGAGGATCGCATTACCGGCCTCCATTGACCCCAATTCTGCCGGTGGTGGTCAGAATTTGCCCGGGAAGTACCGGCCGAACTTCACCTCCTCATAACTCACGAACCACTTCGAATTTAAACAATTGGAGACCATATTTGAACTCAGAAGATCCAAAATAGGGGGAAAGCGGTGGCAATTCGGATTGCGCTGGCCGGAAACGGCGAGAATCGCCGGAAAAACAAAATGAACCGTCGCCGGCTTCAAACGCCGATCTGGGAGTGTCGTCGATCGGCTGGCCGCCAAACTTGGCGCCTAAGCTCGCCGACGGCTGGGCTTCACCGGTGGCCGATGCGTGTGGCCGAAAAATGTGCAGCAGGGACAGAGATATATCGGTGGGAAGGAGAAAATGAAGAAAGAAGGTGAAGAAGGAAGAAGAAGAAGAAAGAAGAAGGGGCCCGTGGGCCTTTTTTCGCATGTGGGGGAAAGGAAAAAAAAGAAAAAGGAAAAAGAAATAAAAAGAAAAGAAAATAAAATAATTAAATAATAAAAAAATAATATTATTGTATAAAATAATAATAAAATGATATGGTATTTAATCATGGTTGATATGTGGCATCTCACCGTTGTGACACATGGCACCTTTTATTAAGTCACACGTGGCACACTGTTTACATATTTAAAAATAATATTAAAATAATACTGTATTTGAAAAACTCTACAGGTCTATAACTTTCAAACCACATGTCCAAATCGGACGTGCCGCTAGTGTACTGACTCGTATCGATGAGTACTTCACAACCATGCATGAGTCAAAGCTCAACTTTACATGAACAAAAAGTCAACTCCGGCACCCTTTGGACAGTTTGGACCTCAACTTGCTCATAACTTTCAAACCGTAGCTCCTTTTTCAATGTGCTACTAGTCCATGAACTCGTGACAACGTGTACTTTTTAACGGTATGTTGGTCAATGTGAGATTCCATCAGGAGCAAAAAGTCAATATTTGACTCCTTCTTGGTCAACGACGGTCAAACCCGGTCAACCTTGGTCAAATTTGAGAAATTTTCGGTGTACTTTGGGACGGGGTGTTACATTGCTTGATCCCAACTAATATCCAAATTCAAAAGCTACAAACCACAACACCTCTAACCAACCATTTCTTCAAATAAGTAGGAATTCAATGGTCCATAAAAGATTTACATGGTCAATGGAGAGGGTTTTAATATCCTTTATACTGGCAACTCCTCTTTTTATTCTATGTTATCTAATAAAACCTTATATCTGAATAATATTTTACATGTGCCCAAAATCCAAATTTACTCATGATAATAATACATTTTTTGAATTTCATCCAACTATCTGTTTTGTTAAGGATTAGGCAACAAGTGAAACACTCTTGGAAGGCAAACTTAGAGCTGGTTTATATTGTCTTGAAGCTAATAAAATTTGGTTTGTTATCCAACACACATCATGGAGACTTTCACCACGTGAACTCCTAGGATCCATAATTGTACTCTTTACATTACAACAAATTTTATTTTCTTTAGTATTTTCTTTGTTAATAAAATGTTCAAAAGTGATTTAGTTTCATTATGGCATAAGAGATTAGGCCATCCTTTTTTACCTATTGCTCAGTTTTTCATGAGAGAATGTAATTTTGGTACATCAATTATCAATATTTTTTTTTTCATCATGTCCAATGGGTAAAGCAAAAAGCTCCCTTTTTCTTTATCAATTACTTTCTACACTACACAATTACAGCTAGTTAATATTGACTTATCAGGTCCTTTCCCTTATCTTTCCTCTAAAAGCTTTAAATACTACATTAGCTTTGTGGATCCTTTTTCATGGTACACATGGATTGTTGTATTAAAAGCAAAATTTGAAGCTTTCTAAAGCCTTTCTATTATTCAAAAATCAAGTTAAGTTGCAATTCGAATGGCTTATCAAAACAGTGCAAATGGAAAACAGTGGTGAGTTTAAACCATGTATTTCCTAATTAACATATCTTGGTATTTGTACAAGATATTCTTATCCTTATACTCATTAATTGAATGGAATAGTGAGCACAAGCACTGTCGCATTGTTGAGATGGGAATTACTTTACTTGCCAAAGCTTCTATTCCATTAAAATACTAGGACAAAGCATTGTAACATATTTCATTTATTACTTAACTCATATATATTTGTGTAAGATTTATATGCAAATTCTAGTACAAAATTCTCAATCTTTGACAACAATGAAGCTACTCTTAACTGGAAGAGCAAATAAAAAAGCTACTACCAAATGCCTCAAAAGCTATTATAAAGCTCATTCATAGTCGCCTAAATGCTCTTCTAAAGCTTCAAAGACTCATACTGCGACTTCTTAGTTAGTTGAATAAACAAATGATGAAATAATTAAATGAAGCTAAGGGAGAAAGGGAGACAACAGCTATCTGACTATTTCAATATTAGTGACTTGCGGACTAATATTATGAATGTTCATGAGGTTTTAACTAAATAGTTTCAAGTCGGGGTCTCATTCCCTAGGAGGATAAAACTCGGATCAAGAGGACCCTTGTCAAGTCAGCAAAATTCCTTATACTTAGTAACTTTTGAATGTGAAGACCTTTCATATCGGCTCCTTTTAATGTATAAGCATTCATTAGGTGTCAGTCTCATAGTCATTCATGACATTTGCATTTTGTATGTACATTCCTAACACCAAGCTTTCATGAAAAAACGACTTAGTAGGACACTATCTAATTCAACTAAATCTGTGATAGCTATAAGTCGTTGTAATATTGTAAAGCTACAAACTAGTCTCGGACTAGAAAAGCTATGGGCTAGGATAATTTGTATAAGCCATTCCAATTAAGGAAAGCTACAAACTAGTCTCAGATTAATGAAAACAACAAATCGTACAAAGTTTATAGGTGCATCTATGTCTGATTGGCTTTTGACCTATATAGGTGCTAGTTGAAATGGACAAATGGTGGATAAGAAGAGAAAAAAACCAACTAGTTGTGGATTAGAGTTGAAATGGGAATTCTACAAACAAATATGCCTAAGTATTTCTCTCGAAATCATTAATTATTCAATTATTATGAAAATGTGTTTGAATTAGAACTCAGAATTCTCTTAAAAGCCTTTCAAGACATATTTTAAATATAAACATCATCTTATCTACTCTTTATTATGTCTCCCAAATTATCAACACCTTCCATCAAACATGTCCAATAAGTATTATGATTTGACTTTTAATCAAATTAGTTCTCTCAGACTAGGTATGGAAAAATTGACAAATATGGAATTGGCATGAAAGTGTTCGTTAACTTAAACAAATCCTCAAATTGGAAGTCTACACTAATTACTCCACTGGGTGAATTCTTCACTCAGAGGGTGAGGGACTAGCTATGGAGGTATATTTTGTCCCTCCCCAAATATTGAGTATGGAAAAATCTCACACGATACTAACCTACACGATATTTTACAAATTTGGGTTGACAATATCGTATTGAGTTCGTATTAGTGTCACCTAATAAAATCCAATAAATTATTAGGTGTTTAAGTGTGAAACACGATAATAAACGATAAATCGATAAAACCTATTACAGAGAGTATTTTTGTAATTATACAAATTTGATAATATTAAAATTATTTAATTTATTGTTAAACATGTATTAATTTGTTCTTTTTTAACTTAATTTTAAAAAAATCTAAAAACAAGGAAGTCTTTTTACAAGATTTTTTGGGAAAAAATATTATTTTATTATTTGAAAGCTAAGTCAAATATAAATTTTGAAATTTGTATATATTCTTAATAGGTTAACAGATCATGTGATGAATTATATGATATTTTAATGAATGAGTTCGGATTTATCTATTTTCATATGAAAACTTAATGACTCATGTTTCGGTTAACTACATTTCACATGAACATGACACGACATAATACGAACATGATTTAACACAACATGTCGCCACGTCTACTAAATATTCAAATAAGCAAGGAAGGTACGTCTAAACTGCTACAGTAACAAAATAATTGGCATTCTATAGTCCAATCTATTTGGATTATCTAAATCTAAATAGATTGAGGATTCTAATTATAATATTTTCTATCCTTAAATAATATTTTTATTTGTTTATTTTATTTCCTATTGAACCTAAATTTAAGCCTATATAAAGGGCCTAAGCCATCATACCAGGTACGAAGAAATAATATTTTACACGCATGAATTTTCTCCCTTTCCCTCTGCTTTTCATAGAAAATTTAAAGGTTTTTCTGACTTGAACGTTGGAGGGTCTTGAGTCGGCGCCCCAATGGCCTTCTAACATAGTTTTTTCTATTTTGCAGGTTCACATGTTAATAAATGGTAAAGGAGAATGCATAGCTGTAATTGTTGATTTTTCGCATCAACACTATCACCCGTCCCAAACCCAGTTTTGGTCAAACAATACCTTGGAACTTGGCTTCATCTACGTTTATTTTGAAATATACTTACAAACGTGCTTTTCACTTCTCAACCTTAGTAGTTACTTGTTTTTACTGCTCGTTTCAAAGCTTCTTTGTACTCCACATGTAGTCTGGCCACAGCATCCAAATAGTTATTTCATTTATTTTAGTATCACCATCGTGCACACAAAAATTCCTTCTGTTCCATAACGCCCCAAAGATAACAAAAATCCTTCCATGTAAAATTTTGAGAGATGATGATGTGCCCAAAAAATATAAATTTGCAAATGATCTAGTGCATTTTGGTTTAAGCTAGACATAAAATTCAACCTTCTTCCAAATCTTTTTAGCTCTAGATCATGATCAGATTGCATGCATTATATCCATATTTATTATATATGTGGTCTTTAAACCATATAAAAGTTTAACTTTGATCCCCCGTGATACAAAATTTGGGATGAAAAATTAATTAGAGACTAAGGATATTATAAATTAGCAAATTTAGTGACTAATTTGTTAAAAGAAAAAAATTGAAGAACTTAAGTGCCATTAGTAAAACAATTTAGGGACCTTTGGTAACAATATCCCTTGAGGATTTAAAACTTGGCTCGCTCAACCCATTTCCACCCCTCCAATTATTATTTATGACTTTTTTGGTTATTTGCTCAGCTATTGATCCTTAATCTATGTCCACAATTGCACTTTGGTCTTGTCAGCGTTGAAAATATCAGTATCGATGAAAATATCGAAGGTATGATTTTGTGGAAATATCGATGAAAATATCGATATTGACAAAAATGTCGGTATAATTAAATAATATAAAAAATACAATAATTAGAATACAATAATAATAAAACAGTTTATAAATATTAAAAATTATTGTAAAAAAAAAAATACAGTATTTGTTAGACATCTAATAAAAAAATACATCCCAATCTCAGCTTTGATTTTGGCATGCTATTAGTTTATGAACTTGAATTGATGCATACTTCACCATGATGCTTCGGTCAAAGCAAATTTCCTCTCGTAGCAAAAAGTCAACTATGGGACCAATTGGTCAATCTCAAGATTTAAATTCGGAGTGTTTTCTCAATTCAGGTTGTTATAACTATCCTAAGACCAACACTAGTAAAAAAATTATAAAAACTTTACAGGGCCATATTAATAGTCTGCTAACTCATATTAACCAGCACTATGCAGTAGTATGCTAGTCAACATCGAACCTTGATCAAATAAAAAGTTAACCTTAGGCTCCATTTAGTCAGTCCAAATCAAACCTTCTTCTAATTGTAACTCATCGATCATAACTCATCATTTGGAAGGACCCTAGTTTATGGACTTGTGGTGACGTACTTTTCATAATAATGCCTTGATCAAAATGAAGCTCTAGATGAGCCAAAAAGACAATTTTGGGACGTGCTCAATCAGCCCCAATCAATTCCAATGAAACTTGATCACAAATGAAATTTCGAAGTGTTCTATTGAGTTGGTGTGTTATAGCAGACCTATGACGAATGGTGTATGGCAGATGGGAAATTAAGGAAGAACAACAAATGGCAGACACAAAAGCAAGGGTGGGAAGAAATCGTATTTTTGGAAGCTTTCAAAGGAAATGGTGAGGATTGAGTAATTGTATTTTTGGTAATTTTTTTTTTTGGTGAATGTATTTTTGGTATTTGTTTCCCTATCATAGATTTTTATATTTATTTATGTTCTCTTTGAATAATACCCTAACATAGATTAGATCTGATTCTATTGTATGTTATGTGTGATCTACAATAAAGTGGGGAACCCACCAACATAGAATGCCATATAATTATATTAATATGGTGATATGTATTATAACTGTATTGATTCAGTTCCGTTTCGATCAAAATTTTAATGCTAAAAAATCAAACCCAACCGAAATAAATCGATTTTTCAAAAATTTCAACTGAATCAATCTAAATAAAAGTCTATTAACCAATCCAATTAAATTGAATTGGACTAATTTGGTTGGTTTGATTGGTTTTTTTTAACACCACTCGGGGTCATGTAAGCCAAGGAGTTGAGTGTAATAATGGTAAATTCTCAATTTTTAATGAGAAAGGTAAAAATTGACCTTATAAATAAACATAATTTCTGTCCAAAAGGACAAATCAATTTCCCAAGACCAAAAATTAAATAAAAACAAATTTTCACTTTTGCTAAAAACAAAATACAATTAATCATGCACCAAGTTTTAATAAATTCTCAAAAATTGTTTAATAAAAGGTAACTTAGTTAACTAGAAAAATAATTTCGTACCAAAATTAAAAATTTTACCCAAGAAAAATTAATGCAACAAATATTTCTCAAACAAAAATAGGAAATGAAAATCCAAACTTGTAGATTTTTTTTTTTTCAAAAGAAATGAAAATTCAAGAAGTTTACCCACCCTTTTTACAAAGAGACTAGTAAAAATTTCAAAATTACACATATGAACACCAAAATTTTTCTTGGAATTTAAGAAATAGAAAATTTAAAACTTTTGGAATGCTACGGAAATTAAATAAAATATTATTAGCAAGAGCACTCCAATTTTCTCAGCATAACATAAAAATATTTTAATAATTAATCAAAATGAAGAACTAATAATTTTTTTTTAACAAAACGATTCGGTTCTAGGTTTTTTTTTAAAGATTGTAAACAATATTACATAGTTTACATAGTTGTTTTTGACTATGCAAAATTTGTGAAATGCGATCAAATCAAAGATATGCAATGAGTTTGAACTGTGCAATGTCTTTTTTTTTTTTTTTTTGGTTGTCTTCAACGTGCTTTTTGTTCCGTCTAAGGTTAACTAGTTAACCTTAAGTTTATATGATGATATGGCTTAATTTTATTAGTGGAGCAAAGACTAAGATAGGATTTTGGGATACAAGATATACGTCTATCCAAAGTATAAATGCCACTTTATAGAGGATTTATAAAGTTTCCACAAAATTGTTTGATAAAATATAACAATTTTTAGTTGATTTATTTTTTTTAATTCACTTATCAAGGTTCACTTTTTTATATTTTGGTTATGAATATGTTAATTAATAATATTTTAACACATGTTATTTGAGAGAAATTTTTTTTATACACATTATGTTCCAACTGACTTGGTATACATAGCCACTCATGTAATTCCACATGTAATATTAAGGTCAGATTATTTTGTTTTAAAAGCAATTGTAGATCAGATTAGAAGACTAATGACATTCAGTTCAAGTTTTGCATCCGTTCTTTAATTTCCTTCTATCCAATGGCTATTGTGCACACTGCGGCATCCATCTATCCGCTATATGCTCCAGCAAGTTCTTTTCAATCTTGTGCTTTTCTTATATATATATATATATATATTTTTTTTTTTAATTATGCAATAGAAAAGAACAAAAAAGAATAATCAAATTAATTTAGTTGAGAGAGCAAACTGATGTTTCTGTTTATATTTTAAGGGCATAGATAAAAAGAGAAGAGTCAAAGGGAAGAAATAGGAAATAAAATAAAATGGGCATCACCGAGGCATCCATTATATAAGATGCAGTGAACACAAAAGGTTTTCAATCAAAGTTATGCATAAACGAATAGGTGTAAATCCAAATCGGCAGAGAAAATGAACAAATGGGAGTTATCCAAATTGTTCTATCCTACACATATGAGCGTCTAGGGATCTAGATGGATCTATCACAGATGAGATATACGATGCAAACCTTAACAAGAAGAAACAGAAGGATCTAGACAAAGAAAAAATAAAATAAGGTGGAAGGCGTTAAAAGTGTGAAAATGTCTTTTGGATGATTTGGTAATTTTTAATATAATATATAATTAACGATACGCATGGCATTTTATAACTTAATCATGTGTACAAGATAAAATTTCAAATGTATTAAAAAAAATTATAAATAAATTTAAAGAACATTTTGGTATTTATAAAATTGTTGTTACTAAATAATGTAGCATTATCTTATTGGTTCATATTGGTTAACATTTATTATCCTTTTAAAAACTTATTCATCCAAATCTAATATGTAACACCCCGTCCCGAAGTATATTGGAAATTTTTCAAATTTGACCAGGGTTGACTGGGTTTAACCGTCGTTGACCGAGAAAGGGTCAAATGTTGACTTTTTACTCCTGATGGAATCTCACATTGACCGAGGTACCATTAAAAAGTACACGTTGTCACAAGTTCATAGACTAGTAGCACGTCGAAAACGGAGCTATGGCTTGAAAGTTATGAGCAAAACAAGTTGAGGTCCAAATTGTCCAAGGGGTGCTGGAGTTGACTTTTTGTTCATGCAAAGTTGAGCTTTAACTCATGCATGGTTGTGAAGTACTCGTCGATACGAGTTTATAGACTAGTAGTACATCCAATTTGGACATGTGGTTTGAAAGTTATGGATCTGTAGAGTTTTTCAAATATAGTATTATTTTAATATTATTTTTAAATATGCGAACAGTGTGCCACGTGTGACTTAATAAAAGATGCCATGTGTCACAATGAGGAGATGCCACATGTCAACTATGGTTAAATACCATATTATTTTATACAATAATATTATTTAATTATTTAATTATTTCTTTTATTTTCTTTTTCTTTCTTTTTCTTTTTTTTTTTTCCTTCCCCCATGTGGGAAAAACACCCAGCCACCCCGAGCCTTTCTTCTCCTTCTTCTTTCTTCTTCTTTCTTTTTCTTTCCGTTTCCTCCTCTCGGGCCCTTGCCATTTCTCATATTCCAGCCACAGGACGGCCACACGCGCCGGCCAGGGAGGGAGCCCAGTCCCCGGCGATGCCACCCTGCAAATTTCTCGGCCAAAAGCCACTGGACGCGCCCAGATCAGGCCGATGAACTCAGCAGCACGGGTTGAGTTTTTCCGGTGATTCTCGCCTTTTCCAGCCAGTCCAGTCCAAATTGCCACCCTTTTCCCCCTATTTTGGGTCCTCTGAGTTCAAATATGGTCTCCAATTGTTTAAATCCGAAGTGGTTTGTGAGTTATGAGGAGGTGAAATTCAGCCGATACTTCCCGGGAAAATTCCGGCCACCACCGGCGGAATTGGGGTCAATGGAGGCCAGTAATGCGATCCTCGTTCCACAAGCTTCGATTCGGTATATTATTCATCAATTTTGGTTAACGTTTGTGTTAAACCCTCCGGGTACCGGGTATTATTTATCGGAATAAAATATTAATTTATTTGAGATATGTAATATTGTTGTTCTAGGAGCACATGTGTGTCGTGGAATTGATCCCATGGAGGATCTTGGATTAATTGCGTGCTCCAGGTGAGTGACCCACCTTTAAAATTATTTTCGGGTGTTAATTTATATTTATTTTGTGACAATTAAATATTTGGATTTAATATTTATGTGTTGAATATTTAGCAAAATTATATTTGAAGTTTTGATGGCACAATTTGAATAAATTGAAATGTATATGTGCATTAAATCATATATGATTTTTGACAAATTATGGAAATTTAGATTTGATGGAAGTTTGATATTTAAAGGAATTGTGATTTTAATATTAATTGATTTATTGTGGAATTTATTTGTGCGTTTATTTTGATTAATAAAAAAAAAATGCATTTATATAAATTTATGCATTGTGGAAATTATTTTATGGTATTGACGATTTGTGGAATTAAATTATATATGAATTTCATGTGGTTTCAATATTATTTTTGAGCATGATTGGATTTTAAAGATTTCAAGAAAAATATTGGTTAAGTTTGGTGGTTTCAAATTGTATAATTATGCCTTGGAATATTATTTGGTTGATTGTATGATTTGGAGAAAAATTATTTGTATATTATTATCGGTGGATTTATGCTGGAAATATTAAGGAAAAATGTGGGAATGTGAGTTTGAAAAATGGTATAATTCCCACGGTGAATTTTGAAAAATTTGGTATTTTAATAATAATTTATTTATTTGTTTTAGACACACTCATACAATACTGGTGTTCTGTGCTGCATATGTGGATGAGCGCGCAAGTTATAATGTCTCCCGTGAGTTACCATTGGACCGAGGGTAGGCAAGTTTGATATTGGCCATAAGCCGCCCCCCTCTGTGGCCGGGATGACAGTTTAAGCAGCGGTGCTGTCGGGACACCGAAGCAACCGTATGCAAGTTTCTTTCTTTAACCTCCCGTTACACGGTGCTCGGGACGTTGAGTATCGTGGGACATCACTGGTATATAGTGTGGTGCGTCAAGTAATTATTTTTCTGCTATAAATTTAAATTCCTAAAGTTTTAAAGCAGTATTTAAATTAAAATGTATTTAATGTTGTTTTTAATATTTATTTAACTTTAAAGCTTTATACAAATTTTATGAAATTGATATCATGATTTTATTATCTATTCTCATTAATGTTTAAAAGTTATTTGCCTTGATTTTATCATTTAAATTGATTGGTATTTTAAAATAAATTCTGTTATATTTTTATCATTTGTTTTATATCGATGTTTAAATTGATTTACAATGTTTCTTAGATTATTTCATTGATTTAATTAATAAATTTTATAATTTATATATTGGGTCTATTCTTGTTCTTATGCCAAATTTCTTTAATACAAGTTTAATTATGATTTTAATTATTGTATCTAATAATGTCTTATTCTATATTTCCCTTATAAACTTGGATCCTTAAATTTTTGTATTTTATTTGAAAGTTATTTGATTAATTATTCCTTGATTTTCAGGACATAAAAGATTGGGTTTTGCGAAAATATTTTAAAAGGGGAACTTTTCCAACCAAGTGAATCGTGAGGGTTTTGAGAGAAAATATTATTTTCAATTAATTATTATTTATTTATTTATTTATTCTTAATTAATCAAATATACTATAATTACCGTTGCTTTATAACTATACAGTAGATAGGGTCACTCACTGAGATGATTAGCATCTCATATTTTTAAATTCCGTTCCCCTAGGTCCAGGTTGGGAGACGTTGATCGTCCGGGGCAAACTCGATGTCTCAGTTCATTGCCGAAAGTCCAAGAAGCATTTCTTTCCTATTTCCTCTTCATCTTGTATTGCTTCATCTGTCCTTGAATAAATTTCATATTTATTTGTATAATGCTCTGTATACTGATTGGACACATTTTATTAAATATTGCACTAATTCCCTGTTATTATTTGGAGTGCTACAAATTTATGGAATTATATTGTAGTAATGTGGGAGGAATAAGGGGATGTATATAGAAGTGTGTTTTCAGTGCAGGAAATTTATGGTAAGTCCAACCCTTAGGGGAGGTTTTGCCAGATTTTCCATTAGAAGGTCCGGTAGGGTTTCCTTGTGATCAGGGCTTGTTTAGGGTTCCAATGAAGAATTTTAGATGGATCCTGACAAATATATTATATTATTAATATTAATAAATAAATTATATTTGGCTTTCCGTCAAATAAAATAATAATATATTATTAATATTATTATTATTTTTAGAGTATTATCTACTATTAGAGATTAATTACCCAATCAATGGGTCAGTTTAAAAAGCAATCACGTGCTCATGCCATGGGTCAATGACAGGATCAATATTAATGGGATTGTGCATCTACATAGAATGAATAGGTTTGTACGTAGGCGATATATAGTGTTTTATCAATTTTATAAATGTATAATGAATGAAATTATCCTGGATTTGTTCAATTCTTAGATTTTTTTTTCTTTTCGTTTTATTTTTTTATTTTATTTTTGGTTATAAACTTGGAAATCAATTAGTGAAAGTGAATAAAATGTTATTAAAAAGCACTCCACTTTTATGGACATAACATAAACAAATTAAATTAATTAGAAGGTAGAAATTATATTTTAACAAATCATTTTTCGTTAGTACTATTTTTTTTTTTATAGATTTTTTCTTAGAAAAAAAAAAAGGTTGTGAACATTAATATATATGTATTTTTGAAGTTTGTTGAATTTGTGAAATATTGTAGTTGAACAGTTACAAGGTTGAATTAAGATTGAAATTATAAATGTTATTAAATTATACATTTCATTTGGTCTGAGCTACGTAAGTGTGGTTGCCAGAAATATTCATGTTGGTGCAGTGCTTAAGGCTTACTCGTTCTGTGAGCAAGTAGAGCTGCCTGATGTTGCTGAGCTTATTGCAGTTCTAAGAGCTCTGGAGGTCGATAGAGAAGCTGGTTGGAAGGAGATGTGCTGTGAAAGTGATGTGAAGTTAGTGGTTCAAAGCTTGAAGACTGGTTTGAGGGGTGGGCTTCATTGGTTTGCTGATATATATATCTATATATATATATTTTTTCGATTCGAATTAAGAGTTTGGCTCCTTTGTTTGTCATTTGCCTAGGCCTGTTAACACCCTTGCTCATGATTTATGCAAGGGGATTTTCATGTAAATTTTGTGGGATCTGATCCCCCGCTTTTATTTTATAAATTTTGTAAACTGTGGCTTACCAGAAGGAGCAATTCCACATGAAATCGGCTCCTTAACTTTAGTGCAGGTATTTGATCTAGGCAGAAACAAGTTTTTTAGCTCACCTATAAGCATTAGCTAAAATTTCTTGGATTGGCACACTGTAATCTTCTTCAATCAGCACCAGAGCTTCCTTCCGGTATTGAATATGTAGAGGCAAGAGATTGCTGTTCACTGCTGACCTTTTCAAATTCATTCAAGTAAAGAACTTGCATGGATTTGGTACTCATTTCGTTAACTGCTAGAAGCTGAAACTGAATCAAGACCGCAAAAGTATAATGATGATTCGGTTGAAAGCCTACCTCCAGTCAATGTTGAAAATCCATAATCAGGTCTCTATATCTTTATTTTGTTAGAGAATCATGGCAATTGTTAGCCATGAATCACCTAAACCCGAGACCAACCAAGGTGCCTTGGCCGAGGAGTCACTTTCATAGTTTGTTTTTATTTTTTGTTTTGTATTTGTTAAAGCCAATTTTGTGTAATCAAGGCTTGTTAAATTGGTACACAAAGACACAAAAATGTGTTAATTAAAGTGTATTAGCCAAATCAGGATTTTAGGAAGTTTAAGCACCTTGATTACATGAAAAGCACTTTGGTGACAAGGATGGTGACATGGAAGCTACTTGGTGACATGGAGCTCAACCATTCGGCCTTTCTCTCATCCAATGCATGTAAGGACATGTGTCATCATGCATGAGGACTACTTCAACATAAAGTACTCAATGAGGTAGCAGCACTTTTCAACAAACAAAGAAACATGTGATGAAGTTATTTTACACATGTGTTTTGCTTCACCATGAAGTACTTGTAAGCTATTGGTCTTTATGACCGGCCATGATGTGCTTTCACACGTCTTTTGTATGCTATAAATATGTATGACATTTTAATGAATATGTGTGTTGGTTTTTTGGAGAAAAATACCTTAGTTTCCATTTGAAACAAAGAGAAAAAACAAACCGACTTTGCTGGAAAATTTTCCAGCAGCTTAATCAAAAGAAGCAGAGTACAACACCACCAAAAATCAATTTCCAGCAACTTATAAATTTTGTTCTCTTTAGTTTAACCTTGCCCTAAGCTTTCATGTTTTTCTGTATTTATCTTAATTTCTCTGTTTGTTTCTCTCTCTCATCAAACATCATGGCTTTGATGGTGCAGGAAGTCTCACATCTAAGTGGCTGTTCTGATACTGTGATTCCTGAAACTAGAGTCCTAGAGTGGTAAAGGAATCAAAGCACATGGGACCTTTAGTCAGAATTAAATTGCCTAAAAAAATGTAGTGGTAGTACTTGGATTGGGTTCGTTTGTCGTGTTGTTTTCAGTGTCCATGAGAACGTTCTTGATGACCAAGATGGCCATCTGGAATCAGAAAACTCTCAAGAGATCTCTTGTCAATTGTACACCAATGAAGGTCCTATAAGCACTGGTTTTGGCTTTAACATCTCAAGAGGCACTCTTGTTGAGTCAAGTCACCTTCGGGTACATTATATATCAAATGGAAGCTTTAGAGAGAGAATGGCTTTCTGGAAGAGAACTAGTAACATTGAAACTTCATTTGGAACAGAAAGCCAATTCTTGGAAGTTAAAAAGTGTGGGTTTCGTTTTATATACAACCAAGAATCGGAAGCAAGGAAAAGTAACTTCCAGTACGTTTACCCTCCAACTAAAGATTTAGGTTTGGCCTTCTTCTCATTCGATACATGAGTTGATCAGTTTTTGTTCTTTGTGGAGTTGATCACTTAGATGTTGATGAGCTCCTCGGACAGTGGGGCTGTGTAGCAGCTTTGGTGGTCAACGAGCTGTGTACCAAATATTTGAGGCTGGATAGGTTTCTTTCTTTGACTGATATTGTAACAGCCCAGACCACCCGCATGAGATATTGTCCGCTTTAGGTCCAGCCCGCACGGTTTTGTCAAAACGCGTTTCAAGAGAAAGGTATCCACACCCACTTATATGGCATGCTTCGTTCCCCTTTCCAACTTATGTGGGATCTTACAATCCACCCCCCTTGGGGTCCAGCGTCCTCGCTGGCACACCGATCCTGGTCCGGCTCTGATACCATCTGTAACAGCCCAGTCCACCCTCATGCAATATTGTCCGCTTTAGGCCCAGCCCGTACGGTTTTGTCAAAAAGCGTTGCAAGGGAAAGGTATCCACACCCACTTATATGGCATGTTTCGTTCCTCTTTCCAACCGATGTGGGATCTCACAGATATGCCTCTCTCTTAAATGAGACTTATAGTTTACTCAACTAATTCTTTGTTACTTGATGACTTTTGTATCTATGTATATCAACTTCCTTATTTTTTTGTGACATCACTTTATTTCTACATTCTTAGGTCGTTTGGTCTAGGCTACAATATCAAATTGTACATGGTAGAGTGCATGTCAAGGTCTTTATGACTGTACAGTGGAGTTAGAAGTTTAAGAGAAGGTAGGTAGAATCTCAAACCAAAAAAAAAAAAAATAAAAAAAAAATAAAAAAAAAATAAAAAAATGGAGGTTTTGATATTAATTGGAGAATTGAATATCCTTTCAACGAATATGAAACTTTCACATGAACTTTAATGTCAGAGGGCTTGCCCTGGATCCTGGCACCTTGTACATAATCTTTGGTCATATTGCTTAGGTAAAGTCTTCAATGGAGATTGTCTGATAAACCAGCTAAGTTCCTTACTCTGTATTGAATATTGGTCATTCTAAGGCCAAGGACTTGGTTGATTTCATACAACTATAGTGTGTGTTTATTATTAATATATGTGAGTTTTTTTTTTTTTTTTTTTTACTTGGATTATTAAGTTGGAATTTCTACAATGCGATAAAGTTTGTGCTTGTTCTTTTAGCTGGTAATCAGTTTACTCAGCCCACTATTCAGATTACCAACCTAGATGTATTTTTAACTGTCTTTTTAAGACACTATATGTTGTTAAAAGGAAAGAAGCATGTTTTGTGATGAAGAAAATGCATTAATAGCACAAAAAGCCCCTGCAAGGTAAATTACATCTTACTTGTATTGAGTTCATCAATTTTAACAAAATCAACCAAAGCAGGGAGCATACCCCAAGAAGAAAATTCACCAAAGCATAAACCAACTTGCTTTTGCAATGAAAATTTAAGAGGCGAAATCTACTACAGCATTGACCTTCTTGTTTCATCAACATTAATCGTAATCCTTTGTTGAGATGTAGCTTGCCCGACCACATTCCTTGTCATCTTGGCACTACTCTCCACCACTTTGAAATCCACAATTGTAAGCTCAAGTTGAGCAATTGCCTTTCTAATTGATAACCTTCTTTCAAAAATCTCTTTGTTCCTCAAGTTCCATGTAATGGATTATAATATGCACCTATTCTTATGTCTATCTTATCTGGTTGTATCAGCAGTGTATAAAGCAGATAGGTGTATTGTTACTAGGCCTTATCTGTTGTAATCGGTTTTCTTTATGTATTTATATGATGAATCCCACATCAATATTATAAAACTTTTACCATATTGCTCTTATTTCTATACCATGTTGTCTAGAGCAAGCAGACGAGAAAGGTAAAAACAGTCTCTTCAATTGAGGATTTGGACAAACTCTTATGAGGGGGAGGATTTCCTTAACTCTTGATGGAAAAGCAAACTCTTGCTTTACACTTGAATGGCCACCAGCTAGCTTTAAGAAACACCAGTGAAGTTCTTCACATAATAGCTTCGACTTTCAGAAGAAGATAACTTCCTCTCTTCAATCAAGCACGCGCTGCTGTCTGCTGAAATTGAGTGGAGTCAACAAATCAACTAGGATGCTTATTGTTTACTTCATAAATCGTCAATATGTACTGAAAGTAACAGTATGGTGGAATGGTCGCCGATTAATACACATATGGAGACAAAGTAATTAAAAAAACCAAAAAAAGCAAGGTAAAAATTTCACTTTGTTTTTTATTTTATTTTATTTTTCCATTCTACTCATTTTTTTGGGTATTTCTTTTTTTTCCCCATTCTACACGTTTTTTTTTTTTTTTTGGTCTCCTTATTAGTCTTTTCTTTGTAAAAATTTCACTTTGTTTTTTATTTTATTTTATTTTTTCCATTCTACCCCTTTTTTTGGTATTTTATTTCATTTTATTTTTTTTTCCCATCCTACACGTGTTTTTTGGTCTCTTTATTAGTCTCTTCTTTGTAACATTTTCAAAAAGCCCTACTACAGTAATGATCAATAATATTTTTTATCTTTTTAAAAGCTTATTCATCTAAATTTAAGGTTAAATGTAATTCTGAAGCAATAAAATAATATATTATTTTATTATTTTCCCCTTCTTTAGAGTGTTATTTACTCTTAGAGATCCAATTACCCTATCAATGGGTTAGAAAAGCGATCCAATTACCTAATCAATGGGTTAATTGGAAAAGCAATCACATACTCATTACATGGGTCAGTGGCAGGAGCAATATTAATGGGATTGTATATTTTAACAGAATTAATAGAACTCTACGAAGGCCATATATAGTGTTTTACTAGTTGTAAAAAAGTATAACGGATGAAATTATCTTGGGTTTCTTCAATTCTTACATCTATATATATATATATATATTAAAGTTATAAACTTGGATATCAATTGCTAAAATTAAATAAAATGTTATTAACAAGCAATCCACTTTTATGGACAACACATAAACAAATAGAAATTAATTTTTAACACATCATTTTTCACTGCAATTTTTTTTTTTTAAATGTTGTGAACATTGATATATATATATATATATATATGTATATTTGAAGTTTGCTGAATTTGTCAAATATTGTCCTGGAACAGTTGTAAGTGTTGAATTAAGATTAAAATTATATATGTTATTAAATTATACATTTTATTTGAGACAAAAAAACATTTGGTGGCACATGGAAAGAATTATTTAGATAAACTTAGTCCAAAGTCTATTCAGGAGATAGACGACAATTTCACACTGCTTTACTTGACTTGACATATTAGATCGATAATCCCGCACCAAATTAAGTACTTGAGGACACAGGATCGACTTAGACTTGATCAAATAGTAAACTGCACAGAAGCTATAGCCTACAGTTAGCTAACAACATTTTAATCGCTATTTAAAAAGAAGATGCCTCTCCTTGGTTGCACTTCCAAATTAAAGCAGAAACTTATTACAAAAAAAAGAAAAAAGAAAAAAAGAAAAATCGAAGAGCTGCGCTAGCATATATATATATATATATATATGTAATGAGGAGTATATCTTTGAGCTTAGCAGTGTTGCTGCATTTATTTGTGAAACTTTGTTTGTTGTGTGAGATTGTAGTCTCTGATAACTACTCTTTTGCTTCTTCTTATAAGCAGCCATCTTGCCACGACGATGAGAAGTCCGCATTGTTGCAGTTCAAGAAGAGCTTTATCATTGACAAATATTCTTCTTCTGATGAAGGTGCTTACCCCAAGGTTTTGCAGTGGAATAAAAATGCCAGCAACTGCTGCATGTGGGATGGAGTCCGATGCGATAAGGAAACAAGTCATGTGATTGAGCTTGATGTTAGCAGTAGCTGTCTTTTTGGTTCTATCAACTTCAACAGCACGCTTTTTAACCTCCTCCATCTTCGGAGGTTGAACCTTGCCGACAACGATTTCAATTACTCTCAAATTCCTTCTGCTCTCAAAAAGTTTCCAAGTCTAAATTATCTCAATCTCTCTCAATCTCGTTTCTTTGGTCAAGTTCCCATAGAAATTTCATACCTGTCAAATTTAGCAGCTCTTGACTTGTCTCTCAATTTCTATGGAGATAGTGAAGTAAGGTTTTTGAAACTAAGAAATCCCGTTTTATCTAACCTAACCAATTTGGAATTTCTTCATCTTGGTTCGGTTGATATGTCATCTGCAGTACCTATTTTCCTAAAAAATTTCTCTTCGTTGGTTTCATTAGATTTAGAAAATTGTGACTTGTATGGTGAATTTCCTGCAGAAATTTTTCAGCTGCCAAATTTACAAGCTCTTATTGTAAGTGCCAATGAAAATCTCACTGGATATTTGCCTGAATTCCACCAAAATAATCCTCTTAAACATTTGCAACTTGAGGATACAAGGTTTTCTGGTAGTCTACCTTCTTCAATCGAAAATCTCCACTCGCTGGAGTATTTCAGTGTTCAGAGGTGCCATTTTTCAGGACCTATTCCATCTTCGCTGGGTAAGCTCACCAAGCTGACCATACTAGATCTTAGACGAAATAGTTTAATTGGTCATATTCCGTCTTCTCTTCAAAATCTTACCCGTCTTATATATTTGGCACTTGACAATCAGAAAAGCGATCCAATTCTATCTTGGATCGGAAATCTTACCCAGCTAGTTGTGCTTTCTCTACATCAAAATGAATTTCATGGCACGATTCCTCAATCCTTATCCAAACTCACGAATCTTAAATTACTTTCATTAGCTGCAGATAATTTAGGACATGGGATGGTAAAATTTGACGTGTTTTTGAAAATGAAAAGTCTAAGTGCGCTTATATTATTGAATATTAACTTGTCGTTTCAATTTGAGAAAGGAAACATGAACGCATCATTGCCAAAGTTCAAGGCTCTAATCATGTCTTCTTGCAACTTAATTGAGTTCCCCAATTTCCTTGGGAATCGAAGTAAACTAAAGGCATTGTCACTGGCGGGAAACATGCTACGAGGGCCACTTCCAATTCCTCCACCATCGATCAAAGAATTCGATGCCTCAGACAACATGCTCAGTGGAGAAATTCCGCCGCATTATTGCAATCTGACTTCTCTTAATTACCTTCGTTTGTGTGGGAACAACTTGAGCGGTGAAATTCCAGCATGTTTAGTAAATCCTTCACATTCCATGTCGGTAATTCGTTTGGGAAGAAACTCTTTTCACGGCATTATCCCTGAAATGTGCAAAAATGGAGGAAATTTGGAAATGCTTGATCTCAGTGATAATAAGCTGCAAGGACTGTTACCACGCTCATTATCCAATTGTAAGAAATTTCAAGGTCTTATTGTCTCAAAGAATCAATTGATTGATGTTTTTCCATCTTGGTTGGGTGCCCTTCCATATTTAAGATTTCTGGTATTGAGCCATAATGGGTTCTACGGTGCAATTGGGAAGGTTGAAAAGGATTTGGAGTTTACAAAGTTGCAAGTGATGGATCTATCTTTCAACAATTTCGTAGGTGAGTTGCCATCTGAATACATCTCCAGTTTGAATTCCATGAAACATATTGACATGGTCAGTAAATTTGCTCCATACATGAATTTTGAGGTGACTTTTCATGTGACTAAAGATTTTAGAGTCTCCTTCACTATTGTGTATGAGGTTAAAGTAACATTCAAAGGGAGAGAAACATATAGAGTCATCCAAAATAACTTTGCTCTTATCGATCTCTCAAGCAACAAATTTGAAGGAGAGATTCCTGAATTGGTTGGGAACCTAACCTCTCTTTGTTCACTCAACCTTTCCAACAACATGCTCACAGGAAACATCCCAACATCTTTGGGAAACTTAAAAGAGCTTGAATCCTTAGACCTTTCTAATAACAATCTCTCAGGGAAGATTCCTCAACAGATGAACGAACTTACATTCCTTGCATACCTCAATGTCTCTCACAACAATCTCATCGGGCCTATTCCGCAAGGAACCCAATTTAGTACCTTTGGAAGTAATTCATTTGAAGGAAATCTAGGATTGTGTGGCAAGCCTTTACTTAACAAATGTGGAAATTTGCCAGCCTTGCCACCATCACATGCCCAAGAATTAGAGTCCCCAATTGAATTAGATCGAAAATTTGTGTGGGTGGGAATTTTAAGTGGACTGGTTGTTGGAGGCATTCTTGGTGACACAGTGACAAGAAGGAATCGAGCATGGACAAGGTTGGTGGAGAAATTTAGATGGATGCTACAAGAAAGGTTCTAGCTTGAAGAGATGACAGAGATTTTGGATTTCGCTTGCTTATGCTTCTTACTGGTTTCGTCCTACTTTTTTTTTTTTTTTTTTTTTTGTGTCTTATTTTTGTTGTATGGTTTGGTTTTAGTGTCTTTGTATCTTGCTCTAGCTTTTAATATGCTCTAACTAAATATGTGAATGTCTTTTATATAGACATGATGAGTGTGCTTTCATGTTAAAATAATAGATTTAAAATTTCCGTATGAATTATTGTATCAAATAAGACTTCCAAACTAAATGATATAGTAGTTAGTATATTTAATATTTAAGTAATTTATTAAATTGGACAAATTGTATCTATGTTGCATGTGTAACTCAGTAAATATAAAGTTCTCAATAACTATTTGAATGAAAAAAGAAAATAAAAAAACCAAAAACAAAAAGGTACTTAGGTAAGGAGTTGATCCAAGTAGTTTGTGAAGATTTAGTCTTCAAAATTTAAATTTTACACAGATAAAAGTAAAAATAATAATAATATTTGTTATTATTAATGATCTATCACTTAATGCAATGAATCTACTTTTTTCATATATGTTTTTTGTTGTGGAAATCAGAAAGGACGAGGAATATAAAAACAATAAAATGCAAACACGATTTAACGAGGTTCGGCCAAAGAATTGCCTATGTCCTCGTACTCAGGTTCTGAGCTTCTGCTATTATTGATAAATGAGGAAAAACAAGAGCTTAACAGGTTCTATAATGGCGAATCACTCAAAAAACACCCAACCCAATTCGTAAGCCCATATATAGCCTCACTCAACTCAACTCTAAACAATTTCACAAAGAAATTGTTCCTACACCTATAGAACACTTTGATGAATTTGTACAAACAAAAAAGCCTTAACTTTCTCTCTCAATCTCTGAAGAACAAACTCAACCTTTGCTCTGTAACTCTGCAAATTCCAGAAGTGAACAAGAAGAAGACGATGACCGTTATACATACATCGTTGCTATTGCTGATGTGGCATTTTAAATGACATGGACCAATGGCAATTAATCCTTCACATAACCACCATAACCAACTCACATGGCTTGCACGTGATTCAGTTAACCTGAAAAACCCACCGTCATGCCAATATGACACCGTCCCACTTAAACCATTAAAACCAAGTTAAAACATTGTCGTTCTTCTCAATACTGTATAAACATATTACACCAAAACGGTGCTGTTTCTTACTTCCTTTATTCACAAGCCTGAGTATTCGATGCACATCAGTTCTTAACTCCTCAGCTCTTGAGGATTACTTCTTTACATTTTTGGTTTTAGTCTTTGGACCTTGAGTTTTAATTTGTTGGCTTTAAGGATTATTGTTTTGGAGATGTATGGCTTGATTTTTTGATTGAGTTTCAATGAAGTTATGATTTTATTCTAGATGAAACACCCGAAATACATTGGCGAGGCAGATCATTTTTGGATTAGTTTTTAGAAGGCTAAGCCTTTGAGTGGGACTATTTTTCCTAAAAATTATTATTTCTTATCATACGTCACGCATAGAATGCATTGGAGCATATTTTGATTCTTTGATTTATTGGAATTTATTTCATTGAACTTGGATTTGTGAATGGAAATTTTTATTAGGATTATTGCATTTTTATATATTGAAGCATCTTATTTCAAAATCTTTACTTGTGCAAGTTGTATTTTTATTGGGAAATGAAGCATGTTATTTCAAAATCTTTACTTGTGCAAGTTGTATTTTTATTGGGAAATATAGTTTTGGGGAGTGAATTAATTTAAATTTCTTTTAAAGTTGAGTCGTACTATTTTCCTAAAACTCTATTATCTATATTTTTATTTTTATATATAAATATTGGTGATGCATTAAGTATTTTTGGAGCTACAATATTTTATGGAAGTATTATTGGACTTGGGAAAATATGAATGGGTTTATCTTGCATCACATTTGCATTTGGCATATTTTCCATATAATGATTTTGATACTTGAAGTATTGGAAAAGGACTTTTTTTTTGCAAAGCTATGGTTTTGGGAGTGTTATTTAAAAAGTACTTGGTTTCTACATATCGATATTTTTGGTTTTGGAAATGTGGACTTTGGGAACTCTTTCAAAAATGTATTGTTTTACTTAAACATTTTGGCATTGTTACCCATTTTTAATTGATACAGGAATTGATTTATGATATTATGGATTTGATTTTTTGAGAATTCTGATTTTGATATGGATTTGGTTTAGATGTGGAGCTTACTCGGTCTAGTATTTGGATTATGGTGTAGGCCTTGGAGGTTACTCGGTCTCATTTATAGATATGGATTATGGATATTAATTATTTGGTCATTAATGATATGGATACAATTGGGTTGATCTGGAGCATGCTCAGTCAATTGTTGTAAGATCCACCATTTTTGTAGGTCCTAAAATATGAAGTACAAGTTATTATTGAATTTATTTAGCACAATTTACTTTGGAATGGTTTGTGTATGCTATTGTTTGTGAACATGTAAAAAATGATTTTGACCTCACCTATTAATACATAATAGGGTATGATGGTCTTTCACTCTTATTTATTTATGTATGGCTAGAAATTAAATTTGTTGAGGTGGAAAAGAGTGTAAAAGTGGCTCTTTATGATAGGTGTTTTAATGACTTCAAAACCAAGTAAAGCTTAAGAGCAGTTTTGGGTCAAATCTATACAGATAGGTCAACTTCCTGAATTTCTCTAGAAGGCTATAGGAGGAATTATGGAATCCCTAAGTTATGGACATTAGCCCTAGAAGTAAGTTTTCCATGGAATTTTATGGATTGATTTTTTGAGTTTTTTAAAGAAAGTTATTATGGTTTAAGTGATTGTATGTTCGAGCTGACAGGTTTATCCCATTTTTGTTAGGTTTTGAATTTAGATGACCCATGGATATATGGCTATTAGAGTTAGGCGAATTTTGGGTGGGAAAAAGGTTTTCTAGCTTTATATTTTTATGGTATCAGATAATAAAAAATAAATATTTATTATTTTCTTTTATTTATCTTTTTTTTAATCTAAATGAAAAACTGTTTTCTGTCTCATTCATACAAAATCTATTTCGACCACTTTTTCCACCTCTAAACTTAATGATGTTTCAAAACTGGATTGATTCTAGAAACTATGAAAATCAACGAACATTCTGCACTTTGAGTCACCTACCAACAATTTTTTTTTTTTAGATTTAGTTTTGATTTTTCAAATTTTATCCTTTTGCATTTTTTGCTATCTGAGCCAGAATTAGAAACTTTAGAGTTTGTCTTTATATACTTGATTATTGACATGTGTTTATATTATTTTTGAAAAGCAGACTCTTATACATTTTCTTTTAAGTTTGGATTCATTACTTTTGGGATTATGTTGATTTAAAATTTTAATTTTTGGAACTTGAATACTGAATTACTAATACAAAAGTGAAAGAAGCTATTTTTACTTGAATAATTTGTATTGAATGATCTATTTGACATATTTATAAACTTTTGAAATAATATTATGTAAAATAATTATTTTTAGTTAATCAATAAATACTGTTAATAAATACAATTATATGTGATAATACCCCGATCCAAGAAATGCTCCAATTTAAATTTTGATTTTCGACTAAGTTTGATCGAAGTTGATTGGGGCTGTCCAAGTGGTTCCCACAATTATTTTTTGCCACGAGAAAAATTTCTCTTTGACCGAGGCATCATAGCAAAGTATGTGTTGATCCTAGTTCGCAGACTAGCAGCATGCCAAAATCAGAGTTGAGATAAAGAAGTTATAATCAAATTAAGGTACGATTCGAACTAATCGAGCGAGGCAAAAGTTGACTTTTTATTTGTATAAATTATGGCTTTAACTTCTAAGCCATCATATGGTACCTATCGATGGGAGTTTGTAGACTAATGATACACTTAATTGGACCTACAATTGAAAAGTTATTGATCTGTAATTTTATACTTATTATTCTAGGACATACTTTACTGGATAGTTTTTATCAAAAAATGTGTCAAGGGATATTTGAAAATATCATTGATGGATGCCCACATGTCATCAATCTATCGATGATGCATGGCTAACTTTGTTTCCTTTCTTTTTTCTTTTCCTTCTTCTCTTTCCTCACACATGAAGACACACACACACTAACACTATCTTTCTCTCTCTCTCTCTCTCTCTTTTGGGTTGGCCGGAATTGACCATTTTCTAGCCACCCTGTAACACCCCGTCCCAAACCACATCGGAATTCTCACACGTTGACCGAGGTTGACCGTTGACCGAGTGGGTTAAAAGTTGACTTTTTGTTCCAGTTGAAATTTCTAGTTGACCGTGGTACCGTGGCGAAGTACATGATGCCCTAAGTTCGTAGACTAGTAGCACGTCGAAAATGGAGCTATGGTTTGAAAGTTAGGGGTAAAACAAGTCGAGGTGCAAACTGTCCAAAAGGTGCCGAAAGTTGACTTTTTATAGTTTTAGAATTTTATTTTGAATTTCATATGGTTGTAAAGTACTCGTCGATACGAGTTCATAGACTAGTGGCATGCTTAAATTGCACATCTGGTTAAAAAGTTATGGACATGTGAAGTTTTCCGAATACCGTAATATTTTATTATATCTGGCTTAAGTGCACAGTGATGCCACATGTCGACATCTGAGAGGTCCATGTGGGTGAACAGTGTCACCCACGGTGGCTTTTATTTGGCAATATGACGGGGGAGGAGAGAGAAAGAGAGAGAGGAGAGAGAGAGGGAGAGAGAAAATCGCTGGCCATCGGAGTTGCAAATTTTTTTGGCTGATTCTTGCCACACGCGCTGGCCAGACAGGAGCGCCTCTCCATTCCCAGCCAAACCCCAAAATTTCACGGCCAACCGACAGGCGACGCGCCCGGATCGGGGCTTTCTCCGCGGCGACGCCAATTCCTTCAACGGCCGAGATCTCCACATTCCGGCCTCCATTCTTGTCACCGCCGGTACCGTTGAGACCCTCTCCCTTCGATCTGCAAAACCTCTAAAAATCTCAGCCACCAGCCACCGCACGCACCCCCGACGGTGACAGTTGTCGGTGACGTCGACGGCTCGCTGGAGAAATTCCTATTCCGGCGAGTATCCAGTCCCGTCTCTGGTCCCTCTCCACTAATTCTGACCCCTTGAATCCAAATCCGGTCTCCTTTTCCTCCAATTCGCGATGGTTTGAGAGAATCAAAGAGTTGAATCCTGAAAGCTTTCCGACGAGATTCCGGCCACCTTGGGTCCGATCTCCGGGAAGTAAGATGTAACACCCCGTCCCAAATCGCACCGGAATCCCTGCACGTTGACCGTTGATCGAGCGGGTTAAAAGTTGACTTTTTACCCCAGTTGGAATTTCTAGTTGAACAAGGTACCGTGGCGAAGTGCACGATGCCCCGAGTTCGTAGACTAGTACCACGTCGAAAACAGAGTTACGGTTTAAAAGTTATGGGCAAAATAAGTTGAGGTGCAAACAGTCCAAAATGTGCCGAGAATTGACTTTTTCTTGTGGTGTAATTTTGTTTTAACTCTTGTATGGTTGTAAAGTACTTATCGATACGAGTTCATAGACTAGCGGCACGCTTAAATCGGACGTTTGGTTAAAAAGTTATGGACGTTTGAAGTTCGCCGGATACCGTAATATTTTATTTTATCTGGCTTAAGTGCACAATGACGCCATGTGTCATCACCTAATTGGTCCACGTGGAATGAACAGTATCACACGGTGGCTTTTATTTGACAAAAATCTCGGGGAAGAGAGAGAAAGAGAGAGAGGAGAGAGAGAGAGAGAAAGACCGACCGACCGTCGGAATTTTTAAATTTTCTAGCCGATTCACCTTACACGCACCGGCCAGATGGAATCCTCTCCCCATTTCCGGCAAAACCCCAAAATTTCACAGTCGTTGGCGGCCGGACGCGCCCGGATCGAGGCGGCGAAGATCGGCGGTGATTTTTCCGGCCACCGCCGATTGACCCCTTCACCTTCAAAAATATTTTGAGCAATTAATTATGTTTAATTGGTATTTAAATTATGCTCATGTGGTACAATTTAATTATGGTTTTATTGTGATTTAATTTATTTATTATGCATGAGCAAAGTATATTTCGGTAATAATCGTACGAGGTTTTAAGTATTATTTTCGAGCATAATTGGGTTAAATATTTTATGAAAATATTTGTTTAAATTGTATAAATTATGCCCGCGGTATTTTAATTGTTGAACCTCGTGTTACTAGAAAATTATGGTTTATTTGTTATCGATATTTCCGTACCGTTTGTTAAATAAAAATATGTGGGATGGTAATTGAGAAATTTTGGTATATTTCCCACGGTGAGTTTGGAAAACGGTACAGTTGGTTTAATAATTATTTTAGACGCATTCATACAGTATTGGTGTTCTGGTATATGTATATGTGGTTCAGCGCGCAAGTATTATTATTTCACCCATGAGTTGCCATTGGACCGTGGGCAGGCAAGTTTGTTATTGGCCACAGCCGCCCCCCTCCTTGGCCGGGATGATGGTTTAGCAGCGGTACTGTCGGGATGCCGAAGTGCCGTTTGCAAGTTTCTCTCTTTAATCTCCCCACCAGTCGGTGCTCAGGACGCTGGGTATCGGAGGGCATCACCGGTATATGGTGTGATGCGTCAAGTGTAATTTTCAAATAAGTTTCAAACCCCAAAGGTGTTCAAAATTTTGTTTATTATAATTTATTACATTTTAATTATATATTGGGGTATTTATTTATTTATTGTTTATCAAATGTTGATCCCTTGGTTTTCGGGAAGTACGAATATCGGGTTTTGTGAAATCGTTTTAAAAAGGGAACATTTCCAACAGAGTGATTGGTGAGAGTTTTGAGGGAAAATTATCATTTCCAACTGTTATTATTTATTTATTAATTGTTGGTATTAATTCAATTCCCTTATTTGTTATATTATTATTATTATTATCATTAAAAGTGTTCAGCAGTTAGGGTCACTCATTGAGATGATTAGCATCTCACATTTTTAAGTTCCGTTCCCTTAGGTGCAAAAGGTGGTAGATGTTCTTCCGGAGCTAACCAATTTTTCCGCTGCTATCGTGTTTTGAGAAGTACCTTTGTACTCATTCATTTCAGTTGTATTATTTCTTTCATCTTTGTTGTATTTCTGTTGATTAGCACTTCATAAAGCTCTGTATACTATTTGGGCACTTATGTTTTATTTATGCACTGGGCTGCTGTTATTGTTGTGAAATGCTGTAAATTGTGGAACAACTTGTAGTTTTGCGGGAGGAATAAGGGGGTGAATAGAGAAGTGTGTTTTCAGTGCAGGTAATTTTTGGTAAGTCCTACCCTTAGGGGAGATGCTGCTGGATTTTCCGTTGGAAGGTTTGGTGGTATTTTCGTGGGATCAGGGCTAGTCTAGGGTTCCGGGGAGGAATTCTGGACGGATCCTGACATAAGACCGGATTCGTAATCCTTGTCACTCAAGCTTCGATTCGGTATATTACTCGTCAATTTTGGTTGTCGTTCATGTTCGCTCCCCGGGTACCCATTTGGGTGTTACCCGATTAAAATATTAATATATTTGGTTTGGTGTATGGTGGATGTTTTAGGTGCATGTGTGGGTAGTGGAGTTGATCCTGCGGAGGATCTTGATTGATATACGTGCTTAAGGTGAGTGACCCACCTTGAAAACTATTTTGGGGTGATTAATTATATTTATTTGGTGTTAAATTGATATCTGGAATTATGCTCATGTGGTGGAAATTTAATTATAATTGTGGAAAAATATTATTTTATAAGTACGTATATGTTTATTGCCGCTAAATGAAAATTTGGTTTATTAATGGATTTTTTATTATTATTATGATTTAATTGTATTTATCACGCATGAGTAAGGTGGTTTCATTTAATTGATTGTATATGTGGTTTTAATATTATTTTGGGCATAATTTGATTTTTAAATATTTTAAGGAAAATATTTGTTTAAATTGGTGATTTCAAATTTGATAATTATGCCCGTGGAATATTATTTGATGGACTTTGTGCTACGAGAAAAATTATTGGTATATTGTTATCGATGGTTTCGTACCGGAAATGTTAAAGGAAAATGTGGGATGGTGAATTTGAAAACTGGTATAATTCCCACGGTGATTTTTAGAAAATCGGTACGATAATAAGAAATTTAATAATTGGTTTTAGACGCACTCATACAGTATTGGTGTTCTGGCTGTATATGTGGATTAGCGCGCAAGTTATTATGTCTCCCGTGAGTTGCCATTGGACCGAGGGCAGGCAAGTCTTATATATTGCGCATCAGCTGCCCCCCTCCGTGGCCGGGATGACGGTTTCAACAGCGGCGCTGCCGAGACGCCGAAGCGTCGTATGCAAGTTTTTCTCTTTAACCTCCCCGCCAGTCGGTGCTCGGGACGCTGGGTATCGGAGGGCATCACTGGTATATGGTGTGGTGCGTTAAGTATAAATTTTCGAACAGAAATTTCAAACCCTAAAGTGTTCAAAAAGTATTTATTATATTTTATTACATTTTACTTATATTTGGGTTATTTAATTATTATTTATTAAATTAATTGATCCCTTGGTTTTCTGGAAATACGAATAACAGATTTTGTGAAAATGTTTTAAAAAGGGAACATTTCCAACGGAGTGAATAGTGAGGGTTTTGAGAGAAATTATTACTTCAATTGTTTATTATTATTTATTTATTTAATTGTTGGTATTAATTAAGTTCCTTTATTTATTATACTATTAATATTAAAAGTGTTCAGTAGATAGGGTGTAACACCCCGTCCCAAACCACATCGGAATTCGTGCACATTGACCGAGGTTGACCGTTGACTGAGTGGGTCAAAAGTTGACTTTTTATTTCAGTTTGAAATTTCTAGTTGACCATGGTACTGTGGTGAAGTGCATGATGCCCCGAATTCATAGACTAGTAGCACGTCGAAAACGGAGCTACGGTTTGAAAGTTATGGGCAAAACAAGTCGATGTGCAAACTGTCCAAAAGGTGCCGGGAGTTGACTTTTTATTGTTGTGTAATTTAGTTTTGACTTTGGTACGGTTGTAAAGTACTCGTCGATACGAGTTCATAGACTAGCGGCACGCTTAAATTGGAAATCTGGTTAAAAAGTTATGGATGTTTGAAGTTCGCCGGATATCGTAATATTTTATTATATCTGGCTTAAGTGCACAGTAATGCCACGTGTCGTTACCTGATTGGTCCACGTGGCTTTTATTTGGCAAAAACGCCGGGGAGGAAAGAGAAAGAGAGAGAGGAGAGAGAGAGAGAGAGAGAGAGAAACGACCGGCCGTCGTAAATCGTTCAATTTTCTGGCCGATCCTTGCTACACGCACTGGCTAGACGGGAGCGCCTTCCCATTTCCTACCGAATCCTGAAATTTCACGACCGTCGATCGCCGGACGTGCCCAGACTGAGCCGGCGAAGCTCGGCGGCGATTTTCCCCTCCACCGCCGTTGACCCATTTCCGGCCACTTTTAAGCCACACGCGCCTGACCGGTCCCTCACCGTGGCAATTCCAGCCTACCCACCAAATTTCATGGCCACCGGACCTCCGACTCGCCGGGATTGGAGCATTTTCCGGCGAGGCACCGAAAATCTTCAAACCCCGATCTCTCCGCCGTCCGGCCTCCGTTTACCTCGTCGCCAGTCCCATTGGAATCCTCTCCCCTCAATCTACAAAACACCCAAAAATCTCAGCCAACGGCCACCGCACGCACCGCCGCCGGCGACGGTTGCCGGTGACCGCGGTGGCTCACCGGAAGTCACTGTTCCGGCGAGTATCCAGTTGCACCGCTGGTCCTTGTCCACTAATTCCGACCCTCTGAATCCAAATCCGGCGTCCTTTTCCTCCAATTCGAGACGGCTTGGTAGATTGAGGAGTCGAATCCCGAAAGCTTTCCGGCGAGATTTCGGTCACCTCGGGTCTGATCTTCGGAAAGTAAGACCGAATCCGTGATCCTCATCACTTAAGCTTCGATTCGGTATATCACTCGTAATTTTTAGTTGTCGTTTGTGGTCGCTCCCCGGGTACCCATTTGGGAGTTACTCGATTAAAATATTAATATTTTTGGTTGGTGTACTGTGGCTGTTTTAGGTGCACGTGCGATTAGTGGAGTTGATCCTGCGGAGGATCTTAGCTGATATACGCGCTTAAGGTGAGTGACCCACCTTTAAAAATATTTTGGGGCAATTAATTATATTTAATTGGTGTTTAATTGGTATTTGAATTATGCTCATGTGGTGCACTTTAATTATTATTTTATCGTGATTTAATTTTAATTATTATGCATGAGCAAGGTATTTTCAGTAATAAATTGTATGTGGTTTTAATATTATTTCGGGCATAATTGGTTTAAATATTTTATGAAAATATTTGTTTAAATTGGTGGTTTAATTTTTATAATTATGCCCATGGTATTTTATTTGTTGGAAAATTAGTATTTTACTGTTATCGATGTTTTCGTACCGGGTTGTTAAATGAAAATATGTGGGATGGTAAATGTGCAAATTGGTATATTTCCCACGGTAATTTTTGGAAGAACGGTACGGTTGATTTAATAATTATTTTAGACGCATTCATACAGTATTGGTGTTCTGTTGTATGTATATGTGGTCAACGTGCAAGTATTATGTCTCCCGTGAGTTGCTATTGGACCTTGGGCAGGCAAGTTTGATATTGGCCACAGCCGCTCCCCCTCCTTGGCCGGGATGACGGTTTCAGCAGCGGTACTGTCGGGACGCCGAAGTGCCGTTTGCAAGTTTTTTTCTTTAATCTCCCTACCAGTCGGTGCTCAGGATGCTGGGTATCGGAGGGCATCACCGGTATATGATGTGGTGCGTCAAGTGTAATTTTCAGATAAAGTTTCAAACCCCAAAGTGTTCAAAAGTTATTTATTATATTTATTTACATTTTAATTGCATTGGGGTATTTATTTATTTATTGTTTATTAAATTGTTTGGTCCCTTGATTTTCGGGAAATAAGATTATCGGGTTTTGTGAAAATGTTTTAAAAAGGGAACATTTCCAACGGAGTGATTAGTGAGAGTTTTGAGAGAATTATTATTTTCAACTGCTATAATTTATTTACCTATTTAATTGCCGGTATTAATTAAATTCCTTTATTTGTTATTATTATTATTAAAAGTGTTCAGTAGGTAGGGTTGCTCACTAAGATGATTAGCATCTCACGTTTTTAAATTCCGTTCCCTTAGGTGCAAGGGGTGGTAGACGTTCTTCCGAAGCGAACCAATTCTCCGCCGCTATCGTGTTTCGAGAAGTACCTTTGTACTCGTTATTTCAGTTGTAATATTTCTTTCTTCTTTGTTTTATTTTCTATTGAATAGCACTTCATGAAGCTCTGTATACTATTCTGGACACTTATGTTTTATTTGTGCACTGGATTACTGTTATTCTTGTGAAGTGCTGCAAAATTGTGGAATCAATTTGTAGTATTGTGGGAGGAATAAGGGGATGAATATAGAAGTGTGTTTTCAGTGCAGGTAATTTTTGGTAAGTCCTACCCTTAGGGAAGGTGCTGCTGGATTTTCTGTTTGAAGGTTCGGTGGTATTTCCCTGGGATCAGGGCTTGTCTAGGGTTCCGGGGAGGAATTCTGGACGGGTCCTGACATCGGATCACTCACTGAGATGATTAGCATCTTATATTTTTAAATTCCGTTCCCTTAGGTGCAAGGGTGGTGGACGTTCTTCCGGAGCCAACCTAATCTCTGTCGCTGTCTCAGTTCGAGAAGTTACCTTTGTCTTCATTTATTTCAATTGTAATATTTCTTTCATCCTTGTTGTATTCTATGCTTAATAGCACTTCATGTAGCTCTGTATACTGTCTCGGACATTTATGTAATAATTATGCACTGGATTACTGTTATTCATTTTGGAGGGCTGTAAATTTGTGGAATCAACTTGTAGTAATGTGGGAGGAATAAGGGGATGAATTTAGAAGTGTGTTTTCAGTGCAAAAAATTTGTGGTAAGTCCAACCCTTAGGGGAGATTCTGCCAGATTTTCCATTGGAGGGTCCGGTAGGGTTTTCCTAGGATTAGGGCTTGTCTAGGGTTCCGGTGAGGAATTTTGGACGGGTCCTGACAACCCAATTGTGACACACACCAGTTGTAGTAAAGCTCAGTTGCCAGTGACCTTGGTCGTTAAATTTCATTGCCGGCCAGTTAGCAAAGCACCCAGATCAGGCTTCTGAATCCGGCTATGGCATGTTTTTCCTCTTCTAGCGATTCGACCATTTTTCAACCAACCCAATCTTATCTATATCTCTATCCTCCCTATTTTGAACCCCCTAATTCTAAATATGGCCTTCGTTCTTCCAAAGTCCAAGTCGATTGAAAGTTATATCAATTTGAAATTTAACCAAAACTTTTCAACCATCGGTGGTGAGTTGGGTTCATTTGAGCTAAATATCCTTAATCATTGCCTTTCAAACTTTCATTTGGTATATAGTTTGCTAATTTTGGTTCAATATTTAAAATTTTACCATTTTTTACTGAATTTTATTAATTAATATAAAAATGGGTCTGCGTAGGAAGTTTTTCGAATGAATCCTTATTAGGTTCCTAGTAATCAATATAGAGGTTAATGAAATATTTAATTTCATGAAATTGGGTATAATTGGGAAACCCCAAATTCTTGCAAGAGACTACTCGGGTTACTGTATAGCTAGACTTCTCTGAAGTCAAAGTTTGAAACCTCAAGTAGTAAAAATCACTTTAGAATACTAAGGGTATTCTAATATCTTGGGAGATCATATTTAATATCTAAATAATATTTATGGTATATATTAGGTTTCAGGAAACCCATCTAGGATCCTTTTCTGAAACCCTAGATAAGCTCTGATCCCAGATAAATATCTATCAGACCGTTCTACGAAAAATCCAACAGTATCTCCCCTAAGGGTTGAGCATGCTCTAAAACTTCCTTGCACAAAAACACACTCATATATCATACCACCTTATTCCTCCCACTTTATTACAATAGATTTCATAAAATTTTAAGACTTCTATATATAAAAAGAAGTACAGGTATATTTAAATAAAACACAAATACCTTTACCTTTTGTGTCCGCCCATACCACACACTTAGTATCGTACATTTCAATATCATTTAAAAATATATCAATGCGTAATGTAGAAGAAGGGTAACAAAACAACAACCACAATAACAATAATAATAATTATTATATTAATGATAATAATGATAATAATAGTATATCGTTATTGCCCGTAGGCTGTGATACTTGACCAAAGGCTACCGTTTAATAATAATAATAATAAATGATAGTAACAATAAAAATTATAATGATAATAATAAAAACAAGTTAAACTAATGATAGCAATAATGAATAAAACAATAATAATAACAATAAAAATATTAATAACAATAATAATAATTACAACAATTAATAATAACAACTATAATAATAATTAACAACAATAACAATGATTAAATAATAATAATAAAAATAGTGATAATAAAAATAATAATGGTAATAATAATAAATAATGAAAATAACAATAAAAATAATCATGATAAATAATAATAACAAATATAATAATAATAATAACAATAACAATATTACTAATAATGATGATCATAATAATCATAATAATAACAACCAATAACAATAATAATAAATAAATAATAACAATATTAATAACAACAACAACAATAATAATAATAATAATAAAGGCAAATAAGGGTAATATTACAAAATCATAATCATGAATAGATAAGATAAAATAAAGTAAAATAAAATTTTAAAATTTATAAATATACTACGAGATATGCACACTCGCATCAGAGGCACATATGACACTATATAACATGTTATGCTATCCATGATATCTGCTGTCTTCGGTATCCTACTACCGACACAGCCCGAGGTGGCTGCCTATAATGGCCATTTGACCCCTTAGACTCATAGACAGCATACTTACGAGACTAAGCTATTTATGAACCGATCGAATTGCTGCTCCCGTACGGTGTGGTACATACAAACATAACATAATATATATACATATATATATATATATATATATGTTTGAAAACATACTTGATGCACCATATGATATACCAATGGTGCCAGATAATATCTGACGTCTCGAGTACTACCTGACAGGGAGGTTAAAGAGAGAAACTTACAAACGGTCGCCTTGGTATCCCAATGGTGCCGATGCTTATAACAATCATCCTGGCCATGGAGGGGAACAGTTGATGCCCACCATGAAATACTTGTCAATCCTCAGGTCCATAGTATCCCACAGGACGACCATACAAACTTGTGTGCTTATAAACAATACAGTATAGAATACCAGTACTGTGTGGTGCATTTAAAATCATAACAACCTGATGCACCACATTATGTATCAGTGGTGTTAAGCGGTATCCAACGTCCTAGGTACCACTCTGATGGGAAGGTTAAAGAAAGAAACTTGCAAATGATCGCCTTGGCATCCCAATGGCACCAGTGCTTATAACAATCATCCTGGCCATAGAATGGGAAGACTGATGCCCATTGTGTGATACTTGTCAACCCTTAGGTCCATGGCATCTCATAGGACGATCATACAAACTTGCCTGCTAACAAACAGACACAGTACACAATACCAGTACTGTATGGTGCATCTAAAAATTATAAAAAATTTATAATATTATAAATATCGAAATTTGATAAAATATAATCGAATTTGTACATTTTTAGTAAATCCATAAAATTTCATATTTCCTTTTAAACTATCTTATAAATCCAATGATTTTATAAAATTAATTACTTCTACAATAATTTCAATTTCACAATTTTTCAAATACTCCAGTATATTTTTATACACTAAAAATTATTACCTTTCTTAAACCCTTAAAATTTATTTATGCAAAAATTATATTAAATCATGTAAAATTTACATATAACTTAATTTCATGCAAATACAATTTATTGTGCAAAATAAATGTAACAGTAAAATTTAACAATACATTCAACAATTAATGATCACAAATGAGTTCTCCACAACCATAAAATTAAATTGATCTAACAAATATATTTAAACAATTATATACATGTATACATTCATACACTGTCAATATATATATATATATATACATTTTTACATACACATAAAAACGTATATATACACAAAATATATAGATAATCGCAACGTGTGCGCATATATACATTTAAACACATGTACAAGTCTCACACCATTTTCACACATAAATGTATATATGTATATACAATCTTTTAACAAGTACCTATATATTCACATAAACATACATAAAAAAGAGTATATGCATATACATACTTATATATTCATAAATAAATATTTTTATATATTCACACACATATATCCATATACATACACATATTCTTTCAACAAACATAT
Organism: Ziziphus jujuba; assembly: GCF_031755915.1. Lineage (NCBI taxonomy): Eukaryota > Viridiplantae > Streptophyta > Magnoliopsida > Rosales > Rhamnaceae > Ziziphus > Ziziphus jujuba. Next base: position 1,771,675 of record NC_083381.1, on the reverse strand, counting down.
AAATGTATGAAAAATATTTATGTGTATACATATATACATTGTAACAGCGCAGACCACCCGCATGAAATATTGTCCGCTTTGGGCCCAGCCCGCACGGTTTTGCTCCACGACCCTGTTATACTATGGGTCCACAAAATGCTTCTCAAGGGAAAGGAATCCACACCACCTTATGAGGCATGCTTCGTTTCCCTTTCCAACCGATGTGGGATGTTACAATCCTCCCCCCTTGGGGCCCAGCGTCCTCGCTGGCACACCGATCCGGGTACTGGCTATGATACCACTGTAACAGTCCAGACCATCTGCATGAGATATTGTCCGCTTTGGGCCCAGCCTGCACGGTTTTGCTCTGCGACCCCGTTACACTGTGGGTCCACAAAATGCGTCTCAAGGGAAAGGTATCCACACCATCTTATAAGGCGTGCTTCGTTTCCCTTTCCAACCGATGTGGGATGTTACATATATATATATATATATATATATCAATCTACACACATATCAGTAGTGTACACACACACACACTGATACACACACATATAAATATAAACATATGTATTCATATGTGTATATAAACATGTATATATATATTCAATATGATTCAATTTTCCAATTTTTCACATTTAATTTAATAATTTATTCAAAAATGACAACTTTTCAAATAGACATCCATAATTCACAAACAGGGTATCAATGAGAAGCTGAAGAGATGGGGAATACAATGCTAACCTTTCATTGGCTCGAAACCGCAAGCGATGGTCAGAATTTTCATCGGAAATTGCTACCAACTTGCTCACCTTTGTACACCATAAACAAGCTCAAATTGGAGCAAACGAAGGCCACCATCAGCTTTAAGGAGCTCAAATTAGGGGGGAAGGGACAGAGAACACAACTCAAGATGGTCAGAATCCGGTGGTTGGATGGTGTGCCCGCCGCCAAATTCCATGGCTGTTTTCCTGCTCGTCAATGGCTTCCTCGGTGATTGAAGCAGTCCTGGGCAAAGCTGACATGATGGGATGTCAGATGGTGGGGGAAGTGCAGCATGGGCATACCAAAGCACTGCAGATTGACAGGAGAAAAGAAACGAACACCATCGGCTTCCACCTCCCGATCTAGGCACATCGCTAGCCGGTCGGCCACCAAATTGGGCAGCTGAGCTCGTCGGTGACTGAGTATGCCGGCGACCAATGCATGTAACTCAAGGGTGGCCAAAAATTCATCAATTTCGACCAGCCCATGATAGGGGGGAGAGAAAGGAGAAAGGGAATATTTTCGGGGGGTGAGGAGAGAGAAAAGGGAAGAGAATAAGAAGAAGAGGGGGTGTTTACATGGCACCCATGGATTGGTGACACATGGCACCTCTTGGGCATTTTTCAAAATTCCTACATATGTTTATAATAATTGACCCGGAAATGTTGGTTCTAACTTTAAAGATCCATATCTTTTTAACTATGAGTCCAAATCAAGCGTACCACCAATCTACAGACTCATAGCGATAAGCACTATCACATAGTAAAAAGGTCAACATCAAAATCTATGTAAACAAAAAGTCAACTTCAGACTCATCAATCAGTTCGGGTTGCATCTTATTTTGACCATAACTTTCTATTCTTAGCTCCAATTTTAGCATACTACTAGTCTATAAACTCATGTCGACAAGTACTTTTCCATGGTATCTCGATCAACATAAAATTGCTCCCACAATAAAAAATAAAAAAAATCATGGGATCCACTTGGTCAATCCTAATATATCTAGGTCAAACTTGGCCAAAAATTCAAACTTGGGGCATTTTTTGGGATCGGGGTGTTACATTAGGCATTCGCTTGAACTTGTGATGAACCCTACAGTAGGGCAAGGATGACCAAATGTCAATACTATGAGTAGTATATTTTCTAAATTATGTTTTGGGGTAAAATATATGTATTTGTTATTAAATTTGGATTTATTAGGATATTTAGCAATTTATTATTAATTAGGTTTAAGGTTTAGGTTTAAATTAAAATAATTTCATTCATTGATTTATTGGTTTTAAATGTCGATCTATGGTTGTGTAAACTTTATATTATTGGGTTACGATTATTTAAGTTTATCCAAGTACTTGCTTATCTGTGAGTTTGTAGACTCAGGGGATTTATACTGTCCAAGGGGCATTTTAATATATTATGATTCGACCTTCCTGATATTAATGGAATTGGTGTTCATACTAATAGAATGTGTAAATGTATTTTCATATATTTTTATTATTATAATTATTATGTATAATAGTAATTATTTTATGAGATCGGACGGAAAAAGATTTTGTTTCCTTTCTAAAGTAATTTGGGCATAACTAAATATTAAATTATTTATTTGAGTTGGTTGTAGAATTGAAAAAATATTAGTGTATATGGTTTCTTTTTTAAGACATCGGTGCTTTAAATTTTGAGTATAAACTATATTTGAATTGTGAAATTTTTTATCATAAATTATAGTTTTGGTAAAACAACCATATTATTAAAAACATGTCTATTTGTATGTGCATATATACATATAGGTGTAAGTGTGTACATAATTAAATAAATGTATATGATTTTGTAAGATTATTTGTTTATTTATTTATTTATTTATACATTCATTTATTAACCTAAATGTTGATTTTAAAGAAGTGTAAGTTAAAAAAGAATTTAATATTAAGATAATTTTAACGTGATTTATTTTCTTAAAATTTTATATTTGCATTTTCATAATTCTTATTATTTGTTATTGATTTTATGGTAGTACTTAAATGTATAAAGTTATGTTTGATTTTATGGAATTTGTAAGATTATATGTTCTGTTTAAATCTTATTATTTTTCTTAATTCTATTTGCTTATCATTTATTTAAAACATTAAATAACATTTATTTACGGTTTTAAAATGTAATTATGAGAAGTTGATGCTTTAGTATTTATATGTTTATACGTAACTAGTTGGTCTTCTTGTTGCAGGTTATATATAGCCATCCTATAGGCACTAATGTCAGTGAGAATAGGCAGGTACTTTTATAATGATAATGTTAGTCACTCTCCCCTTTATCATAAGATGGCAGATTATTTAACACCAACACCTTCGGGATGCTAAAGGGACTTCTTTTAGGTTCTCTTATTTAACACCAACACCTTGTAGGTTCTCTTCTTTTTTCTTTTCTGTCAAGTGATGTTTGGGATGCTAAACATCACTTTGGTGCATAAGGTGTTTTTTTGACACACACACACACACACACACATATATATATATATTATGTTATGTTATGTGTTAAGTGTACTATACCATACTTGGGTAACGACTTGGTTAGGCTCATGAACAATTTAGTACCATATTTCTATTCTATACGAGATCAACGAGTTGGATGGCCATTATAAACAACTACCATTGGCCATATTGGTAGTAGTACACCTATAGACAATTAATATCATGGGACCGTGCATTAGTATATCATATGGTATATCGGGTATTTTCCACTATGAGATGTTTAAGTAATATATTTATTATTTTAGTTCTAATTTTATATTATTATTATTATTATTATTATCGATTGCATGATTATTATGTCCATCTGGGTTGATGACTTTAAGAAATTTGAAGTATGTGTGTAACATTATAAAGTAGTGGAAAAGTTCATACAATGTTAATAATAAATATTTGAGTTAGCCATTAGGCAGATATATTAGCTTTCGGGCAGGTGTAGTAGCCTATGAGCAGGTTACTCAAATTCTTTGAGAGACTGTATACATATTTATATTTATGTATATACGTATATATAAAGAAAATATATTATTTATATTGGTTCTGGATAGTGGTAATGTTATCGGATTATTGTTAAGACCTCAATTATTCAATTTAAGGTATTGTTTCTATATGTGTATTTTAATATACTCATATTGGCATATTTTTTTGATGTTGAGATGTGGGTTGTATGGTTTAGATCTCGAACCAGATCGTCTTTATTTATTATCATTATTATTATTATTATTATTATTATTATTATTATTATTATTACTAATGTTAAGTCCATGTGATGCATGGAAAATGTAACCGTAATAGATGATTTTGATGACTATCAATAAAAATTAATTAATTATAATCAAATCAAATATTAAAATATTGTATAAATAACATTTCACAAATAAAATTTTTAATTAGAATATATGTAAAGTTCAAAAATTATAAATTAATATAATTTTTGAATCTTTTGGCATGATAAGTATGATAATTATTTCTATATAACCATTAATTTCACATATAAATTCACCCAAAAATATACTTAAGTTTGTTTTATCTAAATAAAATATATTTTCAATAAAATTGACAAAAAATATCAATTACAAAAACATAAATAATTACATAATCAACTTTATATTTACCAAACAATTTATATTCATTATATTCAATCGTACTTAAAATATTGGTAAACAATAAAACTTTTGCATAACATCTATATCTATGTCAATATTTTTTTTTATACATTTCCTTTCTTCCTTTTTTTCTTCACCTTTTCTCTTCTCTGTATTTTTTAACATTTTTCTACTATTTTTCCAACATCTTTTTCTTTTTTGGTTTCTCCCTCTATTTATAAAGTTGTGAGACTTTCGATAAAACATGATTTTAAATTTCAATTTTTTTTAATTTGATTTTTGACTTTTCAATTTTGATTTTTGGAATTTATATATTGAAATACAAATTTAAAATATATCTTTATCTCTCCATTAAAATATAAATTTCAAATATACCTTGTTTTTCTATATAAAAGATTTAATTTAATTAGATAAAGAATACAATTTAAATGGGATAATTGTATCATCATAAATCTCTTCCGTTGTCTATAATATATATATATATATATATATCTTTTTTAATTTTAGGGATCTTTCCTTTTATGTATATTTTGAAATGTTCTTAATAAAAAAAAAAGTCATTTTCATTAAATGTTATAGCTCACTATTTCTATTTACGATTATCTGTACCATATATAGAATATCTTATATTGTAGATATTAGTCAAATCTTGTATGTATATATATATATATATATATGATTAATAAAAACCATGCCTCAACATATTTCCGTGGAAAGTTGACAATTATCCATAAGTTTATCATATTCAAGAATATAATGATATAATTATAAAAATAATTTGATAGTAGAACAATTATTTAATAATATTATCATTAATGGTAGAATAATTGTTTAATAATATTATCATTCTTGTTAATAAAATTAGTTCGAGATAGCAATCAAGATTCGAGACTGAATAAGATCACAAAAATCAACTTAGTGATAATTACAAATCAAATTGATGGTTGTTAGTCTTATACAACTTTCATTATATTGTATAGTTACCAAAAAAAATTTACATTACCTTAAACCCTAAATCCAAAACCCAAAAATATTCAATTATACTTTTAAATATGAAATCCACATTTATACAAAATTGATTTTATATTGCTTTACACTAATGAAATCTTGTCATATATATACATAAAGCTCATCTATGGTGCGGATGTCCACATGTTTTTATCATACAGATCTCAATATTAACAACGGTTTTTAAAAAAACCGTCGTCAATACAATCACACAGATATGAGTATTGACGATAGTTTCTTCAAAAACTATCGTCTTTATGGTGCAGACTGTTCGCACTATAGAATTTCACTATATACATATAGAGTAGTTCTACAATGTAGATCACACCAAAGCTGATGCTTTTTAGTTTTTAAAAAAAAAATATATAGGCTTTGCTATGTATGTTGTGTACACATTCACAACAAAACCGATCATTTTTCCAAAAAGCATCAGTTTTGATGTGGTCCATATGTAAACCGTCTGCACTATAGAATTTTTCTATACATATATATATAAGTACATTTTGAGCACTTTTTGGAAAATATTTAAAAAAAAATGCATTATCCACTTTAAATTTCTAATAAAAGATCAACTTTATTATTAATTACCATATATTAATATTATTATTTTATAATGAAATTAGATTTATTGCATATTCATATATAAATATGTATTAGTGTATAGAGTTTTTGTGTAAAATATCTTTAATAATAAAAATATTTATTTTTATATACATGTTTTTTTATCTTATCTTTAAAAAATTCAAAATGAAACCAAATAAGGAGGAAAATAATTTTCTCTTGCCAAGTTTTGTTCCATCACCAAAAATAAAATCTTTGTACCCACATATTATGGAAATTTTCAAATTTTTTCTTCCAAGCTTCATTAAGATTGTGGAATTTTTATTTGTGAAAACATTATTTATGGAGATATTATTTATATAAATTATGCTAAAACCATTGTATATGTTATTGCAAAGATTTATAGCAAATCTTGATAATAACCACATTTTATGGAAATTTTCAAATATTAAAATCAAATTATTCCCTTCAAGTTTTTATTAATATTGTGAAATTTTTCAAACAATTTTATTTCTAGACTTTAATTTTATTTTTTTTTTTTTGTAATGCATTTGGAAGGAAATAAAATGAATATAAAGATGATATATGGCAATAATTTTAAGACAGTGGAATTTTTAGACAATTTCATTTTTTAATTTTAGTTTTTTTAATGCTTTTAGAGGGAAACAGAATGAATATGAGGATGATATGTGGTAAAAAAATTTACTCGCTATCTTACTTTTATATATTATATAGATTATTATTATTATTATTACTATTATTATAAAGAATATTGTTATAGTTGTATCCCTTAATGCTAGATGTATGATAGATCTAATATGGTCCATATTGTTATTATTATTATCTTTTTGTTTATATTTATGTGCTGCTATATTTACTGCGTGTTATAAATTTTTGGAATTGTAGTAAGTGGGAGGTGCAAAAAGCTATGAATTTATAGACATATGTATTTCTTGTGCTGAATTAAAACTTGGAAAGAGTCGGGGTCATCCCGGCATTTAGGTAGGAAACTTTGGAAGGGATCTTGACACATAAAAAGGTATTCATGAATTATTATTTAGTATTTATATTTATGTTTTTGCACTGTTATTATAGAAGTTGTGCAAAATTGTGAAAATTGTAGTAAAAAGTAAAGGAATAAGGCAGATATATATTTTTGAAGTGAGTATTTTGTGCAAGGAATATTTGGAAAAACCAAATTTTAAAAGGGAGATGCTGCTGAGTATTCTGTTGAATTTCCAATGGGGTTTTCCCTAGTTGGAGCTATCTTAAAGTTTCAATAGGTAACTTGGGAGGATCCTGATATTAGGTCTAAAATGTTAATGATTTTATATCATATTTTTAGCTTAATATTCGTTGGTTTGTGTTAATTTATTATAGAAAGATACTTAATTATATATTTGTTTTAAATCTAGGTAAAGGATAAAGAATTTCAAGAAAACAATTGTAAAAATTGATTCATAAGTCAAACCATGGTGGGAACCAAGATTTAAGCTCAAATGGATCAAGCATTAAGAAGAGTCATAAATATTTCAAGAAGATTCCTTGAAGATTCTATAATATTACTGTTGAAAATTTCATAGTGGAAATGGATGTCATATGAATCCTCACAATCTGACAATTTCAAATATCACATCGTTTTTGGATTCAGATGTGTGAGGAAAAAGTTATCGTCACTTGAAGTTTGGGATTTATAAAAGGAAAATTCTAGTTAAATCTTTACCATTGATCAAGAGAAGGAATCAAGGCAATCTAAGAGTCAAGATTAGAACAAGTGGCAATAATTGGTTAATTTGTTATTAATGAGGTACATGTTATACTACATGCTTCATTAATGGTAAATTAGACTAATTAACAAATTTTTTAAAAGGAATTAGAGAAAAGAAAGTTGTAGAGGAAGTAAGTAATATTAAGAAGTTTTATTTTTACATGAAATTCTTTCAATCCTTTTGATGATCTAAAAATGTGTCTTGCAAGAGTCTCATATTGAAAACAAAAAAAAAAAAAGATCCCCAAAATTCCTATATATATAGCCCTCACCGCATTGAAGGAAGATATATATAAGTTTTTGAGAGTTATTTAGGAGCTTTTATAAGGCTTAAACAGAAACAGACCAAATTTTGGAAGTTTTTTAAGTTTTCTTAAAGGTTTTAAGGTTTCAGAATTTTAGAGTTTCAGGAAATCAATTGGAGAGCTTGGAGAAAGCATAGATATGGGTTTGCTTGGAGAAGAAGGTCACGGTTTAGAGAGCTTTTGGAGGATTTCTTCACTGATTTTTATTCTTTTTTCTTATCTCTTTAATTGTGAATCTTGTTTTTAATATTTATGGATGTTTAATTTATTTTTGCAGTAAATTATTTGAAAATGATTCATGCATTTGCAAATTAATTTCACACATCACCTAACATACATATATATATATAGAGAGAGAGATAATTAGGCCCCAATGACAATGCTAAATTAAGGACATTGTGCAGATGTACATCACGTAAAATGATGTCGGACAAATTTTATCCAGCAATATATTGTGGGATGTGCATCCACACCATGTCCTTAACTTAACATCCTCGTTAAAGCTAGACTATATATATATATATATATATATATGTATGTATATGCGAAATTTGTTGCTGAAAATTAATAGTGTGTAAATATATTTTAGGAACAAAATAAATAAATTCATGATTGGAAGGGCCCGGGAGGTTACAGATCTGATCGATGGACCCTTTATTTTCACTCTCAAACTAGGCTTCTTAAAGACGCAAAATTAATATTTTGTGTGCATGAAAATGTCATGAAATATTTAGTCAAGAGGAAGGGCCTGCGATGGCCATGTGAGAATGAAGGACTGATTGTGAAATGGACATCAAACTATTCAGGACCACTTTTCCATTTCCAGCGTTCCATTCATTTATGGTAATAACCCAATTACTCCAATTTACTCTATCTCTAATTATTGTGAAATTTTTTTCAAAGAATTGATCCATGTATATTATATAATTAAAATTTATATATTATAATTGTATATAATTACTTCTACTAATTGTATATTAAGCACAAAACTTAGGGGGACTCAATTTAATTTGTACCACTGCTTTTTTGGTAAAATGGACTACTAGTTTTACTAAGAGCATCCCCAATAATAAATGCCATTTTGCAACCAACATTTCTAAAATTTCCTATTGGCATAACATCTTTAATGGTAAATGATAATGTTAATGCCAAATTTTGATATGATTTCTCTAATGATATATGCTAAAATATAGCATTGACAAATAAAAAAATGTATTTAATCAAATGTTTGAGATGTTTGGATGTATATGCCCCATTCAATGTCACTATTTAACAAGTAAAAAGTAAAAATTACATCAGCAAATGGTGTAAATTCAACTTTATCAAAATTTGCCAATCGCATTTTTTTTTACCAAATTTCGCACTAAAAATTGCAATTAGCAAATTTTATAATTTGCCATTGGAAGGTCTAAAACCAATTCTATGCCGAAATTCGCAATGCAATGCCATTAGAAATGCTATATTTACTTTGACATTTCAACCGAAGAAAAATCAGCAGCAGCAGTCTTTTTCCTCAGGTTCGGTGAATTATATATAATTGATAGTGGGATTGGGGGTAACTCTCTCATGCACATTTTGTATGCACAAATTATAGCAAATTTTGTTTGGAATTTATACATGCAAACATAATATATGAATATGTATATATATCTCTCCTTCTGATCTATTGCAATAAATACTGCTTTCAGTATCTTAATAGTATATATAAAAACTGTAATTAATTAATTACTAGTTTGAACTAGTAGGTATATAAATAAAATGATGAATGGTATAAACTTGATTCAAAGAAGTAGAAGTATAATTAATCTCAATTGGCAAAATATTCGAAATGATGATAGAACAAACATATAATCAAACATTTCCCTGTATATCCATCTATATATGATCATCTTCTATCAATGGCTAAACCATATTGGAGAGAGAAAGCTGGCAAGCCAAAATTGATTTCTGAATTCTCGCTGTTAAATTTAGTAATTAATCAAAACAAATTGCAAAAATCAAATCAACTTAAGCTCTTAATTTAGAACTTTTACAATTATTCCACTAGGTAGATCATTAAGTAATTAAAAAAATATATATATATATATATATATATCGACGTTGGTTTTCGGAAACCTTAAATTGAAATGAACTTTGTTTATTAATATTTACTAATTAATTAACAATGCCTCATAAACAATTTCCTATCATGATCTGTCTTGTTAATTTATTGTCTCTATCTCTTTCGAACATAATTAATATTAATATTAGCTTAATAAAAATTATTAATTACAGACAAATTTTAAGGAAATGAATAGAGGATATAAATTCCATATGACATGAACATGGTGGATATAAGTATATATAGACCCAACTTGAGGTGATTTTGGAAAGTACCATGTGTTAAAGGGTAATTTAGATATAAAAAGTCCAGGTAAACCACTTATAGCCATTACAAAAATAATCTTCTGACAGCTTTTCTTGGGTGGAGACCGATCGCATATCTTGAAGGCTTCCAATGTCGAAAAGGAATAATTTCTACATACATTTGATACCGCAATTTCAATTTATTCCCCACACCCCTAACGAAAAAAAAAAAAAAAAAACCTTAATTGCAATTTTTTCCTTAATTTTGAACACATGAAAAATCTAAATTCTTGGTGTGGAAGAAAATGCAAATGAAATATGAAAATTTAATAAAAACACTAAAAAGTCAAAAGTCCACAAGCCAGGTTTTGTATTAGGGAAACCGGAAATAATGTACCCACGGGATCGAGTTGGTAGATATTTCGGGTTTTCATGAAAAAATTGTGAAGAACTTGTACTTCTAAATTAAAAAAAAAAAAAAAAAAAAAAAAAAAAAAAAAAATCCATCATTTCTTTTTATTCCTCTGTGTAGAAGTTGGTATGACTCTGGTCAGTAATGACAAAGAAGGCCATGAAGTATATGTCAGCAAGCAAAAGGAAAGTGATCCCCACCGGGGATTGTAACACTTTGTCTTTTCCCATTTGGCCATGGTACTTTCTATTTTTGAAAACCCTACTTTCTCTAGCTCTTACCCAAATTGGAAAAGTTCAGATTGCTTGAGAGAAACCAAAACAGTGGTGGTTGGCAGTCACAAACCCTCTTGTCCATACTTTTAATTTGTTGACCATTAAGGACTACCTTTTCTGTTGAAATCACACAAAATGCCATCCATGTGTACAAGGAAAGTTCATTATCCTAGTCATGATTTGGTAAACCCACTCAGACGACTACACAATGCATCAACATCCACCATCCATGTGCTGCACTCAGAGCCAAATCAGCCAGGAAAGATCTCTCTCTCTCTCTCTCTCTTTAATGCGCTAGGGGCATTTTGGGATTTCACAGAAATTGTGTTCCTTTTGAAAACATTAACGTAGTCAGCAATATATACCAATTTCATAACAGATATAGTTGATGCATGTTCTCCATTATATCTCTACCAAGCAAGGGAAAGGAAAAACCAGGTAAACAACCTCTTAACTCAAAAAAAAAAAAAAAAAAAAAAAAAAAATTTCTGTGTGAGTGAATTCCTTAATTTGCTTGTTTCTTTGTATAAGAATTTTATAAAAGTGCCTGCAACTTTTTTTAGTGAATGAAGAAAAAAAAAAAATTTCATTTTGTCTTTTCTATTTTTCCCCTTTATTTATTTCAATTTTCAGTTCTTTCCATTACCTAGAATGCTCAAAAAAAACCTAGCAATTTTTAGAATAGCCCACTTTATGATTTTCTCATATATAACATGATCAAGAACAAGTAAGGAAAATGGTATAATAAATTCCTTTTATTTTATCTTTTTGAAAAAAAAAAAAAAACTGAAATACAGGGAAGTTTGAGCAAGATTAGCTGTTTAACAAACAAAAATGGGACGTGGAAAGTTGCCAATCAGGAGGATTGAGAACCAAACCACAAGGCAGGTCACCTTCTCAAAGAGGAGAGCTGGGCTTTTGAAGAAGACTCATGAGCTTTCTGTTCTTTGTGATGCTCAGATAGGGCTAATCATCTTCTCCAGCACTGGAAAGCTCTGTCAGTATTGTACTGAGCCTTTCAGGTAAATCTATGTCATGCTACTAGTTTTTCAATTAATTACCTTATTTTGAAGATCTCTTGCTTTAATTTTAAAATCTGGTTTTTTATATATATATTTTTTAATTTTATATATCTTCAGGATTTTTTAGGGTTTAATTTACCTGAAAGATCTCAAGACTATAATTGATATTTCATTCATATGAATTTAATTTATATATTTATATTATATAGTTCGGATTTTTATAACAATTATGATTACTTACTAGATTTAGATCAGATTGATCAAGAATTGAGAGCTTTGACTGGCTTTTTGAATTACTGATTTACAAACTTCTGACGAAAATTAATTAGCTAGGGTTAATAAGACTGAGCCTTCAGATATAGATCTCTGCATATATGAATATATATAGATTTGACCGGCTGTGAATTTCAAACTATAAAACTTTATTTAGTGATGCTCATGAAATTTCTATAGAAAAATTTTACATAATGTACTTATTTGAATATATTTTATGTTATTACAGAATGGAGCAAATCATAGAAAGATACCAGAAGGCCACAGGGATTCGTATTCCTCAACATGACACCCGTGTATTTATATATATCCAAAGATCACATTGTCTTATGCGTGTATATATATATATATATATAACATAATATTTATACGTTCTTTTTATTTTCATTTTTTGACAAAGTTTATTATTTGTATATATAGGAACAACTCTACAGTGAAATGTCAATGCTGAGAAAAGAAACTCATCGTCTTCAGTTAAGTATGGAGCGCTACACTTGTGATGATATGAGTTCCTTCACATATGAGGACTTGGACCAACTTGAGCAACAATTGGAGCACTCTGTCAATAAAGTTCGAGATAGGAAGGTAAATTTTTTTAAATAAAAAAGGTAATTTTTTTCTATTTTATGTTAGATTTATTTCTCCCCCTTTTAACATATAAATGTTAATTTTGTTGACTGATAATTTACTATATTCATATTTTCCTCTATCTCTTGATTAGGATGAGTATAAGACAGAACTAATGAAAAAGAAGAAAAAAGCAACAAGAAATATCAAAAATAAAGAAAAGCAAACTAATGAGAATGTGCCTGTTTGATCGATCGAAATAATAAAATAAAAAAATCCCAATTGAATTTATTGACATACAATCTGTTCCTCAGCACTTTTATAACCACTTTCTAAAAACACTTTTCTACTATATATACATACACAATATGCATATACTAAAGCTGACCATGAAGCTCATTAAACTGACTTAAATGATGCCTGAATTTATCTTCAGCTGTAAGAAAATTTTTATGAGTTTTTAGTTTTAAGAGAATGTAGAATTAAGAAACTTGTTCCAAATCAAACTGCTTCAATGAACATTAATTAATGTTTTCTACTGCCATTAAAACTTTAATTATACAATTCGATAAACCATTGGTGTAGTGTGTCTATATGTATTTGTGTGTGTGTGTGTGTGTGTGTGTGTGTCCGGCTTTTTGGGTATATAATTATAAATTAGACTATGCCTTAAACTCCTCCCATTTTACTTGCTAGTTTTGCTAAATTTTCCTTTTATTTAATTGTTCATGATGGTTAAGCAACAGATTTGGTCATGGTTTTCTAAAGTTGGCCAATGTTACAAGTTGATCATTTAACATCTTTCATGCCATAAAATTATTTTTAAGATAGGCATCTAGAAATAATTAGTTAATGATATAAAAGCATGCATGCAGTTGCTTAAGTTTATTACGTACTCTAGCCATATAGCTCTACATAAGCAGTTAGCAATTTTCTTTTCTTTTTCTTTTTTTTTTTTTTTTTTTTGGGGGGTTTTAATTGAGCTCTTTGAATGATTTGCATGCAGAATGAACTCTTGCAGCAGCAACTTGACAATCTAAGAAGGAAGGTAAAATCTCTCTCTCTCTTTTGAAAAAAAAAAAAAAAAAAAAGGAAGAAAAAAAGAAAAAAAAAGGTTACAACAATATATATATATATATATATATATATATGAAGTAGTAATTAAATTGTCTTTTGCTTTTGATATTTAGGAACGACTATTGGAGGAGGAAAATAACAGTATGTGCCGTTGGGTAAGTAAAATTTTAAGAAAATCTTTACTGCAAGTTAATCACATTGAATGGTTTTTTAAGGATATTTTTCAATTATATAAGTATACATGTTAATTAACAGTACTTTAAGGTACATATGGAACAATGAGAATTAATATTCAATTAATGGTAAATCTTTGTATATTATAGATCCAGGAACATAGGATGGCTCTAGAGTATCAGCAAACTTCAATGGAAGCAAAGCCAATGGAGCATCAACAACCTGCTTTGGATCAATTCCCCTACTTTGGTGAACAACCAAATAGTGTGCTTCAGCTTGCAACTAATATCCCTGCTCACATTTACCCTTATCATCTTCAGCTTGCTCAGCCTAGTACCCTTCAAGAATAATTCTAGCCTAATCTCATTTATAAGGTATGATAACAATCATACATATATATATATATATATATTTTCTACATGATATGCAACATTATTTTCAAAATCTTGTTATATATATGTATATATGTATAATCATTAATTATTTTAAACCTTGATGATCTACCACAATATTATAAAATTAAAGTAGTTTTTTAAAATGCATAATATAAATTTATCATTAATCAATGGTGAATATGGAAAAGTAGTTTTTAGTTTCAGCATTAAAAATTGTGTGTCATACATTTTTTGTATAAGAATTTTGTGTCATGATGAATATTGGTGGCTATTTGTTGTTGGTTGGACCAGTAATAACTAAGATTTCAAAATCTTTAATTTCTCCATTGCCCAAAGTTGTAAAAAAAATGTGTTTTAAAATCCTTATGAAGAGTTTAAAAATTTCCTCAAAATTTCTCTAAATTAAGAAACTTATATACATTGAAAATTTATTGAACAAATAATAAAAAAGACAGTTACATGAAACTTGATTCAATTATCCTATTTTATAAATCGGTCAAAGTAATGCATATTTAAATACATAGTATATATATAATCTTTTTTGTTACATATAAATACACAGATCCAAATTCAGTTTCTTAATTTTAATTTGTTTTATTGGATTCTAACATGGTTGCTATAGAATGTGTAGGTTTGCTAAGGAGGGTTGCTTTGCATAGAGCAGAACGCATATGGTACAAAGAAAATTAATATTGCATATATATGTTGAATTGTTATATGAAGAGCCAAATTTGAGTTGGATATTTACAGTAATATTATATAGCTAGGTTTCATTAAGAAACTTTTTTTTTCAATATGAGTTGTCTATGAATCTATCCATTCAACTAGGGAATTTTTTTTATTTTTGGGTGTTTTTACATAATTATGTTAATTACAAAGCATTATATATGTTAATTCTCTCTATATATTGTCAAATATATTATCTTTTGATGTTGTTTATGTCTAACAATAAAATTGGATTGAACTTTGGTTCCATTTCCATTTCTTTAATTAGAAATGAATTTTTGATTTCAAGTTAAGCGGGTTTTTTGTCACAAATTTTTTTGAAACTTTTAGTCGTTACCAATAAGTACATGCATGTTGATTGAATCTAGCCTTTGTTCACCAATATTTTTTATTTTTTATTTTTGAAAAGAAGAGTTATTTATCTTTTTGTTCTTTTTTAATAATAGGGAAAAAAAAAAGAAAGGAAAAAAAAGGTTTTTTATTTAAAGGTTGAACAAGCTAACATGCAATGTCTTATTTCATATACATGTTAATTAATCTCAGCCATCAACTATTCAAATAGTGAAATATCAAAGGGTTTGATTAAAATTTAAAGTGTGCTATGTGCCCATTTGCCATTTAAATAATCTTTCTTCCATCTCCTTATAGCTTTAATTTTGAGACACAATGTATAATATGGAGGATATATAGTTCTTTGTAAGTTTCTCTACTAACTAAATTACAAATCAAAATTTGCCATAGTCAGTTTTTCAAGTTTAACCAAGGATCTCTTTTACATATTAAGCAATAAAGTTATTTTCCCAACTATTGAGATATATATATATATATATATATTTATATATATAGTATAAAGCCATTATTTCTTCAAAATTTTGAATTCGATTTTCTCGTGCCTACTATGTATATGTACATAAAAAAACGAATAAGAAAGCACTTAAAATAGAAAGGGGCCAATATATAATGCAAGACTAAAATAGACCTTCACTGAATCTTATCTTGTGGACACGATCAATGAATCATTGTACACTCTTTATTACATGATGATTAATTATAAGCAACTCACACCTTAATTGTTAGCCATTAATTCCTTAATCAATTCTCCCAGTGACTTTATTGAAGATCCATTTTCCATCAAAGCCATCCTGCTCTTCTTCCTCATTTCTCTTACCTTTTCCCTCACCTCCTCCTCACCATTCATCAACATTTTAATCCCCCTCTCCACCTCTTCTGCTAATATCAAATCACTGCCCTCTTTGTAGTCCAACCTAATCTCCACCGCTAAACTCAATTCCTTCACCATTTCAAATGCATTCATTTGTTGCTTGGAGTAAATTGGCCACGTGGCAATCGGTACTCCATGCCACAAACTCTCCAAGATTGAATTCCAACCACAGTGCGACACGAACCCTCCGATTGCTTTATGGGCCAAAATGGTTACTTGTGAAATCCATCCACATACCAAGCCCATATTCACTGTTCGTTCAACGAACCCACTTGGCAGTGTTTGATCAAAATCTACATATTCACTGGGGAGATCTACAGTTGTGTCTTGGGCTGCTCCCGTATTGACCACAAGAATTGAAACCCGGCCTGTTTAAGCCCAATTGCTATCTCTCTCACTTGAGGAACACAAAGACTTCCCATGCTACCAACGCATAGGAAGACAACGGATCATGTGGGCTAGGCATCCAACCATTTCATCACCATTTCATGAGGGGTTTGGTCCTTATGCCATTTAGAAGGCCCATTATGTTCAATGATAGGCCCAATTGGGTAAACCTTTGGCACCCCACTCCTACAAAGAGAGTTCAAAGCATAGGGTTCAAGATCATAGAGTGTATTTACAACATAAGACAGTGTTGGGCAACACAAGCCGAAGCACTGGGTTCTCAAAGCCTCGGATGCTGAACTTAGTGATTGAGTCAGATAACTCAGTGAGGAGTTTCGCATCAAGGCTCGGAAGATCAAGCATGAAGCTAAAGAAAGTCGCTGGGGACTGGAAGAAAAGGTAACAAGGGACACCCAGCTCGCCGGCGACGTCGATCATAGAGGTACAGAACATGTCGATGAACAAACCGGCAACTCGTGCTGTTGACTCGGAGTTGGACGACTCAATAAGCTTGGAGACTGCATGCTTTACATGGGACTTGTGTTTCCCTATGAGAAGAGATATGTATGCCATTGAAGAATGAAACTGATCATCTGAGGGCGGGTCTACGGTGGGGAGATGAATGAATCGGATGTTTGTCATGGTGGCAGAGACCAGGACCGTCTCAACCATTTATGAGGCTCTAGGCCAAAAAAAAAATTCTTGGGCTCTAATTTTTTTTTTAAAATATTAGTTTTTAAAAAGTAGATATAAAATTTAATTTTCTATTATTTTAATATGTAAAGTTATTATTTAAATTTTTATTTTCAAGATTTGATAATAAATCTTTCTTAATTGATAAAATTTTTAAATTATTTAATTTTTTTTAAGTCATTGTTGAGTATAAATAAAAATAATATTTTACAAGTTATCCATGCATTAGAAAAAGAATTTAATTTTTTTATATGAATTAACATCTAAAGTGCTGTTTTTAATTCTTAATTTATTATTTCTTTCAAAATTTTTCGTTTTGAAAATAAATCTAAAGCATCAGTATAAAATAGCATATCATGTTTTAAAAAGTTTTGAAGTTTTAAATATTTTTCTTTTAGAAAATCATCACCAAACAATTTTGATTTTTCTACATCATACAAAAAATTAAAATTATTTTCATATATCGTAAATTGTTTAAACCTATTTTAAAGTGAAGAAATGACATAAACAATTATATAGTTAAAATGGCACACCATGAATTCAAATAAAATAATATATATATACATATATTAGGAGAATGATTGAAAATTTATTAAAATAAATAAAAATCAATGAACTTACTTTATATTTTGGGACCCTCTAAGTTAGAATTGCATATGTAGGTTGAATATTAAAAATTAAATAAATATAAAAAATGAGTGAATGAGAAGAGAAAAAAAATAAATGAGTAAGAGAAAAAGCTATATAAACAAGAAGAATATTTAATATATATTATTCTCTTGTTTTATGGTTACAATCTAATTAATTATAAGAATAAAATACAAAAATTTTCAATTAAACTTGAATTGTATTATTTTTCAAAGATAATTAGCAATAAATGATCAATTAAAAATAATTTAAAATTTTAACAAAGTCAACTTCTTATGTTTTTAAAATAAATTAATAATTATTTTTTATTTAATATATATATATATATATATATATTAATTTTATTCTTTATTTAATAAATATAGATGTGTATATAGGAAAAATATTTTTCAGGCCCAATAAAATGGGCCTGGGCATATGTCTTAGTGGCCTATGCCTTAAACGGGGCCTGAGACCGATTGGCCGTCACAATTGACTTTTTGTCTATGAGGCATGTGGAAGAGGAGGATGGTGACAGAGAATCGAGGGTGATGGTGGAGGAGGTGTTGAGCAAACTCAACGGTTGGGACCAAGTTTCCAATTCCTGGTGTGGAGATGAACACCAATTGGATCTCATCGGAAAGGGGTTTTTGGGCGGAATACCAACCTCTGGTACTGTATGTATGTATGTATATATATTATAATGCATAGAGCATGCCAATGCCAAAGCTCTAGCATATGTCTATTACTTATATAAAAGGAGGAATATTAAAAACCAACACAATTTTTCTGTTGTTTCTACTTTGCGTTCCACCAAATGCCCTTTGTTTTGAAGGGAAATAGAATGTTGAACGGGTATTTCAATTTTAAAACACAATATTTATTTGATTTGGGAAGGATAAAATTGGTAATTTCAGTCAAAGGCAAAGAGATTAGACGGACTCAGAAACGAAAGGCTGAACAAGCTACGGCTTCTACTGAGATTGGTCCACCTGCCACCCATGCTGAATTCGCAGAATTAGACTTGTACTCACGGTATGGATTTTTCTGTCAATAGTTTAGTCTGATTGTTTTGGCTTTTCCTTTTTTGGTTTTTTTTTTTTCCCTTCAAGGTCTCTTTTTTTACTTTCTATGCACGCGCACACATACACATAAAAAAATTATTGGGAAGTAATGATAATGAGTTTTTTTAAAAATTATCATTAATAATAATAATATTGATAATAATTAGTTTGAAAAATATCATCAATATTAAAATTTATATGATAAAAAATATAAATATCTACATAATAAATGAAATCCACACATATATTAAAATTGGTTGTTGTGTTTAACCATATTTGGTTGGTATGAGAAATAGTTCTAATAAAACGAGTGTAACGGGGATTGCATTACTACATATATTTTGATTTTGATTTTTTTTATTTTTTGAGAAAGACTGTTGTGGCATTGGTATTGCCCTGAAAAAAATGATGGGCTCTGAATTTGTTGATAAGGTCAAGGAATACTTTTTATCTGTTGGGAAAGAGACAAAAGGAATTTTTACGCTGTTATTTCGAGGTTGTTTCTCTTTTTGCTTTTCTTTTCTTTGGAGCCCCCAGGGAAAAGATAATTGAGGAGTGCTAATTACACTAATTTGGACATCCGCTCAAAAACTCGCACACAGTCGCCTTTTCCTACATTTACTACGTGTCTTTTACTTTGTATGAAATCAAAGCAAATGTTAATTAAAACAAAATCCATGGAATTTAATATGTATTACGAAACTGTTATTCTTTTCTTTTACAAGAATGCAAATCCAGTTCTAAAATTTTTTAACAAAATAATCCTAATTTGTTTTATATTTAAAATAAAAAAATAATATTTGATAGTTGTTAATTTATTTTTAATTAAATAAAAAATATAAATTGTTAATAGATTTTACCAAAGTAATATGATTTAATAACAAAAAATAAAAAATAAAAGTATTATAGGAATAGAAAAATAAGGAAACCTTAATAAAAAAAAATTAAAAGATTCAAACTTAGAATGATACAAAATGCATAATTGACATATTTAATTAATTAATGATACATATTTATTAATTTATCAAATTTTATTGATTATTTTAGTTTTTGAATAGTATTAGTTTTGTAATTATATTATATAAATTTATTATAGTTTTATTTAGTTAAATAAACAAAAATGGCTCAGTTGAAAAACAAATGTGAAATAAAAGTTTTTTCATTATATTAAAACATTTATTTTGCTTTAGTTAAATATATAGAATGAATATCAATTTTATAATTAAATTATATACCACTTTAAAAATACATGTGAATTAAATAAAATAATTGGAAAAGAAAAAATAAAGTGATAGAAGCTTTTTGTATTGAAATCGATCCAAGGCAATATGGTAATAAAACTATCAAATTAATGGGTAACCTATTTATCTAAACTGTAACCTGGTTTTGGAAAAAATTTAAAGACACGTGTTACATAAAGAAGTGGACGAGTATTTGGGCGAGTGAATGGTGCGAGTACTGCTAGCATTTCTCAAGATAGTTATATCACTCTCTATCCTTTGTTTCCTATCGGCTGACATTTCACATTATTTTGGAAAAAAAATAAATAAATAAAAAGGTTAGAATAGGTATTTGATATTTTTTTTAATGCAATTACATTTGTGCCCAAAATGTATATTTGATTGGGATATAATAAAATTGATAATTGGCAAAGTGAGTTTATATATATATATATATATATATATATACATTTGAGAGAGAGAGAGAGAGAGAGAGAGATCGGGTTAATGATAGAGGGAAGCTTAAGGAAAGGTTGAACAGATTACAGAGGCATGGCTTCTACTGAAATGGATCTATCAGTTACCATGAAATTTTGGGATTCATTTGTACTTATGATATAGTTTGAATTTCAGATTTTTTTTTTTTTCTTTTTTTGGATTACATTACTTCTTTTGCTCACATTGCTTTTCTGGAACAGAAGAAAAGAATTTCCTAACCTGGTTTGTATTTGTCTTTGGTTCTTCTTTGAAACTTTGATTTTCAATTTCCATTACATTTGTTGCCTTCAGATTGTCTTTGAATGTATAATTATATTTAGCTTCCAACCTAATTTATGTTCTACTTTTATGTTTTTCCCTTTTCGTGTTCTAATTTTATTTTTGATGTTCTAATTATCATTTTCTTCTTTTTGATGTTTGGTTGTTCCTTTACATTCTATCATTTTTTTTCCCTGCACTTATAGATAGAGAAAGCGAGATTTTGCTTCCGCTCGAATTTATGTTCTTTTTTTTTCTCTTTAATGTTTTCTTTCACTTTCTTTCCTTTTTTTTTTTTTTCTCCTTACGATTTTGGTTTTCTATTGTTATTTTTCAATTTTATCTTCAATGGTCTAAGATGTTTGATTGTTCTTTTACATTCCATCTTTCTTTCTTTCTTTCTCTCTCCTTTTTTTTTTTTTTTTTTGGGACTCTTACAGATAGAAAGTGAGTTAGATGACCAAACGATCAAATAAAAAAAAAATTAGAAAAATGGAGAGATTATTTACTAGTTTTGGATAGCGGGTTTTGGACAAACAAAACCATAAAAAATAAATAAACAAAAAACCAAAAAAGAGGTGGGTTTTGAATTTACTAGGTTTGATAGTGGGTTTGGACAAGTAAAATTAGGTTGCTATATATGGAATTTTGTTTTTGGCATGCTTTTTTATTTATACTTTTGAGCAGTTAATGAATAAGTGTAAAAAATACAATGATGGGAAATAATTAAAAGAAGAAACTATTTTTTATCATTTTTATCGAATTAGTGTCTTTTTTTTTATCTTTTCCTGAACAACATCTAAAATTCGATTCCATTTAGAAAAAAACTAACTTAGTAAAGAATCTTTTTTTTTTTTTTTGGGTTAGTTTTAGGATAGTCAAAATTGATCTTCATGATGATAAGTTACTGTAGAAAGATAATTTTTCATGCTTTTGTTATGCTTTATGTCATAATAGCTATAAATTTTAAAAATTTAGAAAATATAGAAAATTTTTTGAATTTGTTGTTTTTGTTTTGAATATAAATATGGGTATGGTTTTTTATCCAAAAAATTATAAATAAAAGGCAAAGTAATTGTTTGAACATGCTAAATGACAAGACCTTTTAATATGTTATAAAAAATTTAGCTTGGAACCGAATAGAAATTAGGCATGATCATAGGATTTGGAAAGCAAAAATGGAACCCTTTTTTTTCTTTGTTAGAATTGATGCCTCCTCTAGCTCATGTATTCTAACATAATATGATCTTTTATACAGATGTAATTTTTGGGTCAATAAATTTTTTATGCAAAAATTTTTATTGCTCTTGCCTTGCATGCTATTTTATTTTCAAAACTCGTTTCCTTAGCTATTGACCAAAAAAAAAAAAAAAAACATCTTTCTTGGATTAATAAAAAAAAAAAAACTTTGAAAATTGTTGCAGTTTATCAATTTGTTATGTTCCATAGATTACAAAAACTCCCATATTTTTTCATAAAGCTTTGTTAATCCTTTCGCATTATTGACTTTTTTGTTTAAATTTTATGGGTGGAATTTAGAAATAAATTAGCAGACTCAATTTGGACAAAGATTGAAAGAAATAAATGCTTAACTTTAATTTTATAATTATATAATTTTCTAAACTGCATACTTTTTTATTTTTATTTTATTTTTTAAAAATCTGCTTTGTTGATTATGACATCTTTTGTGAACCTCTTATTTCGTATAAAATCTATAATTGATGTTGTGTTGCTGCATTTGTTTTCTTCATTAATGTTTTATCTCAAAGTGCTCATAATTTGTAATATTTTTAAAAGTTTCCCCTTTCTTTTTTTTTTTAAATTATATATATATATATATATATATATATATAAATTTGGAAGTTTCCCTAATCTATTTCTTATTTTTGTTGACTTCAATATATTAATCAAAGTTCATAGAACAATTTAATGTTAAACCAAGTTGTTTCTTTTAATCTATTTTTGTGACAACATAAATGTTCTGTTTATGATCCAAAAAAAGCATCAGGCCCATAGTTCAAAATTTTGTTCGCATTTAATATTTCTTCAATTGGATAATTCCTTTCATGGTATTACTATATGATTGAACGTTTGTGTTTTACTTAAAACATTGTAGATCACCGTTTGACTGTTTTGTTTTTGTTTTGTTGTTTTTTTTATTTAAATGAAGTTGTTATATTTAATATTATATCTCTATTCAAATGTTAGGATTTGAATCTTCCTCAATTACTGCATTCTATGAAGGAAACTCTTTAATTGGGCTTCCATTGTACAAGAATGGATTCAAGGCATTTGTTTAGTTAAATATTAAAGTTTCATCTTAATTGTAATATATTTATATTACGAATATTGATATAAATGTTAAGTATTTATGAAATTGGTAAGACATTTACTGATTTTGCTTAGCACGTTATGTCATACATTATATTTATATAAATAAGATATCTATAGTTCTAAAAAGTATTTCAAATACACTTACAGATTTTGTGGGAAGTTTTATAGGAAAAGTATGTTCAAAAGGTAAAGTAACTTTTGTCAAGATGTCAATGAATTAAAATAATATATATATATATATATATATATATATGTATATTATTGTGAAAATTTAGATTTAGTACTAAATAAGTACATATTGCAGGGTTTCAATCATGTAGGAAAAAAAAAATGCAAAGTTAACTTTAGAGAATATACCTTTGCAAGCAGATATCTTGGATGATACAATATTTTATGACCATTTCCATTCAAAGAAATTTAAGCATGCGCCTAATGGTTTTTGTTGTCCAAATAGAGAAATATTATTAGTTATAAATAATTGCTTAAAGAACTTTTTGAATTGTTTATGGGAAATACTGAAGAATCAATAGAATTTTGTAAATTTGTATATAGCTATAATAATTTATTTTT
This sequence comes from Ziziphus jujuba, assembly GCF_031755915.1. NCBI lineage: Eukaryota > Viridiplantae > Streptophyta > Magnoliopsida > Rosales > Rhamnaceae > Ziziphus > Ziziphus jujuba. The sequence goes on along the minus strand of NC_083381.1, from coordinate 1,747,524 downwards.
CTTTACATTCTTTGGTGTAAAATATGATAAAACATAATATCGTAGGAACAAAGGGATATATACATTTCGAGTCCAAGGTCAGGTCTATCACTATATTAATGAATTATTGCCATTAAATAAGCTGCCTTCATATCTACAATTGTACTTCTATGATGCTGAATATAAGTTACAAAATCGGTCGGATAGTTGTGGCAGACAAATTTCTCTATTTTGGCCAAATTAATGGGTATATTAAGAATTTTCAAACTCTTATTACCATACGTAGAAAATTATCAAATTCATATAAAATTAGACGTTGGATGAAAAACTATATCATACACCTTCTACTTCACAAGCATTAGCAGTGTGGCTTGACAAAAGTGTAAGATGAAGAAAGTATAAATATAATTATTATTTATAGTCATAGAGGTTATACTCATAAAGTAAAATATTACTATGGTTGTTATGATCCATTAAAATATTGTTTATTATTTCCGTATGGTGATATTGGCTTACATTAAGGAATTAAAAAAGTACACAAAAGAAATAGCAATCCTATTGTGAAGGTCAATTTTTAGTAGATCCTCACCAAATGAAATCAAGTATAGAATTACTTGACAAAGAAATAAAATATCAAGATATTGTTGATTTTGAATGCATATATTATTTATTATATATAGTTGTATTTAAGTGTTTGTTTTGATATTGAATTTTTTTAGGTTTTTTTTCAACTCTAATGGTGCCATAAAAAAAAAAAAAAAATATATATATATATATATATAATGTTTCTTGTCGAGATTATTAGTGTTATAGACTGCAAATTAGACCAACTTCCAATTTTGCAATAATATAGGGTTGATATGTTTGTTAAACTTAAAGCGTCTACACTAGATTGCTTACATTGTAATCAAGATGATGGTATTAATATTGGAGAAATTCAATGTAGTAAAGTTGCATACCAATTGTTTTATTAGCTTCTTATATAGGTGGACCTAGGGATATGCATAAGAGATATATGGATGCAATGACATTAGTATAAAGATATGAAAAGCCAGAATTTTTTTTAATTATAGGACCCACCCCGAGACCCTCCCAGGATTTTCTGGGTGGTCTTGTCTAGTAAAGTTCTACTAGACAATCCCTAGAGGATATCTAATGGAACCTCACTTTAAAACGTGGACAACGAACACATGTAATATTAAAAAAACCTCAAATGTGTAAATGTAAATAAATCCACAACAGCATAAACGTTAACAAACGGCCTAAGGTACCACAAGCCATAACTACACATATAAAAAAAAAAAAAAATGGTCCTTACTGAGTCCCTTATTTAAATCAAAGCATTCTAAGAGTGTTAACAAAGTTTAGAAGTACACTAAGTAGTAAATGAGTTCAGGAAGATAAAGATAATAAAGAAAATGATAGATACTACTGCTGTAGTGGAAGGAACAAAGTAACAAGCTGTGCGCGAGGTAGATTGCTACTAATTATCTGGATATAGGGGAACGGATTTAAAACAATAAAACATGAGATAAAGAAATCTCTGTGAGTGGCATAGTATAATAGAAAAATAATAATTTATTTTCAAAAATCTTTCTCTCAAGATCTCTCGTTTCACTCATTTGAAAAGTTTTCCGTTTTAAAATCATTTCACAAAACACAAACTTGTATCCCAAATTAATATCATGAAATGAATGCTCAAAAGATATAAAGTAAATAAATAATATAATATTATAAAATGCCTTAATCAAAATGTAAACATTTAGCATAAATATTATAAATGCAAGTCCACAAAATATTTATGAAAGTGAAGTAAATCCACTTTATTTGAAAATCAACAATGTACTCAAAACATATACAATGTACCATTCGGTGTACCAAACTGTAAACCGTGGGATATACCCACCTCACGACCCTCAATATACTAAAGGCATCGTGGAAATAATAAACCATCGGGATGTACACAATCTCACGGTCTGTGGCAATAAATATCCTGTGGGCTGCATCCAACCTCACTGTACCGTGACAATAATAACATGTGGGATAAACCCAACCTCATGGTTCGTGGCAATAATATCCTGTGGATTGAACCCAATCTCACGGTACCATGGCAATAATAACCTATGGGATCATCCCAATCTCATGGTCCTTGGCAATAATATCATATGTGCTGAAACCAATCTCACGGTATAGTGGCAAAATCCAGTGCACTGTAATATAATATAATATAATACTATACTGATCCAAGATATTAGCACTACATGGTAAATCAATTTAAAAATAACCAATACAGTATCCTTAAAACATTCTTATAGAATTATATATATTTTTCCCAAACGGTACTGTATCTTAGATCATAATTTAATATTTAAATTCCACCCCTTATTTAAATATTCCAAAATTTTCAAATCATCATTTCATGTGAAAACCAGAATACCACAGTGAAATATATTCACCATAAACCAATTTTAAGCACATAAAAATTTACAAAATATTTGAACATGCTTAAAATCTTGTAAGTTTTCAATCTGTTTCTCAAATCAACTATTTTCCAAAATAATTTAAAATCTCAATTCAAATACCAGGATATTTAATTAACATAATTCACAAGTTCACTATAAACTCATCAAAATTAAAAATCAATAAAAATCTTATTAAAATCCACATAAAATGATAACTTATATAAGTGAAAGCAGATATTATATATGCATAAAACAATCCTTTCAATCAATTTGTATATACATAAAATATCCAACCACACATATATATTATTCTATATACCCAAAACATTTTAAAAATATAACCACTCACAGTACTGCAGATACTCACTCCTGTTCCCCTGCAGGATCACCTCCAGACTCAACATGAGTGTTTGTAATATAATAAAATATTTCTCAAGCTCCCTCCAATAACTAAACCAAAGATACTTATATGACCCAAATGTTTCAAATTGATTTATACTATTATAAAATTATATAAACTAAACACCGAGAGGTCCAATTATACCATGTGCCGTTAGACATGGTACCCAAAATTGGACTTTTCATCCGGAAGCTAATTTTTTGAAACTGAACATTCTAATGGGTCTTAATAATATCTAATTTCACTAATCCCACTCCAATTTTATCAAATTTAGCTAATTTTGTCCAAACACAGTCCGAATTTATCTGAAAATTAGCTAATTCACTCAAAAATGGAAAAATTATCAAACGACCTTCAAAATTCACAAGCTTTATATTGACGGAAAGCTCGGTAGACAAGAAACTCACCAGTATGCTCACCTTGGTCCAAAAGTTCCTTCAGTGGTTGGAAAACTTGGTTAAAGCTTCAGCCGAAGTCTAAGTTGATGTATCTCTGAAATGGTGAAGAATCTTGGCAAATGGACCATGGAAATGAGTTTAGAGGGCCCAAAAATGGTGGCAAAGGTCTATGAGTAGGCCTGAAATGGTCGAAAAATGCGAAAATCCGATGACCCATCTCGCCTGCCACCACTGCCTTCGCAGGCCAGATCTGGGCGCGTCCGGCCTACGTTTTGCCTTGAAATTTCACGACCAAGCTTGTCTCAACGTGGGCTTCCTCTCTGGCTGACACGGGTACAAGGTTGGTGGCCAGAATGGGCAAAAATAGTGATGACCCGGTTCATCGTTAAACTGGTTGAAATGACCCAGTTCCGACCCACGGGTTTGGAGGAGAATTTCTCAGGTTTTAGGGATGAAATGGATATTTTAAAAATTGATTTCCTATTTGGCATGCTTATTGAGGCTTATATAGAGCTTTGGGTCATTAACAGACAAAAATTGGGGACTGGTTTAGACACTGATATAAAACTTATGCTTAAAACTTCTTAGAACCATAACTTTTTATCCATAACTCAGAATTTGACGTGCTGCCAGTCTATGAACTCGTATCGATGAGATCTAAACAATGGTACCTCATTCAAACCAAAAATATTGACCATTGAAAAAGTCAACTTGGACCCACATATTGCTCACTTGGTCAAACTTGTGTATTTTGATAGGGATTGTTACAACTTATCCCCCTTAAAGAAAATTTCGTCCACGAAATTCATACCTTAGTTTTGGAAGAGGTGAGGATACTGACTCCACATTTGATCCTCTTGCTCCCAAGTTGCCTCCTCGATTAGGTTATTTCCCCAAAAAATCTTCACTAAAGGTATAGTCTTGTTGCAAAGCTTTTTCTCTTCCCTACTTAGAATCTGCACTAGCTGCTTCTCATAAGACAAGTCGTCCCTCAACTCAATCTCTAGTGTCTCCAACATATTCGATCGATTTGAAATGTACCTGCGGAGCATGGAGATGTGCAATACATCATGGACTCAAGAAAGCTCCTCGGACAAGACTAAGCAGTAAGCTACTGGACCTATCTTCTCAGCTATCTCATTTAGTCCAATGTAGCGATGACTTAGCCTCCCTCATTTTCCAAAGCGTATTACACCTTTCCAAGGAAAGAGCTTCAAGAATACTCGATCGCCAACCTCGAACTTAAAGTCCTTCCTACGCACGCTCGTGTAGCTCTTTTGCCTGTCCTATGCTACTTTCAACTTGGCCCGTATAATATTGACTTTGTCCACTGCCGCCTATACAATCTCAAGGCCTAGAAGTTTTCTTTTACCTGTCTCATTCCAACATATAAAGTCCGACATTGTCTCCCATACAATGCCTCATAAGGTGACATATTGATATTCGAGTGATAACTATTGTTGTAGTGAATTCTGCCAAAGGTAGGTACTCAATTCCAATTTCCTTGGATTGTAGTACACATGACCTTAGCATGTCTTCCAATGTTTGAACAGTCCTCTTAGATTATCTATCGGTCTGAGGGTGAAAGGCGATACTCAAATTCAACTTGACACCTAGTTCATTCATTAATCTTCACCAAAACCTTGAAGTAAACCGTGGATCTCTTTCGGATACAATCGAGAGTAGCACCCCATGCAGACTCACCATATGATTCATAAAGAGTTTCACCAACTTCAAAGGATAAAATCTCTCATGGATGGATAGGAAATGTGTGGGCTTGGTGAGTCGATCCACTATCACCCAAATACCATCATATCTCTAAATTGTGGGAGGATGCTTAATTTTAAAATCCATTGTACTGTGCTCCCATTTCCATTCTGGGATGGGTAAGGGCTGCAGAAGTCCAAAAGGCTTTTGTCTCTTTGCCTTCACTTACTGGCAAATGAAGCATTTGGACACATACTCAGCAACCTCTCTTTTCATCACTGCCCACCAATAATACTCTTTTACAGTATGGTACATCTTGGTGCTATCAGGGTAGAAAGCATGGATACAATTTTGGGCTTCTTCAAGTATTTGCCTTTTTAGCCCTTCATTAGCTGGAAAATAGTGCCTAGAACCAATTACCAAGGCTTTCATCACCTCTAATAGCAAAATCTGACTTTCCCGATTATTTATCTTTCCTTTTCATGCTCATCAAATAAGTGTTTTCAAATTGAGCCTTAAGAACACAATCTATAAATATCGCTCATAATCAGAAGCTAGTAAAAAGTTCTCATGAAGTATTCATCCACAATTTAACACCCAACTGTTTCAACTTAAACATAACAGGAATAGTACAATCATAATCCTTGAGCAACTTTATTCATCTCATTTATACTCATAGTACTTGCAATTATAATATTCATGTTGCTCATTGATTATCCAACTTTCTTGACCTCGACAAGCATCTTTCTTTTAACCAAATTCATCAAAATCATAAAATAAAATTTTTTCATACTTATTCTAATGGAAGGCTTTAAATTGCTTACAAAGCCTAAAATTAATCCTCAATATTGTCAACACCAAAGAATATGAAACCAAAATATCAAGTCCAAGTCCTCTCGTCATCTCAAATATCATTCTTGAAGAAACCTCAAAATTCTTCCAATTTTAAACAAACTCCAAGAATACATACCTCGAGCAATAAGGAAATTTAAGTCTTAATTCTAATATCACAACAAATACTATAAAATAATCACTTGATCCTCAAGCTATAAGAAAACATTTATCACTTTCTTATTTTCTAGCTATGCCGCTAAAAATCATATTCCTTAGGAGATTTAGTTTTCATCAAGAATATCAACCACCTTAGATCCATAAACCTCATCGATATAAAACCCTCAGTCTCCAAGGGAACAAAATATCAAAACCAAGATCTAAAATCATCACCCAAAAGCAAATGCCACGAAACTAACTTATGAAATTCACCGCTTAATTCTCAGCAAATTATCCCACACAATATCACCAAAATGCATCAACTAAATTTTATCTATACCAAATTCTAATATTAAGAATCTTAATTTCCATGAAACAAAAATAACTATACACAAACATCTGCCTAGGTCAAAAGAGTCCTCTTATGGTTGGAACTTTTTAGGTAACACCCAAAAAAAAAAATGGAGTCATTCTGACTCAAGCAACAAATTCACGTAAAACAAAAGATCATGTGGTCCTTGAGCTAATAAAATATTTTCATAACTACCAAACATAAATAATGCATCTGTCACAACGTTAAGGTGGTCTGTGCCTCCTAACTTATCATAGTATATACCTTGCCTCTAATAAGTGGTCATCTTCTTTGACCTTCGCCTCTAGTTGTGGATGAAGATCGTTATCCAGTGTTGGTAGAACCTCTTGAAGTTTGGCCTGTTTATGTATCATATATTTTGTATTCATTAATTTGCTAAAATTATGTACCCGGTCTTAAAGCTCTAGCATGGCCATGTTCTCGATAAGGTTAATCCTTTTTAAAGTGTTCCGACTGCCTGTAATGAAAGCATGATCCATTCCACTGGCATTGCCCATCATGAAACTTGCCACATAAACTACCTCGGACTGTAAATCTCTGAAAATGGTTGTTATTGTTATTCACTGTTCACTATCCTGAACCCTAAGTGGGTGTCTAAACTTTAACCTTTTAATCTTAATAAAGGTTCGAGGATAAAACTCAGGGTGAAATGCAGTCTTAAACTATGTCCAAAGGTGATGTCTTCTTAAACTATGTCCAAAGGTGATGTCTCCTAGTTCTTTCATACGTCCACCACTTCTTCGAGTTTTCCCCTAACATAAACCTAGCTAATGTGATCTTGTCCTCATCCAGACATTACATAGGATCCATAGAGCCATCACAACCGACTGCTCAAAGTCTACAAGCCTAATTAACATAATACCTAACAAACCCACTTCTCTCAAGTGATCAAGCCAAGTGGTAGATAGGATGTTCCAAATTAGTGGATGCATTTGTACTTTCAGCTGTAGCATGTTAGAAACCATTTCTACCTTCTCGCGACATCAAGAAAAAAATTCTATATGATAGAATTGGTCAAAATATAATTAACTACAGAAGGCGAAACACAGGATGAGTCGTATAACAATATACAACCCTAAGGAATTTATAACCTAAAGCTCTGATACCAAGCTGACAGGACCCGCCCGGGATCCTCCCAGGATCTCCCGGGTGGTCCTGCCTAGTGAAGTTCTACTGGATAATCCCTAGAGGATATCCAATGGAACCTCACCTTAAAACGTGGACAATGAACACATGTAATATTAAAAATACCTCAAATATGTAAATATAAATAAATCCACAACAGTATAAAAGTCTACAACCGGCCTAAGGTACCACAGGCCATAACTACGCACATAAAAAAAAAAAAAATGGTCCTTACTGAGTCCCTTACTTAAATCATAGCATTTTAAGAGTGTTAACAGAGTTTAGAAGTACAATGAGTAGTAAATGAGTTCAGGAAGATAAAGATAATAAAGAAAAGGATAGATATTGCTGCTGTAGTGGAAGGAACAAAGTGACAGACTGTGCGTGAGATAGACTGCTACTAATTGCCTGGACCTAAGGGAACAAATTTAAAACAATAAAACATGAGATAAAGAAATCTCAGTGAGTGACATAGTATAATAGAAAAATAATAATTTATTTTCGAAAAATATTTCTCTCAAGACCTCTCATTCCACTCGTTTGAAAAGTTCCTCATCTAAAAATCATTTCACAAAACCCAAACTTGTACCCCAAATTAATATCATGAAATGGATGCTCAAAAGATATAAAATAAACAAACAATATAATATTATAAAATGCCTTAATCAAAATGTAAACATTTAGCTTAAATATTATAAACGCAATTCCACAAAATATTTATGACAGTGCAGTAAATCCATCTTATTTGAAAATCAACAATGTACTCAAAACATATACAATGTACCATTCGATGTACCAAACTGTAAACCGTGAGATATACCCACCTTATGACCCTTAATATGTGAAAGGCATCGTGGAAATAATAAACCGTTGGGACCTACCCAACCTCACGGTTCGTGACAATAAATATCCTGTGGGCTGCACCCAATCTCACGGTACCATGACAATAATAACCTGTGGGATAAAACCAACCTCACGGTCCATGGCAATAATATCCTGTGGGCTGAATCCAATCTCACGGTACCATGGCAATAATAACTTGTGGGATCATCCCAACCTCATGGTCCGTGGCAATAATATCCTGTGGGTTGAAACCAACCTCACGATACCGTAGCAAAACCCAGTGCGCTGTAATATAATATAATATAATACTGATCCAAGATATTGGCACTACATGGTACATCAATTTAAAAATAACCAATACAGTATCCTAAAACATTCTTGTAAAATCATATATACTTTCCCAAACGATATTGTATCTTAAATCATAATTTAATATTTAAATTCCACCGCTTATTTAAATATTCTAAAATATTCAAATCATTATTCATACGAAAAATAGAAATACCACAGTGAAATATATTTACCATAAACCGATTTTAAGCACTTAAAAATTTACAAAATATTTGAACATGCTTAAATATGTCTAATGATGTTCCTTATTGTCTACCCTAAAAGGAAATTATTCAATGAAATCAATCGAAAATGAAGTATCTTTTCTCTAAGTATAACTTTATTTTACATTCTAGTTTTTCTTCTCAGCAACATAATAATTTGTGTATTTAGATTCTTGTTCTTTGTTAAAATTTATTTCCTTTGCAATTCTTTTATTTTATTTTATTAATATTTACGTTGTGATTGCTTCAGTTTCTAAATACTTTGTTTCATGTTTCCATTAACATAATCATATACTACAAATACTTTATATATTATTCTGTTAATGTTTATCTTATTTATAGGGTTGTGTAATCGAAGACACAAGTTTCCTTACACTATCCCACAATAAAATTTTCTTCCTTCACATAAAAGGCTCAAAATATGAAAATCATGATGGTATAGATTGGAAATTCAATATCCTCTCTAGTTATGATAAATCAACTGTAACAATGGAAATTCTCATTTAACCTGCTGATATCTCTATGGAAGCTGATCAAGAATCTGTCTACTCTCAAATAGAAGTTGCTGCTTCGACTTCAACTAAATCTTCCAACAAAGATTGTGTACCAACTTTTGCTGATGCTTCCAAAGAAGTTGTATCAATTGCTGCAACTAAGGAAGCTTCAACAATTCCTCTACAATTGCTTGATAACATAACTGAATCAATGTTCAAGTCCACTGATGCAGCAACATAAGCCAAGAAGTCAAAGGGAAAGGTAGTAGTTATTAAGAAAGAAAAATTATCATAGCAGCTTGTTATAAAATACAATCTCTTAGTAATTTTGAAGTCTATATTTGGTCTTATCCATTGATAGCAAACTAACTATGAATTCTTTTTGGAGCTTATCTTTAGACTTATTCACGATATCAAACTACTAAGAACTTTTTTTGTTGTATGTAAGACATAATTGCACAACTCAGCGATAAGTAATAAAATAGTACTAACTTCTACGGTATATTGGATAAGGTAATTATTGTCAAATGATGTAAAAAATTTCTAAAACTTTTTGAAACTTTTATCATGTGAATTTCTAATATATACATTATATGTATATATTTTGTTATGGTAGCAAAATCATATTCATTGTTTAGTGAAAAGCATAAAATAGAACGTAAATTTTCCTATCAATATTAAATATTAACAATATAATATCTTTATATTTTTTTTAGGTTTTCCTATGATGTATTTAAAATGAGAACTAACAAATCAAAAAAAGTTAATATCTAAAATGTCAATTTTTATAATGAAATCAAATAAACTTTTCATATAACAAAAAATCTAAAAATTTGTAGTTTCAATATTAATATTCTGATATTATAACCACCTTCGTTCTTATGTAAATATCATAATTATTACACACACACACACACACACACATGTATATATATATATATATATAACAACCATTTTCATTACCATTACCATAAGATATTCTCTTTTGACGTAATTCTATATATTTTTCAAAATAGTAGTTATGCATAACTTCAACAAAATTACATCATTTTTTATTCATTAATAATTTGACGTGACCATACACTGAGTCTGTGACTAAAGAGGGAGAGATTCGACCATAGGAAAATATTATATTATATCTAGGTAAATATTTTATCACTAATTAGAGAGAGTGTAATGTGGATGATAACTATATAAGTGGTTCTTTTTGAGAGTTCTGGCCTTTTAAGATTCTTATCCTCATGAGACCTGAGATTTATATGTATGTGTTTTGCTTGAAACATGTTCTCCTATAAGTCTTTAATATCTTAGAAAACATTGGTTATTTGTTTTTTTTTTCTTTATTATTATTTTTTTTTTATGTTTATGTATTTTGCTCAGTTACAATATTTGTTAGGATTAATAGTTATTAAAACTTATTAGACATCTTAAATAGTTACAAACTTAAAATAAAAATAAATAAATAAATCTTAAAAATCAAAGACATTTTCAAATTGTGTCACATTGTGTCTAACAATTTGATTTGCTGTCTTTGTTTATTTAATAGTTAAATGAGATATCTAATAAATTGTAATTAATATTAACTAACTTCTCAAAAAAAAAAAAGAAAAAAAAATATTAACAAACATTTAAAATAGGAAACCTATACACGTGCATTCAAATAATAATAATAACAATAAATAAAAAACCAGAACGGAACATGCCTGCTCTCATCAATCCTACTAGCGGAAGAATTAATGGCTTCGGTCTTGTCATCAAAGCAGACCACTAGCTAGCTGCAATTATGACCGTTCTGTTTTGTGTTATGTTTTATTTTGTAGGTTTTTTTTTATTTTTTTTTTGGTCCATTTAACTGTACAAAAAAACGTAAAATGAATACAAATGAAATGAAAACGCAAATAAAATAAAACAAAGTAACTCTTAACCGGCCAAATATGCACAAATTTTATGTCTATACTTAAAAAAAAAAAAAAAAAATGAAAAGAATAAATTTAAATGCAGTAGAATCACCGAAAGCTATAGCTATCATCAGGTAATCCCAAATCCGTAAAGAACTTTGGATTGAGGGTTCTGTATGGCCTGCATTGGCATAGTCTTTCAAAATATGAAGTCCTTAAACCCCTTTCCCTAGCAATTTCCGATCGAATCCATCGTGAAGAATTTCCATGTCTACCAGTAACAACAAGAGTTGTATTTTTGTCTAAAAAATTAGCGACAGTCACCAATGCCTCTGGCTCGATGGCAGATGAAGCATCAACTAGAAAAACATGACTAAAATGTCCAGCATGTATGCCTTCGTTATGCAGCCGAAAACTACTCATAAAAGTGGAGAAAATCACCCTGTATTTTTTAAGTCCATCAAGTGATGGACAGGCAAAACGCTCCTTTTTGTAAAGACATGAGGAGAGGATGTCGTCAGGTACCTCATCTTTCTCACGAAATGCAGCATTTGCTCGAAACATGTTCGACTCCGGTATCACCTTCTTCAAGCTTCTCATCAGCACATCACAAGCACTGTTGCTCGGCGCACTAATAAGAATTCTACACTCTGGTGAAGATTTATATATTTGAACCACTGCTTCCCGAACAACCTTTCCAGTTTTCGATGGTTCTTCTGAATATGAGTAATTTTTACTCTCAGGGACACACAATGGACCTGCTACAAGGTAAGGTGGTGAACCCTGAATGCTTAAAATCTGCCTCACTGTAGATGATATGTCAGAAGCAATCCTAGAAAACTGAGAACCCAAAACTGGAGTAGTGGGAATGACTTTCCGAGATGGAGAATCAGTAAATAGGAAATTCTGGATTAGATTTTCTGACACAGCATTAAGAGCTTGGTGTGCTCTTTTCAAACAGATCCTGTTGAATGAGAAGCTGATATCATATCTCTGGGTCGAATCATGCTGAATGTAGAAGTCTTCTTCAAACTCCACTAGTACAATATTTTTTCTGCCCTCCACACGAAAGATAACACCCTGTGTGATAGTCAAGAACATTATAATGAAGAAAATAAAACAGCAAAAATGGTTACACATATCTAATTCAGAACTGCACTTTTCTTGTAAGCTCAACCTACGGGTTTTCACCGACTACCATACAAGAAAAGTATAGCGATCAGAAATACTAAAGTGGTATTGGCATACCATGCAGAATAGGATGTGGCAAAATTCTGCATTTGCAATTTAGATTTGACAATAATCATATAGTCTTTCAATATGCTGCTTCAAATGACCCAGTAACCATATGGTTTTCGGTTCTGTTGACTGCCAATTCAACCGTTTCTTTCTCTTGAACCAGATGTACAAAACTAGCATTTGTGCTAAACTTCTATTGTTCCGAGATAGTCATTTTAAAGTTTTCTAAAGATATTTGTGAAAATGAAAACTTAAAACAATATAAGAAAAACATTGAGTCTACTCCATGTTGGAATGTGAATTTAAATAAGAATATGTAGCAACCCAAGTTCAGATGCATGAATTTTGATGACTGTTTGCCTATCGCTTGTCTAGCTTATAAACAAAATATCACATGTGATGGGCACTCGACGGTACTCATAAGAACCTACCTTGATTATCCATGTCATATGAATCAGAACTTCAGGATAGCAATGTAAATAAAGTAAAGCCACAAAAATGTGCTATAGATTAATAACAATTATATTTCATCAACATTTTCACCAAACAAAAAGAAAATTGTCTGTATGGCTAACCTTAATAAATTAAAACTATACGCAGTTTTCTACCCGTTAAAAGAAGTTAGAGGATGCTTACCTGAAAATTTTTAGCTTTGCTACGTGTAAGTCTTGCATAGACCAAGTCCCTAGACAAAAGGAAAGGGCGATGTTCAGGAATAGAATCAATCTGAAACTTGACGAATATTTTATCGTCTGGTTTGTTGCTTCCATCATTGACATTTTTATGCTTTTTGTGTCTTTTAGAGACTCTAGATTTTTGCAATTCCAATGTCACATTTTTCATTTCGAAGTCGCTCCATTTCTGATTCAAACAAAATCAAAAAAAACAAGAAATTAACACATGGACCATCTATTATTAGTTCATAGGAGTTACAATTAATTATAAGCACCGAAAAACTGAAATGTGCAGTATGTAATATAAATAATATAGGCAACTGCAAATTAATCTAAATGATATAAACTCCATTATTCATTTTCTACATATCAAGAAAATAATAACGAAAGGTGACAGCCGCCCAAAGAGAGACACTTGTATATCTATTAACCACAAACATGCATTGTTTATACCAACTTATTTATACCAACTTACGCACTTTGGCGGACAAAAAAGAAATTGGCAAATTCATAACATACTAGAACAGCAAGCATATCCATAACATTCATCATTTTATATCATGAAAAGCTCGCTACACAAGAAGGCAATCAACAAGGTGCACCATCATGCAATTACCTCATAGTAGTATTCTTCTGCATATAACAGAGCTGCAAAGTAGTCCTTGTAAGTCAAGGGAGACAGAGGCTTTTTAAGAATTTCAGGCACAATTTCTTTCTTGATCAAGTCTTTGATATCCTCGGGAATCATGTACAGGGGCAACGAATCCTTTTCAACGCAGATGTACTCTTCCTTCCCTTTCTGATCCGTTGCATTCGGGGTAGCTTCCCGCAGGATAGTCTTAAAGGTTGGAAATTTTTGGGAAGATGAACTTGATGATGAAGAGGGAGATGGAGGTTCACTGAATAAAGATGGAGAAGATGGGAATGATTGAGCTGAGGGTTTTGGTACGAAAATGGAAGATGGGGATTGTTTAGCGGAAGAACACTGGGGACTAGGCCGTGCTTGGTCTGCACTTGATTGGGTTGTTTTAGATGTTTTAGGTGAAGTCTGGTTGCTAGGAACAAAAAGGATAGGCCTAGAGGTTGGTAGCCTTTCTGAAGTGCGAGATGGAGGTGCATTGAGTGGAGATGAAGAAAATGGGGATGGTTGAGTTGAAGTTTCTGGTACCTTAAAGGAAGATGGGGATGGTTTAGCTGAAAAGCTCTGGGGACTAGGGCATGTTTGGGATGCACTTGATTGGGTTGTTCGTGATGTTTTAGGTGAAGCCTGGATGCTAGCAACTTCAGGAAGGATAGGCCTAACGTTTGGAAGCTTTTGTGGAGAGGGACATGGAGGTCCATTGAGAGAAAATGGACAAGATGGGAGTGGTTTAATTGAAGATCTTTGGGAACTAGACGATGTTTGGCATGAACTTAATTGGGGCTGTTCAGATGAGGATATTGCAGGCTTAAGAGATTTTGAAGGTTCGTAATTGTATGAAGATTGGGCTTGTTTAGGAAAAGATTTTGGGGGTTTAGGAGTTGATGAATGTGAGTTATAGGGTGAAGCAGAAACAGCGGCAGAGGCAGAAGCAGAAGCAGATAGCAGTGGTGGAAATTTTGAGTCCCCAGAAACTTCCTTGTCTTTGCTCAATAAAATCCGAGTATACAAATTGCTGAAAGAGTCAATGGATTGGTGGGCAAAACGAGGAACACTAGAAGGAGATTCAACCCGAAAATGGTTTCTTTCAATTCTTCCGAAATCATCGTAATCACGATCAACATCATATTCACAACAGAGAAGGCATCTCAGCAAATCAAGAAAGAAAGACATTGGGACTGCTTGCTAGCTGTAATACAAGAATATGTTTTTACGAAGCACTAGTCCTCTGTTTGTTTGACAAGAGAATCAGAAGGAAAATCATTTAGGGAATGAAAACTAAAGTAACCCACCAACAATAATAGTAAAGTTTGGGTTTCAAATTAATGAAAATTTTCTTGGATGAGTGGTAGTCACTTGCAACATACCTTTTACTCTTGGAAATAATTTAAAAAAAAAAAAAAAAAAAAAGAGCTTGAACTGATCAGTGAATTAATGGGCACGATCCAGTATGAATGAACCTTGTTCTCTTTCTTTGTTTACAAATTCCGGTCATAGTTGATCGGCAAACAAACACAGTGAAAAAGATGAGGAAAAAAGTACACCTGCATTATTTAAAGCTTAACAAAGATGCTCAGATTGGAAAAGCTGCAAAAGAAGGAAAGATAGTAAACGTTAAAGAAACGAATTATCACCAACCTTGTTTTCTTTTATCCAATAACTAATCAGCTCAGAGAGAGAGAGAGAGAGAATGCATGAGAAATGCTGGTTTCCAAGACTACTTAACCTGTAAGTTGTAACCCCCCAAAAAAATATATATATATATATATTGGCTGTAACCCTGCCTCCGCTCCACCCGCAAATGGGTCCCATCGACCACATAGTGAAGTATACTTTTAAAATCTTTTGCACAAGGAAGTAAACAGTACGGAAATTATGCACCAAGGAAGTGCACGTTACGGAAATTAATTACAAGATAAATAAATATTATTATTATTATTATTATTATTATTTTTTTTTTCCTGGTTGGCTGAGGTAGAAAATATTTTCTCACGGCTCACACAATGCACTCTTCCTTATTTATTTATTTTTTTTGAAAAGTCACTCTTCCTTACCTTTATGTGTCAAAACAATTGTATACTGTGGGATGTATATATACAACCAAAATAATAATTAATAATTAAATACTGTTGTTGAAAAATTATATATTAAATATTGAGGAGTGTGGACTACATACTAATTAAAAAAGTAATAAAAGATCCAGAATGATTCATAAAAATCACATTGTTTTTATTGAGAAGTAATTTATCAAAAAAAAAAAATTTAATTGGTATTTCTTGGCAAGTGTGAAAAAAAAAAAAGAATTTAACGAAAATAACATTTCAATGTATGAATGTCTAGGAAAAAGTAAAGCAATACCATTACATATATTATTAAAAACAAAAAAAAAATTATTTAATTTATTTTATGACGCAAACAAAACAAAATATATATATATATATATATTGTTTTTTTAATTTCAGCAATCTAGTCTGACTTATGGTCTCCTCAAATGGGGACCCATTCATTTAATTGGAGATGGTAACGAATCTCGGGAAGCAACAAAATTTTGGAAACTCTGTGTCTCTTTTTATTTTTTTTCTTTTGGCTCCCCTAGACTCGAAGTCAGCTCCCACTCGAGTCCGAAAACTCTGTGTGTCTTTATGAGCTTTATTTAGTGATTGGACATTGAACCCAATTTAGTTTGTACATAATTAGAGCATAGATGCTTTTAAAACTTTCTTTTTTCAAATGTTAAAGAGAGGTTATTGGCTAATTAATATTCTCAAAAACTTTTAGGGAATGTGAATCGAATCCTAAAATATAAAATTGTTTAAACTTAATTAAAATTTTCAATTTATTGCAAATCAATTAAAACTCCAAAAAAATTATGTCCAATTCCATTTTATTTAAATTAAAATTTCAATAAATATTTTTGAACCTAAAATTTGATC
Organism: Ziziphus jujuba; assembly: GCF_031755915.1. Taxonomy (NCBI): domain Eukaryota; kingdom Viridiplantae; phylum Streptophyta; class Magnoliopsida; order Rosales; family Rhamnaceae; genus Ziziphus; species Ziziphus jujuba. Next base: position 1,730,815 of record NC_083381.1, on the reverse strand, counting down.
GAAAATAAAAATTCAAATCAAAATTGAAATTTTTGTCTAATAAAAATATTTTTATTAAACAAAATTATTTTAATGGACCAATAATTAATAATACTTTTTTTTATACCCAACCCATAAAAAAGTTAGTCCAAAATAAAGAAAATAGACCGACCATAAAAATAAATTTTAACTTTTATGATTTTTTATTTTGGTTTAAGAAAAAAAAAAAAGATAGTAGGTTTATTTACACTTACTTGCGAATCAGAAGATTATGAAAAAATGAACAACCATAGAAAGATTAAAAACAGAATGAACTAGTTTTACTTAAAAAGATAAATATCTAAAGATAATGAAAATAAATTATTAAACCAAATAAAAATAAAAGCAATAATAATAAATTCATTTTTGTTTTTTATATTAGATCAAAATAAGAATGGCATAAAAAATTATACTTATTTTTATTGTTATTTTTTGTATAATTTTTATTTTTATGGTTTTGGTGGTAAAAAAAAAAATATTTTAAATTTTTTATCTAAAATTATTTTGTTTAATTTTTAGTCTAATAAAAATATTTTTACTAGAGCAAAAATTTCAATTTTAGATATTTCTCTAATTTTAAGCCTAGTCTTTATTTTCTAAAATCTCTCATCTTTTGAAAGCCATGCTTTTCTAAACAAAGGAGAATAGGCCGTTACTTTTTTATATATGTAAATATAAGAGGAATATAAATTTTTTTTTCCTTTAAAAAGGAAAAAGAAAAAAGAAAAAGCAAGGTGATCTTTATATATATTACAACATATTACAACAAGCCAGTCTGTCAAGTGCTTGCTCCTTTTAATGCTTAAAAGTTAAGCTAGCTATCGATTCGTCATTATATTCTCACTGCCAAGCTCTGATACAGAGAGAAAAAAGGAAAAAATAAAATAAAAATTATATTGTGTGAGGAAGTGCAGAAAAAGGGGTAAATCAATGGGATAAACCATTTTTTACATCAAGCTTACCGTTTAGTCTGTTCTTGCTTAATTTCATTGTTTTGATTTGCATGCAGCTTTTATTACCATCTTAATTAGTGTTGGAATTAACACTACTTGTTAGTTGAAGCTTATTAATTTCTTATAAAGTTGAGATATATATATATATATATATGTATACGCACACACACATGTGATTGTGATGCTATTTATTCAGTCTTTAAACAAAATACAAAAAATTTTCTTTCTCAATGTCTTTCATTCGTGATTTCTTGCAATGGCTTATTGGTGGTGACCAAAGTTCTTCACCTAGACCACCTCAATCAAGCACATCCCAAACCCAAACATGGCAGCCTAGTCCCAGAACTTCTTCTTCACCACAAACTTCAAGTACTCATAAACCATCTCCATCTCCAAATCCATCTGCATCTTCTTACCAAAATCAGCTTCCAACCTATTCAACTTATAAACCATCTCCTTCTTCCCAGAAGCAAATTCCGACTACTCATAAACCACCTCCATCTCCTATATATCCATCTGCTTCTTCTTCCCAAAATCAGCTTCCATCCTTTTCAACTTATACACCATCTCCTTCTTCCCAGAAGCAAATTCCAACTACTCATAAACCACCTCCATCCCCTATATATCCATCTGCTTCTTCTTCCCAAAATCAGCTTCCAACATCTTCAACTCTTAAACCATCTACTTCTTCCCAAAATCAGCTTCCAAATTTTAAGCCTACCCTTCGTGAAGCTCCCAAAAATGCAACAAATCAGGAGGGAAAGGCAAACTATATATGGGTTGAAGATGATGCTTCTTTGCCTCTATACATCATTCCTGAGGATATGAAAGATTTGATCAAGAAAGACATTGTTCCTCATGTTCTGAAAAAGCCTTTGTCTCCTTTGACATATAAGGACTACTTTGCTGCTTTGCTTTATGCTGAAGACTACTACTTTGAGGTATGTGTTGCATGTATAATTCATGTTCTTTAATTGCAGTGCGCGTTTTCATTTTGCTAGCTTTCGATTATAGAACTTGAATGTTTTGTATATATACTTTCTGTTTTGCTATGTAATTTTCAAAATAAGTTGCTCAACAGCATCCAAATTTAATCGACAAGATACATAAACATAGGAATATACTGTTTATAAGATTTTATTCTGACTTTGTCCGAGTTTTGGTTGTATTTATGTATATAGCTCATACAGTTTTGGTTGGGATATATATAAATTATCTTAACACAAAATCCTTTGACTGAATATTATTGTTTAGTTTTCATGTGTGCTACTGTATATAGGATTTATATTTGTGTCTTTGTGTGTGTGTATATATATATATATATATATATAGGATTTTGCTAAAGATAGCGACTGGGTAGGGACACCTAAAAAATTTACATGTCCATCCTTGAAAAGACAGACGTTTAATATTTTTGTACATATACATATATAAATATATATGCACAGCTGATGCAATGAATAATATTGGAATCAACTTGTGATGAATTTATATTGCATGTTGGAAACGGTTTCCAACTGAACATTTATGACTTTTGTTTGATTGAATCAGAAATGGAGCGAGTTCGAAATGGAAAATGTGACATTGGAGTTGCAAAAAGCTGAAATTTCTAAAAGGAATAACCGGCATAATAAACATTTGAATGATCATGATGAGAAAGAGGAAAAACTCTTTGTAGAGTTCGCGATCGATTCGGTTGCTGGGAACCGCCCATTCCTTTTGTCAAGGGACTTGGTCTTTGCAAAACCTTCAGGTAGCAATATTGAGCCATTTAAGGTAAGCTTCCTCAATATTTCTTAACAGGTGCACATTTTTTAATGGCTTTATTTACAGCACTGCAAAGTGCAGAGTTTATATACAATACTCTGTATATGTGCTAGACATGTTTGACAGTAAAACAGTCATCAGCATTTCAAGCATCCAAAATTGAGTACTAGTGGGACCATCCAATATGGATTCAGTGGAATCTGGCTTAGCTTGCCTATTTCCTATCTTGCTCTTGTATTCTTTTCACTTCATGTTGACAACTGATGATTTGCATAAATGATATTGATCAAGATTAAGCCATTGTTAAATTGACAATATCAACAGAACCAAGAAATTCTGAGTAAACATAATTTCTTGTATTTTAGTCCTTGAAAACTAGTTTGTCAACAAATTGCAGTACTACAATTCAATTTTTGTTGAAGTATTATTTTTTTCTGTTTTGTTAATGTTCTGTCACACAGGGTGTTATCTTTCGTCTAGTGCGCAGCAGCATTGTACTCGTGGAGTTTGGAGATGATTTCTATTTGCAGCATCATTCAACCCGGAAATATGATATCAGCTTCTCATTCAACAGGATATGTTTGAAAAGAGCACACCAAGCACTTAATGCTGTATCAGACAATCTATTCCGGAATTTCCTATTTCCTGATTCTGCACCCGAGACAACAATTCCCACTGCTCCAGCTTCAAGTTCTCACTTTCACAAGCTCAATTCGGATATACCCTCCATAGTGGGTCAGATTCTAAGCATTAAGGGCTCACCACCTTACCTTGTATCTGGTCCATTATGTGTAGCTGAAAGAAAAGTATTTTCACACTCGACTAATCTATCAAAAACTGGTTTGCTTGTTCATGAAGCAATAGTGCAAATATATAAATCATCACCGGAGTGTCGAATTCTTTTAAGTGCACCAAGTAACAGTGCTTGTGACGCGCTGATGAGAAGCTTGATGAAGGTGATTCCAGAATCCAATATGTTCCGAGCAAACGCTGCATTTCGCGGGATAGATGAGGTGCCGGACGACATCCTCTCCTCATGTCTTTACAAAGAAGAGTGTTTCGCTTGTCCATCACTTGAGAAACTTCTAAAGTTCAAGGTGATTTTCTCCACTTTTATGAGTAGTTACCGGTTGCATAGTGAAGGCATTGCTGCAGGACATTTTAGTCACATTTTTCTAGTGGATGCTTCATTTGCCATTGAGCCGGAGGCATTGGTGACCCTAGCTAATTTTGCTGACAAAAATACTGCTGTTGTTGTCACTGGTAAACCTGGAAATTCTTCGAGTTGGGTTCGTTCCGAGATTGGTAGGAAAAAGGGGTTGAAGATTTCGTATTTTGAAAGACTATGCGAATGCAGGCCATACAGAACTCCCAATCCTAAGTTCTTTGCGGATTTAGGCTTATCATGAAGCTGTAGCATTCTATGATTATATTGAATTTAGATTTTGCTTATTTCTGAACAGGACATGTAAAATTATACTTTTTGCTGGTTTGCCAAAGAATACTTTCCTTTTCATTTTGCCTTTTTTACTATTGCATACCAACTGAACTCCAAAATTGATTTAATTTTTTAATTCCTCCACTTTTACTTCCTCTGTTGAGACAATTTTTAACTTAAAACTTGGTGTTTTTTTTTTTTTAATTTTAAGGAACTTTATTTTTTATATGAATTAATTAAAAAGCATGGTTTGTATGCCTTATATATTTCACCTAAGATTCTTACAGTGCTCATGGTACATAGAAGAACTGCTTACCTTCAAGTCATTTATTTCCTAGGAAATGGTAAGAGTATCCAAATCCATATTCATCCAGTTTAATTATAGATTCTTAGAAACTATGTAAAATTTTAATGATAGACCAATAGATAATTAAATAAAAGTCAAAAGATAATATTCTTTTGATCTGACTACCAAGAGGGCATTATCAAAATACGGGATTCGAGACTTACAACAGAGTAAATAAAAACTCAACATGTGAATGGTAGAAAAAGTGAATAACAAAAGTTTCCTTGAGAAAAAGTCAACAAGTAAAATTTTTTTTTCTTTTTTTTTTGGGGTGGTGGAAGAATTAGGATAACTACGCCGACTTCTTCTTTCTTTTTCCTTAAACACACCTTGAGGCTAGAGGCCTACGGTTATGAATTTTCTGAAACCTTAATAAATTGTTAACAGTTAATTATGATGGCTTTTTTCTTATCTCAATTTTATCATTTTCATTAATATCAATTTTTTTTTTTTTTGGGTTTAACTTTTTTTTTTTTGGGGGATAATTTTCTTCTTGTTTAACATATTGGCCAATTGAAAATAAATATTTTTTTCTTAAGATTTTGAATTTTAAACGTTACTTTGTATAAATATATATATATTTTGTAAACAAATGTCACTTTGAATAAATACTAAATATATTATAATATGACCATATACCTATATATGTTGTAACATTTTACAATAATAATAACTTTTTACTTATATGTACCTAAAAACTATACAACAAAAAATTAATTATTAGATCCTTATACTAATACATCATAAACTATGTTTACATAAGCACAGGTAGTGGCCTTGCCACTAGATTGTCCAATAGGGACTATTTTTTTTCTTTTAATCTCAATATATTAAATAAATCATTTAAATATGGATTTTATATTAACTAATATATTAAATATTATTAATATATTAAATAAATCGTTTATAATTTCTTTTAACGGAATTTATTAATATGGATGTTTAAATAACTATTCCAAAATAGAAGTGTTTCAGTGTAATAATTAATAAATAAATAAAAACCTTGAAAATTAAAAAAGTAAACAAAGGAAATGGTTTGTCTCCTATCTAGGGGTGGGCAAAATCCAATCCAATCCGTTCAACCCGCCCAATCCAATCCATTTTTAATGGTTTGGATTGGATTTTTATATCAATTGGATTGGATTGGGTTCAAAATATTATAAATTGTATGGATTGGATTGGTTATGGATTTGAAATATAAATCCAATCCAATCCAATCCGATCCAAATAATATATTATATAAATAAAAAATTATATATTTTTTATTTTTTTCATTTTTATATATTAATTTTAGAATATTTTTTTCATTTTTATATATTAATTTTAAATTTTTTTACCATTTTTATATATTGATTTTTAATATATATATACATATATATATATTTTTTTTCTTTTACATCCCTATCATATATATATATATATATATTTACATATATTGTATCCAATTGTTACTTTTATATATATATATATATATATATATAAATGTTTAAATATAATTTATTGCTAATTTTATTGTTTTAATCTTTGTAGAGCTTACAGAATTAACTAAAATTAGTGAACCTGTCAACGTTAATTGACTTATGATTTATCAAATTTTAAGGTTAAAAAAAAAAAAAGGAATTATGCATTGATTCTTGAATGAATGAATTTTGACGAATGTATTATTTTACATTATTTGTTCTAACAATTTTAATTTGATTTTATAGGAGTGAGATGATGACATTAATGTTTGCTATTTAATAAGTGCATGATGTGTATCATTTTTTACATTTTCTTCTTTATTTTCCATTGTAGACTATGTTGTATTATTCTAATTGTATTTTATGTTTGAATTTGAAAATTTTTTTATTTATATTATATATTTATAAATTAGTAAGTTTCAAACCGATCAACCAATCCAAACCAAACCGATCATAAATGGTTTGGTTTGGTTTGGATTTAATGCTTCAACGGTTTGGTTTGGATTGTAAATTAGAAAAACCGATATGTGTGGATTGGATTGTATTTCGGTCCAAAACCGAACCAATCCAATCCATGCCCACCCCTACTCCTATCCATCCAATATCATATATAATTATGTTTCCGAGATAATTTTATAGTTGTTTTTTTTTTTTTTTTACTATCAAATTAAATTTATTTTAATTTAAAGCACCAAAAAAAAAAAAAGGTTTTTATAATACCAAACCGAATAAAGTACTTTTTATTTTTATTTTTTTGGTTTTTTTGGGGTTCCAATCAAATAAAGCACTTTGTCCAATCAAATAAAGCACTTTGTCAAATAAAAAAATTGTGGTTAGTAAACATTACCATATTCTGATATTTTTGAATATCTTAAATTTTTGTTTTTCTTCAAATGGGACCCATTCGCTGGTAAAGCATAATCACACATGCAGGTTAAACATTCTTTAACTATGAGCTGAATAGATATTGGTTCGACGAGAACAATTGCTACGTGATAAATCATTTTTTCACGTTTACTTTTAGCTTTTTTTTATTATTTTGCAGCATTTTTTTAATGATCTTTTTGTTGAAATTACCATTTGGCAGTGAAAGTTCATTTATTGGGTTGGTATGAATTATTGCAAGTGATAATTTTTATTTTGTAACATAATTATGTTAAAACTGTGTTTGGTTGCTGAGAAAAAAAGCTCAACCATGCAGAGTATAATAAGTATACTCACTAGTTACTACTCCTTCCCAAAGAAAGTTTAGATTTAGGTTAATTGGAAAATGGTTTTTGAAACTTAGAAAAACCTTCTATGGTCCAACAAACATTGTTGTTTTTGTTGGCAAATGTACTTTATTTTTCCTTCTCCCTTTTCTCATCAACCAAACAAAGTCCTAGTGTTTAACAAAAATATTTGCTTCCATTGCACTAGAGCTAGAATACTCATCTATTCCCTAATTAGATTTTGGTTATTTGGAAAATGGTTTCTGAAACTTAGCAAAACCTTCAAAGTTCAACCAATTAATACTGCTATTTTAAACCTTCAAAGTTCAACCAAATTAGTATTGCTATTTTAGTTGGTGGATGGACTTTATTTTCCTTCTCCCTTTCTTTGACGAACAAACAGAGTCGTAGTGTTTAACAAAATCATCCGCTTGCACATATTACAAGTAGAAGACTCATCCATGTCTTTCTTTCTTGATTTATTGCAATGCCTTCTTGGTGTTGAAAGTTGTTTACACGAACCACTCAGGACAAGTTCATCTCAAATGTTGCATGGTCTCCAAAGTTCTTTTATCTACTCCACCTCAGTCAAGTCCATCCTAAACATGGCAAAGTCTCCAAAGTGCTTCATTATCTACACCATCCCAAACATTGCAAACTCCCTAAATTGCTTCTTCATCATTACCATCCCAATCAAGTTCATCCCAAATAAGGGAAAGTCTCCTAAGTTCTTCATTATCTATACCATCTTTCCGGTCAAGTTCATCCAAAACAAGCCAATGTCCCCTAAGTTCTTCATCAGCTATACCATCCCAAATATTGTAAAGTACCTAAATTTCTTCATCATCTATGCCATTCGAATTTAAGTTTATCCCAAACAAGGCAAAGTCTCCTAAGTTTTTCATCATTTGTTCCATCCCAAGCAAGGCAAAATCTCCTAAGTTCATCATTTATAACATCCCAAACATAACAAAGTCCCCAAATTTCTTCATCATCTATACCATCCCAATCAAGTTCATCCCGAACATGACAAACTCTTCATAGTTCTTCATCATCTATATCATCCCAAACATGGCAAAGTCTCCAAATTTCTTCATCATCTATACCATTAATTTCCTCCCAAACAAGGCAAAGTCTCCTAAGTTCTTCATCATCTAAACCATCCTGAACATTGTAAAGTTCCCAAAGTTCTTCATCATCTATACCATCCCAATCAAGTTCATCCAAACATGGCAAAGTCTCCTAAGTTCTTCATCATCTATACCGTCTCCTAAGTTCTTCATCATCAAAACCATCTCAAACATTGCAAAGTCCTCGAATTTATTCATCATCTATACCATCCCAATCAAGTTCATCCCAAACATCTCTCCTAAGTTCTATCATCTATGCCATCCTAAACATGGCATAGTTTCCAAAGTTCTTCATCATTCATACCATCCCAATCAAGTTCATCCCAAACATGGTAAAATCTACAAAGTTCTTCATCATCTATGCCATCCTAAGTAAGTTCATCCCAAACATTGCAAAGTCCACAAAGTTCTTCATCTATATCAACCCAATCAAATTCACGCCAACCACCATCCTCATCTTCCTTTATGGTACCACAAACTTCAACTCAACCATCCCCATCTTCTCCATTTTCATTCCGTGGACCTCTAACTGCATCTCCATCTCCATCTTCATCAAGTCCCTTTTCCCAAAAGCTTCCAAACTTAAATTCCCTTTTTCATTAATCTCCTTCTAATGCAACAGATCGATACAGGAAGAAGAAGGCAAATTATATGTGGGTTGAAAAGGGTTCACTTCCTATCCCAATGATTCCTAAAGCCCCAATATCTCCATCTGAACCAACCTAATCCAGTTCATACCAAATATGGCCTAGTTGTCCCCAGATTTCTTCACCAAATCTTTCACCCCCATCTTCTCCATTTTCATTCAATGAATCACCAACTCCCTCTCCCTGAAAGCTTTTGACATTTAAGCCTACCGACTGCAATATATAAAAAAAGAAATGCATATTATATATGGATTGAAAAAGGTTGACAACATCTGTACATGATTCCCGAGGTTATGAAAGATTTGATGAAGAAAGAGATTGTGCCTGAGATTCTGAAAAAGCCTTTATCTCCCTTGACATACAAGTATTGCTTTTTTGCTCAGTTATATGTTGAAGAGTATTACTTTGAGGTATGCATAATTGATTTATATACCTCCTTATATAGAAAATTTTTTTAGCTAGTTAATGATTTATATATTAACCAATTTTATACAAGGATTACTTTTGTTCTTATATATATATGTATATATGTCTATATTATAAATTCGATCAATTTCTTTTTTGTTTGGTTACAATGTGATGAATTGCTTACGTTAGTTTAAGATTGTGGTGTCTCTCTTAGTGTTGTCTTGTTGCTTCATTGTACTTTTATAGCTGAAACAATATCACAATTGAATGTACAAATGTACGATCTAGGTTGGCAAGTTAATTATGTCTTTAAGATTGTGTTTGATTCCATTACTTGGAATTTATACTGCTTTGTGGTTTATATTGTTTATGATTTTGTTTGAATCAGAAATGAAGCAAATTTGAAATGAAAAATGTAACACTGGAGTTGTAAAATGATGAAATCTCTAAAAGAGACGCGACAAGCATAAACATATCAATGAAAGTGATGAGCAAAACGATAGAATCTTTGTAGAGTTTAAGATTGATTCTGTTCCCGAGAACAACCCCTTCCCTTTTGTCAAGGGACTTTGTCTATGCAAGACCTTCGGATAGTTAAGAAGGCCCATCTGAAGTAAGCTTCTTTGATTTCTTTTAACAGGTAACCAAATTGAGAAACAGCTGAGTATTACTTTTACTAAAGTTATAGCCATACTGACAACTTGCTTTATGTTTGGTGATTATATTTCATGAAACATAATCACTATTTATTCAAAGCACATATTTTAGTGGATAATTATTTACAATGTTGCTACCATGGAGTTTTGATTTATATGCTAGACAAGTGACTGGTAAACAGTACTTGTCAACATTCAAGCATCTAAAGTCGGTTTCTCTCTCTCTCTCTCTCTCTCTCTCTCAAAGTTTAAAATTGGATAGTTTGACGAATCCAATATAGAGTTAGCGGGATGTTACATGTCCAACCCATTTCTTATTTAATTTAACATTTCAACAAGTTGTCCTTTATTTCTTCCTCTTTCATTTTGATAAGAATGTTTCAAAAACTTGTAGAGTATGTAGGAGTAGCCAAAGAAGAGGTTCAAAATACTTCTTTTTTTTTTTTTCACAAATTTAATTAATTTGTGAGATCTGATTTTACCAAGTGACCGAATAGTGCAGTGGAATTCAGGCTCATACTATTTATTTAGTGCATAGAAAGCCAATGCCAGTTTGTTATTTTTTATTCTATTTCTTACGTTTTTGTCTTAGAAAACTTGTAAGCTGAGATTAGAAACAAAGCCCTATATTTTATTTAACATGACCAAGTATTTTTGCTGTTTTGTTGTCTTCATAACTACAGTTAAACAGGGTGTTAACTTTCTGGTGGAGGGCAAAAAATATGATATCAGCTTCTCATTCAACAGGATCTGTTTGAAAAGGGCATGCCAAGTACTTGATTCTGTATCAGATAATTTATTCCAAAACTTCCTATTTCCTGATTCTGTATCTCTGCAAAAGAATATTCGTACTTCTCCAGCTTCGGATTCTCACTTTCTTAAACATGACCATGCGGATATATCCTCCACGGTAAGTCAAATTCTAAGCATTCAGGGCTCACCACCATACCTTGTCTATGGTTCACTGTGTTCCTGAAAGAAAAGCATTTTCACATTCAAATGAACCATCGAAAACTGGTTTGGTTGTTCGGGAAGCAGTAGTTCAAATATATAAATCATCACCAGGATGTCGGGTTATAAGTACACCAAGTAACAGCGCTTGTGATGTGCTGATGAGAAGTTTGAAGAAGGTGATTCCGAAGTCTAATATGTCTCGAGCAAAGGCTACATTTCGTGAGAAGGATGAGGTGCCGGACGACATTCTTTCCTCATGCCTTTACAAAGAAGAGTATTTTGCTTGTCCGTCACTTGAGGAACTTCGAAAATTCAGGGTGATTTTCTCCACTTTTATATCGGCTGCATAATGAAGGCATTGCTGTTGGACATTTTACTCATATTATTTTAGTGGATGCTACATTTGCTATTGAGCCATAGGCACTGGTGACTCTGGCTAATTTTGCTGACAAAGATACAACCGCTGTTGTTACCGGTAGACCTGGAAATTCTTCGAGTTGCGTTCGCTATGAAATTGGTAGGAAAATGAGATTGAAGATTTTCATATTTTGAAAGACTGTACCAATGCTGGCCGTACAGAACTCCAAATCCAAAGTTCATCATGGATTTAAGCTTAAAAAATATATTTATTTATTTTATTTTATGAAGCAAACAAAACAAAACAAAAAAAAAAATTATATATATATATATATATATTGTTTTTGTAATCTCCACAATCAAGTCGGAGTTATGATCTTCCTCAAATGGACCTATTAATTTAATTTGGTTATGATAAGGAATCTTCGGAGCCAACAAAATTTGGAAACTGTCTTTATGAGCTCTATTTAGTGATTGGATATTGAAACCAATTTGGTTCATGCATAATTAGAGGATCTTTAACAGATGCTTTTAAACCTTTCTTTTTTCTATTTTAAAGAAGGGTTAATTACTAATTAATATACTGAAATAGTAAAAGTATGTAAATCAAAAACTTAAAATTTGAAATTGTTTAAACTAAATTTTAAAGTTTGAAATTTATTACAAATCAATCTAATTCATTGATGGCCTTAATTTTACTATTAGATGGTATTGGCATAACCTTATATTTTATTTTTTAGCCATAAAACTTTAAAAAATAATTTCTTATTTTTCTATGTTCTATTTATAATGTTTATTTAAAAAAATTATATCCAATCCTATTTTATCTAAACTAAAACTTCAAAAAAATATATTTTTGGACCTAAAATTAAACCAAAAATAGAAATTCAAAATAAAATTGGAATTAAATTAGATAAATTATTTTAATTGACCGACAAATTAATAATAATTTTTTATGTCCAACCTATAAAAAAATTAGTCCAAAATAAAAAATAAATAAAAATTAGACCAAATTCAAAAATAAATTTTAATTTTTGTAGTTTTTATTTTGGTCTTCAAATAAAAGTAGGATAAATCTCTCTACATTCACTTGCAAATAATTAGATTACAAAAAAAAAAAAAATGAACAACTATGTAAAAATTAAAAATAGAATTAATCACTTTTACTAAAAGACATAAGGATCTAAAAATAATAAAAATAAATTATAATTTTTAAACCAAATGATAGAAAAAACAAAAATAAAATTAATAGTAATAAATTTATTTTTATTTTTCATATCATACCAAAATAAGACCAGCATAAAAATTAAAATTTATTTTTATTTTTATTTTTTTTTTGGGTTAAATTTTTATTCTTTTATGGTTTGGTTGTAAAAGATTATTTTAAATTTTTGTCTGAAATTATTTTATTTAATTTTTGATCGAATAAAATATTTTGACGGTAGTAAAAAATTCCAATTTTAGTTTTATTTTTATTTTTATTTTTATCTAATTTTAAGTTTAATTTTTATCATTGCAATTTTGATATAATTTTATATGGTTTAGGTGTAAAAGAAAATTATTAATTTTTGGTCTTGTGAAATTATTTATTTAATTTTTGGTCTAATAAAATTTTTTTAGATCCAAAATTCAAATTTTATTTTTATTTTTATTTTTGGTCTAATCTTAGATCCAAAAATGTATTAATTTCCTTATAATTTTAATTTAAATAAAATAGGAATAGATAAAATTTTCTAAATAATAAATATAAATATAAAATAAAAATAAGAAATTTATTTTTTTCAAATTTTTTTATCTTTTTGCTTAAAAATAACTTATGATGTTAGCATGCTGATATCAACTAACTTTATGTAATGGTAAATTTAACATCGTTAATGAATTTGATTGATTTGCAACAAATTTAAAACTTTAAATTTCAATTCAAATAATTCCAAACTTTAAGGTTCAAATCACATAATCATGAAATTTTACGGTATTAATTAGCAATTAACCCTTTAAAGAGTTTTATATGACTTTATAAATTGTAAAACTAAAATAAAAATGAGGCTTATCTTTTCTAATATAGAAAGTCAAACTCATTTATTATATAAAATTTTTAATAAACTCATTAAATGATACACAATTTTTTTAGGCATGATTGTAACTAAAATTTCATATTTTATTCTTTTTAAATACTTTTTTTTTTTTGTATATAATAAGGGGAAAGAAGAAAAGAAGAAGAAGAAGAAGGTAGGTAAGTCATAATTGTCTATAGTAAAATATAAAATAGAATAATTATAAAGAATATTATCACAGGATACTGAAAACACTCACTCTTTAAGTTTTTAAATCTTTCATATTTTGAAAATGCTTTTCAAAATGAAAGAGAGAGAGAGAGAGAGGAGGGGGGGGGGGGTAGGCAAAAGCAAGATGCTCTTTATATATATTCTTAAAAAAAAAAAAAGAAGAAGAAAAAAGAAGAAGAAAGTGCCAGGGGAAAAAGAAAGATGCTTTATCAAGCTTTTCATTCTTATATCACATAGATTATAGAAAATATAGTTTGTTTTGAGACTCTAGAGTAAGTTTATAAAGACGTTAAGTTTATAAAGACGTTCTTTTTATGTATTAATTTCAAGAGAAATAATACATATTTTTCTTCTCAATATATTTTTTTCTTTTGTTTTGTCTTTCTTTATTTTCTATGTTGTTTTTCTGTATTTTTTGTGACTAGAGGATCACAATAAATAAGACAATCAAATTTTAAATTACCAAATGACCTAAAGATCCCCCTTGTTTAGGTCCATTTCTACACGTTTAGTTTCGAGACCAAGAAAAAAGTTAGGGTGAAATTACACCTTTGATTGGATTCCTTCATCCATAAAACATTACTATTAGAAAAAATGGTGGTTTTGCTACATTCACTGTTTGGAGAAAACTTAAAAGAAAAAGTATCTAGTAAACTTTGTCATGGTAGTACAGTCTTCTATAACTTGTTAGGGAACCAGTTGTGACATAAATGGTGTCATTCAGCTCAAGCTCTATTACTAATAAGCGCATATCTAACAGTACGTAACATATTATTATATTATTATAATTTATGTTGCAGTTTAGGTTACTCACTTGGATTATTAGCATTTCATGTTTTTAAATTCATTCCCTTACGCCCAAGTGTTAGTAGGAGTTGACTGCCCGGGGCGAGTTTGAAGTCTTTCATGCATCGCTGAATCTTAAGGAAACTTTTTCCCCTTTTTTTTTTCCTTTCTGTAATTTTTCTTTCTTATCTTTTTGTGTTGTATTAAACTCTAATTTTATTGTAAATCCTAGTGTGCTCAGTATACTGTGTTGGATTATTATATTAATATTATGCATGTTCCTTTTTTTTATTTCATTTTGAAGTGCTACATTTTTGAAACCTTTTGTAGTAAGGTGGAAAGAATAAGATGGTACTATATAGCCATGTGTTTTTTGTGCATGAAATTTTGTGACATGTCCAACCCTTAAGGGAGATGCTATCAGATTTTCCATAGCGATGTATGATAGGATTTCATTGGAATCAGGGCTTACTTAGGGTTCCGATGAGGAATCTTTGATGGGTCGTGACATCACCAATCTGAGTAATTTATGCTCTACGACATCGCTTATCCATAGATAGCAGATATCAATATGTTTTGTTTAGGAATGATATATTGAGTTCATGCTCAAATTCATAGCACTTTGATTGTCACAATGTATCTTATAGTCCTTCTACTTGATGCCCAGTTCATGAAATAAACACTTTAACCACAATATCTCCTTACCGGCTTCCACTATGGCAATGTATTCTGCTTCTGTAGTAGATAAAACTACACATGACTATCATGACACAGCTTCTAGTAAAACTGTAAAAATAACCTCAAGTAGATTCCTACTATCAAAGTCTTCGGCAGTATTTCAATCTGTATAGCTTCTAGAATTGGGCCACTTCTCCCGTAACACAAGCCTACTTTCGATGTACCTTTAAAATACTTGGGAATCCACTTGATAGTTTCTCAGTGTTCCTTTCTAGGATTTGAAAGAAATATGCTCACAATACCAACTACATAAGCAATGTTCAGTTTGGTACATACCATTGCATACACCAGACTTCCCATCACTGAAGAATAAGGCTCTGAAGCCATCTCATCTATCTCTACTTTAGATGAGGGTATGATCTCTTACTCAAGTTGAAATGGTTTGCAAGTGCTAACTAGTTTGGCCTTATCCATGCTACCTCTTTATCATTCGTTTGACATACTTTTCCTGAAATAGCCATAACCTGTGAGTCTTCCTACCTCGGTCTATTTGCATTTTTAAAATCTGTTGAGCTGATCGCAAGTCCTTTATATCAAATGACTTTGAATGTTCCTACTTCAACTTATTAATTTTCATTGTATCTTGTCCAACAATCAATATGTCATTGATATACAATAAAAGTGCAATTAGGTTTCCATTTGGAAATCTTTGAATATAAATACACCGGCCTGCATCAGTCTTCTTATATTCTTAACTCACCATAAAAGAGTCAAACTTCTTATACCACTTCCTAGGTGCTTGCTTGAGGCCATATAATATTTTCTTTAGCTTGCAAACGAGTTTCTCTTTCTTTGAAATCTCAAAACCTTCTAAATGCCCATATAAATCTCCTCATATAGATCACTATGAAGGAATATTGTTTTCACATCCATCTACCCAAAATCTAGGTCTAAATAGGCTACTAGAATGAGAATAACTCATATTAAATTCATCTTCACCACTAATGAGAAAATGTCATCAAAGTCAATACTTTCTTCTGAAGGAAATCCTTGACGACCAATCGGGCTTTCTATTTCACCACTCGTCCGCTAGCATCTTCCTTAAGCTTGAATATCCATTTATTATTTAGTGTCTTCTTTCCTTTTGGAAGCTCAACCAACTCATAAGTATGACTTGTTTTGCAAAGATATTCATATGATCTTGCATTGCATACAGCTATTTTTCTCGGTCCTGATAGGAATTAGCTTCCTGGAAAATCTTTGACTCCCCTTCTCTTGTAAGAAAAATATATTAAGATTCTAAATATCTTTTTGATGAAATACGACCTTGTTCAGATCTTCAAAAAGGTGTACCATCATTGGACTGCTGTGATAGTCCTGTGGCTTCTGGTATTTGCATCTCTCCCTACTCAACATCCTTATCTCTCTCCTATTCTGCTTCTGGTAATTCTCTATACACCTCATCATCATCTATGGTGATTTGTGCTGGTGCTGAATCAAGAACAAAATCATAGGCACTAGCACTAGAAGATTTTATCGGCTTCTTAATATCTTTTATAGTTTGGTTTTCATGGGATACTACATCCCTGCTTTTAATAACTTTCTTTGCCTTTAGATTCATAATTTGTATCTGAATTATTCATTTCCATATCCAATAAAGATGCATAGAGCAGTCCTTGCGTCGAGCTTCTATTTAAGAACTTTGGATATATGAGCAAAGTCCAAACATCCAAATATTCTTAAATGAGAATAAGAAAGATTCATACCAGAACACATTTTTTTTTGAATTTCAAAATTCAATGTTACTGATGGCGATCTATTAATGAAATAGCATGTGCCACAAACAACTTCTCCTTAGAATGGCTTTGGCAACTTAGCCATACTGATCATACTTCTGACATTCGTTATAATCGTTCGATTCATTCTCTCGGCTACACTATTATGTTGTGGGGATATGAGGGACATCTTTTCATGCCGAACACCCTGCCCTCTATAATAAGCATTAAACTCTCTATAAGTATACTAATCTCCATTGTCTGAGCGAAGACACTCCAGCTTCTTTCCTGTCTGATGCTCTACCATAGCATGGAACTCTTTGAAGTTATCTAAAACTTGGTCCTTTATCTTCAAAAAATAAACTCACACCTTCCAAGAAGCATCATCAATAAAGGTTAGAAAATATTTATTAACACATAAAGATTCCATCTCCAAAGGACCACAATCATCAGAGCGTACCAAACTAAGAAACTCTGATATTCTCATTGAAGGGGACTTAAATGAGACTCTGTGTTGCTATCATACAAATAATTATTACAAGGATCTAGCATAGCATCCTTGAAAATAGTGATAAGCTTGTTTTTTGTAGGTAGATAATCCTTTCTCACTCATGTGACCGACTCTCTGATGCCATAGATTTTGAAATACCTCTCTTTCTGTATGAAGCTATCTGCATAAATTTTTACATGAGTCTTGTAAAGTGTTCCACAAATATGTCCTCGAGTGACAATCATAGGACCTTTTGTCATTTTCCATGTGTCATTATAAAAGTGGTTGCCAAAGCCTTTCTTATCAAAGCTATTCCTGAGAGTAGATTGAGCCGAAAGTCTAAAACATATCAGACATACTTCAAAATAATTGTATGTCTGACATTGGTCTTTATCTAAACATCACCAGTTCTAACAATTTTAGCGAAACCGTTACTTTTTATCTTCAATGTGCCAAAGTTTTCTGCTTTGTATGTTTTGAAAAACTCTATGTGCTGAGTAAGGTGGTAGGATGTATAGTATCAATTACCCATTCAACTTCTTGGCTTGAAATATAAAGGCATGTTTCTTCATGTGTTGAATATTATGCGACTTCTCCTTTGCCAGTGACTGAAGTTTCACCATCTTTCTTTGGCTGATTACTTTTTTGTCCTTGCCCTTGTAGTATCTTCCTATAATACTTCTTCAAGTGACCTTCTCGGCTACATTAATGACACTTATATGTTGGCCTCATTCCATCTGTGGATTTACCTTTGCTTTGGCCCTTGCCTCTCCCCTTATCATGATTATCTTCTTGTTGTCTCCCCCATTTCTCTGTAATAAGAGCATGTGATTGATCATTGTGAATGTCTTATCTCTCTGCCTTCTCATTAAATAGGGCATCCGTTACCATAACCATGGTAAGTTTACCATTAAGAGCCAAAATGCTGAGAGGCTACCAATATCTTTTAACTGTCTAGAAGAGAGCTAAGAAGTAGAAGTGCATATTCCTTATCCCTTAGTTGTAGCTCCACCATGGATAACTGATTTACCAAATTCTAAAATATATTGGTGTGGTCGACTATAGAAGTTCCATTCTTTAACTTTAAATTCACCAAATGTCTCATCAATAGGGTTTTATTCCGAGCAATCTTGGCTTAGAACGTATCCTCCAACTTCTTCCAGAGGGCGTATACATTTGTCTCCTACACAAGATGATGGAACATACTGTGATCGATCCATTATCATATTTGATTTTTTTCTGTTTAGCTTCTTCCATTCTTTTTTTTGGTAGGATTAAGATTCCTTTCTTTGGCATCTAAGGGGTCAAACTAATCCTTGCGATTTAGGAGATTTTCCATCCAAGGTCTCCAAAGTGCACAGTTGGTGGTAGCATGCTTGATCATAACTCTTGAATATGATTCCTCCACAAACATCTTGCTTTACAAAAGCTTTATATAAAAGTGAAAGTTTGGAGCTGAATTTGGCAAAAACGGAGTCCATCAGTGCATTTGGAATGGTAAAAAACTATGAATTTGACATTTCTCGGGTCAAATTTAGGTCAAACTGCAATTTTCAAAAATTCGAGATCAAACTACAAATCTTAAAAGTTATGGAAAAATCTGCAAACACCAAAACTATAGAAGTATTTCTATAATTTTTGAAAAATTTGGGATCGTTGCTAACATTGCAGATGATGTGGCAGAGCGATTAAGGTGTCACCACGTGGCAGATGAGCTGGCTACTTACGTGGCTAGGCTTGGCTCGCTGCTCCGCTCAGCTCACTGCTTGGCTCGGCTTAGTGGCACGGCTTGGTGCTTGACTTGCGGCTCGGCTCAGTGGTGTATCTTCGCTGCTTGGCTCATTGGAGCAGCTTCGCGGCTCAACTTGGCTTGGAAGCATGTGGAACTCACATGGCCTGTTGACTGGTGCGTGGAAACCTGTAGAAAGTTTGATTGTGCATGGAGGTGCTTCTGGTAACGCGTGGAGGTCTTGCTACGCTCATTCTCTTCTTAGCGAGATCTCCCCTCTGGTATTTTCAAATTTCTTATTTGAGATTGTTGATGACAAAATCTAGCTATGATATCACTTATAGTGATCCTTTGATCACGAAAAATACTGAAAAACCAACACATAAAATAAAGAAAGACAAAAAAATAAAATATTGAGAAGAAAAAAAAATGTATTATTTTATTTGAAATTAATATATAAAAAAAACTTCTCTAAATCTCTCTCTGGAGTTTTTAAAAAAAAAAATAAATTGTGTTGTCTCTAGTTCGCGTGATATGATACAAGGCTGAAAACTAAATAACTATTTATAAGGTTCTAAGATTGTTTTTTTAATAAAACAGCTTATCTACCAAGTAAATTTAACCATTCAACAAACTTAAGGAACAAGTAAAAAGCTTAATGGGCTAGGTTTTAGGAGAAGACTTGACCCCACAAGAAAAAATAGTTACAATGATAATTGGATGATGAACTGATTTGATATAGTGATTTTTTTAATAAATAATTTGGAGTGGTACTAGCTGATCTGGTATTATTTTCTCCATCGGAGAGAAGGTTTTTGGCCATGGAATACCAAGCTCTGCTACTATATGTATATATGTATATATAATAATAATAATAATAATGCATGGAACATGCCAAGCTCTCGTCTCAGCCAAAATAAGTTAAAGTTTCAAAAGACAACAATTTCTGTCCATTAATAATTTGTTGTGATCAGAGTGTTAGAAATTTTATGGATCTAAATATACATAATAAATTCTATTAATCATGAATTACTAACCTCCAAACGCAGCTATTGATAAATTAAATCTTTAATCCTGCAAAATAGAAAACAATGTAAAGTAGTGCCTATGGACACACTACTCTCAAACTACTCTTAGATCTCTGAAAACCCTAATATCAAAAATACGGTATGGCATATGTTTATTTGCTTGCTCTAGATCTTTTATAGTCTCTGCAAGTCACACTTACCCATGAATTTTAACACACACAAAATACTAATAATTTAATAATATAATAATACTAGGAAAAATATGGGTAAGTCATTAGGCTTTTAAAGAGAGTTGGTCCTCCAGTCTAATGGGCCAACTGGAGTCTTATAGAAAGTGTGTGACCAAGGGCCCTACTACAAAATAATAAAATAAGCCAGTCCCATTAATGGCATAAATAGGCCCTGTAAGTGAGT
This sequence comes from Ziziphus jujuba, assembly GCF_031755915.1. Classification (NCBI taxonomy): domain Eukaryota; kingdom Viridiplantae; phylum Streptophyta; class Magnoliopsida; order Rosales; family Rhamnaceae; genus Ziziphus; species Ziziphus jujuba. Next base: position 1,710,285 of record NC_083381.1, on the reverse strand, counting down.
AATTGATTATGCCAAGTCCACAAATATTAATTTATTCAACATTCTCCCACTTGAACTGCATAATCATCATTATAAAAAATCCAAACTCACTTACTATAGAATCTCCCAAACCATAATGCCGTTTCATCCAAATATATAGTATACCGACAGGGCACAACAATATACTAGACTAGGCAGTAGAGATTCTCTAAATAAATCTCCCAAAACATTATACTATTTCAACTGAGTACTTTGCATGCCATAAACTCAGTCTAGGTAGTAGAGATTTACCTAATCATGTGCAATCCCCCAACACACAAAACCATTTCATTCAAGCACATTGCGTATCGACAGGATACAACAATATACCCAAACTAGGTAGTAGGGATTCACCATGGCACCTGTGGATCAACATACACATATACATAGACTAATAGTCTCAACAGGCCTGTAAATATAAGAGTAATAATATGTGTAATAAATCATCTCATAAATAAATAATGATCCACATACATCAATGTATCAAAATACTCAAATAAATAAATAATACTCAACATGGATATTACTGCAGAAAATAAAACAAACTCCCACTCACTCACAGCGGTCTCAGCTGTCTAACAATCCCATACGGAATACATGCTCCTCAAATATGCCTACGGATAAGGCCTTGGTCAGTGGATCTGCCACCATGCTGTAAGTAGGCGTGTGAACAACAGTAATAAGGCCTTATTCAACTTTCTCCTTAACCACAAAATAATTAACATTAATGTACCTCGCACCAGGGGTACTTTTTTTTCTTTTTTTTTTAAATTATTGGATAAAGATACTACTGCAGTATTGTCAAAATACATCATAATAGGCCTCTTAATGGAGTCAACCACTCCCAAATCACGAATAAAATTTCGAAACCAAACTGCATGACGAGTAGCCTCATAACACGCCACATACTCTGCCTCCATAGTCAAGGATGCTGTCACTGACTGCTTGGCACTCCGCCAAGACACAGCACCTCCTGCATGATAAATATATAACCAGTGGTAGATTTCTTATCATCCACACAACCTTTATAGTCTGCATCACTATAACCCACTACTTCAAGAGAGTTTGTGCAACGATATATCAACATATGATCTTTAGTACCCTGAAGATACCTAAAGACCTTTTTTAACTGATTGGTAATGAATAGGACCGGGATTGCTCATAAATCTATCAAACACATCCACAGCAAAAGCTATATCAAGCCGTGTACATACTTGAGCATACATCAAACTGCCTACTGCTGAAGAATAACGAACATTTCTCATCGACATCCTCTCTTTATCATTCTTGGGACATTGATCCTTAGAAAATATTTGACCCTTTGTGACCAGCACACTTCCAGGAGAACAATTATGCATATCAAATCTCTTAAGGATTTTATCAATATAAGCTCTCTTAGATAATTGCAACACATAATTAGTCCTATCTCGAACAATCTTGATGCCCAAAACAAAAGAAGCCTCACCAAAATCTTTCATATCAAAATGGTTGCACAACATCTGCTTTGTCTCAGCTAACAGGTCAATGTCATTAGTAGCCAAAAGTATGTTATCAATATACAACACCAGAAATATAAAACTGCTCCCACTGACCTTCATATATATGCATCTATCAACAACATTCTCCTTAAAGCCATTTTGGATGACAACCTCATCAAACTTAAGATACCATTGTCTTGAAGCTTGCTTAAGACCATAAATAGATTTCTTAAGCTTACAAACCAAATTACCATTCCCTGTTTGTTGGAAACCAACTGGTTGAACCATATATACATCCTCATATAAATCACCATTCAGAAAAGCAGTCTTGACATCCATCTGATGCAACTCCAGGTCATAATGTGCCACAATCGCCATAATGATTCTAAAAGAATCCTTTGTGGATACAGGAGAGAAAGTCTACTTTCTGGCTAAACCCTTTAGCTACAAGTCTAGCCTTATACCTCTCCACTTGACCATTGGAGTCCTTTTTAGTCTTAAAGACTCATTTGCACCCAATAGGCTTGCTACCTCTGGTAACTCAACTAAATCCCAAACTCCATTTGATGCCATGGATTTCATTTCATCTTCCATTGCATCCAACCAAAAAAATTTGAGTTTGAACTGCTTATGGCCTCCTCATAAGTTACTGGATCTGAATCATCACTTATGTCAAACTTATGCTCCTGCAAGTAAACCTCATAGTCATCAGGAATAGCTGATCTCCTAGTCCTTTGTGACCTCCTCAAAGGTACATCAGCATCTGCAATAGCTGGAATATCCTACTCTTCAACAATGAGTTCATTCTGACCAACTACTGGTTCATCAACTACTGGATCAACAATATCTCTATCAGGAACAACTATACTAGGAATGAAAACACTTTCTTCTCTAAATTGAGGCACCTTGTTCCATTATTATCATCAAATCCAAAATCATCTTCAAAATAAATGGTCCTGTCTGATTCCACGATCCTGGTGGTGTGAGGAGGACAAAAGAATCTTGAACCCCCTAGATCCTATACAATAGCCAACAAAATATCCACTAATGGTTTTAGGATCCAACTTCTTAATTTGGGGATTATAAATCCTTACTTCAGCTTTGCAACCCCATATCCGAAAATGGTGCAAATTAGGCTTTCTTCCTGACCACAACTCAAAAGGAGTCTCTGGAACGGATTTACTTGGAACTTGATTTAAAATATAAGCAGCCGTCCTTAAAGCCTCTTCCCACAAGTAATCTGGAAAGCTAGAATTTGCCAACATAGATCGCACCATGTCCAACAAAGTGAGATTTCTCCTTTCGGCTATGCCATTCTGTTGAGGTGTACCAAGCATTGTATATTGCGCATCAATGCCACACTCACGTAAATAAATTGCAAATGGCCCTGGGTTCTGCCCAGTCTCATCATATCTGCCATAAAAATTCATCACCTCTATCAGACCTCACAGCTTTTATTTTCTTATTCTTCTGAAGCTCCATCTTTAATTTAAACTCCTTAAAAGCAACTAAAGAATCCAACTTTTCAAGGATAAGCTCAACATGTCCATGACGAGGAAAAACATCAATGAAGGTAATAAAATACCTGTAACCACTCAAAGCAATTTGAGTGAAAGGTCCACATATATCAGTATGAATTAACTCCAAAACATCTCCACATCTAGCTATCTTATCTTTTCTAACCTTAGAAGTTAATTTTCCTTTCACACATTTTACATAAGTCGATATATCGGAGAAATCAAGATTAGTAAGTATTCCATCCTTCACTAACCTTTCCATCCTGTGCCTAAAAATATGTCCCAAATGCTTATGCCATAACATTGAGGAATTATCATTAACTCTTGGAAGTTTAGAAGCAATAACAAGGGCAACAACAGAATTAATAGAAGAATTGAGATCATTATTAAATAACTCAAGTCTATATAAATTGCCACATAAAGTTTTCAAACCAACAACTTTATCATCTTGTGTCCAACTTTATTACAATAGCCACACCTTCCATTGAAGTACTCTTTCCTTTCTCCTATCTGATAAGCATAATCATACTTAGTATTATTCAAAAGGTCTAAACAATAATGATTCTCATTCATATCAAACTTGATAAATTTCTTTCCTGTCTCCTCAAGAAGTTCCTTTGCTATATCAACCTTAGGAATATTAGTATATATAGCTTCATTCATGTAATTCTCCATCATCATCATGTAGCACTTATTAGAATGCTTCCAATCCTCATAAAGTTTCCTAATTACTACACTACTATCATTAGTTGGTATCTTGGGTGAATCTATTTCCAAAGCCAAATCCAATTTCATAAATGTCAAATTCATAACCAAGGTCTTTTTCCACTTCTGATAATTTATCCCATCCAATTTTATCATAGCAGTCATAGGCAGAACATTCAGAATGCTACTAACTGTGAAAATAATAAGCACAATAAAGCATTTAATATATATAAAACAATAACTATTTTCCAGTCCCTTGACACAAAACATAAATTATCAATATCGCTAGGGTCTTTGTAGCACTAAAGATATCCTTTCGCGGACCAGGGACAGTCAACCAACTAATCACAATCAAATGCATTGAACTGAATCACCAACAGGGCAACTCAGAACCTGCAATACATGGCATTTAATTAACTTCCACTGTCATTCCAGGCGTCATACAAAGCAACTAAAACTACCGACAGGGTAGGCTAGTTACCCGTATAGACCCTGGTTAATAAGTGGGAGATAATTAACAAATTGGCAATTTCATGATATAGGTAAATAAAAGATAACCCATCCACTATGCCAACACATATTACATTGGTACACATAATGCAGACAAAATAAGTCTCACGACAGGTGAGTACCTAAAATCCCACACTACTATACCAACTAGACACAAAGTCTCTTTGGGTAAGCTCACACAATCCAATTTTCCAATCACAAATATTTAATTTAATTTGATAAAATTGGAATGTGATAATTAAACAAATAAATAACTGAAATAATCACCAATAAACAAATAAATAAATAAATAACAAGAATTTCCCCCATTTTTTTAAATTATTAACAATAAACAATAGATAAATAAATAAATCATCAACAAATAAATAAACAAAACAAAACAAATAAATTTTTTTAAAAAAAAATTTCGGGTTGCTGACGTCAGCAAGATGGCTGCTGACGTCAGCCTTCTTCCTCCTTCAGCCGGGTCAAGGACGACCCGGTTTCCTGGTTAACGGGTCACATGACCCAGTTGAGAAACCCGCTTGTAAAATACAATTTCGACCACCATTTTATACAATACCGGCACCATTCTTCTCCTTTCAGTATGGGCAACAATTTTAAAGTATCAATTTGACTAAAGGAGAGCTTAAAACAAACACCCAAACTTAAGATTATAATCGGCCAAAACTCAAAAATAAACAACCGTGTAATCACAAGAAATTCCAGAAAATTTTGAGCAAAATAGATGCCTTTTGATTCCTCTCCTCTTGAGAAAGTTTTGCCCCATATCAATTTGGTTCATAAACACAGAAAAATAAACACCCAACACAAGAATTTTTACGGCCAAAACTCAAACAAACACCCATGTAATTCCAAGAAAATTGCAGAAAATTTTTTGGGCAAAATTGGTCTCGTTGTTGTCATCTCATTGTTGGCATCAATTTTGGCCAAAAATTAACCAAAAACAATTCACAAATCCAGGTTGCATTCGGCCACGATTTCTCCAATTTATTTATTTATTTATTTTTAAGGCTTTTCAGGTCCAATTCGAGATTTTAAACAATACAAAACACATCGAAAAACAATTTTCCACCATGCCTAGGTCTTAATTCGAACTAAAACAAAGTTTATATACTTTGCACAAATTTGATTCAAAACCCGATTACCACTAGTTTCGCATCACAATTTTTTTTGTTTTTTTGTTTTTGTTTTACAAATAACAATCAGGCATGTATTATGTTTCTTCACACATCAAGATCATAGCTTCACAGATCCATGCACGCAGAAAGAAAAATAAAATAAAGAACATATATTTGAATCCCACATATCATTCAATGGCCATATACAGTTCAATTCGATCATCGTAGATACAACGAAGACTAATCATAATGAAATTTATTATGCATAATAACCATGCTCTAATACCAATTGTTAGAAATTTTATGGATCTAAATATACATAATAAATTTTATTAATCATGAATTACTAACCTCCAAACGCAGCCATTGATAAATTAAATCTTTAATCTTACAAAATAGAAAACAATGTAAAGTAGTGTCTATAGACACACTACTCTCAAACCACTCTCAGATTTTTGAAAACCCTAATATCAAAAATACCGTATGGCATATGTTTATTTGCTTGCCCTAGACCTTTTATAGTCTCTGCAAGTCACACTTACCCATGAATTTTAACACACACAAAATACTAATAATTTAAAAATATAATAATACTAGGAAAAATATGGGTAAGTCATTGGGCTTTTAAAGAGAGTTGGTTCTCCAGTCTAATGGGCCAACTGGAATCTTATAGAAAGTGTGTGACCAAGGGTCCTACTACAAAATACTAAAATAAGTCAGTCCCATTAATGGCATAAATAGGCCTTGTAAGTGAGTAATTGATTATGCCAAGTCCATAAATATTAATTTATTCAACACAGAGTGATTCGATAACAAGAAACTATTATATAATATCCATGTAAATATTTAATCACGAATTAAAGAAACTGTAATATGGATGAAACTAGAGTTCTAGCCTTTTAGTATTCTTATCCGCATAGGACCTGAGATTTATATATACGTGTTTTGCCTGGAACATGTTCTCAGCTAGTTTTGTGATTTGAATTATAGGCTGATGTTTATCAATCCACTATAAGTCTTTAATATCTTAGAAAATGTTGATTATTTGTTTATTAGTGGAAGAATATATCCTGTCTTGTGACTTTTCCCTTTTGCATTAAAGAATCTTCAAAGCAAAAATATTGCCCAGTTGCATATATGACCGTTTTGTTTGACGTTATGTGGATAAATAAATATAGAAAAGGTTTCAAATTAATGAAAATTTTCTTGGATGAGTGGTAGTCACTTGCAACATACCTTTTACTCTTGGAAATAATTTATTAAAAAAAAAAAAAAAAAAAAGAGGCTTGAACTGATCAGTGAATTAATGGACACGATCCAGTATCAATGAGCCTTGTTTGCTTTCTTTGTTTACAAATTCCTGTCATAGTTGATCGGCAAACAAACACAGTGTGAAAAAGATGAGGAAAAAAGTACATCACCTGCATTCAAATCAAAACCCAAGAAAATTTAAAGCTTAACAAAGATGATCAGATTGGAAAAGCTGCAAAAGAAGGAAAGATAGTAAACGTTAAAGAAACGAATTATCACCAACCTTGTTTTCTTTTATCCAATAACTAATCAGCTGAGAGAGAGAGAGAGAGAGAGAGAGAGAGAGAGAGAGAGAGAGAGAGAGAGAGAATGCATGAGGAATGCTGGTTTCCAAGACTACTTAACCTGTAAGTTGTAACCCCCCAAAAAAAAAAAAAAATTTTGGTTGTAACCCTGCCTCCGCTCCACCCGCAAATGGGTCCCATCGGCCACATACTGAAGTATACTTTTAAAATATTTTGAACAGGGAAGTAAACAGTACGGAAATTATTTACCAAGGAAGTGCACGGTACGGAAATTAATTACAAGATAAATAAATATATATATATATATATATATTTTCCTGGTTGGCTGAGGTAGAAAATATTCTTTCAGGGCTCACACAATGCACTCTTCCTTATTTTTTATTTATTTTTATTTTTTTGAAAAGTCACTCTTCCTTACCTTTATGTGTCAAAACAATTGTGTACTGTGGGATGTATATATACAACCAAAATAATAATTAATAATTAAATACTGTTGTTGAAAAATTATGTATTAAATAGTGAGGAGTGTGGACTACATACTAATTAAAAAAGTAATAAAAGATCCAGAATGATTCATAAAAATCGCATTGTTTTCATTGACAAATGATTTATCAAAATATTATTTAATTGGTTTTTTTTGCAAGTGTGAAAAAAAAAAAAAAAGAATTTAACGAAAGTAACATTTCAATGTATGAATGTCCTGAAAAGGTAAGATAATACCATTACATATATTATTAAAAAACATATATATTTATTTTATTCTATGAAGCAAACAAAACAATATATATATATATATATATTGTTATTGTAATCTACACAATCGAGTCGGACTTATGATCTTTTTCAAATGGGACCTATTAATCTACACAATTAGGGAAACAAAAGTCGACGAAACCGTCGAAATATTGCCGATACTTTCGGTTGCCGGCCGCCTTCGACACTGATAGGGGGGGAGGGGGGAAGAAGTTTCTGTCCTGGGTGCCATCGATTTGTTGCCGGAATCGAAGGACGTCGACGGAATCGTCCGATGTGGAAAAACCGATGGATTGTCGGCGGTTATCGGTGGAAATTTCTGGGAGATCTCGGCTAGACTGGGTGTGTGTGTTTGTGATCTGAGAGAGAGAAAAGAGTGTAGTAGAGGAGTCGAACAGGTGAAGAAGAAGCAGAAAAAAAGAAAAAGAAAGAGAACGAGTGGGAGAGAGATGCCATCAGGGAGAGAGAGAGAGAGAGAGAGAGAGAGAGAGAGAGAAGAGAGAGAAAAAGAGGGAGGAAGAAGACAAAGGAAAGAGAGGAAGAAGAAGAAAGGAGAAGAAAAAAATATTTTTTCCCATGTGGGGGAAAAAGGAAAAAGAAAGAAAAAAAAAATATATATATATATATATAAAATAATAATATGATAATATTATATTGGGCATTTTTATAGACTCTTTATATACTCAAATATCCAACTTATTAATTGGACCGGTTAAATTGTAGTTACGAATCTTTTTAGAAAATATAAAGTTTTTAAAAATTACAGGATGGTAGTATCTCAATACACATCGCTTCTCTTTATCTTTTGTCTACTCTTTTAGTGTTTAATTTGATTTTATCTATTAAAAAATAATAAATAAATAAATAACATTATTAGTTTTTCTGTTGTATAATATATAGGATTTGAGTGTATATGCCTAATTGGATAAATATTTTATTATTATTGTATTCTAATTATTATATTTTTTATATTATTTTACTATACTAATGGTCTTATATATAAAAATTTATATTCTAAATTAAATATTTACAATTTCCAAAATTATATCGACATTTCCATCAATATTTTCATAAAGTCATACTTTTGATATTTCCGTCGATACCGATATTTTCATCACTGGTTATGATAAGGAATCTTCAGAGCCAACAAAATTTGGTGTCCTTATGAGCTTTATTTAGTGATTGGATATTGAAACCAATTTGGTTCATACATAATTAGAGCATCTTTAATAGATGCTTTTAAACCCTTCTCTTTTCTATTTTTTAATTACTAATTAATAAACTAAAATTTTAAAAGTATGTAAATCAAAATTTTAAATTTTAAATTGTTTAAACTAAATTTTACAGATTGAAATTTATTGCAAATCAATTTAATTCATTAATTGTATTAATTTTTCCATCAGGTGACATTAACCGAACGTCATACTTTATTTTTTAACCATAAATAATTATTTTTAAAAAACTAATTTCTGATTTTTTCATTTTATATTTATAATTTTTATTTAAAAAATTATATCTAATCCTATTTTATTTAAACTAAAACTTCAAAAAAAAACAAAATATTTTCGGACCTAAAATGAAACCAAAAATAAAAATTCAAAAAAATATGACATTAAATTAAATAAATTATTTTAATTGACCAATAATTAATAATAATTTTTTAAGCCCCAACCTATAAGAAAATGAGTCCAAAATTTTAAAAAAATAAAAATAAGACCGAAATTAAAAATAAATTTTAATTTATGTACTTTTTTATTTTAGTCTAAAACTAAAAATAGAATAAATTTATCTACACTCGCTTGCAAATAATTAGATTATAAAAAAATGAACAACTATATAAAAATTTGAAATATAATGAATCACTTTTACTTAAAGATATAAGATCTAAAAATAATAAAAATAAAAATAAAAATAAAATTAATAGTAATAAATTTATTTTTATTTTTCATATCACACCAAAATAAGAAAAGTATAAAAATTAAATTTATTTTTATTTTATTTTTTGTTAAATTTTTAATCTTTTATGGTTTGGTCGTAAAAGATTATTTTAAATTTTTGATCTGAAATTATTTTATTTAACTTTTAATCTAATAAAAATATTTTTACGATGGTGAAAAATTCAAATTTTAGTTTTATTTTTATTTCTATTTTTATCTTTGCAATTTGGATATAATTTTGTATGGTTTAGGTGTAAAAGAATATTATTAATTTTTGGTCTTGTAAAATTATTTTATTTAATTTTTAGTCTAATAAATTTTTTTTAGATCCCAAATTCCAATTTTATTTTTATTTTTGGTCTAATTTTAGATCCAAAAATCTATTAATTTCCATGGAATTGAATTTAAATAAAATAGGAGTAGGTAAAATTTTCTAAATAAAATATATAAATATAAAATAAAAAATCAGAAATTTATTTGTTTCAATTTTTTTTTATCTTTTTGCTTAAAAATAAATTATGGTGTCAACATGCTGATGTCAGTTAACAATATATAATGATAAAATTAACACTGTTAGTTAATTAGACTGATTTGCAACAAATTTAAAACTTTAAAATTCAATTCAAATAATTCAAAACTTTAAGGTTCGATTCATATAATCCTGAAATTTTAAGGTATTAATTAGCAATTAACTCTTTAAAAAGTTTTATATGACTTTACAAATTGTAAAACTAAAATGAAAATAAGGCTTAGCTTTTCCAATGTAGAAAGCCAAACTCATTTATTATATAAATTTTTAATAAACTCATTAAATGATACAAAAATTTTTTTAGGCACGATTGTAACTAATTCTCAATGTCTTTCATTCGTGATTTCTTGCAATGGCTTATTGGTAGTGACCAAAGTTCTTCACCTAGACCATCTCATTCAAGTACATACCAAACCCAAAAGGGGGGCAATCCTTGAAGTTTAGCCGAAAGGTTCTACACTTTCCATGAAGATTCAAGAGAAGCCCGGAAGATTTTAGAAGATTCAAGAAAAATCTAGACTAATGTAAATAGGAATCTCTCTAGAATAATCCTTGTAAATATCTAATAGAATATTCTAGAACCTCATTTAGATGTATGCCATTTGTACATATCTAGAATATTGTATTCTTGTGATACGTACCAAGCCCTCTATATAAAGGGTTGGACTCTCATTTGTAACATATCTAAGAATTCAAGCAATACAAATATTCTCCACATTCTCTCAAACTCTCCTACTACCTAATCTACTAATCTTAGCTTCCGCATTGTGTTGGCTTGTGGGCAAGGCTTACTTAGCAAAGGAGGTGCTAAGTGCCGTATGGGAACGTTGGAAAAGTTAGGCCCGTGACAGTTGGTATCAGAGCCAATTGCTACCTAAGCATACCGTCGACGTAACGTGGAAGTAGGCAAGATGGCTAGCTCGGATGTTACCATCAATGTGGAGGGAGCTACCGAAGTGCGAGGCCGTAAAGAGCAGTGCAATCCCAATGCGGGGAAGCAGAGGCACAAGTCCAAGTTTAAGGACGTGATGACTAGCATGGAGTTACGCCTGGAGGAGCATGTGGCTCGAGTGCATAAACAGTTTGAGACGTTGGAGAATCGCCTAGATGGGCTAGAGTTAAAGGACATTGCCATCAATCAAGCCATGAAAGGGTTACTCAATGGGCTAGATGATGCCTTAAAAAGGGAGTTCCGCTCAACACGCGGTCAATGCATGGGGGAGGTAGCAGACCTTCGTGCGAAAGAGAATTGGATGCTATCTGCACATAAATGGAGGAAGTATGGGGTGATTGGGCTCTTTGCAAGAAGGCGGTGGCGTCGGGAATAACCACCATACACGAGGGGCCACGAATTGATGTGCTAAAGCCCAAGTCCTACTCTGGAGCAAGGAATGCGAGGGAGCTCGAGAATTTCCTTTGGGGCTTGGAGCAATATTTTGAAGCAATGGGCATTGTGGATGATGCTTCAAGGATTAGGACTACCACTCTCTACCTTAACGACACAGCCATGCTATGGTAGAGGAGGAGGCATAGTGACATAGAGCGAGGTACATGCACTTTCCATACCTTTGATGACTTTAAAAAGGATCTAAAAAGGAAATTTTATCTAGAAAATGCCGAAGATGAGGCAAGCAATCGCCTTCGATGACTCAAGCAAGTGGGCCATATCCCAGAATATATCAGGAGTTCACTACCTTGGTGTTGGAGATCCCAGACCTATCGGATAAAGACTCCCTTTTCTACTTCATGGATGGACTACAACTTTGGGCAAAGACGAAGTTAAAGACGCGTGGAGTACAAGATTTAGCTAGTTCCATTGCAAATGCCAAGAGCTTTATTGACTATTCCATTCAAAAGGACTACTCGAAGCCAACGGAAAAAAAGACCAATTATGGAAAAGGTGGGGGAGAATAAAGCAAGCCTAAAGAAAGCATAAAGGAGGAGGGTGCATATAAACCTTAAAGCTCAAAATTGAAGCCGCCTAAAGAAGGTAAGGATGCTTCCAAACCTAAAAACTCTTATTTCTTGTGCAATGGTCCACATTGGGTTAGAGATTGCCCGAAGAGAAAGGCGTTGAATGCCATGACCACTCAATATGAAGAGAGGAAAGAGGAAGAAGCTAACATTGGCTCCTTGCAAGTGTTGAATGCCATTAAGGCCGCTCCTAAAGATTCAAAGAAAGGTGGCCTACTGTTTGTAGAAGCAAAGATCAATGGAGTGCTCACCAAAGCATTGGTGGACACGGGGGCTACCCACAACTTTTTATCGGTAGAAGAGGTACAACGACTTGGGGTTAAGGCCTTGAAAGAGGGTGGATCGATGAAGGCGGTAAACTCAGTTGTAAAGCCCATCCATGGGGTTGCTAGAGGTGTACAAGCCACCATTGGAGAATGGGTGGGCCAACTAAACCTATCAGTGGTACCCATGGATGACTTCAAGATCGTTCTAGGTATGGAGTTCCTAAAGCAAGTGAAACCCTTCCCGTTCCCATTTGCAAACTCTATGTGCATTATGGAATGGTGCCTACGGGAAGTACTAGCAAGATGGAAGCCAAAGCTTTGTCGGCCATGCAATTCAAAAAGGGCATTAAGAAGAAGGAGCAAAGATACCTAGACGTTATTCAAGAGCTCGATGGCCATAAAGATGTCCCAATATCTTCCAAAGTACAAGAGGTGCTAAAGGAATTTGAGGATATGATGCCTAAGGAGTTTCCCAAGAAACTATCACTTAGGAGGGAGGCGGATCACAAGATCAAGTTGGAACCGGGGTCCAAGCCACCCTCCATGAGCCCTTATCGCACAGCACCAACGAAATTGGAAGAGCTTAGGAGACAACTTAAGGATGGGACCTTGTCGATGCGGATTACATTAGACCCTCAAAAGCTCCATATGGTGCACCGGTGTTGTTCCAAAAGAAGAAGGATGGGTCACTGCGGATGTGTATTGACTATCAAGCCCTAAACAAGATCACCATCAAGAACAAGTACCCCATCCCCCTCATTACGGATCTCTTCGATCAACTTGGCAAGGCAAAGTACTTCACCAAGCTTGACCTTCGCTTCGGGTACTATCAAGTGTGCATAGCCGAAGGTGATTAGGCCAAGACCATATGCATCACGAGGTATGGTTCCTATGAATTTCTACTGATGCCTTTTGGTTTAACAAATGCTTCTGCAACATTTTGTATTTTGATGAACAAGCTATTTCATCCATACCTTGATCGCTTCGTAATAGTATACTTGGATGATATTGTCATATATAGCAACACTATGGAAGAACACTTACAACACCTTAAACAAGTCTTCCAAGTACTACGAGACAATGCGTTATATATCAAGTTAGAGAAGTACTCCTTTGCACAAGAAGAAGTTATGCTCTTGGGGCACAAGATCAAGGATGGAAAAATTATGATAGATGAGGCAAAGGTGCAAGCTATATAAGAATGAGAATCACCAACCAAGGTATATGAGCTAAGATCTTTCTTAGGCCTTGTCAACTACTACCGACGGTTTATCAAGGGCTATTCGGCGAGGCTACTCCATTGAAAAACATGTTGAAGAAAAACCATGCTTGGAGTTTGATGGATAAGTGCCAATAAGCATTTGAAGATCTAAAAAGAGCAATCACGAAGAAGCCAGTGTTGTACATGCCCGACCACTCCAGACCATTCGAGGTGCACAAGGATGCATTGGATTTTGCCATAGATGGTGTGCTAATGCAAGATGGGCACCTAATTGCATTCGAAAGTAGAAAGCTCAATGACACGGAGTGGCGCTATACAGTGTAAGAGAAGAAGATGACAAAGCTCGTCTATTGCCTACGCAGGTGAAGGCATTACCTTCTAGGGAGCTTCTTTACCATCATGACAGATAACATCGCCACTAGTTACTTCCAAACCCAAAAGAAGCTCACTCCCAAGCAAGCTCGATGGCAAGACTTCTTGGCAGAGTTCCATTACAAAATGGAGTACAAGCCGGGGAAGGGGAACGTGGTGGCAGACGCACTTAGCAGGAAGGTCGAACTAGCATCGATAAGACAGCCCAAGTGCACCTTGCTGGACCATATCAAGGAAGGACTCCCACAAGACTCCATGGCAAAGAACATCATGGCCCTAGTCAACGAGGGAAAGACTAGGCAATTTTGGGTAAGAGATGGCTTACTCTACACTATGGGAGACCGCATGTACGTGCCAAAGAAGGACAACCTAAGGAAAAAGTTGATCAAGGAGTGCCACAACACCAAGTGGGCTGGCCACCTGAGCACTCAACGCACCCTAGCCTTAATAGGAGCTACATATTATTGGCCCCATATGAGGGATGATGTGGAAGTCTACGTAAAGATATGTCTTGTGTGCCAACAAGATAAGATAGAGCAAAAGCAACCGAATGGACCATGGTAGAACATCTCGATGGATTTTATCACATGCTTACCTAAGTCGGAGGGCTATGATAGTATTATCGTCGTGGTGGATCGATTTAGCAAGTATGCTACCTTTATCCATGCACCTACAGATTGCACTGCGGAGGAGACGGCTCTACTATTCTAAAGCATGTGGTGAAGCTGTGGGGAGTGCCTAGCGACAAAGTGAGTAATCAAGACCTTCGATTCACTTGAAGGTTTTGGACGAAGCTCTTCAAACTCCTTGGTTCCAATTTGAAATTCTCCACAAGCCTTCACCCGCAAAGTGATGGGTAAAACGGAGCGCACTAATGTCTTATTGGAGCTATACTTGAGGCACTATATGATTGCCAACCAAAGAGATTGAGCTAAGTTGCTTGATGTGGCTCAATTCTCCTATAACCTACAAAGAAGCGAATCGACTAATAGGAGTCCATTTGAGATCGTGACAGGGAGACAACCTATGACTCTTAATGCCTTAGCCTTAAGCTATGGAGGCAAAAGCCCTGCTGCCTACAAGTTTGCTAAGTCTTGGGATTAACAAGCCGATTTGGCTAGAGCATACTTGGACAAGGCATTTAAGAAGATGAAGAAATGGGTAGACACCAAGAGAAGGCATGTGGCATTTGAAGAAAGGGATTTGGTCATGGCGAAGTTACTACCTCAATAATTCAAGGCCTTATAGAAGGTACATAAGCGGTTGGTACGACGATATGAGGGACCATTTCCTATTGTGAGGAAGGTGGGTAAGGTTTCCTATCAACTACAACTTCCGCCTAAGTTGAAGATTCATCCTATTTTCCATGTGAATCTCTTGAAACCCTATCATCAAGATATGGAATATCCTAGTAAAAGTG
Source organism: Ziziphus jujuba (assembly GCF_031755915.1). Taxonomy (NCBI): domain Eukaryota; kingdom Viridiplantae; phylum Streptophyta; class Magnoliopsida; order Rosales; family Rhamnaceae; genus Ziziphus; species Ziziphus jujuba. Next base: position 1,694,907 of record NC_083381.1, on the reverse strand, counting down.
AATAGAAGAGGGCACCTACGGCGGTTGTGACTTCATTTGACAAAGACATAGAGGCTATACTTGCAAATTGGGTCATACGACATAGAGGAGTGCCTATCTATACTGAGTACCTTATGAAATGGAAGAATCTACCGGATAGTGAAGCTAGTTGGGAGCACGAAGAGGCTTTATGGCAATTCAAAGACCACATTCGGAGGTTCAAAGAAGAAGATGCAATGAGGGTGGGGCAATCCTTGAGGTTTAGCCGAAAGGTTCTACACTCTCCATGAAGATTCAAGAGAAGCTCAGAAGATTCTAGAAGATTCAAGAAAAACGTAGACTAATGTAGATAGGAATCTCTTTAGAATAATCCTTGTAAATATCTAGTAGAATACTCTAGAACCTCATTTAGATGTATGCCATGTGTACATATCTAGAACATTATATTCTTGTGATATGTGCTAAGCCTTCTATATAAAAGGTTAGACTCTCATTTTTAACACTTCTAAGAATTCAAGTTTTACAAGTATTCTCCACATTCTCTTAAACTATCTTACTTCCTACTTTACTAATCTTAGCTTCCGCATTGTGTTGGCTTATGGGTAAGGCTTACTTAGCAAAGAAGGTACTAAGTGCCGCACGGGAACGTTGGAAAAGTTAGGCCCATGACACTAGTCCCAAAACTTCTTCTTCACCATCGTTTTCCTTTTTGGAGGTACCACAAACTTCAAGTACTCATAAACCATATCCATCTCCAATATATCCATCTGCATCTTCTTACCAAAGTTAGCTTCCAACCTTTTCAACTTATAAACTATCTCCTTCTTCCCAGAAGCACATTCTAACTACTCATAAACCACCTCCATCTCCTATATATCCATATATTTCTTCTTCCCAAAATCGGCTTCCAACATCTTTAACTCTTAAACCATCTACTTCTACCCAAAAATAGCTTCCAAATTTTTAAGCCTACCCTTTGTGAAGCTCCCAAAAATGCAACAAATCAGGAGGGAAAGGCAAACTATATATGGGTTGAAGATGATGCTTCTTTGCTTCTATACATCATTCTTGAAGATATGAAAAACTTGATCAAGAAAGACATTGTCCTCATGTTTTGAAAAAGCCTTTGTCTCCTTTGACATATAAGGACTACTTTACTGCTTTGCTCTATGCTGAAGACTACTACTTTAAGGTATGTGTTGCATATATCATTCATGTCCTTTAATTGCAGTGCCCGTTTTCATTTTGCAAGCTTTCGATGATAGAACTTGAATGTTTTGTACATATACTTTCTGTTTTGCTATGTAATTTTCAAAATGAGTTGCTCAACAGCATCCAAATTTAATCTACAAGATACACAAACATAGGAATATACTCTTTACAAGATTTTATTCTCACTTTGTGCGAGTTTTGTTTGTATTTATGTATATAGCTCATATAGTTTTTGCTGGGATATGTATAACTTATCTTAACACAAAATCCTTTGACTGTATTTTATTGTTTAGTTTTCATGTATAATACTGTATACAGGATTTATATTTGTGTCTTTGTGTACATATATGTATACATATATATAGGATTTTGCTAAAGATGGCGAGTGGGTGTGGGCACTTAAAAAGTTTACATGTCTATTCTTATACATATATGTGTATAAATATATGTACAGCTAATGCAATGAATAATATTGGAATCAATTTGTGATGAATTTCTATTGCATGTTGGTTTCCAACAGAACATTTATTACTTTTTGTTAGATTGAATCAGAAATGGAGCGAGTTCGAAATGAATTATGTTCCTCATTATTTCTTAATAGGTACACATTTTCTAATGCCTTTATTTACAGCACTGCAAAGTGCAGAGTTTATACACAATACTCTGGACATGTGCTAGACATGTTTGATAGTCAAACAGTCATAAGCATTTCAAGCATCCCTAATTCAGTACTAGTGGGACTATCCAGTATGGATTCGATGGAATGTGGCTTAGCGTGCTTATTTCCTATTTTGCTCTTGTATTTTTTTACTTCATTTTGACAACTGATGATTTGCATAAATTATATTGATCAAGATTAAGCCATTGTTAAATTGACAATATCAACAGAACCAAGAAATTCTGAGTAAACATAATTTCTTGCATTTTAGTCCTTGAATACTAGTTTGTTAACCAATTGCAGTACTATAATTCAATTTTTGTTGAAGTAGTATTTTTCTCTGTTTCGTTAATGTTTTGTCATGCAGGGTGTTATCTTTTTCATAGTGCGTAGCGGCTTTGTACTAGTGGAGTTCGAAGATGGTTTCTATGTGTAGCATCATTCAACCTAGGAATATGATATCAGCTTCTCATTCAACAGGATATGCTTGAGAAGAGGACACCAAGCACTTAATGCTGTATCAGACAATCTATTGCAGAATTTCCTATTTCCTGATTCTATATCTGAGACAACAATTCACACTGCTTCAGCTTCAAGTTCTCACTTTCACGAGTGCAATTCAGATATACCCTCCATAGTGAGTCAGATTCTAAGCATTAAGGGCTCACCACCTGACTTTGTATCTGGTCCATTATGTGTACCTGAAAGAAAAGTATTTTCACACTTGAATAATCTATTGAAAACTGGTTTGCTTGTTCATGAAGCAATAGTGCAAATATATAAATCATCACCAGGTGTCGAATTTTGTTAAGCGCACCAAGTAACAGTGTTTGTGATGTGCTGATGAGGAGCCTGATGAAGGAGATTCCAGAATCCAATATGTTCTAAGCAAATGCTGCATATTGTGGGAAAGAAGAGCTGCCAGACGACATCCTCTCCTCATGTCTTTATAAAGAAGAGTGTGTCGCTTGTCCATCACTTAAGAAACTTCTAAAGTTCAAGGTGATTTCCTCCACTTTTATGAGTAGTTACTGGTTGCATAGTGAAGGCATTGCTGCAGGACATTTTAGTCACATTATTCTAGTGGATGCTTCATTAGCCATTGAGCCAGAGGCATTGGTGACCCTAGCTAACTTCGCTAACAAAAATACTACTGTTGTTGTCACTGGTAAACCTGGAAACTCTTCGAGTTGGGTTCATTCCGAGATTGGTAGGAAAAAGGGGTTGAAGATTTCATATTTTGAAAGACAATGCGAATGCAAGCCATACAGAACTCCCAATCCTAAGTTCTTTGCAGATTTAGGCTGACCATAAAGTTGTAGCATTCTATGATTGTGTTGCATTTGGATTGCTTATTTTTGAACATAGACATGTAAAATTATACTTTTTCTGGTTTGCCAAAGAATACTTCTCATTTTGCCTTTTTATTTCTGTTGCATACTAACTGAACTCCAAAATTGAGTTCATTTTTTAATTCCTCCAATTTTAGTTCCTTTGTTGAGACAATTTTTAACTTATAAACTAGGTTTTTATTTTTAATTTATTTAAGGAACTTTATTTTTTATACGAATTAATTGAAAAATATGGTTTGTATGCCTTATATATTTCACCTAATATTCTTATAGTGTTTATAGTACATACAAGAACTGCTTACCTTCAAGTCATTTATTTCCTAGGAAATGGTAGAGTATCCAAATCCACTTTCATCCAGTTTAATTATAGATTCTTTGAAAACCCATGTAAAATCTTAATAATAAACCAATAGATAATTAAATAAAATCAAAAGATAATATTCTTTTAATCTGACTACCAAGAGGGCATTATTAAATTACGGGATTTGAGACAACAACAGAGTAAATAAAAACTCAAAAAGTAAATGGTAGAATAAGTGAATAACAATAATTATGAGCTGATTAGAGATTGGATAGACGAGAACAGGTTAGGCGATGAACCATTTTTCAGGTTTACTTTTTGGTTTTCTTTCTTGTGCAATTTACTATCTTTAAAATATCTCTAATAACTTTTGTATTGTTAAATTGTTTTTTCTATATCAAATTTGTATATATTTATTAAAAAGAAAAAAAAAACTTCTTCAATAATTTGTCTAGATACTATATCAAGTTAATGTGATAAAAAAAATAAAATAAACACTTTTTAATGGCTATATATTTTTAGAGGGACTACATTGCGACTCTGCAAAACAATCAGCACTAAGAAAGAAAATAAAAAAAAATATATATATATATATATACAGTTCGTCTATGGCGCGGACGGTCCTCATGCGGACCACAGTATTGGTGACGGTTTTTCATAGTATTGGTGACTATTTTCTAAAAAATCGTCATTAATACTATAAAAAACCGTCACTAATACTGCGGTCCTCATGCGGACCGTCCTCACCATAGAATTTCCATATATATATATACACACACACATCATTATCAATTGTTATTATTTTTTATGAAAAAAGAATAAATATGCATATCATTAATCATCTAATTAATTAGGATTTAGAAATAGTCATTAGAAATGGATTTTTGGGCTGACTGTCTGATTACCAAGCATTCATCCCTTTTTGTTTTTATTTTATTTTAAATTTTTTTGGACATTTGATACCTTTCTAAATTTCAAAAAGTTGGATTTTGGTGACAAACTATTAAATGCTAATGGAAACCATTTAGTACAACCATTTTTAACATTAAATCCTTTTTTTTTTCATTTTATCAATAATTCATCCAAAATAGTCCAAAACTCAATAGACACATAAACATTAAAAACAAAAAATAAAAATTAGTGTAAAAAATGGATAAACTGTTAGGATTCTGGTATATTTAAATATTTTTCACCAAAATGCAATTTTTTTAAAATTTAAGTAGTATTAAATGCAATATATATATATATATATATATAAAATACAGATCTTAAAGTTTGCCCACTCTAGAAGGTAGTAACACATTTAAGAAAGATCTTTTTGTTGGAATTACCATTTGTCAGTGATTCTTTTGTTTACTGGGTTGATATGAATTATATGTATTGCATGCGGTGACCTTTTTTCTACGTAATCTTGTTAAAACTGTGTTTAGAGACTGAGAAACCAAATATCAAACATGCAAACAAAGAGTACAAGTACATTTACTAGTTAGATTTTGGCTATTTATTTATTTCTAGTGTAGGCAAGAAGAGAGCCAGGATTCTATCTTTAGGGGTGGTTTTTTCTTTTTTTTCTTTTTTTTGAATTTTCAAATTAATTTATAGTTTTTAGTATGTTTATAATCCCTAATAAATTGATAACTAGTTTTTATAAAATTTCATAGAATTTATTATTTTAACATTTAGATAAGTCTATTTAAATAATATAAGAGAATGTACTTTAGTGAACAAAATTGATATCATATAAAAACTAAAATAGTTGTTTAAAAAAATATAATAATCAAATACAAATATAATTTATGATAAAATATTAATAATAAACTGCAAAACAATGTAATGAAAGATGAAAAATTTTCAAGATACTACCTAAAATAAGTATAAATCATAAAAGGAAATAACATTAATGGTTTTCCATACCATAAACAAAAAAATAATAATATCAAAATTTTCATTACTTTAACTAAATTTTCTAATTATAATGCAAAAAAAAAAAAATCTAATTAATAACAAAAAAGTAAATATTGTAATTTGGAATTAAAAAGTAATTTATATAGCTATTGTACTTCAATTTAGAGGGACCAAATATATTATTTAAAACAATTATACAACTATTATGCTGAAAAATTCAAAAAAGCAAATATATTAAAAGAAAAAGTTAAAACCCTTGTGGGGTGTTTAGAAAATGGCAAAGTTAGTGAAAATCTAAAATTCTCTAAGAAAGTGAAATTTTCTCTTGTTTTGATAATTTTTAAAAGGAGTTAATGGGCTCTACTAGAAAATAAATCTCACAATGTGGGAAACTGATATGGAAAGTGAATCTTCCCAAAGAGATGTCATTTTAAAATTACTTAGAAATTAGGCGGCTATATTATTTACCCATTAATTTTGATGCACAAACTTATTTAATTACTTATAAGTCCTATTTACTTCTTTAATCAACCAAATACTATAAAAAGAATCCTAAGAAAATTCATTTTTAGAAAACTGAATCTCAGAAAACTAATTTTTAAGAATCAGTTTCCTTCAATACATTCTCTTTATCAAACAGGCTATTAGGCGGCTATAGCCCCCAGACCATGGGGTAGTTCCGTCCCATAGTGTAAGCGTACAAGCATACCACTTAGCAGTCTGGAAAACGGTTTTTGTAATGTAGTAAACCCTCTAAAGTTCAACCAAAACTATGCTAATTTTGTTGGTTAAATCTTATATGTACTTTATTTTTCTACTCTAAAAGATTCAAAAATTAAAATGTAAAGTAGAAAATTTTCCTTCATATTCTCTTGGCGGAGTACATGTACTTAACAAAAATATATGCTTGCATGCATTACAGCTAGAAGACTCATCCATGCCTTCCTTTGTTGATTTGTATTGTAACGTCCAAGACGTTTTTTATTTGAATGATTTGATAGGATTGGTAATTAAATGGGTTTTAATGTGTTTTAATGGGCTTTTAATATCCTAACGTTTTTGGTTTTCAAAACTTGACAAAAATCATGTTTTGGAATATAGAGAAAAAAACCTTCCCCTTTCACATTGGTTTTGGAGTTCCATTGTATATAGAAAGGAATTTTGAGTTTTTGCATTGTGAGTCTGGTAAGAAAAGGTACATTGAAAGTTCAAAGAAAAAAGCTTCAGTAGTGCTGTGTCCAAGAGCTTTTGCATCCATTGTATTCTAGGAGACGACCGTCAAAAAATATCTACACCGGTGGGACGGGAATAGTTATAAGGAAACTGTGGTAGCACACAGGCCTCGGATTGATCGATTAAAAGTTCATCAAATCAAAGGCATACAGGTTCAAATTTATTTTGTCTATTTTCTTATATTCTTATTTACAAATATTCATCCACATATATTCATATATACATATTCTTACATATTTACCAACAATCTTAAGACTAATTTCATATACGTTTATATATGTGGAGATATAATTATGTATATATATATATATGTTTTTATAACTTGTGTGTTTCATTTGGAAAGAGAAAAAGGAAAAAAAAAATATTTTGACATCCCTATGTATAATATTGTGGATGGCCATTTGTTCATTTTTTGTTTTATCAAAAGTATTTTCCTAAAATTGCTTGCCCATGATATTATGAACTTTTTGGTATTTTTCTGGTGAATTTCAATCTCACGAACAGTGAAAAAAAAAAGTGAAAAAATTGTAACCAGGTCAGCTGATCCATTTACTAGGAAAATGGGTCAAAATCGACCTGGCTGGAAGTTGAAGACGGGTCAAAAAATAGGTAAACAAGTCGGGAAAACGGGTAAGGGCTGGATTCTAGGTTAGTGGGCTTGAGGTTAAAGTCTGTTGGTTCTGGCCCAGTTTGAAGGCCCAGTCCATGGTTAGAACAGGCTACTGTTCAGCCCAAGACCCAAACCCAATAGAAACACAGCCCATGTGAACTTTGGCCCAATTGATTAAGGGCCGCACATATCAAGAAATGAGTGGTGCCACGCGGCACAGCCAAGCGATGACAAGTGGCATATAGTGGCAAGGTGACGTGGCGGACAGTGGCGAGGCCATATGTCGTAAAGTCACGAAGCCATGTGTAGCCCCAGTCGTGATGATACTATTGACCTGTGATAGGTGATATGTGTTGGCTTCTGACATGTGCCACGTGTGGCACTAAGGAGATGCCACATGTCGGACTCTTATAGGTGACACGTGTCGACTTATAGCAGGTGATACATGTCAGCCTCTTGTGTTGAAAGTACATTAGACCCAGGTGGGGCCACGTGGCTCAGTGTTCTGTGACTTCAGCTGAAACGTTAACGGTCATGTCAGCAGTTGCTGCCACATGGCAGGTGCCACATCAACAGGATTGCCATGTGGCACTTACCACGTGCATGGGGTGCCACATGTCACTGCCACATCAGCTGACTGCCATGTTAGTACAGTGATATGGCAGTATGACATCAGCGATGATGCCAGCCTTGTGTAGTTGATTATGTCAACCAAGTGGGTGTATAAAGCAATTTTATGAGTATATACAGTAATTTTTGTAGGTGTATACAGTAATTTTGTGGGTATATATAGAAATTTTATAGTGTATATAGAAAACCTATAAAATCACATTTTTGTGTTTTCCTAGTGGAAATTTATTGTAATTAGCTTGTTGAGATAAAAAATAACAACTAATTGATTTCTGATTTTTGTGATTTTTTATAAAAATGGTAAGTGGAGATAATGTGACTGTCCCTATTGCACAATTGATTTCTGATTTTTGTGATTTTTTACAGAAATGGTAAATGGAGATAACGTGACTTTCCTTGTTGCACAAGTGCCAACTCAAACTCCTATGATTTAAGTGCCTTCTCCTGCAAATCATGCAGAGAGACCAGAGAAGTTCAATGGAGCACATTTTAAGAGGTGGCGACAGAAGATGTTGTTCTACTTGATTACATTGGTCTTTGCGAGGTTCTTGACTGAAGACTTTCCACCAAGTAATGAATAGAGTGATAAAGAGACACTCATGGTGGTGGATGCGTGAAAGCATTCCAATTACTTATGTCAGAATTATATCCTGAATGGCCTATCTGATGCTTTGTACGGAGTGTATTGTAGCATGAAGTTAGCAAAGGTGCTGTGGGAAACTTTGGACCGGAAATACAGAACTAAAAATGTGGGTTTTGAAAAGTTTGTTGCAGGCCGATTCTTGGACTATGTGATGGTGGATTCAAAGTCATTGATGAGTCAAGTACATGAGTTACAAGTGCTCTTTCAAGAACTTCTTGCTGAAGGGATGATAATTAATGAAGCCTTTTGAGTAGTTGTTATAATTGAGAAGCTACCTTTTAGTTGGTGAGACTTCAGGAATTATCTTAAGCACAAGAGAAAGGAAATGGATATGGAGGCTCTTATTGGCAAGCTTCGTATTGAAGATGACAATAAGAGATTTGATAAAAGATCTTAGAGGTTGTGGTGAAGGCTAATGTTGTGGAGCATGGTCAAAGCTCCAAGATCAAGAAGAAAACTGAAAGAGATTCCAAGTTGGGACCTAAAGGAAGGATTTCCAAGAATGCTAATTTTCAAGGCAATGCTTTAACTATGACAAGATGGGTTAAAGAACGGCGGAATGTAGATTGTCGGAAAGAAAGAAGAACAAAGAGGCACAGATGATGCAGCACATCACTCTAGAGATTGATGAGATTGACTTTAGCACTGTTGTCTCTGAGGTGAACTTGGTGGGTTCAAATCCTAGAGAGTGGTGGAATGATACTGGTGCAACCCACCATGCACGTTTTGATAAGAATTTGTTCACTTCCTTCGAACCAAGTAAAAATGGGGATAAGTTGTTCATGGAAATTTCCACCACATCAGAAATCCAAGGGGAGGGCAAGATAGTCCCGACGATGACCTCTGGGAATGATCTGACTCTGAATAATGTGTTGTATGTTACAGACATTCATAAGAATCTGGTGTCTGGATCGTTGCTGAGCAAACATGGTTTTCACTTAGTGTTTGAGTCAAATAAGGTTATTTTGTCCAAGTATGGAATGTTTACGGGAAAGGGCTATGTAGTCAATAGTTTATTTAAACTGAATGTAATGACTATAAAGCCAAAAGATATCAATAAAGCTAGTACTTCTTTTATTTGCTTGCTTGAGTCTTCCATTTTGTGGCACGGTAGATCAGGTCATGTTAATTTTAATTCTTTGCAGAGGTTAATTAACTTTAATCATATTCCCACATTTGAAATTGATTCCAAACATAAGTCTGAAACTTGTGTAGAGGCAAAATCAACGAGGTTATCATATCAAACGATTGAAAGAAATACTGAACCTTTGGATTTAATACATAGTGATGTATGTGATTTGAAATTCGCACCAACCAGAGGTGGTAATAAGTATTTTATCACCTTTATTGATGATGGTATGAAATATTGCTACGTTGTTTAAGAGCAAGGATGAGGTAATAGAGAAGTTTATTTCCTATAAAACTAAAGTTGAGAATCAACTCAACAAAAAGATAAAAGTTATAAAAAATGATCGTGGTGGCGAATATGTAACTCCATTTGATGAGTATTGTGCTCAACATGGTATTAGACATGAAGCTACGCCACCATATTCGCCACAGTCAAATGGCGTGGTCGAACGGAAAAATCGTACCTTAAAGGATATGATAAATGCAATGCTGATAAGTTTTGGATTACCTCAGAACTTGGGGGAAAGTCATTTTGTCGGACAACTACCTTTTAAATAAGGTGCTTCGGAAGGATCAGGTGAGACATCCTATGAACTTTGAAAAGAAAGATAACCTTCCGATAAATATTTATGAGTGTGGGGGTATCTGGCCAAAGTAATGGTACCTACTCTTAAGAAAGTGAAGATAGGTCTCAAAATAATTGATTGCATCTTTATAAGATATGCACAAAATAGTAGTGCATGTTTTGAATTATAATGAATTGAGAAATGTATCATTTTTCGAACACATTTTTTCGTATAAGGTTGAAGAAGGATTGAGTTCGTTTAAACGAATATATGATGCTATCAGGGAAGATAATCATGATAATGATCAAGAACAGGAGACTAAAGTTGAACTTAGACGAAGCAAGAAAAAAAGAATGGAAAAATCTTTCGGCCCGAATTTTCTTACTTATATGCTAGAAAGTGAACCTCAAAGCTTCCAAAAAGCTGCAAATTCTCTTGAAAGGAATTTATGGAAAGAAGCCGTAAAAAGTGAGATTGATTCCATCTTGCACAATCACACTTAGGAGTTAGTAGATCTTCCTCCAGGTTGTAAACCTTTAGGTTACAAATGAATTTTTAAAAGGAAGATGATAGCAGATGGAACAATAGATAAATACAAGGCAAGCTTGTAATTAAAGGATACAAGCAACGAGGTCTTGATTATTTTTATACTTATTCTCCAGTAACGAGGATAAATTTCATAAGGATGGTACTAGCGATTCCTACTTTGTGGGATCTTGAAGTATATTAAATGAATGTTAAAACATCATTTCTTAATGGAGATTTTGATGAGGAGATCTACATAGAGCAACCCGAGGATTTCTCCTCTCCAAGCCAAGAAAAGAAAGTCTGTACATTGGTAAAGTCCTTATATGGATTAAAACAAACTCCAAAGCAATGGCATAAAAAAATTGATAATGCCATGCTAAGTGATGGATTTAAAATAAATGAGTGTGACAAATGTATCTATATAAAAGATACAGAAAGTGGATATGTCATTCTTTGTTTGTATGTAGATAACATATTTATTGTACGTAGTGACGACAATATAGTCCGAGCTACAAAAGCCATGTTAAAATCCAAATTTGACATGAAAGATATGAGGCTTGCTGATGTGATTTTGGGAATGAAAATCATGAGGACTTTAAATGGGATAATTCTTAGTCAAACACATTGTGGATAAAATACTAGCTAAATTTAGTAATGATGATACTAGTATAGCCAGAACATCCATGGATATGAGTCTACACTTATCCAATAATAAAATGGATAATGTATCTCAAGTGGAATATGCAATGGTGATAGGTACTCTGATGTACTGGATGAGTTGTACAAGACCAGAATTAGCCTACATAATAAGTAGACTGAGTAGATACACAAGTAATTCAAATGAAGAACATTGGAAAGGGATCATTAGAGTATTAAGGTACTTACGATATACTCATGATTATGGACTGCACTATACAAGCGTGTAATACAAGAATATGTTTTTACTAAGCACTAGTCCTCTCTTTGTTTGTCGAGAGAATTAGAAGGAAAATCATTTAGGGAATGAAAACTAAAGTAACCCACCAAAAATAATCGTAAAGTTTGGTTGAATAAATATAGAAAAGGTTTCAAATTAATTAAAATTTTCTTAGATGAGTGGTGGTCACTTACAACATACTTTTTACTCTTGGAAATAATTAAAAAAAAAAAAGGTTTTAATTGATCAGTGAATTAATGGGCACGATCCAGTATCAATGAACCTTGTTTTCTTTCTTTGTTTACAAATGTTGGTCATAGTTTATCGGCAAACATCCACAGGTAAAAAAGATGAGGAAAAAAGTGTTGTACTTATACCCCAGAAGCAATCTAAACCGTTGATCAAGAGCCTTAATTAATAATGGTCGTTGGATCCTCAAACTAGCTAATAAAGTAATAGAGCCCATTAACTAATTAGAGACAAGTGTGGCCCATCTGTTAGGCCTAAGGCAATTAGGAAACCCTAGAGGCTAGGGTTTGGAGTCTATAAATAAGTTGCTTTCTAAAAAGCCTTAGTAATAAAGTTTCTGCAGTTTTAGTTTCCAGATACTAAAAGCCTCAACAGTAAACCAAAGTAGAAAAATAATACCTTTGAGCCTTCTTGTTTCTTGTAATTAGGTGTGCCCATACACAGATCTATTGCAATTAGAATAGCTTGGAAGGTCCTACACAAAAGGTTAGTAAAAATCTAAATGGATAATGATATAATTTATCACATGCTGTATTCAATCTCGATCAGGCTTCTGCTGTATGCATGACTCCAACAATTGGTATCAGAGCTTTGATTGAATCGGTGTGTAATAAATCGAATCCCTTTTTTTCACTGTTTTATTTTTCATGTATATGTGATATATTAGAGATATGGCACATATGATTCTATTTTTCATGTTATTTATAATTTTTGTATTATGATTGAATGACTTGGTTTTCGCGTTAATCCATGATAGGTTTTTGCTTTTTTTTTTTTTTTTTATGTAACAAGGAGGCTAATCATAAGATTAGGTTTCCTCCTTGATTGATTTATTTATTACTATTTTTATTTGAATTTTTATATGTAAATTCGGATTTATTGGAAAAATATGTAAAAGTATCTAAGAAAAATTGTATGCATGTTGTTGTTCATTGTTTTTTGTGCCGATTGACAAACCAACATGAAAAATAGATGTAGGATACAAAGGAGGATCGATGGGAGGAGCACGGTAGCCGGAATCTACTACACAAGCCTACAAGTGCCACCCAAAGTGGTTGCGAGTGGGATTCATGCGCCCGACTTCAGATGGCGCGTGGGGGTCCGCTCGGTGTTGGAATTGGACCATTTTTGGTCCCATGGTTTTCTTTTGGCGATCTACCTCCTTGTAAAGTTTCATGATGATCCGAGTTTTGTGCGGCACTTGGCGGTGATTTTGGTGCTCGGGTTCAGTAGAGGACATGTTAAGGTTTTTTATTTTTTGGGCAAAAAATCCTAGAAACTAATTCTAACTTGGTCCACACCCCATAGACTTGCAAAACCTAAAGAAAAGAAGAAGGACAAGCCAGATATCAAGTTGGGCTTCTTGGTCCTTTTGGGACTTATAATTTTCTTTTCTAGGAAACCATGGATTAGGGCCTATTAATTATTTTGTGTTTATAATTGTTTAAATTATATGGATATAATATGTGATATGAGCTTAACATGCCATTTAGAATAGGTGGTGCCGAATAATTGCATCATTTGATATATATACTAGTGCATAATAATATTTGTTTTATCTAGATAATATTATTATGGAAAATCCTCATTAATTAATGTAAAATATTGAATGGGTGAAGATAAAAATTTATTCAATTAATTTGAAACCTGCGGGCTCCATTAAGGGTCCAATAATAAAATGGTTATATGATACGCCAATGGATAAGCATGACCGGATTTTATTGGATTGGATCTAAAATAATTTCAAAATTTTTATGAGGTTGTACCGCCCAACATTGACAATGCTTAGTTATTAAAGATAATTTTGAAATTAAATTAATGGTTATTACATTCAATTTTAGTAACATTAATAATCCTCCTAACGAGACTCTGCTAGTGTTATTAAAAATCCAAAGATTATTGAAACAATAGTTGATTTCTAAAATTAATTTTGAATAATATGTGTTTGTGTTATCTGATAAGGCTTTGACTAAGGAGGCAGGTTTTTAAGGAGTCTTTGATCCACCTCACCTTTCCTAGGAGTTGATTTGGTAGGATACTATACATATCGGGTTCAAAAAGTTTTAATTTTTCAATCAATTTTGATTAGTATGTGCTTGTATTAGCTGAGAAGGCTCTGTCTAAAAAGGTAAGTTTTTAAGGAGTCTTTGACCCACCTCACATTTTCTGTGAGTAGACTTGGTGGGACACTTTGCATATCATGTTCAAAATTTAGTTTATTATAAAAGTCTTGTCCAGTGTATGTATTTGTAATGGAAACTAAATTATTGTTATCATAAACATTAATAATAAGTAATTTAAGGGATCTACATATTTGTATATTTGTTGTGTTGATTACGTGTTAATATGTGTGCATTTTAATTTTCAGAAAATGACATCCTTTAATCCTCTAGCTACAATTTTGAGTCAAAAATCATTGGATGGAAATAATTACAACCTATGGAAAACCAATCTTTACATTGTCCTTGATTTTGAGAGAATAAAATTTATTACAACAACTCCAAAACCCTAGAGCCCACTGTTAATGCTTCGGAAGAAACTAATAAGCAATTTGCAGATTGGCAACGAGCAAATATGACAGCTCGCTGTTATATTCTTGCCAGTGTTGCAGAATATTTGCGAAAGCAAATTGATGATCTGGAATGTGTATTAGAAATACTTCAAACTCTAGATGGGATGTTTGCTAAAAGTAACAGTACTGCTAGACAAGCAGCGATAGGGGCATTAATGAACACTCGCATAACTGAAGGAAATGTACGAGACCATTGTCTAAAGATGATGGGGCACATTAGCGCTGCAGAAGTGATAGGGGCTAAGCTGGAGTAAGAGATGAAGATTGACATGATCTTGGAATCTCTACTGGATAGTTTTAACAAATTGAAGCTTACTCTTGTTGAATTGATGCACGAGCTTGAGAGTACTGAAAGGTTTTTCGTGAAGCAGGGAAATGCTTATCATGCTGAAAGTTCCTCAATACCTAAAGGGAAACTTAAAGGTGGTAAAAAGAACAAAAAGCAAAAAGAAACAGGACCAGCTATCAAACCAACTGTAATGAAGAAGTCGAAAGGCAAGTGCTTCAAGTGCAGACAATAACGTCATTGGAAGAAAGATTGCCTTAAATCAGGTATGGATAGTCTAAATGTTGTTGAGGTTTGTTTAGTGGAGAATTACAATGATAAATGGATCATTGATTCAGGAGCCACTAACCATGTTTGTTACTCTTTGCAGTGGTTCAAACAAGCAGCCCACTCAATAAAAGACAAAGGAGTTTGAAGTTTGGAAACGAGGAATATGTCTCCGTAATGGCAGTAAGATTAGTGGAGTTATGCTTTAATAATAAAATTTTATGTTCATCAGACTGTTTGTTTGTTCCAGATTTTAAGAGGAATTGGATTTCTTTTAGTTGTTTAATTTAACACGGTTTAACAGTGCAGTTTAATTCCTTAGTTTCAATTAGAGATGGCAATCTATGTTATGACACAGTGACACGACTCAAAAACGATACAAAGTTAGCGGGTTTGGGTTTATTATAAATTGGTTCGGATCAATCCGTTTAACACGATTAATAAACGTGTCAGTTTCCGGTTGACCTGCTTAACCGACAACCTGCTAAGGTGCTGACCCGATATGGATGAAGATCGGACAGATCTCTAGAGCTCAAGCCAAGAGATTTAAGGACAACTTGGCTACTATTATATAGGGAGTAATTAATTCTTAAAAGAGCTTGTCAATACTCAAAGATACAAAGCCTGTTTTAAGCATCCAAGTGGTGGAAGCCATTACAGATCTGGCTAGCTGTTTTAGTGCAAATATGGACTCCGGGCAGCAACGAATGGATCCAACACTTCTTGGATTCAATGGATATCCCCAAGAGGCCATGGAATCATGTCAAGGCAAAATCAAAAGTATCTAAAATCGACTTGTATGGACAACATCTCAATTTAGCCGAAAATGTGTTGTTTAGCTGCTGGCTTTGACTTTTCGTCCTGTTCAAGCAAATTTGACCTATTCTAATCAAGAGGCAACATGTGGGAATCATTATTAATCATATTGGCATCCTACATGCACTTTTAGTGACGAATAATAACAGTCGCCGGCTAATGTAATATTTTTAACGTCGAAATAATAATTTTGCCGGTAATGGACCGGCTTTTACCAACGATTCCTTAAATTGTCGGCAAAACAGCAACTATTTACCAACGGTTTTATGATTCTTCGGCAAAGGGAAGAACTTTTACCGACAAATTTAAATTTTTTCAGTAAAAAGATTACAATTACTGATAAAATTATATTTAGTCAGAAATTATACCGATAAAAGTTAAATTTTGTGGGTAAAAACCTTACCATTACTGACGAAAATTGAAATTCATCGAAACAATTACCCCCCGCATTTAAATGGTAAAAAAAAAAACTTACAATTTACAAAGTATTTGGTAAAAGGTATAATCCCAAAAAAATATATTTTTGAAGTATTATTATTATTATACTATGAATTTAAATTATGGTACAAAGTTAGAAAAAACAAAAAAAAAAAAAAAAAAACGATTTGCAAACAAAATTTTACATATCAGCTTCATGGCTTTGTTTTGAATTTTTAAGCATATAAATTACTTAATTTGTATCCTAATTTTCATTTCAATTGTTATTGCCAATGAAATTTAACAATTTTGTTGGTGAAAGTTGTGAATATTTTATTTAAAAAAATGTACTTTTTGGAAAAATTATCATATACTTAATCTTTTCATTACCATAGGATTTTTGTGACATATATGTGTAAATTTTTATGTTAAAAATAAACTAACAGCAGTACTTATTAGTTAGTATGATATATATGCAACTATATATTTAGACATATATATATATAATTGTTATTAGTATAGTACTATTCGCATAAATTAAACTGAAGAGCATACATATAAGTTAGTACTATTCTAAATACTTCATTTCTTTTTATTGGTAATGGAATAAACATTTTGTAAAAAGTGTAGTTTTTTAAAAACACTAGTAAATATTTGTTTATGAAATTTATAGTTTATTTATTTGGCAATTGCTTTTATTCGTTTTAAATATATTTATATATTATGTATTGGCAATTGTTAGGAGCTGCTGCCGGCGAAATATATTTCCCTCGGTAAATATTTGGATTTGTTTGCCGACAATCTTAACAAATTCCTCGGCAATGGAAAAAATTCCCCCCCGCCCCCCACATCTCGCCTCACAGACCCGCCAGTGACACGGAAAAATAATTAAAAAACAGTACTTTCCCTCTTTTTTCTCTCCATCTCCGTTGCATCTCCTTCTCCTTTCCCTCTGTTTTTTTTTTTCTTCTGTCAAAATCCACCGCAAACCCACTTTCTCCCTTGAATCAAATCAGCTGCTCATCTCGAAAGGTTGAAGCAAACCCTTCTTCGAATTTCACTTTGAATATCTCTTCGAATTTCTGAAATCCGATTTTCTTTTTTGTTTTTTTTTTTTTGCAGGTTGCCGATCGATCTGCTAGTTGCCGTTCCGTTCTCGTTGTTGCCATTCTGGTCCCGATTGGGTTGTAGCCGTTTTGCAGGTTGGTTTTATTCTTTTTTTTTTTTTTTTTTTTTTTTTTTTTTTTTTTTTTGGTTTTTTGGTGTGGATATTTGCTATGAGCCCCTTTTGTTTGGTGATGTATATAGCCCCTTCTGTCTAACCTGCATTTGGTCATTCCCACAAATTTATCCCAAAGGTCCATTTGATAATTTTTAAGGATTAGTGATTATTTGGATACCTTGAAAGTCATATACTTCAATTACGAGTGCTTATGAGATGAGGTATGGGGATACTTGTTCATTTAGATGGTGGTGGGTAGCGATTGCAGAATTTTCTTGCAGGAATTTCCTTTTAGACAAAAAATATATGTAAAGTAAAATCTTTGGTTATTTTATGATGTCGTGGCTTTCAAACTTTGAGTATTGATCGTTGGCAATGACTAAAAGCCAGCAAGGAGCCAAGCTTTCTTAGACCATATATTATTTCTTTTCTGTTGATGATGACCAATTTTCTACGTGTTGTTTTTGTGTTGATGAGGGACGTTCACCTTCACTTTTTGTGTGCTTAACTAGGAGGCATGGAATTGAAAACCAACATTGACTTGAAATGCAATTGCGAGGAGTGGGTCCTAAAGACTTTGTGGTATATGCATCAATTGAATTAATGTAGTCAACTCCTACTTCTAAAGTATATGTTTGCTGCCTATTTTTTTCTATTGAAGTTTGTTACGTTCCAATAGTTCTGATTTGATCCAGTAATGTCGTCAAACAAACATGTGAAAGTAACTTGCTGACAGTTGTCTTGACTTCATCCATAAAATAGTATGTTAAATGTGGGATGTAGTGGAGGAAGATTATTAGAATGGGCATGCTGGCAGTTTCATTGGCCTCATGTATTATTGTTTATGAGCATCAAAGTGTCAATAAATATTATTCTTTATAAGAGTTTCATTGGACTAGGATGGTTAGCATATTTGCTGACAATCAGAAAAGATGTTCTCATTAGGAGCACTGATACATAATAATGAATTACACGATGACTGCATCTGTAGCAGAGCATTCATGAACTGCTACTTACTGTGCCCATATGGCAGCATTTTCTAATACTTGCAAGGTCCCCAACGAAGGGTCTTGATTGTCTCTTTGCTTCCCTCCCATCATGTCATCTATTTAATTAAAAAAGATAGATTTGTCATCATGATTCTCGTTTTATTGTAAATATATATTTCTACCTACATATAAGACAACTTATCCATTTGGTATGTATGGGAGTTGGATCTATGTCAATTAATGATTGACAATTAATGATTGGTCATTGTTGAATTTGTCTTATTCTACCTCTGTTTTTATCTCCTGCTGCTGGTACTATTTTCTCTCAACTATTGTTGTCTGCCATTTGCCACGGCTGTCATTGTGCATGCTACTCTCTATGCCTTTTTGAAATTCAGACTTGATTATGTAAGTTAGGTTTAAGCCGAAATTTAAAATACCCCTGTCTTGAATGATAATGTGTATATGTATGATATTATACAGTTGATGCTTATGATGAGGTGTATGTATGCATGGCTAGATGTGATTATTGTTCCTACTAACTGTTATGTCTTATTTAAATTTGTTTAGGCACCATCTCGAATTGTAGAAGCAAGTGCAAAAGCATTAAAATTGACGGATGCACTTTTAATTATTTCCGACCAAAACTGATTCGTCACTAAAATGTTTGCCGATGAAATCTTCTTGACGGCAAAGCCATAAGTACCGACGAAAATAAATTCGTCGCTAAAACAACCTTCACTGACGAATCAATTTTGTTGGCATTTCAATTATTGCCGATGCAGTCTTGTTGTCGCTAGAGACCTTTTCCGACTAATATATTATTATCGGCAAAAGTTATTTCCGAGGAAATTAGTTTTGTCACCAAAATATTTTACCGAGGATTTTTTATTTGTCGCAAATAGTTATTAGTGAGGAAAATAAATTTTTGTCAGCAAAAGTTTTTATCGACGAAACAAAATATTTCATTGGTAAATACAATTCAGATGCTGTATAGGCGATGAATCCATCGATGAAGTTAATTTCGTCGGTAAAACATTTACCGACAAATTTTTGATTTTTCCCGGCAGTAACGTTTTATCGGCAAAAGGCGATTTTCTTGTAGTGATGGCATATGGAAGCTGATTTGGAGCTCAAACAAGCTGAAAATTGGTCAAAGATACCTTAGTAGTCAAATTAGTCAACTAGTTTCCTAATTTGATTTTGACTTTTTGTTTTAGGAAATCAGTTTTATATTTGATTTCTATTTATTTATTTTCTGGATAGATTAACTTAGGAAAATTATTATTTTATTATTTTCATTATAAATTAATTAATTTCTAATTCAAAATAAAGAAATTAATTAATCCAAATTAGTTTAGGAAAGCAGGTGAATTTCAGCCAACATGTTTCTTTCTCTTAGGTGGCCGATTTTAACGTAAATTTTTAAGGTTTATTGTTTTGTGATTCTAGCATATTTAAGGGCTTATTTTTTAGAAAGAATACACCTTCAATAATATTCAGAAATTATTTTGTGAGATAGAATTCTCTTCATTCTCTTTGAACACCTAAAACACTATTAGAGAATGTGTGTTTTAGTTTTAACTTATCAATAAGGCATCCATAACCTATTGTGACGTCTTCATTATATTAAGGTTTCTAATCACAGGTTGGTTAGGGGTTAAGGTTTCCATAAGAATTTGAACTTAATTGAGGTCTGAGCTAATATAATACGGGTATAGGCGTGAGTCGACCTACATTTGTATCATTTGGTACCAGAGCCAAATTTTGTTCAGGTTTGATCTATCTTTATTTGTTTTATTTTTTTTTTGTTATTATGCTATTTTAGCTTTAGGTTAAGGTTGTTTCTATCATCATATACGTTTTGCATCTTAAAAAAAAATATTTTATTTCTAGTCAAATTATGTTTTCCTTGTTTTACCATATTTTTGCTTCCTAGTTTGTTGGTTGATTTTTCATCTTTGTTCTTAGTAATTTAGTTTATTGTTGATTTTTCTTTGCTATTTTGATCTTAAATATTTGCATTTACATATCCAAAAAAAAAAAAAAAAGAGGAATTACGGCAACATATATAAATTTACAAAAATTGCAAATTTGTATTTTGTTTTTGGTGGTCACGGGTTTGGTGGCATCTTGGTGTTGGATTTGCAATTTTGTTGTTAATTCTTGCTACTGTAGTTGAGTTCATATCTGTGAGTAAAAAAAAAAAAAAAGCCGAATATTAAAAAAAAAAAAATTAGTTTGTTGAAATTTGGAGTTGAATTTGGTTGCTTGAAATTTGTTGGAGCTGCTGAGTTGTTGCTTATTTATTCAATATTTGAAGTTGTTGGAAATTCAATTTTTCTGCTGGATATTTGTATTTTTGAGTGCAAAATTATTTGGATTAAAATTAGTTAAAGAATTGGATACAAAACTTGAATTACAAAAAACAACACCAACAACTATTCTATATTTTTGTTCAATTTGATTCTTGTTCGTGTTTGAATTTCATTCTCCATATTTTATCCTTGAATTATTGGTTCAATCATCTTCTGGATAGCTTTTATTTCATTCCAAAAATTTGCTTGTTGATTTACCTTGTTTTAGCTTAGAAAAGCCGAGAATAGGTATTTTCATTCCGCTCGGTATTTGTTTGTTTTAGTTGATGTTTTGTTGATAAGTTTAATTAGAACATACTTGTGATCTAGTTGCTGTTTTGTGTGTGTTTTAATTAGAATTTTGAGATAATTCTTTGAGTAGAAAAAGACAAGAGCGTGTAAGCTTAAAAGAAGGTAAAAGCCGAAACTAGTGTGCAAACACGAGTGTCGAGACTTTATTTGAGTGAAACATATGAGAGAGTGAATTTGGCGAGGATTTATTTTATTTTTGCAATATATTTACTAACATGGCAGATTCAAGGATGAGAAGAGGAGTAGGAGATGGCTCATTAAGAATTAATGAAGAGGAATCCGTAGGATTCAAGGGTGACTCCCGAGCTACGGGGAGTGTAGATGAGCGCACAGACATGATGGTGGTCTTGGAGCAATTATAGTAGATGAATGCTTGATTTGATCATATAGATCAAAGGATTGATAGGTTAGAGAGTTCACAAGTGGGTCGAATCTTAGGCAAGAGTTTCATGGTGGCCGAGGTCGAGGTCGAGGAAGTCGTGGACGCCATAGGGAGGATTTTGAAGAAGGTAACTTTGGAGATGATTTTGAAAAGGAAGTTGATGAAATTTTTGCTTACCAAGGAAGGCAAAATCACGGGAGACCAGCAAGGGAAGAGGATAATGATCTTGGAAATATTAAGGTCAACAAACCATCTTTCATGGGCAAAAGTGATCCGGAGGCATACTTAGAGTGGGAGGAGCGTATGGAGATGATCTTCGATTATCACAACTCTCTAAAGACTAAGAAGGTAAAAGTGGTAGCAATGGAATTTGGACATTATGCACTTCAATGGTGGACCAATGAGAAAAATATCCGAAGGAGAATAGGTGATGAATTGATTTCTACTTGGCGACAAATGAAAGGAGCCATGAGGAAGCGATTTGTACCAACTCATTACCATAGGTTGCTACATCAAAGATTTCAATCATTATCATAAGGAAATAGGTCATTGGAGGATTATTACAAAGAGATGGAGATACTCATGATGAGATTGAGCATAAATGAAGAGAGAGAAGCAACTATGACATGGCTTCTAGGTGGGTTGAATCATGAGATAGCTAATCAATTGGAATTGCAACAATATGTTGAATTGGAAGAGATGTTGCATGTGGCTATCAAACTTGAGAATTAATTTAAGAGGAGGGTCACAAGTACATGGTTTAGAGGAGTTTTAAACAGTGGGAGGTTAAATCCAAGTGCTTGGAGAAGCAATCCCACCTTGAAGCAAGAAAAAAGCCGAAACTTGGAGAAGAAAGCACCACACGGCTGAAAATGGAGTCCGAAACCAAATCTGTCCAAGCACACAAAAGTGAAGGTAAATTCAATTCTAAACCTTTTAGAACTTGTGAAATTGTGTGTTTTAAGTGCCAGGGATGGAACACATCGCTAGACAATACCCGAATAGAAGAATTATGGTGCTAAAAGGTAATGACGAACTAGAATCTGCAAGTGAAGAAAGTGAAAGAGAAGCCGAATTTGATGATGAAGTTGAAGATGATGGGCATGATGAATCCGAAACACTCAAAGTATCTAGGGCTGAATTGAGTTTGGTAACAAGGAGGGTTCTAACAGTATGCAAAGATGATGACCAAATTTAAAGAGAGAACATCTTCCACATCCGACGTGAAATTCAAGATAACATTTGTAGCATGATAGTTGGTAGTGGGAGTTATGCCAATGTAATTAGTAATTTGGTAGTTCATAAATTAGGTTTAGCAACCATTAAACATCCAGAACAATATAGATTACAATGGCTTAATGATAGTGGTGAGATGAAAGTAAATAAATAAGTGAAAGTAAAATTCAACATTGATAATTATGTGGATGTTGTATTTTGTGATGTTGTTCCTATGCATGTGGATCATATTTTGTTGGGTAGACCATGACAATTTGATAAAGATGCTATACATTATAGGAGAGAGAATTCCATTGTATTTAAATTGAAAGGGAAAAAGGTTAAACTGGAGCCATTAACCCCAAAAAAAGTATTTAGAGATCAACTTCAAATACAATAAAGGAAAGAGGCCGAAAAGCTTAAAGAAAAGATTAATATGGCACCCATAGCTTCAACAAATATTCAAGGGAACGAGGCCATGCAAGAACAACCAGGTAAGTGTCCTAAACTCAATAGTGAGGGGAAAAACAATGATAAAGCTGAGAGTGAGAAGAAACTTGAAAAAGCCGAGAATGAGAGAAAACAAATGGAACCAGTAAATGTGAAAGAAAAAGAGATTTTTTTTTTATCTTAGCTTAGGTGAGCTTAAAAAGGCATTTGTGAGTAATAAACCTATGCTAGTTATGATTTATAAAGATGCTTAGTTAAAGATGTTTTTGTTATATAGAACTTTATTTGCATTGTTGAAAGCTTGACTTAGTGGAAATTTGAAAATTTAGGAGAGATTATTTGTTAACTTTAAAAAGTATGATTTTTGTAAAGATAAATTGGTATTTCTAGGATTTTTTGTTATAGTGTTTGATCCAGGAGATTTGGTTTGGTGCACTTAAGGAATGAGAGGTTCCCGAACAAAGGAAGTCCAAGCTTATGCCGCGTGGAGATGGACTCTTTCAAGTTTTGGAGCGGATTAATGAAAATACTTAAAAACTTGATTTACCGGGCGAGTATAATATCAGTGCTACATTTAATATTGCTGACTTATCTCCTTTTACTGTAGGTGATGATTTTGATTTGAGGGTAAATCATTTTCAAAAAGAGGGGAATGATGAGAATCCGCCCGCGCCTGCACAACTGATAACCCGCTGGGGTGCAGATCCGATACACATGAAGATCGGTTGAATCACTAGAGCTCAAGCCAAGAGATTTAAGGACAACCTGGTTGCTATTATACAGGGAGTAATTAATTCTCAAAAGGGCTTTGTCAATATCCAAATATACAAAGTCCATTTTAAGCATCCAAGTGGCAGAAGTCGTTACGAACCATGGTAGCTGTTTTAGTGCAAATATGGATTCTGGGTAGCAACGAATGGATCCAACACTTCTTGGATTCAATGGATATCACCAAGAGACCATAGAATCATGTTAAGGTAGAATCAAAAGTATCTAAAACCAGCTTGTATGGACAACATCTCAATTTGACCGAAAATGTGCTATTTAACTATTGGCTTTGATTTTTCTTCTTGTTCAAGTAAGTTTAACCTATTCCAATCAAGGAGCAGTGTGTGGGAATCATTATTAATCATATTTGGCATCTACATGGCATATGAAAACTGATTTGGAGCTCAAACAACCTGGAAATTGATCAAAGATACTTTAATAGTCAAACTAATCAAATAGTTTTCTAATTTGATTTTAACTTTTTCTTTTAGAAAATTAGTCTTATATTTGGTTTCTATTTATTTATTTGTTAGACAAATCAACTTAGGAAAGTTATTATTTTATTATTTTTATTGTAAATTAATTAATTTCTAATTCAAAATAAAGGAATTAATTAATCCAAATTAGTTTAGGAAAGTAGGTGAATTTCGGCCAACATGTTCCTTTTCTCTTTGGTGGTTGGTTTTAACCTAAATTTTTAGGGTTTATTGTTTTGTGACTCTAGCCTATTTAATGGCTTATTTTTTAGGAAGAACACACATTTAATAATATTCAAAAATTATTTTTTGAAATTAAATTCTTTTTGTTCTCTTTGAACACTTAAAACACTATTAGAGAGTGTGTGTTTTAGTTTAAATTATCAATATAGCATCCATAATCTATTGTGGCGTCTTTATTATACTAATGTTTATAATCATAGGTTGGTTAGGGGTTAAGGTTTCCATAAGAACTTAAAATTAATTGAGATCTGGGCTAATATAATACTGGTTTAGGTGCAAGTCGACCTAGGTTCGTATGAACATTATTATAACCCGTTTAAATTATAACTTTAATATATTAAATTTTCCATTAATAAAACTTTAACGAATATTTTTTTATTACTAAATATCAAACTTCTTTAAGGTTCTTTGATTAATATTTTATTAAATAAAAAGTAAAAATTATTAAAATAATATTTATTTACTTAAAAATAAAAATTAATATGCCTAAGAGTATTGGACATATAGAAAATTAAAAACATAATTATTAATAAAGTCTTTTTATATTATTTTTAGAAAGTAGTATTAGGTTTATTATGTACATATATATATATATATATATATATATATATTTAACTATTATATGAGATTGTTATATTATCATATCATATATTATATTATTGTAAATTTGTAACTTTAATTATATGGTTTTACATATATATTTTAATTTTGGATTAATTGATGACTAAATTATTTTTATGTTATATGAAATAATTAATTTAAACAAGATAGTTTATTTAATAAATGGGTTATACGAGTCGTGTCAGGTTACTTGTTTATTAAACGGGTTGGGTTAGCGTTGAAAATTTCTGACACGATTAATAAGTGGGTTGGGTTAGGGTTGAGCAATTTTGATACGATTAATAAACGAATTGACACAAACAAGACATATTAACACGAATTTCCACCCTTAGTTTCAATGAAGAGTAATAATACTTTTATTTGATCCGGATTATTGATAAATGGTCTATATTTTCTAACTCCTTTGTTTTATAGTATTAATGCCATTGAAAGTACTGATGATGAGCAACTTTCCGTATCTAAGAAAAGGAAGGTTTCAAATGAAACTTATTTGTGGCATTTGCAATTGGATCATATTAATTTTAGCAAAATTCATGGTTTTGTTAAAAGTGGAATTTTAAATTTCTTGAACTTTGAACCTATACTAGTATGTGAATCATGTTTAGAAGATAAAATGACAAAAATGCCCTTCAAGGCCAAAAGAAATCGTGTCACCTTACAATTGGAATTGATACATACTGATGTATGTAGACCAATAAGTGTTCAAACCATAGGCGGGTATGAGTATTTCATCACATTTATTGATGACTACTCAATATATGGTTATGTTTACCTAATGCGGCATAAGTTTGAAGCTTTTGATAAATTTTGAGAGTATAAGGCTAAGGTAGAAAAGCAATTGGGTGTCTATATCATGCAGCTTCGATCTGACTGAAGTGGTGAATACTTGTCTAGAGAGTTTAAGTCTTACTTAGCTCAAGAGGGGATAATTTTTCAATTATTATATCCTGGAACGCCCCAGCAAAATGGAGTCTCTGAAAAGAGAAATAAAATCCTTTTAAATATGGTGAGGTCGATGCTTAGTTATTCATCATTACCTGAATCGTTCTGGGGATATACCTTAGAAACAGCAGTATACATACTAAACTTGGTTCCATCTAAATCTGTTTCGAAGACACCCACAGAATTATAGAAAGGACACAAACCCAGTTTAAACCATATTCCGATTTAGGGTGCCCCGACACATGTCTTAGTACAAAAATCTTAAAAATTGGAATCTCGTATAGAAATGTGTACGTTTATTGGCTATCCTAAGGGAACGAGAGGTGGAATATTTTATAATCAAAAGGAAAAGAAGGTGATAGTGAGTACTTATGCCACTTTCTTAGAAGAAGATTATATGAACAATTTTAAACCTAAGAGTAAAGTGGTTCTTGAAGAGCTTGTCTCAGTTCGAGATCCACCAGAAACTCCTAGTTTTCTACCCCTATTTCCTTTGATGTTTAAATAGGAAAAATGTACAAAATGTACCCGAAGGTGAACAAACACAGGAAACAGCTCAGGACTAAATTCAAGAAACTTAAGAACAAGAACATGTACAACAACCAATGCAGCAAATTCTTAGTGTGAGAATGATATGTAAACTTGCAAGGTATGCTTTATTAGGAGAGACTTATCAAGTCATTTTGGATAATCCTGATGACCACCCTACCACATATGAAGAAGCATTGGAGGACGTTGATGTGAAATAGTGTAAAAAGGCAATGGACTGTGTTATGGAATCCATGGCTTCTAACTCAATCTTGGTCTCTTGTTGAATCACCTAAAAAGGTAAAACCAATTGGGTGTAAGTGGATTTACAAGAGAAAAAGAGGACCAGATAGGAAGATTGAAACCTTCTAAGCTAGATTGGTGGCAAAATGTTATACCCAGAAAGAGGGCATAGATTATGATGAAACCTTTTGCCAGCAGCCATGCTTAAATATGTCCAGATTCTCTTAGCTATAGCAGCAGTTCTCGATTATGAGGTTTGGCAAATGGATGTCAAAACAGCTTTTCTAAATGGGGAGTTGGAAGATGACATTTATATGCAGTAATCGAAGGGGTTTATAGCAAAAGGCTAAAAACACATGGTTTGCAAGTTGCATAGGTCAATTTATGGACTTAAGCAAGCATCCAGGTCTTGGAACATTAGGCTCGATCAGGTTATCAAATCATACAGTTTTGAGAAAAGCCCTGATGAACCATGTGTGTATAAAAAGATTCATAGTATAGTGGTAGTTTTTATGGTTGTTTACGTAGATGACATTCTGTTAATTGGAAACAATGTGAAAGTATTGTCAGACGTAAAAAGTTACCTGAAAGAGCAATTTGATATGAAAGATTTGGGTGAAGCTAACTATATTCTAGAAATCAAACTTTTACGAGACCGGAAGAACAAAGTGTTAGCTCTATCCCAAGTTTCCTACATTGACAAAATAGTGACGAGGTCCGGCATGGAAAATTTCAAAAGGGGACTTCTACCCTTCAGACATGGAATTCATCTTTCTAAGGAGCAATCACAAAAAACTCCAGAAAAGAAAGAAATTTTATGTTTCGGCTGTTGGTAGTCTCATGTATGCCATGTTATGTATCAGGCCAGATATTTACTACCCAATGGGAATCGTAAGCCGGTACCAATCAAATCCAGGAAAAGAACACTAGACTACAATGAAACATATACTTAAATATTTAAAGAGAACAAGGGATTATATGCTTGTATATTCTAGTGGGAGTTTGAAAATCCTTGGTTATACAGACTTATATTTCTAAAGAGATATTGACTTTGAAAATTTGGCAGACCTTTATAGTAAGAGTCTACCTTAGCAAGTATTTGAGAAGCATGTAGATGGTATGGGTCTGAAAAGGTCCCAGACTTACTTTAGAGTGTGTAGAAGTTAATTACATTTATGTTCTAGAAGCAAGACAAGTTTTTTTTAAAAGTTTTGCATACTATATTTTACGTATAAGGTCCAGATTAATTATGTAGTATATGATCATATGGATACATCCATAAAAAACATGATCATGGGTTCTTATAAATAATGAATTGTCTCACAGTTATTAAATAAAGCTGGGCACTTTATTTAAACTGAAATATTTAATGAAATAATCCGTCTTGGTTATTATAAAATATTGGAATAAATTATGGTCATTTTGAGAGGATCGGAAGAGATTTAATTAAAGATAAATTTCTATGAAAGAAATTAAATCTCAGGCAATACTGGATATATTATTTTTCTTAATCCTCAGTATATTATAAATAGGTAATTAAGCGACTATGATTCTTTGAGTTATCAATAAGTGAGGTTTATTTTGAATGGTCAATATCTTGATGATTTGAGAATTATGGTATTTTGATTACTAAGTATTTATGAAATATACAAAATGGAATTTATATGAAATATCTTCTTGACATATTTTGGTATTCGGATATTGAAAGTTACTGGCTAGTGCATTGGATCCGTTAGAGAAACCGATAAGTCAATAGAATAAATAATTAATTGATTGACAGAAATTATTATCAATTAATTATTGATATCTTACAGAGGAAAAATATATATAATATAGACATTATTAATTTTGGAGTTCACATCCAGACTTTTAGTGGAGTAGAACCGGATAATATCACGGTCCTAGACTTGCTCCTAAGCAAGTGGCTGATTATTGGATTTATGCTCCAGAAACAATCTAAACCGTTGATCATGATTGTTAATTAATAATGGCCGTTGGATCCCCAAGCTAGCTAATAAAGTGACAGAGTCTGTTAACTAATTAGAGACGAGTGTGGCTCATCTGTTGGGTCCAAGACAATTAGAAAACCCTAGAGGCTAGGGTTTTTAGTTTATAAATAGGCTGCTTTCTAAAAAGCGTTAGTAATAGAGTTTCTTCAGTTTTAGTTTTCAGATACCGAAAACCTCATTAGTAAATCAAAGCAGAAAAATAATATCTTTGAACCTTTTTATTTTTAGTAATTAAGTGTGCTCACATACAAATATGTTGCAACTAGAATAGCTTGAAATATCCTATGCAAAAAGTTAGTAAAAATATAAATGGATAATGATATAATTTGTCATATACTTTATTCAATTGGATCAGACTTTCACTGTATACATGATTTCAATAAAAAGTACATCACATGCATTCACATCAAACCCAAGAAAATTTAAAGCTTAACAAAGATGATCAAATTGGAAAAGCTGCAAAAGAAGGAAGGATAGTAAACGTTAAAGAAAGGAATTATCACCAACCTTGGATTCTTTTATCCAATAAATAATCAGCTCAGAAAAGAGAGAGAGTACGAGGAATGCTGATTTCCAAGATTACTTTAACGGTAAATTGTAACCAAAAAAAAAAAAAAAGAAAAAAAAGAAAAATGTTGTAGCCATGGCTCTGCTCCACCAGCAAATGGGTCCCACTGTTTTGCACAGGGAAGTAAACAGTACTGATGTTATTCACCAATTTTTTTTTTTTAACATTACAATTATTCACCAAAATTAATTACAAGATAACTTTTTTTTTTTTTGGGGGGAAAATGCTTACTTTACACTCTTCCTTACCTTTTTTTTTTTTTTGGGGAAAAGTCACTCTTCCTTATGTGTCAAAACAAGTGTATATCGCGGGATATATATACTACAACCAAGTTAATAATTAATAATTAATGATTAAATACTACTGTTGAAAAATTATATATATTAATAAGTGAGGAGTGTGGACTACATACAAATTAAAAAAGTTATAAAGATCCAGAATGATTCCTAAAAATCATATTGTTTTTATTGAGAAGTGATTTATCAAAAAATTAGTTAATTGGTATTTTTTTGCAAGTGTGAAAAGAAAAAAAAGAATTTAACGAAAAAAACATTTCAATGTATGAATGTCCTGAAAAAGTAAGACAATACCATTACAAATATTATTAAAAAGTATATATATTTATTTTATTTTATGAAGCAAACAAAACAGTATATATATATATATATTGTTTTTGTAATTTCCACAATCTAGTCAGACTTGTGATCTTCCTCAAATGGGACCTATTAGTTTAATTTGGTTACGGTAAGGAATCTTCGAACCAACAAAATTTGGAAACTGTCTTTATGAGCTTTATTTAGCGATTGGATATTGAAACCAATTTGGTTCATACATAATTAGAGCATCTTCAATAGGTGCTTTTAAACCCTTCTTTTTTCTATTTTAAATAAGGGTTAATTTCTAATTAATATACTGAAATTTGAAAAGTGTGTAAATCAAAATTTAAATTTTGAAATTGTTTAAATTAAATTTTAAAATTTGAAATTTATTGTAAATCAATCTAATTCAGATGACATTAGCATGTTATACTTTATTTTTAGCCATAAAACTTAAAAAATATATTTTCTTATTTTACTATTTTATATTTATAATTTTTTTAAAAAATTATATCTAATCCTATTTTATTTAAACTAAAACTTCAAAGAAACAAAATATTTTTGGATCTAAAATTAAACCAAAAATAAAAATGGAATTAAATTAAATAAAATTATTTTAATTGACCGATAATTAATAATAATTTTTTATGCCCAACTTATAAAAAAATTAGTCCAAAATTAAAAATAAAAATAAAAATTAGACCAAAATTGAAAATAAATTTTAATTTCTGTAGTTTTTTATTTTAGTCTAAAAATAAAAGTAGGATAAATCTATCTACACTCACTTGCAAATAATTAGATTATAAAAAAAATGAACAACTATGTAAAAATTAGAAATAGAATGAATCACTTTTACTTAAAGAAATAAGGATCTAAAAATAATATAGCAAATAATTAGATTATAAAAAAATTGAACAACTATGTAAAAATTAGAAATAGAATGAATCACTTTTACTTAAAGATATAAGGATCTAAAAATAATAAACCAAATAATTAGATTATAAAAAACAAATGAACAACTATGTAAAAATTAGAAATAGAATGAATCACTTTTACTTAAAGACATAAGGATCTAGAAATAATAAAAATAAATTATTAAACCAAATAAAAGTAAAAATAAAAATAAAATTAATAGTAATAAATTTATTTTTATTTTTCATATCACACCAAAATAAGAAAAGTATAAAAATTAAAATTTATTTTTATTTTTATTTTATTTTTTGTTAAATTTTTATTCTTTTATGGTTTGGTCGTAAAAGATTATTTTAAATTTTTGATCTGAAATTATTTTATTTAATTTTTTATCTAATAAAAATATTTTTACTATAGTGAAAATTTCCACTTTTATTTTATTTTTGTTTTTATCTAATTTTAAGTTTAATTTTTATCTTTGCAATTTTGATATAATTTTATATGGTTTAGGTGTTAAAAAAATATTATTAATTTTTGGTCTTGTCAAATTATTTTTTTTAATTTGTGGTCTAATAAATTTTTTTAAATCCAAAATTCCAAATTATTTTTATTTTTATTTTTGGTCTAATTTTAGATCCAAAAATATATTAATTTCTTTGGAATTTTAATTTAAATATAATAGGAATAGATAAAATTTTCTAAATAAAAAATAAGAAATTTATTAGTTTCAAAATTTTTTATTTTTTTGCTTAAAAATAAATTATGATGTCAACATGCTATATCAATTGACGTTATATAACTGTAAAATTAACACCATTAATGAATTAGATTGCTTTGTAACAAATTTAAAACCTTATAACTCAATTTAAATAATTTTACATTTTAAAATTCGATTCATATAATTTTGAAGTTTTAAGATATTAATTAGCAGTTAACCTTTTAAAAAGTTTTATATGACTTTATAAATTGTAAAACTAAAATAAAAACTGAAGCTTGGCTTTTCTAACGTAGAAAGCCAAACGCATTTATTATATAAAATTTTTAATAAACTCATTGAATGATACATATTGTTTTTAGGCACGATTGTAACTAAAATTTCATATTTTATTCTTTTTAAATACCTTTTTTTTTTTTTTTTTTTTTGGTTGTATATGATAAGGGAAAAAGGAAGGAGAAGAAGAAGATAGGTAAATCATAATTGTCTATAGTAAAATATAAAATAGAAAATAATTATAAAGAATATTATCATAGTATACTAAAACAAACTCACTCTTTATTTTTTTAAATCTTTCATATTTTGAAAATGCTTTTCAAAACGAAAGTTTTCAAAAAGCAATATATATATATATATATATATATTACACTAAGCCAGTCTGTCAAGTGCTTGCTCCTTTTAATGCTTAAAAGTTAAGATAGCTTTTGATTTGTCATTATATTGTCATTTGAGTGCTTAGCTCTGATTGGGTGGCTAGAATTCAAAAGAGAGATGTCTATCTGCTTCACTATGAAGGAGCTGCTGATACAGAGAGAGGAAAACAAAAAAAAAAAAACAAAAAAAAAAAAAAATTACCTTGTGCGAGAAAGTGCTGAAAAACTGGGAAAATCAATAAGATAAACCATTTTTTTCTTCAAGCTTACCTTTCAATCTGTTCTTCCTTAAGTACTTTGTTTAGATTTGCATGCAGCTTTTATTACCATCTTAATTAGTGTTGGAATTAACACTACTTGTTAGTGAAGCTGAATCTGATTAATTTCTTGTAAGGTTGATATATATATCTATATATATATATTTTCACACGTGATTGTGATGCTATTTATTCATAGTCTGTTTTAAACAAAATACAAAAAATTTTCTTAAATTTTCTTTCTCAATGTCTTTCATTCGTGATTTCTTGCAATGGCTTATTGGTAGTGACCAAAGTTCTTCACCTAGACCACCTCGATCAAGTACATCCCAAAGCCAAACATGGCAGCCTAGTCCCAGAACTTCTTCTTCACCATCGTTTTCCTTCTTGGAGGTACCACAAACTTCAAGTACTCATAAACCATCTCCATCTCCAATATATCCATCTGCGTCTTCTTCCCAAAATCAGCTTCCAAGCTTTTCAACTTACAAACCATCTCTTTCTTCCCAGAACCAAATTCCATCTACTCATAAACCACCTCCATCTCCTATATATCCATCTGCGTCTTCTTCCCAAAATCAGCTTCCAAGCTTTTCAACTTATAAACCATCTCCTTCTTCCCAGAACCAAAGTCCATCTACTCATAAACCACCTCCATCTCCTATATATCCATCTGCTTCTTCTTCCCAAAATCAGCTTCCAACATCTTCAACTCATAAACCATCTACTTCTTCCCAAAACCCGCTTCCAAACTTTAAGCCTACCCTTCGTGAAGCTCCCAAAAATGCAACAAATCAGGAGGGAAAGGCAAACTATATATGGGTTGAAGATGATGCTTCTTTGCCTCTATACATCATTCCTGAGGATAAAAAAGATTTGATCAAGAAAGACATTGTTCCTCAGGTTCTGAAAATGCCTTTGTCTCCTTTGACCTATAAGGACTACTTTGCTGCTTTGCTCTATGCTGAAGACTACTACTATGAGGTATGTGTTGCATGTAAAATTTATGTCCTTTAATTACAGTCCGCGTTTTCATTTTGCTAGATTTCCATGATAGAACTTGAATGTTTTGTATATATACTTTCTGTTTTGCTATGTAATTTTCAAAATGAGTTGCTCAACAGCATCCAAATTTAATCTACAAGATACATAAACATAGGAATATACTGTTTATAAGATTTTATTCTGACTTTGTGCGAGTTATGGTTGTATTTATGTATATAGCTCACACAAAATCCTTTGACTGAATTTTATTGTTTAGTTTTCATGTGTACTACTGTACACATGATTGACATTTGTCTTTGTGTGTGTATATATATATATACACATACATATAGGATTTTGCTAAAGATGGCGACTGGGTATGGGCACCTAAAAAATTTACATGTCTATTCTTAAAAAGACAGATGTTTAATATTATAAATATATGTACAGATAATGCAATGAATAATATTCGAAGGAATTTGTGATGAATTTCTATTGCATGTTGGTTTCCAACAGAACATTTATGACTTTTTGCTTGATTGAATCAGAAATGGAGCGAGTTCGAAATGACAAATGTGACATTGGAGTTGCAAAAAGCTGAAATTTCTAACAGGCATAACCAGCATAATAAACATTTGAATGGTACTGATGAGAAAGATGAAAAAATCTTTGTCCAGTTTAATATGGATGCGCTTCCTGGGAACCGCCCATTCCTTTTGTCAAGGGACTTAGTCTTTGCAAAACCTTCTGATAGCAATGTTGAGCCATTTAAGGTAAGCTTCCTCATTATTTCTTAACAGGTACACATTTTTTAATGGCCTTATTTACAGCACTGCAAAGTGCAGAGTTTATATACAATACTCTGGACATATGCTAGACATGTTTGACGGTCAAACAGTCACGCATTTCAAGCATCCCAAATTGAGTACTAGTGGGACTATCCAATATGGATTCAGTGGAATGTGGCTTAGCTTGCCTATTTCCTATCTTGCTCTTGTATTCTTTTCACTTCATGTTGACAATTGATGATTTGCAAAAATGATATTGATCAAGATTAAGCCATTGTTAAATTGACAATATCAACAGAACCAAGAAATTCTGAATAAACATAATTTCTTGCATTTTAGCCCTTGAAAACTAGTCTGTTAACAAATTGAAGTACTATAATCCAATTTTTGTTGAAGTAGTATTTTTTTCTGTTTTGTTAATGTTCTGTCACACAGGGTGTTATCTTTCGTCTAGTGCGCAGCCGCATTGTACTAGTGGAGTTCGAAGATGGTTTCTATTTGCAGCATCATTCAGCCCGGGAATATGATATCAGCTTTTCATTCAACAGGATATGCTTGAAAAGAGCACACCAAGCACTTAATGCTGTATCAGACAATCTATTGTGGAATTTCCTATTTCCTGATTCTGCATCTGAGACAACAATTCCCACTGCTCCAGCTTCAAGTTCTCACTTTCACGAGTGCAATTCAGATGTACCTTCCATAGTTAGTCAGATTCTAAGCATTAAGGGCTCACCACCTTACCTTGTATCTGGTCCATTATGTGTACCTGAAAGAAAAGTATTTTCACACTCGAATAATCTATCGAAAACTGGTTTGCTTGTTTTTGAAGCAATAGTGCAAATATATAAATCATCACCAGAGTGTCGAATTCTTTTAAGTGCACCAAGTAACAGTGCTTGTGATGTGCTGATGAGAAGCTTGATGAAGGTGATTCCAGAATCCAATATGTTCCGAGTAAATGCTGCATTTCGCGGGAAAGATGAGGTGCCGGACGACATCCTCTCCTCATGTCTTTACAAAGAAGAGTGTTTCGCTTGTCCATCACTTGAGAAACTTCTAAAGTTCAAGGTGATTTTCTCCACTTTTATGAGTAGTTACCGGTTGCATAGTGAAGGCATTGCTGCAGGACATTTTAGTCACATTTTTCTAGTGGATGCTTCATTTGCCATTGAGCCGGAGGCATTGGTGACCCTAGCTAATTTTGCTGACAAAAATACTGCTGTTGTTGTCACTGGTAAACCTGGAAATTCTTCGAGTTGGGTTCGTTCCGAGATTGGTAGGAAAAAGGGGTTGAAGATTTCGTATTTTGAAAGACTATGCGAATGCAGGCCATACAGAACTCCCAATCCTAAGTTCTTTGCGGATTTAGGCTTATCATGAAGCTGTAGCATTCTATGATTATGTTGGATTTAGTTTGCTTATTTCTGAACAGGACATGTAAAATTGTACTTTATGCTGGTTTGCCAAAGAATACTTTTCTTTTCATTTTGCCTTTTTTTTTTCTGTTGCATACCAACTGAACTCCAAAATTGATTTAATTTTTTAATTCCTCCACTTTTTCTTCTTCTGTTGAGACAATTTTTAACTTAAAAACTAGGTTTTTTATTTTTTATTTTTATTGTTTTTAAGGAACTTTCTTTTTTTATATGAATTAATTAAAAGATGTGGTTTGTATGCCTTATATATTTCACCTAAGATTCTTACAGTGCTTATGGTACATACAAGAACTGCTTACCTTCAAGTCATTTATTTCCTGGGAAATGGTAGAGTATCCAAATCCATTTTCATCCAATTTAATTATAGATTCTTAGAAATCATGTAAAATTTTAATAATATTTTTTTAATCTGACTACCAAGAGGGCATTATTAAATTACGGGATTTGAGACATACAACAGAGTAAATAAAAACTCAAAAAAAAAATGGTAGAATAAGTGAATAACAATATTTTCCTCCTTTTTTTTTTTTTTGGTTGTTGTTTTGGTTTTTTTTTTTTATTATTTTTATTTTTGGTGGAAGAGTAACATTAGTTTAGGATAACCACACTGAGACTTTCTTTCTTTTTCCTTAAACACATCTTGAGGCTAGTGGCCTATGATTATGAATTTTCTGAAACCTCCTGTTAATCAATTGTTAAGAGTTAATTATGATGGTTTTTTTTTTTAATCTCAATTTTATCATTTTCATTATTTATTACAAAAATAATATCAATTTTTTTTTTTTTGGCTTAAATATTTTTTGGGGATAATTTTAACATATTGGCCATTAAATGCTAACCGAAATATTTAGTTTATCTATTTTTGACATTAAATCCATTTGTTTTTTTTCATTTTATCAGTAATTCATCGCAAAATAGTCTAAAACAAAAAATAAAAATTAATGTAAAAAATGGATAAACTGTTACAATTCTGGTATATTTAAATATTTGTCACCAAAATGCAATTTTTCTAAAATTTAAATATTATTAAATGCAATATATATATATATATATATATAAAACAAATATCCTAAAGTTTGCCCACTCTAGAAGGTAGCAAATACATTTAAAAAAAGATCTTCGAATTACCATTTGTCAGTGATTCCTTTATTTATTGGGTTGATATGAATTATATGT
This sequence comes from Ziziphus jujuba, assembly GCF_031755915.1. Lineage (NCBI taxonomy): Eukaryota > Viridiplantae > Streptophyta > Magnoliopsida > Rosales > Rhamnaceae > Ziziphus > Ziziphus jujuba. Next base: position 1,657,794 of record NC_083381.1, on the reverse strand, counting down.
ATTGCATGTGGTGACAGGTGACCTTTATTCTACGTAATCAAATATCAAACATGCAAACAAAGAGTACAAGTACATTTACTAGTTAGATTTTGGTTCTTTATTTATTTTTAGTGTAGGCAGGAGCAAAACCAGGATTCTATCTTTGGGGGTGGTTTTTTTTCTTTTTTTCTTTTTTTTTTTGAATGTTCAAATTAAGTTACAATTCTTGTTTTAAATGTTCAAATTGTTATTGATGATACAGTTTTTCTACTATGTTTATAATCCCTAATAAATTAATAACTAGTTTTTATAAAATTTCATATAATCTTTTATTTTAACATTTAGATAAGTCTGTTCAAATCATATAAGAGAATATACTTTAGTGAAAAAAATTGATACCATGTAAAAAAACTAAAATATTTGTTTAAAAAAATATGATAATCAAATAAAAATATAATTTAAGACAAAGTATTAATAATAAACTGAAAAACAAAGTAATAAAAGATGAAAATTTTACAAGATACTATCTAAAATAAGTATAAATCATAAAAGGAAATAACATTAATAATTTTCCATACCATAAATAAAAAATTAATATCAAAATTTTCATTACTTTAACTAAATTTTCTAATTATGATGTAAAACAAATTCTAATTAATAACAAAAAGTAAATATTGTAATTTGGAATAAAAAATAATTTATATAGATAATGTACTTCAATTTAGAGGGACCAAATGTATTATTTAAAACAATTATACAACTATTATGTTAAAAAATTGGAAAAATTCTAGCTATACCCCTTCAAATTAAACAAAAATACAAAATAGTTTATAAAATTTCAATCATCACCTTTACGGAGTGATTCATCCGTTCAAATTTATTTTCTTTCCTATGTAGCATATTACAATAACATTAATACCTTTATTTCCCTAAGCCCCCACAAAGCCAAAACCCCCAACGCCAAAAACCATTACTACAAGCAATTCCAGCCACCATGACGTGCTTCTCTGCTACCAGGTCCGTCATCAGATCCGCAAGGTCCCGTAGCGCCGTAGCTTCGAGGTTCATTAATGGAGGCAGATCCAAACCAAAACATGAACCAAAATCCCGTAGCGCCTTCTTCTCCATTTCGCATCCCCAAACAAAACATGAACCAAAATCCCCTCTCTAATCGTATGTTTAGGTAACACATCTCGAACACAATTTCATTTCGTTATTTATCAATCATCATGTATGACTTCGGATTGTGCTTAGTGTGTGTTTGTTAATGGTCGAATAAGAAAAAATAAAAATAAAAAGGTTGCTTGTGGAGATGAGCTGCTGCTGCGTGGAATCGATGCTTCCTTATCACACCGCCACTGCCTCTGCGTTGCTCACTTCGATGCTCTCCATCTCTCGCCGCTCCTACGGTTGGACTCCTGAAGGTATTCCTCTCTTTTTACTTGGAATTGAAATTCAATTCAGTAATAATACTGCCATTTTCTAGTTGTTTATATGGTCTATTAAGCTAGCTGTTTAAATATGCCATTTTTCTTGCAACATGATCACCTGAAATGTATTTGTTTGCATTTTTTCTGCTCCCAAATGGGGCAATATAAATTGTTGGGCAGAGTGTGTGCGTGTGAGAGAGAGAGAGCGAGAGAGAGAGAGGCTCTGTACAGAGGGTGCTTGGTAATTAAAGATATGGGAAGATGACTTTATCATCCATTAGTTCGAATCTTCTATGCAATAATCAGATTCCAAAAAAAAAAAAAAAAAAAAAAAAGAAGAAAAAAAATATATATATATATAATTGTGACTTGAACATTAATTAATCTAAAATTACTTTATTATCCATTTGCAGATAAATTTAATGGAACAGTTTAATGGCAAGTGAAGTAAATAAAATTATATTAAAACTAAAAGTAATATCTGTAATTATAATAAATTTGAGGGATTCTAAATGAAATTAAACCCAAAAAATTCAAAAAGCCAAAGAAAAAATTAAAAACCTCTGGGGCTATGGCCCTTAGACCATGGGATAGTTCTGTCCCGTACTGTAAATGTAAAAGCATATCACTTACCAATCTGGAAAATGGTTTTTGTAACTTAGCAAACCCTCTAAAGTTCAACCAAAACTATGCTAATTTGTTGGTTAAATCTTTTATGTACTTTATTTTTCCACTCTCAAAAATTCAAAATTAAAATGTAGAGTAGAAAATTTTCCTTCATATTCTCTTGGAAGAGTACTAGCACTTAACAAAAATATCTGCTTGCATGCATTACAGCTAGAAGACTCATCCATGTCTTCCTCTGTTGATTTGTTGGAGAGCCTTCTTGGCACTGGAAGTTCTTCCCCAACCAAGTTCATACTGAACATGACCAATCCAACGTCCTTAAATTTTCTTCTTTCTCACCTAAATTACCAATATTATTTCTCCATCTTCATTACCAAAACCAAACCTTCCTCCTAAGCCTATTTTTGGCAGAGAATCTCCCTCAAGTATGCAACAAATCAAAAGGAAAGGCAAAAGTACTTGAAAAAGGATTCACCACGTTTGTACATGTTTCGCGAGGCTATGAAAGATTTGATGAATAGGAATGGCATCGGATTGGGAAATCCAAATTTGGGGAAACTTGATCCAACCCGGTTTTTTGCTAACTGGGTTTTTCGATAACTCAAAAATTTGATAGGCTATATCCTGATAGTTAAAATCTTTAATAAAATCTCCAATATTGATAATATTATGTATTTATCCAAAATTTCCATAACTTTTAATTAATTAATGAAGATAGATAAATTTTCATAGATTTACATTTATACAAACTCGATCATAGCATATTTCTAGGAATTAATTGTAAATAAGTACCCATGAAATATCCTTCAAAGATACTCGAACTTAAATATTTACCAATATATATATATATATATATATATTAATCAAAATATATATAAAGATAAACATGTATATATTTTTTACGCATAGACAAAATCTAAAATGGGAATGATAGTGAAAACATTATTTTAAAATCTTCAAATTAAGGCAACAAAAAATATCAAGAAAGTCCTTTCTAAAATATATATAATATATACAAATTTTTTATGGTGCGAATATACACCATTTTAATGTGTACATGCAAAGACAACTATTAAACATTGTCTCTCTTTATGTAATATATTGACCATAAGTTTTGATAACTATTGTCTTCCAATGACATATTGATGTTATAAAAATCACTGTCTTTATAAATAGCTGCATGATACATATATAGAATTATATTCACTCCATAACATGAGAATTTAATGCCTAATAACATTTTATAGGGTCAAGTTTGCTCTACAATGGCCAATCTACCTCACATTTTCATGTTATGAAATGAACTTGATTTTTTTTTATAGCAAATATATATATATATATATACAATTTTGATAATTATAAAAAGGAACATATATTAAATCTGTATGATTTGATGGTTATGAATGACTATTGTTTTTCATAAGTCATTTATAATATCTTATCATATATCAAATTCGTATATATGTATATCAATATAATATATATATATATATATGGGCAATGCTACAGTATAGAAAGTCCGCATGCAGATCCGCACCAAAGGCGATGCTTTAAAAAAAAAACATTGCCTTTACTGCTATACAAACACAGTAAAGCCGATGCATTTTCTTATAAAAAATCGCCTTTGGTGCGGTTCTGCATACCACACACGCCATATATATATATATATATATATATATTATGAAAGCTGAAAAGAACGAACACCACCATCGGTTAAAAAGCCATCTCTGAAATATCAACTCAGGAAAAAGATGAGGGTGAGGAGTTAAGGATAGCACATATGACAGTCACATTGGTTAAAGGAACAGCAGATGTGCTTGCACCTCCAAACTATCTCAAAATTAATAAAAAGAAAATAAAGTTTTTATTTGTTATTTGTTTTGTTTTGTCCTTGTTTTTTTATTTTTTATAGTGAAGTGGAGAATTCGAATTCGGTCATCACTTATTACCATTGGAATGTCTCCATGGGAAAAATAAAAGTTATAAGTGTAATTCTCCATACGAAAATTTTAACCAAAAAACAAAGAAGGTGATTTTATTTACACTAAAAAATTATTAGGCACATTATATTCCACATATATCTTATTAAATCTTATTTTTATTTTCTATACTAATTAAATATGTCAATTTTATCTTTAATAACACAATATATGTAAAACATACAATATAGATTTGCCTTGTTTGTATATATATTGGAGTGCACCATTCTTCTTGTTTATACAATTTGAATTTAACCTAAACGATATTGGTTTGCCCATAGGAGTGCATACATTCCTCATATTTATATAATTTATATTTTCATCCGTTGTTAAAAATACAGTATACTTAACATGGATGATATTAATCTAATATAAATAACCTATACTATATTTGTTTTAGTGTTTAAAGATGTGTCTAAACTTCTATCAATTAGTATTTTTTTTAATATAAAAAATTATTAAAAATGTGGTCTTTATACCATTTTTAATGTGTGAATAGAACCCCAAAAAAAAAAAAATTCTCAAAATTAATTTACCATTAAATTCTCATCGAGTCCCATGGCAATATTGGCTCCCAAGAAAGAACAAAAAATAGATATGAAAAATGGTCTATCACCACTAATAACTAATAAGTTCGTCAAGATGAGATAAACTTATATATAACTGTCGTAATGATGATGTTGTGCCACAAATCACTCGGATACTCAATAAATATTAAGTGAGACTTACAAATTTTATTTTAACATTTTTATGATGTTGCGAATAATTATCGAATTATATGGTATTAACGTTGTTTGTAAATTTTATTTAAAAAACAAAAAAAAAAAAAGGGAAAAAAACATTGCATGTAAGTTTTCCTCCGCCATTGGAAATAATTACCGGACGATATGGGATCAATATTGTTTGTAAATTCTACTGTAATAAATATAAAGAAAGAAACAAAACATTGTATGATACGGAATACCATAAATATATGTTTGTTTCCCGCGATATCAAATCAATCGTCTTACTTTTGTCAATAATTGATTGCCATCTTGATGATATAATTTGTTCGAAGGCCATAAAATGACTATATATCTGTTTTACTTTATTTACTTGTTTTTTAAATTATTATTAGTTTTTTGGTTGAAAGTTATTTAATGTAATAGAAAAAAAAAAGTTTTTATAATTCCGAAGAGAATAAAGTACTTTTTTTTTTTTTCGGTTCCAACCAAATAAATCACTTCGTCAAATAAAAAAATTGTGGTCAATGAACATTACCATATTTTGATATTTTTAAATATCTTAAATTTTTGTTTTTCTTCAAAAGGGACCCATTCGCTGGCAAAGCATAAGCACACATGCAGGTTAAGCATTCTTTAATTATGGGCTGATTAGAGATTGGATCGACGAGAATAATTATTAGGTGATAAACCATTTTTTCACGTTTACTTTTAGCTTTTCTGTTTATTTTGCAGCATTTTTTTAATGATCTTTTCGTTGAAATTACCATTTCGTAATGGAAGTTCTTTCCTTGGGTTGGTATGGATTATTGCAAATGATAATTTTTATTTTTAACATAATTTTGTTAAAACTGCGTGTTTGGTTGCTGAGAAACAAAGATCAAGCATGCAAAGGAAGAGCATAATAAGTACACTCACTAGTTACTACTCCTTCCCAAAGAAAGTTTAGATCTTGGTTAATAGGAAAATGGTTTTTGAAACTAAGAAAAAAACCTTCAGAGATGCATCAAACATTGCTGTTTTTGTTGGCAAATGTAGTTTATTTTTCCTTCTCGCTTTTCTCGTCAACCAAATAAACAGAGTCCTAGAGTTTAACAAAAATATGTGCTTGCATTGCACTAGAGCTAGAAGACTCATCCATTCCTTCATTGGATTTGGGTTATTTGGAAAATGATTTTTAAAACTTAATAAAACCTTTAAAGTTCAATCAAATTAATATTGCCATTTTAGTTGGTGGATGTACTTTATTTTCCTTCTCTCTTTCGTGGCAAACAAACATAGTCCTAATGTTTAACAAAATTATCCACTTGCATACATTACAGGTAGAAGACTTATCCACGTCTTTCTTTCTTGATTTGTCGCAACGTCTTCTTGTTGTTGAAAGTTGTTTACTTGAACCACCCAGGTTAAGTCATCTCAAACATGCACAGTCTCCAAAGCTCTTCATCTAATCCACCTCAATCAAATTCATCCCAAACATGGCAAAGTCTCCAAAGTTCTTCATCATCTAAACCATCCTAAACATTGCAAAGTCCTCAAATTTCTTCTTCATCCATGCCATCACAATCAAGTTCATCCAAAACAATGGAAAGTCTCCTAAGTTCTACATCATCTATACCATCCGGCTAGTCAAGTTCATCCAAAACAAGCCAAAATCCCCTAAGTTCTTCATCCGCTAGACCATCCCAAACATTGCAAATTGCCCAATTTCTTCATCTTCTATACCATTCCAATCAAGTTCATACCAAACAAGGCAAAATCTCCTAAGTTCTTCATCATTTATATCATCCCAATCAAGTTCATCTCAAATAAGGCAAAGTCTCCGAAGTTTCTTCATCATTTATACCATCTCAAATATTCCAAAGTTCCCGAATTTCTTCATCATCTATACCATCCTAATCAAGTTCATCCTAAACATGGCAAATTCTCCATAGTTTTTTGTCATCTATATCATCCCAAACATGGCGATGTCCCCAAATTTCTTCATCATCCATACCATCCTAATCAAGTGCATCCCGAACAAGACAAAGTCTCCTAAGTTCTTCATCATCTACACCATCCTAAACATTGCAAAGTCCCTAAATTTCTTTATCAGACCATCCCAATCAAGTTCATCCCAAACATGGCAAAGTCTCCTAACTTCTTCATCACCTATACCATTCCAAACATTGCAAAGTCTCCAAATTTCTTCATCATCTATACCAACACAATAGAGTTCATCCTAAACAGAGCAAAGTCTCCTAAGTTCTTCATCATCTATACCATCCCAAACATGGCAATGTCCCCAAAGGTCTTTATCATCTATACCATCCCAATCAAGTTCATCCCAAACATGGAAAAATCTCCAAAGTTCTTCATCATCTGTGCCATCCCAAACATGGCAAAGTCCATAAAGTTCTTCATCTAGACTATCCCAATCAAGTTCCTGCCAAACATGGTCTAGTCTCCATAGTTCTTCATCTATACCACCATCCTCATCTTCCTTTATGGTACCACAAACTTCAACTCAACCATCCCCATCTTCTCCATTTTCATTCAATGGACCTTTAACTCCTTCTCCATCTCCATCTCCATCTCCATCTCCATCTTCATTAAGTCCTTTTTCCCAAAAGCTTCTAAACTTAAAGACCCTTTTTCATGAATCTCCTTTAAATGCGACAGATCAAAAAATGAAGAAGAAGGAAAATTATATGTGGGTCAGAAAAGAGTTCACTCCCTATGTCAATAATTCCTAAAGCCCCAATATTTCCATTTGAACCAACCTAATCCAATTCATACCAAATATGGACAAGTAGTCCCCAAAGTTCTTTACCAAATCCATCTCCCCCATTTTCTCCATTTTTATTCAATGAATCACCAACTCCCTCTCCCTGAAAGCTTCTGACATTTAAGCCCACTCTTTGTGAAGCTCAGCCGAATCAACATATCAACAAGGAAAGGCATATTATATATGGATTGAAAAAGGTTGACAACATTTGTACATGGTTCCTGAGGTTATGAAAGATTTGATGAAGAAATAGATTTTGAAAAAGCCTCAGCCTCCCTTGATATACAACGATTACTTTTGTGCTCAGTTATATGCTGAAGAGTATTACTTTGAGGTATGCATAATTGATTTGTATACCTTCTTATATTGACAATTTTTTAGCTAGTTAATATTTTATATATTGACTAATTTAATAATAGGATTACTTATTGTTCATATATATATATATATATATATTATAAATTCGATCAATTTCTTTTTTGTTTGGTTACGATGCGATGAATTGCTTTAGTTTCACAAAATGCAATATGTTTGCAATTAAAAGAGATTTTGGTGTCTCTTTTAGTGTTGTCTTGTTACTTCATTGTACCTTTAGAACCGAAACAATATCACAATTGAATGTACAAATGCATGATATAGGTTGGCAAGTTAGTTATGTCTTTTAGATTGTTTTTGATACTACTTTGTGGTTTATATTATTTATGATTTTGTTTGAGTCAGAAATGGAGCAAATTTGAAATGAAAAGTGTGATACTGAGTTGCAAAAAGCTAAAACTTCTAAAAGAAGTGATAAGCATAAACATGTCAATGAAAATGATGAGCAAGATGATAGAACCTTTGTAGAGTTTAAGATTGATTCTGTTCTTGAGAACCACCCCTTCGTTTTGTTAAGGGACTTTGTATACGCAAGACCTTAAGGTAGTAAAGAAGACCCATTTGAAGTAAGCTTCCTTGATTTCTTTTAATAGGTAGCCAAATCGAGAAACAACTGAGTTTTGCTTTTACTAAAGCTATAGCCATACTAACAACTTGCTTTATGTTTGGTGATTATATTTCATGAAACATAAGCACTACTTATTCAAAGCTGTTGAGATATAACCTGTGTATAGCAAGTAATATATATACCCACAAGCAGCAGACAATCCACAACCAGTTCGCAATCAAGCAAATATAGATGCAATAGATGATTCCACAAGAAAACCCAATGAAAAATCTAAAGAGAGAAAGACAAGCACATAAATATAAGAGGGGGGAGAGAGAGAGAGAGAGAAAGACACAAAAAGTTTTACGTGGTTTGATTAAGATAATCCATATCCACAGGCAAGTAAGGAGATGATAATCTTCATTGACTTAAAGAGATTACAAGCTTAATTACCAAGAGCATGGCACCTTTAATGGGTTTATGTGTGAAGAAATAAACACTCTGTTTCTCTCACTAAAACCAGAATAAAAATATCACTATATCTGTTTTTCTAGTCTCACCCTTTTTGGGTATGAAGCCCTAGGCTTACATATCATTAAAGAGGGGCAAAATAGTAATTTCATATATCAGATACAAGAAAAAACACCTAGGTACAGTCTGCTACCTTTCTCCTTTTTCTTATTGTTTTCTTTGCTTCCTTCCTCTTCACTTCATCACCAAACATCATCCCATCAGCTCCTTATATTCACCATTACTTCCAAGCTTCTTAAACAAGAATTTAAAGTCACAAAGACAACATTTCTTCACCTTGACTTTAAATTCACAAACTCTTCAAATCACTTCCCAGCATTCCTTGCTTGCACATAAATCCTCATCACTTGCTTTGGACATTGCTTAGACTCATACAAGCCTAAGCTTCTCCGTTGGCACTACCTTGGTCAACATATCCGCCGAACTCTTTTTATTTGCAATCTTCACCAAATCCACTTAACCTTTGTCGATCAATTCTCAAACAAAGTGGTACTTCTTCTCGATATGCTTTGTACGATCTAAGAAGGCTTGATTCTTTGCCAAGAAGATTGCACTTTGGTTGTCACAATTCACAATGACTTGGTTTTGGGAAACACCAAGCTCATTTACCAACTATTTTAACCATAATGCCTCCCTTGTCGCTTCCATGGCCACCATATATTCGACTTCGGCAGTTGAAAGTGCAACTACCAGTTGTAATGATGCTCTCCAACTAATTGTATTACCCCAAACCGAAAATATATAACCTGTCAAGGACTTTCTCTTGTCCAGAACACCACCAAGGTCCGCATCATAATATCCGACAACAACATCACCATTACCATTTTTCTCTTTCCGATACAATAAGCTAACATCCATGGATCCCTTCAAATACCTTAGGATCCATTGCAAAGCCTCCCAATGTGGTTTGTTAAGATTACTCATAAATCTACTCACCACACTAACCGCATGAGCGATGTCCGGTCTAGTATACACCATCAAATACATGATGCAATCTACGGCACTTGCATATAGCATTTTAGCCATGCTCTCCTTCTTTTGTTCACTTTCCGAGCATTACTTGAATGACAATTTGAAGTGGGGTGCTAAAGGTGTGATCACGGGATTTGCACCGCCCATGTTGAACCTCTCTAAAACCTTCTCAATATACTTCCTTTAATAAACAAATATCTCCCAATTCTCCTTATCTCGAAATATATCGATCCTCAAAGTTTTCTTGACTTCTCCAAGGTCTTTCATCTCAAACTTAGAACCCATCAACTTCTTCAAATTATCAATCTCATCCATATGTTTGTATGCAATCAACGTATCATCAACATACAACAAGAGATAAATGAACTCCCCATTCAACAACTCTTTATAATACATACAAAGATCAAATGAGCTCCTTTTGAAGCCAATACCCAGCATAAACATGTCAAATTTCTTATACTATTGCCTAGGAGATTGTTTATAGCCATAAAGGGATTTTTGAAGCAAGCATACCTTGGCACTCCTTGCATATCCTTTAGGTTGAGCTATGTAAATCATTTCCTTGAGGTATCCATGTAAGAACACCGTCTTGATGTCCAATTGAAGCAACTCGATACCCTTGTGAATGACAAGTGATAACAATATCCAAATAGAAGTGTGTCTCACAACCGGAGAGAATATTTCATTGAAATCCACTTCCTTCTTTTGAGTATAACCCTTGGCAACCAATCGAGCTTTGAACCTTGGTGCCTCAACTCCTGGTACACCTTTCTTTTTCTTGAACACCCACTTGCAACCTACAACCCTTCTACCTTTAGGCTTATCTACTAACTTACAAGTTTCATTCCTATGCAAGGAATCCATCTCCTCATCTATGGCCGCCTTCCACTTTACCGAATCTTTTGAAGCTAAAGCTTCCTCCAAAGTGTTAGGCTCCGAGTCTATTTCTTCTGCAACTTCGAGAGCATATGCAATACAATCCACAAAACTGTATCTCACCGATGCCTTGGATTGTCTCCGTTCTCTATCGCGAACCAAATTGTAATCATGGAGCTTATCAACATCAACCACCTCCTCATCGGCATGATCAACTACCTCATCAACTTGTTCTTGAGGCACTTGTGTAACACCCCGTCCCAAATCGCACCGGAATCCGTGCACGTTGACCGAGGTTGATCGTTGACCGTTGACCGAAGGGGGTCAAAAGTTGACTTTTTGACTCGGTGAGAATTTTGAGTTGACTAGGGTACCGTGGCGAAGTGCACGATGCCACGAGTTCGTAGACTGGTAGCACGTCGAAAATGGAGCTACGGTTTGAAAGTTATGGACGAAACAAGTTGCGGTCCAAACTGTCCAAGGGGTGCCGGAGTTGACTTTTTGTTTATGGGGAATTGAGCTTTGACTCATGCATGGTTGTGAAGTGCTCGTCGATACGAGTTCATAAACTAGCGGCACGCTTAAATCGGACATGTGGTTAAAAAGTTATGGACGTTTGAAGTTTACCGGATACCGTATTATTTTAATGTTTTTGGGTCGTGAACAGTGAAATGCCACGTGTCAGCTTCTGAGTGGTCCACGTGGCATGAACAGTGTCACGCAGGGTTTTAATTTTGAAAAACTCTCGGGGAAGAGGGAGAAAGAGAGAGAAGAGAGAGAAAGAGAGAGAGGAGAGAGAAAGAGAGAGAGAGGACCCGCCGGCCGCCGGTCATTTTCACGTTTTTCCGGCCTAGTTACTGTACACGCGCCGGCCAGCCAGATTGCCCACCTCATTTCCGGCAAAACCTCCAAATTTCACGGCGAACGGCCGCCGGACGCGCCCGGATCGGACGTCCGAAGTTTGGCGGCGATTTTTCCCCCTCCACCGCCGGCCACCGCGAATCGGCACTATTCCGGCCGATATACAGTACACGCGCCATACACCCAGCATCCTCTCCTCAAGTCCGGCCTACCCACCAAAAATCACGGCCATCAGACCACCGACGCGCCGGGATCGGAGCGTTTTTCGGCGAGGGGTCGAAAATCTTCAAACGGTGATTTCTCCGCCGTCCGACCTCCGTTTTGCTCACCGTCGGTCCCGTTGGATTGCTCTCCTCACGATCTACAAATCTGCAAAATTTCACAGCAAACGGCCACCGTCGGAAAATACTGTTCCGGCGACGGTTGCCGGTGACCGCGGCGGCCCGCCGGAAAATACTGTTCCGGCGAGTACCCGAAAATTCCGGCCAGCTCCAGTCTGCAGTGTTCGACCTCCTGAACCCAAATCCGACTTCCGTTTCCACCAATTCGCGACGGTTTGGGAGAATTGCGGAGCCGAAACCCGAAAAGCTTCCCGATAAAATTCCGACCCCGTCGGGTACGATCATCGGAAATTAAGACCGGATCTGTGATTAGCATCACTCGAGCTTCGATTCGGTATATAATTCGTAAATTTTAGTTATCGTTTGGTGTTCGCTCCCCGGGTACCCATTTGGGGATTACCCGAATAAAATATTAATATTTGTGGTTTTGGTACTGTGGATGTTTTAGGTGCACGTGCAAGTAGCGGAGTCGATCCTGCGGAGGATCTTGATTGAGATACGTGCACAAGGTGAGTGACCCACCTTCAAATTAATTTTGGGGAATTTAATTGATGAATATATTATGTGTGAATTAAATATTTGGAATTTAATTTCTATGTGCCAAATATTTATTGGATTTATTGTAGAATTATTTATGAATTTATTGGATTTAAGAAAATGCGAATTCTACAAATTTATGCCGTGTGGAATTATTTTATGGTTTTGAGGATTTTGAAATTGGTGTGGTTTTAATGGTAAATTGGGCACGATTTGATTTTCAAATATTTCAAGGAAAATATTTGGTTATGTTGGTGATTTCAATTTTTATGAAATATGCCCATGGAATATTATGAGATTTGATTATGATATTTCGAGAAATTATTATGCTTGGAAAAATGTGGATATTTGAATTGATGGATTTTGGGAGTTGGTGGATTTGAAAATCATGGAATTTATGGTATGGATTATAAGGAAATTGTGGAGAATTTCCCGGTTCAAGCGGATGGATTATGCCCGCTATGCTTATGAAAAATGTGAAATTTGTTTTATGATTTAAATTTATGGATTTTATAATTTTTAGATGCACCGTGCACGTACTGGTGTTCTGATTATGTGATATGGTATATGTGATATGGTTAGTGTGCACACGGTTGTGATTAGCGCGCAGGTGGGTGTGAGTAGCGCGCGGTTGATATTATGAGGGTGTCCTGTGGATGCCATCGGAGAGGGCGGCCACCCCCCATTGGCCGGGACACCAGGTTAGCAGCGGCGCTGTGGGACGCCACGCGACCGTATGCCGGTTTCTTTCTATAACCTCCTGTCTGGCGGTACCTTGGGACGCTGGGTACTGTTGGCGCCACTGGTATATAGTGGGTGCATCAAATGATTTTCAGAACTGTGTTTTAAAAATAAAATGTTTGGAAACTGTATTGGAATTAAAAATATAATATTACTGTTCGGATATTTATTTGATGTCTTGGTTTTCGGGGAATATGAATAAAGGGTTTTGTGAAAATGTTTTAAAAGGGGAACTTTTCCAACTGAGAGAATTGTAAGGGTTTTGAGAGAAATTATTATTTCCAAATAATTATTATTTATACTTATTACTGTGATATGATATGGTATAGTAGTAGGGTCGCTCACTGAGATGATTAGCATCTCACACTCTTAAATTTCGTTCCTCTAGATTCCAGGTTGTCGGTGTTCATTCGGAGCGGACTTGATCTTCCTCGCTGTTTTACTTCGTGAAGTACCCTGTTCTTCTTTATTGCGGTTGTACTATTTCTTTCATTCTTGTTGTATTTATCTTGCACTGGATTACTGTATTTTTGTTTTGAAGTGCTGAAATTTGTGGAACCAATTTGTAGTTTGTGGGAGGAATAAGGGGATATTTTTGAAGTGTGTTTTCAGTGCAGGTAAATTTGTGGTAAGTAAATCCCTTAGGGGAGGTGCTGCCGGATTTTCCGTTGGAAGGTTCGGTGGTATTTCCCTGGGATCAGGGCTGTCTAGGGTTCCGGAGGAGGAATTCTGGACGGGTCCTGACAGTTGGTATCACAGCTCTAGGTTCTAGTATTCCTAAGGGACTGTGCATTGTTGTGCATCCTATCCGTGTTTAATCTCTCGTTTTACCCGTGTGAAAGCGTTCTTTCTGTTTGTCTCGAAGTAAATTCGTTGCCCGAGTTTGAATAACTCTAATCTTCGAGGGTGTCAATTAGGATCATCTAGCCTAACGGGAAATTCCTATGGCCTAGTCGATGGTCGAGGATGCCTTTTCTTTTTGAAGGTCAAGCTTATCCGTTTCGTTCATGGAGAAGAAGGATGATTGCCTAAGGATGTGTGTCGATCGATTTCAAGGCGTCAAATATTTTTTCGATCGTTTATCCAAAAATTAAATGCTTTTCAAAGTGGTATTTGAAATTAAAGGTGTTTTATTCAAGTATTTTTGGTTTTTGTTCGTACATGTATTTGTATGTTATATTGTTTAATATTATACTGCACCATATGGAGGCGGCGAACCAATGTGGTCCATGTAGAGCTAGCCCCATGATCATGTTGCCTACGAGCCCGGGGAATTGGACGGCCAATATAGGCAACCACCCTGGTTTGTATTGGTAGCAGAGTGTCGGCGACAGTTGGAATCATGGATTACGTAACATGTAGAAGGTGTCGTACGTACCTCCATTACAAGCGTGCATATTTATTTTATGCTATGGATTTTAAGATATGATTTTCAATGTGGAGTTTTAACAATTGCCTATGCAAGTTAGGTATATTTGAAAAATATATTTTATTATTTGTTTTATATTATGGTTTTTCCAAGAGCGACTTAAGGGTTAAGTATTGCCAGTCGAGAATCCAAAGCAGGGTATCGTTGAGTTCAAAAAGCAGATCTTAAAGGAAGCACGCGATTCAAAGTATGCGATACACCCCAAGGGTACCAAGACGTAGGGAATGCTCACTGGATGACATGGTGGTTTGGCACGATAAAGGAAGTTGCAAGATCCGAATAAAGGTACTTAAGTCACCGACAAGTAAAGTAGGGAGATGTAAATATGGATGCTTAAACTATCATTCACAAAGAGAAGGTACGACAGCGTTTAGAGAATCAAGCAAGCTCCGGATAGCGACTAAAGTTCTACTTGGTGGTTGATGAGGTTAATGAGATGAGGATGATTCCTTAGGCATGGTTAGATGTTTAAGCATGGTTATTTTTCATTCTAGAAGCTAAGATCTTGATATCTTATTTCCTTGGAGATTTAAGGTTCGTATTGGTGGTGCTTTATCGATTCAAGGTGGTTGATATTGTTGGTGATAATTTACAATGATAAGGAGTATGATTTTTGGGACGGAGTTAGAATTTAAGAAGTGTGGAATACTTTATTGGGTTAAGGATCTAGTGATTTGTTCATAGTATTGGTGGTGATGCTAGAATTAAGATTTAAATTCCTTATTGCTTGAGGTGTGGATTCATGGAATTTATTTGAAATGAGGGAAACTTAGGGTTTTCAAGAATGGTATTTGGATGTTGAGAATTTTATTCATGACCTTGATGAATTTAGTTAAAAGAAAGATTGATGTTTGTCGAGGTTAAGACTATTGGTTAATCAATGAGGAGCAAGGGTTTTATAATTGTAAGTACTAGGAGGGTAATCGAAGACAAGTGAATTAATCTCAACCTTAACTTGGTGATACCAGTATTTGAGGAAATTAGACTTAAGTTCTAATCTAACCTTTTAAAGTGCTGATCGAGTCACGAGAGTTGGTTGTTGGTTTAAGGATGCATGCTTTAGAAGCACCTTATGGTTAGCGTTCGACTATGACCAAGACTTGCAGATCGTGTTCTCGTGGACCAATTTGAATATCCTTAATTAGTGGGCATGAGAAGGAAAGTTGCACAAGAGGGAAGTTAAAGTCACTATTAGGCGAATGTAGTGGCAGATGCTTTGAGTAGGAAGGCTACTGGATCCCTTGCTCACATCCAAGTCATCCAACTACCTCTCATGGTGGAGTTGAAGAAGATGGGGGTGTTAATGCATATGCATCCTTCAGGAGTTCTCATGGCTAGCTTCCAGGTACGACCGGTGTTGGTGGATCGTATAGTAGAGACCCAAATGGAAGATCCTAAGTTGAGGACAATTAAGGGCAAGGTACAATAAGGTCTTGATCCGGAATTTTCCATAAGGAGGGATGGAGCCCTCGTGTATAAAGGACGACTTTGTGTTCCGGATATTCCAGGACTCAAGAAGGAGATTTTAGAGGAGGCGCATAGCTCGATGTATGCGATGCATCCGGGAAGTACCAAGATGTACCGGACGCTTGTTAAGTATTATTGGTGGATTGGTATGAAGAGAGAAGTGGCAGACTTCGTATTAAAGTGTTTGATTTGTCAACAAGTGAAAGCAGAAAGACAGAAGCCTTCGGGACTACTCCAACCTTTACCGATTCCCGTGTGGAAGTGGGAAGAACTCAATATGGACTTCGTATTCAAGCTTCCTTCCACACCTAGAAGGTACGACGGCATTTGGGTAATCATTGAAGTTGTTCGTGCAACGCATTGTAAGTCTTCATGGAGTACCGTTAGCCATCGTCTCCGATCGAGATCCGCGCTTTACTTTACGACTATGGCGGAAATTGGCTGATGCACTAGGAGCAAGACTTAACTACAGCACCGCTTTTCACCCGCAATCTGATGGACAAGCAGAGTGCACAATTCAGACATTAGAAGACCTGCTAAGGTCTTGCATTATGCAGTTTCGTGGTAGCTGGGATGAACAACTGCCATTGATAGAGTTTTGTCCTCCTGCGTACCGTGAGGCGAGAAGGAGAGAGTTCGAGGAACTGCGACAGGGGAACATGACAGTGACCGAGTACGAGAGGAGATTCCGAGAACTATCAGGATTCTGCATGCACCTGATTCCCGACGATCACACGAAGAAGGTGAGGTTCATAGACGGATTGAAAGAGAGCATCGGTTACACCCTTTCTGGATCAGTACATCCCACCTATCAGTCCGCCAGGGATGCAGCGCTCGAGCTAGAGAGACAGGAGGAGATACACAGACCCTCGAGGCGCAGATCATTCGAAGGATCGTATAGCGGAGTACCTCGATAGGGGGCAGCTAAGAAGAGCCATAGCTCAGGCTCAGACAGTGATGGGTTAAGCCCACGAGGCAGATTCCAGAGGAGAGATAGTTATCGCATGCCCCAGCCAGCTCGCCATTCGATCATTGTGGATGCAAGCTCGTATCAGCAGTCACGCATTGGTTCTCCGCGGATTTGTCCACTTTGTAGGGGGAATCATTCTGGGCAGTGTCAGATGGATGGTTTATGCTTTCGGTGTGGGCAGCCAGGCCACATAAGGAGGGATTGCCCTTATGGTAGCGGCAGTGTGCTAGAAGCAGGTCGACGGACACAGCATACGGGGATATTTCTAGGACAGAGTTCCCAGGGAAGTCAGCCAGTAGGAGTTTCTTCGGGATCAGTCCAGCCGTCTGCAGGATCGAGTCGAGGTAGAGGAAGGAGACCCCAGCAGACAAGTCAAGGCCGGGTGTTTGCTATGACGCAGCAGGGAGCCAGGACTACGCCCGACGATTTCACAGATCAAGTGATGGAAGCAGACCTGATCCTGTTGGATCTATCCAGACTTGAAGTAGTGTTGGGCATGGATTAGTTGGCAAGGAACTACTTAGTCAAGGAAGCGACATGGGAGCCCGAAGCGCAGGTGCGTGATCAGAACCCTTGTTTGTTCCAGTGACGCGCGGAAATTTCGAGGACGAAATTTTTGTAAGGGGGGAAGGCTGTAACACCCCGTCCCAAATCGCACCGGAATCCGTGCACGTTGACCGAGGTTGATCGTTGACCGTTGATCGAAGGGGGTCAAAAGTTGACTTTTTGACTCGGTGAGAATTTTGAGTTGACTAGGGTACCGTGGCGAAGTGCACGATGCCACGAGTTCGTAGACTGGTAGCACGTCGAAAATGGAGCTACGGTTTGAAAGTTATGGACGAAACAAGTTGCGGTCCAAACTGTCCAAGGGGTGCCGGAGTTGACTTTTTGTTTATGGGGAATTGAGCTTTGACTCATGCATGGTTGTGAAGTGCTCGTCGATACGAGTTCATAGACTAGCGGCACGCTTAAATCGGACATGTGGTTAAAAAGTTATGGACGTTTGAAGTTTACCGGATACCGTATTATTTTAATGTTTTTGGGTCGTGAACAGTGAAATGCCACGTGTCAGCTTCTGAGTGGTCCACGTGGCATGAACAGTGTCACGCAGGGTTTTAATTTTGAAAAACTCTCGGGGAAGAGGGAGAAAGAGAGAGAGGAGAGAGAAAGAGAGAGAGAGGACCCGCCGGCCGCCGGTCATTTTCACGTTTTTCCGGCCTAGTTACTGTACACGCGCCGGCCAGCCAGATTGCCCACCTCATTTCCGGCAAAACCTCCAAATTTCACGGCGAACGGCCGCCGGACGCGCCCGGATCGGACGTCCGAAGTTTGGCGGCGATTTTTCCCCCTCCACCGCCGGCCACCGCGAATCGGCACTATTCCGGCCGATATACAGTACACGCGCCATACACCCAGCATCCTCTCCTCAAGTCCGGCCTACCCACCAAAAATCACGGCCATCGGACCACCGACGCGCCGGGATCGGAGCGTTTTCCGGCGAGGGGTCGAAAATCTTCAAACGGTGATTTCTCCGCCGTCCGACCTCCGTTTTGCTCACCGTCGGTCCCGTTGGATTGCTCTCCTCACGATCTACAAATCTGCAAAATTTCACAGCAAACGGCCACCATCGGAAAATACTGTTCCGGCGACGGTTGCCGGTGACCGCGGCGGTCTGCCGGAAAATACTGTTCCGGCGAGTACCCGAAAATTCCGGCCAGCTCCAGTCTGCAGTGTTCGACCTCCTGAACCCAAATCCGACTTCCGTTTCCACCAATTCGCGACGGTTTGGGAGAATTGCGGAGCCGAAACCCGAAAAGCTTCCCGATAAAATTCCGACCCCGTCGGGTACGATCATCGGAAATTAAGACCGGATCTGTGATTAGCATCACTCGAGCTTCGATTCGGTATATAATTCGTAAATTTTAGTTATCGTTTGGTGTTCGCTCCCCGGGTACCCATTTGGGGATTACCCGAATAAAATATTAATATTTGTGGTTTTGGTACTGTGGATGTTTTAGGTGCACGTGCAAGTAGCGGAGTCGATCCTGCGGAGGATCTTGATTGAGATACGTGCACAAGGTGAGTGACCCACCTTCAAATTAATTTTGGGGAATTTAATTGATGAATATATTATGTGTGAATTAAATATTTGGAATTTAATTTCTATGTGCCAAATATTTATTGGATTTATTGTAGAATTATTTATGAATTTATTGGATTTAAGAAAATGCGAATTCTACAAATTTATGCCGTGTGGAATTATTTTATGGTTTTGAGGATTTTGAAATTGGTGTGGTTTTAATGGTAAATTGGGCACGATTTGATTTTCAAATATTTCAAGGAAAATATTTGGTTATGTTGGTGATTTCAATTTTTATGAAATATGCCCATGGAATATTATGAGATTTGATTATGATATTTCGAGAAATTATTATGCTTGGAAAAATGTGGATATTTGAATTGATGGATTTTGGGAGTTGGTGGATTTGAAAATCATGGAATTTATGGTATGGATTATAAGGAAATTGTGGAGAATTTCCCGGTTCAAGCGGATGGATTATGCCCGCTATGCTTATGAAAAATGTGAAATTTGTTTTATGATTTAAATTTATGGATTTTATAATTTTTAGATGCACCGTGCACGTACTGGTGTTCTGATTATGTGATATGGTATATGTGATATGGTTAGTGTGCACACGGTTGTGATTAGCGCGCAGGTGGGTGTGAGTAGCGCGCGGTTGATATTATGAGGGTGTCCTGTGGATGCCATCGGAGAGGGCGGCCACCCCCCATTGGCCGGGACACCAGGTTAGCAGCGGCGCTGTGGGACGCCACGCGACCGTATGCCGGTTTCTTTCTATAACCTCCTGTCTGGCGGTACCTTGGGACGCTGGGTACTGTTGGCGCCACTGGTATATAGTGGGTGCATCAAATGATTTTCAGAACTGTGTTTTAAAAATAAAATGTTTGGAAACTGTATTGGAATTAAAAATATAATATTACTGTTCGGATATTTATTTGATGTCTTGGTTTTCGGGGAATATGAATAAAGGGTTTTGTGAAAATGTTTTAAAAGGGGAACTTTTCCAACTGAGAGAATTGTAAGGGTTTTGAGAGAAATTATTATTTCCAAATAATTATTATTTATACTTATTACTGTGATATGATATGGTATAGTAGTAGGGTCGCTCACTGAGATGATTAGCATCTCACACTCTTAAATTTCGTTCCTCTAGATTCCAGGTTGTCGGTGTTCATTCGGAGCGGACTTGATCTTCCTCGCTGTTTTACTTCGTGAAGTACCCTGTTCTTCTTTATTGCGGTTGTACTATTTCTTTCATTCTTGTTGTATTTATCTTGCACTGGATTACTGTATTTTTGTTTTGAAGTGCTGAAATTTGTGGAACCAATTTGTAGTTTGTGGGAGGAATAAGGGGATATTTTTGAAGTGTGTTTTCAGTGCAGGTAAATTTGTGGTAAGTAAATCCCTTAGGGGAGGTGCTGCCGGATTTTCCGTTGGAAGGTTCGGTGGTATTTCCCTGGGATCAGGGCTGTCTAGGGTTCCGGAGGAGGAATTCTGGACGGGTCCTGACACTTGTGTATCACAGTGCTCCTCACGAGTCACATTCTTTCTTAGATTATCCTCAATCCCAAGATCGAATGTCTCCTTGTCAACTTCACCTCCATTAGAAGATTCTCCATCCTTTGCCAACCCAAGTATCTCACTCTCCTTAAACACCACATCCCTACTAATCACACACTTCCTTGTATGTGGATCCTAAAGTCTATAGCCTTTTACATCCTCTGGGTACCCCAAGAAAATGCATTTCATAGATCTTGGATGTAACTTGCCTTCATTTACATGAACATACAAAGGGCAACCAAAGACCATGAGATTACTTAAATCCGGTGCGTGCTTAGACCACTTCTCCATTGGAGTCTTGAACTCAATAGCACTCGACGGACACCGATTGATCAAGTACACCGTGGTATTCACTGCCTCTGCCTAAAACCTTGTAGGTAGCTTAGCAACTGAAAGCATACTCCTCACTCTTTCCAAAATGGTTCTATTCATACATTCGGCAAGACCATTTTGTTGACAAGTCATCCGCACGATCTTGTGTCTCACGATTCCATGCTCATTGTAATAGGAATTGAACTCCTCATTGCAATACTCGAGCCCATTATCCGTTCGGAGCATTTTCATCTTCTTTCTGATTTGGTTCTTAACCATAACCTTCTATTCCTTGAACTTAATGAAGGCCTCACCCTTGGTTTTCAACATGTAAACCCATACTCTCCTTGAGTAATCATCAATGAGGGTCATGAAGTACCTACAACCACCCATTGAATTCGTTCTCGTGGGGTCCTATACATCGGAATGAACATAATTCTAGATCTCTTTAGTTCGATGCACCGCGATGTTGAACTTCACCCTAGCTTGCTTGCCATAGATACAATGCTCATAGAAGTCAAGTTTCTTTGCCTTATGCCCACACAAAAGCCCTTGTTTACTAAGCTCAATTAGCACTTTCTCGCTAATATGGCCTAGCCTTCTATGCCAAAGTGTGGTGTCTCTCACATTCTCATTCACTGAGACCGAAGCTGCACCTTGAACCATACTTCCATCTAGCACATACAAGCCATTCTTCTGAGAAGCCTTCATCGCTACCATTGAACCCTTCAAGACCTTCAAAATTCCTTTCTCAGCTTTATAACTATATCCATGCTCATCCAATATACCAAGAGAAATCAAATTCCTCTTCAACCCGGGAATATACCACATATCCATCAAAGTTCTCACAACTCCATCATGAAGCTTCAACTTTATTGTGCCAATCCCTTCAACATTACAAACTGCATTGTTCCCCATGAGAACCCGTCCTCCATCTAGTTCCTCAAATGTATCAAAATAACTCCTCATCAGACTCATATGAAAAGTATAACCCGAGTCAATAATCCACTCAACACCGTTCTCGGTCAGTAACAAGCAATCTCCATCAGATTGCTTTTCCTTCCCTTTTCCAAACCTCTCTGGACAATCCTTCTTGAAATGGCCCCAATTGATTACACAGAAGCATCTCATTTTGTCCCTTGATTTCGATCTATCCTGACTTTTACCTCGCTAATTTCTATCACTAGGCCGATCCGAGGTTCTACCTCTCATTGTGAGGCTCAACCCATCATTACTCTTGCCAATCAAGCTCTTCTCCGCATCCTTAGCAACTATCGCTGCTATAACTTCCTTCACATCCAAGGTTTGTCTTTCATACTTGAGAGTATCCACAAAGTACTCATTTCCTTGAGGCAAAGAATTAAGCAAAATCACTGCTTGGTCCTCACCCTCAATTGAGATTTGCATACTCTCTGTATCTTAAATCAACTTAGTGAAGTTATCAAGATTATCACTCAAAGACCTTTCCTCTTTCATTTTGAAACCGTATAATCGTTACTTCAAATTGATGCAGTTTGGTACTGATTTAGCCATGTACCTTTCTTCCAAAACTCTCCAAACATCCGCCGCTGTTGTTTCCTTTGATACCTTTCTCAACACTTTGTCTCCAAGACCAAGAATTATTGAACTATATGCCTTTTTCCAATAATTCCCTCCTCTCTCTAACATCCATTGTTTCTGGTAAGTGTTCCTCACCTTCTAAAACCACATCTAACCATTCCTTGACTAACACCGCCTTCATTTTCATCTGTCTAAGGCAAAAATCGTTTGAACCTGTGAATTTCTCAACCTCAAACTTAGTAG
The DNA here is from genome assembly GCF_031755915.1 of Ziziphus jujuba. Classification (NCBI taxonomy): domain Eukaryota; kingdom Viridiplantae; phylum Streptophyta; class Magnoliopsida; order Rosales; family Rhamnaceae; genus Ziziphus; species Ziziphus jujuba. Next base: position 1,634,885 of record NC_083381.1, on the reverse strand, counting down.
ACATGGTCAAGTTTGCTTGGGTACACTATAATCAACCTAGCTTCAACCAAAGGAACCTCCAATTCCACTACAAGAACTTAACAGCAACAAGCTACACAAAAGCCCCAAATCTCCAAACTCTAATCCCTAGATGTTCATCAACCTAGGCTCTGATACCAATTTGTTGAGATATAACCTGTGTATAGCAAGTAATATATATACCCACAAGCAACAAACAATCCACAACCGTTCACAATCTAGTAAAATATAGATGCAATAGATGATTCCATAAGGAAACCCAATGCAAAATCTAGATAGAGAAAGACAAGCACATAAATATAAGAGGAGAGAGAGAGAGAGAGAGAGAGAAAAACACACAAATTTTTACATGGTTCGATCAAGATGATCTACGTCCACGGACAAGCCAGGAGATGACGATCTTCATTGATTTGAAGAGATTACAAGCTTAATCACCAGAAGCATGGCACCTTTAATGGGTTTTTGTGTGAAGAAATCAACCCCTTGTTTCTCTCACTAGAACCAGAAGAAAAATATCACTATATCTATTTTTCTAGTCTCACCTTTTTTGGGCACGAAGCCCTAGGCTTACATATCATTAAAGAGGGGTAAAATAGTAACTCCATGCATCAGATACAATAAAGAACACCTACATGACGATCTACTGCCTTTCTCCTTTTTCTTCTTGTTTTCCTTGCTTCCTTCCTCTTCACTTCATCACCAAACATCCCATCAACTCCTCATGTTCACCATTACTTCCAAGCTTCTTAAACAATAATTTAGAGTCATAAAAACAACAAAAGCACATATTTTAGTGGATAATTATTTACAATGTTGCTACCATGGAGTTCTGATTTATATGCTAGACAAGTGACAGGTAAACACTACTTGTGAACCTTCAAGCATCTAAACTTGGATTTTTTATTTATTTATTTTTATTTTATTATTATTATTTTTTCTTTCTGGAAAAGTCTAAAATTGGATACTTGGACAAGTCCAATAAAGAGTTAGTGCGATGTTTCATATCCAACCCATCTCTTATTTAATTTAACATTTCAACATATTTTCCTTTATTTCTTCCTCTTTCATTTTGATAAGTATGTTTCAAAAACTTATAAGAGTATGTAGGAGTAGCCAAAGATGAAGTTCAAAATACTTTTTTATTTTTTCACAAATTTATTTAATTTGTGACATTTTATTTTACAAAGTGACCGACTATGCAGTAGAATTCAGTCTCGTACTATTTATTTAGTGCATAGAAAGCCAATAACAGTTCGTTATTTTTGAATCTATTTCTTTGCATTTTTGTCTTAGGAAAGTTGTAAGTTGAGATTAGAAACAAAGCCCTATATTTTATTTGTCCAAGTACTTTTGCTATTTTATTGTCTTCATAATTACAGTGTTGTTAAAATGTTACACAGGGTGTTATCTTTCGCATGGAGGGCAGAAAAAATCTTGAACTAGTTGAGTTTGAAGATGAATTCCATTTGCAGCACGATTCGACCGAGACATATGATATCAGCTTCTCATTCAACAGGATTTGTTTGAAAAGAGCATACCAAGCACTTGATTCTGCATCAGATAATTTATTCCAGAACTTCCTATTTCCTGATTCTGTATCTCTGCAAATGAATATTCCTACTTCTCCAGCTTCGGATTCTCACTTTCTTAAACATGATCATGCGTATATGTCCTCTACGCATTCATGGCTCACCACCATACCTTGTGTCTGGTCCACTGTGTGTTCCTGAAAGAAAAGCATTTTCACATTCAAATGAACCATCGAAAACTGGTATGGTTGTTCGGGAAGCAGTAGTTCAAATATATAAATCATCAGTAGGATGTCAGATTCTTATGATTGCACCAAGTAATAGTGCTTGTGATGTGCTGATGAGAAGCTTGACGAAGGTGATTCCAGAGTCGGATATGTTTCGAGCAAATGCTGCGTTTCATGAGAAAGATGAGGTACCGGAGGACATTCTCTCCTCATGCCTTTACAAAGAAGAGTATTTTGCTCGTCCGTCACATGAGGAACTTCGAAAATTCAGGGTGATTTTCTCCATTTTTATGAGTAGTTTTCGGCTGCATAATGAAGGCATTGATGCTGGACATTTTACTCATATTTTTTTAGTGGATGCTTCCTCTGCCATTGCCAGAGGCACTGATGACCCTTGCTAATTTTGCTGACAAAGATACAGCCGTTGTTGTTACCGGTAGACCTGGAAACTCTTCGAGTTACGTTCACTCTGAAATTGGTAGGAAAATGGGATTGAAGATTTCATATTTTGAAAGACTGTGCCAATGCTGGCCATACAGAACTCTAAATCCAAAGTTCATCACAGATTTAAGCTTAGAAGGATAACTATAATTTCCCGCGATTATCTTGTATTTAGATTGCTTATTTCTGAACAAACATATAAATTTGTACATATTTTGCCAGTTACAAATTGTTCTTTCTTTTTGTTTCCCTTTTCATCTCAGTTGCATGCAAACTGAAATTTTAAATGGATTTAATTTTCTCTCCTCCACTATTTTGAATTCAAAGACATGATAAACTAAGTTTGTAGGCATTGCTATTTCCTGGTGATTCTGGAGAATATATATGTATATATATATATATATATATCATGGAATTGTTGTTGAGTATCGAACAAAATAAGTCAGAGTTCCTTGTTCTTTATTCCATAACCAGTAGAATAGCTATTATTCCCATACTATTGCAGTGACTTAAGAACCCAACAGCTTGCACAAATCTCTTGTAAACAATATAAGATCTCCTATTTGCATTTTGGAACAAACTTCGGACAAATAATTGAATTTTTTTTTTTTTTTTCTCTCACATACAAAAATCATCAACTCAGAAATATTCTATATCATACAAGCGATAGTCTTGACTTTCAGAATCAGTATCAAGTTTCATTTGGTTTGTAATAAAAATCAAAATTTCATTAATTCGATCCAATCTAGGATGTGTTTTATCATGGGCCATGAATCTGTGAAGAGTTTTGGAAATCTCCACAAAACTAAATCCAGGAGACTTCTTAACTCCTTTACTTTGCATGGCTTCTCTCATGTTTCGTGCATCTTCCCACCTCTTGACACTAGCAAAAACATTTGACAACCCAATATATCTACCATCATGATCTGGCTCTATCTCTATAAGCTTTCTTCCGACAATTTCCGCAAGGTCTAACTTTCCATGGTTCAAACAACCACTAAGTAGGGCACCTAACATTGAGCCGGTTGGCTTGATGGGCATTTGTTGGATAAATCGAAAGGCCTTGTGTACTCGGCCGGAGCGAGCTAAGACATCCACCATACAAGCATAGTGTTCAATCTTGGGTGTCATTCCATCTTTACCAAGACATTCAAAGAAATACCAAGCTTCCTTTACCAATCCTCCATGAGCACAAGCACTTAATAAGCACAAATATGTGATCTCATCTGGTAAAATTTGAAAATTTTGCATTTTGTCATATAATTTAAGCGACTCTTGGATCAAACCATGAGTCGCAAGTCCTCCAATCATTGCATTCCAAATCAATACGTCTGTTTGTTGCAATGAAACCGCAAGGAACACGCTTAAAGCTTCTTCTACTGCCCCACATTTTGAATACATGTCCACTAGTGATGTTTGCAAAACCAACGTCAATGGCAACTCGTTCTCGACCACATATTGATGCATAGCCCTCCCTTGCTCGAGTGCACCTAAGTGGGAACAAGCACACAAAACACTTACCATAGTCACCTCATTTGCTTCAACCCCAGAAACCTGCATTCTCTGAAATAGAGCCAAAGCATCCATGTACTGCCCAGCCTTAACAGACCCATCAATCAAAGAACTCCAAGATACAACATCCCGCTCAGGCATTAACTCGAAGACCTCCAATGCAGAACATACATCCCCACACTTCGCATACCCATCCAATATGGCATTCCATGAAACTAAGTTCTTAACGGGCATTTCATCAAAAATCTTACGTGCAAACCTAATATCCCCAAAAGAAGCATACATATGGATCAGAGAATTGCCGATGAACCTATCAGACTCATACCCATGTTTGGCAATACGACCATGAATAGCCCCACCAAGAACTGGCTTCAATAATCTCGCCGACGCCTTCGCAAGAAAAGGGTACGTGAGATGGTCTGGCCAGACCCCATCTCGCAACATTTGGATGAAAACCGATATCGAGCGGTTTGGATTTTTGCTTTTGGAGTAGCCTCTTATTACCGTGTTCCAATCAAAGGTTGATGGGTCGGACAGTTGGGATAGAAATCGAAACGAGTAATCAATGTTACCTGATTCGGAAAGCGCAGAGAAAGAAAGGATTTTGGTAGCAAATGAGTGGTCTTGAGAGAGGCCAAAATTGAGAAGCAGAGCATGGATTTGCTTAAGCTCTGACATTGATTTGCATTTGTCAAGATGGGTTATGAAAGTTTGGATTAAACTGGCAATTTTCTCTTGCGAATGGGACATTCAACATCTACAGGGTTCAAAAGGAATATGTATTGCAGGTTGGAAAATTTACAGGGGTTCTTGTGGAGGGGAAGCCTGTCGAGGTTTGGAAATTTACACTGTTATAAAAAGTAATATTTTAAGAAGGGTTTTCCGTTTTTAGCACATGTGCCCCTCGATTATTGAATTCTTACATTTTGTTCTCTTATTATTATTATTGTTTTACACTTTTGACTCCTAAATTTCACATTTTTAGATTTTTAGCCTTTAAACAATTTTTTTTTTTTTTTTTTTTAGTAATTTTGTGACATGTAGTGTAATCATTAGAAAAATAAAACAATGAATTTACCTTTAAAAAAAAATTGAATTACAAAATTAGAAAATCACATAAAATTGCGGTGTATGGCATCAAATGTGTTGCTCACTTCAAAATTGCAAAAAAGAAAAAAATACACAGAAAGGATTGAAGAGACAGTATATAAAAAATTGAAAAGTTTAAGAACAAATATGCTAAAAAAATTTCAGAAATCAAAGTATAAAAGCTTAACAATTAAAATGGTATAGGTGCTATATATATCCTTTTATGAATATTATTTTATATTAAAAAATATTATTTTATTGATAACTAAAAGGAAAAAATTATTTTGTGGGATAAATTATTAAGTTGGGAAAGATGGTTTACACTAGCTAGAAAAAAGCCTTTTTCTTTTTTGATTTTCATTTTTTTGGCCAAGTATCTTTCCTCATATGATTAAATTATGCTCATTAACTGAATTGGTTTTTGGAGAGTGCGTGATGTCACTACATATTTTTTGGTCTAGTAATGGTTGGCTATTGATATTAGAGGTTTTCCTAATTCACTTTGCACTTTTTTATGAACCTTATGTAGTATGCATAATGAAATTCATATCTGCATCGCTAACAATAGTGGATAGCTTTCAGCAATTGCTACGTACTTGCTCATCCAACTATTTTTTTTTTATTTTTTAATGTTTTTCACCATGTCTCTTTTTAGCCCATCTATCCTTATATATATGTGTAGGTTTGATTGTTGCTACCGCTGCTTGTGATATGCATATTTTTGGAGCGATTTGAGCCCTGCTTTTGTTTCATGCAAGAAACAGTGTTTCAAGGCGGGTGGCAATGACATCCGACTGATTTTCTTTGACTGGAACAAGAAATTGGGGAACCTTATAGTAGGAATTTCATTGCCCATTTTTTCGGAAAAAAAATATATATTTAATTATAGGAAAAAAATATATTTAATTATATATATATATATATATATAGAGAGAGAGAGAGAGAGAAAGAGAGAGAGAGAGTAACCAAGTTTTTGTGTATATTGTGATTTCTAGAATTTCAGGTATGTAGTTAATTTCGTTGCAGTTGTAAGTTTATGTTGAATATATAACCTTAAAAATGACCTGGCTTGCCCCAATTCCTTTTCTTTATCTCTTTACATACATTAAAATAAAAACCAAAAAAAATAATCATAATAAGGTAACAAGTTATTTACAGTGTTACTTTTTTTTTTTTTCCCCCAACTATTAATTTACTATTTTGACAGTTAATTTTCTGTGGTAACTTGCTTTTAGCAGGATTTAACTAATTTTGCAAGGGAATTGCAAACCAAAAGGCACTCTGATTCGTTTAGAAATTTTAAAGAACTTGCAAAAAACTTAGGTCTGTTAAGCTATGTTTTTTATTTTTCATTTTCAAAATATTAAATATTGTTTTTAAAATATTGAACAAAAATAAGTTTCTATAATTTTATAAAAATAATGAGTGTTTGGTCAATTGTGTTTGAAAATAATTTTTAAAAACCAAAAACATATTTTTAGGGACGGTGCACGTGGTTTCGGATTGCAAGGCAAATTATCATTCTTACTCTTCTCTGTCAACGCTCAAGTTTTTGATGCAGTAAACCAATATATTTTTAATATTTTTTGAAAACTATGAAAAACATTTTTTATTGTTTTTTTTTTCCATTTGTTCCTTAAAATAATTTTTGAAAACTGATGGCCAAACAATACATTTTTGTTTTGAAAATAATTTTTTATTTTCAAAAATAAAAAATAATTTTTAAAACAGATAGCCAAACAAATACTTAAATTTGAGATAAAAATATAATTAATTACTGTAAACAACAAATATATTCAATTTGTAATTTAACAAAATATTATAAGAGAATGCAATCTTTAAGAAATCCAAAAAAAAAAAAAAATTGACAATCTATATTTGAATATAAATTATAGTATGAAATATACAAACTATCTAATTTATTAATTACAATGAAGTAAACATAAAAGCAATATTTATAATACAGTAAAACCTAGTTAAATAAATAATTTCACTGAATAAATAAAACTATTCGATTTCAATTCGAATACAGTATATTGAATGAATAAATTCGCTATATGAATAAAAATATATATATATATTTTTTAAAAAGTCCCTTAAGACTCGTTGAATATATAAATTAATAATTTATTAAATTTGTAAAAGATAAATAATATATATATATAAATATTTACCATACATAATAAAAAAATTTACTTAATATTTTTTCCAATGTAGCTTTTTTTTTCCCCCCCAAAATATGCATCTAAAGTTTTTTTTTTTTTTGTGCTTTTTCCAAGATATAAAAGAAAAGAAAAGAAAATTTGAAATAAATTAATTGATCCACAATTTTTCAGAAGTAAATAGTCAAGCCAATTGAAAATGATCCTCTTTGTATTTATTAGAAAGATTTCTTCAATTACTAAACTTCTTTGTACGGAAAAAAGTCCTGTATTAAAGTTTTTTTTTTTTTTTTTATTGAGTGGATAGTGATCAATATTGTGATTATAGATTTGATCAAGCCAGATTAATATTTTTCTTTATTAATATATATTATATAGTTAGTAAAACTATTTTACGAAAATAGTGTAAACTTCTTTTTAAACAAATAAATATTTATATCGATAAATCAATAAATTATTCATTTTTCAATAAATCAATTGTCCCTTCAATGAATAATTTTTCATAGCCATATAAATATTTATTTATAGAGGTTTTCATGTATATGATAATAAAATAAATATTTACAAACTTCTTTCTCCATCTATTCTTGATAACCACAATTAATTACAAACCTTAATCTTATTCTTGTTAGGATACATCTTACTATACAACCAAAAGTAAAAACATAAAAATCTATGCATAAATTTTAAATCTTTAGTTAAAATTATGCTAATTAGCCAATTTCAAAATTAATCTCTAAAAATGAAATGTAAATAATTAGATGGACCATTTTATCTTAAGTAGAACTTTAATTTTAGGAATAAGACATTATCTTTTTGTTGTTTTTTGGTCTTATATATTTAAGCTTTTTCTATTGATCTATCATAAAATAGCTAGCTACTTTATTAACCATTGACTCAATTTAAATATACTATGAATTACTTTTTCAATAATTTAAAAATAAGTGATAAAATTCATAGAGAATATATCTATAGGTTCAGATTTAAACCTTCATCTAGGGGAATTTTTAAAATAAACGGGTAAATTTCATTTACATTCCATCAATTTATTAACAATTGGACTGGTTTAGATTGAGAATGTTAATGTTGTCCCTCATTATAGCCAACTTAATGAAATTGACTTTTTTCTCTTGTTTATAAAATTTTAAATTTCATCTATCTCCCATCAAATTTAAAACGATGTCCAATTTATATTATCGACTAACAAAAGATAAGATGATTATAACATTTTTATAATAATAATAATAATAATAAATGAAAAATAATAAAACTATTTATAAAAAATGTTGATGTACAGATAAAATAAACTGTTCTTTTCATTTCTTTTAAAATAAATATACTATTTAAATAAAACGAAAAAAGGCACTAATTTATTTTAAATATTATTTTTATTAAATGTGTAAAATTACTTAACATTTATCTTCCATGGGAAATAAAAAAATTTAAAAAAAAAAAAGGTTGATAAACAAGTTGGTGCATCACATTACTCATTTTGGACGGCTATATTTGCACTTCACAAAAGTTTCATTTGACTAATATGCCCTCACTGGCAATGTGGTGTATGAAGTAAATTTTAATTTTTTTAATGAACTTTTATTATTATTGATAGTGTTATTTTTTTAATGAACTTTTATTATTATTGATATTGTTATTGCTGTTTTGTCTAGGTTTGTTTTGTTTCAGAAGGTGCCAAACTAGCTAGTTAGGATCTTTGGATTTCTCTTTTTCCTAGTCTGCTTGTTTAGTTATTATTATTGTTCTTATTTATGGTCTATCACAAGCATAATGAAAGTGAATATACTTTTAAATAACCTAATATAAATTAAATAACATAAGGGAAATGGTATAAAAAAATAATAATACATACACCAAATGTTTAGTTTTAATTTGTCACAAAAATTTCTTATGTCATTCTCTAATAAAAAATTTGAGTTGAATATGTATCACGTTAAATAGTACTGGGTTATTTGTTAGTTTGATAGTTTATGGGGGTTTAACATATTTTGCTCTCTAAAAAATCTGAAAAATCGATACTTGTTTCTAAACTTGTTTATCAAAAGATTTGAAAATAAATTAAAAATTAAACCAATATTTAAATATATTACAACCTATATTACAAAATATATGTATAAATATACATAAATCATAACAAATTATATATGTATATATATATATAACATCTATATATAATATATAAAAGAATAAATGTGAGTATCACGTATCAGTATATTATTATTTTCCTTCAAAATCATTTTCTTTATTTTCATTATATTTATTTATTATTTATGATATTGCCTTTAATATTTGTACCCAAATATATATATATAATCAATTTTTATTTTAAAATAAATTTTAAATAAACATATTTTTTTAAAAATATCTATAACCATAGATGGATACGATAAAAAATGGTACATTATTATTATAAATATAATATTATAAAATTACTCTTTCATTATAAATACTATTATTATTATATTATTATATTTTATAATATTATATATGTTTTTTATTTTTATGTATAATAGATTTGGGTTTAGGAATGAAGAAAAAAAATATATTTTATTATTATGATATTTTTATGACATAAAATGCATTTGCATATATATTGTTTCTTTAATTAAACATGTATAGTTATTTGATTTTATTTTATTTACCAATTCATACATATTTTTATTATTATATTATAATATTATATAATTGATTGAAAAAAATAGAAGATTTTTGACCTTTTATTGTTGTATTAATCAATACCATATTTTTATTAAAAAAATTAAGGTGAATAATATTTTTTTCATCTATATATATATATATATATACACACACACACACACGTTAACAAAGGAAACAAATACATAAAAAGATTTTGATATATATATATATATATAAAATAATTTAGAAGGTAATCTGAAAATTATTAGAATAGATATATATATATATATATGTATATATGGTAAAGATTATTGTATTTATATATATCCATACCATCTTCTCAGCAAAAAATAAAAAATACAAAATAAATGATCAAGAATATTGTATATATATATATATTCAAATTTATGAGTATATAAATTTTATATATTTATAAAAAACATTAAAAAATATTTGGTTATCTATGTATAAATATTTTTATTAGTTTGTTATGTTTATTTTATGTACAGTAATTAATAATGAGATTAATCTCTTTAACTTATTATATAATAAAAATTATTCTTTTTATTAAATACATTTGACACAAAAATTCCATATTCTAATACATATTTATATATGTATATATAATAAATGAAATTTTAATATCCAAATTTATAGATTTCAGTTATAAAATTGACCTTTTAAAAATAAATGTAAATATAAATAAATTAATAAGATTTATCTCGTTATTTGATTTCTTCTTAAAATTTTAAATGATAAGATAAAAAAACATGTATATAATAAATGATTTTTTTATTACTAAATATATTTTATCTAAAATTTTATATACTAATACATGTTAATATATGCATATTAATAAAAGAAACTTTATTGTAAAATAATAAGATTAAAAAACAATAAATAATAATGAGATTTGTTTATAATTAATTATTATAAATTATTTTCGAATCGTTTATTATAATTACACATGCTGTGCATCATATGGGAATCGATGCTAGTATAAATACATATAAACAAGCAAAAATTTAACTCCGAATTGGAAGGACTATTGTCTGAGAAGTTCAAATATGTTAATATATATATATATATATATATCAACTGACAGAGAATTGTTGAAAAGTATGAAATAAAATATAAAACCACATTGTTTTTCAAAGTATTAAATGTATCTAACATTTTGAATACTTCTTAAATATAATTAGAAGACAATTAACAGTAGGATTAGAGGCTATGATACATGAAGTTTTTTTATGGCTATGGCGAGCTAAGTTTTTTTCTTTAAAAAAAAAAAATTAACTTTATAAAGTACCTTTTCTTTTCGCTTTCTTTAAAAAAAAAAAAAAAAAAAAAAAGAGAGAGAGAGAGAGAGAGAGAATCTGGACCATTAAATAAGTAAATTGCCACATGTGACATGCCAAGAGATAATGTCTAGGATTAGGCAAATACATAAGATATTATGTTCGTTGATGATCTATTGGATTAGAATTACTCTAAATTATGAAGTAATCAATAAAAATTATGCTCGAGACATAATCAGTTTTCTTAACATTTTGATTAGTATTTGATAAATTATTATTTCAAAATTAATAAAGTTATAAAATTAAAATTTGAATATTCAGTTAAAAACCTATTTAAACCAAAATAGATATGAATAATTATCTCTTTATTTATATATATTATTACTATATATGTCTAGATAAAAATTTTTGTTAGTAATTGAAAGATATAATAATAATTTTAACTTTAAAATTCTTATTATATTATAAGAAGAATTTGAAAAGCTATCTTTCTTACTTCTAACATTTTACCTTTTTAAAAGTTAGCTTATTAAAGAATTTAAAATTTATAAATTTATCAAAAATTATATTTAATAACAAATTCTTCATAAGGTTTGAAAGCAAACCTAAAGTTCTTTATGGTTAATCTGTGCTACACATTATTCAGGACAACAATGAAACATGTGCTCAATTCGAGTTTTGGATGGACATATGTAAACTACTTTGAAAATAAGGTTCTATGCGTCAAACGACGGAAAAAAGCAACAAAAGGTATCATCATTCTAAAAATTGACATTTCAACTTGTAGGAGACTATGAATAAATATATGTAAATATATGTAGAATAATAAAAAATACAAGAAAATAAAACAAACGAAATTATAAGAACTGCATGCCTTTGATTTGATGATCTACTTGTTGTTCGATCTATCCGACGCTTGTGTGGTATCACAATTTCTTTAAGATGATTTCCGTTCCACCAATGCAGATATTTTTGCAATGGTTATCTCACAGGATCCAACGGATTGAATCTCCGTAGAGAATTAAAATTAACATGATCTAGTCTGTCATGCCACATAATGGAAAACTCAAGCAAGTAAACAGAAGAAGTACTAGCTTTATTAATATCTTTTGGCTTTACAATCATTACATTCAGTTTAAATAAACCATTGACTACATAGTCATTTCCCAAAAAAATTCCATACTTAGACAAAATAACCTTATTTGACTCAAACACTAAACGAAAACCACGTTTACTCAGCAGTGATCTAGATACCAGATTCTTATGAATGTCTAGAACATACAATACATTATTTACAGTCAAATCTTTCCCAGAGGTCATCTTCAGAACTACCTTGCCTTCCTCTTGGATTTTGACGTGGCGGAATTTCCCATGAACAACTTCTTCCCCTTTTTACTTGGTTCGAAGGAGTGAACAAGTTCTTATCAGAACATATGTGGCGGGTCGCACCAGTATCAATCCACCACCCTCTAATCCCACCAAGTTCACCTCAGAAATAACAGTACTAAGGTCAATCTTATCAACTTCTCGAGTGATGTGCTTCATCATTTCTGCCTCTTTGTTCTTCTTTCTTTTTGGCAATCTACATTCCACCGCTCTGTGATCCATCTTGTCACAGTTAAAGCACTTGAACTTGGCCTTCTTGGAGATCCCTCCTTTAGACCCATCTTCCAGTATTTTTCTTATTCTTGGAGCTTTGACCATGCTCCACAATATTGGCCTTGACATATTCAATACGAAGCTTGCCAACAAGAGCCTCCATATCTATTTCCTTTGTCTTGTGCTTGAGATAATTCTTGAAGTCTATCAAAATATGAGATAGCTTCTCAATCATAGCAGCTACTTGAAAGGCTTTATTAATTATCATCCCTTTAGCAGGAAGTTCTTGAATGAGCACTTATAACTCGTTTACTTAACTCATCAATGGCTTTGAATCCACCATCACATAGTCCAAAAATCGGCATATAACAAACTTTCTAGATTCAGCATTCTCAGTTCTGTATTTCCAATCCAAAGTTTCCTATAGCTCTTTTGCTATCTTCGCCACAGTGCATTCCGTACACAACATCAGATAGGCCATTCAGGACATAATTCCAACATAAATAATCGAAATGCTTCCATGCATCCACAGCCATGAGTGTCTCTTTATCACTCTCTTCATTACTTGGTGGTGCGTCTTCAGTCAAGAACCTCGCAAGGTTCAGTGTAATCAAGTAGAACAACATCTTCTTTTGTCACCTCTTAAAATGTGCTCCATTAAACTTCTTTGGTTTTTCTGCATGATTTACAGGAAAAAGCATTTGAATCATAGGAGTCTGAGTTAGTACTTGTACAACGGGCACAGTCACATTATTTGATCCACTTTCCATTTATGTAAAACCACAAAAATCGGAATTCAATTAGTTTTTGTTTTCTATCTCACTAAACTAATTAAAGCCAATTTCCAATATGAAATTACAACAATGTGATTTTCCTTTGGTTTTTGTATTTGCACCATAAAATTTTTGCATATATCCATAAAATTTCTGCATACACCAACAAAAGTGTTATATACATTCACAAAATTACTTTATACACCCCACCAAACTGACATCATCAATTACATCATGATGACATCATTGCTGATGTCATGCTGATGTGGCACCTGCCATGTGGAATTCATGCTGATGTAGCACCAAGCCACATGGCAACAATGTTAATGTGGCACCGATGTGGCAACCAACCACACTGATGTGGCAACAACATTGAGTTGACGTGGCATCCATCATGCTTATGTGGCAATGATGTGTCCTTCCGCTAAACCAACACATGTCATCTGTCGTTGGCCAACATGTGGCGGTCTCTTGGTCTGACACGTGTCATGTGTCTATGGCCCATGCAGCCTCTTAGTATGCCACGTGTAGTTTGTCGTTGGCCAACACATGGCCCTCTCTCGGGTCGACATGTGTCTCCATCCATTGGCCAACACATGGCACTTTGGTTGGCCGACACGTGGCCCTTTCTTTGCGTGCGACACGTGGTTCAGCCACTTTGTGACATGTGTCACCACCTCGTTGCACCGCGTGACACCACTCTGTCAATGACATGTGGCATGCCCATATCAACTGGGCAAGTTCTAACGGGCCAAGTTTCTATTGGGCCTTGGTCTTGAGTTTAACAGTAGGCTATTCTAACCATAGGCTGGGCTTTGCAATTGGGTCAGAATCAACAGAATTTAATCTCAAGCCCTCTAACCCAGAATCTAGCCCTTACCCATGTTTTCAACTCATTTATCCATTTGTCAACCCATTTTCAACTTCCAGTCGGGTCGATTTTAATTTGTTTTCATGGTAAACGGGTTAGCAAATCCGGTTACAATTTTTTTTAACCTTTTTTCACTATTTCGACAACTGAAATTCACTAGAAAAATGCCAAAAAATTCATAAGAATATGGACAAACAAATTTATGAAAATAATTTTCAATAAAACATAAATAAACAAATGCCCACTCAAATTATTATACACGAGTATGAAAATTTTTTTCCCCCTTAAAACACACAAATCAATAAATCATCCACATATATTCGGAAGTCGTCCTAAGCTTGTAGGAAAATATGAATTAATGTATGTAACTATATGTGGAATAACAAAAAATAAAGGAAAATAAAACAAACAAAATTATAAGAACTATATGCCTTTGATTTGATGATCTGCTTGTTGTTCGATCTGTTCGAGGCCTGTGTGGTACTACAATTTCTTTAAGACGATTTCGATCCTACCGGTATAGATGTTTTTGTGACAGTCGTCTTCCAGGATACAATGGATTGAATAAATCTTGGACACGACACCACTAAGGTTTTCCCTCAAACTGTTAGTACCTTTGCTTTATCACCCTTACAATGCAAAACTCTAGAAAATCCTTTCTGTATGTAGTATGACTCTAAAGAATGTGTGTTGCATGTGTTTCAAAAATGAGTGCCAAAACAACTTTTATCAAAACCTCTTTGTTTTCCAAAAATGAAAACATTATCGTAATAAAGGCCCATTAAAACAGATTAATGCCTCCCAATTATGTCAACACATTCACACCAATTTAATGGAAAAATATTACATGATTAAACAATGGAAAAAAGCAACAAAAGATATAATCATTCTAAAAATTGACATTTCAAGAATACTTTTCATGAACACTATAATTAAAGAAGTTTATCAAGTACTTAGATATGATCTACATTCAAAAGGTATAATCATTCTAAAAATTGACATTTCGAGTTTACTTTTCATTAACACTACGATTAAAAAGGTTTGTCAAGTACTTAGATATGATCTACATTCATAAAAGTGTCAAAACTTCATTTTTCTCTTACCTAATAAAGAGAGCAATTGTGTCCAAAATAATTAAATTACAGCTCTTTTGGGCTTTTTTTAATTTATTTATTTTTAATTTATGGTATATGTGCTTTTTACTCTTGAATAGAGTTGTTAAGTTTTGAATTTAGTACTTAACAATTTTGACTTTACGATCAAGTTGAATTATCATTTAACTTAAGTTATTGGAAGATAGATCGTATTCATTTTTATTTTTTTAATATTTTTTCTCTCACACTCTTTTTAGGTTATTTTAGATCTTTAAATGTGTCTTTGATTTTTCAATGGGATTGTTAAATTTTAAATTTAGGATTTCAAAAACTATTTGCTTTCACACCAAATTAAATTATCACTTATTGAGTAAATTTAAATTATTAGAAAGTAGATCATAATTAATATATATATATATATATCCATTCATATTTTGTCTCTAACACTAGGCAAGTGTGAATAGTTTACATGTAAGGTGTAACTAGGATAAGCATGGTATGCTGCACTACATGACAAAGTAAAAAGTTTGTATAAATAGGCCATGAGTCCAATTGAGGAAAGGCTTGGCTATTGGAACGATAACTCAATTACCTAAGTTAATAAAAATACCAGTAGAAGAAATTATTTCAGCAATTGTGCCCTACTTAATTAAAAATTGCTCATCCAACTAACAAGGAGTGGTAACTATGAGAAAGATTTCGGTGTTAATAGATGGTATCAAAACATTTACTCAAGCAAAAAAAAAAAAAAAAAAAAAAAAAAAAAAAAGAAGAAGATATCAAAACCTTTTACCAATATAAACTTGTAAGCTAATGTACTCCCCTTAAGACCAATCTATTAACATACAAACTTGAACATGCTTTAAATGTATTCTCGTAGGCTAGACTAAGTGATAAAATTCATATAAATGTATCAACAGATCCAGGTTTGTGATAAAATTCATATAAATGTATCTACAGATCCAGGTTTAAATTTTAACCTAAGTGAAATGTAACAACCCATCACAAGAGAACATTTGAAATTTAAAATTTTTGACAATTTGCTCAAATTTAACCATGTTTGATCAAATTGTAATTTTAAATAGGATCAAGTTAGGACTTTTTCTTGGAGATTAATTTTGGCTTTGACTCTCATACCATAGTATAGAACTTGCTAATATGAGTTCATAAACTGGTGGCATGCCTAATTTGCTAATATGAGTTCATAAACTGGTGGTATGCCTAATTTGAAGCTATAATTAAAAAGTTATGATTCTAAAAAAAAATTTAAATATTAGTATTATATTAGTGTCCAAACCAGTCTTGAATGTAACCCAATAGTTTATAAATACATGGGTAACAATGCCTTCATTAAACAATTCAAAAAATATCAATTTTGTCACCAGAAAAAAACCCAAACCCATAAGGATCCTGCAACGTGCAACTCGACTCGCAAAAAACACCATCGCCAAATAGGATCATCGCTGATTGAGCCATTTCTGGCCACCATACTGAAGCCTTGGAAAGCCCATGGAATTTCTAGCTAGCCACCCAAACTCAATGGCCAATTGTCGTTGGATTGCCAAAATCTGGCGATTTGGAAATTTGGCGATTTTCTAGCCAACCCAGCCCAACTCATATCTTTTTCCCCATTAATTTGGATCCTCTATGCTGCAATTAGGCCTCTGTTTGACAAAACTTTTTATGGTTTGAGAGATCCACTAACATCAAGTTTAGCTGAAACTTGGAGGTTTTCGGCCATCAACGAGACTTTTGGATCAATGTGAGTATACCTATTGCATTCCTTGTCACATAAGTTTTCTTTCAATATAAATAAGGCGGGAAGAAATAAGGCGGATGTATATTTTCAGAGTAAGTTTTATGTGTAGGGAAATATTTGGGAGAGTCCAGTTTATAGAGGAGATGCTACTAGATTTTCTATAGAATTTCCGATAGGGTTTTCATTAGTCATGGCCATCCTAGGGTTTTCGATAGATAACTTTCGAAGGGAACTTACATGCATGCTTATTTTCTTTTTTTTCTTTTTTTTTTTTCTCTCTTTAGTTGAAATCCTGTATGGGTATGACTATGATTTCAAAATTTCTATTAAAAGCATTTATTTTTCTTTATTATGCTATTGGATCATATTCAATTTACCAAGAGATTCCACTAAACTTTCAGTACCGGTTCAGTGGAGTTTCCTTAGGCACAACCATCTTAGGTGCCCAGAAAATGTCCAAAAACGGTCCTGCTAGCAATAGATGATATGATATACACATTTTGTCAGGAAATGAAATAGAACGCGTAATAAATTTTTTATATATGATGAAGTAGTTGATTACATTGTAGATCGTCAACTCCACCTCAAATTCTTGAACAGACAATGGTACATTTCCTAGTGCTTCTAAATGTAAAAAGGGACACATAAGCTTATTGTTCAAGGCAGTGACACTTTTACTGTCACAATAACAAAATTGTTTGATATTTTGTATTTTGTTAGATGTTTTGATCTTAAATTTCAGCTTTTATGTTTACTTAAGTTTAAGAAAGTAATAATGTGTTTGATATACTTAATCTAACTTGTGATGTATCATTTGTAGGAATGGTTGTATGGGCAATACTTGTTGAATTACCACCGATTCCAAAAGCTTAAATTGATGGAAGGTGGGCTTTTATTTGGTTTATATTTTTCTCTAACAGTCCCCTTCAAATATAGGCTCCTCTCTTTTTGGGCTTCTTTCTAAGTCCTACATGTGTTTTTAATTTATTTATTTATTTTGGATGGAGTTATTGAGTTTTTGAACTTAGGACCTCTTGAATCTCTAGCTCTGATACTATATTGAATTACCACCGATTCCAAATGCATAAGCTTTTGAAAGGTGGGCTTTCATTTGATTTATATTTTTCTCTAACAATACTGCTAGTTAGATAGCAGTGGTTAGCGACCAGATTCACCTTTTATAGTAATATATAAGTTTTGATGTTAATGAGGGTGCATAACTACTCCACATTTCCGTCATTCATATAAGTTGTGTTTTTTTAGTTCTAAAAAGCTATAAATGATATTAGAACTCCTTTGATCTTTGAAGGTTGTGTGGGCTATGAGTGAAATAGCTAAAATACAAAATACTTTCCTCTTACATTTCTTTGTTTATAATGGCTTCAAGTCATTTTTCTGCTCCATCGCCTCTTACATTTTTTAGAAAAATTTATGTCATGTGGTCTATAAAGATAAAGCTTACCTCCACGCTTTTGACTTAGAAATTATAGAAGTTGATAAAGATCTTTTTCCATTAAGAGCAAATCCCATTGTTGCGCAAATGAAACAACATAATGATGAAGTTGTTAAAAATTTAAGGTTTTATCTGCTATCTGCATTAATAATGGCCTATCAAATATGAAGTTCACCATAATTATGGCTTGTGCTACGATTGCAGATGCATGTGAAAAGCTAAAAGAAGAGTTCTAGTGAAGTGTGAGAACATGATAGAAGCAAGTATTGAATTTAAGAAGAGAATCTGAGACATTGAGAATGAATGATTTCAGAGACAGAATTGTGAAGATTGTGGAGAAAAGCTAAGTGGTAGAAGAATGGTGGAGAAAGTGTCGATTAGCTTGCTTGAGAAGTTCAAAGTGAAGATTTCATCTTTGAATGAGTTAAGAGACTTGAATTAGATTTCTTTGTCAAAGCTTGTCAATGCTTTGTAAGCAGTTGAACAAAGAAGATCTATACAACAAAAAGAGACTCAAAAAGTGCTTACCTAGCATAACAAAAAGGAAAAGTACCAGTAAATAACAATCAAAGAAAGCAAGGTAGAGTAAGCAAAGACAAAGGAAATAATGATGGCCATTTATACAAAGATGGTGAAAGAAAGAAATTTGCAAGGTGCTATCATTATTGAAAGACAACCATTGTGAAAAATCTTGCTGGTTTATAGCAAATGTTCAATGTAAAGCCTACAACCAACTTGGATATTGTTGAAAAGTTTGCAAAAACAAAGGAGTACAATTGCAGCAAGCACATCAAGTACAAGTTGCTAATGAAGGTTGTTTGTCATTACATGATATACAAGAAACTGCAGCAATTAAGGTTGGTTGGTAGATAATTGTTGTACTCAGCACATGATTCATGATGCTGATTTATTTAATAACTTGGATAGAAGCTGTGTTTCCAAAGTTCAAATTGGAAATGAAGATTTTGCTGAAGTTCAAAGGCAAAAGGGAGGTGGAAAACTTCAATAGGTACTAAACTAAAAACCCAAATATATATATAAATTCTTATATACACCTAGCAATCAGCTTTTCCATTAGAGTTGGAGATTGAAAAAAAGATGAAGAGGATAACAACAATATAGATAAATAAATAACAAACTTAATCAGAAAAATAGAAACAATTTTCCATATAATGAAGTACGTAGTAAACTAGCTAATTATATATTAAAGAAATTGCTGCTAATTTGCAATATTCTCATTCTTCTTTTTAAAACCAAGCAGTAATAATATCCGAATCACGTTTCTTCTCGCTCAAGTTCTCTATATTACATCCTGAAACTACTAATTAACTAACTTGTTCGGAAAGAAACCTCAAATCTATTGCGAGTGAGTTGATATAAACAACTTGCAGAAATCATGAAACAGTTGAACAATTAAACTGTAACACTAATTAGAATGTTGTTTGTATGTGTATGTGAGCATGTATTACGACAACTTGCATTGCATTCAGTGACGGATAAGATACTATCTGCTTTGGGTCTCACCCGCATGGGTTTAAAACGAGTCTCAAGAAAAAGGTATCCACAGCTCCTTATAAAGCATGTTTCGTTCCCATTTTCAACCGATGTAGGATCTCAAAGGTCTTCTCCCCCAAGCCCAGTGTCTCAAAGTAAAGTCAATCCCGAGAGAAGAAAGGCTTCCAAAGAGACAGAAAGAGAGAGAGGAGGGAGAAGATGACTCTATCTTTCTTTCTTCCTTTTTTTTTTTTTTTTTTTTTTTTTGTGAAACCCAAAGTGATAAGTCATTGATTATAAACTAGAGATACAAATATCAGCTTGAAGAACATGACTCAGCCACAGTGGGCCAACTTCAAGCCAAGATTCATACATACACAGGCCGCCCCTAGCATAATTAGCAATTAAGTGGGCAACAGTATTAGTCTCCCTATATTCGAAGGAGCGAATAAAGACAGAATTATTAGACAGTAGCTTTTTAATGACTATATCTTCTCGTCTCTTTTATTGCAAGAGAGAGAGAGAAAAAGAGAGAGATCATAATTTTTTTATTTTGTTACAAATAAAAATGTCTAAAATTTATCAAAAAAATAATAATAATATTAATACATGCTTATTAATTTTAGTTATATGTACTATTTTATTTTTTGAATAAATTTTTTTTTAAATTGATACTTTAATTTTAATATCTTAAATATTTATTATAAATTAATTCAATAAATTTTTAATTTTATACATAACAAAAAATTAATAAAATAATATTTAACACTGTTAAACAGTGTGGCTGTGTCTAAGTGTATATAAAAGCCGCGATGTCCAAAGGAGAAGCCAATTTTCGGAACCCCTTTAAACCCCATTGCCCCTCCACTGCTCTCTGACTCCCTCTCTTTGTCCCTTACGAGAGAGCCTTGTAACTAGTAAGCCTAAAAGCCGCCATTCCGCCATGTGAAAGAAGAAATCAAATTTCGGGTTTTTGAAATGATGTTTATGCACTTTATTTTTATTTTTATTTTTAGAAAGAAATTTTATTTTTTGTCAACATTGAATATGGGTCTAAAACTATTTATCAGGGCAATGAACCCATCTATCGTAATCAGGTCTAAATTTTTCCTCTTGGTGTCTGCCATGTCTCTTGCTTACTCCCTCCTTTTTTGTTTTCACCGTCCAAAGTTAATATCCTATTCTTCTATATAATATCTATAATATGCTCCCTCCTTTTTGGTTTTCACCGTCTAAAGCTAATATATTATCATTCTATATAATATCTATAATATATACTTTTTTGTCAATTTTTTTTTAAAATTATATATATGTATATATATATTTTAAGAAATACAAATGGAATTGGCTATCTCCATCCCAATAATCTCATTCATTTTAGAAAAAAAGTTAAAATTATTTTATCCTATTCCAAATAAAAATGTTTAAAATTTATCAATAAAAAATAATAATGATAATATTAATTCACACATAGATTTATACATATTAATTTTAATTTTCTATATTATTTTCTTTTTCAAATAAAATCTTTTTGAAATTGATGATATCATTTATAATATCTTAAATGTATATTATAAATTAATCCAACAAATTATTACTTTTATATATAATAAAATATTAATAAAATAATATTTGACATTATTAAATAGTGGTCCACATACAACGCATGTGGCCATATCTAAGTATATATATATAACAGCCGAGAAATTTCCCAATTATTCAATTATGCAAATAGTTGTCCAATAATCGGATTGCATATCTTATTTCAATGTTTAATTCGGTAGAGTCTCCTTTTTTTTTTTTTTCCAGTCATTTTCATATTTTAGTTGTTTTTTGATTAATTAAATCACAGTTAGGGTTTCTTTTTACATTTGTAGTATATTTATGATTGTGGATTATAAAAGGCAATTTTTTGATAAATAATATTATTCGGAGTTTAATCTTATTTTCCTTTCAAATTTTGGTATTCACGATGAAGCAACAAGCTTTGAATTACCTTTGTTTGATTTTGTATGTAATCTAGTCTTTCTCATAACTCTCTGCCACATTTGTTTGAAAGCTTGTATGAATTATGTATGCATAAATATGAATATATATTCATATGGTGAAGAAAACAACATATAAAATATCATACAATCCACACTTCAATTTATTCGTGGGAAACCATAAGATACACAGGATATCATAAAGTACAAAGAAACATTCCTTCATGCATGCACATCATGAGGAATGAACACTATCTAGCCCAAGCCTTATTCTTAAAACATTCTTCAACACACACATATATACATAGACCATCAGGAATGGCTAGCTATAGCCTAGCTTAGAGCTTTACTGTAACCCACAAGCATCTAGTTTATTCAGATTTAGGGATTTCCAGACCTTCCAAAGTCATCACTCCCTCAAATTAGGGTGAAGAGTCATCCCCAATTCCAACGCTTGACTGGTCTCCATTACTTTCGTAATTGTTATTGGCTGATGTGTTGCTTAATTTATCATGTATTCCATCCAAAACACCTCCGGTAAAATGGCCAGCTGCATGGACTTCAGTATAAGCCTGCAAAATAGATAGTTAATTATTATCAATGTTAAACTATATTTTTCACATAACCATTTTTTTTATTTTATGTTACCCCTCAAACAAAAGCATCTCATAAAGTTAAAGCCCTAGAAATTAATTTAAACAAAATTAAAAAATTCATAGCATGGGTTAAAATAAATAAGATGCATATTGAAATATATTCCTCTCAAAAACTTAAACCGATGAGAAGGTATCGTTATTATTTTTATATTTTCTTAAAATTACCTCTCATAATTTAGGCCTTATTTGGTTTTTGTGGGAGCTATTTGAGTTTTGAATACAGCATATTGCCATTAAAAAAAAAATAAAATAAAATAAAGTTTTGAATATAGGACCATAGATCTCAGTTTCTAGTACTGGGATTAAATATAATTCCCAAAAGCTTAAATTGATTGAGTTACAACAAAGTATGACAAATGAATTTGTTCATCTTAAAACGCAGTTACTAATACTTACCCGATTGGCTCCGGCCCATGGAGTGTATCATGCCTGCATCCAATCACTGTCATTTCCATCCGCCCAGTAGCAGATCCATCTCGATGGACATGCAGGAATGCAGCCCATTGGCCATTTCCAACTTTCGTTGGATATGGGAACTGAAATCTCGCCCACACCAGTCATGTTTGGCTGCAAATGTTAGGGTATCTCCAGTAGCATTGTAAATCATGGAAAGTGTGGAGGTTCCCTTACCATATTCCTTCTTCAATTTGTCCAGAGACGCCTGTGCTGTAGCCTTTTTATCTTCAGTCATGGTATCCAAAGCATGTTGCCCCCTCTCTTTCCGGCCTATTTCTTTGCCTGCGTACTTTGACATTGCCGCCAACGTTTCATTAGTGATGGAGTCGCCAGTTAAAATGTATTGCATTGTTTCGATTAGCACTATTAAGCTTTGCAAAGTTTAAAAAGTTTGTGGTATGGATATTGGCATTCTATAGGTAGATACATATAGACCCATGTTCACAAGCATGTGACAAATTATCCATAAAGAACCGTATTCAAGGAAAAATGATCAATTTCTTTATTTTTACCAAATTATTTATGTTATCTCTATATGACATGGGGGCGGGCTGTATCTTTTATTGAATAGTATAGATTCTCTCTCTCTCTCTCTCTCTCAAAAAAATAAAAAGTTTCTTTATAAAGTTATTATAATAAACATGACTACAGAATACATAAACTACATGCAAAGCTTTTTGATAAGGTATTTGACTAATAATCTAATCCCTTCATTTTATTAATCTTTCTCTCTCCTTAATTTTCAATCCTTTTCTTCTTTTCTTTTTACTCTCTATTATTATTTTTTTAAAAATAGATCCCTATATTTTTGAAACCTTTCTACTATATACTATTTAAATAATAATTAAATGCTTCAGTTGAGCAATCCTTTATTAGATCAACAAAAGAAAAACATATTTTGTGCCCAAAATCATTAAAGCCATGTAACTCTTCTTATATATATAAATTTATAGGGTATATATATATATATATATATATATTTTTTTGGTTCTTTGTGGGAAGGAAAAAAAATATATCTATGTGTTAAAATTAGAGATTAGATGTCACACCCCAAATCTATATACTTAGAATGTGATAATTGTCATATCTATAACACTTAACAAAATTTATAATGCAGAAACATAAATTCGTAGAAACATAAATTCTCCAAACAGCATTAATAAATAATATCTAAAAACATCTTCATAAAAATGAAGAAAATAAACTCCAACATCCAATAAAATTGTAACATCCCATCCCAAAGTACAACGGAAATTTTTCAACTTTGACCGATGTTGACCGTTAACCGTTGACCATTGACCATTAACCAAGGGGTCAAAAGTTGACTTTTCGACTCGGATAGAATTCTAGGTTGACTGATGTACCGTTACGAAGTACACGTTGGCATGAGTTTGTAGACTATTAGCACGTCGAAAAGGGAGCTACGGTTTGAAGGTTATAGGCAAAACAAGACGAGATTCAAATTGTCCAAAAGGTGCTGAGAGTTGACTTTTTATAGTTGTAGAATTTTGCTTTGACTTTTGTATGGTTGTAAAGTGCTCATCGATACGAGTTCATAGACTAGCGGCACGCTTAAATTGGACATCTGGTTAAAAAGTTATGGACGTACGAAGTTTTCCGACTACCGTAATATTTTAATATTTTTGAATCAGTGAACAGTGAAACACCATGTGTTGACATCTGAGAGGTCCACGTGGGTGAACAATGTCACCCACGGTGTCTTTTATTTTGGCAAAACCCGGGGGGGGGGGGGGGGGAGGAGAGAGAAAGAGAGAGAGGAGAGA
This sequence comes from Ziziphus jujuba, assembly GCF_031755915.1. NCBI lineage: Eukaryota > Viridiplantae > Streptophyta > Magnoliopsida > Rosales > Rhamnaceae > Ziziphus > Ziziphus jujuba. Next base: position 1,610,033 of record NC_083381.1, on the reverse strand, counting down.
GAGAGAGAGAGAGAGCTAGAGAGAGAAACGACACCCCATTTAGCCGTTTTTCGGCCACCCTTTCCCCACACACGCCACCCCACTGCCTCCGCCTCCTCAATTCCGACCGACCACCCAAATCTCACGGCCAACGAGCCGAGAACGCGTCGAGATCGGAGCATTTTCCGACGACGGTGATTTTTCCCCTCCACCATCGACCACCGCCGTTTGACCCATTTCTAGCCATTTTCAGGCCACACAGGCCAGCCACCCTCACCACCTTCTCATTTCTAGCCAGCCCACCAAATTTCACGGCCAACCGACCGGCGACGCACCCGGATAGGGGCTTTTTCTGACGGCGGCACCGCCACCTTCAAACCTAGATCTCTTCGCCGTCCGGCTTCTGTTTGCCTCACCGCCGGTCCCGTTGGAACCCTCTTCCCTTGATCTATAAAACCCCCAAAAATTTCAGCCATCGGCCACCGGACGCGCCGGCGGCGGCCACAGTTGCCGGTGACCGAGGTGGCTCGCCGAAAAATCCAGTTCCGGCGAGTACCCAGTTGCACCGCCGGTCCCTCCCCACTAATTCCGACCCCCTGAACTCAGATTCGAGGTCCTTTTCCTCCAATTCGTGACGGTTTAGGAGAATCGAGGCTCTAAAAGCTGAAAACTTTTCGGCGAGATTCCGGCCACCTCAGGTTCGATCTCCTGAAAGTACGACCGGATTCGTAATCCTCGTCACTCAAGCTTCGATTCGGTATATTATTCGTCAATTTTGGTTAACGCTTGTGTTTAACCCCCCGAGTACTAGGTATTATTTACCTGAATAAAATATTAATTTATTTGAGTTGTGTGAATTGTTGTTCTAGGAGCACGTGTGTGTCGTGGAATTGATCCCATGGAGGATCTTAGGTTAATTGCGTCCTCCAGGTGAGTGACCCACCTTTAAAACTATTTTGGGGTGATTAATTATATTTATTTTGTGTTAATTTGATATCTAAAATTATGCTCATGTGGTGGAATAAAAATAATTGTGGGAAAAATATTATTTTATATGTATACATCTGTTTATTGCTGCTAAATGAAAAGTTGGGTTAGAAATGAATTTCCAATTTTTATTGTGATTTAATTGTATTTATCACGCATGAGCAAGGTGGTTTCGATTAATTAATTATATTTGGATTTTAATATTATTTTGGGCATGATTTGATTTTCAAATATTTCAAGGAAAATATTTGTTTAAGTTGGTGGCTTCAATTTTTATAATTATGCCCATGGAACATTATGTGATTTAATTTATTATATTTCAAAAATATTTATGCCATTGGAAATATTTGAATATTTAAATTGGTGGATTTGAGAGCTGGTGGATTTGAAAATCATGGTATTTATGCGATGAAATTATGACGATGATTATAAAGGAATTGTGGAAAATTTACGGGTTTAATTGGATGGAATAAGCCGGTATGTTTATGGAAAATTTGAGAATTTGAGATATATTGATTTATGATTTTTAGATGCACCATATACATACTGGTGTTCTGTGTATATGGATGTGATTAGTACGCACATGAATGTGATTAGCGCGCAGGTGGGTGTGAGTAGCGCGCAGGTGATTTATGGGGTTGTCCTGTGTTTGCCATCGGATGAGGGTAGGCCGCCCCTCCATGGCCAGGACACCTGTTTGCAGCGGCGTAGTAGGACGCCACGCGATCGTATGCCGGTTTCTCTCTATAACCTCCTGTCTGGCGGTACCTCGGGACGCTGGGTATTATTGGTGCCACTGATATATAGTGGGTGCATCAAGTGATTTTCAGAACTTGGATTTTAAAGTAAATACCTTGAAATTGTATTCAAATTAAGAACATATTAAATGTTGGTTTTATTGTTTATTTCAAATGGAGATTTTAAATTGACTTAATTTTTCCTTTACTTAATTATTCAATAAATTGATTTATTTTCATTATAAATTCTGAATGCTTGAATTATTATATTTTATTTGATATTTAGATGAATAATTGATTCCTTGGTTTTCAGGGAATACGAATAAAGGGTTTTGTGAAAATGTTTTAAAAGGGGAACTTTTCCAACCGAAAGAATCGTAAGGGTTTTAAGAGAAAATATTATTTCCAATTAATTATTATTTATCTACTTAATTATCGTGGTATTATAATTGTGCAGTAGTTAGGGTCACTCACTGAGATGATAAGCATCTCATATTTTTAAATTCCGTTCCTCTAAGTACCAGATTTTGTCGACGTTCACCCGGAGCGAACTTGACCTTCATCGCTGTCGTAAATTCGAGAAGCCCTCCTTGTCTTCATTATTTCATTTGTAATATTTCTTTCATCCTTGTTGTATAAATTCTATACTTAATAGTACTTCATGAAGCTCTGTATACTGTCTCGGACATTTATGAACTAATTATGCACTGGATTGTTGTTATTCATTTGGAGTGCTGAAAATTTGTAGAATTATATTGTAGTAACGTGGGAGGAATAAGGGGATATTTATAGGAGTGTGTTTTCAGTGCAGGAAATTTATGGTAAGTTCAACCCTTAGGGGAGGTTCTGCCGGATTTTCCATTGGAGGGTCCGGTAGGGTTTTCTTGGGATCAGAGCTTGTCTAGGACTCCGGTGAGGAATTTTGGACGGATCCTGACAAAAATCCTCCATACTAACTAATATAAAAAGAATAATAACTAAAACACTGATAATATATGCAAAATCCAACTATCTTGAAATTATGGTGTATCTGAAATTATGACAATAAATAATGAATATGAAACTCAGCATGCTTCTCGGTTTTTTGTATAAACAAAAAATAAAAATAAAAATGTTACATAATAAATATCCAAAAATAATAAAAAAAATAATTAAAATGATACATATAAAAATCCAAAAAATAATCTTAAAGAACATAAACAAAAATTTCATATAAATGTATGAGATCTAAAAGTAAAAAGCAACTCTAATTATTAATTGTTTGGTAGGATTTGGAAAAACATAATTTTATCCGTAGGTAATCCATATCAACTTAACACATGTGAGGCATGTAACAAATGGGAAAAATATAAATTTTAATAAAATAAACACTCATACTTGAAGGTAAGAACCATACCCATACTTAATTAGTATGTATTTCCACATGAAACAATATGTCTAAATCTGAAGGTAAAAGACCATAAATCACCAGGTAAATACTCTAAAATGATTCATCTCAACACCCAAAAGTATATCATAATATATCACATAAATGCCTACTACTAAGTATCAACAATTAGAGCATAAAAAATATAAAACAATTTAATATAAATGTTGATAATTCAACAAGTTATTTGTGTAATATATATATTTCATAAAACATAAAGTTACAGAAAACATAAATAGATCAATAACATATAAAAACTACATATTTGTTATGGTTTCAGGAAAAAGTTCAGTAACTTACATTGATCAGCAAAAATCCACAAAAGATAAACAACATATGGATAACACTAATAATCTCTCGTAAGTATAAAGCAAAACTATCATATACCACAATTAGCTTAGGTATAAATCTTAAAATCAAACTCTCAAATTCAAGCTAAATGAATAAAAGTTGCTGCTTATTCCACAAGATCATCATAGTCTAATCCTTAAATTCTTAAAATCATAAGCCTACAATAAGGTTAAATCATCAAAAACCAAATAAAAACATATTAATCCATAAACAGTCCTTAAACAAAAATTCAATTCCTTATTCAAAAAATATCATCTAAGTTTTAAAAAAATTACAAAGATACTGTACACATGCATAAGTAACCATGGTATATAAAATTTCATTAAAAAAATAATAAAGAACCATTCAAAACTCATTGAAAATTTAACATAAAAATACTAAAACAATTAAATTTTCATAAATGTTGGACTTTTTCTCTTTCATAAAATTTTGTATTCATTTGAAATTTTATAGATTAATACTTGATATATATATATATATATACTCGTATAAAATTTTAAAAGCTAAATAAAAGCTGAATACATGGTCAAATTGAATTTAGTAATTTAGTGACATAAACTAAAAATCAGTATTTCACAGAGAGTCCTACATTAATAAAAATTTACTAAAAAATAAAATCTTAGTCCAAAAAGAAATAAAATTTTACAGAGTTTCATATATGTTGTATGAATACTATATAAAAGTTATTAGGCCAAATAAAGACTTGAAGCTGCTTTAAATTGAATTTTATTCTTTGCTAAACTAACTAGAAAATAAATTCAGGCAATTGAGTATAGGTAACTTAGAAAATCAACATGGCCAAAATATAAGGAATTTGAAGCTAAACTTTTTTATAGTAATAGTAGACATTAGAGGATAATAGATAAAAAATTTCAAGTCAAAATAATTTCATTTGGATTTGTTTTGAAATTTTACAAATGGACCATGTTGCACTCGCATAAAAAAAAAATAAATAAAAAAATAAAAAAACCCAAACAAAAAGTATAAATTCAAAATTTCATAATAAATTGAAAACAGATCCAAATCAATCCAAATAAATTTACACAAATTCATAAACATGTCTACTTTAATCTTCAAAAGTTTAGTGCTAAAAAAAAGTTTAAATATTTTAAATAAATTTGAACAATCGCTCTATACAAATTCCAATATAAATTTTAGATTAGGGTTTTAACATAAATTCTTCAATTTAGCCTTAGTCATTACTTCTATTACCCCAAAACATCTCATATAACCTCATGTAACATAAAAAAAGAAAAAGAAAAGAAAAATCAACCTTGATCAACTTTAGAGATTTAATATCTTCCTCTCTATGCTCCAAAACTTGTTTTGAATTCCAAAACCTCCTAGAATACTGATCCCTAATAATCTTAAATGGATACCAAAATCCTAAATTAAAATCATAAGCCTTAATTTTAATTGTAATAGTTTTTAGGGCTAAAAAAAAAAAAAAAAAAGAAGAGTAAGACTTACCCGATACTCTAGCGTTGCACAGTTGAAAGCAAACATAAAAATAAAACAAGCGTGTCTTTCCCTTCTTTTTATAAAACCACTAGAAAGGGTAAATATATCTCCCCCCAAATTAGGATTAAAACTCTCTTTTTTTTTTTTTTGAAAAAAAATAGTTATAAAACTTTAAAAGGTAATTATATATATATATATATATATATATACATCGTATATTACATTAGAAATCACACAAAAGAAAGAATGAGCATTTGAACTTAATTAGGAGAGAGAAAAATTGACTTTGGAGAGTAATTTTGGTAGTTACAAAAAATTTAGGTAAATAATAAATACAATGTTTGAATATGGATATGAAATATTCAATGGTTTCAAAAAGATAAATGAGAATTCTTAGATTAAATCAATTAAAGGACTTAGATTATTTGTCAAATGCATTTGTCAAAAAACTATATATGGAGAAGGCTTCTGTACAATTATATATATATATATATATATATGAATTCTAAACTAAAGTAAGGGTGGTTGCAAAAAAATCGATTAAAATTAAAATAATCGATCCAATTCAATCCAACTTGTTTGGATTAGCTACTTTAGAGCATTTCCAATAGTTCTTTTCATTGGAGCTTATATGGCAAGAGATTTGAAAGGTGTTGAAGCTTAGATGACATAATGTTTGTCAATAAATAATGTCTATTTAAATTTCTTCTTTAATGGATCCTGTTTAAATTTACAATGAAATGAGTTTTCATATTGAGAGAGGAATGAGATGAGAGAGAAGAGAGAAAAAGTTATGAAAAGATAAGGAGAGAGGAGAGAGAATAGGTTGAATTTATTACTCACACTGTGTAATAGACCTTGTAGAAGTAGAGGGTCTATTAGATAGTTTCTATTTTTTTAGTTGTCACCTCACCTTATCAGACTTTTTACATAGCACTATTGGAGGATATTTTTTTTAAAAAGTGGTTGTTCATATGATGTGGCAAAGATTTTTCTAAATAGATAGAGCTATTGGACATTCCATTGGAGATGCTCTTATATATTAATTGAATTGAATCAAGTCTAAACTTTCAAAACCAATAATCACTTCAATTTGGATTGATTTTAATAAATGAATATTGATAAAGTCGATTCAAATCAAACTAATTAAAATACAAATAAGTAAAAAAAAAAAAATTGTAAATTGCCGTTGTTTTGTCACGGGTTACAATCCTGTCATTCCTACCTATTACTTATCCTCTAGGTTTTTTGTTCTATTTAATATATATTGATTAGCATTATTTAGTCAAAAGTAAATTAGTTATAATTGATATATTATTTTATTTAATTTTTTTTTATCTAATTTTTAAAGTAAATATTTTTATTTTTCAACATATTTAGAGATTTTAATAAAAAATATTGGTTATTTTACACTTAGCAAAAAAGGCCAAAAAAAATTTTCTAAAATTATAAAAGTTAAAATTTACATACGCTAATGCAAACACAATCCTAAAATAATCATCTAATATGTTTAAATCAATTTAGATTGAATTGAAAATTATCAAACTAATGTGTAATTGTGTAACACCCCGTCCCAAAGCACAACAGAAATTTTGCAACTTTGATCGAGGTTGACCGTTGACCGTTGACCGTTGACCGTTGACTTTGACCATTGATCGTTGACCAAAGGGGTCAAAAGTTGACTTTTTTGACTCGGATGGAATTCTAGGTTGACTGAGGTACCGTTACGAAGTACAGGTTATCACAAGTTCTTAGACCGATAGAACATTAAAAACAGAGCTACGGTTTGAAAGATATGAGCAAAACAAGATTGTGGTCCAAACTGTCAAAGGGTGTCAGAGTTGACTTTTTATTTATGGGGAAATAAGCTTTGACTCATACATGGCTGTAAATTGCTCATCAATACGAGTCTACAGGCTAGCGGCACACCTAATTTGGACGTACGATTAAAAAGTTATAGGTCTGCAAAGATTTCCAATTACCGCAATATTTTATTCTATTTTCGAATTATGCACAGTGTATGAACAGTGATACCACATGTCGACATTTTAGAGGTCCAAGTGGGTGAACAGTGCCACCCACAGTGGCCTTAAACCGGTGTGAAAAGAGGGGGGAGGAGAGAGAAAGAGAGAGAGGAGAGAGAGAGTGAGAGAGAGAACCACCGGCCGCCAGAGTTGCAAACTTTTCCGCCCGAATCTTGCCACACGTGCCAGCCAGGCAGGAGCGCCTCTCCATTTCTGGCCAACCCCCAAAATTTCACAGCCAACCGATTGGCAACGCGCCCGGATCGGGGCTTTTTCCGGCGACAGCGCCGCCACCTTCAAACCCATATTTCTCCCAATTCCAGCCACCGTTTGCCTCACCGCCGGTCCCATTGGAATGCCTACCTCGATACCTACCTCCCTGCCAAAAATCACGGTCAGTGGCCACCACACGCACCGCCGGCAGCGATGGTTGCTGGTGACCGTGAAGGCTCGCCGAAGAAATCACTATTCCGGCGAGTTCCAGGTTGCATCACCCACCTTTTTCCACTAATTTCGACCCCCTAAACCCAGATTCGGTGTCATTTTTCTCCAATTCACAATGGTTTAAGAGAATCGAGGACTTGAATACAGAGAGCTTTCCGGTAAGACTCCGGCCACCACCGGTCCTATCTCTGGGAAGTAAGACCAGATTTGTAATCCTCGTCACTCAAGCTTCGATTCGGTATATTACTCGTCAATTTTGGTTAATGTTTGTGTTTAACCCCCCGGGTACCAGATATTATTTACCCGAATAAAATATTATTTCATTTGACTGTGTGTGAATTGTTATTCTAAGAGCACGTGTGCGTCGTGGAATTGATCCCATGGAGGATTTTAGGTTAATTGCGTGCTCCAGGTGAGTGACCCACCTTCAAAATTATTTTGGGATGTTAAAATATATATATTTTGTGTTAATTGGTTATTTAAAAAATATGTTTGTTGTGTTGGATATTTAATAAATTTATATCTGACATTTTGATGCCAAAATTGAATGGAATTAAATATTTGTGCATTATAAAATATTTTGGTTTTAAGGAATTTGAGATTTTGGCAATTATTATCAAATTTCATTGTTGAAATATTTCATAATTAAATATTTGATAAATATGTTTTATATATTTGATATTTAGAAATATGCTCATGTGGTGGAATTTAAGTATAATTGTGGTAAAAATTTTATTTGATATATATACATGTATACATATGCATATTGATGCTAAATGAAAATTTGGTTTATTAAGAAATTCTTTATTATTATTATTATGATTTAATTGTATCTATTACGTATGAGCAAGGTGTTTTCATTTAATTAATTATATTTGGATTTTAATATTATTTTTGGACATGATTTGATTTTAAATATTTCAAGAAAAATATTGGTTTAAGTTTGGTGGTTTCAAATTATATAATTATGCCCATGGAATATTATTTGATTGATTTCATGATTTGAGGAAAAATTAATTGTATATTATTATCAGTGGATTTATGCTAGTGTTATCTAAGAAAAATATGGGATGTGAATTTGAAAAGTGATATTATTCCCATGGTGAATTTTGGAAAAATTACGTATCTTTTTATAATAAAATTTGGTTATTTGTTTTAGACGCACTCATACAGTACTGGTGTTCTGTACTGTATATGTTGATGAGCGCGCAAACTAAATTTTGTACTGTATTATATATTTAATACATAAACTAAATTCTTTCTATTTTTAACAAAAAATAAAGAATATTTTGATTGGAAGCTTTTCAAGGGGCAACTATAGGAAAATTTATTTGGTATGATATTAAAGGAGGGGCCAAATTTTTATTTTCATTAACTTCAAATAGATTATATAAGAAACTTAAAAGGAAAATTAAATTAAAAGAATCACTGTAATGAATTATGCATGTATTTTTTTTTCTTTTTTTGTTATTTAAAGAGTCTCTTAGAAGGAATTTATTTTTTCAAAATTAAAAAGCAAAAATTTTAGGGACATAAGGATCCCATAAAAAAATTATAGGTATCAGGCGAATATATTTCCTTTGAAAAAATAGAGCATATTAATAAATAAAATTATTTTTTATCATTCTTGAAACTCATATTAGATAATGCATAGCAAATAGCACTATTTGCAAAATTAATTTACAAAAATATATCTATAGTTTCAAATCTATCTTATTTTATGGGTAATAATTGGCTCAAAATAAATAAATAAATAAATTTTATTTACATATAACTAGACTAATTTACAAGTCTAAAATTAATAACGATTGGTTGAAAAAGAAAATAGATATTTTATTTGATTTAACTAGTTTATGCCAAAAACAACAATTTTTCATTTCTTTTTTTGGAATTTTTCTCCTCTTAAAAGAAATATATATATATATATATATGCAACCCCTCGTTTTCTCCATAATTATATGACTTAAGATTTATATTCATGTGCTTTTGCTTTTCTATGTAAATTGCACAGTTATAAAATTTTTACTAGTATGCTTCTCTGACTTTATTTTATCATAAATCAATTTTTATTTTTTCGCTATTCTCTGTTTACTCTTATATTTGTTTTGTTTTGTTCTTTTTTTTTCCCCCCTTATAAAAAACTGAAATGGATCCTCTAAAACAATTATTTGGATATGGAAAAAAAAAATTGAAAAACTGGAAAATTAATACAATCCTAAAATGGTGGTTTTGACAGATTAATTGTTAAAGAACAACAAAATTTAAATTTATAAAAAAGAAAAATAATGCAATCTTTGTGTTTCTAAGTGAATAAAAGTGTTTTACTTAAAAAAGAAAAAAAAAGAAAAAAAAAAAAAGAAAGGGCATTCATTTAAATTGTGCACAGAGCACTTAAAATCTTAGAACTGCGTGAGCCTACGTATAAACATTTTAATCTTTATTTGTTTATTTATTTATTTTTCAATTTTTGGTTCATAAGCTTTTGTTTTTGTTACATTTTAACTGTTAAAACTATTTTTTAGTATATTCTTTATTTATATATTTATTTGTGACTTTTTGGTTCATAATCTTTATTTTAGATTCTCTCTCTCTCAAAAAAAAAAAAATTTTCTTTATACGGTTATTATAATAATCATGGCTACCGAATACCTAAACTATATATATATATTTTATCTAATTTAATGGTTTATATTTATTTTTTTTAAAAACGTTAAATATTTTATATTTATATCCAAACAATTTTTTTTTTAACCTAAATTAGTTATTACTTTCAAAATTTTCCTTCTCTTTTCTCAATCTCCATCTTTCTCCCACTTTAATCCCCAGTCCCCTTTTCTTTTTCTTTTTTTTCTTTTTTTTCCTATTATTAATAGTATTATTGTTATTTTCAAAATAGATTCTTGTATTTTTGAAACCTTTCTCCAATATACTATTTAAATAATTAAATGATGAAGTTGAAGAATTCTTTTTTAGATTAACGACGAACATAAGATATTTTATATATTTATATATATATATATATTAAACTCTTTTTAAAAAAAAAAAAGAGATAAACATATTTTGTACCAAAACTCATTAAAGCCATGAAACTCTCTTTTATATATATATATATATATATATTGTTCTTTGTGAGAAGGAAAAAAATAAATCTATGTGTTAAAATTAGAGACTAGAATCAGATGAGAGAGAGAATGATCATTTGTACTTAGTTAGGAGAGAGAGAAATTGATTTTGGAGGGCAATTTCGTTAGTAATAAAGAATTTAAGTAAATAATAAATATGATGTTTGAATATGGATATGAAATATTTAATGGTTTTAAAAAGATAAACTAGCATTCATCCCCGTGCAATACATGGTATGTATAACCATAATAAATGATATAACTATAATAGATGATGTTAAATATAATCTATAATAAATATATTTTGATTTTTTTTTCAATTTATACTATAAAAGTTTGATAAGAATCAAATAATCAAATTGTATACTATAATAATGTATAGTAATATGCACTTTCATATTTAATATTTTATTTTATTTTATTTATCAAATAAGTTAAACATATTTAGCTATAAATATTTAAGTGACATCTTCTGATTATTTAAAATTTCAGTATTCAATATTTTGTTTATATATATATATATATAAATCAAAATTTGATCATTGTTATTTACTGGGAAGAGATTTATCTCAAAGCTACCTTTTTATAATGTGGATGTGAAACTTATATTGTTCAGGGTGGCCATTCTAATTATAGAATTTTTTTTTTCCCTTTTTTCTTGCTGAGCTATAAGCCATTCAACTTTTTTTCTTTTCGATAATGTAAGCTATTTAACTTAGAACTTCTAATATGGTGGCACATCCTTTGGCTAAGAATGATTTTATCTTGTAATGAGATGCGTGTTTGGGTCGAGGAAGGACTTTGTACTTGTAGCTTAATAGTTTGTTATTGAAAGATGTATCTATTCCTTCTTAATTAATAAATTAAATTTTTTTTTAAAAAAAAAACCCTTAAAACAATGGATTTTATATTGAAATTAGAAAACAACAAAATAAATAAATTTTAATTAAATTCAAATACTCTACCAATAAAAATTTTGGCATCTATTATCATTGGTATTCATAATCATTCTTTTTTAGATAAAAAATAGAATTCATTTCCATTATTAATATGGTAAGTATTAATTAATTGCATTTAATTTTTTTTAACTTTTTACATTAAAATTTTAATATTTGAAAAAAATATTTTTTTGTTTATCATGTAGAAACAAATTTGAATAGCCAATTAAAATATCACTTGGAAATATGATGATACTATGCTATCTTTTATCACTTTCATTAATCATGTTTATATAAGTTTGATAGTTTATAATCACTTGCAATGTTACGCTTTAAAATAAAGCATATAATTCCTACAATCAAATATTTTAATCATTAATTAAATATTTCATTCATTATCACAAAGTAAAATATGTGTTATATAAACATAACCATATCTTACAATCAAACATTCATTTTCATTCATTAAAGACCATATAAAAAAAAAGTGCCATAACCCAAACATTTATTGTGTAATAAAAAGAGATTCCTCCATATATGCCAACACACTTATAGCCATCCTAATTAGTTGGATTAAGGAATAGTCTCCAAGCTTGGGATCAAAAATTACAAAAGGAATAGTTTTTCATATAAAAAATTTCACTAATTGCTATAAAAAAAATCAACTATAGCCATCAAAATAAGAAAGCATAAGAAATGAATTTTCTCCCATATCACATACCTTGTTCCTGGTTAATTTGACTTATTCCTGAACAATAAATTTTATATGTTAGTTGCATATTATAAAAGAAGTTATTAATTCCAGCCAAAAAGGTAAAAAAAAAACAAAAAAAAAATAGTTAATAAGAAGATAAAAATAAAAAACTACACCTAGTTGGGAAGTATAAGCTCCAGATCAGATTGCTTCCTATCAAACTCAAAGAAAATAAACTAAGTTAAAAAAAGAAAAAGAAAAAAAAAAGAGAAGAATATTGAGAAAAAAAAAATACCATAAATCTAACGCAAAACCAACATTAAAATTAATTTTACCTTCAATTGATTGCTAACCACCCTACAAGAGCTTTTGTTGTGACCAGATCCATTGCAAAGTCCACATTTGAAAGTGAATGACCTTTCTTTTTCTAGCTCTCGTCTTCTGCTTCTTTCTTTGTACTTCTTGGTCTTCTTGGCGTTCTTCTTCTAAATGGAGGAAGCAACTCGTCGCACTCCACCTCTAGCCACATCAATTCACTGGGGATTGGATGTCTCATTGACTTGTATGTTTTAATATATATATATTCTAAAAAGGAAAGAATGGTGAACAATATATAAGTAAAGTCATGGATTACACTCACTGTCATATGCTTGTAATCTTGGAAAATTGCAAAGTATCGAATACTATGTCATATATACATATACATATCTTTACTTGATTATCTAATAAATTATTCCCCATTTCTATGAACTTAAAAAAGTAAAAAAATATATAGAATATTTTTTATTAAATAATCAAATAATCAAATTATGAAATATTTAAACCTAAAATAATTAACCCTGAAATTATAATCATGGAAAGAGGTTAATTAACCCTAAAACTATAATCATGGAAAGAAGTTATTTATAAGATAAATTGATATCTATCCTCAAGTAAAATAATTGTACCAATAGTTTTAGGATTAATTAAATAGGTCAACATTTTCCTTATTAGTAGTTAGTTTCATTTTTTTTATTTTTTTATTTTCAAAAAATTATATATTCTAAAAAGGAAGGAAAACAAAAAGAAAAATACTATGTTATATATACATATAAGTAACAGTGAACAATATATACATATATTGTTATATACATATATTCTAAAAGGAAGGAACTGTAAACAGTATATAAGTAAAGTCATGGATAAAAATATAAGGAATATTTTTTATTAGATAATCAAGGAATCAAATTATGAGATATTTAATCCTAAAATAATTAACCCTAAAACTATAACTATGGAAAGAGCTTATTTATGGGATAAATTGATATTTATCCTCAAGTAAATTAATTATACCAATAGTTTTAGGATTACTTAAATAGGTCAAAATTTTCCTTATTAGTAGTTAGTTTCCTTTTTTTATTTTTTTATTTTTTAAAATTTTATATTTTCAAAAAATTATATATTCTAAAAAGAAAGGAAAACAAAAAGAAAAATACTATGTTATATATACATATAAGTAACAATGAACAATATATATACATATATTGTTATATACATATATTCTAAAAAGGAAAAACGACAAACAATATATAAGTAAAGTCACGGATCACACTCACTGTAACCCTAATTCTAATAAGAAAAAATACAAAAATTAAAAAAACCAATAAAAACAACTATTATAAATTTGGAGGATTCTATGTTTATATTTTCATATATATTCAAGGATATTTGTCTTCACTTTATTAAAATTAGATAAAATCTATATAATATATAAAAGAAAAATCGTATATGCCACGTGTCAGCACACCATTCTTCCAAATTTCCTCCAAAAACATATTTTTTTTTATTATTATTATTATTTATTGTTTATTAGTTATTATTTATTATCTTACTTTTTATTGATACAACTAAATATATATAAAATTAAATTTTGATATAATTTAATTACATATGGTAATAATTTTGAAATATTTTTATTTTATTTCTTATTACTTATTATTTATCGGTCATTATCTTACTTTTTATGGATATAACCAAACATATATATAATTAATTTTTAATAAAGTATTTGATTTGATATTATTTACCAAATATATATTTATGGGTTTGTGTAACCATAATTAAAGATGTAGGCATGTGCATGTACAATATATATATATATATATATAATTAAAGATTTAGAAATATTCCTTTACATGTATTATTATTTAATATTTTATTTTATTTTATTTACCAAATAAGTTGAATATATTTGGCTATAAATTAGTAAGTGACACCTCCTGTTTTTTAAAATTTCGGTATTCAATATTTTTTTAGTTTTTATTTCTCTCATATTTTTGTTTTAGGGTTTAAGATTTTTTATTTTTTATTCTTTAATCTCAATTTTTTTTTAATGGATCCTAAACATGATCATGTTAATCATAAGCATGTACGTGAGCCACGCAATGGATTTTTAGAAGAAATTGATGACTCTGAATCAAGATATGATGTAGAAACTCTTAAAAAAGACGAAGATGTTTCTGATGAAGAATCCTTACTTATTGATTCACCTTTGCCTATTAACTTTTTCAAGATGATGGATAAGAAAAAGATAAAAATAAGAAGACGCAGGAGATTATTCAAACAGATGGCATGCAAGAAAAAGCAATACGATTATCAAATCAAGTATATTTATCATCAATAAAACTTTTATTTTATTTTGGAGAATATGTCCAGGCAGATCGATTTTATCAATCACATCAATGCTAACAAAACGTAGTGGACATTCAAAATTCATATCCTAAGGCTTTGTAAGGTCCCATATTTTGATGACAAATCAGAAATTAGTAGCATTGAAATGGTGTTAATGGATAAGCATGTTTTTTTTTTTTTTTTTTTTATTTTCATTACATGTTATTGATATTATTATTATTATCATTATTATATGTTTATATTATAAAATATAATATTATATATAATATCGTGCATGTGTACATAATATACTATATACTATATATTATTATTATTATAATTATACTTATTATTATATATAATATATACAATACCGAGCATGTGTATATAATATACTACATAAAATATATTATTATTATTATTATTATTATACAATATATTATAATAATATAATAATATTATGTATCCATTCTTTTGTTTAAGGTTTAAAAATTTTAACAAATATTTATAGGGTAGAAGGATTCATACTACAATAAAGCATTTGTTGGTTCGTCGTTTCAATCTACTGATTCATGAAGGTCAATTGTATTTAATGCAAAATTTTATAGTTGGATTCAACAATGTCAAATATAAGACCACAAGACACAATTACAAACTAAACTTTATGTCGAAGACTAATATTGTTGACACTTTGAATGAAAGTTTTCCAAAGCAATCATGTTCATAAAATAAAATAAAATAATTATTTGTGTTAAAAATATTCTATATATGGTATAAATAATTATAAATAGAAACAATGAGTTATAAAATATAATGAAAATAATTATTTTATCAAAAATATTTTAAAATATATATAAAAAGAAAGATCCCTTAAATTAATATATATATATATATATTAGATGATAGAAGAGATATAGAGGATGTTATTATTTCATTTAAATTGAATTCTTCATCTAATCAAATTAAATATAAGGATTTAACATAAGAAAATTAATTATTGACAAAGAATAAAAAAATATATTTGAATTTGAATTTTAATATCATAGATGAAAAATATTATATAAATACATTTGAATTTGAATTAAATCATATAAATACATTTGGATTTGAATTTAAATTTTATAGGTGAAAAAAATTAAATAGGTAAACATTTTTTAAATGAATTCCATAAATAATTGATCTTATAAGGTAAAAATATATTTATAAGATAAATAATAATTATAATAATAATGATAACCAAAAATACATTTGAATTGGAATTTGAATTCTATAGTTGAAAAATATTATTTAAATACATTTAAATTTAAATTTAAATTAAATTCCATAGATGGAAAAATTAAATAAGAAAATTCCATAGATAGAAAAAATTATATAGGTAATTTTTGAATTTGAATTTCATAATTGAATATTATTATATACAGAAGTCAAATTTATAATTCGTAACAAATTTTTATAGTATAGATTGAAAAAAATATATATTCAAATATAATTATTAGCAATAAAACTTTTAAATAAATTTTTTAGATATAATTAATTATTTTAGATTATATTTAACATCATCTGTTATGATTATATCATTGATGGAAAATTCCATAGATGGAAAAAATTATATAGGTAATTTTTGAATTTAAATTTTATAATTGAATAGTATTATATATAGAAATAAATTTTTAATTCTTAATAAACTTTTATAGTATAGATTGAAAAAAAAAATCCAAATATAGTTATAAGAATAAATTTTTTTAAATAAATTTTCATATATAATTAATTATTATAGATTATATTTAACATCATCTATTATGGTTATATATTCCATGCATCACAAGGGATGAATGCTAGTTAGACATCATCCTAATATCGTACATGACACATATTATTATTAAAATTAGGGAAGATTAGTCTACATAATATGGTAAACCAAATATTCTTCCAATGGTATGTTATCAAATTATTTATTGAATTCAAATTAAAAATATTGACCTATTTAATTAATTCTTTGAAAAATAATTAATTTTTTATTTTATATATGTTTAGGGTTTAGGGTTTAGGTTAAATATGTATTTTAGGAAGGTTTGTTTATTTATTCATTCAGATTTTATTTAATTTTTTTGTTTTTATCTTCTTTGGAACCTGTACAAAATTAATGAAAACTAAAATTAAATTTATTAACTTATGTATTATTTTAATTTATATTGATAAAAAAATAAAAAAAATAAAAGTATAGTAATGATTAGAATTTAGAGATTACTCTTATTTTGGTAAACGATTATCCAATTAGTTAAATCTAGGATCTTTAATTTGAGAGAGTCGTTTCCAAAAAAATAAAAATAAAAAATTCAGAAAGTTGAAACATATATAGTATGATCTAATCACAAATGGTATTGGATAATCCTTATTTCAGCACTTAATTAAGATAAATATAATGGGTGATATCATAATATCCACAGGACACATCTTACCAATTGGATACGGTTAGAGAGTTGTCTTATTCCAAATACTTTCTTCTTAAAAAATTAGGGGTTCTTAATAGAGGGAAATTAAGCTAAAACAACAAAAACAAATCAGAAAATATTGAATACCAAAAAAAATTATATTAACCAACTACAAAACAAAAATATTGTCTGCCTCAAAAAAACTATATTGTAATTTATACTAACTAAAATAAAAAACATTTTTTTAATTTCAATCCCAATAAAAAAGCTCAATAAGAAAAAAATAAATAAATATAATATCTCAGACGAACGCTTAATCTCCTTAAGTTGCTTCTTATTCAATGAAGCTATTTCAAAGTCAGGGAATTCTGGCACCACTTGATTGCTAGAACAATCGTATTGCTCTTTCTTGCATGCCTTCGATCTGAATAATCTCTTGCATCTTCTCCTTTTTATCTTTTTCTTCTTTATCGTCATGAAAAAGTTGATAGACAAAGATGAATCAATAATCAAGGATTCTTCATCAAAAGCATCTTTTTCTTTTTTATCATCATGTCTTGATTCAGCATATTAAATTTCACTCGAAAATCCATAGCATGGCTCACGTCCATATATATATTTGGTAAATAAGATAAAATAAAATATTTTAATTATTTTAAATTTATTTTAAATTTATTGCCATATGTAGTAATATCAATTATTTGATAGTTATAGAAAATTATATCGCGACATAAGTGTAACGCCCCATCCCAAAGTACAACGGAAATTTTTCAACTTTGACCGAGGTTGACCGTTGATCGTTGATGAAGGGGTCAAAAGTTGACTTTTTGACTCGGATGTAATTATAGGTTGACTGAGTTCATGTACCGTTACGAAGTACACGTTGGCACGAGTTCGTAAACTAGTAGCACGTTGAAAACGAAGCTACGGTTTGAAAGATATGGGCAAAACAAGAATGGGATCCAAACTGTCCAAGGGTGCCGGAGTTGACTTTTATTTATGGGGAAATGAGCTTTGACTCATACATGGTTGTGAAGTACTCATCGATACGAGTTCATAGACTAGCGGCACGCCTGATTTGGACATCCCGTTAAAAAGTTATAGACCTGCAAAATTTTAAGATACTGTATTATTTTAATATTATTTTTTTAAACGTGTAACAATGTACCACGTGTAACTTAATAAATGTGACCATGCTTCACCATGATGAGATGCCACATGTCAACCATGTTTAATACCATATTATTTTATTATTGTTATTTTATATACTAATATTATTTACTTATTTTATTTATTTTCTTTTTCTTTTTTTTTTCTTTTTTTTTCCTTTTCTTCTCCCCACGTGGGCAAAAAAAGGGGGGGGGCGCCGCATATGGGGGGAATTTCTTTTCTTCCTCTTCTTCTCCTTCTTCTTCCTCCCCCCCCTCCCCCCTTCCCCGACGGGTCCACCTTTCTCCTCCCTCATCTTCAGCCGATTGACCACCGTGCGGACGGTAGCAGGCCACATGCGCTGGACAGACTGGCGACCCACGATGGCACGACTTCGGCCACTCAATCTCCTGCCGGTGGCGTGGTTAACGCGCTAGGATCGGCGCGTAACGCAGGTAGTCGGCTTCCTCCCCGTCGGCTGGTTTTCCTACGACTAGCAGCCATGCAACCGATCCATTCCCACCAATTTAAACCCCTTGAGTCCGTTTCCAAGCTTAAATTGGCTCAAACTTTGCTCGTTTGTGGGACATTGTGGAGTTCAAAACCGGCCGTCACTTCCCGATGGGATTCCGGGCATCTCCGGCGGGGGTGGGGCAAATTGAAGGTATATTCTTGATCTCCTCGTTATAAGCTTCGATTTGGTACCTTATTTGTGAATTGTGATTGAGTATTTTGAAAGATGCCATTTTTGGATAAAATAATATTATTTTAATGTGGTAATCTGAAAAATGTATGTGTGATGTTTAAATAATTGTTATTTATATTGATGATGTCCGATTGTGTTGAATTACATAAATATAGGTTGAATTAATGTTTTCTTAAGTTAGAAAGCTGTACATTTTAAACTGCTGTTAAATTATTGTTAACTTTACTGGGAGGTTAATGTAAAGTTATGACAGCTAATAAAATGCATCTTTATATGCTTAATTATTTGTGGAATTGTATGTGGTTCTACTGACATTTAGTATGAATTAATTTGAAAGTTTGCGGAATTGATTATATTAAATTATTGTGGAAGAGACAAATTTTATGAAATTATGATTTAAATTTTATCATGTTTATTGATGCTAAATGGAAATTTGGTTTATTAAAGAATTCTTGATTTTTATTATTGTGATTTAATTGTATTCATTACGTATGAGCAAGGTGTTTTCATTTAATTAAGTGTATTTGGATTTTAATATTATTTTTTAGCATGATTTGGTTTTAAATATTTTGAGGAAAATATTGGTTAAGTTTGGTGGTTTCAAATTATATAATTATGCCCTTGGAATATTATTTAATTGATTTTATGATTTGGGAAAAATTATTTGTATATATTATTATAGGTGGATTTATGCTGGTGTTATTTAAGAAAAATGTGGGATGATGAAATTGAAAAATGGTATAACTCCCACGGTGAATTTTGGAAAAGTTTACGTATCTTTTTATAATAAATATGGTTATTTATTTTAGATGCACCCATACATGTACCGGTGTTCTGTAATTGTGGATGTGATTAGTGCACAGGTGGATATGAATGTGATTAGTGCACAAGTTATAATGTCTCCCGTGAGTTGCCATTGGACCGAGGGCAGGCAAGTTTTATGTAATGCGCATCAGCCGCCCCCCCTCCATGGCCAGTATGATGGTTTCAGCAGCTGCACTGTCGGGATGCCGAAGCGACCGTATGCAAGTGTTTCTCTTTAACCCCCCCTCCGGCCCCGCCAGACGATGCTCGGGACGCTGGGTATCGGAGGGCATCACTGATATATAGTATGGTGCATCAAGTATATCTATATATTTATATATATATATATATATATATATGTGTGTGTGTGTGTGTGTGTGTTCGTACATATATTCGTATGTTATATTATTTGATATTATTCTGTATTTACCGCACCATACGGAGGCGGCGAACAAATGTGGTCCATGTAGAGCTAGCCCCATAATCATGTTGCCTACGAGTTCAGGGGATCGGATGGCCAACATAGGCAACCACCTTGGTTTGTATTGGTAGTAAGGTGCGGCGACAGCTGGAATCATGGATCACGTAGTATGTTAGAAGGTATCATACGTATCTCCATTACGAGCGTGCATATTTCATTTTATGCTATGGATTTTAAGATATGATTTTTATGTATTTATGTTATGTTATCTGACTGTGATTTAATTTCTTACCAATATTCTTAATCGATGTTATTATATTATTATTACTACCATATGATACCTTCGGATAAGTATAACATCTTATGGGTAGGAAAGATAGCCATTGGGCAAGTATAATAGTTCTCGGACAAGTGGTACCCTTTGGGTAGGTGAGATAGCCCTTGGGCAGGTGTGGTTATGTGGTAACCCTCGGGCAAGTTACATTAATACCAGTATCATTAAAACGTTGTTATTGTTTCTATTTTTGTTGTTAATGTGATGTTGTTTTACCTTTCTTTCTATGTTATGCATTAGCATATTTTTAACATGATATTGAAGTGTAATTGACATGTGCAGCACTAAGTGGGTGGTGTGGGCGGACGAGAATCTGTGATGGTATATTTTAATTGGTTAGTTACTAAATTAATTCCATTATATGCCTTTTTATATAATTTGTTATCGAAGTGCTGCCAGTTGTGGAACTTAAATTGTAGTAATGTGGGAGGAATAAGGTGGTGTATATAGAAGTGTATTTTCAGTGCAAAAAAATTATGGTAAGTCCAACTTTTAGGAGAGGTTCTGTCGGATTTTTCATTGGGGGGTCCGGTAGGGTTTCCTTGGGATCAGGGCTTGTCTAGGATTCCGATGAGAAATTTTGGACAGGTCCTGACATAAGCATTTAATGTTGGTAATAATATATATGTTTAACATTCTGTGTCAATATTTTTTCAATTATATATTTATTTACCAACTTTATCTACTAAATTACTCCAATGATGTGTGAATATACAACAAAATCTCTTTGTAGTCATACTTAATTTTGGAATCAAATTATCTTTATAACTATGAGGAGGTATCCTATGCAACCACAATTAATCAAGCTATATATTTTCTTTATTAAGAAAGAATCTACAAATAGTTTAATTTAATATGTAAATATAATTTTGAGAGGTTAAAAATATGTTGGTTTTAATAAAAAGTGTCCATGCTAGTAAGTTATCATATATATATATATATATATATTGTACTTTTAAATTCATAGATGTTGTAACAATTTAAAAATAAAAAATTAATGTTCCAAACAATTTTACATAAATATTTTATATTATATTAATGTAATACGCCATATACTATTTGCAACATATAGATAATTATTATTATGTGAAGGCAATGAATTTTAAAACAGGACTTTAAAAAACTTATAGCTTATACAATATAAAGTTTATTCTTATTTATAGCGGATCTAAGTTGGGGCCAAAAGTTTTTATGATTAGATAAAGGTTATTCCATTATAAAGTATTATTATAAAATTGTTTTACTATAGTAAAATGTAAAATTGTATATATATATATATATATATCAAAATTCAAATAAGATCCTTAGTATAAAAAGTTACATGAGGTCTTTTTTTTCAATATTTAGATCATATTAAAAGTTGAGATTTAAAATTATATTTATTAATTATCTGTTTACTTTCCCTATATAGGATTTTAATTTTACTTTGTCGTTAAATTCATATTTGATTAATTTTTAAATTTTAAATTTTAGCCCTTAATGTGTTTTAATAGTCATCGAATATAGGCTTTAGTTTAATAAATTAAGGTGAACATTATTTAAAACTGACTTATATGTATTTGAAGATAAATAATATATATATATATATATATATATTGAATATGAATAAGTAATACCTGATACAAGCAAATAAATATATATATATTGAATATGAATAAGTAATACCTGATACAAGCAAATTAATAAATCATTCTCAGATCATTGGCCACATGGTGGCGCATTTATATTTATTATTCCAAACAGTACCTTTTAATATAAATATTGTCTTTTCCTTTTGAAACAAAAATAACATGGAATTTTAAAGTTACATAAATATTTGTCAAGTGAAGTTAAGTATTTTTTTATATTTAGGGTATCATAAGTTTGAGAAACCAAGATGGAAGACAAATTATTATAAATGATTAAAAAATAAAAAGTTACGTACATGTTTCCATGTTGACATATTAAAGGATGTAGTTTGCACTAATTAATTTTATTAGTTTTTAAAAGTCTGAGTTGTTAGGAGATGTCATCATTTTATATATACATGTTATATATATATATATATATATATATATATACATTATCAATATTGATCCCTACCAAATCATCTCTAAGGGATTTTTTTATACATTTTTTATTTTTTATTTTAAAGAGTCAAGTATTTAAAAGTATGCTATAATCTATTCTTTATTTAAACATTTTAAAATAAAGAGTGAGTTTGGCTCTTTGGAACACGCTTTTTATATTGAATAATATATAATTTAATTTAATGTTGGGACAAACTCTTAAGTCACTATGATATTTTCATTAGTAATTTTTATTTTTTTTTATTTATTGACACCTCTTTTAATTACTAATAATTGAGAGACAATTTGAGTAAAATCAATAATAAACCAAATTACTGAGCCAACAAATTGACAAAATCTGAATGAACTTTCAAGCCAAAAACAAATTATAACAATTTAGGTTTAGCAATATCTTTTTATGTTTTCTTTTTTTTCAAAATTTCTCTTCTCTTTTTTTTTTTTTTTAATATATGAATGCAACTAGTTAAGATTAAAATAGCAAGGAAAAATCAACAATAAACCAAATTACTAAGAACTAATAAGCCAATCAACCTACAAAACTAGAAAGCAAAAATTTGGATAAAACAAGGAAACAAATTCGGCTATGAAGATTTTTTTTTTTTTTTGGGTATATGCAGAATGTGAATGAGATAGAAACAACCTTAGCCTAATATTAAAATTCTAGAATAACAAAAAAACAAATAAAGAAAATAGATAGATCAAACTTGAATAAAATTCAGCTCTGATACCAATGATACAAACCTAGGTCAACTTGTTCCTAAACCTGTATTATATTAGCCCGGATCGAAGATTAAGTTCAGATTTTAATGGTCACCTTAAACCCTAATCAACTTGTGATTAGAAACCTTGATATATGATGAAGATGCCATAATAGGTGATGGATGTCCTATTGATTAGTTAAACTAAAATACTTGATTTCTATTAAGTGTTTTCGGTATTCAAAGAGAACAAAGAGAATTCTTTCCCACAAATAAATTTCTGTAAAATATCTAAGCCATCTTCTCATTGAAAAATAAGCCTTTAAATATGCTATGAGTACAAAAAAAAAAAATCCCTAGAATATTAGAATAAAATTCGGCCAACATTGGTAAACAAAAAGAAATTACCAAATTTTACACCCTTTCCTAATCTAAGTTGTATTAATTAATTCCCTAATTATGAAATAGGAGTTAATTAATTTACAATCAAAATAATAAAATTCTAACTTTCCCTAAAGTAATTTTTCTAGCAAATAAATAAATAAAAGTCAAAGCAAAAATTATTTCCTAAAACAAAAGTCAAATATTCAAATTAGGAAACTAGTTGACTAGTTTGCCAGCTAAGCTGTCTTTATCCAATCACCAACTAATTTAGGCTCGAAATTAGTTCCAATATGACATGTAGGATTTCAAATAGGATTAATATTGATTCTCATACGTTGCCCCTTGATTGGAATAAGTCAAACTTGCTTGATCAACAAAAGAAGTCAAAGCCAGCGCTAAAATGGGTGATTTTCAATCAACCCATGGTATCGTGGCAAAATCCACGCGTTATTATACAATATAATATAATACTGATCCAAGATATTGGCACTACTTGATACATCAATTTACAAATAAACAATACAGTATCTTTAAAACAATCTTATAAAAGCATATATATATATATATATATATATATATTTTCAACCAATACTGTATCATAATTCAGAATAAATATTCAAATTCAATCACTTGTTTAAATATTAAAAAAAAAATTCAAATCATCATTTCATGTGAAAACCATAAATACCAAAATGAAATATATTCACCAATAAACCAATTTTAAGCACTTAAAAATTATAAAATAACATGCTTAAAATTATCTAATTTTCAATCTGCTACTCAGATAAAATATTTTTCAAAATGATCTAAAATCTCAATTCAAATACCATAATATTTAATTAACATAATTCTCAAGTTCACTATGAACTCATCAAGATTAGAAATTATTAAAAAATCTTATTAAAATCCACATAAAATAATAAATCGTGTAAGTGAAAGTATATATTTTTATATGCATAAAGCAACCATTTCAATCAATTTATATATGCGTAAAATATCCAAAACACACATATATATTATTTTATATACCCAAAATATTTTAAAAATTATAACCGCTCATAGAACTGTAGATGCTCACTCTTGCTCCTCTGCAGGACTACTTCCAGACTCAACACGAGTGGTTGTAATATAATAAAATATTTTTCAGGCTCCAATAACTAAACTAAAGACGTTTGTATGACCCAAGTGTCTTAAAATAATTTATGTACTATAAAATTACATAAATTGGACACCGAACAGTCTAATTATTCCGCATACCCTTAGGATCCGGTACCCAAAATTGGGGATTTTCATATTTCAAAATTGAACCTCCTAATGGGTCCTAATAATATCCAATTTCACTAATCCAACTCCAATTTTAACCTATTTAACCAATTTTGTCCAAATACAATTCGAATTTATTCGAAAATTAACTAATTAATCCAAAAATGAAAAAATTATCAAACGACCTCCCAAATTCACAAAATCTATATTCACGAAAAGCCCAAGAAACAAGGAACCCATCTGTATGCTCACCTCAGTCCAAAGTTCGTCCGGTGGCCGGAAAACTCGGTTGAAACTTCGACCGAACTCCCCATTGTCATATCTCTCAAATGGTGAGGAATCTGGAAAAAAATAACCATGGAAATGAGCTTAGAGACTCCAAAAATGGTGGGAAAGGTCTATGAGTTGACTTGAAATGGCAAAAAAAGGCCAGAAAACACCAAACGGCTGCCGCTGGCTTCAAACGGCCGATCCCAGCACGTCCGCCGATGGTTTGGCCTGAAATTTGGTTGTGCGGTCGTCTCAAGGTGGGTAAGGAGGGTTTCTAGAGCATGCATAAGGAGGATGGCCGGAATCGGGCAAAACAGCAATGACCCTGTTAGGCGTAAAACGGGTTCGAAACGACCAAATTCGAGTTCGTGGGTCTGGAGAGAAATTCTTGGGTTTGGGTGACAAAATGGGCATTTTGGAACTTGTTTCCTAATGGGCATGCTTTCTCACATTATATAAAGCCTTGGGTCACTAAGAAATGAAAATTTAGGACTGGTTTGGACACTGATATAAAACTGATATTTGAAAATTTATAGAGCCATAACTTTTTATTCGTAACTCAGAATTTAGCATGCCACTAGTCTATAAACTCATATCGAAGAGCTCTACACAATGGTATATCAATCAAATCAAAAATCTTATTCATAGAAAAAGTCAACTTTGGCCCACATACTGTTCACTTGGTCAATCCTAGTCAAACCTTGTCAAATTATACAATATGGGTATTTTGGTATGGATTGTTACATTCAGAACTTATTTTTAAGGGGACATGGTATGTAATGTAATGGCGTTTTTTTTTTATTTTGGAATATTGGACATTTATATATGCATAACATTTTTTTTTCTGTATTGTAACTAGCCCAACTAATTAGACTCTTTTTCATAAATTGAATAGGTTTTATTTATTATTATTTTTCTCTAATTCTATTTTTTTAGAAAAATATGATTTTAGTCTTTTGACAATGATTCGACATTCACAATAAATATATAACAAATTACTTAAAAACTCATAGGTTAAAGAAAAAAGAGAAAAAATATATATTCTACATAAGAAAGAAAAAAAAAAATTTCGAAACTAACCCCTGATGCAATCTCTTTTATCTGACTTTAAAGCTTTTAGAAGTCTTATATATAGATTAGTGGAGCCTCCAAAATGGATTTTGGGTGTTGGTTTCATAGTGTTTGGTGGATCTTAAAGGCTGAAGGTGGAGCTTCTTCTTATGTTTCTGATTGTGAAGATGATTGGATGAGCACAAAAATGGCAGAAACTGAATATATTAATCAAGATATCACAACATTAGCAGAGAGTAGTGTGTTATAAGAGAAAGAAGAAGGAAAAGGGATGAGAAAAGCCTCAAATGCCCCTCATAATTGGCTCACATGTAAAACACATGAGTTTAACAATTACGAATGAATGGAGAAAGGCATAGTTTGAGAATGAATTTGTCCCCAAAAAAGAAAAAATATTTGAGGATCAAAGTGAAACTGAATATATAAATTAGGGACAAATGGTGATAATATCCCTAAAAAGAACATATTAAAAATTTAGGGAAAAAAAAAATTGAGAGAGGGCACGGCTCTACCAAGGTCCGGGCTTGAGTGCACTGAATATGTTAAGCAAAAAAATTTGGTGAATGGTTCAAGGTGTCAGATTGTAACACCCCGTCCCAAATCGCACCGGAATCCGTGCACGTTGACCGAGGTTGACCGTTGACCGAATGGGGTCAAAAGTTGACTTTTTGACTCGGTGGGAATTTCGAGTTGACCAGGGTACCTTGGCGAAGTGAACGATGCCCCGAGTTCGTAGACTGGTAGCACGTCGAAAACGGAGCTACGGTTTGAAAGTTATGGACGAAACAAGTTGCAGTCCACACTGTCCAAGGGGTGCCGGAGTTGACTTTTTGTTTATGGGGAATTGAGCTTTGACCCGTGTATGGTTGTGAAGTGCTCGTCGATACGAGTTCACAGACTAGCGGCACGCTTAAAACGGACATCCGGTTAAAAAGTTATGGACGTTTGAAGTTTACCGGATACCGTATTATTTTAATGTTTTTGGGTCGGTAAACAGTGAATTGCCACGTGTCAGCTTCTGATTGGTCCACGTGGCATGAACAGTGTCACACAGGGGTTTTTATTTGTTAAAATTCCCGGGGAAGAGAGAGAAAGAGAGAGAGGAGAGAGAAAGAGAGAGAGAGAGGACCGTCGGCCACCGGATTTTTCCACTGTTCCGACTGAGTTACTGTACATGCGCCGGCCAGAAAGTTTCCCCTCCTCATTTCCGGCAAAACCTCCAAATTTCACGGCGAACGGCCGCCGGACGCGCCCAGATCGGAGCTCCGAAGTTCGGCGGCGACTTTTTCCCCTCCACCGCAGGCCACCGCGAATCGACCCTGTTCCGGCCGATCTACAGTACACGCGCCATCTAGCCTTGATCCCCTCCTCAAGTCCGGCCGAGCCACCAAAAATCACGGCCATCGGACCACCGACACGCCGGGATCGAAGCGTTTTCCGGCGAGGGGCCGGAAATCTTCAATCGGTGATTTCTCCGCCGTCCGACCTCCCTTTTGCTCACCGCCGGTCCCGTTGGGTTGCTCTCCTCAAGATCTACAAGTTTGCAAAATTTCACCACCAACGGCCACCGCACGCGCCGCCGCCGGCGACGGTTGCCGGTGACCGCGGCGGCTCGCCGGAAAGTACTGTTCCGGCAAGTACCCGAAATTCCGGCCAGCTCCAGTCCGCAGTGTTCGACCTCCTAAACCCGAATCCGACTTCCGTTTCCGCCAATTCGCGACGGTTTGGGAGAATTACGGAGCCGAAACTCGAAAAGCTTTCCGGCGAGATTCTGACCCCGTCGGGTCCGATCACCGGAAAGTAAGACCGAATCCGTGATCCTCATCACGCGAGCTTCGATTCGGTATATAACTCGTAACCCTTTAGATGTCGCTTGGTGTTCGCTCCCCGGGTATCCATTTGGGAATTACTCGAATAAAATATTAATATTTTTGGTTTGTGCACTGTGGTTGTTTAGGGGCATGTGCGAGTAGTAGAGTTGATCCCGAGGAGAATCTTAGTTGATTTGCGTGCTCCAGGTGAGTGACCCACCTTCAAAAATTATTTTGGGGCAATTTATTATATTTAATTGGTATTTAATTTGGTATTTAAATTATGCTCATGTGGTGTGATTTAATTATGGTTTTATTTTGGTTTAATTTATTTATTATTCATGAGCAAGGTATATCTTGGTGGTATTTGTACGTGGTTTTTAAAATTGATTTTCTGGGCATAATGGGGTTAAATATTTTACGAAAATATTGGTTTGAATTTTATAAATTATGCCCGTGGTATTTTTATGGTTGCATTTCGTATGTCGAGAAATTATGGTTTGTTGGTTATAAATGTTTCGTACCGGGTTATTGAATAAAAATATGTGGGATGGTGTTTTGTGAAAATTTGGTATACTTCCCACGGTGGTTTTTGGAAAAACGGTACGGTTGGTTATTATTGGTTATTTTTAGACGCACTCATACAGTATTGGTGTTCTGGTGTATGGTGTATGGACACGTGGTAGTGCGCGGTTATTATCTGGTTTAGCGCACGGTTTTTACTTCACCCGTGAGTTGCCATTGGACCGTGGGCAGGCAAGTTGTTATTGGCCACAGCCGCCCCCCTCCTTGGCCGGGTGATGGTTTTTTAGCAGTTGGTACTGTCGGGACGCCAAAGTGACCGCTGCAGGTTTCTCTCTTTAACCTCCCGCCAGTCGGTGCTCGGGACGCTGGGTATCGGAGGGCATCACCGGTATATGGTGTGGTGCGTCAGGTGTAATTGTCGGTATAAATTGCAAGTAATGGTTTATGCAAATAATGGTTTAAACCCCAAAGGTGTTCAAAAATTTATTTACTATAATTTATTATATTTTTATTATATATTTGGGGTATGTTTTCTATTTATTTATTGTGTATCAAATGGTTTAATCCCTTGGTTTTTGGGAGGTATGTACATTGGGTTTTGCGAAAAGGTTTTAGAAAGGAAACATTTCAAACGGAGCGATTGGTGAGAGTTTTGAGGGAAATTATTATTTTCCAAAAGTTATTATTATTTATTTATTAATTGCTGGTATTTGTTCTATTCCTTAATTGTTATTACTATTATTTTTATTATCACAAAAAGGTGTTCAGTAGTTCGGGTTACTCACGGAGATGATTAGCATCTCACACTCTTAAATTCCGTTCCCTTAGGTGCAAGTGGTGGTAGACGTTTTTCCGTAGCGAACCAAGTTTTCCGCTGCTGTTGTGTTTCGAGAAGTATCTTTTGTACTCTTTCATTTCAGTGTATTATTTCTTTTCAGCCTTGTTGTATTTCTGTTGTTTAGCACTTCTTAAAGCTCTGTATACAATTGGGATACTTCTGTTTTATTTGTGCACTGGATTGTTGTTGCCTTTGAGAAGTGCTGGAATTTGTGGAATCAGTTTGTAGTTTGTGGGAGGAATAAGGGGATGTTTTTAAAAGTGTGTTTTCAGTGCAGGTAATTTGTGGTAAGTAAATCCCTTAGGGGAGGCTCTGCCGGATTTTCCGTTGGAGAGTTCGGTAGGGTTTCCCTGGGATCAGGGCTGTCTAGGGTTCCGGGGAAGGAATTCTGGACGGGTCCTGACACAGATTGTGGTTTTTTGTCCCTTTTTTTTTTTTTTTTTTGGTGGCAATTTTGATTGGAAACGATTGAAGGGGTCAAACCCTTGCTTTGAATTACCTATAGAAGGGCGGCCGATGGTGAAATTTCATTGTTCAAGCTTCGAAAACCTCAAATTTGCCATCTATGTTAAATATCTAACGCACTAATATACATTTATATATATATATATATATATATAACAGCCTAGAAATTTCCCAATTATTCAATTATGATAGAAATAAAAGACAATACAAGAATAATACGGAAGCAGAGTTTGATTTCTTCCTAAAATGGAATTTGCATTTTCAGTTGAGATGGAATGGTGTTTTAAATTAAAAAAATGATCAATAACATCAAAGTATATTGCCTCCTGCACCATAAATAATGTATAGCAGAGCAGCATCCAATACCTCAGCAACTCTCGTCATATGAAATGCGTTCAATGTTCAATTATTAAACTTTTTTTTGGGGGGGGAGGAGAAGCTGATCATTGAAATGATAATTGATACGACAGAAATACAAGATATGAATTATTTTTCTAGATAGAATTTTTTAAAAGAGATGTATGGAATTGCAAATAGTTGTCCAATCATTGAATTGCATATCTTATTTCAATGTTTAATTTGGTAGAGTTTCCTTCTTTTTTTTAAAAAAGCAATTTTCATATTTTAGTTCTTTTTGATTAATTAAATTATTGTTAGGGTTTCCTTTTACTTCTGTAGTATATCTAGATTGTGGATTATAAGAGACAATTTTTTGATAAATAATATTTGGTTTAGTCTTATTTTCCTTTCAAAATTCAATATTCATAGTGGGTCAACAAGCTTTGAATTATGTTTGTTTGATTTTATGTGTAATCTCGTCTTTCTCATATCTCTCTGCTACATATGTTTGTAAGCTTGTATGAATTATGTATGCATAAACATGAATATATATTCATATGGTAAAGAAAACAACATATAAAATATCATACAATCCACACTTTAATTTATTGGTGGCAAACCATAAGATACATAGGATATCATAAAGTACAAAGAAACATTCCTTCATGCGTGCACATGACGAGCCTTATTCTTTAAACATTCTTCAATACACACATATATACATAGACCATGAGGAATGGCTAGCTATAGCCTGGCTCCGAGCTTTACTGTAACCCACAATCATCTAGTTTATTTAGATTTAGGGATTACCAGACCTTCCAAAGTCATCACTCCATCAAAATAGGGTGAAGTGTCATTCCCAATTCCAACACCTGACTGGCCTCCATTACCTTGGTAATCGTTATTGGCTGATGTGTTGCTTAGTTTATCATAGATTCCATCCCAAACACCTTCGGTAAAATACCCAGCTTCATGGACTTCAGTATAAGCCTGCAAAATAGATACTTAATTATTATCAGTGCTAAACTATATTTTTCAGATAACCATTTTTTTTCCCATATTACCCCTCAAACAAAACCATATCATAAAGTTAAAGCCCAAAATATTAATTTCAATAAAATTAAAAAATTCATAGCATGGGTTAAAACAAATAACATGTATATTGAACTATATTCCTTCCAAAAACTTAAAGCGATGAGAGGAGAGTCATTATTATGTTTATATTTTCTTAAAATTCTCTCTCAAAATTTAGGCCTTATTTGGTTTTTATGGGAGCTATTTGAGTTTTGAGTAGAGCATACTGCAACCCCAAAAAAAAAAAAAAAAAAAAAAAAAAAGAGGTTTTGAATGTAGGACCATGGATCTCAGTTTCTAATACTAGATAAAATATAGTTTCCAAAAGCTTAAATTGATACAGTTACAAAAAAGTATGACAAATGATCTTGTGCATTTTAAACGTAGTTACTAATACTTACCCGATTGGTTCCGGCCCATGGATTGTACCATGCCTGCATCCAATCAGTGTCATTTCCGTCGCAATTTTTGCCACGATACACAATAGCTCCGATGGCTCCAGTAGCAGATCCACCTTGATGGACATGCAGGAATGCACCCCATTGGCCATTTCCAAGTTCCGGTGGATATGGGTACTTGTAACTGTGCCCATACCAGTCATGTTTTTCTATAAAGTTTATGGCATCTCCAGTAGCATTGTAAAATAGGCAAAGTGTGGAGGCCCCGGTACCATATTCCTTCTTCAGTTCGTTCACAAACTCTAATGCTTTGTACTTTTTATCTTCATTCATGGTATCCAAAGCATGTTGCGCCCTCTCTTTTTGGCCTGTTTCTTTGCCTGTGTACTTTGACATTGCCGCCAAAGTTTCATTAGTGATGGCGTCGCCAGACAAAATGGATTGCATTTTTTCAATTAGCACTAATAAGCTATGCAAAGTTTAAAAGTTGAGTTTGTGGTATGTACATTGGCATTCTATAAGTAGATATATATAGACCCATGTTCATAAGCATGTGACAAATTATCCAATAAAAGAACCGTATTCAAGTAAAAATGATCAATTTCTTTAGACTAGCACTGTATATAATCAGTGGTGACTATTATAAACTTAAATAGCAGTAAATCCAATGTTCATGTGGTTTTTATATGTACAAGAGATCCACTGCCATGTAAACTTTTTTACTTATATATATATATATACATGGGATCCACTGTCATGTAGATTGATGACAGTCACCATTAACGATGAACATCATTTTTCATTTCTTTATTTTTACCAAATTATTTATGTTATCTCTATAAGACATGTGGGCTTTATCTTTTACTGGATAGTATAGATTCTCTTACTCAAAAAAATAAAAGGTTTCTTTACAAAGTTATTATAATAAAGATGACTACTCAATACCTAAACTATATATCTATATGGGGAGGATTTTCCATACAAAACTTTTTGATAAAGGTATTTGATAAATAATTTAATCCTTTTATTTTATTAAATGTAATTGTTTATATTTATTTTGTAAAAATCTTAAAATATCTCATATTTATATCTGAACAATATTTTATTTTTTACCTAAATTAGTTATTACTTTCAAAATAATCTTTCTCGTTCCTCAATCTTAATCTTGCTCTCTCCTTCATCGTCAATCTTTTTTTTTTTTTTTTTGGGTTCCTTTTTACTCACTACTATTATTACTATTGTTATTATTATTATTATTAAAAATAGATTCTTATATTCTTGAAACCTTTCTACTATATGCTATTTAAATCATAATTAAATGAT
Organism: Ziziphus jujuba; assembly: GCF_031755915.1. Taxonomy (NCBI): domain Eukaryota; kingdom Viridiplantae; phylum Streptophyta; class Magnoliopsida; order Rosales; family Rhamnaceae; genus Ziziphus; species Ziziphus jujuba. The sequence goes on along the minus strand of NC_083381.1, from coordinate 1,576,847 downwards.
GAAGTAGAAGAATCCTTTGTTAGATGAACAGAAGACAAATATATTTTGCGTCCAAAATCATTAAAGTCATGAAACTCTTCTTTATATACATACATATATATAAATTATAAATTTTTTTTTTTGTGAGAAGGGGAAAAAAAAAAAAAAAACACCAATGTGCTGAAATTAGTGATCAGATGTCATACTCTAGGTCTTTATACTTAACACCCAATAGAATCTCTAATGTGGAAATATAAAAATTCCCCAAAACATCATTATTTATCTAAAACCATCTCCATAAAAATCAACAACATAAACTCCAACACCCAACATGGCTCTCCATACTAATTAATATAAAAAGAATAACAACTAAAACACTGATAACCTATGTCAAATCATGCTATCTAAAACTATAGTGTATCTGAAATCATTACAATAAATTACAAGTATAAAATTTTGTAAGCTACAGGATTTTTGATATAAAATAATAATAATAATAAAATACTTAACATGATACATAAAAAATATCCAAAAATAGTCTTAAACAACATAAATAAATTATAAAACGACCTATGAATAATACCAATAATCTCTCATAAGTATAAAGTAAAATTTTCATATAACGCAATTATCTTAGGTATAAATTATAAAATCAAACTCTCGAATTCAAACTAAATGAATAAGAGTTGATGCTTATACCATAAAATCATCATAGCCTAATCTTCAAATTTTTAAAATCAAAAGGCTATAACAAGATCAAATCACCAAAAATAAAAATAAAAAAACTTATTAATCCATAAAACTTATTAATCTTCAAATTAACCCTAACAGGTTTTAGGGCTAGAACAAAAAGAAGAAGAAGACTTACTCGATACCCTAACGTCACAAAATTGAAAACAAAACCAAAAAGAAAGTAAATATCCTTTTTTTTCTCAAATTTCTAATAAAATTGAAATAATCCTTATAAACCAGACCTATTAAGATAATAACTATCTTTTTTTTTAGAAAACATATATAGTTATAAAACTTTAAAAGATAATTATATTTATATATATATAAATTTATGCAACGTATATTACATTAGAAATCAAATTAGAGAGAGAGAGAGAGAGAGAGAGAGAGAGAGAGAGAGAGAGAATGAGTATTTGAACTTAACTAGGAGAGAGAAAAATTGATTTTAGAGAGTAATTTTGGCAGTTATAAACAATTTAGGTGAAAAAATAAATATGATATTTGAATATGGATATGAAATATTAAAGGGTTTTAAAAATATAAATGTCAAACCCTTAGATTAAATTAGTTAAAAGGTTTAGATAATCTTTCAAATACATTTGTCAAACTTTGCATGGAGAAGGCTCCTATAAGGTTTTATATATATATTGTAAAGGTAGGGTGATTGCAAAAAAAAATCGACTAACATGAAAATAATCAATCCAATTCAATCCAACTTCTTTGGATTAGCTACTTTATATATTAATTGAATTGAATCAATTCCAAAATTTCAAAACCAATAATCACTTCAATTTGGATTGGTTTTAATAAATGAAAATTGACAAAACCAATTTAAATCAAACTAGTTAAAGTATAAATAACTAAAAATAATAATTACTAAATTATCGTTCTCTCCGTTTTATTTAATATATATTAATTAAAAATAATAATTACTAAATTATTGTTCTCTCTCTTTTATTTAATATATATTGATTAGCATTGTTTATTTAAAAGTAAATTAGTTATAACTGATATATTATTTTATCTAATTTTGTTTTATTTATCTCATTTTAAAAGTAAACATTTTTATTTTTCAACATATTAAGAGATTTTAATTAAAAAAAAAGGGCTATTTTACATTAGCAGAAAAGGCCAAAAGAAATCTAAAATTATAAAAGCTAAAATTTACAAATGCAAATGCAAACACAATCCTAAAATAATCATCTAATCCTATTTAAACTGATCATTATTGAATTGAAATTGATGTTGAAATCAATTTAGATTGAATTGAAAATTACCAGACCGATGAGTAATTGTGCCAGATTGATTATTGCAAAAACAGATCTATTTCGAACCTATGAATACTCTTAAAAGGAGAAACGGATAATAAAATATAAATGTATATTTTCAATAATTTTATCATTAAATCAAATCTAGGAATAAAAATATCTAAACTATTAATTTTAACATGTTTGAGGTTATAATTCCCATCTCACAGTAGAATCTATTAATATAACAAATACAGAGTTGCTATTTATCCAAAATTTTAATTCTAAACCATAATTGAGAGATTACAGACTTAATACATTGGTTGGACACTAAATGCTTATCTTTGGCACCAGATGTCATTTATAAGTAAGTCTAGCGTATCCCGTGCAATCAACAATAATCAAGTTATTAATTTTCTTTATCATGAAAGAATCTATAAATAGTTTAATTTAATATTTAAATATAATCTTGAGAAGTTAGAAATATTTGGTTTTAACAAAAAAGTATCCATGCTAGTAAGATATACTTGCAAGTCATTGATGTTGGGACAATTCTAAAGAATAATTTAACGTTCTAAACAATTTTACACAAATATTTTGTCGTATATTAATGTAGTGTAGCATATATATATTTTTTTACCATATATATATATATATATATATTTTTTACAATATATAAATAATTATTATTATGTGGAGGCAATGAAACTTAAAACAGGATTTTAAAAAACTTATACGTTTTATTATATAGAGTTTATTCTTATTTATAATTAGCCCAAATTCGAACAATAAGCTTTTATGTTCATATGGAAGTTATTCTATTATAAGGCATTATTATTTTCATGTTTCACTCACCTCATGTAAGTTTTTATATTCAAGATCTTATTTGAACTTGTTTATATTTATATATATATATATATATATACATATAGACAAATTCAAATAAGATCCGTAATATAAAAATTTATATGAGATCTTCCAATTTTAATACTTGGATAGTATTAGTAGCTGAAATTTAAAATTATATTTATTAATCATTGTTTTACTTTTCCTAAATAGAATTTTATTTTGTCATTAAACTCATATTTGACTACTTTTTAAATTTAAATTATAATCATTAATGTGATCCAATGATCATTAAAGGTAGACCTTAGTTTAATAAATCAAGGTTAACATTACTTAAAGATTGACTTATATATATTTGAATAAAAATAAAAATATATTACATATATGTTGAATATGAAAAAGTAATACCTAATACAAGCATATTAATAAATCATTCTCAAATCATCCGCCACATGGTGGTGCATTCTGATTTATTATCAAAACCGAACTATTAATATAAATATGGTATTTTCCTTTTGAAACAAAAATAATATGAAGTTTCAAGGTTACACACATATTTATCAAGTAATGTTACATACATGTTTCCATGCCGGCATATTAAAGGATATAGTTTACATTAGTTACTCTTATTATTTTTTAGAAGCAGTTAAGAGGTTTCATCATTATATATATATATATATTCTCAATTTGGATCCTTAAACATCTCTAAGGGATTGTTTATATATTTTATGTTTTCTATTTTAAAGAGTCAAATACTCAAAAGTATGCTCAAATCTACTGGTTACACTTTACATGTAAGTGTTCACGCTTGCCTAGCAGCTATTCATACTTTCCTGTCAACCATGCAAACTTCACCACCTATTCTTCCTATTATTCCATGGTTGGTTTGAATACTTAGTTCCCGTCGACACCATGAATTGCGACTTCATTATTGAGGTTCTTTCCTCAAGTGGTTTTCAAAGTTTTTGTAAGACGGCATTAATTTTAGGTACTTTTTCATTGTTTTGAGTTAATTAATGTCGAGTTCTCTTAATTTGGGTTGGTATTAATTTTTGATACTCTCATTGTTTTGGGTTAATTAATGTCTCTTAAAGTAATCTATGGATGAGTTTTATTGGGGCTGAGACGATAAAAGGTCATCATTACATTTTTTTTTTTTTTTTAAATTCTCGTAAGAAGAAATTATGTAGTCGTTGGGTAAACGTCATTCGGTCAATATCAATATGGATATAAAATAAAAACATCGCTGCTTTTGTCGTACGCGGTAAATGCCAATTCGTCGGTCATAAAGAACATATATGTGATTGTTTTCAAAAAACAAAAACAGAAAAGTAAAATGAAAAACAACATGTGCTTGGTTAGAATTTAATTTCGTGGAGAGGGCACATATGTACCCACAAATATGATCCGATCATACCAAACAAGAAAAGTTTTGTGAGAAAAACAAGACCAAACATCAAAGCCCCAAAAATTTTTGGCCATTTAAAATAATATGTACATGTAAACTTTTTTCTCTCATACTCAGCGAAAAATATATGTATAATATATATCATCATGATCTTGATAGATTTTATCCGCACTTGATCTATGCTCACGCGTGTCTCAACAATGTATCAGTCCTTCTCCTCGTCCACCCGACAGAAAATTTCACATGGCCCCAAAAAAATGTCATACCTGATTTGCTAAAGTGCACGTTTTACAATGATACATGTGTTTATATATATATATATATATATTAATGGACTTCTGCTTTTCTTGGAGACAATAAAAATAATGGTAGCCGAAACTGATGCTGACTTGAATTATACTCATGTATAACTTGGGCTCCGAATAAGTGCAGGGAGTGCGATCACTTCAGTTTGGATTGGTTTTAATAAACGAAAAATGATTAAACCGATTCATATCAAATTAATTAAAAAATAAATAATTAAAAAATAATTAGTAAATTACCGTTGCTTTTATTTATTTAATATATACTAATTAGCATTATTTAGTCCTAAGGTAAGATGGTTGAACTGATATATTATTTTATCTAATATTGTTTTATTTATCTCATTATAAAAGTAAATATTTTTATTTTTCAAAATATTAAAAGATTTTAATTAAAAAAAAAGGGGCTATTTTTCAATAGTAAAAAAGGCCATAAAAAATCTAAAATTATGAAAGCTAGATTTTACAAATGCAAAATCAAACATAATCCTAAAATAATCATTTGATTTAATCTAAACCGATTATTATTGAACTGAAATCAATGTTGAAATCAATTTATATTGAATTGAAAATTAACAAACCTATAAATAATTGAATTAGATTGATAGTTGCCAAAACAGATCTATTCTTAACTGATAAACATTCTTAAAGAAAAATGAACATAAGATATAAAACTACTTTTTTCAATAACCTTACTATTCAACTAAATCTATGAATATAATAGATAACTAAACTATTAGTTTTAATATATTGAGAGTATAATTACCATGTTATATTGTAACCTTTTAATATAACAAATACTAAGATTTGTTATTTGTAAAAATTGTTAGGTTTTTATTCTAAAACGTTAATGAGAATATGGCCTTGAAACTTTGGCATGTCAGCGTGTCCGCGAGTCCCCACTGGCAGACCATTACTCCATAAATTATAGTCTCTAATACTGCTCCTTTATGAGTTACTTTTCTAAAATGCCCACCTTATCTCTAATACTGCTCCTTTATGAGTTACTTTTCTAAAATGCCCACCTTATCTCTAATACTGCTCCTTTATGAGTTACTTTTCTAAAATGCCCACCTTATCTTTGGCACCAAATGTCATTTATTCAAGGAGGAAAATATATATATATATATATATATATAATTGCCTTTTTCCTTTTTCCATTATGTTATTTTAATTTTTTATACATGCTATTGCTGATCTCTCGTTGCTCCTAAAAAGTAACATTCAAAATAATAATAATAATAATAATACATCAATCAATTCCTGAAGCTTAGTTTGAAAATTTATAATATTAACTCTTGCTTTCCACGTTGAAGTGAAAGATTTACATGTACCTTAAGACCCCCCCAAAAAAAAAAAAAAAAAAAGATTTACATGTACAATACGATTAAAAGGAAAAAAAAAAAAAAGGAAAAGAAAAAGAAAAAAGAAAATGGAAAAGAAATTTAAAGGAAATCACGATTTTTTTTTTTTTTTTCATGGTTAGATTTACATGTAGTTTACATAGTAGTAGTGTGGATGTTACAACATAAACATTTATTGTTGGTAATAATATATACGTTTAACATTTAGCGTTAATATATGTTAAATTATATATTTATTTACCAACTTTTTCCACTAAATTATTGGAATGATGTAGGAGTATACAATAAAACTTCTTTATAGTTATAATACAATAAAACTTCTTCATAGTTATACTTAAATTTAAAATCAAATTAATTTTACAACTATGAAAGGGTTACAACTTACAACTAAAAAGAGATGTAGTTAAAAATTCTATTATTTAACGTATCTCATGCTACTATAATTAATCAGGTTATATATTTTCTTTATGAAAAAAGAATCTACAAAAAGTTTAATTTAGTACTTAAATATAATCTTTTGAGGTTAAAATATTTTGGTTTTAACAAAAGGTGTCATGCTAGTAAGCCATTATATATATACTTGCAAATTCATAATATTGTAACAATTCTAAAAAATAAAGTAGTATTCCAAACAATTTTACATAAATATTCTATATTATGTTAATGTAATGTATCATACATCTTTTTGCAATAAATAATTATTATTATGTGGAGGCAATGAACCTTAAAACAAGATTTAAAAAACTTATAGCTTATATAATACAAGTTTATTCTTATTTATAACCAGTTTAAGCTAGAATCCTAAATTTCTATGATTAGATAGATGTTATTCAATTATAAAGTATTATTATAAAAATATTTTATTGTAGTAAAACATGAAATTATAAATATACATCTCCAGGTTCAAGATCTTTTTTTTTAGTACTTTGATCACATTAAAAATTGAAAATCAAAATTTCATTTATTCATTAACAGTTCATTTCCCTTGCACAGAATTTTACAATGTAATTAAATCCATATTTGACTATTTTTAAAATTTTAAACTTTAACCCTTACTATAATTTAATGGTTATCAAAAATAGATTTTAATTTAATAAATTAAAATAAACATATTTAAAACTGACTTATATATTGGAGATAAATAATATATATATATATATTGAAAATGAATAAGTAATACCTAATACAAGCAAATTAATAAATTATTCTCAGGTCATTGGCCACATGGTGGGGTACTTTTTAATATAAATATTGCCTTTTCCTTGTGAAACAAAAATAATATGAAGTTTTAAAGTTACATAAACATTTGCCAAGTGAAGTTTTTGTAAATTGGGTTAGTATTAATTTTAGATGCTTTCCATTGTTCTGAGTTAATCAATGTCAAGTTCTCTTAATTTGGATTGGTATTAATTTTAGATACTTTCATTGTTTTGTGTTAATTAATGTTTCTTAAAGTAACTTTTGATGATTTAATAGAAGAATTAAAATTTATCCCCAAAAAGAATAGAAAAGATAAAGAAGAGCACTTTCTATTTTTATTTTTATTTTTATTTTTATTTTTTTTGACTAAGAAGATAAAAAGGCCAAGCACGTAAAGGCTTTGTACACGTCTTTTTCTATATATATATATATAGTCTATCTATACTATAAATATTTATATATTTTTATCATATTAATATTTATAAAAATAATAATTTTTATTAATGTTAATATTATCATATAAAAATTATAATTTTTTAAAAACCACTTTTTTAATAAATTATTATTTTTACAAACATTCAGACGGTCAAAATATACCGACGTAATAAAACATATATATATATATATATTTTTTTTTTTTGGTATTTTGTGAAAAGAAATTATGACTAGTTGTTTGGAAAACGGCATCGGTCATTATCAATATGGATTGAAAATAAAGCATCGCTGTTTTATTAGCACGCATCAAATGCTAATTCGTCTGTAATAAAGAACATAAATGTGCTTGTTTTCGAAAAACAAAAAGTGAAGTAAAAATTAACTTGAGCTTGGTATCTAATTTATCGGAGGGAATATACACGCACCCACCACATGTCAATTACTTTGAAAATATGATCCGATCATACCAACCAAGAAAAGTTGTGTAAGATAAAGCACCAAAATTTTTTAACTATTTAAAATAATATATACATGCAAACTACTTTCTCTCGTACTCAGCAAAAAGTATATATGATATATACATTATCATGATCTTAATAGATTTTGATCCATACTCGTGCCCCGATAATGTCAGTTTTTTGCTTTGTTCATCACAAAGAAAATTTCACATGGACTTTTAAAAATGTCATACCCCGTTTGATATAGTTCACATCTTACAATTATATATATATATATATATATATATTAATATTGTTTCCATACACTACACGATATGTGTAATTATAATAAACGATTTCAAAATAATCTATAATATATATAAAAGTAAGATAATTAGTAAAAAAAATTTCTATAATTAATTTATTATAGATAATTTATTTATATATATATATAATATTATAAATAATAATTAAATAATATCATCTAAGCTTTGATGTAATTATATATTATAAACATGTTTACATACAGAATTTTAAATTATATTATATATATATATATATTATTTGTTATAAAATATAATTAAAATAATCTAAAATATAAATTAAAATAACTAGAAATAAGATATATTAAAACAAATAACAACTATAATAATAATAATATGTAACAAAAATTTAAGGAAAAAAACATGTTCATCTATTCAAATTATTTCAATACTATTAATTTATGATATATCATCAAAGCTTGGAATCTACCAAAATCTTAGGATTAGAACTTTGAACATTTACTATGTCTTATTAGCATTGATCTGGTTGATAAAATTAAACTATCCTACTATATTTGAAAATTTATTTAAAAGTTTAATTGTTACTAAGTATAATTGGATTTTAAATTTTTTTTTCAATCTATATGTTAAAAGTTTGTTAAGAACGAAAAGTTTGACTTCTATATATAATACTTTTTAGTTATGAATTTCAAATTCAAAAATGTTTACCTGTTTAATTTTTTCCACTTGTAAATTTCAAATTTAAATTTAAATGTATTTGTATAATATTTTCCATTTATAAAATTTAAATTCTAATTCTAATATATTTTTTTATTTTTTGCAATAATTAATTTTCCTATATAAATACTCATAATATAGTTTTAATTATATCAATTATTATTATTATTATTATCTGCCTAATAAACACTTTTTTATCTTATATGATAATTTATTTATAGTTACATATATTGAAGAAGATTAAAAAAGATCAAATGTATTATTGAAATCTACATATTCTGTATTGAAATTTAATTTATTACATATCCATGTATGTATATGCATGTATATAGAATCTAATTGTTAATTATCACATTAATATCTTTTTATTTTACAATAAAATAAATATAACAAATCAATAAAAATATTAACATATAGATTATAAATCTTTTCTAATTTTTTTTATTTAGACTATTTTTTTTTGTAAGTAATTAATTTATCTATATTAATGAAAAGTCAAATGTACTTGACTTATGTGGTAAATATAATAAAATCAAAAAAATTATTTTAAATATAAATCCTACTTTACCATATTTAACAATTATAATTTAAAATATATATTTCAAAATTTTTCCACTAATTATATTATTTATGTAATTTTTTTGGCGTCTAAATAAAGAGATATTTTCATTATTTTTCATATAATCACATTTATATACGTAAAAATATTTAAAATATGTTATATGTAAAGATATAGTTTAATTTATTATTTTACAAATATAATACTATATTTTTTTCTAATTATATACTTTAACATTTTTGTCCTAATTAAGGTTTTATTAATCAAACATGATATATAATATTGTAATAATAAAATTAGATATTTTTTGTACAACCAATAAAAGGATATCTCAATTAAAATAAAATCAAAAAATTATTTTGAATATAAATCCTATTTTACCATATTTGACAATTATATTTTGAAAATGATATCTTAAATTTTTTCCACTAATAAAATAGAATTATATAATCTATATAATTTTTTTTTTTGGGTACAAATGAGGATATATTTTTATTATTTTCCATATAATCATATTTATATATGTAAAAAAATTTGAAATAAGTTATATATAGAGATACACTTATTATTTTACAAATATAATATTATATTTTTGTCCTAACAAAAATATATATTTTGGATGGAAACAATTAAAGATAAAAAAATCTCATGCTCTTAAATAGCTGCTCTATTGGTACTGATTGACATTTTGATAAAACCATGAATAATAAAGATAAAGGGAGTTGAATTTTACATTATTTTGATAAAGCCATAATTTTCAATAAATTATGATTTTTTTTATTGATGATTTTTTAGGGAATTTGAAAAAATATTATGATAATATGTGACATTAACTATTCTACTTTTATATATTATATAGATATTGATTGATTTTTGCTTTTCTTGAAGATAATAAAAATAATGGTAGCTGACCTATTTCAATTGTTGTGCTTTCTTAAATTACATAAATTAACAAGGGTTCAAGTTTCACCGATATTCATGGAGTTGATTATCCCTCATAAAATGATTTTAACTCACACAAATATTTTAACAAAATTTTAATGTAATTATTGAAGAAAAATTGTTTACATGTAAATTTAATTGTTAGACTAATTATTAGATTAATATATATTTTTTGGCAGCATCTATAAAGGTTTTTAATCACATAAAATATATATTAAGCTAAAATTAAAAAAGTTAAATAAAACAATAAATCTAATGCTACAACTTACCTTATCTTATCAATTTATTATTAGAAAAGTACATAAAATTACAAATTTAGTTTATTATATATGTAATATATTAACTAAATTCTTTTGCTTTTTAACAAAAATAATGAATATTTTGATTAGAAGGTTTTAAAGTCGCAATTGATTATAGGAAAATTCATTTGGTATGTTATTATGGTCAAATTGAATTTAATAACTTATTGACAGAAATTAAAAATCAGTATTTTACAGAGAGTCCTATTTAAATAAAAATTTACTAAAAAATAAAATACAATTACAAAAGAAATAAAATTTTATAGAGTTTCACATATGCAGTATAAATGCTATATAAAGGTTATTAGGCCAAATAAAGAATCGAAAGTATTTTAGATTGAATTTTATTCTTTGCTAAGCTCACTAGAACATAAATTCAGACAATTAAGTATAGGTAACTTAGAAAATCAAAACGACCAAAATATAAGGAATTTGATGCTAAATTTTTTTTATAGTATTAGTAGATATAGGAGGATAATACATAAAAATTTTCAAGTCAAAATAATTTCTTATAGATCTGTTTTGAAATTTTACAAATGGACCATACTACACTCGCATAGAAAAAACCAAACATAAAGTATAAATTCAAAATTTCATAATAAATTGAAAATAGATCCAAATCAATCCAAATAAATTTCTACAAATTTATAACATGTTTCATCCATAAAAATTTTAGTGCCAAAACAACTTTCTAAATATCTTAAACAAATTTGAACAGTAATTTTTTACAGATTCCAATATAAATTCCAGATTATGATTTTAAAAAAAATTCTTCAATTTAACTTTAGTCATTACTTCTATAACCCCAAAACATCTTATATAATCTCATATAACATAAAAAATAAAAATAAAAAAACCAACCCTTGACCAACTTCAGAGTTTCAGGATTGTCCTATCTATGCTCAAAAACTTATTTCGAATTTCAAAACCTTTTAAGATATTAGATCCCTAACTATCTTAAATGAATACCAAAATTCTAAGATATGTGATTACAATTTTTTCTTAGCCGAAAATTGTAAAACGTGGTAAATGCTAATAATTCGTCCGTAATAAAGAAAATGTGCTCGTTTTAGAGGGGAAAATAAATAATTAAAAATAAAAATAAAAACAAAAAATAGAAGTAAAAAAAAAAAGGAAAAAAAAAAAGGTGAAAATGAACAGCATGCGCATAGAATTTTGGAGCGAACATGCGTGCCTACCATATGTGTATGCAAGGTCCATCATGCCAGACAAGAAAAGTTTTGTTCGAGAAAAGGGCAAAAAGGACCAAACATGAAAAGCAACAAAGATTTTGATCATTTAAAATAATATATAATATCATATATATATATATATGTATGCTACTTTCCATGATACTTCAAACAAAAAATATCATCATGTTCTTAATAGATTCGATCTCCATTTCACTTCGTCTATATGTACTTACACGTATCCAAATCATGTATTAGTCTATTTGTCCACCGAAAAGAGGATTTCAAATTGCCTTATATAAAAAACGTCACACCTCGTTAGGTAAAGTTCACGCATTATGATGATATATGTGTTGGGGTGAGAAGGTTATGACCAAGAACAAGCTAGCTTGAAGTGTTAGCAACAAGCAAGCTTTTGGTGATGCTTTTGGGAATGGTTGTGTGTGAGTTGTGTTTTTAGGTTTTGGTTATGGTGTTTTCTGGTTTTTAGGGTTCCTAGAGTGTTCTAAGGTGTTGAAGAAGAGATAAGAAGAAGAGGAACACGTTGGCTTTTGAAAATAAGGCTTAGATGTGTAGCCATTTCATTCATTTTATAATATAAGCTTGAAATTACAACTATTTCACACATGCCAAGCATGTGAGCTTACAAAATGAGTAAAGTATTTGAAATTTAAAAAGTAAAATGGTCAACACCTAACTTTTCATACACAAAAGAGTCAAAAACCAGCTGCAACATGTCTATTCCAAATATAGAAAAAAGTGGCACATGGTTTGAACTAAGTTCCTATTGTTTAACTAGTTTGGGTAAACAACCAAACTAGCTTCACCTACTTAGTTTCCCTTTGTATCTGCTTATGAAACTTGGTTTAAAGCATCCTTGGTCATCAATAAATATTGTTCCAAGAACTAGGAAAGTTCTGGAACCGGATCATGGGCCAAACAGCTCCAAAACTGGCCCATACTCTGCATACTGAGCCCATTAGATACAGCAATCTGTTTGGAATAGAAAATGGACTTTCTCATGTCATTTGGACCTGAAATTTGAACCATAGTCTTCTATATATGTCTGTAGATATCCCTCAAAATTGCAGTCCAAAACTCCATTTGCAACCTGAGATATAAGATAAATAGTGGAACTATGTTGCTGGAAATTATGAATCCAGCACCATAGGCATTTCAAGCATAACATTCCTACTCTTTTGTGCATAATTTTGCCTATACTTTTGCATACATAACTTAGGCACAAAACATTATCAAAATATACCTTGCATCAATTAAAAACATACAAAAAATATAAACTCATAAAAGGAAAGGATTTGATACCAAAGTGTGCATGCTAGCCCGTGACATGCACCATCAAGTGGCAAAATTGCCACATTTCAACAATATGTTAATTGCTTTTGTCATGTGAGCCAAAAAAATGTTAATTGTTTTTTTTTTTTTTTACATAATAAATGAAAGGGAAAATTTTTCATTAATACAAATCAATTTTGTTATATTTTATTTATATTCTAGTTTTTAAAAAGTTTTATTTATTTTTTGATTTTTAAACATTATTAAAAAAATTAATCTATCAATTTTTATCAATAAAATCAAAATTATATTTTTAATGTCCATTAATCTATGTTTGATCATAATTAAATTTTATAAATCATAATTTTCGATGTAATTTCAAAATTAATTGAAAAAAATTTGAAGTTAAAATCTAATTCTGAAACATATATATTTATATATATATAATTGATTTTTTGGGAACTATTTTCTACTTTATCATGCAAGATATGTTAATGTGAACTATTTTGCACATTGACTAACCGTTTGGGTTTAGTTGTTAATTCTTTAAAAAATTTATTTTTTAATACTAAAAATCTAACCTGGAGAAGTAAACTTTAAAATAAGGTTTATGTTTACATACAAATAATTGAATGGATGATCCACCTTTCAATAGATTAAGTATCAAGAAAAATAATTAAGCTATTGGAATAAATGGAAATTTAACTTGGTATTACAGTTAAAGATTTTTAAAGTCTTTGTTTTAAAACTTGATAATTCTACCCAAAAATCAAAAGAAACTTTCACATTTTATATATATATGTATATATATATTTTATAAATTGGGAGTATTCAATGTATTAAGGTATTTGACAAACCATTTTAACCTTTAATGTGATACATTTAAAGGTGGATAAGCAGTTAAGAAAGTTTTGAGTTGTTTTCCTATAATTTTTACAACATTAGATCTATCTATTTAATCGACAAAATAATATTTATCAAAATTATATTTCAAGTATTGTGGTACATAGCATCGGCCAATATCTATATATCTAATTTTTGAGTATTTCTAGGGTGTGGACATCGTTAAATTTTTAATTTAAAAATGCATATAATAATTAAAAATTTTTAAAAAAATTTCATCAATATTTCAATAATAAATGATAGTTTCTTAAAAAACTGCTATTTTTTATATGATTCTTAAGTTAAAAATTGACCATATGTCCATACCTTAGAATTTTTCTTCATTTTTGATTCTCTGAAATTATAATTTCGATTTTATATTAAATATCCAGTAACGTGATAGGTGATAAGGTCATCCTTACTCAAATATGATTTTAATATTAAATTATAATAGCATATTCAGCCTCTACATGTCAATATCTTATTATCTTATACCGGGGACATCCTCAAGTATAAAACATAGAAAAAAAATAAATAAATAATATAATGATAAATAAATAAAACAAATGTAGCTGAAAATTAGAAGGATTACAACTTTTATGAGTTAACGGTGTCAAAAAAAAAAAAAAAAAAATCAACTGGGAGAGAACTGTTCGTGGTCCATTGAAGAAATAAAATAAAAAATTATTTTTTTCAAATATTATATGTTTTTAACGATTTGTAGATTTTTTTTAAATATAATTAAAATAATAATATTAAAATTATCAAAAAAATTTATTAAATTTATATCAAATATGTGATAATATTTAATTATTTTATTTTTATTTATTTTTTAAAATTATTTTTATTAATATTATATGAATATAAAAAATTTTAATTTTAATATATTTTATTTAATAAATAAATTTAATAAATATTTTTATTCCTGTAATATTATTTTAATTATAATAGTCATTCACATAAAAAAGACAGTTAACAGTAGCATCATATGGTATGTTATATGGATTTTTCAAGACTAAAGATGTGAAAAAAGTAGCTTTGTAAAGTAATTTTTTTTTTTTTTAAAAGAAAGAAAGAATCTGGACCATTCGGTAACTAAATTGCCACACATGGAGAGAGATAACCCAAAGATTAGGTAAATACATAAGATATTATGTTTCCTCGAAGAACTAAGCTTCTTTATGGTCATTTACCAAAAAGTTTCTTTATGGTCAATCCGTGCTACACGTTTTTCGAGAGAACAGCGAAGCATGTGTTTGTTTAAAAAAACATCAAAATGAAAAGAAAATATGAATATGTTCTCGATTAGAGCACTTTTTGGATGGACATATCTACCTACTATTTGCATAAACTACCTTGAAAACAAATCATACCACGGAAAAGAGCAACAAAAAAGGCGTGATCATTCTAAGAATAGATATTTTTAGACTGCTTTTCGACGACACTTCAATTAAAAAAGTTTATCATGTACTTAAACATGATCTAAAATCATAAGTGTCCAAAGCATATTTATTCACCAAAAAGAAAGTGTCTAGAACATAATTAGTAGATTGCTGAGAACCTGTTTGTCACCAGAACGTTCCAAGTGTTTTTTTTTTTTTTTTTTTTAGAAGAAAAGGAAACTTTAAAATTGCCTAAAATAGTCATACCTCATTTGATAATGATCACATTTTAAAAAAAGTAATCGACTTGTTTCTCTTGGGGATAATGACAAAAGCAGGTTTGTCTGAAACAAAAAAAATAAATAAATAATAAGAGTAATAACTGAAAATTAAATACTTTAACATGTCCACATGGAAACGTGTACTTCAAAATTCTATTATATTTTTAATTTAAAAATAACATATATATATATATATATATATATATATATATATATATGTTTTAAGAATGAGGGATTAAAACTTGAATTATTGTTTAAAATAAAGATTTTTACCTTATAGGTTATTCAAGTAAGAGAACACAATAAATCAAATAACCCGCCATTGTAAATTCAAAACAACCGGAATAATTTGCCCCCAAAAAAAAAAAAAAAAAACCTATGTTTCAAAGTATTACATGCGTAATAATTTGAATAATTCTTAAAAAAATTAATTAGAAATATACATGCATTCGACCAAATATATATATATATATGTACATATATTATCATTGGAGGTGGGGAATTCAAACTTGAATTATTGTACGAAAAACCTATGACTTTAAGAGTAAAATATCTCTGCAAGAATAAAAAGACAATTAATGAGTGATGTTTTATATAACATTGGCACTAAATTCTTATGTTGGATATCGAATGTCATTTAACCTTAAAAAACATGAGCTCGTCTTTTGTTTTTTTATCCCTCCATATTATAGTATTTATTTTAATATTATTGTATGGCCTTCATTTAACATGGAAACCAACATTAATTATGGAAATTTTCTAGATTAGGCTTCACGGGTTGATTGATGTATTTTTTTCATATTAAATGTTGCTTTTTAGGTTCAACAAGAGATGAACATTAAATGTTGCTTTTTAGGCTTCATGGGTTGATTGCTTTTTATGTTGGTATATTTTATTAATATTGTATATTCTGTTAGGTAAAATCAGGCCTCTTGTATAGAAAGTATATTTCATGGGTTTGTTGTATTGTGTATTTATAATCACCAAAGCATCAATGAAATGTGAGGACATATTTTAATATTTCTCCTTACGTAGTATTAGAGCCTATTTGCTTGAGGTAAGGTTTAGAACCCTTATATAAATCGGTCCCCACATTCATCTATTGACACTTTTTCTTTTTCTTCATGATCCATCATCATGTCTAAAGAAAATTCTACTCCTAAATCCTTTGCTTCATCTAAAAATCCTATCATTCTGACTCTAGGTAACATCATAACTTCTAAATTCAATAATCTCATTGCCATTAAAGCAATCCATTTGCCTTTTAAACTCTCAAAATTGAACCATGTTGTAAGATCCGTGAGCATTAAAAGATGTAAGGTAAGAAGGGCAAGACTAGTAAACAATCTCACATTGCTTAGGAAGGACTTAGTTATGTGGTATATAAGTTGACACTTCTCCTATTAGTATGAGGCCTTTTGGACAAACCAGATCCAACTGGGCAAAAAAAAACTGTGTGAGCTGGACCCAAAATAGATAATATAATACTAACGAAGCTGGATCGTGGACGTGTGGTATTACAAAATGGTATCAAAGCCTAAACTCATCTAGAAATGGGCATGAAATGTAGGCTGGGTCCAAAACAAACAATATTATACTAGTGGAATTGGATCGTGAACTCGAGGCATTAAAAAATGGTGTACTAGCGAAGATGTTGGGCTTTTGTCAGTGAGGACACTATATAGACAATAATTTCCCTTGTCCTCTAGAAACTTGCAAGGGCCCAACTCCATAGCAATTCCAAATCTTGATCACAAGTTTTGAAAATGACAGGAAAACTTCATTGTCAACAGAATCATCAATATATACACTCATTTACAGTATTTTCCAAAACAATTTTGATGACCATATCATCAAACATGAACTATACTACTATCTCGAGGCTTACTCAATACCTAAATTGACTTATTGAGTATACAAATCAAATGTTGGAAGCATACTACTTAGGCCAAACAAATTTCTTCATACAAACATTCACATAGAAATAACTTTAATATCCATCAAATGTAGCATCGATCAAAATGAGCCATCATTATAATTATTCTAATACAATCCTTTGTAAAAACTAAGAAAAGGTCTTTATATGTTTAATCTTCTCCTCTTGGTTAAATCCTTTAGCCATAAGTGACAAGACCATTTTCGAGGCCCTTTTTAGGCACCCAACATGGTCTCGCATAGGGAACCTATTGAACCAATACCGAGAATTTAGTGGCATCTTCTTATGAATTGGATATAAAGAAAAATAAATGGTTCACTTTGATTGGTTCTAAAGAGTACACATGAACCTAGTAAAATGATAAAGAAAAATAAATGCTTTTAATATAAACTTTGAAATCATAGTCTACCCATCAATGGTTCTAAATTAAGATAAACAAAAATATAAATAAGCATATATATTCAGTCAATCCACCAAAGCATACTAAAGAATACACATGAACAAATGCAAAATATTAAAAGTGCTCAAAATAATATATATATCAAAGTCAAGGCAAGAAAGAATTTTTACAATCATTAGAGTCAAAGAAAAAGAATGATACATTAGTAGCGAAATAACAATGAAGATGCACGAACATTTGTATCGCTACACCAAAAAAAAAAAAAAAAAAAGAAAAAGAAAAAAAGAAGAGGCAATTAATTACCAAATATTTTAGTCACTAAAAGTATACATCAGAGACCAAATTATGGCTGTTGAATATTTGGTAATTGAGGTATTGAGAACAATACTCAACCACTTTTAATGATCAACATGTTGGTCAATAATAAATAGTTTTTACGACCACAAAATAATCCGGTCGCTAAAGGTGAAGCATGGGACATTGTTCCCGCTATAATTTTGGCGAGAAGAATACTTTCAATGACCAAACCAAATTTGGTCTCTAAAATTCATTATCAGTGACGAAGTTTGATCAATGATAGTCTAAATAATAAAAAAAATGAATAAAATAATGTTAATATTAGACCTTTAGCAATCAATTCCTGTTAGTCACTAAAGGTACGTGTCAGTGACCAATTGTTTGGTCGTTGATTTTCTAAATAATAAAAAAAGAAAAAGGAAAATATATGAGCAAGACCTTTTGCGACCATTACCGAAGGACTGTGGTCAGTGACTCGTTTATTGGCTGGTGAAACTCTTTGAAAATTTTAAAAATAATAAAAAAATAAAATTAATAAAATAATAATAAAAATATATATATTGATTCGATAAAATAAGAATTTGTTTCCTATAATGAAAATTATATTCATGTAGTGGCGGAGGATATTATATAAATACGTATGAATTTGAATTAAATCATATAAATACATTTAGATTTGAATTTGAATTTTGTAGATGGAAAAAATTAAATAGGTAAATATTTTTTAATTGAATTCCACAAATAATTTATTTTATAAGGTAAAAATATATTTATAGGATAAATAATAATGATAATAATAATGATGATAAATAATTAAATTACATTATGAGTATTTAATATACGGAAATTAATTATTTGCAAGGAACTAAAAAATACATTTGAATTGGAATTTGAATTCTAGAGATGGAAAATATTATGTAAATACATTTAAATATAAATTAAATTATATAAATGCATTTGAATTTAAATTTAAATTCCATAGATGGAAAAATTAAATAGGAAAATTCTATAGATAGAAAAAATTATATAGGTAATATATATTGGTAATTTTTGAATTTAAATTTCATAATGGAATACTATTATATATACAAGTCAAATTTATAATTCTCCACAATTTTTTATAGTATAGATTGAAAAAAAATCCAAATATACTTATTAGAAATAAAACTTTTAAATAAATTTTCAAATATCGTTAATTATTATAAATTATATTTAACATCATCTATTATGGTTATATCATAGATGGAAAATTCCATAGATGAAAAAAATTATATAGGTAATTTATATAGATAATTTTTGAATTTGGATTTCATAGTTGAATAATATTACATGTAGTATGCGGAAGTAAATTTATAATTTTTAACAAACTTTTATAATATAGATGGAAAAAAAATCCAAATATACTTATTAGTAATAAAACTTTTAAATAAATTTCAAAATATAATTAATTATTATAGATTATATTTAACATCATCTATTATCTATAGATCATCTATTATGATTATATATGTCGTGCATAGCATGGGGATAAATACTAGTAAGTAGTTTAAGAGATCTATATATTTGTATGCTTGCTGTGTTGATTAGGTGTTAATATATGTGCATTTTAAATGGGTCTTAAGTCAGTGAACCAACCTTCCACTAAACTATTATCCTTTTTTTTTTTTCTCTTTTATTTTATGCTCTTGATTGATGCTGGTTTAAGAAGATATTCTCTCACTTGATTTTTTGTCTCAACCTCTATATGTAAAGTATTTAGTAATGAAATCGAATGTAAAACAGTTAAGACAACTAAATCAAATGGGATCAAACATAAAGAAAAGCCAAAATAATAATAATAATAATAATAAATAAATAACAACTAGAAGAGTATGTGAAACTCATTCATCATGCAGATCAAAACAACTTAAAAAGCCTGAGTTTTTTTTGCTTGCAATTCAAATCAAGACAAAATTGAATTGTTGCCCTAAGGTTAATTGTAATATAAAGTTGAAAGGTTAAACCAAATTAATTGCGGACAAACTACTCCAATGTACGATGAAAATAGACAAAGGAAAGGATCTATATACAAATTACATTATTCAAAAACTTAAGGCGAAAGTCAATAATTAAAAATAGCATTTTTTTGAAAAATTTATACCAACAGATCAAAAACCCTCAATCCAATACCTCAATGAAAACATAGAAAAGAAAAAAAAAAAAACAAAAAGACACACAATCTCCATGGATGCCAAAATCTATCTATAAATGTGGTTGAGCATCAGACTAAGATCCACTCCGGCATTTACCATTATAATATTAAAACCCACAGTGATTGGCCAGTTCTCACTCTCTCACCTCTTTCCCTCTCTTCCCTCTCACCCCCACCACTCATTTCAGCCAATTAAAATGCCACCCATGAGTGCCACTGTTCACTCACGGGTTGGCTAAACAAATGACACGTGCACCAACACTGTGCACATGTTTTACACATGCACATGATCAAACATAAAATAATACTGTATTTGAAAATCTTTGTAGATCCATAACTTTCTAAGTAGAAGTCCAAATTAAGCATACCGCTAATTTATGAACTCATCTCGATAAGTATTTTACAACCACACATGATTCAAAGCAAATTTTACAAAAATAAAAAGTCAAACTTGGCATCCTTGGATAGTTCAGACTGCAATATGTTTTGCTTATAACTTCCAAACCATAGCTTCGTTTTCGACATGCTACTAGTTTAAGAACTCAGGTTGATGTGTACTCCACAATGGTACCTCGGTCAATGTGAATTTCTATCCAAAACAAAAAGTCAAAATTTAACCTATTTGGTCAACAGTAGTCAAACCCAATCATACTCAGTCAACATGAGAGAATTTTCAATGTATTTTGAGACGGGGTGTTACAATCTCCCCCCCAATATAAAAATTTCATCATCAAAATTTCACGTATCATTGAAACAAATAGGGGTATTGCTCGTGCACTTGTGCCTCGGGCTCCCATGTCCCATCCTTGACTCAGTGATTCCACCACAAGACTTTGGCTAGAGGAATGGTCTTGTTGTGTAATACTCACTCCGCATGATCTAAGACCTATACTAGTTGCTCCACGTATGATATGTCTCCCTCAATTGAATGTTGGGCATCTCGAGCACGTGCAATGGATCTGTTATATACTTCCGCAGCATCGAAACATGAAACACGTTATGTACTTGTGCTAACTCTCCCTGTAGCGCTATCTTGTATACTACAAAACCAATTATTTCGATAAGCTCATAGGGACCAAAGTTAAAGGACTTAGTTTTCCTCGTCGGCCAAAACGTATGACTCCTTTCCAATGAGATAGCTTCAAGAAAATCCAATCTCCGTCTTTGAATTCCAAATCTTTTCTACGCACGCCAACATAACTCTTCTGACGATCTTGAACAATTTTTAATCTTTCTCGAATGACTTTTACCTTGTCCATGGTCATCTGTAGGTATTTGGACCCAATCACATTGTGCGGCCTAAGGAGCTTCTCCTTACTCACTTCATCCAACACAATGAGGTTCGACACTACCTCCCATGTAAAGCCTCACACAAGAACATTTCAATGCTCCCTTGGTAGCTATTATTATAAATGAATTCTATTAACAAGAATTGCTCATCCCAGCTTCCTCCTAATTGCATGATGCACGATCTTAGCATATATTTCAAAATCTCAATTGTATGCTCTGTACAAATTCTCATATAAATTCTATATTAAGATTCTAACAAAAATTTTTCAATTTAGCCTTAGTCATTACTTCTATAACCCCAAAACATTTCATATAATATTTTAAAAAAAAAAAATTAGAAAAACCAACCTTGATCAACTTCAGAGATTTAGTATCTTCCTTTTTGTGCTCCAATACTTGTTTCGAATTCCAAAACCTTTCAAGATATTGGATCCCTAACAATTTTAAATGAATACTAAAATAAATTAAAATCACAAATCCTTAATATTAACCCTAATAGCTTCTAGGGCTAGAAGAAAAGAAGGGAAGATTTACTCGATACTCTAGAGTCATAAGTTGAAAACAAACATAAAAATAAAATAAAAATATCTTTCTCTTCTTTTTCTAAAACCAAAAAAAAGGTAAATACCCTTCTTTTTTTTTTTTTCAAATTCCTAATAAAATTGAAATAATCCTTATAAAATTGACCTATTAAGATAAAAATTCTCCTTTTTGTTTTTTTTTTAAATATAGTTATAAAACTTTAAAAGATTTGTTTTTTTGTTTTTTTTTTCTGTTTTTTAAATATAGATATAAAACTTTAAAAGATAATTACATACACACACACACACACACACACACACCGTATATTACATTAGAAATCAAATAAGAGAGAGAATGAGCATTTGAACTTAATTAGGAGAGACAAAATTTGATTTGAGAGAGTAATCTTGGCAGTTATAAAAAATTTAGGTAAACAATAAATATGATGTTTGAATATGGATATAAAATATTCAATGGTTTTAAATAGATAAATGTGAACCCTTAGATTAAATTAATTAAAAGACTTAGATTATTCATCAAATACAACTTTGTATGTTGAAGGCTTCTATAAGATTGATTATGTATATATATATATATATATTCTAAACTAAAGGTAGGGTAATTGCAAAAAAATCGATTAACATTAAACTGATCAATCTAACTTGTTTGGATTAGCTGCTTTATATATTAATTGAATTGAATCGATTCTAAAATGTCAAAACCAATAATCACTTGAATTTGGATTGGTTTTAATATACGAAAATTGATAAAACCAATTCAAATCAAACTAACTAAAGTATATAAGTAAAAAATAATTAGTAAATTGTTTTGTTTTATTTAATATATATTGATTAGCATTACTTAGTCAAAAGTAAATTAGTAGTAACTGAGATATTATTTATTTAATTTTGTTTTATTTATCTCATTTTAAAAGTAAACATTTTTATTTTTCAACATATTAAGAGATTTTGATTAAAAAAAGGGCTATTTTACACTAGTAAAAAAGGCCCCAAAAAATCTAAAATTATAAAAGCTAAAATTTACAAATGCAAATGCAAACACAATCCTAAAATGATAATCTAATCCAATTTAAACTGATCATTATCAAATTGAAATGAAATCGATATTGAAATCAATTTAGATTGAATTGAAAATTAAAAAAGTCGATGAGTAATGGAATCAGATTGATTGTTGCCAAAACAGATCTATGTCAAACCAATGATCACCCTTAAAAAAAAGAAGTGAATAATAAAATATGAATGTATATTCTCAATAATTTTATCATTAAACCAAATCTACAAATACAAATAACTAAACCATTAATTTTAACATGTTGAGATTATAACTCCCATCTTACATTGCAACCTATTAATATAACAAATACAGATTTGCTATTTATCCAAATTGCCAGTTTTTCATTCTAAACCATTAATGGAGACTGCAGCCTTAAAACTTTGGCTTGTCAGCATCTGTGCACGTCCCCACTGACAGATCATTACTTCATAAATTATAGTCTGTAATACTGCTCTTTAATGAGTTATTGTCTAACGCCCACCCTTTTGGACACTAAATGCTCATCTTTGGCACCAGATGTCATTTATTCGAGGACGAAAGAAAAATATAATTTCTTTTTTCTTTTTCCATTATGTTACTTAATTTTTTATACATATTATTGCTTATCTCTCATTGCACCTAAAAAATAACGTTCAATATGAATAATAATAATACATCGATCAACTCCTGAAGCTTAATTCGGAAATTTTTAATATTAAATGTTGCGTTCCATGTTGAAGTGAAAGATGTATATGTGTAATAACATTAAAACCAAAAAAAAAAAAAAAATGGAAATGAAATTTAAAGGAAATCATGTCTTTTTAAGGGTTTTTTTTTTTTTTTTTTTTCCCCATCGTATTTATCTTTAGTTTAGATATGTAGAAGTGTGAACATTGCAACATAAGTATTTAGTGTTGGCAACAATATATATGTTTAACATTTAGTGTTAATATATGTTCAATTATATATCTATTTAACAAATTTATCTATTAAATTATGTAAATGATTTGTAACTAAATCTAACGTATCCCATTCAATGCACAATCAATCAAGATATTCGTTTTCTTTATCAGAAAAGAATCTATAAGTAGTTTAACTTAGTAATTAAGTATAATCTTGAGAAGTTAAAAATATTTTGGCTTTAACAAAAAAGTGTCCATACTAGCAAGATATACTTGTAAGTTTATTGATGTTGTAACAACTCTAAAATATAAATTAATATTGCAAATAATTTTACATAAATATTTTATGTCATATTAATATAATGTACCATATATTTTTTATAATATATAAATAATTATTATTATGTGGAGGCAATGAACCTTAAAACAAGACTTTAAAAAACTTATAACTTATATAATGTAAAGTTTATTTTTATTTATAATTAGTCCAAATTGGAACAATAAGTTTTTTTTTGTGATTAGATGAAAATTATTCTATTATAAGGTATTACTATTTTCATATTTTACTGTAGTTAAACATGAAAAATTATATATATATAGCCAGGTTCAAATAAGATCCTGAATTGAAAATTTACATAAGGTCTTCCTTTTATAACACTTGGGTAATATCATGTACTGAAGTTTAAAATTATATTTATTAATCATCGATTCACTTTTTCTTAAATAGATTTTTATTTTGTCATTAAACTTATATTTGACTACTTTTTAAATTTAAATCATAATTCTTAATATAATCTAATGATCATCAAAGATAAGTCTTAGTTTAATAAATTAAGGTTAATATTACTTAAGATTGACTTATATCTATGTGAAGATAAACAAAAATGTATACATATATATTGTACATATATATTGAATATAATTAAGTAAATACCTAACACAGGCAAATTAATAAATCATTCTCAAAGCATCCGCCACATGAGGGCGGTTTTAGATTTATTATTCCAAATGGTA
Source organism: Ziziphus jujuba (assembly GCF_031755915.1). NCBI lineage: Eukaryota > Viridiplantae > Streptophyta > Magnoliopsida > Rosales > Rhamnaceae > Ziziphus > Ziziphus jujuba. Next base: position 1,551,463 of record NC_083381.1, on the reverse strand, counting down.
CCTTTCAATAAAATATTGTCTTTTCTTTTTGTAAGAAAAATAATATGGAGATTTAAAGTTACATACATATTTGTCAAGTGAGTTTAACTTAGTTAATAAATTGTTCATACCTATACTTGGGAGGTCATGGATGTGAGATATTGAAATTGGAGGAAAATTATTTTAAATAATTAAGAGAAAAAATAGTTACATACATGTTTCCACATTGACGTGTTAAAGGATATAGTTTACATGAATTACCCTTGTTATTTTTTAAAAGCAGTTAGGAGGTTTCATCATTATATATATATATATATATATTGTTTTTCAATTTAGATTCTTAGAGCATATCTAAAGAATTCTTTTTACATTTTATGTTTTTTATTTTAAAAGTCAAGTACTCAAAATATGCTCTAGTCTACTTTTTATTTAAGCAGTTTAAAATAAAGAATAAGTTTAACTTTCCAAATGTGTGGAGCCATTTATTTTCTATATTGAATATTATACAATTTAATTTAATATTAGAACAAATTCTCAAGCCAGTATAATGTTTTAATTAGAAATTTTTATTCTTTTTATTTATTGGCACCTCTTTTAATCACTCAAAATTGAGAGGAAATTCGAGTAAAAAATGAGCAAAACAAACATAACAATAAATGTTTACGAAAAAATATATATAATAAAAAGCATTAGTGGAAGGCTTTTTAAAAGTCTACCCCTTATATTAAAAGATACTCTATATCACAAAAAAAAAGCTTTTTATTTTGGTTTTATATGTATTTTTAATTTTTGGATGGAATTGTTGATTTTTGAACCAGTATCTAAATATCAAATTAAATTATTATTTATGATAAAGTTTAAACGATTAGAAAATGAGTTATCATTCACTATATAAATATATATATATATAATCTATTTATGGTGTAAATGTTCACACATTTTTATTCTGCAGATATCCACAATATTAAAAACCATCATTAATACTATCCTACAAAAATAATAATTTTTAAAAAAATTATTGTTCTATCACCTTTATAAATATTCACATGATAAAAATATGCAAACATCTACACCATAAAATTTATATATATATATATATATATATATCAAAAATTGGATAACAGATGAAATATTTTTCATCAATTCTAGAATTTCTTCTACTGCATTTCCATTAACTTACCTAACTGCGTTATTGTTCAAATAGCCGAGCCCGTCAAGAATTGGACCCATGGCCTACTTTGTCGTGTAGTGCAGCATGTTTCTACCGGTTCCATTTTACATGTAACTGTTCACACTTGCCTAGCAGCCATTCATACTTTCCTATCAACTATGCAAACTTCGCCACCTATTCTACCTATTATTCTGGTTTGAATATTTAGTTCCTGACGACACCATGAATTGCGACTTCATTATTGAGGTTCTTTCCTCAAGTGGTTTCCAAAGTTTTTGTAAGTTGGGTTAGTATTAATTTTAGATACTTTCCATTGTTTTGAGTTAATTAATCTCAAGTTCTCTTAATTTGCGTTGGTATTAATTTTAGATACTTTTATCGTTTTGTGTTAATAATGTCTCTTAAAAAGTAATCTTTGGATGAGTTAAAGATGCATTAGAATTTGCCTCTAAAAATTAATAAGACAAAGAAACGCACTTTTTTTTTTTTTTTTTTTTTTTTTTTGCCCTTTTTTGGGGCTGAGAAGATGAAAAGGCCAAGCACTTAAGGTCATCATGTAGCTCCTTTTTTTTTTTTTTTTTTTTTTGGGTAGAAAGAAATTATTTAGTTGTTACATTCGGTCAATATCAATATGGATAAAAAACTATAAGCATCGATGCTTTTGTCGTATAGGGTAAATGCCAATTTGTTCATGATAAAGAGCATATATGGGCTTGTTTTCGAGGCAGCGTGGTAGCCTGAGGGTTAAAGGTACTAACATCCGGTCTATGAACTGGTTTGAGCCTGAGGGTTAGAGATATTAACATCCAGTTTATGAACTGATTCGAGCCTCATCAGCCAAAATATATATATATATATATATATATGTCCTTGTTTTTGAAAAACAAAAACAGAAAAGTGAAGTAAAAAATAACATGTGCCTGGTTAGAATTTAATTTATTGGAGAGGACCGATACGTATCGCCACATTCAATTATTATGAAAAATACGATCCGATCATACCAAAGAAAAGTTTCGTAAGAAAAACAAGACCAAACAAGAAAGCACCAAAAATTTTTGACCATTTAAAATAATATATACATGTAAACTTTTTTGTCCCATACTCAGCAAAACTTTTTTTTTTTTTTCGCATTCACTCAGTTTTGGTGTTTTCTTTTTCTTTTTTTTTTTTTTTCGTTGTTATTCAATCTTCCGTATCTGGGTTTTATTTATATAAAGAAGGTAATTGTCTGAAACCAATCCGAAACAAGGGGAATGACCTAGAATCAGGTTTTTCAAATATGAATATAGGATCCAAGTAAGAATCAAAGAGGGGAATAATCTTGCAAACCAAGCAAAACCCAACAAATTATTTTTCCCATTTTTGTAGAAAACAAAATTAATTCTAGAGAGAGAAAATAGATAGTTTCTCAAATTTTTTAATTTTTTGGCAAGGGGAATTGAAAGAGGGTTTATAGGAAGAGGAAAGAAAGGAAGACATAGAGAGGAGGAGAGAAAGGAAGGCACGTGAGAGAAATCTGGCCAAATTTAATCTGAACCATCCATCTAATCGAATGGCAAAAAAATCTTCTCACAAAAAGACCACGTTTTTTGTTCGTATTTAATTCGGTCGGGACGTCCTGACTGTAGACTTTCTATATATATATATATATATCATCATGATCCTAATAGATTTTATCCGCACTTGATCTATTCTCACGCGTCTCCCAACAATGTATCAGTCTTTCTCCTTGTCCACCCAAAAGAAAATTTCACATGGCCCCATAAAAATGTCATACCTCATTTGCTAAAGTGCACGTTTTACAATGATTTATATACATATATTAATTTATTATATATCTATATACTAATTGATTTTTGCTTTTCTAGGAGATAATAAAAATAATGGTAGCTGAAACTAATGTTGACATCCAAAGACTATCCCTGAATTATACTCATTTATAAGGTGGGCTCCAAACATGTGCCGGGAGTGCGATCTTATGCTCTTTACTCTTTCTTTTTTTTTTTTTTTTTTTTTGTTTCCCCCTTATAGAAAGTTGAAATGCATCCTATAAAACAATTACTTGGATAAGAAAATCAAAAGAAAATAAAAAAAAAATTTGAAAATTAATACAATCCTAAAATGGTGGTTTTGACAGATTCACTGTCAAAGAACAACAAAATTTAGATTTATTAAAAAACAAAAATTAATACAATCTTTGTATTTCTAAGTGACTGAAAGTGTTTTTCTTTTTTGAAAAAAAAAAAATAGAAAGGACATTCATTTAAGTTTTGTATAGAGCAATTAAAATCTTGGGACTGGCCCTACATATACACATTTTAATCTTTATTTATTTACTTATTTTTAACTTTTGGTTCATATACTTTTATTTTTGTTACATTTTAAGTGATAAAAATATTTTTAGTATAATCTTTATTTATTTATTTATTTTTGACTTTTTAGTTCATAATCTTTATTTTAGATTCTGTCTCTCTCAAACAAAAGAAAAAAGTTTTTTTATAAAGTTATTATAATAAACGTGGCTACCGAATACCTAAACTACGTAGATATATATATATAATAAACGTGATTATCGAATACCTAAACTACATATATATATTTGGGAAGGTTCTCCACACAAAACTTTTTAACAAAGATATTTGACAAATAATCTAATCCTTTTGTTTTATCTAATCAAATAGTGTATATTTATTTCTTAAAAATCTTAAATATCTCATATTTATATCCAAATAATATTTTATTTTTTTCCCTAAATTAGTTATTACTTTTCAAATAATATTTCTCTTTTCTCAATCTCAATCTTTCTCTCTCCTTAATCCCCAATCTTTTTTTTTTCTTTAGTTCCTTTTTATTCTCTATTATTAATATTATTATTATTTTTAAAATATATTCTTGTATTCTTGAAATCTTTATACAATATATATATATATATATATATTGTGCCAAAAATCATTAAAGCCATGAAACTCTTCTTTATATATATTTATAAATTATAATTTTTTTATTCTTTGTGCAAAAAAAAAATCTGTGTGTTAAAATTAGAGATTATAAATCAAATGAGAGCGAATGAGCATTTGAACTTAATTAACATAGAGAAAAATTGATTTTGGATAGTAGTTTTGGTAGTGATAAAGAATTTAAGTAAACAATAAATATGATGCTTGAATATAGATATGAAATATTTAATGGTTTTAAAAAGATAAATATGAAACCTCAGATTAAATTAGTTAAAAGACTTAAATTATTTTTCAAATGCTTTTGTCAAAAAACTTTGTATGGAGAAAGCCCCCTTGTATTCTAAATCAAAGGTAGAGTGGGTGCAGAAAAATCGATTAACATTAAAACGATCAACCAATTAAACCCTAACTTGTTTGGATTAGCTGCTTTATGTTAATTGAATTGAATCAATTCTAGCATTTCAAAAATAATAATTACTTCAGTTTGGATTGGTTTTAATGAACAAAAACCGACTAATTAAGCCAATTCAATTCAAACTAATTAAAATATAAATAATTAAAAATAATTAGAAAATCACTGTTGTTTTTGTTTTATTTAATATATATTGATTAGCATTATTTAGTCCTAAAGTAAATCAGTTTTAACTGATATATTATTTTATCTAACTTTATTTTATTCATTCTAAAAGTAAACATTTTTATTTTTCACAATATTAAGAGATTTTAATTAAAAAAAGGGGCTATTTTACACTAGTAAAAAAGGCCAAAAAAATCTTAAAATATGAAAGCTAAAATTTGCAAACGCAAACAATCACAATCCTAAAATGACCATCTATTTAATCTAAATTGATTATTATTGGATTGAAATCGATATTAAAATCAATTTAGATTAAATTGAAAATTACCAAGCCGATAAGTAATTAAATCATATTGATTGTTACCAAAACAAATTTATTTTAAATCTATGAACACCTTTAAAAGGGAAAGCAGAAATAAAATATGAATATATATTTTCAATGATTTTACTATTGGAACAAATTTATGAATATAGATAACTAAACTATTAATTTTAACTTGCTAAGAATATAATTCTCATTTTATGTTGCAACCTATTAATATAACAAATACTAAGATTTGTTAGTATATCTATATATATATATATAATTTCCTTTTTCCTTTTTCCAATATGTTATTTTAATTTTTTATACATATTATTGCTCATCACTTATTGACCTAAAAAGTAACATTCAATATAAATAATAATAATAATAATAATAATAATAATAATAATAATAATAATAATACATCAATCAACTCCTGAAGCTTAATTTGGAAATTGCTTTCCATGTTGAAGTGAAAGATTTACATGTACAATAATATTAAAAGTAAAAAAAAAAGGAAAAGAAATTTCAAGGAAATCATGTCCTGAGGCTTAATTTGGAAATTGTTAATATTAAATGTTGCTTTCCATGTTGAAGTGAAAGATTTACATGTACAATAATATTAAAAGAAAAAAAAAGAAAATGGAAAAGAAATTTCAAGGAAATCATGTCCTGAAGCTTAATTTGGAAGTTGTTAATATTAAATGTTGCTTTCCAAGTTGAAGTGAAAGATTTACATGTAAAATAATATTAAAAGAAAAAAAAAGAAAATGGAAAAGAAAATTCAAGGAAATCATGTCTTTTGAAGGTTTTTATTTTTTTTTTATTATTTTTTTCTCGTAGTTAGATTTACGTCTAGTTTACGTAAGTAGTGTGGATATTGCAACATAACCATTTAGTGTTGGTAATAATATATACGTATAACATTTAGAGTTAATATATGTTCAATTATATATTTAACTACCAATTTTATCTACTAAATTATTAAAATGATGTGTGAATATATAATAAAATCTGCTTATAGTCATATTTAAATTCGCAATAAAATTAATTTTATAACTATGAAAAGGTTATAATTAAAGGAGGTATCGTTCAAAATTTTATTGTCTAATGTATCCCATGCAACCACAATTAATCAAGTTATATGTTTTCTTTATTAGGAAAGAATCTATAAATAATTTAATTTAGTATTTAAATATAATCTTGAGTGGTTAAAAATATTTTGATTTTAACAAAAAGTGTTTATGCTAGTGAGCTATTATATATATATATATATACATATATGTATATATATAATTGCAAGTTCATAAATGTTGTAACAGCTCTAAAGAATACATTAATGTTCCAACCAATTTTACATAAATAATTTATATTATATTAATGTAATGTACCATATATTTTTTTATAATATATGGATAATTATTATTATGTGCCAGTAATAAAAATTAAAACAGGACTTAAAAAACTTATAGCTTATTTAATACAAGTTTATTTTAATTTATAACTTGTCTCAGTTGGAACCATAAGTTTTTATGATTAGATAGAGGTTGTTCCATTATAGAGTATTATTTTAAAAATATTTTACTGTAGTAAAACATGAAATTTTATATATATATTATAGATTTTTATGTTTAAATAAAATTCTTAATATAAAAACTTATATAATATTTTTTTTTGTTTTTGGGTACTTGGATCACATTAAAGATCGATTTAAAATTATATTTACTTATCATCTGTTTACTTTTCTTCGGATTTTATTTTGTAATTAAATTCATATTTGACTACTTTTTGAATTTTAAATTCTAACATTTAATGTGATTTAAAGATTATTAAAGATAAATATTAGTTTAATAAATTAAAATGAACGTTATTTAACACTGACTTATATACATTTGAAGGTAAATAAAATATATATATATATATATATATATATTGAAAATGAATAAGTAATACTTAATACAAGCAAATTAATGAATCATTCTCAGATCATTCGTCACATGGTGGTGTATTTAGATTTATTATTAGAAACGTTCCTTTTAATATAAAAATTGTCTTTTCCTTTTGAAACAAAAATAATATGGAGTTTTAAAGTTACATAAATATTTGCCAAGCGAAGATTTTTTCAGTTGGGTTAGTAGTAATTTTAGATACTTTCCATTGTTTTGACTTAAATAATGTCAAGTTCTCTCAATTTGGGTCGGTATTAATCTTAGATACTTTCATTGTTTTGTGTTAATTAATGTTTCTTAAAGTAATCTTTGGATAAGTTAAAGAAGCATTAAAATTTACCCCAAAAAAATAATAAAAGAGATAAAGAAACGTACTTTTTATTTTTAAGGCCGAGCACTTAAGGTCTTCATGTAGGTCTTTTTATTTATTTATTTATTTTATTATTATTATTATTTAATTTCGTGAAAAGAAATTATGTAGTTGGTTGGTAAACGGCATTCGGTCAATATCAATATGGATAAAAAACTAAGAGCATCGCTGTTTTTGTGGCGCGCGGTAGATGCTAATTCGTCTACAATAAAGAAATATATGTGCTTGTTTTCTACAAACAAAAACAGTAAAAAGAAGTAAAAAACTAGCAAGTGCTTAGTTAATATTTAATTTATTGGAGGGGACATATACGTACCCACCATATGTCAATTACTTTGAATATATGATCCGATCATACCAGCCAAGAAAAGTTTTGTCAAAAAAAGACCAAACAAGAAAGCAACAAAATTTTTTAACCATTTAAAATAATATATACATGCAAACTACTTTCTCTCATACTCAGCAAAAACTATATATAATATAAACATTATCATGATCTTAATAGATTTTATCTACTCTTGATCCATATTCGTGTCCCAATAATGTATCAATCTTTCTCTATGTCCATCCAAAAGAAAATTTCACATGGCCTTATAAAAATGTCATACCCCATTTGATAAAGTATACGTTTTACAATTATATATATATATATATATATATATTAATTGATTTTTGCTTTCCTTGAAGCTAATGAAAATAATGGTAGCCGAAACTAATTAATGTTGACGTGCAAACACTATGCCTGAACCATACTCATATATAGGGTCGGCCCTAAACGTGTGCAGAGAGTGATTGCACAGGATCCCTTAACTATAAAATCATCATAGGTATATAATAAATCAGTAACAGAATCAGGAACTTAACTTGGGGACTGCAATGTAAAGGGAAAATAAATAAATATATATATATATATATATATATGTAATTTTCATATTTCAAAATATAAAATGAATAATAATTTATTGTAATGTAAAGGACAAAAAGATTTTTAAAAATATTAATTTTAAAGAAAAAATATGATATAAAATAAGGGGCAAAAAGAAAATTGAATTCTAGACCAGTTTGTTATATTTTAACAAATATTCATATTTTAACAAAATTTATGTAATTATTGAAGAAAAATTGTATATTTAAATTTGATTTTTAGACTAATTATTAGGCTAATATATATTTTTTAGCAACATCTATGAAGGTATGTAATCACATAAAATATATATTATGCTAAAATTAAAAAAATTAAATAAAAAAATAAATCTAATACTAAAACTTACCTTATCTTATCAATTTATTATAAGAAAAAGTATATACAATTACCACATTAGTTTATTTTATATTTAATATATAAACTAAATTCTTTCTATTTTTAACAAAAATAATGAATATTTTGATTAGAAGCTTTTAAAGTGGCAATTGATTATAGGAAAATTAATTTCGTATGTCATTAATGGAGAGGCCAAATTTTTATTTCGATTAACTTTAAATAGATTATTTAAGAAACTTAAAAGGAAAATCCCTCAGGCCTAAGTACGTATTTTTTTTTTAATTATTTTAAAAAGTCTTTCAGAACGAATTAATTTTTTTTAAAATTAAAAAACACAAAATGTAGGGACATAAGGACCCACAAGAAATTATTAACAATAGAACAATATTTTATTTTTTTTGAAAAAACAGGGCATATTAATGAAAAAAATTATTTTTTATCTTTCTTGAAACTCGCATTAGAATTAACTAGGGTAGCATGATTTAGACAACCTATAATAATGCATAGGAAATAGCAATATCTGCCAAATTAGTTTATAAAAAGTATATTTATAATTTTATATCTATCGTAGTTTACGGAAAGTGATTGGCTCAGAAAAGAAAATAGATATTTGATTTACATGTAACTAGCCTAAGATACAAGTCTGAAATTAATAACCATAGGTTGAAAAAAAAAATATAGATATTTGATTTAATATAACTAGCTTACATCAAAAACAGCAGTTTTTTTTTTGGAAATTTTCTCCTCTTAATAGAATTATGTGTGTATATATGTATATATATATGTATGTATGTATGAATCCTTCATTTTCTATGTAGTTACATGACCTAAATTTTTTACTTCTGTGCTTTTTTGCTTTTCTCCACAAATAATACAGTTAAAAAGTTTTTGTCTATGCGCTTCTCTGACTTTATTTTACCATAAATCAAGTTTTATTTTTTCGATCTTCTCTGTTTACACTTATGTTTGTTTTGTTTTCATGTTGTTTCTTTTATTTTTTCCCCCATAAAAAGTTGAAATGCATTCTAGAAAACAATTAATTAGATATGCAAAACAAAAGAAAAAGATAAAATTTGAAGAATTAATACAATCCTAAAAAGGTTGTTTTGACAGAATCATTGTTAAAAGAACAACAAATTTAGATTATGAATTTATTGTTGTTTGTTCTATTTTTGTGTTTTTAAATCAATAAAAGTGTTTTATAAAACAAAATTATATATCTATATATACATATATATATATAGTGAGAGGGCACTCATTTAAATTTTGTAAAAAGCATTTCAAATCTTAGGACTAGCCCTGCATGTACATATTTTGATCTTTATTTATTTATTTATTTATTTTTCACTAACTAGTTCATAACTTTTGTTTTGATACATTTTAATTGTTAAAACTATTTTCAGCGTAATTTTTACAAATTTTAAGGTTTCCAATACACTTGATACAATATGCAGGGTTTTGTAGATTTACCCAATTTTGTAATTTTGTTGTTTTCATGCTAAGAATTAGACAAAATATAATTTCAAGGGCAAAAGTAAAAGGGAAAAAAAGAAAAAGAAAAAAAACACTGAAGTTTAACAACAAAAATGTGAAAGAAAAAAAAATGTAAGCATAATTCAAAGACATAAGAAAGGCAACTACCCTTCTATTTTTGTTTCATAAAGGAAAAGACAATGTTTTTGTTTCAAAGTTTTTACATCAAAGGAGGTAAATTGGTTTTGAGAAATATGGCCGTGTTTTAGCTAGTAGTCAAAGGTGATTTGTTAGTTCTAGTAGACCTTGTTGTAAAGCTTTCAAAATGGGCCGAATAGCATAAGCACAACATGAGCATAGCATGGACATGTCATATCACAAACTTTGTCATACCAAGCACAAAACACGTAGTGGATCATGCCTAATTAGGTACAACACGAGTGTCAAGACTGATTTATAATTCTCTATCCGAACCTTAAAATAGCCCTAATTAGGGGAAACCTCATGAGAAATTTAACAGAATACCAACAGCATATCTCCTATTAATTGGACTTTTTCAAAAATTTTCTACATGGGAAATGCACTCCAAAATAGACATCCACCTTATTTCTCTCACTCATTACAGTTTTTTATAAAATTTTAGCACTCCAAAATAAAGGAACATAGCATATAAATGATTAATTAATATTAATAATATTATTCAAATCTCTAGGTCCACAATTTAGTATCAAAGCATTCTAAAAGTATTTTAAAAAACATATAAATATTGCAGATAAAAAGAAATGATAATGACAAAGTAAAGGAATAGGGAAAAAAAAAAAATGCTACTTGGCATGGTAACAGAAAGATGTAGTTCAAAGGGGTGTGTAGCTTGGATAGTCGACCTGCGAGCTATTTAGACCTAAGTGAATAAGTTTGGAAAACAAAAAAAAAAAAAAAAAAAATTAACAATATGCTAATCATTCCAGTAAGTGGTACCTATATAATATTAACAGTAATATTAGTCAAATTAGAATGTGATAGTAATAATTAACAAAAAGAAATAAAAGAATTAAAAATAGTAATAATATTGATAATAATAATAGTGATAACTCAAGAAAATAAAATAAATATCTCAAAAACGATTTTTCCCTCAAACTTTTCACTTATCCGTTCAATTTGAAAAGTTCTCCTATTTAAGATTATTTTCACAAAACCTATAATTTTGTAGTCTCAAATATTTAAATTTCACTGTAAAAAATAAAATAAAATAAGGCGAGGCAAAATATTATTTAATTGATTACCCAAAATTTATCCATTAAAATAAATAAATAAACAAAATTAAAAATAAGAAATGATAAATTAATAAATGATTAACTTGAACAATTAAAACCATAAATTAAATAAATCCAATTAAAACATTTAAAACACATAAAATATCAGGTATGCACCTGATGCACCACATTGTATACTAAATGATGCCACGTAGTGTTCAACATCTCAAACGCCACCTACCAAAAAGAGAAGGAAAAAGATACCGGCAATCAGACACCATGGTATTGCGAAAGTGCCGATGCCAACAACCTGCCATCTTACAGTTAAAGGGAGGGTAGCTAATGCTCACATTGCAAAATACTTGCCTACTTTCTCTCATCTTAGCTTCCATAGAATGGTTAAATGATACATGCGTGCTAATCAACGATAATAACAGTACAGAACACTAGTACTTTATAGTACATCTAAAAACAACACAAATGTACAAACTTTTCACAAATCTATTTTGTTAATTTTACCAGAAAATCATAGCTTATAAAACCCATAAAAAATATTGAATCGATTAATAACTATAACAAACCTTAACCAACAATTTTACAAAAGTATACATTAAAACATTTTCATAAAACGAACATGAAATAACAATTCCTTTTAAATCAAATAACACAATGCTAATAAAAACTAATAACAACATTTTATTTAATTAATCCCAAAAATATATTTCAAAAAATATACCACTCACCCAAAAATGGGAATCACTCTAAACCCCATGGAATCTATTCTACGATTCACAAAAGTACCTAAAATATCATTAAAAGTACAACACTCATTAAAATATTAATTTTTAATGGGTACTTTTAATACAGCTCGCCTAAGTGTTTAAACACAAAAATTATCCAAAATTAGCAACCTATATACCAAAATGAAACTTCAAGCATGAGGATCACGAATCAAGTCATACCTGTTGGAAATTCGATCGATGGTGTTGAAATTTTATCGGAAAGATTCAACCAACTTCAAGCTTTTGTATCTCTCAGTCTAGCTCAAATTGAGCTAAAACGACTTTGTATTTAAGGGATAAAAAATGGTGGAAATAGGTGGTTGTTTGGCCTGAAACCCACCGGAAAAGTGAAAAAGCAGAGGCCATTGCCATTGTTAGTGATTAGTCCGATCTTAGTGCATCAATGGCGATCTGGCCGTGAAATTTGTGCGGCCGGTCGATCTTGAAGTTGGTTCACAGCGATTGTGGCAGGCAGAAAGGTGGGTGGCAAGGAGAAAGGTTGGTGGCCGGAGGAGAAATGCGGCTATAGCTGCCATTGGAAATTGCCCCGATCCTGATGCATCATTGACGAACTAATCACGGAATTTGGCTGGCCCGACTGAGTTTAAAGTGAGCTTCATAGTGGTGGTGGTAGTGAGAGTGGAAGACAGTTGGAGGTGAGTCAATTTTGTCTTCTCTCTTAGTTTCTCTCTCCTCTCCCTCTCCTCTCTAATTAGTCTGAGTGGAGCGATAAAAACCCTCCATTTTGCCCCTATGGACCCACGTGAGCCACTGGATTTTGACATGTTGCACATATCAATTGATATTTTAGTTTCCTCATTTTACACATTTTTAAAAAGTGCTGATAAAATTAGTACCAAAAAAATAATTATAATTTTTTCAACCGTTGTTCTAAATTAAATATGCTGCTAGTCTATAAACTCGTATTAATGAATACTACATGATGTCACATAAGTCAAAGCCATAACTTGTACAAATAAAAGGTTGACCTCGGGCCTTGCTTGCTCAATCCGAACCACATCTTGTTCTGACCATAACTTATGATCCCAGCTCTGAATCTAGCATGCAATTAGTTTGTGAACTCATGATGATGCATACTTCGTAATGGTGCATTAGTGAAAATGAAATTCTAGTAGTATCAAAAGGTCAATTGTGGGATTGGCTCTGTTAATCCCGATCAACTCTACTTAAACTTGGTTAAAATACAAAAAATTTAGGTGCAATTTAGTGCAAAGTGTTATAATCTACCCCCTTATAAAAAAATTCATCCACAAAATTTTGTACTTCACTAAAACAGGTAGGGTATTAGGTTTACATCTTCTCCTCGAGTTCCCATGTCGCCTCCTCCATTAGACTGTTCCTATAGAAGACCTTAACTAAAGGGATCATCTTGTCGTGAAGCACCCACTCCTTACAATTTAGAATTTACACTGGAGATTCTACATAAGATACTTCCTTTAATTTGATGTCTAGTGCCTCCAACATTTGCGATAGGTTAGCAATGTAGTTATGCAGCATGGAAACATGGAAAAGGTTGTGAACTCGTGACAATTCATTTGGTAACTCCATTTTGTATGCCACTAGTCACACCCTTTCAATTATAGCATGCAGACCTATGTATCGACGGCTTAGTTTTCTTTGTTTGCCAAACTGCATAACTCCTTTCCATGGGGATAGTTTCAAAAATGCCCAATCATTGACTTCAAATTCGAAATCATTCATTAGCACATCCATATAACTTTTTTTATCGATCCTGTGTTACTTTTAATCTGCATCGAATCCTCAAGCAATTAGATCTAACTACGTCTTTAGATTTGATAAGCTTTTTTTTTCACCCACCTTACTATATATAGTAAGGTTGTGCACTGGTTCCCATATAGTGACTCATATAGACATCCCGATGCTCGATTGGTAATTGTTATTATAAATAAATTCCACCAATGGTAAATGTTCATATCATATAAATAAATTCCACCAATGGTAAATGTTCAACTCACTTTCCTTTGAACTGCATGAATCAGGATCTTAGCATGTATTCTAAAGTTTGAATTGTTCTTTTAGATTGTTTGTTTGTTTATAGATGAATGGCAATGCTTAAATTTAACTTTGCACCTAGTCCATTCGCCAAATTACACCACAACCTCAAAGTAAAATGCGGATCTCTATAGGATATGATGTTCATCGGCACTCCATGTAGACTCACTATACAATTTACAAATAACTTGGTCAACTTCTATAGAGAAAACTATTCTTTTACCGGTAGGAATATGCTGACTTAGTGAGTCAATCTATGATCACCCATACATCATCATACCTTTTTGGCTATGGGAGGGAGTTTAAGTACAAAATCCATAGTAATGTGCTCCCATTTCCGTATAGGAATAGATAAGAGATGGAGTTGTCTTGAAGGCTTTTTTTGCTTCACTTTGACTTGTTGACAAGCAAAGAAATTCAATACAAATTCTATGCCTCTCTTTTCACATAGATCCACCAATAATGCTTTATTAACTTTCAATATATCTTAGTATTCCCTATATTCATTGTATACATTGAAATATGTGCTTCCTCCAATATCTCTCTTTTAGTTCCTTTATAACTGGAACATAGAACTTGCCCTTGAATACTAGGTCTCCATCTCTCCTAAAAAAAATCTTGGTTAAGCCTTTATTCCACTTTGTTTTTTTATCATTCTTCACTTTGAGTTTTCTATTTGGACTTTTAGAATGCAATAAACTAACATTGGCCGCATCTAGAAACTTGTTAGGAGTACTCTAGAAGGATGCATGCACATTTCAACTCTCATATTTTTTAACTCATCCATTAGAGGAAGTTGAATAAATTGTACATAGGCTAGGGATCCAGTAGTCTTCCTACGTAAAGCATCAACTATTATGTTAGCCTTACTTGGATGATAATCAATTACCCAATCGTAATATTTTAATAACTTTATGCTTTTTCTTTGCCTCATGTTCAAATCCTTCTATGTGAAAATATACTTAAGGCTTTTGTAGCCTGTGTAGATCTAACACGTAGCTCCATACAAGTTATGCCTTCAAGTTTTCAAGGTGAAGACTACTGCAACAAGCTCTAAATCATGAGTAGGGCTATTCAACTTATGCTTCTCCAATTGTTTTGAAGCATAAGCAACTACTCTTTGGTTCTGTATCAAGACATAGCCTAAACCTTAAAGGGATATACGATAGTAGACCTCAAAACCTTCATTTCCTTCTAATAGTGTTAGAATAGGAGTCATTGTCAAGCTTTTCTTTAATTTTTAGAAGCTTCGTTCACATTTGTCAATCCAGTCAAACTTAACTCCCTTTTAGGTTAGGTAGTGGAGTGGTCTCGCTATCTTTGAGATTCAATGAAGTGGCGGTAGTACCCTACCAAGAAAACTCCACACTTTGGTCACAATGGTTAAGCGTACCCAATGGTTAAGCATATAGTTAATGTTGCCTTAAAGTTTGCAGTACCCTTCTTATATGCCTCACATGCTCTTCCTTGCTCTTTGAGTAAGCCAAGATGTCATTTATAAACACATTAACAAACCGATCTAAGTACAAGTGAAATACACGATTCATTAAGTCAATGAAAGTCACTAGAACATTGGTAAGTTCAAACAACATCACTAAAAACTCATAGAGCCCATACCAAATTGTAACAACAGTCTTAGGAATATCTGATTCTCTTATTCTTATCTGATGATATCCATACCCCAAATCAATCTTTGAGAACACCTTTGCACCATGAAGTTGATCAAATAAGTCATCAATCTGGAACAACAAGTACCTATTTGGGATAGTAACTTTATTAAATTACATGTAGTCAATGCACAACCTTAAGGCACCATCTTTCCTCTTTACAAATAGGACTAGTGCTCCCTGAGGTGATACACTTGACTTGGCAAAAATTTTATCTATTAATTCTTACAATTGAACCTTTAATTTCTTAATTCTGTCGGAGTCATTCGATATGTTGGTGAGGAAATAGGAATAGTGCTTAGGACTAAATCAATTGCAAAATCAATTTCTCTTTCTAAAGGTAACACTGATAATTCTTCAGGGAATACGTCTGGAAAGTCTTTTACTATGAGCACATCCTCCAAGCTTATCTTATTAACCCAGGTATAAATCACTTGTGCAAGATAACCTTCACCTACTTTCCTTAGCAAATGTCTCATAGTAATGGAAAAAATTAGGCCTGATGAGGGTCTCCTATACTTTCTGTGGAATACTACCACTGGTAAGCCCGGTCGCCCAAATATCATTTCCTTCTTATAGCAGTCCATGGAAGCATGATTTGCAACAAGCCAATCCATGCTCAAAATTTCATCTAACCCATGAAGATCCAATAGGATTGAATCTGCTTTTATTACTTGGTCCTTAATACTGAAAATGCATTCTTTTAGCATTTGGCTTGGCCACAATAACTCTCCTATGGAAGTAAAGATTTCTAGATGGCACCTTAAAGGAATTGGAGTTATTCCAACTCGGGCAACAACTCTCATAAGACAAAGAAATGCATGGCCCTCGAGTCATTCAGAATAAGTGCATCATTGCCAAAGACATTCAAAGTACCTGTCACCACATTAGCAGTAGCTAAGGCATCTTGCTATATCATAGTAAACACTCGGCCTAAATTTGTTGGCTGTGGTCTTTGTCCTCTATCTTTGCTAGGTACTGTGGACTGTTGCACTGATCTGGATGAATCACATGCAGCTTGGCTTGCCTATATGCTCTAACCTCCTTAACTGCTAGCCTAATGAGCTTATAGGTCCGATCCTAATACTCTGATACCGCCATGAAGATAAACGCAGTTCTTCTTCATATCGTCTAATTGTTCACACTGAAAAAATATGCAGTCCCATTCGTATGGGCAACCATGCGACTTGCCACAAATCATTTGAGCTAGTTTAGAGCTTTTTCCAATATTCAACCTCAAGTAAGGATCGGTACCTTTGCTCACTGAATGTCACGTTATGCCTAGAAAACGACAACCTCTCCGCATCAAGCTACCTCAAGGGTTTGGTACACCACTGCCCCATGCTCCACTACTAAACGAACATGAGCTATGACTTCTTTTAGGTGACTTTTGGTTGGGGATTCCAGAATCAGTACCTTCAAATGATCTACGCTTTGACCCGTACATCAGAATTTGCCTTTCAGCCTCAATTGCAGCATCTCTTATAGACTGATAAGTTAGATGCACCACCTTTGAAATATTCAATGTTACGTTATAATTCAGGCCATCCTTGAACCTCGTTTTCTTGCTTTCATCTGGATTCAAGTGAGTACAAAACTCGAGTAACTATCAGAACTTCCTTTCGTACTCAGAGATTGCCATATTTCCTTAGTATAGCCTCTCAAATTCTCTCCCCCTTGACTCACGGAAAGCAGGAATGCAATACTCCCTGATGAACAAATTTTTAAATTGCTCCCAACAATGATGTCTTCTAGCCTTTTCTACTATCCATAATTTCCTAGTATCCCTTTTTAGCATAAAGCTACTATTGGGCCTTCAGTTCTTCCAAAGTTTATAGCTCCAAATGTGCCTTGCTTTATCCACATTGTATCTTATAAACCCAACACTCAAGTCAACTACATAGCAAGATTTCTCAAGGTCAAACCACTTCCAAAACTCTTAGCCAATTCCTCTTGAATATCATGTCTACTAGGTCTAGGCAGTGCAGTAAATTCTAGAGGAGCAAAATAGAGATTTAGAAAAAGAATTTTAGTAATATTTAGTAAAGAAAACAATTAAAAGATGGGATGCACAACAGTATGCAATTCCCTAAGAATACAATAACCTAAAGCTCTAATACTAACATTGTAAAGACCCTTCCAAAATTCCCTACTGGAACTCTAAGATAGCCCTGGCAAGGGGAAACCCATCGAAAACTCCACCGAAAAGCCAACAGCATCTCCGTTGTAGATTGGACTTAGCCAAAATTTTCCTCTATGGAAAACACACTCCAAAATATATATTTGCCTTATTTATCTCCCGTACTACAGTTTTCCATAAAATTTTAGCACTTCAAAATAAAAGAACATAGCATATAAATAATTAATAAACATAAATAATCTTATACAGATATCCAGGTCCATAATTTAGTATTAAAGCATCTGAAAACTATTTAAAAAAATTTAAATATTATAGGTACAAAGATGTAATAATAACAAAGTAAAGGAATAGGAAAAATAAATGCTACCTAGCATGGTAACGAAAGAATGTAGTCGAAAGAGGCATGCAGCTTGGACAATCAAACAGTTAGCTACTTGGATCTAGAGGACCAAGTTTGGAAAAGAAAGAAAACTAATAAGATGCTAATCATCCTAGTGAGTGGCATCTATTTGATATTAACAATAATATTAATGAAAATAGAATATGATGGTAATAATTACCAAAAAGAAACAAAAAAAATATTAACGATAATAATAAAATTTATAATAATAATAATAGTGATAATTCAAGAAAATAAAACAAATATCTTGCAAATGATTCTTCCCTCAAAATTCCCACTAGTCCACTCAATTTAAAAAATTGCCTTGTGCAAAATCATTTTCACAAAACTCATAATTTTATATCCTCAAATATTTAAATATCATTATAAGAAATAAAATAAGGTGAGGCAACATATTATTTAACTAATTACCCCAAATTTATCCAAATGTTATACTTAAAACAATTAAATAAATTAATAAATGATCAATTTGAACAATTAAAACCATAAATTAAATAAATCCAATTAAAACATTTAAAAACACATAAAATATCAAATGGATACCTGCTGCACCACACTATATATTGAATCATGCCAAGTGGCACTTGGCATTCCAAATACCACTTAACAAAAAAAGAGTGAAAAGATAATTGCAATTGGATACCTTGGCATCCCAAAGGCATCAATGCTAACAACATGCCATCTTACTGCTAAAAGGAGCACGACTAATACCTACATCATAAAATACCTGCCTACCCTCTCTTATCTTAGCTCTCATAGGATTGCTAAATAGTACCTACACATTAATCAACGCTAATAACAGTATAGAATACTGGTATTATATGGTGCATCTAAAACTAACACAAATGTACAAACTTTTCCATAAATCCAATATATAAATTTTATCAGAAAATCATTGCTTGTCAGACCCATATAAAATATTTAATTGAATAAATAACTATAATAAATCTCAACCAATAATTTTACAAAAGTATACATAAAAACATTATCATAAAACATATGTGAAATAAAATTCCTTTAAATCAAATAACACAATGCTAGTCAAAACTAATAACAACATTTTATTTAATTAATCCCAAAAATATATTTTAGAAAATAAACCCTTCACCTGAAATTGGGAATCACTCTAAATTCCACATGGAATCTGTTCCACACTCATTAAAATCCTAATTTTTAATGCATATTTTACATACAGCTCACCCAAAGGTTTAAACATAAACCTCATCCAAAATTAGCAACCTATATATCAAAACAAAGCTTCAAGCTTAAGGATCATGAATGGGGTTTTACTTGTAGGAAATTTGGTGAACGGTAGCCGAAATTTCACCTGAAAGATTCATCCAACTTCAAGCTCTTGGATCTCTCAATTTAGATCAAATTGAGCCAAAAAGATCTCTGATTCAAGCTCAAGAGGTTTAAAAATTGTGGAAAAAGATGGTTGTTTGGCTTAAAACCCGATGAAAAAGTGAAAAAAGGGTAGGTTGCAGCCATTGCTAGTGGTCTGGTTGAGAAATTTGGATGGCTAGCTAATCTTGAGCTAGGCTTCATAGTAGTGGTGGCAAGAAAGGTGGGCAACCAAAAAGCAGTGATTTAAAGAGAGAAAAGGGGGCTATCGTCATTATCAAAAATCACCTCGATTCAGGCGTGTGACTGGTTATCTAGCAACAAAATTTAGGCAACCAATCGGGTTTGGAGTAAAAATAGTTATAAGTTTACAAAGCTATAACTTTTCAACTGTAGTTCTAAATTAAGCTTGCTACTGGTCTATGGACTCGTATCGATGAACACTATATGATAGTAGAGAAGTTAAAGCCATAACTTGTACAAATAAAATGTTAACCTTAGGCCTTACTTGTTAATCTAGACCACATCTTGCTCTGATCATAACTTTTTTATACCAACTCCTAATTTGGCATGCTGCTACTTTGTGAACTCGTGATGATGCATATTTCGCAATGATGCCCTAGTCAAAATGAAATTCTAGCTGTATCAAATAGTCAACTATGGGATCCCGCTCAGTCAACTTCAATCAACTCAGGTCAACCTTGGTGAAAATACGAAAAATTCCAGTAAAATTTGGTATGGGATGTTATAATGAGTCTATGATGGGTCAAACACAACATGAGCCGTAACACAATTGGCATGAATAATAAATTATACTAGTTAATTTATATTTTTAATTGTTTTGTTGACGTTTCCAAATTAAGCAAGAATACTTTATTAAATTAAACGATTTAAGTTTTGTAACTGTTATTATTATAATACTTTTGTTTGTTTAAAGACTTTTTTGCTTAATAGCTACTTAATTAATTAATTATTTAATTTGGTCCTTTTTATGCAAATATTAAATGCCTAATAAATCGGAAAATAAGTTTATTGTAGTGAACTTAAGTTATTTGTTATATTTACTTTATATCATGTATTAATTTTAATCAATAAATAATTAAAATAAATAAAAAAATATGTTTGTACAAATAGAAAACAAATTGGCATAAACATGAACATGATGGCACAAGCGCAACATGATAAATAAATGGGCTGGCACAAGCACAACATGATAAATAAATAGATTGATATGAACACGGCACGAGCACCATGAACCAATATTTAAATAGGATGTACCTAGCTAGTAGTAGTTTGTTAGTTTTGAGCCTTGTATTGTTTTTTGTAGTATGGAGTGAAAGTGAGGTCTTGGAAGAAAGAATTTTTAAGATAATATTTATTTTCATAATATTTTATTTGTTCACTCATTGTGCCCGTCTCATAGTGTTGTTTTTAAATGGTTTTTATTAGGCCTCAGCTGATAGGTTACACACATCACATCTAGGCTTCTTTCTTATCCATATATTATTCTATCGCTAATGCATTGTTCTTGCCCTTTTAAATTGATGATAGTAAATACTTTTTCTTCATTGACTCTAGTGTATGAATTATATTGAACACTTTCAATATTGCATATGTTCATTTAAACTCCTTAGATTGCTCTGATAAATTAAGCTAATATGTATGACTCATAGAATTTTTTTCTCTCTTTATCTTGTATCTTGGGTTTGGGACCTCCAATGTTTCATGGTAATGATTTTGTGAAAAATTTATTATAATGTTAATGATATTTTATCTATATTGTTGGATATATCCAATTTACAAAGAGGTCCCACTGAACTTTTGATACTAGTTCAGTGGGTTTTACCTACGCAGGACCTCTCTAGAGTTTGGAAAAGGCCCCAGGAATGATCCTATCTCTTAGTCATTGAGAGGTCTTGTGTTTGATACTTGTACCTTTATTTGCATTTGTATTTTTGTTAAATTTGTTGTTTGGGTTGTTTACATTGTTTGATATGTGTAAGGCCAAACTTCTTCTTCCTCTTAATGGGTTTAGCTTTTGGGATAGAAACTTGACAATAGCATGGGCCATCAACAACATGGTTCTTCAAAATTAAAGGAGCAACTATGGTTCCATTGGTTCACATGAATGTGGGAGAGAAGCTTGGATAAGCATATGATGGAGACAAACTATTGACATCAATTAACAATTCAGGTGAAGATGGCTTAAACAAAGTAATGTAGGCAAGAACAAATTTTTGCACTAGTGAGGAAGATTTAGATTTTGGAAAAACCAAATCCAATGTCAAAGGGAAATTTTGGTAAAAGTGATAAAAATTATACGCAATTTGAAATGAACACTATTTTGAATCATGCTCTTTCAAGATGGTTATTTGGTAAAATACTTTTCAAAACAAAGGCATATGCAATGATAGAAGATAAGGCTAAAAAAGTCAAACCTATATATGAATAAGAGTGTTAAAGAAATATATAAATGAATGATAACCAGCCTCACAATAGATCTATGCTGTATAGTAATTCAATAGTTTTCAATAGTAATTAAGCATATATCCTCAATGAGTTTGGTCTTGACGTTTAAAATTTTATTTTTGCCAACATTAAAATTAAAAATTTGATGACCATACATGATCAAAGCATAGATATTTACGAAGAGATGGTGAGAATGCATATTATTGGCTAGAGGTAGAAGTTGAAGTTGAGTTGGACTAAAGATAAAATTTATACATGGAGATTAACAAATAAAGGCTATACATACAAACAAGTTTAGTTATAAAATTTTACAAACCTACACATCTTCAACAAACAATTTTCTCATGGAAATTTTATTGGGTTTCTGCAACTTTATTGTCCTAGTTCTTGGTTTTTTGTTTTAGTTTTTCCACACAATCCATTAATTGTTTTACAATTTTTTTTGGTCTTCACTTTATTTGATTTAACTTTCATCATTGTTACAATTAATCCATCATAGTTATTTAAATTCTTTTTTCTTCTTTAAGGCTATGTTTGGATAGTAAAAAGGAAGGAAAAGAAAGGAAATGTTTAGTGAGGAAAAGAAAGGAGAGGAAAGTATTTCTTAATAATTGTTGTTTGGATTATTAATGAATGGAAAGGAAAGGAAAAAGAAATTAACGATAATAAATATTTTCATATACGTAATAATATGGATAATTGTGAAATATTAAAAAATTCATTAAAAACTTTTTCCCTTCTATCCATTTACTTTTGTAAGGAAAACAAACTTGATTTAAAACAAAAGAACCAATTCATTCCATATCCTTCACTTTCCTTTCCTTTCTACTTCATTTTAATCATCCAAATGATTTAAACCCTTCCTGTTTTGTTCCTTTACATTCCTTCAATTGAAACATAATGTTAGACATCAGAAGAACCTCTTGGGGTTATTATTAATTTTTGTTCCAAATCTATTATTCCTTTTAATTCCATAATCATTATCATCATCATTATCTAGTAATTTTTTTTTCCTTAAATAATGGGAGTGAGCTCAAGTTTATAGAAGCTTTCAGATTTTTCACCAATAGACACACATACACTAATTTGTTTACCAACTTTATTCACCAAATCTCATGGCCAATAATATGGTAATAGTTTATTAAAAAATTATATGAATAACGATAGAGGTACTAAGAACTCTATACTAAGTGATAAGGTATCACTATTTGATTTTTTTATATTAGTTACACCTATTCCTTCAAAACTTCATGTATTTATATTTAGATTATTATTAATGCTAGAGTTATGAAAATATTCATCAGGTATTGTTACCAAATAATATGGCAAATGATGTAACAATATTTATCTATTTTTTATTTACTTATCCATTTAATAGACCACTTGTTCATATTTAAGTTATATGAATATATCAATCAATAATATCTTAATACATATCACTTGATAACATTTTTAGTAAATATTACAATGCCTGTTGCATTATTGTTGGAAGATTATATATATTAATTTATCAACTAATAAATAATAAACATCACGTTGCTACATCATCTTTCTAAATATATCGGCATACTTCTTACTGCTAACATTGACTTATTATATTGAATTGTCCATTTAAAAGTTTAATTATTCATATACATATTATGTGGATAGAATTATCCAATTGGATGATCCTTAAACAAAGATAAAATTAATGGAATCCCTCAAGATTTTTGAGAATAGGGAGATAATGCTCCCTTAACCAAGTAATGGTCCAAAAATCTGAAACTGGGCTTACAAAAGCTTGGGCCCATATTGTAACTCATCTTGGACATACCACACTTGTTTTAAGATACATGACCTTCAATGCCCAAAAGCCTTATGTCTAGAGCCTTGGCACTGTAATTAACAAAAAATTGAGAATTGCTATACTCTCAGAATTACCAAGACCATCTTTTTAACAGATAATACCATATTTTTAGTGGATAATATGAGGTTGATAGAATATGCGAACAAAGTCACACATTGGTTAAACATGAAAACCTAAAAGGTATATAAAAGGTTTGCACTGCACCACCTATTCGTGAGTTTAAGCTCATACCAAAACTCATCTCATACATTCCAAACCCATTTCAAGATATGTGATCTTGATGGTCCAAGAGCCTTATGTCTAGTGCCTTGGCACTACCATAGACATAATTGAGAATTACTTTCCTCTTGGAATAACCGAAACCATCTTTTCAATAGATATTACCATCTTTTTAGTGAATAGTATGAGGTTATTAAAGTGTGCTGACATCATCGCTTTTAAGGCCTTTTTCGAGCACCAAAGATCGCTCCATCTAGGAAAATCCCATTAGATCAATATTGAGAGTTTAGTAGGACCTCTCCATAAATTGGATATAACCCAATAGCATAAAAGAAAAAAAAAACATACACTTTAATAGGAATTCTAAAAATCATAATTATACCCATCAAGGGTTCTAATTTTGGAGAAAAAAACAAAAAGAAATAAGCATACATATAAGGTTAATCCACCAAAACATACTAAATGAAAAGAAATGAGTCTAATGATAAATAAAATGAAATATAATAGTCTCATGAAAAAGCAAGAAAGAGACAATATATCAGTAATGGAAAGACGTAAAATGTAGGATGCAATAATGGCGAAATACATGGACATGATGATGATGGAACGATGCCCAAACATAGCACGCACCAACAATCAGCCGAGACCTAGTGGAAACAGTTAAAAAAAATAGAAAACTATTAGAAAAACTCAATAAGTGAATAGCTATGGTATTATGAAACTAAATATAATTCTTAAAAATCATTTTTCTCAAGACCTTACTTTCATTCTTTGAAAGTTCCTCTATTTCTATAAATAGTTTTACAAAACCTTTATTTTCTTTTTCTCTAGCATAACAATTTTATAAATCATAGGACAAGGAAATTAAAAACCATATAATATTCTCCATCTTATAGTAAAATAATATTTTTACAAGTTATAAATTATAGCAATCGGTAGTCAAAAATATAAAGAACCATATAATGTAACATCAATAACTCTATGTACCATATCCATTGCTATAACTTGTCATTTGACTGCATTAGCATCCCAGTGTATCATCAACTACCATGAAAGAGGGAAACTATCAATGCAACCTTCGACATCCCAGAGGTGTCATAGATTTACGCTTTGCATCTAACCTTAAGAAACATGTGATTAAGTAGGGGATGCTTAAATAAGCACATGTAATCATAATCTATAAATCCATAAGCATGGTACAATATGCTACATAGTAATTCACAATCTAATATACAACTCAAAACCCAATGTGTATATATATAGATATAATTAATCAAATAATACCCCTATTTGTCATATCAAAACATTCTCTCAAATATCCGGGTTTGCATATAATTTAATATAGTCATATACACAAATTTATTTATGACAACATATTCCTTTTAATATACTATAATATAATACTTCAAAATAATTCTTTCATAGCATGAAATAAAGCATATAATTTTAACTAATTCCATAAATAATAATAATAATAAAATAATATATATAATACAGCACATAATTCCCTGAAATCGATTTAAAAAAAATAAAGCTCACTTACAGATCACAACTCACACCATCTCCTTTGCCGGATCATCTCTAATATCATTTCGAGTACCTAAAATAATAATAAAAATATTTCGTAGGCTCCAAAAATTAAACCAAAGATATTGGATGCATATCAAAGTCCCAAAATAACTTTAACTCTAAAATTTTCAAAATGGGACATTGAACAATCCAATTATACTGTGAGCCTTAAATCCTAAATACCTAAAATTAGTTTTTTTTTTTTTATTACTACTTGGAGGCCAATTTAATGAAATTAAACTTTATAGTAAGTCCCAATAACACCTAATTTCACTAATCCAACTTCAATTTCATTCAATTGTCCAATTATGTCCAAACATAATCCAAATTTATCCAGTATTAAACTAATCGACCCAAAAATAAAAATATTATCAAACGATGCCCAAAATTTATAAATTTTATATCAATGGAAAGCTTATGGAATGAGTAATAAGAATCTAAGCTCACCTTGGTCCAAAAATACCATCGATGGCCAGAAAGCACATTAGAAAACTCAACTAAATTTTATATTAACGAATCTCTCAAACCATGAAAAATTTTGACAAACAGAGTATGCCAATGTATTTATAAAGTCTAAAATATGGGAGAGGGTATATGGGGTGAGCTAGAATGGCTGGGGAATAGCCAAACTATGACAAAACCCATGGGTAACCATTACCATCAATGAACGACCAATCCCACTACATCCAATGGCTGACCATAGGACTTGGAGGTTTGGTCATTGGGATGTAGGCTATCTCGATGGCCAGCACATGTGGGATTTTGAAAATGAAAAATGAGTAAAAACTAGCATCCCAGATTGGCATTAAAAAGGGTTTTGATTCGTGATGGGGTCTAGCTCGTAGATCTAGCGAGTTTTTGGGACTTTTTGGGTTTTTTTCAATTTGTTTAATGAATCCATGGTTCTTGAAGTAAAAGATAAAAATCTAGACTGGTTTGGACACAAATAAAATATTAAGCTTCCTAGAACCTTTACTTTCTAACCATAAATCAGTATTAGGCATTTCCACCAATCTATGAACTCATATCTATAAATTCTATGCTATAGTTCAAATAATCAATCTCAGTCAAACCAAATAAAATTTAAATTCAAAATTTCTAATTTTTGAACGGGTTGTCACATGTGTAGACAAAGTCCTACATTAAGTAAATATGAAAAACCTAAAGGGTATATAAAAGGCTTCGATTACTCTCCTTATTTGTGACTTTAGGCTGATATTACAATTCATCTTAAACAGTCTAAGCCCATTTTAAGATATGTGATCTTCAAAGCTCAAGAGCCTTTAGTCTAGAGCCTTAGCACTACCATTAACATAACTGAAAATTACTTTCCTTTTGGAATGACTGAGACCATCTTTTCAACAAATAGTGTGAGGTTGTTAGAGTGTACAAATAAAGTCTCACGTTGGCTAAACATGGAAATGATAAAGTGTCAAGACCTAACCTTCTCAAGGTCCTGCTGTGATGATACTAGCTACCGTAATGTTAATAATTTGTCAAACATACTTGCTTCCATTTAACATTTTTTCCTCAAATCACACATTTTCCAACTTATAAGATGACTTAATCATCCAACAAATGCATACATAATCAATTTAATACAACCTAAAAGATAGAGCTGAAGCAGTTGTCAAAGAATAAGAATTATTATATGGATGCACTTGTAAGTATCGTATTAGCGATGCCATCAGATAGGAAACAAACAATTCATGTTGAGTTTTTTGTCTAAGAGGAACATCTCTATGAAGGCTAACTTTTAACTATGAAAGAAGATAACAGATGTTGATGCAAGAGATACAAAATTATATTGTAGATAATGGTTTACTAGATAAGGATGAGAGTAGCAAAGTATTGCATATTGAGAGAAGAGTTATAGGAAGTCACTTTTAAGACCACTCCTTAAATGTATCAAACTCAATGCTGCATTGAAGGTGATGGCACTGATGCACTATAAAGAAAGGTCGTTGGCCTGGAAAATTATGTTGCAAGGATATTATTCATCCATTTTTCTTAGTCATG
The DNA here is from genome assembly GCF_031755915.1 of Ziziphus jujuba. Lineage (NCBI taxonomy): Eukaryota > Viridiplantae > Streptophyta > Magnoliopsida > Rosales > Rhamnaceae > Ziziphus > Ziziphus jujuba. Next base: position 1,523,680 of record NC_083381.1, on the reverse strand, counting down.
CTGATGCTTGAAGATGATGGAAAATTATGTCCCCAAGGTTTTGCATTGAAGGTGATGATAAAGATGCACTCTTGCAGAAGGTTAATAGCTTAGAAAACTATATTGCAAGGGTACTATTGGTCCATTTCACTTAAAGACTCGAATGAATATGTTAAAGGATGAGGAAATGTTAGAAGTTTTGCCCATTGTACCATGTGCTCTCCAATTAACTCACATCTATTTTAAGCCATCGGCACTTAAAATAAGAGGCACTTGACATTATGAGGCCATTACCAGTGGAACCAGAACAAATGAAGCTTATGATTTAGCAACCGAATACTTCTATAAAATGATTAAGGTTGAAGCATATTCTAACATTTAGGATTCAAATAGTTCAATTCATATACAAACATATTATTTACCATTGTGGATTTGCAATGGTAATAATTACAAATAAGACCATCCTCAATACATTCAAGGATTTCCTGGAGTAGGTTAAAGAAAAATGGGTAGAATAGTTACTTGGAGTGCTCTAGTATTATAGAGTGATTACTAGTGCTTCTAGGGATTGAACTCCTTGTTCTTTGACTCAAGGCAAAAAATTATCTTACCACGTGAAATGTTTGAGAATACTTTGCAAACAATAGGATTTCTTGGCTAGTTGCTAATTGAATGATCAAATGATGAGGCAATCCTTGGTTAAAGCAGAGGAGAAGAGAGAAGCAGTGTCCATTTGTTTTAGGTAGTACCAAAAACTACCAGTACAATATTGCAATATTAGGGCTATGACTAGATAGTTTTAAGTAAGCGATCTTGTCTTTAGAAAGATATTTAGAACATTTAAGAATTCAATGTCAAAAAGCTTGGTGTAAACTAGAAAGGCCTTTATTGGGTTACAATGATTGCCTATCCTAGCAGTTATTGGCTATAAGATATGGAAGGGAAGGATATTCCATCCAATTGAATTCGAGCACCTTCAAATCTATCAATCCAACTCTTTCTTTTAATAAATTAGGCATTACTCCCATTTGTCTTATTTTTATTTAATTAAATCGTCTTGGACCAAGGGGCTAGAGGTACACCAATTCCCCATAAACGATTTCAAAATTTTAATAAAATTGTATGTTTATTTTTCATTTATGTCCATTGCATCCATAAAATTCCCTAAATTTAAACCTCCATGCAAAAACAATTCAGTATGAGACTGTCTAGCTCTTCAATGATTTAAAATAACTAGAAGCACAATGTAGTTCAAGTAGTCAGGTAGCAACTTTCCTCGTGTATGATCTTATCAGTTGTGTGCCGCATCTATAAACTTTGCAAACTTTCTTATTGTTTTACCATTGTACTAGTTAGTATATCTCTATATTATCTTAGACATTTAAGACATTTTCTTTTTATATCCTTTGAATATCATGGACATGGTGTTAATTGTATTTGGTACATGTAGAATTGGTTTATATTGTGTTTATGCTGTTGATAATGGAGGTTGTTTATGTGATTGTAGTTTCAAGGTTGTGTTAATGATGTGGAATATAGTTAGAGTGTTGCTTGATTTGCTTATGTTTTGGGACATCCATGATTTTAAGTGAGATTTCATTAGGTTTTCCATAAGGTCTGCTTAGTAGGAATTCCTTAAACAAGGCCACCTTGGGGTTTCTGAAAAGTATCCTGAAATTGGTCCTGTAATTCACATTAGAAGACCACTCAAAGTCAATGTAGGATGAAAATTATCTTAAGGCAAGAAAATCAAATTATTTGCCTCTCGCCTATCATCTTATTTATCTTAAAGCAAGAAAATCAAATTGGCGGGTTTAGTTTAAGCTCAGGGGCACTTGCTGTAACACCCTGTACCAATAATACACATATTTTAACAAGTTTGACCAAGTGAACAACATGTGAGTCCAAGTTGACTTTTTCAGTGGTGAATATTTTTGGATTGACTGAGAGACCATTGTGTAGATCTCATCGATACAAGTCCATAGACTAGCAGCACCCCAAATTTTGAGTTACAGATAAAAAGTTATGGTTCTAAGAATTTTTAAGTATAAGTTTTATATCAGTGTCCAAACTAATCCCCAGTTTTTATCTGATATGACCCAAGGCTCTATATACGCCTCAGTAAGCATGCCAAACAAGAAAATAATTTAAAAAATATCCATTTCATCCCCAAAACTCGAGAAATTCCTCCTCTAAACACATGGATTCGAACTGGATCGTTTTGACCCGTTTAACGGTGAACCGGGTCACCGCCGTTTTTGCCCATTCTGACCACCAAAGTTGTACACACACCACCCAGGGAAAAGAGACCATGTCAAAGTGAGCTTAGGCGTGAAATTTCACGGTGAACGGTTGCCGAAAGCGCTCGGATCTGGCCGGCGAAGACAGCAGCAGCCAGCAAGGTGGGTTGTCGGATTTTCCTATTTTTCGGTCATTTCAGGCCATCCCATAGACCTTTCTTACATTTTTGAACCCTCTGAACTCATTTTCGTGGTTCTTTTGCCCAGATTCTTCACCGTTTGGGAGATACGATAACGGAAAGTTTGACCGACACTTCAACTATGTTTTCTAGCCACCGGAGGAATCTTTTGACTGAGGTGAGAATACTTCTGGGTTCCTTATCTCTTGGGCTTTCCGTGGATATAAATTTTATAAATTTTGGAGGTCATTTGATAATTTTTTCGTTTTTGGGTCAATTAGTTAATTTTTAGATAAATTGGGACTGTGTTTGGAAAACATTGGTCAAATTGGTTGAAATTGGAGTTGGATTAGTGAAATTGGATATTATTAGGACCATTAGGATGTTCAATTTTGAAGGATTAGACTTCGGATGAAAATCCTCAATTTGGGGTATCGGATCCTAGAGACACACGGTATAATTGGACTATCCGGTATCCAATTTATATAATTTTATAGTACTAAAAGTTCATGTAAGACATTTGGGGTCATACAAGTGACTTTGGTTTAGTTATTTGGAGCCTGAGGAATATTTTATTATATTACAGGCACTCGAGTTGAGCCTGGAGACGACCCTGCAGGGGAGCAGGAGTGAGCATCTGCAGTACTGTGAGTGGTTATTATTTTTAAAATATTTTAGGTATATAGAATAATATATATGTGTGGTTGGATATTTTACATATATACAAATTGATTGAAAAGATTGCTTTATGCATATATAATATTTGCTTTCACTTGTATAAGTTATCATTTTATGTGGATTTTAATAAGGTTCTTATTGATTTTTTATTTTGATGAGTTCGTAGTGAACTTGTGAATTATGTTAATTAAATATCTTGGTATTTAAATTGAGATTTTAAATTATTTTGAAAAATAATAGATTTAAGAAACAAGATTGAGAATTCATATGATTTTAAGCATGTTCAAATATTTTGTAAATTTTTAGGTGCTTATGGTGAATATATTTCACTATGGTATTTTTGGTTTTTGTATGAAATGATGATTTGAAAATTTTGAAATATTTAAATAAGCAGTAGAATTTAAATATTAAATTATGATTTATGATACAGTATCGTTTGGGGAAAATATATATGATTTTACAAGAATGTTTTAAGGATAGTGTATTGGTTATGTTTAAATTGATGTACCATATAGTGCCAATACCTTGGATCAGTATTATATTATATTATATTACAGTGCGCTGGGTTTTGCCACGGTACTGTGAGGTTGGGTTCAGCCTATAGGATATTATTGCCACGGACCATGAGGTTGGGATGATCCTACAGGTTATTATTGCCACGGTACCATGAGGTTGAGTTCAGCCCATAGGATATTATTACCACGGATCGTGAGGTTGGGTTTATCCTACAGGATATTATTGCCACGATACCGTGAGGATGGGCGCAGCCCACACGATATTTATTGCCACGAACCGTGACGTTGGGCACATTCCGATGGTTAATTGTTATTTCCAAGACATCTTTCGTATATTGAGGGTCATGAGGTGGGTGTATCCCACAGTTTACAGATTGGTACATCGTATGTTACATTGTATACGTTTAACGATATTGATGATTTGCACATATTGTAGTTATTTCTGTATTTTCATACTTATCTTGTGGAACTGTGTTGACAAGATTTTATGCTTAAAATTTACATCTTGATTAAGGCACTTATAATATTGTATTGATCGTTTATTTTACACCTTTTTAGCATCCATTTCATGATATTAAATTGGGATATAAATTTGGGTTTCGTAAAATGATTTTTAAATGGGAAACTTTTCAAAAGAGCGGAATAAGAGGTCTTGAGAGAAAGATTTTTTTACGGAAATAAATTATTATTTTTTTATATTATACTATGCCACTCACTGAGATTCCCTCGTTTTATTGTTTTAAATTCGTTCCCCTAGGCCTAGGCAGCTAGTAGCAGTCTACCTCGGGTACAACTTATCGCTTAGTTACTTTCACGACAGCAACCGTATTTATCCTTTATTTATTTATTATTATCTTTTGGACGTATTTATTTCTTATTTGTACTTTTAGACTTTGTTGACACTTTTAAAATGCTCTGATTTTAATTATAGGACTCAGTAGAGACCATGGTACTTATATGTGTAGCTATGGCCTTTAATACAGTAGGCCGATTGTGGACTTTATGCTGTTGTGGATTTATTTTTATATTTATATTTTGAGGTATTCTTGTTAATGCTGGTGTTCAGTTGTCCACGTTTTAAGGTATGGTTCCATTGGATATTCTTTAAGAATTGTCCAGTGGAACTTCACTAGACTAGACTACCCGGGAGATCCTGGGAGGATTCCCAAGGTGGGTCCTGTCACTTGCCCTCTGTCAATTTTTTTTTTCTTTTATAAGAATAAATTCATATATGTTTTTGATAAACAATCTCTTATAGATAACAGGGAGTGCTCCCTCTCAAAAAATTAAATAGTATCACAATGACTAGTGTAGGCAAGCACGAGGTAATGACAGGCTACTTGGCTCCCAATTCCACTTCATCTAAATATATATTAAGAGATGATTCAAATATAATAATAGCCATTCTTGTAACACCAATGCCTTTTTATAGCAGTTGGCTTTAGGATTTGAAAGAACTATGAAGTTAAACGATTGGTGACCTCTTGAGAAACAAAGATGGGTGGTGTCTTGGAACGTGTGATAACTAAATTGAAGATAATATCAGCAAACAGTGAGAGATACGCCAGTAGTAGTGCGGTGTTATAGTATCCATTTAAAAAAAAAAAAAAAGATGTAGTATTTCTTTGAATAAATTTTTTTTTTCATGATAAGCTACTTTTTTCTATGGAAAATATGTGAAATTATTTATGTCATTACTCAAACTAAATTTGTCTTTCTCTTTATGTTTATAAAGTATTTCTTTGAAAATTGCTTGTTTTTCCTTATAAGCTACTTCTTCTATAGAAAATAAGTGAAATTATTTATATCATTACTCATTCTAAATGTTTCTTTCTTTTCTAGTGATTATTGTGTCTATATGATTAATTCCTTTATTTTATTAATTTTTTTTTTTTTTCAATCTTTGCTCTGAAGTTTAAGGTTCTTATATGAGAGGAAAAAAAAAAAAAACAAATCATTTCAATTTAATTCCAAAGTATAGCAAATAGATTCTATTTAAAAATTTAAAAAGCATATAAACGAAATTTCTCATATATAATTATTAAACTAAAGCAACAATTTACATTGGCATTGCTTTTAAAAGGATCATTTATTAGACAATGGTGTCCTTATTAAACTAAATTTATCGATCCGCCACTGTCTTTGTCTTATATGAGTATTGATGTTTTTATTTTTAAGAAATAAGAAGTATACAGTAGAATCATTTCCTGTTATTGATTAGGTGGACGTTAAAATTCGGAGGATCCCCGCCTGAGTATTGATGTACAATTGTGACTACAATTGTTTCTTAGCCGGAAATTGTAAAACGTGGTAAATGCTAATTCGTCTGTAGTAAAGAAAATGTGCTCGTTTTAGAGGAGAAAATAAATAATAATAAAAAATAAACGAAAAAAAAAAGTAAAAAAAAAAGTGAAAATGAACAGCATGCGCATAGAATTTTGGAGCGAACATGCATGCCTACCATATGTATGTATAAGGTCCATTATACCAGACAAGAAAAGTTTTGTCCGAGAAAAAGAAAAAAAAGACCAAACATGAAAAGCAACAAAGATTCTGATCATTTAAAATAATATATGATATCATATATATATATATATATGTATGCTACTTTCCATGATACTTCAAACAAAAAATATCATCATGTTCTTAATAGATTTGATCTCCCCTTCACTTCGTCTATATATACCTACACGTATCCAAATCATGTATTATTCTATTTGTCCACCGAAAAGAAGATTTCAAATTGCCTTATATAAAAACGTCACACCTCGTTAGGTAAAGTTCACGCATAATGATGATATATGTTAATTGCTTTTGTCATGTGAGCAAAAAAAATGCTAATTGTTTTTTTTTTTTTAACATAATAAATGAAAGGGAAAATTTTCATTAATATCAATTCAAATTTGTTATTATTTTATTTATATTCTAGTTTTTTAAAAAGTTTTATTTATTTTTTTAGTTTTTAAACATTATTAAAAAATTTAATCTATCAATTTTTATCAATTAAAATCGAAATTATATTTTTTTAATATTATTTAACTATAAACTATCAATTTTTCCTTTTTTATCTTTAAATGTCAAGATTAATTATTAAAAAACTGACGAAACAGACAAATGACGATATATGTGTCTATATAACTAAATATAGATATAAAATAATTTTTTAAATGCATTGAAACTAAAGTGAAATAATGATATACTATTTAATCTTAAATAAAAAGAATAGTTGACATACATACACAATATGATTTTAAAACTCTTATATACATAGGTGGTAAATTGGCTTTGAAATGAATGACCGTGTTTTAGCTACTAGTCAAAGGCGGTTTTGTTGGCTTTCAGTGGAGCCAGTTGCCATTTGTGAGCCTGGGCCACGTATTGCCCGTTTGTAATAAGGGGCCTACCTTATTTTGTTTTGGTTAGCGAGACAAGACCGAATGTTTTTTTGGGGGAATTTGGCCCTATACCCTTATTTTAAACAAAATATCCCTGCCCTTTAAAACTTTTTTCATCTACCCATCTTTTTTTCATTATTCCAACTTCAGCCTTATGCTGTAAACACGTGCAATTTCTTCCTCTCACTGAGCAATATCTCACCTACCACATTCCACATTCAGACAGAGCTTTTACAGCTTTATGTCACGGGCCTAACTTTTCCAACACTCCCGTGCGGCACTTAGCACCTCCCTTGCTAAGTAAGCCTTGCTCACAAGCTATGAAAATGCGGAAGTAGGAGAGTTTGAGAGAATGTGGAGAATACTTCTATTGCTAGAATTCTTGGTGTGCTTGGATATGCTTGGATATATTACAAATGAGAGACCAACCCCTTTATATAGAGGGCTTGGCATGTAGGAAAGTTCTAGATATGTACACATGTCACCTATCTAGTCATGGATCTAGATTATTCTAGGGTTATGTACAAGATATTTACATGGAGTATTCTAGAGAGATTCTCATCTACATTAGTCTAGGTTTCTCTTGAATCTTCTAGAATATTCCGGGCTTCTCTTGATCCTTCATGGAGAGTGTAGAGTCTTCCGGTTAAACCTCAAGGATCTTGCTCCTTTTGCACGGGACGTGACACTCTCCCCCACCTAAACTCGCGACGCCCTCGTCGCGCCTTCTTCCTTGCCCGCCGAATGTGATCTTTGAGTTGCCGTTGTGTATCTTCGTGCTCCCCACTTACTTCACCATCCGACAGGTCCTTCCCCTTCACCAAGTAGTTAGGCACGCCTTCACGTTGAACGACTCGATCCGCAGGTGTGGCTTCCACATCTTTGTCGGGTGAAGTCGCTATTACCATGGGTGCCCTTCTTGACTTACCTTCATTTGGGGCTTCCTTGCCCCCTTTCCCTACAATGGGAGGTGACCTCTCATAGGGTCCTATCACCCCCTCATGCATCTTGTGCGGTTGGGGTAGTGGTTTGACTAAGGCCCCGCCCTTAGCCTCCACATGCTTCCTCTTGTTGTCTCCACAACTTGAAGCCAATGCACGCAAGCTCCCTTGGTGCAACTCCTTTGGCACATCTTGTACCTTAGGAGGTGTCTTGGCATGGCTTGGGACGTCCTCACTAGGCTTTTGGGCAGCAATCAGGTTGAGTTGCTCCTCCTTCTCAACCTGTAGTGCCGACAAGACTTTAGCCTCCCGCTTGCTAGCTTGTTCCGTAGGCACCATGCACGTCGTTCCCCCATCCATGATGCATAACTTGTTTGCAAATGGGAGTGGGAAAGCCTTTACTTGGTTGAAGAAGTCCATACCAAGGACAACCTTGTAGTCATCCATGGACACCACCGTTAGATTCAATTGGCCCTCCCAATCGCCGATGGTGGTTTTCACACCTCGAGCAACTCCTTGGAGCGGCTTCGCGTCAGAATTTACCGCCTTGACGAAGCCCCTTCCTTGTGTTGCCTTAATCCCAAGCCTTTGTGCCTCCTCCACCGATAGGAAGTTATGTGAGGCACCCGTGTCCACCAACGCCTTGGTGGGCACTCCATTGAGTTTTGCCTCCACGAACATTAGGCCACTCTTCTTTGTCTCCTTAGGAGCAGCCTTGATAGCATTCAGCAATTGTAAGGAACCTATACTAGTTCCTTCCTCTTGCTTCTCCTCGTATTGGGCAGTCATGGCATTCAAAGCCTTCCTCTTCGGACAATCCCTAACCCAATGCGGTCCATCACATAAGAAACAAGAGTTTTTAGGTTTGGAAGCATCCTTACCTTCTCTAGGCGGCTTCCATTTTGAGCTCTTTGGCTTATGTGCACTTTCTTCCCTTTCGTCTTCTTTGGACCTACTAGGTTCTCCCCCACCTTTTCCATGGTTGTCCTTCCATTCCTTTGGCTTTGGAGAGTCTCTTTGGTTGGAGTAGTCGATAAAGCCTTCGGCATACGCAATGGCACTAGCCAAATCTTGTACTCCACGCCTCTTCAACTCCGTCTTGGCCCAAGGTTGTAGTCCATCCATGAAGTAGAAAAGGGAGTCTTTATCCGATAGGTCCGAGATCTCCAACACCAAGTTGGTGAACTCCTTGATGTATTCCCGGATATGGCCTACTTGCTTGAGTCGTCGAAGGCGACTCCTTGCCTCATCTTCGGCATTCTCCGGATAGAATTGCCTTTTGAGATCCTTTTTAAAATCATCAAAAGTATGGAAAGTGCACGTACCTCGCTCGATATCGCTATGCCTCCTTCTCCACCATAACATTGCCGTGTCGCTAAGGTAGAGAGTGGCAGTCCTTATCTTTGAAGCATCGTCAACAATGCCCATTGCTTCAAAGTATTGCTCCAAGCCCCAAAGGAAATTCTCGAGCTCCCTCGCATTCCTTGTCCCGGAGTAGGACTTGGGCTTTGGCACATCGATACGTGGCCCTTCACGGATGGTGGTTGTCCCCGACGCCACCGCCCTCTTGCAAAGAGCCCAATCACCCCGCATATCCTCCATTTGGGTGCGGATGACATCCAATTCCCTCTCCAACATTGCACGAAGGTCTGCTACCTCCCCCATGCATTGGTCGCGTGTCGTACGGAGCTCCCTCCTTAAGGCATCGTCTAGTCCGTTGAGTAACCCCCTCACGGCTTGATTGATGGCAATGTCCTCCGACTCTAGCCCATCTAGGCGACTCTCCAGCGCCTCAAACCGTTCTTGTACTCGGGATGCATGCTCCTCCAAGCGTAACTCTACACCCGTCATCACATCCCTGGACTTGGACTTATGCCTCTGCTTCCCCGCATTGGGGTTGCGTTGCACTTCACGACCTCGCACCTCGGTAGCTCCCTCCACATTGATGGTAACATCCGAGCTAGCCATCTTGCCTACTTCCACGTTACACCAACGATATGCTTGAGCAGCAATTGGCTTTGATACCAACTGTCACGGGCCTAACTTTTCCAACACTCCCGTGCGGCACTTAGCACCTCCCTTGCTAAGTAAGCCTTGCTCACAAGCTATGAAAATGCGGAAGCTAAGAGTGAGAGAGTAGGAAGTAGGAGAGTTTGAGAGAATGTGGAGAATACTTCTATTGCTAGAATTCTTGGTGTGCTTGGATATGCTTGGATATATTACAAATGAGAGACCAACCCCTTTATATAGAGGGCTTGGCATGTAGGAAAGTTCTAGATATGTACACATGTCACCTATCTAGTCATGGATCTAGATTATTCTAGGGTTATGTACAAGATATTTACATGGAGTATTCTAGAGAGATTCTCATCTACATTAGTCTAGGTTTCTCTTGAATCTTCTAGAATATTCCGGGCTTCTCTTGATCCTTCATGGAGAGTGTAGAGTCTTCCGGTTAAACCTCAAGGATCTTGCTCCTTTTGGACGGGACGTGACATTTAGCTGCTCACCTCTTCTTCTCTGCTGCTTGTCTTCTGCTGATGTTCTTCCCCAACATCCATCTACAACCCCATCGCTTCCAATCAGCTCCCTCTGGCTGTAATCAGCGATATTTACCTTCTAGACTTCGTGGATCCATCTGGGTTTGTTCTGGAAATCTCTTCCAAGGTCAGCAGAGTGGTGGTTTCGAATCACTACCAGACCGCAGTAGATTGCAGTGAGAGTTCTTGTTCAGTTGGTGAGAATGTTGAGAGGGTTATTGACATCCGAAGGAGTGGAGCTACTGTTGTTTTTGATTATTTCAAGGAAAGAGCTGGTAGTGGTCTAAAAGATTTGAATTTTGTTTCGATGAGGGTTTGATCTTTGAATCCATCTTCATTCAAGCAGGTAATTTGTTTTTATCGGTTTATTGAATTTTTATTTTATTTTATTTTATCTTTTAAAGCTGTAAAGCTATAAAATTCTCTCTTTATTTGGGTGTATAAGGCTTTTGCATTTGCTTTTTTTGAATTTGGAGGATGTAATTAGTTAGGGATTAACCGGCTTATCCTAGAAGCAGGAATGATTCTCTCAGCCAATCATATGAGATTGCTCTTGTGGCTGGAGCATTTGGAGATTGCCTGGTATAGTCAATATATCCTTCTCTCTCTCCAAACATGGGTCATTTTTATATATGTTCTTGTACTTATTTGCTCCAGCGTATAGAGGTATTCTATTAGGTAGAAGTGAATTGATGACTGAATTCTTAATGTACAATCATGTCAAATTTATACATTTGTTTATGTTAGATTTTTCCTTCTATAAGTAGGCTATGAAAGCTGATTCTGTATTGGAGTTGAGGAGTGAACTTGGACATAAATTAGCCAACAAAAGCTGTAATCTAAAGTTGAGGTGTTGAGGTATGCAGCTATCTACCTACAAATATGATTGTCAATGTATTTGTAACATATTTTTCTTTTTCTTTTTTAACATTCATTGATTAGACATTTTTTTTTTATGTTATTAGTTGACTTCAATTTATCCATAGAAAATAAGTAGGCTTGGAGTGTACGTTAGTTTCAATCTAGTCTAAATTTGTTATTTTGCTAGCTGCACTAATAGTTGTTGACATGTTGTGGGCCTGAGGCAACTTAAGGACTTAAATGACATAGATGATTACAATAGCTTCACATTTCATTGGAGAGATTTCTTTTCTTGAAGAATTTCTGTTCTTTTCTCCCTTGAATGCATTGATTATTGGCTCGCCACATTTAAGCATTTACATGCCAGCTTTCTCGTAATTATAATTCCTATGGAAAAGCAATGTTGAGGACCAAAACTGGTAAGTATGGCGTTAATTGCTTAGGATATTCTTTCTAGAGTTATAATGTGGTAGATTGTTCTTTTCTCCAGTAATATATATTCATGCAACAGAGAAATCATACCTTAGTTCTCTCTGATAAATTGGATAAGCCCCTTTGTCAGAGTAAATAACAGTCAGTCACTGGGCATTGGAAATCACTTCAACTCTATGATGATGTGGTTCAGATAAAACACCTGATCTTTTCCTTGGTTAAGGATTGAATGCCAATACTTCTGTAGATTTGTGTTCCTACTTTCTTTTGATTATCTTTGAAGTGTCACAACTAAAAATGCCTCTAGTGTCACAACTAAAGGACTATAGGGGGTCGCAGAATAATATAAGAATAGCTGCCAACCAAAAAAGTCTTTATGAACAAGCCACTAAAGAAGTGAATTTAATAACTCTTATGAAAGCTCCAATTTTTAAGTAGTACATTATCAGAACGTCCCATGTAGAAGAATTCAAGCATATTCTCACCGTTAAAGGGTATAGAAGAATTCTAGCATAGTCTCACCACTAAAAGATACAGAACACGCTTCCATCTTACAATACAGAGTTTAAAAGAACAGTGGCTAAGCTGGTGAAGACACAGATGGTGATCATTGAGGATTTATTCATGGGTCAATCATGAGGCCATTGACCACTTTTGCTTGTTGATGGCTAATGCCACTTGTTTGGTATTGAATTGTAGTTAATTGACTAGAACAAATTGCTGGAGAAACCTTGTAGTTTGTCTTAGTCATTTCCTGTTCTAAGTGTCTTTTTTTTTTTTTTTTTGGTTAATACTTAAGTGTCTTGTTTTGTATCTATTTAATTGGCTTCATATGCAGAGTTAGGTCCACTCTCTAATACCTTAAAAGTTTGTCAAATTAATGGCAAGGCTACCTTAACCTAAAACCAGAATGGCCACTAACAACAATGTTAGACCAGAGAGTTGATAGAGAGAGGGATGAAAAAAAGATAATGCAAAGGCTAATTAATTATGGGATGGCTATGCTTTAATAACAATGATGATGAGTTTTAAATAATATGTGTGAAAATTTAATGGAAATTTGGCAGAGAAGCACTATGATATGTAATTTCCTTTGTTAATTTATTTCTCTTTATATGGTTTTGAGAATCAACCAACCAAAAAGTTGGCGGCCCAGGTGACTCATAGCTCCCCTCTTGCCGATACCGATACTCTTCAAATTCGATATCCTTTTGTAGTGACCCTTTGATAGGGTCTTTATAAGCCTTTGTTGACCATCCTTATCGCAATGACTGGAGTATATTTAATATAGACTTTTGAATATTTTTATGAACTTTTTTTAAGTGATTACTTTTGCGAACTTCATGAAATTCTATTTGGAAAAAGTACTTTTTTATTATAAATTTTTATTATTGCATAATTTTGATTTTAGCAATATATTTAGTTTAAATGTAATGACCTTGATTTATTTATTACTTATGGTTCTTAGGCTTTTATGAAGTTTTCTTATGAAGTTCTTATGCCACAGTCTGATTTTTGCTACTGGAGCTATAGCTAGGTGGGTGGGTGGGTGGGTGGGTGTGTGTGTGTGTGTGTGTTTTTTTTCCCCCTTTGAAAGAAAAATGTGGAAACAGGCGTGTAAAATGTTTGAGGTCTAGGCCTTTTTATCCAAGCTTGAGATATCCTTTGATTTACTGGGTTTGTAAACAGGAAAGTTTTGTTGTTTAGTCTATTAGTGTCGTCCCTCTCCTTCGCTGCTCTATTATTATTATTATTATTTCTATAGGCTTATTAATTTCATACAAAAAAAAAAAAGCATATTTAGGGTAGGTTTGACATGGACTGATTATCTCCTCTAGAGTTGAAGGTGATGGTATGTGATATAAAAACCACATGAAAAAAATTACCGTTGTAGAGGTCGGAAGCCAAGTTGCTTTCATGAGTTGAGTTAATTAAACTTGTCAGCGCCTTGCAGTAGAAATTGTTGCAAATATATGACAGGCTTGTTGCCTTGTTAATGATTTTCAAGTTGATATTTCTATAACTATATCAAAATGGTTTGTATAAGTCCTTATATTATTATTCGTTTTCGAGGATCATTTAAATCTTGTTAAAATGTTTAAGAAGCAACTAGTAATGTTTTTACATAGAAATCTTTTTCTAGGCTCAGCAGACAGAGCTGTGAAATTCTGGGATTTGGAAACCTTCGAACTGATTGGATATACAAGCCTCGGAGTCACCGAATTAGACGTCTACTTGGTGAGTGAGCAGGTCTGCAACCGAAGAGAGCTTGGGAGAGAGAAAAGAAAGAGAGAGAGAGCAGGTCTGCAGCTGGTGTTCTTTCTTATATTTTTTTATCATTAAAGAATGTTGCACTCAACATGTTCTATGGTGCAATATATTGTTAAAAAATAATTGTAAATTTGGATGATTTGCGAAAGAAAAATTTAAATGCAATTTTGATGATAATTAAAAATATCCTCACCTTAAAAGCATATATGGTCCGGTATTCCCTTGTTCCCTATATTGTTTATGTTCTTTATCTCTCATCTAGTGGAAACTAGTCGAGCTCCATTTGATCTCCCAGAAGCGGAATCTGAATCTGAATCAGTTGTAGGCTATAATGTGAATGCAATTTTTCCTAAGTCTTTCTTACGCTTACAAGAGGAGAGGTGAGAGATGCTTTTTCATAGAGGAAAGGAAAACAGAGGTGGTATTACTTTGGTAAAATAGTATTGTGTTTTAAGTATTTCATATGTTATTCACCGTTATAAAGATGGCATTATCATGATAATATGATATTAATGTGTGTATGGAATTATAGTGGGAATAATCATTTATTCTTCGCACAAATCCGCATTATAAAAGTAGGTATATTGAATTGTAATGATTCGAAATGAAAAATAAAAGAATTGGCAACAACATGGTTATCACATTTTACCAATTTTTTGGCTCCCACAAGTCCTTTAATGTGTGTTAAATTGAACAACATGCAAAATATACATTTTTCAATGATCCTAAAGAGAAAAAACCTTAAAAGTTCTCAAAAAGTTCTCAAATTGGTACAAAATTTGATTACCATAGGGCCTTCGATAATTACCGATGAAATCTACGATAATCAATTTGTCCTTGTTTGAAACATTAGTGTAGGTTTCATCGGTAATTACCGAAACTCCTATGGTAATCACATTTTACCAATTTTTTGGGCCCCACAAGTCCCCTTACGTGTGTTAAATGAAAAACCATGCAAAATATGAATTCTAAAATTATCCTAAGGAGGGAAAACTCCAAAATATCTGAAACATTTCTCAAATTGGCCAAAAAAATATGATGACTGTAGACCTTCGATAATTCCCGGTGAAACCTTTGGTAACCAACATATACTCTCTGGAAAAATTACCGTAGGTATCATCGGTAATTACCGAAACCCCGGTGGTAATCACATTTTACAATTGTTATGGACCCCACAAGTCCCATAATGTGTGTTAAATGCAAAAACATGCAAAATATGGATTCTAAAATTATCCTAAGTAGAGAAAATCCCAAAATTACTTAAAAATTTCTCAAATTGGCCAAAAAAGTACGATTATTGTTGACCTTCAGTAGTTCTCGATGAAACCTTCGGTAACTTTTCCAGAAGGTATATGTTGGTTACCGACGCTTTCATCGGTAATTACCGAATGTCTACAGTCATCATAATTTTTTGGCCAATTTGAGAACTTTTTCAGAGATTTTGGGGTTTTCCCTCCTTAGGATAATTTTAGAATCCATATTTTGCATGGTTTTTCATTTAACACACGTAAGGGGACTTGTGGGGCCCAAAAAATTGGTAAAATGTGATTACCATAGGGGTTTCGGTAATTTCCGATGAAACCATTGGTAATTTTTTCAGAAGGTATATGTTGGTTACCGAAGGTTTCATTGGGAATTACTGAAGGTCTACAATCATCATAAATTTCTGGCCAATTTGAGAACTTTTTCAGAGATTTTAGGGATTTCCCTCCTTAAGATAATTTTAGAATCCATATTTTGCATGTTTTTGCATTTAACACACATTATGGGACTTGTGGGGGCCATAACATCGGTAAAATGTGATTACCACTGGGGTTTGATTGAGGGGGTCGAAGACCAAGAAGTGAGTTATTTATCAGCCAAGTAATTACCGATGACACCTACGGTAATTTTTCTAGAGAGTATATGTTGGTTACCGAAGGTTTCATCAGGAATTACCGAAGGTCTACAGTCATCGTATTTTTTTGGCCAATTTGAGAGCTTTTTAAGCAATTTTGGGATTTTCTCTCATTACGATCATTTGATAATCCATATGTTGCATGTTTTTTCATTTAACACACGTAAGGGGACTTGTGGGGCCCAAAAAATTGGTAAAATGTGATTACCATAGGGGTTTCGGTAATTCCCGATGAAACCTTCGGTAATTTTTCCAGAGGGTATATGTTGGTTACCGAAGGTTTCATCAGGAATTACCGAAAATCTACAGTCGTTGTAATTTTTTGGCCAATTTGAGAAAATTTTCAAATATTTTGGGGTTTTCCCTCCTTAGGATAATTTTAGAATCCATATTTTGCATGGTGTCTCATTTAACACATGTAAGGGGACTTGTGGAGCCCAAAAAATTGGCAAAATGTGATTACTATAGGGGCTTCGGTAATTCCCGATGAAACCTTCGGTAATTTTTCCAGAGGGTATATGTTGGTTACCGAATGTTTCATCGGGAATTAGCGAAGATCTACAGTCATCGTAATTTTTTGGCCAATTTGAGAAATTTTTCAGATATTTTGGGGTTTTCCCTCCTTAGGATAATTTTAGAATCCATATTTTACATGGTTTTTCATTTAACACACTTTAGGGGTCTTGTGGGGGCCAAAAAATTGGTAAAATGTGATTACCATAGGTGTTTCGGTAATTACCGATGAAACCTTCGGTAATTTTTCAAGTAAAGACAAATTGATTACCGTAGGTTTCATTGGTAATTATCGAAGGCTCTTCAATAATCAAATTTTTGTGCAAATTTGAGAACTTTTTCAAAACTTTGTCTTAGTCTCAACCACTTTGCATCCCTCATATGTTTGACTCATGCAGCCTTGCCTCATTCCTCCGTCACCATGCAATTTTCCAAAGACTCATATACTAATGTAACATGCAAGGTCAGGAAACTATCAAATGACATATTTAACAACCAAAGAATTAAAGAGTGGGCCTTTAAATGACATATTTACTAGGGAAAAAAAAATCAAAGAGTCATGCAAATTTATGGTTCAAATTATGAATATATTAAATACCCTAAATTATCCAGGATTGTAGAGTTTCATTAATGATGTTTAACTCTCAATATCTGGTTGACATTGAAAATGAAAAGATCAGTCGTGTTTTGAAACTTGATTCCCTTAAAAATGGTGATCTATGGAAGGAAGGACCTAAGCAACCGTATGATCATTTTTATAAACTAAAAGTACCAGAACAAGCATAACAATTATGAGAAATGCATAAAAACTTGATTCCAAGTATCTAGAAGTCCAGCAATACACCAATGGTTATAGTCCATGCGCCTAAAGCCATTATAAAAGCCAGGATGTGCATCTTTTCTGAGTTGTGATAAAGTTGTTATGTCCAGCAGATGAACATGTTTTCTCATTCCAGTTAATACATCTTTCACCACATATAATTCCTTGGGCAATTCCCCTCGATAGACTGATCCACTTAGGAGTTTTGTCTCATTTCCACAGTTTGTTACCCCTAGCTCATTCCAATCCCTTGCCACTAAATATGAAAAGGAAAAAAAAAAAAGAAAAAAAGCATCAGAGAAATTCACAAAATTAATTTTTGGTTTTAAAAAAAAAAAAAAATTGGTGATGGGAAAGAAGTAAACTTAATGATAGCGGGTAAGAGAAATTCCTTGGAAGATGATTTTGGTTTTACTATGATTCATAGTAGAATCCAGCCACTTAGCCCATGTTGTCAAACCCTTATGAAAAGCAACCATACAATTCATGTCTTTGAGAGTTTGGTTACCATCTTGAGAATTTAAATGCTCTCTTTCAAGTCCTCAAGACCTAAAATGAAGGCAGTTCATGGGGATGCAAATTGAACAAAATAGGAAAACAAAAGTAGCAGAGAAAAGAAGTTAATCATATGTTTATAGCAACTTCATTAAAAACTCTATGAGCAACAGAGCATTTAAATTCTTTTTTAATCATTTGCTTATAGCAATTTCATTAAAAACTCTATGAGCAATAGAGCATTCAAATTATTTTCCTCTTTTGTTTTCTTTTACCTGGTATCACCTCTAACTAGACCCCATTTGTACCCAACAAGGACTGATTCCTTAAAGCCAATATTAAATCCCTCTTACGCTACAGTTTCTTCTCTTGCTATGAGACCATCGTGATATCCACTCTAGTAATACACCAATTGTTACATGAAATTCACAGAAAGGGTGTGGGGGCAGTGATTATTACTTATAGACAAAAAAAAAATAAAAATAAAAAAAATAAACCCACAACTTCAATATGTTAAGGAGGGACACTACATCAACCTCATAACCAAGTGCACAAGGATAATGATATGCACCTGACCTAAGGCATTTTCAAGCACATTTTTGGAATTGTAACCAATAGTATGGGTTTCTCAATCTGTAAATATCAGTTTATCATGGAAGTCTTGAGTGCCATTAGCCTATAATACAAAACCACAAGCAAACTAATACCACATCTCGGCAACCAACCTCAAATTCATAAAATAGGAGTAAGTATAAGACAGTTCACCTATCCTATCCCCAACTGCATATTTGTAATCAACTTGAAAATTAATAATGTTCCATCAGCCAAGCCTAAGAAATTCCAACCTTGGCTGAAAACTAAATAGAAAGAAATTAGGGCAAACTAAACAACATAGATAGTTACCTCATGGTCCATATAGCAGGTATAACATCTTTTTTAAATATTAACTAATTGTTAAAAAAAAAAAAGTTTACTTATATAATTCACCATAGAACATATAACTAAAAGGATACCATAAGAATCACTTTGGTCACATCGGGCACTTGGCATAAGATCACTTTCTATTTGATGCTGCAAACTTTCCAAGTGAAGCTCCTCTGCACAATTACCGCTCACCTTCATAACCATAAACAAGAAACCAACATAAAATCAAAATGAAGTTAAGTAATTAAATTATGATATCTAGCAAGATGCTGAGTGTCATATAAACAAGAAAACAAATGATTCAACAGCAGATTTTAACCATAACCACTTTCAACTTATTCTTCAATTTTGTTTTTTTGGGTTTTCTTTTCTTTCAATTTCCTTTAATATTCTGTTGCAATTAGAAAATTCAACAAACACTAGTGAAGTGTTTCTGAGCTTAAAGCAATATAGAAACCGACCCTAAAGCTCACTCATAATATTTAATTACCCCACTAAATTGTATAACCTACTACTACTATTACTACTTGATTTCGACTAGTTTCCTCCATTCCAATCATCATCTTCGCCTTTCGCCAATCAAGCAACCCAAGCTAAAAGAAAAAAAAAAAAAAAAAAAAAAAAAAAACAATCAAAATACACAGATCCTTACCTCAAATGCAATTTTCCCTTAGTATTTCATATGTTTGCAAGAGAAGAGGTAAGAGATGCAAGGAAATGGAGCATGGATTTTTTTTTTTTTCTTAATGAGATTGTGTGTGGGTTTTTTCGGGGATGAAGAAAAATAAAAAGGTAGAATGCAGAAACTAAAGATTCTGGGTTTCTCAGACTGAAGGAATGAAGAAAGGAAAGTAGAGTAATTTTTTACTTTCATAGGGGATAAAATGGACAACAGAGGGTAAATTAAAAAAAAACTAAAAAATGAGGGGTATATTTCATTAGAGGCTTTAAAAGAAGGACTTGGGCCAAATTCCCCTTTTTTTTGGTGGTCTTCAAGTCAGGAGGGATTCACACGATCAGGTTCTTACTGGATCTAATTGATCGTTAAAACATTAGTTTTTTTATTTTTTCTTTTGAATTTTTAAAGTGCTATAAAGATTTAAATTTAAAAATATATTTATAATTAATCGATTATCAATGGATTATTTTTGCTAACAGAGTTTCAATAATGTCTATTAAATTTATGTTTGATCATAATTAAATTTTATAAATCATAACTTTCGATGTGATTTTAAAATAAATTAAAAAAAAATTGAAGTTAAAATCTAATACTGAAACAAATATATATAGAATTGATTTTTTGGAACTATTTTCTACTTTATCATGCGAGATATGTTTATGTGAACTATTTTGCACAGACTAATCGTTTGGTTTTAGTTGTTAATTCTTTAAAAAAATTATTTTTTAATACTAAAAATCTAACTTGGAGAAGTGAACTTTAGAATAAGGTTTATGTTTACATACATGTAAATGAATGGATGATCCACCTTTCAATAAATTAACTATCAAGAAAAATAATTAAGCTATTGGAATAAATGAAAATTTAATTTGGTATTACAGTTAAAGATTTTTGAGGTCTTTTGTTTTAAAACTGGACAATTCTATCCCAAAAATCAAAGAAAATTTTCACATTTTATATATATATATATAGATATATATATATATATATATTATAAATTGTGAGTATTCAATGTATCAAAGTATTTGACAAATCAATTTAACCTTAATGTGATGCATTTAAAGGTGGATAAGCATTTAGAAAGTTTTGAGTGGTTTTCCTATAACTTTTACAACATTATATTTATCCATTTAATGGACAAATAATATTTATCAAAATTATATTTCAAGAATTTTAGTACATATATATCCAATTTTTGAGTATTTCTAGGGTGTGGACATCGTCAAATTTTTAATTTAAGGATGCATGTAATGATTAAGGCTTTTGAAGAATTTTTCATCAATATTTCAATAATAGATGGCAGTTCTTTTAAAAAAATGTCATTTTTTATATGCGTTCGCAAGTTAAAAAGGTCATCCTTGCCCAAATATGATTTTAATATTAAATTAAAATAACATCCTCAGCATTTACATATCAATATATTATTATCTTATATTATTATCTTATATTGGGGACAATCTCAAAGATAAAACATAAAAAAAAAAAAGTAAATAAATAAAACAAATGTAGTTCAAAATTAGAAGGATTACTACTTTTATGAGTTAACGGTGTTAAAATATATATATATATATATATTATCAACTGGGAGATACTGTTCGTGGTCAATTGAAGAGATAAAATAAAAAATTATTTTTTTGAAATATTATATGTATGTTTTTAACTATTTGTAGATTTTTTTAAATATAATTAAAATAATAATATCAAAATTATCAAAATTTTTACTAAATTTATATCAAATATGTGATAATATTTAATTATTTTATTTATTTTGTTTTTTAAATTATTTTTTATTAATATTATATAAATATATAATTTTTAATTTTAATTAATAAATAAATTTAATAAATATTTTTATTCCTGTTATATTATTTTAGTTATAATAGTCATTCAGATAAAAAAGACAGTTAACAGTAGCATCATATGCTATGTTATATGGATTTTTCATGACTATAGATGTGAAAAAAGTAACTGTGTAAAGTAATTTGAAAAAAAGAAAAAAAGAAAAAAAAGAATCTGGACCATTCAGTAACTAAAAAACCTCATGGTGAGAGATAACGCAAAGATTAGGAAAATACATAAGATATTAATTTTCCTCCAAGAGCTAAGTTTCTTGACTGTCATTTACCAAAAAGTTTCTTCATGGTCAATCTGTGCGACACGTTATTCGAGAGAACAGTTAAACATGTGTTTGTTTAAAAAAAAACAAAAATAAAAAGAAAATATGAATATGTTCTCGATTAGAGCACTTTTTGGATGGACATATCTACCTACTATTTGCATAAACTACTTTGAAAACAAATCAGACGATGGAAAGAGCAACAAAAAGGCATGATCATTCTAAGAATAGATATTTTTAGACTCCTTTTCGACGACACTTCAGTTAAAAAAGTTTATCATGTACGTAAACATGATCTAAACCCATAAGTGTCCAAAGCATATTTATTCACCAAAAAGAAAGTGTCTAGAACATAATCAGTAGATTGCTGAGAACCTGTTTGTCACCAGAACGTTCTAAGTATTTTTTTTTTTTTTAAGAAAAAAGAAAATTTTAAAATTGCCTAAAATCGTCATACCTCATTTGATAATGATCACAATTTAAAAAAAGTAATCGACTTGTTTCGCTTGAGGATAATGACAAAATCAGGTTTGTCTGACATAAAAAAATAAATAAATAATAGATATATATTAAGAATGAGGAATTAAAACTTGAATCATTGTTTAAAATCAAGGTTTTTACCTTATAGGTTATTCCAGTAAGAGACCACAATAAATCAAATAACCGGCCAATAGTAAATTCCAAACAACCGGAACAATTTGTAATTTAAAAAAAAGAAAAAAAAGAAAAAAAAAAAAAACCTATGTTTCAAAGTATTACATGCTTCATAATTTGAATAATTCTTAAAAAAATTAATTAGAAATATACATACATCGACCAAATATATATATATATATATATATATACATATATATTGTCATTGGAGGTGGGGAATTCAAACTCAATTATTATATGAAAAAATTGTGATTTTTAGAGTAAAATATCCTTGCAAGAATAAACATACAACTAATGAGTGAGGTTTTATATAACATTGGCATATCGAATGTCATTTACCTTAAAAAACATGAACTCGTCTTTTGTGTTTTTATCCCTCCATATTGTAATATTTGTTTTAATATTATTGTATGGCCTTCATTTAACATGGAAACCAACATTAATTATGGAAATTTTCTAGATTACGCTTCATGGGTTGATTGATGTATTTTTTTATCATATTAAATGTTGCCTTTTAGGCTTCATGAGTTGCTTGCTTTTTATGTTGGTATATTTTATTAATATTGTATATTCTGTTAGGTAAAATGAGGCCTCTTGTATAGAAAGTATATTTCATGGATTTGTTGTACTGTGTATTTATAATCACCAAAGCATCAATGAAATGTGAGGACATATTTTAATATCTCTTCTTGCATAATATTAGAGCCTATTTGCTTGATGTAAGGCTTAGAACCCTTATATGAATCGGCCGCCACATTCATCTATTGACACTTTTTCTGTTTTTTTCATAATCCGTCATCATGTCCGAAGAAAATTCTACTACTAAATCCTTTGCTTCATCTAAAAATACTATCATTCTGACTCTAGATAACATTATAACTTCTCAATTCAATAATCTCATTGTGATTAACACAAAGCATTTGCCTTTTAAACTCTCAAAAGAGGACCATGTTTGTAAGATCTATGAGCATTAAAAGATATAAGGCAAGAAGGGGCAAGACTAGGAAACAATCTCACATTGCTTATGGACGAGTCAGTTAAGTGGTATATAAGTGTAGACACTTCTCCCACTAGTATGAGGCCTTTTGGTGCAAACCAAATGCGGCTGGGCAAGAACAAAATCGTGTGGGTTGGGCTCAAAACAGACAATATAATACTAATGGAGCTTGATCGTGGACTTATGGTATTACAAAATTGTATCAGAGCCTAAACTCATCTAGAAATGGGCATGAAATGTAGGCTGGACCCAAAGCAAACAATATTATACTAGTGGAATTAGATCGTGAACTCAAGGCGTTAAAAAATGGTGTAATAGCGAAGATGTTAGGCTCTTGTCAGTGAGGAAGCTATATAGATAATAGTTCCCCTTGTCCTGTAGAAACTTGCAAGGGCCAACTACATAGCAATTTCAAATCTTGATCACAAGTTTTGAAAATGACGGGACAGCTTCATTGTCAACAAAACCATCAACATATACACTCATTTACAATATTTTCCAAAACAATTTTGATAACTATATCATCAAACATGAGCTATACTACTATCTCAAGGCTTGCTCAATACATAAATTGACTTGCTGAGTATACAAATCAAATGTTTAATCCCTAACTCCTGGAAGCATACTACTTAGGCCAAACAAATTTCTTCATACAAACACTCATACAGAAATAACTTTAATATCCATCAAATGCAGCACCAATCAAAGTGAGCCATCATTATAATGATTCTAAAACAATCCTTTGTAAAAACTAAGAAAAGGTCTTTATATGATTAATCTTCTCCTCTTGGTTAAATACTTTAGCCATAAGTGACACGACCATTTTCGAGGTCCGTTTTAGGCACCCAAGATGGTCTCGCATAGGGAACCTATTGAACCGATACCAAGAATTTCGTGGCATCTTCTCACGAATTGGATATAATCCAATAAAATGATAAAGAAAAATAAATGTTTTTAATAGAAACTTTGAAATGATAGCCATACCCATTAATGGTTCTAAATTAAGAGAAACAAAAATATAAATAAGCATATATATTCAATCAATCCACAAGAGCATACAAAAAAGTACACATGAAGAAATGTAAAATATTGGAAGTGCTTAACATAATATATATATCAAAGTCAAGGAAAGAAAGAATTTTTACAATCATTAAAGTCAAAGGAAAAGAACAATACATTAGTAGCAAAATAACATATGAATAATGAAGATGCATGGACATGTGTATGTAACTTGTTAACTGAGGCCTAGAGGAACAATTTAAAAAATGCAAAACTATTGGACGAGCTTAGTGAGTGAACATGTAAAATATTATGAAAATAAATATTATTCTTCAAAATTTGAAGATTTCCCTTTCACTCTTTGAAACTTCCCTTGTTTTGACAAACGGTTTTCACAAAACTCATAATTATCTCAAAAACATAATGATTTCATAAAGAATTTAAAATCAAATAATAACCATCCATTCATAAATAAAATAATACGTTTACGAATAATAAATTATGAATATTGTTAATAACACACACACACACACACACACACACACATACATATATACATATTGTATCCGTAGTGCACCCAACAATTTCCCCGTGGACAATAATCGTTACTATAACCTCTCGTATGACCACAACTACCATCGTAGTGTGTTGTCGACTAGCAGGGGAGGAAGAAGCTATCAATGTGAACCTCAATTCCACAAAAGCATTACAGACTTGGATCTCCATGCAATCTTAATAATCATGTGATCAAGTAGGAGATAGTCAACTAAACGCACATAATCATAATCCAATGATACATAATAATCCACAATCCACCATCCAACTCATAATCCATTATATTTGTATGGTTTAGTAAATAATATCCATAATCATCAAATCAAAATATTCTCACATATTCCTATAGAATCATACATATATAGCGATATACTGAAGTTTATTTATGCCAAATCAATCCCTTTAATATACCATAACATGATAAATCAAATAATTTTTTCATAACAAGTAATAAGACATATGACTCAAAAAAATTTGAAATAATAATAATACCAATAAGATAATTTAGATATCATATAAAATTAAAGATATAATTTGCAAAACCATTTTAGAAAATAAAAGTGCATTCTTAGATCGCCGCTTAACCAGTTCCTCCACTGGATTGCCTCCAATATCAGTTCTACCACATAAAATAATAATAAAATATTTCTTAAACTCTATAAATTAAACCAAAGACATGTGCATACCAATGTCCCAAAATAACTTTAAAAACACTAAAATTTCTAAAATTGAACACTAAACGGTTCAATTATACAGTGAACCCTCAATATCCAACTCCTAAAATTGGGATTTTTTTACCCTTAGTCCAATTTAATAAAATTAAGCCTTCCATTGAATTCCATTAACTCTTAACCATACTAATCCAACTTTAATTTTGTCCAATTATGTCCAAATACATTATGACATTATTCAATATTAAACTAATTGATCAAAAAATAGAAAAATTATCAAATAACATCAAAAATTTACAAACTTTATATTAATGGAAAGCCCTGACATGAAGAATGTGATGGTGTACTTTCCTTTGTCTAAAAGCCTTGTCAATGGCCAAAAAACTTTCTCCAAGTTTTGGCCAAACTTGATATTGATAGACCTTTCAAACTGTGAGGAATTTCGTCTAACAAAGGCTCAATTTGAGCTTAAAAGGTTTAAAATAGAGGGAATAGAGGTATAGGTTAAGCTGTAATGGCTAAAAAATGGCCAATCCACTAGATACCCAACCAGTTGCCATCGTAGGCTTTGAATGGAGGTTTTGGTTGCCGGAGTTTAAGTCAAAAGGGGGTATGACACATGTAAGCTTCCGATGATCAGAAATGAGCAAAATCTAATTGACGTTGTTGGATGTGGAAACAGACTACAAGGAGAGGGGTTGGGCTCCATAGTTCTACAAGGGTTTTCGGGGACCTTTTGGGTATTTCTTGATTTATTTAATCAAGGCATGGTTTCTGATTTATTTACGGGCCCTTTAGTCTCTAGCAGACAAAAATTCAGGAATGGTTTGAATACTTATATATACTGATATTTTAAAACTGATCAAAACCATAACTTTTTAATCAAAACTCAAATTAGGCGTACCATTAAGTTACGAAGTTGTATTAACAAACTCTATGCAATAGTATATGAGTCAAAGCAAAAATCCATCTTCAAAGAAAAGTTAAACTTAGTCCCACATTAAAGTTCAATTTAGTAAACTTGATCAACGTTGGTTAAACCATAAAAAATTTCAAATTCCAATTGTTTTCTCAGGATGAGTCATTGCAACCTACCACTTTATTAAAATGTTGTCGTCGAAATCTCATATCTTGTTTTTTGCACATGTAAAGATGCTAATCATGCATGTATAATTGTTTGGAATCCAACATAACTTAACTTTTTGAGAAACCACAAAATTTCCAATAGTAGAAACTTCGTGTCTATGAGATTTCACTTAACCCAACTAAGCTCACACTTGGAGAATATGCCATAATATAAACCACAAAGCACTCACATTCCAACCTTAAAATGATAACACCATTGACTTCACAAAAGAAAAGTCAACTCCTCGAATACACAACCAAAATGCAGAAAAACTCTAATATTTTCACAAATAGTCCAAAAGAAAGAACCAATCTAAAGTGATTAACAACAAATCCACAAAAAGCACAACGTTAATAAGAGATCTCTAAAACTTCCAAAACATAATAGCATAAGAATTTATCTTTTAGTAATCAATTCAAAAACCATCTCAAAACCACTAATATCACTATTTCAAAAATCACATCTCATATCAATTATAGCCAGGGAAGAAAATATCGATGACTAAGCCGAAATGTCGGCATAATTTTGGATTTTGACGAGTGTTGACATCGATAGTGGGGGAAAGAACTGTTGCCGAAATCAGCGATATTTAACTTATAAGTAGCAAAAGATACTAACTACAAAAGATGCTAACCACTACCAAAAGGAAATACAAATGATAATAAATATCCAAAAGATCAAGTGTAAGCTCTCTCATAATCCCAAATTATCAATCTTAAGAAAACCATATTTTATTCCGATTTTAAGTAGATTCTAAGAATTCATTCTACATACAAGGAAGAAATTTAAATCCTAGTTCTAATATCATAACCTAATACTAAGAGATTAAATGCTAGATCCTTAGCTTAAAAAGTATCAGTCTCGCTTCTTATAATCTTTATATATCTTCCAAATAAACAATACCTTAAAAGATGAAAAATCACCAAATAGTATCAACACCCAGCGTAACTAAGTGGAATATCCTTTAAGAAGTAAACATCACACAATAAAAATAGAAATAAAACTTGAATGCAACTATTCTCACTCCTTATAAAGGACCACTCGCAAGCATCTACCTATACCATAAGAAGCCTTCTGTGGGCATGAAAACTTTTATCACATTATTAGAAGGATTTAGGTGTCTTGCTATGTCATGAAGAAGACGCTGCCTCTTCTTACCTGTTGCTCATCCTAATCTCTGCCTCTAGTGGTGATTGTAGAATGCTTTCTAATGCTTGTGGAAGTTCCTATAGTCTTTCCTATGCTTTATGTTTCTTAGCATCAATAATCGGTTGCTAACTTTAGGAACTCCAATAACGTGATGCATTGAATGAGGACAATCTTGTATGAAATGGCACAACTGCCTATAACAGAGAAAATCCTTCTACCTTTGACAACTCTAGAGTGATATCCACCATATGAACTATGGAAAACATGAAGACCACTTCTATATTTTGCTTAAATTTCATCTATAGAGATGGAGAATTTGTGGATGTTAAGCATGTATTTGCTCCTTAGGTTTCTATGCAACTTCTTCATTTGTATGATTCCTTTCCTTCGCAATATTCAACTCAATATCAAGGTCTTGGGACAAAACACATGGCCTTCTTGTAGTGAATCTTTATTTGTTGCTCCTCATGAATTAACATCATGCAACTAGAAAGAAAATTTTTAATAAAATTTATTTCTCATTTCGGTAGCAACTTAGAAGGTCATCGAGCCTCCACTTGTAAAGTTACAAAATGAATGAATGCTTCAAGTATCCAAGATAAGAATTGATATCAAATACACTTTGTATGAAATAAACATTGCGTAAAGCATGCATGTATAAATCATGGTGGAAGAATCTTGTGCCTTTTATAGGATAACACCTTAAGTTGACTTGATCGTCTAAACGTAACTTCTTTGTAAGGAAATCCACTGAAGCATAATTGGTTCAAGCCTATTCCATCTTCAAAATATACAAAAGAAGCATTGGAAATCCAAAAGATTTGGGTTTGCCTCCATCTTTAACTACTAATTTGGATTATATTTCCATAGCAACATTTAGAATAGCATGAACATCCTGTTGTGTAATGGTAAAATTCCGCCTTAACTTAATGTTCATCCTTGTTGACCATTAATTCTACTTATTGGTATAGCTTGTGACGTCACACTAGAAAAAGCAACTTTATTTAACATGTTTAAATAATCTATTTCCTTATACCATTAATTTGCTAATGTGCAAAGCTAGATTAGGAAGCTTTAAAAAAACACCTTGTAAAAAAGGGAAGAAACTTACTCTTAAAATGTTCAATTTGTTCACAATAGTAGCATCCATTGCCTGTATATTAAATCCCAAAGTGAAATTTTACTAGTATCAACAGGTGTAAAAAGCACTAGCAAACTATCTGGTGTCTAATTCCATATTGCCCAGATGTTGTATAGGAGACGATTCAAATATAATGATAGTGATTCTCGTAACACTAAGACCTTTCAAAACGATTGGGTTTAGGGCCTAAAAGAATTCCCAAGTTCAGCGTACTCAAGTGAGTATAATCAAAAGATGGATGACGTCTTAGAAAGCTTTGAACCAAAAAATCACATACCAAGTACGGTGGCTAAATTGGGATAATGTCAACAAAAAGTGATAAGTCTAAGGATGGGTGACCTCCTAAAAAGCTCTAAAAAAAAAAAATCTCATACCAAATGTGGTGGCTAAATTGGAAATATTATCGGCAGAGAATGTAAGTACACTAGTAGAAGCGAAGTGTTATAGCATATGAATTTCATGTGGCACATAACAATCGAATGTGGACAGAATCGCTTACTGTCAAAAACTTGCAAGTTAAAGGGGCTACAAATGCTAAATATGAAGTATAGAGATCCATTGAAAATTCAAGAGGAAACATTATGAAAAACCCGTTATTTTATCTATTTAAGATATATTATTCCAATAAAAAAGATACAATTAATTATTTTTAAGGATTTTTTACACCTATGCCTTTTGAACTTTTAGGCAATTTAATGCTTTTGCATCTATTCCCCCTAAACTTACAAATATTTTTTATTTTTTACCCCTGACCTAATGATACTTAACAGCCATATATGGGTAGAATCATTCTTAGGGGCACTACTACCAAAACTTACAATTTTAAGGGACATGTATGCCAAACATAAAGTGCAAGGTGCAATTTACAAATCTGTTGAAATTTCAAAAGGCAACAATGCCAAATCCATATATTATTAAACCCAACCCATGATCTATATATACATATGTTGAACCCAACATATTGTAAGAAAGAGATATTGAAATACGTGCTTTCATTGATAATTTGATGAGTATAAATACATGTTGCAACAAATCCTTAAGATATATTTTCTATACAAGAGATCTGATTTTGTGGAACATAATATACAATATTACTAAACTATACCAAATGGATGCCTAGAAAATCAATTTGTTTCCTTTCATATCCTTGCAAGATTAAGCCTCTGTTACAGAGGCCAATATTGCAATGATGCAACTAGAATGGTTAATGTGTAACATGAGTAACACATCAAGGATTCTTGAAGTTGATTAAAAGTATGAACATAAGTAACTCTGAGCTGCCATTTGGATAACTGATTGCAAACAAAGTGGAAGTCTATGTTAATATGTTTCATTCGTGAATGAAGCATGAGATTGCGGCAGATAAATGGTAGCTTCATTGTCATAGTAAATGGAAGAAGGAGATGGAATTTTGACATGAGGTTCTGTGAGCAGCTTTGGAACCTAGTTGAACTCGACTATGATAGAGGCTACTACTCTTTATTCAGCTTCAATTAAGAACTGAATAACTATTATTTGTTTCTTAGAACTTTATCTAAGAAGATTAGGACTAAGAAAATAGTGTATGTAGAGAAGGAAATGCAATCATCAAAATTGCCAACTCAATAAGCATCAATAAAAGCATGAAAATGAATAGGAGAATACCTACGAAGATGAATGCCAAATGTGGCAGTTTTGGGATACCAAAACATTTATTTCGTGGCCATCTAATGAGTGATTATAAGACAATTCATAAATTGTGGGAGTTTATTTATGGTAAAAGAAATATCTGGGAGCTAGGTATTGCATAGATCCCATAGCCGGCCAACATTAAGTAGCATTGATAGCCAAGATGCCATCATGCACTTTGAGTGACTCAGAAGATGACATAGGATTTAAAACAAGCTTTGTTCTGAGCATGTTGGTCTTATCCAATAGATTACATATATACTTATGTTGAGGTAATAAAAGATCGAATGAGGTGGGCAAGGCTTCAACATCAAAAAAATAGCATAAATTACCTAGATCGTTGATGATAAATCATTAAACTAAAAGACTGATGAACCATTGCACCTTTGCTGTAGAATTTTCTATGATTATTATATCATCTACGCAGACAAGTAGGCAGATGACATACAAGTCATAATGAAATCGAAAGAATGAGTTGTTAGAGTAGGTGTGGATAAATCCATGCTTAAGAAGAAAAGTTCTCAATTCATTATTCCAAGCACGAGACGCTTGGCGAAGACTATAAATGGCTCTATTCAATTTTCATATGTAAGATGGAAATTGAGATTGAATGAAGCCCAATGGTTATTGCATGCACACATCCTCAAATAATGATCTCCAAAAAAAGGCATATTCACATTGAGTTGGCATAATATCTAACCATTAGAAACAATCAAATTGAGTACAGTGCAAGTAGTGGTAGGTTTCACAATGGGGATAAATGCGTCGAAAAAGTCTACTTCGATTCTCTAATGGAATTCTTTGACAACAAGCCTAACTTGGTGCCAAGCAATTGTCCCATTTGTATTTCATCCGAACTTAAAAATCCACTTACACCCAATTATGTTTTAGGACTAAGTTCCATGTAGAATTAGATATTAATGTTTTAAACTCCTTACTCATAGTTTTCACCATCATGGTGTTGTTGGGTTTGTTTGACGATGATGGGTTCAATTGCTCCACTTGTAGATGAAATTCCAGCAATGAATGATTTTTTTTGTTTAAAAACATTATTTTTGGATTATTTTACCATTTGGTGAACATTTTGTGGAGGTATGGGCGTGGGTGATTGAGACTTAAATGAGGGAGATAGATTTAACAATAAGGATTTGAGGTAGGGGCAGCATTGATTGAAACTGGTTATGAACTTGATGAAGGCATAGTAATTTAGGATTCAAGGTAGAGGCGTAGCATTGATTGAAGTTGGTGTATAGTGTTTTGATTTTCAACCACGTTGAAATAGATGATGGAGACATAGGAATTGGCATTGCACATTCAGAGCAACCTGAACAATATAGGAAGGTGTGATATTGTGGAGTAGAAGTTGAGATAGGTGCAATGGGGATTAAGGATGTAATGGGACTAAAAGAAATAGGAACAGGTGGTGAAGGTGTTCATGAAGAACATGGATTTGTGGTAATAGAAGTATTGGTCGAGTGAGAGTCTTTAAAAGGAAATTGATTTTCGACCAAAAAACACATATGGCAAGAAACATATATTTCAGAGTTGTAGGATTAAGACCTTGATACACATTATGTGCATTAAAGCATCAGATGCAAACACAAGGATGAGATTGTGGCTCAAGTTTATGAGATATGAACGGTTGCAGATAAGGATAAAAGCAGAAGCCAAATACACGTAGCTTGTTGTAGTTGGACAAGTAATTAAATGAGGAAGTTAAAGGGGACTTGTATTTTTTTGACATAGTATATTTAGTATTTCCATTATTCTACTAGATGTTTCTATTGGAATGAAACTGTCTAACATTGTTGGTTCCTTGATTGTTTCTTCCTTTGGACACAATGGAATGTTAACTCTATTGTGCTATAACCAGTAATGATGGTTAAGGTTCCTTGTCTCACTTCAATGAGGTTCTAGCATGAATCACTACACCAATTTCCTTGAAGTCATTTCTCAAGCCTTTTAAAGTATGAAAAACTAATTAATTAACAAATAAAGAGTAACTGATGAGAGCAAGATCATCAGAGATTTGTTTGATGTTCTGCATGTCATTATATATGGTGAGAGAATTTTTATGTGTCTTCATTAGAGTATCACATAGACTTAACATTGGCATAAGTATTTGTTTAGTCAAAGCCAAGCTTCAAATGATGTGGTGGCTCCTTGAACAATAGATGATAGAGATAGTACAAAAAATTCAATGATTTCCAAATTCAATGATTTTGTGATAATGAGGCTATCCTATCATTTCCAAAACTTGTGATCAGGATTTGGAATTTTTGTAGAATTGGCCCATGCAAGTTTCTAGAGGAAAGAGGAAACTATAATCTATATAGCAAATAATATGTTCCTATATTAAGCACGTCAAACAACATATATAACAATTTGGATCCACAATCCAACTTCACTAGTATGATATTATCCGCTTTATACTGAGCCTCACACAATTTTGTTTTGGCTCAAGCTAAGCCATACTTGACTTGCCCAAATTGCCACATACTAGTGGAAGAAGTGCTCATACGTATATACAACTTAATCAACTTCTCCCCAATGATGTGGGATGATTCATTGGCTTCATCCTTTCTTGTCTTGCATCTTTCAAGGCTTAAAAGGCCCAACGTCCTCACTGGCAAGAGTCCAATGTCTTTACTAATATGCTATTTTATAACTCCTAGAGTCCACGACCCAGCTCCACTAGTATGATATCCCTGAGTGATGTGAGATTATTCATTGGCTTCGCTTTAGGCCCAGCTTGCATTTCTTACCCATTGTTTTACAAGCACATTTCTAGTTGAGTTTAGGCTATGATACTAATCTGTAAAATCATAAGTCCATTACTAATACCATTCTGTAGTACCAGAAGTTCCAGCTCCACTAGTATGATATCCCTGAGTGATATAAGATTATTAACTAACTGTGCCTCTTCTTGTCTTGCATCTTTCAAGGCTCACATGGCTTAGCATCCTCATTGGCAAGAGCCTAGTGTTTTTGCTAGAACACTACTTTGTAACATCCAGCCTTCATTTCTTGTTCGAACAGGAGAAGTACACCACGGTAATGTCCACAGGCACATTTCTAGTTGAGTTTAGGCTATGATACTATTTTGTAGTACCATAAGCCCATGACTAATGCCATTTTGTAGTACCACAAGCCCATGATCTAGCTCCATGAGTATGATATTGTGCACACCATGATTGATACCATTCTGCACTATCAATGACTGATACCATCTTATAGTACCACAAGTCCATGATTTAGCTCTACCAGTATGATAATGTCCACTTTAATCCCAGCCTACATGGTTTGTTTTTGCCCAGAGCACATTTACCTTGCTCAAAAAGTCTTATACTAGTGAGAAAAGTGCCCACACTTATGTACTACTTAACCAACTCCTTCCAGAGCAATGTGAGATTGTTCATTAGTCTTATCCCCTCCTGCCTTGCACTCTTTAGGGTTCATGGATCTTACAACATAGTTCTATTTTAAGAGTTTAAAAAGCATATGGTTTGTGTTAATGGCAATGAGATTATTGAATTGAGAAGTAACAATGTTACCTAGAGTCAGAATGATGGGATTTTTAGATGAAGCAAAGGATTTAGCATTGGAATTTTCTTCAAGCATGGTGATGGATTATGAAGAAGAAGAAAGAAAGTCAATAGATGAATGTGGTGGCTGGCTTTATATAAGAGTTCCAAAGCGTACGTCAAGAAAATAGGCTTTAATACCATGCTCGATAGAGATATTAAAATATGTTCTCACGTTTCATTGATGCTTTGGTGAGTATAAATACACAATACAACAAATCCTTGAAATACACTTTCTATACTAGAGGGGCTTGATTTTATCTGAGTATTAGTAAAATATATCAAATGTACACTTAGGAAATCTATCTATGATTGTTTTCGTTCACATATAATGGACTCTATCGACTAGTAGAATATTTTCTGTACATTGTATTAATGTTCATCTCTTGTTGCACATAAAAAGCAACATTCAATATGAAAAAATAGATCAATCAACCCACAAAGCCTAATCTAGAAATTTTTCATAATACAATAATATTTTAAAAAAAATTATAAAATGGAAGGATAAATAGCAAAGGGCGAATTCATGTTTTTTAAGGTTATATGACATGAGATATCCAACATAAGGATTTAGTGCCGACATTATATAAAACCTCGCTCCTTAATTGTCTTTCTATCTTTGAAAGCACATTCTATTGTAAAAATCAAAGTTTCTTCAAAAAATCAATTCGAGTTTGAATTCCCCACTCCCAATGAAAATGTATATATATATATATATACACATTTGGTTGATGCATGTATATTTCTAATTAATATTTTAAGAAGCATTCAAATTATTAGGCATGTAATATTTTGAAAGATATATATATATATATATATTTTTTTTTTTAACTTTTGAACAATAAAGTTCTCTTAGTCAATTAGTACTCTTTATTATTATTATTATTATTATAATACAACTTCCAACCCATATCAATACTTGTATGAAGATGTTCTTCTTCCTGAGCTTGGGTCTTTATACATCGGGCAATTTTTTGTGCTAATAGACTCAAAACTGGCTTCATGGCAAACTCAGTGAATGGTCTTCTAATCCTTTGTAGGATTGGTGCTTCTCCTAAGTTTCCTTATGCGCTACAAATTATTCCGGTTGTTTAGAATTTACCATCGGAGGGTTGGATGAATGCTAATATAAATGGAGCTTTTACTGGTAATTCTTGTGTTGCAGGATGTGGTGGAGTCTTTCAGGATTACAATTGTTTGGTTCTTGACTGTTTTAGTTTCAATGTGGAGCTTGCCGAATTAGCTGCTACCGTGCATGCTATAAAATTGGTCAAACTGTTCTCATTGGACCGGCTCTAGCTTGAATGTGATTCGTCTTATATTGTTGATCTCTTCGAATATGAATCTTTTTTTGTCCCTTGGAAATTCAAAGCAAGATGGGCCAAGTGTAGACATTTTGTAGAATCCATTAATTTCCATGTCTCTCATATTTTTCATAAGGGCAATTCAGTGGCTGATATTCTTTGAAAGATGGCTATTACAATCTTTGCTTTTGACTTGGCAATTATGTTACCGGCAAATTGTTTAGCTGCCCACTATTTTGATTTGATGGGGGTTCATCCTTTTCCTTTTTGTAATTAACTTGTACGTTTTACTTTTTGGGTTTCTTTTTGTTTGATTCCTCTAGCACTATTTTTCTTATTGGATATTTTTCCTGGGGATTTTCATCCGTCAAGTTTTAATGAGGCCGTAGATTGTTGTACTTTTGATTGTTTTTACCTTCATGTTTTCTTAATTTTTATGTATTTTTTTATATTTTCAATTTAATTTGCTTGTTTAAACGGATTTTCATGTAGGGTACCAACCTAATTGAGATGTTCTAACTTTCCTGTTTTCTCAAATAATCTATTATTATTACTTCCAACCCATATAAATGCCACTTGCTTCAATATGTTGCCACAAAATATGTTTAACTACAAATTTATTTATCAACTTTATCTACTAAATTATTTAGCAATCAGTATGAGAAATGAAAATAACTTATAACCTAATGGAGGTCCATATTAGATTTATTGTGTTTTTCTACTAGAATAACTTATAAGGTAAAAATCCTTGTTTATCCAAGTTCAAATTCCTCTTCCTTAATATATAACGGAGTTTTGAAGTTACTTATGGAGCAAACCACCATTACTGCCAATGCATTAGGAAATGAAACTGATACTTTGGCTTCACTTGAATCCCAAAAAAGCATAGCTAATGAACCTTTTGGTATGTTAAGCTCTTGGAATGATTCTACCCACTTTTGTAATTGGTATGAAATTACATGCAGTCATAGGAACGACAGAGTTGTCAACCTGAACCTCTAAGGGCTCAAGTAGAGTGGTTCCGTATCTCCTTTTAGTGGCAATCTTACTTTCCTTGGATTCGTCAACCTCCGGAACAACAGCTACTATGGTGAAATTCCCCTAGAAATTGGTCATTTGTACAGACTCCGTCATCTAAATCTCACAAACAACACACTTACTGGTGAAATTCCAACTCAGTTATCCAACTGCTCTGAGCTTGAGATCATAGTGTTTCGAAGCAACAAGCTAGTTGGGAAAATACCCACTAAACTTGGCTACTTCAAGAAAACTTTGGTACCTTCAGCTTGGTGGAAACGAGTTGACGGAAACCATCCCATCTTCTTCTATTGGAAATATTTCTTCCCTCAAGCATTTTTCTGCCCCATACAATAATTTGGCAGGAAATATTCCGTTGTAAAGCTTATCGATTCTTGCAATTGAGGATAATGAATTATCTGTTATGTTTCCTATCTCATTTTACAATATATCGTCTAGGACTTTCATATGAGATTTCAAGCAATAGACTTAGAGGTAGCTTTCCACCAAATATAGAAATTGCACCTCCTAATCTCCAGTGGTTGAAAATATCTAGTAATGAATTCTGTGGTCCAATATATCCCAATTTCCATAACTAATGTTACTAAGCTTCAAGTACTAGCTATGACTTAAATAATTTTTTTGGTTCTTTTCCAAGTAACTTGGGAGATCATCTCATAGATATTTGGTGGTTAGGTTTTGGCAGCAACAATTTAGGTGCCAATTCAACTGGTGACTTGAATTTTCTATCATACTTGAAAAAGTGTAGCCAATCCAAAACTTGGATTTTGGTGACAGCCAATTTGGACTCATTTTGCCAGCTTCAATAGCCAATTTGTCAACCCAACTGAGTGAACTATATCTTGGTGGCAATCAAATATATGGAACTATCTGACGCATTAGATAAGTAAACCACCAATTTGAACTTAGTGGATATAGAGGATAAACTCTTCACCGGCATCATTGCCTCTTATTTGTTTGAAACATTCAAGGTATGTCACTTAGTAGGAACAGATTATTTGGACCAATTCCTTCCTCCTTTGGCAATCTCACAAAGTTGTCAACACTCCTTTTGTCAGGAAATGAATTGGAAGGAACCATTCCTGCAAGTATAGGAAACTGCAAATATTTACATTATCTGGACCTTTCCCCAAAATTATCTCACTAGAGCCATTCCTATGCAGGTAACTGATCTTTCCTCACTTTCACTCATGCTCAACCTTTCAAGTAATTCCTTAAGTGGGAAACTACCTATTGATATTGGCGATCTTAAGCCTATAAATGCATTAGATGTATCAGAAAACAATGTGTCAAATTCCTGGAAACATTGGAGAATGCACAAGTTTTGAGTACCTAACCTGAAAGGCTTTAAGCATTTAGATCTTTCTTGAAACAACTTTTCGGAAAATATTCGAAAAAATCTATAAGATCTTCCATTTTTTATGTATTTCAATCTTTCTTTTAATGATCTAGAGGGTGAAGTGCCAACCAGAGGAGCCTTTAGAAATTGTAATGCCATATCATTAATGGGAAATAGTAAGCTTTGTTGGGGTGCTTGGAACTTCATCTTCATGCATGCCCCATCAAATCTACAACGCTCTCAAACTGTTAATAATAGTTATTTGTGTGGTTTTATCCATGCTCTTACTCTCAATTTTTCTTGCACTATACTTGAGAAGGAAACCTAGGAAAACATCATCTGCTACACCTGTAACATCGGACCCAGACCAATATCATGTTTCCAAAGTTACATGCAAAATGCTCTATCAGGCAACAAATGGATTCTCTTCTGAAAACTTGATTGGGAGTGGTAGTTGTGGCTCTGTGTATAAAGGAGTTTTGACTCAGGATTAGAGAGTAGTAGCTATAAAAGTTCTCAACTTCCTAGATCTTTATGGCTGAATGTAAAGCATTAAGAAATATTAGACATCGAAGTCCAGTAAAGATTCTAACATCATGCTCTAGCATGGATTATCATGGCCATGAATTCAAAGCACTAGTTTTTGAATTCATGGAAAATGCAAGCTCCTTGCAAAAGTGGTTACATCGAAACAGAGCCGGTAAAAATGTTTCACAAAACTTGAACCTTCTTCAAAGGCTAAATTGCATTATCTTAATCATCAATATCACCACCAATCATCCACTGTGATCTTAAAGCCAAGCATTGTTCTTCTTCACAATGAAATGGTTGGTCATGTTGGTGACTTTGGCTTAGCAAGGCTGCTCTCAATCGCTAACAGTGTTTCTTAAAATCATATACCAGTACAATAGTATTAAAGGGAACTGTTCGCTATGTTGCTCTAGGTAGAAACTATTCATTGTTTTAATTGTCTTTTAAATCCTTACTATGCCATCAAAACAATGTAATTTGTAGCCATAAATAATGCATGTTGCAAAATCAAGCCCCTAAAACTGACAAATAATTTCTTCCAATCCATATTTCCCCAAAAAAAAAAAAAAAAAAAAAAGATGCTTACATACCCCTTTTTACAAACTTAACTTATTTATCAACAAAAACATTTGAAAAACGTTGAAATTGCAGAGTATGGGGTTGGTGATGAAGCATCTACACATGGAGACGTTTATAGCTATGGGATTCTTCCGCTGGAGATGTTCATGGGGAAGAGGCCGATAGGCGAAATGTTCAAAGATGCTCTCAATATTCATGAATTTTCAAAGATGGGATTTACAAGGAAGATTAATGTAGATTGCTCTCAAGACAAGTAGAACAAAAAGCAGAAGCAGAAGTAGGAAAACTAAAGCCTAATGAAAGCAAGAGCAGTGAAAAACATACCGTAATGTATGATGGTAATAACGTTTGCATTCCGTCCATAAAAAAGGATTTGCTTGCTCAATGGAGTTGCCAAAAGATAGAATGGTCATGGAGGAGGTGATCATGGAGCTCCGTTCAGTAAAAAATGCTTTTCTTGGTGATGACTATGGAGGCAGACCAAGCATATAAAGCCATAAACCTATTTTTTTAAGGTACACTACATCTAATCAAAATGCCATGAGTGGGTAAGTAACGCCCAAAGTTTTGCAACCTGGCCAATTGTGTTTCATATTTACAAGTTTCCCAGTAGTTGCTTTCACACTCTTTTTGGTTGTTGTCATTTGTCTTCTTTTTTTTTATTTTTTTATTTTTAATTATATCTCTTTGAATTCTAGGTTATTCTAACAAAATTCAAATATTAATTATTTTACTTTTGGGTACTTTCTTTAGAACAAAAGAAAAGGTAGAAATAGAAGAACAAAGAAAAGGAGGCCAACTGTTTTCTTCTAGTGTTTTACCAAACAACTGCCTATTGAACATTTCACATCAAGTACTTCTTGTGGCACACATGACTAACCTTCAACTTTTGAACCGCAGGAGCAAGAAAACTTCCTAAATCAGACCTTTAAAACTTGTTGGTTTCTTTTTTTTTTTTTTTTTTTTTTTTTTTTTTTTTTTTTTGGTTTTTATTATTTGTTTCTACTTAATTGTTTGTATTTTATTATTCTCAAACGTTTGTTAGTGTTAGCAGTAATTATAATTTATTAAGCATCTATTTAGCTACAAAGTTAAAGAACAAAAATTTCAATACAAAAATAAAATAAAATTGAACAAAATTTCAAACTTTCAAATTGATTTTTTTTTCTTTTATATCATTTTTCTTTCTTTAAAGTTTATAGTCAATTGAGATGCCTAAAAAACTTTAATCATCAATAATTAACAGTAATAAATATTTGAGATAACCAAATTACACAAGATTAGGCAAAGAAAAAATATAAACCAAAAACCAACACATTACCAAACAATAAACCAAATTCTTTACCAAACGGCACCTTATATATTCACTGTTGAGTACAGGATTTGCATTTGTGTTATCATATGTGTTGGTCAGTAATCATCCTCACTAATGCGACGTCTAATGTAAAACAATTTCCACTTCATTTTCTTATAA
This sequence comes from Ziziphus jujuba, assembly GCF_031755915.1. Lineage (NCBI taxonomy): Eukaryota > Viridiplantae > Streptophyta > Magnoliopsida > Rosales > Rhamnaceae > Ziziphus > Ziziphus jujuba. The sequence goes on along the minus strand of NC_083381.1, from coordinate 1,483,396 downwards.
AGTACCAAGTCTTGACGATAATGCCAATTACCAATCTTAAGACACAAACACTGTTGACAAAATGGATAATTCCAATGGTAGAGCATCTCTACTTGTGCCTACAAACGCAAGAGTTCGAATGAATCATGGGAAAAGGAGATTTTGGATAGCTTGTACATTAGGTGAATTATTCCCAAAAAAAAAAAAAAAAAAAAAAAAAAAAAAAACACAAACACTGTTCTATGTCTATGTTATATATTTGTACATGAGTTCTAAATAAATCACACATTTACCAATATTATACTCTCAAGTCGAAACAAGTATCATGAATCCACGCCAGCTATTAACAAATTTTATCGAAATAGATATTATAAGATGTAGATTACCGTACCGATAGCCCTGTAAATAGCAATAAAACCTCCAGGAAATTGCAAAAACTTTTGTCTTAGGTTCAAAACTCAGATTAAGGTGGAAAGGACTTGAAGGCGGCTAATTTATACCTCGTAGCCCAAAAATTGACAACACAGAAAAAATTTTACTGCCCACTACTTCAATTGGTTGGAGTTTACCATTGCACTCCAGAACACTGACAAAAATATGCATAGAATCATCAGGCTACCGTCTTTGGCGTTGTAAAAAATGAAAGACCATAATAAAATCAACATTAATCTAATTTGAACAGTTGGATTTTACATCTGAGTCGTTTCGCCACTGGTATATAACGAAATATGCATAATAGAACAGGGTAGGAACCCTGCGGTTTACCAACTTACACGAATGTCTAAAAACTTACGGGACGATGGCCAAATAAATATTATTAGCTGTTTCCAGATGTAGAGACCTCGGTGCTGCAAACAGGACAGACCTGCACTCAAAGAGTAAATTATAGTGTAATTAAACTTATCCATCTCTCAAACCCTTTCCTGCTGAAAAGCAAACGGTAAAGCAATAGAATTGAGCTAAACATGAAGAATCATATGCATGTTCTAAAAAGAAAGAAAATTCCAATTTTGTAAAACAAGCACAGTATAAAGCTATCCACCGAAAAGGGAGTTCAGTTTTCATGATAAAGGTAAAGCAAAATAAAGGAGGAACCAATTAAGAAAATAAGTATGGAGGAAAAGATGCTTGCATTTCAACTTTCCTTCGAGTTAGATTCACCAAAGCACATAATCTACGGACAAAAATAAGTCCTATGACCAAAACAAACAAGGTCATCTCAACTGGTTTTTAAAATCCAGGAAGGCCATAAATTATAAAAACAGAAGCAATCCTTCAAAATCTCTCTAGTGAACTATAAAATAACTCCAAGAACAAAAGATGCAACTACAGCATGATACAATCTAAAAGACTACAGACATGAGAGCATAGATGAGTAAACATCTTAAGCGACCGAATAATGTAGTTGATAATCAGTCAAATGACACCGTATTATATATATTCAGTGTCTTGATGCATCCTTTAGCATATAACTCATATTTAATAAGTTATGATTCAAAGCCAAAAAAATAATTTAATCCAATTTTTTCAGAGGTTTGCCTCACAATGTTAAATACACACATTGGAGAAATGCATTCATCAAAGTAGTCTCAATAGATTTCTCTGGGCTTTGTTTATGGGCAGGAAGAACAAAAAATTGTGAAAATATCTCTTTCTCCCTTTCACAATTTATCTATAAACCATAAGACCTACATGCCTCATCTTTATAATCTCCAGCTAGTTCTAAACTTCATGCAGATACACCAAAAATCATAAATTTTAGCCATACTTCAATTTAACATATTCAAACTAGTATACCAGTCATATTATCCATAACTTTTGGTGTTTACTTAATAAAAATACACATAAATTCTTCTTTTTTATTGGGAAAAAAATATGTACACACACAACTTTGTAATATCAGAAACTACAAAACGAAGCAACAGGAAAATGTAATATTATACATGTAACAGAATTGACTTTGCTTTTTCTTTTGTTCATTTTGGACACAAACTTATCAATCATCATAATTAAGTTCATTTAAAGTGATGGACTATGGCGCTGCTTTTTGTTGTTGTTGTTTTTCTTTTTTTTAATTATTATTATTTTTTTTTTTTTAACCTTAATAGCATCTCTCTCTTTTTTCTTCATTTTTGGATTTTAGGATATTCAAATGAAGATCTGGCACATTGAGCGGGATGCCCAGTCCATTAACTTGGGAAGAGAATTTTCTTGTTTCTGCTTAAAGATTGAATGGATCGAGGTAATTAAAAACGGTAGAAGATATCCTATCTACATATTTAGTCCAAAAAATCAGTTATTGGAAAAAACCTCCTAAACAACCAAGGAAACTTATTAGTTACAATATTTCAACTTTCTTTACATGTCTAGCTACCTAAAATAAATTTGCGGCTAATATAAATAATTAAACATAGAGTCAATCCCTACCAATTGAATCATTAAACTTGAGTAACAAGACCTGAGGGGCACAAGATCCATCAGAAGTCTTGCAGACCCATTGGTAAAGCAGCTGATACCAAAACCAAACCTACAGCTCTATTGGGACATAGCAAGCTCCAAAATGACCAGATCTAACAACTTTCTTTCCTGAGTATAAGATATTTGCTTCAGAAAAGTATGCAAATCAATTGAGCATGAGCTTGCCATAACATGTGGCTTTCACATTTTCAAGCACATACCCTTTCTCTTCAGTCTCGTCTAACAACTCAGATAATGCAAGGACACTAATAGCTTTAGATGTAAAAGAAAAAATGAAGAAAATAATGTATAAGGACTTTCAACCACAACTGCAATATAAGGGACCAAAACTCACAAAAAATAAATGAATAAGGAAATTAATGGGCTATAAATTTCAAAGCTAAGAGGAATACGTTTACCCAACTGATGATTTGGTTTCTACCCCCAAATCTATCAACTCTAGAGGGCAAAAGAGCTTATGGCACTAGATATATGGAAGTAACATGAAGAATTTTATGAAATTAGAGCACAATGTAGAGCCTTAAACTATAATAAAACCAAAAAATATTTAATTATAAAAAAAAATAAAAAACTGAAAGAATAAAGCACAAAGGTATCTGTTTAGCTTTCTAAGTTGAGAATAATAAGTTTGATTTCACAGTTTCAGAAATATGTTTTTGATTTAGCAAACTTAAATCAATAAACTCCATAACTATGTGCAAATTTTCACGGTACTCATAAAAAACTATTGAGTTTCAACAACTTGGAGAAAGTATACATGTTTTTTAAAAAAACGTAAAATTAGCTTAGAAACCAATATGAAAATATTATAATAACACAGTATAGATGACTATAACCACAAACATTTCTAACCAAAAAAATTAGCATTTTTCAATATTTATCATATAATAATGAAAATGCATAATAAAAAATATATATTATAATAATAGTATCTTTCAACAAATATCTTAATAATTGTGCGATTAGCAAAGAATTATACACACCTGTGTCTTACACAGAATTTCTTTCTCACAATAAAATTATAAGTTGATATTTTAAAATGTTTGAGTAAGACTAAAACAAAACTTCTTGTTTCGAGAATCGTTGAATAAATTATCTTTTCTTTATTTTTAGTTTTTTCGTCAATTACATTTATGGACTGCAATTTTCATAATAAATCCTGTGCATCATAGTGTTACTTGCACATTTCTGTAAAACCCATTAGTCTTCAATTCCTACCTCAAATCAATCTATACATTGCAGATCTCAATCAAAATCAAATAAAATATAGGGTCTAAAATAGAACACCTTGTGTAATTAACCTACTTTAACAATTAAATAGCAGATTAAACTAAAAGAGTAGTGAAGAGTTAAAAACCATTAAACCATTGCCAGGAAATAAAAAGCTCAAAATCTCATGAATGTACCTTGTTTATTTTCAACCAGTTATTTATGCACTCAACATGATACGAATGTTTGCAAGAGAGCAGTGTCAAGGTCTCACCATCCTCGTAGTCCAACCGACATATGACACACCTAAATTGAAACCAAATAAACTGATTATAAGATGAATGCCATGGATGCCAAGAACTATTATATGTATACTTACGAATCATTGCTTCCAATCTGACTGCTTCCTGTCTTGTAGTTTACCGAAGGCAATGATGCAATTGAATCAGCTGAAAGACCTCTGCTCTCGGTTCCAACTACTTCACCCAATGCAAGCAACTCCTATAATAGTTGAAGAACTTCTTTAGCAATAAAACAGAAAACAGAAAACAGAAAGTCCACTAAAAGGTGTAAACACCTTACCTCATATGAAAGTTCGTCTGGATCAACTTCCTCCCAAGTTTCCTGGACAATGCAATAATGAGATACAAAAGCAAACAAACACACACACACACAAAAAATAACTGCTGGTATGCTCTAAAATGTTGCAGAGTACAAACCAGATTCACTGTATGAGCATACATATTAATTTAAGAAACATGGGCAAGAGAACACAAAAAGAACACTTTTTGACATGGTTTGGAAAAGTCCAAACAACAGCTCGTCATTAAATTTTTTTTTTTTTTTTTTGGGTGGAAGGACAGCTCTTAAAATTCAGTATCTTGCTGGGAGGTACTCCACAATGCACCCAGTGCCACTAGAATATACTACACTACTTCCAGAAGCGATGTAGGGCAAAGAGGCTAGGGAAGATATACATCAAATTTGAAACATTGGGTGGACTAAGGTAAGAAAAGATATAAAAAACGAACAAGATTGAAAACAGTACTATGACTTCATATGATGAATTTACAGTGAAAAAGGTATGGACCCCCTTTATCATCTTGAGAGATACATTCTTATCTCATTTTTGGCATCATTCCAATAGTTAGCTACATCATGTTTAAGTCTAATTCCAACTGAAAAGAAAAATCATGTTTAACTCATTTAAGATCTAAAGTTAGTTGGAGCAGCCCGCAAAATTTGGTGAATCATACACAGCTACCAATAACTTTATTTTATCAAGTTGTCTGGTGAGAAATGACCTATCAGCACATGTTATATAAATGAGCCAAGAGGTGCTCTAGCAGACCTAGAATATCAAATGAAATTAGAATATGGATCTATGCTGCTTTTCTCAGATACCTTGAACAGATCTTCAAGGTGACTGCACTCACAGTTTTGTACTCAAGCCGTAAATGCCTTGTATTTTTGTTTTTTTTTTTTTTTTTGTGTTTTTTTCTCTTAGTTTATTCAAGGGAAGGGGAGAAAAGGAAACAATAAAAAGAAAGCAAGATAAAATAAAAAATGGAAAATAAAACAACAAATTGCAAACCAAAAGGGAGGTTTCTTCTAATATCCACACTTCTAGGCATGTATATCCTAGCAAAGAGTCCTATGGTAATATCACCCCTCTAGGCAATATTTGAAAACTTAACTCTCAACAGTTGATTACTCGAAGACTGGCCACTGCTAACTTCTAAAATTTGAAGGAATTAACAAGTATCATTATTTCTGATCAGAGATCCATGTAATTTTAGTTAGAACCCGCCAGGGGAGCCCCGGGGGGGTGGTAATCATGTGTAACTTTTCCTCTTCACCAATTCATCCAAGCCAAACTCAAAATACCCAAAAATGAAGTTTAAGGGACATATTATACCTATTTTACATTGACTTCCAAACACTTAAAACTGTACCATGTTTAAACTGATATTCATCAAAACTCCTCTTAGCAACTGCTACAGTTAAATCAGGATATGAATTATATCAAAAAAGTTAAAAAAGGATTCTACTTTAAAGATGCTAAACAATCTGGCAACATAACCAGGACTAAAAATAGTTTGAGATGTGTGTATATCTGGGTGGGTCTGGGTCCACGAATTTCCTGAGAGATGGGCTTAAAAAGAATTAGCAGATCCTGTTAAAAGCTAACGCAGACGTTACCTGGGAGTTAACACCATGGTCGTCTGCATCCTCAACTTCACCTAAAACACAAAACCCCATAACTAAACCATTTCAAATGAAAAGATTTTGAAAAATGAGAGAAGTACGAAAATAATCACCATCATTTAGATCAGCAAGAGCCAGTAATCTAGCAGCCATTTCTCTATCTTCAGCATCCTGTAGGGCTCTTGCATAGGCCTCGTCACTTGAAAAACCAGCAGGGTCAAGTTCAACATTGGGGTTATCATCTTCTACATCATCATCATCATGAGCATGCATATCAAATGCATCTGCATCATTCTCAACATCAGTTCCATCAAATTCCTCGTCGTCATCATCATCATCATCCACGTCAGTGTCATCATGAAAATCATTGAAATCATCCTCATCATCATGTAAATAACTTCCAGCTTCCCAACTTCCATAATCACTCCCTTCATTGTTCATTCTCAGCATCATATATGCCCTTTCCTACTCAGTAATCAATAACATCAATTGGACAACGTGAAAAACAAGATAAAATCAAAAAGTATTGGAATTTATTTTTTAAAAAGTCAGCAAGTATATTGGATCGTCACAAGACAAATCCCTAATCTTATTTCTCATTTCTCAACAAGACAATGATAAACATACACAGTCTCACAAACACAAAACGAAGATGACAAGTTATGGGAAAAATAAATACATCTAAGCTGAATGACAATAAGATTAAGTCGAGAATGTATTTGATGATTGAGTTGTCACAATACTTAGAAAATAGATACAACTAAAAAAATTCAAATATGCCATCAAGCAGAAGGAACCCACAAACAAATTCGAAATAAACGATCAATGTCATTATTACTAAGATTGACCAGCCAAAAAAAGAGCACCTTATTATAAATATCAGGGTACATTTCAGTAGTCCACATTTAGGCCAGAATTTTATTAATTCCCTAAACTAAAAGTAGAGACTAACAATTGGAAAACGCTCGCAAAACCGAAAACCCAAAGTCAGGGCATCTTCAATTTAGACGAATTTTCTCGGCAACCAAACATGCAACAAGGCACAAGCGAAAAAAACAAGAGCAACCCACTTCAGGGAAACAAATAAAAAGCCAGTAGCAAGCCACATTAACCCTAAAATGAAAAACAAAAATTGAAGGCGAAAGGAAGAAGATTGGGACCTGCTCTTGGAGGGTTCGAGCTAGGGCGAGGTCGGCATCCACCTGGTTGAGATTAGTGAAGGGAGTTCTAGATGACTGACGAGCAACAGAACCAGCACAATCAGGAGGAGGAGGAGGCTGGGCAGAATCCAAAGACCCAGCAATCGATTCTTGCTGGAGTTCATCGGGACGATTGTGATCAGGGCTCTGGACCTGTTCATCGGTTGCGTTGTTGTTTGTGTTGGGATAGGCTTTGGCTCCACCGCCAGAGCCCAACTTGGCGTTGTGGTTTTCCATGGCTGAAAGTGAAAGAGAAAGAGAGAGAAATTGGAGGAATATCGAATTTGAGAGATCAATGGAATCGAAGTATATTTGAAGAATCTGAGAGATACTATTTGCAGAGAAGAGTTTTTATACAAGGAAGTTGTGGGGTGGTGATGTTGTAAACCCGATTCGATTGGAACTCAAAATTTTGGATTTGGTACTTTCCTTTGTACAATATATTTTTTTTTTTTAAGATTGGAGGTTTTTGTACCCTTTTTTTTTTTTTAATTTTACAATTAAAGAAAAGGGTAAAAAATGTTTTTAAGAGACATTTTATTTATTTATTTTTCTTTTTTTTTTTAGTGGAAAATTTTAGAAACAAATATTATAATATATATATATATATAATGAACATCCAAAAATATGTATATAGATAAAATGTAACAAAAAATTTATTTTAATATATATATATATATATATATATATCTCATGTTGATATATGATTTCATGAAACAAAACTTTGCTGTCAAAAGTTGTTTTGGAAAACGTCATTGAATATTATCCCTAACCTTACGGTGTTCTTTTTTTTTTTTTTTTTTTTTTTTGTAAGAAACATCTTACGGGTTCTTTTTTCTTCCTTTTTTTATCTATGAAATTTTAAGGTTTTTCTTCTTTTTTGATGAAAGTTTGAAGGAATTAATGGTGAAAAATAAAAACAAAACAAAAGAGAATACTGATTATCATTATTTGACTAAATATAAATTTAGAGAAAAATAATAACAATAATATTCCATCTTTTAAAATGATACTTTTATATTTATTTTCCCACATAAATAAGTTTGTTTTACTTTTAGTCCATACAGTTTTGTATTTTGTAAATGAGTTAATTTCATAAGTACCCTCTAAAGTATAAAAGTATGAGTTATCATAAAAACATTTATACGTTCATAATAATTACCTACATCTACCTTGAGTGTGAACAATGAAAAAGCAATGAAAGATGATACCTTTTGAAATCATGAAGCATGGATTTGAATGACATTTTTTAAAACTAAAGGGATTCAAGGCACAAAATTTTACAGAAATTAATTATATCAACCATTTTTCAATCAAAAAAAATACCATGGCTTGCATAAATAATTTTTGTAAATTGCACATGTATAAATGTTTGAAAATGTGCAAATTTTCAATTAAAAAATTCTTAATTTTGCTAAATCAAGTTTACCTTTTGCTTATGTTTTTCACATTTCTGTATCTAATGATAGAGTGGAGCAAATATTTGGAACTTACTTTCTCAATAAAAATAAAAAATAAAAAATAAAAAAACAAAAACTCTTTATGTAATATATAACAATAAGGTATGACAATCCACTAATAATTAAACATTTAACAATTATTTTATAGAATTTATATATTTTATTTTAATATTATTTATGACTATAAATTGTTTAATTTACATTGTACATCATAATTAAAAAGACACAAAATAGTATACCGTACTCTTTATGCGTGGTACTTTCTCACTCTCAATGGAGGCATTATAAAAAGAAGCTTTTAAGCATTAACACCCAAAAAAAAAAAAAAAAAGGCTTCACTCAAAGTTGGAAGGTTGGGAAGAAAAATTATTATCATAAGCTGGTTAACAGATTTTAATCAAGTCTATATTTTTATTTATCACTAAACATGCTACGTCTATTATTAAACTCTCCAAAGTTATTTTCAAGAATATATTAAAGGATATAAACATATTTTGGAGGCGCAATACTACTTCTTCCAAAGGGTATTGCATGGGCTAATCATCATTGCTTAACTAAGAACGATGGAATTGCTAGGATTTAGAGATTTTATATAATTTCAATATTGGACTAACTTTGACTTGTGTATGTAAATATGCCTAATTTTGTCAAATTTATTAAAAAAAAGTTTGCATAATTGGACTAATGTGATAAAAGAATAATACTTCAAGAAGCAATTCAAATTTTTATTTTTATTTTAATCTAGCGGCAAAATGATGCAAAAAAAAAAAAAAATGTAATAGCTTTGATTGATAAAGTGCAATTAACCCTAAAATTGATTGTTTGTTTGATTTTTGCATCCATAATTTTACAGGAATTGTAGAGGAAAAAAATATGTCAATCCACAACAAGCTTGCCACAATAAGATCCCATGACGGTTACAAAGAAACCATTGTAGTATCTCCATAATCAATCAATTCCATGATGGATAAAAGCCTTTTTTTTTTGTTTTTTTTCCACCTTGTGTGTGTAAAACATGCTTTTATTTTTATTTTTTTTGTTTCTTTTCCATTTCAACAAAAATTACGCATCGTTTTTCTCTTCATCTTCTCTATTTGTGTGTAAAGCATAATTATTATTATTATTCTTATTTTCCTTCTTTCTTCTAAACACACACAGTAGCAAAACAGCTTCTTTTTCTTTTTTCTTCTTTTTTTCTTTTTCTCTCATGAAAATCCTTTCTCTCATTCTTCATTTTTCTTTATTATTATGGATCTGTTTGTATGTTAAATAGAACCGGACTATTATTTTGGACTAGATGGGATGGGATACGATAAAAATTAACCCAATTTTGTTTTTAGTGCCAATAGGATTGGACAAATTTTTTTATATTATTCAATAAAATTTATTAATCCCTTGAATTAAGAAAAAATACTTAAATAAATTAAGTCGTTCATGTAATAATTTTTTAAATAGTTTAATAAACTAAATTGTTATGTTATTAATATTAATTACCAATATTTTATATCTTAATTAATTTATACATCCAAAAAATTTCCATTAAGACAAAGTAAAGGAAGAATCGAAGATAAATAAGAACAAGAAAATGAAAGACTATAAATGATTAAAAAAATCGAACAGAAAAGATTAAAAAAGAAAGAAAGAAAAAGGAATGAAGTAAAGTTAAATGAGAAGAGAAATTATGATTTCCAAATTGAAGAAAAGGCAGCAGAAAATGTCCCAAGTCTGCAAAAGCTGACCATGTGGAGACTGTTAGAAATTTATAAGGAATAAAAATTGTTTTTGAAAATTTATGGCTGTTGATGAAAACACGCAAGGTTTGATTCAATAGTTGTGTTGTTTTCCATTCATTTTATATATATATATGTTTTCTGCCAACCGATGCGTCTTTTTAAACCATTATGTCTTCTATTTCAATCGTTGTGTCTTTGTGATGTCTTTTTTAGTTTTATAAATACTATTTGAGATTATTCTTTAAGGCATTGTAAAAATGATTAAGCAAGTGTGTGTATAAAGAGAAAAATTAAATATTGTTTCTGATTCATTATTCTTTGAATTTGAGTTGCTACTGTTTGAAAAAGTAATTAGTGAATTTTAAGTATAACTGTGAGCATCATAAGAAAGCAAATTGTTTTAAGGAGAGGGAATTCGACTTTTTCATTGATCAAGATTTAAAATCAAACTCTTGGAATTTTTAATTCTAGCCTGGTACTGTGAGTCTTCCTCTCTGTCATGTACAATTCTTCCATTTGATATGTTGATATATATGTGTGTGTGTGTGTAGATATATATATAGTAAATAATCTATTGGGTATTTAATTCATTTTATTATTGGCTATTTAGAGGTAAGATCTACAAATAATATATGGCAATATAAATTTACAATATTTATTTTTATTTTTATGTTTTAATACTAAAAAGCTAACAAGAAAAAATGAATTTTTTAATGATAAACTATTAAGTTATCATATAATATATAAATAATGTTAGATTTTTAAAAAAAAAAATTAAACAAAACTTATGTGCTTCCTTTTTTGCCTACATTTTGTATTGCATCATATTAATATCATGTACTATAAGGTTAGTTAAGTAACTCATTAACTCAAAACTCTTTCTTTATGTATAGAAATTCTACTATGAGGATATTCAGATGGAATTCGGTGTAAACACTAATATCACATAAGAATATCTTTAAGAATATCTTGATGGTGGACAAACTGTATATATATATATATTTATATAAACTTTTGATGTAACATATTCATCAATTTTCTATCAAAGACATAGTCCTATCATATTTGATACGGATCGATTCATTTCTATATGTGGGATTCGCAAATCCTCTACAAACGTGCATCCAAATAGAGGCAATTAAGGACTAAATTGTAGTCCTATCCCCCTTAATTTGGTGTACCAAACAAGCCTTGTAGGTCCACAACAACCTCAACCGTGATGTCAAGCTCCCTGCCACAGTATCACATACACGTTGTGAAGAAGAGATGCCGCCACCAAAGGCACGATGCCTAATAACTTAGCCTTCTCGCAGGGTGACATCTGATTGGCTTTTGGCCAATTTTTTACAAACCAAATTGAACCGGTCAATAGTAAAAATCGAACCAAATTGAACAAGCTTTAGCCCTCTATGGACCCCTTTTTTCATCCTTTTTCTAAATCTTAATTATTTTTGATAAATTATATTTAATATTATTTATAATTTAAAAATAGATAATTTTAAAATATTAAAAATCTTTTAAATTTATCGCATCCTACAAATCCATATAACCAAAATAGTACAACCCCATTTTCGAATCTTAAAAGCAAACTATAAAAGAAAAAAGTATATACATATTATTACAAGTACGAAATATAAATAGTGTGCATAAAAATTCAAGTACATCCTTCTATCCAATAAATTTCCAACTTATCCTTAAACGTTGATTTGAAATACCACTTCAAACTTCGACTAACCACTAATCTCATTAGAAACCTGTAGATGTTAAGAGTGGAAGGATGAGTATATATAATTAGTGAGTTCTAAGTACTCTCACCAAAATAATCATAATATCAAAATAATATAAGAATATATATCCAACATAAGATGTAATGTAATCAATGCAAATGCCATGAGTTCAGGTGTTCCATAAACCTAGTGAAAACTATGGTTTAATATAGAAAAAAAAAAATCTAAAAAAAAAAATCTATTCTAAATTGCAATCAACACATACAAAAAAAAAAATAAATAAAAAAAAAATTAGTGTAATCAATGTATGTTAGGGAAAATATTTGGCAACAAACACATATCGAAAATACAGCAAGAGATGTAAGGTGTGTAAACAACCATAAGCATAACAATATCCATAAACAATGCATGTTATACATCATAAGCACACACACATATATATATACTATCTAACTCATTATTCAAATTTTAATCAAACTATAATCCAAAAAGCATAAGTCTTACCCAATAAAACCACATATACAACTTACCATGTACAGAATGCAACTACATTTAACTACATACGTATACACATAAGGTAAAAGTCCCAATCAGTACATTCCCAACAACCATAGTCCAGGTATGCTTATCTATTCCAATCTCGTTCAAGTGCTCGTTTGTCCTTGGCCAAATCCACAACTTGATTAATATCTAATTCAAGAATTCAAACAAATTCATTCAACATTCTCAACCATCACTTATGCAAACCATAATCCACAATCAAATTTCCATCTCCAAATTTACATAATTCCAACATTTTGAACTTACCAAAAACAAAGAATTTAAATTTGCTAATCATTCTAAAAATTTCAAATTATCAACAAATTCCAATTTAAATTTAAGTCCAACTAATTATCCAATAATTTCATGTTATCATCAAAAATCAATTAATAAAACCAATAAATGCTCGAATCCAAATTAAACTCAACCTTAAGGTTAATTATCCAAATATAATTACAAAATCCGAGAAAATCAATTTATAATTACAGATGTCTTCTATATAAAAGAAAATCATTTCTTAACCGCAAAATTCATTAAATTAATTTCCAAAAATCTTCATATATTTAAAGAAAATCAAACTTAATCTTATTAAAATAAAACAAATCTAATTGTCCTAGAGTCTTCGAAGAAATTTAAGAAAATCATACTTAACCTCAAAATATATTTTAAGTCCAAAATCCATATGCAACTTAACCCCAAAAATAATTAAATCAAAAACCAACGTGGAATTTAGATTTAAAAACTCATTCCAAACTTACAAAAAAACATTTTAACAAACTCTTTTAATTTATTTAAACCATTCGGCCAACTTAACCCAAAATCAAATCCATTTCCAAAAATTCCAAAACTCCAAAATTTCTAACAATTTCAAAAATCAAAAATTTTATTACTTTAAATAAAATTGTAAACCTCAAAATATATATAGATTTAGTCCAAATTCCATAATCATACTTAACCTCAAAATATTAATCATTAAAAATTATATATCCATTACAAGCTCAAAATGCAAATCCAATTCATCATCCTCATCAAACCAAAGCATCAAAATTCCATCTAATCCAAATATTAAAATTTTAGAAATTCCAAAATAAAAATCTCAACCTCAAAACTTACTTGCATGTCACAATCCAAGTTTTATAAACCAAATTTAACACTTAAATCTTGAGAGTCAAATTACTATTTCAACAAGCAAAAATCTAAAACCCTTATTCATAAAGCAATAATTGGTAAAAAGCAAAATAATCAACAAAATCAATTTTTTAATATCCAATATTATATCCAAACAAAAATACAACTTGAAAACTATTATCAATATTTCCAAACACCAAATGTCGGCAATTAACAAGAATACCAACAAAATTTATCAAATCAAACTCCAAATAGCAACCCACATTGTCAAAGAAAAATAATCATAAAAAGTTCAATCCAATCTAAAAGTCCAATTTCAAAATATCAAATGTCCAAAAAATTAACCTTCATAACATGTAAGATCAAAACATCAAACCCACTTCATAAAATCCAAGATCCATGACATGCAGCCAACAAAAACTCAAGATCCATGATTAAACTCAACATGCATGTAACCAAATTTATAGATCCAAGAACACTTACCCAAATTCTTCAAGGATCCAAATAAAGACACTTACCCAAATTCTTCAAGGATCCAAGTAAAGCTCAAAAACTCCCCAAAACACAAAGCATTTCCCAAGTTAGAATCCGACGCAAAAGTAAGAAAATTTTAACCAAGACTCTCGGTTTTTAAGAAGAGAAAGAACAAAGCATTTTTGTTTGAAACCCAAGACAACTTTCACTTGGAAACTCAAAAACTTAATTCTAGATTCATATACCCAAAACATGTTTAAATCCAAACCAAAATCTAAGCAAGAAAAAGAAAAATCTTGTTGAATGAAACATAAGAAACTCTCGGTTATAAAAGACAATAAAGAGCAAAATGTTTTGTTGAAAACAAATGGGGAGTTTAAGATTGGAGGCCATGGTTTAGCAAGATAAATAAAGTGAGCGCAAAGAATGTGATGCTTTGGTGTTGGCAAGAAAGGAAAAAATAAAAAACAAAAGAAAAAACTAAAAGGTTTTGTGTGTGTGTGTGTGTTTGTTGTGGGGGGGGGGGGGGGGGGGGGGGGGGGCGCGGGGTTGGTGTTCTCGGTAGTGAAAGGAAGGGGAGGAAAATGAAGTCCACATGTTCGATAAGCTTTGTAAGATAAAAGACAGAATGCCCTTGGATGCCAATTTAATCTCACTCAGTATCATTTCCATGAATTTGCTTTCCGAAATGCCCTTGAGTAAGAGAAAATAATTTTCCCCAAACAAAATTATATATATATATATATATATATATATAATAGATACCTGCCATTTGAATTTCGATAAGTTTTGAAATTACGACAATTTCTAGTTTGGTAAAAATAAAAAATTTAGGCATGTGCACACACAAATACACACACACACACACACACATATATATATATTAATCATAGGAAAATATTTTTTCTCTAGAGAAAAATTTAGAATCCCCAAAAATATAAATTCGAAAAAAATTTCACCATCATTTTTTCTTTGAAAATTTAATAAGAAAAATGAAAAGTACAAAACCATTATACTTCTTTTTTTTTGAAAATTAAGATATAGAAAATTGAAAATTTGGGCCGTCACATTTTATCATTAAAAGGAAATAAAAAAGATATACGTTGATTAATTTGGATGTTGTGAAGTCAATTTTCAATTTTGAAATTTGAAATTGAAATTAAAGTTGAAACATGAGCTTTTAAATTTTGTGTTCCGATTTTTAACCTTTTTTTTTTCTTTACAGTTTTTAAGAAAAATGAAAAGTACACAACCATTATAATTTTTTTTATGAAAATTAAGAAATAGAAAATTGAAAATTTGGGCCGTCACATTTTATCTTTAAAAGAAAATAAGAAAGATATACGTTGATTAATTTGGATGTTGTGAAGTCAATTTTCAATTTTGAAATTTGAAATTGAAATTAAAGTTGAAACATGAGCTTTTAAATTTTGTGTTCTGATTTTTAACCTTTTTTTTTTTTTTTTTTTTTTTTTTCCCTTTACAGTTTTTAACAATCGGCATTACGATGCCTGTCATATGAAATCTCTCTGAACTTCGATAGTTTCAACCTAAAACCATCTTGGATTCTAGCATATACAAAATAATTAAAAGCCTCTGGACCATTTTACACGATGGCCAATTGTAAAGTAAACCCCTCTTTCCATGACTGTTTTTAATTAACGTCATGGAGTCAATCCACAATAATAGATTCCATGCATGATGGTAAGGAACATCGTGGTTTCCTTTTAAGGATGGTTAAAACCATTCTAGATGTGCTATTTTGGTATCACGTTGATATTTATTTGATTTCTGCTCTTGACCATTTGTTTCTTGATAATAACCTTTAAAATGTAAAGCAATTTGTCAAGAAGATTAATGGAAATCAATACAAATATCTCCTCTCTTATATATATATATATATGTATTAGTTAAGATGATTCTTCAATCTATCATATACTGCTTGTTAATGCTGGGAAGGTAGGTGCAATGTTAAATTACCATTTATTTTAAAATTTTACAATAATGGAAGGTAGATGCAATGTTAAATTACCATTTATTTTAACAATTTAAAATAATGAAAATAGTGTCAACATGCAAAATTCTTCTTTATTATAATAAAGTACGAGCTTCAAGAATTAATGAGAGAGATATGTAAGCGAGGCTGCCACCCCTCAAACAAACTTAACATGTGTTACATAAACAAACTTAAGATGAATTTCTTCAATTTATCACATATTGCTTGTTAATGCTGGGAAGGTGGGTGCAATGTTAAGTTACTATTTATTTCAAAAATTTAAAATAATGGAAGGTGGATTATCATTACATTTCTATTAATATTAACATATAATACACTCTTTTTTAACAAAGAATGAGATTATAGCTGCATTAAGAATTAATGAGAGAGATATGTCAGCTAGGTTGCCACCCCTCAAACAAACTTAAGATGTGTTACATAAACATGCAAGTTTGACTTGTGCTGCTTGATAAAGTACCTTATTTTACTAAGAGTTATTATATTCTACAATATTTACCAGGATACAATATATATGGACATAAGCCACAATGGATGCGGATGCCCTTCTATTTATGGTAATATACATATACGTGTATATGTAAACTTATATAAATCCACATGTTGCATGTAGGGATGAAGGTACGTAGTTCTACTTATTAAGCGACGAGGTTGCGAGTAGATTGGCACCATCGATCATAGGAAGGCTGGAGATTAGGCCACTCTGAAGGAGAAATGGCAAAGTCTTGAAGCCAATTTGTGAGAATGACTTCCTGATCCATCGGTGCTAAACTCCATATTGCTTTGTCAATTGCTCTCTCTATTTCTACCTTCTCTAAGTATGTCAGCACTGGATATGCCACACCGTTGCTTGCATGGCATAACAATGGAAGCCAAAGCATCAACAGCCTGAATTTCTCTTGCTTTGTTATTATTTCTATACTTTCTCGTCCATTTATATCCTTAAATATTATGCCTGCGCAAAGGGGGGAAAAAAGAAAAAAACAAAAACAATAGCAAAATTCATTCCAATTATATCATCTGCGCGCACACACACATATTGTATATATTAATGAGAACCAATTCTCTCTCTCTCTCTCTCTCTCTCTATATATATATATATATATATATTTATATATACATGTATTAAAAAAAAAAGAAAAAACATTTGCTAGATATTTCATTTATATAGTGCCTAATAATATGAATAGAGAAAAAACAAATAAATTCTAATTTTTTTAATATATACTGTTAAATAAGAAAAACAATGGAATAAATTTGATATATAAGGGTAAAACAGTGTTTTCATAAGTTAATTTAGTCAAAAATGGATCTTAAAAGTGGTAGTAATAATTATTCGAACCTCATGGAGAAGGAAAGTGTATTTTTCATCAAATCTTGGAAAGTATATGATCAAAAAAATAAAAATAAAAAAATAGGAAAGTGAATGAAATTTTACTAACCCAATTAAAACTGCAAAATGGCAGTGAAGTTTAATATATGCAAGGATGCAAAAGTGAAAGAGAAATAGAGAACCTGATATCTTAAGAATAAGGCCTTGAACCCTTGGATTAGCATAAAGAGAAAGAGAAGCAAGACTAGAGGCAAGGCTCCACTGCACCATAGCTTCATCCAAAGCCTCATAATCTCTAAGCTTAATGCTTATCCAAACCATCTCCTCGGCCAACTTCTCAGCCATCTCTTCCTCTCCCTGATGATCCCCTCCTCCAACCCTCACCATTTTCCTTCCCTGTTTCTGCCAACAGGACGTAGCCATTTCCATACAAGACCTCACCGCACCCAAGCACATCCTTATTCCCTTCAGGTATGGCGCCACGTAGGTCCCCATAGGGATGGCCCTGATGGCGCGTGACATCCACGTGCTGCCACCGTCCTCTTCGTTGTCGTTTTGGGTCCTCATGAGGGAGCGGTGTAGGAGCGTGGATGTACGCGAGAAGGCCGAACTGAGGGCCAAACGGTTGACTTGGATCATGTCCACGTGTCCTGATCTGGCATTCTCGTCCATTATCCTCTCAGCCATCGCCATTGCGAACTGGTATTTCCTGGAGGTCGCAGGGATCTCGTTCAGCAGTGCCAGTATCTGCATCCATAATGTTTTAACCAACCAATCAATCAGGAGCCAACACGTATCCATTTTAAGAATTAACTGATACGTGTCGGAGCTAGAAGTATCCACGTATATTGTCCATACCAGCTGTCCCTTCGTTGGTAAAAGTTGGCAATTCTTCTAATGTTTATGTCTATGTACCATATTCATTGTATACACACAACTTTTGGTCTTATTTGCGCAGAATTTATATTATACAAATACTTGTATACATTTAATCATTTAATTAATTGAGTGATTTAATTTGGCATATAATATTAGAAACTAGAAAAAGGTCGTCTTCAAACATTCTAGTCAATTTTTCTTATTTAATTATAGCACCTAAAGTTGTAGGTGACCCATATATTGGTCCTAATTAATAATGAATGTATGTATATATATATATATATATATATTTTGCTGAAATAATCTAAAAGTTGCGTTATTGAAATATTTATAATATCCAAATTATTATTTAAAAAGCTTGTGAATATTAATAATCAATACAACAGTAATATGATCTCTATGAGAATGAATATCAATCAAGAGCAACCTGAAAGAGAAATTAAGGAATTACTTACATGTGAAAGGGATCTACCAAGAGCTTGAACAGGAAGTGCATCAACCCCATCATAGACAATCAAATCCATAGAAGAAGATGATGATGGCGACGATGATTGTGGGAAACCAATCAAGCCGGTTGGGGAAAATTGTTGAAGGAGATGGAAAGGAGAAGAGGGTGCAATAGAGAAAGGGATATGGTCCATTAAAACCCTAAGAACCCACAAAGTGAGCCAAGTTATTAGCATCACCATGAACCTCAAATGGTCACTGGTCCTCCATTTTTGCATGTGTTGGGCTCTGGAGCCTGAAGCTACGGAAACAAGTGTCCTGGCTGCCACATTCACAGTGGACATGAAGATGGAGTTCAAGAATGTTGAAGGTTTAGTGTTGTACCCATTGTTGTAATAACCTAGTGAAAGCTCTTTTGCCATGGTTAATTTGGTTTGGTTTTATCTCTCTGTCTTTCTCTCTAAGATGGTACTGGGTTTAGGAGGAGTTGTAGCCGCAAGAGGATAGTTATAATGGAGTCATGGCCAAGTGTTTGAATCCTTGAGTTGACATGTAGAAGCTTGGGTTTTTGAGGAGGCATAATGGTGGGTGGGGGAAGTGTTCAGGTTTTTGGAGTTTGGGTAAGGATCCAAACTGTCGACGTTGACAGTTATTTTGCTCTTTGTTTCTATGTTTCGCATCCATAATATTTTACACATTATTTTGTACATAAGTTTATTTTACTGGAGGTCCAATCAATTTATGACTTGTAAAAACATACAAAATATATATATATATATATATATATATATATAGAGAGAGAGAGAGAGAGAGAGAGAGAGAACATTTTCCTTTGTTTAATAAATGTTTGCATCATTCTATTTAACCCAAAAAAGAAAAAAGATCTTTTGGTAAATATAGATTTTACTATTCATTGCAAACCGCATAAAAAATATGCCACAATAACAAATTAATTTGTAATGTCAACTTGGATGTCTTGTTTTGTGTCCTTCGCCGTACATATTTTATATTTTAGGGTGGTGTTGTTTGTAAGGTTGGGGATTTAATTAAAACTAGCTAGTGATTTAATTTTTTTTGGAGCATCATAAAAGCTTGAGAAGGCTCCATAATTTTTCTTTTATGAGACTTTTAATTTTTTTTTTTAAATAAATTTTATGGGACCTCTTAAATTTTGTTGGAACTTCTCAAAATTTTATCGAGCTTCTAGATTTTTTCTAAGGCTTCGAAAAATATTTATAAAGCTTTAAAAAAATTTGTGAAGCTTATCGAGTTTTTTTGGGAGCCTCTATAATTTTTCAAGGCTTCTAAAAAAATTTTGAAATTTCTCAAATCCTTTTGGAATTTTGAATACTTTCTGACCTTCTTGAATTTTTCTAAAAATTTTAAAAAAATTTCTAGGGCTTTTTGTATTTTTTTTTTTTGGGAGCTTTTAAACATTTTTATCATATTTTTTGAAATTAATTTTCTAGTAAAAAAATCTTTCAATTCCAAAAGAATGTTATGCAGTATCATTTTTACGCACTACTATCTAAATATATAAAAAATATATAATAACTTTATATAATATTCTTCATACTTAAAATACCTACAATTTATATAGCCTCAATTAAGCCAAAAACACAACCTTTTTTTTTTTTTTTTTTTTTTACCCTTTTTCATAAATTGGTTACGAAGCAAATACCACTCCACAAAAACTCTCCATAAAAGCTTAGATGCAATTTGGCAATGAATTAAAATGCTTTTAGATGAAACTGATAGTCATTGAAACTCTACGAAGTTTTCTTTCTGGTCAGAACACTTTTGGGTAATGAAAAGATATATTCGTTGGAAGGTTCTATCTCAAAATTATGAACATCTTTAAAAATATTTGGTTATATATTTTTGAACACATTTGATATGTTCAATTGTATATTTTTTAGTATATTTGAGATATTTGTTTTTAAAAATAATATATTGCATACTTTTGAATATATTTAAGATATTTAATTATATACTTTTGAACACAATGGGGATATTTGATTGTATACTTCTAAAAACAAATATACTTAATTATTAAATATCCTTAATAATGTAAATTTATGATGAAATTATATAAAATTCGTTTAGTAATACATCTAAAACTTCTCTTTTCTAGGACTTTAAAGGGTAACTCGCAACTCTAGACACAATGAAAAGGACATTTTATACAAAAAAGATTTTTTTAAATTGGCAATATTGTCCCTTTTTGACTACTTGTATATGATAGATGAAAATGATCCTTTTGTATCTTTACATGTATATTAAGCTATATCTTGTAATATCCTTTATTTCCTTGTTCAGTCTGTTATTACAACCTATACACCAATATTAAAAAATACAACAATAATTGCTATTAATTCCAACCATATGACATTGGAATTAATGGCTAGGAATTATGTCACTTGAGGGCACAGTTCCGTAGTCTCCTATTCCAGTATGAGGTTGTTGGTTTCCTTGATGGATCTCACCTGTGTCCACCAAAATCTATAACTTCCCCATACTCGACTCTATAAACAATCAGTCCTACACATAAAATCTAGTTACAACAAGGCAGTTTCATACTTCAAGCAATCATTGGTTCAATCTTTCTCAGAATCTCTTCTTTTATTATTATTGCTTCCACTTCTCATGACGGTTGGATTAAACTGAAGCACACGACCAGGATGCTTGGCCCTCGTGACCTCTTAATGAAATCAAAAAAGGATTTCAAATCAATTGTTGATTACATGCAACCTATTAATGGAAAATCTATTGATTTAGCCTTTATAGGTCATCGTTTCAACGATGATGATCTAATCATCCATGTTCTCAATGGTCTAGGTACTGATTATAAGGAACTTTGTGCAACAATTCAAGTGAAAGTTACCTTGATTTCCTTTAAAGAACTTTATGATAAGTGATTGAATCATGAAAGCTTTTTGAAACGTCATGGGGACTCAAAGGTTTCTTCCCTACTGAGTATGCTTATTGAACTTCTAATCAGAAAGGCCGTTATGGTGTCAATCTTCGAATCAATGGTCCTAACAGTTTTCATCTGGCTCCAACTGATATATTCAATCCCTTTCTAGCTCATTCTACTCTTCATTGCTGCCTCCATAATAGAATAACAGTAAATGTATCGGAAAAGCTCAATGTTTCTCATAGAAAAAACAAAATATATACAAGTTTTGTAAGGGTTGTTATAGATGATAAATATAAAAACCTATTTACAAGATAATTTACAGCATAAACTAAGATAAGAAAATAATTACAACAGTAAGATTATCCTATATGTTATCATACCCCTTTAAGATTGAGGATCTAGGAAGAACCCTTATCTTAGACCGAAGAGAAAGAAATCATTGTCTTGGCAATGGCTTAGTTAGCACATCAGCAAGCTCATCTTGGCTTGAGACATGAGAGACACACAAGGATCCAGCAAAGATCTTGTCTCGGACTAAGTTAAAGTCAATCTGAACATGCTTTTTGGAATTTGACAGACAAACATAGGACTGAGATTATCACAATAAATTATAAGAGTTATAGTTTATTACACATGAAGTTCTTGAAGGAAAGACATTAACCAACATAATTCAAATGTAGTATGAGCCACTAAACGATATTATGCTTCCATTGAAGAACAAGATACAGACTTCTATTTGGGTGAGCTCCAAGAAACTGGATTTTAGAAAGATGACTCATGCAGAGGTGGATGTGCTATCTTCTTTAGTGCCAACTCAATCTAAGTTGAAAAAGTCATGGAAAGCAAAAGGTGTGTTTCGATGAAGATTGAGACCAGAGGATAATGTACCTCGTAAATAGTGTAAATGATACTTCATTGTTGCCCCATGAACATTAGATGGCTTGTGCATGAACTGTGAGAATTTGTTCACATCGAAAACTATATTAAGGCTAGAAAGAGAGAGAGAGAGAGACAGAGAAGTACTGCAAACTGCTAGCTATCTATCTATATTAGTTAAAGACAACAATGATATTCCATCAAATAATATAAGAGAGGAAGAAGACGCCATGGGATTAGATACTTCTTTGACATGAGGCATGTCTATTCTCTTAAGAATAATTCAATATATATTATTTTTAAGAGGGAAAAAGAACTACTATCATTGGAATCACTTTTACACAAACGAAATAGTTAAGATCACCCAAGTCTTTTGATGAGAATTTTAAGACAAAGAGTGAACAAAGCTATTTAGAAGACCAGTATTATTACCCATTTAAAAAATATCATTGACATAGACCAGTAGGTTTGTGATGAAGCTATTATTCTTATAGACAAATAAAGAGGTGTTGGAATAGGAGTTTTTTATGTAATTTTACGCGGAATGATTTAAGTGCATTAAACCATGTTCTAGGAGCTTGTTTAAATCTGTATATGGCATTTTGTAGCTTACATACATATGGTGGTTGAGATTGATCAATAAATCCTTAGAGTTGGGACATGAACACCTCTTTTTGTAGTATGCCACTCAAGAAGCCATTTTTTATATCCATTTATTGAAGCATCTAGTTCTTAGATAGGGCAACACAAAGAACAATTTGTATTGTTGTTAGCTTTATCACAAGCCTAAAAGTATTTGAATGGTCTAGACCATGTTTTTGGTTGAAGCTTTTTGCTACTAGGCAAGCTTTATAACATTGAATTGAACCTTTAAATTTCTGCTTAATTCAAAATGCTCATTTACTTCCAATTATATTTTGACTTGGATGAGGTAGACTAATTTCTATATTTTGTTCTGAAGAAAGGCATTGAATTTAGAATTCATATCATCACACCATTAAGAAGTGGAAATGGCTTGCTTAACTATGCAGGTTCATCACTAAGAAAAGAGAAATGCTTGGTATAGAAAAGAAATCTGCAGTTTCTTCTGCTTAAATATGCTATTAAGGGTTTTGGTAAGCATACCATACATTTGAGCAGGTGAAAGAGAGGAGGGTGATCACATGTGATATGAGGGACAAATAGATGATGGTAAATGAGTAGGTTCTGTGTTCTCTTGGGTAGCCTCTCATTGTGGGGAACATGAATGGGCAGATGTTGATGTAGAAGGAATGGCACGTCATGGATTAGAAACAAGATGATGCACATCAGATAAGGAAGATAAAGGAGAAGCAGACATTGGTTCAAGATATGGAGATGAGAAAGGACTATTTGAAGACGATGTTGAAAAGGAATGTTGTTTGGAAGTTGGACCGTGGTGATGGAGATAAGTATTTGGATGTTCTAATGAAAAGATGTGGCATTGTCAACTAAGGTTTCGGATTGAGAATGAGTGATGAGGAAAAGGATTTAAATGAATGGAATAAAATTTTCATAAAACATAACATATCATGAATGGAAAATTTTGTTGAGAGAAGGATCATAGTGAACGAAACCACTTTGATATTTAATAGGTCCCAAATACACATACAGTGATAAGAATCCATCTATACTCATACAACATGCAACCCGCTGGGGTGCTGATCTTATACAACTGAAGATAGGACCAATTACTAGGGCACAAGTTAAGAGATTTAACAAAAATTTGTTAACTTTATTCAAGGTATGATTAAATCTCAAGAAGGATGATTATACCTGAAGATTCTAAGCCTATAATGTGCATCTAAGTTATGAAGGCAGAAATGGACCCGGGAAGCTGTTTTGGTACATCTATGGACTCTAGGCAACACAAGACTAGTTTTTTAGTCTATGAACATTATTGAGATCACCAAGAGGTCATGGAATCATGTCAAGGTAGAAGCAAAAGTATCCAAGTTCATCATTTGTGCACAAGCCTTCAATTTGGCCAAAAATCACCCATTCGGCATTGGGAGGGTCCTTTCTTGCATTCCAAGCAAGCTTTGCTTAGTCCAATCAATAGCAATGTATGGGAACCAATTCTAATCCTATTTCACATCCTACATGGCATATTAGAGTTGATTTGGAGCCTAATATAGCTAGTGAATAGACAAAGACAGCTTGTTTGCCCATCTAGTCAACCAGGTTTTTAATCTGAAATTTTGACTTTTGTTTTAGAAAATAGTCTTTTATTATGGTTTTTATTTTATCATTTGTTGGATAAATTAATTTAGGAAGGTTTAAATTTTATTATTTTGATTGTAAATTAATTAATTTCTATTTCAAAATTAAGGAATTAATTAATACAAAATTAGTTTAGGAAACTAGGAAAAATTCGGTATTTTCCTAATCTATATTGGCCGAACTTTTCTCATGTCTTTAGGGTTTGATTTCTTGTAAATTTAGCTTATTTAAATGCTTATTTTCAATGGAAAAGCTTATTAGATTATTATTCAAAAATTATTTGTGAGAAGAATTTTCTTTGTTCTCTTTAAACACCTAAAACATCGAATAGAGATCGAGTGTTTTAGTTTTACTTATTAATAGGACATCCAACAACTATTGTGGTGTCTTTATCATATACAAAGGGTTCTAATTACAAGTTAATTAGGAGTCATGGTGACCATTAGAATCTGAACTGAATTTCGATCTGAACTAATTTAATACGGGTTTATGAGTGAGTCGACCTAGGTTCGTATCATTTGGTATGAGTACCGAATTTTGTTAAGGTTTGATCTATCTTATTTGTTTTGTTTTGTTTTGTGTTATCCTATAATTGTAATGTTAGGTTAAGGTTGTTTCCTACTCATACACATTCTGCATATTTTAAAAAAAAAAAAAATTCACCCATAGTCGAATTAGGGTTTATCTTTGTGTTAGCCGAATTTTGTGAATCTAGCTTGTTGGTTGGTTTTGCATATAGTTCTTAGTAATTTGGTTTCTTTTTTATTTTTTATTGCCGTTAATCTTAATTAGTTGCATTCATCTATTAAAAAAAAAAAAGAAAGAATTTTGAGAACATATTACATAAATCTAAAGCTTGCAATTTGTTTTCGATTTTGTTGATAAGTTGCTGCTATTGGAACAGAAATTTTTGAGTGGTGATTGTTCAGCTGAATTTTTTGTTAGTAATAATCTATTAGTGATAAAAAAAAAATAAAAAAAAGGGGGGGTCTTTGGCACAAAAAGGAAAAAGGCCGGGTTGTGAAGGATAAAAAAATATATATATATATATATATATATTGAGTTTGTTTGGCTTTCAAAAATTCAATGGCAATTATTGGAGTTGCTACATATTTAAATTTTTTTTCTGCTAACTTGATTGGATTAAAATTGGTTAAGGGATTTAAGACTTAGACCTAAATTACGAAAACTATAACCAACATCTATTATATATTTTGTTCAAATTGTTTTCTATTCATTGTTTGAATCCTTTTTATAAATTTTATCCTTGAATTTTTGGTTTCTTAATATTCTGGTCTATTCATTAATGAACTCCGAAAATTGCATTGTTATTTTTCCTTGTTTTTGGTTAGAAAGTCGAGAATTAGGCATTGACAATTGACTCAATAATTGTTTACTTTATCACTATTTTATTGGTAAGTTAAATTAGGGCATTCGTGTGATTGTTGTTTAAGTGTGTTTTAATAAGAACTTTGAGATAATCTTTTGAGTGGAAAAAAGACAAGAGAATATGAGATTAAAAAGGGATCAAAAGCCGAAACTAGTATAATAACACTAGTGAACAAGACCTTTTTGAGTGGAGCACGTGAGGGAGTGACTTTGGTGATGTTCTTTGCATTATTTTCTCTAACATGATAGATTCAAAAATGAGAAAAGGAGGAAACTCATTAAGAAATCTTGAAGACAAATCCATGGGATTCAAAGGGGAATCTAGAGCAACGGGGAGTGGAGAAGAACCTATTGACATGTTGGCGGTTTTAGAACAACTTGATCAAAGGATGGATAGTTTTGAACATTCCCAAGGAGGACCAAACCCAAGGCAAGAAATTCATAGAGGACGTAGTTAAGGTCGAGGAGGCCGTGGACATTTTAGGGAAGAAGTTGGAGTAGGTGAATTTGGAGATAATCTTGAGGAGGAGTTCAAAGATATTTTTGCAATCCAAGGAAGGCAAAATCGTGGAGACAAGTCCGAGAAAAAGACGATAACTTTGGAAATATTAAAGTCAACATACCACCATTTTTAGGGAAAAGTGATCCGGAGGCTTACTTAGAATGGAAAAAATGAATGGAGATGATTTTCGATTGTCATAACTATTCGGAGGCTAAAAATGTTAAGTTAGCCTCTTTGGAATTTGAGCATTACGCACTACAATGGTTGAATAATGAGCAAGGTACCTAAACGAGAGTTGGCGATAAATTAATAACCACTTGGAGACAAATGAAATGAGCCATGAGGAAGAGATTTGTGCCGACCCATTACCACAGGATGTTGCACCAAAGACTACAATATTTATCCCAAGGAAGTAGGACCGTGGAGGACTATTATAAGGAGATGGAGATGCTCATGATAAGGTTGAGCAAGAATGAGGACCGTAAAGCAACAATGGCATGGTTTGGGGGGCTTAAACTGAGAGATAGCCAATCAAATGGATTTACAACAATACATGGAGTTGGAATAGATGCTACATATGACCATCAAAATTTTGAATCAATTTAAGAGAAGGGGTACTAGCTCAGAGTTTGAAGGGGTTTAAAATAGTGAGAAGTCAAGAACAAGTGGTTGAAGTAGCAATCCCCCATTTGAACCGAGGTTAAAACCGAAACAAGGTGACGAGATCGGCCAAGGAAGGACAATCTAGCCGAACACATACTAGCGCCAAAACTGAGTGGTAAGTTTGATTCTAAATGATCTAGAACTCGAGATATTGTGTGTTTTGAGTGTAAGGGCCGAGAACAACATGCCAATCAATGTCCAAACTAAAGAATAACGGTGTTAAAAGACAATGGAGAGTTGGAGTCCGATAATGATGAAGTTGAAGCCGAACATGAAGAGGAAGAAATTGAAGATGAAGAATAAGATGAACCTGTGACCTTAAAAGCTTCAAGAGTTGAGCTTAGCTTAGTGTCAAGGAAAGTCTTGACCATGTACGAGGATGAGGATGAAATGCAAAGAAAAAAAACTTTCTATACTAGATGTGACATTCAAGATAACATTTGTAGTATGATCATTGATAGTGGAATTTATGCTAATGTTATTAATAACGTTATGGTGGAGAAATTAGGGTTAGCAACAACCAAACAGTCCGAACTTTATAGACTTCAGTGGCTAAATGATAGTGGGGAGATGAAGGTAAATAAACAAGCCAAGGCTAAATTTAGCATTGACAGTTATGTGGATATGGTTTTATATGATGTTGTACCTATGCAAGCTAGTCATATTTTGTTGGAAAGACCATGGCAATTTGATAAAAACACCATACATTATAGTTAAGAAAATGCCATTGTATTCCAATTTAAAGGTAAAAAGATTAACGTTGAGCCATTAACTCTAAAAGAAGTATATAGAGATCAATTACAAATATAACAAAGGAGGAAGGCCAAACGGCAAAAGGAGAAGACAAGCATGCCACCCACGACTTCATCTACCAAAGAAAAAAGCAAGGCCGAACCACACAACCAAGGTAAGTTTTCTAAACTCGAGATTGAGAGGAAAAAGAGAGAGGAAGCCGAGAGTGACAGAAAAAAAGAGAAATCAGAGAGTGAGAAAGAGAGGAGAGAGAAGAAAAAGAAAAATTTCTATCTTAGCCAAGATGAAGTTAAAAAGGCATTTTTATGTAATAAACCTATGCTGGTCATGATGTTTAAAGATGCTTATTTTAATCATCTATCTAATTCTGAAGAGCTTGTATTGCTAAGGTCTATATCTTCTTTTTTGCAGGAATTTGATGATGTCTTTCCAGAGGATATTCCTAGTGGTTTACCACCTATTCGAGGGATCGAGCATCAAATAGATTTTATTCCTAAGGCTATAATTCCTAATAGGCCTGCATATAAAAGTAATCCTAAGAAAACAAAGAAACTACAAAGTCAAGTAAGTGATGAATTGCTTGAAAAGGAATATATTAGAGAAAGTATGAATCCATGTGTTGTCCCTGTTTTATTAGTACCTAATATAAGAATGTTTTGAATGAAGTGCATTGATTTGCCACTATCAATGCTAAACTAGCAGGAAGTTCTATCAATGATACAAGCTTGTCACAATGCTCCAACCTTAGGCTTTTAAGGTTGGAAAGTTTACTCATAGTGGTTGGTAGACTCACAAATGAGCTTTTACTTAAATCTAAATCTTCTAAAGAAACTAAGCGACCAATTTCTTCTAGAATTGCTCCTTCTCCAAGATTACAAGCAATTAAATCCAATTTTTTCGAAGAATAAAGACCAATATTTGGAAATAAATAACCCTTGCCAACAATGGTATTGATCATATTTTGCCAATCAAGTGGTTCTTTTATGTGTCTAATACCACAAGATAGTGTTATGAGGTTTTTTAGAAGTACAATGGAGGATGGCAATTCTCTTATTGCAGTTTTTCTCACATCAAGCTCTTTCAAACTCTTTAGATTACCTATGTCCATGGGTAATATAGTTAATGAAAGTAGAGACTTCAATGACAAAGGTACAAAATTTGTACAAACTGATCCAATGCAATACTAAACAAAAGAATCCTAAACAATTTCTTTGTTGTGATGTTGAGGATTTTTATTGAACCAGAAGAGCTTATTACTTACCAAACAAACCAGGAGAAAAATTATTTCTCAAGAAATTGAATCCCAGAAAACTAAATTCTGAGAATCATTTTCCCTCTCAACTTTAATACTTCCCAAACAAACCCTAAGAGTAATCAATTAGAATTTAATTTTTGATAGACATATTTTATTGCATAATTTTTAATTATAAATCATATAGAAATTAATATCAATCAATGACTAATATGATTATTTCCAAATTAATAGTGATGATATGGAACTATAATAGGCATTGGATCAAAAAACAAATGTGACATGATTTTGTTAAGCTAAATTATGATTGAAATGGAGAAATCCTTGTGTGTGCATGTATATATCACCATAATAAAATGAATTTAATATTTATTCATTTTGTTTACCTAATTTGTTTTCCTTACTATAAATAAATTCGAGCAACTCATGATCGCTATAAACTCAATTCAATTTTAGCTTTCTAACTTGATTTGTAAAAAAAATTAGCCAATTTTGAACCATAAATGAGGATCACAATTTAATCCTAAACAATAAATCAAAATTGTGAATAATTCATAAATTAGCTTGAATTATTATTTATATGTATTTACATAAAAATAATATTATAAATTTAAACACATGGATTATTTATCATACATAAAAAAACATTTTTTTAAATTTTTATAAAATTTTAAAAAATAATTAATTTTATTAGAAATTTAATAGATTAAAGGAAATTTTAATTATTAATATTAAAATTTTTATTTTCAAAAACAAATATTTAAATTTTAAAATTTTCATATTGTAATAACCGAACTGAATTCAACTTAAACTATCCATAAACAAGTTGAACTGATTTCAAATTTTAATAAGCACAAACCCAGCTTAAGCACTCTATGCGAGTGGAGTTTAAGCTTGCTAATACTCGACTTTCATTTACGCCCCCTATTAGTTATTCACAATGTTTTGAATAGCTTCTCCTAAAATCAATAAATAAATATAAATCATATACGCAATGCCATCTAACTTCTGAAGCCCATTGTTTTTAATTAAAAAAATAAAAATAAAAGTTCATTTTTTCTTTTTTTTTCTTGTATCCTCTTCAAAGATAAAGATTTAAATCTCTTTCTCTTTTTTGGAAGCGAAACAATTTCACTTTCAAAATTTTCCTATTTTTCTTTAACTAAATCGAGAACTCAAATCATGCATAAAAATGGACAAAATAATTGAAGCCCAGGAAGTAAATGTCAAAATGGAATTCTTCAGATAGGTTTTTTTTTTTTTTTTTTTATATGGTAAAAAAATTCTTCAGATATTTAGGAGGTGAGCTCTTCGCGTTTAGATGGTCGGGACCACATAAACCCGTGTTTCCACACAAGTCACGTAGTCCAGACAGCGTGTTCTATATTGCTGCTCCACTTGGGTCTGGGCAGCAACAGCAGTAGCTGGGCTTTTTGGCAGTGAGTGAGCTCCTCATTTTTGCTTTCTCAGTCTGTATTGAAGCTTGGAATTCGGATAACTTTGTATCTGGTCTGGGTCCTGGACTTTTTTTTTTTTTCTGGTTTTTGGCAATGACTTTGTTTTTTGGTCTTTAGAAGTGGTTCTGGGTTTTGATTTCAGTCTTATGTTGAATTTGGTTATATTCGAAGTTTTGACATTTAGGTGTGGGATGATAACCAATATATATGTATATTTTTATATAGGAGTTGTTCAGTACAACTATGTGCTTCACATATAAAGCCGCTTTATTGACCATTAAAGATTTTGTGGGTTGCCATGAGTTATGCAGATAAGGTGTTTGATTTCTTTACTGAACGGTGTTGATTTTTTTTTTTTTAATTTTTTTTTTTTTAACTGATAACTTTATTGTTGCGTTATGGTCATTTATAAATTAGCTATAAATGTTAGTAATGTCTCAAATTAAAACTCTCTGTTTGTAGCATAATGTGTGCGTGTTCTTGTAAAATTTAAAAAGGCTTGATTTATTATCTCCATTTCTCAGTATGTATGTGCTCCTTGTTGTTCTCTGTTAAATTGATTAACCTTTAATTTTTTTATTTTTTTATTTTTAAATGACCCTGGAAAAGTAAAAAAATGCCAAAAACATGCCCTCATATGAAGTCCTGTCTTCACAATTAGACATAGAGCTAAAAGGTCATTTATTATAATGTCTAGATGTATGCAAACTGTGAAACTTTTGGCATTTTTAAAACTAAACTTTCTTCCCCTGCAACAAAGACTCTGAATTTGTTTTAAGGTCAATTCATTTCTTTTTTTATTAGTATGATCCATAGAATCTTCAATTTTCCATTATTTGTATGCTTAATATTCTAAAATCATCTCTATGTTAATGTTGGAACAATCTATAATTTCTAAAAAATAAAATTCAATAAAAAAACTCTCCTCTTTTAATGGGATGAATGCTAAATCAGTTTTTTGTCTTTTTATAAGGTTTCCGTATATGTGTTGGCTGATGGTTCAAGTTTTGTATCCTAATCACAAGTGTATGGTAGTTAAATGTTAAATCTTATGGCTTCTTATGAACACAGTTCAGTTATCAGTATGGGTTTTTGTGTGATTTTTATAAGCTTTTCAATTTGCAGTTGGTGGTGGACGATTTTGTCAACTTATTGTCTCTATATGCTTTATTTCAAAGCTTTGAGATAAGATACCCAAAAAATATGTAGATAAATGATCAGTTTAAAAACTAAATTAATAATCAATCATCATACTTGGAAGTTCCATATATTCACTGCTTCTGATGAAATAGCATCCTAATTATGAGGCAAAACATCAACATCGAAGAGCCATTGTAGACGATATATTTAATCTTTTGATTTCTTATATTGTTATGTAGGTAAAATTCTTTGACAATTTTTTTCAATTGTTCTGTGAATATTGCAGGAAATTTTCTTTTTGAGTATATTGAAATGAGGAATACATGTTGGTCTTGTTGATTAGTTTGGTGGAGCAGAGTTAAATTTAGCATTGGCATCAGTCAACATTAATGAAAAAAGTAAACTAATTAAATTTGCTGTTGATGCAACTATGTCTTCGTTAAGTGATTTTTTTATGTTTTGGAGCTCCACATACAATGCTCCAGAGTAAACTAATTATTAGTAGTTTTCAACTTGATTTTGATTGAGGATGTATAAAGAGAACCGTATATGATTTAATTCAAGGGAGAAACTACTCCACTTAGGTCCATTGGTTTTTTGCCAATGTCTTAGTAGGACATTCTTATCAGTCGTAGGCATTTAAACTGGGTTTGGTACTTAATCCTCTTACTTATTCAGTTACATCTTCACAAATAGATATGGAGTGAATATCGATGATTTTGAATCAGCACCAAGCTCAAAACCTTGCTGACCTTCACCTATGGCATCCTTCCCAAATGGTAGAATACTGACATGAAAGAGTTCATAGGCCGTAGTATGTTTTAGATTGTTAGTTTTAATATTCAGGCTATAGTGTTTCTTATATTTGTAAAACTGCAAGAATTCCATGATCTTTATTCAGGAAAAGATTATGATAATGTAATGTATCTTTTCTAATAAAAAATTTATTTGAGATTATGATAATGTAATGTATCTTTTTTAATAAAAAATTTATTTGATGTATATATGGTCTTCTTTAGTAAATCATAGTTGGTTTCTCTAATATCACTGTTTTATCTGATGCATTTTCTTTTTCCTTGGTGTTAAAAACTTGAATGACAATACAATTAAAGCATGGTGACCTAAAAAGGAAAGAATAGTCTACAATGTTTTGGTTTGGTGGGATGAATACAATCTTTAATTTTTAAGTACCCTTGGCAAACACTTTTATTTATGTGAGATATAATTACAATGTAGTTCATGCATTTATTATCTAGTTTTGCCCCTATAATTTGTTTGTTTGGTATATAACTGTACTTTTTTTTTTTTTTTTTATGTTTTCTAATTTTTTTCTATACTTTTTAATATATTTTTTTATAGCTTTCGGTTGATTTTATTATTTCTTACATCCTTTAATTGTTTTAATGAATTTGGTATTATATTAAGATATTTACTTAAATTGTGATGTTAATATTTAGACTTAAGACAAAAAGAAAAACAGATGCCCACCTAAATAAATTGCCTGGAAAGGATAAGAAATCTTCTTTTTTGAATGCTTGCAGATTAATTATAGCATTGGATTTGGCATAATCAAAAGATTTCTTCAAGCATGATTACTGGAGAGCATCAGAATCTTTAAAAACGCTTGTTCTGATGACACTTTCATCAATCTCAAAAGCACATCTAATTATCTGCAGAACAATAAAGTTTGTCGACCCAAATGGTTTTCTCTTACTCATCTTGACCAAAAATCGGTCCCCAACATCACGGTCTTTTAGATCCTTCTGCAGCAACAACACTTCCGGCTTGTCTCTTGGGACAGATCTCCAAAACGCTGCCAATGGTTTCATTTCTATCTTCACAAAACAGCCCTTTTCTCCTGACAATCCAGAGTTGAAGAACCTTACCCCAGTTCTCAATACCAAAGTTGTTGAAACCGTGTTAAATGGCTTGAAGAGTTGGAGAATAGCTCAGATATTCTTCACTTGGGCCTCAAATCAGTATGGTTATAAGCATAATTGTTATACTTATAATGCTATGGCATCCATCTTATCACGTGCTCAACAAAATGCCCCACTTAGGGCCTTGGCGTTGGATATTGTTGACTCTCATTGTTTGATGTCTCCCGGAGCTTTGGGTTTCTTTATAAGGTGTTTGGGTTCTGTGGGATTGGTTGGTGAGGCTAATTTTTTGTTTGATCAGGTTCGGATAGAGGGTCTATGTGTTCCAAATAGTTATAGCTATACTTGTTTGTTGGAGGCTCTTTCCAAGTCTAATTCTATTGATTTGTTTGAAATGAGATTGAAAGAAATCAGAGATTTTGGGTGGGAGTCGGATAAGTATGTTTTGACCCCAACGTTGAAGGTTTACTGCAATGTGGGTAAGTTTGAAAAGGCTCTGGATGTCTTTAATGAAATGTATGAGAGGGGTTGGGCTGATGCTCATTCATTCAATATCTTGATATTGTCATTTAGCAAGTGGGGTGAGGTAGATAGGGCATGTGAGTTGATTGAAAGGATGGTGGATCAAAATATTGAAATGAATGAGAAGACTTTTCATGTTTTAATTCATGGGTTTGTGAGAGAGTCCAGAGTGGATAAGGCCCTTGAACTGTTTGATAAAATGAAGAAGTTGGGTTTTGCTCTTGATGTTTCCCTTTATGACGTGCTAATTGGAGGACTCTGCAAGAACAATGACCTCGATAAAGCCTTGTATTTGTATTCAGAAATGAAGGAGCTGGGAATCCAACCAGATTTTGGAATACTTACAAAGCTCATATCATCGTGTTCTGATGAAGGGAAAATGATTCAGATACTTGAGGAAACACGGAAAGAAATTGACAAAGAAGCAGTGGTTTTGCTATACAATTCTGTTCTGAATGGTCTTGTGAGTAAGGGTTCAGTTGATAAAGCTTATCAACTGCTTCAGTCAATGATGGGGAATGAATCTAATGCTTCTTTTGATGTAGGTAAGCTCCTCAAGGTAGAGGAAAGGGTGCACCCTGTTACAACTTCTTTTAGAATTGTTATTGATGGTTTACTGAAGAATGGTAACTTAGACATGGCCTTAATCCTCTTTGAAGAAATGAGCCGGATAGGCTGTAAACCAGACATCGTTATCTATAATAATGTCATTGATGGACTGTGCAATGCAAATAGATTGGAGGAAAGTTATAAGCTTCTAGGAGAGATGGCAGAATTAGGATTGGAACCGACACATTTTACTCATAATTCTATATATGGTTGCCTCTGTAGAAGAGGAGACGTTGTAGGAGCACTTGGATTGGTGAAAAAAATGCGTTCCTGGGGACATCAACCTTGGATAAAGCATTCCACCTTACTTGTAAAATTACTGTGCAATCATGGAAAGGTGGTTGAAGCATGTAATTTCCTTTGTAACATGGTCGACGAGGGATTCCTACCTGATATAGTTGCATATTCTGCAGCTATTGATGGCTTAATAAAGTTTCAAGAAATTGATTCTGCTCTGCATATGTTCCGAGACATTTGTGCCCATGGCTATATTCCTGATGTGGTTGCCTATAACACATTAATAAAGGGGCTTTGTAAAACCAAAAGAATCTCAGAAGCACAGGATTGTCTGAATGAAATGATGATGAAGGGGCTGGTTCCCTCGGTTGTTACCTACAATCTGCTTATAGATGGATGTTGCAAAACTGGTGATGTTGATCAAGCTATGTCATTCCTCTCCAGGATGTTTTGTGAAGAGAGGGAGCCAAATGTAATTACTTACACTACATTAATAGATGGGTTATGTACTGCTGGAAGGTCTACTGATGCTCTCATGCTTTGGAATAGCATGAGTAGTAAAGGGTGTGCTCCAAACAGGATATCTTTTATGTCTCTTATTAATGGTCTTTGCAAGTGTGGGATGCCTGACACTGCTTTAGTTTATCTTCGAAACATGGAACAAAATGGAATGAAACCTGATATTTATGTCTACGTAGCATTACTAAGTGCTTTTCTGTCTGATTTGAACCTGCCTTCTGCATTTGAAGTTTTGAACGAGATGGCTGACAAAGGAATTATTCCAGATCCACTAGATAAGAAGCATTCTATAGTGAGAGATGCCATATCAAAATTGTTAGAAGATGACAGAACCTCCTCTAGTGTTAAATCTCTCATTGCAAATGGAAGCATTCCGACAATTACTTGCTCAGATAGTGGGAGTAAAGGTTAGTCCAAGTTCAATTATACCATGTTGAGTCAATAGATTTCCTTTTGGTAGGAGAGATGAAAATGGAACCAATAGGAGGGTATAATGGAAGTGGAATATACTTCACCTTTTGTTTCCTATCAAACAAGAAGAAAGATATATTATACTTCACTTTTTCCTTCATTTTATTTTCTTCCTTTCAACGTTCTGACTTTATTAGACATGTTGTACAAATTGAAGAGAAATATTACAAGTTGAGGGCTGGGAATATATTAGAAGAGAATTCAGCATTCATTTGGCAGATGATATTTAGAAGAAAGCTTTATTGACTTGTGATGAATGGAATTAAAAATTGTGTTAAGGAAACTTACCCTTTGTTTGGTGTTGTACTAAAATTTTATTTTCTGATTTTAAAAACAACAAATTGTCAGTGTCTTTTGGCAATTAACTTAAAAGATATTTTTTTGTATTTTAAAATAAAAGCTGGTCTTACTCACAAATTAAGATGTTTGGCCATTGTTTTTGAGAATAAAACAAAGTTGAGAAACAGAAAACGGCAAAAAGTTGTTTTGGGTCATTTTTGAAAACAATTAAAGAAAAGGAGAGCAGCCGGTTTTGTGTTACCAGTATATTTATACACCATCCTATCCTCCACCCTTCCCCTCTCTTTGCTCTTCTCCCTACTGGATACTGATCTTTTCAATGGTTTCCTCTCCATTTGCTGCATCAATTTTTTTGTGTTATTTTTTCTTCTTTTTTGTTCTGGCTGAGAATTCGGGTTTCTAAAGACGAACCAAGCAATTAGGAAAAAAGAGCTAGCAGCTAGGTTGTTCTCTCCAATAGAGGTAAACATACTCACATGTTCTATCTTCTTTTCTATTTTTAGTTGTTTGCTAAAAAAATTTGTTTTCTTATTGATGGGTTTTTTCTGAATTAGGCAGTTGATATATAATTATCTGTTTGTTTGTTCATTGAGTTTTGCTCGTTGATGAATAAGTTTGATCTGATATTTTATAATGTATTGTTGAATCTTCAATTTATTGGGGTTTTGGAATTTGGTTACCCTGTATAAGTTTTCTAAAAAGGATATGCTGAATGAATTGGAATATGGGCTTTTCCCAGATCGACCTCAGCCTATTCCTTATGTACCAGCTTATTTAGATTAGGATTTTTCTAGGGCTTTCACATCTTGGGTAGAACAATGGGGTCTTGTTGCGTGAGAAATGCATAGAGTGTGTAAGAATATAGTTAGTACCATGGACTGGCATGCTTGGTTGAAGTGGGAAAAAGAAAAGCAACCTAGTCTGCTTTTCTTCCTCCCTTTTATATCAACTTGATGAATGAATACTGTTGTTTAGTAATATATCTCTCTTGTAATTATTTGTAATATCATTTTCCTTTTTCCTATTTCTGGCTCCTTCAAATTTGGACTATTATGTATCAGTACATTGGTTTTGGTTGTTGCTAAAATTTTTAGTCATTTATTTATCTAAAGGGAGACTGAAAGGGTAGCATAAATATATAGACTAGGCAGATTGAGCTTTGCTTATATTTTAATATGCATGGTGTTACAAATGGTTGCTTGCCTATACCTTGCCATTTCCAGCCCCTCTCTAGTCTAAACATCTTCCCATATGACTTTGAGAGGGTTAAGAATCTTTTTTGGGCATGTCCAGATTCAGGTAGTGTTAACGAATTAGTGCTTGTGCATGAAATGGGTATTCCAAGGCCCATTTTTCAAAACAAAGCACAATGGAATGAAATTAGTTTTATAGAAGCACAGTGGGTCTTTCAATTAGCATTAGTGCTAAAAAATTACTTGCATGAAATTAGTGTTTGTACACAATGGCTACGCTCTAATTCAGCATACCTAATGCAGCATCTGCATCTTCACAGATATAAAACGAAGCATTAACTTATCCCTGTACTTTCTCTACTCAGCCATGGACATGTGTTAGCTG
Source organism: Ziziphus jujuba (assembly GCF_031755915.1). Lineage (NCBI taxonomy): Eukaryota > Viridiplantae > Streptophyta > Magnoliopsida > Rosales > Rhamnaceae > Ziziphus > Ziziphus jujuba. Next base: position 1,445,279 of record NC_083381.1, on the reverse strand, counting down.
GCTGGAGGTTTTATCATACAAGTACCCTGATCCCAATTGTATATGGCCATTAAAAAGATTTATAGCAATAGAGTTTATGTCTGAGCTAAATTTGCCCAATGCTGTACATTCAATGAAATTCACCCAATGATTTACATTCAATGAAATTCACCTAAGGTTAGTACTTTGTCACAAGCATGTCTATAGAAGATAATAAATCACTATACTTTAGAAAATATAAGAGATGCATGAGTTTAATTTGGCAAAGTTTTTAGCGAAATATAAGGACACCAGGCACAGGCAACTCTCTTTTTCTCACACTCACTGAACAATGGCATAGAGAGCTGAAATTATGATTCCGATAATTTCAAAATTAGTATATATATATATATATATATTTTTTTTTTATAGCTCTGAATCTAAAGATGTGAAGCTAAAATAACTGAGTGCACCCTTTTTCTTTTTCTTTTTTTATTTCCCTTTTGAATTTCTGAGCGAATACAGCATTAGGACTAGTTTTCTTGTTTGTCGAAATCTCCTTGATTTGTGTTATATGGTGATCTATAAAAAGAGCTTATAAATTTGTACATTGCAGGTTCAGTTGGTGATTCTTTAAATATCAACATTTTTTACAGAGCTTATAAATTTTTGCTTTGAATTTGCATTCTATCATTATGCGTATGCATGTATGTATTTTCTTTCTTATGTGACGTTCAGAAAAAAGTTTCAAAGGTCTGGTTTTGTTTCAGGTTGAGGTACTCTTCTCATTGATGAATAATGGGACTATTATTGATGCACATTTGGTAAATCAGCAGTGATTTCAAGGCTCTTGAAAGTTCTGGTTTTCAAATTACTGATACTTGGAAGTACTTGTTCATAAAGCATCTTAACTGTTTTAGGTTAGAAATTAAAGTACCTTGTATGTATCTCCATTTGGTATTTTTTCTATTGAAATTTGTCTTAAAGTTGTAGTTAACCCTCAAATATTTCATATATTAAATCAACAAATTATGTAGAATTCACATCTTTAACTTATGAGTTTGAGTACGTTTTTCTGTGGTGATTTTACTCTTAAAATAGGAGAGATGATTTTCTATAACACATAAAAACAACTTTATGTTAAAGATAGGATTTGGAATGGACAAGTAGATTTCTATAATTTGTTGGGGAAGTCAAGTCTTTACACAAATAATGATAGGATCATATATGATAATAGCTGAAATGGGCAGGGTCTATATGTTAAAGATAGGATTTGGAATGAACAAATATATTTCTATAACTTGCTATCAGTTTGCTTTTAGATTAAATTAAAAGCTCCATTTTACCGGTACCACCAAATGGAGTGTACACCTACTCAGATATTTTATGTGTGTATGTGTGGTTGGGTGCAGAGGCATTTGAATGAATTAAGATTTAACGTGCTTTAGAATTTAACATAAGCAGGGGTTATTGTGCATCTGATTAGATCAACTACTTATATTCTTCTGTTGAGTAAACTATCATAACAAAACCTTGTTTTGGGGAACTATGTTTTTCCTAACATGAAATTTGAATTTCAGCTTGAGCTTACATGTTGTTTTCATATTATAATTATATTGTGCATTGTTTTCATTACTGACATTTGCTCTACTTGCATTTATTCTTTGGGATCGTTTTCAAGGAATCATCTCTCCAATCTTTAATTTTTTTGATTGCCTTTAGAAGTGAACTTATTTTCAATGTTGATTCCTGAGCCCTTTTTTTTTTTTTTTTTGTTTTTTTCTGTGTGTGTGTGTGTTGTTGTTGTTGCGGAAAAAATCATACTATATGAAACAAAACAAAGAAAATATCAACTTAGGGAAGTAAGGCAGGATATATCTCACCAAAAAATCTAGCATTCCTAGCCCAAGCAGCTAAAAAATGAGCCACATCATTAGTTTGTCTAGGAGACCAACTAAATGAACAAGATTCAAAAAAATTATTGATACATAGTCATCCCTCCACATAAGAACTTGCTTACCAATGCAGATTATTCAAACATCAATTTGCAAGAGCTTTAACGATTGAAAAAGCATCCCCTTCACATTCTATACACTTCCAACCTTCATCAATTGCTTTTGAAATTGCAAAATGAAAAGCAGCTAATTCAGCAGCCTCAGAATTGTCACTTGCTATCCAAGAAGGCCACATCTTTATTACTCTGCCATTTGAATCTCTCACAACTGCAATAACTGCACCATCCTTTTTAACAGATGCGTCTACATTCAACTAAAAGAATGGAGATATGGAGGATTACACCTGCAAACTACAGAAGTCCTTGATTGATTATTTGTAGAAGATTTGATTTACAATTAACAGCCTCAAATTCTTGTAATCTTTTCCGAATTACATTCAGTTCAACCGTTGGATCAACTGTAAAACCTTTAAAAACAGCCTTGTCTCTAGCTTTCCAAAATTGATCAATCAGCAAAATCCCAAAAAGAGTCGATTGATCTTGATCCTGAGGAGGAATATTAAGAAAAGATGAACCGCTTACCAAGATTGAAACTAAGTCCTTGATATCTTGGCAAGTTGTCAAGCTTAGTGCACCACTTACTTCCAAACTTGCTTAAACAAAACTGCATTTCACCAAAAAATGCATCATGTCTTCATCACCACAACCACATAACCAACATTCAAGGTCGTTCAAACCATTTTATTTACTAATTTAACTTTACCTGGTAAGGTAACATGTAAAATGCAATGATACAATGCTTTCACAAGAGATGCTTTAGCCTCTGTTTGGCAGAGTTTTTTTTTTTTTTTTTTTTTGTTTTGTTTAAAAGCTCTACTGAAAGGTCAAAAGTTTTTTTATCCAAAAATAAAAATGTTTGGCAAAAATTAATAAATACTTGTTGACAAAAAAAAAAAAAAGAGATTTTTTAAGCTGTTTTAGAAAAATCAGAATTTTAAGCTTATCTAAAAAAGTTTTTTTTTTTTTTTTTTTACCTTATATGAAAATTTAATGAGCATTTAATGCAACTTTTTTATTTATAACCAAATATTTATTAAGTTTTTAATAAAAGTTCTTTTTCAAAAAGATCTATTATACAAAGTTCTACAAGTTAAAATTCTATTTTCATCAGCTATATCGAACGGACTCTTAGTTTTTAATGAATTTTACCTTCCATAATCTCTTGAAAATTCCTCCAAATTGAGAATTCCATCTTTGCCTATTGTCCACTCTAGTGATGGAAATGTCAAGCATATAATTTATAGAAATGTCGATAAAAATCTCAAAAAAACCACAAAAGCTATAAATATTTAATGTAGAAAATATTTAACAAAGTAAAATAAAAAAATACAATTATTGTATATAAAATAAATAAAATAGTTCACAAATATTAAAGTTATTTTAATAAAATAAATACTATTCTTGTAAGTACCAAAATATAATAAATTTGATAAATAATACTAAGATATATTTAGTTCTCAAATATAATTCATAATACATTATTAATATCAAAAATAATTATTTAGTGGTTTAAATTGATGACTATATCTAATAAATTGGCTTAATGATTGTTAGCTTAGTTATTGAGCAAAATATGATCCTTTTATTCTTTTCTTCATTGTTTTTCAAGTCTTTCTCATTATAAAACATGTTCAAATAATAAAACATTTTAATGCATGATTAAAAAATTACAACTTCCACCAATAATCTTCAATAATATCCATATTTTCCATCAACAATTGATATATCGGTCAATATTTTTGATAAAATTTATATAAAATCTTCTATTTTATCGATAAATTTTCAATATCATTTATAAAATTCGATGTCAACGTTTACATCAAAAATTTGGATGAATATATTTGCATCCATTATCGGTGTTACGGATATGGATAGACAATATCGACAATTTTTTCTTCCCCTTGCGTGATTTCACCATAGATCACTCTATAAACACATGGAGCCCACGTAGGCTTAGCCTGCTGAATCATTCCTCTTGTATCACTTATTATTGGCGTGATGGGAATTAGTGGCGTACTTTCTTTTGGTAATAATATAGTGGCGTACTTTTTTTCTTGATAAACGTATATAGTGGCGTACTTGAATGCTTGCCATGTTGATGATACACATTTCTTTTCCTTCAGTTTTGATCATATATACGAATAATTTATAAAATTTGCATTTAGGAATAGGGGGAAAGAAAATTAGAGATTTCATATTCTTATTTTTATTTATTGTAAAATTTCTGAATTTTTGTGCATTGGAATCTGGGGCAGATATTTCGGCTGAAAGACTAAAATAATCACTGGATTATAAGAATCGAAGGTAATAGATAAATAAACAAATAAAAAGTTTTCAAAGGAGCTTGAAGAAGGAGTGAATGATGGTGAGAATTGAATGGTGAGACTTGAGAGAGTATATGTGATAAGGTGCCAACTTTTTTTGAGTGGTAGAATGGTTGTCGAGGAGACAGATGTGAATTTAGGATGGAGTCATATCACACTTTTTAAGTCATATCAAACTTTTAAAAAAGAAAAAAAAAGAAGTTATTTATCGTTTGGATTAGTTTTAAATTTTTAATTTTTATCTAATTTTATGTAATATATTTTATGTTAAATATTAATTAATAATAATTATAATTTATTAGATATTTTAAACAACTATAAGTATTTATCAAAAAAAAAAAAACTATATAATCTTGAAGAAAAAAAATTGAAAAATTAACGGAATTTAAAATTTGTTTAATTTAATACTTACGTTTTGTTTTTTTTTCTTCTTCTTTAACATTATAATTAACCTTCATATCTAACAAAAATTAAGTATCATTAATTAACGTTGAATAGAAAAAAAATTACACAATTAAATATAAAATGAGTTTAGCTTAGTTGCTAAATCTTTTATAAAAGAGATTGTGAGGTTCAAAACAATAAATTTTGTCACAAATGAGTTTATTTTGGTGCTGGACAGAATTTGCTTATGGCATGAAAGGCTCTGTGGCGGAGTTTTATAGTGATGCTTGACAGAATTGCTTATGGCAAGAAAGCTTTTGCGGCGGAGTAATAGCTATAAAGTTAGCAACTATAAAATTTGTCAACAATGGGTTTATTTTAGTTTAGTAATAAAAATATAATATAATTTACGTGAAAATATATATGGCGGTGCTTGACAGAATTTGCTAGTTGTGCTAGTAAGAAGGTTGATGAAGTGGAAATGGTTGAAGGAGATGATAATGAAGTTGATAAAGGTAAATAAAGTTTGCGAAATATGGCCAAGGCTGTTCAGAAAGTTGAGTTTGAGACATGAGAGACAGAATTAGAGACAACTTTATTTTAATTTTATTTTTTAAATAAATAAAAAAGAAAAATAATTTTAGTGAACGCAATTACTGCTTTAATTTTCTAGCGCAAATTGCAATGGAAAAGTTTATATACGCAACCATTCACCAAAACCGGTACTAAATAAAATACCCAAAAAACAAAAAACCGGTACTAATTCTTTCCCGTCATACCTTTTTTTTGTGGCCACTGATGGCTAAATTGCTTCATCTTCATGATTCGCAAATATGTAATAACTATATTTTTTGTTGCAATTTAAAACTTCTAGTTTTAGAGTGTTTTATTTTTAGTACTTGTTATTTGTTCAATTACAATTTAAACCTTCTAATATTTCATGTGTTTGCCAAAAAGAAATCTCAATTGTACTAAGTTGCAACAACTTATAAATCCACTATCTAAATTACAATATTTAAAAAATGAATATTCAAAGCACAATTATCCTAATTATCTGTATTGTTTTATGATAAATCCTAATTTCTAACCTATATGGAACAGGCCCCAAAATCATTGAGATGTGTATAACATAATATCTAAATGTTTTGTTTTTTTATTTTTTATTTTTTGGTTAAACTTACAATAATTTTTAATTTAAAAAACGAGGACATAATTTAAATCCACTGTATTAAGAATGTGGATGTCAAAAGCATATCGTTAAACCATCCTTTCTTAGTTATAATAATAACAGATTGACAGGAAATCAAAATCGAATCTCAAACTTAGATTGGCACCTTTCAAAACCGACCCTAAAAGTTTAATAAGTAGAATAAAAAGTTATACAGAGTGAAAATAGCTACAAAACCTATAAGAAAAGCCACCTAAAACATCATCATGATAAGCAGAAATACAATGACTAGGGAACTCAATTTACCAGAAATTAGAATTTTGAAACCGCCGTTTTAGATAGCAAGTCCGCCTACTTGTTGCCCTCCCTGAAGATGTACAAAACATGAAACTGAATGGAGGCAAAAAGGGAAATACAAGAAGCCCATCTACCGTTCAATTTCCATGGAATCTTGGAAGACAAAGTCCTGAACACATAATATTGAGACCGACCCAAAAAAAAAAAAAAAAAAATTGCGACCGACAAAATAATTATAATATTTAAATGTTGAATAATTATTGAAACGGACAAAATTGCATGGAAATGCGCATTGAGTTGAAATGTTGCGTGACACTTCGAAAAGGGCATGGACTTGGAGAGAGGCAGACAGACATAGAACTAAAAAAGATAAAAGCACAGTAGAGCAACCATATTTTTTTTTTTTTTTTGGGGTAATATCATTGAAGAGCAACATGTCAACGTATAAATGAAACTCAATTCATATGGTACAATGCATATAAATAATCTCATTAATTATTAATTTTCACATAATCTAATTTACAATACATAAAAAATTAATTTTTTATCTCGAATACAATATTTTTTGTTAATTCTAAAAAAGAAATTGATGGTTCAAACTAATAACTTTTTAAAATATAAATGTAAAATGCATGTTTATAATGTTGGAATAAATAAATACAGATAAAAAACACAAATAATAAATTCTATTTAAGATTAATAATTATTTAGAAAATTATTAACCTCTAAACACAACTATTGATATATTTGATTTGTAATCTTTTAAAATAGAAATATACATAGTAACAGTATCTATAATAGACACATTGCTCTCTAATCCCCTTTCTTATTAATCTGAGTGATCTTTCAAAATCCTATTAAAAAACAATATGTATCTTCTATTAAAACTTCAGCCTTTCAAAAACTAAAATCACGTGTAAGTAAAATGATTTATCCATTATTTTAACTTACACTAAAATAATAATTTAATAATATATATAATAATAATAAAAATAAAAATATGGCTAAGTACCTTTAAAAAGAGTTGATCCTCCAATCTAATGGGTCAACTAAAGTATTATAGAGTGTGTATGCTCAAGAATCCTACTATATAATTCAGTAAATAAGTCAGTCACCATCAATAGCACGAATGAACCCTATAAATAAATAATTGATTATGTTAAGTTTATATAATATTTATATATATCTAACATTCTCCCTTTGAATTGCATAATCATCATCACATATGTATTATCTAAACTCAATTACTATAGAATCTCCTAAAATAAAATATTATTTCATCTAAATATATAGCATCCCAACAAAGCAAAATAATATATTAGACTAAATAGTAAAAATTCTCTCAGTAAATCTCCAAAAAATTAGATACCATTTCAATTGAGCATTTTACATGCCATCAACTTAGTCTAGGTGGTAGAGATTTACCTTACCATGTGCACTCCCCCAACACACGATACAATTTCATCTGAGCACATTGTATACCGACAGGATACAACAATATATTCAAACTAGACAGTAAAGACTTATTATAGCACATGTAGATCAACATACACATATATATAGACTAAAAGTCTTAAACAGGGTTGTGAATATAAGGAACAATAATATGTCTAATAAATATCTCATAAATAAATAATGATTCATATATATCAATGTATCAATACAATAATCAAAGAAAAATAAGCAACACTCAATATGAACATTATTGCAGAATACATAATAAACTCTCACTGATCCATAGCAATCTTAACTGCCTAACAATCTCATACGAAATACATTCTCCTCAAACATATCTATTGGTAAGGCCTTGGTTAATGAATCTGCCATCATTTTGTAAATCAGCGTATGAACAACAGTAATAAGGCCTTCTTTATCTTTCTCCTTCTCCTTCACTACAACATATTTTACATCAATGTACCTTACACCAAAAGTACTTTTTAAATTAGTAGAGAAAGATATTACTGCAATTATCACAGTACATCATGATAGGCCTCTCAATGAAATCAACTATTCCCAAATCACGAATAAAATTTCAAAGCCAAATTGCATGATGAGTCACCTCATAACACACCACATATTTTGCCTCCATAGTCAAGGAAGCTGCTACAGATTACTTGGCACTCTACCCAGACATAGCTCCTCCTGCTATGATAAATATATAACCATTAGGGGTGTACTTAGGTTGGGTTGGTCGGGTTGAGAGGAAAACAATAACCGACTCGGGTGGATACCTTTCCCTTGCGAGACCTTTTAAAACCTTGAGGGCTGGGTTGTAAAAGGATTCTCCAGACCCAAAGATAACAATATCTCATGCGGGTAGTCTGGGCTGTCACAAATAGTATCAGAGCCAGACCTGGATCGGTATGCCAGCGAGGACGCTGGGCCCCAAGAGGGGAGGATTGTGAAGTCCCACATCGGTTGGAAAGGGGAATGAAACATTCCATATAAGTGGGTGTAGATAGTTTTCCCTTACGAGGCCTTTTAAAACCTTGAGGGCTAGGTTGTAAGAGGATTCCCCAGATCCAAAGAGGATAATATCGCATGGGGATGGTCTGGGCTATCACAAATTGGGTTGGGTTGGGTTGGATGATCGGGTTGGGCTTTAAATTGGGCCTAAGCCCAAATGTTAAATATTAAAAATTGGGTCTCAACTTGGGTTGAAGCCCAAATGATAATGTTGATAATTTTTCATAAAATATTCATAAAACTAAGGACAATTACTAATTTTGAACTCCCTAAAAAATCAAATTACTTTAAAACAAACACATTAAATCCAAGCTTGTTCAATCAAATTACAACAAAAAATAGTCATCATAAACTCTTTACAACTCAATAATATTAAATAACATGTCACAAATTAATACAACACACATATTAAATAAATATATAGATATACATATATATATTATTCAATCAAAGCTTTAATCTCTCCAAGCCATTGTAATTCCAAAGCTAGATTAAAGTCTCATTCCAGCTGCTTCAATCTACAACACACATCACTCCCATTGATTACATTTTACAACACAAATAACCATAAAAAAATAAAAATATATATACATATGATTAAAACATAGTTTGCTTACCACCAAACTCAATTAAAAGATAATTTATTCATGCATTAATCAGAAATTCCAGTAGCTCCTATTTCTAAAAGAAGAAAAAAAAAACAAAAACAAAGTATTAAAAGACATAAAAGTTTCATTTAAATATGTTAATGAATGTAAATATTAAAATAGAATGTTAAATTAACAAGTTAAAAAATTACCTAACTCAAGATGTTGACAAATAGCAAAACATTCATCATAGGCATGGTCACAGATATCAGTGGGATTGCACTAAGCCAATTTTGAGAGCAAATCAAATATTCCACCATTTTTGGAGTAAGTGAGCTTCGAAATGGATCTAAAATGCATCCTCCAGTGCTAAAAGCTGTTTCGGAAGCTACCGTAGATAATGGGACAATAAATACATCTCTAGCCATAGATGATAGAATCTTAAATTTTTTGGAATTCAATTTCCACCAATCCAACAAATCAAACAGCTGGTTGTTGCAATTACCTGTAGGTTCCATTAAATCTCTATCAACCTCATTTTTTATTTTTAAAGTATTGTCCACTCTCCTTTTCTTGTACTCCCACAATAAATCATGTTCATCATCATTGTCTCTCTCATAAACCTCAAAATTAGTTTCTTTGATATTCTTGGAAAATTGACTATCAGTTGTTGATGTATCACTTGCAGCATAAAAATCAAACAATTGACCCAAAGTTTCTTTCACTCTTTTGATCATTATTTCACACACATCACTTGAATAAAGTTTGCCAAAACTAAAAATCATATATTCTAGCTTGTATCGAGGGTTAAAAACAGCAACAACAAACAATAAATTGTTAATCTTATCAATTGTTCCCCAATACTTATCACATTTCAGTTTCATATTTTCAGCCATGGTACTGAAAGGTTCATTTTTTTCCAAAATACACCTATTCAATTGTTGCTGAATTTTACAAAACTCTATCACAAACAAATGAGATGTCACATGCAAAGAGCCACTGAATTTCAAAGTAATATCATAAAAACTTCTTAAGAATTTCAAAAACAAATTAGCATCATTCCAATCTTGTTCTACTGGTGGTTCATTACCAAAGTAAGTAAGGTAGTATCCATCCTCTTCCTCCATTATCTCAAAAGCTTTTTGAAGCTTAATTGCACTTTCTAACATTAAATAGGTGAAATTCCACCTAGTTGGCACATCCAAAGATAAGAGTTTTTTAGACTCTATCTTTTCTTTTTTAACACATGCTTCAACCGTGGCTAACCTTGATGGTGAGGATCTAACATACCTCATAGCACGAGGAATTAGATCAGTTGAAGTAATGTGATCCTTCAATCCATCACTCATAATCAAATTAGTGATGTGAGCACAACAACGCATGTGGAGGAATTGACCATCTAAGACAAGACCATTCCAATTTTTAATCCTCCTTCTAATGTATGTAATGGCAACATCATTTGCCGATGCATTATCCATAGTGATAGTAAAGAACTTTTCAATCCGCCACTCAATCAAACAACTTTCAATTAGTTTACCAATTGTGTCACTCTTATGATTAGCTATTTGACAGAAATTCAATATTCTCTTCTGTAATTTCCATTCACTATCAATAAAGTGAGCTGTGACAACCATATAATTAATATTTTGAATAAAAATCCATGTGTCTGTGGTTAAGCTAACCATTGGTGAGTTATTCATAAATAAATTTCTCAACTTTTTCTTCTCTTCCAAATAAAGCTGATACACTTCTCTAGCAATTGTAACTCGAGATAGTGGATCAAATTTTGGACAAGCCACACTACAAAAATCTCTAAACCCCTCTCCTTCTACAAATGTAAATGGTAACTCATTTCTAATAACCATTCTAGCACATGCAGCCCTGCAAGCCTCTTTACTAAATCCCATAGCAACAAGATTACTACTACCAGATTTACCTTCTGACTCATATCCTCTTTTCTATGTGGATTCTTTTTACATTGACTCAAATGATTTCACAAAGTAGTAGTCCCACATTTTTTAGTATTACATACATAATCCATATCACAATAATTGCATTTACACCTATCACTTCCTTCAATTTTACTAAAATGAGCCCAAATTTTGGAAGTTCTTACCGGTTTCCTCTTGGTCAAAGTGGATAGTGGAGGTACATGAGAAGAAGAAGGTGGTGGCACTATTGGTATGTCGCAAGTGGCTGGTGTAGTGCTACATACTTTAATTGGTGTAGTAGATGTTGTTGGTGGAGTTCTAGAAGCATTAGATTGAATTTCATCCATCTAAACATTAAAATTACAATTATAAGAATCAAATCATATTAAGAAGGAAAATATATCATATAGCAACAGCTAGCTAACATAATAATAATAATAATAATAATAGAATAAATAAGCAAATATGTACAAATATATAAAATATAAATCATTATAAATTATTTCTTTGTCCAAGTGTAACCATATAAATAAAATAGAAAATTATGGTTCAGATTAACTATAATTAATAAATATGATCATCTGAAAGTGAAACCATAATAAAGATTCCATTAGAAAGTCACAAAGCAACAAAAAAAAATTAACAGTACTACTTTTTGACAATAAAAAGACTTCTACATGAGAAGAGATTAAAGAGACAGAAAACAAATGAATTATAATTGCCATTGGTGACTTTCTACTGCAAATCGTGCCAAGTGCCAACCACTACAAAGGGGATAATAAATTATTCATGTCCTAAAATGATAGAAGGAAAAATTAATTATATAATGCTACATCATTATTTAACAAAATTTTAATAAACAAGGAGCAGCTTTTTTAAAGCTTAAATACTGCTTCTGATAGTTTTTGAACAATTTTTGGTGGCAAAATTAAGTTAGGGATCGAAGAGCCTTAACTTGTGGCATAGTCAAAATAGTAACATGGGCAAAAGGTGAAAGCAAGATTCAATGGATAAACTCATAATAAATCTTTCCACACTATCTTTGTAAGCAAGATTCAATGGACAAACCCATAAGGGAAACAAATCTTTCCACACTATCCTTGTAAACAGATTAGGATTTTCTTCTCTTATACATTTCATTTGGAAAAAACAAACTAGAGCATGGCAAAAGAATAAACCAAGCAGAAAAAAAAAAAAGAAAAAGAAAAAGAAAAAGAATAATGGTTTTTCAAACGAGATGGCTTCTATCAGGAAAATTGTTGAAGATCTCAATCCCTTGTAAACTACTAGACAATGCATGAACATCAAAACAAGTTCCAACTTTTCATAAAAGTGGCAGTGTTCTCATAACCAATTGTACGCAGTACTGTTGTAAACAATCTTTACAGCCAACAAAAGGAACAATATGTCTCATATACACACATAACAACTATTCAGTCCTCCACTTAAACCCACCCACCCCGACTTCACCCCAAAAAATAGAAAAACAATATTTGACAATATATTAAAAATATTATTGCAGCCTTATAACTATGCAGGATATGTCAATAAAACATTAGGCAAAAACTATCTAAAATGACAGAAAATCCAAAAAAAAAAAATACATGAATAAAAAGACAATAGTATGCTTTAGAAACGATAAGAGTGAGATCTGTTCGAACCTTTTTTTGACTCAAGAGGAAAAAAGGTAGAACGGTAGATCAGCGTTTTCTGATATAAATTTTAAGGTAGGAGACGGAGAGGATGAGAATACAGAGAAGAGGCACTGAGAAAGAAGCAAAATCAAGGGCAAGAAGTCAGAGAAAAGCAAAACACGTGATTCTTTGTTTTATTAAACTTTTTTTTATTTTTTATTAAAGCCCATGATACAATATAGCAAGTGAGCCCACCAAACAACCTGTTTCTTTAAGCATAAGCCAACCACACGACGGGTTGGGTTGGATTTTTCGGGTTTTTTAATTTGTAATCCAATACCCGACCCGATGGACTCAGGTTGAAAAAAACCAACCCGCAACTCATCCAGATTATATCAGTTTTCTTTATTAGTGGATTGGGTCGAGTCGAGTTGGTTGGGTTTATCGGGTTACCGGGTTTTTTGAACAGTCCTAATAACCAGTGGTAGATTTCTTATCATAGATACAGCTTTTATAATCTTCATTACTTTAACCAACTACATTAATAGAGTTGGTGAGTCTATATATTAAGATATGATCTTTAGAATATTGAAGATACCTAAAGATCTTCTCAACTGTTTGGTAATGGATAAGACCAGTATTACTTATAAATCTACAGCAAAAGCTATGTCAGACCGTGTACAAACTTAAGCATACATCAAATCACCAACTGTAGAAGAATAGCGATCATTTTTCATTGTCATCCTTCTTTATCATTCTTGGGACACTGGTTCTTAAAAAACATTTCACCCTTTGTGGCCAGTATACCTCTAGAACAAGCAAATGTGCATATCAACCTTTTAAGGATCCTATCAATAGAGGCTCTCTGAGACAACTTCACCATATAATTAGCTCTATCTCGAATAATCTTGATGCCCAAAACAAAAGAAATCTTACCAAGATCTTTCATATCAAAATGGTTGTACAACATCTGCTTTATCTTAGACAATAGGTTAGTATCATTGGTAGCCAAGAGTGTGCTATCAACATACAATACTTAGAATATGAAGCTACTCCTACTAACCTTCATATATATGCACCTATAGACAACATTATCCTTAAAGTCATTTTTTGTGACAACTTTATCAAACTTGAGATACCACTGTCTCAAAGCTTTGCTTAAGGCCATAAATAGACTTCTTAAGCTTACAAACTAAATTAGCATTCCCCGTTTATTGGAAGCTAACTAGTTAAACCATATACACATCTTCATACAAATCACTATTCAAAAAAGCAGTTTTGATCTCCATCTAATTCAACTCTAAGTCATAATGAGCCAAAGTTGCTATAATAATTCGAAAAGAATCCTTTGTAGATACAGAGGGGAATGTCTCTGTGTAGTTGATTCCTTCTTTCTGGTTAAATCCTTTTGCAACAAGTCTAACATTAAACCTCTCTACTTGACCATTGATGTCTCTCTTAGTCTCAAAGATCCATTTGCACCTAATAAGTTTGCTATCCTCCGGTAACTCAACTAAGTCCCATACACCATTCGACGCCATAGATTTTATTTCATTTTCTATTGCATCCAACCAGTGCGAACTGCGTATGGCCTCCTCATAAATGACTGGATCTAACTCATTACTTATGTCAAACTCATGCTCCTGCAGACAAACCTCATATTTATTAGGAAAAGTTGATTTTCTAGTCCTTTATGACATTCTTAAAGGCACATCAACATCTGTAATAGTTGGAATATCTTACTCTTCCATAACCCATACACCCTGATCAACTGTTGGTTCATTAATAACTAAATCAACAACATCTCCATTAGAAACAACAACATTGGGAATGAAAGCAATTTCTTCTCTAAATTGGAGCTCCCTTGGACCTTACTATTATCAAATCCAAAATTATCTTCAAAGTAAATAGCCCTATCTAACTCAACAATCATGGTGGTGTGAGAAGGACAAAAGAATTTGGAACTACTGAATCCATACAATAGCAACAAAATAACCATTGATGGTTTTTGGATCCAACTTTTTAATTTATGAATTATAAACTCTAACCTTAGCGTTGCAACCCTGTACTCGAAAATGGTGCAGGTTAGGTTTTCTTCCTGACTACAACTCAAAAGGGGTTTTAACAACAAATTTGATCAGCATTTTATTTAGAATATAAGCAGCTATCCTCAGTTAGGAATGGCTTTAGGTTCCGATCAATCCTGTCATATCTAAGAAGGTGTGATTTTTCCTCTCAGCTATACCATTCTATTGAGGAGTACTATACTACGCATTAATACCCACTCACGCAAATAAATTGGGAATGGCCCTAAGTTCCGATTAGTCTCGTCATATCTACAGTAAAATTCACCACCTCTATCAGATCTTACAGTTGTTAGCTTCTTATTTTTTTAAAGCTCTATCTTTACATTGAACTCCTTAAATGTAACCAAGGAATCCAACTTCTCACATATAAGCTCAATATGTCCATAATGAAAGAAGTTATCAATGAAGGTAATAAATATCTATAACCATTCAAAGCAGTTGGAATGAAATGTCATCATATATCAGTGTGGATTAACTCCAAAATATCTACACACCTAGCTATCTCTTCCTAGCTTTGGAAGTTAGCTTTCCTTTTACATATTCTACACAAGTTAACAGATCAGAGAAGTCAAGATTAAAAAGTATTTCATCATATGTAGAAATATGTCCCAAATGCTTATGCTATAACATCAAGGAATTATCATTAACTCTTGGGCATTTGGAAGCAACAACAAGAGTTACAACAAAATTAATAGAAGAATTGTGACCATTACTAAATAATTCAAGTTGATATAAATTGCCACATAAAGTTTCAAAAAAACAAGTTTATCATCCTTATATAGTTCATTTCTATTATTACCAATGAATAAACTGTAATCCTGACCATCCAAAGAGAAACCGATAATAATTTTTTCTTATTGAGGGTACATAAAAAATTTCTTATAATTCTATAACATATCATATGGAAATCTTTAACTTGATTATTCCCATGATATTCACCTTAACTCTTGAGCTATCTCCCATGTAAACATATCGTTCAAGACTGGTTAGCCTCATTTGATTTATCATCCCCTGTAACGAATTAATAATATGAATTGTTAATCCAGTATCTAACCACCAAGTATTCATAGGCACATCAATAATATTGGTCTCAATCATCAAGATATTACATTTCTTCTCTTACTTTCTTTTTGGTTTCCAACAGTTTGCTTTTGTGTCCAATCTTGTTGCAGTAGTTGCACTTTCTGCTGAAGTATTCTTTTTTCTCCCTTAAAAGATAAGCACCACTCTTATGTCATCTGGACTTCCTGCTAGAAAACTTCTTTTTGTTGGGCTGAAACCTTTGTCCTTTCTTCTGGAAAAACTTCTTATACTTGTCCATTTGATGTGATAATAGTGGCAGATCTCGACCTGTTTAACTTGATATCATTCTCTTCCTTGACATGAATAGCAATCGACTCTTCCATGTTACATCCTTCCTTCTTGATATTCAAACTTAACCATATACTATCAAATTGAGATGGGAGGCTCGTCATTGTAGAATAAGTTAAGAATTCCTTTCAAATGTCCATTTTAAGATCCTTAAGCTTGTTATAATAAGAAAAAAGTCACATTGTACTCCTTCACTCCTTTAACTCCATCATACTTGGTATTATTCAAAAGATCCAAGTAATAATACTTCTCATTCATATCAAACTTAATAAACTTCCTTCCTATTTCCTCAACAAGTTTCTTTGCAATATCTACCTATGGAATACTTGCATATATGGATTTATCCATATTGCTCTCTATCATCATCATACAACACTTCTTAGAATGCTTCTAATCCTCATACAATTTCTTAGATACAACATTACTCTCATCAATTGGCATCTGTGGTGGATCCATCTCCAAAGACCTATCCAACTTCATAAATGTTAACCAGAGTTTTCTTTCACTTCTACTAATTTATCCTATCCAGCTTTATCATAGCAGTCATTGGCAGAACATTCGGGGTGCTACTAGTTGTGAAAATAGCAAATACAACAAAGCATTCAAAACATAAAATAATACAATTACTATTTTTCAGGCCCTCAACATAAAACACAGAAATAAATATCGCTAGGATCTTTATAACACTTTATACGGGCCAGAGACGGTAAACCAAATCACCATAATTTAATGCATTCAACTGAATCATCGATAGGATAACTTAGAACCTATGATTTATAGCATTCAATTGACTTCCACTGTCATTCCAAACGTCCTACAAAGTAACTAAAACAACTAACATGATAGTCTAATTACACGTATAGATCCTGGTTAATTAGTGAGAAATAATTAACATATTGGCAATTTTATGAAATAGGTAAATACTAAAACATCTTATCCACTATGTTAATATTGCAATAACACCCATAAATTGGATAAAATTAGGTCTTACGATAGGTAAGAACCTAAAATTTCATTTACTATATTATGTCAATACATATTACATTAATATGTATAATGTGGGCAAAATAATTACCACGACAAGTGAGTACCTAAAATTTTATACTAATATACCAAATAGGTATAAAGCCTCTCTAGGAAAAGCCAATAATGTTTAATTCTGGCCATAAGTATTTTAATCAAAAAATTGGAATGGATTTTTTTTTTGATAAATAAATAAATAAATTTTTAATTTTTTTAAACGGAGTTATTGACATCAGTATGATGAAGTCAGCATGATGACATCATCACATTAACATCATCAAAGGGTTACATACACTACACTAACATCATTATGCTAATGATAGCGCACACATCATGCTGAGATAATCATGCTGACATTAGCAAATGTGCACAACGTGTCATCTGACATCATGCTGATGTCAACACCACCGACACGTCGTCTAGCATTATGCTGATTTCAGCAAGCCAGAAATGACATATCGTTTATTCTTTCTCCAAAACTAGCTGTGTTAGTGGGTCAACCCACTTGTTGCAAAATGGATCTCGCGATCCGGTTTCAACCTGACTAGAAAATGCCTTTTCGGCCCCTGTTTCCAACTGTTTTGGTGGTAGTCCATTTGTCCGATGACAAGCAAGCGAAAGCCAAATCCAATTTGGACCAATTCTAACCCAAAACAATGAACAATCAACTTGAATATGTCATGGATTTTTTTATGGGTTTCACAATTTTACTTTTTTTCGGGCTTAAAAATTATTCCATTCCACACAAAAAAATGTTAAATAATATTACTTAGATCATGATTTTATCAAAAATAAATTTTAACAGAAATCACAAAACAAATTTTTTGACAAAATATATATCTCTATATATATAAATATATATATATAATTAAATATATATATATATATATATATTATATAGAATTTCACATAATAGCTACCCAAATCCAACATAATTTTCAATATCTAATATATATATATATATATATATATATATATAATTATAGAGAAGGAAAAACAAAAATAAAAACATATATATTCACAAATCAATGGTCGATGCATATACACACACAACTAACATAATAACAGATCAAGGAATTCAAAATTTATTATGTATGCGGCTCTAATACCAATTGTTAAAGTAAATAAATATGGATCGAAAACATACATAATAAACTACATCTAAGATTAACAATTAATTGTAAAATTTCAAATCTCTAAACGCAGCAATTAATAATCTTGATATGCAATCTTACAAAATAGAAACATGTAATAGCAGTGCATATAATGGACACAATGCTTTCTAACCCCTCTCTTACTGATTTGAATGATCTTTTAAAACCCTAATGAAAATACAATGTGTATCTTCTCTTCCTTGCCCTATCAATAAAATCTCAACATTTTAAAAACTGAAGTCGTGCAAATAAAATGACTTATCCATTATTTTAACTCACATCGAAATAATAATTTAATGATAATATAATAATAATAAAAATATGAGTAAGCCAAATAGACCTCTAAAGAGAACCGATCCTTCAATCTAATGAACCAACTGAAATATTACAGAAAGTGTGTGCCCAAGAACTCTATTACATGATTCAGTAAATACGTCAGTCTCATTAATAGTACAAATAAACCTTGTAAATGAGTAATTAATTATACCAAGTCCACAGAATAATTATATACATTTAACATACAAATGACTATTCCTTCCATCCTACATTCAGTTCACTCTGTAATAACAAAAAATGAAAACTTGATTTCTTATAAAGGTATTATGGGGATGGCTAAAATTGTATACAGATGACCATTGATTAGACCTGGCAATTTGGATCATGACACGGCGACACGACTCGAAAACGACACGGAATAAATGGGTTTGGGTTTATTATAAATGGGTTCGGGTCATAATCGGGTCAACCCGTTTAACACGATTATTAATCGTGTCATTTTCGGGTTGACCTGTTTAACTTGAAATTGACCCGTTACGATCCATTTATTAAACGTGTCAGTTTCAACCCGACACGATTATATACCTATTACAACCCATTTAAATTTAATTTTAAATTAATATTTTATCACTAATATAATATTTAATAACTAAAAAATATTATAAATTAAAAATTTTATAAAAATAATTTTCTATTACTAATTTTTTAAAAACAAAAAATACATCTTTAATAAAAAAAAAACATAAAAATAAAAAAAAATTTCGGGTTAATAGGTTAATTTTCGGGTTAACGGGTTAATAGGTTAGTTTTCGGGTTAATAGGTCAATTTCAGGTTAACGGGTTAATAGGTCAACACGACCCGTTAAAATAATCGTGTTAAACGGGTCGTGTCGTGTTGACCTGTTTATAAACAGGTCGGGTTAGTGTTTTAGGTACCTGACACAATTAATAAATGAGTCTGTTCGGGTCAGACATTTTTGACACGATTATTAAATGGGTTGACACGAACACGACCCACCAACCCGAATTGCCAGGTATACCATTGATACGTAATGATCTTGATTCCTATGGCACCGGATCTCAAAATTATTGAGACTAAACATTATGTTATATAATATAATGTTTTTAAATGATGAATTTATTATGGGGATGGGCCAAACTTGGATAGAAAATGAGCAATGACTTGTAATGTTGAGTGAGACTATATAATGGGCATGGAGCATAAAGGGTTGTTTAGTGGTTATGGTGGTGGTGGCAGTGTAGTTATTTAGTCCATCTATTCTGGCCGGGGGCCAGGGCTTTTTTCCATATTGCATTGTTGAGTGATGTCAATGTATTATATCTAGAATGTGAATTTAATTTTTGCGAAGGCATATGGTCCCGGAATTGGATATTGCAGGAAAATATAGATGAATGATTGCATGCTCTGTGTCCTATTTTCTTTTGGTTTTTCTTTTTTTTTTTTTTTTTTTTTTATGATGATGATGAATGTGGAGTTTGGTGGCTTCTTTGGGGGATTAAATGTAGTTTTGGATCTTATGAAAGTGTTATGAGTTATCTTTTTTCCTTATAGGTTTTATTAATTTAAAACTTATTAATTGTTTTACCACAATGATAATAAACAGCAATACCATTTTATGAAAGTATGTTTCACTATTTTGTATTATTTTTTGATGAATCACTACTTTGCAATATTGTTATGTAATATTGTAGTCTCATAAATAAATGTCACAGTTGTATTTATACATTTGGTCCAATGATTGTATCTTTTAAAATACACTTTTAATCCAAGGTTAAAATCTATCATTCGGGTAAAAAATTTCCTTCCCTTGTAATAAAAAAAATAAATGGTCCATTTGATTAATTCATTGTTGCAAATTTCATTTAGCAAAAGAAAATTTTAATTGCCGCAAATTATAAATTGTACGTTTTGGCGATGGACATGCTTAACATCCCGCCTTCTGATTTTATAGGAAGAATGACAACCACCCAACCAAAAGCACTCTATTGAAATGGTGCTCATCTGCAAGAATTTAGTAAATAAAGAAGAAAAAAATGAAATGAAATGAAATGAAATAGAGTTTTTTTTATTAAAATAAATAAATAAAGAAAACCATGTTCGAAAAATAAATAAATAAATCAAACAAAACCGTGTTTGGATACAAATTGACTTTACTGTTAGAGTGTCTCGTTGAGACATGTGGAGCTCTTTAATTGGAAGCTATTTTGGTTGTGATATTTACGCCTAGGTAGAGTGATATTACTATATATGTTCGAAAGCCATGGAAAAAATAATAATAATAATAATAATAATAATAATAAAATAACCGAATAATTATTACTAACTAACCAAAAGCTTACCGTTGACTTTATGGAAAGGACCACCGACGCAAAAACTTATTGACTTTATAGTTGACACAGGCTTACATAAATATATGAAAATTTTAAACGAAGGAGAATATTTGTGTAATTTAGCCAAAAACTATTGAGAATACATTCTTTTAAATTCAAACCTTGAGCTGGTTGAGGTTTCTTCGTTTTCTAGTTATAATGAATTTAATATTGCCCAAAAAAAAGGGTATAAGATAATTGAAAATGATCAGAACAGTTACAAGATAATATATTATTATTTTATTAATTAAAAAATTAATATAATTTAAATATGAATAAATAATATAAAAGTAACTAAACTTAAACTAATAAAAAAAAATAACTCTTATTATTCGGTGGACATCTTGATGGACTTTTTGATGTTTTAAGATTATTTTAATATTTATATAAAACTCCTTTCCTATGATGTGTTGAATATTATTTGCCTATTTAATTTGTAGCCAATACGAACTTGATTAGTAGTTGTACGTTTGCAGGCCTCTTAAATTGATGGGTTTCTTAAAAAAAATAAATGGTATATGGGTGATCAAATATATATATATATATATAAATTTTACGGTATGAACGGTTCATATGAAGCATTTAAAGTTGATATTTTTTGAATAATAACATCGATTTTACTATGCATTATACATATCAAAATCGATGCTATTATTCAAAAAATACCAATTTTATATGTGATCCGCATGTAAACCATCCGCACTATAAAAGTTTTTTATATATGTATATATATATATATATTTATATGTCAATATAATTGATATTATGAGTTACTATTATTTTACCCTAAATGATGCACGTTTTCTACTTTATCTCGACTATTAAAAGCAGTCAAATTACCTCCCAAGCTATTGCTTTCTAGAGTGTAATATAGAGTAATTCTCGCTGTTAGTCTTGGAATTATTCACTTTGATCTCTGAATTTTATTTTATTTTTTTCCATCTTATTTTGTCCTCAAATGAATGAAAAAGTTCAATTTTAGTAACCTTGTATTTATTCCATTTTGCAAAGAGAAATGTCATGTGCATGTCATGTGCATCGTAAACCAAAAATAAAATGGTCTAATTACATGAACTTATGAGATTAAGTATAGTTTAGGAAACTAAAATGAAATATTTTTTTATAATTTAGGAATCAAAATGGAAATAAATTTTAAAGTTTATTTTAACAATAATAAAAATTTGAAAAAATCTAGATAAATATTAAAAAATTGAAAGACATATCTATCCACTGAATTAAAAAAATTAAAATTTGTTTCAATTAATAAATAAAGGAATTGGGAATAATATAATATTTATACACATTTTCTTTATTATTATACAGAATCTTTAATTTCTTTCTTTTCTAAACAATTATTTTAGAAATTTTATACTGTAAATTCAAGAATTTTAGAATGTAAGGTTTTTTGAAAATAAAATTTTGGAAACGCAATACATATATGAAAGTAATTTTTTTTTTTTTACAAAATATGAAAAAAATAAAAATTGTTACATGTTATAAAAGTTACAAGAAAAAAATAGATTTGGATTCAAACGTATTTAATAATTTTATTCGCAAAAAGGAATTATATGAGAAGTTCTACATCTTACTATCTAATAACAAATATTAAAAATAAAAATCTAAAAACATAAAATATCTTTAAAAAAAATCTAAATAAATATTCTATATATACATATAGATATATATATATATATATATATATATATGAAAGGAACATTTCTTTTCATAACTAGTCAAAAAATTTAAATTTTGTTTAAACTAATATATAAAAAGGAAATAGGAAAAAAAACTATAATACTTCTAGTTTTTTTTTTTTTTGAAAACTAATTAAAACAAATACATTTTTTGTTTTATAAACCTGTAAAGTATGATTATGCTAATTTTGACTGGCATTATAGTTTTCATATGATTTATTACAAAATGAATTAAAGCATAAAAATTGGAATGGATAAAAATGACTAATACATATTTAAAACAAAATTACTTGTATGCCTAAAACGGTGCTAGTAATTTTTTTTTCCTACTTTTTTTTTTTTTTTACAATACTAAATGTTTCTCTGACTTAAAATATTTATTCTATTTCTTAAAAAAAATTATTCCTTTTAAAAATTTCGTCAAAGTATAATATGTACATTAACTTTATGAAATAATTATCCCCCATAAATAGTTTTTAGAAAAGGATACATTTGTACAGTCACAAATAAAATGTGTATTTATAGGCTTTCGTCAAGTTTTCTAATTCATTTTTTAGACAAATTACAATTTTTTATTATTTTACGAAAAGAAATATTTCTTTGATATACATATAAATTTTTTAAGTTTTTATTTTTTTAAAACTTATTTTCTAAAATTTTCGACAGTATAATATATTTAAAATTTATAAAATAGTTATTTTCTAAAGAAAATAGTAATAAATAAAAGTGATACAATACTTCTTTATTTTCTTACTTCATTTATTTATTGCTTGAAACCGTTTTTATTTATTTATTTAATGGATAAATATTTATTTTAATTTTTTTAATCTTTATATAGATTTTATTCAAATTTCTATAATTTTTAATTTATTAATTTTTTTATTTTTTTTTTTCTATTGGTCTATGAGCTATGCAAAACCTCACTTTGATCCCTGTATTTTACCATTCTATTCGTAAGTGAAGGTGCATACGATGTACACATGCCACTTTCGTTAGTATAATTGGCTGAAAATAAAATAGGCATAAATTAGTGGCATCAATTAGTCTACCAAATCATTTACTAAGTGTGCATATGTAATTATATGATTGGTTTATATTTAATTACAATTATCTTTTTAAATGTTAACTTATACAT
Source organism: Ziziphus jujuba (assembly GCF_031755915.1). NCBI lineage: Eukaryota > Viridiplantae > Streptophyta > Magnoliopsida > Rosales > Rhamnaceae > Ziziphus > Ziziphus jujuba. The sequence continues at coordinate 1,421,385 of NC_083381.1, read as the reverse complement.
AAGTAGGTTATATTAATATATTAATCAATCAAATAATGATATATGTAGATATTGTAAATAAATTGGTAAACTAATTAGTGCCTGTAGCATTACTCAAAATAAGTACTAACCCTAATTTTTTTCATAAATTTGAGAACCAAAATGAGATTAAAAAAAAAAAAATCAAGAAGAGAATTCCCTTATAATTTAGGGCTACTCATGAACAATACTCTTTAATATAATCATCCAATTTTCTCCAATAAATTTAACCAAAATTTTTTTATGTATAAATTTAACTAAATAAGCCATACATAATATACAAAAATAAAAGTAAATAGAACAAAACAATTTTTAAACCAATTTTGCTTTGCTGCGTAGGTTCGTTTTCATTAAATTTGTCCATAAAAAATGTATCTCTAGACTAAACTATAAAAAACAATAATTTTGATTTTTGAGGGTAATATAGAATTTTTATAGCTTAAGACAAAAATGTGAGAAATCTACGATAGCTTGGATAATAAATTATATTAACCAGTCCTTGATATAACTTTTAATAATAATATTAAATTGTTGATTACTAAATTTTGTAGATCTAACTACACAAATTATAAAAAAAAAAAAAAAAAAAAAAAAAAAAAAAAAAACCCTAACATTGACACAGATGATAAGAATGAAAAGTAGAAAAATTATTTTACTCCAAGCTAATGACACATTTTGGACTTTGTTTCATACATTTGGTCAAATTAGACTTGCATATATACATATATATATATATATATGTACATGTATATTAGTTCTAATGAAGGCATACCATTTGTATATAATTTATTTCATAAGATTTATTTGTTAAAATTATTTGGAGAAGATTAAAATAATATAAAAATAATAGTTAGAAAAACAGTATGAGAATTTTTTTAATATTTTATTTAGAACATTTTAGATTTATATTAATTTTAATTTAGTTTTTGATATTTCAAAAATATTATTTATTTCTCTTCAAATTTCAAATAGTTTTCATTTTTATTCCTTATTATTTCATTTATATTCTTTAAAATAATTTAATCTATACCTTAGTTATATCAATCTTAATTTTTAAAATTTAAAAAACTAAATTAAAATTAATATAAATCTAAAAAGTCTAAATTAAATATTTTTTAAAATAAATAATGAGTAAAATATTTTTTTAAATAAATAATGCACTAAAATTCATGAAATTATTTAGGTCGCTGTACCGTCTCACCTTCTGTATAGCGACTTCCTTCGTCTGCTCTAGGTATCCCTCAGAAAAAAAAAAAAATTTACCGTTTAAAGTAAATAAAAATATAATAATTTAAAATGACAGCAGTGTGACTAAGCAAAAAAATTCATGTTGTCGTTAGAAGTCGTAGACTTACAATTCTCAGGATGAGGAAGGGCTAGTTACACTGATTTCATTTCCATTCTTTTCTGTCTCTTTTCCTTTTATTGAGGAGTAGGTGCTTTACCTATGAGAAATTATCACTTTGTCTCAATTTATTAATTTATAAATTTCTGCTAAAAACAGGTGAAGCATCTGGGAATTATTATATCAAAACCCACGGTATGCTCTCTTCATCCATGATCTTTTCTTAATTTTTTGCATTGTTGAACTCCAAGTTATGGGTTATGGCTGATGGGTTTTGCTGGTTTTGTGTTTAATTTAAGAATTTGGGGTTAAATTTTAGGGATTGATGCTTATGGTTGGTTTTAATTTATGGATTGTGTGGCTTAATGTGTTTCTTTATATATATGTGTGTGTGTGTGTGTGTGTGTGTGTGTGTGTTTTTAGAATGGCTTGCCGGCGGTGGAGTTTGGTGACCAAAAAGTCTTTTATATGAATTCTCATTTTTTGTGAAGCTCGACTATGGAAAGCAACTTGTTGGAGGCTCTTAATGTCCACATGGTTGGGTCAGGTAAGAGAGTCATAGTCCTTGCCCACGGCTTCGGCACCGACCAGTCGGTATGGCAGCGTATTTTGCCTTACTTCGTCCCCAGCTACCGCGTCATTCTCTATGACCTTGTTTGTGCCGGCAGCGTCAACCCTGATTACTTCAACTTCCAACGCTACTCCACTCTTGATGCCTACGTGGACGACTTGCTTAACATTCTTGATGCTCTTGCTGTTGATTGCTGCGCCTTTGTGGGTCACTCTATTTCCGCCATGATTGGGATTTTAGCTGCAATCCGACGCCCCCATCTATTCTCCAAGCTCATACTCATAGGTGCTTCTCCAAGGTAATAAAAATGTCAAATTTGTGTGGTTCTCTTTGTTTGAGATTCCTTATTGAAAATTGTTCTGCTTTTTTACTGATTGAGTTTTGAATTTGCGGGATAAGGTTCTTGAATGACAAGGATTATCATGGTGGGTTTGAGCTAGGGGATATTGAGAAAGTGTTCTCAGCAATGGAGGCCAATTACGCTGCTTGGGTTGACGGTTACGCACCATTAGCAGTTGGGGCCGATGTTCCTGCAGCAGTCCAAGAATTCAGCCGAACCCTGTTCAATATGCGACCTGATATCGCTTTTTATGTTTCACGAACAGTATTCAACAGTGATCTGAGGGGAGTATTGGGGCTGGTGAAGGTACCCTGTTGCATAATCCAAACCAGTAATGACACCTCAGTCCCAAACTCTGTTGCAGACTATCTGAGGGACCATCTGGGTGGCCAAAACACAGTGGAGATGCTGGAAACTGAGGGTCACTTGCCCCATCTGAGCGCACCAGCTCTATTGGCTCGGAAGCTCCAACGAGCCCTTTCACAGTGAATGTGTTTAAAAGGATTTCTAGCTTAGCACCATATCCCTCCTTACTTTTGTCTGCTGCTATAGCCTTAGTGGGGTCCCAAAAAAACCCTCTGAAAAATATAAGAAGGGTGAAGATGATGACCTAAATAGTCTGGAGTTGATTTGTTGTGTAGAATTGTCTAAAATTAGATTGAAACTCCAAAGGCTGGTTTCATTCGAATATATGTTGGGTTACTATTATTATTTGTGCACCTGGTACTAATGTTATTGGTGCACCTCTAATAAATATCACCTCCAAAGTTAAACCAGTCGTCATGCTCGAGCAGCACTACCGTCAATGGCAGAACTGTTTCTAAAAGTTTGAAGAATTTTGTAGAATGCTTTGCTCAACATTGCTAAACATTAACTTTGCATTAGTGGTCCCTCGTGGTGTAAGTATGCATGTGTATGGATGATTTAATTTGATTTTTTTTTTTTTTTTTTTTTTTTGCATTTTTGTCTTCTTTTTCATTATCTGTTTGTTTCTTTAGCAAAGAAGGTTGGTGAAGAGTTTATTTATCCTGAGGAGTTTGAGAAAGATTTTGGTTGCTCCATTGTATAACTTGAAGCACTCGATGGTACAAATGATCTTTTTGGAGCCAACGGACAGATTTCTGCAATTGGTTGCTAGTTTGCTTTGGCTCACTTGTCATCCAAACACTATTTCCATTATTGAGCTAGGAGAATTAGTAGTAAAATCTAATTGGATGTAAGTTCAGTTCTAGATATATCAAGGATCTTTTTATACTATTCGTATTCAAGTAAAAGATTATAAATGAACAATATCTGGATAAACTCTTTCCATTTGGAATTTGGTGATAAGAGCTATTGTTAGTTTTCTTCTTTCCATTAAGCTTATAAAATGTTCAGTGTGTTTTATTGGAGTTGCTGTTTCATTATAAGTATGAGAAGGAGAAGACTCAGCTTTGACATGATTTGAAAGAAGTTACAATGGAGAACTTTGAAGACAACCAAAAGGCTATTCTTCAGAATTATTTTGTTTTATTTTGTTAAACTCTTTTGAAGAAGAAGAGAATCTCTTCTCTATTTAGTTGTATTCATAAATTTGCTTTTATTTTCTAATTTAAAGACTTAATGCATATTGGATGATTTGAATAGTTCATATTTGTAATAGGTTGATGCGAGACAATTTTTCACACACTTTAATATGTTTTTGAGAACGATGTAAAAATTCTACACAAGAAATTCCATGATGTTCATGTGTATTGATTCTGCGTAATCTCCATGTAGAAAGAAAATATCTTTATGTTATAATATATACTCTACCTTATAGGGTTTTTATAAGTTTTTCAAACGGATTAGCCTTTGGCATGACCAGCCAAAACCAAATTGCTTCCTTTTTTATTTTTGTTTCTCCACTATAGAACCTGTAGTTTTCACAGGGGCCTGGACTTTTTCTGGTGCACAAGGGACAATTTTGCTTCAGGTCTGGGTTTGGTGTGGCATAAAAGAAAATAAAATAGTATAAAACAGTTTTCTATTTTATTATTTTATATTAATTTTTAATATTTCTCTAAATTTTGCATAAATTTGGAGTGGTACACCCATACAAATAGAAACATTGGAAAATTTTATAAGTCACACGGTTGGCCTCTGAACTTGTTTTCTTGGTTTTTTGGGGTTCACTTTGGTCGGTTTGAGCTTTAGCTCATTTTTTACCTAAAAATCTTTTTTTTTTTAATTTCTTTATAAAAACTATATATTTCTTTATAAAAAGTATATATATATATATATATATATATATATATATATATATATATATATATATATAATATATATTTCTATATATATATAATATATTTTAAATTAAATAATTAAAAGATATTTAAAAAATTATATTTATGCGGATCCCATTTATTAGGATTGAAAGAATAATCCAATCCAAACCAAACAAAATCGATTCGGCTTGATTGATTCAATCAGTTTAATTACTTTATACCCAATTCTATACAATACACATAAGTAACATCTCATTGTTATATAGGTTGTTCATAAGATTAGTAGGACCAGTGTGTGACCTTTTTCTCGTCAAAAATCAAATGTCTGCATTTCAATATTAGAAAAAAAAAATTATGAAATATGGATTTTGGATTTTTGGACTGTAATAATTTCACATTAACAAAAAGAGTATACATAATATTTTTGGTATGAACGAAATGGGTTAGCTTCAGTGATAAAGTATTTCTATTTGTATCTATGAAAATACGAATTCAAGTCATACGAAAAACAGAAAAAATAGATAGTTTGCATTTAGATAATTTATTCAAATATATATATATATATATATATATCTTTGGTATGGCAAATTGAATTTCTTTTCCATAAAATATGTCCATCTCAAGTAGCTTATAGGCCCAGAGCGGGAAGTCCACAACTTGAAGCCCACCAGCCCAATAAACCCATTGGATTGTCCCACTTCCATTTACACGGTGAGAGAGGGTGTGAGCGAGAGAAGGGAAGAGAAAGAGAGAGAGAGAGAGAGAGAGGGAAGGGACTAGCAACAGGGACGCCATGAACTCGCCTACCAATTCTCAGCAAACGAGTAATTTTGAATTTCCTCTTCACTTTCTTCATCCAAAGATACTATCGTAATCCTAAATTATTTGGGTTTTGGGTTTTTGGTTTTTACAAATTGCGTTGAACTTTACACCTTAGCATGAATTTTCATATGGGAGATTTTTGTTTGAACAATCTCTCTGAGTTTTGGGAACATGACATTCTTTTACGAACTATTTAATCTATTGTTCTAAGAATTTGTTGGCATATAGAAAGTGAGTCTGTGATTTTTCACTCTTGCATTTGTGATATATTTATAAATTGAAATTTTGACTGTCAACCGACATTATATAAGAAAATTTATGCATGACATTGCTGGAATATATTGTACTTATAGATAAAATGGTATGCACATTTGTATGCACCAACATATTATAATTGAGTTATCAGTTGAATAAGTGAACTGAAAAAAAAAATTGGGTACAGTAAGGGGAAACACCATTTAAGATGGGGCCAAACTGACACTAGTATCAAAATTGAGTGTAATCTTGTGTCAAAATCATTTTCTATTGGAAGCTAATAAGTTTATCTGTTGAAGTCAACCACATAATTTATGGTGATTGGTTTTGTGGTTCCAGTTTCTGATGATGATGAAATTGACTACACTGTGAAACCTGAGTTTTATGATCCTGATCTCGATGATAAAGATGAGTTATGGGTTAATAAACGAAGGAATGGTCCTATCTCTGATGCGGTGCTTAGCTGTCCAGCTTGTTTTACAACCCTATGCTTGGAGTGTCAAAGGTAATTGCAGTTGATTCTTTGCATTAGTACAATACTGGCAGTATCTTCTTGTATGTGCTTATAAAAAGGATTTTTATGACATCACTTTATATGGAAAAATGGAAAGGCTTCCCCACACCACACACCAACAACCCACACAATCCCCCCCCCCCCCCCCCCCAAACCTCCTCCTCCTTTCAATTGTCCATTCAAATGTTATCTTTTTTCTGAGGCTTCTAATGGGAAGTGGGTGTTAGAGTTAGAATGGACATGCATTAGAGGATGATTAAGCTGCAAATTTTGAGCTTGAATAAATTATTGTACAAGCTGAGCTTAACTGGATCTTAGCTTTATTGAACAAATTACTCAGACTCAAATTTTTGGTTAAATGAACAAGTAGTTTAAACGTTAAATGGTATATTATTAAGCATGCCATTATGTATTATTAACTAAGTAAAGATAAATAAATTTAAATATCAATATGTTCTAAAGATATTGAAAACATATAGTGCCTTATTTGGAAGCAAGTGAAGCTCAACCATGCTTCAAACTTGGCGTGTTTATATGCTGACCCTTATAATGGAGTTCTGACTGATTTAATGACTGAAAAAAATAAAAAAATAAAATAAAATAAAATTGAACACATTATCAGAATGATCTCAACCTAGTTACCAACGGCTTTCCTATATCCACTCTAGTAAGTCTAATTTGAACTTGTCATAAAGAATTAGATAGGTTAGTAATGTCTTTCTTTTTACAGGGTTAATTCAGTTGATTGAATTGCTCCCTTCAGTTTCTTCATAAATATTATTAATCACCTCTTTCATGTGGTTCCTACTTCATGATGGATGGGTAAAAGTCAAACTGTTATATAGATTAATTTTACAAATTTTTTGTTTATACAGTTCGTGTAGTAATTTGTGAGTTATGGCTTTGCTAGACCACCTCTTGACTGATATTGCTTCTTCCTTGAAGCTCATAGTTCACATTTGAGTTTATGAACTTTTCCTAGAGTAAGTTAAGTAAATTGCTAGATGTAATGTCCAGGTTTGGCATTGCTTTGTCCACTTTTTGAGGTAACAACCATCATTTAAAGCATTGTGAATATGTGATTATGAATGAATTGCTTGGGTGGAGATGGGAAGATTTTATTAGAACCATTTGAAAACATGTCAAAATCTAGTCTGAAAAGTATCTTATGGTGTTGTAGAAGTCTAAGGGTGTTTAGGGCTGTAAATGATGGAAATATGCATGAAGAAGGCCATCTAGGAACACTATAGAATAGCTGTTAACCAAAGTTGAGCAACTATCCTAATTTGCACCATTGCAACAGCTTCCTTTGTGCCTAGAAACTTATAAATACCCTGAAACGACTAACAAATTGTGATATTGGTGCTTGAATAAAAAATTTGGACATTATAAGCTTGTATGTGTACCTAAACTAAATGGTTCAAGAATCTTTTGAGCTCGAACATAGGTAAATTATCAAATTTTGATAACTTGAACTGGTAAGAAAGCATAAGCTAAGCATAAGAGGGGACGTTCAAAAGGACCAAGGTAAGAGCTAATAATTTGTGAAAGATTTCATTGTAAGGCCTGTCACTGACTCTAGGAAATAATATGAGAATTTCCTTTTTGTTCTCTGTTTGTTGTTAAATTGAAATTATCAGCTGATCAATAAATGAGCAAATTCTGAGTTATGTTTTCTTCTTCTTCTTCTTATATATATATATATATATATATATATATATATATATATATATATTTTTGTTTCTGCAAAAAGTTCATAAAAAGCATTCATTATTTTTCACCATGAATTCTTTAAAATTAATAGTAGAAATAAGTTATTAAATTTTGTAACCAAGATTATTGAATATCTTCCAATTTTTTATACGCTTAACTATACAAAAGGAGGGTGCCGGAACATATTAGACAATTTTGGGGATTGCTATTTGACTAGCTTTGGTTGTGCTAAAGAACATGAAATGCAACATCCAAACTGGTTGTTCTTTGTGAGTCTGGGAGTATTAATTGAATCTACTGTGGATGTGAATTGGGGCGAGGGAGGGCAGAAGAGTAAGAAACAAATGTGAGATCTTGCGAGGGACAGAGAGGAGCCGGACAGGTCATATCAGGTAGACTTTGTGCAACAACTTAACTCAGCACAAACATTGTGTGGAACAAAGCAACAGAAATGAGCAAATTTTGTCAGATTGATTTGTAGTCATGATGTATCATTTTAGTGTTAGAGGGGTTCAACAATTGATTTTCCTTTTGTAAGCGCTATAATATGACTTGGGTTGTAGTGTGGATCTTGGAACTTATCATTGTTTACTATGCCAACTCAAAAAATCCAATTCATGTGAATACTTTTGGTGAAGAAATGATTTACATGCGTAATAGAAGCATTGGAGATTTAGTTACAGGAAAATGATTGTTTGTTTATGATCATTGTCTTTAAGTATGTTGAATGTAGAGTGGAGTTTGATATTATATTCAGCATAACCATTGATCTGCCTGCAGTGAAGGTCATGAGTGAGGCAATAGTTAAGATAAAATTTTAGTGGTGGAACCAGGAATTTCTCTGGGAGAGTTTAGATGAAAATTGTGATGACTAGACACAATATATCTTGTGCTGAGAAACTTTCCCTTCTCGTTTCATAAAAAAATTGTTGTTTAAGAGAATATTCAAAAAAAAAAAAAAAAAAAAAAAAAAAAAAAAAAGAAAGAAAAAGAAAAAGAAAAAAGAAGAAGAAGATTAGGAGTGAGACTTGTGGAGTTAAAGTTGTGCTGATCAATATGATCAGAAGCAGTCAAAAGATATGGATTTTGTTAGTCAAAAAGTTGAGATGCTGGTATTTTTTTCAATGTATTTGTCTGAAATTTTGTAGATGCCATATTTAAAATATTGTTTTCAAGGATCATTATGAAATGTTTTGTTAGATTATATGAACATAGATTACAACTGACTGAGGATGATGTTCTCTAGGCACGAAAAATATGTGACCCAATACAGAGCAATTTTTGTTGTTAATTGCAAGGTTGGAAATGAACGACCTAACCATCAAAGCATTCCGAGACCTAAAAGGGGAAAGAAAAGGAAAGTTTCAGGCGAGAGTGAAGTAAATGCTGCAGGTGGTGAAAAACTAAAGCAAGTTTGCTGCTTAACTTGCTCAACAGAGGTTGGAGTAATTGATGAAGATGAAGTTTATCATTTCTTCAATGTTCTTCCAAGTGAGTCTTGACCTGCTAAGTTTTCATTAACCATGCATTGTATGGAATTTTATAGTTAGATTATAACTCCAGTTAATACATAATCGCGAAAATTATGCTGTGATGCTGCTTTATTATGCATGCAGATTTCAATAGCTTTATTTTCCAATTTATGTTGGAAATCTAACAATTGAGGGTAACTATCGTGGCTATACTGATTAAAATTGTGATTGAATTCTCCTAAGAAAAATCTGTTGGTGTCATTATTCTGATGCCTAATCTTGAAGGATTAAAGTCCATAGCATCAAATTGATAGTTCCAAATATGAGAGACTGTTGGATTAATTGGACAATTTTGAGGGTTTTTTTTTTTTTTTTTTTTTTTTTGGGGTTCTTAATTTCTGGGAATTCTTTCTTCTTAATTATTTTGCAAGGGAAAAAAAAAAGTGGTACTATTGAATTTAAAATCAGTCTACCTATTGGATACTATCTAGCAGCCTGCGAATGGAGGCAGGAAAACGACTGAAGTGGATTTTTTGGAAACCTTGGAAAACGTAATCAATTTTTTTATCCTTCTCATAGACTAACTCTTGTTTGCCCCCAATTTCAATTAAATGCTTCATGTTTCAAAATTTTCAATTGAGTGCCTTCATTTTCATTTGGTTTCAATTTAGGTTCCTTTTTCAATTAAGATTTCCAATTTTAATAGTTTTTCTTTCAATATGGATAAAACCTAATGAAAATTTTGCTCAAAATAAATATCTTATTACAAAGCTAAAAATATTATTTAACTTAAAATATTAAAAACTAAATAGAATTCCATACCTTAAAGGTTAAATTATACAATGTCTAAATTGAAATAAAACTAAATCAAAGATTTCAATTGAAAAAAAAAAAATATCAAAATTGAGGCTTAAATTGAAACCAAAATGAAAAATGAAACATTCAGTTTTAAAAATTAAAATTTAGGACCCTCAACTAAAATGGAGAACAAACTAGAGGTTCAAAATATACTCAACCCATATGATGATTAAGAACTTAACAGAACATGCCCCTTTTTCTCTCTCTCTAAAGTGTGATTATAAGAAACACATATATATCACTAAAAAAAAAAAAAAAAAAATTGTTAATTTGTATCCACTTATAACATTTACATGCATACGTATGCATACCTTTTAAAAGATATGCTTAAAAATTTTTTATTCTACTATTCTTTAACAGATATTTATATAAATGATAATAGGATAGACATTGCTTGTGGAACAGTTGAAATGGCAATAATTTCTTCAATTTAATCTCAGGTGATGGGGAGTTAAAAATACCTCAACATCCCCAATTCAATGTCCATCCCAAAGAGAGAAAAATAATAATAATAAAATAATAAATTGAGCTGCTATTTTCCCTTTTTATTTCTCTGATCTGGGCCACAAAGTGCTTCTATGCCCAACAACAGAATCTTACTCATTGCAGATTATCAAAATACCAAATATTTAAACATTGAATAAACAACCACTCTTTCAACAAGTACTCAATTACTCTTCTTGTTCATAGCAGGTTTTCATATTCTTATAACTCAGTATAAAAGGCTGGCTGCTTTTCTAATTGTTTCCATAGTCTACTGCATTTTTATACACATTCACATATAATTTTATTTTTGCTTCGTAAAATTGAGAAGAAGATGGTCCAATTTCCAACCCATATTTCACTTGCTGGATCTATTGCAAGTGTATGGCCTTTTTTGTATATGAATGAATAATGTTATAAATAGACAAATATCAATACATTAGATGTAATCATTGGTCAGAAAATTAAGAAAGAGAGATATCCCAACCACAAAAACAAAGTTTTATAACTTGCTAATCTTGTCATCCAATCTGCCCCCTTAATCAATTCTCTTGAAACAAAAACAACTTCAACAGAATCAAACTTATGTAAACACTAAACATTCTCAAATAACTTCTATCAAAGTAGCAAAAGTGTATGGTAAACAGGCATCTTTCATAGTAATACTGTGGGTAAGCTCTTTTGAGTCACCTTCAAAAAGAACATTTCTCCAACCTTCCACAAAAGTCTCTACCCACAAAACTCAAGTCTGCTTCCTTCAAATAATCACCATGAGGATCATCCACATTTCTTTTAATCATTCTAAGAGATGGTAGTTCCCATGATATACAAAGCACAAAAAATAAAAATTCAATCGCAGCAAAATCAAATTAACACGTTACTCACATAGTAATAAAAGGGAAAAAAAAAAATTGTCTAGATGACCATGCAAATCAAATTATACAAGAAAAAAAGATTAGAACTCAAAATGATTGGAGACTAGGTTATAGTGGTTTCACTCATGGAATGAGTATATGACCGCAGCCTATATTTATTTTGTAACATCCCTTATGCTATAATAGTTTTTCATAAATGTGTTTGTATTTTTTAAAATTACAAACACTACTTTGCCGTTCATTTTATTACGATGTCACCTTTTTTTTTTCATATATTTCTTTTGTTTTGAAATGTTCAATTGCAAATTAAATTAATAATAATTTAGCCCTGATAATGTAAATTGAAATGCCAGGACTAGTTTATAGTTTTAAGAAATAAATATGCATATCTGCAAATAGTTTAAAATCAAAACGGCTGTTTTGGAAAGGAAAAAAGAAAAAAAAAAAAAAAACAAAACAAAACAAAACAAAACAAAAGAAAAAGCTATTTTAAAATTAATCCTATTTTAATAATAAAATTCATTAAATATTAAAAGCATAAAAAGCTCATATAATGGACAAAGATATGGTATAAAACCAAGGTCAATTGTGAGGGCCACCTTGTACCCAAATACGCACAAAAACCACAATTCCAGGAACACCTTTTAAGTGCCATTCCATACTGTTTGGGCATTTGGTGAAAGTTATAGTATTTTTTTTTATTTTTAATAAGATATTAAAAAACAAAAACAATAAAACAATAAATAATTAAAAAAGAGAAGAGGATGATGATGGTGATGAGGTATTATCATGGAGCTTAGGAAAGAATGTTCCATTATTGACACCTATGAAAATTAGATTGAATTGTAAATAATTGTTTAAGTACAAAAAAACATCCGTGGCACGATTTCCCATCATCAATTTGGTTAAAATAATTACTAAATTAATGTGGTGGTTGGGAAAAAAATGTAAATCAATCATTTTATTAGTTTTTTTTTTAGGGAAAAACCATATTATAATTAAATTAATCAAAAAAGCTAAGCATGAAACGCGTCATTAGGATATGGAATATATGCCCTCGTGTGCTGAAGGAATTTAATAATATTATTATTATTTTTTAATATTGTTTATTATATATTGCAGAAGAAACCGCGTTTCATGGGCTTCCGGTGGTCCTTGCAGTGGCAGACCTGACCTTGCCGTCAGTCAAGTTAATTGACATGCTTTAATTTTTGGCCCCAAAAAAAAAAAAAAAAAAATTAATATTACCAATCAATTAACAGCAATTTGATTTTATTTTTTTTTTCTGGTCAAAACATTAATTTGATTAATTTAATGTTATTATACCACTGATTACTAAATATGGGATTTAGCTGTCTGCTTATTTTTAATGTTTTGTCTTTCGACCACGAAATCTGTGGGGTTATGAATAAATCCACGTTATATATAATACAAAATCATAGATTTTCTATTTTCTTTTTGCCAAAAAAGTCTATGAGCTTTAGGAAATGTAATGCAAATAAATCCAAAGTTCAGACTGTTTCTATCTTAAAGTTTTACTATTTGTTAAATGTAGAATATAAATAGAACCCATATACATATATATGGAAAATACTAATTAGATGTATTTAATTATGTATTCATTTTTATAACTAAAATTTAATATAAAAAATTAAAGTTTTTGGGGCAACCAAGTGAATTGTGACCTTTTTCAAAGAAAAAAATAAATTAGCATATGGTATATGAATTTCACTTTATGCTTCATCATTATGGTGATGAATAACTTTTTTTCTTTTTTCTTTTTTTTTCTTTTTTTCTTTTTGTTTGAAAGCATTAAGTATTGATCTGAATCTTATACACTTCAATTGGAAAATTAATTTGGTTTAGAATTGAATTGATATACATATATAAGTTTAGGATGTAATATCTTATACATTTTAGATGACAAATTGCAAATATTTCTTCTAATTATATTCCTAATTTAGAATTTAGGTTTAAATAGGATTCCTTTCCTATCTCTTAGCTAGTATACGATTTTCGCTTTATCCTCTATACTTTAAAATTGTCATATTGCCTCTTCAAAGATAAATTAGATCATAATAAGTCTTTTATAGGGTAAAAAGTTAATCATTAGATAAAGTAATAATTACGGCATGTTTAAATAAAGATAAAGTTAGTGGAAATCTAATTCCCTTGGAAAAGTGATAATTTTTTTTTATTTGAATACTTGAAGTGGAAAAATATAGACCTAGAGAATTAGATTCCTACCAATATAGAAAAATATATGAAAAAGTTATTCTCATCTATATAGGTGTCATTTTAAGAATCTCGGATAATATAGTTTTAAATTTTTTTAAAAATACATATGTTGTTAGCACCAGAACAATGGACCATACCATTTGAATATAAAACCTATTTCTTGTTTCAATTGGATGGCCTTTATGCAAACATTGCTGATATGCCCCTCCCCACTACTACCTCTTCATCCTAAGCTTACAACATCCTACCCATCAAATAATCCTCAATTAGCATTTAGAGGATAAGTTTGTTAATAACGCTATCACCTCTAATATACTCAATTCCCAATTTAATGGGTCATGTTTTTGGCTTTTGCTGTGTATATATTTCCAATGAAACAAAAACTTTTTTGGGTGAATTAATGAAACAAAAACTTGTTTAGCTACAAAATTCTAAAAATCTAAAATTTGTCTTGTACACTTATTCCAAAAAGCCAACAAAATATTTCTTCTTGATTATTGATTGAAATCTAAAGTTGATAGAGTTCGAATTAGGCTTTTATAAACAATGGATAATCAGACATCTTACCCTACTAACCAACATAAATGGCAACCACCAACAAGTGGGTGATTATCTGAATGAAGCAGTAATAGCTGACCAATCAGGAGTCTCTGTTTGATATACTATTGTGGCTACAAGAGCCCACAAAAACACCTCAAATTGAGTTACGTGACCCATTTACTATGGTCCAGGTCCATAAGACAGAGGTCCCCTACAGAGATAATTAGCAAATAAATAAAAATAAATAAATACAAAAGTGGGTCACGAATCAGTTTGTATTTGCAGAGTTCAGGCTGTCTAACGTAATCAAGTTTTGCAAGCTGGGTCCCACATTCAATAAATCATACTAACTCTTCACCATGGAATTTAATTTGTGGGTCCCTCAATAATTGGGTTCTGACCCTTTTGTTCTTGCAATAATTAATATGGCCAAAAAGTACATGTGCATGAAATGGTAATCAGGTTTTAGCTCTCAACCTTCCACATCCAGCACCTCTTTGTGGTGAAAAAAATAATAATAATAAAAAAAAATAAAAAACACATTGAAGCTTGGCTACTTTTTACCATAAGTCTTTCTCACTTGCAAGTTATTTTCACCATGAACAAAATTATTCACCTTTTTGGGGGACATTTCCGATTGGAAAATTTTGAATACAAGCATGTAAAGCTTCAAGCTGAACAGCTCCCGTCCCACTTCCTAAGTCGTGGACAAACTGAAAGGCAAAATTTACTAAGTAAAATATGAGGGAAACTACTTGGCAGAGCTGCATCAACTCCGAATCCAACGTTACAATTTGAGATTTCAACACAGGTGGAACAGCTCAATGACCAAGTTAAAGAAAACTCAAAGTTCAAAAACTCCATCATAAAAAACCAACCATTGATTGAACTCATTTTCTAAATATGCACTTTAGAATCTTGATATACAACTACTTTTAAGACAGACTAACACGGAAACAGTAGATCTGAATTCAAGCGCATGCGCATTCATCCACTATGTGTGGAAGCCTATGTACGTCGCCACTAAGCAATTCTTATCAAGCTAACTTGTGTTTTAGAAAGAGAGCATATATATATATATATATATATATATATATATATCACTGAAGTGTATGACAGGATAAATGTCAATAGCAACAGCTCAACTAAGTCACTAAAAGTCAATAGTCCACCTTGCCAATGACGGGGCAAATGTAGTCCATCGATTCTAGGTATGCAAAACTTTTGCCCTGAAACATACCCCAAAAGAATCAAACGGGAGGGAATAAAATGCTAAAACGGTTTTCATGTAGATGTTATATAAATGAATTAGCAAATCTAAAACATTCAGATTCCCCAAATATAAAACACTCATGTCGATAAAAAAAAATGATTTGAATAGTGTCTCATAGATTCAGAAACAAGGCAACGTTCTGCAGAAAAAACCAACATACTTCATTTATCTTCATGACCAAAACCTTCACCCAAAATTCTTCACATTATTGTTTCAAGGGTACAAAGTAAACAACTTGTATATCGAACAAATAGCATAACATAACCATATATACAGTGAGCAAAGAAGAAAATGGCAGAATATAAGGGAGAACAAGAAGAGGAAGAAGGAATCAATGAAAACAGATGGGTTTTTTTATTCACACCACATTCACCCAAAAACAATCCACTTACATACAAGAACACATTATTTTTCACGCTTATAAATCTAAGAAATGGCTAATGAATACGGATCAAATTTCTCAAAAAACAGTAGTCTTACAGAGAGAGGAGCCAACAGCTTTTATCCTTCACATGCTAGTCACCCTTCCAAAGATCATTCAATCAAACAACATAAAGTATGAAGCCAGAAAGAGAGAACAAGAACCAATCCCAAACCATATCCAAATAACTTGCAACCTCTTCAAGAACTGCCAATCCCGATATCATACTGTTGCAGCCAAGAGAGTTTGATAATATCATCCCATTCGCTATTGCAATTTGCAAGGAACAACATAGCATTGCAACAACATCCATACTCTTCAAGCATCGGACTTTCAAGGGGGCCATTTTGATTACAAAATGAGCATACCCACGTATCGAACCACCCAATTTCAAGCTCATTAATTGCTGCAATGGCAAGGACTAAAAGCTAGCACACCTATTTTTATGGAGACTGAGACATTTCCTCAAACACCAAATCTTCAAACTTCAAACTCATAACCCAGTGTGAAGAAAAATCTCCACTTTTCCACAAAACCAGCAACAACAACGGACTACATCTTCCCAAACACGCTGCTTATTTCTAAGATTACTCCAATTGATGAAATGTCCAAAATATTAAAAATCACCCAAATTCTGGATAACAACAAATAATTGAGGGGGAAAAAGAAAACTTCAAGATTACAATAGCGAATCCAACCCTCCACCACCAGAGGACCCTTGATTCTTTGCTCCCTCTTTCCTTTCCAAACAAAACCCCTCCAAAATCCTAAAACAATTTTTGAACCCCTAAAACCCTAATTGAATTGCAATTCGTACATGCTTAAAATTCCCAAATTTCCACAAACCCTAATTTTTCAAAACAAAAGCTAATAAAAACTCTAACCCTAAAAATTCACTGAACCCGAAAAAAAAAAAAAAAAATTCCTCTCAAATCCCCACGCACACACAACCAAAAAAAAAAAAAAAAAAAAAAAAAAAAAAAGCCAGTAAACATACACATATTTATACATACTGAGCCACACCTCCACCTTTCCCCACCCCGGCGACCCGAAAATTCGGAACCCCCCGAAAAATCAGCGAGGGTCGTCGTCTCTCCGACCCGAACTTCCTGGCCCACCCGACAAAGAAGCTAGTAAATTCAGATGCCCCGGAAGGTAATTTCCCACCCTCGCCGCCGACGCTTCTCCAATTGCCTGCTGCTGAACGAACAACGAAGGCGGCTGCTGCGAAACCGCCGCCGGCTGACCCACCATATCCGGATGAGCCGCCGCCGCGAAGCTCCACACTTGACCGAAGTGCGGGGCCCAAAAGCCACCAGGCGTAGTCGTCGCCGGACCCACCATGGAGCCCATCGTCGGACCCACAACAGACACCCCTCCATCTCCGCCATCACCGTCCTTGGCAACCCCATCGTCGGGTCTCACGCGCTTGCCGAGTATAAAAGGCGTGGGACCCAGCAGCGGCTTATGGTCTAAAGAAGCCGAAGAAGTGGAAGAGGAAGAGAGTGAAGCGGAGACTCCTCCGGCGCCGCCACCGCGGACGGAGACGGAAACGGTGGAGAAGCTGGCAGGAGTGGTGCCAGTGCCAGTGGCGGCTATGATAGACGGCTCGGCTTGACGGAGAAGCCACTCAATGGTTTGACCGTCAGACTTATGGCCAAGCTCACGGGTGAGCTGGAAAACTCTGGCGGCGCATATTATAGGCATACGGATACGCCGACCCCGTCCATCCACCTTACTGTGTCGGTCCTTAGAGGGCGGTTTTTTAACGGCTAAAGCTCCGTTACCAGGCGGCTGCTGCTGCTGTTGCTGTCTTTGAGGCTCGGCAACCGAAGCGCCGCCGCCGTTAGTGACGCCGTTACTAGGTCCGTCGGAATTAGACATGGATTTTGGAAATTGAAATTGAAAAAAAAAAAAAAAAAAAAAACCAAAACCAGTTTGGTGCTGATGCTTAGCTGCGTTTGTTTTTTTTAATAAATATAATTTTTTTATTTTTTTTATTTTATGGGTTGGAATGGGATGGAAGAAAGTAAGCGCTGCTGCGTGGTCGTTTTGGATATAGAGAGAGAGAGAGAGAGAGAGAGAGAGAGAGTGAGTGTGTGTGTGTGTGTGATGGTTTTTGGGGGTTGTTTGGGTTTGGGTTTGGGGGGAAGAGAGAGAGAGAGAGAGAGAGAGAGAGAGGAGCAGAGGTCTAATGATTGAGCGGCAGGAGCTGGTGGAGACAGGAAGAGGGCACATGGGTGGTGGGACCCACTGCTTTTTTCTTTCTATCTATCTCCCCTTCTCTTCCCTTTCTACACACAGCTCACACTCTCTCATACACACACTCACATACACTTAAAAAACCAACAACGTATTATTTTTTCCTCTCTGTTTTCTCCCCATCCTCTTTGCTTCGGCGCGTGGATTGCACGCGTATTGAGTACTGGGTCCCGCTCTTCTGCTATTTGTGGGGTTTTCATTTTCAGCCCGGAGACTCGGAGTTGTCAATTTTTTATTTTATTTTATTTTATTTTGGGTCCCATAAAACTGCATTCTCCGTACTCTTTTTTTTTTATTATTTTGTTTTTTGGATGATTAAAATTTTTGGAATTTGAACTTTTTCGGAAAATTTTAAGAAATCTCTGGGTTAATTCTTGTCCAAAAGTTTAGGGAGTAGAGTGAGGGACTTTTTTTTTTTTTATTAGTGGGAAAATTTTGAAAATGCATTTTAAGCTTTTTCTATTCGAGTTTCAATTTGCTTTTTAATTTTTTTTTTTTTTGAAAACAATTTTCCCACTAAAATTTAGGATAATGTGAGTTTACTTTTCTTTTATAATTTCGCTTAGAGTTTAGAAAATTTGACTGATAAATATTCAAAACGATTTCTTACACAAATTAAATTTGTTTAAAATAATATTCACCAAAAATATGTCTAAAATAAAACTTTTTGTTAAATAAATATATTGTCTAAAGTACAACCTGATGTCGATCACTTTCTTTCTAATGAATAGTCCAATTTTTCATTACAAAAAATATATATATATATATATTTTTCTCAATTCAATTCAACAATATGCCTGTAGCGTCAAATTTATTATAGAAAATTTCTAAGTTAAATCAACTAACAATAAAAACTTAATATAGGTTCTAAGATCTAGGAGGATCCATTAAATAGTTATTGATGTCCAAAAATCAACAGTTAGAAGCACCATTTTCATTGTTAATGGTTTTGCAATATTGAGGCCGGGGTATGAGAATTAATTCAAAATCTTTGCCCCAAAAACAGTAGCAAAGGGTGGTCCAGACAGTAAACATGTAATAACTGTTATATCACTAATTTCTCTCTCTTTTTTTTATTTTTTTTATTTAGGCTTGGTAGGTCATTTACCCAAAAAAAAAAAAAAAAAAAAAGCGTCCTTTGGCATATATATATATATATACATATAATATATTTCCATCATAGTAGCATATTAAATTTTTACTTACGTTTCCTGTTAGATTTATTAATTTGTACTTAAAAAAATTAAAAAATTGCATTTCAAAAAGGGAGACCAAGCGGCAAAGACTAGACGGTTGGAAGAATTGTTAGGTATATTACTAATAAGAATGACAAATTGAATCAAGACATAATAATATAATTTGAAAATGACATAAAATTAATAAATTTGAATTTATTATGAATAGATTCAATCAATTTGTTGAACTTGATTATTAAACATATAATTTTTAAATTGACCAACTTAATTTGTTTAATTAAATATATCAATTATCTATAAATTCAATATTACACAGTTATAATTTATTTAAATAATAACTTTAAATATTAAATATACCATTCGTAAAATTTTAATTTATAAATATTTATTTCTAAATTATATATTTTTAAAGTTATATTATTAATTTTTTTATTAGTTAAAAAATAAATATTTATTCATTTAAATATAATATTTTTAATTAATGTATCGACTTATGAACACAAAAAAAAAAAATTAATATACCTAAATGTATTACAGATGTAGAAAATTGGAAATATGACTATTAGATTTTTTGAATATTATTTTTAATAAAATAGTATTAGATTTATTACATGTATATATATATATATATATATTTAATGATTATATGAGATTGTGATATTATCATATACTTAGTTAGTATAAACTTGTAAATATAATTATAAGATTTTACATATGTATTGTAATGTAGAATTAATAATTGATTAAATCAATTTTAGTTTATTTTAAATAATTAATTTAATCAAGTCAATTTATATAATTTGATCAATTTCATATAAATAGGTTGTATTGATCCAAAATTACTAATTTAATAAACAGGTTATACAAGTCATATCGGATTATTTATTTATTAAATAGGCAGTATTTTAGTTAGAATTTCTAACACGATTAATAAATAAATGAATCGTATTTTAATTAAACAATTTTAATATATTTAATATATAATTAATCTAAACACTATTAGCCAACATGACTTGCCACCGCTTGAAATGGCCTAGGATTGTAGAGAGAAGGAAACTACAGATGCTACCACAAAGAAATGATAATAGTGGTCTAAGAAAGAAGCATGAACCACCATTGTCATCGCCATCTTTCTCATTCCCACTGCTCTAATCGTTTTTCTTGCAGTACTTTTATTTCTTCCTTGCATGCCAAATTGTTAGAATGAAAAAAAAAAAAAAAAAAAAAAAAAAAGAAACAATTTGGTGTGAAAATAAGAAACAAGAGAACCGCAACAAAGACAACGACGAAAGTAATGCGAACGAGGAAGACAACGAGTACAATGATAAGAGTGAGAAGCCACCACCACCATTCTACGTGACTTTTTTAATGGGGTTGTTGGACTGACTTTTACATCTTTCCCAAAAATTGTACTTAATATCTCTGTTTCGCTTGGTTATCTTTTTTATGTTATTAGGGTTTGAGTTATCTTCTTTTCCCCTTGGTTATCTTTTTTATTTTTTTTGAAATCACATTGTTGCAAATCTCCATTCTGCAAATCTTTCCACCAATTTCCAATTTGCATAATTTAGAAGAAATAAATAAAAAATGTGTGAGATTTGCTCCTCCTCAAACCCTCCAAGAGCTCAACCTTTGAGCTTATTTTCCTTCTTTAACGATCTCTTCGTTCCTTCCTACATTGCATTCCCAAATCATTTTCTCACTAATACCACCAAGACCCGCTCTTGTGCTTGAAAAGTTGGAGTTTCTTATACGCTAATCTGATCCTACAAGCAAAACCTTATTTGGTGTTCGGATAGTTTCCACTTCATCCTTAGATTTTGATATCTTTTCCACTATCAGTACCTCTTGGTTTTGTTCTCCTTCATTGTTATTATCAGTATTTTTTTTTCTTTTTGCATATATATATATATATTTAGTTTTTTAGAGAAAAAGATAGATGGGAATTTGATATTTTGAATTTGCTTTCCTCTTTGGATAGATTAACAAGATTTTTTTTTCCCTATATTTTTGGTTGATACGTTTCATTATAAATTTGGAATAACAATGTGATAATTCTTTGCACCCAATTGATAGGAGTGTTTCCTTATGTAATTATTCTTACTGGGATTTAGGCTTTTGGTGATTCTTTTGTAGAGTGTTTAGAATACCTCTTTATTGTAATTTAACGAGATTTTATTTGGGATGGTCACCCTATAATATCCTCTAGTTTGAAAAAATTGTAATTTGAACCCCCTTTTTTCTTTAAAAAAATGTTGCAATATTATAGACCCTCAAATTTTAATTTGATGCACTTGAATTTAATTGGATTTTTTAATTAATAGTGGTTAATAGTTATGTCCTACTTTATTAAGATTAAAATACAAATTAGTCCGATTTATTGTAATTTAAACCTTACCATTTTAGATATTTGCATTTGAATAATTCTATTAAATTTAACCTACATTAACTGCCATTTACCCAAAAATTTGATTGGAGAAAAATATAATAAATTAAAACTTTAAGGCCTAGCTAGCTAACACATAAAAGGTATAGGGAAAGAGATTTGTATGTTGCTTCATCGTCATTCCTAATTTGGATAATATATTCTTTATTAAAGTGCTATTTAGTAAGAGGATTAGTTTTTAGTTTCTACTTTTTATTTTTCTAATTAATTTTGTGTAATTGACTTATGTTAAATATTAGTAAATAGAAGTTTGTTAAACATTTGAAACAACTAAAAACTTTTATGGAGTGTTTGGGTAATAGTAAAGTTAGTATGAATCTAAAATTCTCTACGAAAGTGAATTTTTTTTATTTGGATAATTTTTAAAAAGAAAAATTTATGAGCTCTAGCAGAAAATAAATCTCATAATGTAGAAAAATAAAATGAAAAGTAAATCCTCCCAAAAAAGTATTATTTTAAATTTTTTTGGAAAATTAATTTTACGTATTTTTTAAAATATAATTTTACTTTTTAATTTTTATACACAAACTTATTTAATTATTTATAAGTTTTATTTTCTTCTATAATCAACCAAATACTATAAAAAAAATTCCAACAAAACATATTTTCGAAAAACTAAATATCATAAAACTAATTTTTGAAAATTAATTTCCTTCAATATTTTTTTTTTTACCAGACAGGTTATTAAAAAAAAAAGAAAAAACAAAAATAAAAACATATATAACAAATTGCATTTAATTTTGTGTTTTTGTTTTTTACCTTAATTTTATAGATAACTTAATTATTTAGCACAACCCATATTATTCTTTCTCCGTGTATTTTTTTTTATTTTTTTTACAACAATAAATCCTCTGAGTACTTAAACATAGAAAATCGTAATATCTGATTTTTTTTTAATAATTATAAAAAAAAATAGACATATATATATATATACACACGTGCTTTTGCAGTTTGCACCATTAATGAGTATTGAATTTAAAATAAATTTTATTAAAAAAAAAGAAAATAGAAAATAAAAACTTACAAAAGAAAGAAAAACGTGATATGCGAGTAGCGTGAAAATACACTCCGACTTGGAGCGCGTGAAGGGCAAGTCTTTTGGCTTTAAAGAAGTCCAGCAGTAAGTAAGTTGGAGTAGAATAAAAAGCACACCTAGACTCTCCTTTATTTACGTAATTTGCCACCTTCATGGTTTCGGTTCGACTGGTAATTACGAATTAGCCACGCCACCTGTTACTTCCCTACAATGATGACCTACGCGAATGTTTCGGATTATCACACATGATGATCTAAGCCGTCCACTTTATACTGGACGAATCTGACGGTAAATACCACTGTTTGTATGTTATCCGTCGTAGACCTTTCTTTAGCCTATATTTCTCATGACGTAGGCCTTTTATTATTTCTTATAACTTTTTTTTTTTTTTTTTCTGGGAATTTCTTGTAGAAACTAGAAAGTCAAGGCATGGGATTAGAGACTATTAGATATTTGAGAAAGAAATGGATAATGTTATTTTTATTTTAATTTTGAAAATGAATAATGACAACAACAATCATCATTATATATGCCAAGACAGTCAAAAATCCGATTGAATATTGTTGTAATTTTTTCAGAGAAAACTATGCTAGATATGTTCACTGAAACTTAATCACTAATTGAAGTAGTTAAGCTATTAATGCTATAATTTTAAAGAAGTACACACTTAATATAACGAAATTAAAAGTGTGGCAGATTTTGAAATTCATTTTCATGCATATGGTAGGTTACAATATTAAAGTATTGTGATAGATGTGTGGCTAAAACATATTTGATGCAAAAAGTACCATAACATTCAACCAGAAAAAAAAATAATAATAAATAAATAAAATTTCTTACCCTTTGTTTTTCTTTAATGATTTCTATATGGATAAATACTTTATCTTTTTATAAAAGATAAAAGAAAGATCATTTGAATGTTTAATAGATTTTTTTTTTCTAAAAAGAAAAATCATCATTTTAATTTTATTTATTTTGTAAGGTAATTCTATTTATTATAAAATGAAGTTCATTTTCACAATAAAATTTTTCTTTTCATCTTGTATAATTGACCAACAATTTTACTATGGATGCCAGTTTTCCATTCATCCTATTAAATATGATGAAATGTAAAGAAAAAATTGTAAAAAGATATGTAAGTTACTCATCATAAATTGGGCTTTGATGCCAATTATAGAAAAATTATATAATAACTTCTCATAATATATGTTTGATTTCTTAACTAGAAAGAAAAAACTTGTATACTTCTAGGCTTATTCTCATTGGTAAATCATTAAGGTTCCAACTTTGATCTAGATATGAAAAATCTTCTTCCTCCAAAATTGTAATAAAAATAAATAAATAATAAGCAAAAAACACAAATATTACCAAAATAGAAGTACCCTCCAACCTTGACCCGGATAAAAAATCCTCCTTCCTTAATGTTATGATTTAAATAAACAACTAAATAAATAAATAAGCAAAACCCAAAAATCAAATATTATCAAAATATAAGCAACCTAACAGTTTTTTTTTTTTTTTTCCTGAAAAAAGAAACAGAAAATTACTTTTACATAAGCACTGCAAAGCGTGCAAATGCAAAATAATAATAATAATAATAATATCAATTTTTGGGTGTGAAGTAGCTATCAACTCACTCCAAACGACATCGTTTGTATAAAGTTAACCACCAACCGAAACATTTTCAGTCCGATAACTCCGTCTTGCTGCGTTTTCTCCCAAATCGCAAACAACAAAAAAGAAAAATGGCGTCGTCGAAAGTGGAAATCGGGAACCCAAGCAGAGGAGGAGGAGGAGTAGCAGTGGCGGAGCTGGAGAAGCTGAGCGTGGAGCAACTGAAAGCGGTGAAAGAGCAAACGGATCTCGAAGTCAATCTTCTGCAGGACAGCCTCAACAATATCCGAACCGCCACTACCCGACTCGACCTCGCCTCTACTGCTCTCAACGACCTCTCTCTCCGTCCCCAAGGCAAGAAGATGCTCGTTCCTCTCACCGCCTCGCTTTACGTCGCTGGTACTCTCGACGACGCGGATAAAGTCTTGGTCGATGTTGGTACTGGTTATTTCATAGAGGTCCGTCTTCTTCTATTTTTTCTTTTTTCTTTTTTTTGCTGTTGAAGATCCGTTTTTTGTTTTATTTTATTATTATTATTTTTTTTCCTGTTGGGTTCTTTTCTGTTTTTGCTAAATTTTGAATTCTGAAAGAAACCCAATTGATAATTACACTAAACCCTGATGATTATAAACCCTAATTGTCTATGTCAATGTGTATAGTATGTAAATAATTCATTCTTCGTGTATCATTGTCAAACTTCACTTTAAAGAAATCCATTTGAATGTTTTGAATTCGGTGTTAATTAGATGGGGTTATTTTGAAATGAGATCTCCATATTAATATTGTCATATGAAACCTATCGTCATATTATATTTAGCATTATTGTATTTTATTTATTTATTTATTTTCTGTTGGTTTTTGTTAATTTTAACTTTAGGAAGAGAACCAACTGAGTGTTTTGCATTTGGGGTTAATCCAATGGGCATAGGTTTCAACTGGGATGTACATATTTGATGTTACAAATCCTAATATTAGAAAGGAGGATTTTCTTGTATGCGCGAATGTAGATAGTTCATTCTTCAAGAAAATCTCTTTTAACTTATTCGATTTTATCTTGGTTTCTTTTCTGTTTTGTCAATTTTAACTTTTGAAAGAGACCAACTGGGAATATTGCATTGCGGTGAAATCATTGAGTATAAACTTCATATTAAAGTTATAAACTGATATTAGAAAGGATCTCTTGTTTGTTTGAATGTATATATATATATATATATGTATGCACCCTGATCTTAGAAAATTCCACTTCCACACATGTTGCATATGTATTTGTTGTTTTTGGATATGTTTTTTGCAATAGTTATTTTGGATTTGCTATCCTTGATATGGATGATTGATTGTCTCTGCATCAGAAAACAATGGCTGAAGGCAAAGACTATTGTGAACGGAAGATCAACTTGCTGAAATCAAATTTTGACCAACTTCTTGAGGTGTGTTTCCTACAATAACTACTGCTAATTTTTCTTGATGGTTAAATTTAATATCTGCTTAAATCATCTTTAATGAATGTACAAGCTGTGAAGCAAAATATGATTAGATTGTTTAGCAAGCGGTCTATGCATATGAGAGATATACTTTAAAGATAGACATAGAATCAGAAAAGTTCCATCATCTTGAGAGGTAAAGTCTCTTAATTACTAAATTTGAATTAACTTCATTTTTATGCATGTTTTCACAGCTCTGACAGACACCTTAACTTCAAACCTTTTGAATGTTGGGTTTTATCTTTATCTTAGTTTTGTCTAATAGGAGTTAGAGGGGAATAACATAAACTTTCTAGTGAGCCTTGTTTTCATTCTGGATGTGTGGGTTATTATTTGGTTTTGTTAAATTTCCAAATAAGAGCTTTAAGGAAAAAGCAATGCCTAATAAGAGATATAGTGGGAATAATGAGAATCAATTAATTCTTCTTACAATTAAAACTCAGACAAAAAGATGTCAAGGAAATGCACTGCCGGCATATGAAAAGTAGAGCGAAAAAGAGAAACAACATATAAAGTAGAAACCCAAAGAGAATCCAATAATTATAAAACTAACATGTAACTTTGTAATATATGCACATACTTAGGTAGTCATTAGCTTTACTAACCAAGTCTATTCTTAGGTCTATTATCCCCATATCTCTAAGGATGTAAAGACCTAACCAATCTGTTGAGACATATGCATTTTCTGTAGTGCAATTGTGAACAATAACGGATTAAAATAGTATGATACATATTATTTTCGTTTCTAAGAGTGACCTGCATCAACAATCCGAATGTGTATTCAAAACACATCCATCCTTGTTAATAAATCAGTTGGGTTCTTTGGTTGTTTTTAGTTCTTCTTTGAGGATATGTGCTAAATTGGCCTCATTGTTTAAGTAGCAAACGCACAGTTATGGAAGTTAATAATGTGTGAATCTAAAAAATCTAGCATAACTTTTGAAGGTCTTCTTGGTGGGGCCTTAAGGGGTCAGAGCATGCATAATTCTCAGTCTGTGTGAGACAAACCTCATTCTTTTGGAATTACAGTTACCAAAGTTACTGTGTCTTTGAAAATACTTAGTGATCCTATAGTTTGCTTTTGACCCAAATACTTGAGATGAAGGCTTAGACGAATTGACTTTTATTCTTGGACTGGTCTATTCGAAAAATTTTGGACTAATGTATATTTCTTTTTCTTTTCTTTCCTTTTCTTTCTTTTTCTTTTTTTTTTTAATTTTTTTATTTTAATGGTACAGAAACTCCATAATTTGCTTTTCTTACGTTAGTGAAGAAAGTTCTTTTTGTTATGCTAGTGATGATACAATTCTATTTATGTCAAAATGTTGCATGACCTATGCGGGAAGATCTTTCCTTGTTGAAGTCTTATAGTTACAAAATTTATTGTCCAAAACAAACTTTTCAGTATCAGATGCAACTAGTACTACTAGAGTTTCTTGCATATGATTATCATATTTTGACACGATTCAGTAAGAATTAGGTTCTCATATAGGTGAGGTTCTCTATTATTTATTCTAGATTAGAAACCGACACTTGCTGACCAAAAGTTGAGTGGAATCTGAAATCACTTTTATATTTTTTTAGTATTAGTAGTAGCTATTAGTGCCGTTTGAAGCAATTTAATTGGCAGCTCATTGAGGACCTTTCCCGAAGTATCTTCAACAAGTATGACTTGGGTGGAAAATGGTTTTTCTTGTTTGATTGATACTAGCATATCATATGTTTCATGGGAATGTTTGAGATCTGGCCTGAAGTTTGTTTTCTTCCCAATTGTTCTCACAAAACTATACCAGAGTTGTGGCTTTGGTGAATTTTGATCATTAGGGTTTACTCTTCTGGATAGATATTGTTTGTTGCTAATTAAGAATTGCGAAATTTGAAATGCAGGTTGCTTCTAAAAAGAAAAGCATATCAGATGAAGCTGGAGCAATTTTGCAAGCAAAATTGAAGCAGTTGTCCCCTAGCGGGTAGGGAGTCGATGATCTTTGTAATGGTTTTGTATGACATGAAATTCATAGGATCAAGCTAAAGAAATGTTTCTAGACCATGACGAAAGAGATGTATATTTTCACTAAAAATTTGAAATTGTCATAGAGTTTAATCGATATGACTCAATTAAATTTTGTTTGCCACATTATTTCTCTGTTTGCCCTCTGACTCTCTAATTTAATTTTATCAATTGCTTTTTGATAGGTGTTCTTCTAATTTTCCTGATCTTATGTTGCCAGGATTCCTTTTGTATAAAGGCAAATAGACATGAAATTCTTATTTTAGTTTCCTTTATTTGGTGATTATGCTTTATGTAACAACCTATATTAAAATATTCATGTTGTACAAGTTTGATCGAGTTTGATGAAGTGGGCTGTATATGGGTTTCAGGTTGATTTTTTCAATGATCAGGTTTTAGTTCGATTAATGTATTAGTGTGTGGAGCTTGTTAGTATGAGTTCATAAATTGATAGCACGTCAAATTTTGAGTTATGGATAAAAAGTTATGGTTTTGAAAAGCTTTCAACATCAGTTTTATATCAATGTCCAAAACAATTCTTGATTTTTGTATGCTAGCAATCCAAGACTTTATATAAGCGTTGGTAAGTGTGTCCAACAGTGAACATATTTCAAAATATCATTTTGTTCCCCAAACTTGAGAAGTCTCTCTCCAGACCCACGGGTTGACCTGAGCCTTTTTAACTCCCAAATTGGGTTATCCCCATTTGGCTATTTTTTCGATAGATTTGCATGTGCCTGACCTCGAACAAGCCACCTCCGGCAACCAATCTGGCCAAATTTCTAGCCAAGTCACCGGTCGAAGCTTTAGGATTGGCCATTTGAAGCTGATGATGACCGTTTGGCTTTTTCGGACTGTTTTAGGCTAATTCATACACATTTTCTCTCATTTTTAAACCATTTGAATCCATTTCCATGCTCCATTTGTCAATATTCCTTCTCGTTTAAGAGATCTATCAATAGGGAGTTTAGCTGAGTTTTCCAAAATTTGATTATATTCAAAAATAAACAACTAAAACATTTCAAAGATGTTAAAAACTTCACAACCGAATAATTATATGGAGTTTTCATGAGTACCAATTTCGCCCCAAAGCATTTTGATTAGAAAAAAATTTTCTTGGTATTTCGTCATTGCCAATTTCACTTAAAACACTTTGATTTGTTGTCCAAATGCTATTATCAAAATTTTTGTTAAGTGATGTTTGAATCATGAAGAATTTGTGAAAAAAAAGCGTGTTTTTAGCTTGATTGAAAAAAATATATATATTTTTATTTTCATAAATAACTATGTGAACCAAGCGTGTCTTAAAATATTGTTACATATATTTAAATAAAAATATAAGAAAAATTAAAATAATACATGCATGGCAAAGAACATATTGCCACTCTAATCCCAAACAAGCTTTTTTAGCCCACGCTATGCCCTTGCATTGTTTAAATGGGGGACCTCATCGATTAAGGATGGATTCCCATGAGAATTGGCCAAATAGGTAAATTGTCATCCCTACAAAATTTGTAATAATAAATTAAAAACAAAAAAATAAAAGGAAAGTACTTGCCTAACAAATTAAATACACTCCTGTTGCCCTAGCTTTCTCTTATAAGCCTTAACTTTCTCTTGTAATATCCCTTTTTATTCTTGTAAGATCTCTCTTTTGTAATTAGTATCAGAACCTGTAAGATATTTGTGCCTTATAAATTATCTCATGTGTTGAGATTTCTTATATTATTGTGTGTGTAACCTTATATATATGTATCAATGCAAGAAAACCTTTATTTTATAAAGGTATGTTTTAATTCTCTAAATATTTTTAATATATTTGTTTATGTTTTTTTTGTATTCCAGTTTAACTTTATCCTCTGTTATTAATTTAAAACCCATATACTAGGGGTGTCGATGTGGGTCGGTTCGGTTTTATGGGCTTTTTTAAATTGAGTCGACCAACTCGGTTTAGGTTGGGTATGAAGCCGAATCGAACCGACTGCTACGTTCAACTCGAAACCGAACCAAATCGATGGTCATTGGTCGATTTGGGTTGGGTTAATGGTTTGGGCCAGTTTGGGCCTCATATTGGGCTTCGGCCCAAATTTTTTTATTTATACTATTTTGAGATAGAAATTGTATACATTAGGTTTAAAATTGTATAAAGTTTTTTTAGATCTTTTTAATTATCAATCTTCAATAATATTCATGCATTATATTTTGAATTAAGTATCTTTTTCAAGCTATTATCGAAATTAAATAATTTTAACATACACTCACCTAGCAAAAATAAAATAAAATAAAATAACTATTAACTACAATACAATATAAAACCATACAACTACAATACAAGTGAAATAATACAACATAAAACCATACAACTATAATCTAAGTCTACAACTACAACCTAATTATACAAATATATCATACACCAACAAATAAATTCTACAATAAATCTACAACCATTATTAATTATAAAATAGAATACAATCCATATTTGAAATCTTAAATTTCAAAAGGAACTTATAATTAAATAAATTAACAATCCATAAAAATGAAAATTATTTTAAATAGTCTTCTTCCGCACTCTTCAATCTCATTCTCACAATAAATAAAATAATAGTTTTATTTTATAATTATACACTATATTTATATATAAAAGTAAAATAAAATGTTAGTTTAATTGATGATTGGTTTGGTACAGGTTGGGTTGGGTAAAATTTCATCCAACCTGCAACTCAAACTGACTGTTTCGGTTTTTTTTTTTAATATATATTTAACCGAACCAAACTGATTAATAGGTTAAAACCAACCCAAACCAAACAAAATATATCGATTTGGTCGATCCAGTTCGATTTTTGCCCACCCGTACCATAAACTTAGTTTTCTATAAAGCTCATATTTCAATGTCTAGTCTTCTATTTTGTTGAATTTATGAACTCTAAAAAAACTGGTTTTAAGCACCTTTAGAAAACTAAGAGGTTTTAGGTACCATAATTAATGGAAGAGGATAAAGGTAAAAAATTAGAATGTCAAGGAAATATAAAATGTTCTCATATTATGCATATTGAAGTAGCTTAAATAATATTACTAATCTCGTCTTTTATACTATAAAAAATATGAATGCTCGATTTAAAAATTTTAAAACTGATCTTAAAATATTAGAACCAACTAATTATAAACCAAATCCTATATTAGTGGAGAAACTACTCTCGTAAAAAATTTTAATCAAGTTGAATCTCGAAATATAAAAAAAAAGTATTGAACTATTGGCGAAAGCTTTACAAAGATCCAAAATTAAACATAGAAGAAAGAAACAAAATATTAGAACAAATAAAACAAGTTTGTCTAGAATATGAAGAACTTTTAGAACACTCAGATAACGTCTTTAAATTAGAAGAAGAACAAACTTTTGAAGAAATTAATTCATTACAAAAAAATTTCAGAATCTGAAAATGAACTTCATCTAAATCAACAGATGATGAGAAAAATCCTAGAAAAAGAAAAGCTGAAGAATCAATTAAAGAATTTAAAAATGAATTCGAATGAGAAGAAAAAAATGAAAGAATTGTAGATTAAAACAGGAGAAACATGAGGAGTAAAGTTACACGGTGAATCTACACCCACTATTGTTACACAAAGAAGAGATGATTTAAATAAACAATCTATAGCAGGACGAATTTATTTAAACTTAGATAATATTCCTTTTAAACAGGTAGCAAAAGTTATAGATGAATAAACACAATCAATGTTTGTTCTAATAAATAATTATCAAACAATATGGATAAAATAAAAAATTTTAGATTATTTAGCTGGAACATTTCAAGAAGTCCTCCATTGGTTAAAACAATGGGAATCTACAACTTTAGGAAGAGCTCAAAAAGAAAATATGTTAAAAGAAGAAACATGGGCTAAACTATTAGAAGCCTTAAATAAATTAGTAAAAAAATAATTTTGTGGTACGGTAGATGAAACAACCGTACCAGATATTGCATACATGCTATCTAAGCTAGAATAATGTATATATGCTATTTTGAAGACTATTATAAATTATATAAAAAAGATTTTTATAGTTTACTTTATGATCAAACAATTATTGGGTACAACAATTTTTCCATAAATTATCAAACCCATAAGATGAACTAGCCATTAAAAATTGTGATAACTAGTTAAAGAAAATAGCCAAATTAGACAACATAGGATTAAGAATAAACTTTGTTCTAAAACTAATTAATGAAAGATACTTAGAATTGAAAGCTAAAAAAACAGGTAAAAAGTCCTATAAATAAAAAATATTGTGATAAAATTCTTCAAAAAAATTGAAAGATGGGATGTACAAAACCACAAACAACAAAAATATAATCTAGAAAATATAGATGGAAACTTTTTAAGAAAAAAGGAAAGGAAACTTTTTTCCAAAAATAAAAAATATATAAGAAAAAAAGTCTTCACAATCAAAAAAGAAATGTAAATGTTTTATTTGTAATGAATAAGGTCATTACGTATCAAAATATCCTAAAAAGTGAAAAGTACCAAAAAAATAATTAGAAAACTTGAATCAGAAAAATCCTGAAGTATTATTTGGAGAAAAAATTTCAGATGAGGATGAATTACTTTATTAAATAGAATTTGAAGAAGATACTTCTGATTTTGAAGAAGAATTAACTTTTATGCTTCAATCAGAATAAATAGATGATCAAGAAAATGAAACAATAACTTTAATAGACGTTGAAGGAAAAACTCTTTCTCAAGAAGAAATTAACCGTTTAAAAAAAGAAAGGTTAAAAATAAAAGAAAAAAGGGTATTTATAAAATCCCAAAATTTAATATGTTTTCTGCAAGAATATTTGAACACTTTAGTAGCAATACACAAGCTAAATATAGCCAAGAATGGACAGCTGAAATACCTCTGTTAAACAAACAAAAAATTTTAAGATGAGTTAAAAAAAATCCAAAAGTAAAATATGCACATATGGGACTAATTCAAATAAAAATAACTAGCATTTTTTAGACTAGGTCTAGATACTCCTATTTTAGCAATACTCTTTGATAATAGATTAAAAAATCCAATTCAAGCTTTAATTGACAAAATACAATCTAATCTTGTTAATGGAGTAGTACGGATTCAATATAAAATCTAACTATTTTATGTCTCTTTCAAATAAAAATTTAGAAAATTCTATAAAAATAAAAATCCATATAAAAAAATTTAAGTATAGATAATAAACAATAAGATTTATCTATACAATTAAGAACAATTCATGAATTAGCAGAAACAACTAAAACATCCATAAAATCATATGATAAAAGTGTAGTTGAACTATATGAACCTCAATCATATGATGCTGAAATAAAAAAAAAAATTATTAAATTGGAAAGATTTAAAAATACCAAAACCATGGTTAATAACTAATCTTACAGGAAAATCTACAAAATTACAATATAATATTATTGAAATTCAATCATCTGAAAATAATTTGTATTATAAAAGGTCCCTAAAATGGAAAAAAAAAATTCCTATTTCAAAATAACTAGAAAATTTTAAACATTTGAAATTAAAGGGAAAATAGAAAGAAGGTGAAACATTCAAAAATGATGAAATTCAACCAAGAATTAGTCATAGTGAGATATCCGTTATGCCAAGAACAAACTACTTATGAAACAAAGAAATAAAAATGAGTGAAATCTACAATATTTCATTTTAAAGAAAAAAATAAAGAATAATATTTTCTCTTGAAATAGGAAAATCTAAACAATATTATGTATTATGAAATTTCAATTTTCAAGGATATAAGCTGATTTGAACTTAGGTCGACTCGTGCCTAAATCCGTATTATATCAGCCTTGATCTCAATTAAGTTCAAGTTCTTATGGAAAAACCTTAACCCCTAACCACCTTGTGATTAGAAACCTTGGTATCATGAAGACACCAAAATAGGTTATGGAAGCCCTATTGATAAATCAAAACTAAAATACTCACTCTCTAATGGTGTTTTAAGTGTTTAAAGAGAACTAAGAGAATTCTATCTCATAATTAATTTTTTGAATAATATTGAAGGTGTGTTCTTCCTAAAAAATAAGCCTTTAAATAGGCTAGAGTCACAAACAATAAAACTCTAAAAATTGAAACAAAAACCTACCACCGAAGATTAAGAAACCTAGCTTGGTCGAAATTTACATACTTTCCTAAACTAATTTGCATTAATTAATTTCTTTAGTTTGAATTAGGAATTAATTAATTTACAATGAAAATAATAACTTTCCTAAGTTGATTTGTCCAGCAAATAAATAAATAAAAGACTAATATCCTAAAACAAAAAAGTCAAAATCAAAGTAGGAAACTAAAATACTATCTTTTTGACTAAGTTGTCTTTGACCAATCTTTGACCAATTTTAGCTTCAAATCAGCCCCCATATACCTTATAGGATACAAAATAGGATGATCATTGAATCCCACATGTTGCGCTTGCTTGGATCAAAGAGGAAAAGCCAACTCAGCAAAATACAGTAAAATAGTCCAAAACTCCTCCTATGCGCACAAGCCCATTTTGTTTGCCTTTGATGCTGCATTGACTTGATTCCATGACCTCTTAGCGATATTCATTGAATCCATGAAGAATTGGAACCATTTGTTGCTATCCAGGATCCATATTTACAAGAAAGCAGCTATCCGAATTTGTGTCGGCCTCTACCACTTGTCTGGTCAAAACAGATCTTGTATCTTTAGGTATGGACAAGCCTTTTTGGGAATGAATTACACCCTATATGAAGGCAGTAAGGTTGTCTTTGAACCTCTTAGCTTGAACCCTAGTGACCGGCTTAGTCTTTATCCATATCAGGTCAGTACCCCAGTGGCTAGTCAGTTGTGCGGGTATGGACAGATTCTCATCATAAGCCATACCGGCTCAGTCTTTATCCATATCAGGTCAGTACCCCAGTTTCTACTAGAAAAATGGATAAAACACTCATAAGAATTACTGGAATATAAAGTCAATCATCTATAAAAACAATATAAAGCTAAAAACATAGCTATATGGATAAATAACAAAAAATTTATT
Source organism: Ziziphus jujuba (assembly GCF_031755915.1). Classification (NCBI taxonomy): domain Eukaryota; kingdom Viridiplantae; phylum Streptophyta; class Magnoliopsida; order Rosales; family Rhamnaceae; genus Ziziphus; species Ziziphus jujuba. The sequence goes on along the minus strand of NC_083381.1, from coordinate 1,386,318 downwards.
ATTGTAAAAGTAATAGTCTTTCTTGAAATGCATGAAGATTTTATTTTAGAAAATAATTTTATGGAAAAATATCTCCCCATAACTTTCAATAAAGAAAGTATAACTTTAGAAAAAATAAAATTGAAATAAATTTTTTATCTTACCATAAACACAAATGCTCAAAAGGATTTTTTCCAATAAAGAAAAAAGAAATGATAAAAATAATTGATGTTATAGCTCAAAACCATTGTGTTCATAATATTGTTAGAGAAAATTTTGAAGAAAATCATTTAAAACTATAGAATAAATCACCTTGATTTTGTTCATTAAAGTTAAATAAATCATGATATAATAATTAGAGTCAAACCAATAATTTATAAAAGAACTGCTATGGAGTAAAAAAGATAGTGTCGGAAATTGTTGATTTGACATAAGCTTGAGATGGATTTTTTCTCTACCTCTATCGCTAAATCTTCTAGAACGTCCAAAGTACCTAGATGCTACGCTATCTTTTCCAATAGATTTTGAGCTTTATTTTTTGTTCATTGGAAGAAAAATAATTTATTGGTAGATGCATTAAGAAAATTCTTCTGTTATCTGTAACTTTGAATAAATTATTTTCTTTGAAATCTCTTGCCGCTTCAATTAAATGTTCTACTCTGTTGATCTAGTATTCTTGTGGATGTACACTTTGAGTAAAAATTAAATTATCCAGATGTTGTTCCTCCTTCATTTCCCCTTCTATTGTTTCAGTCAGCAACCATATATGATAGAATTGAAAAAAAAATTTCTCTATGTCGCCATCCAACGGTGCTAGCGATTGAGAATGTCAAATATTTTATTTTCTTATGGTTTTTTACCAAATGATAAACCATTGATTTGATCATTTGGAAAAAAATTTTAAGTTGATCAAAAGCTAAGCTTTGAAAGATTATTAAATTAGTAATTCCTCATTCAATAGATGTTAAATTCCAAGGTATAAATGGTTTATGAAAAAATAGAGTTTTGGTTGGAGATTATCAGTAGTATTTATATTAGTTGCGTATTAAATAATATATTCTTAATCCTATCTTGAATTGACACAAATAAATGCCAAGGCAGAGCTTGTCTAGATTTTTCAAATAGACATATTCTTTTAATTTTTTCAAAGAAAGGTGATTGATTATCACTTTCTATGAAAGAAATTAAATTAAGAAAATTATTGATTTGTTAACAAAAAAATCTTCATTCTAATTCATTTGGGTAGTTATTTGGAAAGATATTTCTTTTAATCTATAATTTTGTTTTTTAATCTTATTTATTTTCACAGTTTGTTCGGCTATTCCTTGGGCTAGTTTACTTATTTGAACTCAGAATACTTTTCTACTTCCTTTACTATTTCCTTGGATATGACTTTTTCATACTCCATTTAAATGTTCATATATATTTTCTAGTATTTCTAGATTAAAGGAATCGGGAATATTTGGAGAAAGGTTTTGTTTTATTTCTAAAACTTGATTATTAACTTTTCTTGATAGGCTTTTTTAGCTTCTTCTAGATCATTAGAACTTTTATATATATCTCATTTATATGTATTTACATGTGGATGACAAGCTTTCCATGAGGTGAAAACTCCTGTTTGGTGTCCTTCAAACACCAAATAAAAACTTTTAGCCCTTGGAGCCTTCACAACTGTTAACCAAGATTGCTTACCCTTGTTCATTCCTACTAAGATAATTTAACAAGAAATTCTCATATGTGTTTAGATGTTCTATCTCAAAAGTATACATAGAAATGTAATTATAGATTTTTTTTTGTCTACAACCATCCATTATGTTTTTCTTATTAACAAGAAAATCACAAATAATCTAGTTGTCTATTCATGAAATAAATTTTTTTGGTACTAAATAAATATGGAATCTTTTTATTCCAAATTTTATGGCTAATGATTCCTTTTCAAATATAATATAGTTCTTTTCATTTGGTTTAAACTTGCCATAATTATATCCACATAATTATTCTTCTTTTTGAATTTTTTCACTAAGGATTTTCTTTTAGTAACTGTTTTTATACATAGTGGAATGTCTTTTTCATTGCATTTACTTTTAATATACATCTCTAGTCTATATTAGAAGCATCTGTTTGAAGAATTAATTTATTTTATGTATGAGAAAAATAAATCGTTGTTAGAGTTTTTATTTCTTCTTTTATTTTATTTACTAATTCTTTATCTTTGTCTGTCCAACAAAATTCTTGATTTTGTTTTAGTTTTTCTAATAAAAGTATCTCTTTTTTAGATAAATTTTTGATAAAATTTCTTCGATAATTTAAAATTCTTAAAAATTCTTATAATTGTTTTTTATCTTTTCTTTCAATAGAAAATTCTCTTAATTTTATTATTATATGCTCTTGTAATTTTATTCTTGATTTATTTAGAGTTATTCCTAATATTCTATAGATTCATTTTCTAGTATCATCTTTTTCTCTGAGATAATAATTCCATATTTTGAAATTGATTTATAATTATTTTTAGATGATTATTATAATCTTCTTTATTTTTTGAAATTTTAATATATCATCTATATAGACAACTTAAAATTGTTTAAAATTTTCAAAATTTTAGTCCGTCCATCTTTGAACACTCATGCGGTTATGTTTAAGTAGAAAGGCATTGCATTCTAATGAAAATGTCCGCCTAGTGTACTAAAAGTTATCAATAGTTTTGATTCTTTTGTTAGTTTTATATGCCAAAATCCAAATTTATAGTCAAATTTACTAAAGATTTTGCTACTTTTAGTTTGATTAATTAAAACATCTTTTCGAGAAATAAAATATCCATCGAACTCTATATGTTTATTTAATATTTTATAATTTATTACTAAGCTTGTCTTTCCTCTATAATTTCAGTATGATTTCTTACCATAAATGCTGGACTACTATGTGCATTTTTAGTTTCTTCTATTAGTCCCTTCTCTTGTAATTCTTTTAGTTGGATTTCGAATTCGTTTATATCAATTCTTTTATTAATCATTGGTTTGGGTGTAATTATTATATCAAGAATTTTTTTAACTTCAATGGACAAAATCAAGTTAATTTATTCTGTAGTTTTAATGTATTTTCTTAAAAATTTTCTCTAAGAATATTATGTATTCAATGGTTTTGAGCTATAACATCACTTATTTTTATCATTTCTTCTTTTTTTATTGGAAAGAATCCTTTTAAGCATTTGTGTTTATGGTGAGATAAAATTTTTATTTCAATTTTGTCTTTTCCTAAAGTTATACTTTCTTTATTGAAAGTTATAGGGAGATATTTTTCCGTAAAATTATTTTCTAAAATCAAATCTTCATGCATTTCAGGAAATACTATTAATTTTGGAATAATAATTTTTCTGTTATTCATCCATATAGTTATGTTTTTAGCTTTGTATTTTTTTTAATAAATGATTGACCTTATATTCAAGTAATTTTTATGAGTATTTTCACTAATATCCATTTTTCTACTAGAATCACATTAGGATGACAAGAACATATTATTGCTCCATTATCTAATAAAACACAAAGATCATATGGCTTATATCCTTGAAAATTGAAATTTCCTAATATATAATGTTGTTTAGATTTACTTATTCCAGGAGAAAATATTATTTCTTGAATTTTTGATTTAAAATGAAATATTTCATTCATTTTTATTCCTTCATTTCTTAAGTAATTTGTTCCTAGCATAACTGATATCTTACTATGATTAATTCGTGGTTGAATTTCATCATTTTTGGATGTTTCACCTTCTTTCTCATGTCCCTTTAATTTTAAATATTTAGAATTTTATAATTATTCTTAAACAAGAAAATATTTTTTCCATTCTAATGACCTTTTATCTCTAAAATAAAAATTGTTTTCAGATAATTGAATTGCAATAATATCAGGTTGTAATTTTGTAGATTTTCCTACAAGATTAGTTATTAACCATGGTTTTGGTATTTTTAAATCTTTCCAATTTAATAATTTTGGTTTTATCTCAACATCATATGGTTGAGGTTCATATAATTCAACTATACTTTTATCATATGGTTTTATGAATGTTTCAGTTGTTTCTGTTAATTCATGGATTATTCTCCATTGTATAGATAAATCTTCTGTTCATGATCCATATTTAAATATTTTTTTTTATTTTTTTTTATTGAATTTTCTAAATTTTTGTCTGAAAGAGACATAAAATGGTTAGGTCTTATATTAAACCATACTACTCCAATAATTGTATTCTGTCAATTAAAGCTTGAATTGGATCTTTTAATCTATTATCAAAGATTGCTGCTAAAATAGGAGTATGTAGTCGTAGTCTAAATAGGCCAGTTCTTTTTATTTGGATTATTTGGATGTTTCACCTTCTTTCTCGTTTCCTTTCATTTTAAATGTTTAGAATTTTATAATTATTCTTAAATAAGAAAATCTTTTTTCCATTCTAAAGATTTTTTATCTCTAAAATAAAAATTGTTTCCAGATAATTGAATTTCAATAATATTATGTTGTAATTTTGTAGATTTTCCTACAAGATTAGTTATTAACCATGGTTTTGGTATTTCTAAATCTTTCCAATTTAATAATTTTGGTTTTATTTTAGCATCATATGATTGAGGTTCATATAATTCAACTATACTTTTATCATATGATTTTATGAATGTTTCAGTTGTTTCTATTAATTCATGAATTATTCTCTATTGTATAGATAAATCTTCTGTTCATGATCCATATTTAAATTTTTTATTTGAATTTTTATTTTTATAGAATTTTCTAAATTTTTATCTGAAAGAGATATAAAATAGTTAGGTCTTATATTAAACCATACTACTCCATTAATTGTATTTTGTCAATTAAAGCTTGAATTGGATCTTTTAATCTATTATCAAAGACCCCTGTCTAAATAGGCGTATCTAGTCGTAGTCTAAAAAGGCTAGTTCTTTTTATTTGGATTAGTCGCATATGTACGTATTTTGCTTTTGAATATTTTTAACCCATCTTAAAATTTTTTTGTTTATTTAACAAAGATATTTCAGTAGCCCAATTTAGATTGTGTGTTTCTACTAAAGTGTTCAAATATTCTTATAAAAACATATTAAATTTAGGAATTTTATAAATATTTTTTCTTTTATTTTTAACCTTTCTTTTTCTAAACGATTGATTTCTTCTTCTGTTATAGAAAGAATGTTTCCTACAATGTCTTTTAAAGTTATTGTTTCGTTTTCTTAATCATCAATTTCTTCTAATTGAGGCATAAAAATTAATTCTTCTTCATAATCAGAAGTATCTTCTTCAAATTCCATTTTATAAAGTAATTCATCCTCATCTGAAAATTCTTTTCCAAATAATACTTCAAGATTTTCTAATTTTAATTTTTTACTTACTTTTTTGGCACTTTTCCCTTTTTTAGGAGGACATTCTGGTACGTAATGACTTTCTGCATTATAAATAAAATATTTACATTTCTTTTTTGGTTGTGAAGATTTTTCTTTCTTATATATTTTTTTATTTTTGGAAAAAGTTTTCTTTCATTTTTTTTCTTAAAATGTTTCCATCTATATTTTCTAGATTTTATTTTTATTATTTGTGGTTTTGTTTGTCCTATCTTCCAATTTCCTTGAAAAATTTTATCACAACATTTTTTATTTACAGGATTTTTTTAGCTTTCAATTCTAAATATCTTTCATTAATTAGTCTTAGAACAAAGTTTATTCTTAGTCCTAAGTTGTCTAATTTGGCTATTTTCTTTAACTAGTTATCATAATTTTTAACAGCTAGCTCATCCCGTGGATTTGGTAATTTATGGAAAAATTGTTATAGCCAATAATTGGTTTGTTCATAAGGTAAAATATAAAAAAAAAATTCTATATAATTTATAATAGTCTTAAAATAGCATATATTACATAATTCTAGCTTAGATAGCATGTATGCAGCATCTGGTACTATTGTTTCATCTACCACATTTTTTAACTAACTTACTTAATGCATCTAATAATTCAGTCCATGTTTATTTTTTCAACATATTTTCTTTTTGAGTTTTTTCTAAAGCGGTAGATTTCCATTGTTTTAACCAATGAAGAACTTATCCTTCAAATGTTCCAGCTAAATAATCTAAAAATCTTTCTATTCTCCATATTGTTTAGTAATTATTTATTAGAATAAGCATTGATTATGTTCATTCATCTATAAATTTTATTATCTGTTTAAAATGAATATTATCTAAATTTTAATAAATTCCTCCTTGAGTTATAGGTCATTTATTTAAATAATCTCTTATTTGTGTAATAGTAGTAGGTGTCGATTCATCTTCTAACTTTACTCATGATGTTTCTCCTATTATGATATATAATTCGTACATTTTTTTTCTTCATATTCGAATTCATTTTTAAATTCTTCAAGTGGTTCTTCAGCTTTTCTTTTTTTAAGATTTTTCTCATTATCTGTTGTTTCAAATGAAGTTTCATTTTTAGATTTTGAATTTTTTTATAATGAATTAATTTCTTCAGAAGTTTATTCTTCTTCTGATTTGAAGACATATTCAAAGTGCTCCAATAGTTTTGCATACTCTAGACAAACTTGTTTTATTTGTTCTGATATTTTGTTTCTTTCTTCTATGTTTAATTTTGGATCTTTATAAAGCTCTCGCCCATAGTTCAATAATTCTATTATATTTCAAAATTCATCTTAATTAATTTTTTTTATGGGAGTAGTTTCTCCATTTAAAATAGCTAATTTAGGCTTTGATTTATAATTAGTTAGTTAAAATCAATTTTAAGATTTTGAAAGTGAGTACTTATATATTTTGTAGTATAACAAATAAGATCAGTAATGTTACTTAAGCTACTACAAATATTTTTAAGATTTTCATTTTTATCTTCAATATGCATAATATGATAACAATTTGTATTTACTTGACATTCTAATTTTTTGTTTTATCCTCTTCTATTAATTATGATACCTAAAACCTCTTAGTTTTCTAAAGATGCTTAAAACTAATTTCCTAGAGTCTTCTAAATTCAACAAAATAGAAAACTAAACATGAAAATATAAGCTTTATAGAAAACTAAATATATGGGTTTTAAATTAATAACAGAAGATAAAACTAAATATATGGGTTTTAAATTAATAACAGAAGATAAATTTAAACAAGAATATAAGAAAACACAAACAGATATATTAAAATATTTAGAGAAATGAAACATACCTTCATAATATAAAGGCTTCCTTATATTGATAATATAAGAGATTACACTCATAATAATATGAGAAATCTCAACACATGGGATAACTTATATAGCACAAGTATCGTACAGCTCTAATGCCAATTACAATACAAAGATACTACAAAGAAAGAAAGGGAGTTATTACAAGGAAAAGCTAAGGCAATGGAAGAGTATTTTACAAAAGATGCTCCTGCCTTCTACCAAGATAACATACCGACAGAAGAATACATTTATCATGAATACTATTTTTTTTTTTAAACTATTAATACATAGTTACTTAATAAATAAAGTTGCAGATATTTTTCATTAAAAATAAATAGTATACAATACTATTCATGAATAGTATCTTAATTAAGAGATAATTTGTTAACAGATTTTTTTAGATCCAGATTTTTAGATTTTTATCTATATATTATATGGTGAGTTTTATAAAATATAATAATTAATAATTAAATATAACTATAAAATCTGTTGGTTTTACAAACTAATTTTAAGTGGTTATAAAATTTAAATTAACCTTTTTTTTTTTTTTCTTTTTGGCTCTGTAAAATTTAAATTAACCTGCGCAAAGAGTGGTGCCACACAGTGATGGAGGCAAGTGCCTGAAAAATTATATAATAAAAAAAAAAAAAAAATTCACAGACATTTATTGAATGATGGCTTCCAGTCCAAAGCCCAAAATGTTTGATTTCAGTAGGCTTTTTTTAGGTGGATGAAAAAAGCTTGGGCTAGATTGCTTCTCCATTTCTAAGAGCGCGGAGTCAACCGTATGGACTAGATTTTTGGGTCCAAGCCTAAATGGGATATGCCTTTCAGATCCTTCTTTTTTTTTTCTTTTTTTTTTTTTTTCTTTTTTTTTTTTCTTTTTTGATGTTTAAATTTTAAAAGAGAAATTTTTCACTACCAAAATGATATTCAGTCTTCTTCATATTAAATTATTATTATTAAAGACACACTAATTTCTTTAATCAGAATATCCTATTCATGCCATCATTTATAACGTACAATCTTGGCTGCTGGGTAGCTGATTTTGTAGTCAATTTTGGTAAAGTTAATTTCAATACAGCTGAATTTTGGGGTCTCTTTCATGGTTTGCTTTGCTTGGAACATTGGGTAGAAGAAAATTTTGATTGAAATGGATTCCAAAGTGGCCGAGCCTTGTGCAGGCATCAACGGCTTACGGTCACCGCGCCCTTCTAGCTTTCTTAATTCCTTTTTTTGATATTGTTTGAAAAAATGATATTTAAATGTTTATTATTAAAAAATTTAATTTTAAAATTTTAGTATAAAAAATAATAAAATTAAATATCTTAATTAATTTTTTTTATATAAATTGATAATCATCAAATAGTAAGATTCATATATATATATATATATATATATATATATTCGGAGGAAATTCTTTTAATATTATATATGGATAAGTTTAAAAGTTAATTGAGTATTACCAAATAAATTTTCATGTAACCGATTGTTATCAAAATGGTTTAATTCAAACATTCATCACATTTACATTACATAGAATAAATATAATTTATGATTTTAATGCATAATAGTTTAATATATATTTTCTGATAATCAAGGTATAGAACATATTTAATTTTTGCATGGTTAATGTTTTTTTATTAGAGTTTCTATTCATTAATTTTTTCATTTACATTTAAAATTTCATTTTTGATTTAATTTATAGGAATTGCTTGGTTAAATGTATTGTTCATAGTATCACTCCACCTAACAATTAGATTCAAAATTAAATTTGCTTATAAACTAATTTCTTCAATAATCAGATAAAATTTTCTTAAGATATTAACATTAGTTAAATTGGAATAAATTTATGTAATATTTTATCTATATATTTTTGTCCATACTCTCTCTCTCTCTCTCTCTCTATATATATATATATATATATATATATATCATATTTTTGGTTGGTAAAGAATCTAATTATATATATATATATATATTACAGTTTTGTTCATTTTTATTTAATAAATTTGTACTCATATAATATAAAAAATTTATAATTTGTATAATTATATTTTATATTGTATTTTAATGAGACATATGAAAGAAAAAAGCATATATAATATATATTTTTTTTAATGTTACATTAAACCCAAAAAAGGTGTCCTGGCTTTGCACCTGAAAGTGGCCATTGGTTGGGGGTGCTTGATGGATTGGGTACTAATACCCTTTGTATGGTTTGATTGGTAGCTGATGAGACTTGATGCAAAAGAGATTGGGAAGTTTCCATTTCTCATATTATTTTAGAGAAGATAATAGAATTGCGGATAAATTGGCAAATTTTAGTCTTGATTAGAATCTTTGACATTCCTATCCTTACAGATCCTCCTGATTGCATTAGAAGCCTTTCGTTTGAAGACTTTGGTGGAAAAAACCTAGAACGTACAAAGGATAAAAGCAAATCATGCTATGGGAAACTTCTAAGCATGCAACATTACATTTTGTTTTGTTTTTTTTTTTTTTGTCATTTAGAAGGATTGTTTGGTTGACCAAGTCAAACAGAAGTTACGAGCTGAATTGAACAAACATGCTATGAGGCTTGTCATTTGAATATGAATAGGATGCTCAACAATGTTATTTGGTATAATTATATACCTAACACGTTGACAACAAGTCATGTTTGATAGTATAATTTTTTTCAATATTCAATGTATAATGCAGAATTATTTTAATATTAATATGTCTTTGGCCAATTAAAAATAAATATATTTTTTAAATTTTTATATAACCTACATATAAATCAAGTGAATTATCTTGTAAATTATATTATCAACGCAAAAGTATCTAAAATATACCAATGTTACCATAAAAATAATATAATTAAAATGGAAGAAAAAACTATGGAAATAGTAGATAAAATGAAAAATGTTGTCGGGTTGATGGAGTAATTAAGGTAGTAACCGAACATCATGGAATGAGGTGGTCACCGGCTCTTTGGAGGATGGTTGGTAGGTTTATGATGGTGACTGCTAGTTCAAGTTCGATGCTAGAAAGTAAGGACAGAGAGCGTGGAATTTGTTGTTAATTAGTTGGATTGTATGAAGTGTGACCAATTTTATCAAATGTATATGATTAATTTTGCTAAATGCCAAAAAAGTCCAGGGTTAAAATATTGTTATCTTGTTTTTCATTAACCAAAATAAATTAGGAATTATGAAAACTATACCATAAACCAATTTTCTTTGAAATTGATGAATATAAAACAAAATAAATAAGCATAAGTTATATTATAAATTATATTCTTAAACTTAATCCAATAATGGTAAAATTATTAAAAACACATTTAAATTTAAAATTCAAACTGCAATTTCGTAAACATTCTTGTTCTTCAACTTGCAATAAAAATTTTTTTAAAAAAAAAATGTATAATACAAATTGTGTGGGTCAATCCTATCCTGAAAGTGAAAGTCCAAGCTTCGAGTCTGTTTATCTAAAGGGCAATTTTATTAAAGGCTCATAGTTCAAATCAGTCTATACTTTTGATCAGTTTGAATCAGTTTACAATGCTCTCAATATAAGGGAATGTACAACTTATTACAATTGAGGAAAGTTTCTCAAACCCTTTTTATAATCAAAGATTAGTTTGTAAAAAATGGAAACAAAAATTTTAAAAATAAAATAACTTTCCTAAATTCAAAGTTCTATATTACAAACCCATTAAGGCTCCTAATGCCTAGGTAAAAAGTGGAAAATCAGCAGATAAGTAAATATTAATATATATATATATATATTATTAGCATCCAAAGACACAATTTAACTTAAACGTAAGTGTTTTTAACTGATACTGTATTGGTATCCTAAAAACGTTTACATAGGTTTTGTTTTGCAAGTACAGCTCTTACAGCTACCGTTTTGAGGAAGATGCAAGATTGTGGGTTCGCACAAATTTTGCATTATATTTATCAAATAAAAATATATTTGTTAAAATTTCAATATAAAAATAAAAAAGTAAAAAATTGCAACTTTGATTTAAATGGAATACACCATAAATTCCTTCAGTAGTTGAAATTATTCATTTAATGGATAAAATTGACAAAGCCAATGGTTACTTATACAATAATTGCCTTGAAGAAAAAAACATATTTTTTGATGAAATAAGGAAAAAAAAAAAAAAAATTGGACTTTGTCGGGAGGTTCAAAAAAATCACTTAAAATAAACTAAAATGACAAGACATTTCAAGGCCTCATATGGTATGATATGGTGACACATGGACTGAAAAAATGGAAGAATCCAGATCAGTACATAGACAGAGGCATCATTGTAATGCCTTAGATACAGTGACAGCTCACGAGATTCTTTGGAACTGTGACACGTCATCAAAATTGTTCCAGCTTCTAGACATAGTGATCCATGGTTGATGACAATTGCTAAAACTCATTTTCCACTCCCTCAAAAATTTCACATTTCAGTTGCACGTGTACCTCAAGCAGTCAAAGTCAATATTTCCACTCTATTATTTAGTATTTTATTTTGTTGATTTATAATTTTGAATTAACATTTAATATCATTCACTTTCTTTTGAATTTGGTTTGGTTAAAAAACTACTATTTCCAAAGTAAAGAGCTTCATATTCTCCGTGACAATATAATTTACAATTTTAAAATCAACAAAATAAAAACAAACCTTAAGAAGTATATGATATATTAACACCTTTATTTTTTATCTTAGAATTGGAGAATATAAACTGAAATTTTTGGTTGATAAAATAAATAATGGTAAGTATTTGAATGGTGGAAGTTGAGTCCAAAAGGATAAAGAGCCAAATGATCAAATATAAATAATTCTTGGAGTGACCATAGCCAACATAAGGCATGAAGAAGTTATCAAATGAAATGACCCAACATCCCAATGTTTGGAGGTCCAGTTATGCTTTGTAATTATCACAACCAAAATGTCTAAATTAAAAACATCATCCAAAGAAATGTCTCTCAAATGATACAAACATGGTTCTTTATGGGAAACGTTTAACACTAAGATTATTATTTCTTAGCATAATGATTTTAAATTTAAATCTTTTAACTTATATATATATATATATATATATATATATATATATATATATATATATATATATATATAATCATTTTTTAATACTAACATATCCAAAATATAAAAAATAATAATTATAACACATCCATCCTTAAAGAAATCATAGTGATTCATGATAATAGAAAAACTCATTACTATTATATTTAAATTTGGTAACATATCATATCAAATTGTGCTTTTATTGTGCTATATTTTTATTAAATTTAGTAAACCAAAACTCGATCCGGCAATTTTTTGCTTGAAAATAAATAAATCTGAATATATTTATTAAATTATCTTATAATTTATTATCAATTCTATTAACTTATTAAAAATATATATAAATTTAAAAATTCAAATTTCGTTTAGGTTTAAAATAATAATACTATTTTTATATTTTAAATATTCCAAATAAACTTGTTTATTTTTAAATTTTTAAAAAATTAAATTAAAAAAATAATAAACCAATATAAGTTTAAATAATAAATTAAATATTTTTAATATTATAAAACTTAAATAATTACAAAAATATTATATATATAAATATATAAAAGCAGAAGCAGATATAAAATTAACAATTTTGCCAAAGAGGGCTTTATGTTTATTAAAAAATAGTTTTAAAATTATTTATAATATTTTGATATTTTAATTAATATTGTATTTTGATATTTTAATCAATATATTATATAGTATTTTTTTTTTAAATACTTCGGCCACATATTTGGGAAAAGCACGCGAGTGATTATTATTATTATTTTTTTTTTAATAAAAGAAAGACTTCCTATTTTTTAGCCAAATAAATAACTATATATATATATATATATATATTTTTTTTTCCCTTCCCCAACACTAATTAAAGCCCAAAAAATAATAGAAAAAATACTCTAAGCACTGTAGATTGAGGTTATAACATATAATTTATTCGAAAAATATATAAAATTCCCAAAATCTGAAAGTTTGTAGATTTACCAACTTCTAAATTGTATATTCCAAGCATTAAAAAGTTCCATTAACTAATAGATTAGGCAAGTTACCGACCTATTGTTTGTAGTCCTTGTTTCTTCGCAATAATCCAATCAAATTGTAGGTAGTATCATTTACAAATTTTAATAATAATTATTAATAATGTTTAAACATAATTAAAAAAAAATTATTAAATTATAAATCAAGTATCGAGCCTGCCACGTAGTGTGGAAGCATGGAGATAAAGCAGACAAGGACAAAAAGTAATAATATTAAAAAATAGTTATAACAAGAGAAAAAATTGCAAATACACTCCCTCGACCCACTCTACAAATTACTGGTGGCTGGGCAGTCCACATCACTGGCGCGTTCTCTCTCACGCGCCACTTTTTCTTACACGTTTCCTCCTTATTTCTCAAAAAGTCTTACTCTCAATTGTTACGCGTGTATACCACGCTTCGACGTTCACCACGTAACTACTCTTCCAAGATTCCAAGAGAGAGTACCCATTGTTTATGTACTGGCGCTCACGTGCTTTTCCTTTACAGCTCTTGACAAGGATGACTTTATTGCTTATCCGAATCGTCACGTTGTCCACGTTGGATCAGATCAGACCCCCTCACCGGCAGGTTACTTTTCTTTTGTTTGACCTCAGTTTAGTCAACAGAAATTTTGTATTCTATTGGTCTGTGACATAAGGCCGGGTGTTGTGACCGTTGCCGTTGAGGAAATCACGTTTCCGAATTTGCCACTCTTTTTTTTCTTTAAATTTTCATTGCGTTTTTCCTCTTCGGCACACTTGCAGGTGGCTTTGTCAAAAACCATTAAAAAAAAAAAAAAAAAAGAAAAAAAAAAAGGGGGAAAGGCAATCTTCCCAAATATTTTCTCGGAAAATCTGTTGTTCCTCAGATTTTCTCAGAAAAAGTGTTACGAGGTTCTACATTTGTAAACTTTTCTCCCAGTCTGCTTTCGGAAGGGAAAAAAAGAAAAAAGAGTGCCGAATTTGACCATCATTTCTTTCCTTTTCAGCAACCGAGCTGCTGAGATTTCGGGTTTTCTGTTTCAGTTTTCGAGTCGTTTTTCTAGCCTATTGTTTTTTTTTTTTTTTTCCTCCAAATTAACTGAGAAAAAGAATTCACTGGTTTGTTTTTTTGAGTGAATACTGTGGGATTGAAACCATCCTGCTGGGCTGTGTTTGATATTGAGTCCATATTTTCTAGTACAGAAAGGGAAATTATTGAGAGTTTGGTTGTGAAATTTCGCTACAACTTTTTAAGTTGGAAAAAGAATCCAAAAAATAATCATCGAATTAGGAGCTGGTTCTTTTAGGTTGCTTGGATTAGATTGCAATTAATCTAAGAGAGTTTAATTGGAGAGTGATTGTTTTAATATTATTTTTTGTTGTAAAGATGACGCTCGACTCGATGCCTGGAAGCTCAGGGTACTTGGAATTGTACCCTGAAAGAAAAATGGCGTATTTCAAGAACCCTTATGTTCTGGGTCTCACTGTTGTCGCTGGGATTGGTGGTTTGCTCTTTGGATACGACACAGGTATTCCTGCCTTATTATCCTTATGGTAGATCTTTTTGAGAGTCTGCTTTTTGATCCCTGAATTAGTTTCTTTGTGCTTGTTTATAGTGACAAACTGTTTTTGGGTTTTGAAAAATATATGTTTTTTCTAAAAATAATAATAATAATAATAATTAATAGTTTTTTCAGTTCATGCCCCAAAAAAGAGCAGAGACTTTCTTTCTTGCTTTGATCTTCAAACCAAAAGGGAAAAATCTTTCTGTTTCGTATTTGAATCTGGATTACTATTAACTAATAAGTTCGGTGAAGTGATCTTTTAACTGTTTATGACCTTACTGTTCTATAAATTTCCGTGAAGTTATATCAAGATTTTTCTAAGGCGATGGTTTGTTGTTCTACTAAAATCTTCTCTCTGCAACTTTTAACTTTTGGGAATCTATCCTGAATTTCGAGGATTCTATTTTTGGGGAAAAAAATGACATTAATTGTTTTAATTGTTTGATATATATATATATATATATAATTTTTTTTTTTTCACTCAGCTCTTGGGGTTCATTTTTAAAAAATGACATAAAATAAAGAGTTGGATCGATTTTTCTGCACAGCATCCCTCTCATACAAGATGTTCCGTTTTTAAATTTGAGATGATATCACGAAGTATTTGCATTGGGAAATTGAAGTTATGAGGATGAATCTATGGTGCAGATCATGACAGCATTTTTAATAGCCTTCAGGATCTGCTTCAGATTGTTGCAAGAAGATATTTATGGTGAATAAATGTGTTGACTTCTTCAATAGGAATTGCATTTTCATGATTTTGTATCCCCATTTGGCCTTCCATTGTGAAGAAAAGACCTTCCCTTCTTTTTAAAAATCTTTGAAAACTTAAGTTGACAGTGAAAATGGTCGGTGATTTATTTTGCTCTTATGTATTGGAAATACTATTTCTTCTTTAGTTCTGTGTTTGGATTTATGAATTTAAAGGAAGGGTTAAAGATTTGAGTTCTACTTGTAAATTACTTATAATATGAGGAGTATTGTTTTCTTTAATAGTGAAATCAATTATTATGAATTTTATTATCTGAAAGGGGTTGATTTGATGTGGTTTCAGAAGAATGCCTTAGTTCAACTCGACTCCAAAGCATTAGAAAAGTGTTCTCTTCTTAATCCATAACAAAATGCAGTAACAACTCTTCCTTCTATTTCTTCTTAAAATTTTGGCCTAGTTATTTAAATTTTAAACTATATGGCTGAATCTGAATCCCTCGTCTAAAACTGCAAATCAAATTCAACCTAAATGCTATTTTGCGTTTGTTTTGATAATAACTGTCAAAATGGTATTTGCAGGTGTGATATCTGGTGCACTTTTATATATCAAAGATGATTTTGAGGCTGTCAGTAAAAGTAGTTTCCTACAGGTACTATTTTGTTAGTGGTATGGTAGGTCTTTTAGGTGCAACATCACCGGCTTTTCTTTTAATTAGAATTGTGAGGAAAGAAAATAGTTTCTTCTGTAAGCATTTTGTTGACTGGGCTGAACAATAGCAAACAGCAATTGGTGAAGTGATTCTGGTGGTTGTGGTCTGCCACCAGAACTTTGGAGGTGATGGTGGAGAAATGCTTTAGACTATATGTATGCATCTAGGTGTTATTTTGCTCGTCCAACTATAATTATCTGCTAATAGAATGGTCGTTACATTGAGCTTTTTCTTCTATGAAACATTCTGATTCTCTAAGGTGGCAGGAAACTATTGTAAGCATGGCTTTGGTTGGTGCTATGATTGGAGCAGCAGCAGGTGGTTGGATTAATGATGCATTTGGGCGTAAAAAGGCCACTCTTCTAGCTGATGTTGTTTTTGCTCTTGGATCAGCTGTCATGGCTGCTGCACCAAATCCATATATTCTTATATTGGGGCGACTTCTGGTTGGCCTTGGTGTTGGTGTAGCATCTGTTACTGCTCCTGTGTATATTGCAGAAGCATCACCATCAGAAATAAGGGGAGGGTTAGTTAGCACAAATGTTCTTATGATAACTGGTGGACAATTTCTTTCCTACCTTGTAAATCTTGCTTTTACAGAGGTTAGACATTTCTTGCTTTACCATTTAATCTTATAAATTGACACTTTTTAGCATTTTACCTCAAGAAAACACTTTGCCTTAAGTGAAATGTTGCTATTTGCCTAACATAACATTATTTTCACTATTATGTTATTCGTTATTACTGAAATGCATATTGAAGTAGTCCTTTTATAATATATACAGTCCTTATCGCATTAGGACATTTTGACTTTAGAAAGTGAGGATATCCTTATGTGAATACATTTATAATATATAATGTTTTATAGTGTAAGGTGTTAGTTGTTTTTCTTTACCTAATTATGAAAGAGATTCTGTCTTACCAAATATTATACTGAGACTCATAGGAGAAATTTTTACCTGTACTTTTTGTTCATTAGAATATTTTAAGACTACAAAGTTATTAATATTGAGGAACTGTATATTCATCCATGCTAATCAATGGACCAAATTGAGCAACATGAGGACTCCTAACATAACCATATTTTTTGTCCACAAACCAAGTCTTGAATTTTCCCTTATAGCAATGGATTTATAATATGAATTATTTCAGCTTTTGATGTACAATTAGAGTGATGGTCTTTCTTATTGGTATAATTATAGCTAAATGAGCATTGTAAATTTAAGCACGTCTGTTTATTTAATTTCTCCTTTTGCACATCTACTAAATAGTCTCTTGGGATTTTCATGAACATAGGTCCTGCTCAAACTTAGGACTTGATCTAAACAGAGATAACCATTGTCATCCAGGCTAATGGACAAATAACCATGTATATTGGTAGTATATTTCTTTCGGGACAGGAAATGAAATGTGGAAATGCGGGAGTGCCAACATTTATTGCTTTTAGTTTAACTTGATCAAAGTTGTCTACAGTTGTTGTATAATGTGAACTGATTAATACATAGTTGTTCTTATAGAATCTAATTACAGATGTTGGACAACAGACATGAAAGTTGGAAAATTTATCCCATAATAGAGAATGGTCCCGCCTTTTTTATTTTTTTTTAATAATTTTTTATCTTTTTGTGTTATCGGTCTTTTGACCCTCTATCCCATAAATTTAAAATTGGCTTTTTAAGTAGGTCATTATACTTCCTTTATGTATAACTTAAGTGCTGGAAAAATTATCTTCTTTGCTCATTATTTTTCTGCCAGCATGAAAGGTTTTCCATTTTGCAGTTTTGAAGAGCAGCATCAAAGATAGAATTTGGGGCTTGCTATTATATGATTTCACAGTGAGAAGCATCACATAAGGATTCTCTTCTGTTCATCTTCCTGCCTAAGATAGATTATGCATGGTTCAGTAGTGTTGATAGCATGCTATTAATTTAATATGCTGTGTTATATAAGAACAGTATTTCTCTATGGTAGCTTGACAATTTTCTGTCCAATATGTTTTGGCTCCAAATTTTTCTGCATTTGAAAGGAAAAACTAAGATAAGAGGTTTTACTTTTCAACAAACAACACAGTGCGTCAATGAGTTTGCCCATATTTGAAGTCTGTGATGGCACATAAATATTTAATCAGTGTTTAATATTGGATGATAAAAAGTTTACTTAACGTAAAAAAGAAGTTTGTTGAGTTTAATTTGTTTATGATTTCTTGAAGTTAGAATATGGAGATGTCAACGTGCTTATCAACAATGTAAATGATTTTTGAAGTCTCTTACATTCGTTTGCTCAGCATCTAGTTCTGGACTTTTGCCACAGCATTCTAACAGATAAATTTCCCAATTAATTAGTAGGTTGGCATTCGAGTTAAGTGTCTGGGTTTAGGTTGTCTTTTATTTCATGAAATTTTTAAACATGATGAACTTCACATGCTGTGTTAAGCTATGCAATTGATTTAACCATTCTCTAATGTCAATTTAACATTTTAATGCATGTGCAGGTCCCTGGCACATGGAGATGGATGCTTGGAGTTGCAGGTATTCCTGCTGTAATTCAATTCTGTCTCATGCTCTGTCTGCCAGAATCTCCTCGTTGGCTTTTTATAAAGGTACAGATGCTTTTTTCTCTACCTGCAAATTTGTTTCCAAATCCTGTTCTTCCATTTCTTTCTTCATGCATAATAATGTTAATAATTTGATGTTAATCTGCAGAATGAAAAAGCTAAAGCAATTTCAATCCTTTCCAAAATTTATGAATTCCCTCGTTTAGAGGATGAGGTTGACTACCTTTCTTCTCAATTGGAGGATGAACGGCAGAAGAAGAATGGTGTCAGTTACTGGGATGTTTTTAGAAAAAAAGAGATCAGACTTGCATTTTTTGCTGGTGCCGGACTTCAGGTAAGAAGTGTTTCCTTCTGTTGCTAGAATAATGATTTTCTTAATCTCAGAATTCAGGAATGCTAATAATTACTAATACCTGTTGGAATTTTTTCATCATCATTTATTCTGCATATTAGCTCTTATTTATCTATTTATTTATTTTTTTTGTGAATTTTATTTTGCCTCTATGAGCAAATTGACAACATTTGTCAAATTCATCATATATATAAATACTTTATGGAACTGAGTTTTTCATAGTAAATTTGTACATTTTACATGTACCTTCATGAAATTTTGGGCAACAAGTGGTGCTTCTTGAAACAAATTGATAGAACAAACTGCTCATGAAAGTAAACAACTAACTGAAACTATCCACCTGTGGCAGTTTTATTGGATGTTTGTTAAGGTTTGCTCTTTGCTTAATGTGATGTGATGCTAGCGCCACTTGCAGTTTGGTTCCTAGCTTCAGTTAGAACAGTGTCCTCTCTTTTACAGATAAGAATTGAATAAAGATATGAAAGGAAATGCAAGGGCAATTGGCTTATTGAAAATAATTCTCTTCAGAGTTCTAAATTTTTTGTAGTAAAAATCCATAAAAATTTGTTTTCTTAAAAACTTGGATGGAGTGTTACTTCACAATTGTCCCCTGGACGTGGCTTTTGTAACTTGCATGAATCTGCTTTAAGGGGACAAACTTTGTTTAGAAACTTTTGGTGTGGTGACTTGGGTTTGTCAACGGGATTTACTGTTCATCAAAGGTCTTCAAGGATTGAAATTGATCTGTGCAGTTCATCAATTGGGAGTCCAAGAGACACAACAACACTTATATTAGTTTTTCTAAAAGCTTAGAGGTGGAAATGTAGCCTTCTAAGAGTAACTTTGTTTTGCACTATTTTTGGAGGCTGCGAAATACTTGGAGATTTGGTTTGTCATTTGAAGCAGGAGTGAAAATGTTATCAATGGAAGTGTTGATAATTCAAACCTGTAGAAATGTCAGTGTTATCAAATTAACCCTAACATAGGTGATTGAGCATAATATTTGGTATGCTAAACAAATTATCAAGAACATTTTGAAGCTTCAATAGGATGCAAGGCAGTGGTTATGGAACCATTACCTTTGATTTTAGCCTGAACTTCCATTGAGGATATTGTTACAAAGATTTGAACTTGAAATGGCATAAAACAGTTATGCCGTAATTTAAGAAATCCCTTCCATTGATGGAGCTTTCCTTTTAGGTAAAGCAATGCTTGCATGATGGATACTTACTCATCTTC
This sequence comes from Ziziphus jujuba, assembly GCF_031755915.1. Taxonomy (NCBI): domain Eukaryota; kingdom Viridiplantae; phylum Streptophyta; class Magnoliopsida; order Rosales; family Rhamnaceae; genus Ziziphus; species Ziziphus jujuba. The sequence goes on along the minus strand of NC_083381.1, from coordinate 1,365,951 downwards.
ATAATTATCAGTTGCAATTTTTAATGCAGTCCTTTGACTACTCAGGTTGTTTTTCTTCGGCCTAAACTTTTGGCATCTCTAAAGTAAATCTTTGGAGGCTTTAAATCCATGTTATGACAGTAAAACATGGTGGTTGCAGACCTATGAAAGTGAGCTGCACCGGTTTTCCTGATAGTTTACTCTGAAACAAGGAGTTCGGAGTTTAAATTCTTATGTGAGGATAATTGATCAGAGTCCCATAATGGTGCTCTCCCTCATCTCGCTGTTATCGACTCCTTGGTATCAGCTTCTGTAATCTGTATACATTTGAGTTATTTTCATCTGCTGGTCACCACTAGTTTGGATACTTATCGGTTTTAAAAGTAGTAGTTTGTACATTTAATGTATATTATCCTAGTTGGGTATACCTTAGAAAATGTTGTAATAGTTTATTGACTCCATGAAACTTGTTATGAATTGCGGAAAACTTATGGTAATAGAAATTTGTGATCTTTTCAGGCGTTTCAGCAATTTGTTGGTATCAACACAGTTATGTATTACAGCCCAACAATTGTCCAGATGGCTGGCTTCCATTCCAACCAGCTAGCGCTTCTATTGTCCCTCATAGTGGCTGCTATAAATGCTGCAGGAACAGTCCTTGGCATTTACCTAATCGACCATGCGGGACGAAGGAAGCTAGCACTCACAAGCTTATTTGGTGTAGTCATATCTCTTATCATCCTCTCTTGGTCGTTCTTTGTTGAATCATCTGATTCTACTAGTGTACTCTATGGTTGGATGGCAGTTTTAGGATTAACCCTGTACATTGCATTCTTCTCGCCTGGAATGGGCCCTGTGCCATGGACTGTGAACTCCGAGGTATATCCAGAAGCATATCGAGGGATATGCGGAGGCATGTCAGCTACTGTCAATTGGGTTTCAAACTTAATCGTCGCCCAGTCGTTTCTATCGGTTGCCGAAGCGGTGGGGACTGGTGCAACATTCTTAATTCTTGCAGGTGTGGCTGTGGTTGCATTTGCATTTGTGATTGTTTTTGTGCCTGAGACAAAGGGCTTGACATTTGAAGAAGTGGAAGCTATTTGGAAAGAGAAAGCTTGGGGCAGTGGTTCCACCACTCGTAGCCTGCTTGAGAGGGGAAATGAGTTTTAGGTAGGTTTTTTTTTTTTTTGGGTCTTTTGAAGTTTGAAAAAAGTTGTAGCAAGTAAAACTTGTATCATATCTATCTTCAATGTGCTAATGAGAATTCAATGCATTAAAAACTACAAGAGATTCAATGTTTTTAAGATTCTAGTGGTTGTTTCGTCATTTTAGTATCATAGAATTCAGCTAGGAATTTTAAGGAAAAGCATATATTAGCATAAGAAGCAGTTGATCTCATGCAAGCCAGGGGAAATACTTATTATTGAGATTGATTATAATAAACATAATGTAGTTAATTCTACAAGAAGAATGGCTCAAGTCTTGTAACAAGCAAAGCTAAAATATGAAGAATGAAAGAGATAAAAAAATTAAGTTACAGCTCAAATATGCATTTTTTTGTGCGTTTCATATGTTTGTTTGTAATTCAACCTCAATTTTTACAGCTCAAATATATACGGTGCAGCTACAGCTCAACGCTATTGATCGTTTCAAGCTTAACCTCAATTTTTTTTTTTTTTTTTTGGTTTCTTTTCTAAGATGTTAATCTTCAATTTAAAAGGCACTTTTAGCTCCAAACTTCCATTTTATTTTTGACACCAATTTTTTTTATTTTTTTATATTTTTCAATACTATCGTTCTCTTTTTCAACGCACTTTGTAGCTCAATTGTTAAAAGTCTTGTGGTTATAAGCAAGAAAACATTGTTCCAAAAAACAAAAATATATGGATCGAAAATAGAGAAAAAAAAAATATCTATATTGATAAAAATTTAAAAGAAACAATGGAAATTAAAAAAATATATAATATAAATATAAATTTTAACGACATTTTAGATGATGTTTATTTGATCAATTATCTAGCAATTTAATTTATAAAAGAGTTGAAAAAAATGATACTTTTTGTTTCTTTTCCAAAGGGTAAAAAAATAAGATGGATGAAAAAATTATAATGCAGAGTATATTATTTTGGGATAACTACAGTTTACCCTTGAACAACACAGCCATTTGCACTTAGCCTCCTATAGTACAAAATCTCTCGCATTACTCAATAAACTATTACTTCCATAAGAGTTAAATTCAATGATGCATCTTGACAGATAAATTTGATAAAATTAAGCATACATAAATTATTTAATTTTGATTAAAATTTGTTCTATTAAAAAAATTATACAATTGGAATAAATTATTAATAACCCATGAGGTCAATGTGAGGGTTTTATAATTTAAAAAATAAAAGATAATATAGTTGAAGGGATAAAATATAGTTACCTCTGTAATATTTTAGTAAGCTCCTTATAGAATGCATTGTTGTATTAGCCTCCACCCCATTCTGGTCCCATTTAGCACATATACCCCTGCTCTGTTGCCATGGCAAGTGTTGATGCACAAATTTGAATCCCTTAAAACTTCTTGTGATTTTTCTAAATATTCTGAATAGTCTCAATGCTCAAATCAATAAGAATGTTTTGATGAAATACCTAAAAATTCTGGGTAAGCTTATAGAATGTAGGTGATAAGATTTTTTTGATGGCAATGTAGGTGATAAGATGAGTATTTATAGTTTTGTCATTTAAAATTTTATGGGAGTCAAAACTTGTAACTTTAAGACTAATAGGCTAAGACCACATAGTCATAAAGAAACTAGGACTCTATTATACATCCCAATCTGTCAAAAAGCTGGTTGATTCTGCCCACACAACTAATTAAGTTAGGATCAAACCTAAAGCTGGGGTAGTTAATGGGACTAAGTCAAATAAATAGACAAAACTGGTCACCAATGATTGCAGACTTATAAAATTATTATTTTTTGCTCTTTTTACTCGTTCACCTAAATCAAGAAAGGAACTTTTACAAGTAAAAACAAAAATCAGCCAACTTTTTTTTATTTCTATAATTAAGTTGAATTATTGGTCTTCAAAAAGAAAAAATATTGTATTAATTGCATTATTGGTTAGACTTCAGAGAATAGAGGGCTATAAAAAAAAAAAAAGAAAGAATTCTCTAGAAATATATTTTATTGGTGTAGTAATCTCATATAATTTTTGTCTGGTAGTATCTTAGTTAGATTTTTGACAAGTTGACTCTTACAGTTAATCCCAGCCGTTCAACACCTCAATGTATTATATTGCCAACATGCATTCACATACATATATATAATAAATCAAATATATTATTTGTCATCTCATAGCAAAAACAATATATATATTTTTACAATTCTTGTTAAAATATTATCATATATATGATTTTTTTTTTATGCGGCGGTATTTACTATGTAATTTTTTTTTTATAAAAATTCGTCTAATAATAATGACACATTGATTTAAAAAACATTTCAATTGATAATTGTCAATTTGTTGTCATGTTTGGATGTGATATCAGATCACAGGATTGGATATGTGATTTTATGCAATTTTTTAAAAAAATTAATTTATTTGTTCAAAAAAAAAATTCAGATGTTATTATCAAAACTAATGTAGGATAAGATAACAAAGTATGAAAAATAACACTTTTGTTTTTACTTGTAAACATGTTTATATCCATAATCCAAGATTGCGAAACAGTGACCACGCATTGAGCTGCTAACGTGGCAGGAAACAAATGGCTAATGGTTGATAGTAGCATAGTAATGGTGTACCAACCACACAGGTAAGTTTTCATTGGGGAAGGTGTGGGCCCCACAGAGTCACCTAGATTGCTGACTCGTGTTTTCCGGACAATTATTGACGAGATCGTGACATACCACGTGGGTTGTTGGCCTGTGATTTTCTTTCATTGAATCACCTACCAATACTAGAGCCCCACGTGGTCCATCGTGATTCACGTTATCCATGCATGGCCATGGCTCATTGGCATATAACATGAAAGCCCATACCATCATACATCATACATCATGCTTCATCCATGCGATCCAACAAGTGGGGCCCAGGAATATATGGACAAAAGAAAAGTGAAAGCGTTCCTGCGGGAGTTTGGGACCCACCCAAGCCAAAAAGCTGAATGGCTTGATGGTGATAAGTGATAGGTTTGACAGGAGATAAGCTCAAGGCCATGTATGTAAAGCTGAGCTTAGCTTTAGCACACTTTGATTTATTGCGTAATAATGACGTTATTATAAAATAATATTAAACTACTTTTTTTTTTTGGGTAGATAATAATATTAAGCTGCTTATTATTTATTTATTTTTTTAATTATAATTTTAACAAATTTTTAATCAAACAACGAAATCTGGTAACGTCTTGAATTGTATTTGTGCGGTATTACAAAATGGTTTTGTGAAATTTAATCAACTTAAATCATTTTTTAAATTTTATATAAAAATAAATAAATTTAAATTTATTTATTGAATTATTTTATAATTTATTTTTTGATTTGTTAATTTATTAAAAAAATATATAAATTTGATTTAATTTTTAAATAATAAAATAATATTTTTTAAAAAATTACAAATAGACTTATTTATTTTTAAATTTTTTAAAAAATTAAATTATAAAATAATAAATCAATACATATTTAAATAATAAATTAAATATATTTAACATTATAAAACTTACATAGTTACAAAAATATACAATTTAATAAATTTAATAGATTTATCGTATATTATTGTATTTTATTAGTTAAAATTTATTAATTTATTAGATTTTATTATATCAACTAACTCATAAAAACCACAAAAAATGATACCAACAAAGTGGATCTTTAAAAAATATATATATATTAATTCATAACATGTTGTTTAATTGTAACATCATTTTTTTTATTATTTTTTTATGGTTTTAGATAAATTCAATTAATTCAATAATGCAACACTTTATATACTTGAGCACATCTAATTACACCTCAAATTAAAAAAAAATGTATGTATGAAATGAATGATATTATAATAAAAATAAATTTTAAGGGAAAAATCTACAATACAACAAGAGTATATATTCGCTTTTTTAATATACATATGAGTCCCACCTACATATGTATTAGAGAGGATAATACATGTTCGTTTTAAAAATCTTTTTAGAAATAACAAAACATGTAAATTTAGAGTATTTTCAATAGTAAATATCATTTTGTCATTGATAGTTTTAAATCTTGACAATAACATATGCTTTTCAACCAACCATAAATGTTAATATTATTGCTAAATTTTAGAATAAAATTTTTAATAGTATATATTGTCAAATTATAAATATTATTAAACAGTTATTCGATCCACTTCTACATATAAAAGGATAAAATTATAATAATTTAAGTATTAGCAGATTCCACTTATTTTTATTTTTATCAGTTAAAAATCATATTAATAAATATGTAAGTTTCATAAACTTTATTACAATGGAGGCTACTATCAAAATTTATCAATTGCAAGTTGAGTGTCAATTTTGACATAAAAAATGCAGATAATGAAAAATACCATTTACATAAGAGAAGATAAAATATTCTTCTATATCATTTTTTGGCAATACAATGTTAATTTGCAACGCTATTAAAGATGCCCGTATAAACTAGATAGATTGACATAGTTTTATATATATATATATATATACATTAGAGAGTGAAAAATGCCAACTGAAAATTATTGTTCTGATAAATAATAATTTTGCTATGTCAGATTGTTCTATATAGATGCATATATATATATATATATATTATTAAATATATATTATCAATCTTTCAGCTTCTGTGAAAGAATCTTTTTGTATCTACCATGCTTTTATTTTCACGCTCTTTGCATCTAACGTCAGTTTCTAATTCCTATGGAAGTGTAAAATATTAATATTTTAAGCGAATAAAATAAAAACAAACTTTAATTGGTATGAAATGGCTATAAAAAAAAATTATTAATAGTTATTTCAAAGGGGGTGGCTGTTGCTATCCAGGTTGGAAAAGTCTTAGTTGCCAAATATACACATTTAAGATGCTGGCTTTTGAAGCCTCTGGTCTGGTCCACATTTACAAAAACAAAGCCTGCTGGACAGCCAATTAAAGTCTAAAGCCAAGTTGGAGCGGAACTTGGGAAAATCCAAAATTAAAATATATATTTTTTATATTTAAGAACCTAAAATTTAAAAAGTATTATGTGTTTTACAGGAAACAAAACCAAAATAAAAAAGAAAAAGAAAAAAAAAAAATATATATATATATATAGTTTTGGAATCCGGATCACCAAATTAACAGAAAATCTGGCCTGGTTCTGTAAGATTTTGCCAACAAATGGGGAACTGTCATTAGGTTAAGATAAACGATAATTATTGATTCGGTGGCAAGGGAAATATAAATATTTATTTGACTTATGGACTAACAAAATCATTTTATGATTTTGGAAAATACACAATTATTCATTTCTTAAAAGATTTGTAATTTTGTTTTAAATTTGGAAAAGAATTTTCTAAAGTAAGCTTTAAAACCAATTTTAAAATTGTTTCAAAAGTAATTTGCTAAATACTCTTTGTTTTCATAAAACTACAAAATATTATATTCTATGTTTATATTTTGTGAATATTTCAATATAGAAAACAAAAAAACATGATTAAACATACCGTTTCACTAAAATAAAAAAAAAAGTATTTAGAAAATTGTTTATAAAAAATATTATCTTTCAAAAGACAATGTAAAGGCAAAATAACTTAAGGGACGCCTTCTTCCATATATATATATATATATATATAAATATATATATATATATATATTTTGTTTTCTATTTTTAGAAACTATGTTTATTGACTTGAAACAATATGAGTAACTTGGTCTCAACCGATCTAAAACAATTTGAGCACAACAAAATCCAGTTCGACTTAAGATTATTCTTGGGAACTATATATTCTAAATTTACATGTTAAAGTTATTTTTCTAAAATTTTCTTTTCATTTTCATAAAATAATAGCCAAACATGTTTACAAGAGACAATTTTCAATTTTCCCAAAAAAAAAAAAAGAAAATCTGTTTCCACCATCATTTTAGTGTACACGTCTAGTGTCTATTACAATTTTATAATTTCTTTTTTATTTTGAAATAATTGCAATTCAAACTTTTAAATTTCAATCTATTACCTTTTGATCCGGTCATCTTTGAATATGATAATTAATGTTCGTAAATTAATTAATTATAATTAACTCATAATTTTTATTAGACATTAGGAAATATATATATATATATATATTTTTTTTTTGTTTTTGTTTTTTTCCTTAGGTGAGAGAAAATCAAAAACATTTTTTTTCCTTTTTTTTTTATTTTGGTGGGAAAAAAAAAGAATTGTAAAAATTAAAAAATGCAACCTTTTTGTCGCGTAATAAAATCGATCACATGGGAGGCCTCCGCATACAAACAAAATACAGGCAACAACATCGAAGAGACAAAGTGGACCGCAACCACACGAACAAAGTAGGGCCCACCCAACCCCTTTTCATATTTGCATCTACTGTTCCAAACCACCTCCACGTGTTTGCATCTGAATCCTGTCATCATCAATCTCTCTTCTCTCACCTCCCCCACAAAATGGACAGCTGTCCCTTGCCACGTCTTCACATCCTCCATACATATCTACATTATCCATGCTTGTCTACATCGTTCCACATCCATCGTTTCATCCATCATGACATAAAAGGAGATTATATGCTAATACCCCTGTGATCTTATGTGTTTGCTGATATGCTCCTATAGTTTTCATTAATTACGAAATCATCACTTTTTGAATTTAACTTTTCTTTCTCTATCTCATTTAACATATTTTAGAGTTTGGTTTTGCTCTTTATTTATTTGATACGCATTTTAACTTTCCTTTTTTTTTTTTTTTGTTTCAATTGTCAAATTGTTCCAATCATACAACAAGTTTAAGTTACATTTTTTTAAAAAATTTTATTCTATATAATTTTATATAATGTGGATGCTTAACTTTATCAAAATTAATTTATCAAACATATAAAAGGATTTGATGAGAAAACGAAAATTTTAAATATAATTTAAAAATTTTTCTATGTTCCAATGATAAAAAGAATAATGCGTTATAATTGAGAAATGCAAAATTATTTATCCAATATACAATGGTTATATTACTAACATAATGCAATAAGTTATTAACAACAAAGCACATATGATTTATTTGATAAAAGTTATTATTTTACTTATGACATCAATGTTTTAAACATATTGTTTAGTAATTTTTTCCTATTAAATTAAAAAATTCGACTTCAAAAATATCATTTTAAAAAACAATAACTTTTTCATTTAACACATTGTTAGATATAATATAAATATTTGAATTTCCATTTAAAATTAAACACATTAAATGGGAAAATGTCCAATATGTTGATTATGTTTTATTAGAAAATTTTAAAATATAAACGGTAGATCTAAAAAAAAAAATTGTGTAAAGGTAATGACATTTATAGCAAGAACAAAAATTTTAAAAGAGATATTCTTATGAATTTTTACGAACACGCGAAGATTATGTAAAATTCACAAAATATAAGGACCTCAGTGCAAAATTATGAAAATAAAAATTGGGAAAAAAAACAAAAGGCGTTCTATCTCTTGCTAGCAGCTACAGCTTTAAAAGTAGCTTCCCCACCTCTCTGAAGCTCTCACAAACAGAAACAGAGAACAAACAAGAAAGAGAGAGAGAAATTAGAGAGAGAAATGGAAGTATTTCCCATTGAATCTGAATCATGGGTATTCTCTACAAGCCCATACCAAGAGAACCCAGATGAGAAAACCCTCACAGACCAATCTAGAACCTCCTCTGGATCTTCTTTGGTTAGCCAAGAACACGAGGAGGACTGGCCAAGAATGAAGAACGAGAAGAAGAAAAAGAAGAAGAACCAGGTTTTGCTTGAAGCGTATGTGGAGGCTGCGGATGAGGACGATCTGACGAGGACCAAGAGCTTGACGGATGAAGATCTTGATGAGCTCAAAGGTTGTTTGGATCTGGGATTTGGGTTCAGCTACGACGAGATTCCTGAGCTCTGCAACACGTTGCCTGCGCTTGAGCTTTGCTATTCCATGAGTCAGAAGTTTAATGATGACCAACAGAAGTCGCCTGAGAGTTCTCCGGCGCCGACTGCGGATTCGTGCTCTCCGGTGTCGAGTCCGATTGCTAATTGGAAGATCTCTAGTCCCGGTTAGTAATTCTTTTTGGGTTTGTAAAGTTTTCAAATTTTGTTTTTGTGGGTTAAAAATTTAAAATTTCTTGTTTTTGTTTCTGCTCTAGTTCAATTTATCTGATCTTTGTGCTTCTCACGCTGAATGTTGAACTGATTTTTTCCAGTATTTGGTCGATCCTTTTGTTATGGTGAATTGTTTTCGTGTCTTTTTTTTTTTTTTTTTTTGGGGGAAGATTAGAAACAAAAAAAACTGTAATATTGGGTGAAGATTTTGATTTAGTACGTTTGGGGTTTTAACTCTAGATGAGGTAAGATAAACTGGGTGCTTTTGGAAAGCTAGAATGTTGGTGCTGTTTGGGTCTCTTTTGCATAAGGAATGGTGTATAGGTTACCTGAAATTGGAAAGGAAGTTGAGTCAAGTGTGATTTAGTCTGCTTGTTTTGTTGTGAATTGAATGCCAACTTAGGTTCTATGATTAAGAAAAAAGGATATAGAAATTGCTAAGAATGCATGGTGTGGCTTTATGTTTGTAGATATAGATATGATATATGAATTGTCTGTCTTCTTGAAATTCATAGTTGGCATAAGAAAAGGGCTCGTCTATGCCTTGATTTTATTAATTCATGATTCAATAAAATCACTCTAAATCGGAGTAAAAAAATGGTTTTGATATTTGTGCTATTTTGTCGTACAGGTGATCATCCAGAGGATGTTAAAGCAAGGCTCAAATTCTGGGCACAAGCTGTGGCTTGCACTGTGAGATTATGCAGCTGAAACAGGTTATTGCAACATCCGCAAGGAAAAGCGGAAGCCATATTCTCTTTGATATGAGACCTTAATGGCCTGGACGTTCCAACCTTTAAGTGGAGCTTTTGCTTCATCGGTCCATTCCAGGAAGACGTTCACAGGAAGCAATGTTCCTGCAACTATTTTAATTTGGAAAATGGACACGGCAGGGATGATGGATGAAGGGGTCTATTTTGGAAGAAGAGGAGGAAGAGGAATGTTTCAGGTTTGAGATTAACCAAACAAGTCTGACTAGATTCTTTGGCGGCTAAGAAGCTCTTTATTATTATTATTATTGTATCAGTTATTTTGAAATAAATAATGATAATAAATAAGCTTTATTCTTCTTGGTTGTGTTATCTGCTTCTGCGAATAAATTCCAACCCTAGCTGTTGGTTTCTATGCAGTGGTGAGAGCCTTCATTTAGAGCTTCACCAACTCCTTGCTGACCTCTGCATCTGCTGAGGTAACTAACCTAACCGAATGAACCTTGTGTGCTTCTTCCGGTGCCCGCGTTAACCCCATGATGAAAATTCTAACTTGGTTTAACTTTGTTGACTGGTTGTGTTTTTCTGTCCTCTATTGGTAGATTAATGTCCATTCTGCTGTATTGCAGTCACGAGTCGAAACAGGGACTGGATTGCCAACAGAATTTCTTTGATGAATGACGAAATTTTTTTATGGAAAGGTTTCTTTTGGTTCTGTGTGAAGAATGGGTTTAAGAGTTTTTAAAGTATTGATAGACGCTTTGTTTTATGATCGATCATTAGAGTTTTGACTGTTAGATCATGTTTTGAGTTATCGATCATTAGCTTATGTTTGGTTGCGAAGAAAGAAAATAGAAAGGATGTATAGCCTAGGAGTGATGGAAAGTGGGAATGGAGGAGAAAATTTTGTTTTAATCCATGTTAGTGTAGTAGGAGGAGACATAAATTCTCGTGTCTTTGGTATTTATGGTACAAAGTGGAAGGCAAGAAAGTTCATTTAATACTATATTATCATTTTGTTGGTCCTTAATGTCTTAGAATAATTACTATTTTACTATGTAGATAAAAATGTAAACGCAAGTGTAATTGTTAAGTTGATTTTTCAATTGTTCCTTTAATTCTTCCATTTTAGAGGGATTAATTTGAGCGGTAGGCACCCTTCAATCTCTCCCCTCATCTTTCTACTGAGAAACGAGGAATATGGTCTCCTTTCTTCTTCCTTCCCTTCCCTCCGCTCTTCTTATTCCTCTCAATGCTACCATTAATCTAATAGCAAACACCAAGTCATAACTCTGTTCTTTGTGAATTCTAACCTGAAATATGAAGATCTAATTTATTTTGTTGCTTATTTGAAATATAAAGTAGTCTAGTTTCCTGGTTTCTTTGTGTTTTTGATCTCCCATCTCAATCTGCGACCGGGTCTTTAACTCATAGCCTGACCCTTAATCATATATCTTGGTTAAAACGGTCGATTTGAAAATTTATTCAGATTCAGTCGCTTAATGGTCGACTTAGATCTTTAAACTTACTAAACTCTATTACGGTGCAAGACAAAAGCAAAATATTAAATTCGATGCGTGCGCAGCCTTTTCATTTGGTAAAGAAGTTGGTGTTTGGTATTTTGTTAGACAATATAATTGGAAAAAAGAAAAAAAAGTTGAAGTAGTTGCTTCAGATTGCTAATCTTGTGCTTGCTAATTAATCACAAATCACTTAATTTCCCACTTCCTAAGTTTTTTTTATTTTTGTTTTTCGTTTTATTATTTTGTTTTTGGGTAATTCATTACATATTAGTTTTTGACAAATAAATTTATGCATAGCCGAATAAGATAAAGTTCATTCATGCATTTTGGGTTTTTCATAACTATAATTTATATTTATAATTTTTAAATGTAAAAATTAGCTGAAAAAAAAATTAATAAGTTTTTGAGTATGATTATTTATAAGTATGGATTGAACTATAATTAAAATAAAATTGGAGGAATTTAACAGAAATCTTCCATTAAATATCATCCATGATGAGGAGAGAGACCTATATTGCTTCTTTTCCAATTAAAATTACATGATTGTTCTGACAAGATTAGCCAAAAATTCCATTAAATTGCCAGTTTTGGCCAAACATATTCACTTTCTTCCTTCTCATGTATGAGCAGCCAAAAGAGATTTTGATGCTAAAAGGTGATGATAAGATTATAAATTATACAGTAGAACCGGTCTTATATAAATCGTTTTCTCACAAGTTAGGAGTCGTAGAGAAAATAAAGATGCAATACTTCTAAACCTTTTGGCATACGGTTTATTTATTTGAATTTTCAGAAATAAGTTCAATTTAAAAAAAGAAGGTCCGAAAAACATTTAGATGACATAAAAATGATGCAAAGTTGTTCTTACAAGCAACTACATTAATGATATAAATATGCTTCTATGACATCACACAAATAATGAAAATGTTATGTTATTGTAACAGTAGCTTGAAACAAGGAGCACATGCACCTATTTATAAGGAGGCAAACCTTAGCACTTCAGATATATATTAAGAAAACTAGATTGGATTTCCTATGACAGGATTCAGATAAATTTTCAGGTTTCAAAATATGAGTTGGAGAACAAAACTATCAGAATTTGATAGATAACCAGTCATAACAGTGTGTTATATGATTCTAAACCAAAAGGGAAAAATCATAATTGTTTGTCCAAGTTGCTTCTTTCCGTTTAACAGCTTAGAGAGAAAGATAGGCTCTTAATTAAAAATACATCAGGGTTGATAATTTGAACACTGGGTTGAATAAACAGATTACCAGCTAAAAGAATAAGCACAAAGCTTTATCCCATTATAGAAAAATCCGACTAAATAAGAAAGTAAAAGAAAAAAAGAACACCAACAGAAAAAGAAAAAAAAAAAAAGAAGAAAAAAATGAAAAAGCAAAAACATAAACTTGAAATATAGTAACAACAACACAGGAAAGCATATGACATGCAATTAAAGGTGGTGGAAGAGGAAGAGGAAGGTTGGTTGGGTTTTGAACAAGTCATGCAAACATGGTAAGGTGTCTATGAAGAAAAAGCCTATTAACAGACATTATACTTGTATGAAATCAACCAAGTCCTTGGTTTGAACATGGCCAATATGCAATCCAAGTATAGAACTTGGCTGGTCTATCAAAAAATCTCCAGGGCAGATTGTACCCAAGCAATATTACCAAAGTCGCACAAGATGATGTCAGGGAAAGCCCTCTGACATAAGTTTGAAGTCGAGTTAGCAATCTGACATGAACTTCTAACTCTACTGTATAATTACAGAGAGCTTGACATACACAATACCATAGAGCATGTGATATGTAGCTTATTGATGGTGATTGCAGGTTCGACCAAACGACCTAAGAAGCTTGAAATATAGTGATGTTCACAAAGAGATGAGAAAGTTGAGATACATAGATAAAGAAATCATCAACTAACAAAGAATTAGTTGAGTGAACTATAAGTTTCATATAAGAAAGAGGATGCAAATCAATATAAGAAAGAAAAGTGTCAAAGTCTCAATATTTGGTATGCAGTTCCTTGATCACCAAAGTTGCTACGCAGCTCCTCTGGCAAGCTCATCAACATCTAAATGATTGAAATCCAGAAAGAAAAAAGTGTCAAACTTAAGTATCAAATGTGAAGAAACCCAAACCCAAATCTTCAGTTGGAGGGAAGATGTACTGGAATTTTCTATTCTTCGTCTCTTCCACGTCTTGCTTGTATACAACACGAAACCCACACTTTTTAACATCCAAGGATTGGCTTCCTGTTCCAAATGAAGCTTCAATGTAACTAGTTCTATTCCACATAGCCATTCTTTCTTTGAAGCTTCCATTTGATATATAGTGTACCCAAAGGTGACTTGACTCAATGAGAGTGCCCCTTGAGATGTTAAAGCCAAAACCAGTGCTTATAGGACCTTCCTCGGTGTACAATTGACAAGTGATCTCCTGAGAGTTTTCTGATTTCAGGTAGTCATGATCTTCGACAACAGGAACGTTCTCAAAGACATCAAAAACAACACAGAAGACGAATCCAATCCAATTATTATTACTCCACTTTTTAGGCAATTTTATTCTGACTGAAGGTCCCATTTTTTGATGCCCGAACCACTCCGGAACTACAGTTCCAGGAATAACAATATCAAAATGGCCAGTTAGATGTGAGAGTTCCTGCACCAAGAAACCAATGACGTTTGATGAGAGAGAGGAACAAACAGAGAAAGACATATGCAGAAAATTAAAGAGAAACCTGATTCTGGAGGTATGCTTTCAACAAAGTCACCATCAAAATTTGGATGTCTTGATTCTGTTTTAGCTTGTAGCAATTAATGAAACTGAGAGTCAAATCTGTGCAAGTTCTTTCGTTGAATGCATTTGACAGAGTCACCAGGGAAGAACAATCTCTTGCCTCTACATATTCTATACTGGAAGGAAGCTCTGGCATAGTTCGAAGAAGATTGCAGTGTGCCAATCCAAGAAATTTTAGCTTAGCAAGCTGGCTGATGCTATCAGGTAAGCTGATAAACTTGTTTCTGCCTACATCTAATACCTGCAATGAAGTTAAGCGGTTGATTTCCCTAGGAATAGCTCCTTCTGGTAAGTCACAGTTTCTTAAACATAGTTTTGTTACATTTGGGATGTTGGAAAGTAAACACTCAAGATTATTCCGATTTCTGGGATTGAATAGATGTTCACCAAGATATTGGAATATTGATTTGGGTTGGTTTTCTGTTGTTGTTCCACACCCATCCAAATAAAATTGTGACAAGCTTCCCAAATTTCCAACCACATTTGGAAGCTTTCTGAGACTTGAGCAGCCTGAAAGAATACAAATTTCAAGAGATTCCATTGAAATGAAATTTGGGAGACTCCTAAGACTTGTGCAATCTTTCAAATTCAATAAACGAAGTTTTGTGAGAATTCCAATGGAAGGGTGAACCTCAACTAAGTTTCTACACCCTTCAAGAACTAATCTCTCCAGATTCGGAACCAGTGTAAAGTTTGGAGTCTTTATCAAGTTTTGGGAGTGACTGAGTTTGATGAACTTCAAATTACTGAAAATCTGATTGAAGAAATAGAGGGAAAAAAAAAAAAAAAGGGGGAAAAATATTAGCTGTCATGTTGATGTACTTGAAATAAAAAGAAAAGTGCATATGGACAGTACTATTGCAGAACTATACCTCTTTTTTTGTCCAAAGTCGTTCAATTTGGCCGTGGGACATGTTAAGTTCAACCAGTTCAGATGAATAGAAATTTGATGGCAAAGATTTTAATGGATATGCCCTCCACTTTAAGAATCTTAGATTTTTAGGAAGGCAATCCAGGCCTTCGGAGAGGTTCACATTGCAACGAATATTAAGCAATCTGAGATTATTCAACCGTGCAAAAGCTTCGGGCTTCCACCAGCTGCATTGTAGTTGAGGTTGGTCCAGGACCATTGCTTTAATATTTTCTGTTCCCTAATATCCAAAAGTAAAAGATAAGCAGGGTGCAATAAAAAAAATAAAATAAATAAAAATAAAATATTATCTTTTTATCAATTGAGTGGCTTAAGCTCTGTACATGAACTCTTACCCAATTATATGTCATTACTCTGTTGATGTCTCTATGATCCCACAACCTGCTCCGTCCACCAGGATTTCTAGGGCTTTCTTTGCGAACAATTTCCCAGCCAAGTCGTTGTAACAATTCATGCAAACATAAGATGTTGTTTGAAACGGTTACAAGAGACTTGTCGATGAGGATTGCCATCCCAATTTTGGCGTGATAGCCACAACAATCGAGTACTTCCAGAGCACGATCTACTTTCTTCCCATTAAAAAAGCATGCAATATCTAAGAACATTTCTTTCAGTTCCTCATCCAGTGAATCATAACTGATTCGAAGTACTTGTATTTCTCTGCCTGGATGTATCTTATACAAAGCATCCTTCCATCCCGTGATGCTTTTATCACGTAAGTAACGACCTACAACTTCGAGAGCTAATGGATTACCACCAACATAATTCAAAAGAAGGTAGCAGAGCATCTCATAGCCATCCAAAGGCTGCTTTTCTCCAAAAGCAATTAAGCTAAGAAGCTCCATAGCTTCAGGCCAATTTAATTCTTTACACGTGTAGATTTTGTTCACTCCGATTGACTTGAGCAAATCTTCATCTCTAGTTGTTATGATAATTCTACTCCCAACTCCAAACCAATTAGCTTTTCCAACCAAGAAATAAAATTTCTTTAACATATCTACATCATCTAAGACAATAAGACACTTTACATTACAAAATTTCTGCCTAATCTGTTCAATTTCTTGCTGTAGATCATTTACGATTACTATTTCTTCCCCTAGATCAGAAAGTAGTACTTTCTGTAGATAAACCAAATCACGTTTTCCAGAAAAATCTCTTACATTGGTAAGAAAGCAGTAAGCCTCATATTGATTGTAAATCTTCTCGTAAATGAAACGGGCAACAGTTGTCTTGCCCATGCCACCCATCCCACATATCCCTATAATGCGAACATCCATCACACTTGTATCCACAATGGATAATAATTCCTGCACTCGAGAATCTATTCCAACCGGCTTCGGATCAGGAGTCGTTGGACTCTTATTCAATTCGCAAGTTATCTTACCAACAATGTCTGTAATAAATTCTTTCTCACTCCTACAAAAGGGAAAACAATTCAATGAAAGTAATCAGTTAGCAGTAGTAATTGATGGAGAATATGAACAAGAGATTGATTTAGTTGATTTAATTTGCCTGTTTAATTGCTTTAGTTTTCCTTTTAAATTGGTTATTTGTGGTAGTAATTTAGTGTTCATAGTTTGCTAATAAAAAGATGTTTTTTCAACAAAAGACACGGAGAAGTTGCATGCTAAGCCTTGTCGGTTTGAAGAACTACTACTCAAAAGAAATGGCACACTGAGTGCACCATTTACCAAAGTCATATCTTTAATGCAAAATTTACACTGAAGGAAAAATCATATAATTAGTACTTACCCATTTGTCAGATCCCAGCTGACTGGGAGATTGCCCACTTCAGCTAATGCAGATCTCCATCTTTCAACTTTTTCAGGGTTGTGCTCATAATTTTCTTCATGTGCAGCAAAGGCATTTTCATAACTGTTGGTTTGATGTTGAAACATAGAGGAATCCACATTATAAAAGATAGGGAAAACTTTTCTAGTTACAGATGTTCCCCCGCATTCAAGAATATGGACAAGTTGATCCAAGCACCAATTTGAAGCAACATAGTTTGTAGACAAGATGATGATGAAGAGCCTTGAGTTTTTCATTGCTTGCAGGAGTTTTGGCGGGATGTCTTTCCCCTTATCACATTGATCTTCATTCTCCATGGAGGTGAGAATATCTTTTCTGCGGAGAGCTTTGTAAAGATGATTGGTAAAGTTCATAACAGTGTCATCACCAATATCGAAACTTAAAAAGGCATCGTATTTAAGGCCAACATCGTTCACAAGTTCATCGTCGTCCAAACTAAAATCTGTACTTCCAACCCACTGGAGTTGATTAGCACTTCCATCCAACTGGAATTGGTTAGTACTTCCATCCAACTGGAATTGATTAATTATTTCATTGGTGAAACCTTTAAAATTTCCCGTCAATATATGAGATATTTGATTAATTGTTTCATCGTTGAAACCTTCAAAATTTCTTGTCAATTTTTGATATGCATCTTGAGCAATGTTTTGAATAAATTTCGCCTCACTTCTGCAACACGGAAAAATCAAATGCTGAGTAAACACATGCTTTGAGCAGCCAACCAACAACAAACCAACCAAAAACCACACATCCTTCTTGTATTTGTTTATTTATTATTATATTATTATTTTTTGTTGCGGATCAGACTTTAAGGTTGCTTGGTCTATCTCAGTTTGGTTGAACAATTAAGAGTTCATAAAAAAAGGTTTTTGGTTTAATTATTATTATTAATTTTATTTTAATTATTATTATTATTATTATTTTTATATTTATTTAAATTATTTGTAATTTGCCTACTACAAATGTTCATTAATTTTAATAACTGGCAATTAAAGTTTCATAGATATTTCAAATAACAATAAATTTGATGCCTTGAGTTATTTATACAATCAAATATGAACTTAAAAACAGAAAAAAAAAAAACTATAAACTTTTAAAAAAAAGCAAAAGAACAAAAATGTTGAGATGTCTAACAAATTGGGGTGCATGCCAAACCACACAAATCACATGTGGTTATATGCGGATTACATGTAATCCATTACCCTATTACATGCAGATTACATGAATTTTGAGGTGCATGTGATAGGGAAAAAAAAAAAAAGAAAGTTCAATTTGACATTTTAACCAGTAGGAAGAAAAACAGTACTTTACCAAAAAATTTAAAAAAAAAAAAGAAAAAAAGAAAAAAAGAAAAACGGTACACACAGTATCTATAAACTAAAATAGTGGGAATTAAAATGCAAAACTTGGAAAGTTGTTTGTTTTTTTTTTTTTTGAACAGTTACAAGAATGTTTGAAACTTGAATATATAAAAATATATTTAGTTTAATGCATATTAGTACTCTAGTTTTAAAGATCTTTTACTTTAGTATGCTGTATTTTCTAGATAACTGCACTTTAAGAGCATTCCAAATAAAATTTTAAAATAAAGAGTGTTTTTTAAAATAAACAGTGAAAATTGTGAAAATGGTGTTTTGAACTATTACATGTTTGTAATTTATTTATTCAACAATAAATTATTTGTAGGTTAATACTAGTAGGATGATAATTGACAAATTATTTATATTGTTTTGATTACTATTGTACAAATAATTTTTAGATTCACCTAATGGATAAGCCAAAAACATTTGATGCATTTTTTATGAAAATGGATATTACTATTTTAAATTCTGGAAGGAAAATGAAAGATGGGTTTCTAGTATATTTTTTAGTTGTATACAATATTGAAAAAGAAATTGCTGAAACAATTAGTTTGGATGCAATAATAGATGATTTTTTGAATAATTATGTGAAACTTATATTTTTTTCTTTTTTTTGTTAAACAAAGCTTTGAAACTTGAATCTATTAAATGCATAAAGTTTTTTTGTATTTAAAAAATGCATAAAGGTTAATGCATATTAGTACTCTAGTTTAAAATTCTTGTACTCTGGTATGTTGTATTTTTTGGAGAATTGCATTTTAATACCAAGGCATGCAGTCACAACCATTCAACTAAATTGCAACAAAATGGAAATTGAGAGTCGTACTCCTTCCTACAGATTTGGTCAGGATTCAAACCTTGATCTAGGTAAAAAAGCTCCCCTCTCCCCAAATTTGTAATAAAAGTAAAAATTGAAAATTGAAAGCCTGAAAGAGCGAGTTTTAAAGCCAAGGCCAATATACAAAATTTAAAACCTATCAAAATACAATTTTTTTTTTTTTTGGGTATTAAAGTGCAATTATGTACCCTTATAGATATTATTAACACATTAGTATACATATTATCTTGTATATTTATTTGAAAATATAATATTTGTTAAGCTAGTAAAACTCTTGCAGAAAACGGAAGAGATTAGATTTTCAGAGTTTTAGAGAAACCGGGGAGGCAGAGAAAAGGCAAACCTATCTTTAAGATGCCAGCCTGAGATATTGGCGACTGCACTTAGCGCAAATCTCCACTTTTTAACCTTCTCTGCCCGGTGCTTCTTCTCGAGTTCAGCAAAGGCTGGTGCATAAGTGCCTGATTGATGCCGAATGACGAATGGATCAACGTCGTAGAAGATTGGAATAATGGATTTTCCGGGTTTTATGCATTCAAGTATGTGTACTAGTTCATCCAAGCACCAACTCGAAGTAGCATAGTTCTTTGAGAAAACGACCATGGAAAACCTCGAGTCCTCGATTGCTTGGAGGAGTTCTGGAGAAATCGGTTTTCCTCTATCAAGCTCTCTGTCGTCTATGAAGGTGTTGATTCCATTTTGATCATTGAGAACACTATATAAATGGCCGGTGAATCCATTACGAGTGTCCTCGCCTCTGAAACTTATAAACACGTCGTATTTATAGTCAGGGGCTGCTGAAGTAGACGAACGAAAAGAAGAGAGATGCGATTCGTATGTTGGGAACTTTTCAGGCTTTAATTTGATTATATGACCTTGATTAGTTGAAGCACTACTACTTGTGCTTGCCATGGAAAAATTCAGCTTCTTCTTCTGAAAACAAAGAGAGATCGTTTGTGCATTTCTATTTTGAAATCCTAAACCTTTGTAGATCTGGAATTATTTTCTCATCGACCAAACATAACCCAGATCGGTTTTCCATAAAATTTCTTTGGAAGTCACTTTCCGCGTCCAAGAAATTTCTTCGGTGTCTGTAAAATTCATAGGCAATTTTTTTGGCCACCAAGCTTAACCCAGATCAATCGGTCTTCCGTGAAATTTCTTAAGTAGAAATTAAAAAAAAAAGAAGGATAATAATAATAAAAAAAGACCATTACTGTAGTAGAGCCTTTTTGAAAATGTCGAAAAGAAAAGACTAACAAAGAGGCCAAAACAATCGTGTAGAATGGGAAAAAATAAAAAATAAAAAAACAAAGTCTAGGAAAATTCTACCTTGCTTTTTTTTTTTTTTTTAATTACTTTGCCTCGATATGTGTATTAATCGGCGACCCCACATTTCCATTCCACGACACAATTACTTTTAGTACATATTGACGATTTATGAAGTAAACAGTAAGCTTCTAGTTGACTTGTTGACCCCACTCAATTTCACCAGACAGAGAGAAAGTTATCTTCTTTTGACTTGTTGACCAAGTAAGATGAAAGTCGAAGCTATCATGTGAAGAATTTCCTTGGTGTTTCTTAAATCTAGCTAGCTAGCTAGCTGGTGGCAATTCAAGTGTAAAGCAAGAGGAGTTTGCAGTTATTCTTCTTTCACTTTTTCCATCAAGAGTTTAGGAAACCTGATGCAAAGCCTTAGTATGCAAGCTGCTTTATCTCCTCCCCCCTCTATATGTATAATTCTGCGGCCACTAGCACATATATTTCACTCATCATTTGTCTCATACCCAAATCACATAAATAATAGACATAAAATCAACAAATTAAAACGCAGATTTTTATGTGGAAATATTCCTCAATAGAAAAAAAAAAAAAAAACTAAGGGTGTCAGTCATCACCACCAAAATAAAGAAAACATACAAGCAAATGCAGAGTGTAATGGATTATATTGAACATCCTTATCCATTGTAATGGTGATAAATCCTCTAGCCTAGGTTTTAATTACTGAGCTCCAAGACCATCTATGACCGTGATTGCAAGAACAGCTCCACACCAACTATCTTTATGGCCTTCCTCGCAGTATCAAATCTCCTCCAGGCCTTAGTGACAACAAATCTCAAGTAGATGTATCAGGGATGAGGCAAAGAGATTGCATCTACGGTGATTTGATGATAACACAACCTATGGGTCTCACATACTATTATTTGTATATGAAACATCTAAACCACTACTACAATCCATAAATTGGAAACCACATCATCAAAGTCAATTATTATCATCGAAAGATACCAAATATTTAGATTTGTCAATATTCTTTTCACCAACTCCAATCCTCTGCTTGCTGCCTATGTATTAGATAATTCTAAAATCTTCAAGCAGTACCAATTCTTCAAGTTAGAGTTTGTTAGATATCTTAAATAACTTTAAATTTGTTACATGCTTTTTATGAACTATAAACTTGAACCAAAAAAAAAAAAAAAATTGTTGAAAAAAATTATTGAGATGTCTAACAAATTAGGGTGCACGCCAAGTTACATGCAGATTACTTGTTATCTATAACCAATTATAAGCAAATCACTTGCAATTTACTGTGCGCGCATGTGATAACAAATGTTTGGATACCGTTTTATTGCAAAACTATATATATATATATATATACACACGCACATATATATATATATATATATAAAGGCACTATAATAAATGAGTTTTTATACCTTATAATTATAGCATTTTTAAAAAATACTATTAATAATAATAAATGATAGGGTTTTTAATTAACTTTGTATTGGTTAAATTAATTAGATAGACTTTTATATTTTAATAGTATTTTCAAATTTTTAATAGCATTACAAAAAAAGTTTAAAAAGCAGGAGGTAGAGCGCTTGTTTACTATTCTTTTATTTTTTAACAGTCCAACAAAAGGAAACTCCCTTAACCTAGATCATGTTATGCGCCTGAAACTCTTCTGCTCCCTTGTCTGTAAGTTGAAGCCTTCATCTGTACAATGGCTTCTCATTCTATTCAATCTGAAAAATTGTCCTTTTGTGAAGCCCTCATTTGAACATTCACTGAACAATTACGAAGCCCTTATCTAAATAATTGTTTTTCTCTTTAATATGAAGAATTGCATCTTCCTCTCGCTTCAAGTCCTCATCTCCTTCTTGCTCCAAGCCCTGGTTGTAAGCCTCATCTCCTTCTTTGTCTTCCTCAATTAGATCGTATTCCTCATATATACCAAACTTTTTGATAAATAATCCAAGCCCTTTAATTTATCTAATATAATAATTTATATATATTTTTTAACAACTCTTAAATCTCTTATATTCATATTCAAATACCAATTTTTTTTTTTTTTTTTTACTTACATTATATGTTGCTTCCAAAATAATTTTTCTCTACTCCATCCCCACCCCTTTAATTTTTTATTTTTTTAAACTATATATATGTATATTTGTTTAATTTTTTGAGATAGATACTTATAGCATTGAAATCTCTTTACAATAAATTGTTTAAATGATTAAACGATTAAGTTGAAGGATCCTTTACAAGATAAACAAATGAAATATATTCTATTTCACAATTTGAAACATTTCTTTTTGTATATAGTAAGCTCACTTTTATTTTTGAATAGAAGAGGAAAAAAACATACAATTTTTGGTACTACAAATCAATAAAGCCATGAAACTCTTCTTCATATATATATATATATATATATATTTATTTATTTTTTTTCTTTTTTATTCTTGATGAGAAGAAAATTAATAAATAAATTAGGTAAACAGTAAATGATGTTTAGATATGGATATGAAATATTTAAGGTTAAAAAGATAAAATATGTTGTTAAAAAATAAATGAGACAAATATGAATCATTAAATTAAATTAATTGAAGGGACTAGATTATGTGTCAAAAAGCTTGGTATAGGAGCCGTTTCCATATATATATATATATATATATATATATATATATATATATATATATATATATATATATATATATATATATATTTAGGCTCATATTAGATCGATCTTATAGTTTTAGCATCGAGAGTTAAGATATAAAATTCAAATTAGTAACCAAATATAAGTTTAGTAATGTACAAAAATCCTAGTGAGTAAAAGTAAACGTTAAAAGATCTAAAAAAATATAAATATATTTTAAAATTTTAATCCTTAAAGAGACTCGAAGAATTAAAAAAGAAATTCTAATGGTTTTAAACCATTATGTCGACCATATAAGGGTTTGGTTATATATATACACACACACACACACACACACAATACTAAAATCTTTTTATAGTTATCATGTTGAGACCCAACTAATTTTATTAGTTACAAAAATTATGTTTTAACTTAGTTATCCTTAATGCAAGTGATACTAGAGGTAAAACATACACTACATTAATAATTAATTATGGATTATGTTAAATTCAAAATATAGACGTTGATGAAAGAGATAGATATAGTTCAAAAAACTAGTACATGTATCCATGTGTTGGGAATATGAAAAGTCATCTTAAAAATCTAAAATTTTGCTTTCTCTTTAATGTTTTTCTCTCAATACAAATTTTACAATTACATAAACCTAAACAACTTTAGATAAATATTTGTATTTCTTCTTAAACCTTCAATCTAATATAACATGCTTTTTTTTTTTTTGGCAATATAGATATAATTATTACTACATAGAGGCAAGTTCTTTAAGATGGCGACTAAAAAATTATAAATGAAGTTTATTCTTATTTACAGCTGTTGTTGGGATCAAAATTTTGTATGACTATATAAATGTTATTCCTATATTGAGTATCACTATAAAGGTGTTTTATTGTATATATATCTTTTCATATATAATTCCTAATATATCTAAGTAAACTATAAATTTATTGAGAGACAATAATGCTAGAGTAATTACTTAGGGGATCGATTAAAATTAGCAAATAAAATGATAATCCATATAATATTATTCTCTGGATGACTTACACAAACATTTCATATATCTATAATTTTTTTCACAAATGCCCTTCGTTTTCTGATTGTTGCAGATACTCCCATTATACATGTTGCTTGTTTTCCTGTTAAATATCCTTTGTATCGTTTTTGTTAACTCAAATTTTCAAGTATTATTCTGAAAAATATTTTAGACAAGCGTTTGGTTGCTATTAAAGAATGATGTGATTCCGCCCGAGGCCGCTCAACCGATAACCCGCTGGGGTGCTGACTTGACACGGATGAAGACTAGGCCAATCAAAAGAGCTCAAATTAAGAGATTTAAGGGCAAAATGGGAGTATTTATACAGAGGTTAATCAATCTCAACAGAGCTTGTTCATACTTGAAGATACAAAGCCTATTCGAAGCATCCAAGTGGTGGAAGCCGATACGGACCCGGGTGACGGTTTTGATACATTTTTGGAGTCCGGGAAGCATGAAATGGTTCCAATGCTTTATGGGTTCAATACATATGCCTAAGAGGTCATGGAATCAAGTTAAAGCAGCCTCAAATGCAATCAAAAAGGGCTTGTACGGACAGCCTCAACAATTTGGCCAAATTTGCTGTATTGCTTGCTGGCTTTACTGTATTTTACTGTTTTAGCCTTTTCTTATTTTTCCAAGCATGGGCAACGTGTGGGACTTCATATTCAGCTTATTTGGCATCCTACAAAGCATCTAGAAGCTGATTTGAAGCTCAAAGAGGTCAAAGATTGATCAAAGTCAACTTGATCAAAAAAAGCTAGTATTTTAGTTTCCTAATTTTATTCTACTTTTTGTTTTAGGAAACTACCATTATTTTTAGTTTCTATTTATTTATTTTCTGGACAAATAAGATTAGGAAAGTTATTATTTTATTATTTTCATTGTAAATTAATTAATTCCTAATTCAAAATAAAGGAATTAATTAATCCAAATTAGATTAGGAAAAGGAAAGTTTCGGCCAAGGTAGACTTCTTCATTGTGTGGCCGGTTTTTCCTAGGGTTTTTAGGGTTTATTTTGTTTCTTTCAAAGCCTATTTAAAGGCTTATTTTTCATTAATGATATAACTTGACAACTTTGATTTGATTGAGAAAATACTTGTGAGATTAATTATCTCTTTGTTCTCTGAGAACACCTAAAACACCATTAGAGAATTGGTTGTTTTAGCTTGACTTATCAATAGGTTTTCCATCCCCTATTGTGGCGTCTACATTATACCAAGGTTTCTAACCACAGGTTGGTTAGGGGTTGAGGTCCATTCCATTAGAACTTGAACTTAATTAAAGATCCGGGCTAATATAATACGGGTTTAGGAGCAGGTCATCCTAGGTTCGTATCAAAGAAAATATTTAAACTCTTATTACCAAAAAAAAAAAAAATATCAATTATTACCAAAAAGGAACGAGAGGAACCAGATTTCAACAATTCCAATCATAGCCATGCAATAGCAATTATAAAAAATATATCCCAAATCTCAACATTTTCTAAAAGCTGTAAATCATATACATACACTGTAATTACTAATTGTGAGAAGAAAAAAACATCATTGATTTAAGAATTGTCGAAGTACACTTAACACTTGAAACAGAAAAGTAATAATGCCTCATTTTCTCAAAAAATGGTCTAGAAAGAAAAATGACATGATAAACCTATAGAATTACTCCATTTGCTCTGTTGCTAGCCTTTTGATGCCATAATGGAATCTACAATGCCATGAAGGCACAACAAGAACCGACATCTTATT
This sequence comes from Ziziphus jujuba, assembly GCF_031755915.1. NCBI lineage: Eukaryota > Viridiplantae > Streptophyta > Magnoliopsida > Rosales > Rhamnaceae > Ziziphus > Ziziphus jujuba. The sequence goes on along the minus strand of NC_083381.1, from coordinate 1,339,958 downwards.
TTAAACTCCGAGAATACATGATATAATTATTCAATTCAACCAAATCAAAATTACTATTGCAATGATAAATCTCCATAGACATCAAAGAAGAATACTAAAGGTAGTGGTGGCTCCTATTCTTCTACCCAAGCAAACTGCAGAACATTGTAACATAATAAAGAGACATTGGAATTTTCAATTCTAATTTTGTTTGTGCATGTGTTTATGCTGATCATTGACTAATTAACTAATACATCTGATATTAGTTATAGTGATAGAAGTAATGCCAAACCAAGGGATTATTAGATTCGTTATTTCGCTATTCTTTTTTTTTTTTTTTTTTGAGAAAGATGACTAATCATCAATTCATCAAAAGTAAGTTAATTATTTGCACTATTTGACAAAAGAATTTCCTGAAGCACCAAAAACTGAAGACTAAGCCAACATTTTCTTTATTTTGGCAAGAATCAACAGCATAAATAAGGTGATGAACAAGAATCAAGTAAATCTCCAATAAGTTGAAGAGCAAAAATCAAAATATCGTAATGTATGTACCTGTTTCTTCTCACTATATAGCGATGAATTACATTTACTTTAAATGCTAATGGAGTAGCAATTGCTTTCACTGAACACCAAACGAATATAAAACATAAAGAAAGATAAAGCGATAAAGAAAAAAGAAAAATATAAGTCTAATTTCATCATATACTAATACAGAAGTAGTTAAACCTGTGACTAACGCTGGTATACTTGGTGCCAAATGAGCAGCAACACATAAACACATAAATTTTCAACGCGATGAAATAATCCCAATCAAAAGAGCCAATACAAACCTGTGAAATCAAAACATGAGGTTTATTCCTCCAGCCAAATACACCATTCACATAACAAGGGCAGAAACAAATTCAAGAATAAAGTCTTATTGCCAGGCATACTTTTAGAACACCATACTTTCTTCAACCAAGAAAACCATACTTTAAGAACAAGTAATTCAAACAAAACCCAAAAATAAAAATAGAAAATATAAATTCTTATTGCCAGGCATGCGAAAACAAAATTAAAATCACTACCATTGACATCCACAATTTTAAAATGAAACCATTTAGGCAAAGTAACATGAAGATTATATTACCTTGCCACAATTGTTCACATAGACCACAACAGTAAGCCTTCTTCCTGAATATGAACGAAAGAATGGCTACAATTTCTCACGAACTATAAAAGACCCAATAAAAAAAAAATGAAAACAAAAATATTTCAGTCGAGATATAGATGACCCACATAAAATCTTTATAGAATCCATAATCACGGAAAAAAAGAAATATGCTAGATCAAAGAAGAAAAAGAAGAATGGAGAAGAGGAATATGGCAGATTGAAGCCTTAAAAAGAATAAAATGAAAAACGAAGAAGAAGAAGCAGACAAAGGTAGATCGAAGAAGAAGAATGCAGATGAAGAAGAAGAACGAAGACGAATAAGAAGAAGAACGAAGAAGAAGAAGAATTTTTCTAGAATGCATAATCACAAAAAAAAGAAGAAGAGAAGAAATATGCCAGATCGAAGAAGAAGAAGAACGAAGAAGAGGAATATGGCATATTGAAGCCCTAAAAAGAAATAAAATGAAAAACGAAGAAGAAGAAGCAGATGAAGGCAGATCGCAGAAGAAGAAGAAGAAGAAGAAGAAGAATGCAAATGAAGAAAAAGAACGCAGAATATGAAGGAGACATTATAGATCCAACAATGAGAAGAATAAGAAGAAGAAGAAGAACACTACTCATCGGGGGGTTTCAACTCTGAGAGCTGCGAACAGTTCGGGGAGCTTAATCTGGCCAGAGATACCAACGGGAGACACCAACAAGAGCCTTTGATGAGTTTCGGATAAAAAGCTGACCTAGGGGGAGAGACGGGTTAGTTTAATCCTCCTCTAGGGGGATTATTCCATTATAGCGGTTAACTTATCTGTTTCTCTATTTGCTGCTACCAAACACCGGACTGGGACACAATCTTTTCCAATCCGATGAAACAAACAGGCCCTTAGTGACATATCATTATCACTAATTATATTTGCGACTTTATTTTCTTTTGCACAAAAAGCTACAGTTACACAATACGGTTGTCACGGTACCTATTTGGCCATGTTTGGTACAATGTATTAGAATGAATTGTATTGAGTAATACTATGTTTGGCATTCAATGACACGTGAATACATAATACCTTTCCATGTTTTTTTATGTGGGTCATGATGTATTACCTAATACAGTACTTTTTTCTGTATAAGCTAATACAACCCATCTACGCTGACCCTGCTTCTCCTCCACCAGTCTCTGTCTTTGGTAAGTCTTCTCCAATTTTTATTTTTTTTTGGTTCTCACATCTCATCTATCTGTAATTTTTTTTTCACCAATTTCACCCAATTTTTCTTTTTTCGCTTTCATAACCATGTTATACCAAGTTATGTTCTACCTAATGAGAGTGAATTCTGTTTATTTGGCTTTCTTTCTGTGTGTGTGTGACAGAGAGAGAATTCTGCCCAGTGAGAGAGAGAGAGAGAGTGCGAGAGAGAGAATTCTACCCTGTGAGAGAGAGAGAGAGAGAGAGAGAAACAAAATCATACTGCTTAAAACACAAAAACCGATCCAAAATCAAACTGCTTTGATTTGATCGATGTACATCAGTTATGCCCACCTATGGGTTAAGGCAATGGTTCCTCGAATTGGATTCAGATTTCCTAATGAAATCACCCACTTTCTTGGGTGGGGTCATTTTCTTTTGTCATTTTTTTCCCACTTTTAGAACCTTGGAAGCTTCTATTTCTTTGCCTTTCTATCTTTGCAAAATTGCAAAACTCAAAATTTCCCAAAAGGCACACAAAACACAAACAATGCAAATAAACTCACATTTCTCCACCCAAAAAAATTATTGAGAGACCCTTGTTGAGTCTTTCATTCTTTTTGCCTTTCCCCACAAGGATTTGCAAAAAAGAAGAAAAAGGTATTGTATTTATTTATTTCTTTTTGGTTAATGCTTTTTATTTTTATTTTTTAGAATCGCTTGTCTTTGGATTGTATATCTCTCATGTTTGAGCTTTTTCTTGGAAGACTGCAAATGGGCTGGTCTTAAAATTTGTATTTATGATAATGACAGTGATGAAAAACATGGGTTTTGTATAAGCAAATTTCAAATGGGCTGATCTCTGTTTTGTATATGATGATATTTTAGAAGAATTGATAAGCTATAAATTTTTTATTTTTATTTTTTATATTATCTTCTGGGTCAGTTAAATCTATTTTGTTTTCCATTTGATAAAATTATATTAGAAAATTTAATCCATCCCATAATTTTTTGAAGTTAAATATGGCCAAAGTTTTATTTTATTTTTTCTAAAATGGAAAGATAAATATAAGATATTTTTGTAATGTTTATTTTTTAATAGCAATAATTTAAGAAATGATAAATAATAAAAAATAATCTAGTACAATACCAAAATATACCAAACACTATATTATTTTATATAATCCAGCACCAAACATAGCATAAATATAGTATAATATATTCCAGTACAATCCAATACAATACAACTCATACCAATACAATTTAATACTTCATACCAAACGAACTCTATGTGACATATTTTTCAAAGATTTAACCATTTGTCACTGACATGCCCATGGTTAACCATGGTTATTTAATTTGTCACAGAAACTATCTTTTCAATATAGTGGCAAACTGTTTTTGTAAATAATAATAGTAATCAATTAATTATTATTTGATAAAATACTGTTTCTTTATTAGATACCACTAATTATTTAGCAGTAAAATATCATTTACAAATAAAAAATGACACCTAAAGAAATGCAATTTACATAAAATCAATAATGTTTTATTACCACCATAAATCTTTTACACATCCCGTCTTGAAATGTATCAAAATTTTTATATATTGATCGAGAATGATCGTTATTGACCAAGAAAGAATAAATTTTAATTTTTGTATCGGATGGAATTTTATATTGATCGGGACGTACGAGTCAACCCAAGCTTAAGCCAGACCAGTCGATCGGTTTTGCATGAAATTTAAATCTTAACGCGGATAAACTGGCAAGATCCAAGATATTGACCAATTGACCATTAAAAGTTTTTATTTATTTATTATTTTTTTAAATGAGTGGACCAATAGAAGATAAGAAGACGTACATTTAGTGGGGGCCTGGCCTTTCGAAAATGTGAAAAGTCCAAAGGAAGGAAAAATAATGTTTATGAAAAAAGAACAGAGCAAATTTATTCTGAAAATGAATAGAGATTGTTTTTGCTTTTTCTATTTATAAATCCAAAAGATCTGGATCTTCTGTGTCTGCAAAATTCGTAGGCAATTTTTTTGGCCACCAAGCTTAACCCAGATCGATTGGTTTTCCGTGAAATTTCTTAACACCTATAAAGCGAGCAGCATCCTATCCAACAAAAAGTGTATTTAAGAAATAGAAATTAAAAAAAGAAGAAGATAATAATAATAAAAAAAGACCATTACTATAGCAGGGCCTTTTTGAACATGTCAAAAAGAAAAGACTAATAAAGAGGCCAAAACAATCTGTAGAATGGGGGGGGGGGGGGGGGGGGGGGAAACAAAAACAAAGTCTAGGAAAATTCTGCCTTGCTTTTTTATTTTTATTTTTTATTTTATTTTTTATTGCTTTGCCTCGTTATGTGTATTAATCGGCGATCCCACAATTCCATTCGACGACACAATTACTTTTAGTACATATTGAAGTAAACAATGAGCTTCCAAGTTGACTTGTTGACCCCACTCAATTTCAGCTGACAGAAGCGCGTGCTTGATTGCAGAGAGAAAGTTATCTTCGTTTGACTTGTTGACCTAGTAAGATGAAAGTTGAAGCTATTTTGTGAAGAATTTTCCTTGGTGTTTCTCAAAGCAAGCTAGTGGCAATTCAAGTGTAAAGCAAGAGGAGTTTGCAATTATTGTTATTTTGACTTTTCCATCAAGAGTTTAGGAAACCTGATGCAAAGCCTCAGCTTGCAAGCTGCTTTATCTCCTCCCCCTCTATGTGTATAATTCTGCAGCCACTAGCAAATATACTTCACTCATCATTTGTCTCATACCCAAATTACAAAAATAATAAACATAAAATCAACAAATTAAAACGCAGATTTTATGTGGAAATATTCCTTAATAGAGAAAAAAAAACCTAAGGGTGTTAGTCATCACCACTAAAATAAAGAAAACATACAAGCAAATGCAGAGTGTAATGGATTATATTGAACATCCTTATCCATTGTAATGGTGATAAATCCTCTAGCCTAGGTTTTAATTACTGAGCTCCAAGACCATATATGACCGTTATTGCAAGAACAGCTCCACACCAACTATCTTTATAGCCTTGCTCGCAGTAACAAATCTCCTCTAGGCCTTAGTGAAACAAATCTCATGTAGATGTATCACGGATGAGGCAAAGAGATTGCATCTAAGGCGATTTGATGATAACACAACCTATGGGTCTCAAATACTATTATTTGTATATGACACCTCTAAACCACTACTACAATCCATAAATTGGAAACCACATCACGAAAGTTAATTATTGTCATTGAAAGAAACCAATTGTTTAGATTTGTCAATATTTTAAATTACTAAGTATCGTTGTGGATCATATATTTAAGACTATGTATGAGGGGATGATAATTATGAACACTTGGATTTGAACCTTATGGACATATGTTGTATGGTTGTTTATGGACATTTGTGGTAGGGTAATGGTTGTTGGTATCTAATTATTCATGTAAAGACACTTTTATGAAGCATGTGTTATGTTTTAGTGTATTAATATGCACTTGATTGATTTAGTTAATTACTATTTTGTTTAATAATATTATTATATTATGTTATCATTTATTATAATATGCAGGAACATTGAATGGCAAGGAGAAGAGTTTGTGTCGTGTTTAAAGGTAGAAGACCAGGGATATCTAATTCTTGGCCTGAATATCATCAACAAGTGCAATAATTTAAGGATAATTTATATCAAACCTATAATAAAACTGAAGAAGCTAAAATAGCATATGTTGAGTATGTAGAATAAATGATGAGGAATCTAAATGAGGCAAATCCAATACAAAATATCACCTCATATACACATGCCAACTTGAACAATGAGTGGCGTAATGTTTTATAATCGGCTGTTTATTTGGATTACTATTAATGGGTGTATTTACTTATTTGGCATAAAAGTAGATTATCATTGTAAAATCAAATATATACATTTGTATGCATATAAGTATGTGAAATCGTATTTATTTGTATATATGATTTAACATATTATAATTTCATTTTAATTGGTTTTGAAAACCATATATTAACGTAATTTGTGGGTGTAAAAAAAAAAATTACAATTTAATTACAATGTAAAAAAAAATATATTACAATTAGAAAATTTCATTAATTATCTTTATTTTTAATTAATTATTATTTATAAAATATTATAATATAATATAATTTTCATTTATTTTTAAAATTATAAATTAATATAGTTTGTGAATGTAATAAAAAATTAAATTTCATATGTAAATACAAATACATTAATTTACAATATTAATTAAATATATTCTTTTTATTGTAATTATAAATAGAATTTAAAAATTTTTCACTTTAAAAAAATAAAAAATTATAAAATAGTCCAATCATGCACCAAATATGGAATAACTAGTTCATCACTTAGTCCGGAACTATACCAAACACGGGATTGCACTATTTTATCTTGTCCGATCCGGACTTGTTCTGTCCAATCCTGTCCGATCCGAATCTGTCCTGCCTACCAAACGCACCTTAAATGTCTTATTGTAAATGTTAATAAACAAATCAATTTCATTACTAATACATACAAACCGTATAAATGAGTCACAAGATTATAATTAATTCATATAAAAGATCTAATAGAGGAATCTATGATTTATACCTATTTTATTTATAGCAGAGCTCTTGTTCTTGAATTACTTCCGAGACTGATAGATGTAAGCTAAAGAATTAATAAAAAAGAAAAAGAAAAAAAGCAATAACTTGAATTGAAAGAAGGAAAAAGAAAAGAAGCTAATACTGGTATCACCTTTACAGCTCACATTGCACAAAGAAAGTTTAAAGGCATCCTCTATAAGAAAAATACAAAGAGCTAATGTTTTTAATTCATAGAGAAATAAAAAGAAACTCTTGTACTGCCCAATGGTATCCTCTCTTTCTTGTTTCTTTGCTGTATGTTTACATTCTGCTCGAGATCATCAGGTCATCCGGCAATTATTCATTCATCAAAGGGCCAAAATATTACTTTGTCCAAAAATTATTATTATTTTCTCCATCAAGGAGGGTAGAAAGTGGGAACTTAAAGTAAAAATGTTGGGTGGGTTTTTAAAATAAAGAAACAAGTAACAGCAACTTATTTTTAATATGACACCTCTGAACCTCTGCTATAGTCCATTAATTGGTCCTCAATTTAACTTCGCCTAGAAGCAACCTCAACTCAACTTTTGTTTTTATTACTTTGCTCATGCAATTTAGTTAACAAGATTCTAAATTCAGAAGCATAAACAACAAGGCAATTGTGTAAATTTTGATCAAATGCAGGACTGTCTCTACCATTTTTAAGGCTCTAGGTAGAAAAAAAATACTTGGGCCCTAATTTTTTTTTTTAAATATTAGTTTTTAAAAAATAGACTTTTATATAAAATTTAATTTTTTGGTATTTCGAAATGCAAAGTTACTAAGTAGATTTTTATATTTAAGATTCGATAATAAATCTTTCTCATTTGATAAAACTACTGCATTATTTAATCTTTCTTGAGACATTGTTGAGATTTTTATATTTAAGATTCATTTCATTGCCAATCTTTTAAGCAAAACTCATAGCAGATGTGAACTTTTTTATTTTTATTTTTTTATATTCATTAAAAAAAGAAATAAGACATTTTAACTGATCTAATGCAATAGTAATGTTCATATCTTTATATTGTAAAACTTTACTAACAGTATTAACTGCAAACAATATATCATCCCAAATAATCATACCTAATAAGAATTCAAAATTCTCAATCCCATGTGTTGCTAAAGAAATTGCTTTACTTTTTATTTTAGGATCATTACTAGTTTTAGCTAGTTGATATAAAACATCTTTTATTTATGGAGCTTGATATTTTATTATTTTAACACTTTTAAGATGACTTTCCTAATGTGTTTGTAACAATGGTTTAAGAGTTAAATTAGAAACATGGTTTTGCAAAATTTTCTAAAAGAACAAACAAATTACAAATATTAACTTTTATTTAAATTAATTAAAATCAGCGTCTAGAAGAATAATTTATCCAAATTTAAAAAAAAAAAAACCATGTAAGAATTAAAATCTAATGAATTTAGTTGAATAAAAGATATAAAGAAAAAAATAAAAACATAAACTAGAGAAACATGAGGTATGTATATATATATATACATATGAACAAATAACTACACCATGAATTCAAATAAAATAATATATATGTATATATACATATATGAGGAGAATGCTTGAAAATTCATTAAAATAAATAAAAACCAACGAGCTTACCTTATATTTTGGGGCCCTCTAGCTTAGAATTGCATATTATGTAGGTTGAGTATTAAAAATTAAACAAATATGAAAAATGAGTGAATGAGAAGAGAAGAAATTAGGAAGTGAGCAAGAGAAAAAAACTATATAAACAAGAAGAGTATTTAATATATGATATTCTTTTTTTTACCGGTTACAATCTAATTAATTATAAAAATAGAATACAAAAAGTTTTAATTATACTTGAATAGTGTTTTTTTCAAAGATAATTAGCAACAAATGATCAATTAAAGATACACTACTAGAATTGCATTGATAAATGAGGCAATTAATAAGTCGCACAAAATAAAAATCGACGTATCACATGGAGTCGCCTAACGTCCTGTCGTTAAATCCATAAGAGAACACGCGACGCAGTAATAGAGTCGCCTATTTATGAGTTTTTAGCGACACATTTACCGATCCACTTATAGTGATGCTGTACGAAACAATCACTAAAAAATCTATTAGCGATTGTTTCATAAAGCATCGCTAAATGTTTGCGTCGTTAAAAATGGCCATTGAAAGGAGACTACACGCGACACATCAATAGAGCCGCCTATTTAGCAACGCATCGAGTTTTTTAGCGACGCATTAGTAGAGTCGCTGATTTTTAGATTTTTAGCAATGCATATTGACCTTTAGCGACTAATTTACCAATCCACTTATAGTGATGCATACATTTAGCGACGCGGTACGAAACAGTCGCTAAAAACTCTCTTAGCGACTATTTCATAAAGTGTCGCTAAATATATACGTCACTAAAAATGGCCTAAAATTCTATTAGCGACTGTTTTTCAAAGCATCACTAAAAATATCCAATTACAGGTCGCCAAATATTTTAGGCGATGTTGTTATTTTTTAATGCGTTGCCCTTTATTTATTTTTTAAAATTTTCTTTTTTTTTTAAATTTGTGAAAATTAATTAAAATAGTAAAAATATAAAAATAATTAAAATACAAAAAACTAAAACTAAATAAATATTTGTTCATAACAAAATAATTATCAAATAAATTAAATATTATCTCATTGACATATTTTTACATAATTTGTAAACTATTATATGTGCAAAAGCAAATTCAATATTAATTAAACTTCCATGAATGCATACTCATTGAGATGGAAGTTGACGTACTCTTGTTGACGATTTTACACCCTCATACTGCATATGGAAAAATTAAAAAGGTTATTAACACTTATGCAAAATAAATAAAATATTAATCATTAATTAAATTTGTAATTTAGTAAATGAAAATTTAAAAAATATTATCTTTTTAAGATTTGGCGAGGCACATTTCTTTTAATTAAAAGTGGAAAACACATAATGAAGCAGATCGAAAAAATAATTAAATGTCATAAATATTACTTAAAACATAAGTTAATAAATATAGGTACCAATTTATTTAGAAGATATTGTTTATCCGTAACCCCTCATAGTTATTACGAACATAGCCACTTTCACATTCATCCTCATTATCATTTTCATCAACACTTGGCAATTGTATGGCAAATGGATTGTGAACTATCGTAGTATCGCCAAGAACATCTTCTTCAACCAATTCTTCTTCAACAAAAGTACAATGTCATGGTGGAGTTAAAACAACAGACCATCTCGAATCAAGTTGATTTTCAACATAAAATATTTGTTGAATGAATGGGTCAGATTTATATCCAATTTTTTTAAAGTTAACACATGTAAACCCCATCTCATCAACTTTCACACCACTGCTATCAACCCAATCACACTTGAACATTAGAATTCAAAATACAGTGTAATTGACGTCCTAAATTTCTCTTATGATCCTATAGTATGCCATCTCAACTAAAATTAGGTTATTATCCCTAGCACTAGCAAAATGCTCACTTTTGACATTAACTTTGACACCACTATTCTGGGTGACCCCCTTATTATCCATATCTAAAGTGTTGAATCGAACTTCTCTAATGACATATCCTCCATGTTTCGTTGCCACCCATTGCAGACCATGGCCTATCCATCTTAATATTTTAGAAACTGTGTGATTAGGTTGACTTCGCTCCTGTTCAATCTAGTCAATTGAAAAAAAATATGAAAAATTAAAGCTAAAACAATGATATTATATTGAATATTTAACTTTCCCATACATTATCACGTAACTTGTACACAAATGTACGTTTGTGTTCGTCTTGAAACCATTTTGCTTTTTTTCCTCGATTTTTTTTGCTTCACTTCAAGACTTCAAAATGAATACTAAAACAAATAAAAGTTTTTGTAATTAATAAAAATATCCCAAATATCAACTTATTTATGCATATTAATATATTCAAAATATTAACCAAATTATACATGTAGATATATATATATATATATTAAAAATATCAACTAATTTATACATTAACATGCATATACGCACCTGACATATGGTTCCACTTTTGGTGCATTCGAAAGTATGCATCTATGGACTTCCTTCCAAAGTTGTTGATCAATTGGTTGATTTTTTCCACCTTTAATGGGGGCACCAACATCATCCTTATCATATAACTTTTGACATTTACCAATGGGGTTTCCAACTGCATCTAACCCTCTTTGAAATTTACTACGAAACTCAATCACTTCTTCACATATGTAACTCTCGGAAATACAACCTTCTCGTCGATTTTTATTTTGAATATAACCTTTCAATACTTTCATGTACCTCTCAAACGGGGACATCCACCTGAAATGTATTGGTCCACACAATCTGACCTTTTGAACCAAATGTACAGTTAAGTGAACCATTACATTAAAAAATGATGATGGAAAGAATTTCTCTAGAAGGTACAAATTTGTAACAAGATCGTTTTGAATTTTGTCCAATTCAGCAACAATGATAGACTTTTTGCAAATTACATTGAAGAAAAAACGAAGTCTTGCAATTGCATGTCTCACAAATTGCAAGAGGCAAAAATTGTTGCATCAATGTATGACAATCATGAGATTTCAATCCTACCATCTTTAAGTCCTCAATTGAAACAAGATTCCTAAAGTTTGAAGAATAACCATCTGGAACCTTTAAGTCCGCTAAACACTTACAAAACAATTTCTTCTCCTGCTTTGATAATGTATAGCAAGCCGGTGGTAGGAAAGCTCGATTTCCTTGCGGCTTAGGGGCCAAGTCTTTCCGCAAACCCATTTCTTGTAAATCTAACCAAGCATTAACTCCATCCTTCGTCTTACCAGGAATATTGAGTAATGTACTATATATGCTCTCACAAACATTTTTCTCAATATGCATGACATCTAAATTATGTCGCACATGGAGAAATTTCCAATAGTCCAATTGAAACAAAAATGGACTTCTTCTTCCAACATTCTTTAGAATCAACAGTCCTTTTCCTCTTGTTTGAGTTATCAAAAATCATTGCATTAAGCTTAGCTAAGATTTCTCTCAAGTCAACGGTTTTGGAGGCACTCCAAATTCTTGAAATCCATTGAAAGCCTTCTTTTGCTTTCTATAGCGATGATTTGGAAGAAGAAATCTTGTAGCAAAAGTATTTTCACTGCAAATTGGACAAGCATAATATCCCTCCACTACATAACTGGACAAGTTACCATAAGCTGGGAAATCATTTATTGTCCATAGCAATACTGCCTTCAAATTGAATTTCTCTTGACAGTAAGCATCGAAGATCGTAACACCCTCATTCCACAACCGCTACAAGTCTTCAACTAATGGCTCCATGTATACATCAATTTGATTGCTAGATTGCTTCGGTCTAGAAATTAGAAGACTCAACATCATAAATTTCCGCTTCATACACAACCAAGGAGGAAGATTATACACAACTGGCATCACAGGCCAACAACTATACCTATTACTCAACATACTATATGGATTAACTCTGTCGGCCGCGGTCCTAAGTCTCAAATTCCTATATTCAAATGCAAAGTTTAGCCATAAATGATCAACCAACTTCCAAGATGGAGAATCCATAGGGTGTTGCATTTCCCCTATCTTAACCTTTCTCCCATTGGCATGCCATGTCAAATTCTTAGTCATTTCAACACTACGAAACATTCTTTTAAAGCAAGGAATAATAGGAAATACCATAAAACTTTATTTGGAATATTGCTAACAACTCCATTCTTATCAATTTTCCATCTAGAAGATCCACAATTAGGACATTCATTAAGGTCCATATATTCCTTCCTAAACAAAAAACAACTTTTAGGACATGCATGAATCTTGGTGTACTCCATTCCCAAAGCATTCAAAGTTTTATTAACATTGTACATGGATGTTGGCAACACATTGTCATTTGGCAACATCTCAGATAACAATTGCAATAGTACATCAAAGCTCTTATCAGAATATCCATATCTTGCCTTTAAGTTGTACAATTTAACCAAGGTCGACAACTTGGTAAATTTGGTACAACCTGGGTACAAAGGTTTCTCCGCATCCTCCAATAATGTAGGAAATTCATTAGGATCATTATCAAAATTTTCAAATGCAGCACGGGTTATTTCTAAGTTATTGAAAGCCATGTCTTCCTTACTACCACTATCATTTTCATTAGATTCTACATTAATATTCCCAAAATGAGAAGATGGTCCAATATCGTCAGCACATGACTCACCATGCCAAATCCATCATCGATGTTGACATCAAACCCATTCCAATATATATGGCCTTTAATTTCCCTAATAGTATGGATTTTCATATTCCCTCATTTCATGCAAGGACACCGTATGGCATTACAATCATTGGCATTCTCCATGCTAAATTTCAAAAATTCATTCATGCCCTGAGCAAAATCGCTTGAGGTTCTGTCTTTTATTATCCACGATTTATCCATTTCCCTACCAATCCAAGCAGAACAATGTCAAACAATATCACAACAAATTATCAAGAAAAGCAAGATTAAGAAAACCCAGCGAATCTAACCTCTAGTTATAATGAAAAATAAATAAATAAAAAATAGCCCAACCCACCACATGTCACCGCCAATCATAAAGAAAAAAGAAACTCACCGAAATAATGGAGACAAAGAAAGAAGAATCCAAGCTAACCACGAAGGCGACACAGAGAAATCTAGCTTCCGGATAGTAATGCAGGCAAATGGAAAATTAAACCCGAAATATCCCACTCTTCAAGTCTCTCTTAGATTGCTTCAAATTCTAACATCTATTAGGTAATGTACTAACATCTATTTTGTGAAAAGAAATGGTATTCAAAGGCATGCATAAAATTTTAAAACAAGTCAAAAATTTTCAGAAAATGGCAAAACAGGCGACACATTTGAATAAACTGCATCACCAAAGGTTACATTTTTAGAGTCGCCTCTTTTTTTTTCTTTTTTTTTATTCTTTAATTTTTTTTTCCAAGTATGGCTTTTAAATTTTTTTTTTAGTTTGTATTTTATGCTTAAATTGTATTTTTTGTTTTTTAACAAACTAGAGGAATAGGTGACGCATTGTCTTCAAATAACATCGCCTATTCTTTTATTTATGTTTTTTTTCCCCTTTTAAATAGGATTTTGTACTTTATTGGAGTTTAAAATTTGCATTTGTTTTTAAAATATGCAACTCTCATAAATTTTCCTGTTTTGTTTCCAAAATTTTAAGAACAGGCGATGCAGTTGCATTTAAAAGGGTCGCCTTATCCCCTAGTTTTTAAAATTTATTTGTAAGCTTTAATTAGTTTTTTGAAATTTCATCTAAAAATATTTTCACGTAGCAATCAATGAACATTAATTTTATTGATCTAAGAACATAAAATAGTTTTATCAATGCTCTTTTCAATTATTCACATATATGTATATACATGAAACACAAAAACACATCTCACGACCTAATTTGAGATAGGGTATACCAATTGGAAATTAATCTAATGCAACAAGGACTCATAGTCCAATTTCTCTATGTAAGTATGTTCAACGAGATGACCTTTCATGTTTTTGGGTATCAATGATAGTTTATTTGAATTTAAAATTTGCAAATCCATTAATTTATTTTTTTATTTTGAAATAACAAGCGACTCATTAATGGGCACAAGCGACGCAGATGCTTCTTTCCGCGTCGCTTGTTCCTTTTTTATTTTTATTTTTAATCAATCTGATTTTCTTTCAACTTCAAATAACCAGTGAAAATATTTAAGCAATATATCTGAGCTAGTTTTTTTTTTCTTCTTTTTTTTTTTAAAGATAAATGAACAGACAACACATAGGCTTCATTACGCGTCGCCTATTGCCTTTTATTTTTTATTTTTTAAATCAATCTGGTTTTCTTTCAACTTCAAATAACCAATGAAAATATTTAAGCAATACAGTCGAGCTGGTTCTTTTTTTTTAAATAAAGTGAATAGGCGACACAGATGCTTCCTTCCGCATCGCCTATTCCTTTTATTTTATATTTTTATATCAATCTTGTTTTCTTTCAATTTCAAATAACCAGTGAAAATATTTAAGCAATATAAATGAGTTTTTATTTTTATTTTTTTTAAGATAAAGGGAGCATGAGACGTAACCGCTTTATTACGTGTTGCCTATTACTTTTTTTTTGTTTTGTTTTTTAAATCAATGTGATTGTCCTTCAAGTACACTTTATTTTCTGTTTAAACTTTCAAATCTCTTAATTTGTTTTTTCAAGTAAAGTGAATAGGCGACTCAACTTCTTCTTTCAGCGTTGCCCGTTCTAATTTCTTCTTTTTTTATTTTATTTTTGGTGGTAATTCGTTAGATTCCTTTTTTTGTGTCTTTAAATATTTTCATTGGCCCTAAATTGTTCTTAATAACAGTTTTTTATTCCCCAGTAATCATGAAATATTAAAAAATAAAATGGCATATTTTTCTATGGGCTTTCTTTTCAACATTTACCCCAAGTACGGGAAATTGAGTTTTGGAAGTAATCTAGGAAATATTTGAAGATTTTGAAGGGTCACTTTCTCATTAGGCATTCGTGTTTCTTTGAAGGATTTTGTGGGTTTCTTTCCTAAATTTCAAATTTCCATCTTCTTCTGCTTCCTCTTCTTGCCAGCGGTTGGGTTGGAAGCACTTCACCCTTTTGCCGTGGCCGTGGCCGGGTTAGGTGGCTGGGATTTTTGCCATTGCATTGGCGGGATTGGATTGCTGGGTTTCTGCCATGCCATCACCATCGCCTGCTGTGGTGGCTTGAAGTTCCTCTTGATTGCTAGATTTGTAAAGGTGTGCTGTTTTTTATCAGTTATAGGGTTCAGTGGTGTATGTGTTGCTTCAAAAATTTTTTTGTATGCTAATTTTTTTTTTCTGTTACTTTTATTTTGTTGGGGTTTTATTTTGTCAAAATCATGTCTTGTCGTGGACAATGGGTTAGCTAATTTTTTTTTTTTGAAAAATAGCTATATTGATTGAGTGGGGTTTGATTGTATGTAATGCAAAATGATATGCTAATTTTTGTATTATGTGTTTATATGTTTAAATTCAAGATATAGCTGTTACAAATTGAGTGGGAAATGTCAACGGTAACATAGATGATTCTATGTTGCGTTGTGTCTTAAAAAAGACGTTGCTTTTACGGCTCACAATCCATTAGTGATTTAGTTGCCTTTTGTGGTTGAAAATGTTAATGACTATTAAGGGAGATAGGTGTTAAAAAGATACTATTTACTGCATCAATTGGTAAATAAATTACATGAATCTATGGTTTATTATTATTATTATTAATATGGTATATTAATTATACTACACAATATGTTCATATTGTTAGTAATATTAATTTGTGTTTTTGTGTATAGAATTATGGATCCTTTTAATGAACATATCCTCTTGGATAAGGATGGCAATGGATCACCATCCAGTGATATGGAAAGACCGACTACGTCATCCCTAAAACGTAGAAGAGGAGGGGCTACAATGATGGAAGGCCTTAGGATGGATTTGGGGGGAAGAAAAGGCTTGGAACCTCAATATAATGAGGTTGGAGTTGCTATTAACCATGAGGCCGTTGAAATGAACAATTTGGAGGACTCGTTGTTTAGGAGCACAATACCAATTAATATGCCTAATTAGAGAGCTATGTCAAATGAGTTAAAAGATAACCTATGGGAAACGATATAGGTGCGTAGTACATTATTGCTAAATCTTGTTTATTATGAGTCATATTTAATTGATGAAGATTTTATAATTTCCTTTTTGCATTTGTAACTTGTATGCATTTTACTTGCATTTCTAACTTACCGCATTTACTTGTCAATCAATGTTACTAAATATATATATTTTAATTTTGCAGCAATATACGAGTAAAGATGATAGTTTTAGGAAGGTAACTTTAAAAGATTGTTGTGACAAATGGAGAAAATTCAAGAATTACTTATATAGACATTTTATTCAACCATATATTGACACACCCAAAGTGTTCAAGCATCCTCCCTCAATGTATAAACTCATAAGCCAAGAGGTGTGGGATGATTTTGTAAAACAAAGGTCGTCGGATAAATTCAAGGTATAGTTTTATTTAATGCACGTTAATGTTACTTGTATTAAATTGCGTTGTCATTATTTATATAAAAATTAAGATTTGTTATGGTGACTTAAATTATTTGGGTTTTCTAATATGTGCATGTGTTTATAATTTTTGTAGGCATTAAGTCACACTGATTTAAAAAAGTATGGGTGCAAGTATCCGCATAGGAGGGGTGCAATGGCCTATGCGAGATTAGAAAAAGCCATTGTATGCAATTTATTTTTATCAAAGCCAGTACCTGCATTGGTGTGCTAGCGAGGACGCTGGGCCCTAGGGGGGAGGATTGTGAAGTCCCACATCGGTTGGAAAGGGGAACGAAGCATGGCTTATAAGCGTGTGGATACCTTTCCCTTGTGGATGAGTTTTGACAAAACCTTGCGGGCTGGGTCCAAACTGGACAATATCCACATGCGGGTGATCTGAGCTGTTACATCCAAAAGTTGACGCGCTCATATCGGCATGTGGTTTTGACATCCTGTCATTTTCTCATCCAGTCGATGATGTTGCTGCTCATAGGACCCCCAGCCGATGATGTTGCTGCTCATTGGACCCAATCTACATCTAGGGTTGATGCTTCTCCCATCTATCCATCACCCATGACATCTTCAGAGGTATTTTGATGAAAATTATTTCATTATATATAGCTATATATATGTTTAAGTGGGTTATTATTATCTGTGTAGCTCCCGTGGTTTAAAACCCCTACCTACCTTCATGAGGTCATGGGATCGAGTCTTTAGGTTGAAGGAATATTGTCATGTGAACATATATTAATTTTTTTTTTAACTATGCAGGGTGTAAAATGCAATATTGCATAAGGCAATGTTGACCATATAATAGCACATGGCATTTTGGTACCTTCGCTGCCAGTAGATATGTGCCATAGTGTGAAGCTAGGTGCATAAAATTATAAGGTTACTATTGATGATGTGATTGATGGATTTGCACCTTTGCCTATTCCATCATTTGACATTATACGTGTCGATGATGCTGAAGGTGCTTTTGTTGCATGGCTGAGAGATCTTGTTATTTTGCCATCTGAGGAGGTATTGTTTGATGCTGCTATATATAATAATGAAGTTTTAAATAATTTTGTTTTTGTTATACTTTAAACGTTGTTTGTTGATATTTGTAGGGAAGTTCAAATAAGTCACATGTTGAGGATGATCAAGATGATAATGTTGATCCCTTAATCGTTACCCCATCGATCCGAGAGTTGCTACGTTAGATCAAAGATGTTGGAAGCGATCATTTATGGGTATTTCATATGAAAAAAAAGATCTTTGGGGAAGAACAGCGGTTGTACATAACGAGGAGCAACATAAATGATTTTTGTTACATGAAAGAATTATCTTTCAAGTGCATCTTGTTCTACATAAGGTAACCTAAATTTGGATGTGTTTATAACTAATTCTTCAATTTAATTAATTATAAACACTATACTTACTTGTAATCGGATTATGTAGGCATTTATGTGATGGATTGACGGGCTCCTCCAAAGGGAATTATTGCTTTGTTCATCCAGATATTATTGCATCGGTTGGTCATACAAACCCTCATGAACGGATGATAAATTGAGTAGATGGCTAGATGCAAGAAAAAATCAGCTACGATTCTTTCCTTATTGTGCAAGGTAATATTGTGTTAGTTTTAATTGAATTATGTTGTTAAAATATTAATTTAAAAAACCCTCATATTAACTAAAATATTTATTGGTGTTTTTAGAAATCATTGGATGCTTGATGTTGTTAATGTATTCCTAGCAGTAGCATGGTTTTATGATTCATTGAAGACTCACAAAAATATAATTAATAAAGTTCTAAAATCTTTGCTCAACGAGTAAGTTAATAACTCTAATTTTTTTAATTAATTGTTCTTATATTGAATGAAATTTTGAAGCTACAATATAATACTATACAATATTTATATTTCTATACAGTTCCTTCGTTGAATGGAACCAAGGGAAGACATCTGAAAAGAAACTTCGATGGCAAAATACTAAGGTAATTATTATATATAAAGTGAGCATTATTAGTTGCTAACTAATTTAAATACTGTTATCTTACACATATATATATATATTCGTATCTAATATTACACATAATTTTCTGTTTGCAAATTTAGACAACAATGTAGCCCGGGAATACAGAATGTAGTTACTATATCATGATGATAATGTGAGATATCGTTAGGAGCAATGTTCCTCCCCAGGACTTAAGAACATTGGTAATTACTATCAATTTAATGATTTCATCATATTTCTATTATGCAATAATTAATATTTATGATTATTTGTATATGTATTAACATAAGCTTCTCATGTTCAGTATGAAGGTGTCACTTGTTTTGCAGCTGATCATGTCAACGAATTTAAAGATGAATATGCAACAACGATGATCACAAATATCTCAAACCAATGAATATTGCATGGTAGTGTAATAGCCTTTTTTTGTACATATAAAATATAGTTGACCAATTTGTAAAAATCGCACATGAGTTAATATTTGTTTTGCATGAACTTTGGTTTTAAACATACCAATTTTACAAAAATTCAAACACTATTCAAAATAATTAAAAAAGTTGAAACACAAAATGGAAAAAATTAAATAAAAAAAAGAACAGGCGACATGGAATGAAGAGGTTGCATCACCTATTCCTTTTATTGAAAATAAATAAATAAATAAAAATACAATTTAAGAGATTTGCAAGTTTAATTAATAGAAAATAAACTATACATGAAAAACAAAATAATTGTACAATCACCTCAGTTATATTGCTTAAATATTTTTACAGGTTATTTGAAGTTGAAAAAAAATCACATTGAATTAAAAAAACAAAAAAGGGAACCGGCAATGTGGAAGGAAGCCTTTGCGTCGCCTGTTCCCTTTATTTAAAAAAACAATCACCATAAACCACCTTAATTATATTGCTTAAATATTTTTACTGGTTATTTGAAGTTGAAAGAAAATTATATTGAATATTTTTTAAAAAAAAAAAGAGAGAACAAGCGATGCGTAATGAAGCCTATGCGTCGCCTATTACCTATATCTTAGAAAAAGAAACAAAAAAAAAAAACAGCTTAGTTAAGTTGCTTAAATAATTTCATTGGTTAGTTGAGGTTGAAAGAAAATCAGATTGATAGAAAAAAAAAAAAAAAAAGAACAGGTGACGCGTAATGAGCTCTGTGGGTCGCCTGTTACCTATATCTTAAAAAAAAAAAAAAAAAAAAAAACAGCTCAGTTGTGTTGCTTAAATATTTTCACTGGTTATTTGAAGTTGAAAGAAAATCAGATTGATGAAAAAAAGGAACAGGTGACACGTAATGAAGTTTGTGCATCGCCTGTTGCCTATATCGTTTTTTTTTAAAAAAAAAAAAAAAACCAAAACCAACTCAGCTATGTTGCTTAAATATTTTGACTAGTTATTTGAAGTTGAGAGAAAATCAGATTGATTAAAAAAAAAAAAAAAAGAAACAGGCGACTAGTAATGAAGTTTGTGCATCGCCTGTTACCTATATCTTAAAAAAAAAAAAAAACAGCTTAGTTATGCTGCTTAAATATTTTCACTGGTTATTTGAAGTTGAAAGAAAATCAGATTGATTAAAAGAAAAAAAAAGGGGGATAAAAAGCGATGTGTAATGAGGTCTGTGCGTCACTTGTTACCGATATCTTAAAAAAAAAAAAAAAAAAAAACAGCTCAATTATGTTGCTTAAATATTTTCACTGGTTATTTGAAGTTGAAAGAAAATCAGATTGATTTAAAAAAAAGAAAGGAACAAGCGTCCTGTAATGAAGTTTGAGCGTCGCCTGTTACCTATATCTTTAAAAAAAAAAAAAAAAAAGCTCAGTTATGTTGCTTAAATATTTTCATTGGTTATTTGAAGTTGAAAGAAAATTAGATTGATTTAAAAAAAAGAAAGGAACAAGCGTCCTGTAATGAAGTCTGTGCATTGCCTGTTACCTATATCTTTAAAAAGAAAAAAAAAAAAAAAACCAGCTCAGTTATATTGCTTAAATATTTTCATTCGTTATTTGAAGTTGAAAAAAAATTAAATTGATAAAAAAAAAAAAAAACAGCTGGCTCGTAATGAAGTTTTTGCATCACCTATTACCTACGTGTTCAAACAAAAAAAAAAAAAAAAACCAGCTCAGTTATGTTGCGTAAATATTTTCACTGATTATTTGAAGTTGAAATAAAATCAGATTGATTAAAAAAAGAAAAGAAAAGAGAAAACAGGCAA
Organism: Ziziphus jujuba; assembly: GCF_031755915.1. Classification (NCBI taxonomy): domain Eukaryota; kingdom Viridiplantae; phylum Streptophyta; class Magnoliopsida; order Rosales; family Rhamnaceae; genus Ziziphus; species Ziziphus jujuba. Next base: position 1,318,660 of record NC_083381.1, on the reverse strand, counting down.
CATGTAGTGAAGTATATGCATCGCCTGTTACCTATATCTTAAAAAAAAAGAAAAGAAAAGAAAACAAGCTCAGTTATGTTGCTTAAATATTTTCACTGGTTATTTAAAGTTGAAAGAAAGTCAGATTGATTAAAAAAAAAAAAGAGAACATGCGACCTGTAATGAAGTTTGTGCGTTGCATGTTACCTATATCTTTAAAAAAAAAAAAAAAAAAAAACAGCTCAATTATATTGCTTAAATATTTTCATTGGTTATTTAAAGTTGAAAGAAAATCAAATTGATTAAAAAAAAAAAAAAAGCAAGCTCGTAATGAAGTTTTTGTGTCGCCTATTACCTATGTCTTCCAAAAAAAAAAAAAAAAAAAAAAACAGCTCAGTTATGTTGCGTAAATATTTTCACTGATTATTTGAAGTTGAAAAAAAATCAGATTGATTAAAAAAAAAAAAAAACAGAGAAAACAGGCGACATGTAATGAAGTATATGCATCGCCTGTTACCTATATCTTTAAAAAGAAAAAAAAAAAACCAACTCAGTTATGTTGATTAAATATTTTCATTGGTTATTTGAAGTTGAAAAAGAATCATATTGATTTAAAAAAAAAAAAAAAAGAACAGGCAATGCGTAATAAAGCTATTGCATCGCCTGTTCCCTTTATCTTAAAAAAAGAATACTATTTTAAAGATTTGCAAAAATAATTGTACAACCACCTCAGTTATATTACTTAAATATTCTCACTAGTTATTTGAACTTGAAAAAAATTACATTGATTAAAAAAAAAAAAAAAAAACGTAACAGGCCACACATGATGAAGAAGTTGCATCGCCAGTTTGCTAATCGTAAATTTAAAAAAAAAAACACCTCAATTATATTGCTTAAATATTTTCATTAGTTATTTGATGTCGAAAGAAAATCAGATAAAAAAAAAAAAATTGAACAGGCAGCTTGGAATGTATCTGTTGCGTCACCTGTTCCCTTTATCTTAAAAAAACAAAAATTTAAAAAAACAAAAAAACCACCTCATTTATATTGCTCAAATATTTTGACTCCTTATTTAAAGTTGAAAAAAGATCACATTGATTTAAAAAAAAAAAAAAAGTGAACAGGCGTTGTGGAATGAATCTGTTACATTGCCAGTTACCTTTATCTAAAGGAAAAAATAAAAAATAAAAAATACAAGAGATTTGCAAGTTTAATTAACAGAAAATAAATTGTATATGAAAAATTATATAATTGAACAATAACCTCGTATAATTAAATTTTGTTATTATGTAAACATAGATAAGTAGTTGATTAATCATTTTGCATGAGTCTAGCATTTAAACAATACAATTCAGATAAAATATACGCACAATATTAAAGGCGACTCTATTCAGCCTCATATTCAGCGATGCTGAACAGCATGGTCGCGTGTTGTTGTTTTTAGTGACCGTTTAACATCGACAGTTTTTGGACGCGTCATATATTTATTAATTTTTACTGACGCATTAACCTCAGAGTAGCAGTTTTGTTTTTTTAGACACGTTTGTTTCGTAGTATCACTAAATTAGTATCGCTAAATCTCAATTTTCGTGTAGTGATAATTTAAAATTTTAACAAAGTCAACTTCTTATGTTTTTAAAATAAATTGATAATTATCTTTTATTTAATAAATATATATGTATATGTTAATTTATCTTTTATTTAATAAATATATATATAATTTATAGGAAAAATATTTTTTGGGGGCCCAATAAAATGGGGCCTACGCATATGCCTCAGTGGCCTATGCCTCAAGCCGGGCCTGATCAAATGGCAGAGGAGGAATGCATGTCTCTCGATCTGTGGCAAAACTGTTCTTCTTCCATTAATAAAATAATCTTACAAAATATGTAATTCATTACAGAATTACTGAATATTGTTCTTGTTTGGTAGAAAATTACAACTTAATCATAAAAAACATAACAATAATAATTCAGGAAAGCATATGACATGCAATTAAAGATGGTGGAGACAGAGGAGGAAGGTTGGTATGTGTCATGAATAAGTCACGCAAACATGGTAAGGCGTCCATGAAGGAAAAGCCTTTTAACAGACACTATACCAGCATGAAATCAACCAGCTCCTTGGCTTGAGCATATGGCCATTACGCAATCCAAATAAGAAATTTGGCTGGTCTATCAAAGAATCTTCAGTGAAGATGTTACCTAATCAATATGACCAAAGAATGTGCACAAGCTACCTGGACATTGTCAGAGCAAGTTATCTGACATTAAAGTCCATGTGAAAGTTTCCTACTTGCTGAAAGGATATTCAATTCTCCGATTTTTTTGGTTTAAAATTCTACGCACTCTCTCTAAAACTTCCAACTCTACTATTTGATCATAGAGAACTTGACATGGAGAGTGTGATATGTAGCCTCAACCAAACGACCTAAGAAATTTAAAGAAAAGTGACGTTCACAAAGAGACGGGAAAGTTGAGATACATGATACAAAATTCATCAACTAACAAAAATTAGTTTAGTGAACTCTAAGCCTCATTTAAGACAGAGGATGCAAATCAGTAAAAGAGGGACTGAGAAAGACCTGTCAAGACTAAAATATTTGGTCTGCAGTTCCTTAACGACCAAAGCTAGTATACACCCCCACACGGTCCATTACAAGCTCATCGACAACTAAATGATCAAAGTCTAGAAAAAAAAACCAGTCAACTTATGTATCAAATGAGAAGAAGTCCAAATCCAAATCTTCACTTGGAGGGTAGATAAACTGGAATTTTCTTTGTGTTGTTTCTTCCACATCTTGCTTGTATACAACACAAAACCCACACTTTTTAATTTCCAAGTATTGGCTTGTTCCAAATGAAGCATCAATGTACTCAATTCTACTCCACATAGCCATTCTTTCTGTGAAGCTTCCATTTGATATATAACGCATCCAAAGCTGACTTGACTCAATGAGAGTGCCACTAGCGATTTTAAAGCCAAAACCAGTGCTTATAGGAACTTCATTAGTATACAGTCGACAAGTGATCTCTTGACAATTTTCTGATTCCGGATGGCTATATTTGAGAAAGGGAACATTTTTATGGAAATCAAAAACAACACAGAAAGCAAACCCAATCCAATTATTATTACTCCAGTTTTGAGGCAATTGTGTTCTGACTGAAGGTCCCATGTTTTGATGCTTAAACCACTCCGGAACCATAGTTCCAAGAATAACAATATCAAAACAGCCACTTAGATGTGAGACTTCCTGCACCAAGAAAAGTAGACACTTGTCACAGTTTCTTAAACATAATTTTGTTACGTTCGGAATGTTGGAAAGTAGACACTCAAGATTATTCCACTTTTTGATATTGAATGAATGGTTACCAAGACTTCGGGATTCTGATCCATCCATATAAAACTGTGACAAGTTTTTCATATTCCCAATCACATTTGGAATTTTTTCAAGACTTGAGCAGCCTGAAAGAAGACAAATTTCAAGAGATTCCATTGAAATGAAATCTGGGAAACTCGTAAGGCTTGAACAATCTTTCAAATTCAATAAACGAAGTTGTTCAAGAAATCCAATGGAAGGGTGAACCTCAACTAAGTTTCTACACCTTCAAGAACTAATGTCTCCAGATTGGGAACCCCTATGAAGTTTGGAGTCTTTATCAAGTTTTGGGAGTGACTGAGTTTCATGAACTTCAAATTACTGAAAACCTGATTAAAAAGACAGAGAAAACAAGAAGAAAAATATTAGCTGTCATGTTCAAACGCTTAAAAAGAAAAAGTAAATTGCGTATGGGCATTAATGAAACACTCTACCTCTTCTCCTTCCCAAAGTTGTTCAATTCTACTATGGCACATGTTTAGTTCAACTAGTTCAGATGGATAGAAATTTGATGACAACGATTCCAATGGATATCCGAAGACTTTAAGAATTTTAGATTTTTGGGAAGGCAATCCAGGTCTTTGGGGAGGTTCACATTGCAACGAATATTGGGCAATCTGAGATTATACAACCCTTCAAAAGATTTGGAGTTCCATTTGCATCTTAGTTCAGGTTGGTCCAAGACCATTGCTTCAATTTTTTCCGTTCCCTAATATATATATATATATATATATCCAAAAGTAAAAGATAAGCAAGGTGCAATAAAAAAACACAAAATATTATCTGTTTTTATCAATTAAGTGGCTTAAGATCTGTACAGAACTCTTACCAAATTTTTTGTCATCACTTCATTGATGTCTTCATGATGCCACAACCTGCTTTGTTTACCAGGCTCACAAGAGCATTGTTGACGAACAATTTCCCAGCCCATTTGTTGTACCCATTCAGGCAAATAAGATGTTGTTTGAAACAGTCACAAGAGACTTGTCGATGAGGATTGCCATCCCAATTAGTGAGTGAAAGCCACAACAATCTAGTATTTCCAGAACACGATCTACTTTCTTCCCATTAAAAAAGCATGCAATATCTAAGAACATAGATTTCAATTCGTCATCCAGTGAATCATAACTAATACGAAGTACATCAAGCATAACCCTGTTTGGAATTTCTTTCATCTTATCCAAAGAAGACTCCCATTCCTCCATGCTTCTATTAGCTAAGGAGCTAACAACAACTGTGAGAGCTAATGGATTGCCATTAGCATATTCTATTACACATCCTCTCATAGCCATCCAAAGACTGCTTTTGTCTAAACGCCTTTAAGCTAAGAAGCTCCATGGCTTCAGCCGGATTTAATCCTTCGTATTTGTAGATTTTGTCCACTCCTTTTGAGTAGAGCAAATGCGCATCTTTAGTTGTTATGATAATTCTACTCCCTACTCCCAACCAATTAGATTCTCCAACCAAGGCATCTAATTGCTCAAACCGATCTACATCATCTAAGACAAGAAGACACTTTTTATCACAAAAGTGCTTCCTAATCTGTTCAATTCCATGATGTGTACCATTTACAAGTATGTTTTCTAGCAGTGGAAGACTTCTAAGAAGTTGTTCTTGTAGACTAACCAAACCATTTGTTTCAGAATATTCTCTTACATTGGCAAGAAAGCAACAAACCTCATATTGATCATGAATCTTATGGAAAGTGACACGGGCAATAGTTGTCTAGCCGATTCCAGCCATCCCCCATATCCCTATAATGCGAACATCCTTCACGCTTGTATCCAATAATGAATATAATTTCCTCATTCGAGAACCTATTCCAATCAGCTTGTTGACTTGATACTCCCTTTTAAACCTCTTATTCAATCCAAGTGTCACCTGGCGAACAATGTATGGAATAAATTCTTGCTCACGCCTTAAAAAGGGCCAAAAAAAAAAAAATTCGATGAAAGTGGTCAGCTAGCACGCAGTAGTAATTGAAAGAGAATATGAAAAATAGATTGATTTAGTTTTCCTTTTCAATTTTTTACTCGTGGTAGTTAGTACTCAGTTTCCCTTTGCTAGGAAAATTTGCATGCTATTAAGCCCTGTCTGTTTGAAAATTACTACTACTCCAAAGAAATGCCAAACTGATTGTACGATTAAAGCTAATCTAATTTAATGCAAAGTTATTCACTATTCCAGAGTCTTGAAGGAAGAATCATATAATATGACTAATACCTACCCCTTATTCAGATCCCAGCTGTCTGATCAGCTAATGCAGATCTCCATCTTTCAACATCCTGCTTATAATTTTCTTCATGTTTAGCAAAGGCTTTTTCGTAACTGTTGGTTTCATATCGAACCGTATACGAATCCACATTATAAAAGATAGGTATGACTTTTCTATTTATGGATGTCCTCCAGCATTCAAGAATATGGACAAGCTCATCCAAGCACAAACTTGAAGCAGCATAGTTCGTAGGTTGGTTGGTCTATCTCAGTATTTATTTATTTATTTATTATTATTATTATTATTTTTTGTTGCAGATCAAACTTTAAGGTTGGTTGGTCTATCTCAGTTTGCTTGAATAATTGAAAGTTCATATACAAGATTTTTGGTTTTATTTTATATGTTATCTTTTCTACATGATTGTGTGTGATTGTTTGCTTACTTTAGATGTTTGTTAAATTTAGTTACTAGCAGTTAGAATTTGTAAGATATGCCTTTTGATATGAATTATTAAATCAATTACTTTTGAACTTTAAAAAAAAAAAAAAAAAAAAAAGGAAAAACTTATAATCTTGAAAAAAAAAATAAATGTTGAAATGTCTATCAAACTAGGGCGCATATCAAATGACGTGTAGTATATGCAGTTTGCATGTAATCCATTACCTAGTTACATGCAGCTTATATGAAATCTGAGGTGTACATGTGTGATGATAAATGTGTGCATGTGGTTATATATGGGTCATGTTCTTCCTATCAAACTTTTCAATAAACAATCCAGTTCCTTCAATTTATCTAATCTAATGGTTTATATTTATCTTTTTAAGAACTTTTAAATCTTTTATATTCATATTCAAACACCATTTTTTTTAACCTAAATTATATATTTTTTACAAAATAGTTTTCTCTCCGCAATCCCTAACCCGTTGATTCTTTTTTCCTTTTTGCTCCATATATATTTTTTAAAACGTTTTTTGAGATACATCCTTATAGTGTTGAAACCTATGGATGGTATATTATTTAAATAATTAAATGATGAAGTTAGAGAGTCTTTGACATGATCAACAAAAGAACATATACATAAGATTTTCTATTTCACATTTTGAAACAGTTTTTTTTTATAGATACAAAACTCATTTTTATTTTTGAATAGAAGAGAAAAAAGCAAATAATTTTTGGTACTACAAATCAATGAAGCTCTAAACTCTCCTTCATATATATAATTTCTTTTTTATTCTTGATGAGAAGAAAAGAAAATATTTATGTGTTAAAATTAGAGATAAGGAATTAAACAGGAAAGCAAAAGAGCAATTGAACTTAATTAGGAGAGAGAAAGATTAATTTTGGAGAGTAATTCTAACCATAATAAATAATTTACTTAAACAACAGATGATTTATATATATAGATATGAAATATTTAAGGGTTTTTAAAAGATAAATATGTTGTTAAAAAAAAAAAAGACAAATATGTATACTAAGGGACTAGATTATTTATGAAAAATCTTGGTATAGGAACCTATTTCATATATACATATGTATATATTATGTAGTCAAGCTCATACCAAAACGATATGATATTTTTAATATTATATCTTACTTTATTAGCCTTGGATCATATTAATTTTTAAGATTTAAAATTCAAGAATGGTGAAATATAAATTTAGTAAAACTAAAACCCTATTTAGAGAAAGTGAATTCATATCCAAACTTGGTGATTAATAAATGTAATTTTAAATCTCAGCTTTTGATATGACGAATATTGAAAAAATAAGTCTTGATATTAATTTTGATATTAAGAACCTGATTTGAACCTGGTTGTATATTTATATATCTAATGTGAGCTTATGGTTTTAGCATTAAATATTTCTTTATTAGCCCTTGAATCAAACCAAGATTTAGGATTTAAAATTCAATTAGTAATTAAATGTGGGCTTAATAATATACTAAAATCCTATTCGAGTAAAGTGTATTTTAAAAGCTCTTAGAGCACCATAAATATATTTTCAAATTATAACCTTTGAAACGGTCCAAGGGTTTAAAAAGAAAATCATGATAGTAAAATCATTAGGTCAACCATAAAAAGGCTTTCTTTTATAGATATATATATATATACACACACACACACATGTACATGCTATTAAAATCTCTCTATAGTAATAACATTAGAATCAGACTAATTTTATTATTACAAGGTGATTATAACTTAATAAAGGTGTATAATTACAAAAATTATTATTTTAACTTAATTATCCTTAATGCAAGTGATATAGAAGTAAAATATGCACTATGTTAATAATTAATTAACAAAGTATGTTAAATCCAAAATATACACATCGATAAAAAAGATAGATGTAGTTTCAAAAAATTAGTACAAGTATCTATATAGTGTTAGGAATATGAAAATCATCTTAAAGGTCTAAAATTTTTGCGTTCTTTTACATGCCTTTCTCTCAAAGTAAATTTTATAAATACATAATTAGAAACATTTTTAGATAAATATTTGTATTTCAACTTAAACCTTTAATGTAATATAATATATATTGTTTTTCCAATATTGATATAATTATTACCATGTGAAGGCAAGTTCTCTAAGATAGAATCTAGAAAAATTATAACTTTTATAACAATTTCCTCCCACGACCTTCTAAGTCTGGGTATGTGTTGTAGACTTGGCAATGGGTTGTGTGAAAATGAATGCATGCCATGTTGTATCATATTCTTGCCAAAATTTTGCTTATTCAATCATGATTCGTTAAGTTAATGGGTATAGATATTTATATTTAAATTTATTCATTAATTTGACGATTTATTATTACCTATTAACATGTTAAGTTTTTTGGATGGATATGAGTTAACCATGAACATATCATTCATTTAACCCCATATATTTTATATAGGCCCAGCTTAAGGCATATGCCTAGGGCCCATTTTATTGGGGTCCCAAAAAATATTTTTCCTATAATTATATATATATATGCATATGTATTTATTAAATAAAAGATAAATTAATATATACATATATACTTATTAAATAAAAGATAATTATTAATTTATTTTGGAAACATAAGGATTTGACTTTGTTAAAATTTTATATTATTTTTAATTGATCATTTATCACTAATTATTTTTGATTATTTTTATCTTTGAAAAAAAAATACTATTCAAGTTTATTTGAAACTTTTTTATTCTATTTTTATAATTAATAGATTATAACCGTAAAAAAAGATAATAACATATATTAAATACTCTTCTTGTTTATGTAGTTTTTTCTCTTGCTCACTTCCTTTATTTTCTTCTCATTCACTCATTTTTCATATTTATTTAATATTTAATTCTCAACCTATATAATTTGCAATTCTAATGAAGAGGGCCCCAAATTCTAAGGTAAGCTCATTGGTTTTTATTTATTTAATTAATTTTGAATCATTCTCCTTATATATATATATATATATATATATTATTTTATTTGAATTCATGGTGTAGTTATTTGTTTTCATATATATATATATATATATATACACACACACCTCATGTTTCTCTAGTTTATGTTTTTGTTTTTTTCTTTATAACTTTTATTCAGCTAAATTCATTAGATTTTAATTCTTACATTTTTTTTTTAATTTGGGCCAATTATTCTTCTAAATGTTTATTCTAATTAATTTAAATAAAAGTTAATATTTGTAATTTATTTGTTCTTTTAGAAAATTTTGCAGGACTATGTTTCTAATTTAACTCTTAAACTATTTTTACAAACACATTAGGAAAGTCATCTTAAAAGTGTTAAAGTAATAAAATATCAAGCTCCATAAATAAAAATATGCTTATATCAACTAGTAAAAGCTAGTAATGATCCTAAAATAAAAAGTGAAGCAATTTCTTAGCAACATGTGAGATTGAAAATTTTGAATTTTTATTAGATATGATTATTTGGTATGATATATTGTTTGCAATTGATATTGTTAGTAAATTTTTACAATATAAAGATATGAACATTGCTATTGCATTAGATAAATTAAAAGGTCTTATTTCTTTTTTTAATGACTATAAAAAAAATAGGTTCACATCTACTATGATTTATGCTTAAGAGACTACAAATGAAATGAATGTAGGACCAAAATTTCATGAAAAACATGTAATTACAAGAAAGAAATAATTTGCTGAGAATGAAACTAATTAGGTGAGACTTATAGTTGAAGAATATTTTAAATTAATTATTTCAACCATATAGTTGATTGTCCATTTTTTCACTTCAAAATAGGTTTGTTCCATGATATATAAAGATAATTTTGATTTTTTGTAATACGTAGAAAAATCAAATTGCTTGGTGATGATTTTCTAAAAGAAAAATGTATAAATTTTGAAAACTTTTCAAAATATGATACGCTATATCATATTGATGGTTTAAATTTATTTTTAGAATGTAAAGTTTTAAAAGAAATAGTAAATCCATAATTAAAAACGACACTTTATATCTGAACCATATAAAAAAGTTAAATCATTTTTCTAATGCACGGATAACTTATAAAATACTATTTTTATTTGCGTTTCACAATGTCTCAAGAAAGATTAAATAATTTAGCAGTTATCAATTGAGAAAGATTTATTATTGAAGCTTGAACATAAAAATTTAATCAGTAACTTTGCATCTTAAAATGCCAGAAAATTAAATTTTATATAAAAATCTATTTTTTAAAAACTAATATTTTAAAAAAAAATTAGGCCCTAAGTATTTTTTTTTTCTGCCTAGAGCCTCAAAAATGATTGAGATGGTCCTGATTTTATATTATGTTCTATAAAATATTTTTTTATTAAATTAAGAAAAGAAACAAAAGTAAAAAAATAACATAAACTATCAAAATAATATATATATATATATATATATATATATATATATATATATATATATATATATATATTACCAAAAATATGTATATATACATCTTTTTTATATCTATTAAAATATATTTAAATAAAATCAAATAATAATATCTTATAACTAGAAACTTTTTTTTTTCTTTTGAGAAAAAGGAAAATTAGAAACATAAAAACCAGGTTTATTTTTTTTTTTTTATGTATTGTATGATTACTAAAATGCCTATTTTATCGGATGAAATGGATCATTTGTAGATTTCATCCGTTATGATCTATTAACATAATGTGTGTAAACGAGGAATCGTTATCAACTCAATCCATATTAGCTAAACCCGCACATTGAATTATGCATGCGACTTTGTCTTGTGTTAATAGGTTATTTGAGATTTTACCAAGTCTAATGTATGGCTTACCAACTAAGGCAAGCTTACTATGTGAAAGCATGTTACTTAAGATAGAAACTAGGAAAATTATAACTTTTACAACAATTTTCTTTCACCTAGTATTTTGAACCTACAATCTCCTAAGTGTGAAAGTAAGTAGCTTACCAAATAAGCCACCGTATTTGATCTAAAACATTATAGTTTATTACAATATAAAATTTATTCTTATTTATAATTGGTCTAAATTGGGACCAGTATTTTTATGACTGTATAAAAGTCATTCCTATAGAATATCACTGTATAGAAGTTTTATGATATCTACGTAAAAGTTTTTGTTAGATAATAATGCTAGAGGGACCGTATGAGATCAATTAAAATAAGTAAATAAAAAGTATAATCAATATAATATTATTTTATGGGTAAATTACGCATTATATATTTATAATTTTTTCACAAATATCCTACAATTTCTTACTTGCATGTGCAATTTCTTTTCCTGTTAAGATATTCTTTATATTGTTTTTGTTAAATAAATTTATAAAGTATTATTCTAAAGAATATTCTAGACAAGCATGTGGTTGCTATTAAAGAAAATATTAACATCTTATTACCCCCCCCCCCCCCCCCCCCCCAAAAAAAAAAGAAAAAAAGAAAATATTAAACATCTGTTGAGTGGCAAATCAGTTTCGCAGTTTGGCTCATAAAAGCATTCTTTTTTTTTTGGCAAAATTTTGAAAATACAAGGAATGTATCCAAATAATTAGAAAATAGAATATGTGTAACAAAAAAATTGGGGAGGTTTGTGTAGTTTATTTCATCTACGTCAGTTATATTGAAATAGTAATTTGGTACTTTCTAATTTTTGGGTTTATTTTTTCAGCCCTTCTTAAAACATACCATTCCAAACCCTCCACTATGGACTAATTTAGTTCAATTTGACTTTTTATCTATACACTACAATATAGGGGATTAAAATGCAAAACTTTGAAACTTTTTCCTTCTTTTAAACAATTACGTAAATTTTGAAACATGAATATATTAAAATAAATTTAGTTTAATGCATGTTGGTACTCTAGTTTTAAGATTTTTCACTCTATATGCTACAATTTTTAAAGAATTGCACTTTAAAGCATTCATAAAAGACCCTTTAAAATAAAAGACATATGTTACACAACTGATGCTAACATAGAACATCCAAAATATAAAGGCATCAAAATGCCTTTTTTTTTTTTTTTTTTTAATAATTTTTTATTCTACTCTTATCCGGTATTTATGGATGTAATAACATATTAGAATGCATATTTTGTAAATTTACTACATAAATATTTGGTAAGTTAAGGATACTGTTGAAGAAAAAACAGGGGAGGCAGAGGAAAGGAATAGCTATCATTGAGATGCCAGCCTGAGATATTGGCGACTGCACTTAGCCCAAATCTCCACTTTTTAACCTTCTCTGCCGGGTGCTTCTTCTCGAGTTCAGCAAAGGCTGGTGCATAAGTGCCTGTTTGATGCCGAACAACGGATGGATCGATTAAATTAATTAATGGTATTAATTTTACTGTTTAATGATATTAACATATTGAAATTATGCTGATATAATATATTTTTCAAACAAATTTATAAAAAAATAAATTTTTTTATTTAATATTTATGAATTTTTATTTAAAAAATTGTATCTAATTTTTTATTTAAAATAAAAATAAAAATAAATTTTAATTTTTATGCTTTTCTTATTTTTATATATATAAAAATAAAAATAAATTAATCATCATTGATTTTATTTTATTTTATTTTTATTTTTATTTGATCTAATAATTTATTTTTATTATTTTTATATCCTTATCTTTTTTAGTAAAAGTGATTCATTTTGGTTCTAATTTTTTTTTATGATTGTTCATTCTTTAGAGAGTTCAATGATTTTCAAGTGATTGTAGATAAATTTATTATCTTTTTCTTTTTGGATCAAAATTAAAAAACATAAAAATTAAAATTTATTTTTATTTATCATTTCGGAATTTTTTTTATGGTGTGGGTATAAAAAATATTATTGATTTTTTATCCATTAAAATAATTTTATTTAATTTTTAGTCTAAAAAATATTTTTATTAGACCAAAATTTGAATTTTATTTTAAATTTTTATTTTTGATATAATTTTATATCCAAATATATTTAATTTCTTTGGGGTTAATTTAATTAAAATAGATTTGGATATAATTTTTAATAAAAAATTTATTTTTGTATAATTCTTTTTGTTAAAAAATAAATTATGACATTAATATAACATCAGCATATTAACATCATTAAACACTAAAATTAACATTAAAAATCAATTGAATCGATTTTCAATAAATTTAAAATTTCAGTATTTAATTTCAATAATTTCAAACTTCAAATTTTGCATATCTTTAGAATTACAGAAGAATGCTGATATATGAATAAAGAACAGAGAAATTTATTGTGAAAGTGAAAATTAAAAAAAAAAAATTGTTTTTGCCTTTTCTATTTCTGAAATCCAAAAGATCTAAATCTTCTATATCTCTAAAATTCATAGGCAATTCTCTTGACCACCTAGCTGGATCCGTTTTGGGTGAAGTTTCTTAACAACCAGAAAGCGAGCAGCGTCTGATCCAACAAAAACTGCATTTAAGCAATTGAAATTAAAATAATAATAATAATAATAATAATAAGACCATTATCATTGTACGGCCTTTTTGAAAATGTTAAAGAGAAAAGTCTAATAAAAAGACCAAAAAAGAACGTGTAGAATGAAAAAAAAAAAATAATAATAAGTCTAGGAAAATTCAACCTTACTTTTTTTTATATTTTTTAAGGGACAAATGCATTTTGGTATCCTCTATAATTATGAAAGTTTCAATTAGGCCTTCTAATATTAATTTGGACACATTCATACCGTGTAAGTGTAAGAAAGTTTCAATGTGGTCCAATTAGGTTAAATGTAACGGAATTTGTCCAATTGGGGCACGTGCTTTGCACGTGACCTCAATTTCCCTTTTCCTTTTTTTTAATTTATTTTTTTCTAAAATTTATAGTGGCCGGAGATTAAAAAAAAAAAAAAAACAAAATATTATATCTTAAGTTTGCGACACCATGGCTTAACATTGGAGCTGCGTCGTTGAGGGAGAGCAACTCGTGAGGAAGAAAGGCAACTCGTGAGGCAGAGCAATTCATGCGGAAGAGCAACTCGTGAAAAAGAAAAATAAAATGTCTTTTAGCAACTCAGTTCCTTCAACAAATTCAGATTTGCTATGCAATTATGAAACACCACGGCTAGTTGTTGTTAGAACATCAAAGACTACTGTCAATCTCGGGAGGAAATTTTACAGTTGTGATACCCACAAGGTATTGTGTTGAAACATTTAGGATTTAGGAGATTTAGCTCACATAAGTTTGTATTTTTTTCAAAGTTCGAAAAATATACTCATGTTAGAGCTATCTAAAAAATGCTGGAATTGTAAAATATTTTGTAAAATTGAATAAGAAAGAATTTTTAAAAAAATGTTTGATCAGAGGTAATGTTTTCTATTTTTTTTTATAAATGTTTAGGAAAAAAATATAGCAATTTGTTTTATTAAAGGGAAAGATGTGAGAAACATGGGCTTGAATACATTGTATATGTTTGTAGGATGCTGGAGGATGCAAATTTTTCAAATAGATTGACGCACCCATGTCAGACAATGCTAGGAATGTTGTTGATCAATTAAGACAGAAAATACACAATCTGGAGGATGAGATTCGAGCCTATAAGCAGCAGGAGACCTATGACAAACTAATGATAGAAGAATATAAATCAGAGGTAGAAAAATGGATGGCTCGTACTAAGCATGTGGAGAAGAAGTTATGAAACTTGAGGGGAAATTGAAGGTCTACGTTTGCAAAATTAGAAAGATATACATTATCTTAGTTGCAGGTTTAATATTTGCAATAATTATTTTATGGAATCGTTGTGGATACAAGAGTAAAACAATGAATGGTTATTTATATTCACATTAGCAGGGAATTGGACAATGGATGGTATGATGCATCTTATATTTGTACTTAAAACTCAATATAGTATGATGGACCTTATAGTCATGCTAGGGTTTGCAATAGGCTACTGGTAGCAATGTAATATTAACGATGCATATCAATGTAATATTAACCCATTATATTATAAAGCACTTAAATCCATTTGTTATAATATTTACTTTCAGTATCTATTTGCATAACTAAAACAATAAAAATGATGCAAATCATTTCCCCATTATATTATAAAGCACTTAAATCCTTTGTTTGACATCAATTCAAAAAAAGATATAATACTCTATTGACCTTTAAAGCTAACGTGTTCAAGAGTTTTAACTCTCAGCACAAGCAAATATAAAAAATGTTGCTACCCTAATAAGCCAACCATCCCAAAAGTACAACTATGTAATAGCTTTTCAGCTTGTTGATATGACTAATACATATGCAATAAAATAGCCAAATACACACACACACACACACACACATATATATATATATATATATATATGTCACTAAACCCTAAACAAATATATACTATTTTCTGGTATCTAATTTGTCATTCTTAATTCATGTTGGTCGTGAAAGGTGGTGGGATCGTCTTTTGTCTTTTTCTTTATCTATAGATGGTGGTTGACTGTGATACGAACCTAGGGCGACTTGCTCCTAAACCCGTATTTTATTAGCCCGGATCTAATTATGTTCAAGCTCTAATGGTCACCTTGACCCCTAACCAATTTGTGATTATAAACCTTAGTATATAGTGAATACGCCACAATAGGTGATGGAAGGCCTATTGATAAGTCAAACTAAAACACTAATTCACTAATGGTGTTTTAGGTGTTCAAAAGAACAAAGAGAATTCAATCTCACAAATAATTTTCTGTATGAATAATGTACTGATTATTATTGATAAAACAAGCCTTTAAATAGGCTGAAAAAGTCACACAATAAACCCTAGAAGACATAAGGAAAACTGGCCATACAATAACCTTTCCTAAAGTGGCCAAATTTCCTACTTTCCTAAATCTAAATTCTAATTAATTAATTCCTCTATTTTGGATTACGAAATAATTAATTTACAATGAAAATAATAAAATAAGAACTTTCCTAAACTTATTTTTCCAGCAAATAAATAAATAAAAACAAAAAATTAATGGTAATTTCCTAACACAAAAAGTAGAATCAAATTAGGAAACTAAAATACTAGCTTTTTAACTAAGTTGACTTTGACCATTCTTTGACCAATTTGAGCTCCAAATCAACTTCAATATGCTTTTTAGGATGCCAAATAAGCTGACCATGAATTCCCACACGTTTCCCTTGCTTGGAAGAAAGAGAAAAAGCCAACTCAGCAAAATACAGTAAAGCCAGCACAAAATACAGTAAAAACAGGCCAAATTTGAAGCTGTTCGTACAACCCAATTTTGAATGCCTTTGAAGCTGCCGTGACTTGATTCCATATCTTCTTAGACATATGTATTGAAGCATAAAGAGTTGGAACTATTTTATGCTGCCCGTTGTCCATATTTGCACCAAAACTGCTACCCGGGTCCGTATCGGCTTCCACCACTTGGATGCTTAGAATAGGCTTTCTATCTTCAAGTATGGACAAGCTCTATTGATAATTGATTACCCCCTGTATAAATGCTCCCAGGTTGTCTTTAAATCTCTTAATTTGAGCTTTTGTGCTTGGCCTGGTCTTTATTCGTGTCGAATCAGCACCCCAGGGGGTTATCGGTTAAGCGGGCTCGGACGGAATCACATCAAACTGGTAGGTGGTGGTGATGGTTGAGTACTGGTGGTTGGTGGTGGTTGATTGCTAGGTGGTGGTGATGGTTGAATACTGATGGTTGGTGGTGGTTGTGGGTCATCCATGGCACTGAATCTTCCCACTTAGTGTTATCCTCTTCCTTTTCCTCCCCCTGCTAGTCCTTTTGCTACACCCTGCATGATATTCGTAAAAACTATTAATAGCAGTTTGACATTAACACACAATGTACAATATGTCATGATACATACAAATGCAGATGGAGTCAAAAATGCATGTGGCAAGTTAGATGAAGTGTCTTGTCCACTATTCACAATTAGGGAGCAGCCTTCCATTAGAGGTTGCATAAAAATGATATTTCACAAACTGAAACCTTATAACAGCAAATATCATAACTTTAATTAGCAACATCAAAGAGAAATGGAAAAGTTATACCACATTTGTGTTAAAGATGTCGCCTGTAGGCTCTATCACATGATCTCTCTCAATGCGCCAATCATTTGGTCTCGACGTAGCAGGTTTATTACAAGTCCTTCTATTGTGCCCCCATTCTTAACAATTTTTACATCTAACTGTTGGTCCCTTTGTAGGTCTTTCCTTTTCAGATGGATCTTTTCTTCTAACCTTTTTTGCCCTTCTAGGAGTTTGCTTATAGGGGGGAGGGTATATAGCATCACAAGAAGTGCTAGCCCACATGTCTTGTCCATCTAATGGAAAAATCATTGGTTCATAAGTCTTCATATATACAACCTTGCTATATGAAGTATCTATATACTTTGTAGGGTTTTGCTTCATGTATAAAATGCAAAATACTGCATGGCCACATGGTATCCCACTAATATTCCACTTCTTACAGCTGCATTTCTGTTCTTTCAAGTTAACAACGTATCTGTTTAGATGGTCATCAACCTCAAAAATCTCACAACCTGTATATGTTGGCAAACTGCATCTGCTATATGCCTTCATTTGCTCTAGCTTCTCAAGAGGTTTAAGGCATATCTCCTTATTATGCTTCCTTATCTGCTCCCTCCTTTCCCTCATCAACACCATCAATTTTTTTCCTAATATGTTCCAACATCACTAAAATGGGTTTATCTCTACCTTCCCATATGCATGCATTGAAGGACTCGTTGATGTTGTTAGTCAACAAATCACATTTCAAATCCTCCTTGAATGCATGTCGACTCCAGGATAATGGCTCCAACTTCATTAACCATTCAGCAGCCTTGCTGTTTGCCATCCTTAATACATCCATTTTTTTAGTAAATTCAACAACATTGCTTGCTCTAGCTACATTCCATAGCATGTCCTTGAACCTCTGTCCTCGGTATAACTTGCTGAAGTTGGCATATAGATGTTTTACACAATATTGATAGTCTACATTTGGCATCAACCTTTCAATTGTAGGAATCAAGCCCTGCAATACATAACAATAACAATGGAAGCACATATTATGTAATGACTATGCCTTGTAAAATAAAAGACTAAACATTGTAACTAAATAGAAAATAGATGAATGGATAACGCATAACTTTTGTTGGTCACTCATGAATATGAAATTCTTATCATCTGTATATTTAATATCCTCCATTAAATATTGTAGAAACTAGCTCCATGAGTCTTTATTCTCAGTCTCAACCACTGCATAGGCAATGGGAAACATTTGCCTATTTGGATCCCTACCAATAGCAGTCAACAATTGGCCTCCATGTTGACCCTTCAGATGACATCCATCCAGCCCAATAAAAGAGATACAACCAGCCTTGAATACCTCTTTACATGCAACTAAGCAAATATATATCCTTTGGAAAATAGATTTTCCAGACTTTTTATTTATCTTCAATCTACATGTGCTCCTAGGATTTGATTTATCAATCTCTGCACAATAATCCCAAAGGCGATTGTATTGCTCAGCCACATCACCTGTTGCCATTGAATTGGCTTTCTCTCGAGCTTTATAAGCTTGTGATCTTGTTATGTTGACTATAAGATCTTGTTTAACCTTGTCTTAAAAAGTAGACAACTTCATATTTGGATTTGCTTTGATGTCATTAAAGTACCTCTTGGCTAACCATTTTGATTTCATGAACTTATTAGTGAGTGACCTAGTACATGTGTGCTCTTCTTGCAATGTCTTAATTTGAAAAGTTTCTTGTGCTTGCATATTAGAAGCATGTACTCTCCAAGGGCAACCTTTCTCACACACTGCTGTAACCCTCCAAGATGCATTTTTTATGAATCTGATATTCCAGCCACCAGACAAAGCATAATTGACCAAGTATTCCTTAAATTCAATGTGACTAGCAAACTTCATTCCAACATGCATTTCCAAGTTGGCACCATGTGTGCTATAAACAGGAATGTGGGTATTCACTTCATCTTTATCAGAGCTACTTGGCAAGCTAACAAGTTGATCAAAATCATAAATCACGTCATATTGGCCTGCATTCCCTACCAAATCAGGTCCATGTACTGCATCTTCAGCTTCATTAGTTGTATCTGCCAAGCTAACTCCAATGGCACCTATATCATCATTTTGTACAGAAGTAGCATCATCATCTGCCAATTTGGCCTCATCGTCTGCCAAGATAGAATATCTTACATCACTACCATATGATGAACAAGCAGCTAAATGATCTGCCACGGTTGCACATTCTCGTAACCAATCATGGTCATCTTCATCTTTATCAACATCTATGTCATACATGTTTTCTCCATCTCTAGTGTGTACCCTTCCCACACAACGACTGCTGATTGCTGCATCATCCACTACATTCACCTGAATGTCATGCAGGTTAGCACGTTCATAGTCAACACTTCTTTCATGACTAATGTTATCACCTATTCCCTCAATGTCAGCTAATAAAGGATTGACTCCCCACCCATATATTGTCTAGATGGAGTGAACTCAAAATGTCCTCCATGCCAGATTCCAGTTGTAAACAAAGCCATAGATCTATAACAATATAAACCAAAATTCAAGATTCTACTGCCACCTAACATGTGTTAAATATGTAAGCTTCTATCTAAGTTGACAAGAAATTAATAAGTTGAAAAGAAACTAAGAAGGAGCATATTCATACACCACAACATATTGATACTTTTTGTGGCAAATAATACACCACATTATAACATATCAAAGAGCCGATCCATGACATGATATATATATATATATATATATATATATATAACATCACGAGTTAACTGCTACATGTGGCATGTTGGTATAAGGAATCAAGGTAAACGGTTACTATTTAATATAAGCAATGTAACATAAGTCAACATGCTAAATGTCCAACAATGCTATAAAAAAAGGATGTTTAATGACTTTGCTACAAGTGGGTAATATCTGTGGGTCATGAAATGTTGGTAATATCTGCTACAAGTTTTAGAGCTTAAGATATGCTAAAATACATTCAGACAATATACCTCTAATATATTATAATACACAAATAGGTTTAGATCTCCAATATATACATATTAAAGTAGATTGTCACTATTTCACATCATCCTAAGGCAAAAGCTGTCGTATTGGGTATATGATTATCAATTTAAACAATTTAAACAGTAAGAATCTCGAACCAAACAAAGCAACATTGTCATTATCAAAGCACCATGTACACATCAACCATATAAAATTCACATTACTTTGAAAACTACAACATTGTCGCTCCCTCTCTCTTCTTTCAAAAAAACTCAGACCCTCTATGGCTTTGAACTTTGCTTCGTAACCTGAGCAATCAAAAGCAATGACTTGATTTAGATGCTAAATCACAATGCTGAGCTATATTGAGATGAACAAGAAATTGTCCTTTTCCGACAAGAAAATCACAATACGAATGCAGTGTCGTTTTCAGGGGTGGGGGTGTAGAAGACAGTGCGTTGCAGCAGTGAGGGTTTTCAAAACGGTGCGTTTTAAAGTCCTTTTAAGATAATATTTTGTTTTTTAATTTTTTTTTTAATCTCCGGCCACTATAAATTTCGAAAAAAAAAATAAATGAAAAAAAAAGGGGAAATTGAGGTCACGTGCGAAGCATGTGCCTCAATTGGACGAATTCCATTACATTTAACCTAATTGGACTACACTAAAATTTTCTTACACTAACAGGGTATGAATGTGCCCAAATTAATATTAGAAGGCCTAATTGAAACTTTTATAATTATAGATGGTACCAAAATACATTTGTCCCTTTTTTTAATTACTTTGTCAATATGTACTGAAAGGAATAGTGTGGTGGAATAGTATTGTGTATTAAAAGGCTATTAATAACAATACTATTCCACCATGCTATTACTTTCAGAGTTTCAGTACATATTGACGGTATTTATGAAGTAAACAATACACATCCTAGTTGACTTGTTGACCCCACTCAATTTTAGCAGATAGCAGCACGTGCTTGATTGCAGAGAGAAAGTTATCTTCTTTTGACTTGTTGACCAATTAAAATGAAAGTTGCAGAATTTTTTGTGGAAATGTTCCTCAATAGAGAAAAAACTAAGGGTGTCAGTCATCATCACTAAAATAAAGAAAATATATAAGCAAATGCAGTGTGTAATGAATTATATAGAACATCCCTATCCATTGTAATGGTGATGAATCCTCTAGCCTAGGTTATTATTACGGACCTCAAAGACAGTCCATGACCATCATTGTAAGAACAGTTCCACACCAACTATCTTTATGGCCCCTCCTCGCAGTAACAAATCTCCTCCAAGCCTTAGTGACAACAAATCTCAAGTAGATGTATCACTGATGAGGGAATTAAGAGATTGCATCTAAGGTGATTTGATGATAGCACAACCTATGGGTCTTACATACTATTATTTCTATATGGCACCTCTAAACCGCTACTACAATTCATAAATTGGAAACCACATCATTAAATATTGTCATTGAAAGAAACCAAATGTTCAGATTTGTCAACGAGGCATTGGTAATATGAAATCTCTTCCTTATAATCCCAAATTTTTCTTGAAGGCATTTAGAGGTAAAAAGCGTCCGGGATAAGAAAGATACACTTGATAATATTTTTAGCTCGTTGAGAAATAAAAAGAAACTTGTGGCTGGGTCAATAACATCCTATCTTTCATGTCTCTTAGCTGCTTGTCTACATTAATAATCATAACAAAAGAAAACTTATAAAATAACTAATTCTATTACATTTACAGAATAGTTAAAGAGGCTGTTATTATGACAGGTCAAAGCAATTTTGACGTCTTAAAGGCTTGCTAACATTTTTTCTATGTAGAGAGAATGAAATTTTTGAAAACTATCGTTACAATAAGAAATCCTATTTCTTAGGAGGAAACCTTAGCACTTCATAGTAGATTGGATTTTCTTTGACACAATTTTCACGTTACAAAATACAAGTTAGACAACAATACCATCAGAATTCGATAGACTAAACTAAAAAAAGGGAAAAATCATAAGTCTTTGTCCCAGTTGGAGTCTGCACTGTGATGCATTGTAGGAATTAGAGTTACACTAGTTTTTTGGTTACTGTCTTGATCCTCACTTCAAGAAAGAGACTGTGTTTACCTTTCTCATTTGCTTGCTCTAGACAACATGATAGAGAAATAACAATAATATGGTAAAAGTTGTATATTATTGATGTGGGATTCATCACATAAATACATAAAAAAAAAAAAAAAAATTATGATAGATAAGGCCTAGTAACAATACACCTATCTGCTTTGTACACTGCTGTTATGACCAAATAAGATAGACATAAGAACTGGTGCATATTATAATCCATTACATGGAACTTGTGGAACAAAGAGATCTTGAAAAGAAGGCTATTAGAGCTTTCTTTGTTAAATGTTAGCTCTATATAAAGAGCAGTGCAGTGAATAAAAAAACATATTTTGGTATTTTATTTTCTTGTGTCTTGTAACAACAAGTTGTTATCAGAGCTTACATCGCAAGGGATCTCTGTGTTGAGTGAATCTAAACGCAAACCCAGAAACACAAAAACCCAAAGTCAGTAACTTAAAAGACCAGAAACATAAAAGCATTCAAAGATGGAAGCTGAAACAACATACTCTCATGTTTATCCACCAATTTTCGATGGTGATAACTGCCAATCGTGGGCTATTAAAATGATAGTCCATCTAGAGGCATTAGATCTTTGGAAAGCTATAGAGGAGGTGATACGAACCTAGGACGACCTGTTCCTAAAGCCGTATTATATTAGCCCGGATCTTTAATTAAGTTCAAGTTCTAATGGAATGGACCTCAACCCCTAACCAACCTGTGGTTAGAAACCTTGGTATAATGTAGACGCCACAATAGGGGATGGAAAATCTATTGATAAGTCAAGCTAAAACAACCAATTCTCTAATGGTGTTTTAGGTGTTCTCAAAGAACAAAGAGATAATTAATCTCACAAGTATTTTCTTAATCAAATCAAAGTTTTAAAGTTATATTATTAATGAAAAATAAGCCTTTAAATAGGCTTTGAAAGAAACAAAATAAACCCTAAAAACCCTAGGAAAAACCGGCCACTCAATGAAGAATTCTACCTTGGCCGAAACTTTCCTTTTCCTAATCTAATTTGGATTAATTAATTCCTTTATTTTGAATTAGGAATTAATTAATTTACAATGAAAATAATAAAACAATAACTTTCCTAATCTTGTTTTTCCAGAAAATAAATAAATAGAAACTAAAAATAATGGTAGTTTCCTAAAACAAAAAGTAGAATAAAATTAGGAAACTAAAATACTAGCTTTTTTGACTACATTGACTTTGACCAATTCTTTGACCAAATTGAGCTCCAAATCAGCTTCTAAATGCTTTGTAGGATGCCAAATAAACTGAATATGAAGGCCCACACGTTGCCCATGCTTGGAAAAATAAGAAAAGGCTAATACAGTAAAATACAGTAAAGCCAGCAAGCAATACAGCAAATTCGGCCAAATTGTTGAAGCTGTCCATACAAGCCCTTTTTGATTGCATTTGAGGCTGCTTTAACTTTATTCCATGACCTCTTAGGCATATGTATTGAACCCATAAAGCATTGGAACCATTTCATGCTTCTCGGACTCCAAAAATGTACCAAAACCGTCACCCGGGTCCGTATCGGCTTCCACCACTTGGATGCTTAGAATAGGCTTTGTATCTTCAAGTATGGACAAGCTCTGTTGAGATTGATTACCCCCTGTATAAATACTTCCAGGTTGTCCTTAAATCTCTTAATTTGAGCTCTTGTGATTGGCCTAGTCTTCATCCGTGTCGAGTCAGCACCCCGGCGGGTTATCGGTTGAGCGGGCTCGGGCGGAATCACATCATTCCCCTCCTCTTGAAAAGGATTTGTCCTCAAATCAAGATCATCACCTGCAGCAAAAGGAGTTAAATCAGCAACATTAAATGCAGCACTCATGTTATACTCACCCAGTAAATCAAGCTTGTAGGCATTCTTGTTATTCGGCTCCAAAACTTGAAAAGGTCCATCCATAGGCGACATGAGCTTTGAGTTTCTTTGATTAGGAAACCTTTCCTTTCGTAAGTGCAACCAAACCAATTCTCCTGGGTCAAACACTATTACAACAAAATCTAGAAATACATGCTCATTATGGAAAAAATTACACTTTTTAAAGTTAGCAAACAATATTTCCCAAATTTTCAAATTACCACTAAGTAAAGCTCTCAACAATGCAGATAAAGTTCTATGCAATAAAGACATCTTTAAATAAGTATCTTTAAAATTCATGGTCAGCAATGATTTCTTATTCATAATTACTTTATTAACATCACCAAAGCTAAGATAAAAATTTATAATTTTCCTTTCTTGTCTTCCTTTTCCTTTCTCACTCACGGCCATCTCACCTTCCTCACTCTCGGCTTTTGCACCAAATTTCTCACTCTTGGTTTTATTAAAATTTTTCCACACAACCTGAGTATTAGAAGACTTACCTTGGACAGCAAGCTCACCTTTTCCCTCTTGATTGGATGGTAGTCCACTTGGAATTTCATTTGGGAAGACATCTCCAAATTCCTTCAAAAAAGAAATCATTGAACTTGGCAATTCAAGTTCTTCAAAATTAGTTTGATCATTAAAATAATTTTCTTTGTAAAGCATGACCAGCAAAGGTTTCTTACACTCAATAACCTTATTAATATCCCTTAAACTCAAATAAAAATTCTGGTTTTTCCTCTCTTTTATTTCTTTTCTTTTTCCTTCCTCGGTTTGGCTCTCATTGGCGGAAATTTCCAGTTTTTTTATGCTCTCGGGTTTGCTCTCTTTTCTCACCTCTCTCTCGGCTTTTTCTTGGTCTTTCCACTCAATATGAACCTTAGAAACCTTACCTTGGCCAGCAACCTCAATCTTACCTTCTTGAATGGATGGTGAAGCCGTTGGTGCCATGCTTGCTTTTTCCTTGAGCTTTTCGGCTTCTCTCCTTTGTTGCATTTGTCGACCAAAATGAGTAGCATCTTTATCAAATTGCCATGGCCGACCTAATAGTATATGTCCAGCAATCATGGGTACAATATCACATAAAACTACATCCTCATATCTACCTATACTAAATTTTACTTTAGCTTGTTTATTCACTTTTATTTCACCACTATCATTAAGCCATTGTAATCTATAAGGTTCTGGATGTTTAATAGTTATTAACCCTAATTTATCAACTACAATGTTACTAATTACATTTGTACAACTTCCACTATCAATAATCATACTACAAATCTTACCTTGAATTTCACATCGGGTGTGGAAGATGTTCTCTCTTTGAATTTCATCCTCATCTTTGTATGCAGCAAGTACTCTACTAGAAAGCAAGTTTAATTCAGCATTGGATGCTTGCAAGGTTTCGGGTTCATCCTCCAAATCCTCCTCCTCTTGCTTGGCTTCATCCTCACTTTCTTCACTTTCCGATTCTAGCTCGTCATTGCCCTTTAACACCATGATTCTTCTATTCGGGCATTGGCTAGCAATGTGTCCTCCTCCTTGGCACTTAAAACACACAACATCATGAGTTCTAGAAGGTTTAGGATCTAATTTTACCTCATTCTTTGGTGCTTGGACAGAATTGGTTCTAGTCTCCTTCCTTGGCCAGTTTGAACTTTCTTCTTTGACTTTCGGCTTTAGCTTGCTTTCATGGATGGGATTGTTCCTCCAGCCACTTGAATTGGACCTTCTACTGTTGGAAACTCCTCCAAACCGTGTACTAACACCCCTCCTCTTGAATTGGTTCTCAAGTTTAATGGCTACATGCAACATCTCCTCCAATTCCAAGTATTGTTGTAATTCAAGTTGGTTGGCAATGTCACGGTTTAACCCTCCAAGAAATCTTGCCATTGTTGCCTCTCTATCCTCCCTCATGTTTAACCTTATCATTAACATCTCCATCTCTTTGTAATAATCCTCCACGGACCTACTTCCTTGAGACAAAGATTGAAGCCTTTGATGCAGCAACCTTTGGTAATGGGATGGCACAAACCGCTTCCTCATGACTCCTTTCATTTGTCGCCATGTTGTAATTAAGTCTTCACCAACCCTCCTTCGGGTGCTTTGCTCATTTATTCACCATTGGAGTGCATAATGGCCAAACTCCATTGCTGCCATCTTCACCTTCTTACCTTTCGAATAGTTGTGGCAGTAAAAAATCATCTCCATTTTCTCTTCCCACTCCAAATAAGCTTCAGGATCACTTTTACCCATAAAAGGTGGGATATTAACCTTGATATTTCCCAAATCTTCATCTGTATCCTCCCTCCTATATCTCCCACGGCCAGCTCTATCTTGGACAGCAAAGGTTTCGTCCATACCTTCCTCAAAGTCACCGTCCAATGGCTCCTCATCAAATTCCTCTCTCGGCCTCTCGCGACCTCCTCGTCCTCGGCCTCGTCCTCCATGGAATTCTTGCCTATTTCTTGTATTCGGCCTTCCTTGCGAGGCTTCTAATCTTCCCACTCTTTGGTTTACATGCTCAAATTGAGCACTCATCCGCTGTATTGATTCCAAAATAGTTTTCAAGTCCACTTGGTCTCCACTTCCGGTAGCTCGGTCATCGCCATGGAATGCTACGGACTCTTCCTCATTGATCCTCAAGGGTGGATCCCCTCTTCTTATTCTAGAATCTGCCATGTTAGTAAAATACTGCAAAAATAAAATAAATCCTCACAATATTCACTCCCTCACGTGTTTCACTCAAACAAGGTCTCGACACTCGTGTTTGCACACTAGTTTCGGCTTTTACCCTCTTTTAAGCTCACGCACTCTTGCCTTTTTCCACTCAATGAATTATCTCAAAGTTCTAATTAAACACCCACAAAACAGCAATTAGATCACTAGTATGTTTTAATTAAACTTATCAACAGGACAGTAGCAAAAAATAAGCAATACCGAAAGAATCCAACAAATCCTAATTTTTCGGCTTTCTAGACAAGAAATCACAAAATAATGGGAAAACGTTGGAATTTTTGAAAACTGCACCAGATGATAGTAGATTATGAGTTCAAGAATAAAATTCCAGAAAAAGAAAGTCAAATACGAACAAGAATCAAAGAGAACAAAAATATAGAAAAGTGTTGGTTGTTGTTCTTGTAATTCAAGTTTTGCATCAATTCCTTTAACTAATTTTAATCCAAAAAATTTAAACACCCAAAATCCAAATATCCAGCAGCAAGAATGATTTCCCAGCAACTCAAATATTGAATAAATAATAAAAAACCAGCAGCTCCAACAAATTTCCAGCAAACAAATCAAACTCCAACAAACTGAATTTTTTTTTTTTTTTATTCGACTTTACCTCTTCTTTCTTTGTTTTTTTTTTTTTTTTTTTTTCACTCACAGAACACAAACAACTGCAGTAGCAAGAATAATTACCAAAATTGCAATTCCAACTCCAAAACAAACACCAAACCCGTGACCTCCAAATAAACAAAATGTGCAGTTTTTTTTTTTTCTTAAAATGTTGCCGCAAACTTTTTTTTTTCCTGTTTTCCTTTTTTTTTTTTTTTTGAATATATGAATGCAAATATTTAAGACTAAAACAACAAAGAAAAATCAACAAAAACCAAAATCAACAAGAACAATGATGAAAAACAACCAACAAACTAGGAAACAAAAATACGGTAAAACTAGGAAACCTAATTCAACTAGGAATGAATTTTCTTTTTTTTTTTTTTTTTAAGATGCTGAACGTGTATGGGATGGATGCAACCTTAACCTAATGCTAAAATTGCAGAATAACAAAAAAAACAAATAAAGCAAATAAAGATAGATCAAACCTGAACAAAATTTAGCTCTGATACCAAATGATACGAACCTAGGACGACCTGCTCCTAAACCCGTATTATATTAGCCCGGATCTGTAATTAAGTTTAAGTTCTAATGGAATGGACCTCAACCCCTAACCAACCTGTGGTTAGAAACCTTGGTATAATGTAGACGCCACAATAGGGGATGGAAAACCTATTGATAAGTCAAGCTAAAACAACCAATTCTCTAATGGTGTTTTAGGTGTTCTCAAAGAACAGAGAGATAATTAATCTCACAAGTATTTTCTTAATCAAATCAAAGGTTTAAAGTTGTATTATTAATGAAAAATAAGCCTTTAAATAGGCTTTGAAAGAAACAAAATAAACCCTAAAAACCCTAGGAAAAACCGGCCACTCAATGAAGAATTCTACCTTGGTCGAAACTTTCCTTTTCCTAATCTAATTTGGATTAATTAATTCCTTCATTTTGAATTAGGAATTAATTAATTTACAATGAAAATAATAAAATAATAACTTTCCTAATCTTGTTTGTCCAGAAAATAAATAAATAGAAACTAAAAATAATGGTAGTTTCCTAAAACAAAAAGTAGAATAAAATTAGGAAACTAAAATACTAGCTTTTTTGACTACATTGACTTTGACCAATTCTTTGACCAAATTGAGCTCCAAATCAGCTTCTAGATGCTTTGTAGGATGCCAAATAAACTGAATATGAAGGCCCACACGTTGCCCATGCTTGGAAAAATAAGAAAAGGCTAATACAGTAAAATACAGTAAAGCCAGCAAGCAATACAGCAAATTCGGCCAAATTGTTGAAGCTGTCCGTACAAGCCCTTTTTGATTGCATTTGAGGCTGCTTTAACTTTATTCCATGACCTCTTAGGCATATGTATTGAACCCATAAAGTATTGGAACCATTTCATGCTTCTCGGACTCCAAAAATGTACCAAAACCGTCACCCGGGTCCGTATCGGCTTCCACCACTTGGATGCTTAGAATAGGCTTTGTATCTTCAAGTATGGACAAGCTCTGTTGAGATTGATTACCCCCTGTATAAATACTTCCAGGTTGTCCTTAAATCTCTTAATTTGAGCTCTTGTGATTGGCCTAGTCTTCATCCGTGTCGAGTCAGCACCCCAGCGGGTTATCAGTTGAGCGGGCTCGGGCGGAATCACATCAGGAGGATTATGACATTCCACCATTACCGGAAAATCCAACAATGGCACAGCTGAAGGCTCACAACGAGAGGAAGACAACAAAGTTCAAAGCTAAAGCATGTCTATTCTCTGCTGTTTCAAGCACCATATTTACAGGAATAATGAATCTGCAGTCAACAAAGGCTATTTGGGATTATCTCAAAAAATAATACCAAGGCAACGAAAGAACAAAAAACATACAAGCACTTAACTTGATCAGAGAGTTTCAAATGGTAAAAATGAAGGAGACATAAACCAGCAAAGACCACTATGACAAGTTGCTGGGCATAGAAAATAAGGTGAGGTTGCTGGGTAAGGATTTTTCTGATGAATGAATTGTACAAAACATTCTTGTGACTTTGCCTAAGTATGAGTCTAAAATTTCATCATTAGAAGAATCTAAGGATTTGTCAAGTATATCCTTAGCAAAAATAGTAAATGCATTGCAGGCCCAAGAGCAAAGGAGAATTGTAACATCTCAACCCGAGAAAATGCCCTAGTTTGAATTTTTAATGAAGTTTGACCAAGGTTAATCGAGATTGACCAAGTGGGTCCCACGATTGACCTTTTAGTATGGATGGAATTTCATATTGACCGAGGTACTATGGTAAAGTATTCATTGAAACAAGATACGATCCGGATTAGTTAATGAGTTCTTGTTGACTTTTTATTTACATAGATTTTTGTGTTGACCCATATGTTATATGAAAGTGCTCGTCGATATGAGTTCGTAGATTGGCAGAACGTTTAATTCGAACCTACAGTTGAAAAATTATGGGTCTGTAAAGTTACATTTATTTTTTCCGAGACTGATTTTACTTAAAGAAGTCTTTAAATTTCACCATATGTCATCAGTTGATATGTGCCACATTTCATCTTATTAAAATATTTTTATATGTAATATATATATATATATATATTACATATTTATATATTATGTGCCAACATTTGAACCTGGGATCAAGAGGACCCTCACAGGTAAACTGACCACCAAAGGTTGCTAAGGACTTGAGGGTTGGTAAGTTTTATACATTATGCATAAACGGCCCCCCTCCATGGTCAAGATAATTGTTTATTATATTTTGATTATCCTTCGGTGCCATAGACCTGAGGGTTGGCAAGTATATATGTACAATTAGTATCAGCCGCCCCCTTGCCTGGCCATAAAATGGATGTTTATTAAGTATGCAAGTTTCATTCATGGTCGTTCCTACAAGGATAGGCAAGTTTAATACAGATCGAGCACCATCCATCTCCGCCCTTGGCCGCAGGATGGTTGTCATTACTTATTAATGTGCATATATATATGGCCATCTTGTGGGAGCTATGGGTCTGAGGTATGACAAGTATTGTGCACAGTGAGCATAAGCCACGCCTATGGTCGACTATTTAGCCATGGCAAGTTATAAGCAGCGGTGTCGTTAAGTCGCCAAGGAGCCCATTTGCAAGTTTCTCTCTTTAACCTCCCCATCAGGCGTTGCTTTAGGACGCTGGGCACCGTCAAACACCACTGGTATATAGTATGTGCATAAAATATTTATATATATGTATGTATGTTATGTTTGTATATATCACACCGTACGGGGCGACGATCTGATGTGGTCCATGAAGCGCTAGCCTTGTAACTATATTGCTTACTAGTCTAGGGAATTGGAAGACAAATCTAGACAACTATCCTAGACTGTATTGGTAGCAAGGTACTGGTGACAGCTGCAATCATGGATCACGCAGCATATTAAAGAGTATCGTTCGTACCTCCTATGTGAGTGTATATTTTATAATATGCTTTTAATTTTAAAATACTATTTTACTTATATTATCTTAACTATTCATAATCTGATTTTTCTAACATTATATTTAATTGTTTTTATTGTCATCACAACTGTTAATATTATTCTTATTATTAATATTGTTATTATTATTTATCATGATTTCGTTACAATCATTTTCATTATCATTATTATTATTATTGTTGTTCTTCTTGTTGTTGTTGTTACTGTAATTGTTATTACTATTTATTATGTTATTTTTAGTATTAATTTCATTCTTTATTATTATTACCATTAATTATCATTGTTGCTACTATTTTTTTATTATTGGTATTTGTGATTATTATTATTGTTATTAATATTGTTATTATGATTATTAATTATTTATTATTTTTATTATTATTAATTTTATCATCATCATTATTATTATTATTCTTATTATTATTTTTATTGGCATTATTATCATTTATTATTATCTTTATTGTTATTATTATTGCTATTATACGGAAGCCCTTGGGGAAGTGTGTAAGTTTTCGGGCAAGTATATAAGCCTTTGGGCAAGTGGGTAAGCTTGTGAACAAGTGTGGAAGCCTACGAGCAAGTCATGGTGTTATTGTTATTAATATCGTCTTATTTTCTCATTTTTATGTTATGCATTAGAACGTTGTAAAACGATATTAACATATAGTACGGCACTAAGTGGGTGGTGTGGGTGGATGTGATTAATTAACCGTATTTTGTATTTTTAAATCATTTTTAATATATATATGCATATATAATTATATTTTGTTATCAAAGTGCTGCAACTGTGAAATGATTTGTAGTAAGGTGGGAGGAATAAGGTGGCACCATATAGGAATGTGTTTTCATGCAGAAAATTTTTGGGGCATGTCCTCCCCTTAGGGGAGATGCTGTCAGATTTTTTGTAGGATAGTTCGATAGAGTTTCCCCTGAGATCAAGGCTTATCTAGGATTCCAAAAAGGGATTCTGGATGGTTCTTGACAATAATGATGAGAAAAGAATAATCTATAGAAGGTTCTTTTCAAGCAAAGGTACAAAATTAAGGAGGAGGCAAAGCTAAGAAGGATAACAAGAAGAAAAGCAGCAAGAAAACTAAAAACAATGAGAAAAAGGATGAGGTAACATATCCACCTTGCCCATAATATAGAAAAACTAACCATGCACAAAGAAAGTGTTGGTGGAGATCAGATGTCAAGTGCAAGAAATATGGCTAGTTCGGGCACATGGAGAGAATTTGTAAGTCATAACAACATGAATGAAAAGCAAATATTGTTGTTAAGCAACGTCAAAAGGAGCAGCTATTGCAACTTTTTTTTGCAGCTAGCAATAACTCTAGTGAGTCTTGGCTGATTGATAGTGGTTGCATACATCACATGACTGACGATCTAGAGCTTTTCGAAGAACTCAATAAAACCAAAATTTCCAAAGTAAAAATTGAAAATGGGGAATACATCTCAGTCAAAGGCAAAGGAATTGTGGCTTTAAAAAAGTTTATCAGGTTTGAAGTATATTACTGATATTTTACATGTGCCTGATATTGACCAAAACCTGCTTAATGTTGGACAATTGATTGACAAGGGATTAAAAGTTATATTTGAAGACAAATGGTGTATGATTAAATATGCAAAAGGAATAGATGCTTTTAAGGTGAAAATGAGAGTAAAAAGCTTTGCTCTGAATCTGATGGAGGGGGAGCAAATAGCCTTTCCAAGCAGTGCAAGTGATGCAGAATTGTGGCACAGAAGGCTTGAGCATTTCCATCATGCTAGACTTCTATACATACAGAATCATAATATGGTAAAAAGAGTACCATTATTGAAAGACAAACTTTTTGATTTTGTGGCTTGTCAATATGGAAAACAAGTTAGAAGGTCCTTTCTTCAAACTGCATGGAAAGCAACACGCAAACTTCAACTAGTACATACAGATGTTGAAGGACCTCAAAAAACGTCTTCCTTAAATTGCAGTAAATATTATATCGTATTTATTGATGATTATACCAAATTCTGTTGGATTTATTTTCTTAAATTTAAATCCGAAGTTGCTAATATTATTTGGAAATATAAACTTGGGTGCAGAATCAAAGTAGTTACAAGTTGCAAACAATCAGATTAACCAATGGAAAGGAATATACTTGTGATAGTTTCAAAAATTTCTATGATGAATCCACATTGAGCACCAATTCACAGCACCATATACTCCACAGCAAAATGGTGTAAGTGAAAGAAAAAATAGAAGCATTATGGAAATGACAAGGTGTTTGCTACATGAAAAAGAGCTACCAAAGAATATGTGGGCGAAGGCTGCAAATACTACAGTTTATCTGCTGAATCGGTTGCCAACCACAGTTCTATAAAAAAGCACTTCATTTGAAGCTTGGTTTGGTTACAAACTAGACTTGCAATATCTAAAAACTTTTGGTTGTCTTTGTTTTGTTCCTGTACCACAAGTGAAAAGAGATAAACTCAATAAAAAAGTGGAACTAGGAGTTTTTTATTGGATATAGTAAAGCATCCAAGGCTTATATATAATTTTCCAACCATAAAATGGAAAAATTTTGGTAAGTAGAGATGTCACATTCATTGAAGATAGACAATGGAACTGGAAGGAGTCAGTAAAGGAGCAGCAGCTTGAAATTCAACAAAACGTGGATGATAACATAGATAATGAACCAATTAGAGATACAAGGCTATTATATGATATTTATGAAAGATGTAATATTGCTGTGTTTGAGCCTACACAGTTTAAAGAAGCAGAGAAGGATGAAAAGTGGGTTGAAAAGATGATTGAGACGAATGATACATGGAAGTTGGTGGATAGACCTCAACATAGAAAGGTCATTGGAGTCAAATGGGTTTACAGAACCAAATTTAATGCAGATGGTTCTATAAATAAATATAAAGATAGATTAGTTGTGAAGGGGTATCATCAAGTGTTTGGAGTAGATTTTTTAGAAACCTTTGCTCTAGTAGCACGCTTGGATATAATCAAAATGTTACTTGCTTTGGTTGTACAAAAGGGATGGAAGATTTACCAGTTGGATGTAAAATCTACTTTTTTTAAATGGTTATCTTCAAGATGAAATTTATATAAAACAGCCTGAAGGATTTCAAGTCAAAGGACAGGAGGAGAAGGTCTACTTATTGAAGAAGGCATTATACGGTCTTAAACAGGCTCCTAGAGCCTGGTACAGAAGGATCGATGAATATCTTCAAAGCCTTTATTTTGTTAAAAGTCCAATGAAGCTCTATTATGGATTAAAA
This sequence comes from Ziziphus jujuba, assembly GCF_031755915.1. Classification (NCBI taxonomy): domain Eukaryota; kingdom Viridiplantae; phylum Streptophyta; class Magnoliopsida; order Rosales; family Rhamnaceae; genus Ziziphus; species Ziziphus jujuba. The sequence continues at coordinate 1,284,563 of NC_083381.1, read as the reverse complement.
AAAAAAAAAAGCAGATGTTAACTTAATCATAGTTTATATTTATGTTGATGATCGTCTTGCAAGATGAAGCAATATGATGCTAGTGAAAGAGTTTAAAGCGAAAATGCTAGAAGCATTTGAGATGACATACCTTGATTTAATTTCCTATTTTCTTGGTGAACACCTTTAGAAGGTGTTCTTGCTCTTTTATGGAAGGCAACAACTGTTCTTCAATGGATTTCCAAAGAGAATGGGCAACATTCAAACTTAAAATTTCAATAATCATGACACTTAGTAGCCATGTAGTGAGTAGTCCATCATTGTTAATCGCTGTACTATAATTCAGGTTCATCATAATGATATACTCTTCATCTTGTAGAAATTCATCTGGTGGTCTAGCATTGGTAAGATGATCGCTTATACCAAGGCTTTGAACTAGTGGTATTATTTGAGATCACCAAAGCAGAAAATTGGATGCACTTAGCTTTACAGAAACTAGGCCAGTACATTGGTGAAAGGATTGAATTATGAGAATGGGTTCTATTTGATGGACTATAGGCATTCTTGGCTTATCTTATGTTTGAAAAAAGTTCTTGTTTTGGGATTCCATGGAGATATAGTTTTGTGTAGAAATATGCTCTGATACCATGTAAAATTCGATGAATATTGGTATTATTCAATTAATTAATATTTTACAAGAAAAGCATGCCTATATAAAGTACAAGCTAGAATTGATATATGGAAACCAATTGATTGATTTTCCTAAAAAAGAGAAGCTAGGAAAGGTAAGTGAGATTATTTCCTCATGCAAAATGAATTTGTAGAAAATACAATAATTTATTTTATGGAGTGTATTTGTTTTGCTTCCATAGTGAGCAAATACATTTCCATGTTTGTTAGTTGAGTTCGTTAATCCCTTCATCAATTTCTTCCTTACTAGCTATTACCTTTGTTGCTTTTGCTTGGCTGTGATTTATCATTGATTGAGCTGATTGAGATTGAGCTATGTTGTTAGAACATTCTCATGAACACCAAAAACAATCCAAAAAACTAATCTAATCCAATCGTTATTGCTCCATTTTGGATGCAAACAAATTTTGACTGTAGATCTCATGTTTTAATTCCTGAACCACTCAGGAATTCTAGTTCCAAGAATCACATTATCAAAATAGCCACTTAGATGTGAGACTTCTTGCACCCAGAAACCCATAATGTTTAATGAGAGAAAAAAACACAGAAAGAAATATATATACAGAAAAATAAAGACAGAGGGACATGATTCTAGAATTTCAGCAACGATTGAAGGTATGCTTTCAACAATTCCATCATTATACTTTTACGCTCTTGATTCTGTTTCAGCTTGTAACAACCAATGAAACTGAATATCAAAACTTTCGAAGTTCTTACCTTGATTCTATATTTGAAGGAAGCTCTTGAACTGATCGAAGAAGATTGGAATGCCCCAGTACAAGAAATTTTAGCTTTACAAGTTGGTTGATGGTTGTAAGTAAGCTAATGAATTTGTTTCTGCCTAGATCTAATACCTCTAATGAAGTTAGGAGAAGGTCACTAAGAATTGATCCTTCTGGTAAGTCATAGTTTCTTAAACATAATTTTTTTATGCTTAGAATGTTTGGAAGAGGGCAAGCAAGATTGTTCCACTATCTTTTATTAGATGGAAGAAGGCTAACAAAATGATATAATGTTGATTTGAGAAGGTTTTTAGGTCTTGTTCCATCCAAATAAAGTTGTGACAAGTTTCTTATACTTCCATCCATATATGGAAATTTACTTCCATCTATATATCAAAATTTGTCAAGTCTTGAGCAGCCAAAAAGAACATAAATTTCAAGAGATTCTGTTAAAATGAAGTCTGGAAGACTCAAAAGACTTTAATAATCTTTCAAATTCAATAAATGAAGTTTCTTGAGAATTCCAATGCATGGTTTAACCTCTACTAAGTTTCTACACCCTTCAAGAGCTAGTCTCCTCAGACTGGGAATCCCTGTGAAGTTTGGAGTCCTTATCAAGTTTTCAAAGTGACTAAGTTTGATGCATTTCAAATTATTAAAAACTGAATGAAGAAAACAACCAAAAAAAAAAATGCAAAATATTAGCTGTAATGTTCATGTACTTGAAAGAAAAAAAATAAATTGCATACGGGCATTAATATTGCAAAACTTTACCTTCTATCCTTTCCAAAGTAGATCAATTTGGGCATGACACATGTTAAGTTCAACTAGTTTAAAGGATAGCAATTTGGTGGAAAATATTTCAATGGATGTCCCTTCCACTTTAAGGATCTTATATTGTTAGGAAGGTATATCAGGCCTTTAGGGAGGTGCACTTTGCAATGAATATTGAGCAATCTAGGATAACACATCCTTTCAAAAGCTCTGTATTTCCAGTAGAATTGTTGGTCAGGTTGGTCCAAGACCATTGCTTCAATTTTTTCCATTCCTTAATATCCAAAATTAAAAGATAAGCAGGGTGCAATAAAAAAAAAATATTGATAAACTATTATCTTTCATCAAATTGAGTGGCTTTATCTGATCTTTGTGCTTTTTAACACTGAATGTTGAATTGATTTTGTCCAATTTTTGGATGATCCTTTTACGGTGAGTTGTTTTAGCAGATGAAAGATTATATTTATTTTTTAGAGATTAAAAACAAAAACAAAAAATTGTAATTTTGGGTTAAGATTTTGATTTAGTATGTTTGGGGTTTTAAGTCTAGATGAGATAAGATAATCTGGTCCTTTTGGAAAGCTAGAATTTGGGTGCTGTTTTGGTCTCTTTTGCATAAGGAATGGTGTATAGGTGTACCTAAATTCTGAAAGAAAGTTGAGTCAAGTGTAATTTAGTCTGCTTGTTTTGTTGTGAATTGAATGCCAACTTAGGGTCTATGATTAAGATAAAGGATATAAAAATTGCCAGGAATGCAGGGTATGGTTTTATGTTTGTAGATATAGATATGATATATGAATAGACTGCCTTTTTGAAATTCATAGTTGGCATAAAAAAAAGTCAATCTATGCCTTGATTTAATATACCCATGATTCAAATGAAATCACTCTAAATCAGAGTAAAAAATGGTTTTGACATTTGTTCTATTTTGTCATCTAGGTGATCATCTAGAGGATGTTAAAGCAAGGCTCAAATTCTGGGTACAGGTTGTGGCTTGCACTACATGTTATTAATTTGCATATATTTAGGATCAATGGGAGCAATTTAATATTTATAATATTTTATCTTGAAGATATACTGTTAGCTTTCAGTGATACTGATCTATTGACTAAGACAAATTTGTTATCGTATAGCCATTTTAATATGAAGGATCTTAAAGTTGTTTCCTTGGTACTAAAAATAAAGATTCTTTGAGACAAGGCTAATTGTGTATTATAATTATCTTAGTTAGAGCCTTTGTTGATAGGATTATGTTGAGTTTTAATATGCACAATATTCTCCTAATATGGTTTCAGTGGCATTGGTAATAAGTTCTCTAGGGATTTGTGTCCCAAGAATGAGAGAGTGATAAAAGGGACAAATTATAATAGTCCAATATTCTTTTACATTTATCAATTTGTTGTTCACTCAAGATTGCACATCATTGGATATTGTTTATGTTGTGGGTGTGTTCTTGTAAATTTTTAAGTAGTACTGGTTATGTGTACTATGAAATAAGCCATTTTTTATTTTGAGACAGCACACCACTACTTTGATGCAGTGGAGTATTGTGAGTTGATTATAATGGCTATATATATATATATATATATAAATGTTTAAATGTTTAATACTGGGAATTTTATTTATCATGGCGGTAGAAGCTATTTTGTGAATTAGTATTGGACAAACACTTATAGCTTCATTGATTGTAAAGGTAGAGTATATGGCGTGTTTTGAAACTATGATACATGCTTTTGGGTGCACTTTTATTATAAGGCCTATAATGTTGTTTTATGGTAATTCCACAGCTATATCATTTTGATGAGAGTCTCATTTTTGTTGCATACATGTCTATTACAACATGGTGGTAGACCCACTAATAAAGGCTAACCTATAGACTTGTTTGATGAGCATATGTCTCTGTATGAGTATGTAGCAGTTGAGACTGCTATAATTCAGTGGGAGTTTTGTATTCTACAATAATGTCCATGTTGTACATAGTACATGATTGAGTATTGCCTTATGAGTAATACATGTATGTATGCGGATCATTATAATGTGATCTTTGTTACACATATTGTTGCTCCATATGCTAGCAGGCCTATATGAGACTTTAGTCTATGAGTATATATGTATTTTGATCCACAAGTATCATGGTAAGTACCTACTACCTAGTTTGAGTATGTTGTCGTACCTTGTCCGTACACAATGTGCTTGAATGAAATGGTATTAGGTGTTGGGGGGATTGCACGTGATTAGGTAAATCTATATTATTTAGACTGAGTTTATGGCATGTAAAGTGCTCAGTTGAAATAGTATCATGTTTTGGGAGATTTACTGAGAGAATTTCTACTACCTAGTTTAGTATATTATTGTCCCTTGTTAGCATGCTATATATTTAGATGAAATGGTATTTTGTGTTGGGAGATTATGTAGTAAGTGAGTTTAGATTATATATATGAAGATTATGCAGTCCAAGTGGGAGAATGCTAGATAAATAAATATTTGTAGACTTAGCATTATTGATTACTCACTTACAGGACCCATTTAAGCCATTAATGGGATCGACTTGTTTATTATTTCATAGTAGGGCCCTTGGTCATATATTCTCTGTAATACTCTTGTTAGCCTATCGGATTGGAGGACCAACTCTCTTTAAAAGCCCATTTTTGACTTACCCATATTTTTGTTATTATTATATTATTAAATTATTATTATTTTTTGTGTGTGTTAAAATTAATGGTTAAATCTGACTTGCAGAAACTATAAAAGATCTAGGTCAAGTAAACAGATACAGACTATATTTTATGATTAAGGTTTTCAAAAATCAGCTTGAGAGTAGTTTAAGAGTAGTATGTCCATAGGCACTACTATTACATTGTTTTCTATTTTGCAGATTACAGATTTAATTTTATATAGTTTGTTGCATCACTCACTCAGATGATTAGCATCTCATGTTTTTAAATTTATTCCCTTAGACCGAAGTTGTAGGTGTTGATTGTTCGAGGTGAGTTTGACATCCCATGATTGTTGCTGATTTCAGAGAATTCTTCATTTCTTTTCCTTCCATCTTGTATTGTTTCCTTCCATCTCTTTCTTGTATTATATTCATACTCATTGTGATATTTAATGCTCTGTACACTACATTGGATAACTATTTATTAATATTGTATAGATTTCTTGTTTATTTGAAATGCTGTAAAATTGTGGAATAATTTATAGTAAGATGCGAGGAATAAGGGGATATTGTTAGAAGTGTGTTTTCTATATAAAAAATTTTGTGGTAAGTCTAATCCTTAGGGGAGATGCTGCTGGATTTTCCATTGGAGGATCTGGTAAGATTTTTCTGGGATCAGAGCTTGTCTAAGATTATGGTGAAGGATCTTAGATGGGTCCTGACAGTCCTCGCCTTTGAAACTTATAAACACATCGTATTCATAGTTGTAATGCAGGGCTGAAGTAGAAAACGACCTAAAAGAAAAGAGATGTGAATGGTATGTTGGAAACTTTTCAGGCATCAATTTCAATTTCAACTTCTCACCCTCAATAAACTTTTCAGGCTTCAGGCAATATTGGATTTGATGCATACGCTGCCATTTCATTAGTAAAGAAGTTGATGTTTAATATTTTGTTAAACAATATCTTTAAATGGAAAAAAAAAAAAATTGAAATAGTTGCTTCAATTGGCTAATCTTGTGCTTACTAATTTATCACAAATGACCTAATTTCCCATTGCATATGTTTTTTTTTTTTAGGTTTTTTTTTTTTTTTGGGGTAAATCATTGGATATAAGTTTTTGACAAATAAATTTATGCATTGCTGAACAGGATAAATTTCATTAATGTTTTTTTTCTTTTTATTTTTTTAAAGTTTTATTGTAATTATAAATTATATTTATGATTTTTATTTGTAAAAAAATTATCTGAAAAAAATTTGATAGATGACTTTCTGTACAATCATTTATAAGTATGGATTTAACTATAATTAAAATAAAATTGAAAGAATTTAAATGAAATTTTCCGTTGAATATCATCCATGATAAGGAGAGAGACCTATATTTGTTCTTTTCCAATTAAAATTACATGATTGTCCTGAAGCCAAATATTCCATTAAATTGCCAATTTTGGCCAAATATTCAGTTTCTTCCTTCTCATAGATGAACAGCCAAAAGAGATTTTGATGCTAAAAAAAGATGATAAGATTATAAATTATTCAGTAGAATCCGTCCCATATAAATCCTTTTCTCATAAACATATAAACTCCATAAGTACATGTATTCGTGAGGGGTGCCTATGGAGGCTTAGGCTACTGAATAATTCCTCCAGGCTTGGGATAAATTTCTCATATAAGGCAATAATCTGAAAAATAGACATGTGGAAAAAAGTTTAGCACCAGTGTGTTGCTGTGTGTCATGGTATTTTGAAAATTAAGATGCAATATTTCTAAACCTTTTAGCATACGGTTTCTTTATTTGAAATTTCATAAATAAGTTTTATTTATTTAAAAAACAAAAAAGGGTTAGAAAAACCTTTAGGTGACCTCTAAAAATGATGCAACTTGTTCTTACAAGCAATTGCATTAATGATATAAATATACTTTTATGATATTACACAATTAATGAATATCTTATGTTTCAAATTAACACAATCAACAATCAGATAAATTTAGACCTCAATTTCCTAGAAAAATCAATTGACTAATCAAAATATAATTGCGAATTTGTTAGACAATGTAAGTCAAAAAAATTGTTAAATGAGGTTGATTTAGTTGGTAAGCTATTCACACTTATACCTAGGAGGTTTGTGTATTTGAAATACCAAAATAGAGAAAAATCAAAAAGTCCATAAAATATGAAAAAATTAAAATACAAGAATAAAAAAATGGGAGAAGATCAAAACATATCTTTTCGACTGATAGCAGCAATAATCAGTATTCAATAGAGGTAGAATGAGAACAATAATCTTGATAATAACATATCATATTCTTATAATGGGCTTAACAACAATATCTGATTCATTCAGAAGGCCAAAACATTATTTTGTCCTATGATTACATTGTCTTTCTTCCTTTATTTATTTTCCCTCTCTCTTTCAAGGAGGGTGGATAGAGGGAGCTGTGGCAAAAATTTTGATCGAGTGTGAAACAGCAATTAGAAAGAAATCAGTAACAGCAACATATCACTTTTAGCTGGAAATCACAACACAAAAAAGTTTTTATTATTGTCAAGGAAGGAAAATACTGTTCAGATTTGACAACAGGGCATTGCTGGAATAAAATCCCTTATAATCCTAAAATTTTCATGGAGGCAATAGTAATACATATGGATTCATCAAAATGAACTTTTCTAATGGACAGCATGGACCATGGCCATGCCAATTTCACAAGTTTGTTTTTCACTATTCAACTTAGCAAAGAAGCAACCATATTCCAAATTCATAAGCACAAACAATAGCAAGAACGAAGCTGCTGTCAACAAGACAACCTTATGAATTTTGGTTGAATGATAGAGGAGGAATCCATATCTATCTACGTTTGAATTTTTGTTCCTCCATTAATTCACATTGAGGTTAAAGAAAATAAATATTGTAGAGCGAGAAATATTGTAAAGCGGTAACTTGAAACAAGGAGCACACCTATTTATAAGGAGGAAAACCTTAGCACTTCAGATGTATATAAGAAAACAAGATTAGATTTCCTACGATAGGATTCAGATACAGTTACATTTTCAGGTTTCAAAATATGAGTTGTACTACAGAACTATCATAATTTGATAGATAACCAATCATAACAGTGTCTTATATGGTTCTAAACCAAAAGGGAAAAATCATAATTGTTTGTCCAAGTTGCTTCTTTCCATATAACAGCTTGGAGATAAATATAGGCTCTTAATTAAAAATACATCAGGGTTGATAATTTGAACACTGTGTTGAATAAACAGATTACCAGCTAAAAGGATAAGCACAAAGCTTTATCCCATTATAGAAAAATCCGACTAAACAAGGAAAGTAAAGAGAAAAAAAAAAAAAAAAAAAAAAAAAAAAAAAGAAGAAGAAGAAGAAGAAGCAAAAACGGAAAATTGAAAATAGTAACAACAACATAAGAAAGCATATGACATGCAATTAAAGTTGGTGGAGGAAGAAGAGGAAGGTTGTTGGGTTTTGAACAAGCCATGCAAACATGGTAAGGTGTCCATGAAGAAAAAGCCTATTAACAGACAATATACTTGTATGAAATCGACAAAGTCCTTGGTTTGAACGTGACCAATATGCAATCCAAATATGGAACTTAGCTAGTCTATCAAAATATCTCCGGTGAAGATTGTACCTAAGCAATATGATCAAAGACTATGCACGAGATGATGTCAGGGGAAGGCATCTGACATATGTTGAAGTCAAGCCAGCCCTCTGACGTAAATTTCTAACTCTACTATATAATTACAGAGAGCTTGACATATACCATAGAGCACGTGATATGTAGCTTATTGATGGTAATTGCAGGTTTAAAAGCTTGAAATAAAGTAATGTTCACAAATACATGAGAAAGTTGAGATACATAGATAAAGAAATCATCAACCAACAAAGAATTCGTTGGGTGAACTACAAGTTTCATGTAAGAAAGAGGATGCAAATCAATAAAATAGAGAAACCTGTCAAGTCTCAATATGTGGTATGCAGTTCCTTGATCACCAAAGTTGCTACACAGCTCCTCTGGCAAGCTCATCAACATCTAAATGATTAAAATCCAGAAAGTAAAAACTGTCAACCTAAGTATCAAATGAGAAGAAGCCCAAACCCAAATCTTCAGTTGGAGGGTAGATGTACTGGAACTTTCTATTCTTTGTCTCTTCCACGTCTTGCTTGTGTACAACACGAAACCCACATTTTATAACATCCAAGGATTGGCTTCCTGTTCCAAATGAAGCTTCAACATAACTAGTTCTATTCCACATAGCCATTTTTTCTCTGAAGTTTCCATTTGATATATAGTGTACCCAAAGGTGATTGACTCAATGAGAGTGCCCCTTGAGATGTTAAAGCCAAAACCAGTGCTTATAAGACCTTCCTCGGTGTACAATTGATAAGTGATCTCTTGAGGGTTTTCTGATTTCAGGTGGCCATGATCTTCGACAACAGGAACGATCTCATAGACATAAAAAACAACACAGAAAACGGACCCAATCAAATTATTATTACTCCACTTTTTAGGCAATTTTATTCTGACTGAAGATCCCATTTTTTGATGCCTGAACCACTCCGGAACTATAGTTCCAGGAATAACAATATAAAAGTGGCCAATTAGATGTGAGAGTTCCTGCACGAAGAAACCAATGATGCTCGATGAGAGAGAGGAACAAACAGAGAAAGATAAATGCAGAAAATTAAAGGGAAACCTGATTCTGGATTTTCAGCAATGACTGGAGGTATGCCTTCAACAACGTCACCATCAAAATTTTGATGTCTTTATTCTGTTTCAGCTTGTTGTGCCAAATCTGTGCAAGTTCTTTCGTTGAATGCATTTGGCAGAGTCACCAGGGAAGAACAGTCTCTTGCCTCCACATATTCTATACTGGAGGGAAGTTCTGGTATAGTTTGAAGAAGATTGCAGTGTGCCAATCCAAGAAATTTTAGCTTAGCAAGCTGGCTAATTCTATCAGTTAGGTTGATAAACTTGTTTCTGCCTACATCGAACACCTGCAATGAAGTTAAGCAGTTGATTTCCCTAGGAATAGCTCCTTCTGGTAAGTCACGGTTTCTTAAACATAGTTTTGTTACATTTGGGATGTTGAAAAGTAAACAGCCAAGATTATTCCACTTTCTGATATTCAATTGATGGTCACCAAGATGTTGGAATGTTGATTTGGATTGGTTTTTGGTTGTTGTTCCACACCCATCCAAATAAAATTGTGACAAGTTTCCCATATTTCCAACCACATTTGGAATTTTTTCGAGACTTGAGCAGCCTGAAAGCACACAAATTTCAAGAGATTCCATTGAAATGAAATCTGGGAGACTTCTAAGACTTGAACAATCTTTCAAATTCAATAAACGAAGTTTTGTAAGACTTCCAATGGAAGGGTGAACCTCAACTAAGTTTCTACACCCTTCAAGAACTAATCTCTCCAGATTGGGAACCCATGTAAAGTTTGGAGTCTTTATCAAGTTTTGGGAGTGACTGAGTTTGATGAACTTCAAATTACTGAAAACCTGTTTGAAGAAATAGAGAAAAAAAAAAAAAAAAAGGAGGAAAATATTAGCTGTCATGTTCATGTATTTGAAATAAAAAGAAAAGTGCATATGGGCAGTACTATTGCAGAACTCTACCTTTTCTATTCTCCAAAGTAGTTCAATTTGGCCATGGGACATGTTAAGTTCAACCAGTTCAGATGGATAGAAATTTGATGGCAAAGATTTTAATGGATATTCCCTCCACTTCAAGAATCTTAGATTTTTAGGAAGGCAATCCAGGCCTTTGGGGAGGTTCACTTAGCAACGAATACTAAGCAACCTGAGATTATACAACCGTGCAAAAGAGTGGGGGTCCCACCAGCTGCATTGTAGTTGAGGTTGGTCCAGGACCATTGCTTTAATTTTTCCTGTTCCCTAATATCCAAAAGTAAAAGATAAGCAGGGTGCAATAAAAAAAATATTATCTTTCTATCAATTGAGTGGCTTAAGCTTTGTACATGAACTCTTAACCAATTATATTTCATTACTCTGTCGATGTCTTTATGATCCCACAACCTGCTCTGTTCACCAGGCCTTCTAGGGCTTTCCTTGTGAACAATTTGCCGGCCAATTTGTTGTACCCATTCAGGCAACCATAGATGTTGTTTGAAACGGTGACAACAGACTTGTCGATGAGGATTGCCATCCCAATTTTGGCGTGATAGCCACAACAATCTAGTACTTCCAGAACACGATCTACTTTCTTCCCATTGAAAAAGCATGCAATATCTAAGAACATTTCTTTCAATTCCTCATCTAGTGAATCATAACTGCTATGAAGTACATTGAGTATATCTTTGTGTATACGCAAAGTATTCTTCCATTCCTTGATGGGTTTATCACGTAAGAAAGAACCTATAGCTATGAGAGTTAATGGATTTCCATGAGCATATTCCAAAAAACGGTTGCAGAACATCTCATAGCCATCCAAAGGCTGCTTTTGTTTAAAAGCATTTAAGCAAAGAGCTCCATAGCTTCAGCCGGATTCAATCCTTTACACGTGTAGATTTTGTTCACTCCCTTTGAGTTGAGCAAATGTGCATCTCTAGTTGTTATGATAATTCTACTCCCAAGTCCAAACCAATTAGCTTCTCCAACCAAGGCATCTAATTGCTCTAACTTATTTACACCATTTAAGACAATAAGACACTTTACATTACAAAAATGCTGCCTAATCTGTTCAATTCCATGCTGTAGATCATTTACGAGTATTGGTTCTCCCTCTAGACCAGCAAGTAGTTTTTCCTGTAGATAAACCAAGTAACCTTTTTCAGAAGATTCTGTTACATTGGCAAGAAAGCAGCAAGCCTCATATTGATCATAAATCTTCTCATAAATGAAATAGGCAAGAGTTTTCTTGCCTACTCCAGCCATTCCCCATATCCCTATAATGTGAACATCCTTCACACTTGTATCCAAAATGGATAAGAATTCCTGCACTCGAGAATCTATTCCAACCAGCTCCCTTTTACGAATAATCGTTGCCCTCTTATTCAATTTGCGAGTTATCTTACCAACAATGTCCGTAATAAATTTTTTCTCACGCCTACAAAGGGGAAAACAATCCAATGAAAGTGATCAGTCAGCAGTAGTAATTGATGGAGAATATGAACAAGAGATTGATTTAGTTGATTTAATTTACAGTTTAATTGCTTTAGTACCTTTTCAATTGGTTATTTGTGGTAGTGATTTAGTGCTCATAGTTTCCCTTTGCTAATAATAAGGTGTTTTTACAACAAAAGACTAGGAAAAGTTTGCATGCTAAGCTTTGTAGGTCTGAAGAAATACTACTCAAAAGAAATGGCACACTGAGTGCACCATTTACCAAAGCCATGTCTTTAATGCAAAGTTCACACTGAAGGAAAAATCATATAACTACTACTTACCCATTATTTAGATCCCCCTTGACTGGGAGATTGCACACTTCAGCTAATGCAGATCTCCATCTTGCAACTTTTCAAGGTTGTGCTTATAATTTTCTTCATCTGCAGCAAAGGCTTTTTCATAACTGTTGGTTTGATGTTGAAACATAGAGGAATCCACATTATAAAAGATATGGAAAACTTTTCTAGTTACGGATGTCCCCCCTGCATTCAAGAATATGGACAAGTTTATCCAAGCACCAACTTGAAGCAACGTAGTTTGTAGACAAAACGATGATGAAGAGCCTTAAGTGTTTCATTGCTTGTAGCAGGAATTTTGGTGGGACGTCTTTACCCTTGTCACATTGATCTTCATTCTCGAGCTTGAAGGTGTGATTTTTTTTTTTTCTGCAGAGAGCTTTGTAAAGATGATTGGTGAAGTTCATAACAGTGTCATCACCATTATCGAAACTTAAAAAGGCATCGTATTTAAGGAAACGAGCATCGTTCACAAGTTCATCGTCGTCCGAACTAAAATCTGTGCTTCCATCCAACTGGAATTGATTATTTATTCCACCGGTGAAACCTTCAAATGTTCTTGTCAATTTACCAGATACATCTTGAATAATTTTTTGAATAAATTCCACCTCACTTCCGCAGCACAGAAAAATCAAATGCTGAGTAAATACATGCATTGAAAGGCCAACCAAAAACCACACATCCACCTTGTATTTGTTTGTTTATTATTATTATTATTATTAGTATTATTAGTATTATTAGTATTATTAATTTTTGTTGCGGATCAGACTTTAAGGTTGGTTGGTTTATCTCAGCTTGGTTGAACAATTGAAAGTTCATAAACAAGATTTTTGGTTTAATTATTATTATTATTTATTTATATTATTTGTAATTTGCTTGATTTACATGTCGTTAGTTTTAAAGTAATTATTATTATTTTATTTAAATTTAATTATTGGTAATTAAAGTTTGTTAAATATTTTAAATAACAATAAATTTGATACAGTGAGTTTTAATACAATCAGATTTGAACTTAAAAAGAGGAAAGAAAAAAAAATATAAACTTGAAAAAAAAAAAAAGGCAAAAAAATGTTGAGACGTCTAACAAAGTGGAGTGCATGCCAAATCACATATGGTTACATGCTGATTACGTGTAATCCATTACCTATTACATGAGAATTACATGTAATACATTACCTATTACGTGCAGATTACATGAATTTTGGGGTGCATGTGATAGAAAGAAAATTTAGTTCAGTTTGACTTTTTAATTAGTAGAAAGAAAAAGGGTACATTACCAAAAAATTAAAAAGAAAAAAAGAAAAGCGGTACACAAATTATCTATAAACTAAAATAGTGGGAATTAAAAATGCAAAACTTGAAAGTTGTTTGTTTTTTAACAGTTACAAGGTATTTTGAAACTTGAACATATTAAAATACATTTAGTTTAATACATATTGGTAATCTAGTTTTAAAGACTTTTACTTTAGTATGCTATATTTTCTAGATAATTGCACTTTAAAAGTATCCCAAAGAATTCTTTAAAAGAAGGAATATTTTTTAAAATAAATAGTGAAAATTTAAAAGATCCTCTTTGTTTTTCATTTTATTTATAAAATTTATTGTTCTATTTCTATATTCTCTCTTCTTCTTTTTTTAATCTAAACACTCTAAACTTATAATACATTAAGTTACAATTATTTAATATTGAAATGAAGAGTGAATTTAATTTGAAAAGGTAAATCTATTTTTTAGTATTTTATTTTTTATACTAAAAAGTAAGATAAAAAATCTATTGGAACGAATTTTTAAAATAAGATTAGCTTTTCCAAATTAAAAAAAAAAAGCAAAAAAAATTAGACAACTAGAGAATTCTTTGGATGCTTTCATATTAGACATGCTGAGTCATGTGCAATGGCCCCTAGGACTTCCCTTCCTCAAAAATATCAAATTCAACCAAACTGCAACTGGGCAATTGAAAATCCAAAAGGGTGAGTTCTAAGTCCACAATACAAAAGTCAGAACCTAAAGATATCAAAAGCAATTAGCCGTATCATTGAACAAAGAGGGAAAAAAAGATAAAAAAAAGAAAAAAAAAGAAAAAAGAAGAAGCAATTACCCGTATATATGTATTAACACATAAGTATATTATTTTGGAAATTTATTTGAAAATATAATATCTGGTAAGTTAAAATACCAATAAATTCACAGCAAAAAATTCAAATCAAAACCTACATACCAGTAGAAAATGGAAGAGATTAGATTTTCAGAGCTTTAGAGAAACAAGGGAGGCAGAGAAAAGCAATACCCATAATTTAGATGCTAGCCTGAGATATTGGCGACTGCACTTAGCCCAAATCTCCACATTTTAACATTCTCTGCCCGGTACTTCTTTCCGAGTTCAGCAAAGGCTGCTGCATAAGTGCCTGATTGATGTCGAACGACGGTCGGATCGACGTCATAGAAGATTGGAATAATGGATTTTCCGGGTTTCTACTGCATTCAAGGATGTGTACAAGTTCATCCAAACACCAACTTGAAGTAGCATACTTGTTTGAGAAAATGACGATGGACAACCTCGAGTCCTCGATTGCTTGGAGGAGTCCTGGAGATATCTCTTTTCCCCTATGAAGCTCTTCATGGTCCTTGAAGACGGAGATCCCATTTCCAATTAGATCTCTGTGTAAATGGGCGGCGAAGCTATGGCGAGTGTCCTCGCCTCTGAAGCTTATAAACACGTCGTATTTATAGTTGTAGTGCGGGGCTGAAGTAGAAGACGACCCAAAAGAAGGAGATGTGATTGGTATGTTGGAAACTTTTCAGGCTTCAATTTCAACTTCTCACCCTTATTAGTTGTAGCACTACTACTTGTGCTTGCCATGGAAAAAAATATTTCCAACAATGCACAACAAAGCAATTTATTCCGAAAATGAAAATGAAAACAGATTTTCTTTTGCTTTTTCTACTTTTGAAATATTAAAGCATTAAAAATGGAGAGGAAGGACCATAGTTAGGTGAACAGTTATCGGAATTAACGCCGGAGACTGAAGATCAGCGATGAAGCAGCGACATAAGCAAGTAGCGAATAAACTCAGTGGCATTGGTGTCTGGTTATCAATCCATGCTTTTTTTCTTTTCCCACTGCCTTTTTTGGAGCTTCAAACAAATCTTTCTTAAAGGGGAGAAAATTTTTGCAGAGCACTCCCTGAAACCAACAAATTTTTTCTATTAGAATTTTCTTAATAACTTAAAGAACTTTTCCCATATCTTTTTTGTCGCTGTATAAGTCTTTGAGATTGTTATTGGTTATTGATATTTTTTGTGTTCAAAAAGCCCTCTGTGACCCACAGAGCTCTAAATAGTTTTGTTTATTGCTGCTTTTTTTTTTTTTTTTTAGTGAACTTTCTAACCTTTTATAATTAAATGACTATGGAAGATTTCATATTGAAATTATATGAGTATTATATGAGTATGGAAGAAAGTGTTCTGATGGTACCACTTCATTAAAGTGCGTCCAACCCAAATGATTCCAAACAGAAAAACAGAATTTATTCCATGGAAAGGCAAACTGAGAAAGAGCTTCAGGTGGTTCAGAAAAAGTGCTCTATACTCTCTGGCTGTTGGGCATGGAGAAGCGAAAAGCCATGGAATTGGCCCGGTAAAATGTTTTACATATCAAAAATTAAAAATTAAAATAATTAATAATTAGGATAATATGCTAACCTTGGCAATTTTTTAAACATATGGCACCCATTGGCTTGGAGAGGTACCAGCCCGATGCACCCAAGATTTTCTCCGGAAAGCGAGCAGCATCTTATCCCACAATAAATGCATTCAAGCAATAGAAATTAAAAATAATAATAATAATAATAAACCGTTACTGTAGTAGGGCCTCTTTGAAAATGTCAAAAAGAAAACACTAATAAAGAGACCCAAAAAAACGTGTAGAATGAAAAAAAATAGAAATAAAAAATAAAAAACAAAGTCTAGGAAAATTCCACCTTGCCCTTTTTTTTTTTTTTAATTACTTTCTCTCCATACGTGCATTAATCGGTGACCCCCTGATACTATTCCACCACACTATTAATTTCAGTACATATTGACGATTTTATGAAGGAAACCAATTTCAGCAGACAGCAGCGCGTGCTTGATGGGAGAGAGAAAGTTGTCTTTTGTTGACTTGTTGACCAATTAAAATGCAAGTCGATGCTATTATGTGAAGAATTGCCTTGGTGTTTCTCGAAGCCAGCTGGTGGAAATTCAAGTGTAAAGCAAGAGGAGTTTGCAATTATAGTTCTTTTTGCCGGAAAAATATATGACTATATATGTAAATACATGTGTATGCATTAAAACAACATAAATATAATTACACAAAATAATTAAAACATATTAGAATCTGTAAATCTTTATTATAGTGATCTGTTTTCTAGAAGTTTAATCGAGGTCTGTATAGTACTACAGTATTCTTAAGACGTTTTTCGTCCACCGATACAAAAGTTTTGTAATGAACGTTTCTCAGAATACAACGGCTACAAAGAAATTGGATACGGCACCTCCAAGATCATTTTTATGAATTTTCTGCGTATCTTCATTTTATCCTAGACTTTGAAACTCAATTTTTCTTTTGGAAAAATATATTTTTCTTTCTGTTTTTCATGTAATTTTTCAAAACTCAATTTTCTATGTTTTTTGAAAAACTAAAAGAATGTTAAAAAAATGTGATCCCTTTGAACTCTCAACTTAGAGACCTTTTCCCGTAAAACCCTTAACACACCTTTTCCAAAATATTATTTTTAATTTTTGAAAATCCCACCAATTTCTCGAAATAAAACATAGGAGATAAAATCAAATTCCAAAGCCAAAGCCTAAAGAAAAATCATTCACACATGTGGGCTGGCCCAAAACTATAACACTTTTGACTTTTCCATCAAGAGTTTAGGAAGCCTGATGCAAAGCCTTAGCTTGCAAACTGCTTTATCTCCTGCCCCTCTATATGTATAATTCCATAGTCCCTAGCACATATATTTCATTTGTCTTGTACACAAATTACATAAATAATAAACATAAAATCAACAAATTAAAACGCAGATTTTTATATGGAAAATGTTCCTCAATAAAGAAAAAACTCAGGCTGCCTGTCAGACATCACCATTAAAATAAAGAAAACATACAGTGTAATGGATTATATTGAACATCCCTATCTATTGTAACGGTGACAAATCATCTAACCTAGGTTATTAGTACTGAGCTCCAAGACCATCTATGATCCTCATTGTAAGAAAAGTTCCACACCAACTATCTTTATGGCCATCCTTGCAATGACAAATCTCCTCCAAGCCTTAGCATAATAATATGACACCTCTGGATCTCGCATGCTATTATTTCTATATGACACCTCTAAATTACTACTCCATAAATTGGAACCACATGATTTATGTTAATTATTGTCATTGGAAGAAACCAAATGTTCAGATTTGTCAATAGGGAATTGCTGATATAAAATCTCTTCCTCATAATCCCAAATTTATTTGAAGGCATAAATAGAGGTAAGAAGCATTTAGTGTAACAAACATGCAATAGATAATATTTTTAGCTCGCTGAGAAATAAAAAGAAACATGTGGTTGGGTCAATGAAATAAAAATAAAATAAAATAACTAATTCTATTACATTTACAAAACAGTTAAAGAGGTTGTTATTCTGACAGCTTAAAGCAATTTTGACACCTTAAAGTCTTGCTAACATTTTTTCTATGCAGATAAAAAGAATTTTCTGAAAACGATCATTATAATATGAAATCCTAATTCTCATAAGGAAACTTTAACATTTCAGAGTAGATTTGATTTTCTTTGATAGGATTTAGATTTTCATGTCTCAAAATATGAGTTAGAAAACAAAACTATTAGAATTCTAGAGAATAAACCAAAAAAGGGAAAAAATCATAAGTGTTTGTCCTAGTTGGAGTCCGCATTTTGATGCATTGTAGGAATTAGAGTTAGGCCAGTTTTTGTTACTGTCTGTCTTGATCCTCACTTGAAGAAAGAGATTGTGTTTACCTTTCTCATCTGCTTGCTTGCTCGCTCTAGACAGCATGGTACACAAATAAGAGTAATATGGTAAAAGTTGTATATTGTTGATGTGGGATTCATCATATATATACATAAAAATATATATATATATATATATATATATTTACAACAGATAAGGCCTAGTAACAATACACCTATCTGCTTTATACACTGCTGTTACAACTAGATAAGATAGACAAAAGAATACGTGCATATTATAATCCATTACATGGAACTTGAAGAACAAAGAGATCTTTGAAAGGAGGTTATCAATTAGAGTGGCAATTGCTCAACTTGAGCTTACAGTTGTGGATTTCAAAGTGGTGGAGGAGGGTAGTAGTGCCAAGATGATAGGGAATGTGGTCTGGTAGGCTCCATGTCAATGACGGATTACGATTAATGTTGATGAAACAAGAAGGTCAATGCTGTGGTAGATTTTGCCTCTAAATTTTTATTGCAAAAGCAAGTTTGTTTATACTTTGATGAATTTTCATCTTGGGGTATGCTCCCTACTTTGGTTGATTTTGTTAAGATTAATGAACTCAATACATCAAGTAAGGTGTAATTTGCCTTCTAGGGGCTTTTTTTGCTATTAATGCATTTTCTTCATCAAAAAACGTGCTTCTTTCCATTTAACAATATGATATCTTAAAAAGGCAGTTAAAAATATATCTTGGTTGGTAATCTGAATACTGGGCTAAGTAAAGTGATTACCAGTTAAAAGAACAAGCACAAACTTTATCTCATTGTAGAAATTCCAACTTAATAATCCAAGTAAACAAAATAAATAAATAAATAAAAGGAGAAAAAACAGAAACCTAAAATATATTAATAATAAACAGACATTATACTTGTATGAAATCAACCAAGTCCTTGGCTTGAGAATGATCAATATGCAATACAAGTAAGGAACTTGGCTGGTTTATCAAACAATCTCCATTGAAGATTCAACTAAGCAATATGACCAAAGATTATGCACAAGGTGCCTGGATCCAGGGCAAGCCTTCTTTCATTTGGATGTTTCCTATTCGTTCAAAGGATATTCAATTCTCCAATCAATATCCAGGCCTCCAATTTTTTTTTTTTTTGGTCTAAAATTCTACATACTTCCTCTTAAGCTTCTAACTAAACTGTACAATCATAAAGAGCGTGATATACACTATACCATGGAGAGTTGGATATCGTAGCCTTGACCAAATGACCTAAGAAAGTAGAAGTAAAGTGATATCACAAAGAGATAAGGAAGTTGAGATACATAGATCAGAAGTCATCCAAGTAACAAAGAATTAGTTGAGTAAACTATAAGTCTCATTTAAGAAAGAGGCATATCAGTAAAAGAAAGAACCTATCCATGTTAGAGTTATATGAATATATGGATCGTAAATATGCATAATAAAATTCGATTAGTGCTTTAAAAGTACTAACATCCAAATGCAGCTATTAGTAAAATCAAATCTATACAAATCACATGACTTACCCGTTAATTTTAACTCACACCAAAATAAAATAATTTAATAATAATAAAAATATAGGTAAGTCAAATGGGCATCTAAAGAGAGTTGATCCTCCAATCCAATAGGCCAACTGGAGCATTACAAAGAGTGTGCCCAAGGGCCCCACTACATGAATTAATAAATAAGCTAGTCCCATTAATGGTACAGATGGGTCCTGTAAATGAGTAATGATTATGCTAAGTCTACAAAATATTTATATATCTAACATTCTCCTACTTAGACTGTATAACTATCATCACATATATATCATCCAAACTCACTTACTATAGAATCTCCCAAAATAAAATACCATTTCATTCAGATATATAGCATACCGACAAGGCACAACAATATGCTAGGCTAGATAGTAGACATTTTTTCAATAAATTTTCCAAAATAAAATACCATTTCAACTGAGCACTTTGCATGCTATAAACTCTGTCTAGGTAGTAGAGATTTACCTTACCACCTGCAATCCTCCAACATACAATACTATTTCATCTAAGTACATTACGTATCGACAAGATATAACAATATACACAAACTAGGTAGTAGGGACTCACCATGGTACTTGTGGATCAACATATATGCATAAATTGAAAGTATCAAACAGACCTATAAATATAAGGAGCAACAATATGTGTAATAATAATTCATATACATCAATATATTAATATAATACTTAAAGAAATAAACAATACTCAACATGGATATTATTGCAAAATACATAATAAACTCCCACTAGCCCATAGCAGTCTCAACTGCCTAACAGACCCATACGGGATACATGCTCCTCAAATATGCTTATTGGTAAGGCTTTGGTCAATGGATCTGCCACCATGTTATAAGTCAGTATGTGAACAACACTAATGAGACCCTCTTTAACTTTCTCCTTCATAACAAAATACTTTACATCAATGTACCTTGTACTAGAAGTACCTTTTAAATTATTGAAAAGAGACACCACTGTACTATTATCACACTACATCATAAGAGATTTCTCAATGGAGTCAATTACTCCCATATCGCGAATAAAATTTAGAAGCTAAACTGCATGACGAGTTGCCTCATAACATGCATCATACTTTGCTTCCATTATCGAGGATGTTGTCACAAATTGCTTAGTACTTCATCAAGACAGCTCTTCCTACCATAATAAATATATATCCAGTGGTATATTTCTTATCATCTACATAGCCTTTATAATCTGCATCACTATAGCCAACTACATCAAGAGAGTTGATGCGTTGATATGTCAACATATGATCTTTAGTACCCTGAAAATACCTAAAGATTCTTAATTGCTTGGTAATGAATAGGATCATGATTGTTTATAAATCTACCAAGCACATCCATAGCAAAAGCTATGTCATGTAGTGTACAAACTTGAGCATACATTAAACTACCCACCATTGAAGAATAACGAATATTTTTCATTGCCATCCTCTCTCTATCATTCTTGGAACACTAGTTCTTAAAAAATCTTTCACCCTTTGTGGCTGAAATATTTCCAGGAGAATAATCGTGCATATAAAACCTTTTAAGGATCCTATCAACATGGGCCCTCTAAGACAACTACAACATATAATTAGTCCTGTCTTAAACAATCTTGATGCCCAAAATAAAAGAAGCTTCATCAAGATCTTTCACGTCAAAATAGTTGCATAACATCTACCTTTTTATAAAAATAGGTAAGTGTCATTGATAGCCAAGAGTATGTGTAACACCTTAACCTGAGAAATCACCTGAATTTGAATTTTTGACCGAGGTTGACAGGAATTGACTAAGTGGGTCTCATAGTTGACTTTTTACTGTGAGAGGAATTTCATGTTCACTAAGATACCATGACAAAATATTTGTTGATACGAGTTCATACACTAGTAGTATGCTAAAATCAAAGCTAAGAATAGAAAATTATGGTAAAAACATATGCGACTTGGACTGATCAATGAGTTTGGAGTTGACATTGTATTTACATAGATTTTGATGTTGACCCATGTGTCATGTGATGGTGCTTGTCACCATGAGTCTGTAGGCTGGTAGCATGCTTAATTTGGACTTATAGTTGAAAAGATATAGTTCTTTAAACTCAGGATCATATTGTTAGGTAGTATTATGAACATGTAGATGAATTTTGAAAAATGTTCAAGAGGTGCCATGTGTAACCAACCCCTAAGTGCCATGTGGACCCTCCTTTCTTTTCTTCTTCTTTCCTTTTCCTTTCTCTCTCCTCATCCGAAAACACCCTCTCTCTCTCTCTCTCTCTCTCTCTCTCTCTCTCTTTCTCTCTTTCAGGTTGGCCGAAATTTTTTAATATCCAACCACCCATTGCTTACACACATTGGCCCCTGACATGACCCAGTCGCCAATGAGCTCGATCGCCAAATTTGGTAACCAATCTATGAGGACCCATCTAGGATCGCTTTCGGGAACCCTAGATAAGCCCTGATCTAAGGGAAAATCTTATCAGACCATCCTACAAAAAATTCGACAGCATCTTCCTTAAAGGTTGAGCATGCCCCAAAAATTACCTACATGAAACACACTTTTATATATTACCATTTTATCCTTCCCATCTTACTACAATTAATTCTACAAGTTTCAGGACTTCGATAATAAATGTAAAGATATGTAGACAAGAGGATTAACTAAATAATAACACAGATACCTTTTTATTTCATGTCAGCTCACACCACCCACTTAGTGCTGTACATTTCAAATATCATGTTACAAATATACCAATACGTAATATAAAAGGAATGGTAACAAAACAACCATCATATTAACGATAATAATAGTAATCATTTAATGATGATAATAATAATAATAGTATTAATATAACTTGTTCAAGGGCTATCATATAACCATACTTGCCCGAGGGCTATTGTACTTGTCCGAAGGCTATAACTTGTCTAAGGACTATTGCATAACCACATTTGTCCGAGGGCTATTTTACCTACCCAAAGGTTACCACTTGCCCAATGGCTATTATATTTGCCTGATGACTATTTTTCTTGTCCGTAGGCTGTGATATTTGCCCGAAGTCTACCGTAAGATAATAATGATAATAATAGTAATAATAATGATAGCATTAATGAATAAATAAATAATAATTACAGTAACAATATTAATAACAATAATAATAATCACAACAACTAATAATAGTGACTACAATAATAATTAACAACAAGATTAATGATAAATAATAATAATAGTGACAATAAAAATAATAATGATGATGATGATGATGATAATAATAATAGTGACAATAAAAATAATGATGATGATGATGATGATGATAATAATAATAGTGACAATAAAAATAATAATGATGATGATGATGATGATAATAATAAAAAAATCATAAATAATAACACTAACAATAATCTTAATAATTAATAATAATAACTACGATAATAATTGATAGCAATTTTAATGATAAATTCAAATGATAATAAAAATAATAAAAAATAATTATAATAATGATAATGAAAAAAATAATAGCGATATTAATGATGGTGATGATAATAGTAATAATAATAAGGCAAATAAGAATAATATTAGCAAATCAAATCATGAATGGATAAGGTAACATAAAATAAAATAATATTTCAAAATTCATAACATACTATGAAGTATACACACTCGTATAAGAGGTACATATGATACTACATAATATGCTACTCAATCCATGATATCAGCTATTGCCAATACTCTTATACCAATACAGTCTGGGGGTGGTTGCCCATATTGGCTGTCTGAACCCCTGGATTCGTAAGCAACATAGTTATGATGCTAAATTATTCATGGATCGTATCGGATTGTTACCCCCATACGGTGTGATACATACAGCATAATATAGTATAATTATATATATATATATACACGTATATATGAAAAAGATACTTGATGCACCATACGATATACCAGTGGTGCCAAACAGTACTCGATGTCTCGTGTACTACCTAATGGGGAGGTTAAAGAGAGAACCAGCAACTGTCGCCTTGGTACTCCAACGGCGCCAATGCTAACAACAATCATCCTAGCCATGAAGGGAGGCAACTGATACTCACTGTATAATACTCGCCAGCCCTCAGGTCCATAGCATCCCATAGGACAACCCTATATACTTGCGCACTAACAACAGATATAGTATAGAATACCAGTACATATATATTAGTGGTGCTAGATGGATGTCAGCATCTTAAGTACCACTCTGACGGGAAGGTTAAAGAGAGAACTTACAACAGTTGCCTTGGCATCCCAACGGTGTCGATGCTAACAATAGTCATCTTAGCCATGGAGGGGATAACTGATGCTCACTCTGCATCATACCTGCCTACCCTCAGGTCCATGGCTCCCACAGGAAGACCCTATAAACCTACGCTCTAATCACATGTATCTTATAAATACCAAAGTTTAATAAAAACAACAGGTTTGGTACATCACAAAGAGCAAGTCATCAAGTAACAAATATTAGTTGAGTAAACTTTAAATGTAGTTTAAAACAAGTGATTTAAGTCACTAAAAAAGATAAACCTATCAAGTTTCGATTCACCAAAGCTGCTATTGTGCCCCACAGTTCAAATAGATCTAATCAAGCTCATCAACATCTAAATGCACCAAAATCCAAAAAGAATATGGTCACCTTATGTATCAAACGAGAAGAACCCCAAAGCCAAATCTTCAATTGGAGAGAAGGTGAAGTCAAGATTTTTTTTGCTTGTTTCTTCCATGTCTGGCTTATATACAACATGAAAGCCACACCTTTTCATCTCTAAGCATTGGCTTTCCATTTCAAATGAAACATCAATGTAACTAGGTCTACTCCACTTAGCCATTCACTCTTCAAAGCATTCATTTGATACATACTGTACCCAAAGGTAAGGTGCCTTAATGAATGTGCCTCTCAAGATGTTAAAGCCAAAACCAGTGCTTATAGGACCTTCATTAGTGTACAATTGACAAGCAATCTTTTGAGAATTTTCTAATTCCAGTTGGCTATATTTGTCATAAGGATCATGTAGAATTCAGTGAATATTAATATTATTCAACTGATTAATATTTTACAAGAAAAGCATGCCTATATAAAGTACAAGCTAAAATTGATATATGGAAAACAATGGATTGATTTTCCTAAAACGGAGAAGCTAGGTAAGGTAAGTGAGATTATTTCCTCTTATAAAATAAATTTGCAGGAAATACAATAATTTATTTTATGGAGTGTATTTGTTTTGTTTCCATAGTGAGCATATTCGTTTCCATGTCTGTTAGTTGACTCTATTAATCCCTTCATCAATTTCTTCCTTATTAGTCGTTGCCTTTGTGCTTTTGCTTTCATGTGATTTATCATTGATTAAGATGATTGAGATTGAGCTATACTATCATGCCCCCTCAAGCTAGCAGGTGGAATGAAATGAACCCCAAGCTTGGCACGAAACTTGTGGAATAAGTCCCCTGGCAATGATTTTATCTAAATTACTGCAATCTAAAGGTGAAAAAGAATAAAAAGTGTTATAAGCTGTCCTGTGGCTACTCGTTCCTTAACAAAATGATAGTCTATTTGAATATGCTTTGTTCATCCATGAAGAACTAGATTTACTGTCATAAGCAATGCATTGATATTGTCACAAAGGAGCTGTAGTGGTTTGAGAAGGGAAACACCATTACCATGTAAAATGAATGTAATCTACATGAGTTCTATAATTGTTGAGGCCATTGCTCTGTATTATGCTTTTGTACTGGACTATGCAACAATTGGTTGTTTGTTTGATGACCAAGAGATGCAGTTAGCTCTAAAGTAAACACAATATCTACTTATGCTTCGATGGGGCATAACGCATCGTGCCCAATTTGCATCATAAAAACCAATGAAGTTAAGAGAACTTTGTTGGAGGAACCTGAGGTCAAAATCTATCGTCCATATGAGGTAGTAAAGTATGTGTTTGACTTCACATAGATGGGATTGTGTAGGGTTTTGAAGGTGCTGGCATACTCTACTAATAGCATAGGTTATATCTGGGCGAGTGAATGTGAGATATTGCAAGCTTCTAGCCAGTTTTACATGTTCTGTGGTATTGATAGATTGATGATCATTATCTTAAGGTGGCACTTTTATGGCCATTGGAGTCTTTATTTTGCCAGCTTCTAGCATCTTTGCTCGGGTTAGAACAACTCTAGTGTAATTTTTTTTTTTTTAAGATAAGAAAATGTCCCCTTGAAAGCACCGTGCTTCAACTCCTAGAAAATAGTGTAATATTCCTAGATCCTTTGTAGCAAATTTTATTTCCAATTTGTTTATTAGATTGTTGATCATAGTGGAATAATTCCCTATCAATAATAAGTCATCCACATAAATCAACAATAATATACATATATTATTTTATTTAAGAACAAAAAGAGAAGGGGTAGATTTGCTACATTTGAAACTAAGACAAAGTAAAATTTTAGACAAGTGGTTGAACCATGCTCTAAAAGCTTGTTTAAGTCCATACAGTGATCTTTTTAATAAACAAACATGATTAGGATAAGTTGAAGAGATAAAACCTGACGATTGTTCAATATAGACTGTTTCTTTCAAATATCCATGTAAAGAAGAATTTTTAATATCGAGCTGTCAGATTGTCCATTTTGATGTAATAGCAATTGAGATAACTAATCTAACAGTTGTATGCTTAACAACTCGACTGAAGGTTTCGTCGAAATCAATCCGTTTGACCTGTGTATATCTTTGTGCCACCAGTCGTGCTTTTAGTCGACCTACTGTACCATATTCTTTATATTTTATCTTGTACACCCATTTAGATATAATAATGTTTGTATTTTGAGGTCTCAGGACTAGTATCCAAGTGTTGTTGTTATGAAGAGCAGCAACTTCTTGCATAGCATGAAACTAAGATGGATCTTAAAGAGCTCTTCGAAAGGTTTTTGGTTCAACAAATATAAGAACCATTCGAGATGCAAGATTCAGGTCATTTTGAAGTCTTCTTTGTGAGATCATTGGATGAGTATTGAAAGTTTTTGCATTTGTTTTATTCATATTGACTGGAGAAAACTGCAATTCAATTGTTAGATTATCTTGAATACCTCCGGGATCAGGAATTGATATAAAAGGAAGATCTGGTTGACTTTCACGTTGGCTTGTCTATTTTTGTTGTGGTACTATTTTGTTCAGGGCTAGATGTAGAGGTATCATCATCTTCTTGTTGATTTGATATGCTGGTTTCCAATGAATTAGTGGTTGAAGGAATGCTTCTTTGTTCATTTTGCTCTTCGTGTTTGTGCTTCTGGTTTTAGCAGCTTCATTGCTCTTTCTTGTTATTTTCTGTAACAACTTCTCTATTGTTCTGATGAGATTCTACAATATTATTACTGCAAGTTGTATTAATGTTTGAATATTGTTCTCTATCGAATAGATTCTTGTTTGTTGTAATGTCCCTATTTAAAGGTATATAGCTTTCATGTTCTAGAAACTCACAAGTTCAAGTGGTTCTTGTGAAATAGTGTTAGTATTTTTGCAGAAAAGAAAACTTCTTTTATCAAAAACTACATGTGCTAAAATATTTATCCTTTTTGATTCTGGATGATAACATTTGTGACCTTTATGATGAGGACTTTATCCTCTGAAAACACATCGATATGTTTTTTTAGAAAACTTGTGATCACCATAATTTCTTACATATGGAAAACATTTGCATCCAAAAATACGTAAATAACAATAATCAGTATGTCTTTTATATAAAAAGGAGTATCATTTTGTAGAGGAACTGATCGTAGGTGATTGATGAGGTATACAACTATTTGGAAACCTTCAACCCATAGTTTTAATGGTACATTAGCATGATAAATCATGGTAAGTCCCATCTCATGTATGTGCTTGTGCTTTCTCTTCGGAAATCCATTTTGCTCTGGTGTACCTAGACAAGAGATTCGATGTACAATTTTCTGTTCATTCAAGTAAGTTTTGAATTTTTTTGAAGTAAATTCAACACCTCCATCACTTTGAAAAAAATTTAATATGGTGGTCAAATTGTTTTTCCACCATTCTTTGAAATTTAATAAAACAATCATAAAAATCTAATTTTTTATGTAAAGAATATAGCCAAGTAAATCTAGAAAATTCATCAATAAAAATAGCATAAAATTGAAATTGTTGGGTAGACATAATAGGGTCTGGTACCCATAAATCACAATGTATCTTATGTAAAGGCATAGTAGAAAAACTATTTGAAACTCTAAAGAGAAGTTTGCAATTCTTTCCCATTTGGCAACTATCACAAACATGAAATTTATTTGTCCAAACAGAAGTATTAATATTATTTTTTGAATGTAAAGTTTTCAAGATATTGGAGCTTGGATGCCCTATTCTTTGATGCCAAAGTTCTGAAGAAGCTTTAGGTTCATTCAATGCTTGGTAGGTTCCTTCATCTAACACGTATAACTTTCCCTTTCTATGGCCCATTGCTAGTATTCTATGGTTGCAATCCTTAATTACAAAAGTAGAAAATGAGAATTAAAAGTACACTTGTTATCTCGAATCATTTGACTTACAGATAACAAGTTCTTTTTTAATTTAGGAACTATCAAAATATTATTTAATTTAAGAGATCCATTTTCTGTTTTAATTTTTGTGTTACTTTTATGTGAGATATTTAAACAATTTCCATTGCCAACAAAAATTCTATCATTACCATTATAAGGAATCAAATTAGAGACCTTACTTATACCATTGGTCATATGTGACGGTGTGCCTGAGTCAGCATAGAAATTTGGATCTGTATTTTCAGCTATCTTTAATGCAGCAAGTCCTTCTGGAATCTCCTTATTGGTATAGAAATAATCAAACCTGTGCCAACAATCTATTGCACTATGATTTGGCTTGTCACAAATCTGGCGTATGAGTTTTCCTTCAATTTGTTCCTTTTGTTGTTTTTCTTGGTTTGAGCAGATTCGTGTGGTTTGTGTTCAATTTGTTTCTGTCCAACAACTTTGTTAAACCTACTAGTGGGAGTAAAATACTTTCCTCTTGAATTGAAACAATCACCTCTGCCTCCTTGTCCACATCCATGTTGACTAATGAAGGCTTGATTGTGATCAAGTTCAAACTTTTGTTCCTCAGTTCCTATTAATTGCTCATGATTTTGAAGAGCTAAGGAAAAATGATGAAAAGATGGATATGGAGGTTTTGAAAGCATGGATATTTTGAATTCTTTATAACTTGGACTAAGTCCTAGGGCAAAGGAAAATACTTATTAATGTCAAAAATAGGTACATTTATAGCAACAAGATTATCACAAAACTGCTTGAATTTTGGTGTATACTCTTCAACGGAAGATGATCCCTTTCTAAGTGATGCAAGTTTGTCCTTTAGAAGGTGTTCTTGCTCCTTTATGGAAGGCAATAACTATTCTTCAATGGATTTCCAAAGAGAACGACCATTGTCTATCCCTACGTTCAAACTTAAAATTTCGTTAGTCATGACATTTAGTAGCCATGTCGTGAGTAGTCCATCATTCTTAATCCATCTACTATAATTCACGTTCATCATAATGATCTCCTTTTCATCTTTTAGAAATTCATCTGGGGGTCCAACATTGGTAAGATGATGGCTTATACCAAAGCTTCGAACCAGTGGTAATATTTAAGATTGCCAAAGTAAAAAATCGGATGCACTTAGCTTTACAAAAACTAGGCTAGTGCATTGGTGAAAGGATTGAATTGTGAGAATGGATTCTGTTTGATGGACTATAGAAACTTTTGAGTTATCATGTGTTTGAGAAGAGTTCTTGTTTAAGGATTCCATGGAGATATAGTTTTGCACAGAAATATGCACTAATACCATGTAGAATTCGATGAATATTGGTATTATTCAATCGATTAATATTTTACAAGAAAAGCATGCCTATATAATGTACAAGCTAGAATTGATATGTGAAAAACAATTGATTGATCTTCCTAAAATAAAGAAGCTAAGGACATGTAACACCCCGTCCCAAATCACACCGGAATCCATGCACGTTGACCGGGGGGTCCAAAGTTGACTTTTTGTCCCAGTTGGAATTTCTAGTTGACCAAGGCACCGTGGCGAAGTGCATGATGCCCCGAGTTCGCAGACTAGTAGCACGTCGAAAACGGAGCTACGGTTTGAAAGTTATGGGCAAAACAAGTCGAGGTGCAAACAGTCCAAAAGGTGCCAGAGTTGACTTTTTCTTGTTGTGTAATTTTGTTTTGACTCTTGTATGGTTGTAAAGTACTCGTCGATATGAGTTCATAGACTAGCGGCACGCTTAAATTGGACATTTGGTTAAAAAGTTATGTATGTTTGAAGTTTGCCGGATACCGTAATATTTTATTATATCTGGCTTAAGTGCACAGTAATGCCACATGTCATCAGCTGATTGGTCCACGTGGATGAACAGTGTCACCATGGTGGCTTTTATTTGGCAAAAACACCGGGGAGGAGAAAGAAAGAGAGAGAGGAGAGAGAGAGAGAGAGAGAAAACCGACAGGCCGCCAGAATCGTCCAATTTTCCGGCCGACTCTTGCTACACGCGCCGGCCAGATGGGAGCGTCTTCCCATTTCCGGCCAAACCCTAAAATTTCACGACCGTTGGTCGCCAGACGCTTCCAGATCGAGGCGGCGAAGCTCAGCGGTGATTTTTCCCTCCACCACTGGCCACCGCAGTTTGCCCTGTTTCCGGCCATTTTTAGGCCACACGCGCCAGCCACCCCTCACCACCTCCTCAAGTCCGCCTTACCCACCAAATTTCACGGCCACCGGACCTCCGATGCACCGGGATCGGAGCGTTTTCCGGCGAGGCGCCGAAAATCTTTAAATCCTGATCTCTCCGCCGTCTGACCTCCGTTTGCCTCACCGCCGGTCCCGTGGGAATTCTCTCCCCTCAATCTACAAAACCGCCAAAAATCTCAGCCAACGGCCACCGCACGTGCCGCTGCCAGCGATGGTTGCCGGTGACCGCGGCGGCTCGCCGGAAGTCACTGTTCCGGCGAGTACCCAATTGCACCGCCGGTCCCTGTCCACTGATTCTGACCTCCTGAATTCAAATCCGGCATCCTTTTCCGCCAATTCATGATGGTTTGGGAGAATTGAGGAGTCGAATCCCCAAAGCTTTCCGGCGAGATTCCGGCCACCTCGGGTCCGATCTCCAGAAAGTAAGACCGAATCCGTGATCCTCATCACTCAAGCTTCGATTCGATATATAACTCGTAACTTTTAGTTTTCGTTTTTGTTCGCTCCCCGGGTACCCATTTGGGAGTTATCCGATTAAAATATTAATATATTTGGTTGGTGGTACTGTAGATGTTTTAGGTGCGCGTGCGAGTAGTGGAGTTGATCCTGCAGAGGATCTTAGCTGATATACGCGCTTAAGGTGAGTGACCCACCTTTAAAAATATTTTGGGCAATTAATTATGTTTAATTGGTGTTTAATTGGTATTTGAATTATGCTCATGTGGTACGATTTAATTATTATTTTATTGTGATTTAATTTTAATTATTATGCATGACCAAGGTATTTTCAGTAATAAATTGTGCGTGGTTTTAAATATTATTGTTGGGCATAATTGGTTTAAATATTTTAACGAAAAATATTTATTTAAATTGGTGGTTTAATTTTTATAATTATGCCCACGGTATTTTATTTGTTGAACCTCGTATTACGAGAAAAATTATTGTTTTATTGGTTATCGATATTTTCGTACCGGTTTGTTGAATGAAAATATGTGGGATGGTAAGTGTGAAAATTTAATATATTTCCCACGGTACGGTTGATTTAATAATTATTTTAGACGCATTCATACAGTATTGGTGTTCTGGTGTATGTATATGTGGTTTAGTGTGCAAGTACTATGTCTCCCATGAGTTGCCATTGGACCGTGGGCAGGCAAGTTTGATATTGGCCACAGCTGCCCCCCTCCTTGGCCGGGATGACAGTTTCAGCAGCGGTACTGTCGGGACGCCGAAGTGCCGTTTGCAAGTTTCTCTCTTTAATCTCCCCGCCAGTCGGTGCTCAGGACGCTGGGTATCGGAGGGCATCACCGGTATATGGTGTGGTGTGTCAAGTGTAATTTTCAGATAAAATTTCAAACCCCAAAAATGTTCAAAAATTATTTATTATAATTTAGTACGTTTTAATTATATTTGGGGTATTTATTTATTATTGTTATTAAATTGTTTGATCCTTTGGTTTTCGGGAAATACGAATATCGGGTTTTGTGAAAATGTTTTAAAAAGGGAACATTTCCAACGTAGTGATTAGTGAGAGTTTTGAAGGAAATTATTATTTCCAACTGCTATTATTTATTTACCTATTAATTGTTGGTATTAATTCAATTCCCCTATTTGTTACTACTATTATAAAAGTGTTCAGTAGCTAGGGTCACTCATTGAGATGATTAGCATCTCACGTTTTTAAGTTCCGTTCCCTTAGGTGCAAGAGATGGTAGACGTTCTTCCGGGGCGAACCAGTTCTCCACCGCTATCGTGTTTCGAGAAGTACTTTGTACTCATTCATTTCAGTTGTATTATTTCTTTCATCTTTGTTGTATTTCTGTTGATTAGCACTTCATGAAGCTCTGTATACTATTTGGACACTTATGTTTTATTTATGCACTGGTTTGCCGTTATTGTTGTGAAGTGCTGTAAATTTGTGGAATCAATTTGTAGTTTTACGGGAGGAATAAGGGGATGAGTATAGAAGTGTGTTTTCAGTGCAGGTAATTTTTGGTAAGTCCTACCCTTAGGGGAGGTGCTGTCGGATTTTCCATTGGAAGGTTCGGTGGTATTTCCCTGGGATCAAGGCTTGTCTAGGGTTCCGGGGAAGGAATTCTGGATGGGTCCTGACAGGACAGGTAAGTGAGATTATTTCCTCCTATAAAATAAATTTGCAGAAAATACAATAATTTATTTTATGGAGTGTATTTGTTTTGCTTCCATAGTGAGCATATTAGTTTCTATGTCTGTTAGTTGACTCCATTAATCTCTTCATCAATTTCTTCCTTACTAGCTATTTCCTTTGTTGCTTTAGCTTTGCTATGAGTTATCATTGATTGAGCTGATTGAGATTGAGCTATGCTGTCAAAACATTTCCATCAACACCAAAAGCAATGCAAAAAATGAATCCAATCGAATCGTTATTGTTCCATTTGGAGGCGAACAAATTTTGACTATAAATCCCATGTTTTGATTCCTAAACCACTTAAGAGTTCTTGTTCCAAGAATCACAATATCAAAACGGCCACTTAAATGTGAGACTTCTTGCACCAAGAAACCCATAATGTTGGATGAGAGAAAGAACAAAGAAAGAAATATATATATATATATATATATAGAAAAATAAAGACAAAGAGACTTGATTCTTGATTTTCAGCAACAATTGAAGGTATACTTTCAACAATTCCATCATTATACTTTTGCACTCTTGATTCAGTTTCAGCTTGTGACAACCAATGAAACTGAGTATCAAATCTTTGGAAGTTCTTACCTCGAATGGATTTGAAAATGTTACTAGTGAAGAACAATCTCTTCCCTCTACATATTCTATATTTGAAGGAAGCTCTAGAACTGATCGAAGAAGATTACAATGCCCCAATCCAAGAAAGTTTAGCTTAACAAGTTGGCTAACACTTGTAAGTAAGCTAATGAATTTGTTTCTGTCTAGATCTAATACCTCTAATGAAGTTAGGTAGCTAAGGTCACTGAGAATCGATCTTTCTGGTAAGTCACAGTTTCATAAACATAATTTTTTTTATACTTGGAATGTTGGGAAGAAGGCAAGCAAGATTGTTGCACTCAAATCTTTGGAAGTTCTTACCTCGAATGGATTTGAAAATGTTACTAGTGAAGAACAATCTCTTCCCTCTACATATTCTATATTTGAAGGAAGCTCTAGAACTGATCGAAGAAGATTACAATGCCCCAATCCAAGAAAGTTTAGCTTAACAAGTTGGCTAACACTTGTAAGTAAGCTAATGAATTTGTTTCTGTCTAGATCTAATACCTCTAATGAAGTTAGGTAGCTAAGGTCACTGAGAATCGATCTTTCTGGTAAGTCACAGTTTCATAAACATAATTTTTTTTATACTTGGAATGTTGGGAAGAAGGCAAGCAAGATTGTTGCACTCAAATCTTTGGAAGTTCTTACCTCGAATGGATTTGAAAATGTTACTAGTGAAGAACAATCTCTTCCCTCTACATATTCTATATTTGAAGGAAGCTCTAGAACTGATCAAAGAAGATTACAATGCCCCAATCCAAGAAAGTTTAGCTTAACAAGTTCGTTAACACTTGTAAGTAAGCTAATGAATTTGTTTCTGCCTAGATCTAATACCTCTAATGAAGTTAGGTAGCTAAGGTCACTGGGAATCGATCTTTCTGGTAAGTCACAGTTTCATAAACATAATTTTTTTTATACTTGGAATGTTAGGAAGAAGGCAAGCAAGATTGTTGCACTTTCTTCTGTTGGATGGAAGAAGGCTAGCAAAATGATCAAACATTGATTTGAGAAGGCTTTTAGGTCTTATTCCATCAAAAAGAGTTATGACAATTCTCTCATACTTCCATCCATGTATGGAAATTTACTTCCAATCATGTATGGAAATTGTCAAGTCTTGAGCATCCTGAAAGAACATAAAATTCAAGAAATTCTGCTGAAATGAAGTCTGAAAGACTCAGAAGACTTGAATAATCTTTCAAATTCAATAAACAAAGTTTCTTGATAATTCCAATGGATGGGTGAACCTCTACTAATTTTTTACACCCTTCAAGAACTAATCTCTCCAGATTGGGAACCCTTATGAAGTTTGGAGTCCTTATCAAGTTTTCAGAGTGACGAAGTTTGATGAACTTCAAATTACTGAAAACTGAATAAAGAAAATAGCCAAAAAAAATGCAAAATATTAGTTGTAATGTTCATGTACTTGAAAGAAGAAAAGTAAATTGCATATGGGCATCAATATTGCAGAACTCTACCTTCTCTCCTCTCCAAAGTAGTTCAATTTGGGCATGGAACATGTTAAGTTCAACTAGTTTAGAAGGATAGCAATTTGGTGGAAAATATTTCAATGGATGTCCTCTGCACTTTAAGAATCTTATATTGTTAGGAAGGTATTCCAGGCCTTTAGGGACGTGCACTTTGCCATGAATATTGAGCAATCTAAGGTAACACATCCTTTCAAAATCTCTGTAGTTCCAGTATAATTGTTGGTCAGGTTGGTCCAAGACCATTGCTTCAATTTTTTTTGTTCCCTAATATCCAAATTTAAAAGATAAGCAGGGTGCAATAAAAAGAAAATATTGATAAACTATTATCTTTCATCAAATTGAGTGGCTTTATCTGATCTTCATGCTTTTAACACTAAATATTAAATTGATTTTGTCCAATTTTTGGATGATCCTTTTATGGATAAAAGCCAAAAAAATCCTAATTTTGTCCTAAGATTTTGATTTATTACGTTTGGAGTTTAAACTCTAGATGAGATAAGATAAACTGGGTCCTTTTGGAAAGCTAGAATTTTGGTGTTGTTTTGGTCTCTTTTGCATACGGAATGGTGTATAGGTGTACTTGACATATGAAAGAAAGCTGAGTCAAGTGTAATTTAGGCTGCTTGTTTTGTTGTAAATTGAATGCCAATTTAGGTTCTATGATTAAGATAAAGGATATTAAAATTGATAGGAATGCATGGTGTGGTTTTATGTTTGTAGATATAGATATGATATATGAATAGACAAAATTGATAGGAATGCATGGTGTGGTTTTATGTTTGTAGATATAGATATGATATATGAATAGACTGCCTTTTTGAAATTCATAGTTGGCATTAAAAAAAAGTCCATCTATTCCTTGATTTAATATAATCATGATTCAAATGAAATCACTCTAAATCAGAGTAAAAAATGGTTTTGACATTTGTTCTATTTTGTCATCCAGGTGATCATCCAAAGGATGTTAATGCAAGGCTCAAATTTTGGGCACAAGTTGTGGCTTGCACTGTGAGATTATGTAGTTATAACAGTTTATTGCAACATCCGTAAGGAAAAGCGGAAGCCACATTCTCTTTGATATAAAACCTAAATGGCCTTAACATTCCAACCTTTAAGTGGAGCTTTTGCTTCATTGATCCATTCCAGGAAGATGTTCACGGGAAGCAATGTTCCTACAACTATATTTAGTTGGAAAATGGACACAGCAGGGATGATGGATGAAGGGTCTATTTTGGAAGAAGAGGAGGAAGAGGAATGTTTTAGGTTTGAGATTAACCAAACAAGTCTTGACTAAATTCTTTGGAGGCTAAGAATCTTTTTATCATTATTATTGTATCAGTTATTTTGAAAATAAATAATGATAATGAATAAGCTTTAGTCTTTTTGGTTGTGTTATTTCCTTCTGGGAATAAATTCCAACCTTAGCTGTTGGTTTCTATGCAGTGGTGAGACCCTTAATTTAGAGCTTCACTAACTCATTGCTGACCTCTGCATCTACTGAGGTAACTAACCTAATTGAATGAACCTTCTGTGCTTCTTCCGGTGCCCGTTTAACCACATGATGAAAATTTCTAACTTGGTTTAACTTTGTTGATTGGTTGTGTGTTTGAAATAAGTAAGTAGTAAAACTAAATCACAGTTCCAAGTACCAAACACCAAACAACAATAATAAAATAACAATCAATTATTCAGAGTTTAGGATGGCCTATTTAGTTGAAACGTGGCACGCAAATGCGCTATTCTTAGAGAAGATATGCCCCCTTATTCAATGTGTTGTCTAACGTTCCTCTCCTAAGATATAATGATCCTTTAAGAATCTTGTGTGCAGCTAAGAATTCCCATGAACTCTTAGAACACCTATAATGCTCAATATATATATATACACTAAAATATATTTGGTAGTTGTAATATAATTTTATAATAAAAATAAGAACATATGGAGAATTTGAGAGGACTATTTAGAGAGAAGAAGAGAGAATAATTGACTTTTATTGCTGTGTGTTTCCAAATGGGAAAGAAATTTCCTATTTATAGAGCTTGGAGTAAGAGATTGTTATGGATTTGGATGATTTTTAGGAATAAAAATAGTAACTGAATAACAAAAACAGACATTAGAAACCAATTGGAAACCAATTTTCTTAACGTTAATAAATTAACATATTCGTTGAAATAGTAGATAAAATAGGAAACAGTCTTTAACTAAATGACTCAATATATATACTATCTTGTAGGAAATAATTTACAACGTTAAAAACAATTTAGATTTAGCTTTTTAGTAAAATCTTTCTTCATATAATCTATAAAATAATTTTTAATAATTTTTAAATCAATTATGACATTTTGTTTTTTTGTCCTCTATTGGTAGATTAATGTCCATTCTGCTGTATTGCAGTCACGAGTCAAAACAGGGAGGGGATTGCCAATAGAATTTATTTGATGAATGATGAAATTTTGTATGGAAAGATTTCTTTTGGTTCTGTGAAGAGTGGGTTTAAGAATTTTTGAAGTATTGATAGACACTTTGTTCTATGATCGACCATTAGAGTTTGACTGTTAGATCATCTTTTGAGTTATGGATTGCTTGGAAAGGGATAAAAATTAAGCTTATGTTTGGTTGCAAGGAAAGAAAATAGAAAGGATGTATAGCCTAGGATGATGGAAAGTGGGAAGGAAGGAGAAAATTTTGTTTTAATGCTTCTTAATATAGTGAGAGGAGATATATATTGATGTAACTTTTTGTATTTATGGTACAAAGTGGAAGGCAAGAAAGTTCATTTAATACTATATTATCATTTTGTTGGTCCTTAATGTCTTACAATAATTACTATTTTACTATGTAGACAAAAACGTAAATGCAAGTGTAATTCTTAAGTTGAATTTTCAATTGTTCCTCTGATTCTTCCATTTTAAAGGGATTATGTGCACCTACCCTTCAATGTCTTTACTCATCTTCCTACTGACAGATGAGGGATATGGTCTGCTTCCTTCTTCCTTCCGTTCCCTCCACTCTTCTTATTCCTCTCAATGCTACCATTAATCCAATAGCGAAAACAAAGTCATAACTCTTCATTGTGAATTCTAACCTAAAATATGAAGGTCTAATTTATTTTGTTTCCTGGTTTCTTGTGTTTCTGATCTCCTATCTTGGTCGTTATTTATGATTCGAGTCTGTCTCTCTATTCGATCCTCAATCTACAGCCGGGTCTTGAACTTAGATCCTGACCCTTGATCCTATATCTTGGTGAAAACGATCGATTTGAAAATTCATTCAGATCCAGTCAGTCACTGAACTTTACTACGATGCAAGACAAAAGCAAATATTGGATTCGATGCATACGCTCCCATTTCATATGGTAAAGAAGTTGATGTAAATTGAAATAGTCGCTTCAAATGGCTAATATTGTGCTTGCTAATTAATCACAAATGACTTAATTTCCCACCGCATAAGTTTTTTTATTTTTGTTTTTCTGTTTTTTTAATTTGCTTTTTGGGTAATTCATTGCATATTGGTTTTGACAAATAAATTTATGCATTGCTGAATAAGATAAATTTCATTCATGCATTTTTGGGTTTTTCATATTTATAATTTTTAAGTATGAAAATTAACCAAAAAAAAAATTGGTAGATAAGTTTTTGAGTATGATAAGTACGGATTGAACTATAATTTAAAAAAAAAATTGGAGGAATTTAACAGAAATGTTCCATTAAATATCATCCATGATAAGAAGAGAGATCTATATTGCTTCATTTCCAATTAAAATATCATGATTGTTCTGACCGAAGTTTAAAAAATTGGTATTGATGGAAATATCGAGAATTTAAAATACGGAAACTTTCATGAAAATATAGGAAAATATCGAATATCGATAAAATATTTTAAAAAATGATGGAAATTTATTTTTAAAAATGGAAATTTTATTGAAATTTTAAAATTATCTTATTTAATCCATCAATTATCAAATTGATTATAAAACTTACTAAAATATTGAATGAATGTTATATTTTTTTTAGTGAATTGATTTATAATAAGCATTAATAACGATAGATAAATTATTATTAATAAAAATATATCAAAAAATACATATAGCATAAAATTATTTATTAACTAAAATATATAAAATGATTATTACAATTATGTTATTGTTCATAAATGTCATCTTAATACCACGTAGAACTTCTGGGTAGTTGAAAATCATCGATTTCTTCTTCATTTTGATTTTGAAATGTGAAATGTGAGAAGTAGTTATGAAAAAATGTATCTCCCTGATAATTTTGTATATAATTATATTGGTTGACCATGTGCATAACTATTGCTCTCTGATAGTTGAGTTTGAGATGATATTCATGGGTTACTACTTAATGACATTCCATAAATATCCATTGAATAAAGGTTATGAAAATGACTTTCAACCCTCATTGATCCAAAATTCATAGGATTGATAAAAAATTCATAGAAATCGAATCATCTTCTTATTGTGACATCTCCATCTATATGTTTCATCATCTGTTTACCTACATTTGTAAAATAGATATTCCCGGCAATAAAATTTCCAGGTTCAAAAATATAATCCGCAATATTTGTATTTTTGCTTTATCGATATTTAATAAGTAGAACTTATTAATGTTATTCAATTTAATTCATTAGAATTTATTAATGTTATTCAATTCAATTCATTCTATTTTGTTTATATCATTAAATGTTTAAAAGGTAATTAAAGGGTAAAAAAAATTGTCAATGAAGTTAATTTGATAACAAATTTTTTTTACTAAATATTAATAATATTTATGACTCTTTATAAAAAAAATTAAAAAAATTCCATGAATATTTTCAAAATTTCAATGGAAATTTTAATTTTTTTAACCAAATTGTTAAAGATTTAATGTAGATATTTTTACGGAAATTTTTATGGAATTTTGGCAAAATTTTGAAAATTTTAATGGATATTATAAAAATTTTATCCATTTCCATTTGAAACCTAAATTTTATTTCGACCTCTTAAAAAAATAATAATTTCAAAGAAATTTCGAGGAAATTCGAATATTTTAAACCATGATTCTAACAAAGATTAGCCAAATATTCCATTAAATTGCCAATTTTGGCCAAACATATTCAGTTTCTTCCTTCTCATTTATGAACAGCTGCTAAAAAGTGATGATAAGATTATAAATTATTCAGTAGAACCCGTCCTATATAATCCGTTTTCTCACAAGTTAGGAGTCGCAGAGAAAATAAAGATGCAATGCTTCTAAACTTTTTGGCATATGGTTTATTTATTTGAATTTTCATAAATAAGTTCTATTTAAAAAAAAAGGTCTCAAAACCTTTAGGTGACTTATAAAAATGATGCAAAGTTGTTCTTACAAGCAATTACATTAATGATATAAATACACTTCTATGACATTACACAAATAATGAATATGTTATGTTATTGTAAAGCAGTAGCTTGAAACAAGGAGCACATGTACCTATTTATAAGGAGGAAAACCTTAGCACTTCAGATATATATTAAGAAAACTAGATTGGATTTCCTATAACAGGATTCAGATACATTTTCAGTTCAAAATATGAGTTGGACAACAAAACTATCATAATTTGATAGATAACCAGTCATAATAGTGTCTTATATGGTTCTAAAACAAAAGGGAAAATCATAATTGTTTGTCCAAGTTGCTTCTTTCCGTTTAACAGCTTAGAGAGAAAGATAGGCTCTTAATTAAAAATACATCAGGGTTGATAATTTGAACACTGGGTTGAATAAACAGATTACCAGCTAAAAGAATAAGCACAAAGCTTTATCCCATTATAGAAAAATCCGACTAAATAAGAAAGTAAAAGAAAAAAAGAACACCAACAGAAATAAAAAAACGAAATGA
The DNA here is from genome assembly GCF_031755915.1 of Ziziphus jujuba. NCBI lineage: Eukaryota > Viridiplantae > Streptophyta > Magnoliopsida > Rosales > Rhamnaceae > Ziziphus > Ziziphus jujuba. The sequence continues at coordinate 1,243,880 of NC_083381.1, read as the reverse complement.
AAAAGCAACAATATAAACTTGAAATATAGTAACAACAACACAGGAAAGCATATGACATGCGATTAAAGGTGGTGGAGGAAGAGGAAGGTTGGTTGGGTTTTGAACAAGTCATGCAAACATGGTAAGGTGTCCAAGAAGAAAAAGCCTATTAACAGACATTATACTTGTACGAAATCAACCAAGTCCTTGGTTTGAACATGACCAATATGCAATCCAAGTATAGAACTTGGCTGGTCTATCAAAAAATCTCCAGTGAAGATTGTACCTAAGCAATATGACCAAAGTCTATGCACAAGATGATGTCGGGGAAGGCCCTCTGACATAAGTTTGAAGTCCAGTTAGCAATCTGACATGAACTTCTAACTCGACTATATAATTACAGAGAGCTTGACATACACAATACCATAGAGCATGTGATATGTAGCTTATTGATAGTGATTGCAGGTTCGAACAAACGACCTAAGAAGCTTGAAATAAAGTGATGTTCACAAAGAGATGAGAAAGTTGAGATACATAGATAAAGAAATCATCAACTAACAAAGAATTAGTTGAGTGAACTACGAGTTTCATAAAAGAAAGAGGATGCAAATCAATAAAAGAAAGAAAACTGTCAAGTCTCAATGTTTGGTATGTAGTTCCTTGATCACCAAAGTTGCTACACAGCTCCTCTGGCAAGCTCATCAACATCTAAATGATTAAAATCCAGAATGTAAAAAGTGTCAACTTAAGTATCAAATGTGAAGAAACCCAAACCCAAATCTTCAGTTGGAGGGTAGATGTACTGGAATTTTCTATTCTCTGTCTCTTCCACGTCTTGCTTGTATACAACACGAAACCCAAGTATTGGCTTCCTGTTCCAAATGAAGCTTCAATGTAACTAGTTCTATTCCACATAGCCATTCTTTCTCTGAAGCTTCCATTTGATATATAGCGTACCCAAAGGTGACTTGACTCAATGAGAGTGCCCCTTGAGATGTTAAAGCCAAAACCAGTGCTTATAGGACCTTCCTTGGTGTACAATTGACAAGTGATCTCTTGAGAGTTTTCTGATTTCAGGTGGTCATGATCTTTGACAACAGGAGCATTCTCATAGACATCAAAAACAACACAGAAAACAAACCCAATCCAATTATTATTTCTCCACTTTTTAGGCAATTTTATTCTGACTAAAGGTCCCATGTTTTGATGCCTGAACCACTCCGGAACTGCAGATCCAGGAATAACAATATCAAAATGGCCAACTAGATGTGAGAGTTCCTGCACCAAGAAACCAATGTTGTTCGATGAGAGAGAGGAACAAACAGAGAAAGACAAATGCATAAAATTAAAGAGAAACCTGATTCTGGATTTTCAGCAATGACTGGAGGTATGCTTTCAACAGTGTCACCATCAAACTTTTGATGTCTTGATTCTGTTTCAGCTTGTAGCAATTAATGAAACTGAGCGCCAAATCTGTGCAAGTTATTTCCTTGAATGCATTTGACAGAGTCACAAGTGAAGAACAATCTCTTGCCTCTACATATTCTATACTGGGAGGAAGTGCTGGCATAGTTTGAAGAAGATTGCAGTGTGCCAATCCAAGAAATTTTAGCTTAGCAAGCTGGCTAATGCTATCAGGTAGGCTGATAAACTTGTTTCTGCCTACATCTAATACCTGCAATGAAGTTAAGCAGTTGATTTCCCTAGGAATAGCTCCTTCTAGTAAGTCACAGTTTCTCAAACATAGTTTTGTTACATTTGGGATGTTGGAAAGTAAACACTCAAGATTATTCCGATTTCTAGAATTGAATAGAGGGTCACCAAGATATTGGAATATTGTTTTGGATTGGTTTTTGGTTGTTGTTCCACACCCATCCAAATAAAATTGTGACAAGTTTCCCATATTTCCAACCACATATGGAATTTTTTCGAGACTTGAGCAGCCTGAAAGAACACAAATTTCAAGAGATTCCATTGAAATGAAATCTGGGAGACTCCTAAGACTTGAGCAATCTTTCAAATTCAATAAACGAAGTTTTGTGAGAATTCCAATGGAAGGGTGAACCTCAACTAAGTTTCTACACCCTTCAAGAACTAATCTATCCAGATTCGGAAACCATCCAAAGTTTGGAGTCTTTATCAAGTTTTGGGAGTGACTCAGTCTGATGAGCTTCAAATCACTGAAAACCTGATTCAAGAAATAGAGGGAAAAAAAAAAAAAAAAAAGAAGGGGAAATATTAGCTGTCATGTTCATGTACTTCAAATAAAAAGAAAAGTGCATATGGGCAGTGCTATTGCAGAATTCTTACCTTTTTTTTTCTCCAGAGTCGTTCAATTTGGCCATGGGACATGTTAAGTTCAACCAGTTCAGATGGATAGAAATTTGATGGCAAAGATTTAAATGGATATTCCCTCCACTTTAAGAATCTTAGATTGTTAGGAAGGCAATCCAAGCCTTTGGGGAGGTTCACATTGCAACGAATACTAAGCAATCTGAGATTATACATCCGTGCAAAAGCTTGGGGCTTCCACCAGGTGCATTGTAGTTGAGGTTGCTCCAGGACCATTGCTTGAGGTTGCTCCAGGACCATTGCTTCAATTTTTTTTGTTCCCTAATATCCAAAAGTAAAAGATAAGCGGGATGCAATAAAAAAAATTAAAATATTATCTTTTTATCACTTGAGTGGCTTCAGCTCTGTACATGAACTCTTACCCAATTATTTGTCATTACCCTGTCGATGTCTTCATGTTCCCACAACCTGCTCTGTTCACCAGGCTTACTAGGGCTTTCTTCGCAAACAATTTGCTGGCCAAGTTGTTGTACCCATACAGGCAAACATAAGATGTTGTTTGAAACGGTTACAAGAGACTTTTCGATGAGGATTGCCATCCCAATTTTGGCGGGAAAGCCACAACAATCTAGTACTTCCAGAACACGATCTACTTTCTTGCCATTAAAAAAGCACGCAATATCCAAGAACGTTTCTTTCAATATCTCAGCTAGTGAATCATAACTGCTACGAAGTACACTGAGTATATCTCTGTTTGGATATTCATATATCCTATGTAAAGCATCCTCCCATTCCATGATGTGTTTACCATGTAAGAGACTTCCTAAAACTTTGAGGGTTAATGGATTGCCATTAGCATACTCCAAAAAACGGTTGCAGATCATCTCATAGCCATCAAAAGGCTGCTTTGGTCTAAAAGCATGAAATTTAAGAAGCTGCATAGCTTCAGCCAGATTTAATCCTTTACACGTGTAGATTTTGTTCACTCTTTTTGGATTAAGCAAATGTGCATCTCTGGTTGTTATGATAATTCTGCTCCCAACTCCAACCCAATCAGCTTTTCCATTCAATAAATCTAATTGCTCTAACTCATTTACATCATCTAAGACAATAAGGCACTTTACTTTACAAAAATGCTGGCTACTCTGTTTTCCATGCTGTAGATCATTTATGATTATTTTGGTTATTTTTTCGACTAGTTCTTTTTGTAGATAATCCAAATAAGATCTTTTAGACAATTCTCTTACATTGGCAAGAAAGCAGCAAGCCTCATATTGATCATAAATCTTCTCATAAATGAAACGGGCAACAGTTGTCTTGCCTACTCCAGGCATCCCCCATATCCCTATAATGCGAACATCCTTCACACTTGTATCCAAAATGGATAATAATTCCTGCACTCGAGAATCTATTCCAACAAACTTCCCTTTAGGAATTTTTGGCCCCTTAGTCAATTTGCGAGTTATCTTACCAACAATGTCGGTAATAAATTCTTTCTCATGCCTACAAAAGGGGAAGACAATTCAATGAACGTGGTCAGTTAGCAGTAGATTGATGGAGAATATGAACAAGCGATTGATTTAGTTGATTTAACTAATACTCACCCATTATTCAGATCCCACTTTTCTGGGAGATTGCACACTTCAGCTAATGAAGATCTCCATCTTTCAACTTTTTCAGGGTTGTGCTTAGCAAAGGCTTTTTCATAACTGTTGATTTGACGTTGAAACATAGAGGAATCCACATTATAAAAGATAGGGAAAACTTTTCTAGTTACGGATGTGCCCCCGCATTCAAGAATATGGACAAGTTGATCCAAGCACCTACTTGAAGCAACATAGTTCGTAGACAAAATGATAATGAAGAGCCTTGAGTTTTTCATTGCTTGCAGGAGTTTTGGCGGGACATCTTTCCCCTTATCACATTGATCTTCATTCTCCAGCTTGAAGGTGAGAATTCTTTTTCTGCGGAGAGTTTTGTAAAGATAATTGGTGAAGTTCATAACAGTGTCATCACCAGTATCGAAACTTAAGAAGACATCGTATTCAAGGCCAACATCGTTCACAAGTTCATCGTCGTCCGAACTAGGATCTGTACTTCCATCCAACTGGAATTGATTGTTTATTTCACCGGTGAAACCTTCAAATGTTCCCGTCAATTTACCAGATGCGTCTTGAACAATTTTTTGAATAAATTCTACCTCATTTCTGCAGCACGGAAAAATCAAATGCTGAGCAAATCCACGCTTTCAGTGGCCAAGCAACAACAAGCCAACCAAAAACCCGTATATATGTATTACACATTAGTATACATATTATTTTGTAAATTTATTTGAAAATACAATATTTGATAAGTTAAAATACTGTTGCAGAAAATGGAAGAGATTAGATTTTCAGAGCTTTAGAGAAACAAGGGAGGCAGAGAAAAGCGATACCCATAATTTAGATGCCAGCCTGAGATATTGGCGACTGCACTTAGCCCAAATCTCCACTTTGTAACCTTCTCTGCCGGGTACTTCCTTTCGAGTTCAGCAAAGGCTGCTGCATAATTGCCTGATTGATGTCGAACGACGGTCGGATCGACGTCATAGAAGATTGGAATAATGGATTTTCCGGGTTTCCTACTGCATTCAAGGATGTGTACAAGTTCATCCAAACACCAACTTGAAGTGGCATACTTGTTTGAGAAAATGACGATGGACAACCTCGAGTCCTCGATTGCTTGGAGGAGTCCTGGAGATATCTCTTTCCCCCTATGAAGCTCTTCATCGTCCTTGAAGACGGAGATCCCATTTCCAATTAGATCTCTGTGTAAATGGGCGGCGAAGCTATGGCGAGTGTCCTCGCCTCTGAAACTTATAAACACGTCGTATTTATAGTTGTAGTGCAGGGCTAAAGTAGAAGACGACTCAAAAGAAGAGAGATGTGAATTTTATGTTGGAAACTTTTCAGCCTTCAATTTCGATTTCAATTTCTTAGCCTCATTAGTTGTAGCACTACTACTAGTACTACTTTGCTTGCCATGGAAAAAAGATTTCCAACAAAGCACAACACAGCAACTTATTCCAAAAATGAAAATGAAAAGAGATTGGCTTGTGCTTTTTCCATTTTTGAAATCCAAAATATCTGAATCTTCTGTGTCTCTAAAATTCATCGCCAATTTCCTCAGCCACTAACCTTAACCCAGACCGATCGATCGGTTTTGTATGAAATTTAAATCTTAATCCGGAGAAACTGAACGAGCAAGATCCAAGAAATTTGACGAATAGACCATTAGAAGTCTTTTTCTTTTTCTTTTTTTTTTTTTGTTTGAGTGGACCAATGGTAGATAAAAGGACGCACTACATGGTGGGGGCCTGGCCTTTCGAAAATTCTGAAAATGAAAATGAAAAGAGATTGTTTTCTATTTATGAAATCCAAAAGTTCTGGATTTTTTGTATGCCTAAAATTCATAGGCAATTTTTTGTGTGTCCAAAAGATCGATCCGTTTTCCGTGAAATTTCTTCACACCCAGAAAGTTCTACCTTGCTTTTTATTTTTTATTACTTTGCCTCGATATGTGTAGGAATTAGGTTAGACCAGTTTTTTGGTTGCTGTCTTGATCCTCACTTGAAGAAAGAGACTGTGTTTACCTTTCTCATCTGCTTGCTCTAGACAACATGGTATAGAAATAAGAGTAATATGGTAAAAGTTGTAGATTATTGATGTGGGATTCATCATATAAATACAAAAAAGAAGAAGAAGCAATTACAATAGATAAGCCCTAGTAACAATACACCTATATGCTATATACACTGCTGTTACAACCATATAAGATACACGTAAGAACCGTTGCATATTATGGTCCGTTACGTAGAACTTATGGAACAAAGAGATCTTTGAAAGGAGGTTATCAATTAGAGAGGCAATTGCTCAACTTGAGTTTACAATTGGGATTTCAAAGTGGTGGAGGAGGGCCGTAGTGCCAAGATGAGAAGGAATGTGGTCTGGCAGGCTCCATCTCAACGGTGGATTACGATTAATGTTGATGAAACAAGAAGATCAATGCTGTGGTAGATTTCACCTCTAAATTTTCATTGCAAAAGCAAGTTGGTTTACGCTTAGATGAATTTTCTTCTTGGGCTATGCTCCTTGCTTTGTTGATTTTGTTAAGGTTGGTGAACTAAATACATCAAATAAGGTGTAATTTACCTTGTAGGAGCTTTTTATGCTATTGATGTATTTTCTTCATCACAAATGAAGCTTCAATGTTACTAGTTCTGTCAGGACCCGTCCAGAATTCCTTCCCCGGAACCCTAGACAAGCCCTGATCCCAGGGAAACCCTACCGGACCCTCCAACGGAAAATCCGGCAGAGCCTCCCCTAAGGGATTTACTTACCACAAATTACCTGCACTGAAAACACACTTCTATACTCATCCCCTTATTCCTCCCGCAAACTACAAATTGATTTCCACAAATTTTAGCACTTCAAATAACCACAGCAGCAACCCAGTGCATAAATAATAACCACACGTCCAATACAGTATACAGAGCGTTATACAACAAATGTGGAATTTATAAAATGACAAATAAAGAAGCAATACAAGATAGAGAGGAAAAAGGGAAGAAAAACTTCTTAAACCTTCGGCAACGAACTGAGACGTCGAGCTCGCCCCGGACAATCAATGCCTCCAACCTGAACCTAGGGGAACGGAATTTAAGAGTGTGTGACCCTATCTACTGTACACCTTTAATATTAATAATATAAAAATAAAGAAATTTAATTAAGGAATACTGAACAATTAAATAGATAAATAAATAAATATTTGAAGTAATAATTTCTCTCAAAATCCTCACTATTCACTCCGTTTGAAATGTTCCCCTTTTTAAAACCTTTTCACAAAACCCGATATTCGTACTTCCCGAAAACCAAGGGACCAAATAATTTAATAAACAACAAATAAATAAATAAATAAATATCCCAAATATAAATAAACTGCAATAAATTATAATAAATAATTTTAGAACACCTTTGGGGTTTAAAACATTATTTGCAATTTACACCGACGCACCACACCATATACCGATGATGCCCTCCGATACCTAGCGTCCTGAGCACCGACTGGCGGGGGGTTAAAGAGAGAAACCTGCAACGGTCACTTCGGCATCCCGACAGTACCGCTGCTAAAACCATCAACCCGACCAAGGAGGGGGGCGGCTGTGCACAACAATAACCTTGCCTGCCCACGGTCCAATGGCAACTCACGGGTGAAGTAATAACCGCACGCTAAACCACATAATAACCGCGTGCTACCACGTGTCCATACACCATACACCAGAACACCAATACTGTATGAGTGCGTCTAAAAATAAACATTTATAACCAACCGTACCGTTTTCCAAAATTACCATGGGAAATACATTAAATTCTCACACTTACCATCCCACTAATTTTTATTTAACAACCCGGTACGAAACCTTGATAACCAACAAACCACAATTTTCTCAAAGTACAAGATGCAACCATAAAAATACCGCGGGCATAATTTATAAAATATAACCAAATATTTTCGTAAAATATTTAACCCAATTATACCCCGAAAATCAATTTTAAAAACCACGTACAAATACCACCAAAATACACCTTGCTCATGCATAATAAATTAAACCACGATATAATTCATAATTAAACCACACCACATGAGCATAATTTAAATATCAATTTAAATACCAATTAAACATAATTAATTGCCCAAAATAATTTTTGAAGGTGGGTCACTCACCTGGAGCATGCAATTAACCCATGATCCACTACGGGATCAATTCTACGACTCACCGGTGCTCCTAGAACAAAATTCACAGACAGTCAAATAAATTAATATTTTAATCGGGTAAATAATACCCAGTACCCGGGGGGTCAAAACACAAACGTTAACCAAAATAGGGGAATAATATACCGAATCGAAGCTCGTGGAACGAGGATCACAAATCCGGTCTCCATTGACCCCAATTCCACCGAAGGTGGCCGGAATTTGGCCGGAAAGTTTCGGCCGGTTTTCAATCCCTCGTATCTCGCACACCGCTTCGAATTTTTGAGATTGGAGGCCATTTTTGAACTCAGAGGATCCAAAATAGGGGAAGAGGAGGTTTAATTTGGACTGGGCTGGCCGGAAAACACAAGAAAAGAGGAGAGAGAAATTTTACCGGCCGGCGGCTTCTCCGGCCCAATCGGCGGGCGTCCGGCGGCCGGTGACCGTGAAAATTGGCGGCTGAGCTCGCCTCCTCCTTCCGCACGTCACTGGCCGGCGCGTGTACTATATGGGTGGCCGGAAAAAGAAAACACGGTGAGAGAGAGAGGGACGGCCGGTGGGAGAGAAAGAAAAAAAAAAAAACTGTGCGTGTTTTGGTGCTCGGGGAAGAAGAAGGAAAAAAAGGAAAAAAGAAAAGAAAAAGAAAAAAAGAAATGGTGTTTTCCCACGTGGGGAAAAGAAAAGAAAAAGAAAAAGAAAAAGAAAAAGAAAAGGGAAAATAAAACAAATAAATTCAAATTAATTAAATAAAAATATTATTATTTAAAATAATAATAAAATAATTTGATTTTACACATGGTTGACATGTGACATTTCACCATGGTGACACATGGTCACCTTCATTAAGTCACACGTGGCACATCATTATGCGTGTAAAAAATAATATTAAAATAATACAGTATTTGAAAAACTTTACAGGTCCATAACTTTCAAACCACATGTCCAAATCGGACGTGCCGCTAGTCTACGGATTCGTATCGACGAGCACTTCACAACCATGCATGAGTCAAAGCTCAACCTTGCATGAATAAAAAGTCAACTCCGGCACCCCTTGGACAGTTTGGACCTCAACTTGTTTTGCTCATAACTTTCAAACCGTAGCTCCATTTTCAACGTGCTACCAGTCTACGAACTCGTGTCAACGTGTACTCCGTAACGGTACCTCAGTCAACCTAGAATTCCAACTGAGTCAAAAAGTCAACTTTTGACCCCTTCGGTCAACTGTCAACGGTCAACCTCGGTCAACGTGCAAAAATTTCCGACATGGTTCGGGACGGGGTGTTACAAGTTCTATTCCACAAAGCCATTCGCTCTCTAAAGCTTCTATTTGATATATAATGTACCCGAAGTCGACTTAACTCAACAAGAGTGCCTCTTGAGATGTTAAAGACAAAAATAATGCTTATAGGACCTTCATTAGTGTACAATTGACAAGTGATCTCTTGAGAGTTTTCTGATTCCAGACGGCCATCTTTGTCATCAAAAACGTTCTCTTGGACACTAAAAACAACACAGAAAACGAATCCAATCCAATTGCTAGTACTACATTTTTTAGGCAATTTCAATTCTGACCGAAGGTCCCATGCTTTGATTCCAACACCACTCTAGAACTCTAGTTTCAGGAATCACAATATCAAAACAGCCACTTTGATAAAATACAAAAGTAAAAAGATACGCGAGGTGCAATAAAAAAAATGTTGATAAAATATTATCTTTTATCAATTTAGCGACTTTAAGATAAAATATTATCTTACCAAGTCTCTTTTCATTACTCCGTTGATGTCTCCATGATGCCATAAACTGCTCCATTTATCAGGCTCACGGAATTCTGAGCGAGCAATTTCCTAGCCCAGTAGCTGTATCAAGTCATGCATATATAAGAAGACATTTGAAATAGTTACAAGACTTCATAACGAGGATTGGCATCCCAATTTTGTTCCTGAAAGCCACCAATTTCTAGTAATTCCACCATGTGATCTACTTTCTTCCGGTTATAAAAGCATGCAATATCTATAAGAACATATCTTTCAAGTCCTTATCCAGTGAAATTGTGACTGATACAAAGTACACGGATCACATCTCTATTCGGATTTTCTTTCTGTGCATACAAAAGAGACTCCCATTTCTTGATGCGTGAACCATCTGAGAAACTACCTACAACTACGAGAGCTAATGGATTGCCATCAGCATATTCTAAAATATGGATTTAAGAAGCTGCATAGCTTCAGCCGGATTTAACCTTTCACATATGTACATATTGTTCACTCCTTTTGAATTGGGCAAATGTAGATCTCTTCTTGTTACGATAATTCTACTTCCAAGTCCAAACCAATAAACTTGTCTAGCCAAGGCATGCATCTAATTACTTTAACTAATCTACATCGTCCAAGACAAGTAGACACTTTTTACTACGAAAACACTGCCTAATCCATTCAATTCCATGCTGTAGATCATTAATGACTATGTTTTCTTGTGTTAGAAGGCTCCCAAGAAGTTGTTGTTGTAGAGAACCTAAACCTTGCTTTTGATGAGAATTTTCTCTTACATTGGCAAGATAGCAGGAAACCTCGTATTGACCAAAATGTTAAGAACTAAAATAATAAAATAATAATAATATAATTTGTAATTTGGCAAAGTCAATGAGTGGTGTTTCCTTAAGATTGAAGAAATGACACCTGTGTTGCGATTAATGTTGCAATAATGAAAGGATGTCAAATAGTTTATGTAAAAGTATATTAAGTTAACATGTGTAAAAGTAAAAACCATGGGCTTGGGTGTGATTTCTAACTTGGGCAAGAATGGCAGTTGAACATTTTCATCGCCTCTTTAAGCTTATGTATAGGCTTGTACCAACTCGTTTTGCTTAAATTAGAACGAGCAACAATAACGTTCATATACTTTTCTTTTACCTATTCCTTTCAATTGCCATTAGTCTCGACCCTCTCGTTTTCTCTTCACCAAACAATATTTTTTTCAACCTACTCTTATATTCTAGTCTCCAATTTTAAATGCATTTGCATATTATTCAACAAATTTGGTATCAAAGCCTTGTTCTTGCCCCCTATATAAAATACCCATGGCAACCAATAACCAATCAACCTTTAGTTATGTCCAAAATTTAATTTCTATTTTTATCGATGAGAGTTATGTTTTTGGTGCATCCAAATGAAAACTATAACACCCCTTCCCAAAATACATTGGAATTTTTTTGAGTTGACTGAAATTTACTAGGGTTGACCATTGTTGACCAAGAGGGGTTAAACTTTGACTTTTTGATTTGGATAGAATTCTAGGTTGACCGAGTCACCATTACAAAGTGTGTATCAACCAGAGTCCTCATACTAGTAGCACATCGAAATCAGAGCTACGGTTTGAAAGTTATGAGCAAAACAAATTGAGGTCCGAACTGTCCGAAGGTGCTGAAGTTAACTTTTCATTCTTACAAAAGTTGGGTTTGAATCTTATATAGCTGTAAAGTATTCATCGATAAGAGTTCATAAACTAGTGGCATGCTTGATTTGGACATGTGATTTGAAAGTTACGGACCCGTAAATTTTTTCCGAGACAATATTTACTATTCATCAATCTCTGTGTATGTGAAAAGTGTGCCATGTGTCACAATTTTGGACTAATCCGTGAGTGCACAATGGCACCTATGGGCATTTTGATTGGACAAGAAGGGGAGAGAGGAGGGGAAAGAGAAAGAGAAAGAAGAGAGAGAAAAAGGAGGAGATAGGGAGGATCGGCCAACCATCTTGCATGCTTTTCAAGCCACCTAAATAGTACACACACCGAATCACTGGTAGCCCACCCCATTTCCGACCAGCCACCAAGTTTCACAGTGAACTTGCCGGCGATGCCCCCATATCGGCCTTTTTCTGGCGAGTGACCCGTTTCCTTCTCTGGTTGATTTCTCTCCAACTAGACCTCTATTTTCTTCAGTGCTGGTCCCATTGGCTCACTCATCACCAAATCTACCTCTTCACCAATTTTCACGGCTAGTGACCTCTGGACGCGCTGCTGGCGGTGGTGGATTCCAGTGACCACTGTGCTCACCGGAAAACCCAATTCAGGTGAGTTTCCGATCACCCCACCTATCTTTCCCCACTAATTTGACCTTTCTGAATCCAAATCTGAGGTCCTTTTCCTGCAACTCCCAACAGTTAGTGAGATCCGAGGACTTTAATCCCGAAACATTTCCGGCGAGATCCCTACTAAGACAGGTCCGATCTATGGGAGATAAGACTTAATCCATGATCCTTATGTTGGAAGCTTTGATTTAGTATATCGTTTGCGAATTTTGGTTAACATTTGTGTTAAATCCCCCAGTAAACTTGTAAAAAATATCCAATTAAAATATTAATCTAATCAGTTTTGTGTAATATTGATATTTTAGGAGCATGTGTGAGTTGTGAAAATGATCCCGTAGTGGATCTTGGTTGATAAGCATGCTCGAGGTGAGTGACTCACCTTCAAATTTTTTTTCGGGCATTAAACTATGTATATTTTGTATTAATTGATTAATTTAAAAATATGATGTATGTGTTGGATATTTATGTTTGATTATAAAAAAAAAAAGGTTATATAAATTATATTGCCCATTTATGATAATATTAATATATGAGATGCTACTAAATTATATTTTGGAGTTGTGAAAATATGTACATACGGTGTTAATTGATTCCTGAAAAATATGTTATTTATGTTTAATATTTAAAGAGATTATTAATTAAATTTTGATGATGATTTATGTGGACTTATGCATCGAAATTTATATTCTGGGTTTTCGAAGAAATTATATTAAAATTTTTTGTTGAAATTAATTGCAGATTATTTATGTTTGATAAAAATATATTTATATGAATTTATGCATATGTGGATTTTTATGCGAATTTCAATGCGATTTCAATCGTATTGAATTTGGAGGATTTAAAGAAAATATTTATTTAAATTTATTTCACATTGAAATAATGGTGGAAAATTTGTTTTATGGTATTGGAAAATTTTGGATATATATATATACCGTTGGATTTAAGATTATGGATTGATTTTGGTATATTTGCATCAACGAAATTATAATGGATTTTAACCTGAATTTATGGATGTGGAGAGAGATATTAAATCCAGTGGTAATGATAAGATTTTGGTATTTGAAAATGGTATATATATATATATCTATATGGTTTCTAAGACGCACTACGTAGTACCGGTATGCTATAGTTGTGGATGTGATTAGCATGCGGGTGGAGTGTGATGAGCGCACAGGTTTATACTCTCCCGTGGTTGCCATCAGACCAAGGGTAGGCAAGTTTGATATTGGCTATAGCCACCCCCTTCCATGGCCGGTATTGAGGTTTATAGCATCGGCGCTGCTGGAACGTTGGGCACCGTCGAGCATCACTAGTATATAGTGTGTGTGTCAAGTTATTTTTCCGATCCGATTTTCAAAAATTAAAAGTTTTCAAAATTATATTTGAAATTAAAAGTAATTAATTATGATTTTATTATTTATTTAAATTGTGTCCAAAAATATATTTTACCATATTTTCAAGGTAAATAAATTTAATATTTATGAAAAAGATTTTCTATGGTATCTCGTATTATTTTATTAAATTATTGAGCATAAATTTTATAAATTATTTATTGAAATCAATTTTGTTTTATGTTAAACCCCTTTATTACTAAATTAATTTGTTGCATATTATTTGCATTTTATTTATTAATATTCATTGATTATTCCCTTGGCGTTATTAATAAATGTCATGATTATATGTTGAATTAAATGTTGGCTTGGTTAATTTATTTGTGATTATATTTTATCTTATGATAATTATTATAAATTCAACTAATTGTTATTATATTAATCTTAAGTGTTAGATTTTAGATTCTAAAATTATTTGTATTCTATTTGTTTTATTGGTTAATTATTTTATTGGTTTTTGGGTTATATAAAATGTTGGGTTTTGTGAAAGGCTTTTTAAAAGGGGAAAATTTCCAACTAAGTGAATCGTAAGGATTTTGAAAAAAAATGTTATTTCTTAGCCAAATTTATTACATTATTATATGACTATTATTATTATGGTAGATATGGCTGTTCACTGAGATAATTAGCATCTCATGTATTTTTAAATTTCATTCCCCTATGCCTAGGTCAGTAGGCATTGTTCGTCTCGGACGAGCTCGACGTCTTGATCATCTCTGAAGTTGAGAAGCCTTTCCTTTCTTTATTTCCATCTTGTATTTATTTTATATTCAGATGTATCTTATAATGCTTTGTATACTACATTGGATATTTATTTATAATATTGCACTGATTCTCTGTTTATTATTTTGAAGTGCTGCAAATGTGTGGAAATAATTTGTAGTAAGGTTAGAAGAATAAGGAGATACTGTTAGAAATGTGATTTTTGTGTAGGAAATTTTGTGGTAAGTCCAACCCTTAGGGGAGATACTGCTGGATTTTCCATTGGAGAGTCGGGTAGAGTTTCCCTACGATTAAGACTTGTCTAGGATTCCGGTGAAGAATTTTGGACGGGTCCTGACAAATATCTCACAAGATTGGTGGGATATAATTGAAGAAGGCTATGATGAGCCTGCAAGTCTAGAGCAACTTCAATCATGGACGCAAGCAACAAAGAAGGAGTACAAGCAAAACATCCAAAGAGATGCACGAGTACTGCTTTTCATTCAGCAAGGGGTAAGCACAAGTATCTTCCCTAGAATATCAAATGCAACAAAATCTAAAGCTGCATGGGAAATCCTAAAACAACAATTTGGAGGCCATGAAAAGGTAATCTCCATTAAACTTCAAACTCTTTGGAGAGAATTTGATAATTTAGCAATGAAAGATAATGAAACTATTCAAAAATTCTCTTCTAGAGCTTTTGCAGTTATCAATCAAATTAGAAGTTAGGGAGATACTATTGCTGATAAAAAAATTATAGAAAAAATATTAAAATGTTTGCCAGCAAAATTTGAGCATATTGTTGCAGCTATAGAAGAGGCCAAAGATTTGAAATCATACTATTTGGATAAACTATTTGGCTCTCTTGAAGTACATGAAAAAAGAATGAGCAGGTTTTCTAACCAACCTGTGGAGCAAGCATTCGAATCAAATTGTAATATCATAGAAAGGAATTTTGCAACCTCAACAAGAGGAGGAGGTTCCTTGAAAAGAGGACATGGTAATCAAGGCTGAGGTAGAGGAGGAAGAAATAATTATGAGCAAAGAAATTTCCCAAGTAATTCTAAACCTTATTGTATTATTTGCAAAAAAACCTGGGCATGAGTCAAAAGATTGTCATTTTAAATGCACAAAATGCAAACTTTCTAATCATTCACAAAGAGATTGTTGGTATAAAGACATGCAAGAAAGGAATGAAGTTAATTATTCTGAAAAGGTTGAAGAAAGTCAAGTATTTTATTCATTCATGTATGTTAAGCAAGAATAAAAACATATATGGTTTTTGGATAGTGGATGCAGTAGTCATATGACAGGTGATCCATAACTCTTTGTGAAGATGGATAAATTTTTTTTATCTAAAGTAAACCTTGGAGATGGAAAGTCGCATGAAGTTAAAGGAAAACGAGTAACAGCAATAAACTCCAAAGGAGGTAACTCTAAACTCATCCATGATGTGCTTTATGTTCCTAGCTTAACATAAAATCGTTTAAGTGTTGTCCAGTTACTTCGAAAGAATTATTCTGTAATTTTTGATGGAGAAGAAAGCACAATTATCGATAAAAACAAAAACATCATGGTTGCAAAAATAAAAATGAATCAAAATAATGTTTTTCCTTTTATTATGCCACATGATGAAATACTAGCTTTTCAAAGTCAAAATTGGATGAGTCATACTTATGGCATCTAAGATATGAGCATTTAAATTATAATGGCCTAAAATTATTAAAAGACAAAAATATGGTTTTAGCCCTACCTCCTATTGCCCACATAAATAAAGTCTGTGAGGGATGCATATATGGAAAAATGCATAGATTGCCATTTTTCAAAAATACCTAGAGAGCGAAGGCACCATTAGAGTTGGTACATTATGATATTTTTGGACCAACTCAAACTCCATCTCTGAATGGAAAAAGGTATTTCTTTCTATTTGTTGATGATTATACCCAAAGGACGTGGGTATATTTTCTGAAAGAAAAGTCAAAAGCTTTTTTGGTCTTCCAAGAATTCAAATCGCTCGTCGAAAAGGAAGTCGGAAAGCCGCTGAAGACACTCTGAACAGATTGTAGTGGAGAATTCATTTCTAAGTCATTTATGGAGTACTGCAAGAAAAATGGAATTAAAAATCAACTCACTATTCGACACACCCCACAGCAAAATGGTGTAGCGGAGTACAAAAATAGAACAATTGTATAAATGGCTAAAAGCATAATAAAGGAGAAAGGCCTTCCAAATAACTACTAGGCAAAAGTTGTCAGCACTGCCGTCTACATTTTGAATAGACCTCCAACAAAAGCTGTTATGAACAAGACTCCATATAAAGCATGGCACGTACAAAAGCCCCAGGTACAACTTTTAAAAGTATCTGGATGCGTAGCGTACGCATATGTCCCCTCATAATATAGAGAAAAATTTGATAAAAAAAGAGAGAAATATATATTCCTTGGATACAGTAGTGAGTCAAAAGGTTACCGACTATACAATCCAAAAACAACTAAGCTGATAATTTCTAGAGATGTTATCTTTGATGAATCAGCAGCATGAAATTGGGAAAACACTCCCAAACCAGAAGCAAAAATATTTGAAGAAATTCCTATTCAGGATGAGTCAGATTCTCAACCAGTTCAAGATCCTAGTCCAGGTACAGGTCGTCAAGAATCTCCAAGCCTAATCCAAATGATGGATATATCTTCAGATGATGAATCACAACCAAGAAAGATATGCTCACTCATAGATATCTATGAATCTAGTAATATGGCATTTTTTGCATATGAGCCTTAAAATTTTGAAGAAGTAATAAAAGAAGATATCTAGATTAAAGCAATGGATAAAGAAATTGCAACAATTGAAAGGAATGATACGTGGGAACTTGTGGATCTACCTAAAGGCAAAGATGTTATTGGATTCAAATGGGTCTACGAAATCAAGTACAAAGAAAATGGAACAATTAAGAAGTACAAAGCACGACTTGTGGCTAAAAACTATTTGCAACAACTAGGAATTGACTTCAATGAGACATTCACACCAATTGCTTGAATGGAAACTATTAGAACAGTTCTCTCATTAGCTACTTAAATGGAGGTACTGGTCTATCAACTGGGTGTTAAATCTGCCTTTCTTAATGGAAAACTCAAAGAGGAAGTATATGTGGAACAACTTTTAGGCTACACCATCAAAGAAAAAGAAAACAAAGTCTTACAATTAAAGAAGGCATTATATGGACTAAAGCAAGCACCACGAGCTTGGAATATCAAAATCGATTCATACTCCAGACAAAATAGATTTCCACAGAGTCCAAGTGAGCCTTCTTTATATGTCAAAAAAGAAGGTACATAAGATATTCTCATTGTCTGCTTATATGTTGGTGATTTGATTTATACTGGTAATAACCCAAAAATGGTAGAAGAATTCAAAAGTGCAATGATGAAAGAATATGAGATGGTAGATCCTGGCTTGATGAAATATTTTCTTGGCATCCAAGTTCAACAAGCAAAAGGAGAAATATTCATTTCTCAAGAAAAATATTTAAATGACCTTCTCAAACAATTTCATATGGACAACTATAATCTGGTATCTACACCAATGGTGTTAAATGAGAAGTTGCATAAGGATGATGGCGCATAGAAAGTTGATGCAAAAAACTACGAAAGCTTGGTTGTATGCCTCATTTATCTAACAAATACCAAGCCAGATATTGTATTTACTGTTAGTTATGTTTCCAGGTTCATGCACAAACCAAGTAAAACTCACCACACTGCTGCAAAGAGAATCCTTCGCTATCTACAAGGTACTAGAAAGCTTGGAATTAAGTACGCCAAAGAAGCAGATAAGAAGCTTATTGGATATATGGACAGTGAATAGGCAGGTTCTGTAGATGACCGCAAAAGCATCTCAGGTTATTTATTCTGCATGGGTACAAAATCAATTTCTTGGTCATCAAAGAAACAGAAGACCGTGGCATTATTTTCAGCAGAAGCAAAATATATATCTGCTACAGATGCAGCAAGTGAAGTAGTATGGCTCAGAAGAATTTTATCATATATGCAACATGAAGAAACTCCTCCCAACAATTATCAGGTGCAATAATATATCAACAATAGCAATGACAAAAAATCCAGTGTTCCACAGCAGGACAAAGCACATAGAAATTCAACATCACTTCATCAGATATTTGGTCAAAGAAGAAGAAATTAAACTTGAATTTGTCAACATATTTGAGCAACTAGCAGATATTTTTACAAAGCCAACAACAACAAAAAAGCTAGAAGACTTTAGGAACTTTACCAAAATTACAAATTAAGAAGGGATGTTAAAAAATAAAATAATAAAACAATAATAATAATAATATAATTTGTAATTTGCCGAAGTCAGTTGAGTGGTGTTTCCTTAATATTGAAGAAACAACACCGATGAAAGGGTGTCAAATGGTTTACGTAAAAGTATATTAAGTTAACATGCGTAAAAGTAAAAACCATGGGCTTGGGTTTGATTTCTAACTTAGGCAAGAATGGCGGTTGTGAACCTTTTCACTGCCTCTTGAAGCTTGTCTATAAATTTGTACCAACTTGTTTTGCTTAAATTAGAAAGAGCAATAATAACGTCCAGATACTTTTCTTTTAGCTATTCCTTTCAATTGCCATCAGTCTCGTCCCTCTCCTTTTCTCTCTACCAAACAATAATTTTTCAACCTTCTCTTATATTCTGGTCTCCAATTTTAAATACATTTTGCATATTATCCAACACAAAAATCATATCGTGAATGACACTAGCAATAGTTGACTTACCAGGTGACGACATTCATTTTGCCTTAAACCTCTTATTCAAAATTTATGAGTTATCTTATCAACATCGTCTGTAATGAAGTCTTGCTCAGGCCTACAAAGGGGAAAGCAATTCAATGAGAGTGGTCAGTTAACAGTAGTAAATGATGGAGAATATGGACTAGAGATTGATTTAGTTGATTTAATTTTCCAGTTTAATTGCTTTAGTTTTCCTTTTCAGTTGGTTATTTGTGGTAGTAATTTAATGCTCAAAGTTTCCCTGCACTAATAATAAGACGTTTTTATAACAAAAGACTAGGAGAAATTTGCATGCTAAGCCTTGTCTATTTGAACTTTGAAGAACTACTACTAAAAGAAATAGCAAATTAATTGCACCGTTCACTAAAGCCATATCTTTAATGCAAAGTTTACACTATTCTCGAGTCTTGAAGGAAAAATCATATAAGTAATACTTAATTACCTGCCATTACTTAGATCCCAGCTTGAGAGAGATTGCACACTTCAGATCTCCATTTTTTACTTTTTCCTGGTTGTGCTTAGAATTTACTTCATGTTCAGCAAAGGCTTTTTCGAAACCGTTGGTTTGACGTCGAACCTCTTTCGGTTCCACATTATAAAAGATAGGGATAAATGTTCCAGTTAAAAATGCCTTCCTGCATTCAAGAATATGGGTAAGTGCATCCAAGCATAAACTTGAAGCACCATAGTTTGCAGAAAAAATGATGAAGAAGAGCTTTGAGTCTCTAATTTTTTGCAGAGTTCCTGGAGAGATGTTTTTCCCCTTATCGCATCGTTCATTGTCCTTTGTGGTGAAAATTATTCCTTTCTCTTGAGAGCTGTGGAAAGATCATTGGTGAAGTTCATAACAATTTCCCACTGTCAATTTACTAGATACATCTTGACTATTTTTTGGATATATTCCACCTCACTTCTGCAATATTGAAAAATCAAATTGTGGGTAAATAAGGCCGTCTTAACCCTTATTCATGAGCTCCTAGGCAAAAATAATAATGATTTTTTAAAATTAATTTAAAATTTTTTATCTTTTTTTTTTTTTTTCATTTTAAGATGAAAAATTATCAATTAAATCTTTGTATTCAAGTTCTGGTGATAAAATCTTTTTTAACTCGTAAACAATTTTGCAAGAGCGTTAAAAAGGATTGCTTAGTTCTATGCCATTAACTTCCATTAAAAAAAAAAAAAAAAGTTCTATACCATGAACTACTATAATAACTTGTAAATAACTATATGCATGAATTCATGCAAAAAAATAAATAAATAAAAAATAAACCGTTATGAGAATAAAAAAATGAATATAATTTTATTAAATAAATAAGATCACACTCCTTTTTTGCACTTTGAATTGAAGTGCATAAATTATATAATAAGATTTAATGATTTTTAGGTGTTAAATATAAGTAAAAAAAAGAAAGAAAGTGAGAGGAGATGGAAATACTCATAAACATGGAGGTTTAACAGTTTAGTGATGCTCTTTTCCAAAAATAAAAATATATTAGTAACAATCAAGTTAAAATCTTTAAATTGGAATTAAAGTCGAATTCTTAAAAAAAAAAAATTATATTTATAAAAGACAATTATTCCATTTTATTTACTAAATGAAAAATGTTAACAACAATATATATATATATATACACACACAAAGTAGTTATACAGTTCGGACCGTCTGCATGCGGACCGCACCATAGAATATCTCTATATATACATATAGTTTAAGTTTATAAAAAAATATATATATATTCCATCTTATTTACTAATTGAAAAAGTGCTAAAACAATACATATATATAGATATAAAGAAAGATTTTTTTGTTTGCAAAATAATGTATGGAAATTTTTTGTCACCCTCTTTCTTTTGCTGGTCCTAAGCATGGACCTCAATGGCTTACTCCTTTAACTGGCGTTGTGAGTTAATGCAGACTCCTGAGGGGCAAACCAACAAAAAACAAACCAAAAACTACAACTGCTTGTATATCTTTATTAATTATTATTTTTTGTTGCGGATCAAACTTTAAGATTCGTCATTACCCAAAAAAAAATAAATAAATAAATGTTTGTTGATATACAAGATTTATTTTTATTTGATTGTGTATAATTTGTTTACTGAAAATGTTTGTTGATTTTAGTTATTGATGGTTATGTTGGAGCTAATTTTGCCCTGCTATCAAATTATTATAGCTAATATAGCTCTAATATCAAATTGTCGATGATTTTACACTTACACATAAATATATACACAAGACTCACGTACCACACACATGTGCAATGGGACACATCAATCTGCTAACACTTTATACTAGGACACTATCTCACACATCAGCACTCACACCCAACTACATGAGTAGCTTTCTTTCTAATACTCTCAAACACTAGCCCACCTGCTTACTACTCTTCTGACTTGACATCACACTCCTCACATAAGCAGCTGCTAACATTTATTTGAGATCTCTGTAGGGGTCTACTCATCTGATTATCTCAACTTATATGAAAGACTAATTAAACTTCCTATTTACACTTGCCAACGTCGGCAACAAACCGACCCTAAATCCACATTAATTTTTCACCACCTCCAATGCTCTGCTTGCTGCCCAAGTATTAGATAATTCTAAATCTTCAAGTCAGTACTGATTCTTCAAGTTAAAGTTTGGTAGATGTTTTAAATAACTTTAAACTTGTTGCATGTTCTTAACAAACTATAAACTTGTACAGAAAAAAAAAAAAAAAAAAAGGCTGAAAAAATTATTAAGATGTGTAAAAAACTACGGTGCACGCCAAGTTACATGCAGATTATATGTTATCTATTACCCAACTATAAGCAAATTACTTACAATCTACTATGCACGTTTTGATAACAAATTTGTACACGCGTTTTATAATAAAACTATATATACAAATACATACACGACAACAAATATGGGTTTTTATAGCTTATAATTATAGCATTTTTAAAAAATGCTATTAATAATAATAATAAATGATAGCGTTTTTAATTAACATTATATTGGTTAAATTAGAAAGATACAATTTTATATTTTAATAGTATCTTTAAATGCTTAACAGCATTAGTAAAAAAATTTAAAAATAGAATTTTACATTTTAATAATATTTTTAAATGTTTAATAGCATTACTACAAAATTTAAAAAGTGGGAAATAGCGCGCTCATTTACTATTCTTTTGGTTTTTTAAGAGTCCAGCAAAAGGAAACTCCCTTAACCTAGATCATGTTATGCACCCAAAACTCTTTTGCTCCCTCGTCTGCAAATTGAAGCCCTTATTTGTACAATTGCATCTCTTCTCTTTAGTCTGAAAAATTGTCCTCATATGAAGCTCTCATTTGAGCGCTCATTGAACAATTACGAAACCCTTATCTAAACAATTGTTCTTGTCTTTGATCTGAAGAATTGTGACTCAACTCTCTTCAAGTCCTCATCTCCTTCTTGCTCAAAGCCCTGGTCAAAACCCTTATCTACTTCTTTGCCTTCCTTAATTAGATCGTATTCCTCATATATACCAAACTTTTTGATAAATAATCCAAGCCCTTTAATGTATCTAATATAATAATTTCTATTTATTTTTTTTAACAATTTTGAATTTCTTATATTCAAATCCATATACCATTTATTTTTTTACTTAAATTATATAATGCTTCCGAGATAATTTTTCTCTACTCAATCCCCAACTCTTTGATTTTTTTTTTTAAATTTTAACTTTATATATTTATATATATTTGTTTAATTTTTTGAGATAGATACTTATAGCATTAAAATCTCTTCACAATATATTATTTAAATAATTAAATGATGAAGTTGAAGGATCCTTTACAAGATAAAGAAAAGAACATATATCTAATATTTCACAATATGAAACATTTCTTTTTGTATATATTAAGCTCACTTTTATTTTTAAATAGAAGAGAAAAAACATACAATTTTTGATACTACAAATCAATGAAGGCATGAAACTCTTCTTCATATGTATATTTATATATTTCTTTTTTATTCTTGATGAGAAGAAAATTAATAAATAACTTAGGTAAACAATAAATAATGTTTAAATATGGATATGAAATATTTAAGGGCTTTAAAAAGATAAATATGTTGTTAAAAAAAACAAAGAGACGAATATAAACCATTAGATTAAATTAATTGAAGAGATAAAATATTTATCAAAAAGTTTGGTACAGGAGCCATTCCCATATATATATATATATTGTAACATTCCGATTCAAAAAAATATTTTAAATTTAAATTTTTAACTATATTTGATCAAGATTGAACGAATGGATTTTATAGTTGCTTTTTTATTGCATGAAAAATTTCTTATTGATCAAAATAGCATGATAAAGTTTTGAAAATCAAAGCTAAAAATATAAAATCACAGTCAGAACAGCTCTAAAGGTATTTTGGTTATTTAATCAATTTGCCCCATTTAATTAATGTTGCATTATTTTATTATTAAATTACTAGTTTTTGGATAAATTAAAACCCACACACCCGTTAACTAGCTTTTTATATATATATATATATTATATTAATTTTTCTAAATTATTAGTATTTTATTATTTTATTATTTTTCTTAATTTTTAATTTCTTTTGTTGGAGATATTTTGACTGTTCCACTCCTGTTCATTATCCTCCCCCGATGACAGAAAAAAAAGGAAAAGGAAAAAGGAATCAGTAACACCACTTCATGGCAGCCACCTCCACCAAGAGTTCCTTTCAAAATTTGGTCACCCACCAAGAAGGGGACACGGGTCTCTCCTCTATTTTTCACTTCCTTTTTCCATTTCTTCTTCTTCTTCTTCCGTTTCCTTCTTCTTCGGCCCTCACCTTACTAAACCCAAGGTGATCGGACTTTCACCGAAAAATTATGCGAATCCCGACGTCATTTCACCCCACTACCGCCATAGATACCAAGCCCAGTTGACCGGTGACCCACCCACGGGAAGATCACTCCGAAATACCACCTAACGCGCCGGGGAAGAGCTAAACTCCGGTGGGCACTGTTTCGGCCCGGTTGTCGGAAATCAATGGGTTCTAGGCCAAGGGGCCGACCCTTTCCACCATTTATGGATCTTCTGATCACGAATCCAAGCTTAGATGGGCTCAAGGCTTGCTAGGCTGTGAAAAACGAAGGAATCCACTTTCGTAGCAACTTTCAGGTGGAGATTTCAGTCATTAGCGGCCACTGTTGAGCAAGTAAGCTTGCAAACCTATTATCCTACTCTCAAGCTTTATGTGGATACATAAATTGTCTATGTTTGTTGGATGTTCAAGATTTTGCCATTTTTGGAGCAAGAATACCGTAAGATTTATTAATAATGGGTAGCATCCTTGTATATTTATGTAATGGTTTCATGAAGATCGAACTTTTTGTAAGGTTAGTTACTGAAGTTAATGAGTAATGACTATAGGATTTGAGTTTGGTTGTTGTAGTAAATTAGTATCTAATTGAGGAACAGAGTTTTAATGTTTAGGTAATTTTGCTAATTTATTATGAATGCTTTTGGTATGTGAATTTGGAGTGGTAATAGGATTGTTTTGTAAATGGGTTATGTACTGGCGGTTTGGAGTTGTGTAGGCCAAGTTTAAAGTAAACTAGTGAAAACAAATAGTCTAGTCAAGGTTCGCTTTGGTAAATGATATTGCTTAGTCATGGTAGTAAGTTGCGAGTGGAATATATATACATATATATATAGTCCGTCTATGGTGCGGATGGTCCTCGTGTGGATCACAGTATTGATAACGGTTTTTCATAGTATTGGTAACGATTTTTTAAGAAATCGTCGTTAATACTATGAAAAACCGTCACTAATACTGCGGTCCTTATGCAGACCGTCCTCACCATAGAATTTCCGTATATATATATGTACACGGAACTTTTATATCTCTGTACCAGCCTAACTTCTACAAGCAGTCATAAGGAAAGCCAAGATACAATTGGATACTTATATATATGTATATATATATATGTGTGTGTATATATATATATATATATATAGTCCCTAGACCACTAAATGATGATATATATATATATTAATTTATTTATACATATATCCCTTTTTACATCCATACATTTAGTAGATTTATATACTTTTAAAATTTAGGGCATATAACCACGTTTTTATGGAATTGTCTTTTTTATCTCCTATGAGTATAACTTGATTAAGCATGCTTTAAAGTTTATCTAAAGTGAAAATTTGAATGTACTAATCTAGCTTATGAGAATGATTATGTTGGATTTGATATATACAGCTTTGGGTCAGTACTGAAAATTAAGGAGTACCGTTTATGGAATTTATTTTTACTTTAAAATGTCTCAGTGATTTTTGAGTTGAATATTCTTGTGTGTGTGTGTATATAATATTTGGATGCAAATAGTTTATTCTCTTAAAACACTTATGAAGCTCAGTTAATTATTTATTCATTTTTTTCTAATGTGGAAATTTTGGAATTTCTATGGTCCTTGATATCACACTTATATGTATGCCTATATATATACATATATTTATACATATATATATGTATATATATGTGTGTGTGTGTGTGTGAGTGGATATATGTAATTATATATATGTGTATATCGAAAGGTAATATGATTGACCAGAAAATTAAAGAAATTATTATCTAATTTATTATGCAATTTAATTGATCTACACATAACGTTATATAATATTCATTATATGGTTTGGCAAAATTGATTGTATATATATATATTATTGAAATTATTGTTATATGCAATTGTATGAGAAAATGGGATTATGTAAATTTTATATCTTGTATGTTTGGGTAATTCGCGAGATTGAAATTATTGTGAAAGAAATTTACTTATGAAATTGTTGGATTTATATGATTGTTTAAAAGGAAATATGAAATTCTATGGATTGGATAAAAAGTGTATATTTATATGGTTGTAAATATATTTATGCCTTTAGATATTTATTATTTCAAGGATATAGAATTTTGTTGATAACTATTAAATCTTTGTTGAAATACTATGTAAATTAGAATGTTATCTGTGAATTCAAATATGTGCATGTATTTTACAATATGATTTATATGAGGTTGTGTGCAAGTAAATTTCAAGAATATTTTGAAAATATTTCTATTAATTATTGAGTTCAAAAATTATATTTATGCATTTGTTTATTATTTATTTATTCATTTATGTATTTGATTTTATGGTGATGGATACGGAGATATTCATATTGATGTATTTGTGATGATGGATTACAAGAGAATATGTAATTTTATGAAATTGGTAAAAGTGTACAAATTTGATTTGATTTTATTTTATCAAAATTTGATATTTTATAATATAAATTTTTTATAGTTTTATATACAGTATACACGTACTAGTGTTCTGTATTGTATACGTGATTGTGATTAGCGTGCAAGTTTGTAGGATCATCGTGAGGGAGTCATGGATTTGAGGGAAGGTGGATATAATATAGAGTGAGCATCAGCCACCTCTCTCCATAGCTACGATGACTGTTGGTTGTTTATTATCGCTATTCTGTGGGTGCCATGGACTTAAGCGTTAACAAGTGTATTGCATTGTGAGTATTAGCTATTTTTTTCTTGGCCGCAAGTGGCTGTTATGGATCAGCGCGTAGGTTATATTCAGGATCATTCCGGTGAGGGTAGGTAGGGTATAATGCAAAGTTAGCACTAGCCATCTTCCGTTTGGCTGCAGGATGACTATTAGTACTGGTTAGTGTGCATATGGCCATGGCCATTATGTGGGAGCTATGGATTTGAGGTATGGGAGGTTCCGTGCACAGTGAGCATTAGCCGCTTTTTCGGTCGACTGTTTAGCCGAGGTAGATTATAAGCATCGGTGCCGTTGGGACATTAAAGTGATCGGATGCAGCTTTTCTCTTTAATCTTCTTGTTAGGCTGTACTTGGGATGCTGGGTATCGTCAAACACCACTAGTATATAATATGGTGTATCAAGTATTTTTATATATTTATATATATATATGTAATATTATATTATGTTTGTATGTATCATACTATATGGGGACGACAATTCGACGTGGTCCATGAAGCGCAAGCCTTGTAATTATGTTGCCTACGAGTATAGAGGTTTGAACGGCCAATTTAGGAAACCATTCTCGCTCTGTATTAGTAGCGGGGTACCGGCGACAGCTGAAATCATAGATCGCGTAGCATGTTAGATGGTATCGTATGTATCACTATTATGAGTATGCATATTTCATTTTATGTTATGGATTTTAAAATATAATTTAATTTAATGCTACATTATCTGTTGAAATGTGGTGATCTTGCCACAATGTGCAAGGTAGTTCGGTTACACTTGCATTTTTTGTTTTGCAACATCAAAGACCAAACATTATTTATGTTTGTGCATTTTATTTTATCTTGTAATATTTAAAACAATATCCTTTTTGTAATGCCCTAAGCTCATTAACTTAAGCTGAGGGTTTTTTTTGTCTAGTTGCTGGAATTGTATTTCCAGCAACATAAGTCCACTTCCTTGGATGCCGTTTGATGAAGGTTTGGGATTTCGATCTGAATTTTGGATATAATAAACTAGAAACGCAGATGAAGCAGCAGCAAAAAGAATGGCCCAATTTGGAGCTGGGAAGACTGAGTTAAGCCCTAAACAATCTGATTCTTGTGCAGTTTTGTTGCCCAAAAATCTGGACAAAACTGTCTCGGGTTTTATTATTTTTGAATGGGTAAATGGACTTTGTTTTATCTGATTTTTGGCTAGAACACAGTTTAATATTCAAAAAGGTTTCCCTCCAATTTTCAAGTCAAATGGAGCTGATTTTCAAATTCAAATGCCTTAGATAACCTGAACTGCCCATTAAAGAAAGTTTCTTGCATGCTCAGCACATTGATTAGAGTTAGTTGAGGTAGTTTGGCTTGGTTGGTTACTTTTAATGCTTTTGTATTTATTGCTCAATATGGCAGCATGTCTTATTGCATTTTTGATGTATTTAAAAGTATGAAAATTATAATGAAAACGTTGAGGAAGTAATATTCAAAAATTTTGAAAAACAGCAATTTTGGTTTTCTCTCTCTCTCTCTCTTAACTACTATATTTGTTTTCTTCTTCTTTCCAAAAGCTAACAACCTTCTCAAGAACCTAAAATCTCCATTAAAACCAAAAACAAAACCTTAACAAATCCAAAAAAAACAAAATCAATAATCAAGAACCAACAACAATCATTCTTGACTAACACATTGAATGATTGTGTTCTAGGGTATAACAACATAAACCTACATCAAATTCCATCATGGTATCAGAGCATAGTGTAATTTCTTAGGACCTTGTAAGCTTTCAATCTAGACCATTTCATTTGTGAGAGGATCCACCACCTAAAGCCTTCCAACCGAAACCAAAACCTCCCAAAAAGACTAGTTGAAACTCACCAAAACACCACCACCCGAGAGCTTGTTTTTGTGTCTATTTTTCAAAACTTTTCAAAAACCATTTTTTCAAATGACCTCACAATCCTTTGCAACCCCAACACTACTTAAGTTTGAAGGTCAAAACTATTCTATTTGGAGTATAAAAATGAAAGCCTACCTTCAAGCCTTTGGTTTATGGGAAGTCATAGAAGAAGGTTATGTAGTGGAAGAGTTGAGAGCTAATGCAACCCAAGCACAAAGAAATGCACATGAGGCCGAAGTTGCCAAGGGGTTCAAGGTCCTCGCTGCCTTGCACTCTTCCGTGAGTGATTCCACTTTTGCAAGGATAATGTCATGCAGAAGTGCTAGATAGGTTTGGATAAAGTTTCAAGAGGAGTTTCATGGAAATACTAGAACTCGGCAAATGCAAGTTTTAAACCTAAGAAGAGAGTTTGAGATCTTGAAAATGAAGGAGAATGAGCTTGTCAAGGATTTCACGGAAATGATGCTCAAAGTGGTAAATCAAATTTGGGTCCTTGGTGAGCAATTGACCGATCAAAGGGTAGTAGACAAAGTATTGGTGAGCTTACCCGAAAGGTTTGAAGCTAAGATTTCCTCCCTTGAAAAATCTAGAAATCTTAGTGAAATAACCTTGAGTGAGCTCATCAATGCTTTTCAAGCAACCGAACAACGGAGAACCATTAGAAAGGAGGAGACCATAGAGAGTGCATTCTATGATGGCCACTGCAACAAAAAGAAGAATAAAGGAAGGAAGAGTAACAACACCAACCAAACCGGTTTTACAACCAACAACAACACAAACAACAACAAAAACATCAAAACCGAGGAGGGCATCCACCTTGCCCTCATTGCAAGAAGCTTGGACATCCACCATCCAAGTATTTTTGGAGGCCGGATGCATCTTGTAAAAGATGTGGAGGAAAATGCCACATTGCCAAAGTATGTAAGCAAAGGAGACAATAAGTTAATGTGGTTAATGAAGAAGCCCAGAACCTATTGATGGAATTTGGTGTAGGTTTATGTTGTTGTACCCTAGAGCACAATCATTAAAGGTGTTAGTAAAAATTGATTGTTATTGGTTCTTGGTTCTTAATTTTGTTTTTTTGGAATTGTTAAGGTTTTATTTCTGGTTTTAATGGATGTTTAGGGTTTTTGAGAAGGTTGTTAACTTTTGGGAAGAAAAAGAAAACAAATGTAGTAGTTGAGAGACAAAGAGAGCCAAAATTTTTGTTTTTCAAAATTTTTTGAATATTTTTTCCTTAACGTTTTCATTGCAATTTTCATACTTTTAAATACATCAAAAAGATAATAAGACATGCTGCTATATTGAGTAATAAATACAAAAGCATTAAAAGTAACCAACCAAGCCAAACTGCCTCAACTAACTCTAATCAATGTGCTGGGCATGCAAGAAACCTTTTTTAATGGGCAGTTCTGCTTGTCTAAGGCATTTGAATTTGAAAACCAGTTCCATTTGACTTGAAAATTGGAGGGAAGCCTTTTTGAATATTAAACTATGTTCTAACCAAAAACCAGATAAAACAAAGCCCATTTTTTTATCCAAAAATAATCAAATCCGAGGCAGTTTTGTCTAGATTTCTGGGCAACAAAACTGCACAAGGATCAGATTGTTTAGGGCTTCCAAATTGAGCCATTCTTTTTGCTGCTGCTTCCTCTGCGTTTCTAGTTTATTATATCTAAAATTCAGATCTAAATCGTAAACCTTCTTCAAACGGCATCCAAGGAAGTGGACTTATGTTGCTAGAAATACAATTCTATCAATTAGACAAAAAGCCTCTAAGCTTAATTAATGAGCTTAGGGCATTACAAAAATGATATTGTTTTTAAACATTACAAGATAAAATAAAATGCATAAACATAAATAATGTTTGGTCTTTGATGTTGCAAAATAAAGAGTACAAGTGTAACCGAACTACCTTGCACATTGTGGCAAGATCACCACATTTCAACACTCCTCCTTGGTGTTCTTGCTTGAAATATTGAAAAGCTTCCTCAAGGTCCCAAATCTTGCTTTTGGAAGTGGCTTGGTGAAGAAATCTACAAGGTTATCTTCGGTCTTGATATATTCTAAACTTACTTCTCCATTTTCTTCAAACTCCCTCAAGGAGTGATACTTCACCGGTATGTTTTTTTTCATTCCATATTGAACGGGATTTTTGACTATTGATATTGCTGAAGTGTTGTCACATTTGATGATGGTTGAACCCTCTTGAGGATAACTAAGGTCCTCCAATAATTTCCTAAGCCAAATGTATTGATTTGCACATGAAGAGCAAGCAATGTACTCAGCTTCGGCGGTGTTTTGAGCGGTTGTTGCTTGCTTCTTTGCATTCCATGAGAATGGTCCACTACCAAATGAGAAAAGATACCCCGAAGTGCTCTTTATATCATCCAAGCATCCAGCCCAATCACTATCCGAGTAGGCCATTAATTTCATCACATCTTGCCTATCATACCAAATTCCAAAGTGTTGTGTTCTTTTTAAATATCTAAGAATTCTTTTGGCACCTACAAAATAATTTTGGGATGGTGCTTGCATATATCTAGACAAAACACATGTGGCATGCATAATATCCGGTCTTGATGAACATTCATAGAGCAAACTTCCTATCATGCTTCTATAGAGGGTTGGGTTTACCTTTGGCGTGCCATCCTCCTTGTATTTGTCTCCTTGGCTCATTGGTGTTGACATTGGCTTGCATTCATCAAGGTTGAACTTTTTCAAAAGATCTTTGATATATTTCTCTTGAGATATGAAGATATCCCTAGAGCATTGCATCACTTCCACTCCAAGGAAGTAATTCATTTCACCAAGACTTAACATGTTAAACTCCTTTTCAAGTTCATTTTTCAAAACTTCCACATTCTTTTCATTTTCACCCGTGACCAATAAATCATCCACATAGAGTGAGATAACAATCACGCCTTCTTCATTCCTTATATATAGTGTTGACTCATTTGAACTCCTCCTAAACCCTTGGTAGATCAAGTAACCATAAATCTTGCCATACCAAGCGCTAGGTGCTTACTTTAATCCGTAAAGTGCCTTGTGTAAATGGTAGACTTTGTCCTCATGTCCTTAAACAATGAAGCCCTCGGGTTGCTAACATAAACCTCCTCTTGAAGCACACCATTCAAGAAAGCCGACTTTGTATCAAGGTGGTACACCTTCCATGACATTGAGGCCGAGATGGATAGGATGAGCCTTATGGTCTTCATTCTTGCAACCGGTGCAAACGTCTCTCCATAATCTACACCCGCTTGTTGTGCATAGCCTTTTGCCACAAGTCTTGTCTTGTGCGTGCATATTGTTCCATCCGGGTTGAACTTGGTCCTAAAGATCCACTTTACACAAATTGGTTTCTTGTTTTTAGGTTTAGAAACCAAAGACCAAGTTTTATTCTTTTCTATCGTATCCATTTCGGTTTGCATGGCCTCCAGCCACTCTTTCTTTTGCATAGCTTCTTGAGCATTGGTAGGATCACTCAAGACAACATTGTACCTTTCATATATTTCGGACAATGGCCTTTCTCCTCTAACATCATCTCCAATCTCCAATTCGGCTTCAATGGTCTCAAGTGTATCCTCCTCATCATTTTCATTTTCTTCATTGTTATTGTCATTGTCATTGGTTTCTTCTTCTTCATCATCCAACCGAGCATTATCTTCATGGTCAAGAAGCTCCTCCTTTGTCCAATCCCAAACAGCATCTTTATCAATCCTCACATCCCTTGTTACCACAAGTGATACGAACCTAGGACGACCTGCTCCTAAACCCGTATTATATTAGCCCGGATTTCAATTAAGTTCAAGTTCTAATGGAATGGACCTTGACCCCTAACCAACCTGTGGTTAGAAACCTTGGTATAATGTAGACGCCACAATAGGGGATGGAAAACCTATTGATAAGTCAAGCTAAAACAACCAATTCTCTAATGGTGTTTTAGGTGTTCTCAAAGAACAAAGAGATAATTAATCTCACAAGTATTTTCTTAATCAAATCAAAATTTTTTTTTATTAATAACTAAGCCTTTAAATAGGCTACAAAGCCACGAAATAAAATCCTAGAACATAAAGAAAACCGGCCACCACAAATAAAGAAACCTAGTTGGCCGAAACTATACTTCCTTTCCTAATCTAAGTTTGATTAATTAATTCCTTTATATTAAATTAGGAATTAATTAATTTACAATGGAAAGAATAAAATAAAAATCTTCCTAAAGTTATTTGTCCAGAAAATAAATAAATAAAAGCTAAAAAGTAATGGTAGTTTCCTAAAGTAAAAAGTAAAAACAAATTAGGAAACTAAAAATGCTAGCTTTTGATTAAGTTGACTTTGATCAATCTTTGACCACTTTGAGCTTCAAATCAGCTTCTAGATTCTTTTTACGATGCCAAATAAGCTGAATATGAAGTCCCACATGTTGCCCATACTTGGAAAAATAAGAAAAGGCTAATACAGTAAAATACAGTAAAGCCAGCAAGCAATACAACAAATTCAGCCAAATTGTTGATGCAGTCCGTACAGGCCCTTCTTGATTGCATTTGAGGCTGCTTTAATTTG
Source organism: Ziziphus jujuba (assembly GCF_031755915.1). NCBI lineage: Eukaryota > Viridiplantae > Streptophyta > Magnoliopsida > Rosales > Rhamnaceae > Ziziphus > Ziziphus jujuba. Next base: position 1,210,849 of record NC_083381.1, on the reverse strand, counting down.
ATTCCATGACCTCTTAGGCATATGTATTGAACCCATAAAGCATTGGAACCATTTCATGCTTTCCGGACTCCAAAAATGTACCAAAACCGTCACCCGGGTCCGTATCGGCTTCCACCACTTGGATGCTTAGAATAGGCTTTGTATCTTCAAGTATGGACAAGCTCTGTTGAGATTGATTACCCCCTGTATAAATAATCTCAGGTTGCCCTTAAATCTCTTAATTGAGCTCTTGTGATTGACCTAGTCTTCATCCGTGTCGAGTTAGCACCCCAGCGGGTTATCGGTTGAGCGGGTTCGGGTGGAATCACATCAACAAGTTTCTTGGTTTCCAAGTTGAAAACCCTAAAACCTTTGGTAACCTCACTAAAGCCGACCAAGATGCCCACATTTGTCCTTTTGTCAAGCTTGTCTCTTATGTGTGGATAAACATGGAGAAACCAAACACTTCTAAAGATTTTTATGTTGTCCAAAGATGGTTTTTCTCCATACCATATCTCATAGGGTGTTTTGGACTTATTTGCTTTGGTGGATGCTCGGTTTTGGATGTAGCTAGCCGTGTATATGGTTTCGACCCAAAACTTCTTTGGCATGTTCTTCTCATGTATCATGCACCCTGCCATCTCCATCGATGTCCTATTTTTCCTCTCACAAACACCATTTTGTTGTGGTGTGTATGGTGTTGTGAATTGATGCACCATTCAATTTTCTTTGTAAAAATCCTCCATAGCCAAGCATGTATATTCTCCACCATTGTCGGTTCTTAAGCACTTTATCTTTGCATTGCTTTGGGTTTTCACCTTCTTCTTGAATTCCATGAACTTCTCAAGTAATTGTGACTTGGTTGTTAGAAAATATACCTAACACATCCTTGAGTAGTCATCAATGAAGGTTAAGAAGTACTTACAACCTCCAATTGATGACAAACTCATCGGTCCACACACATCCGAATGGACTAGCTCAAGCTTCTCCTTAGTTCTCCATGAACCGGCTTTAGGGAATGGAAGCTGTGTGGATTTTCCTAGTTGGCATACATCACATAGGCTTCTTATCTCCTCAATCTTTGGCATGTCCTTCACAATGACATGGTGTTTTTCATGGCATCATAGCTAGAATGCCTAAGCCTTTTATGCCAAAGTTGTGAAATGGACTCCACTTTGGTTTTTAAGGCTTGTTCATTCTTAACTAGATCCAATTTATAGCTTTTGTCCTTCAATTGTACCTTAAACAGCTCATTACCACAAGCATCATATATAATACATCCATCTTTTGCAAAATTTAAAGCAAAGCCTCTTTCTACCAATTGTGCTGCACTAAGCAAGTTTTCACACAAACTAGGAACATATAACACATCTTTTATAATTTTGGTACATTCCTTGGTGTTCAAGCACACATCTCCTTTACCTTCTACTTGCATGAACCGGCCATCACCAATCTTCACTTTGGTTTTGTAGTTTTGGTCAAGCTCCATAAAACCATCCTTTTGGAAACTCATGTGGTGTGAGCAACCACTATTCATAAGCCAACCGAGACCACTACTTGTGGCCTTAAGGCATGTGGCCACAAATAGATTCTCGGCTTCTTCATTAACCACATTCGCTTGTTGTCTCCTTCGCTTGCATACTTTGGTAATGTGGCCTTTTCCTCCACATCTTTCACAAGATGCATTCAGCCTCCAAAAACACTTGGATGGTGGATGTTCAAGTTTCTTGCAATGAGGGCAAGATAGATGCCCTCCTTGGTTTTGATGGCTTTGTTGTTATTGTTGTCGATTCCATCCACTTTTGTCGTTGTTTGTGTTGTTATTGGTTGTAAAACCGGTTTGGTTGGTGTTGTTGCTCTTCCTTCCTTTATTCTTCTTTTTGTTGCCGTGGCCACCATAGAATGCACTCTCTATAGTCTCCTCCTCTCTAATGGCTCTTCTTTGGTCAGTTGCTTGAAGAGCATTGATGAGCTCACTCAAGGTTATTTCATTAAGGTTTCTAGATTTTTCAAGGGAGAAAATCTTAACTTCAAACCTTTCGGGTAAACTCACAAATACTTTCTCTACTACCTTTTGATCGGTCAATTGCTCACCAAGGATCCGAATTTGATTTACCACTTTGAGCATCCTTTTCGTGAAATCCTTAACAAGCTCATTCTCCTTCATCTTCAAGGTCTCAAACTCTCTTTTTAGGTTTAAAACTTGCATTCGCCGAGTTTTAGTATTTCCATGGAACTCCTCTTGAAGCTTTATCCACACCTCTCTAGCACTTGTGCATGACATTATCCTTATAAAAATGGACTCACTCACGGAGGAGTGCAAGGCCGTGAGGGCTTTGAACCCCTTGGTAACTTCGGTCTCATGTGCATTTCTTTGTGCTTGGGTTGTATTAGCTCTCAACTCTTCCACTACATAACCTTCTTCTATGACCTCCTATAAACCAAAGGCTAGAAGGTAGGTTTTTATTTTTATACTCCAAATGGAATAGTTTTGGCCTTCAAACTTAGGTGGTGTTGGGGTTGTAAAGGATTGTAAGGCCATTTGAAAAAATGATTTTTGAAAAGTTTTGAAAAATGGACATAAAAACAAGCTCTCGGGTGGTGGTGTTTTGGTGAGTTTGAACTAGTCTTTTTAGGAGGTTTTGGTTACGGTTGGAAGGCTTTAGATGGGGGATCCTCTCACAAATAAAATGGTCTAGGTTGAAAGCTCACAAAGTCCTAAGAAATTATACTATGCTCTGATACTATGATGGAATTTGGTGTAGGTTTACGTTGTTGTACCCTAGAGCACAATCATTCAAGGTATTAGTAAAAAATAATTGTTGTTGGTTCTTGGTTCTTGATTTTGTTTTTTTGGGTTTGTTAAGGTTTTGTTTCTGGTTTTAACGGAGGTTTAGGGTTCTTAAGAAGGTTGTTAGCTTTTGGGAAGAAGAAGAAAACAAATGTAGTAGTTGTGAGAGAGAGAGAGAGCCAAAATTGTTGTTTTTCAAACTTTTTTGAATATTTCTTCCTCAACGTTTTCATTGCAATTTTCATACTTTTAAATACATCAAAAAGACAATAAGACATGCTGCCATATTGAGCAATAAATACAAAAGCATTAAAAGTAACCAATCAAGCCAAACTACCTCAACTAACTCTAATCAATGTGCTGGGCATGCAAGAAACCTTCTTTAATGGGCAGTTCTGTTTTTCGAAGGCATTAGAATTTGAAAACCAGCTCCATATAACTTGAAAATTGGAGGGAAGCCTTTTTGAATATTAAACTGTGTTCTAGCAAAAAACCAGATAAAACAAAGCTCATTTTCCCATCTAAAAATAATCAAACATGAGGCGGTTTTGTCCAAATTTCTGCGCAACAAAACTGCATAAGGATCAGGTTCTTTGGGGCTTAACTCAGCCTTCCTAGCTCCAAATTGAGCCATTTTTTTGCTGCTGCTTCCTCTGCGTTTCTAGTTTATTATATACAAAATTCATATCCAAATCCCAAACCTTCTTCAAACGGCACCTAAGCTTAGTTAACGAGCTTAGGGCATTACAAAAAGGATATTATTTTTAAACATTATAAGATAAAATAAAATGCATAAACATAAATAATGTTTGGTCTTTGATGTTGCAAAATAAAGAGTGCAAGTGTAATCGAACTACGTTGCACATTGTGGCAAGATCACCACATTTCAACACCTATTTGTGGCCACATGCCTTAAAGCCACAATTAGTGGTCTCGGTGGGCTTGTGGATAGTGGTTGCTCACACCACATAAGTTTCCAAAAGGATGGTTTTATGGAGCTTGACCGTAAATACAAAACCAAAGTGTAGATTGGTGATGACCGATTCATGGAAGTAGAAGGCAAAGGAGATGTGTGCTTGAATACCAAGGAAGGTACCAAAATTATAAAAGATGTGCTATATGTTCCTAGTTTGTGTGAAAACTTGCTTAGTGTAGCACAATTGGTAGGAAGAGGTTTTGCTTTAAACTTTGCAAAAGATGGATGTATTATATATGATGCTTATGGTAATAAGCTGTTTAAGGTATCATTGAAGGACAAAAGCTATAGATTGGATCTAGTTAAGAATGAACAAGCCTTAAAAACCAAAGTGGAGTCCATTTCTCAACTTTGGCATAAAAGGCTTGGGCATTCTAGCTATGGTGCCATGAAAAATACCAATGCCATTGTGAAGGACATGCCAAAGATTGAGGAGATGAGAAGCCTATGTGATGTATGCCAACTAAGGAAATCCACACGGCTTCCATTCCCTAAAGCCGATTCATGGAGAGCTAAGGAGAAGCTTGAGCTAGTCCATTCGGATGTGTGTGGACCGATGAGTTTGTCATCAATTGGAGGTTGTAAGTACTTACTAACCTTCATTGATGACTATTCAAGGATGTGTTGGGTATATTTTCTAACAACCAAGTCACAAGTGCTTGAGAAGTTCATGGAATTCAAGAAGATGGTGGAAACCCAAAGCAATGCAAATATGAAGTGCTTAAGAACTGACAATGGTGGAGAATATACAAGCTTCGCTATGGAGGATTTTTGCAAAGAAAATGGAATGGTGCATCAATTCACAACACCATACACACCACAACAAAATGGTGTTTGTGAGAGAAAAAATAGAACCTTGATGGAGATGGCAAGGTGCATGATACATGAGAAGAACATGCCAAAGAAGTTTTGGACCGAAGCCATATACACGGCTAGCTACATCCAAAACTGAGCATACACCAAAGCCAATGAGTCCAAGACACCCTATGAGATATGGTATGGAGAAAAACCATCTTTGGACAACATAAAAATCTTTGGAAGTGTTTGTTTTCTCCATGTTCATCCACACATGAGAGACAAGCTTAACAAAAGGGCAAATATGGGCATCTTGGTCGACTTTAGTGAGGTTACCAAAGGTTTTAGGGTTTTTAACTTGGAAACCAAGAAACTTGTGGTAACAAGGGATGTGAGGATTGATGAAGATGCTGTTTGGGATTGAACAAAAGAGCAGCTTCTTGTCCATAAAGATAATGCTCGGTTGGATGATGAAGAAGAAGAAACCAATGACAATGACAATGAAGAAAATGAAGATGATGAGGAGGATACACTTGAGACCATTGGAGCCGAATTGGAAATTGGAGATGGTGTTAGAGGAAAAAAGCCATTGTCCGAAATATATGAAAGGTACAATGTTGCCTTGAGTGATCCTACCAATGTTCAAGAAGCTATGCAAAAGAAAGAGTGCATGGAGGCCATGCAAACCAAAATGGATACGATAGGAAAGAATGAAACTTGGTCTTTGGTTTCTAAACCTAAAAACAAGAAACCAATTGGTGTAAAGTGGATCTTTAGGACCAAGTTCAACACGGATGGAACAATATGCAAGAACAAGGCAACGCTTGTGGTAAAAGGCTCTGCACAACAAGCGGGTGTAGATTATGGAGAGACGTTTGCACTGGTTGCAAGAATGGAGACCATAAGGCTCATCCTATCCATCTTGGCCTCAATGTCATGGAAGGTGTACTACCTTGATGTAAAGTTTGCTTTCTTGAATGGTGTGCTTCAAGAGGAGGTTTATGTCAAGCAACCCGAGGGCTTCATTGTTCAAACACATGAGGACAAAGTCTACCATCTATACAAGACATTTTACGGGGTTAAAGCAATCACCTAGGGCTTGGTATGGCAAGATTGATAGTTACTTGATTTACCAAGGCTTTAGGAAAAGTTCAAATGAGCCAACACTATACATAAGAAATGAAGAATGCATGATTGTTATCTCACTCTATGTGGATGATTTGTTCGTCACGGGTGAAAATGAAAAGAATGTGGAAGTTTTGAAAAATGAACTTGAAAAGGAGTTTGACATGTCAAGCCTTTGTGAAATGAATTACTTCCTTGGAGTGGAAGTGATGCAATGCTCTAGGGGTATCTTCATATCTTAAGAGAAATACATCAAAGATCTTTTGAAAAAGTTCAACCTTGATGAATGCAAGCCAATGTCAACACCCATGAGCTAAGGAGACAAATACAAGAAGGAGGATGGCACACCAAAGGTAAACCCGACCCTATGTAGAAGCATGATAGGAAGTTTGCTCTATGTATGTTCATCAAGACCGGATATTATGCATGCCACATGTGTTTTGTCTAGATATAGGCAAGCCCCATCCCAAAATCATTTTGTAGGTGGCAAAAGAATCCTTTGATACTTAAAAGGAACACAAGACTTTGGAGTTTGGTATGATAGGCAAGATGTGATGAGATTAATGGCCTACTCGGATAGTGATTGTGCTGGATGCTTGGATGATATGAAGAGCACTTCGGGGTATCTTTTCTCACTTGGTAGTGGACCATTCTCATGGAATGCAAAGAAGCAAGCAACAACCGCTCAAAGCACCGCCGAAGCTGAGTACATTGCTTGCTCTTCATGTGCAAATCAATGCATTTGGCTTAGGAAATTATTAGAGGACCTTGGTTATCCTCGAGAGGGTTCAACCATCATCAAATGTGACAACACTTCAGCCATATCAATAGCCAAGAACCCCGTTCAACATGGAAGGACAAAACATATGGAGAAGTAAGCTTGGAATATATCAAGACCGAAGATAACCTTGCAGATTTCTTCACCAAGCCACTTCCAAAAGCAAGATTTGAGACCTTGAGGAAGCTTCTAAATATTACAAGCAAAAACACCAAGAAGGAGTGTTGAAATGTGGTGATCTTGCCACAATGTGCAAGGTAGTTCGGTTACACTGGCATTTTTTGTTTCGCAACATCAAAGACCAAACATTATTTATGTTTATGTATTTTATTTTATCTTGTAATATTTAAGAACAATATCCTTTTTGTAATGCATTAAGCTCATTAACTTAAGCTTAGGACCTTTTTTGTCTAGTTGTTGGAATTGTATTTCCAGCAACATAAGTCCACTTCCTTGGATGCCGTTTGATGAAGGTTTGGGATTTGGATATGAATTTTGGATATAATAAACTAGAAACGTAGATGAAGAAGCAGCAAAAAGAATGACCCAATTTGGAGCTGGAAAGGCTGAGTTAAGCCCTAAACAATCTAACCCTTGTGCAGTTTTATTGCCAAAAAATCTGGACAAAACTGCCTCAGGTTTGATTATTTTTGAATGGGTAAATGGACTTTGTTTTATCTGATTTTTGGCTAGAACACAGTTTAATATTCAAAAAGGTTTCCCTTTAATTTTCAAGTCAAATGGAGCTGGTTTTCAAATTCAAATACCTCAGACAAGCTGAACTGCCCATGAAAGAAGGTTTCTTGCATGCCCAGCACATTTATTAGAGTTAGTTGAGGTAGTTTAGCTTGGTTGGTTATTTTTAATGCTTTTGTATTTATTGCTCAATATGGCAGCATGTCTTATTGTCTTTTTGATGTATTTAAAAGTATGGAAATTGTAATGAAAACGTTGAGGAAGTAATATTCAAAAATTTTGAAAAACAACAATTTTGGCTCTCATTCTCTCTCTCTCTCTCTCTCTCTCTCTCTCTCTCTCTTAACTACTACATTTGTTTTCTTCTTCTTCCCAAAAGCTAACAACCTTTTTAAGAACCCCAAACCTCCATTAAAACCAGAAACAAAACCTTAACAAACCCAAAAAAAAAAAAAAAACAAAATTAAGAACTAAGAACCAACAACAATCATTCTTGACTAACACCTTAAATGATTGTGCTCTAGGGTACAACAACATAAACCTACACCAAATTCCATCATTATCGACTCATGATTTGATTTCTTAGTAATATTCTTAATTGATTTTATTATTATTATTCTTGTTATTAATATTGTTATAATTATTGTATTTTATTATTTATTTAATTATCGTTATTATTTATTATTACCAATATCATTCGTTATTGTTTCTATTATTACTATTAATATTATTTTTATTGTTATTAATATTGCTATTATTATTATTGTTATTGTAATTGTTATTATTATTTATTATGATTATTTTTAGTATTAATTTTATTATTTATTATTATTATTACCATTAATTATCATTGATGCTACTATTTTTATTATTGGTATTTTGTGATTATTATTATTATTATTAATATTGTTATTATGATTATTAAATATTTGTTCTTTATTATTATTATTCTTAGTATCATTTTTATTATTTTTATCATTATTTTTATTGATATTATTATCATTTATTGTTATTTTTATCATTATTATTATTGATATTATACAAAAGCTTTCCGATAAGTGTGTAAGCCTTCGGGCAGGTGGGTAATCTTATGAGCAAGTGTGGAAGCCTATGAGCAAGTTATGATGTTATTGTTATTAATATTATTTTTATTAATATTGTCCTATTTTCTCTTGTTTACATTATGCATTGGAACGTTGTGAAGTAATATTATCATGTAGTATGGTATTAAGTGGGTGGTGTGGGCGGACGTAAATATTTAAAGGTACATTTTTGTTCTTTACTTATTAGTTCATTTTTGTTGTATATATTCTTAGGTAGTTTGATAATCAAAGTGCTGTAAATTGGTGGAAATAAATTGTAGTAAAATGGGAGGAATAAGAAGATATTGTTAGGAGTGCGTTTCCTATGTAGGAAATTTTAAGGTAAGTCTAATCTTCAGGGGAGATTCTACCGATTGTCTCGGATTTTTCTAAAAGTCAGGGCTTGTCTGAGGTTCCGGTAAGGAATTCTGGACGAGTCCTAACATATATTTAGGTTCATAGTGAGTCGACCTTATGGTTTTAGGCTCAATTAGTAACCAAATTTAATTATACATTTATTTATTAACTTAAATATTGATTTTAAACAATCAAGAGTTATAAAAGTATTTAATATTAAGACAATATTAATGTGATCCATTTTCTAAAAGTTTTATATTTAAGTTTTCAAAATTTTTATTATTGATTATTAAATTGTGGATACTACTTAAATGTGTAGAGTTACCTTTGATTTTATGGAATTTGTAAGATTATTCTTTTTGTTTTAAATCTTATTAGTTTTCTTTGTTTTATTTGTTTATTATTTATTTATTTAAAACATTTATTTATGGTTTTAAAATGTAGTTACAAGAGTTGATATTTTCATAACTGTGTGTTTATATATGATTAGTTGGTCTATAGATGCACCATATGGTAACGGTATACTTGATATATACATGCTCGATTTTAGTGTGCACATTATATGTAGTCATCCATTGACACTGTCGTAAGCGATGACAGACAAGTATTTTACAGTGATAGCCCAAGGATAATAGATTATATTTAGTCATCTTATAGGTGTTAACATGAGAGATGGTAGATAGATATTTTTACAGTAATAACATTAGCCATCCTCCCCTTATCCATAAAGGGACCATGTGCAGGTTTCTTTATCTCTTTTCTATCAAGTGGTGTTTGGGATGCCAAACATCACTTGACAGTCTTGGTATATAGTATGATATATTAGGTGTCCTCTATATATATATATATATATATATTATGTTAGGTTACATATTAAGTGTACTACACAATACCAGGGCAATATTTCGGTTTGGTTCATAAATGGTTTAATATTTTATTTTTGCTACGTACAAGATTAGCAGGTTGGATGGCCATTATAGGCAACCATCTTTGACTGCATTAGCAGCAGTATACTTATGGACAACTGATATTATGAAACCATGTATTGGTATATTATATGGTATATCAGGTATATTTCCACTACAAGTATGGGGTTTAAGTAATGTAGTTATTATTTTTAGTTATATTTTATCTAATTATTGTTGCTATTGTTGCTGTTGTCAGTTGCACGATTATTTTATTTGTCTAATATGACGACTTTATGGATTTAGGGGTATATGTGTGAAAGTTTGTATAGCATTGGTATTGAGAAAGTTCATGTAGTATTGGGGGTACAATTATATTGTATAATAGTGTGAAAGCTCGTACAACATAGGTAATAAAAATCCGATTAAGCCTATGGGCGGGTATCGTAGCCTTCGGATAGGTATATTAGCATTCGAGTATGTGCATTAGCTTTTAAATAGACATTGTAGCCTGTAGTTGATATTCCAAATTTTGGGCAACCATGTAGCCTATGAGCAGGTTACGTAAGTCCCTTGAAAGACATATGCATATATGTATATATATATACATATACAAAGAAAATATGTATTTACATTGGTTATGGTTAATTTAAAGTATTATTTTTATATGTGTGTTAATATAATTTATTTTGCTTAGGGATATCTTACAATTTATTGGTTCTTAACAGTATAAATTTGTATCTGTACATTCCTTAGGTGTTGAAATGCGGGTTATATGATTTAGAATCTTGGACCTATGTTGTCAGTGTCCGTTGTTAACAATAATATTATTATTACTACAAATACCGCTATGGTTATATCCTTATTACTAAGTATGTCATGGGTTTGGGATGATCCATATTGTTATTATTATTATTATCTTTTATTTACATCTATGTATTGGTATATTTATGAAGTACTATAAAATTGTAGAATTGCAGTAAGTGGGAGGTGTGGATGACTATGAATTTTACAAAAATATGTATTTCCTGTGATAAATTAAAACTCGGGAAGAATCGGGGGCATGTAAGGGTTTAGATCAGAAACTTTAGGATGGATCTTGACATATAAAAAGGAATTTATGTTTCATTATTTTTTATTATATATTTTATATTTATACTTTTATATTGTTATTATTGAATTCTTGCAAATTTGTGAAAACGTTATAGTAAAGAAGGGGGGAATGAGGCAGATGTATACTTATAACATAAGTTTTCTGCATAGAAAATATTTGAGGAAATCAATTTTATAAGGAGATGATGTCGGATTTTCTGTAAAATTTTCTATGAGGTTTTCCTTAGTTGGGGGTTGATACGAACCTAGGACGACCTGCTCCTAAACCTGTCAGGACCCGTCCAGAATTCCTCCCCGGAACCCTAGACAGCCCTAATCCCAGGGAAACCCTATCGGACCCTTTAATGGAAAATCCGACAAAGCCTCCCCTAAGGGATTTACTTACCACAAATTACCTGCACTGAAAACACACTTCTATACTCATCCCCTTGTTCCTCCCGCAAACTACAAATTGTTCCACAAATTTCAGCACTTCTCAAAAACAACAACAGTCCAGTGGATAAATAAAACATAAGTATTCCAATAGTATACAGAACTTTAAGAAGTGCTAAACAACAGAAATACAACAAGGCTGAAAGAAATAATACACTGAAATGAAAGAGTACAAAGATACTTCTCGAAACACAACAGCAGCGGAAAACTTGGTTCGCTCCGGAAGAACGTCTACCACCACTCGCACCTAAGGGAACGGAATTTAAGAGTGTGAGATGCTAATCATCTCCGTGAGTAACCCGAACTACTGAACACTTTTAATAATAAAATAATAGTAATAACAATTAAGGAATAGAACACATACCAACAATTAATAAATAAATAATAATAACTATTGGAAAAAAATAATTTCCCTCAAAACTCTCACCAATCGCTCCGTTTGAAATGTTCCCTTTTTAAAACCTTTTCGCAAAACCCAATGTACATACCTCCCAAAAACCAAGGGATTAAACCATTTGGTAAACAATAATTAAATAAATACATTCCCCAAATATATAATTAAAATGTAATAAATTGTAGTAAATCATTTTGAACACCTTTGGGGTTTAAAACATTATTTGCAATTTACACCGACGCACCACACCATATACCGGTGATGCCCTCCGATACCCAGCGTCCCGAGCATCGACTGGCGGGGGGTTAAAGAGAGAAACCTGCAACGGTCACTTCGGCGTCCCGACAGTACCGCTGCTAAAACCATCAACCCGGCCAAGGAGGGGGGCGGCTGTGCGCAAACAAACTTGCCTGCCCACGGTCCAATGGCAACTTACGGGTGAAGTAATAACCGTGCGCTAAACCACATAATAACCGCGCACTACCACGTGTCCATACACCATACACCAGAACACCAATACTGTATGAGTGCGTCTAAAAATAAACAATAATAACCAACCGTACCGTTTTCCAAAATTACCGTGGGAAGTATACCAAATTTTCACAAAACACCATCCCACATATTTTAATTTAATAACCCGGTACGAAACATTAATAACCAACAAACCACAGTTTCCTCGAAGTACGAGATGCAACCATAAAAATACCGCGGGCATAATTTATAAAATATAACCAAATATTTTCGTAAAATATTTAACCCAATTATGCCCGAAAAATCAATACTGAAAACCACGTACAAATACCACCGAAATACACTTTGCTCATGCATAATAAATAAATTAAACCAAAATAAAACCACAAATAAACCACACCACATGAGCATAATTTAAATATCAATTTAAATACCAAATAAACATAATTAATTGCCCAAAATAATTTTGAAGGTGGGTCACTCACCTGGAGCACGCAAATCAACTAAGATCCTCCTCGGGATCAACTCCACTACTCGCGCGTGCACCTAAACAACCACAGTGCACAAACCAAAAGTATTAATATTTTATTCGGATAATTCCCAAATGGGTACCCGGGGAGCGAACACCAAACGATATCTAAAGGGTTACGAGTTATATACCGAATCGAAGCTCGCATGATGAGGATCACGGATGTGGTCTTACTTTCCGGTGATCGGACCCAACGGGGTTGGAATCTCGTCGGAAAGCTTTTCGGATTTCGATTCCGCAATTCTCCCAAACCGTTGCGAATTGGCGGAAACGGATGCCGGATGCGGGTTCAGGAGGTCGAACACAGTGAACTGGAGTCGGCCGGAAAACTGGGTACTCGCCGGAACAGTACTTTCCGGCGAGCCGCCGCGGTCACCGGCAACCGTCTCCGGCGGCGGCCCGTGCGGTGGCCGTTGGTCGTGCAATTTTGCAGACTTGTAGACCATGAGGAGAGCAACCCAACGGGACCGGCGGTGAGCAAAACGGAGGCTGGACGGCGGAGAAATCACCGTTTGAAGATTTCCGGCCCTTCGCCAGAAAATGCTCCGATCCCGGCGCGTCGGTGGTCCGATGGCCGTGATTTTTGGTGGGTCGGCCGGACTTGAGGAGAGGATCAAGGGTGTACAGCGTGTGTGGTCGGAAAATGGCCAAAAGTGGGTCGATTTGCGGTGGCCGGTGGTGGAGGGGAAAAACTCGCCGCCGATCCGAGCGCGTCCGGAGGCTGTTCGCCGTGAAACTTGGAGGTTTTGCCGGAAATGGGAAGGGCAAGCTTGCTGGCCGGTGCGTGTACTGTAGATCGGCTGGAAAAGTTGAAAATCTCCGGTGGCTGGCGGTCTCTCTCTCTTTCTCTCTCCTCTCTCTCTTTCTCTCTCTTCCCCGAGAATTTTATCAAATAAAAACCCCTGTGTGACACTGTTCATGCCACGTGGACCAATCAGAAGCTGACACGTGGTGTTTCACTGTTCATCGACCCAAAAACATTAAAATATTACGATATCCGGCAAACTTCAAACGTCCATAACTTTTTAACCAGATGTCCATTTTGAGCGTGCCGCTAGTCTGTGAACTCGTATCGACGAGCACTTCACAACCATGCACGAGTCAAAGTTCATTCCCCATAAATAAAAAGTCAACTCCGGCACCCCTGGACAGTTTGGACCGCAACTTGTTTCGCCCATAACTTTCAAACCGTAGCTCCGTTTTCGACGTGCTACCAGTCTACGAACACGGGGCATCGTGCACTTCGCCATGGTACCCTGGTCAACTCGAAATTCCCACCGAGTCAAAAAGTCAACTTTTGACCCCCTTCGGTCAACGGTCAACCTCGGTCAACGTGCACGGATTCTGGTGCGATTTGGGACGGGGTGTTACAAAACCCGTATTATATTAGCCCGGATCTTTAATTAAGTTCAAGTTCTAATGGAATGGACCTCAACCCCTAACCAACCTATGGTTAGAAACCTTGGTATAATGAAGACGCCACAATAGGAGATGGAAAACCTATTGATAAGTCAAACTAAAATAACCAATTCTCTAATGGTGTTTTAAGTGTTCTCAAAGAATAAAGAGATAATTAATCTCACAAGTATTTTCTTAATCAAATCAAAGTTGTATTCTTATTGAAAAATAAGCCTTTAAATAGGCTATAAAGACATGAAATAAAATCCTAGAACATAAAGAAAATCAGCCACCACACATAAAGAAGCCTAGTTGGCCGAAACTATACTTCCTTTCCTAATCTAAGTTTAATTAATTAATTCCTTTATATTAAATTAGGAATTAATTAATTTACAATGGAAAGAATGAAATAAAAATCTTCCTAAAGTTATTTGTCCAGAAAATAAAGAAATAAAAGTCAAAAAGTAATGGTAGTTTCCTAAAACAAAAAGTAAAAACAAATTAGGAAACTAAAAATGCTAGCCTTTTGATCAAGGTGACTTTGATCAATCTTTGACCTCTTTGAGCTTCAAATCAGCTTCTAGATTCTTTTTAGGATGCCAAATAAGCTGTATATGAAGTCCCACACATTGCCCATGCTTGGAAAAATAAGAAAAGGCTAATACAGTAAAATACAGTAAAGCCAGGAAGCAATACAGCAAATTCGGCCAAATTGTTGATGCTGTCCGTACAAGCCCTTTTTGATTGCATTTGAGGCTGCTTTAACTTGATTCCATGACCTCTTAGGCATATGTGTTGAATCCATAAAGCATTGGAACCATTTCATACTTCTCGGACTCCAAAAATGTACCAAAACGGTCACCCGGGTCCGTATCGGCTTCCACCACTGGGATGCTTGGAATAGGCTTTGTATCTTCAAGTATGGACAAGCTCTGTTGAGATTGATTACTCCCTGTATAAATACTCCCAGGTTGTCCTTAAATCTCTTAATTTGAGCTCTTGTGATTGGCCTAGTCTTCATCCGTGTCGAGTCAGCACCCCAGCGGGTTATCGGTGGAGCAGGCTCGGGCGGAATCACATCATTCCCCTCCTCTTGAAAAGGATTTGTCCTCAAATCAAGATCATCACCTGCAGCAAAAGGAGTTAAATCAGCAACATTGAATGCAGCACTCATATTATACTCACCCGGTAAATCAAGCTTGTAGGCATTCTTGTTATTCGGCTCCAAAACTTGAAAAAGTCCATCCATAGGCGGCATGAGCTTTGACTTTCTTTGTTATTCGGCTCCAAAACTTGTAAAGCTCTCAACAATGCAGATAAAGTTCTATGCAATAAAGACATCTTTAAATAAGTATCTTTAAAATTCATGGTCAGCAATGATTTCTTATTCATAATTACTTTATTAACATCACCAAAGCTACGATAAAAAATTATATTCTTCCTTTCTTGTCTTCCTTTTCCTTTCTCACTCAATGCCATCTCACCTTCCTCACTCTCGGCTTTTGTACCAAATTTTTCACTCTTGGTTTTATTAAAATCTTTCCACACAACCTGAGTATTAGAAGACTTACCTTGGATAGCAAGCTCACCTTTTCCCTCTTGATTGGATGGTAGTCCACTTGGAATTTCATTTGGGAAGACATCTCCAAATTCCTTCAAAAGAGAAATCATTGAACTTGGCAATTCAAGTTCTTCAAAGTTAGTTTGATCATTAAAATAATTTTCTTTATAAATCATGACCAGCAAAGGTTTCTTACACTCAATAACCTTATTAATATCCCCTAAACTCAAATAAAAGTTGCTACTTGACCTTTCTTTTCTTTGTTTTTCTTTTTCCCCCTTGGATTGGCGCAAACCTTCGGATTTCCCTTCCTTCTCCAAGCTCTCGGGTTTGCCACTCTCTTTCCCCTCTCTTTTGATTTTTCCTTGATCTTTCCACTCAATATGAGTCTTAAAAACCTTACCTTGATCAACAACCTCATTCTTACCTTCTTGAAAGGATGGTGAAGCCATTGGTGCCATACTTGCTTTTTCCTTAAGCTTTTTGGCTTCTCTCCTTTGTTGCATTTGTAATTGGTCTTTGTAAACCTCTTTAGGAGATAATGGTTCCAGCTTGACCTTTTTCCCTTTAAACCTGAAAACAATACTATTTTCTCGACCAAAATGAGTAGCATCTTTATCAAATTGCCATGGCCTACCTAATAGTATATGTCCAACAATCATGGGTACATTATCACATAAAACTACATCCTCATATCTACCTATATTAAATTTTACTTTAGCTTGTTTATTCACTTTTATTTCACCACCATCATTAAGCCATTGTAATCTATAAGGTTCTGGATGTTTAATAGTTATTAAGCCTAATTTATCAACTACAATGTTACTAATTACATTTGTACAACTTCCACTATTAATAATCATACTACAAATCTTACCTTGAATTTCACATCGGGTGTGGAAGATGTTCTCTCTTTGAATTTCATCCTCATCTTTGTATGCAGCAAGTACTCTCCTAGAAAGCAAGTTTAATTCGGCATTGAATGCTTGCAAGGTTTCGGGTTCATCCTCCAAGTCCTCCTCCTTTTGCTTGGCTTCATCCTCACTTTCTTCACTTTTTGATTCTAGCACGTCATTGCCCTTTAACATCATGATTCTTCTATTCGGGCATTGGCTAGCAATGTGTCCTCCTCCCTGGCACTTAAAACACACAACATCATGAGTTCTAAAAGGTTTAGGACCTAATTTTACCTCATTCTTTGGTGCTTGGACAGATTTGATTCTAGTCTCCTTCCTTGGCCAGTTTGAACTTTCTTCTTTGACTTTCGGCTTTGGCTTGCTTTCATAGATGGGATTGTTCCTCCAGCCACTTGAATTGGACCTTCCACTGTTGGAAACACCTCCAAACCACGATCTTACACCCCTCCTCTTGAATTGATGCTCTAATTTAATAGCCACATGCAACATCTCCTCCAATTCCATATATTGTTGCAATTCTAGTTGATTGGCTATTTCATGATTTAAACCACCAAGAAACCTTGCCATGGTTGCTTTTCTATCTTCATTCAAGTTCAATCTCATCATAAGCATCTCTATCTCCTTGTAATAATCCTCCACGGATCCATGTCCTTGAGATAAAGATTGAAGTCTTTGATGCAGCAACCTATGATAGTGTGATGGTACGAATCGCTTCCGCATGGCTCCTTTCATTTGTCGCCATGTAGTAATGAAGTCATCACCAACTCTCATTCGGGTGTTTTGCTCATTGGTCCACCATTTGAGTGCATAATGGCCAAACTCCATTGCTGCCAATTTCACCTTCTTAGCCTCCGAATAATTATGGCGGTCAAATATCATCTCCATCTTTTCTTCCCACTCCAAATATGCTTCGGGGTCACTTTTTCCCATGAATGGTGGGATGTTGATCTTGATATTGCTAAGATTGTCATCTGTTCCTTCCCTCCTATACCTTCCATGGCCACCTCTATCTTGGACAGCAAAAGTTTCATCCATACCTTCCTCAAAGTCTCCACCGAATGGCTCCTCATCAAATTCCTCTCTCGGTCTCTCGCGACCTCCTCATCCTCCATGGAATTCTTGCCTATTTCTTGTGTTCGGAATTCCTTGGGAAACTTCTAGCCTTCCCATCCTTTGATTCACATGCTCAACTTGAGCACTAACCCGCTGTATTGACTCCAAAACAGCTCTCATGTGCACTTGGTCTCCGCTCCCGGTAGCTCGGACATTGCCACGGAATGCTACGGACTCTTCCTCATTGATCCTCAAGGGTGGATCTCCTCTCCTTATTGTAGAATCTGACATGTTAGTAAAATACTGCAAAAATAAAATAAAATAAATCCTCACAATATTTACTCCCTCACGTGTTTCACTCAAACAAGGTCTCGACACTCGTGTTTGCACACTAGTTTCGGCTTTTACCCTCTTTTAAGCTCACACACTCTTGCCTTTTTCCACTCAATGAGTTATCTCAAAGTTCTAATTAAAACACCCACAAAACAGAAATTAGATCACTAGTATGTTTTAATTGAACTTATCAACAAACAGTAAGCAAAAAGTAGGCAATACCGAAAGAATCCAACAAATCCTAATTTTTCGGCTTTCTAGACAAGAAAACACAAAATAATGGGAAAACGTTGGAATTTTTGAAAACTACACCAGATGGTAGTAGATTATAAGTTCAAGAATAAAATTCCAGGAAAAGAAATTCAAATACGAACAAGAATCAAATTGAACAAAAATATAGAATAGTTGTTGGTTGTTGTTCTTTGTAATTCAAGTTTTGTATCAAATCCTTTAACTGATTTTAATCCAAATAATTTAAGCACCCAAAATCCAAATATCCAGCAGCAAAGATAATTTCCCAGCAATTCAAATATTTAATAAATAAACAAAAAACCAGCAGCTCCAACAAATTCCCAGCAAACAAATCAAACTCCACAAGCCGAAATATTTTTTTTTCTTTTTTTTTTTTTTTTTATCCGGCTTTGCCTCTTCTTTTTTTTTTTTTTTTTTCACTCACAGGACATATACAACTGCAGTAGCAAGAGTAAGTACCAAAATTACAATTCCAAATCCAAAACAAACACCAAACCCGTGACCTCCAAATAAACAAAATGTGCAGTTTTTTTTTTTTTTTTTAAATGTTGCCGCAAACTTCTTTTTTTTTTTTTTTTGAATATATGAATGCAAATATTTCAGACTAAAACAGCAAAGAAAAATCAACAAAAACCAAATTAACAAGAACAATGATAAAAGACAACCAACAAACTAGGAAACAAAAATACGATAAAACTAGGAAATCCTAATTCAACTAGGAATGAATTTTTTTTTTTTTTTTTTAAGATGTTGAACGTGTATAGGATGGATGCAACCTTAACCTAATGCTAAAATTGCAGAATAACACAAAAACAAATAAAGCAAATAAAGATAGATCAAACCTGAACAAAATTTAGCTCTGATACCAAATGATACGAACCTAGGATGACCTGCTTCTAAACCCGTATTATATTAGCCCGGATCTTTAATTAAGTTCAAGTTCTAATGGAATGGACCTCAATCCCTAACCAACCTATGGTTAGAAACCTTGGTATAATGAAGACGCCACAATAGGGGATGGAAAACCTATTGATAAGTCAAGCTAAAACAACCAATTCTCTAATGGTGTTTTAGGTGTTCTCAAAGAAAAAAGAGATAATTAATCTCACAAGTATTTTCTTAATCAAATCAAAGTTGTATTCTTATTGAGAAATAAGCCTTTAAATAGGCTATAAAGAGATGAAATAAAACCCTAGAACATAAAGAAAATCGGCCACCACACATAAAGAAGCCTAGTTGGCCGAAACTATACTTCCTTTCCTAATCTAAGTTTAATTAATTAATTTCTTTATATTAAATTAGGAATTAATTAATTTACAATGGAAAGAATGAAATAAAAATCTTCCTAAAGTTATTTTTCCAAAAAATAAATAAATAAAAGTCAAAAAGTAATGGTAGTTTCCTAAAACAAAAAGTAAAAACAAATTAGGAAACTAAAAATGCTAGCCTTTTGATCAAGTTGACTTTGATCAATCTTTGACCTCTTTGAGCTTCAAATCAGCTTCTAGATTCTTTTTAGGATGCCAAATAAGCTGAATATGAAGTCCCACACGTTGGCCATGCTTGGAAAAATAAGAAAAGGCTAATACAGTAAAATACAGTAAAGCCAGCAAGCAATACAGCAAATTCGGCCAAATTGTTGATGCTGTCCGTACAAGCCCTTTTTGATTGCATTTGAGGCTGCTTTAACTTGATTCCATGACCTCTTAGGCATATGTATTGAACCCATAAAGCATTGGAACCATTTCATGCTTCCCGGACTCCAAAAATGTACCAAAACCGTCACCCGGGTCCGTATCGGCTTCCACCACTGGGATGCTTGGAATAGGCTTTGTATCTTCAAGTATGGACAAGCTCTGTTGAGATTGATTACCCCCTATATAAATACTCCCAGGTTGTCCTTAAATCTCTTAATTTGAGCTCTTGTGATTGGCCTAGTCTTCATCCGTGTCGAGTCAACACCCCAGCGGGTTATCGGTGGAGCGGGCTCGGGCGGAATCACATCAGGGGTATTCCAATAGGTAATTTTATGAAGATCCTAACAATTTTTTGAAACTTGAATATACAAAAATACATTTAGTTTAATGCATATTAGTACTTCAGTTTTAAAATCTTTTACTTGAGTATGTTGTATTTTAAAGAGAATTGCACTTTAAGAGCAATTATGTAAAAAATTTGAGACTTGAATATGTTAAAATACATTTAGTTTATTGCATAGTAGTACTCTAGTATTAAGCTTTTTACTTTAGCATGTTGTATTTCTTAGATAATTGCATTTTAAGAGTATTCTTAAAGGATTCTTTAAAATATAGAACATATTCTCTAAAATAATTTTAAAATAAACGGTGATATTTTAAAAGATTTCTAACAACACTTTTTATATGTTTATACTTTTTTTATTCATAAACATTTACTGCTCTGTATATATATCTTTTTTTTTTTAATCTAAATTTTCTTTTAAATATTATGATAGTGACATGGAAATTTATAATATATTAAATTAAAGTAATTTAAATTGAAATAAAATGCGAGTTTATTTTTCTACATTTATAGAGTTAAATACATTTCTTATATTAAAAAACTAACATAAAAAATTATTGAAGCCCCTTTTTAAAACGTTATGAGACAATTAAAGAGTCTTTTATGGATGCTTTAACACCAAAAGGCATGTGAGTCATGCGAAAGGACCTTTAGGATTTTCTTTTGTCAAAAATATCAAATTTAACTAAATTGCAAATTGAAATTGATGAAAGGACCTTTAGGATTTTCTTTTGTCAAAAATATTAAATTCAACTAAATTGCAAATTGAAATTGAGAATCTAAAAGGGTGAGTTTTAAAACTAAGACCAATATACAAAATTCATAACCGAAAGATATAAATATGCAATGTATCATTATTTTTTTTGTCTTAAGATGCAATAACCCATACACATGTATTAAGAAATTAGTATATATATTATTTTGTAAATTTATTTCAAAATATATTATTAGGTAAGCTAAGAATACCCATATAGAAAATGGAAGAAATTAGATTTTGACATTTTTAGAGACACAAGGGACGAAGAGAAAAGCAATGCCCATCATAAGAAGCTAGCTTGAGATATTTGCAACTTGACTTGGCCCAAATCTCCACTTATCAACCTTGTCTTGTGCATAAGTGGCCGACTGATGTCGAACAACGGTCGGATCAACGTCTTTGAAGATTAGAATAATGGATTTTCTGGGTTTCATATTGCATTCAAGAATGTGTACAAGTTCATCCAAACACTAACTTGAAGTAGCATACTTGTTTGAGAAAATGACCATGGAGAACCTCGAGTCCATTTCTGTCTTCCCTTGTCAAGCTCTTCATCGTCCTTGAAGATGGAGATACAATTTCCAGTTTGAGAGAAAATAGAGTATGGAAAAATAAAAGGACCCTACCAAGCGATGTATTGATAACACATATAAATACAAGAGAATGGGTTGTTCTAGAATTGTGCATGCATATATTTTGAAAATGTAGCAGTTACTATCTCTTGTGATAAAGCTGAGTCTATCAACAGTAGATATATACAATGTAAGAAATCTTTATCTAGTAGGATGGACTTTCACCCAACTTTTGGACTTGTTAGTAAACACATTAGCGGGAGTTGTTGGTGCTCTATCATCCCCTGCAAGCTAAAGGTGGGTGGAACAGCTTTTAGCTTAGTCCGAAGATGATGAAACCGAGCAGTTGGTAAGGGCTAGGTTAAGATATCAGCAACTTGGTTAGTGGTAGGAATGTAGCGGACCTCCAAATCATGTTGAACAACTTTGTCATGAACAAAGTGAATGCCAACCTTTATATGTGTGGTTCTCTGATGGAAGATAGGATTGGTAGCAAGAGACTCAATGTCCATGTTGTCACACCAAAGAACAGGGACAGAGGGAGAGTAGACCTTGAGTTCACATAATAATTGTTGGAGTCAGTTGATTTCTGCAGTGCCATGTGCAACCACCTGATATTTGGATTCTATGCTTGAGTGAGCAACAATATTTTGTTTTTTTGAAGATTAAGAAACCATGGAGTCACAAAGATAGATGCAATAACCCCCTGTTGATTTTTGATCATCCATGCTAGTTGCCCAGTTGGCATCTGTAAAGCAGTGATGTGAAGATGCTTAGCGGGATAAAGAAGAATACCAAAATTTTTGGAGCCTTGTAGATAACGAAGAATGCATTTACACGCTGACCGGTGGGCATCAGTTGCGTTATGCATAAATTGACATAACTTATTTACAATGAAGGAAATTTTTGGTCTTGTACTAGTCAAGTACTGTAATATAACGATAGTGCTTCAATATAAAAACACATCTTCAAAGGGATTTCCAATAGCCGCTCCAAGCTGAAGGGATGAACTAGTTGAGGAAGGACCAGGTTTGCATTCAAGCATATTGGTTGAACATAACAAGTCATTGATGTATACTGCTGAGATAGGTGCACTCCCATGTTTGTACAAGGTACTTATGAAGTAGTTTAGAGTACCTAAATCTTTGAGAGAGAAGGTTTTGTCCAAATTAGCAACAAATTGATCAAAAAGTTTTGGATTGTCTCCTATGATGATTATATTATCCACATACACCAAAATCCAAATAACATCAAGAGGATAGTGAAGCAAAAATAAAGAGGAATCCATTTTAGAATTATAGAAGCCTTAGTTAGACAATGTTTTTCTTAATTGATCATACCAAGCTCTCGATGCTTGACGAAGACCATATAAATTAAGAAAAACATTGTTTACATCAATTTGACGAATATCCTAGTGGCGAGAGGCAACAACAGAGAGCATAACTCGAACGACTGAAGGTTTGACAATCTGGCTAAATGTCTCTTTGAAATCCAAGCCAGATTGTGATGAAAACCTTTGGCTACAAGCCTAGTTTATGTGGTGCAATGGTTCTATCTAGATTTTTTTTCAACTTGAAAATCTATTTGTTACCAACTAATCTGTGAGAAGGATGAGAGGATACAAGAGTCTAGGTATTATTGTCCATCAACACAGCAAACTTAGTCTCCATAACTTGTTTCCATTTAGGACAAAGTAATATAGAAGAAATGGATGACGGTTGCTGGACAGCGAGGTAGGTTTAGTTGTCGCCACAAAAGTCTGCGCTTTGAAAACCCATCTTTAGTCGGAGTGATCATAGGATGTGTGGGCTGCAATGAGCAAGACTGTTGTAGAGAGAGAGGAGCTACAGAGCCATTGGTGGAGCTAGTAGGTGGAAATATAGAAGAAAATTGCTCAAACATGTGAGAAGGAGAGGTTTGAACTGTTGTATCTCAGAGGACACTTAAAGCCTGTTGGATAGAGTCTGTTGGGCTAGGTAGTGTGAAGTCACATGGGTCTTGAGTTGAATGAAGCAATGTGGACCATGGAGTAGAAGGATTTGCTTTAGACTGTGATAACAGTGGGGACGGCGTGTTGGAATGGGATGCAATTACATTAGTTGTTAAGTTTCCAGACAAGGATGAAGATTTTCTACCCAAAGATGTTAAAGATGGCTCTAAATTTCCTAAGACCCTATAAGGCTTGTCTTGCAAAGAAGGTTGTGAAAAAGGGACGAAAAGAAAGTGGGCCGAATTATGTTTATTAAGATGTGGGCTGGCCCTTTCAAAAAACGGGTAACAATGCTTGTTAGAGATGACATTGGAAGAGATATATATTTTACCAGTTAAAAGACTTTGACATTTATAACCTTTATGGGAGGAGGTATAACCAATAAATGCACACCTCTCATAACGAAAACTAAATTTATGTAAACGATATGGATGAAGAAAAGGGAATACTCATACCCAAAGCATTTTAAAAAGTTATTAATCAAAATTTTGATTAAAAATTTTTGCAGAGGGGATTGAAAGTTTAAAACTTTTGAGGGAACTCTGTTGATTAAAAAGCATGCATTCCACCAATGATGAAAAGGCATGGAGCTTTGAGCAAGAAGTGAGAGAGCTATTTCAGTTATATGACAATATTTATGCTCTACTCGTCCATTTTGATTGTGAGTATGAGGACATGATTGTTGAAAAATAATATCGAGTTGTTGTCAAATTGGTTGGAGTGGACGAAATTCACCCTCCCTAATTTGATTGAAAAAAAATTATTTTTTTAAAGTAAAATTTCAACCATTTTTTTAAAAGATAAAAAAATGGTAGTAACTTCAAATTTTAACTTCATTGGCAAAATTCAAGAGAATCGAGAAAAATTATCTACAAAAAGTAAATAATATTTGTAACATTTGGGTAATTCAACCAGAGCAATCCCCACACATCAGAAAATATTAATTTCAGGGGTTCTTCACTAATATTTAATGATAATGTTGTATACAACCTTTTATTTTTTCCTAATTGACATGATAAGCAAAAAGAGTCACATGAATTACTAATAGAAAAAGATTTGTTGCATTTAGATGCAACTTTATTCATAATAAGAGAATTAGGATGGCCTAAACGGCCATAATTTACTTAAAAAAAGCTGAGACCAAAACATTTTAAAAGTCGATAAACATGTCTAAAAACATTATTGAACTGAGAAATAAAAGTCCTAGGATGAGCATTCAATCTTTTGGCAGTAGAACTTGAAAGAGTTTTGTCTTTAAGTAAGCCTTTAAGAAGAATCTTCTTCGTATTCTTATCTTTGACAAAACCAAACTGGTTATAAAATTCCACTATAACATTGTTATCACTAGTCACACTAGATATACTTGATAAATTTTTTATTATTTGTGGAACATAAAGCATGTTGTTTAATTTAATTTTCCAGCACTGGTATTAAGAAAAGAACATCTAGTAAGAGAGATTGGCAAATCTTGTCCTTTTTCTTTTTTTTTGGTTATGTTGGATGGATCGGTGGTGATGTGATTGGTAGCACCACTGTCAAGTAACCAATAAGGATTAGAGGTGATGTCAGGAGATGCAGAGAACGCACTTGTATTACTTGGATTGTGCAAGTATCATCAAATCTATACCAACATTGATCTGTTGTAGGACTAGCAATTTTGCATATTTTGCAAAATGTACGTGCACTAAAATCACTAGATCTCCCACAACCCCCTGCCTCGTCTCCTCGTAGAATTTGCTCCTCAATTTGATTGCTATCCACTTAAGCCATGGTTTTGATAAGTATTTGGTTAGAATTATAGGAACAATTGGACACAAATTTCTTCCATTGTTTGTTGGCTATATGAGCAGAAGGAATGCCAGATAGTGTGATTTGTTGAATTCTGACCTCTTGAGTCAAAAGTAGTGCATGTACCTCCTCTATTATCATGGCTGTATGACTAGAATTTATATTGGCAACAACAACATTATAATCTAGAGATAAGCTTGCAAGTAGCTGCATAATGCAATCATCATCTGAGATAGGTAAATCGGCCATTACTAGAGAATCGATAATATTTTTCATCTTAAAGAAATAAGAGTTAATTGGTAGAGAGTCCTTTTCTGTTGACTGAAATTGGTTTCTCAGTTTTGTTATTTTGGCCTTCGATTGAGTGCCAAAATAATGTTCCAATGAGCTCCAAAGTTTATGGGTAGTAAGAGAATTGGACATTTTCATTATCTCTGTTTGTATGTCAGGTGAGATGGAAAGTAAAATCCATCCAACTAGGACCTGAGCAATTTCTACGCCATTGATGGTAAGCTAGATTGGATACAACAGTTTGTATTGTTTCACCATTATGAGTAATGCTTGTGACAATGGTGAGTGGCGGAACCAAAAGACTACCATCAATGAAGTTTTCAAGATTACATCCAACAATCGTTGGCAATATTTGTGAATGCCAGATAATATAGTTATGTTGTTCCAATTTATAGGGAAAATAATAATTAGGCAATGTAACATCAGAAAAGGAAGGAATGGTTGACGAGGGAATGACAACAGAGGAATTAGATGAAGAAATGGCCACTTAGATCGAAGAAAAGCTTGTTGGAGTATCCTATAGGATATGCTCTGATACCATGAAAGAAAACAGAGTATTGAAAAATAAAAGGACCGTACCAAACTATGTATTGATAACACATATAAATACAAAAGAATGGGTTGTTCTAGAACCCTGCATGCATATATCCGAAAATGTAGCAGTTATCATCTATTGTAATAAAGCTGAGTCAATCCATAGTGAATATATACAACACAAGAAATCTTTATCTAGTAGGGGTAGGGGTAGATTATCACACAACTTTGGACTTATCAGGAAACATGTGAGTTGGAGTAGTTGGTACTCTATCATAGTTAGATCTATGTGTAAGTAGCTGGTGAAGCTATTGCGAGTGTCCTCGCCTTTAAAACTTATAAACACCTCGTATATATAATACAATACTCTGAGGTTGAGGAAGTAGATGACCCAAAAGAAGGGAGAAGTGATTGCATGTTCGAAACTTTTCAGGCTTCAATTTCAATTTCTCACCCTCATCAGTCGAACCACTACTACTACTTATGCTTGCCATGGAAAATTCAGCTTCTTCTTCCTTTGAAAATGAATAGAGATCGTTTGTGCTTTTCTATATTTTGAAATCCTAAACCTTAGTTGATCTGGAATATTTTCTTAACGACCAAACATAATCCAGATTTATTCTCCATAAAATTTCTTAACACATGCAGAGTTACATTTGGTTAATAGTCAATACAAATAATGAGGTAAAATCAAGGAAGAAACTCGAAAATAAGACTTGCTACTGCAGGTCTTTTAATTTTTTTTTTTAAAACTATATTGGAGAGCAGACGAAATAGGAAGAAATGAAAAAAATAAAATAAAATAATCCATGGCATTTGCATTAGGTCTAGATTTGGAGGACTCAAGCAAAATCCTTATGACACCATATCATGCATGTATGTCATTCATTCATTAATCAAGGGCAAACATTACTCTGCCCAAAAATTACTTTTTATTTTTTTTCTCTAGATGGTGGAGAGTGGGAACTTTGACAAAATTTTTGAATGAGTTTCAAACGGGAACATCTTACTTATTTATAACAACTCTAAACCTATGTGCTACAGTCCATTAGTTGGTCCACATCTTTTGCTTTATGGTTTGCTTCATTAACAAGATTCTTATACATTAAGAAGCATATATAGTAACAAGAACCAAGCTAAGAAAAACTAGAATATGACCATATAAATTTTGATCAAATGGCTAGGGAGGATGTTAGTACTAAAACAATAAATCAATTAGCAATATAAATCTAAGATCTACACACATGTATGTGTATTGCATTTTAGTAAATAAGAAATCAAATTTACTAATATTTATTTACAACCTTTAAATTTTATGATCCTTATTCCTGTAAACAAAAATATAAGAGATACAAGAGCAGTGCTAAATGAACACACACACCTCTAACTTTTCTCCTTTAGATTTTTACCAGATAGACATCATAGATGCCTCAAGCCTTAATCTCTCAAGAATCGTATGTATCATGTATTTTCTTTTATTCGCTAATGACTTATTCTCTAATTATATAGATATATATACAAAATAATTAACAAATAATAATAACAATAATTTTATATATAATATATAATAATATAGTAATAAAATAATAATAAAATAGAAAATAAGCTAATTGGTTTAAGAGAGAACACATCTTTCAATTTAAGCCAATTGAAGTATTACAGGAAGTGTGTATCGAAGGGCTTCATTGTAGAAGTTAATAAATAAGCTAATCCCAATGCTGGCAAAAACAAGCCTTGAAAGTGAGTCATATAATTATGACTAGTCCACTCAAAATAATTAACAATCTCCCACTTCGACTGCATAATCATCACATATAACAACAAACTTATTTATTATAGAATTTTCAAAAAGAAATACTATTTCATCTAAGCATAGTGCATGTCAATAGGGCACAACAACATACCATATTAGATAGTAAAATTCTCTTAGTAAATATGCCAAAAAACTGAATACAATTTTAGTTGAGTATATTGCATGCCATAAACACAGTTAGGCAATAAAGATTTACCTTACCATGTGCAATCCCTCAACATATGATAACATTTCATTCAAGCACACTGAGTAACAACAGAATACAACAACACATTCAAATTAAGTAGTAGGGACATACTATGGTACCTATGGATCAATGTACAAATATATACTTAGAGATTAAAAGTTTCAAATAGGTCTACTAGGAGCAACAATATGTATAATAAATATCGCAATATAATGATACATACGCATATTGCTCACAAGGCGAAATTCAATCATATATAACATGAACATTATTGCAGATTGCTAAACTCCCACTGAGCCATAGCAGTCTCAGTTGCTATACAATCCCATATAGGATACATATTCCTCAAACAACTGTATAGGCTAGCCTTTATTAGTGGATCTGCTATTATATTGTAACAAGCTTGTACATAAAAAAATAATACTCTTAACAAAATGATGCAGTTGAGGAAGTACCACAAAACAACATTATTGGCCACATAACAAAAGTGCACTAAAACACATGTATCATAGTCTCAAAACATACTACATACTCTATCTCTACAATCAATCAGGTTGTAAGTATTTATCCAACAGTAATTCATAAAATTGCTTCCATTTCCATGAAAAATAACTCTCCTAGTATTAAACTTTTAGTATATATACGGCCACCATAACTAGCTCATAAAACCCCATTACACCAAAGTAATGGTGCGCTGATCTCAAAACAAACATGGCCGCACAACCAAGCACCATAATCAACTCTCAAAACCCACTGCATCAAAGTAATGGTGTGCTGATCTCAAATAAATATGGCTATTTCATAGCACACATAACTGGTACTACTCAAGCATTTACCATATATACCTAAAACATGAACAATATCTGATGGTGTCTAATCTTGTGTGCACATCATTTTGCCTCATATTTATCAAATGAGTATGGAGTCGTAGCGCCTTGTTTTGATAATTGTCCTAATCCTTGTTGAGGTCTGAAATTTTTAGCCATGAAGGTTGGGAAAAGAACTCTTTTCTTATGCGACGAATTATTTTCCAAAAGGTTTGTTGAGATCGAGAATTCTTAGGAATGGTTGTTTGGCTTCATCTTTATTACTGTCTACCCCATCCAAGGGCCTAATAGAAGGAAATGAGACTACTCTTATTTGCCCCTTTATGACTTTCTCATTCTAGGAATATAAATCTCTAGAGAACTTGTCACCTTTAACCATTGAAACTATATTGAAAGAACTACTATGCATATTACAACTTATTACAATCCTATAAACATAGGCTTTGACTGAGATAACTGCAATTGTCAGGACCCGTCCAAAACCCTTTACCAGGATCCTGGACAAGCCCTGATCCCAGGGAAAAGACCACCGAACCTTCCAATAGAAAATCCGACAGCATCTCCCCTAGGGGAAGGATTTACCACAAAATTTAGCTGCACAAAGTTACACTCCTATATGGTACCACCTTATCCCTCCTACCTTATTACAATAATTTCCACAGTGGCAGCATTTCAATAACAATTTATATAAAACACATACGTGTATATATATATACACATTAAGAATAATCAACTAAATAAACAACCAATTATACCTTTAATCATTCAAGTCCGCCCTGACCACTCACTGATTGCCGTACATTTCAAATGCATTTCAAATATTGTGTTACAACATATACCAATGTGTAATATAAGAACAAAAGTAAAACAATCATCACATCAACAACGATAATAATAATAGCAATCGTTTTCATGATAAAAAATAGTATTAATATCATCTGTCATATTTACTTGAAGGTAATCATTAGTCCAAGAATTATCACATAATCACAGCTGTCCCAAGGACTATCTCACCTGCCTAAAGGCTACCACTTATCCAAGGACTATTATACTTGCCCAATGGTTATCTTTCTTGCCCGTAGGCTGTGATACTTGTCCGGATATATTATATGTTAATAATAATAATAATAGAAATAATAAAATAATAAAAATAAAAATAAATAATGGCAATAATAATAAAAATAACAATAATAATCATAATGATGATGATAATATTAGTAATGATGAAAATAATTGTAAATATAATTCTGATAAATAATAATTGTAATATTAATAACGAAAATAATATTAATAATAGTAATGACAATAAAAGAAATTAAGTATAATGCTAGAAAATTAGGTTATGAATAAATAGAATAATACGAGATCAAATAATAATTTAAAATTCAAAAAAAAATATTATCAAATATACACTCGTATCAGGGGTACAAATGATAACCTCCAACATGTTGTGCAATCTATGATTCCAGCTGTCGCCAGTATCCTGCTACTAATACAGTCCGGGATGGTTGCCTATATTGGCCGTCCAATCCCTTGGACTTGTAAGCAACGTAGTTACAAAGTTAGCTTTTCATGTACTACATCGGATCGCTGTCTCTGTACGGTGTGATACATACAAATATAATATATATATATATACACAAAAGATACTTGATACACATACTATATATCAGTGGTGTCCTACGGTGCCGTCTGACAGGGAGGTTAAAGAGAGAAACCGGTATATGGTCACGTGGCATCCTACCGCGCCGCTGCTTAAACTATCATCCCGGCCTATGGAAACTCACGAGAGATATTATAACCTATGCGCTAATCACATCCACAAATACAGAATACCGGTACGTGTATGGTGCATCGAAAACCGATAAAAATATTTTATAACATTATACATTTTTAAATATAATATAATATTATAAAATTTGAATTTTTATATAATACACTTAAATTTATGCACTTTTATCAAATTCACAAAATTTCATGCATAAATAAATAATTAAACACATAAGTATAGTTTCGATCACAATAATTCAATATAATCAATTCCGCAAACCTTCAAATTAACTCATACTAAATGTCAATAGAACCACATACAATTCCACCAATAATTAAGCATATAAAGATACATTATATTACCTGTCATAACTTCACAGTAACCTCACAGTAAAGTTAACAATAATTTAATAGCAGTTTAAAATCTACAGCTTTCCAAATTTAAGAAACATTAATTCAACCCATATTTATGCAATTTAACATAATTGGACATCATCAATATAAATAGCAATTATTTAAACATTAAACATACATTTTTCAGATTACCATATTAAAATAATATTATTTTATCAAAAAATGGCACCTTTCAAAATACTTGATCACAATTCACAAAAAGGTGCCAAATGAAAGCTAAGGAGATGATAAGTGTAAAACCAACCTTCATTCGGCCCGGAACCGTCGGAGTTGGCCGGAAAATGGCTGGAAAGCTTCGGTTGGACTCCCCTTCCACTCATCTCACCAATGGCTTGGAATTTGGGGAAATGGATGTCATTTTTGGAATTAGGAGGTCGAAAATTAGGGGGAAGGACCAACCTCGGGACCGGTGGCCATTGGAAAACCAACCACCCACCACCTCGCCGACCATCAGCTTTGGGCGTCGATCCCGGTGCGTTTGCCAGCCAACCGACCAGCAACTCGATGCCCGGGCTCGTCCAGCCGTGGGCCACCACATCGTCCGGTGCATGTGGCCATGCGACGGTCGGAAGAGGTGCAGCAAAGAGAAAGAGGGACCAGCGAGAGTGAGAGGGAAGGAAGAAAAAAGAAGGAAGAAGAAGAAGAAATGGAGGGAGGGGGGGCTGTTTTTTCCCAAGTGGGAAAGAAGAAAAAAAAAAAGAAAAACAAAAAGAAAAATAAATAAATAAATATAAAAAATAATATTAAAATAATATAACAAAACAACAATAATAATAATAAAATAATCTAAAATAAAATAATATTGTATTAGAAAACTTTGCCGATCCATAACTTGTAAACCACATATCCGTTTTGGGCGTGCCGCTAGTCTATGAACTCGTATCGACAAATACTTCACAACCGTGCGTGAATTAAAACTCAACTTTGCACGAATAAAAAGTCAACTCTGGCACCCCTTGGACAGTTCAGACTTTAACTTGTTTTTCCCATATCTTTCAAACTGTGGCTTCGTTTTCGACGTTCTACTAGTCTATGACCTAGGACCGATGCATACTTTGCAACGGTATCCCGGTCAAAGAGAAATTCCATCCAGATCAAAAAGTCAAATTTTGATCCCTCTCGGTCAACGGCAGTCAAACCCGATCAACCTCGGTCAACGTGAAAAAATTTCCGATGTACTTCGGGATGGGGCGTTACAGCAATACACAATTAGCTATGTCTCCAAGGATTTTCATTTCTAATACAAATGAAACCTCTTTAAGATCCTTCATATCAAAATGGCTACATAATATTTGTTTTACCTCAATCAATAGGTCAGTATCAATGGAAGTCAGTAGTATGTTATTCACATACAGTACCATATAATGTAAGTTACTCCGATTGACCTTCATAATCATGCATCAATCAATAATATTTTTCCTAAAATTGTATTAGGTGACAATCTTATCAAAATTGAGATACCACTGCTCTGGGGCTTACTTAAAACTACAAAAAGATTTTTTAAGCTTACAAAATAAATTTTCATTCCCATTGCTTAGAAGCCAACTGACTGGACCATATTTACATCTTTCGACAAAATTCCATTCAAGAAAGCAGTTAAATACCTTAATGGCCTTAATGATTGTAAAAGAATTCTTTGTGGATATAAAAGAGATTGTGTTTTTACAATCAATTCTCTCTTTCTTGGCTAAATCATTTGGCAACTAATCTAGCCTTATACTTACCTCACTTGACCATTGAAAACTCTCTAATTCTTAAAACCCATTTGCCTCCAATAGGATTGTTACCTTCTGGTAACTTAACAAAAATCTTACACATAATTTGATGTCATGAATTTTATCTTCCATTATATCTAACAAGAACAAAAAAAAGCCAATTACCTATTCATAGCTTTCTCATAAATGACTAGATCCGACTTATCACTTATGTCAAACACATATTCCTACAAATAAATATCATAGTTATCAGGTATAACAAAACTCTGAACTCTTTATGATTTCTCAAATAGCACATACTCAATAGCTACAATAAGAACATCTCATTCTATCTCAATGTGTTCAATCCTGTTTGATTACTAGTTCCACAACTATTGAATCAACATAATCTTTTACACAAACATCGCTAGTGGGAACAAATACACTTTTCTTTCTAAATTTAAGCTTCTATGGACCTTTGCTATCACCAATGCCGAAGCATCATAAAATAGACTACTTTATTTGACTCAACAATCGTGGTGGTATGAGATGGATAATAAAAAATTGAAACTTCTAGATCCTTTATAAGAACCAACAAAATAACCATTAAGGTTATAGGATCCAAAATCTTGACTTTGAGAAATACAAATCATAACCTTGGGTTTACAATCTCATGTACAATAAAGGTATAAATTAGGCATAACATATCACCCACAAGAAAACTGGTAAATTAAAATTTGCCACAACACACCACACTATAGTCATAATGTGCGGTTTTTCCTCTCAATAATGCCATGTACCAAAGAGTGCCAGGTATTATAAACTACGCATTAATGCTGCACTCAACCAAATAAATTGCAAATGGTCTTAGGTTCTGTCTAGTCTTGTTATATCTACTATGATATTCACTATTATTGTTAGACCTTATAAGCTTCAATATTTTATTCATTTGAAGTTTCATCTTTACCTCGAACTCCTTAAAAGCAACAAAGGATCAATTTTCTCATAGATGAGCTCAACCTATCCATAACAGAAGAATTGATCAATATTGGTTTAAAAAAAAAAAAACTGTAGCCTCTCAAAGCAGGTGGTGTACAAAAACATAGACATCAGTACCATAACATAAAGAATTATTACTAATTCTGGTGCATATAGGTGCAATTATAGGAATAACAATAGTGAGACAAGAGAATTCAGCACAAGCAATATCTAATAAGCCAAGTTACCAAAAATGCTACATAAAGCTCATAATGGCAATCTCAATTGGTTTAATATTTTGTGTCATCTCTTGTTAAACCATCAACTTTTAACAATTGACCAAACTATGACCAAAGTTGCATCATCCATTAAAGATTTCTTTCTTTCCACTTATTGATGACAAAAGTCATTTGTGCTAATGAGACTAGGCATAAAATACTTCTTCTTATTGGACTTCGGATCTTGTCTTTTTCTTTACACCAATCGTTTTGAATGTCTTTTTGACTGGGCATATAGCAAAAGATTTAAATATGTTTAGCTTGATGTCATTCTCCTACTTAAAGAGAATAACAATTAACTCATCCAAAGCACATCCAAAATTCATTGTGTGTTGAGTCTTGACCCATAATTGCCCCAAAAAAAAGGACGAAAAATTTTTAGTATGGTGTAGGTTAGATATGCCTTACCAATGTCCATATCAAGGTATAAGCTTATCATAATAAGAGGAAATTTTCGAGATAAACTCTTTCTCACCACTAACTCCATCATATACAATATAGTTCAAAGAATTCAAATAGTGGTGTTTCTCAGTATATCGAACTTGATAAATTTCCTAGATAACCTAAAAGATCTTACGAATAGTATTCATAAAATAGAATACTTGAAAATATAGAATCATGCATGTGTTTCTCAACGATCATTATATAATATTTATACAAGAGCTTTAAGTCTTTATACAACATTTAGTTTCAACAGTACTATAATTAGTTGGTAGCTCCGATGGATCAATTTTTAATGCCATATCTATCTTTGTGAAAGTCAAATGTTATCAAAATTTTTCGTTACTTTTGATAATTAATTTATTCAATTTTATCATTTCGTTAATAGGTAGAGTATTAGAGGTGCTCCTAGCTATGGAAATAGCAAAAGCAGGAATGTATTACATTATAAGGACTATGCAAATGCTATCTTCCCAGCTTCTTCAATCATATCATATCACATAATATCGTTAAGGACCTTATAGCATAAATGATACTCATATATGCACCAGGGATAGTTAACCAAATCACTACATTCAAATGCATTTAACTAAATCATTGATAAGGTATCTAAGAACTTGTGATTTATGATATTTAATCAATTTCCATTGCCATTTTAAGCATCATACCAAGTAATTAAATCATCGACATGGTAGCCTAATAACCCTGTATGGACCTTGGTTTATAACTGAGAGAGAATGAGTTACATTGACAATTTCCATAAAATAGGCAAGTTAAGTCTTGTGATAGATAAGCATTTAGGCATCCTACCCACTATTCCAAATGTTAATACAAATAAAATAGATAAATTAACTCTTACAATAGGCGAGTACATAAAATTCCAACTACTATGTGAACTTCTATTAGATTAACATTACATGATATAGACAAATTAAGTTTCATGACAGGTGAATACTTAAAATTCCACACCACTATGGCAACTAGGTATTGAGCCTAATGACAATTTATGGTTTGGTCAAACCAAGTTTTATAATAGGCAAACACTTAGTTAATCCTTGCCACTATGTCAAACATAATATAAAGCTTTTCAATGGGCAATTTTAATCAAAATATTTACTTTGAATCATGGGCATTTTAGTTACATAAAATTGAGAAATTTGATAATGGAGTAAGTTTTCAATAAATAAGTAAATAAATAAAAAAACCATAAAGTTTGAGAATAAATTAAAAATAAAACCAAATATGAAATTAAAAAAAAAAAAGTTTTTCTTGTTTTTTTTGGGTGTTTGTTTTGGCCTGAAAATCTATAATCCACAGGTCCTAAGTTCGAAATTTAACTCTAATACTAATTGTTAGTACTAAAGCAATTAATCAATTAGCACTATAAACTCAGGATCCATACACTTACATATATATTGGATTTTAGTAGATAAGAAATCAGATTTACTTACCTTTATTCGTAACCATCGAATTTTTTTATTCTTATTCTTGCAAACAGAAATACAAGAGATTCAGGAGTAGTGTCAAATAGACACACTCTTCTTTAACTTTTCTCCCTCAAGTTTTCACTAGATAAACATCATAAATGGCTCAAGCCCTCATCTCTCAATAATTGTATGTATCATGTATTTTTTTTATTCACTAATAACTTATTTTTCAATTATATATTTATATACAAAATAATTAGTAAATAATATTAATAGTAGTAGTAGTAGTAATAATAATAATAATAATAATATAGTAATATATAATAATAAAATAGGGAATAAGTCAAGTGATCTTTTAGAGAGAACATTTCATTTAGTTAAATGGGCCAACTACAAGAGTGTGTGTTCAAGAGGCTTACTGTAAAAGTTAGTAACAAGCCAATCTCATTACTAACGCATACAAACTGTATAAATGAGTTATATGGAATCTATTATCCATACCTATTTTATTTATGACAGGCTT
The DNA here is from genome assembly GCF_031755915.1 of Ziziphus jujuba. Classification (NCBI taxonomy): domain Eukaryota; kingdom Viridiplantae; phylum Streptophyta; class Magnoliopsida; order Rosales; family Rhamnaceae; genus Ziziphus; species Ziziphus jujuba. The sequence continues at coordinate 1,174,588 of NC_083381.1, read as the reverse complement.
TGTTCTTGAATTAGTTCCGAGACTGTTGGATGTAAGCTAAAGAATTAAAAAAAAAAGAAAAGAAAAGAAGAAAAGCACTAACTTGAATCGAGAGAAGGAATATAAATAAGACTTCTATACCAGCTAATAAGGCATCTAAAAGAGAATCTAATTGCTAACAAAAAAATAAAAAAATACAAAGAGCTAATGTTTTTAATTCACAGAGAAATAGAAAGAAACTCTTGGACTGCCCAACGACATCCTCTCTTCCTGTTTCTTTGCTGTATGTTTACATCTTTCTCAAGATCATCAAGTCATCCTGTAATTATTCATTCATCAAAGGCCAAAATATTGCTTTGTCCAAAAAATTATTATTATTTTCTCCATCAAGGAGGGTAGAAAGTTGGAACTCAAAGTAAAAATGTTGAGTGGGTTTTTAAAATAAAGAAACAGGTAACGGCAACTTATTTTTAATATGACACCTCTAAACCTCTGCTACAGTCCATTAATTGGTCCTCAATTCAACTTTGCCTAGAAGCAACCTCAACTCAACTTTTGTTTTTATAACTTGTTCATGCAATTTAGTTAACAAGATTCTAAATTCAGAAGCATAAACAACCAAGACAACTGCATAAATTTTGATCAAATGGCAGAGGAGGAATGCATATCTATCTATCTATGGCAAAACTTTTATTCTTCTATTAATAAAATAATCTTACAAAATGTGTAATTCATTATAGAATAGCTGAATATCGTTTTTGTTTTGATAGTTTTATTTTATTTTTGGTGAATTGAATAGCATAACATTGTTACTCTGACAACTGACAACCTTCAAACATCTTGAAAACTTTTCTATGGAGAGGGACAGAAATTTCAGAAAGCTAAAAGAATAAGCAAAAACTTATCGCAAGAAAAAAAAAAAAAAAAAAAGAAGAAGAAGAATAAGCACAAACTTTATCTCATTCTAGAAAATTCCAACTTAATAATAAAAAGCATAGTAATAATAATTCAGGAAAGCATATGACATGCAATTAAAGATGGTGGAGATAGAGGAGGAAGGTTGGTATGTGCAGTCACGGAAACATGGTAAGGCATCCATTAAGGAAAAGCCTTTTAACAGACACTATACCAACTTGAAATCAACCAAGTCCCTGGCTTGAGCATATGACCATTACGGAATCCAAATAAGAAACTTGGCTGGTCTATCAAAGAATCTCCAGTGAAGATATTACCTAATCAATATGACCAAAGATTGTGCACAAGCTACCTGGAAATTGTCAGGGCAAGCTCTCTGACATTAAAGTCCATGCGAAAGTTTCCTACTGGTTGAAAGGAAATTCAATTCTCCAATTTTTTGGGTTAAAATTCTACACACTCTCTAAAACTTCCAACTCTACTTATTGATCGTAGAGAACTTGACATGGAGAGTGTGATATGTAGCCTCAACCAATCGACCTATGAAATTTGAAGAAAAATGATGTTCACAAAGGGATGAAAGTTGAGATACATGATACAAAAGTCATCAACTAACAAAAATTTAGTTTAGTGAACTATAAGTCTCGTTTAAGGCAGAGGATGCAAATCAGTAAAAAAGGGACTAAGAGAGACTTGTCAAGTCTAAAATATTTGGTATGCAGTTCCTTGACCACCAAAGCTAGTATACAGCCCCACACGGTCCATGACAAGCTCATCAACAACTAAATGATCAAAATCTAGAAATAAAAAACAGTCAACTTATGTATCAAATGAGAAGAAGCCCAAATCCAAATCTTCACTCGGGGGGTAGATAAATTGGAATTTTCTTGGCGTTGTCTCTCCCACATCTTGCTTGTATACAACACGAAACTCACACTTTTTAACTTCTAAGCTTTGGATTGTTCCAAATGAAGCATCAATGTAATCAATTCTACTCCACATAGCCATTCTTTCTGTGAAGCTTTAGTACAATGACAATACTAGATAGTATGGTAGAAAGAAAATTATGAATCTTTCTTTCTACCATACTATCGTCTCTCATAGAATACTGCTGATTCTATTTTGTTCATTCCATTCATTTAATACGCGAAATTGGAATCTTTTTCGTTTTATTTCTTTTCTTCAATTCTACTCCACATAGCCATTCTTTCTGTGAAGCTTTCATTAGATATATAACGCACCCAAAGGTGACTTGACTCAATGAGAGTGCCACTAGTGATTTTAAAGCCAAAACCAGTGCTTATAGAACCTTCTTTAGTGTACAGTTGACAAGTGATCTCTTGAGAATTTTCTGATTTCGGATGGCTATCTTTGGGAAAGGGAACATTTTTATGGAAATCAAAAACAACACAGAAAGCGAACCCAATCCAATTGTGTTCTGACTGAAGGTCCCATGTTTTGATGCCTGAACCACTCCAGAACCATAGTTTCAGGAATAACAATATCAAAACAGCCACTTAGATGTGAGACTTCCTGCACCAAGAAAAAGAAACTCATGATGTTTGATGAGAGAAAGCAATAAACAAAGAAAAATAAACATAGAGAAAAAAATGGAGAGAAAACTGATTTTCGATTTTCAGCAATGACTGGAGGTATGCTTTCAACAACATCACCGTCAAACTTTTGCCATCTTGGTTCTGTTTCAGCTTGTAGCAATTGATGAAACTGAGTTTCAAATTTGTGCAAGTTCTCACCTTTAATGCATTCAAAAAGGTGACCAGTGAAGAATAATCTCTTGCCACGACATATTCTACATTGCAGTGTGCCAATCCAAGATATTTTAGCTTAGCAAGTTGGCTAATTCTATCAGGTAAGCTAATAAACTTGTTTCTGCCTACATCCAATACCTCTAATGAAGTTAGGCAGCCAATGGCACTAGAATTGCTCCTTCTGGTAAGTCACAGTTTCTTAAACATAATTTCGTTACGTTCGGAATGTTGGAAAGTAGACATTCAAGATTACTCCACTTTTTGATATTGAATGAATGGTTACCAAGACGTCGGGATACTGTTCCATCCATATAAAACTGTGACAAGTTTATCATATTTCCAACCACGTTTGGAATTTTTTTCAAGACTTGAGCAGCCTGAAAGAAGACAAATTTCAAGAGATTCCATTGAAATGAAATCTGGGAGACTTGTAAGACTTGAACAATCTTTCAAATTCAATAAACGAAGTTTTTCAAGAAATCCAATGGAAGAGTGAACCTCAACCAAGTTTCTACACCCTCCAAGAAATAATGTCTCCAGATTCGGAACCCCTATGAAGTTTGGTGTCTTTATCAAGTTTTCGGAGTGGCTGAGTTTCACGAACTTTAAATTACCAAAAACCTGATTGAGAAAACAGAGAAAGCAGGAAGGAAAATATTAGCTGTCATGTTCAAAGGCTTGAAAACAAAAAAGTGAATTGCATATGGGCCTTAATGCAATACTCTACCTTTTCTCCTTCCCAAAGTTGTTCAATTCTACTATGGCACATTTTAACCTCAACCAGTTCATATGGATAGAAATTTGATGGCAAAGATTGCAATGGATATCCCTTCCACTTTAAGAATCTTAAATTTTTAGGAAGGCAATCCAGGCCTTTAGGGAGGTTCACATTGCAACGAATATCAAGCAAATTGAGATTATACAACCCTTCAAAAGATTTGGGGTTCCAGTTATATTTTAGTTCAAGTTGGTCCAAGACCATTGTTTTTATTTTTTCTGTTCCCTAATATATGTATATCCAAAAGTAAAAGATAAGCAAGGTGCCCAAAAAAACATAAAATATTATCTGTACACGAACTCTTACCAAATTTTTTGTCATCACTTCATTGATGTCTCCTTATTCCACAACCTGCTTTGTCTACCAGGCTCACGAGAGCATTGTTGGTGAACAATTTCCCAGCCCATTTGTTGTACCCATTCAGGCAAAGATAAGATGTTGTTTGAATCAGTTACAAGAGACTTGTCGATGAGGATTGCCGTCCCAATTCTTGCGTGAAAGCCATAACAATCTAGTATTTCCAGAACATGATCTACTTTCTTCCCATTAAAAAAGCATGCAATATCTAAGAATATAGATTTCAATTCATTATCCAGTGAATCATAACTAATACGAAGTACATCAAGCATAACCCTGTTTGGAGTTTCTTTCATCTTATCCACAGAGACTCCCATTCCTCCATGCTTCTATTAGCTAAGGAGCTAACAACAACTGTGAGAGCTAATGGATTGCCTTTCTAGAATACGGTTACACATCCTCTCGTAGCCATCCAAAGTCTGCTTTTGTCTGAAAGCCTTTAAGCTAAGAAGCACCATAGCTTCAGCCGGATTTAATCCTTCGTATGTGTAGATTTCGTTAACTCCTTTTAAATTGAGCAAATGCGCATCTTTAGTTGTTATGATAATTCTACTCCCTACTCCAAAGCAATTAGCTTCTCCAACCAAGGCATCTAATTGCTCTAACCGATCTACATCATCTAAGACAAGAAGACACTTTTTATCACAAAAATGCTTCCTAATCTGTTCAATTCCATGCTGTGTATCATTTAGGAGTATGTTTTCTGGCATTGGAAGACTTCTAAGAAGTTGTTCTTGTAGACTAACCAAACCATTTGTTTCAGAATATTCTCTTACATTGGCAAGAACGTAGCAAAACTCATATTGATCATGAATCTTATGGAAAGTGATACGGGCAATAGTTGTCTTGCCGATTCCAGTCATACCCCATATCCCTATAATGCGAACATCCTTCACACTTGTATCCAATAATGAATATAATTTCCTCATTCGAGAACCTATTCCAATCAGCTTGTTGACTTGATAGTCCCTTTTAAACGTCTTATAGTGTCACCTGGCGAACAATGTATGGAATAAATTCTTGCTCACGCCTTAAAAGGGGGGGGAAAAAAAAAATCAATGAAAGTGGTCAGTTAGCATGCAGTAGTAATTGAAAGAGAATATGAAAAATACATTGATTTAGTTTTCCTTTTCAATTTTTTACTCGTGGTAGTTTAGCAATCATAGTTTCCCTTTGCTAATAATAATAAATTTTTACAACAGAAGACTAGGAAAATTACATTGAAGAATTACTACTACTCGAAAGAAATGCCAAACTGATTGCACCATTAAAGCTTATCTAATTTAATGCAAAGTTATTTACTAGTCCAGAGTCTTGAAGGAAGAATCATAATAATATGACTAATACCTACCCCTTATTCAGATCCCAGCTGTCGGAGAGACTACCCACTTCAGCTAATGGAGATCTCCATCTTTCAACATCCTGCTTATGATTTTCTTCATGTTTAGCAAAGCCTTTTTCTTAACTGTTGGTTTGATATCGAACCATAGACGAATCAACATTATAAAAGATAGGTATGACTTTTCTATTTATGGATGTCCTCCAGCATTCAAGAATATGGACAAGCTCATCCAAGCATAAACTTGAAGCAGCATAGTTCGTAGACAAAATGATGATGAAGAACTTTGAGACTTTGATATCTTGCTTAGTTTCCGGCGAGATGCGCCTTTCTCGTTATCGCGTCCTTCCTTGTCCTTCACGGTGAAAATTATTCCTTTTCTGTCAAGAGCTTTGGAAAGATCATTGGCGAACTTCACGACTGAAGGATATTCAACATTGACTTGAGTTTCTAGAATTATCTGTAGCTGGACAGCAAGTACAGCTTTGGAATTGGTGAAGAAAATATCCAAGCTTGCAATGTGGAGCACCGGCCTTGAGGAGAAATCCAGAAGTTCTGAGTAAGTTGTTAACCCGACATGGGCAAGCTATATAAAGAGAAGATGGGCTGCCACGTAATGTGAGCTAGCAAGGGAGCTCCAAGGAGGCTCTCGGGTAGTTGTGAGTGAGAGCAAGTATAGGTAGAGTGCTAATATGTGTAAGTGGTGTCCAAATATAGTGGGTTAATGTGGGCACGGTTTAGGATGACCTAGGTGGTTGTAGCAACATGTGGGTATGCTATTTGTATGTAAAAGTGGAAAAGTCATTTAATATAATATAAGTAATTATTTTCCCTCAACAATGACAGTGTTCTCATCAGTATTGACACTTAGAAAGGCATCGTATTTAAGGTCATCAACATCGTCTACAAGTTCATCGTCGTCTGAACTAAATTCTGTTCCACTCAATTTACGATATACATATTGAACAAGTTTTTGGATTAATTCCACCTCACTTCTGCAACATGGAAAATCAAATGGTGAGTAAAATATAGATCTTGAGGGGCCAACCAAAGATAAACCAACTAAAAACTACAAATCCTTGTATTTCTTTCTTTATTATTATTATTATTATTATTATTTGTTGCAGATCAAACTTTAAGGTTGGTTGGTCTATCTCAGTTTGCTTGAAAAATTGAAAGTTCATATGCAAGATTTTTGGTTTTATTTTATGTTATCCTTTCTACATGATTGTGTGTAATTGTTTGCTTACTTTAGATGTTTGTTAATTTTAGTTACTGGCAGTTAGAATTTTTAAGATATGCCTTTGATATGAATTATTAATTCAATTACTTTTGAACTTAAAAAAAAAAAATAAATAAATAAATAAAATAAAAAAGAAGGAAAAACTTATACTCTTGAAAAAAAAAATATATTGAGATGTCTAACAAGCTAGGGTGCATATCAAATTACGTGTGGTTATATGCAGTTTACATGTAATCCATTACCTAGTTACATGCAGCTTATATGCAATCTGAGGTGCACATGTGTGATAATAAATGGGTGCATGTGGTTATATATGGGTCATGTTCTTCCTATCAAACTTCAATTTATCTAATCTAATGGTTTATATTTATCTTTTTAAGAACTCTTAAATCTTTTATATTCATATTCAAACACCATTTTTTTAAACCTATATTATATGTTGTTTACAAAATAGTTTTCTCTCCTCAATCCCCAACCCTTTGATTCTTTTTTTCTTTCACTACGCGAAAATTGATATTTAGCGACACTTATTTAGCGACGTTACGAAACAAACACGTCTGAAAAAACAAAACCGCGACTCTGAGGTTAATGCGTCAGTAAAAATTCAATAAATATACGACGTACTATATAGATTGTGCGTCGCCTGTTCTCTCCTCCACTTTTTTTTTTAGTTCTTTTTTAATTAATCTTAATTTAACAACAAATAACCCATAAAGATATTAGAGCAACATAACTGAGGTTGATTTTTTTTTTTTCTTTTTTGTTATACGTTTAACAGGCGACCCACAGGCGACGCACCAATAAGATTGTGCGTCGCCTGTTCTTTTTTTTTTTTTCAATTTTTTTGTTTAAACATTTAAAAAAAAAATCAAAATAGGACTATAACAAGAATTGAACCTAGGACCTCTTACACTCTCAAGAAATCACCACACCACTAGGCCAAATCACTTATATGTACTAATACAACAAAAATTGGCTAATATAGTGTTAGGCGACGCATTATTCAAACAATGCGTCGCCAAATACAAGAACAGGCGACGCATTCCTCAACAAATGCGTCGCCTGTTCTTTTTTTTTTTCAATTTTTTTGTTTAAACATTTAAAAAAAATAAAATCAAAATAAGACCAATTGAACCCACGACCTCATTCACTCTCAGAAAATCACCACACCACTAGGCCAAATCACTTATATGTACACAACAAAAATTGGCTAATAGAGTGTTAGGCGACGCATTATTGAAACAATGCGTCGCCAAATACAAGAACAGGCGACGTATTCCTCAACAAATGCGTCGCCTGTTCTTTTTTTTTTTTTCAATTTTTTTGTTTAAACATTTAAAAAAAATAAAATCAAAATAGGACCATAATAAGAATTGAACCCAAGACCTCATACACTCTTAGGAAATAACCACACCACTAGGCCAAATCACTTATATGTACTAATATAGCAAAAATTGGCTAATATAGTGTTAGGCGACGCATTATTGAATCAATGCGTCGCCAAATACAAGAACAGGCGACGCATTCCTCAACAAATGCGTCGCCTGTTCTTTTTTTTTTTCAATTTTTTTGTTTAAACATTTAAAAAAATAAAATCAAAATAGGACCATAACAAGAATTGAATCCAGGACCTCTTACACTCTCAAAAAATCACCACACCACTACGCCAAATCACTTATATGTATTAATACAGCAAAAATTGGCTAATATAGTGTTAGGCGACGCATTATTCAAACAATGCGTCGCCAAATACAAGAACAGACGACGCATTCCTCAACAAATGCGTCGCCTGTTCTTTTTTTTTTTTCAATTTTTTTGTTTAAACATTTAAAAAAAATAAAATCAAAATAAGACCATAACAAGAATTGAACCCAGGACCTCATTCACTCTCAAAAAATCACCACACCACTAGGCCAAATCACTTATATGTACTAATACAACAAAAATTGGCTAATAAAGTGTTAGGCGACGCATTATTGTAACAATGCGTCACCAAATACAAGAACAGGCGACGTATTCCTCAACAAATGCGTCGCCTGTTCTTTTTTTTTTTTCAATTTTTTTGTTTAAACATTTAAAAAAAATTTCAAAATAGGACCATAACAAGAATTGAACCCAGGACCTCATACACTCTCAGGAAATCACCACACCACTAGGCCAAATCACTTATATGTACTAATACAGCAAAACTTGGCTAATATAGTATTAGGCGACGCATTATTCAAACAATGCGTCGCCAAATACAAGAACAGGCGACGCATTTGTTGAATGCGTCGCCTGTTCATTTTTTTTTTTCAATTTTTTTGTTTAAACATTTAAAAAAAATAAAATTAAAACAGGACCATAACAAGAATTGAACCCAGGATCTCATACACTCTCAGGAAATCACCACACCACTAGGCCAAATCACTTATATGTACTAATACAGCAACAATTGGCTAATATAGTATTAGGCGACGCATTATTCAAACAATGCGTCACCAAATACAAGAACAGGCGACGCATTCCTCAACAAATGCGTCGCCTGTTCATTTTTTTTTTTCAATTTTTAAATGCGTCGCCTGTTCATTTTTTTTTTGAATTTTTTTGTTTAAACATTTAAAAAAAATAAAATCAAAACAGGACCATAACAAGAATTGAACCCAAGACCTCATACACTCTCAGGAAATAACCACACCACTAGGCCAAATCACTTATATGTACTAATACAGCAACAATTGGCAAATATAGTGTTAGGCGACGCATTATTCAAACAATGCGTCGCCAAATACAAGAACAGGCGACGTATTCCTCAACAAATGCGTCGCCTGTTCTTTTTTTTTTTTTCAATTTTTTTGTTTAAACATTTAAAAAAAATAAAATCAAAATAGGACCATAACAAGAATTGAACCCAAGACCTCATACACTCTTAGGAAATAACCACACCACTAGGCCAAATCACTTATATGTACTAATATAGCAAAAATTGGCTAATATAGTGTTAGGCGACGCATTATTGAATCAATGCGTCGCCAAATACAAGAACAGGCGACGCATTCCTCAACAAATGCGTCGCCTGTTCTTTTTTTTTTTCAATTTTTTTGTTTAAACATTTAAAAAAATAAAATCAAAATAGGACCATAACAAGAATTGAATCCAGGACCTCTTACACTCTCAAAAAATCACCACACCACTACGCCAAATCACTTATATGTATTAATACAGCAAAAATTGGCTAATATAGTGTTAGGCGACGCATTATTCAAACAATGCGTCGCCAAATACAAGAACAGGCGACGCATTCCTCAACAAATGCGTCGCCTGTTCTTTTTTTTTTTTCAATTTTTTTGTTTAAACATTTAAAAAAAATAAAATCAAAATAAGACCATAACAAGAATTGAACCCAGGACCTCATTCACTCTCAAAAAATCACCACACCACTAGGCCAAATCACTTATATGTACTAATACAACAAAAATTGGCTAATAAAGTGTTAGGCGACGCATTATTGTAACAATGCGTCACCAAATACAAGAACAGGCGACGTATTCCTCAACAAATGCGTCGCCTGTTCTTTTTTTTTTTTCAATTTTTTTGTTTAAACATTTAAAAAAAATTTCAAAATAGGACCATAACAAGAATTGAACCCAAGACCTCATACACTCTCAGGAAATCACCACACCACTAGGCCAAATCACTTATATGTACTAATACAGCAAAACTTGGCTAATATAGTATTAGGCGACGCATTATTCAAACAATGCGTCGCCAAATACAAGAACAGGCGACGCATTTGTTGAATGCTCATTTTTTTTTTTCAATTTTTTTGTTTAAACATTTAAAAAAAATAAAATTAAAACAGGACCATAACAAGAATTGAACCCAGGATCTCATACACTCTCAGGAAATCACCACACCACTAGGCCAAATCACTTATATGTACTAATACAGCAACAATTGGCTAATATAGTATTAGGCGACGCATTATTCAAACAATGCGTCACCAAATACAAGAACAGGCGACGCATTCCTCAACAAATGCGTCGCCTGTTCATTTTTTTTTTTCAATTTTTAAATGCGTCGCCTGTTCATTTTTTTTTTGAATTTTTTTGTTTAAACATTTAAAAAAAATAAAATCAAAACAGGACCATAACAAGAATTGAACCCAAGACCTCATACACTCTCAGGAAATAACCACACCACTAGGCCAAATCACTTATATGTACTAATACAGCAACAATTGGCAAATATAGTGTTAGGCGACGCATTATTCAAACAATGCGTCGCCAAATACAAGAACAGGCGACGCATTCCTCAACAAATGCGTCGCCTGTTCATTTTTTTTTTTCAATTTTTTTGTTTAAACATTTAAAAAAAATAAAATCAAAATAGGACCATAACAAGAATTGAAGCCAAGACCTCATACACTCTCAGGAAATAACCACACCACTAGGCCAAATCACTTATATGTACTAATACAGCAAAAATTGGCTAATATAGTGTTAGGCGACGCATTATTCAAACAATGCGTCGCCAAATACAAGAACAGGCGACGCATTCCTCAACAAATGCGTCGCCTGTTCTTTTTTTTTTTTTCAATTTTTTTGTTTAAACATTTAAAAAAAATAAAATCAAAATAAGACCATAACAAGAATTGAACACAAGACCTCATACACTCTCAGAAAATCACCACACCACTAGGCCAAATCACTTATATGTACTAATATAGCAAATATTGGCTAATATAGTATTAGACGACGTATTATTCAAACAATGCGTCGCCAAATACAAGAACAGGCGACGCATTCCTCAACAAATGCGTCGCCTGTTCATTTTTTTTTTTCAATTTTTTTGTTTAAACATTTAAAAAAAATAAAATCAAAACAGGACCATAACAAGAATTGAACCCAAGACCTCATACACTCTCAGGAAATAACCACACCACTAGGCCAAATCACTTATATGTACTAATATAGCAAACATTGGCTAATATAGTGTTAGGCGACGCATTATTCAAACAATGCGTCGCCAAATACAAGAACAGGCGACGCATTCCTCAACAAATGCGTCGCCTGTTCTTTTTTTTTTCAATTTTTTTGTTTAAACATTTAAAAAAAATAAAATCAAAATAAGACCATAACAAGAATTGAACCCAGGACCTCATACACTCTTAGAAAATCAACACACCACTAGGCCAAATCACTTATATGTACTAATATAGCAAATATTGGCTAATATAGTGTTAGGCGACGCATTATTGAATCAATGCGTCGCCAAATACAAGAACAGGCGACGCATTCCTCAACAAATGCGTCGCCTGTTCATTTTTTTTTTTCAATTTTTTTGTTTAAACATTTAAAAAAAAAATCAAAATAGGACCATAACAAAAATTGAACCCAGGACCTCATACACTCTCAGGAAATCACCACACCACTAGGCCAAATCACTTATATGTACTAATACAGCAAAAATTGGCTAATATAGTATTAAGCGACGCATTATTCAAACAATGCGTCGCCAAATACAAGAACAGGCGACGCATTCCTCAACAAATTCGTCGCCTGTTCATTTTTTTTTTTTCAATTTTTTTGTTTAAACATTTAAAAAAAATAAAATCAAAATAGGACCATAACAAGAATTGAAGCCAAGACCTCATACACTCTCATGAAATCACCACACCACTAGGCCAAATCACTTATATGTACTAATATAGCAAATATTGGCTAATATAGTGTTTGGCGACGCATTATTGAATCAATGCGTCGCCAAATACAAGAACAGGCGACGCATTCCTCAACAAATGCGTCGCCTGTTCCTTTTTTTTTTTTAAATTGTTTTGTTTAAACATTTAAAAAAAATAAAATCAAAATAGGACCATAACAAGAATTGAACCCAAGACCTCCTACACTCTCAAGAAATCACCACACCACAGGCAATCCTTCTTGAAGAGAATACGTTGCCTATTCTCTCAATTAACAAAAACAAAAATTTTGAAAGACATGCAAATTTTATAAAGAATAAAGGTGTACTTGAAAAACAGAAAAATAAGCAGCAATCTTCGATATTTTGCTTCGCATTTTTAAGAAATATTTTCAGTTTTTATTTGTAGTTGAAAAATAAAAATATTAATCAAAGAAAAAAAATGCAATTGGGAGAAAAGGCGCGTTCTTGCCATTTTTTGAAAATTTTTGGCGCGTTTTTAAATTTTTACGCGCTCCTTTAAATCCATTTTTTCTTTTTTAAAACTACATCAAGTACACCACCTAATCGATATTAGATTTGGAAGCAATCTAAGAGAGACTTGAAGAGTGAGATATTCCAGGTTTCATTTTTCATTTGCCTACGTTGTCGTCGGCCGAGAAGCTAGATTTCTCTTTGTCGCCCTCGTGATTTTTTGGTTTTCTTCTTTCTTTATCTCCATCGTTTAGGTGAGTTTATTTTTTCTTAACATGAGGTGGGTTGTTTTTTTTTTTTTTTTTTTCATTTTAACTGCAGCTTAGGTTCATTGGGTTTTATTAATCTTGCTTTTTTAGAAATTATGTTTGTGATATTGCTTGACATTATTTTGCTAAGTTCAACAAGTATTTTGTGTTGAAGATTAACTTGAATCAAGATGGTCTATTATTTTAACTTCACCACAACATCGTACGGTTGTTGAAGAAGATGTTCTTGGAGATACAAAGATGGCTCACAATCCATTTGTCATATAGTTGCCAAGTGTCGATGAAAATGATAATGAGGATGAATGTGAGAGTGACTATGTTTGTAATGACTATGAGGGGAGAAATGTGATTCGTCAAATTTTAAGAACAATGGTAATATTTTTTAAATTTTCATTTATACTAAATTACAAATTTAATAATGATTAATATTTTATTTATTTTGCATAAGTGCATGCTAATAACTTTTTTAATGTTTCCATATGCAGTATGAGGATGTAATATCGTCAACAAGAGGTCAACTTCCATCTCAATGAATATGCATTCATGGAAGTTTAATTAATATTAAATTTGTTATGAAAAATACAATAGCTTACAAATTATGTAAAAATATATCAATGAGATGATATTTAATTTATTTGATAATTAATTTGTTATGACAAAATATTTATTTAAAATTTTTGTATTCTATTTATTTTGGATGAAGCTAGTTTTCATTTTTTTGTATTTTAATTATTTTTATATTTTTACTATTTTAATCACTTTTCACAAAATTTAAAAAAATTAAAAAAAAAAAGAAGGGGCGACGCATTAAGAAATAATGCGTCGCTAAAAGTGTCGATCCGTCGTTAAATAGGCGACTCTATTAATGCGTCTCTAAATAGGCAATTCTACTAATGCGTCGCTAAATAGTCAACTCTATTAATGCGTCACTAAATAGGCGACTCTATTAATGCGTCGCTAAATAGTCACTTTATTAATGCGTCGCTAAATAGACGACTCTACTAATGCGTCGCTAAATAGTAAAATGCGTCGCTAAATAGGCGACACTAATAATGCGTCTCTAAATAGTCAATGCGTCGCTAAATAGGCGACTCTATTAATGCGTCGCTAAAAGTAAATATGAGTCGCTAAAAAGTCAAAGATAGGCGACTCTTATAATGAGTCGCTTGTTGTCTTATAGATTTAGCGACAAGACATTAGGCGACTTCGTGCGATACGTCGTTATTTATTTTGTGCGACGCATTTATTGCGTCAGTTATCAATGCGATTCTAGTAGTGTTTCTGCTCCATAAATATTTTTTAAAACATTTTTTGAGATACATCCTCATAGTGTTGAAACCTATGTATGGTATATTATTTAAATAATTAAATGATGAAGTTAAAGAATCTTTGACAAAGTCAACAAAAGAACATATACATAATATTTTCTATTTCACATCTTGGAACACTTCTTTTCATAGATACAAAACTCATTTTTATTTTTGAATAGAAGAGAAAAAAGCAAATAATTTTTGGTACTACAAATCAGTGAAGCTCTGAACTCTTCTTCATATATATAATTTCCTTTTTATTCTTGATGAGAAGAAAAGAAAATATATATGTGTTAAAATTAGAGATAAGGAATTAAACAGGAAAGCAAAAGCGTATTTGAACTTAATTAGGAGAGAGAAAGATTAATTTTGGAGAGTAATTCTATTGATAATAAATAACTTACTTAAACAATAGATGATGTTTAAATATAGATATGGAATATTTATGGGTTTTAAAAAGATAAATATGTTGTTAAAAAAAAAAAAAAAAGAAGACAAATTTGTATACTAAGGGACTACATATAATATATATACACATGTACATGCTACTAAAATCTCTCTAGAGTAGTAACATTAGAATAAGACTAATTTTATTATTACAAAGTGATTATAACTTAATAAAGGTGTATAGTTACAAAAATTATTATTTTAACTTAATTATCCTTAATGCAAGTGATATAGAAGTAAAATATGCACCACATTTATAATTAACAAAGTATGTTAAATCCAAAATATAGACATTGATAAATAAATCCAAAATATAGACATCGATAAAAAAAGATAGATGTAGTTTCAAAAATTAGTTCAAGTATCTATATAGTGCTAGGAATATGAAAATTATCTTAAAGGTCTAAAATTTTTGCATTCTTTTACATGCCTTTCTCTCAATGTAAATTTTATAAATACATAATTAGAAACATTTGTAGATAAATATTTGATTTTCAACTTAAACCTTTAATGTAATATAATATATATTGTTTTAACAATATAAATATAATTATTACCATGTGAAGGCAAGTTCTCTAAGATAGAATCTAGAAAAATTATAACTTTTATAACAATTTCCTCCCACAACCTTCTAAGTCTTGGTATGTGTTATAGACTTGGCAATGGGTTGTGTAGAAATGAATGCATGCCGTGTCGTAACGTATTCATGTTAAATTTTGCTTATTCAAACATGGTCTGTTAAGCTAAAGGGTATAGATATTTATATTTAAACTTATTCATTAATTTAACGACTTATTTATTACTCCTTAACACATTAAGTTTTTTGGATGGATATGAGTTAACCATGAACACATCATTCATTTACCCCATTTGACCCCACATATTTTATATTATATTCTATAGAATTTTTTTATTAAATTTAGAAAAGAAAAAAGAAAGTAAAAAAATAACATAAACTAGCAAAATATACACACACACACATATATATATATATTACCAAAAATATGTATATATATATATATTGTTTATAGCTATCAAAATATATTTAAATAAACATCAAATAATAATATCTTATTACAACCTAAAGATAGGAAAACTAGAAACCTTTTTTTTTTTCTTTTGAGAAAAAGGAAAATTAGAAACATAAAAACTATTTTTATTTTTTATTTATAGTATAATTATTAAAATGCCTATCTTAACGGATGAAATGGATCATTTGCAGATTTCATCCTTTATGATCCGTTAACATAATGAGTGTAAATGGGGAACCGTTATCAACTCGATCCATATTAGCTAAACTTGCACATTGGATTATTTGTGTGGGTTTGTCTTGTGTTAATGCGTTATGTGAGATTTTGCCATGTTGAATGTGTGGCTTACCAACTAAGGCAAGCTCACTATGTGAAGGCAAGTTACTTAAAATAGAAACTAGAAAAATTATAACTTTTACAACAATTTTCTTTCACCTAGTACTTTTAGCCTACAATCTTCTACGTGTGGAAGTAAGTAGCTTACCAAATAAGCCACCTTACTTGATCTAAAAAGTTATAATTTATTACAATATGAAATTTATTCTTATTTATATTTGGTCTAAGTTGGGATCAGTATTTTATGACCATATAAAAGTCATTCCTATATATAATATCATTTATGGAAGTTTTATTATATCTATGTAAAAGTTTTTGCTTAGACAATAATGCTAGAGTGACAATAGGAGGTCAATTAAAATTAGTAAATAAAAAGTATAATCAATATAATATTATTTTATGGGTAACTTACACAATATATATTAATAATTTTTTCACAAATACCCTACAATTTCTGACTATGCACATACTCCCCTTGCATGTGTTGTTTCTTTTCCTGTTAAGATATTCTTTATATTTTTTTTGTTAAATAAATTTATAAAGTATTTTCTAAAAGATATTCTAGACAAGCATGTGGTTGCTATTAAAGAAAATATCAACATCTTATTACAAAAAAAGAAACAAAGAAAAAGAAAATATTAAACCTCTGTTGAGTAGCAAATTAATTTAACAGTTTGGTTCATAAAAGCATTTTTTTTTTTGGGGCAAAATTTTGAAAATACAAGGAATGTATCTTAATAATTAGAAAATAGAATATGTGGAACAAAAAAATTGGGGAGGTTTGTGTAGTTTATTTCATCAATATCAGTTATATCGAAATAGCAATTTGGTACTTTCTAATTTTTGGGTTTATTTTTTCTGCCCTTTTTAAAAATACCATTCCAAACCCTCCACTATGAACTAATTTAGTTCAGTTTGACATTTTATCTGGTCGAAGGAAAAACCTGTATACACATTATCTATGCACTACTATACAGGGGATTAAAATGCAAAACTTTTAAACTTTTTCCTTTTTTTAAACAATTAGGTAGATTTTGAAACTTGAATATATTAAAATAAATTTAGTTTAATGCATGTTGGTACTCTAGTTTTAAGGATTTTTACTCTATATGCTACATTTTTTAAAGAATTGTACTTTAAAGCATCCATAAAAGATTCTTTAAAATAAAAGATATATGTTCCACAAATAATGTCAATATAGAACATCCAAAATATAAAGGCATCAAAATGTTTTTTGTTTTTTTCTTTTATTCTATTAAAAAGCAATTACTTACCCGGTATATATGGATTTAATAATATATTAGAATGCATACTATTTTGTAAATTTACCGCATGATATTTTGGTAAGTTAAGAATACTGTTGAAGAAAAAACAGGGGAGGCAGAAAAAAGGAATAACTATCATTGAGATGCCAGCCAGAGATATTCACGAGTGCACTTAGCGCAAATCTAAACTTTTTTGCCGGGTGCTTCTTCTCGAGTTCAGCAAAGGCCGGTGCATAGGTGCCTGATTGATGCGGAACGACCGATGGATCGACGTCGTAGAAGATTGGAATAATGGATTTTCAGGGTT
Organism: Ziziphus jujuba; assembly: GCF_031755915.1. Classification (NCBI taxonomy): domain Eukaryota; kingdom Viridiplantae; phylum Streptophyta; class Magnoliopsida; order Rosales; family Rhamnaceae; genus Ziziphus; species Ziziphus jujuba. The sequence continues at coordinate 1,157,090 of NC_083381.1, read as the reverse complement.
TTATGCATTCAAGAATGTGTACTAGTTCATCCAAGCACCAACTCGAAGTAGCATACTTCTTTCAGAAAACGACCATGGAGAACCTCGAGTCCTTGATTGCTTGGAGGAGTTCTGGAGATATCTCTTTTCCCCTATCAAGCTCTTCATTGTCCTTGGAGACGGAAATCCCATTTCCAAGTAGATCTCTGTGTAAATGGCCGGTGAATCCATTGCGAGTGTCCTCGCCCCTGAAACTATAAACGCGTCGTACTTATAGTTGTAGTGCGGGGCTGAAGTAGAAGACGACCCAAAAGAAGAGATATGATTGGTTTGTTGGAAACTTTTCAGGCTTCAATTTCTCACCCTCATTTGTTGAAGCAATATTACTACTTGTGCTTGCCATGGAATAAAGATTTCCAATAAAAATCAACACAGCAATTTATTCTGAAAATGAAAATGAAAAGAGATTTGTTTGTGCTTGATCTGGATCTTCTGTGTCTCTAAAATTCATCAGCAATTTTCTCAGCCACCATGCTTAACCGAGATTGATCGGTTTTCCATGAAATCCCTTAACATGGAAAAATCCGCAAGCAACATCCACAAAATCAACCCAGATCGATCCATCCTTTTTTATTTTTTATTTTTTGTTAATGAGTCGACCAATAGAATAGAAGATAAAACGACTTATTATTTAATAGGGTTTTGATAATGTGAAAAAGAAAAGTCTAAAAAAAAGGAAAATTCTACCTTGCTTTTCTTTTTTTTGTTTTTTATTTTTATTTTTATTTTTTGTCAATAGGAAAATTCTACATTGATGATGGTTGTAGGGGAAAAAAAAATAAAAAAATCAAATTCTTGAGGGGAGGGAAAAAGAAAAAAAGAAATTATTTACAAATCTCTGTGTTACCAGCAATCATCAAGCATATGATCCATCAAAAATCTCTTCTTTCTGAACCACAGCCATGCCAGTTTCATTAGTTTGGTACTCCTCAATTCAACTTTGCAAAGAAGCAATCTCAGCCTCAACTTTTGTTTTATACCTTGGTCATGAGATTCAGTTAACAAGGTTCTAAATGTAGAACTAAGCTGCTGGAAACTACTGAGACTAGTGTATAAATTTTGATTAAATGACAGAAGAGGAAAAAGAAAGAAATATTGAAAAGCAATAACCAAGTCAATAAACACAAATACCTCTAATAACACAGCATGTAGAAGAGAATAAATTGATAATCACCTATGGAGCTCACACTGCACAAAGAATGGTAAAAAGGCATCCAGTATAAGAAAAATTTAAAAGATAATACATTTAAATTCACAGAGAAATGAAGGGAAAAAAAAAAATTATGGCCTGGTCAATGACATCCTCTTAACAATGAAAACTAAAGTAATATTCTTATAAAATAGGTAATTCATTATAGGATATTTGAACACATACAGAGGTTGTTACTTTGACAAGCTTCAAGCAATTTTGTCATCTTAAACTTTAAAGCTTGCTAACATTTTCTTTGGAGAGAGAGAAATTTCTGAAAACTATTATCTGGGTTACATATTTAAGACAATAAGCAATCCTATTCCTATGGAGGTAAACTTAGCACTTTCAGACTAGATTGGATTTCCTTTGACAGAATTCAGATGTAGTTACATTTTCAGGTTTTCAAAATATAAGTTGGACAAGGAAACAATCAGAATTCGATAGATAAGCCAATCATAAAAAATGTCTTATAGTTCTAAGCCAAAATAAAGGAAAATCATCAATGTTTGTCCAAGTTGATGCATTATAGGATTCAGAGCTCCACCAGTTATCTGGTTACTTTCTTAATCCTCTGGCTGTGTTACCTTTCTCATCTACCGTCTCTATACAACATGGAACTTGAGGAACAAAAAGTTCTTTGAAAGAAGGCTATCAAATAGACAGGCAATTGCTCAGCTTGAGTGTACAATTGAGGATTTCAAAGTGGTGGAGGAGGGCCTTAGTGACAAAATGGCAAGAAATGTGGCGTGGCACGGACCATCTCAAGGATGTATTATGATTAATGTTGATGAAGCAACAAAAAAAGCCAAAGTTGTAGCTGATTTTTAGCTTCTAAATTTTTCTACCAAACACAAATTGTTTTATGCTTGATGAATTTTCTTCTTGGGGTATACCCGCTGCTTTTGTTGATGTTGTTAAGATGGATGATCTCAATCGGTTTAGTGAGAAAGACAATTAAAAATACATCCAGGTTTGAAATTTGAATATATACTGGGTTGTGCAAACAGATTACCAGCTAAAAGAAAAAGCACAAACTTTATCTCATTGCATAAAATTCTAACTTATTAATCCAAGTAAACCCCAAAAAAAAAAAAAAAAAAACAAAACAAAACAAGACAAAAATAAGAAAAAATAGAAATCTCAAATATATTAATAATAAAGAGACACCACATTTGTATGAAATAAACCAAGTCCTTGGCTTGAGAATGACCAATATGCAATATAAGTAAGGAACTTGGCTGGTCTATCAAACAATCTCCAATGATGATTTTACCTAAGCAATACGATGAAGGCTATGAACAAGCTACCTGGACAATGTCAGGGCACACTCTAAAACATAAACTAGAAGTAGAGTCCGCATCATTAGTATAGAAAGTGATCAATAATTAAAGTCCATATGATAGTTTCCAATCGGTTGAAAGGGATAACGAATTTTCCATTTAATATCCAAGCCAACATTTTTTTTTATTAATATTCTATGTATTTTCTCTTAAACCTTTAGCTCCACTTGATAGTCATAAAGAACATGGCATGCACCATAGCATGGAGTGTGTGGTATTTAGCTTATAGATAGTAATTGCAGGTGTTCGGCCAAACGACCTAAAATAAAGCTATGTTCACAAAGAGATAAGAAAGTTGAGATGCAAGTCATCAAGTAACAAATAATTAGTTGAGTGAACTTTAAATGTCGTTTAAGACAAATGATTTAAATCACTAAAAGAGATAAACCCATCAAATTTTGATTCACCAAAGCTGCTACTATGCCCCACAGTTCAAATAGATCTAATCAAGCTCATCAACATCTAAATGCACCAAAATCCAAAAAGAATCCTTATGTATCAAATGAGAAGAACCCCAAAGCCAAATCTTCAATTGGAGGGAAGGTGAAGTCAAGATTTTTTTTGCTTATATACAACACGAAAGCCACACCTTTTCATCTCTAAGCATTGGCTTTCCATTTCAAATCAAACATCAATGTAACTAGTTTTACTCAACTTAGCCATTCACTCTCTGAAGTGTTCATTTGAGACATACCGTATCCAAAGGTGAGGTGCCATAATGAATGTGCCTCTCGAGATGTTGAAGACAAAACCAATGCTTATAGGACCTTCATTAGTGTACAATTCACAAGTGATCTTTTGAGAATTTTCTAATTCTAGTTGGCTATTTTCGTCATCAGGAACATGTAGAGTTTGATGAATATTAGTATTATCCAATCGATTAATATTTTACAAGAAAAGCATGCCTATATAAAGTACAAGCTAGAATTGATATATGGAAAACAATTGATTAATTTTCCTAAAACAGAGAAGCTAGGAAAGGTAAGTGAGATTATTTCCTCCTTAAAAAAAAAAATTTGTAGGAAATACAATAATTTATTTTATGGAGTGTATTTGTTTTGTTTCCATAGTGAGCATATTCATTTCCATGTCTGTTAATTGACTGAATTATTCCCCTCATCAATTTCTTCCTTACTAGCCATTGCCTTTGTTGCTTTTGCTTTGCTGTGATTTATCATTGATTGAGATTATTGAGATTGAGCTATACTAGCATGCCCCCTCTAGCTAGTGGGTGGAATGAAATGAACCCCAAGCTTGGCACGAGACTTGCAGAATAAGCCACCTAGCAATGGTTTTATCTGAATGTCTGCAATCTGAAGGTGAAAAGGAATAAAATGTGTTATATGCTATCCTGTGGTTACTCGTTCCCTAACAAAATGGTAGTCTATTTGAATATGCTTTGTTCATCCATGAAGAACTAGATTTACTGTCATATGCAATGCACTGATATTGTTACAAAGGAGCTGTGGTGGTTTGAGAAGGGAAACACCAGTATCACGTAAAATGAATGTAATCCACATACGTTTTGTAGTTGTTAAAGCCATTGCTCTATATTCTACTTCTTTACTGAATTGTGTAACAATTGGTTGTTTCTTTAATGATCAAGAGACGTAGCTAGCTCCGAGGTAAACACAATATCCGTTTGTGCTTTGACGGGTTATAAGGCATCCTGCCCAATCTATATCACAAAAGCCAATTAAGTTAAGAGAACTTTGTTGGAGGAATTTGAGGCCAACATCTATTGTCCCTTCGAGGTAGCGAAGTGTAACACCCTATTCCAAAGTACACCAGAATTTTTTTCACTTTGACCGAAATTGAGCGGGTTTGATTGCCATTAACCGAGAAGGGGTAAATTTTGACTTTTTGTTTCGGATGGAATTTTGCTTTGACTAAGGCACCATTATAAAATGCGTGTCATCCCAAGTTCGTAGACTTGTAGCACATCAAAATCGAAGCTACCGTTTGTAAGTTATGAGCAAGACAAGTTGCGATCCAATTTATCCGAGGGTGCCAAGTTTGACTTTTTATTTTTGTAGAATTTTATTTTGACTTTTGTATGGTTGTAAAGTACTCATTGATATGAGTCCGTAGACTAGCAGGGCGCATAATTTGGACATTTGATTGAAAATTTATGGACCTGTAAAAGTTTTCTAATACCATATTACTTTATATTATTTTATGCTTGTGTAAAATGTGTGCACAGCATGTGGCATGTGTCGACTCTCTAGCCAATCTTGTGAGTGCACAGTGACACCCACGAGAGGGTTTTTTATTGGTCAACACTCGAGTGTGGGGAAGGGGGAAGAGAGAGAAAGCGGAGAGAGAGAGAGGTGAGAGAGCCACCACCGTTTGACCCAACTCTGGCCATTTTTCTTCCACACACACTTGACTACCACCACCACCACCCCCCTTCCATTTTTGGTTGGTCAACCAAAAATCATGGCCAACCGACCAACCACGCACCCGGATTGAGGCATTTTCAGTGACGCCCCATTTTCTTTCCATTGCTCCCAAACCAACCACCCATTTTTGACACCATTGGTCACATTGGTTTATCCATCCTTCGATCTATCTCACCATCAAATTTCACAGCCATTGGCCACCGAACGAGTCGCCGATGGTGAGCTTTTCCAGTGGGTCATGGCGGCTAGTTGGAACACATAGCTCTGGTGAGTTCCTAATGATCCCACCTATCCGTTTCCACTAATTTGACCTCCTTGAATCCAAATCCGATGTTGATTTCTTTCAATTCATGATGGTTTGTGAGATTCGAGGACATTACGTCTAAGAACTTTTCGATGAAATTCCGACCACCACAGATCAGATCTCCAAGAGGTACGACTCAATCTGTGATCCTCGTTCCATAAGCTTTGTTTTGGTATATTACTTGTAAATTTTGGACACCGTTTGTGTTAGCTTTGCAGGTATCAGTGTGTAAAATACCCAAATAAAAATTAATTTAATTAATCTTGTGTAATGTTGATATTTTAGGAGCACATGTAGGTCGTGGGATTGATCCTGTGGAGGATCTTGATTAATACGCGTGCTCGAGGTGAGTGATCCACCTTCAAATTTATTTTCGAGTGTTAGATCATATATATTTTATGTCATTTGCATATTTGGAAACTATATTTTATGTAGTGAATATTTAATAAAATTCTATTTGAAATTTTAATACCAAATTATATTTTGATTTTGAGGAAATTCGAATTTAATTTTTATTAAATTATTGTTGAGAAAATTTTGGGATTTTAGTGCATAATAAATTTATTGCGTAGTTTTAAGAATGTATAAATTTCATGGGGTTTAAAATATTATTTTTGAGCAGATTGATTTCATGGATTTGGAGGAAATTAAATAAATAAATTTATTATGCATTAAGCCAAATTTCAAAAAATTATTTGATGGTATTGAAAATTTTGGATATATATATATATATACCGTTGAATTTGAGATGATGGATTAATTGATGAATTGGAATTGATGGGTGTTAAGCTTGTTTTATAAAAATTGAAATTGGCATATATATATTTGGTTTTTAAGACGCACTACGCAATACAAGTGTTATGTAGTTATGGATGTGATCAGCATGCGGGCGGATTGTTATGGGCCCATAGGATTATACTCTTACGTGGTTGGCATCGAACCGAGGGTAGACAAGTTTGATATTGGCCATAGTAGCCCCCTTCCATAGCCGTGATTGAGGTTTATAGCATCGGTGTTGCTGGGACGCCAGAGCGTTATGGATGCAGGTTTCTCTCTTTAACCTCCCCGTCAAGCGGTGCTTTGAGATGCTGGGCACCATCGGGCTTCATTGGTATATAGTGTGAGTGTCAAGTTATTTTCCCGATCCGATTTTCAAAACTAAATGTTTTCAAATTTTATTTGAAATTAAAAGTATTTAATTGTGATTTTATTATTTATTTAAATTGGCGTCTCGCATTATTTTATTTATTGCATATTAATTGCATTTTATTTATTAATATTTCTTGATTATTTCATTGATTTAAATCTTGTTTAGTTAATTTGATTTGTGCTAAATCCTTCTAATATGAATTCTATTATTTATTTATTTATTGTGACCTTATTTGATCTTGTGAGATTTTATTATAAATTCAATTAATTGTTATTATATTGTTCTCAAGGTAAATTTTAAATTCTCAATATTGCATTTATTTACTTATGGATTTCTTAATTTTTAGGGTGTACAATACGGGGTTTTGCAAAAACATTTTAAAAAGGAAACCTTTCTAACTGAGTGAATTGTGAGAAATTTGAGAGCAAATATTATTTACTATTATTATCATAATTGCTTAATAGATGGGGTCACTCACTGAGATGATTAGCATTTCACGTTTCTAAATTCGCTCCTTTAGCTCCAAGTTAGTAGACGTTGATCGTCCGTGGTGAGCTCGACATTTTCTTTCCTTCGCTAAAAATTCGAGGAGTTCTTTTTTTTAATTGTTCCTATCTTGTGATATTTCTTTACTTTCCCCTGCTGTAATGATTTTTATATTAGTGTTTGTAATTGTAAATGCTCTGTATAATGCATTGGAAATTTATGTAATTAATATTGCACTTATTCCCTGTTTATTTTTCAAATGCTGCAAATTATGGAAATTAAATTGTAGTAAAGTGGGAAGAATAAGGAGATATTGTTAGAATTATATTTTTTGTGTAGGAAATTTTGTGGTAAGCCCAACCCTTAGGGGAGATACTGCAGGATTTTCCATTGGAGGGTCCAATAGGGTTTTTCTGGATCGGGGCTTGTCTAGGGTTCCGATGAGGTTTCTTGGACTGGTCCTAACACGGAGTATGCCTTTGACTTCACATAGATGGGATTGTGTAGGATTTTGAAAGTGCTGGCATACTCTACTAATAGCATGGGTTATATCTGGGCGAGTGAATGTGAGATATTGTAAGCTTCCAACCAGTCTTCTATATTCTGTTGCATTGATAGGTTGATGATCATTATCTTGAGGTGTCACCATCATGGAAATTGGAATTTTTATTTTAGTAGGTTCTAGCATCTTTACTCAGGTTAGAGGATCTCTAGTGGAGTTTTCTTGAGATGAGAAGATGTACCTTTGAAAGCACTATGCTTCAACTCCTAGAAAATAGTGTAACTTTCCTAGATCCTTTGTAGCAAATTCTATTCCCAATTTGTTTATTAGATTGTTGATCATAGTGGAATTATTCCCTATCAATAATAAGTCATCCACACAAATCAGTAATACAATAGATATATTATTTTGTTGGTGGAGAGTAAAAAGAAATGGTGTAGATTTACTACATTTGAAATTAAGGCAAAGTAAAAATTGAGACAAGTGGTTGAACCATTGTCTAAAAGCTTGTTTAAGTACATAGAGTGATATTGTTAACAAACAAACATGATTAGGGTAAGTTGAAGAGATAAAACCTGGAGGTTATTCCATATAGACTATTTCTTTCAAATGTCCATGTAAAAAAGCATTTTTAACATCAAGCTATCAGATTGTCCATTTTGATATAACAGTAATTGAGATAACTAATCTGATAGTTGTATGCTTAACAACTGGACTGAAGGTTTCGTTGAAATCAATCCCTTTGACCTATGTATATCCTTGTGCCACCAATCGTGCTTTTAGTCAATCCACTGTACCATCTTCTTTATATTTTATCCTGTCCACTCATTTAGATCCAATAATATTTGTATTTTGAGGTCTTGAGACTAGTAACCAAGTGTTGTTGTTATGAAGAGTAGTAACTTCTTCTTGCATAGCATGAAATGAAGATGGATCTTAAAGAGCTCTTTGAAAGTTTTTTGGTTTATCAAATACAAGAACCATTTGAGATGCAAGATTCGGATCATTTTGAAGTTTTCTTTGTGTGATGCAAGATGAGTATTGAAAGTTTCTAGATTTGTTTTATTCATATTGACTGGAGAAAACTACAATTTAATTATTAGATTATCTTGAATACCTCTGGGATTGTGAATAGATATAAGAGGAAGATGTGGTTGACTTTCTTGTTGGCTTGGCTATTTTATAAGAGGAAGATGTGGTTGACTTTCTTGTTGGCTTGGCTATTTTTGTTGTGGTTCTATGGTACTATTTTGTTCAGGGTTGTAGAGGTATCATCATCTTCTTGTTGATTTGATATGCTGGTTTCCAATGAATTAGTGGTTAATGGAATGCTTCTTTGTTCATTTTGTTCTTCATGTTTATGCTTATGGTTTTAGTAGCTTCATTGCTTTTTTATGGAAGGCAACATCTGTTCTTCAGTGGATTTCCAAAGAGAAAGACCATTGCCTATCCCTACGTTCAAACTTAAAATTTCATTAATCATGACACTTAGTAGCCATGTAGTGAGTAGTCCATCATTGTTAATCCATCTACTATAATTCAGGTTCATCACAATGATCTCCTCTTCATCTTGTAGAAATTCATATAGTGGTCAAGTGATACGAACCTAGGACGACCTGCTCCTAAACCCATATTATATTAGCCTGGATCTTAATTAAGTTCAAGTTCTAATGGAATTGACCTCAACCCATAACCAACCTATGGTTACAAACCTTGGTATAATGTAGACGCCACAATAAAGGATGGAAAACCTATTGATAAGTTAAGCTAAAACAACCAATTCTCTAATGGTGTTTTAGGTGTTCTCAAAGAACAAAGAGATAATTAATCTCACAAGTATTTTCTCAATAAAATCAAAGTTGTATTCTTATTGAAAAATAAGCCTTTAAATAGGCTTTGAAAGAAACAAAATAAACCGTAAAAACCCTAGGAAAAACCGGCCACACACATATAGAAACCTAGTTGGCCGAAACTATACTTCCTTTCCTAATCTAAGCTGGATTAATTAATTCTTTTATATTAAATTAGGATTATTTAATTTACAATGGAAAGAATAAAATAAAAAAAAACCTTCCTAAAGTTATTTGTCCAAAAAATAAATAAATAAAAACCCAAAAAGAAAAGTCAAACGCAAATTAGTAAACGAGTTGACTAGTTTGACAACTAAGTTGACTTATGTCTGATGTCCGAGCTAACTTATGTCTGCCTGATGTCCGAGCTAGCTTATGTCTGCCTGATGTCCGAGCTAGCTTATGTCTGTCCGAGCTAACTTATGTCTGTCCAAGCTAACTGATGTCTATCCGAGCCAACTGATGCCTGTCGGAGCTAACTGATATTTGTTAGAGCTAATTGATGCTTGTTCGAGCTAAGTTACATCCGATGTCCGAAGTCCGAGATTAGATGTCCGAGACATGGGTGTCCGATATAAAATGTCCCATGTATGGGTGTCCGATGTATCAGCCTCCACCACTTGGATACTCAAAACAGGTCTTTTATCTTCAGGTATGGACAAGCCCTTTTCAGAATGAATTACTTTCTGGATAAAGGCAACAAGATTGTCCTTAAACCTCTTAGCTTGAGCCCTAGTGATCGGTCCAATCTTCATCTGTATCGGATCAGTACCCCAGTGAGTTGTAGGTGGTGCGAGTTTGGGCGGGTTTGCATCATTCCCATCCTCTTGAAAAGGATTTGTTCTTAAATCGAAGTCATCACCTGCAGCAAGAGGAGATAAATCAGCAACATTAAAGGTGGCGCTAACACTATACTCACCCGGTAAATCAAGTTTGTAGGCATTGTCGTTTATCCTCTCCAAAACTTGAAAAGGTCCATCGCCCCTTGGCATGAGTTTGGATTTCCTTTGTTCAGGAAACCTTTCTCTCCTTAAATGCAGCCACACCCAATCTACAGGTTCAAACACCATTGATTTTCGGCCTTGATTAGCCACCTTTGCATATTGCTCGGTCCTCCTCTCAATATTTGCTCGTGTCTTCTCATGAATCTGCTAATTCAACTTTTTATTTTCCATCTAGATTAGTATGCTCACTTAAAGGTAAATGTGTTAAATCTAATGGAGTCAAAGGATTAAAACCATCAACAATTTCAAATGGAGTAAATTTAGTTGCTGAATGTAAAGACCTATTATATGTAAATTCAATATGTGGCAAACATTCTTCCCAGGTTCTTAAATTTCTACTAATTAATGCTCTCAACAATGCAGACAAGGTTCTATTTACTACTTCGGTTTGTCCATCAGTTTGTGGATGACAAGTAGTTGAAAATAAAAGCTTAGTACCTAATTTAGCCCATAAAGTTTTCCAAAAATAGCTTAAGAACTTAGCATCCCTATCCTAAACAATAGTTCTTGGCATTCCATGCAATCTCACAATTTCCTTGAAAAATAAATTAGCAATATTGGATGCATCATCAGTTTTGTTACATGCAATAAAATGTGCCATCTTAGAAAACCTATCTACTACAACAAATATTGAATCCTTACCTATCCTTGACCTAGGCAACCCAAGAATAAAATCCATAGACAAATCTACCCAAGGATAGGTAGGAATCGACAAAGGCTTGTACAATCCAGGCGGCTTCAATGTTGATTTTGTTTTTCGGCACTTCAAACATCTTTCACAAATTCTCTCAACATCTCTCCTCATGTTAGGCCAATAAAAATGTTCTTACAGCAAGGATAAAGTTTTTGAAACACCAAAATGACCCATTAAACCACCCCTATGTCCTTCCCGAACCAATAATTCCCTAATATTACAATTAGGCACACAAAGTTTGTTCTCCTTAAACAAATATCCCTCAAATATGTAAAATTTATTAAATTCATGTTTCAAACAGGTTCTAAAAATTTCTCCAAAGTCACTATCATGCTCATAAAGTTCTTTCAATTGTTCAAATCCAAGCAATCTAGCATCTAAGGTAGAAAAGAGTACATACCTTCGGGATAATGCATCGGCAACCACATTTTCCTTACCCTTTTTGTAGCGGATCACATATGGAAAGGTTTCAATAAATTCAATCCACTTGGCATGCCTTCGGTTGAGCTTTCCTTGACCCTTGATATGCTTTAAAGACTCATGATCTGTATGAATCACAAACTCCTTTGGCATGAGATAATGCTGCCACGTCTCCAAAGCCCTCACCAAAGCATACATCTCCTTATCATAAGTCAGGTAGTTTAGGGCAGCTCCATTTAATTTTTTACTAAAGTAGGCTATGGGTCTTCCTTCTTGCATTAAGACAGCTCCAATACCTACACCCGAAACATCACACTCAATTTCAAAAGTCTTAGAAAAATTTAGCAAAACTAACAAAGGTGCATTACACAATTTTCTTTCAACAAATTAAAAGATTTTTCTTGTACTTCTCCCCATTTAAAGCTGACATTCTTCTTGAGAACTTCATTCAATGGTGCTGCTATGGTACTAAAATCCTTGATAAATCTTCTAGAAAAGCTTGCCAAGCCATGAAAGCTCCTCACTTGGGTGATAGAAGTAGGAACTGGCCACTCTTGAATTGCCTTCACCTTAGCTTGGTCAACTTTGATTCCTGCAGCACTTACTACAAATCCTAGAAACACAAGCTCATCTTTGCAAAATTCATATTTTTTAACATTAGTAAACAATCTTTCCTTTCTAAGAACTTGCAAAACTTGCCTAAGTTGATCCACATGGTCATCCAAATTTCGGCTATATATTAGAATGTCATCAAAATAAACAACCACAAATTTACCAATAAATGGACGCATTACATGATTCATAAGCCTCATAAAAGTACTAGGTGCATTGGATAATCCAAAAGGCATAACCAACCATTCATACAGCCCGTATTTAGTTTTGAATGCGGTTTTCCATTCATCACCTTCTTTCATCCTAATTTGATGATAATCACTCCTAAGATCAATTTTTGTAAACATGCAAGCACCATGCAATCCATCAAGCATATCATCTAATCTAGGAATGGAATGCCTATATTTGATGGTAATGTTATTTATAGCCCTACAATCAACACACATTCTCCAAGAATCATCCTTTTTAGGTACCAACAAAATAGGAACAGCACATGGACTTAAACTCTCACGAATATATCCTTTATCAAGCAAATCACTTACTTGTTTTTGCAGCTTCTTTGTTTCTTCGGGATTGCTCCTATAAGCTGGTCTATTTGGTATGGCAACCCCTGGAACAAAGTCAATTTGATGTTTTATCCCTCAAATAGGTGGTAGTCCACTTGGAATTTCATTTGGGAAGACATCTCCAAGTTCCTTCAAAAGAGAAATCATTGAACTTGGCAATTCAAGTTCTTCAAAGTTAGTTTGATCATTAAAATAATTTTGTTTAAAAATCATGACCAGCAAAGGTTTCTTACACTCAATAACTTTATTAATATCCCCTAAACTCAAATAAAAATTGCTACTTAACCTTTCTTTTCTTTCTTTTTCTTTTTTTTCCTTGGATTGGCTCAAACCTTTGGATTTTTCTTCCTTCTCCATGCTCTCGGGTTTTCCACTTTCTTTCCCCTCTCTTTCAGTTTTTCCTTGATCTTTCCACTCAATATGAGTCTTAGAAACCCAGCAACCTCATTCTTACCTTCTTGAAAGGATGGTGAAGCCGTTGGTGCCATACTTACTTTTTCCTTGAGTTTTTCGGCTCCTCTCCTTTGTTGCATTTGTAATTGGTCTTTGTAAACCTCTTTAGGAGATAATGGTTCCAGCTTGACCTTCTTCCCTTGGAACCTGAAAACAGTACTATTTTCTCGACCAAAATGAGTAGCATCTTTATCAAATTGCCATGGCCTACCTAATAGTATATGTCCAGCAATCATGGGTACAATATCACATAAGACTACATCCTCATATCTACCTATACTAAATTTTACTTGGGCTTGTTTGTTTACTTTCATCTCACCACTATCATTAAGCCATTGTAATCTATATGGTTCAGGATGTTTTATTGTTTTTATGCCCAATTTATCAATGATAAGGTTACTTATTATATTAGTACAACTCCCACTATCTATAATCATGCTACAAATTTTACCTTGTATTTCACAACGAGTGTAGAAGATGTTCTCTCGTTGAATTTGTTCTTCATCCTTGTAAACAGCAAGTACCCTCCTTGAGACCAAATTTAGCTCAACATTTGATGTGTTTAATGGTTCGGCCTCATCATCAAGTCCTTCATCTTCTTCTTCAATTTCAGCCTCACTAGCCTCACTCTCGGATTCCACCTCTCCATTACCCTTAATTACCATTATCTTTGTATTCAGGCATTGGTTGGCTATATGTCCTCTTCCTTGGCACTTGAAACAAATAATTTCTCTTGACTTTTGAGGTTTAGGTTCAGATTTTATCTCACCTTTAATGGCTTGGGCAGATTCAGCTTTAATTTCTCTTCTTGGCCGGTTGGTAGTTTCTTCACCACGTTTCGGCTTCAGCTTGCTTTCATAAGTGAAATTCTTTTTCCAGCCACTTGAACTTCCACTACTAGAAACTCCTCCAAACCATGTACTAACACCCCTCCTCTTGAATTGGTTCTTAAGCTTAATTGCTACATGCAACATCTCCTCCAATTCCAAGTATTGTTGTAATTCAAGTTGGTTGGCAATGTCACGATTTAACCCTCCAAGAAATCTTGCCATTGTTGCCTCCTTATCCTCATTCATATTCAGCCTCATCATTAGCATCTCCATCTCTTTGTAATAATCCTCCACGGACCTAGTTCCTTGAGATAAAGATTGAAGCCTTTGATGCAGCAACCTATGGTAATGGGATGGCACAAACCGTTTTCTCATGGCTCCTTTCATTTGATGCCATGTCGAGATTAAATCATCACCAACTCTCCTTCGAGTATTTTGCTCATTGGTCTACCATTACAATGCATAATGGCCAAACTCCATTGCTGCCAACTTCACCTTCTTACCTTCCGAATAGTTGTGGCAGTCGAAAATCATCTCCATTTTTTCTTCCCACTCCAAATAAGCTTCGGGATCATTTTTACCCATAAAAGGGTGGGATGTTGACCTTGATATTTCCCAAATCATCATCTGTATCTTCCCTCCTATATCTTCCACGGCCAGCTCTATCTTGAACAGCAAAATTTTCATCCATACCTTCCTCAAAGTCTCCACCGAATGGCTCCCCATCAAATTCCTCTCTCGGTCTCTCGCGACCTCCTCGTCCTTGGTGTCGTCCTCCATGGAATTCTTGCCTATTTCTTATGTTTGGCATTCCTTGTGAGCTTCTAGCCTTCCCATTCTTTGATTCATATGCTCAACTTGAGCACTAACCTACTGTATTGACTCCAAAACAGCTCTCATGTCCACTTGGTCTCCACTACCGGTAGCTCGGGCATCGCCATGGAATGCTACGGACTCCTCCTCATTGATCCTCAAGGGTGGATCTCCTCTCCTCATTCTTGATTCTGTCATGTTAATATACTAATGCAATAGAAATAAAATAGGACCTTACCAATTTCACTCCCTTACGTGTTCACTCAAATAAGGACTCGACACTCGTGTTTGCACACTTGTTTCGGCTTTTACCCTCTTTTAAGCTCACACACTCTTGCCTTTTTCCACTCAATGATTTATCTCAAAGTTCTAATTAAAACACCCACATGACAGCAATTAGATCACTAGTATATTTTAATCAAACTTATCAACAAAACAGTAAGCAAAAATAAACAAATACCGAACGGAATAAAAATACCTATTTTCAGTTTTTCTAGAAAAAATAAAGCAAATTAATGGGAAAACTTCGAATTTTGAAGAACTGGACCAGATAGTAATAGATTATGAGTTCAATAATAAAATTATAGAAAAAGAAATTCAAATACGAACAAGAATCAACGAGAACAAAAATATAGAAAAGTGTTGGTTGTTGTTCTTATAATTCAAGTTTTGTATCAAATCCTTTAACTAATTTTAATCCAAATAATTTAAGCACCAAAAATTCAAAATATCCAACAGAAAAAATAATTCTCCAGCAACTCAAATATTGAATAAATAATCACAAACCAGCAGCTCCAACAAATTTCCAGCAAACAAATTAAACTCCAACAAACCGAATTTATTTATTTTTTTTGGGGCTTTACCTCTTTTTTTTTTTTTTTTTTTTTCACTCACAGAACATAAACAATTGCAGTAGCAAGAATAATTACAAAATTGCAATTGCAATTCCAACTCCAAAAATTCACCAAACCCGTGACCTCCAAATAAACACAAATGTGCAGTTTTTTTTTTTTTTTTTTTGAATATATGAATGCAAATATTTAAGACTAAAATAGTAAAGAAAAATCAACAAAAACTAAAATTAACATGAAAAATGATGAAAAACAACTAACAAACTAGGAAACAAAAATACGATAAAACTAGGAAATCCTAATTCAACTAGGAATGAATTTTTTTATTTTTTTTTTTAAGATGCAGAACGTGTATGGGATGGATGCAACCTTAACCTAATGCTAAAATTGCAGATTAACACAAAAACAAATAAAACAAATGAAGATAGATCAAACCTGAACAAAATTTAGCTCTGATACCAAATGATACAAACCTAGTACGACCTGCTCCTAAACCCGTATTATATTAGCCCGGATCTTAATTAAGTTCAAGTTCTAATGGAATTGACCTCAACCCCTAACCAACCTGTGGTTAGAAACCTTGGTATAATGTAGACGCCACAATAGGGGATAGAAAACCTATTAATAAGTCAAGCTAAAACAACCAATTCTCTAATGGTGTTTTAGGCCTTCTCAAAGAACAAAGAGATAATTAATCTCACAAGTATTTTCTTAATCAAATCAAATTTGTATTCTTATTGAAAAATAAGCCTTTAAATAGGCTTTGAAAGAACCAAAATAAACCCTGAAAACCCTAGGAAAAACCGGCCACACACATAAAGAAACCTAGTTGGCTGAAACTATACTTCCTTTCCTAGTCTAAGTTGGATTAATTAATTCCTTTATATTAAATTAGGAATTATTTAATTTACAATGGAAAGAATAAAATAAAAAAAAAAACCTTCCTAAAGTTATTTGTCCAAAAAATAAATAAATAAAAACCCAAAAAGAAAAGTCAAACGCAAATTAGGAAACGAGTTGACTAGTTTGACAACTAAGCTGACTTATGTCTGATGTCCGAGCTAACTTATGTCTGCCTGATGTCCGAGCTAGCTTATGTCTTTCCGAGCTAAATGATGTCTGTCCGAGCTAACTGATGGCTGTCCGAGCTAACTAATATCTGTCCGACCTAACTGATACCTGTCCGAGCTAAAATGTCCGATGTATCGGTGTCCGATGTATCAGCCTCCACCACTTGGATACTTAAAACATGTCTTTTATCTTCAGGTATGGATAAGCCCTTTTGAGAATGAATTACTTTCTGGATAAAGGCAGCAAGATTATCCTTAAACCTCTTAGCTTGAGCCCTAGTGATCGGTTCAGTCTTCATCCCTATCGGATCAGTACCCCAGTTAGTTGTCGGTGGTGCGAGCTCCGGCGGGTTTGCATCATCCAGCATTGGTAAGATGATGACTTATACTAAGGCTTCGAACCAGTGGTAATATTTGAGATTGCCAAAGCAGAAAATTGGATGCACTTAACTTTATAGAAACTAGCTTTACAGAAACTAGGCTAGTGCATTGGTGAAGGGATTGAATTATGAGAATGGGTCCTGTTTGATGGGCTAGAAACATTCTTAGCTTCTCATATGTTTGAGAAAAGTTCTTGTTTGGGATTCTATGAAGATATAGTTTTGTGTAAAAATACGCTCTGATACCATGTAGAATTTGATGAATATTGGTATTATTCAATCAATTAATATTTTGCAAGAAAAGCATGCCTATATAAAGTACAAGCTAGAATTGATATATGGAAAACAATTAATTGATTTTCCTAAAACAAAGAAGCTAGGGAAGGTAAGTGAGATTATTTGCTCCTATAAAATAAATTTGCAGAAAATACAATAATTTATTTTATGGAGTGTAATTGTTTTGCTTTAGTTAACTCTGTTAATCCCTTCATCAATTTCTTCCTTACTAGCTACTACCTTTGTTGCTTCTGTTTTGTTGTATTTATCATTGATTGAGCCGATTGAGATTGAGCTATGCTGTCAGAAAGTTCTCATGAACACCAAAAGCAATGCAAAAAATGAATCCAATCCAATCGTTATTGCTCCAATTTGGAGGCAAATAGATTTTGACTGTACATCCCATGTTTTGATTCCCAAACCACTCAGGAGTTCTAGTTCCATGAATCACAATTTCAAAACGGCCACTTAGATGTGAGGCTTCCTGCACCAAGAAACCCATAATGTTTGATGAGAGAACGAACAAAGAAAGAAATATATATATACAAAAAATAAAGACAAAGCAACCTGATTCTAGATTTTCAGCCACGATTGAAGGTATGCTTTCAACAATTCCATCATTATACTTTCACGCTCATGATTTTGTTTTGGCTTGTAACAACCAAAGAAATTGAATATCAAATCTTTGGAAGTTCTTACCTTGAATGAATTTGAAAAAGTTACTAGTGAAGAACAATCTCTTGCCTCTACATATTCTATATTTGAAGGAAGCTCTGGAACTGATCGAAGAAGATTGTGATGCCTCAATCCAAGAAATGTTAGCTTAACAAGTTGGCTAATGCTAGCAAGTAAGCTAATGAATTCATTCTGCCTAGATCTAATACCTCTAATGAAGTTAGGTAGCTAGGGTCACTGGGAATTGATCTTTTTGGTAAGTTAGAGTTTCTTAAACATAATTTTTTTATACTTGGAATGTTGGGAAGAAAGTAAGCAAGATTGTTCCATTTTCTTCTATTAGATGGAAGAAGGCTACTACAATGATCAAAAGTGAACAAATTTATAGCTTCCTTATTTTCAAAGCTCTATCTTTCCTCTCTGCTATTCTATCTCATTGAGCATTGTTGATTTGAGAAGGTTTTTAGGTCTTGTTCCATCCAAATAAAGTTGTGACAAGTTTCTCATACTTCCATCCATATATGGAAATTTACTTCCATCCATGTATGGAAATTTGTCAAGTCTTGAGCAGCCCGAAAGAAGAAAAATTTCAAGAGACTCTGCTGAAATGAAGTCTGGAAGACTCTAAAGGCTTGAACAATCTTTCAAATTCAATAAACAAAGTTTCTTGAGAATTCCAATGGATGGGTGAACCTCTACTAAGTTTCTACACCCTTCAAGAACTAATCTCTCCAGATTAGGAAACCCTATGAAGTTTGGAGTCCTTATCAAGTTCTTAGAGTGATTGAGTTTGATGAACTTCAAATTACTGCAAAAATGAATGAAGAAAATAGCCAAAAAAGAAAATGCAAAATGTTAGCGGTAATGTTCATGTACTTGAAAGAAAAAACGTAAATTACAGATCGGCATTAATATTGTAGAACTCTACCTTCTATCTTTCCAAAGTAGTTCAATTTGGGCATAGTACATGTTATGTTCAACTAGTTTAGAAGGATAGCAATTTGGTGGAAAATATTTCAATGGATGTCCTTCCACTTTAAGAATCTTATATTGTTAGGAAGGTATTCCAAGCCTTTGGGGAGGTGCCCTTTGCAATGAATATTGAGCAACCTAAGGTAACACATACTTTCAAAAGCTCTGTAGTTCCAATAGAATTGTTGGTCAAGTTGGTCCAAGACCTTTGCTTCAATTTTTTCGGTTCCTTAATATCCAAATTTAAAAGATAAGCAAGGTGCAATAAAAAGAAAATATTGATAAACTGTTATGTTTCCATCAAATTATGATCTTTGTGCTTTTAACACTGAATATTTAATTGATTTTGTCCCATTTTTTGATGATCCTTTTATGGTTAAAAGCAAAAAAATTATAATTTTGTGTTGAGATTTTGATTTAGTACGTTTGGAGTTTAAACTCTAGATGAGATAAGATAAACTGGGTCCGTTTGGAAAGCTAGAATTTTGGTACTGTTTTGGTCTCTTTTGCATAAGGAATGGTGTATAGGTGTACCTGAAATTTGAAAGAAAGTTGAGTCAAGTGTAATTTAGTTTGCTTGTTTTGTTGTGAATTGAATGCCGACCTAGGTTCTATGATTAAGATAAAGGATATAAAAAATGCAAGGAATGCATGGTGTGGTTTTATGTTTGTAGATATAGATATGATATATGAATAGATTGTCCTTTTGAAATTCATAGTTGGCATTAAAAAAAAGTCCATCTATGCCTTGATTTAATATACTCATGATTCAAATGAAATCACTCTAAATCAGAGTAAAAAATGGTTTTGGCTTTTGTTCTATTTTGTCATCTAGGTGATCATCCAGAGGATGTTAAAACAAGGCTTAAATTCTGGGCACAGGCTGTGGCTTGCATTGTGAGATTATGTAGCTGGAATAGTTTACTACAACATCCGTAAGGAAAAGCGGAAGCCACATTCTCTTTGATAGAAAACCTAAATGGCCTTGACATAGAAACCTTTAAGTGGAGCTTTTGCTTCATTGGTCCATTCCAGGAAGACATTCACGGGAAGCAATGTTCCTGCAAAATTGGACATGGTAGGGATGATGGATGAAAAGAAATTTCAAATAAATAAAAACTGAAAATAAATTTTCTATTGTCTTCTTTCTTTCTCTTAAAGCTTTAAGTGTGTATATATCTATATACAAATTTCCAACGGTAATAAATAAATTAGGAAAGAATTGATTTCTTAGAAGGAAATCATTCCTCAAATGATGAAGACTTATTTGGAAATCTTTAATTGTTTTATCCCTTCTTATATAGCAGCTAGAGCAAAGCATGTTGCTAAATTTGAATTTGAAGGACAATCAGTGCTGATAATTTGTTCTTGATTAAAAGCTAGAATTGAGAAGAATTTATCTAGCCCCCTCAAGGTTGGTAGTGAAATGGGTTGAACACCAAGCTTGAAACAAAAAGGTAAGAATGATTCTTTAGGTAGGCCTTAGGTAAAGATATCAGCAATTTGTTGTGAGGTAAGCAGATAGTGAACTTTGAGAGTACCAGCAACGACTTTTTCCCCGATGAAGTGATAGTCAAGCTAGATATGTTTGGTGGGGGCATGAAAGATTGGGTTATGGGACATGTGAAGGACACTTTGATTATCGCATAAAAGAAGTGGTTGTCGGACAGGGTGAATGCCAAGGTCATTTAGAAGGTACTGAAGCCAAGTAACTTCGGCGGTAGTGGTGGCTAACGATCGGTATTGAGCTTCAGCACTAGACCTCGAGATGATGGGTTGCTTTTAGCTGCCTAAGACACACAATTGGAGTCAATGAAGATGCAATATCCTGTAGTACTTCTTTGAGTAAAAGGACTGATGAGAATCCGCCCGTGCCTGCACAACCGATAACCCGATGGAGTGCTGACCTGATACGGATGAAGATCGGGCCGATCACTAGGCTCAAGCTAAGATATTTTAGGATAACCTTGCTACTTTTATCCAGGGAATTCTCAAAGGGGCTTGTTAATACCTGAAGATACAAGGTCCGTTTTAAGCATCCAAGTGGTGAAAGCTAATAGGGACCCAGGTAGCTGTTTTCATGCAAATATGGACTTCGGGCAGCAAGAAATGGTTCCAACACTTCATGGATTCAATACATATCTCTAAGAGGTCATGGAATCAATTCGAGGCAGCTTCAAAGCCAAACAAAAAGGGGTTGTGCGTAAAAGGGAGAAAGATGGTCGGTTCTGCTAGCTTTACTGTATTTTGCTGAGTTGACATTTTCTATTTGATCCAAGCAAGGGCAACATGTAGGAATCCATGATAATCCTATTTTGTATTTTACAAAGCATATGGAAGCTAATTTGGAGCTTAAATTGGTCAAAGATTGGTCAAAGTCAACTTAGTCAAAAAGATAGTATTTTAGTTTCCTAATTTGATTTCTACTTTTTATTTTAGGAAATTAGTCTTCTAATTGGTTTTTTATTTTTTTATTTCTGGAAAAATCAACTTAGGAAAGTTGTTATTTTATTATTTTCTTTGTAAATTAATTAATTCCTAATTCAAAATAAAGGAATTAATTAATCAAAATTAGATTAGGAAAGGAGAGAGAAAATTCGTCCACCTTTAGGAAACAACATGTTTAGCTGGTTTTTGCCTTAGTTTTTAGGGTCTTATTGTTTGTGAATTTAGCTTATTTAAAGCTTATTTTTGAGGAAGAACGGATCTTTAATAATATTCAAAATTTATTTTGTGAGATAGAATTTCTCTTTGCTCTCTTTGAAAACCTAAAACACAATTAGAAAGTGACTGTTTTAGTTTTGCCTTATCAATTGGATATCCATCACCTATTGTAGCATCTTCATTATACCAAGATTTCTAATCATAGGTTGGTTAGGGGTTGAGGTCAATCCATTAAAATCTAAACTTAATTGAGATCCGGGCTAATATAATATGGGTTTAGGCACGTGTCGACCTATGTTTGTATCAAGGACAGCCAGCCCAATCTGCATCACAAAAAGCATTAAGAGTGAGAGAGCTTTGAGATAGATATCGAACACCATGTGTCAAGGTTCCTTTGACGTAGTGAAATATTCGTTTGACATCTCGTAGGTTCTTCTTGGTAGGAGTTTGAAAATGTTGAGAAGCAAGATTAATAGCATGAGTGAGATCTGGTCTAGTGAATGTAAGATATTGAAGAGAGCCACAAGGTTGACAATATTCAGTAGGATCGTGGGTTCATTATCATCTAGAAGGGGACTTGGTTTTTTAGCAATGGGAGTGTTTATTTTTTAAGCATCAAGCATATGGGATTTGGCTAAGAGATCTCTAGCATATTTGGTTTGAGAAAGTGTGAGTCCACCAAGAAAATATTTGATTTCTAAACCAAGTTTTCCAAGGTCTTGAAGAACAAATTCTTTGCTTAGACGTGTAATGAGATGAAAGATTAATAAAGTGGCATTGCCAGTGACAATAACATCATCTACATAGACAAGTAAAAGAATTATGTTAGTGTCAGAATGATATATAAATAAAGATGCATCAGCTTTACTACATATGAAACCAAGAGAAAATAAACAAGTAGAGAGTCTAGAAAACCAAGAACATGGAGCTTGTTTAAGCCCATATAATTACTTGTGTAGAAGGCAAACATGGTTAGGAAATTTCAGATGCATAAAACCAGGAGGTTGTTCCACATAAACACGCTCATGAAGAACACCATGAAGGAATGCATTTTTAACATCAAGTTGCTGGAGAGGCCATTGAAAATGGACAGCAAGAGAGAGGACCACACGTATAGTAGTGGGTTTAACTATAGGACTAAAGGTTTCACCAAAGTTCAGATGAGGAAGTTGTGTGTAGCCTTTAGCAACTAAGCAAGCTTTGAATCGATCAATGCATCCATCTTCTTGATATTTTGTACTATATACCCATTTTGAACCAATGACATTTGCATTAGAATGGTGAGGAACAAGGGACCATGTTCTATTTTGATGAAGGGCATCAAGCTCATCCTTCATGGCAGCAGTCCAATTTGTAAATTTGAGTGCGGTCTTTAAAGTCTTGGGTTCTGAAATAGAAACAATGGGAGCATAATTGTTATTGGACGCTGAACAAATAGAATCTTTTAAGTAAGCAGGTGGGCGTCTTTCACGAGTTGGTCGAATGGGTGAAGAAATTGAACCTTGATTTTTGTCTAAATGGAGTATAGGATCTGAATGAGGTTCCAAAGTGGGAGAAAGACAATTATGCTTTTGATCCAATATGGGTGTGGACTCTAAAGGTGGATTACAAGAATTGCAATTAGAGTGGGATGAAGGATGGTTGGAATCCAAGTCATTGCCTTTGTCATGACTTGATTGGAGAGATTTGTTTTTGAGTGGGCTCGTTCAAATCGTTAAGAAAAGGGCCTAAAGTTGTTTGGGAAGGTTCTGGTAAGGTTGTGCAAGAAGGAGTGTCAAAAGATTTTCTTGAGACCCATTCATCTACAAGGGGAAAAGAAGTAAGGGAAAGATTATATGAGGGTGAAGGAGTCGACTTGTCATGCACCAAATAAGGAAAATAATTTTCATTAAATACAGCATATCTTGGTATATAAACTCGATGTGTGTGTGGATCAAGACATCTATATACTTTGTGTAATGGGTTATAACCTATAAATACACAAGGGACAGTTTTTTTTGAAAATTTATGCATACTTTGAGTTTTCAAATAAGGAAAACATTGACAACCAAAAATATGTAATCCAAAATAATCTGGATTTTTGACCAAAAAATGCAAAATGTTGAGTTTCCTTACCAATTGAAGAGATAGATAATCGATTAATAAGATATACAGCAGTTAAAAATGCATCCACCCATAATTTGATCGATAAGTTTGCATGAAAGAGTAAGATAAGACCCGTTTCAACAATATGACGATGCTTGCGCTTAACAAGTCCATTTTGTTCTGGTATGTGAGGACACGAAAGTTGTTGTGCAATGCCACACTGAGACAAATGATTTTGAAAGGCTGTAGATGTGAATTCTCCACCTCCATCACTTTGAAAAATCTTTATTTTGCTATCAAAATGATTGTCAACAAAAATTTGAAATTTAAGAAAGCAACTATAAAAATCAGATTTATTTTTAAGTAAATATAGCCAAGTATAGCGAGTGAAATCATCTATAAAAAATAACATAATATTTAAATTTTTGGGGAAAAAAAATTGGAGCAGGCCCCCATAAATCACTATGAATCCTTTCTAAAGGAAATTTTGAAATAGAGCTAGATTTATTAAAAGAAAGTTTACAATGTTTTCCAAGTTGGCAACTACTACATAAAGTATTTTTGGTTAACCAATTGGAAACATTAATGACTTTCTTATTCTCAAAAGTTTGAAGAAATTTAAAATTTGGATGCCCCAATCGAGCATGCTAGATTGTAGAAGATGCTTCTGGAGATTTGACTGTAACAAGAGCTTCTAGATGTCCTTCCCTAAGTGCATATAAATCTCCTTTCCTGTGTCCCTTGGCCAAAATCTGTTGATTGTGATTCTTTATAACAAAACCAATAGAGTTAAATTCAAAGATACAAGAATTATCATCAATGAGTTAATTAACAGATAATAAATTCTTTTTGAGTTTTGGCACAACTAGTACAGTATTTAGTTTAAGATGACCCTTAGAGGTTTTAAACAGTGCTTTGCCTGTGTGAGTGATAGGTTAAGCTTGCCCATTACCTACTAAAATTGAGTCTCTGCTAGAATAAGGTTTGAAGAAATCTAAGTTACCTCCTTGGTTTGTCATATGAGCCGTTGCACCACAATAGGCATAGAAATGTGGATCACCTTCACTGTTTATATTCATGGCTGCCAAAGCTTTTTGAGTATTCTCTTCTGTGGCTATGGATAAAAACATTTATTGGCAACATGATTTGTCATACCACAAATTTGGCAAGCATCATTGTTATAGTTATGCTTGGTGGATTGTTCTTGTCTTTTCCAACTATTATTGCTATTGTTGTATTTTGGCTGAGGTGGAAAATATGAGGACTGATTGGTAAATTGACGTTGAGTGGAGGAACCTGAGCCTCTTCCCCTAGAATAGCTTCTTCCTCCACATTGTCCTTTTCCTCTTCCTCTTTGACTCATAAAGGCTTGATTGTAATCAAGCTGCTGCTTTTCTTCCATAAAATAAATATGTTCATAATTTTGTAAAGATACAATAAATTGGTTAAAAGTTGGATATGGAGGCTTTGATAACATAGCAACTCGAAATTCTTTATATTTTTGTCCATGTCCTCCTGAGACTTGAAACACTTTATCAACGTCAGAAAGCGCCTTGTCAATAGCAGCCAACTTATCACAAATAATCTTAAGCTTCCCGATGTATTCATCGAGAGTTAATGACCCCTTGTTTAGAGAGTAAAGGCTGTCTTTGAGCTGTGCTTCATTTTCCTTGGTGTTAGGCAACAGTTGCTCCTCAAGAGATTTCCATATTTCATAAGCTGTATCCCCACCTATTGTTGTACTGAAGATTTCCTCAGTCATATTTGCTAGAAGCCAGGTTTTAAGAAGCCCATCATTGTTAATCCAAGTATCTAAAATTGGATTTTTCACCATTTTGCCAGATTCTTCAATTTTTTCTGGTGGTTTCTCCGAATTTTCAATGTGGTGTAGAATTCCAAGACTACGAATGAGTGGCATAATTTGGGATCTCCAGAGTAGAAAATTTGAATTAGTTAGTTTGATAGAAATCAAACTAGCACATTGATGAAAAAATTGAATAGTGAGTTTTGTCTCTTGATCGAAAGACATTGTTGATAAACCAAGCTCTGATACAAAAAAGAAATTTTAAATAAATAAAAACTGAAAATAAATTTTCTATTGTCTTCTTTCTTTATATTAAAGCAATAAGTATTTATATATACATTTACAAATTTCCAACGGTAATAAATAAATTAGGAAAGAATTGATTTCTTAGAAGGAAATCATTCTTAAACTATGAAGACTTATTTGGAAATCTTTGATTGTTTTATCCCCTGTTATATAGCAGCTAGAGCAGAGCATGTTGCCAATTTTGAATTTGAAGGATGAATATATTCCAATGGCTTTTCATCAATCAGTGCTGATAATTTGTTCTTGATTAAGAGCTAGATTTTTTAAGAAAAATTTATCAGGATGAAGGGTCTATTTTGGAAGAAGAGGAGGAAGAGGAATGTTTCAGGTTTGAGATTAACCAAACAAGTCTTGACTAAAATTCTTTGGCGGCTAAGAAGCTCTTTATCATTATTATTGTATCAGTTATTTTAAACTAAGTAATGATAATAAATAAGCTTTATTCCTCTTGGTTGTGTTATTTGCTTCTGGGAATGAATTCCAACCTTAGCTGCTGGTTTCTATGCAGTGGTGAGAGCCTTTATTTAGAGCTTCACCGACTCCTTGCTAACCTTTGCATCTGCTGAGGTAACTGAATGAACCTTCTGTGCTGCTTCCCGTGCCCGCGTTATAACTTTATTGCCTGGTTGTGTTTTTCTGTCCTCTATTGGTTAATCAATGTCCATTCTGCTGGTATTGCAGTCGAGTCGAAACAGGGAGAGGATTGCCAACAGAGTTTCTTTGATGAATGATGAAATTTTGCATGGAAAGGTTTCTTTTGGTTCTGTGAAGAGTGGGTTTAAGAATTTTTGACGTATTGATAGACACTTTGTTTTATGATCGATCATTAGAGTTTGACTGTTAGATCATCTTTTGAGCTACGGATTGCTTGCAAAGGGATAAAAATTAAGCTTATGTTTGGTTGCGAGGAAAGAAAACAGAAAGGATGTATAGCCTAGGAGTGATGGAAAGTGGGAAGGAGGGAGAAAATTTTTTTTTAATCCTTCTTAGTATAGTGAGAGGAGATATATATTCTCGTCTCTTTTTGGTATTTATGGTGCAAAGTGGAACGCAAGAAAGTTCATTTAATACTATATTATCATTTTGTTGGTCCTTAGTGTGTTAGAACCATTACTATTTTACTATGTAGATAAAAATGTAAACGCAAGTGTAATTGTTAAGTTGATTTTTCAATTGTTCCTCTGATTCTTCCATTTTAGAGGGATTATGTGCATCCACCCTCCAATCTCTTCGCTCATCTTCCTACTGACAGACGAGGGATATGGTCTCCTTCCATCTTCCTCCCCTTCCCTCCACTCTTCTTGTTCCTCTCAATGCTACCATTAATCCAATAGCAAAAACAAAGACATAACTCTGTTCATTGTGAATTCTAACCTGAAATATGAAGGTCTGATTTATTTTGTTGCATATTTGAAATATATAGTCTAGTTTCCTGGTTTCTTTGTGTTTCTATCTCTTATCTCGGTTATTATTTATGATCCGAGTCTCTCTCTGTTCGATCCTCAATCTGCAACCGGGTCTTGAACTCATATCCTGACCCTTAATCCTATATCTTGGTTAAAACGGTCGATTTGAAAATTCATTCACATCCAGTCACTCAATGGTCGATTTAGATCTTGAAACTTACTAAACTCTATTACAATGCAAGACAAAAGCAAAATATTGGATTCGATGCGTGCGCTGCCATTTCTGCAGCCATTTCATGTGGTAAAGAAGTTGATGTTTGGTATTTTGTTAAAACAAATATAATTGGAAAAAATAAAAAAAAATTGAAATAGTCGCTTCAAATGGCTAATCTTGTACTTGCTAATTAATCACAAATGACTTAATTTCCCACTGCATTTGTTTTTTTATTTTGTTTTTGGGTAATTCATTGCATATTAGTTTTTGACAAATAAATTTATGCATTGCTGAATAAGAAAAATTTCATTCACGCATTTTCGGTTATGTAAAAATTAACTGAAAAAAAAAATTGATGGATAAGTTTTGGAGTATGATGATTTATAAGTATGGATTGAACTATAAGTAAAATAAAATTGGAGGAATTTAATAGAAATTTTCCATTAAATATCATCTATGATAAGGAAAGAGACCTATATTGCTTCTTTTCCAATTAAAATTACATGATTGTTCTGACAAAGATTGGCCAAATATTCCATTAAATTGCCAATTTTGGCCAAACATATTCAGTTTTTTCCTTCTCATATATGAATAGCCAAAAGAGATTTTGTGCTAAAATGTAATGATAAGATTATAAATTATTGAGTAGAACCCGTCCAATATAATTCGTTTTCTCATAAGTTAGGAGTCGTAGAGAAAATGAAGATGCAATACTTCTAAACCTTTTGGCATACGGTTTATTTATTTGAATTTTCATGAATAAGTTCTATTTAAAAAAATGTCCGAAAAACCTTAAGGTGACTTATAAAAATGATGCAAAGTTGTTCTTACAAGCAATTGCATTAATGATATAAATATACTTCTGTGACATTACACAAATAATGAAAACGTTATGTTATTGTAAAGTAGTAGCTCGAAACAATGTACATATTTATAAGGAGGAAAACCTTAGCACTTCAGATATATATTAAGGAAACTAGATTGGATTTCCTATGACAGGATTAAGATACATTTTCAGGTTTCAAAATATGAGTTGGAGAACAAAACTATCAGAATTTGATAGATAACCAGTCATAACTAAAGAGAAACAGAGGAGCCAAAAAGAATTATATTATGATTAACAGTGTAACACACATATATACATTGTACAAAGAGACGTGCATGGAGAGGTCTCAATCATGATAAGAATTCCTATGAAGAGATGTAAACAATAACCAACAGATAAGATAGAACAACAGGTGATACACGGTGTTAATAACAGTGTCTTATATGATTCTAAACCAAAAGGGAAAAATCATAATTGTTTGTCCAAGTTGCTTCTTTCCGTTTAACAGCTTAGAGAGAAAGATAGGCTCTTAATTAAAAATATATCAGGGTTGATAATTTGAACACCAGGTTGAATAAACAAATTTCAGCTAATAGAATAAGCATAAAGATTTATCCCATTATAGAAAAATCCAACTAAATAAGAAAGTAAAAGAAAAAAAGAATACGAACAGAAAAAAAAAAAAAAAAAAAAAAGCAAAAACATAAACTTGAAATATAGTAACAACAACACAGGAAAGCATATGAGATGCAATTAAAGGTGGTGGAGGAGGAAGAGAAAAAAACTAAGGGTGTCAGTCATCACTACTAAAATAAAGAAAATATACAAGCAAATGCAAAGTGTAATGGATTATATTGAACATCACTATCCATTTTAATGGTGACAAATCCTCTAGCCTAGGTTATTATTACTGAGCTCCAAGACCATCTATGACCCTCATTGCAAGAACAGTTCCATACCAACTATCTTTATGGCCTTCCTCTCGATAACGGATCTCCTCCAACCCTTAGTGACAACAAATCTCAAGTAGATGTATCATGGATGTGACGAAGATTGCTTCTAAGGTGATTTGATGATAACAAAACGTTATGGGTCTCATATACTTTTATTTCTAAATGACACCTCTAAACCACTACTACAATCCATAAATTGGAAACCACTTCATTAAAGTTAATTATTATCATTGAAAGAAATCAATGTTCAGATTTATCAACAGGGCTTTGCTGATATAAAATCTCTCCCTTATAATCCCAAATTTACTTCAAGGCATAAAGAGAGGTAAAGAGCATTTAGTATAAGAAAGATACAATAGATAATATTTTTAACTCACTGAGAAATAAAAAGAAACTTGTGGCCATGTCTCTTAGCTGATTGTCTACATTAATGATCATAACAAAAGAAAACTTATAAAATAACTAATTCTACCACATTTATAGAATTGTTGGAGAGGTTGTCAGGACCCGTCCAGAATTCCTTCCCCAGAACCCTAGACAGCCCTGATCCCAGGGAAACCCTACCGGACCCTCCAAAGGAAAATCCGACAGAGCCTCCCCTAAGGGATTTACTTACCACAAATTACCTGCACTGAAAACACACTTCTAAAAACATCCCCTTATTTCTCCCACAAACTACAAACTGATTCCACAAATTCCAGCACTTCTCAAAGCAACAACAGTCCAGTGCATAAATAAAACAGAAGTATTCCAATAGTATACAGAGCTTTAAGAAGTGCTAAACAACAGAAATACAACAAGGCTAAAAAGAAATAATACACTGAAATGAAAGAGCACAAAGAAACTTCTCGAAACACAACAGCAGCGGAAAACTTGGTTCGCTCCGGAAGAACGTCTACCACCACTTGCACCTAAGGGAACGGAATTTAAGAGTGTGAGATGCTAATCATCTCCGTGAGTAACCCGAACTACTGAACACCTTTTAATAATAATAATAAAATAATAATAATTAAGGAGTGTTACAAATACCAACAATTAATAATAAATAATAATAACCTTTGGAAAATAATGATTTCCCTCAAAACTCTCACCAATCGCTCCGTTTGAAATGTTCCCTTTTTAAAACCTTTTCGCAAAACCCAATGTGCATACCTCCCAAAAACCAAGGGATTAAATAATTTAACAACAACAATTAAATAAATACATACCCCAAATATATAATAAAAATATAATAAATTATAATAAATAAATTTTGAACACCTTTGGGGTTTAAACCATTATTTGCAATTACACCGACAATTACACCTGACGCACCACACCATATACCGGTGATGCCCTCCGATACCCAGCGTCCCGAGCACCGACTGGCGGGAGGTTAAAGAGAGAAACCTGCAGTGGTCACTTCGGCGTCCCGACAGTACCGACTGCTAAAAACCATCACCCGGCCAAGGAGGGGGGCGGCTATGCGCAACAATAACCTTGCCTGCCCACGGTCCAATGGCAACTCACGGGTGAAGTAATAACCGCACGCTAAACCATATAATAACCGCGTGCTAAACCACGTGTCCATACACCATACACCAGAACACCAATACTGTATGAGTGCGTCTAAAAATTAACATAAACAACCAACCATACCGTTTTTCCAAAAAACCACCGTGGGAAGTATACCAAATTTTCACAAACACCATCCCACATATTTTTATTTAGTAACCCGGTACGAAACAGCGATAACAACAAACCACAATTTTCTCGAAATACAAAATGCAACCATAAAAATACCGCGGGCATAATTTATAAAATTTAAGCAAATATTTTCATAAAATATTTAACCTAATTATGCCCGAGAAATCACATTTGAAACCACGTGAAATTAATACCGAAACATACCTTGCTCATGCATAACAAATAATTTAAATTAAACCGCATTAAAATCATAATTAAACCACACCACATGAGCATAATTAAATACTAAATTAAATACCAATTAAATTTAATTAATTGCCCAAAATAATTTTTGAAGGTGGGTCACTCACCTGGAGAGCGCAAATCAACTAAGATCCTCCTCGGGATCCACTCCACTACTCGCGCGTGCACCTAAACAACCACAGTGCATAAACCAAAAATATTAATATTTTATTCGGGTAATTCCCAAATAGATACCCGGGGAGCGAACACCAAGCGACATCTAAGGGTCACGAGTTATATACCGAATCGAAGCTCGCGTGATGAGGATCACGGATTCGGTCTTACTTTCCGGTGATCGAACCCGACGGGGTCGGAATCTCGCCGGAAAGCTTTCCGAGTGTCGGCTCCGCAATTCTCCCAAACCGTCGCGAATTGGCGGAAACGGAAGTCGGATTTGGGTTCAGGAGGTCAAACACTGCGGACTGGAGCTGGCCGGAATTTTCGGGTACTCGCCGGAACAGTAATTTCCGGCGGGCCGCCACGTCACCGGAACAGTATTTTCCGACGGTGGCCGTTTGCTGTGAAATTTTGCAGATTTGTAGATCGTGAGGAGAGCAATCCAACGGGACCGACGGTGAGCAAAACGGAGGTCGGACGGCGGAGAAATCACCGTTTGAAGATTTTCGACCCCTCGCCGGAAAACGCTCCGATCCCGGCGCGTCGGTGGTCCGATGGCCGTGATTTTTGGTGGGTAGGCCGGACTTGAGGAGAGGATCAAGGCTGTCAGGCGCGTGTGGCCGGAAAATGGCCGGAACAGTGCCGATTCGCGGTGGCCGGCGGTGGAGGGGAAAAATCGCCGCCAAACTTCGGACGTCCGATCCGGGCGCGTCCGGCGGCCGTTCACCGTGAAACTTGGAGGTTTTGCCGGAAATGAGGTGGGCAAGCTTTCTGTCCGGTGCATGTACAGTAACTCGGCCGGAACAGTGGCAAAATCCGGTGGCCGGCGGTGGCTCTCTCTCTCTCTTTCTCTCTCCTCTCTCTCTTTCTCTCTCTTCTCTCTCTTTCTCTCTCTTCCCCGAGAGTTTTTCAAAATTAAAACCCTGCGTGACACTGTTCATGCCACGTGGACCAATCAGAAACTGACACGTGGCGTTTCACTGTTCACCGACCCAAAAAAAAAAAAAACATTAAAATAATACGGTATCCGGTAAACTTCAAACGTCCATAACTTTTTAACCGGATGTCCGTTTTGAGCGTGCCGCTAGTCTGTGAACTCGTATCGACGAGCACTTCACAACCATGCATGAGTCAAAGCTCAATTCCCCATAAACAAAAAGTCAACTCCGGCACCCCTTGGACAGTTTGGACCGCAACTTGTTTCGTCCATAACTTTCAAACCGTAGCTCCGTTTTCGACGTGCTACCAGTCTACGAACTCGTGGCATCGTGCACTTCGCCACGGTATCCTGGTCAACTCGAAATTCCCACCGAGTCAAAAAGTCAACTTTAGACCCCTTTGGTCAACGGTCAACAGTCAACCTCGGTCAACGTGCACGGATTCCGGTGCGATTCGGGACGGGGTGTTACAGAGGTTGTTATTCTGACAGCTTAAAGCATTTTTGACATCTTAAAGGCATGCTAATATTTTTTCAATGTAGTGTGAACACTATTGTTACAATAAGAAATCCTATTTCTCAGAAGGAAACTTTAGCACTTCAGAGTACATTGGATTTCTTTAACAGGATTCAGATTTTTGTGTTTCAAAATATGAGTCGGACTACCAAACAATTAGAATTCTATAGAATAAACCAAAAAAGAGGAAAATCATAAATGTTTGTCCTAGTTGGAATCTGCATTTGGGTGCATTGTAGGAATTAGAGTTGGACCATTTTTTTGGTCACTGTCTTGATCCTCTGTTACAATAGTGCCTAAGTTGCTGCATATGGAGTTGCTGTCAACTGACCAAGTCACTAGAATATTTGTTATGCTGTTAGCTGACAAGTCTTTAGGATTTTGTTATGATTTATGCTGTCATGCTGTTTTATTTGTTATGCTGGTTTATTTGTAGCTAGAAATTAGGAAGCTATTAGTCATGCCTTGTGTTTAGGAAATATTTTTGTTTATCTATTAAATGTTAGCTCTATATAAAGAGTAATGCAGTAAATAAAAAAAAATATATTCTGGCCTTCGATTTTCTGGTGTCTTATAACAACAAATTGGTATCAAAGCTTTTTTTCTTGAGGGATCTGTGAGCTGAGCCATCTTCTTGAGAGATCTGTGAACTGAGTGAATCTAAACACAAACCCAGAAACATAAAAACTTTCAAAAATGGAAGCTGAAACAACATTTTTATGTGGTTCCATTAGTTTTTGACGATTTTAACTATCAAGCTTGGGCTATTAAAATGATAGTTCATCTTGAGGCATTAGATCTTTAGGAGGTTGTAGAGGAGGATTATGATGTTCCACCATTGCCAGTAAATCCAACAATGACACAACTGAAGGCTCACAAAGAGAGGAAGATAAAGAAGTCAAAAGCTAACGCATGTCTATTCTC
This sequence comes from Ziziphus jujuba, assembly GCF_031755915.1. Classification (NCBI taxonomy): domain Eukaryota; kingdom Viridiplantae; phylum Streptophyta; class Magnoliopsida; order Rosales; family Rhamnaceae; genus Ziziphus; species Ziziphus jujuba. The sequence goes on along the minus strand of NC_083381.1, from coordinate 1,123,488 downwards.
TGTTGTTTCAAGCACCATATTTACAAGAATTATGAATCTACAGTCAACAAAGGCTATTTGGGATTATCTCAAGAATGAATACCAAGGCAATAAAAGAACAAAAAACATGCAGGTGCTTGACTTAATCAGGGAGTTTGAAATGCTAAAAATGAAGGAGACAGAAACCATCAAAGACTATTCTGACAAGTTGCTGGGCATACTAAACAAGGTGAGGTTGCTGGGTAAGGATTTTTCTGATGAGGGAATTACACAAAAAATTCTTGTGACTTTGCCTGAAAAGTATGAGTCTAAAATTTCTTCATTAGAAGAATCTAAGGATTTGTCAAGTATATCCTTGGCAAAATTAGTAAATGCTTTGCAGGCCCAAAAGCAAAGGAGAATGATGAGAAAAGAAGAATCTGTAGAGGATGCTTTTCAAGCAAAGGCATAAAATTCAAGAGGAGGCAAAGACAAGAAGGACAACAAGAAGAACAACAAGAAAACTGAAAACAATGACAAAAAGGATGAGGCAACATATCCACCTTGCCAATACTGTAAAAAGACTAACCATCCACAAAGTAAGTGTTGGTGGAGACCAGATGTCAAGTGCAGGAAATGTGGTCAGATTGGGCACATGGAGAGAATCTATAAGTCACAACAACATGAAGGAAAAGCAAATATTGTTGTTGAGCAACATCAAGAGGAGCAATTATTTGTTGCAACTAGTTTTGCAACCAGCAATAGCTCTAGTGATTCTTGGCTGATTGATAATGGTTGCACACATCACATGACTAACGATCTAGAACCTTTCAAAGAACTCGACAAAACTAAAATTTTCAAAGTTAAAATTGGAACTGGGGGATATATCTCAGTCAAAGGCAAATGAATTATGGCTCTAGAAAGCTTATCAGGTTTGAAGTATATTAATGATGTTTTGTATGTGCATGACATTGACCAAAACCTGCTTAGTGTTGGACAGTTGATTGAGGAGGGCTTTAAAGTTATATTTGAAGATAAATGGTGCAGGATTAAAGATGTAAAAGGAAGAGATGCTTTTAAGGTGAAAATGAGAGCAAAAAGCTTTGCTCCAATTCTGATGGAGGGTGAGCAGATAGCCTATTCAAGCAATGCAAACAATGCAGAAGTGTGGCACAGAAGGCTCGGGCATTTCCACCATGCTAGACTTCTATACATGCAGAATCACAATATGGTAAAAGGAATACCATTACTGGAAGACAAACTTTCTGATTGTGTGGCTTGTCAATATGGAAAGCAAGCTAGAAGGTCCTTTCCTCAAACTACATGGAGAACAACACGCAAACTTCAACTGGTACATACAGATGTTGTAGGACCTCCATAAACATCTTTCTTAAATGGCAGTAAATATTATATTATATTTATTGATGATTCTACCAGATTCTGTTGGATTTAACTTCTTAAATTTAAATCCAAAGTTGCTAATGTTTTTTGGAAATATAAAACTTGGGTGGAAATTCGAAATGGTTACAGGTTGCAAACAATCAGATCAAACAATGGAAAGGAATACACTTATGATACTTTCAAAAATTTATGTGATGAAGCTGGCATTGAGCACCAGTTTACAGCACTATATACTCCAAAGCAAAACGGTGTAAGTGAAAGAAAAAATAGAAGTATTATGGAAATGACAAGGTGTTTGCTGCATGAAAAGGAACTACCAAAGAACCTGTGGGCGGAGGCTGCAAATACTACAGTTTATCTGCAAAATCGATTGCCAACTAGAGTGCTACAAAAAAGAACTCCATTTGAAGCTTGGTTTGGTTACAAACCAGACCTACAATATTTAATAACTTTTCGTTGTCTTTGTTTTGCTCATGTTTCATAGGTGAAAAGAGATAAAATTGATAAAAAGGCGGAGCCGGAGTCTTTATTGGATATAGTAAAGCATCCAAGGCTTACAAAATTTTCGAACTACAAAATGGAAAAATTCTTGTAAGTAGAGATGTCACATTCGTGGACGAGAGACAGTGGAATTGGGAGGAGTCAATAAAGGAGTAGCAGTCTGAAATTCAATAAAATATGGATGATAACATAGATGATGAACCAAATAATGGTACAAGATTATTATCTGATATTTATGAAAGATGTATATTGCTGTGTTTGAGCCTACAGACTTTAAAGAATCAAAGACGGATGACAAGTGGGTTGAAGCAATGAAAGAAAAGCTTAAAATGATTGAGAATAATGGCACATGGGAGTTGGTGGATAGACCTTAATATAGAAAGGTCATTGAAGTCAAATGGGTTTACAAAACCAAATCTAATGCAGATGGTTCTGTAAATAAGCATAAAGCCATATTAGTTTTGAAAGGGTACAGTCAAGTGTTTGGGGTAAATTTTTCAGAAACCTTTGCTCCAGTAGCACACTTGGATACAATCAAAATGTTACTTGGTTTGGCTGCACAAAAGGGATGGAAGATATAATAGTTGGATGTAAAATTTGCTTTTTTAAATGGTTATCTTTAAGACAAAATTTATGTAGAACAGTGTAACAGCCCAATCCATCCACATGAGATATTATCCGCTTTAGGCCCAGCCCGCAAGGTTTTAAAAGGCCTTTCAAAAGAAAGGTATCCACACCCTCTTATAAGGCATGCTTCATTCCCCTATCTAATCGATGTGGGATCTCACAACAGCCTGAAGGATTTCAAATCAAGGAACAGGAGGAGAAGGTCTACTTATTGAAGAAGGCATTATACGGTCTTAAATAGGCTCCTAGGGCCTGGTATATTAGGATCGATGAATATCTTCAAAGCCTTGGTTTTGTTAAAAGTCCAAGTGAAGCTACGCTATATATATATAAAAAAAAAAACAGATGCTAACTTAACTATAGTTTCTATTTATGTTAATGATCTTCTTCTACCAGGAAGCAATAAGATGCTGGTGAAAGAATTTAAAGCCAAAATGCTAGAAGCATTGAGATGACAGACCTTGGCTTAATGTCCTATTTTCTAGGAATGAAGGTGAAGCAAGATCATCATGGAGTCTTCATAAGCCAAAAAAGTATGCAAAGGAAATACTCAAGAAATTTCACATGGAAGATTGCAAAAGCACTAGCACACCCATGAATCAAAAGGAGAAATTTAGCAAAGAGGATGGAGCTGAAAAAGTTGATGAAAGCTTATATATGAGTCTGATTGGTTGCTTGATGTATCTTATAGCTACTAGAGCAGATATAATGTTTATAGTAAGTTTGCTTTCAAGATTTATGCATTGTGCTAGTGAAATGCATTTTTAGGCTGCCAAACGAATTGTAAGATATATAAAAGGCACAACAAAATATGGCATTCAATATTCTAGCTGTCAATCTTTTAAGCTTCATGGTTATTCTGATAGTGATTGGGCAGGTTCCATAGATGACATGAGAAGCACAACAGGTTTTCGTTTCAATTTTGGATTAGGAATTTTTTTATGGAGCTCAAAAAAGCAAGATATGATGGCTCAAAGTACAGTAGAGGCAGAGCATGTTGTAGCCAATGCTACAATGAGTCAAGCAATTTGGATCAAGAAAATACTTGTAGATTTACACATGAAGCAAATTGAGCCAATAGAACTTTATGTAGATAACCAGGCTGCCATTGCAATTTCAGATGATCCTATTTTTCATGGAAGGACAAAGCATTTCAAGATCAAGCTATATCATTTGAGAGAAGAACAGAAGGCTAGTGAAATTAAACTAGTTTATTGTAAGACTAAGAACCAAATTGCAGATGTGTTTAACAAGGCTCTTCCAAAAGCAAGATTTGAAGTTCTGAGAAACAATCTAAGTCTATGCAGCTATTAGGCAAGGAGGAGAAATTGTTACAATAGTGCCTAAGTTGCTGCATATGGAGTTGCTGTCAGCTAACCAAGTCACTAGAATATTTGTTATGCTATTAGCTGACCAAGTCTTTGGGATATTTGTTATGATTTATGCTATTATGCTGTTTTATTTGTTATGTTGGTTTCTTTTTGGCTAGAAATGAGGAAGTTGTTAGTCATTCCTTGTGTTTAGGAAATATTTTTGTTTTTTTGTTAAATGATAGCTCTATATAAAGAGCAATGCAGTGAATTAAAAAAATATTCTGGTCTTCAATTTTCTAATGTCTTATAACAACATCCTCACTTGAAGAAAGAGACTATGTTTATATTTTGAAGGACTGTGTCTCATCTCCTTACTCTAGACAACATGGTATAGAAATACGAGTAATATGGTAAAAGTTGTATATTATTGATGTGGGATTCATCATATAAATACATAATAAAAAAAATAAAAAATAAAAAAAGAATAAACAATTACAACAGATAAGGCCTAGTAACAATACACCAACCTATCTGCTTTATACACTGCTCTTACAACCAGATAAGATAGACATAAGAGCAGGTGCATATTATAATCCATTACATGGAACTTGAGGAACAAAGAGATCTTTGAAAGAAGGTTATCAATTAGAAAGGCAATTGTTCAACTTGAGTTTACGATTTCAGATTTCAAAGTGAGGGAAGAGGGTCCTAGTGCTAAGATGAGAAGGAATGTGCTGGTCTAGCAGGTTCCATCTCAACGATGGATTATGATTAATGTTAATGAAACAAGGTCAATGCTGTAATAGATTTAGCCTCTACATTTTCATTGCAAAAGCAAGTTGGTTTATGCTTTGATGAATTTTCTTCTTGGGGTATGCTCCCTGCCTTGGTTGATTTTGTTAGGATTGATGAACTCAATACATCAAGTATGGTATAATTTACCTTGCAGGGGCTTTTTGTGCTATTAATGCATTTTCTTCATCATAAAACATGCTTCTTTCCTTTTAACAACATCTAGTGTCTTAAAAAGATAGATAAAAATACATCTAGGTTGGTAATTTGAATCTCATTGTAGAAATTTCAACTTAATAATCCAAGTAAACAAAAAAAAAAAAGAAAGAAAAAAATAGAAACCTCAAATATATTAATAATAAATAGACACTATAGTTGTATGGAATCAACCAGGCCCTTGGCTTGAGAATGACCAATATGCAATACAAGTAAGGAACTTGGCTGGTTTATCAGAAAATCTCCATTGAAGGTTTTACCTAAGCAATATGGCCAAAGATTATGCACAAGGTGCCTGGATCCAGGGCAACCCCCTCTGACATTAAAGTTCATGTGAAAGTTTCCTACTCGTTGAAAGGATATTCAATTCTCCAATTAATATCTAGACCTCCTTTTTTTTTGTTTTTTTTTTGTTGGTTTAAAATTCTGCGTACTTACTCTTAAGCTTCTAACTCCATTGTACAGTCATATAGAGCTTGACATGCACTATACCATGGAGAGTTTGATATTGTAGCCTCAACCAAAAGACCTAAGAAAGTAAACGTAAAGTGATGACACAAAGAGACGACGAAGTTGACATACATAGATACAGAATTCATCAAGTAACAAAGAATTAGTTGAGTAAACTATAAGTCTCATTTAAGAGAAAGGCATATCAGTCAAAGAAAGAAACCTGTCCAGTCTCAAATATTTGGTGTACAGTTTGTTGACCACCAAAGCTGCTACACAATCCCACTGTCCAACAAGCTCATCAATATCTAAATGATCAACTCCAGAAAGAACAAAAAATGGTCAACTTACGTATCGAATAAGAAGAAGCCCAAACTCAAATCTTTAGTTTGACGGTAAATGTACTGGAAGTTTCTTTTCCACATATTACTGGTATATAAAATGAAACCTACACTTTTTAACTTCCGAGAATTGGCTTTCTGTTCCAAATGAAGCTTCAATGTTACTAGTTCTCTTTCACAAAGCCATTCGCTTGCTGAAATTCCATTTGATATATAATGTGAAGTTCCACATCGGTTGGAAAGCGGAACAAAGCATGGCTTATAAGCGTGCGGATACCTTTCCCTTGTGAAGTCTTTTAAAACCTTAAGGGCTGGGTCGTAAAATGATTCTTCAGACCCAAAAAGGACAATATCGCATGCAGGTGGTGTGGGCTATCACAGAAGGACCCGGATTGGTGTGCCAGCGAGGAAGCTGGGTCCCAAGGGAGGAGGATTGTGAAGTCCCACATTGGTTAGAAAGGGGAACGAAGCATGGCTTATAACGTGTGGATACCTTTCCCTTATGAGGCCTTTTAAAACCTTGAAGGCTGGGTTTTAAGAGGATTCCCCAGGCTTAAAGAGGACAATATCGCATACGGGTGGTCTGGGCTATCACATATAATGTACACAAAGCTGAGTTGACTTAACAAGAGTGCCTCTTGAGATGTTAAAGCGAAAACCAGTGCATACAGGACCTTCATTATTGTACAGTTGGTAAGTGATCTCTTAAGAGTTTTCTGATTCCATACGGCCATCTTAATCATCAAGAACGTTCTCATGGACAGTAAAAACAACATAGAAAACTAATCTAATCCAATTACTACTACTTCATTTTTTAGGCAATTTAATTATTACTGAAGGTCCCATGCTTTGATTCCTACACCACTCTAGAACTCTAGTTTTAGGAATCACAATATCAAAATTGCCACTTAGATGTGAGACTTCCTGGACCATCAAAGCCATGATGTTTGATGAGAGGGAGAAACAAACTGGGTAATTAATTTAAATACACAAAAATAAAGATAGACTGACTTATTATTGATTTTCAACACTGACATGTTTGATGAGAGAGAGAAACGAACAGGGAAATTAAGATAAATACATAAAAATAAAGATAGAGAGACCTTATTATATATTTTCAACACTGACTAAAGGTAGGCTTTCAACTACATCATCATTATACTTATGTAGTCTTGCTTTTGTTTCAGCTTGTAGCAATTAATGAAACTGAGTACCAAATCTGTGCAAGTTCTTTCCTTGAATGAATTTGAAAAGGTCAGCAAAGAAATTTGATAATGGAGTAAATCTTCAAAAAATAAATAATAAATAAAAATATAATAAATAAAAAAGCCATAAAGTTTGAGAATAAATTAAATAAATAAATGAATTTGAATTTTTTTTGAATATATTAGAACATAAAACGATATATGAAATAAACAAATAAATTTTTTTTTTGGGTGTTCGTTTTGCATTGAAAACCCATGTTTCACATGTTCCAAATTCGAATCTTAACTCTTATACCAATTGTTAATGCTAAAATAATAAATCAATTAGCACTACAAAGGATCCATATACATGTATATATATTGTACTTTAGTAGATAAAAAATCAAATTTACTAATCTTAATTTGCAGCCATTGAATTTTTTTATCTTTATTCCTGCAAACCAAAATACAAAAGATATAGAAATAGTGCCAAATGGACACACTCTTCTTTAATATCTCTTTCTCATGTTTTTACTAGATAGACATCATATATGCCTCAGGGCCTAATCTCTCAATCATTGCCACTGCCAAAAGAAAAATAAATAAATAAATAAAGCGACACTTACGTCAAATCTTTGTCACTGTAGTATCATATTTTGTCACTACATCATCTACAGTGACAATGCTTGGCACATCTTTAGTTACAATTTACGGTTCATCATTTAAAATGTAACAAAAGGGTGTATAATCGTGGCAATATATCAATTGTCACTGATGCCACACAGAAAAATATCACTGTATGGCCCATTTAATTGATACTATAACACTACAATTGTCACTGATTGCATCTGATCATTTGATCAAACTTATCCATTTAGTGACATGTCATTATATTTGTGACATTATTTTCTTTTGCAATAAATGCTACAGTTACACAATACGGTTGTCACATACCTATATGTGACATCTTTTTGGCTAACACAGATATCTTTAGTTACGATCTACTACCATCATTGTTCATTGACGTGACAAAGATTTAACTATTTGTCACTAATATGCCTATGGTTAACCATGGTTCAGTTATTTAATATGTCACAGAAACTATCTTTTCAATATAGTGACAAACTGTTTTTGTAAGTAACAATAGTATATCAATTAATTATTATTTGATAAAATACTATTTCTTTATTAGATCCCACTATTTATGTAGCAGTAAACTATCATTTACAAATAAAAAATGACACCTACAGAAATGCAATTTACATAAAATCAATAACGTTTTATTACCACCATATATCTTTTACATTAAGAGTACAACATTAGATTTACCATACAAGGTGCACTAAATACAATAAGCTTAAACTAAAAGGAGAAAAAAAATACATGGTTGCTCGCCTAGTTTCTAAACCATCCTGATGTTGTAATGTTACAGCATCCTCCATGAATGCCCTCTGTCCTCTGAAAGTATCACATAAGCTTCCCTTAAACATAAAAAGAGCCCTACATTCCAAAGACATTTCGGTTATGACATGTGTATCAAAGTCAAGTCCTTGATTATCCTAAAAATAACTAACAACAAGAAGCATCTCTAGAAAACAATCATAATGCTTACCACATTTGGAGCAATCCATCTGATAGAACTTTTTAATCATGACATGAAACTTAGCAAATATTTCTAGTAAGTATAAAATCTCTCTTCTTTTTTTTTCTATTTTTTATCAAAAAATAAAAAAAGTAAAAATAAACAAAAAATATAGTAGGAATTTTACAATCAAAGCTTAATGGCAGCCGTGTAGAACAAGTCTACTTGGGTGGCGCACAGCCAAGATCTTCACAAGAACAAAAGAATCACAATGTCAGCTACAATGAAGGTTGCATTCTTGGGTATTACTATCAATATGATACCCAAATAAATTACAGAATAAAAATTTGAACTTTTGAATTCATGGTAATAGGAAAATAAATCCAACAACAATAATTTTGTCTTTGTCCTTGTATTGTGTCCTTGTACTGACTGATGACTTAAAATGTAAAACATATACTACAACACCTAATTAAACAGAGAATAATTGCTTGAATACATGGATGAAGAGATTTATACAATATGCAAGTACTGATGAATTTGCCTACATTCTATAAGGAATGAATCTATTAATATGTAAAATATTCTTATTGATACATGGTAATATATTTATTTGAGTAGCCTTTGATCTATTGAACAATATATCTATTTGTATTTGTATAAATACTAATGTTCGAACATTAATAAGAATTAGTCTTCACCTTTGAACTACATCTCTTATTATTATGTACATTCACTGTGCATATATATGGCTAAAGATTTTCATAACTACAGTTTAATGTACCTCAACTTATTGAATCTAGGAACGACGCATATTCCTACAAAGTCATGTAATCGTCAACATATTCCATGACTATGATGAATGTGTTGGAATTGGTAAAAGTTGTACGATATAAAAAAAGTGAATATAAGAACTTCGTTGGAAAATGAAAACATATAAATGACAAGCCCAAAAATTGACATCTTTGTAGATAGTACCCAAAAAAAGAAAAAAAAAGTAAATTTAAATTTGCAGCCTCAAACCTATTCATCTCATTCTACATTAGAATCTCACGCATATATCATAACACCTACAAGCTACCCACAAAGCAACTCCAATCTTTCCTTCCTCAATAATCTTTAGCAACCAATAGATGACATATAATGAGCATATCATCATAAACAATGTATAACTTCTAAACTTGAAATTTAATACGTCAAAGAGTAGGTCCTATGACAAAAGAACAAATTTATGCATGATGAAAAAAATATACATATAAAAAAATGTGCATAGATTAATTTAGAATATAGACATATTACAAACCTATCATTCTCATAAGTCTAATAACAAAAGCAAGTAGAACTACAGAGCACAAATGTATTTGATTCTATGACATATATATATATTCATGATATATTTCCATTTATGCATTTCATAAACCATCCATCTGCTTAATTAAATGAGTTTAATTGATTCACTACGTATAGTTTAGACATCACTATAAATTCAATTATTTTTAGCAAATTGTCACTTTAACCCCATTCATCTGCTTAAACATCCTCCCCCTTCCTCCCCCACCCCCCTCTTTTACAGGAGGCATCTATCTTAGGTTAACTAGTAATTCATATGAAACTAACATAGGCATGCTAAACCAATTATTAATAAATGGCCGCAACTTTCAAGTGACAACGTGACTTATGATACTTAAAAACTAACTAAATCAGACATAATAGTGGCAAACCATAAGTATCTTAATGGTGAGAGCAAAATTGGGACAAGTTCATCTAGAACATGGCATCCAAAATATTACATTTCAGCAAAGGTTCCTGAACTATTGATGCTACCACTTTTTTGTTTCTTCAATTTTATATGTCGATACAACTTGTTATCTAAACTATTTACTGTCCTGCTACTGCATATCCCTGAATATCCATCCGTAAAATCAAGTACTTGATTTATATATATACATATATATATAGATATGGAAGTTACTATTTACTCAATTATAAGGTAGTTGAGTTTACTTTCATTGGTGATCCTTGTAATTAAGAAGTGGGATTCATGTGATTCGTATATCGTTGACAAAGGAACAAACATGTGATCAATCCTCACCTACAACCAGTTTCAGGACTTTAAGGAACAAAACCAATCCAGACCAAAGAACAAAAGCAGTCAATACATACACAAGTTAACCCAATATCTTACTTTCTAGAACAACCCATCCCGCAGACAAGGCATAGGAGAAAAGCCTATGTTTAATGGAAAAGGAAACTGTAGAAAATATAAGAAATAAAAACTAATAAGGTAGAGTCACATGATAATTGAAAGAAATTGATGTGATTCCGCCCGAGCCCGCTCAACCGATAATCCGTTGAGGTGCTGACAGGACACAGATGAAGATCATGCCAATCATAAGAGCTCAAATTAAGAGATTTAAGGACAACCTAGGAGCATTTATACAGAGGGTAATCAATTCTCAACAGAGCTTGTCCATACTTGAAGATACAAAGCCTATTCTAAGCATCCAAGTGGTGGGAGCCGATACGGATCGGGGTAGCAGTTTTGGTGCAAATATGGAGAACAAGCAGCATGAAATGTTTCCAACCATTTATGGATTCAATACATAGGTCTAAGAGGATATGGAATTAATTCAAGCCAGATTCAAAGGCATTCAAAAAGGGGTTGTACGGACAGCTTCAAATTTGGCCTGTTTTTACTTATTATATTAGTACAACTCCCACTATCTATAATCATGCTATAAATTTTACCTTGTATTTCACAACGAGTGTAGAAGATGTTCTCTCGTTGAATTTGTTCTTCATCCTTGTAAACAGCAAGTACCCTCCTTGAGACCAAATTTAGCTCAACATTTGATGTGTTTAATGGTTCGGCCTCATCATCAAGTCCTTCATCTTCTTCTTCAATTTCAGCCTCACTAGCCTCACTCTCGAATTCCACCTCTCCATTACCCTTAATTACCATTATCTTTGTATTCAGGCATTGGTTGGCTATATGTCCTCTTCCTTGGCACTTGAAACAAATAATTTCTCTTGACTTTTGAGGTTTAGGTTCAGATTTTATCTCACCTTTAATGGCTTGGGCAGATTCAGCTTTAATTTCTCTTCTTGGCCGGTTGGTAGTTTCTTCACCACGTTTCGGCTTCAGCTTGCTTTCATAAGTGAAATTCTTTTTCCAGCCACTTGAACTTCCACTACTAGAAACTCCTCCAAACCATGTACTAACACCCCTCCTCTTGAATTGGTTCTTAAGCTTAATTGCTACATGCAACATCTCCTCCAATTCCAAGTATTGTTGTAATTCAAGTTGGTTGGCAATGTCACGATTTAACCCTCCAAGAAATCTTGCCATTGTTGCCTCCTTATCCTCATTCATATTCAGCCTCATCATTAGCATCTCCATCTCTTTGTAATAATCCTCCACGGACCTAGTTCCTTGAGATAAAGATTGAAGCCTTTGATGCAGCAACCTATGGTAATGGGATGGCACAAACCGTTTTCTCATGGCTCCTTTCATTTGATGCCATGTCGAGATTAAATCATCACCAACTCTCCTTCGAGTATTTTGCTCATTGGTCTACCATTACAATGCATAATGGCCAAACTCCATTGCTGCCAACTTCACCTTCTTACCTTCCGAATAGTTGTGGCAGTCGAAAATCATCTCCATTTTTTCTTCCCACTCCAAATAAGCTTCGGGATCATTTTTACCCATAAAAGGGTGGGATGTTGACCTTGATATTTCCCAAATCATCATCTGTATCTTCCCTCCTATATCTTCCACGGCCAGCTCTATCTTGAACAGCAAAATTTTCATCCATACCTTCCTCAAAGTCTCCACCGAATGGCTCCCCATCAAATTCCTCTCTCGGTCTCTCGCGACCTCCTCGTCCTTGGTGTCGTCCTCCATGGAATTCTTGCCTATTTCTTATGTTTGGCATTCCTTGTGAGCTTCTAGCCTTCCCATTCTTTGATTCATATGCTCAACTTGAGCACTAACCTACTGTATTGACTCCAAAACAGCTCTCATGTCCACTTGGTCTCCACTACCGGTAGCTCGGGCATCGCCATGGAATGCTACGGACTCCTCCTCATTGATCCTCAAGGGTGGATCTCCTCTCCTCATTCTTGATTCTGTCATGTTAATATACTAATGCAATAGAAATAAAATAGGACCTTACCAATTTCACTCCCTTACGTGTTCACTCAAATAAGGACTCGACACTCGTGTTTGCACACTTGTTTCGGCTTTTACCCTCTTTTAAGCTCACACACTCTTGCCTTTTTCCACTCAATGATTTATCTCAAAGTTCTAATTAAAACACCCACATGACAGCAATTAGATCACTAGTATATTTTAATCAAACTTATCAACAAAACAGTAAGCAAAAATAAACAAATACCGAACGGAATAAAAATACCTATTTTCAGTTTTTCTAGAAAAAATAAAGCAAATTAATGGGAAAACTTCGAATTTTGAAGAACTGGACCAGATAGTAATAGATTATGAGTTCAATAATAAAATTATAGAAAAAGAAATTCAAATACGAACAAGAATCAACGAGAACAAAAATATAGAAAAGTGTTGGTTGTTGTTCTTATAATTCAAGTTTTGTATCAAATCCTTTAACTAATTTTAATCCAAATAATTTAAGCACCAAAAATTCAAAATATCCAGCAGAAAAAATAATTCTCCAGCAACTCAAATATTGAATAAATAATCACAAACCAGCAGCTCCAACAAATTTCCAGCAAACAAATTAAACTCCAACAAACCGAATTTATTTTTTTTTTTGGGGCTTTACCTCTTCTTTTTTTTTTTTTTTTTTCACTCACAGAACATAAACAATTGCAGTAGCAAGAATAATTACAAAATTGCAATTCCAACTCCAAAAATTCACCAAACCCGTGACCTCCAAATAAACACAAATGTGCAGTTTTTTTTTTTTTTTTTTGAATATATGAATGCAAATATTTAAGACTAAAATAGTAAAGAAAAATCAACAAAAACTAAAATTAACATGAAAAATGATGAAAAACAACTAACAAACTAGGAAACAAAAATACGATAAAACTAGGAAATCCTAATTCAACTAGGAATGAATTTTTTTATTTTTTTTTTTAAGATGCAGAACGTGTATGGGATGGATGCAACCTTAACCTAATGCTAAAATTGCAGATTAACACAAAAACAAATAAAACAAATGAAGATAGATCAAACCTGAACAAAATTTAGCTCTGATACCAAATGATACAAACCTAGTACGACCTGCTCCTAAACCCGTATTATATTAGCCCGGATCTTAATTAAGTTCAAGTTCTAATGGAATTGACCTCAACCCCTAACCAACCTGTGGTTAGAAACCTTGGTATAATGTAGACGCCACAATAGGGGATAGAAAACCTATTAATAAGTCAAGCTAAAACAACCAATTCTCTAATGGTGTTTTAGGCCTTCTCAAAGAACAAAGAGATAATTAATCTCACAAGTATTTTCTTAATCAAATCAAATTTGTATTCTTATTGAAAAATAAGCCTTTAAATAGGCTTTGAAAGAACCAAAATAAACCCTGAAAACCCTAGGAAAAACCGGCCACACACATAAAGAAACCTAGTTGGCTGAAACTATACTTCCTTTCCTAGTCTAAGTTGGATTAATTAATTCCTTTATATTAAATTAGGAATTATTTAATTTACAATGGAAAGAATAAAATAAAAAAAAAACCTTCCTAAAGTTATTTGTCCAAAAAATAAATAAATAAAAACCCAAAAAGAAAAGTCAAACGCAAATTAGGAAACGAGTTGACTAGTTTGACAACTAAGCTGACTTATGTCTGATGTCCGAGCTAACTTATGTCTGCCTGATGTCCGAGCTAGCTTATGTCTTTCCGAGCTAAATGATGTCTGTCCGAGCTAACTGATGGCTGTCCGAGCTAACTAATATCTGTCCGACCTAACTGATACCTGTCCGAGCTAAAATGTCCGATGTATCGGTGTCCGATGTATCAGCCTCCACCACTTGGATACTTAAAACATGTCTTTTATCTTCAGGTATGGATAAGCCCTTTTGAGAATGAATTACTTTCTGGATAAAGGCAGCAAGATTATCCTTAAACCTCTTAGCTTGAGCCCTAGTGATCGGTTCAGTCTTCATCCCTATCGGATCAGTACCCCAGTTAGTTGTCGGTGGTGCGAGCTCCGGCGGGTTTGCATCATCCAGCATTGGTAAGATGATGACTTATACTAAGGCTTCGAACCAGTGGTAATATTTGAGATTGCCAAAGCAGAAAATTGGATGCACTTAACTTTATAGAAACTAGCTTTACAGAAACTAGGCTAGTGCATTGGTGAAGGGATTGAATTATGAGAATGGGTCCTGTTTGATGGGCTAGAAACATTCTTAGCTTCTCATATGTTTGAGAAAAGTTCTTGTTTGGGATTCTATGAAGATATAGTTTTGTGTAAAAATACGCTCTGATACCATGTAGAATTTGATGAATATTGGTATTATTCAATCAATTAATATTTTGCAAGAAAAGCATGCCTATATAAAGTACAAGCTAGAATTGATATATGGAAAACAATTAATTGATTTTCCTAAAACAAAGAAGCTAGGGAAGGTAAGTGAGATTATTTGCTCCTATAAAATAAATTTGCAGAAAATACAATAATTTATTTTATGGAGTGTAATTGTTTTGCTTTAGTTAACTCTGTTAATCCCTTCATCAATTTCTTCCTTACTAGCTACTACCTTTGTTGCTTCTGTTTTGTTGTATTTATCATTGATTGAGCCGATTGAGATTGAGCTATGCTGTCAGAAAGTTCTCATGAACACCAAAAGCAATGCAAAAAATGAATCCAATCCAATCGTTATTGCTCCAATTTGGAGGCAAATAGATTTTGACTGTACATCCCATGTTTTGATTCCCAAACCACTCAGGAGTTCTAGTTCCATGAATCACAATTTCAAAACGGCCACTTAGATGTGAGGCTTCCTGCACCAAGAAACCCATAATGTTTGATGAGAGAATGAACAAAGAAAGAAATATATATATACAAAAAATAAAGACAAAGCAACCTGATTCTAGATTTTCAGCCACGATTGAAGGTATGCTTTCAACAATTCCATCATTATACTTTCACGCTCATGATTTTGTTTTGGCTTGTAACAACCAAAGAAATTGAATATCAAATCTTTGGAAGTTCTTACCTTGAATGAATTTGAAAAAGTTACTAGTGAAGAACAATCTCTTGCCTCTACATATTCTATATTTGAAGGAAGCTCTGGAACTGATCGAAGAAGATTGTGATGCCTCAATCCAAGAAATGTTAGCTTAACAAGTTGGCTAATGCTAGCAAGTAAGCTAATGAATTCATTCTGCCTAGATCTAATACCTCTAATGAAGTTAGGTAGCTAGGGTCACTGGGAATTGATCTTTTTGGTAAGTTAGAGTTTCTTAAACATAATTTTTTTATACTTGGAATGTTGGGAAGAAAGTAAGCAAGATTGTTCCATTTTCTTCTATTAGATGGAAGAAGGCTACTACAATGATCAAAAGTGAACAAATTTATAGCTTCCTTATTTTCAAAGCTCTATCTTTCCTCTCTGCTATTCTATCTCATTGAGCATTGTTGATTTGAGAAGGTTTTTAGGTCTTGTTCCATCCAAATAAAGTTGTGACAAGTTTCTCATACTTCCATCCATATATGGAAATTTACTTCCATCCATGTATGGAAATTTGTCAAGTCTTGAGCAGCCCGAAAGAAGAAAAATTTCAAGAGACTCTGCTGAAATGAAGTCTGGAAGACTCTAAAGGCTTGAACAATCTTTCAAATTCAATAAACAAAGTTTCTTGAGAATTCCAATGGATGGGTGAACCTCTACTAAGTTTCTACACCCTTCAAGAACTAATCTCTCCAGATTGGGAAACCCTATGAAGTTTGGAGTCCTTATCAAGTTCTTAGAGTGATTGAGTTTGATGAACTTCAAATTACTGCAAAAATGAATGAAGAAAATAGCCAAAAAAGAAAATGCAAAATGTTAGCGGTAATGTTCATGTACTTGAAAGAAAAAACGTAAATTACAGATCGGCATTAATATTGTAGAACTCTACCTTCTGTCTTTCCAAAGTAGTTCAATTTGGGCATAGTACATGTTATGTTCAACTAGTTTAGAAGGATAGCAATTTGGTGGAAAATATTTCAATGGATGTCCTTCCACTTTAAGAATCTTATATTGTTAGGAAGGTATTCCAAGCCTTTGGGGAGGTGCCCTTTGCAATGAATATTGAGCAACCTAAGGTAACACATACTTTCAAAAGCTCTGTAGTTCCAATAGAATTGTTGGTCAAGTTGGTCCAAGACCTTTGCTTCAATTTTTTCGGTTCCTTAATATCCAAATTTAAAAGATAAGCAAGGTGCAATAAAAAGAAAATATTGATAAACTGTTATGTTTCCATCAAATTATGATCTTTGTGCTTTTAACACTGAATATTTAATTGATTTTGTCCCATTTTTTGATGATCCTTTTATGGTTAAAAGCAAAAAAATTATAATTTTGTGTTGAGATTTTGATTTAGTACGTTTGGAGTTTAAACTCTAGATGAGATAAGATAAACTGGGTCCGTTTGGAAAGCTAGAATTTTGGTACTGTTTTGGTCTCTTTTGCATAAGGAATGGTGTATAGGTGTACCTGAAATTTGAAAGAAAGTTGAGTCAAGTGTAATTTAGTTTGCTTGTTTTGTTGTGAATTGAATGCCGACCTAGGTTCTATGATTAAGATAAAGGATATAAAAAATGCAAGGAATGCATGGTGTGGTTTTATGTTTGTAGATATAGATATGATATATGAATAGATTGTCCTTTTGAAATTCATAGTTGGCATTAAAAAAAAGTCCATCTATGCCTTGATTTAATATACTCATGATTCAAATGAAATCACTCTAAATCAGAGTAAAAAATGGTTTTGGCTTTTGTTCTATTTTGTCATCTAGGTGATCATCCAGAGGATGTTAAAACAAGGCTTAAATTCTGGGCACAGGCTGTGGCTTGCATTGTGAGATTATGTAGCTGGAATAGTTTACTACAACATCCGTAAGGAAAAGCGGAAGCCACATTCTCTTTGATAGAAAACCTAAATGGCCTTGACATAGAAACCTTTAAGTGGAGCTTTTGCTTCATTGGTCCATTCCAGGAAGACATTCACGGGAAGCAATGTTCCTGCAAAATTGGACATGGTAGGGATGATGGATGAAAAGAAATTTCAAATAAATAAAAACTGAAAATAAATTTTCTATTGTCTTCTTTCTTTCTCTTAAAGCTTTAAGTGTGTATATATCTATATACAAATTTCCAACGGTAATAAATAAATTAGGAAAGAATTGATTTCTTAGAAGGAAATCATTCCTCAAATGATGAAGACTTATTTGGAAATCTTTAATTGTTTTATCCCTTCTTATATAGCAGCTAGAGCAAAGCATGTTGCTAAATTTGAATTTGAAGGACAATCAGTGCTGATAATTTGTTCTTGATTAAAAGCTAGAATTGAGAAGAATTTATCTAGCCCCCTCAAGGTTGGTAGTGAAATGGGTTGAACACCAAGCTTGAAACAAAAAGGTAAGAATGATTCTTTAGGTAGGCCTTAGGTAAAGATATCAGCAATTTGTTGTGAGGTAAGCAAATAGTGAACTTTGAGAGTACCAGCAACGACTTTTTCCCCGATGAAGTGATAGTCAAGCTAGATATGTTTGGTGGGGGCATGAAAGATTGGGTTATGGGACATGTGAAGGACACTTTGATTATCGCATAAAAGAAGTGGTTGTCGGACAGGGTGAATGCCAAGGTCATTTAGAAGGTACTGAAGCCAAGTAACTTCGGCGGTAGTGGTGGCTAACGATCGGTATTGAGCTTCAGCACTAGACCTCGAGATGATGGGTTGCTTTTAGCTGCCTAAGACACACAATTGGAGTCAATGAAGATGCAATATCCTGTAGTACTTCTTTGAGTAAAAGGACTGATGAGAATCCGCCCGTGCCTGCACAACCGATAACCCGATGGAGTGCTGACCTGATACGGATGAAGATCGGGCCGATCACTAGGCTCAAGCTAAGATATTTTAGGATAACCTTGCTACTTTTATCCAGGGAATTCTCAAAGGGGCTTGTTAATACCTGAAGATACAAGGTCCGTTTTAAGCATCCAAGTGGTGAAAGCTAATAGGGACCCAGGTAGCTGTTTTCATGCAAATATGGACTTCGGGCAGCAAGAAATGGTTCCAACACTTCATGGATTCAATACATATCTCTAAGAGGTCATGGAATCAATTCGAGGCAGCTTCAAAGCCAAACAAAAAGGGGTTGTGCGCAAAAGGGAGAAAGATGGTCGGTTCTGCTAGCTTTACTGTATTTTGCTGAGTTGACATTTTCTATTTGATCCAAGCAAGGGCAACATGTAGGAATCCATGATAATCCTATTTTGTATTTTACAAAGCATATGGAAGCTAATTTGGAGCTTAAATTGGTCAAAGATTGGTCAAAGTCAACTTAGTCAAAAAGATAGTATTTTAGTTTCCTAATTTGATTTCTACTTTTTATTTTAGGAAATTAGTCTTCTAATTGGTTTTTTATTTTTTTATTTCTGGAAAAATCAACTTAGGAAAGTTGTTATTTTATTATTTTCTTTGTAAATTAATTAATTCCTAATTCAAAATAAAGGAATTAATTAATCAAAATTAGATTAGGAAAGGAGAGAGAAAATTCGTCCACCTTTAGGAAACAACATGTTTAGCTGGTTTTTGCCTTAGTTTTTAGGGTCTTATTGTTTGTGAATTTAGCTTATTTAAAGCTTATTTTTGAGGAAGAACGGATCTTTAATAATATTCAAAATTTATTTTGTGAGATAGAATTTCTCTTTGCTCTCTTTGAAAACCTAAAACACAATTAGAAAGTGACTGTTTTAGTTTTGCCTTATCAATTGGATATCCATCACCTATTGTAGCATCTTCATTATACCAAGATTTCTAATCATAGGTTGGTTAGGGGTTGAGGTCAATCCATTAAAATCTAAACTTAATTGAGATCCGGGCTAATATAATATGGGTTTAGGCACGTGTCGACCTATGTTTGTATCAAGGACAGCCAGCCCAATCTGCATCACAAAAAGCATTAAGAGTGAGAGAGCTTTGAGATAGATATCGAACACCATGTGTCAAGGTTCCTTTGACGTAGTGAAATATTCGTTTGACATCTCGTAGGTTCTTCTTGGTAGGAGTTTGAAAATGTTGAGAAGCAAGATTAATAGCATGAGTGAGATCTGGTCTAGTGAATGTAAGATATTGAAGAGAGCCACAAGGTTGACAATATTCAGTAGGATCGTGGGTTCATTATCATCTAGAAGGGGACTTGGTTTTTTAGCAATGGGAGTGTTTATTTTTTAAGCATCAAGCATATGGGATTTGGCTAAGAGATCTCTAGCATATTTGGTTTGAGAAAGTGTGAGTCCACCAAGAAAATATTTGATTTCTAAACCAAGTTTTCCAAGGTCTTGAAGAACAAATTCTTTGCTTAGACGTGTAATGAGATGAAAGATTAATAAAGTGGCATTGCCAGTGACAATAACATCATCTACATAGACAAGTAAAAGAATTATGTTAGTGTCAGAATGATATATAAATAAAGATGCATCAGCTTTACTACATATGAAACCAAGAGAAAATAAACAAGTAGAGAGTCTAGAAAACCAAGAACATGGAGCTTGTTTAAGCCCATATAATTACTTGTGTAGAAGGCAAACATGGTTAGGAAATTTCAGATGCATAAAACCAGGAGGTTGTTCCACATAAACACGCTCATGAAGAACACCATGAAGGAATGCATTTTTAACATCAAGTTGCTGGAGAGGCCATTGAAAATGGACAGCAAGAGAGAGGACCACACGTATAGTAGTGGGTTTAACTATAGGACTAAAGGTTTCACCAAAGTTCAGATGAGGAAGTTGTGTGTAGCCTTTAGCAACTAAGCAAGCTTTGAATCGATCAATGCATCCATCTTCTTGATATTTTGTACTATATACCCATTTTGAACCAATGACATTTGCATTAGAATGGTGAGGAACAAGGGACCATGTTCTATTTTGATGAAGGGCATCAAGCTCATCCTTCATGGCAGCAGTCCAATTTGTAAATTTGAGTGCGGTCTTTAAAGTCTTGGGTTCTGAAATAGAAACAATGGGAGCATAATTGTTATTGGACGCTGAACAAATAGAATCTTTTAAGTAAGCAGGTGGGCGTCTTTCACGAGTTGGTCGAATGGGTGAAGAAATTGAACCTTGATTTTTGTCTAAATGGAGTATAGGATCTGAATGAGGTTCCAAAGTGGGAGAAAGACAATTATGCTTTTGATCCAATATGGGTGTGGACTCTAAAGGTGGATTACAAGAATTGCAATTAGAGTGGGATGAAGGATGGTTGGAATCCAAGTCATTGCCTTTGTCATGACTTGATTGGAGAGATTTGTTTTTGAGTGGGCTCGTTCAAATCGTTAAGAAAAGGGCCTAAAGTTGTTTGGGAAGGTTCTGGTAAGGTTGTGCAAGAAGGAGTGTCAAAAGATTTTCTTGAGACCCATTCATCTACAAGGGGAAAAGAAGTAAGGGAAAGATTATATGAGGGTGAAGGAGTCGACTTGTCATGCACCAAATAAGGAAAATAATTTTCATTAAATACAGCATATCTTGGTATATAAACTCGATGTGTGTGTGGATCAAGACATCTATATACTTTGTGTAATGGGTTATAACCTATAAATACACAAGGGACAGTTTTTTTTGAAAATTTATGCATACTTTGAGTTTTCAAATAAGGAAAACATTGACAACCAAAAATATGTAATCCAAAATAATCTGGATTTTTGACCAAAAAATGCAAAATGTTGAGTTTCCTTACCAATTGAAGAGATAGATAATCGATTAATAAGATATACAGCAGTTAAAAATGCATCCACCCATAATTTGATTGATAAGTTTGCATGAAAGAGTAAGATAAGACCCGTTTCAACAATATGACGATGCTTGCGCTTAACAAGTCCATTTTGTTCTGGTATGTGAGGACACGAAAGTTGTTGTGCAATGCCACACTGAGACAAATGATTTTGAAAGGCTGTAGATGTGAATTCTCCACCTCCATCACTTTGAAAAATCTTTATTTTGCTATCAAAATGATTGTCAACAAAAATTTGAAATTTAAGAAAGCAACTATAAAAATCAGATTTATTTTTAAGTAAATATAGCCAAGTATAGCGAGTGAAATCATCTATAAAAAATAACATAATATTTAAATTTTTGGGGAAAAAAAATTGGAGCAGGCCCCCATAAATCACTATGAATCCTTTCTAAAGGAAATTTTGAAATAGAGCTAGATTTATTAAAAGAAAGTTTACAATGTTTTCCAAGTTGGCAACTACTACATAAAGTATTTTTGGTTAACCAATTGGAAACATTAATGACTTTCTTATTCTCAAAAGTTTGAAGAAATTTAAAATTTGGATGCCCCAATCGAGCATGCTAGATTGTAGAAGATGCTTCTGGAGATTTGACTGTAACAAGAGCTTCTAGATGTCCTTCCCTAAGTGCATATAAATCTCCTTTCCTGTGTCCCTTGGCCAAAATCTGTTGATTGTGATTCTTTATAACAAAACCAATAGAGTTAAATTCAAAGATACAAGAATTATCATCAATGAGTTAATTAACAGATAATAAATTCTTTTTGAGTTTTGGCACAACTAGTACAGTATTTAGTTTAAGATGACCCTTAGAGGTTTTAAACAGTGCTTTGCCTGTGTGAGTGATAGGTTAAGCTTGCCCATTACCTACTAAAATTGAGTCTCTGCTAGAATAAGGTTTGACGAAATCTAAGTTACCTCCTTGGTTTGTCATATGAGCCGTTGCACCACAATCGGCATAGAAATGTGGATCACCTTCACTGTTTATATTCATGGCTGCCAAAGCTTTTTGAGTATTCTCTTCTGTGGCTACGGATAAAAACATTTATTGGCAACATGATTTGTCATACCACAAATTTGGCAAGCATCATTGTTATAGTTATGCTTGGTGGATTGTTCTTGTCTTTTCCAACTATTATTGCTATTGTTGTATTTTGGCTGAGGTGGAAAATATGAGGACTGATTGGTAAATTGACGTTGAGTGGAGGAACCTGAGCCTCTTCCCCTAGAATAGCTTCTTCCTCCACATTGTCCTTTTCCTCTTCCTCTTTGACTCATAAAGGCTTGATTGTAATCAAGCTGCTGCTTTTCTTCCATAAAATAAATATGTTCATAATTTTGTAAAGATACAATAAATTGGTTAAAAGTTGGATATGGAGGCTTTGATAACATAGCAACTCGAAATTCTTTATATTTTTGTCCATGTCCTCCTGAGACTTGAAACACTTTATCAACGTCAGAAAGCGCCTTGTCAATAGCAGCCAACTTATCACAAATAATCTTAAGCTTCCCGATGTATTCATCGAGAGTTAATGACCCCTTGTTTAGAGAGTAAAGGCTGTCTTTGAGCTGTGCTTCATTTTCCTTGGTGTTAGGCAACAGTTGCTCCTCAAGAGATTTCCATATTTCATAAGCTGTATCCCCACCTATTGTTGTACTGAAGATTTCCTCAGTCATATTTGCTAGAAGCCAGGTTTTAAGAAGCCCATCATTGTTAATCCAAGTATCTAAAATTGGATTTTTCACCATTTTGCCAGATTCTTCAATTTTTTCTGGTGGTTTCTCCGAATTTTCAATGTGGTGTAGAATTCCAAGACTACGAATGAGTGGCATAATTTGGGATCTCCAGAGTAGAAAATTTGAATTAGTTAGTTTGATAGAAATCAAACTAGCACATTGATGAAAAAATTGAATAGTGAGTTTTGTCTCTTGATCGAAAGACATTGTTGATAAACCAAGCTCTGATACAAAAAAGAAATTTTAAATAAATAAAAACTGAAAATAAATTTTCTATTGTCTTCTTTCTTTATATTAAAGCAATAAGTATTTATATATACATTTACAAATTTCCAACGGTAATAAATAAATTAGGAAAGAATTGATTTCTTAGAAGGAAATCATTCTTAAACTATGAAGACTTATTTGGAAATCTTTGATTGTTTTATCCCCTGTTATATAGCAGCTAGAGCAGAGCATGTTGCCAAATTTGAATTTGAAGGATGAATATATTCCAATGGCTTTTCATCAATCAGTGCTGATAATTTGTTCTTGATTAAGAGCTAGATTTTTTAAGAAAAATTTATCAGGATGAAGGGTCTATTTTGGAAGAAGAGGAGGAAGAGGAATGTTTCAGGTTTGAGATTAACCAAACAAGTCTTGACTAAAATTCTTTGGCGGCTAAGAAGCTCTTTATCATTATTATTGTATCAGTTATTTTAAACTAAGTAATGATAATAAATAAGCTTTATTCCTCTTGGTTGTGTTATTTGCTTCTGGGAATGAATTCCAACCTTAGCTGCTGGTTTCTATGCAGTGGTGAGAGCCTTTATTTAGAGCTTCACCGACTCCTTGCTAACCTCTGCATCTGCTGAGGTAACTGAATGAACCTTCTGTGCTGCTTCCCGTGCCCGCGTTATAACTTTATTGCCTGGTTGTGTTTTTCTGTCCTCTATTGGTTAATCAATGTCCATTCTGCTGGTATTGCAGTCGAGTCGAAACAGGGAGAGGATTGCCAACAGAGTTTCTTTGATGAATGATGAAATTTTGCATGGAAAGGTTTCTTTTGGTTCTGTGAAGAGTGGGTTTAAGAATTTTTGACGTATTGATAGACACTTTGTTTTATGATCGATCATTAGAGTTTGACTGTTAGATCATCTTTTGAGCTACGGATTGCTTGCAAAGGGATAAAAATTAAGCTTATGTTTGGTTGCGAGGAAAGAAAACAGAAAGGATGTATAGCCTAGGAGTGATGGAAAGTGGGAAGGAGGGAGAAAATTTTTTTTTAATCCTTCTTAGTATAGTGAGAGGAGATATATATTCTCGTCTCTTTTTGGTATTTATGGTGCAAAGTGGAACGCAAGAAAGTTCATTTAATACTATATTATCATTTTGTTGGTCCTTAGTGTGTTAGAACCATTACTATTTTACTATGTAGATAAAAATGTAAACGCAAGTGTAATTGTTAAGTTGATTTTTCAATTGTTCCTCTGATTCTTCCATTTTAGAGGGATTATGTGCATCCACCCTCCAATCTCTTCGCTCATCTTCCTACTGACAGACGAGGGATATGGTCTCCTTCCATCTTCCTCCCCTTCCCTCCACTCTTCTTGTTCCTCTCAATGCTACCATTAATCCAATAGCAAAAACAAAGACATAACTCTGTTCATTGTGAATTCTAACCTGAAATATGAAGGTCTGATTTATTTTGTTGCATATTTGAAATATATAGTCTAGTTTCCTGGTTTCTTTGTGTTTCTATCTCTTATCTCGGTTATTATTTATGATCCGAGTCTCTCTCTGTTCGATCCTCAATCTGCAACCGGGTCTTGAACTCATATCCTGACCCTTAATCCTATATCTTGGTTAAAACGGTCGATTTGAAAATTCATTCACATCCAGTCACTCAATGGTCGATTTAGATCTTGAAACTTACTAAACTCTATTACAATGCAAGACAAAAGCAAAATATTGGATTCGATGCGTGCGCTGCCATTTCTGCAGCCATTTCATGTGGTAAAGAAGTTGATGTTTGGTATTTTGTTAAAACAAATATAATTGGAAAAAATAAAAAAAAATTGAAATAGTCGCTTCAAATGGCTAATCTTGTACTTGCTAATTAATCACAAATGACTTAATTTCCCACTGCATTTGTTTTTTTATTTTGTTTTTGGGTAATTCATTGCATATTAGTTTTTGACAAATAAATTTATGCATTGCTGAATAAGAAAAATTTCATTCACGCATTTTCGGTTATGTAAAAATTAACTGAAAAAAAAAATTGATGGATAAGTTTTGGAGTATGATGATTTATAAGTATGGATTGAACTATAAGTAAAATAAAATTGGAGGAATTTAATAGAAATTTTCCATTAAATATCATCTATGATAAGGAAAGAGACCTATATTGCTTCTTTTCCAATTAAAATTACAT
Source organism: Ziziphus jujuba (assembly GCF_031755915.1). Taxonomy (NCBI): domain Eukaryota; kingdom Viridiplantae; phylum Streptophyta; class Magnoliopsida; order Rosales; family Rhamnaceae; genus Ziziphus; species Ziziphus jujuba. The sequence goes on along the minus strand of NC_083381.1, from coordinate 1,097,984 downwards.
GATTGTTCTGACAAAGATTGGCCAAATATTCCATTAAATTGCCAATTTTGGCCAAACATATTCAGTTTTTTCCTTCTCATATATGAATAGCCAAAAGAGATTTTGTGCTAAAATGTAATGATAAGATTATAAATTATTGAGTAGAACCCGTCCAATATAATTCGTTTTCTCATAAGTTAGGAGTCGTAGAGAAAATGAAGATGCAATACTTCTAAACCTTTTGGCATACGGTTTATTTATTTGAATTTTCATGAATAAGTTCTATTTAAAAAAATGTCCGAAAAACCTTAAGGTGACTTATAAAAATGATGCAAAGTTGTTCTTACAAGCAATTGCATTAATGATATAAATATACTTCTGTGACATTACACAAATAATGAAAACGTTATGTTATTGTAAAGTAGTAGCTCGAAACAATGTACATATTTATAAAGAGGAAAACCTTAGCACTTCAGATATATATTAAGGAAACTAGATTGGATTTCCTATGACAGGATTAAGATACATTTTCAGGTTTCAAAATATGAGTTGGAGAACAAAACTATCAGAATTTGATAGATAACCAGTCATAACTAAAGAGAAACAGAGGAGCCAAAAAGAATTATATTATGATTAACAGTGTAACACACATATATACATTGTACAAAGAGACGTGCATGGAGAGGTCTCAATCATGATAAGAATTCCTATGAAGAGATGTAAACAATAACCAACAGATAAGATAGAACAACAGGTGATACACGGTGTTAATAACAGTGTCTTATATGATTCTAAACCAAAAGGGAAAAATCATAATTGTTTGTCCAAGTTGCTTCTTTCCGTTTAACAGCTTAGAGAGAAAGATAGGCTCTTAATTAAAAATATATCAGGGTTGATAATTTGAACACCAGGTTGAATAAACAAATTTCAGCTAACAGAATAAGCATAAAGATTTATCCCATTATAGAAAAATCCAACTAAATAAGAAAGTAAAAGAAAAAAAGAATACGAACAGAAAAAAAAAAAAAAAAAAAAGCAAAAACATAAACTTGAAATATAGTAACAACAACACAGGAAAGCATATGAGATGCAATTAAAGGTGGTGGAGGAGGAAGAGAAAAAAACTAAGGGTGTCAGTCATCACTACTAAAATAAAGAAAATATACAAGCAAATGCAAAGTGTAATGGATTATATTGAACATCACTATCCATTTTAATGGTGACAAATCCTCTAGCCTAGGTTATTATTACTGAGCTCCAAGACCATCTATGACCCTCATTGCAAGAACAGTTCCACACCAACTATCTTTATGGCCTTCCTCTCGATAACGGATCTCCTCCAACCCTTAGTGACAACAAATCTCAAGTAGATGTATCATGGATGTGACAAAGATTGCTTCTAAGGTGATTTGATGATAACAAAACGTTATGGGTCTCATATACTTTTATTTCTAAATGACACCTCTAAACCACTACTACAATCCATAAATTGGAAACCACTTCATTAAAGTTAATTATTATCATTGAAAGAAATCAATGTTCAGATTTATCAACAGGGCTTTGCTGATATAAAATCTCTCCCTTATAATCCCAAATTTACTTCAAGGCATAAAGAGAGGTAAAGAGCATTTAGTATAAGAAAGATACAATAGATAATATTTTTAACTCACTGAGAAATAAAAAGAAACTTGTGGCCATGTCTCTTAGCTGATTGTCTACATTAATGATCATAACAAAAGAAAACTTATAAAATAACTAATTCTACCACATTTATAGAATTGTTGGAGAGGTTGTTATTCTGACAGCTTAAAGCATTTTTGACATCTTAAAGGCATGCTAATATTTTTTCAATGTAGTGTGAACACTATTGTTACAATAAGAAATCCTATTTCTCAGAAGGAAACTTTAGCACTTCAGAGTACATTGGATTTCTTTAACAGGATTCAGATTTTTGTGTTTCAAAATATGAGTCGGACTACCAAACAATTAGAATTCTATAGAATAAACCAAAAAAGAGGAAAATCATAAATGTTTGTCCTAGTTGGAATCTGCATTTGGGTGCATTGTAGGAATTAGAGTTGGACCATTTTTTTGGTCACTGTCTTGATCCTCTGTTACAATAGTGCCTAAGTTGCTGCATATGGAGTTGCTGTCAACTGACCAAGTCACTAGAATATTTGTTATGCTGTTAGCTGACAAGTCTTTAGGATTTTGTTATGATTTATGCTGTCATGCTGTTTTATTTGTTATGCTGGTTTATTTGTAGCTAGAAATTAGGAAGCTATTAGTCATGCCTTGTGTTTAGGAAATATTTTTGTTTATCTATTAAATGTTAGCTCTATATAAAGAGTAATGCAGTAAATAAAAAAAAATATATTCTGGCCTTCGATTTTCTGGTGTCTTATAACAACAAATTGGTATCAAAGCTTTTTTTCTTGAGGGATCTGTGAGCTGAGCCATCTTCTTGAGAGATCTGTGAACTGAGTGAATCTAAACACAAACCCAGAAACATAAAAACTTTCAAAAATGGAAGCTGAAACAACATTTTTATGTGGTTCCATTAGTTTTTGACGATTTTAACTATCAAGCTTGGGCTATTAAAATGATAGTTCATCTTGAGGCATTAGATCTTTAGGAGGTTGTAGAGGAGGATTATGATGTTCCACCATTGCCAGTAAATCCAACAATGACACAACTGAAGGCTCACAAAGAGAGGAAGATAAAGAAGTCAAAAGCTAACGCATGTCTATTCTCTGTTGTTTCAAGCACCATATTTACAAGAATTATGAATCTACAGTCAACAAAGGCTATTTGGGATTATCTCAAGAATGAATACCAAGGCAATAAAAGAACAAAAAACATGCAGGTGCTTGACTTAATCAGGGAGTTTGAAATGCTAAAAATGAAGGAGACAGAAACCATCAAAGACTATTCTGACAAGTTGCTGGGCATACTAAACAAGGTGAGGTTGCTGGGTAAGGATTTTTCTGATGAGGGAATTACACAAAAAATTCTTGTGACTTTGCCTGAAAAGTATGAGTCTAAAATTTCTTCATTAGAAGAATCTAAGGATTTGTCAAGTATATCCTTGGCAGAATTAGTAAATGCTTTGCAGGCCCAAAAGCAAAGGAGAATGATGAGAAAAGAAGAATCTGTAGAGGATGCTTTTCAAGCAAAGGCATAAAATTCAAGAGGAGGCAAAGACAAGAAGGACAACAAGAAGAACAACAAGAAAACTGAAAACAATGACAAAAAGGATGAGGCAACATATCCACCTTGCCAATACTGTAAAAAGACTAACCATCCACAAAGTAAGTGTTGGTGGAGACCAGATGTCAAGTGCAGGAAATGTGGTCAGATTGGGCACATGGAGAGAATCTATAAGTCACAACAACATGAAGGAAAAGCAAATATTGTTGTTGAGCAACATCAAGAGGAGCAATTATTTGTTGCAACTAGTTTTGCAACCAGCAATAGCTCTAGTGATTCTTGGCTGATTGATAATGGTTGCACACATCACATGACTAACGATCTAGAACCTTTCAAAGAACTCGACAAAACTAAAATTTTCAAAGTTAAAATTGGAACTGGGGGATATATCTCAGTCAAAGGCAAATGAATTATGGCTCTAGAAAGCTTATCAGGTTTGAAGTATATTAATGATGTTTTGTATGTGCATGACATTGACCAAAACCTGCTTAGTGTTGGACAGTTGATTGAGGAGGGCTTTAAAGTTATATTTGAAGATAAATGGTGCAGGATTAAAGATGTAAAAGGAAGAGATGCTTTTAAGGTGAAAATGAGAGCAAAAAGCTTTGCTCCAATTCTGATGGAGGGTGAGCAGATAGCCTATTCAAGCAATGCAAACAATGCAGAAGTGTGGCACAGAAGGCTCGGGCATTTCCACCATGCTAGACTTCTATACATGCAGAATCACAATATGGTAAAAGGAATACCATTACTGGAAGACAAACTTTCTGATTGTGTGGCTTGTCAATATGGAAAGCAAGCTAGAAGGTCCTTTCCTCAAACTACATGGAGAACAACACGCAAACTTCAACTGGTACATACAGATGTTGTAGGACCTCCATAAACATCTTTCTTAAATGGCAGTAAATATTATATTATATTTATTGATGATTCTACCAGATTCTGTTGGATTTAACTTCTTAAATTTAAATCCAAAGTTGCTAATGTTTTTTGGAAATATAAAACTTGGGTGGAAATTCGAAATGGTTACAGGTTGCAAACAATCAGATCAAACAATGGAAAGGAATACACTTGTGATACTTTCAAAAATTTATGTGATGAAGCTGGCATTGAGCACCAGTTTACAGCACTATATACTCCAAAGCAAAACGGTGTAAGTGAAAGAAAAAATAGAAGTATTATGGAAATGACAAGGTGTTTGCTGCATGAAAAGGAACTACCAAAGAACCTGTGGGCGGAGGCTGCAAATACTGCAGTTTATCTGCAAAATCGATTGCCAACTAGAGTGCTACAAAAAAGAACTCCATTTGAAGCTTGGTTTGGTTACAAACCAGACCTACAATATTTAATAACTTTTCGTTGTCTTTGTTTTGCTCATGTTTCATAGGTGAAAAGAGATAAAATTGATAAAAAGGCGGAGCCGGAGTCTTTATTGGATATAGTAAAGCATCCAAGGCTTACAAAATTTTCCAACTACAAAATGGAAAAATTCTTGTAAGTAGAGATGTCACATTCGTGGACGAGAGACAGTGGAATTGGGAGGAGTCAATAAAGGAGTAGCAGTCTGAAATTCAATAAAATATGGATGATAACATAGATGATGAACCAAATAATGGTACAAGATTATTATCTGATATTTATGAAAGATGTATATTGCTGTGTTTGAGCCTACAGACTTTAAAGAATCAAAGACGGATGACAAGTGGGTTGAAGCAATGAAAGAAAAGCTTAAAATGATTGAGAATAATGGCACATGGGAGTTGGTGGATAGACCTTAATATAGAAAGGTCATTGAAGTCAAATGGGTTTACAAAACCAAATCTAATGCAGATGGTTCTGTAAATAAGCATAAAGCCATATTAGTTTTGAAAGGGTACAGTCAAGTGTTTGGGGTAAATTTTTCAGAAACCTTTGCTCCAGTAGCACACTTGGATACAATCAAAATGTTACTTGGTTTGGCTGCACAAAAGGGATGGAAGATATAATAGTTGGATGTAAAATTTGCTTTTTTAAATGGTTATCTTTAAGACAAAATTTATGTAGAACAGTGTAACAGCCCAATCCATCCACATGAGATATTATCCGCTTTAGGCCCAGCCCGCAAGGTTTTAAAAGGCCTTTCAAAAGAAAGGTATCCACACCCTCTTATAAGGCATGCTTCATTCCCCTATCTAATCGATGTGGGATCTCACAACAGCCTGAAGGATTTCAAATCAAGGAACAGGAGGAGAAGGTCTACTTATTGAAGAAGGCATTATACGGTCTTAAATAGGCTCCTAGGGCCTGGTATATTAGGATCGATGAATATCTTCAAAGCCTTGGTTTTGTTAAAAGTCCAAGTGAAGCTACGCTATATATATATAAAAAAAAAAACAGATGCTAACTTAACTATAGTTTCTATTTATGTTAATGATCTTCTTCTACCAGGAAGCAATAAGATGCTGGTGAAAGAATTTAAAGCCAAAATGCTAGAAGCATTGAGATGACAGACCTTGGCTTAATGTCCTATTTTCTAGGAATGAAGGTGAAGCAAGACCATCATGGAGTCTTCATAAGCCAAAAAAGTATGCAAAGGAAATACTCAAGAAATTTCACATGGAAGATTGCAAAAGCACTAGCACACCCATGAATCAAAAGGAGAAATTTAGCAAAGAGGATGGAGCTGAAAAAGTTGATGAAAGCTTATATATGAGTCTGATTGGTTGCTTGATGTATCTTATAGCTACTAGAGCAGATATAATGTTTATAGTAAGTTTGCTTTCAAGATTTATGCATTGTGCTAGTGAAATGCATTTTTAGGCTGCCAAACGAATTGTAAGATATATAAAAGGCACAACAAAATATGGCATTCAATATTCTAGCTGTCAATCTTTTAAGCTTCATGGTTATTCTGATAGTGATTGGGCAGGTTCCATAGATGACATGAGAAGCACAACAAGTTTTCGTTTCAATTTTGGATTAGGAATTTTTTTATGGAGCTCAAAAAAGCAAGATATGATGGCTCAAAGTACAGTAGAGGCAGAGCATGTTGTAGCCAATGCTACAATGAGTCAAGCAATTTGGATCAGGAAAATACTTGTAGATTTACACATGAAGCAAATTGAGCCAATAGAACTTTATGTAGATAACCAGGCTGCCATTGCAATTTCAGATGATCCTATTTTTCATGGAAGGACAAAGCATTTCAAGATCAAGCTATATCATTTGAGAGAAGAACAGAAGGCTAGTGAAATTAAACTAGTTTATTGTAAGACTAAGAACCAAATTGCAGATGTGTTTAACAAGGCTCTTCCAAAAGCAAGATTTGAAGTTCTGAGAAACAATCTAAGTCTATGCAGCTATTAGGCAAGGAGGAGAAATTGTTACAATAGTGCCTAAGTTGCTGCATATGGAGTTGCTGTCAGCTAACCAAGTCACTAGAATATTTGTTATGCTATTAGCTGACCAAGTCTTTGGGATATTTGTTATGATTTATGCTATTATGCTGTTTTATTTGTTATGTTGGTTTCTTTTTGGCTAGAAATGAGGAAGTTGTTAGTCATTCCTTGTGTTTAGGAAATATTTTTGTTTTTTTGTTAAATGATAGCTCTATATAAAGAGCAATGCAGTGAATTAAAAAAATATTCTGGTCTTCAATTTTCTAATGTCTTATAACAACATCCTCACTTGAAGAAAGAGACTATGTTTATATTTTGAAGGACTGTGTCTCATCTCCTTACTCTAGACAACATGGTATAGAAATACGAGTAATATGGTAAAAGTTGTATATTATTGATGTGGGATTCATCATATAAATACATAATAAAAAAAATAAAAAATAAAAAAAGAATAAACAATTACAACAGATAAGGCCTAGTAACAATACACCAACCTATCTGCTTTATACACTGCTCTTACAACCAGATAAGATAGACATAAGAGCAGGTGCATATTATAATCCATTACATGGAACTTGAGGAACAAAGAGATCTTTGAAAGAAGGTTATCAATTAGAAAGGCAATTGTTCAACTTGAGCTTACGATTTCAGATTTCAAAGTGAGGGAAGAGGGTCCTAGTGCTAAGATGAGAAGGAATGTGCTGGTCTAGCAGGTTCCATCTCAACGATGGATTATGATTAATGTTGATGAAACAAGGTCAATGCTGTAATAGATTTAGCCTCTACATTTTCATTGCAAAAGCAAGTTGGTTTATGCTTTGATGAATTTTCTTCTTGGGGTATGCTCCCTGCCTTGGTTGATTTTGTTAGGATTGATGAACTCAATACATCAAGTATGGTATAATTTACCTTGCAGGGGCTTTTTGTGCTATTAATGCATTTTCTTCATCATAAAACATGCTTCTTTCCTTTTAACAACATCTAGTGTCTTAAAAAGATAGATAAAAATACATCTAGGTTGGTAATTTGAATCTCATTGTAGAAATTTCAACTTAATAATCCAAGTAAACAAAAAAAAAAAAGAAAGAAAAAAATAGAAACCTCAAATATATTAATAATAAATAGACACTATAGTTGTATGGAATCAACCAGGCCCTTGGCTTGAGAATGACCAATATGCAATACAAGTAAGGAACTTGGCTGGTTTATCAGAAAATCTCCATTGAAGGTTTTACCTAAGCAATATGGCCAAAGATTATGCACAAGGTGCCTGGATCCAGGGCAACCCCCTCTGACATTAAAGTTCATGTGAAAGTTTCCTACTCGTTGAAAGGATATTCAATTCTCCAATTAATATCTAGACCTCCTTTTTTTTGTTTTTTTTTTTGTTGGTTTAAAATTCTGCGTACTTACTCTTAAGCTTCTAACTCCATTGTACAGTCATATAGAGCTTGACATGCACTATACCATGGAGAGTTTGATATTGTAGCCTCAACCAAAAGACCTAAGAAAGTAAACGTAAAGTGATGACACAAAGAGACGACGAAGTTGACATACATAGATACAGAATTCATCAAGTAACAAAGAATTAGTTGAGTAAACTATAAGTCTCATTTAAGAGAAAGGCATATCAGTCAAAGAAAGAAACCTGTCCAGTCTCAAATATTTGGTGTACAGTTTGTTGACCACCAAAGCTGCTACACAATCCCACTGTCCAACAAGCTCATCAATATCTAAATGATCAACTCCAGAAAGAACAAAAAATGGTCAACTTACGTATCGAATAAGAAGAAGCCCAAACTCAAATCTTTAGTTTGACGGTAAATGTACTGGAAGTTTCTTTTCCACATATTACTGGTATATAAAATGAAACCTACACTTTTTAACTTCCGAGAATTGGCTTTCTGTTCCAAATGAAGCTTCAATGTTACTAGTTCTCTTTCACAAAGCCATTCGCTTGCTGAAATTCCATTTGATATATAATGTGAAGTCCCACATCGGTTGGAAAGCGGAACAAAGCATGGCTTATAAGCGTGCGGATACCTTTCCCTTGTGAAGTCTTTTAAAACCTTAAGGGCTGGGTCGTAAAATGATTCTTCAGACCCAAAAAGGACAATATCGCATGCAGGTGGTGTGGGCTATCACAGAAGGACCCGGATTGGTGTGCCAGCGAGGAAGCTGGGTCCCAAGGGAGGAGGATTGTGAAGTCCCACATTGGTTAGAAAGGGGAACGAAGCATGGCTTATAACGTGTGGATACCTTTCCCTTATGAGGCCTTTTAAAACCTTGAAGGCTGGGTTTTAAGAGGATTCCCCAGGCTTAAAGAGGACAATATCGCATACGGGTGGTCTGGGCTATCACATATAATGTACACAAAGCTGAGTTGACTTAACAAGAGTGCCTCTTGAGATGTTAAAGCGAAAACCAGTGCATACAGGACCTTCATTATTGTACAGTTGGTAAGTGATCTCTTAAGAGTTTTCTGATTCCATACGGCCATCTTAATCATCAAGAACGTTCTCATGGACAGTAAAAACAACATAGAAAACTAATCTAATCCAATTACTACTACTTCATTTTTTAGGCAATTTAATTATTACTGAAGGTCCCATGCTTTGATTCCTACACCACTCTAGAACTCTAGTTTTAGGAATCACAATATCAAAATTGCCACTTAGATGTGAGACTTCCTGGACCATCAAAGCCATGATGTTTGATGAGAGGGAGAAACAAACTGGGTAATTAATTTAAATACACAAAAATAAAGATAGACTGACTTATTATTGATTTTCAACACTGACATGTTTGATGAGAGAGAGAAACGAACAGGGAAATTAAGATAAATACATAAAAATAAAGATAGAGAGACCTTATTATATATTTTCAACACTGACTAAAGGTAGGCTTTCAACTACATCATCATTATACTTATGTAGTCTTGCTTTTGTTTCAGCTTGTAGCAATTAATGAAACTGAGTACCAAATCTGTGCAAGTTCTTTCCTTGAATGAATTTGAAAAGGTCAGCAAAGAAATTTGATAATGGAGTAAATCTTCAAAAAATAAATAATAAATAAAAATATAATAAATAAAAAAGCCATAAAGTTTGAGAATAAATTAAATAAATAAATGAATTTGAATTTTTTTTGAATATATTAGAACATAAAACGATATATGAAATAAACAAATAAATTTTTTTTTTGGGTGTTCGTTTTGCATTGAAAACCCATGTTTCACATGTTCCAAATTCGAATCTTAACTCTTATACCAATTGTTAATGCTAAAATAATAAATCAATTAGCACTACAAAGGATCCATATACATGTATATATATTGTACTTTAGTAGATAAAAAATCAAATTTACTAATCTTAATTTGCAGCCATTGAATTTTTTTATCTTTATTCCTGCAAACCAAAATACAAAAGATATAGAAATAGTGCCAAATGGACACACTCTTCTTTAATATCTCTTTCTCATGTTTTTACTAGATAGACATCATATATGCCTCAGGGCCTAATCTCTCAATCATTGCCACTGCCAAAAGAAAAATAAATAAATAAATAAAGCGACACTTACGTCAAATCTTTGTCACTGTAGTATCATATTTTGTCACTACATCATCTACAGTGACAATGCTTGGCACATCTTTAGTTACAATTTACGGTTCATCATTTAAAATGTAACAAAAGGGTGTATAATCGTGGCAATATATCAATTGTCACTGATGCCACACAGAAAAATATCATTGTATGGCCCATTTAATTGATACTATAACACTACAATTGTCACTGATTGCATCTGATCATTTGATCAAACTTATCCATTTAGTGACATGTCATTATATTTGTGACATTATTTTCTTTTGCAATAAATGCTACAGTTACACAATACGGTTGTCACATACCTATATGTGACATCTTTTTGGCTAACACAGATATCTTTAGTTACGATCTACTACCATCATTGTTCATTGACGTGACAAAGATTTAACTATTTGTCACTAATATGCCTATGGTTAACCATGGTTCAGTTATTTAATATGTCACAGAAACTATCTTTTCAATATAGTGACAAACTGTTTTTGTAAGTAACAATAGTATATCAATTAATTATTATTTGATAAAATACTATTTCTTTATTAGATCCCACTATTTATGTAGCAGTAAACTATCATTTACAAATAAAAAATGACACCTACAGAAATGCAATTTACATAAAATCAATAACGTTTTATTACCACCATATATCTTTTACATTAAGAGTACAACATTAGATTTACCATACAAGGTGCACTAAATACAATAAGCTTAAACTAAAAGGAGAAAAAAAATACATGGTTGCTCGCCTAGTTTCTAAACCATCCCGATGTTGTAATGTTACAGCATCCTCCATGAATGCCCTCTGTCCTCTGAAAGTATCACATAAGCTTCCCTTAAACATAAAAAGAGCCCTACATTCCAAAGACATTTCGGTTATGACATGTGTATCAAAGTCAAGTCCTTGATTATCCTAAAAATAACTAACAACAAGAAGCATCTCTAGAAAACAATCATAATGCTTACCACATTTGGAGCAATCCATCTGATAGAACTTTTTAATCATGACATGAAACTTAGCAAATATTTCTAGTAAGTATAAAATCTCTCTTCTTTTTTTTTCTATTTTTTATCAAAAAATAAAAAAAGTAAAAATAAACAAAAAATATAGTAGGAATTTTACAATCAAAGCTTAATGGCAGCCGTGTAGAACAAGTCTACTTGGGTGGCGCACAGCCAAGATCTTCACAAGAACAAAAGAATCACAATGTCAGCTACAATGAAGGTTGCATTCTTGGGTATTACTATCAATATGATACCCAAATAAATTACAGAATAAAAATTTGAACTTTTGAATTCATGGTAATAGGAAAATAAATCCAACAACAATAATTTTGTCTTTGTCCTTGTATTGTGTCCTTGTACTGACTGATGACTTAAAATGTAAAACATATACTACAACACCTAATTAAACAGAGAATAATTGCTTGAATACATGGATGAAGAGATTTATACAATATGCAAGTACTGATGAATTTGCCTACATTCTATAAGGAATGAATCTATTAATATGTAAAATATTCTTATTGATACATGGTAATATATTTATTTGAGTAGCCTTTGATCTATTGAACAATATATCTATTTGTATTTGTATAAATACTAATGTTCGAACATTAATAAGAATTAGTCTTCACCTTTGAACTACATCTCTTATTATTATGTACATTCACTGTGCATATATATGGCTAAAGATTTTCATAACTACAGTTTAATGTACCTCAACTTATTGAATCTAGGAACGACGCATATTCCTACAAAGTCATGTAATCGTCAACATATTCCATGACTATGATGAATGTGTTGGAATTGGTAAAAGTTGTACGATATAAAAAAAGTGAATATAAGAACTTCGTTGGAAAATGAAAACATATAAATGACAAGCCCAAAAATTGACATCTTTGTAGATAGTACCCAAAAAAAGAAAAAAAAAGTAAATTTAAATTTGCAGCCTCAAACCTATTCATCTCATTCTACATTAGAATCTCACGCATATATCATAACACCTACAAGCTACCCACAAAGCAACTCCAATCTTTCCTTCCTCAATAATCTTTAGCAACCAATAGATGACATATAATGAGCATATCATCATAAACAATGTATAACTTCTAAACTTGAAATTTAATACGTCAAAGAGTAGGTCCTATGACAAAAGAACAAATTTATGCATGATGAAAAAAATATACATATAAAAAAATGTGCATAGATTAATTTAGAATATAGACATATTACAAACCTATCATTCTCATAAGTCTAATAACAAAAGCAAGTAGAACTACAGAGCACAAATGTATTTGATTCTATGACATATATATATATTCATGATATATTTCCATTTATGCATTTCATAAACCATCCACCTGCTTAATTAAATGAGTTTAATTGATTCACTACGTATAGTTTAGACATCACTATAAATTCAATTATTTTTAGCAAATTGTCACTTTAACCCCATTCATCTGCTTAAACATCCTCCCCCTTCCTCCCCCACCCCCCTCTTTTACAGGAGGCATCTATCTTAGGTTAACTAGTAATTCATATGAAACTAACATAGGCATGCTAAACCAATTATTAATAAATGGCCGCAACTTTCAAGTGACAACGTGACTTATGATACTTAAAAACTAACTAAATCAGACATAATAGTGGCAAACCATAAGTATCTTAATGGTGAGAGCAAAATTGGGACAAGTTCATCTAGAACATGGCATCCAAAATATTACATTTCAGCAAAGGTTCCTGAACTATTGATGCTACCACTTTTTTGTTTCTTCAATTTTATATGTCGATACAACTTGTTATCTAAACTATTTACTGTCCTGCTACTGCATATCCCTGAATATCCATCCGTAAAATCAAGTACTTGATTTATATATATACATATATATATAGATATGGAAGTTACTATTTACTCAATTATAAGGTAGTTGAGTTTACTTTCATTGGTGATCCTTGTAATTAAGAAGTGGGATTCATGTGATTCGTATATCGTTGACAAAGGAACAAACATGTGATCAATCCTCACCTACAACGAGTTTCAGGACTTTAAGGAACAAAACCAATCCAGACCAAAGAACAAAAGCAGTCAATACATACACAAGTTAACCCAATATCTTACTTTCTAGAACAACCCATCCCGCATACAAGGCATAGGAGAAAAGCCTATGTTTAATGGAAAAGGAAACTGTAGAAAATATAAGAAATAAAAACTAATAAGGTAGAGTCACATGATAATTGAAAGAAATTGATGTGATTCCGCCCGAGCCCGCTCAACCGATAATCCGTTGAGGTGCTGACAGGACACAGATGAAGATCATGCCAATCATAAGAGCTCAAATTAAGAGATTTAAGGACAACCTAGGAGCATTTATACAGAGGGTAATCAATTCTCAACAGAGCTTGTCCATACTTGAAGATACAAAGCCTATTCTAAGCATCCAAGTGGTGGGAGCCGATACGGATCGGGGTAGCAGTTTTGGTGCAAATATGGAGAACAAGCAGCATGAAATGTTTCCAACCATTTATGGATTCAATACATAGGTCTAAGAGGATATGGAATTAATTCAAGCCAGATTCAAAGGCATTCAAAAAGGGGTTGTACGGACAGCTTCAAATTTGGCCTGTTTTTACTGTATTTTATGCTGTTTTTACTGTATTTTACTGAGTTGGCTTTTTCTCTTTCTTCCAAGCGTGGGAAACGTGTGGTACTTGATAGTCAGCTTATTTGGCATCCTAAAAAACATATTGAAGGTGATTTGGAGCTCAATTTGGTCAAAAATTGATCAAAGTCAACTTAGTCAAAAAGCTAGTATTATAGTTTCCTAATTTGATTCTACTTTTTGTTTTAGGAAATTACCATTACTTTTTAGTTTTTATTTATTTATTTTCTGGAAAAATAAGTTTAGGGAAGTTATTATTTTATTATTTTGATTGTAAATTAATTAATTCCTAATTCAAAATAAAGGAATTAATTAATCCAAATTAGATTAGCAAAGGAGTGAGAATTTCGGCCACCATAGGAAACTACTTTGTATGGCTAGTTTTCCCTTTGTTTTTAGGGTTTTATTTCATGGCTTTGTAGACTATTTAAAGGCTTATTTTTCAATAAGAAGGAAGCTTGAATTTTATACAGAAAATTATTTGTGAGATTGAATTCTATTTGTTCTTTTGAACACCTAAAACACCATTAATGAATGAGTGTTTTAGTTGGACTTATCAATATGCCTTCCATCACCTATTGTTGCGTCTTCATTATATACCAAGGTTTCTAATCACAGGTTGGTTACGAGTCAAGGTGACCATTAGAACTTGAACATAATTAGATCCGGGCTAATATAATACAGGTTTTGGAGCAGGTCAAACTAGGTTCGTATCATTTGGTATCAGAGCCAAATTTTGTTCAGGTTTGATCTATCTTTATTTGCTTTATTTGTTTTTGTCTTATTCTACAATTTTAGCATTAGGTTAAGATTGCATCCATCCCATACATGTTCTGCATCTTAAAAAAATAAATTAAAAATAAAAATTCATTCCTAGTTGAATTAGGATTTCCTAGTTTTACAGTATTTTTTGTTTCCTCGTTTGTTGGTTGTCTTTCATCATTGTTCTTTTAATTTGGTTATTTTTGATTTTTATTTTCTGTTTTTAGTCTTAAATATTTGCATTCATCTCTTAAAAAAAATAAAAAAAGAGTTTGCGGCAACATTTAAAAAAGAAAAAAGAAACTGCACATTTGTGTTTATTTGGAGGTTATGGGTTTGGTGAATTTTTGGAGTTGGAATTGCAAATTTGTTGTTTATTCTTGCTACTTCAGTTGTGTCTGATATTCAGTGAGTGAAAAAAAAAAAAAAAAAGAAGAAAGCCGAATATAAAAATATATATATATATATCGGTTTGTTGAAAATTGGTGTTGAAGTTTGTTGCTGGAAATTTATTGTAACTGCTGCTTTGTTGATTATTTATTCCATATTTGGAGTTTCTGGAGAGTTATTTTTGCTGCTGAATATTTGAGTTTGAGTGCTAAATTATTTGGATTAAAATTAGTTAAAGGATTTGATACAAAAGTTGAATTACAAGAACAACAACCAACACTTTTCTATATTTTTGTTCTCTTTGATTATTGTTCGTATTTGAATTTATTTTTCTAGAATTTTATTCTTGAACTCATAATCTATTACCATCTGGTCCAGTTCTTCAAAATTCCAAAGTTTTCCCATTAGTTTGCTTTATTTTGCCTAGAAAAGCCGAAATTAGGTTTTGTTGAATTCTTTCGGTATTGCCTACCTTTAGCTACTGTTTTATTGATAAGTTTAATTAAAACATACTTGTAATCAAATTACTGTTTTGTGGGTGTTTTAATTAGAACTTTGAGATAATTCATTAAGAGGAAAAAGACATGAGAGTGTGAGCACAAAAGAGGGTTAAAAGCCGAAATTAGTGTGCAAACATGAGTGTCGAGTTCTTATATTGAGTGAAACACGTGAGGGAGTGAATCTGGTGAGAATTTATTTTATTTTTGTATTATTCATACTAACATGGCAAATTATAGAATAAGAAAAGGAGACACACCACTGAGAATTAATGAAGAAGAGTCCATAAGATTCCATGGTGATTTCTGAGCTATGGGGAGTGGTGAGCAAATGGACATGAGGGCTATATTGGAGCAATTACAACGGATGAACGCCCAATTTGACCATTTAAATCAAAATATCAACAGGTTAGAAACATCCCAAGGAGTGCCCAATATAAGGTTAGATGCTCATGGAGGTCGAGGTCGAGGAGGCCGAAGGCGACCAAGAGAGGAATTCGGGGGAAGTAACTATGGAGATGACTTGGATGAAATTTTTGAACCTCAAGAAAGGCTAATACATGGGATACCAGCAAGGAATGAAGATGATGATCTTGGCAACATCAAGGTAAACATCCTACCATTCATGGGTAAAAGTGATCCGAAAGTATATTTGGAATGGGAAGAGAAAATGGAGATGATTTTTTATTGTCATCATTATTCGGAGGCCAAGAAGGTGAAGATGGCAGCAATGGAGTTTGGTCATTATGCACTCCAATTGTGGACATATGAGCAAAATACTCAAAGGAGAGTTGGTGATAACTTGATACTATATGGTGCCAAATGAAGGGAGCCATGAGGAAGCGGTTCGTGCCATCACATTATCATAGGTTGCTGCATCAAAGGCTTCAATCCCTATCTTAAGAAAGTAGGTACATGGAGGATTATTACAAGGAGATGGAGATGCTTATGATGAGATTGAACTTGAATGAAGATAGGAAAACAACCATGGCAAGGTTTCTTGGTGGTTTGAATCGTGAAATAGCCAATCAACTAGAATTGCAACAATATGTGGAATTGGAAGAGATGTTGCATGTGGCTATTAAATTAGAGCATTAATTCAATAGGAGGGGTGTAAGCTCATGGTTTAGAGGTGTTTGCAACAGCAGAAGGTCCAATTTAAGTGGCTGGAGGAACAATCCCATTTGTGAAAGCAAGCCAAAGCCGAAAATCGGAGAAGAAAGTTCAAACCGACCAAGGAAGGAGACTAGAACTGAATCTGTCCAAGCACCAAAGAATGAGGTAAAATTAGATCCTAAACCTTCTAGAACTCATGATGTTATGTGTTTTAAGTGAAAGGAACGATGATGCGAATCCACCCGAGACAGCTCGACCAACAACCCGCTGGGGTGCTGACCCAATACAAATGAAGGTGGGACCGATCACTAGGGCCCAAGCCAAGAGGTTCAAGGACAATCTTGCTGTCTTTATACAAGGAATAAGTCATAGCCAAGAGGGGTTGGCCACATCTAAAGAACCAAGGCCTGTTTTACTCATACAAGCAATAGAAGCCAAAACAGGGTCGGGTGACGTTTTTGGTGCTAATAAGGAGGCCGGGTTGTATGAATTGGAACCCCATCTTTATGGGTTCAATTCATATGGAGGATGAGTCATAGAAACCAGCCAAATCAGCTTCAAAGCCGACCAACAAGGTGGTTTGCGCACAAGGAGAAGGAAAGGGCCGGATTTGCTGTATTCTCTGCGGGTTTTACTATATTTTACTGTATTAACCTTTTCTCGTACTTCCAAGCAAGGGCAACGTGGGGAACTTCACAATAAGCTTATTTGGCATCCTACAAAGCATATTGAAGCTGATTTGGAGCTCACTTTGGTCAAAGAATGGTCAAAGTCAAATTAGTCAAAAAGCTAGTATTTTAGTTTCCTAATTTTATTCTACTTTTTGTTTTAGGAAACTACCATTATTTTTAGTTTCTATTTATTTATTTTCTGGACAAATAAGATTAGGAAAGTTATTATTTTATTATTTCCATTGTAAATTAATTAATTCCTAAATTCAACATAAAGGAATTAATTAATCCAAATTAGTTTAGGAATAGGAAAGTTTCGGCCAAGGTAGAATTCTTCTTTGTGTGGCCGGTTTTTCCTAGGGTTTTTAGGGTTTATTTTGTTTCTTTCAAAGCCTATTTAAAGGCCTACTTTTCATTAATAATATAACTTTGAAACTTTGATTTGATTAAGAAAATACTTGTGAGATTAATTATCTCTTTGTTCTTTGAGAACACCTAAAACACCATTAGAGAATTGGTTGTTTTAGCTTGACTTATCAATAGGTTTTCCATCCCCTATTGTGGCGTCTACATTATACCAAGGTTTCTAACCACAGGTTGGTTAGGGGTTGAAGTCCATTCCATTAGAACTTGAACTTAATTAAAGATCCGGGCTAATATAATACGGGTTTAGGAGCAGGTCGTCCTAGGTTCGTATCATTTGGTATCAGAGCTAAGTTTTGTTCAGGTTTGATCTATGTTTATTTGCTTTATTTGTTTTTGTGTTATTCTGCAATTTTAACATTAGGTTAAGGTTGCATCCATCCCATACACGTTCTGCATCTTAAAAAAAAAAAAAAATTCATTCCTAGTTGAATTAGGATTTCCTAGTTTTATCGTATTTTTGTTTCCTAGTTTGTTGGTTGTCTTTTATCATTGTTCTTGTTAATTTGGTTTTTGTTGATTTTTCTTTGCTGTTTTAGTCTTAAATATTTGCATTCATATATTCAAAAAAGAAAAAAACCAGAAAAAAAAAAAAAGAAGTTTGCGGCAACTTTAGAAAAAAAAAAAAAAAACTGCACATTTTGATTATTTGGAGGTCACGGGTTTGGTGTTTATTTTGGAGTTGGAATTGCAATTTTGGTAATTATTCTTGCTACTGCAGTTGTTTATGTTCTGTGAGTGAAAAAAAAAAAAAAGGAAGGTAAAGCCGAATAAAAAAAAAAAAAAAAAAAAAGAAGAAAAGAAAAATATATTTCGGTTTGTTGGAGTTTGATTTGTTTGCTGAAAATTTGTTGGAGCTGCTGGTTTTTGATTATTTATTCAATATTTAAGTTGCTGGGAAATTATTCTTGCTGCTGGATATTTGGATTTTGGGTGATTAAATTTTTTGGATTAAAATTAGTTAAAGGAATTGATACAAAACTTGAATTACAAGAACAACAACCAACACTTTTCTATATTTTTGTTCTCTTGGATTCTTGATCGTATTTGAATTTCTTTTCCTGGAATTTTATTCTTGAACTCATAATCTACTACCATCTGGTGCAGTTTTCAAAAATTCCAACGTTTTACCATTATTTTGTGTTTTCTTGTCTAGAAAGCCGAAAAATTAGGATTTGTTGGATTCTTTCGGTATTGCCTACTTTTTGCTACTGTTTGGTTGATAAGTTTAATTAAAACATACTAGTGATCTAATTGCTGTTTTGTGGGTGTTTTAATTAGAACTTTGAGATAATTCATTGAGTGAAAAAAAAAGGCAAGAGTGTGTGAGCTTAAAAAAGGGTAAAAGCCGAAACTAGTGTGCAAACACGAGTGTCGAGACCTTGTTTGTGTGAAACACGTGAGGGAGTGAATATTGTGAGGATTTATTTTATTTTTGCAGTATTTTACTAACATGGCAGATTCTAGAATAAGAAGAGGAGATCCATCCTTGAGGATCAATGAGGAAGAGTTCGTAGCATTTCATGGCGATGACCGAGCTACCGGAAGTGGAGACCAAGTGGACTTGAGAACTATTTTGGAATCAATACAGCGGATGAGTGCTCAATTTGAGCATGTAAATCAAAGAGTGGGAAGATTAGAAGCCTCACAAGGAAGGCCGAATACAAGAAATAGGCAAGAGGACGAGGCCGAGGACGAGGAGGTCGCGAGAGGCCGAGAGAGGAATTTGATGAGGAGCCATTGGACAGTGACTTTGAGGAAGGTATGGATGAAACCTTTGCTGTCCAAGATAGAGCTGGCCATGGGAGATATAGGAGGGAGGATACAGATGAAGATTTGGGAAATATCAAGGTTAATATCCCACCTTTTATGGGTAAAAGTGATCCTGAAGCTTATTTGGAGTGGGAAGAGAAAATGGAGATGATTTTTGACTGCCACAACTATTCGGAAGGTAAGAAGGTGAAGATGGCAGCAATGGAGTTTGGCCATTATGCACTCCAATGGTGGATAAATGAGCAAAGCACCCGAAGGAGGGTTGGTGAAGACTTAATTACAACATGGCGACAAATGAAAGGAGTCATGAGGAAGAGGTTTGTGCCATCCCATTACCAAAGGTTGCTGCATCAAAGGCTTCAATCTTTGTCTCAAGGGAGTAGGTCCGTGGAGGATTATTACAAAGAGATGGAGATGCTAATGATGAGGTTAAACATGAGGGAGGATAGAGAGGCAACAATGGCAAGATTCCTTGGAGGGTTAAACCGTGACATTGCCAACCAACTTGAATTACAACAATACTTGCAATTGGAGGAGATGTTGCATGTAGCCATTAAGCTTGAGAACCAATTCAAGAGGAGGGGTGTTAGTACACGGTTTGGAGGAGTTTCTCGCAGTGGAAGGACAAGTTCAAGTGGCTGGAAAAACAATTCCACTTATGAAAACAAGTTGAAGCCGAAATTAGGAGAAGAATCTACCAACCGGCCAAGAAGGGAGGTCAAGACCGAATCTGTCCAAGCACTTAGAGGTGAGGTAAAATCTGATCCTAAACCTCAAAAATCCAGAGAAATAATTTGTTTTAAGTGCCAAGGAAGAGGACACATAGCCAGCCAATGCCCAAATAGAAGAATCATGGTATTAAAGGGTGATGGTGAGCTGGAATCCGCAAGTGAAGAAAGTGGGGCTGAAACCGAGCAAGAGGAGGATCGCAATGAAGATGAATCCGAACCTGTGGATACATCTAATGTCGAGTTGAGCTTGGTTTCAAGGAGAGTACTTACTGTCTACAAAGATGAAGAGCAGATACAAAGGGAAAACATCTTCCACACTCGCTGCGAAATACAAGGTAAAATTTGTAGCATGATTATAGATAGTGGGAGTTGTACTAATGTGATAAGTAATCTTGTAGTTGATAAATTAGGCTTGAAAACAATTAAACATCCAGAACCTTATAGATTACAATGGCTTAATTATAGTGGTGAGATGAAAGTAAACAAACAAGCCAAAGTAAAATTTAATATAGGTAGATATGAGGATGTAGTTTTATGTGATATTGTGCCTATGATTGCCGGACATATACTATTAGGTAGACCATGGCAATTTGATAAAGATGCTACTCATTTTGGTCGAGAAAATAGTATTGTTTTCAGGTTTAAAGGGAAGAAGATCAAGCTGGAACCATTATCTCCTAAAGAGGTTTACAAGGATCAATTACAAATGCAACAAAGGAGAGAAGCCGAAAAGCTCAAGGAAAAAGCAAGCATGGCACCAACGGCTTCACCATCCATTCAAGAAGGTAAGGTTGAGGTTGCTGACCAAGGTAAGGTTTCTAAGGTTCATATTGAGTGGAAAGACCAAGAAAAAGCTGAGAGAGAGGTGAGAAAAGAGAACAAACCCGAGAGCCTACAAAATCCGGAAATTTCCGCCAATGAGAGCCAAACCGAGGGAAGAAAAAGAAAAGAAAGAAAAGAGAGGAAAAACCAGAATTTTTATTTGAGTTTAGGGGATATTAATAAGGTTATTGAGTGTAAGAAACCCTTGCTGGTCATGCTTTACAAAGAAAATTATTTAAATGATCAAACTAACTTTGAAGAACTTGAATTGCCAAGTTCAATGATTTCTCTTTTGAAGGAATTTGGAGATGTCTTCCCAAATGAGATTCCAAGTGGTTTACCACCTATTCGAGGGATAGAACATCAAATTGACTTTGTTTCGGGGGCTGCCATACCAAATAGACCACCTTATAGGAGCAATCCCGAAGAAACAAAGGAGCTGCAAAAACAGGTAAGTGATTTGCTTGATAAAGGATATATTCGTGAGAGTTTAAGTCCTTGTGCTGTTCCTGTTTTGTTGGTACCTAAAAAGGATGGTTCTTGGAGAATGTGTGTTGATTGTAGGGCTATAAATAATATTACCATCAAATATAGACATCCCATTCCTAGATTAGATGATATGCTTGATGAGTTACATGGTGCTTGCATGTTTACAAAAATTGATCTTAGGAGTGGTTATCACCAAATTAGGATGAAAGAAGGTGATGAATGGAAAACCGCATTCAAAACTAAATATGGACTGTATGAATGGTTAGTTATGCCTTTTGGATTATCCAATGCACCTAGTACTTTCATGAGGCTTATGAATCATGTAATGCGTCCATTTATTGGTAAATTTGTGGTTGTTTATTTTGATGACATTTTAATATATAGCCGAAATTTAGATGACCATGTGGATCAACTTAGGCAAGTTTTGCAAGTTCTTAGAAAGGAAAGATTATTTACTAACATTAAAAAATGTGACTTTTGCAAAGAAGAGCTTGTGTTTCTAGGTTTTGTAGTAAGTGCTGCAGGAATCAAAGTTGATCAAGCTAAGGTGAAGGCAATCCAAGAGTGGCCGGTTCCTACATCCATTACCCAAGTGAGGAGCTTTCATGGCTTGGCAAGCTTTTACCGGAGATTTGTCAAGGATTTTAGTATCATAGCAGCACCATTGAATGAAGTTGTCAAGAAGAATGTTGGCTTCAAATGGGGGGAAGTACAAGAAAAATCTTTTAATTTGTTGAAAGAAAAATTGTGTAATGCACCTTTGTTAGTTTTGCCAAATTTTTCTAAGACTTTTGAAATTGAGTGTGATGCTTCGGGTGTAGGTATTGGAGCTGTTTTAATGCAAGAAGGAAGGCCCATAGCCTACTTTAGTGAAAAATTGAATGGAGCTGCCCTAAACTACCCGACTTATGACAAGGAGATGTATGCTTTGGTGAGGGCTTTGGAGACGTGGCAGCATTATCTCATGCCAAAGGAGTTTGTGATTCATACGGATCATGAGTCTTTGAAGCATATCAAGGGTCAAGGAAAGCTCAACCGAAGGCATGCTAAGTGGATTGAATTTATTGAAACATTTCCATATGTGATCCGCTACAAAAAAGGTAAGGAAAATGTGGTTGCCGATGCATTATCCCGAAGGTATGTGCTCTTTTCTACCTTAGATGCTAGGTTGCTTGGATTTGAACAATTGAAAGAACTTTATGAGCATGATAGTGACTTTGGAGAAATTTTTAAAACCTGTTTGAAACATGGATTTAATAAATTTTACATATTTGAGGGATATTTGTTTAGGGAAAACAAACTTTGTGTGCCTAATTGTAGTATTAGGGAATTATTGGTTCGGGAAGGACATGGGGGTGGTTTAATGGGTCATTTTGGTGTTTTAAAGACTTTATCCTTGCTGCAAGAACATTTTTATTGGCCTAACATGAGGAGAGATGTTGAGAGAATTTGTGAAAGATGTGTGAAGTGCCGAAAAACAAAATCAACATTGAAACCGCGTGGATTGTATAAGCCTTTGCCGATTCCTACCTATCCTTGGATAGATTTGTCTATGGATTTTATTCTTGGGTTGCCTAGGTCAAGGACAGGTAAGGATTCAATATTTGTTGTAGTAGATAGGTTTTCTAAGATGGCACATTTTATTGCATGTAATAAAACTGATGATGCATCCAACATTGCTAATTTATTTTTCAAGGAAATTGTGAGATTACATGGTATGCCAAAAACTATTGTGTCGGATAGGGATGCTAAGTTGTTAAGCTATTTTTGGAAAACATTGTGGGCTAAATTAGGTACTAAGCTTTTATTTTCAACTACTTGTCATCCACAAACTGATGGACAAACCGAAGTAGTAAATAGAACCTTGTCTGCATTGTTGAGAGCATTAATTAGTAGAAATTTAAGGACTTGGGAAGAATGTTTGCCACATGTTGAATTTGCATATAATAGGTCTTTACATTCAGCAACTAAATTTACTCCATTTGAAATTGTTTATGGTTTTAATCCTTTGACTCCATTAGATTTAACACCTTTGCCTTTAAGTGAGCGTGCTAATCTAGATGGAAAACAAAAAGCTGATTTTGTAAAGCAGATTCATGAGAAGACTCGAGCAAACATTGAGAGAAGGACTGAGCAATATGCAAGGGTGGCTAATCAAGGCCGGAAATCAATGGTGTTTGAACCTGGAGATTGGGTGTGGCTGCACTTAAGGAAAGAAAGATTCCCCGAACAAAGGAAATCAAAACTCATGCCGAGGGGTGATGGACCTTTTCAAGTTTTGGAGAGGATAAACGACAATGCCTACAAACTTGATCTACCGGGTGAGTATAATGTTAGTGCTTCCTTTAATGTTGCTGATTTATCTCCTTTTGCTGCAGGTGATGATTTCGATTTGAGGACAAATCCTTTTCAAGAGGAGGGGAATGATGCGAATCCACCCGAGACAGCTCGACCAACAACCCGCTGGGGTGCTGACCCAATACAAATGAAGGTGGGACCGATCACTAGGGCCCAAGCCAAGAGGTTCAAGGACAATCTTGCTGTCTTTATACAAGGAATAAGTCATAGCCAAGAGGGGTTGGCCACATCTAAAGAACCAAGGCCTGTTTTACTCATACAAGCAATAGAAGCCAAAACAGGGTCGGGTGACGTTTTTGGTGCTAATAAGGAGGCCGGGTTGTATGAATTGGAACCCCATCTTTATGGGTTCAATTAATATGGAGGATGAGTCATAGAAACCAGCCAAATCAGCTTCAAAGCCGACCAACAAGGTGGTTTGCGCACAAGGAGAAGGAAAGGGCCGGATTTGCTGTATTCTCTGCGGGTTTTACTGTATTTTACTGTATTAACCTTTTCTCATACTTCCAAGCAAGGGCAACGTGGGGAACTTCACAATAAGCTTATTTGGCATCCTACAAAGCATATTGAAGCTGATTTGGAGCTCACTTTGGTCAAAGAATGGTCAAAGACAAATTAGTCAAAAAGCTAGTATTTTAGTTTCCTAATTTTATTCTACTTTTTGTTTTAGGAAACTACCATTATTTTTAGTTTCTATTTATTTATTTTCTGGACAAATAATATTAGGAAAGTTATTATTTTATTATTTCCATTGTAAATTAATTAATTCCTAAATTCAACATAAAGGAATTAATTAATCCAAATTAGTTTAGGAATAGGAAAGTTTCGGCCAAGGTAGAATTCTTCTTTGTGTGGCCGGTTTTTCCTAGGGTTTTTAGGGTTTATTTTGTTTCTTTCAAAGCCTATTTAAAGGCCTACTTTTCATTAATAATATAACTTTGAAACTTTGATTTGATTAAGAAAATACTTGTGAGATTAATTATCTCTTTGTTCTTTGAGAACACCTAAAACACCATTAGAGAATTGGTTGTTTTAGCTTGACTTATCAATAGGTTTTCCATCCCCTATTGTGGCGTCTACATTATACCAAGGTTTCTAACCACAGGTTGGTTAGGGGTTGAGGTCCATTCCATTAGAACTTGAACTTAATTAAAGATCCGGGCTAATATAATACGGGTTTAGGAGCAGGTCGTCCTAGGTTCGTATCAAACGAGAACACATCGCTAGCCAATGCCCCAATAGAAGAATCATGGTGTTAAAGGCCAATGGCGAGCTAGAATCGGAAAGTGAAGAAAGTGAGGATGAAGGCAAGCAAGAGGAGAAGGACTTGGAGGATGAACTCGAAACCTTGCAAGCATCCACTGCCAAATTAAACTTGGTTTCTAGGAGAGTACTTGCTGCATACAAATATGAGGATGAAATTCAAAGAGAGAACATCTTCCACACCCGATGTGAGATTCAAGGTAAGATTTGTAGCATGATTCTTGAGAGTGGAAGTTGTACTAATGTAATTAGTAACATTGTGGTTGATAAATTAGGGTTAATAACTATTAAACATCCAGAACCATATAGATTACAATGGCTAAATGATAGTGGTGAGATAAAAGTCAGTAAACAAGCCAAGGTAGAATTTAACATAGATAAATATGTGGATGTTGTTTTGTGTAATGTTGTGCCTATGCATGCCGAACATATTCTATTAGGTAGACCATGGAAATTTGATAAAGATGCTACTCATTTTGGTTGAGAGAAATGTATTGTTTTTAGATTCAAAGGCAAGAAGGTCATGCTGGAGCTATTAACTCCAAAGGAAGTATATAGAGACCAATTACTAATCCAACAAAGGAGGGAGGTTGAAACACTCAAACAGAAGGCTAGTATGGCATTAACGGCTTCACCATCCATCCAAGAAGGTAAGTCCAAGCTTGCTGTCCAAGGTAAGCATTTTAAAACACAAATTGAGTGGAAAAACCATGAGAGGGCTGAAAGTGGGGTGAGAAGAATGGAGAAACCCAAGATAAATGGTGAGAAAACCGAGAGGGAGGAAAAATGTGTGGTGGCCGAGAGAGAGAAAGGAAAAGGAAGGAAAGAAAGAAAAAGTAAAAATTTTTATTTGAGTTTTGGGGATGTTAATAAGGCTATCTTGGGTAAGAAACCATTGCTGGTTATGAATTATAAAGATGCTAAGTTAAAAATACTGTTGCTGTATAGAACTTTATCCGCATTATTAAAAGCTTTACTTGGTGGAAATTTGAGAATTTGGGAGATATTATTTGTTAATATTAAAAAGTGTGATGAATTTATATTACTAGCATTTGTTGTGATATTGCTTGACCCAGGATATTTGGTTTTGTTGCACTCAAGAAAGGAGAGGTTCCCCGAACCCAAAAAAAGGTCCAAGCCTATGCCGCATGTGGACGGATCTTTTCAAGTTTTGGAGCTAAATAACAAAAATGCCTACAAGCTTAATTTAACTGGGTGAGTATAACATGAGTGCTGCATTTAATATTTCTGATTTGTTCCCTTTTTCTGCAGGTGATGATCTAGATTTGAGGACAAATCCTTTTCAGGAGGAGGGGAATGATGTGATTTCACCTGAACCCGCTTAACCGATAACCCGCTGGGGTGCTGACCCGACACAGATGAAGACCAGGCCAATCACAAGAGCTCAAATTAAGAGATTTAAGGACAACCTGGGAGCATTTATGGAGGGGGTAATCAATTCTCAACAGAGTGTTTCCATACTTGAAGATACAAAGCCTATTCTAAGCATCAAAGTGGTGGGAGCCGATACGGATCCGGGTAGCAGTTTTGGTGCAAATATGGAGATCGGGCAGCATGAAATGGTTCCAACTCTTTACGGATTCAATACATAGGTCTAAGAGGATATGGAATCAAGTCAATCCAGCTTCAAAGGCACTCAAAAAAGGGTTGTACGGACAGCTTAAAATTTGGCCTGTTTTTACTGTATTTTGTGCTGTTTTTACTATATTTTAATGAGTTGGCTTTTTCTCTTTCTTCCAAGCAAGGAAAACATGTGGGAATTCATGATCAGCTTATTTGGCATCCTAAAAAACATATTGAAGGTGATTTGGAGCTCAATTTGGTCAAAGATTGGTCAAAGTCAACTTAGTAAAAAAGCTAGTATTATAGTTTCCTAATTTGACTCTACTTTTTGTTTTAGGAAATTACCATTACTTTTTAGTTTTTATTTATTTATTTTCTGGAAAAATAAGTTTAGGAAATTTATTATTTTATTATTGTCATTGTAAATTAATTAATTCCTAATTCAAAATAAAGGAATTAATTAATCAAATTAGATTAGGAAAGGAGTGAGAATTTCGGCCACCATAGGAAACTACTTTGTATGGCTGGTTTTTAGCATTTTATTCATGGCTTTGTAGCCTATTTAAAGGATTATTTTTCAATAAGAAGGAAGCTTGAATTTTATATAGAAAATTATTTGTAAGATTGAATTCTTTTTGTTCTTTTGATCACATAAAACACCATTAGTGAATGAGTGTTTTAGTTTGACTTATCAATAGGCCTTCCATCACCTATTGTGGCGTCTTCATTATATACCAAGGTTTCTAATCACAGGTAGGGGTCAAGGTGACCATTAGAACTTGAACATAATTAGATCCGGGCTAATATAATACGGGTTTAGGAGCAGGTCATCCTAGGTTCATATCAGGAATCAAAGAAGGTAGTCTTTCATACAAGCGGTTTAGAAGGCAGTCTTCCACACAAGCGGTTTAGAAGGCAGTTTTTCACACAAGCCATACCATTCTTAAACGTTCCCAAGCCTCTTCCACCAGCTAAAATTTGGTTTTTAACATTCAACTACACCAAAATCCAAGTTATCATTGCTCCATTTCTTCCAGTAGGATTATCTACTAAAAATAAATGAGAAAAAACAATACAATTTTGAACATATTAGAATTTAATTTTCTTTTATCACTTTAAAACCCAGAAAACAAAAGCCTAGTAATTGCATCAAATTCATTTTTCTTTTAACAACAGTAGCATGATAACACCTTGGATTTCCCATGATTACCTTTTCTTGTTAGGAAATACATTCCTGAATAGCCTTTATCACTTCATAAGCGGACACCATGTGAAACATTGATCCCATGTTTGCTCATTAATTCAGCCTCTTGATTCAAACAAAACGGAAGGTATTAATTAATCGTCAGTAACCATCAATGTCCCAAAAACATACACAATTCAACTGGCACAAATATCTATACAAATCTCATACATAATAGACATATTTCGGCCATCTTTCCATTCACAGGCAAAATTTACATACTATTTGTTTACATAAAGAAGAAAAGGTAGACAAAGAATACAAAATAAGCACATAAAATCTTGGAGGCTTTGAGATTCCTCTGTATTTGGAATCTAAATACTTTAACAACAGAGAATGCATATAACATACAGAAAATTAAATTGGAAGAAAAATATTTAAAATTGGAATTCATGGAGAATAAACAAATATTAAATTGGAAGGGGGAAAAAAAAAGTTTATGCATATCACTCCCTAAAAAAAGTGGCAAGAAATAAATGGAAAAGAATTACTAAAAAATATTAATTTCATAAATCATTTGAGAAAGCAACCCAACCAATTTGAAATTAGGGCCCAGTTTTGGAAACAAGGAAGAAGATGTAAAGAAATTGACCTCTTGTAGCGTGAGCTTAGAGAGATTGTCCCGAATTATACTTGACGAACTAAACTCCTCTTCCATTGCAGAGATCTTGAACGCCAAATTGAGGTAGGTTGGATTCAAAAGAGTACAAGCGACCTAAGTCGGATGTCGAGAAAAGCATTGTGGCACTGGCGATCAGTGAAGACATGGCAATGACAGTGACAAGCCGCTTAGAGTGTGAATAGATGACAGAGATGGAGCTACCGGAAAGGAAGGCTCGAGACCGGAGGGACAAGGCAGGAGACAAAGTTAGGTATTTGGACCAGGACAAAATCTTAGGATTTTCATGCTTTGGAGATAGATAAACGATGCCGGTTTTGGACTTAACGAAATAGTTGCAATTTTTGTTAGTTACTATTGGTGACTAAAAATTTGGAAGGCATCAGTGACAACGACAATGTGAAAACGAAAAACTATAACTGAATATATGATATTGTGACTAAAAAGTTTTTTTAATCACTGGTACTGTATGATACTATGACAGCAAATAAATTGTCACTCATTGTCACAGTTACTACATTTGTTAAGTAACATTCCGAAAATTGTAAATGTTGCTTCTTCTTTTTTCTATTCACTCATGACTAATTCCTGAAATATATATATACAAAATAATTAGTAAATAATAATAATAATAATAATAATAATAATAAAATATAGAATAAATTAACTGGGTCTTAAAATAGAATATGTCATCTAGTTTAATAGGCCAACTGAAGTATTATAAAGTATATACTTAAGGGTTCTATTATAAATGTTAATAAATAAACCAATTTCATTACTAATACATACAAACTTTATAAATGCATCACATGATTATAATTAGTTCATATAAAATATCTAATAGAGGAATCTATGATTTATACCTATTTTATTTATAGCAAAGACCTTGTTCTTGAATTAGTTCCGAGACTGATGGATTACGCTAAAGAATTTAAAAAATAAAAATAAAAAAAGCAATAACTTGAAATGAAAGAAGGAAGATAAATATTTCTATACCAGGTAACAAGGCATCTAAAAGAGAATCTAATTGCCAGCAAAAAAATGGGGGAAAAAAAAGAAAAAAAAGGAAAAAAGAAAAAGAAGCTAATACTGGTATCATCTTTGCAGCTCACATTGCACAAAGAAGGTTTAAAGATATCCTCTATAAGAAAAATACAAAGAGCTAATGTTTTTAATTCATAGAGAAATAAAAAGAAACTCTTGGACTGCCCAATGACATCCTCTCTTTCTTGTTTCTTTGCTATGTGTTTACATTCTGCTCAAGATCATCAAGTCATCCTGCAATTATTCATTCATCAAAAGGCCTAAATATTACTTTGTCCAAAAATTATTACTATTTTCTCCATCAAGGAGGGTAGAAAGTGGGAACTTAAAGTAAAAATGTTGAGTGGGTTTTTAAATAAAGAAACAAGTAACAGCAACTTATTCTTAATATGACACCTCTAAACCTCTGCTACAGTCCATTAATTGGTCCTCAATTTAACTTCGCCTAGAAGCAACACCAACTCAACTTTTGTTTTTATTACTTGCTCATGCAATTTAATTAACAAGATTCTGAATTCAAAAGCATAAACAACCAAGGCAACTACGTATATTTTGATCAAATGGCAGAGGAGGAATGCATATCTATCTATTTGTGGCAAAACTGTTCTTCTTCCGTTAATAAAATAATCTTTCAAAATATGTAATTCATTACAGAATTACTGAATATTGTTTTTGTTTTGATTGTTTTATTTTATTTTATTTTAATTTTTGGTGAATTGAATAGCTGAACATTGTTACTCTGACAACCTTCAAACATCTTGAAAATTTTTCGATGGAGAGGGACAGAAATATCAGAAAGCTAACAAATTAAGCACAAACTTATTACCAAAAAAAGAAAAGAAAAGAAAAGAAAAGCACAATCCTTATCTCATCATAGAAAATTCCAACTTAGTAATAAAAAAACATAGTAATAATAATTCAGGAAAGCATGTGACATGCAATCAAAGATGGTGGAGACAGAGGAGGAAGGTTGGTATGTGATACGAACCTAGGACGACCTGCTCCTAAACCCGTATTATATTAGCCCGGATCTTTAATTAAGTTCAAGTTCTAATGGAATGGACCTCAACCCCTAACCAACCTGTGGTTAGAAACCTTGGTATAATGTAGACGCCACAATAGGGGATGGAAAACCTATTGATAAGTCAAGCTAAAACAACCAATTCTCTAATGGTGTTTTAGGTGTTCTCAAAGAAACAAAGAGATAATTAATCTCACAAGTATTTTCTTAATCAAATCAAAGTTTAAAGTCATCTTATTAATGAAAAATAAGCCTTTAAATAGGCTTTGAAAGAAACAACATAAACCCTAAAAACCCTAGGAAAAACCGGCCACACAATGGAGAATCCTACCTTGGCCGAAACTTTCCTAATCCTAAACTAATTTGGATTAATTAATTCCTTTATGTTGAATTTAGGAATTAATTAATTTACAATGAAAATAATAAAATAAAAACTTTCCTAAACTTATTTATCCAGAAAATAAATAAATAAAACTTAAAAAGTAAAGGTAGTTTCCTAAAACAAAAAGTAGAATAAAATTAGGAAACTAAAATACTAGCTTTTTGACTAATTTGACTTTGACTATTCTTTGACCAAATTGATCTCCAAATCAGCTTCAATATGCTTTGTAGGATGCCAAATAAGCTTATTGTGAAGTTCCCCACGTTGCCCTTGCTTGGAAGTATGAAAAAAGGTCAATACAGTAAAATACAGTAAAACCCGCGGAGAATACAGCAAATCCGGCCCTTTCCTTCTCCTTGTGCGCAAACCACCTTGTTGGTCGGCTTTGAAGCTGCTTTGGCTGGTTTCTATAACTCATCCTCCATATGAATTGATCCCATAAAGATGGGGTTCCAATTCATACAACCCGGCCTCCTTATTAGCACCAAAAACGTCACCCGGCCCTGTTTTGGCTTCTATTGCTTGTATGAGTAAAACAGGCCTTGGTTCTTTAGATGTGGCCAACCCCTCTTGGATATGACTTATTCCTTGTATGAAGACAGCAAGATTGTCCTTGAACCTCTTGGCTTGGGCCCTAGTGATCGGTCCCACCTTCATTTGTATTGGGTCAGCACCCCAGCGGGTTGTTGGTCGAGCAGTCTCGGGTGGATTCGCATCATTCCCCTCCTCTTGAAAAGGATTTGTCCTCAAATCGAAGTCATCACCTGCAGAAAAAGGAGATAAATCAGCAACATTAAAGGAGGCACTAACATTATACTCACCCGGTAGATCAAGTTTGTAGGCATTGTCGTTTATCCTCTCCAAAACTTGAAAAGGTCCATCACCCCTCGGCATGAGTTTTGATTTCCTTTGTTCGGGAAATCTTTCTTTCCTTAAGTGCAGCCATACCCAATCTCCAGGTTCAAACACCATTGATTTTCGGCCTTGATTAGCCACCCTTGCATATTGCTCGGTCCTTCTCTCAATGTTTGCTCGAGTCTTCTCATGAATCTGCTTTACAAAATCAGCTTTTTGTTTTCCATCTAGATTAGCACGCTCACTTAAAGGCAAAGGTGTTAAATCTAATGGAGTCAAAGGATTAAAACCATAAACAATTTCAAATGGAGTAAATTTAGTTGCTGAATGTAAAGACCTATTATATGCAAATTCAACATGTGGCAAACATTCTTCCCAAGTCCTTAAATTTCTACTAATTAATGCTCTTAACAATGCAGACAAGGTTCTATTTACTACTTCGGTTTGTCCATCAGTTTGTGGATGACAAGTAGTTGAAAATAAAAGCTTAGTACCTAATTTAGCCCACAATGTTTTCCAAAAATAGCTTAAGA
This sequence comes from Ziziphus jujuba, assembly GCF_031755915.1. Taxonomy (NCBI): domain Eukaryota; kingdom Viridiplantae; phylum Streptophyta; class Magnoliopsida; order Rosales; family Rhamnaceae; genus Ziziphus; species Ziziphus jujuba. The sequence continues at coordinate 1,065,584 of NC_083381.1, read as the reverse complement.
ACTTAGCATCCCTATCCGACACAATAGTTTTTGGCATACCATGTAATCTCACAATTTCCTTGAAAAATAAATTAGCAATGTTGGATGCATCATCAGTTTTATTACATGCAATAAAATGTGCCATCTTAGAAAACCTATCTACTACAACAAATATTGAATCCTTACCTGTCCTTGACCTAGGCAATCCAAGAATAAAATCCATAGACAAATCTATCCAAGGATAGGTAGGAATCGGCAAAGGCTTATACAATCCATGCGGTTTCAATGTTGATTTTGTTTTTCGGCACTTCACACATCTTTCACAAATTCTCTCAACATCTCTCCTCATGTTAGGCCAATAAAAATGTTCTTGCAGCAAGGATAAAGTCTTTAAAATACCAAAATGACCCATTAAACCACCCCCATGTCCTTCCCGAACCAATAATTCCCTAATACTACAATTAGGCACACAAAGTTTGTTTTCCTTAAACAAATATCCCTCAAAAATGTAAAATTTATTAAATCCATGTTTCAAACAGGTTCTAAAAATTTCTCCAAAGTCACTATCATGCTCATAAAGTTCTTTTAATTGTTCAAATCCAAGCAATCTAGCATCTAAGGTAGAAAAGAGCACATACCTTCGGGATAATGCATCGGCAACCACATTTTCCTTACCTTTTTTGTAGCGGATCACATATGGAAATGTTTCAATAAATTCAATCCACTTAGCATGCCTTCGGTTGAGCTTTCCTTGACCCTTGATATGCTTCAAAGACTCATGATCCGTATGAATCACAAACTCCTTTGGCATGAGATAATGCTGCCACGTCTCCAAAGCCCTCACCAAAGCATACATCTCCTTGTCATAAGTCGGGTAGTTTAGGGCAGCTCCATTCAATTTTTCACTAAAGTAGGCTATGGGCCTTCCTTCTTGCATTAAAACAGCTCCAATACCTACACCCGAAGCATCACACTCAATTTCAAAAGTCTTAGAAAAATTTGGCAAAACTAACAAAGGTGCATTACACAATTTTTCTTTCAACAAATTAAAAGATTTTTCTTGTACTTCCCCCCATTTGAAGCCAACATTCTTCTTGACAACTTCATTCAATGGTGCTGCTATGGTACTAAAATCCTTGACAAATCTTCGGTAAAAGCTTGCCAAGCCATGAAAGCTCCTCACTTGGGTAATGGATGTAGGAACCGGCCACTCTTGGATTGCCTTCACTTTAGCTTGGTCAACTTTGATTCCTGCAGCACTTACTACAAAACCTAGAAATACAAGTTCTTCTTTGCAAAAGTCACATTTTTTAATGTTAGCAAATAATCTTTCCTTTCTAAGAACTTGCAAAACTTGCCTAAGTTGATCCACATGGTCATCCAAATTTCGGCTATATATTAAAATGTCATCAAAATAAACAACCACAAATTTACCAATAAATGGACGCATTACATGATTCATAAGCCTCATGAAAGTACTAGGTGCATTAGATAATCCAAAAGGCATAACTAACCATTCATACAGCCCATATTTAGTTTTGAATGCGGTTTTCCATTCATCACCTTCTTTCATCCTAATTTGGTGATAACCACTCCTAAGATCAATTTTTGTAAACATGCAAGCACCATGCAATTCATCAAGCATATCATCTAATCTAGGAATGGGATGTCTATATTTGATGGTAATATTATTTATAGCCCTACAATCAACACACATTCTCCAAGAACCATCCTTTTTAGGTACCAACAAAACAGGAACAGCACATGGACTTAAACTCTCACGAATATATCCTTTATCAAGCAAATCACTTACCTGTTTTTGCAGCTCCTTTGTTTCTTCGGGATTGCTCCTATAAGCTGGTCTATTTGGTATGGCAGCCCCCGAAACAAAGTCAATTTGATGTTCTATCCCTCGAATAGGTGGTAAACCACTTGGAATCTCATTTGGGAAGACATCTCCAAATTCCTTCAAAAGAGAAATCATTGAACTTGGCAATTCAAGTTCTTCAAAGTTAGTTTGATCATTTAAATAATTTTCTTTGTAAAGCATGACCAGCAAAGGTTTCTTACACTCAATAACCTTGTTAATATCCCCTAAACTCAAATAAAAATTCTGGTTTTTCCTCTCTTTTCTTTCTTTTCTTTTTCTTCCCTCGGTTTGGCTCTCATTGGCGGAAATTTCCGGATTTTGTATGCTCTCGGGTTTGTTCTCTTTCCTCACCTCTCTCTCGGCTTTTCCTTGGTCTTTCCACTCAATATGAACCTTAGAAACCTTACCTTGGTCAGCAACCTCAACCTTACCTTCTTGAATGGATGGTGAGGCCATTGGTGCCATACTTGCTTTTTCTTTGAGCTTCTCGGCTTCTCTCCTTTGTTGCATTTGTAATTGATCTTTGTAAACCTCTTTAGGAGATAATGGTTCCAGCTTGATCTTCTTCCCTTTAAACCTGAAAACAATACTATTTTCTCGACCAAAATGAGTAGCATCTTTATCAAATTGCCATGGTCTACCTAATAGTATATGTCCGGCAATCATAGGCACAATATCACATAAAACTACATCCTCATATCTACCTATATTAAATTTTACTTTGGCTTGTTTGTTTACTTTCATCTCACCACTATCATTAAGCCATTGTAATCTATAAGGTTCTGGATGTTTAATTGTTTTCAAGCTTAATTTATCAACTACAAGATTACTTATCACATTAGTACAACTCCCACTATCTATAATCATGCTACAAATTTTACCTTGTATTTCGCAGCGAGTGTGGAAGATGTTTTCTCTTTGTATCTGCTCTTCATCCTTGTAGACAGCAAGTACTCTCCTTGAAACCAAGCTCAACTCGACATTAGATGTATCCACAGGTTCGGATTCATCTTCATTGCGATCCTCCTCTTGCTCGGTTTCAGCTCCACTTTCTTCACTTGCGGATTCCAGCTCACCATTACCCTTTAATACCATGATTCTTCTATTTGGGCATTGGCTGGATATGTGTCCTCTTCCTTGGCACTTAAAACAAATTATTTCTCTAGATTTTTGAGGTTTAGGATCAGATTTTATCTCACCTCTAAGTGCTTGGACAGATTCGGTCTTGACCTCCCTTCTTGGCCAATGATGTGATTCCGCCCGAGCCCGCTCCACCGATAACCCGCTGGGGTGCTGACTCGACACGGATGAAGACTAGGCCAATCACAAGAGCTCAAATTAAGAGATTTAAGGGCAACCTGGGAGTATTTATACAGAGGGTATTTAATCTCAACAGAGCTTGTCCATACTTAAAGATACAAAGCCTATTCGAAGCATCCAAGTGGTGGAAGCCGATACGGACCCAGGTGACGGTTTTGATACATTTTTGGAGTCCGGGAAGCATGAAATGGTTCCAATGCTTTATGGGTTCAATACATATGCCTAAGAGGTCATGGAATCAAGTTAAAGCAGCCTCAAATGCAATCAAAAAGGGCTTGTACGGACAGCCTTAACAATTTGGCCGAATTTGCTGTATTCTCCGCGGGTTTTACTGTATTTTACTGTATTGACCTTTTTTCATACTTCCAAGCAAGGGCAACGTGGGGAACTTCACAATAAGCTTATTTGGCATCCTACAAAGCATATTGAAGCTGATTTGGAGATCAATTTGGTCAAAGAATAGTCAAAGTCAAATTAGTCAAAAAAGCTAGTATTTTAGTTTCCTAATTTTATTCTACTTTTTGTTTTAGGAAACTACCTTTACTTTTTAAGTTTTATTTATTTATTTTCTGGATAAATAATTTTAGGAAAGTTTTTATTTTATTATTTTCATTGTAAATTAATTAATTCCTAAATTCAAAATAAAGGAATTAATTAATCCAAATTACTTTAGGATTAGGAAAGTTTCGGCCAAGGTAGGATTCTCCATTGTGAGGCCGGTTTTTCCTAGGGTTTTTAGGGTTTATGTTGTTTCTTTCAAAGCCTATTTAAAGGCTTATTTTTCATTAATAATGGAACTTTAAAACTTTAAACTTTGATTTGATTAAGAAAATACTTGTGAGATTAATTATCTCTTTGTTCTTTGAGAACACCTAAAACACCATTAGAGAATTGGTTGTTTTAGCTTGACTTATCAATAGGTTTTCCATCCCCTATTGTGGCGTCTTCATTATACCAAGGTTTCTAACCACAGGTTGGTTAGGGGTTGAGGTCCATTCCATTAGAACTTGAACTTAATTAAAGATCCGGGCTAATATAATACGGGTTTAGGAGCAGGTCGTCCTAGGTTCGTATCATTTGGTATCAGAGCTAAATTTTGTTCAGGTTTGATCTATCTTTATTTGCTTTATTTGTTTTTGTGTTATTCTGCAATTTTAGCATTAGGTTAAGGTTGCACCCATCCTATACACGTTCAGCATCTTAAAAAAAAAAAAAAAAAAAAAAAAAATTCATTCCTAGTTGATTTAGGATTTCCTAGTTTTATCGTATTTTTGTTTCCTAGTTTGTTGGTTGTCTTTTATCATTGTTCTTGTTAATTTGGTTTTTGTGGATTTTGCTTTGCTGTTTTAGTCTTAAATATTTGCATTCATATATTCAAAAAAAAAAAAAAAAGAAAACAAGAAAAAAAAAAAAGAAGTTTGCGGCAACATTTAAAAAAAAAAAAAAAAACTGCACATTTTGTTTATTTGGAGGTCACGGGTTTGGTGTTTGTTTTGGAGTTGGAATTGCAATTTTGGTCATTATTCTTGCTACTGCAGTTGTTTATGTTCTGTGAGTGAAAAAAAAAAAAAAAAAAAAAAGAGAAAGAAGAGGTAAAGTCGGATAAAAAAAAAAAAATTTCAGTTTGTTGGAGTTTGATTTGTTTGCTGGAAATTTGTTGGAGCTGCTGGTTTTTGATTATTTATCAATATTTGAGTTGCTGGAAAATTATTCTTGCTGCTGGATATTTGGATTTTGGGTGATTAAATTTTTTTGGATTAAAATTAGTTAAAGGAATTGACACAAAACTTGAATTACAAAGAACAACAACCAACAACTTTTCTATAATTTTGTTCTCTTTGATTCTTGTTCGTATTTGAATTTCTTTTTCTGGAATTTTATTCTTGAACTCATAATCTACTACCATCTGGTGCAGTTTTCAAAAATTCCAACGTTTTCCCATTATTTTGTGTTTTCTTGTCTAGAAAGCCGAAAAATTAGGATTTGTTGGATTCTTTCGGTATTGCCTACTTTTTGCTGCTGTTTTGTTGATAAGTTTAATTAAAACATACTAGTGATCTAATTGCTGTTTTGTGGGTGTTTTAATTAGAACTTTGAGATAATTCATTGAGTGGAAAAAGGCAAGAGTGTGTGAGCTTAAAAGAGGGTAAAAGCCGAAACTAGTGTGCAAACACGAGTGTCGAGGCCTTGTTTGAGTGAAACACGTGAGGGAGTGAATATTGTGAGGATTTATTTTATTTTTTGCAGTATTTTACTAACATGGCAGATTCTAGAATAAGGAGAGGGGATCCACCCTTGAGAATCAATGAGGAAGAGTCCGTAGCATTCCATGGCGATGACCGAGCTGCCGGAAGTGGAGACCAAGTGGACTTGAGAACTATTTTGGAATCAATACAGCGGATGAGTGCTCAATTTGAGCATGTAAACCAAAGAGTGGGAAGATTAGAAGCCTCACAAGGAAGGCCGAATACAAGAAATAGGCAAGAATTCCATGGAGGACGAGGCCGAGGACGAGGAGGTCGCGAGAGGCCGAGAGAGGAATTTGATGAGGAGCCATTGGACGGTGACTTTGAGGAAGGTATGGATGAAACCTTTGCTGTCCAAGATAGAGCTGGCCGTGGGAGATATAGGAGGGAGGATACAGATGAAGATTTGGGAAATATCAAGGTTAATATCCCACCTTTTATGGGTAAAAGTGATCCTGAAGCTTATTTGGAGTGGGAAGAGAAAATGGAGATGATTTTTGACTGCCACAACTATTCGGAAGGTAAGAAGGTGAAGATGGCAGCAATGGAGTTTGGCCATTATGCACTCCAATGGTGGATAAATGAGCAAAGCACCCGAAGGAGGGTTGGTGAAGACTTAATTACAACATGGCGACAAATGAAAGGAGTCATGAGGAAGCGGTTTGTGCCATCCCATTACCAAAGGTTGCTGCATCAAAGGCTTCAATCTTTGTCTCAAGGGAGTAGGTCCGTGGAGGATTATTATAAAGAGATGGAGATGCTAATGATGAGGTTAAACATGAGGGAGGATAGAGAGGCAACAATGGCAAGATTTCTTGGAGGGTTAAACCGTGACATTGCCAACCAACTTGAATTACAACAATACTTGGAATTGGAGGAGATGTTGCATGTAGCCATTAAACTTGAGAACCAATTCAAGAGGAGGAGTGTTAGTACACGGTTTGGAGGAGTTTCTAGCAGTGGAAGGACAAGTTCAAGTGGCTGGAAAAACAATTCCACTTATGAAAACAAGTTGAGGCCGAAATTAGGAGAAGAATCAACCAACCGGCCAAGAAGGGAGGTCAAGACCGAATCTGTCCAAGCACTTAGAGGTGAGATAAAATCTGATCCTAAACCTCAAAAATCCAGAGAAATAATTTGTTTTAAGTGCCAAGGAAGAGGACACATATCCAGCCAATGCCCAAATAGAAGAATCATGGTATTAAAGGGTGATGGTGAGCTGGAATCCGCAAGTGAAGAAAGTGGGGCTGAAACCGAGCAAGAGGAGGATCGCAATGAAGATGAATCCGAACCTGTGGATACATCTAATGTCGAGTTGAGCTTGGTTTCAAGGAGAGTACTTGCTGTCTACAAGGATGAAGAGCAGATACAAAGGGAAAACATCTTCCACACTCGCTGCGAAATACAAGGTAAAATTTGTAGCATGATTATAGATAGTGGGAGTTGTACTAATGTGATAAGTAATCTTGTAGTTGATAAATTAGGCTTGAAAACAATTAAACATCCAGAACCTTATGGATTACAATGGCTTAATGATAGTGGTGAGATGAAAGTAAACAAACAAGCCAAAGTAAAATTTAATATAGGTAGATATGAGGATGTAGTTTTATGTGATATTGTGCCTATGATTGCCGGACATATACTATTAGGTAGACCGTGGCAATTTGATAAAGATGCTACTCATTTTGGTCGAGAAAATGGTATTGTTTTCAGGTTTAAAGGGAAGAAGATCAAGCTGGAACCATTATCTCCTAAAGAGGTTTACAAAGACCAATTACAAATGCAACAAAGGAGAGAAGCCGAGAAGCTCAAGGAAAAAGCAAGTATGGCACCAATGGCCTCACCATCCTTTCAAGAAGGTAAGATTGAGGTTGCTGACCAAGGTAAGGGTTCTAAGGTTCATGTTGAGTGGAAAGACCAAGAAAAAGCTGAGAGAGAGGTGAGAAAAGAGAGCAAACCCGAAAGCATAAAAAAACTGGAAATTTCCGCCAATGAGAGCCAAACCGAGGAAAGAAAAAGAAAAGAAAGAAAGGAGAGGAAAAACCAGAATTTTTATTTGAGTTTAGGGGATATTAATAAGGTTATTAAGTGTAAGAAACCTTTGCTGGTCATGATTTATAAAGAAAATTATTTTAATGATCAAACTAACATTGAAGAACTTGAATTGCCAAGTTCAATGATTTCTCTTTTGAAGGAATTTGGAGATGTCTTATCAAATGAAATTCCAAGTGGACTACCATCCATTCAAGAGGAAAAATGTGAGCTTGCTGTCCAAGGTAAGTCTTCTAAAACCCAGCTTGAGTGGACAAATTATATTAAACCCAAAAGAGAGAAATTTGGTGCAAAAGCCGAGAGTGATGTAAAACCCATTGAATCCGTGAGTGTGAAAGAAAAAGAAAGGAAAAATATAAATTTTTATCTTAGCTTTGGTGATGTTAATAAAGTAATTATGAATAAGAAATCATTGCTGACCATGAATTTTAAAGATAATTATTTAAAGATGTCTTTATTGCATAGAACTTTATCTGCATTGTTGAGAGCTTTACTTAGTGGCAATTTGAAAATTTGGGAAATATTGTTTGCTAACTTTAAAAAGTGTAATTTTTACCATAATGAGCATGTATTTCTAGATTTTGTTGTAATAGTGTTTGACCCAGGAGAATTGGTTTGGTTGCACTTACGAAAGGAAAGGTTTCCTAATCAAAGAAAGTTAAAGCTCATGCCGCCTATGGATGGACCTTTTCAAGTTTTGGAGCCCAATAACAAGAATGCCTACAAGCTTGATTTACTACGTGAGTATAACATGAGTGCTGCATTTAATGTTGCTGATTTAACTCCTTTTGCTGCAGGTGATGATCTTGATTTGAGGACAAATCCTTTTCAAGAGGAGGGGAATGATGTGATTCCGCCCGAGCCCGCTCCACCGATAACCCGCTGGGGTGCTGACTCAACACGGATGAAGACTAGGCCAATCACAAGAGCTCAAATTAAGAGATTTAAGGGCAACCTGGGAGTATTTATACAGAGGGTATTTAATCTCAACAGTGGAATTGAATATGCGGCTGAATAGAGGAGTTTCTAGCAGTGGAAGGACAAGTTCAAGTGGCTGGAAAAACAATTCCACTTATGAAAACAAGTTGAGGCCGAAATTAGGAGAAGAATCAACCAACCGGCCAAGAAGGGAGGTCAAGACCGAATCTGTCCAAGCACTTAGAGGTGAGATAAAATCTGATCCTAAACCTCAAAAATCTAGAGAAATAATTTGTTTTAAGTGCCAAGGAAGAGGACACATATCCAGCCAATGCCCAAATAGAACCTAGGACGACCTGCTCCTAAACCCGTATTATATTAGCCCGGATCTTTAATTAAGTTCAAGTTCTAATGGAATGGACCTCAACCCCTAACCAACCTGTGGTTAGAAACCTTGGTATAATGTAGACGCCACAATAGGGGATGGAAAACCTATTGATAAGTCAAGCTAAAACAACCAATTCTCTAATGGTGTTTTAGGTGTTCTCAAAGAAACAAAGAGATAATTAATCTCACAAGTATTTTCTTAATCAAATCAAAGTTTAAAGTCATCTTATTAATGAAAAATAAGCCTTTAAATAGGCTTTGAAAGAAACAACATAAACCCTAAAAACCCTAGGAAAAACCGGCCACACAATGGAGAATCCTACCTTGGCCGAAACTTTCCTAATCCTAAACTAATTTGGATTAATTAATTCCTTTATGTTGAATTTAGGAATTAATTAATTTACAATGAAAATAATAAAATAAAAACTTTCCTAAACTTATTTATCCAGAAAATAAATAAATAAAACTTAAAAAGTAAAGGTAGTTTCCTAAAACAAAAAGTAGAATAAAATTAGGAAACTAAAATACTAGCTTTTTGACTAATTTGACTTTGACTATTCTTTGACCAAATTGATCTCCAAATCAGCTTCAATATGCTTTGTAGGATGCCAAATAAGCTTATTGTGAAGTTCCCCACGTTGCCCTTGCTTGGAAGTATGAAAAAAGGTCAATACAGTAAAATACAGTAAAACCCGCGGAGAATACAGCAAATCCGGCCCTTTCCTTCTCCTTGTGCGCAAACCACCTTGTTGGTCGGCTTTGAAGCTGCTTTGGCTGGTTTCTATAACTCATCCTCCATATGAATTGATCCCATAAAGATGGGGTTCCAATTCATACAACCCGGCCTCCTTATTAGCACCAAAAACGTCACCCGGCCCTGTTTTGGCTTCTATTGCTTGTATGAGTAAAACAGGCCTTGGTTCTTTAGATGTGGCCAACCCCTCTTGGATATGACTTATTCCTTGTATGAAGACAGCAAGATTGTCCTTGAACCTCTTGGCTTGGGCCCTAGTGATCGGTCCCACCTTCATTTGTATTGGGTCAGCACCCCAGCGGGTTGTTGGTCGAGCAGTCTCGGGTGGATTCGCATCAGTATGTGTCATGAGGAAGTCACACAAACATTGTAAGGCGTCCATGAAGGAAAAGCCTTTTAACAGTCACTATACCAGCATGAAATCTACCAAGTCCTTGGCTTCAGCATATGACCATTACACAATCCAAATAAGAAACTTGGCTAGTCTATCAAAGAATCTCCAGTGAAGATGTTACCTAATCAATATGACTAAAGAATGTGCACAAGCTACCTAAATATTGTCAGAGCAAGTTATCTGACATTCACTATGTGAAAATTGATATCTAGCTACACTCACTTAGCGATGCTACGAAACGAACACGTCTGAAAAAATAAAATTGTGACTCTAATGTTAACGCGTCAGTAAAAATTCAATAAATATACGACGCATCCCCAAATAGTCGATGTCAGTCGCTGAAAACAACAACAAGGGATACATCCGTTAAGAGTCATTGAATATGCGGCTGAATAGAGTCGCCTTTAATACTGTGCATATATTTTATCTGAATTGTATTGTTTAAATGCTAGACTTATGAAAAATGATTAACCATCCACTTATCTATGTTTACATAATAACAAAATTTAATTATACGAGGTTGTTGTTCAATTATATAATTTTTCATACACAGTTTATTCTTGCAAATCTCTTAAATAGTTTTTTTTTTTTTTTAAGATATTGGTAATAGGTGAGGCACAAAAATCATTCCGAATCGCTTGTTCCCCTTTTATTTATTTATTTTTTAAATCAACTTGATTTTCTTTAAAACTTCAAATAACCAGTGAAAATATTTAAGCAACATAACTAAGTTGATTTTTTTTTTATAAAAAAAATATATAGGTAACAGGCAACACACAGTCTTCTTTATGTGTCGCCTGTTCTTTTCTTTTTTTAAATTCTATTAATCAATCTAATGTTATTTCAACTTCAAATAACCACTGAAAATATTAGAGCATCATAACTTAGTTGATTTTTTTTTTTTTTAAAGATATTGGTAACAGGCGACGCACAAGCTTCATTATGCCAATCCAAGAAATTTTAGCTTAGCAAGTTGGCTAATGTTATCAGGTAAGCTAATAAACTTGTTTCTGCTTACATCTAATACCTTTAATGAAGTTAGGTAGCCAATAGCACTAGGAATTGCTCCTTCTGGTATGTCACAGTTTCTTAAACATAATTTTGTTATGTTCGGAATGTTGGAAAGTAGGCACTCAAGATTATTCCAGTTTCTAATATTAAATGAATGGTTACCAAGACTTCGGGATACTAATCCATCCATACAAAATTGTGATAAGTTTCTCATATTCCCAATCACATTTGGAATTTTTTCAAGACTTGCACAGCCTGAAAGAAGACAATTTCAAGAGATTCCATTGAAATGAAATATGGGAGACTCGTAAAACTTGAACAATCTATCAAATTCAATAAATGAAGTTTTTCAAGAAATCCAATGGAAGGGTGAACCTTAACTAAGTTTTTACACCCTTCAAGAACTAATGTCTCCAGATTGGGAACCCCTATGAAGTTTGGAGTCTTTATCAAGTTTTAGGAGTAACTGAGTTTCATGAACTTCAAATTATCGAAAACCTAATTAAAAAGATAGAGAAAACAAGAAGAAAAATATTAGCTGTCATGTTCAAATGCTTAAAAAGAAAAAGTAAATTGCATATGGGCATTAATGCAACACTCTACCTTTTCTCCTTCCCAAAGTTGTTCAATTCTACTATGGCACATGTTTAGTTCAACTAGCTTAGATGGATAGAAATTTGATGGCAACGATACCAATGGATATCCCTTCCACTTTAAGAATCTTAAATTTTTGGGAAGGCAATCCAGGTCTATGGGGAGGTTCACATTGCAATGAATATTGAGCAATCTGAGATTATACAACCCTTCAAAAGATTTTGAGTTCCAGTTGCCTTTTATTTCAACTTAGTTCAAGACCATTCCTTCAATTTTTTCCATTCCCTAATATATATAAAGTAGAAGATAAGCAAGGTGCAATAAAAAAACATAAAATATGATCTTTTTTTATCCATTCAGTGGCTTAAGATCTGTACACAAACTCTTACCAAATTTTTTGTCATTACTTCGTTAATGTCTCCATGATGCCACAACCTGCTTTGTTTACCAGGCTCACAAGAGCATTGTTAGTGAACAATTTCCCAGCCCATTTGTTGTACCCATTCAGGCAAACATAAGATGTTGTTTGAAATAGTTACAAGAGACTTGTCGATGAGGATTGCCTTTCCAATTCTTGAGTGAAAGCCAAAACAAGCTAGTATTTCTAGAACATGATCTACTTTCTTCCCATTAAAGAAGCATGCGATATCTAAGAACATAGATTTCAATTTATCATCCAGTGAGTCATAACTAATACAAAGTATATAAAGCATAACCCTGTTTGGAATTTCTTTCATCTTATCCAAAGAAGACTCCTATTCCTCCATGCTTCTATTAGCTAAGGAGCTAACAACAACTGTGAGCGCTAATGGATTGCCATTAGCGTATTCTAGAATACGTTACACATCCTCTCATAGCCATCCAAAGGCTAATTTTGTCTAAAAGCCTTTAAGCTAAGAAGCTCCATAGCTTCAGCTGGATTTAATCCTTCGTATTTGTAGATTTTGTCCACTCCTTTTGAGGAGAGTAATTGCGCATCTTTAGTTGTTATGATAATTCTACTCCCAACTCCAAACCAATTAGCTTCTCCAACCAAGGAATCTAATTGCTCAAACTGATCTACATCATCTAAGACAAAAAGACACTTTTTATAACAAAAGTACTTCCTAATATGTTCAATTCCATGTTGTGAATCATTTTTTATTATGTTTTCAGGCATTGGAAGACTCCTAAGAAGTTATTCTTTTAGACTAACCAAACCATTTTTTTCAGAATACTCTCTTGCATTGGCAAGAAAGCAGCAAACCTCATATTGATCATGAATCTTATGGAAAGTGATACGGGCAATAGTGGTCTCGCCGATTCTAGCCATCCCCTATATCCCTATAATGCGAACATCCTTCACATTTGTAGCTAATAATGAATATAATTTCTTCATTTGAGGACCTATTCCAATCAGCTTGTTGACTTGATGGTCCCTTTTAAATCTCCTATTCAATCAAGGTGTCATCCAGCGAACAATGTATGAAATAAATTCTTCCTCATGCCTTAAAAAAAAAAAGAAGAAAATCAATGAAAGTGATCAGTTAGCATGCAGTAGTAATTGAAAAAGAATATGAGCAAGAGATTGATTTAGTTTTCCATTTCAATTTTTCATTCGTGGTGGTTTAGTGCTCATAGTTTCACTTTGCTAATAATAATAAGTTTTTACAATAGAAGACAAGGAAAATTTGGATGCTAGTAAGCTCTGTCTATTTGAATAACATATAAAGAAATGGCAATCCGATTGCATCATTAAAGCTTGTCTAATTTAATGCAAAGTTATTCACTATTCCAGAGTCTTGAAGGAAGACTCATATCATATGACTAATACCTACCCCTTATTCATATCCCAGCTATCTGAGAGACTACCCACTTCAGCTAATGCAGATCTCCATCTTTCAACATCCTGCTTATAATTGTTGCAATTAATGCTGCACATTTCTAAAGAGAATTCTAGAAACACTTAGGTGGCAAGTAAGAGTTTAAGTTTGAGTTGACTTTCTCATGTGTGTAAGTGTTCAAGTTGAACTTGGCTTCCTAGGATATTCATGTGTGCAAGAGTTTAAGTTCGATTTGACTTCCTCATGTGTGTAAGTGTTTAAGTTAAACTTTGCTTCCTAGAACCTAAAATATTCATGAATTGTTTAGTTGGCTAAACAACCCACCTTGTACTTGTATAAATAGGAAGCTATTGCTTCCATAACATATATAACAATTACATTAAAAAAAAAAGTTTATATATTTTCCTTTCTTCTTTCCTTTCTCCACCAAGAGTATCCCACAATATCTTTCAATAAATTCCATCAGTGGTATCAAATCCAAGTTAGTTCATAAATTACGCATAGTTATTTTTATTCACCATGGTCAAGAACACCTTCTGCACAGTTCCAGTTCCGGTCTTCAGTAGTGAAAACTACGATTTTTTGTATATAAAAATGACCAGTTATTTTAGATCCCAAAAACTATGGGATATTGTTAGTAAGGGCTACACGATTCCTACTGATATTACCATTCTTGATGACGATCAAAAGAAGGAGCTTGATGAGAATTAACAAAAAGATACCCAAGCTTTGTTCGTTCTGTAACAACCCGTGGCTAATGAAATCTTTCTAAGGATTATGGGAGCTACACCAGCAAAGGAGGCGTGGGATAAACTACAGGAGGAGTTTCAAGGCAATGTTAAGGTACGTGCCATAAAACTATAGACTCTGAGCAGAGATTTTGAAAATTTAAAAATGAAAGACAATGAGATCGTTAAAGATTACTACTCAAGGATGAGAGAAGTAGTTAATCAAGTGAGAGCCTATGAAGAGAATATTTCTGAAAAGAAAGTAGTAGAAAAAATTTTAATAGTTGCACAGAAAAATATGATGCAATTATTACTGCTTTAGAAGAATCAAAGGATATTGAAAATTTAACAGCAACAGAATTAATGGGCTCTCTAGAAGCATAGGAGAAAAGACTGAGGAGGTGGAATGAAAATTCTTTGGAAAATGCCTTTCAGTCTAAAATAAAAATGCGGTCCCAAAATATTAAAGATGGATGGAGAAAACCATAAGAAAATTCTAGAAATAATCAAAACAAAAATAGCAAATATCCTCCTTGTGATATTTGCAAAAGAAAAAGTCATTTCGAAAAAGACTGTTGGTTTGAAAGAAAACCACAGTGTAGAGTCTGTAGAAAATTTGGGCATGTTGAAAAAGATTGTCAATTTAAAAACACAATTCAAGTTAATTTTATTGAAAAGAAAGACATAGAAAATCATCTATTCTGTGTTTCATAAGGCAAAGATAAAAAGGACACATGGTATTTAGATAGTGGTTGCAATAACCACATGATAAAAGATGAAAGTATTTTATGTAGCCTAAATAAAATACAAACAAAAGTAAAAATTGGAAATGGGGAATTTATAAAGGCTACAAGAAAAGGAACCATTGCTGTAGAAACCAAAAAGGGTAAACGGTACATTACTGATGTACTGTTAGTCCCTACTATAAATCAAAATCTCCTCAGTGTCGGTCAAATGATAGAGAAAGGATATTCTTTACGCTTTAAAGGAGATTCATGTACAATATATGACAAGACAAATAAGACCATGGAGATTACAAAAATCAAGATGAAAGGAAACAGATCTTTTCCAGTAGCATGGAAATATACTAGTGAAGTTGCTATGAAGCCACAAGTAGACATCTCATGGATCTGGCACAAGAGATTTGGTCATTCTCATTTGAACAACCTTAAGATTCTTCAACAAAAGAACATGATGCATGACTTACCAACTATTGAAGATATCAATGGTACCTATGAAGCGTGTTTACAAGGCAAGCAACATTGGCAACCTTTCCTGGTAGGCACAGCATGGAGAGCGAAGAAGCCGCTAGAATTAATTCATACCAATGCTTGCGGACCAATGCGAGCTCCATCATTAAACCAAAACAGTTACTTCATCTTATATATTGATGACTTTACTAGAATGACTTGGGTATAGTTTCTACACGAAAGATGACAAGTCTTCGAGATTTTCAAAAAATTTAAAAATTTAGTTGAAAAACAAAGTGGCTACCAAATAAAAACAATTCGAAGTAATTGAGGAAGGGAATACATCTCCAAGAAGTTTAATGATTTTTGTGAAGGTGAAGGTATGGAGCACCAACTTACAGTCGGATATGCTCTAGAGCAAAATAGTGTATATGAAAGGAAAAACAGAACAGTCATGGAGATGGCTAGAACAATGTTGAAAGATAAAGGTCTCCCAATAGTTTTTGGGCAAAAACTGTGTCTATTGCAGTCTATATACTAAACAAATGCCTAACCAAAGCAGTTCCAAACAAGATGCCAATTGAAGCTTGAAGTGGTAGAAAACCATCCGCAAAGCATCTTAAGGTTTTCGGATGCATTTGTTATGCCCACATACCAAAGGAAAAGAGAACTAAATTAGATGACAAGATAGAAAAAAGTATCTTTCTTGGCTATAGCTTGCAATCAAAAGGCTATCGAATCTATAGCCTGGAATCAAATAAGTTAATCATCAGTCGAGATGTTGAGTTTGATGAAGATGCATCTTACAACTGGGAAAATAAAGAAGTTGAAAGGAAGATAATTTCTGTACCAGCAATAGAACAACAAAGAGAGGAGGAGCCAGATGAAACTTAAGGACCTCAAGAGACAAATCAAGAATCTTCAACTCATCAAATGCAGCAACAACTCGAGCCAGAGGATTCATAGCCAAAATAAACTCCTCGAAGTACTCAACTACTAACAAAGATTTATGAATCATGTAACTTGGCCATAGTAGAACCTGGGAGTTTTGAAGAAGTTTCAAAACATGAAATCTGGGTCAAAGCAATGGAAGAAGAGATAAGAATGATCAAAAAGAACAAAACATGCGAACTTGTGGATCTTCCTTCGAACAAAGATGTCATTGGAGTTAAGTGGATATATAAGACAAAACTTAACTCTGATGGATCGATACAAAAACATAAGGCTTAACTAGTGGCAAAAGGATATTCGCAACAATTTGGAATTGACTACAATGAAACATTTGCTCCACGTCTCGACATTATAAGGGAGCTCTTAGCATTAGCTACTCAAAAGAAGTGGAAAATATATCAATTAGATGTGAAGTCTACATTCTTTAATGGTTATTTGGAAGAAGAAATTTATATTGAACAGCCACATTGGTTCATGGTACAAAGACAAGAAAATAATGTGCTAAGATTAAAGAAAGCCTTAAATGGACTAAAACAAGCCCCACGAACCTGGTATAGCCGAATTGATACCTATTTTATTAAGCAAGGATTTAGGAGGAGCTATAGTGAGCCTACACTATACATCAAGACCCAAGGTACAGACAACACTATTATTGTTTCTTTATATGTTGATGATCTTATATATACAGGAAACAATGAGAAAATGATTGAGGAATTTAAAAAAGAGATGTTGAAGACATTTGAAATGACATACTTGGGCTTGATGCGCTACTTTCTCGGAATTGAGACATACCAATGTGATGAAGGAATATTTATTTCTCAAAAGAAATATACTAAAGGTATTATTAAAAAATTCAAGATGAATGGTTGCAAATTGTAGCAACACCACTTGACAATTGTCAAACAATGAAGAAAGAAGGTGGATCACCACCAGCTAATAGCTCGGCATTTCGAAGTCTCATTGGAAGTATCCTATATTTAACAACTACTAAACCAGACATCGTGTATGCAACAAGTTTGCTATCAAGGTTCATGCAAAATCCAACTCAAGTGCATTATGGAGTTGCAAAAAGAATACTCAGATATCTACAAGGAACTAAATATTATGGTATATGGTATAGACCCACTTCTAATTCACAATTGCTTGGATTCACAGACAGTGACTGGTCAGGATCAGCAGTTGACATGAGAAGCACTTCGAGCTATGTGTTCACTATTGGCTTAGGCATTTTCTCTTGCGCCTCAAAGAAGCAAGCAACAGTTACACAATCATCTGCATAGGCAGAATATATTGCAGCTGCATATGCCACAAGTCAAGCATTATGGCTTAAGTATATATTTGAAGATTTTGGAGATCAACAAAATGAACCAACAACAATATACTATGATAGCAAGTCAGCAATAGTAATGGTGAAGAACCCAATGTTCCATAACAGGACCAAACACATAAAATGAAAATATCACTTCGTCTGTGAAGCTAAGGAGAATAAAGAAATTGCAATCAAATACTGCAAGACTGAAGAGCAATTAGCGGACATCTTCACCAAGGCACTACCTCAAAACAAATTTGAATTACTAAGAAGCAAGGTAGGCATAACAAAAATGTGCATCAATGAGGAGTGTTGCAATTAATGCTGCACATTTCTAAAGAGAATTCTAGAAATACTTAGGTGGCAAGTAAGAGTTTAAGTTTGACTTGACTTCCTCATGTGTGTAAGTGTTCAAGTTGAACTTAGCTTCCTAGGATATTCATATGTGTAAGAGTTTAAGTTTGATTTAACTTCCTCATGTGTGTAAGTGTTTAAGTTAAACTTTGCTTCCTAGAACCTAGAACATTCATGAATTGTTTAGTTGGCTAAGGAACCCAACATGTACTTGTATAAATAGGAAGCTATTTATTCCACAACATTTATAACAATTACATTAAAAAAAAAGTTTCTAAAAAACAAATTTCTATATTTTCCTTTCTCCTTTCCCTTTTCCACCAAGAGTATCCCACAATATCTTTCAATAAATTCCATCAATAATTTTCTTCATGTTTAGCAAAGGCTTT
This sequence comes from Ziziphus jujuba, assembly GCF_031755915.1. NCBI lineage: Eukaryota > Viridiplantae > Streptophyta > Magnoliopsida > Rosales > Rhamnaceae > Ziziphus > Ziziphus jujuba. The sequence continues at coordinate 1,047,315 of NC_083381.1, read as the reverse complement.
TTTGTAACTGTTGGTTTGATATCGGACCATAGACGAATTCACATCATAAAAGATAGGTATGACTTTTCTATTTATGGATGTCCTCCAGCATTCAATAATATGGACAAGCTCATCCAAGCACAAATTTAAAGCAGCATAGTTCATAGACAAAATGATGATGAAGAACTTTAAGACTTTGATATCTTGCTTAGTTTCGGGTGAGATGCCTTTCCCTTTATCGTGTCCTTCCTTGTCCTTCATGATGAAAATTATTCCTTTTCTATCAAGAGCTTTGGAAAGATCATTGGCGAACTTCATGATAGTGTTCTCATCAGTATTGAAACTTAGAAAGCATCATATTTAAGGTTATCAACATCATCCACAAGTTCATCGTCGTCTGAACTAAATTCTGTTCCACTCAATTTACGATATACATCTTGAATAATTTTTTGGATTAATTCCACCTCACTTCTATAGCATGGAAAAATCAAATGGTGAGTAAAATATAGACGTTGAGGGGCCAACCAACCAAAAACTACAAATCCTTGTATTTCTTTATTTATTATTATTATTGTTTTCTGTTGCAGACCAAACTTTTAAGGTTGGTTGGTCTATCTTAGTTTGCTTGAACAATTGAAAGTTCATATACAAGATTTTTGGTTTTATTTTATGTTATCTTTTCTACATGATTGTGTGTAATTATGTGCTTACTTTAGATGTTTGTTAATTTTAGTTACTGGCAGTTAGAATTTGTAAGATATGCCTTTGATATGAATTATTAATTCTATTACTTTTGAACTTAAGAAAAAAAAATAAAGAGGAAAAACTTATAATCTTGAAAAAAAAATGTTGAAATGTCTAACAAACTACGGTGCATATCAAAATACTTATAGTTATATGCAATTTGCATGCAATCCATTACCTAGTTACATGCAGCTTATATGAAATCTTAGATGCACATGTGTGATAATAAATGTGTGCATGTGGTTATATATGGGTCATGTTCTTCCTATCAAACTTTTTAATAAACAATCTAGGTGCTTCAATTTATCTTTTTAAGAACTCTTAAATCTTTTATATTCATATTCAAACACCATTTCTTTTTTATTCTTGATGAGAAGAAAAGAATATATTTATGTGTTAAAATTAGAGATAAGGAATTAAATAGGAAAGCAAAAGAGCATTTGAACTTAATTAGGAGAGAGAAAGATTAATTTTGGAGAGTAATTCTAACGATAATAAATAATTTACTTAAACAATAGATGATGTTTAAATATAGATATGAAATATTTATGGGTGTTTAAAAGATAAATATGTTGTTTAAAAAAAAAGAAAAAAAAAGACAAATATGTATACTAAGGGACTAGATTATTTGTGAAAAAGCCTGGCATAGCAACCTATTTCATATATATATGTATACATTATATAGTCAAGCTCATGCCAAAACAATCTAATATTTTTAATATTATGTCTTACTTTATTAGCCTTGGATCATATTAATTTTTAAGATTTAAAATTCATGAATGTTAAAATGTAGATTTAGTAAAACTAAAATCCTATTTAGAAAAAGTGAATTCAAATTCCAATTTGGTAATTAATAAATGTAAATTTAAATCTCAACATTTGATATGACGAATGGTTGAAAAAATAAGTCCTGATATTAGTTTTGATATTAAGGACCTAATTTGAACCTGATTGTATATTTATATATCTAGGCTCACATTAGGTTGAACTTATGGTTTTAGCATTAAATCCTTCTTTATTAGCCCTTGAATCAAACCAAGGTTTAGGATTTAAAATTCAATTCGTAATTAAATATGGGCTTAATAATATACTAAAATCTTATTTGGATAAAGTGTATTTTAAAAGCTCTTAGAGCACCATAAATATATTTTCAAATTTTAACCTTTAAAATGGTTCAAGGGTTTAAAAGAAAATCATGATAGTAAAATCATTAGGTCAACCATAAAAGGGCTTTCTTTTATACAAATATATATATATATACACACAAATGTACATGCTAATGAAGCTTGTGAGCTGATTTTGAGTAATTAATTAAGTTTGTGAGTAATTCGAATTTATTATTTATATGTATTTATCCAACACCACGCCTCCACTAACTGACTTGTCAGTTTATGTTAATATTGCAGTTTATGTCGAAATTGTCTCAAATTTAATCACCACATTCAATATAAGGTTTTTCTGTTCCGAGCTTCCTAGAAGGTCACCCATTCTAGTATTGCTCCGCTTAAGAATGCTTAATTTTGAAATTTTTTCGAACCGTAAAGCCAACAGCTCTGAAAAAGCTTAAGCATGCTCTTCTTCCTTACTAATCTTTTTGCATTTTTTTTTCTTTTTGTTTTACATTTATTTTGTCTTTCATTTATTTCCCAATTATCTTTTTTTTTTATTCATTTATTGTTTATTTAGGGATTTTGGCAGCCAAGTATCCCAAATTTTATCGAAGTTAACACATTGCACCCTAAACTTTTTTCCTAGTATTTTGCACCCCATACTTCTTTTTTACTTACACTGATGGTTCATTTGTTAAAAATGCATAACAGAATGATATGTGTCATGCACATGCTCATGAAGCAAGGTTAGAACAGATAATTTCACTATTCTCTATTTAGATATTAAGGTTCTATTTGAGAAATTTCTTCATTGCAGCTTTGGGATTGTCGGTGTTACTAAGAGTGGTAGTTTGGAAAACAAAGAAGAAAAAGAAAAAGAAGAGGTTTTGGATTTGGAAGAGCACTTGGGGAGTGAAAAAGTTGAGGAATGGAAGAGAACATATATGAATGTGGAAGGATGAAGAAGATAGAGAAGAAGAAGAAGAAGAAGAAGAAGAAGAAAAAGAAGAAGAAGGAGAAGGGATTTCCTTAATGAAGTTCTAGCTTTAGAATGCCTGTTGAAATCCACTAATCATGGCAATATATATATATATATATATATGTAAATTTGACTTGTAATTATCACATCTCTCTTTCTCTCCCTCCTCTTTCTCCGTCCTTGTCCTCTTTTTTTTTTTTTTTTTTTGGTGTATTCTCTCTTTTTCTATAACTCTCTTTGTCTTTGTGTCCTCTCTCTTTAACTAATATTTCAGGAAAGTAAAACCCCATTTTAGCAATGGAGGAGCTTTTTTCTATAGAATTTTTCCAAAAAACTTCAGATTTACCCATTTTTTTTCCTCTTGTGTTTTGATTAACAATCAAATAACATTTCCGGTATTTTTTTCCCCCCTTCTTTTCCCTTTACTTTTTTTCCTCCATATTTTCTGATTTCCCAACAAACTCTAAAAGTTGTAAAATTACGTGATTTAACCTTGTTTTACAAGCACATGTGTGACACGTGATCATTCCATTATGTATTTTTAATAGACGAATCAATAGTGCAAGCAAAAAGTAAATTCGTGGTGCAAAATGCCAGGGAAAAAGCTTATGATGCAATGTATCAACCTAAATAAAATTTGGAGTGCTTGGCTGTCAATATCCCATTTATTTGTCATCAAATTTATTATAATTAGGGATATTGATATTAATGTATTCTAAATTATACACACTTGGACATTTTGCATCCTAAATTTTTGTTTTTTTTGTTTTTTGTTTTTTTAGCATTATGTACACCCTGAGCTTCATTATTCTTTGCACATTACACATTCCTTCTATTTTTTGTTAATTTGTCACATGACTGGCATATGGGGCAAACATAAAGGTGCAAAGTGCAAGTTTATATAATTTACCATCCATAATGCAAAAAATTTCACATAAAAAGTAATAAAAATTAATATAATTTTTTTGTTATAAAGAAATATTATTCTTCTAATAAATTAATAATGTTCTATAGGAATGTAAATATAATTTATAAAAAAAATGAAAAAAAGATAATATGTAAATAGTACAGAGGTTCAAAAAAATAAAGGCTTATAAGAAAGGTGCTCTTAATCTAGAGGAAAAGTTTGAAAGACTATTTTTTCAAACTATGTTATTTTATTTATTTTATGTAATTTTTTATATTTAGATTTATATATATATTTTTTTAAAAAAATACTTTTAAAATTTTCTGATATGTATTTTTTAATAAAAGTTTTACGTTTCCCAAAACAATATTTTTTAATACATGTCCCACTTTTTTTATTGGTCTTTAGTTATTTATTTGTTCAGGAAATCTATTATATACAAAGATTTTTATTTTTATTTTTGAAAAATCACATTTAATTTTTTTTAACTTCTTTAAAATATAATAGTATTATTCAACAATTTTTTTGTATTTAATTAATCTTTTTATTTGAATATTTTTGTATTTACACTATAAACTAAACAAAATTGCACTTTGTACATTTATTTTTTGTCCCATGTGCTAACTATGTGACAACTCTGTTAAAAAGTTAACAGAACGAGAAAGGTGTAAAGAAAAGTAAAATTTAGGATGTACAACGCCCCAAAAAAAAAAAAAAGGAAAATTTTTAAGGTAATATATTTAAATTCATAGAGAAATGAAAATATAACTTTTAGCTATTGGGTATACAGACAATTAGTAAACAAAATAGAAACAAATAGAATAGAAGTAGATAGACAAAATGATAAATAGAGTACAGATATACAAAGTTATAAATAACTACAAAAACTTATAACATAAATAATAGAAAAACTAACTTGTATTGAATGATAAAATTGAGTTTTGCTTGTAGAAATGTTCTAAAAATAGTAATTTCCCCTTTTTTCTATGCTCAAACTTCTACTGAAGATTGCCGTCCCGGATTAAACAATCTATCGTTTGAACTTTGACATAAAATGTCAAATCCTTATTGAACAGTATTTTTCCTCTTTAAATGTTTGTAATTAAATGAATGCAATTGTGATTTCAAAAACCAGTGTAACATTGTAATAAAACTAAATAAATAACATATATATTATTTGTTTATTTAATAAAATTTTGAATTCTGTTAAAAAAAATAAAATATACAAATAGGAAAAAAAATATATTTATTTCTCCTCAATTAAACCAAGGCTAAGGCTATTTATGAGTTTTTAAATATATATATATATATATATATAGAGAGAGAGAGAGAGAGAGAGAGGCTTTTATCTGGGATTTTTGAATTTTACTAACATTCAAAATTATAATTTTGACAATTAGATTTCACCAATGGTCAAGATCTGGTTGGTTTTAAAATATCACATGAGGGTTATTTACCCTTCATTTCACTACACCTTAACCCTTTCCATCTTTTCATTTTCTTCTTCCCATGTCTATGTGAAAATATCTGGTGGCTTCCTCCTTCCATTAAAACTCCATAGATTTGGATTGTAGATGAAATCAAAAGCTTCATAGATTTGGATTGTAGATGAAATCCAAAAAACAAATTCTCAATCTTCCCTATTTTGCACTAGCATAAATTCTTTGTTTTCCCTTAATAAGAAAACTATGTTGGAGTACTAGGCCTAAAAAAAAAAAAAAAAAAAACTTGGTAAGCACTTTTTCTTAACCACATTAATATTATAATTTTATTTTCTATTTAATATGATATATGATCTGAGGAAGATGAACCTGTGAGTTGGTGGGAAGTGGAAGTAAAATGCTCAAAGTGGAAGAAAAAACTAATTTTGCTTCCTTTTGATTTTTGTTAGAGAAGTCATAGATATGCAATCGGAGTTATCTGTGTTCTCATTTTTTTTTTTATGGTTTTTTATATCATTCACTTAACCAAGATTTAATTTTTTACAGTTGAATCTTGTTATTTTAGCTTAGTTTTTTTTTTTTTAATTTTTTGTGATTTTCTCCGTCTTTTTGTTTCAATTGTTTTACTTATTTTTCTAATTAAATGTATATGTTGGAAAGTGAAAGAATGCATTCAATCTCTTGGAAGTTGGTTAGAATTGGGTTAGACAATTAGGATTTTAAATTTGGCTAAGTGTTCAAGTTTAGAGGTTTAATTTATATTATATTAGATCTAGTTATGATCTCTACAAAGATTTAATTGATGAAACATTCATGTTTCTTATTCAAGTCTAGTTGCATATAGTTAGCAAAAAAAAAAAAAAAAAAAAAAAAAAAGGTAGAATAATATAATTGGTATTTAAAACCCTTTTCTATTAATTATTGTCTACTAGGAAATGATAACTTAATGAGACAACCTTGTGTAGAATGCTGGTGGAATTGCCTTTCTTCACTTGTCTTCTTGATTTAGTTATGATAAGTTGGCTTTTCACATATGAGAATGGTCATTGATTTTTGCTTTTCATTTTCTTATCCTTTGCAATTAGGGACACAAATGGATGAAAATTTTTTGTTAGTTTCAATAGAAGCAACCTTGTGCATGCCTCATTTAAGCCCTCTTAAACTTTTCTCATTTACTTGTCATTTTGAATGGTTGAACAGGATGCTGTAGAGTCTTTATCCACATTTTTTTTTTTGTGTCTCCTCCGAGAAAGGCTACAAACCGATCAATTAGGATGCCGGTTTGGAGATGATAAGCTTTTACCCTTTCCATCGTTTTCATTTGCAGCCCCATTGAGTTTAATTGCTAGTGTCTTCGTAATATTTTGATTAAATATAAAACAGAGGCATGCTTCTTTTGTAAAACAAAGTTGCTCGATATGATTAAAGAGCATGACTCTTTTTTGTATAGAAAATATGTTAGAACTTAAATATAAAATAGAAGCATGCTTCTTTTGTAAAACGAAGTTATTCGATATGATTAAAGAGCATGACTCCTTTTTGTATAGAAAATATGTTAGAACTTGAGAATCCAAAGCCCTTATTTTTAATGGAAAAAGTTATGCATATATATTGGTGATTTATCAACAAAGTGGTGTTTACCTTGTAGATTATATCATGGTGATTGTTAATTGCTTGAGTTTGTTATTATTTTGATTTTCTTAATTAGTTTGCTCTCCTAGTAATATGAATAAGAAACAAAACAAAGGGGTTACAAATTGGTTTTGGAAAACTGACGAGCATCAATGTACTTAAACAATTAAGTTATTTATAAATAGTATGAAATAGTTGGACATGATGTATTTTAGCAAAATTTTAACAAAACCAGTAAAAGGGTGGAAATGTAAGACTAATTTTTTTCCCTTCTCAATATCCTCTTTGTAGTTAAAAAATAAAAAAAATAAAAAAAATTTAATGAACATATTCAATTAAAATCTACAATCACATTGTTCTAATATCCATCTTTAAGCCTAAAGAATTATCACAAAGGTCTATTTCTCAACTGCAAAAAGAAAATTGAAAAGGAGGAAACTAACAAAACAAAAGAAATAAAACGTAGCCACCACCAACATGATGCTAAAACATCTAAAAACAATCTCAAAAAGATAGCTGGCTTAGATAATATTATCAAAAGATGGTCACAAGCATTAACTGTCAGGACTCGTCCAGAATTCCTCCCCGGAACCCTAGACAAGCCCTGATCCCAGGGAAATATCACTGAACCTTCCAACAGAAAATCCGGCAGCACCTCCCCTAAGGGTAGGACTAACCAAAAATTTCCTGCACTGAAAACACACTTCTAAAAAAAACATCCCCTTATTCCTCCCACATTACTAAAATTTGTTTCCACAATTTACAGCACTTCAGAGAAATAACAGCAACTCAGTGCATAAACAATAACTACACGTCCAATACAGTATACAGAGCCTTATACAAATAAATATGAATTAATACAATGGCAGATAAGGAAACAATACAAGATGAAGAGGAAAAAGGGAAGAAATACTTCTTGGACTTTCGGCAATGAGCTGAGACGTTGGGCTCGCCCCAGACAATCAACGTCTCCAACCTGGACCTAGGGGAACGGAATTTAAAAACGTGAGATGCTAATCATCTCAGTGAGTGACCCTATCTACTGAACACCTTTACTATTAATAATATAACAAATAAAGGGATTTAATTAATACCAGCAATTAAATAGATAAATAAATAATAAACAATTGCAGTAATATTTTCTCTCAAAACCCTCACTATTTACTCCGTTGGAAATGTTCCCCTTTCAAAACATTTTCACAAAACCCGATATTCGTACTTTCCGAAAACCAAGGGATCAAACCATTTGATAAACAATAAATAAATAAATACCCCAATATATAATTAAAATGTAATAAATTATAATAAATAATTTTTGAACACCTTTGGGGTTTGAAACTTTATCTGAAAATTACACTTGACGCACCACACCATATACCAGTGATGCCCTCCGATACCCAGCGTCCCGAGCACCGACTGGCGGGGAGATTAAAGAGAAAAACTTGCAAACGGTACTTCGGCGTCCCGACAGTACCGCTGCTGAAACCGTCATCCCGGCCAAGGGAGGGGCGGCTGTGGCCAATATCAAACTTGCCTGCCCACAGTCCAATGGCAACCACGGGAGACATAATACTTGAGCGTTGAACCACATAATACTTGCGCGCTAAACCACGTGTACATACACCAGAACACCAATACTGTATGAGTGCGTCTAAAATAATTATTAAACCAACCGTACCGTTTTCCAAAATTACCGTGGGAAATATATTAAATTTTCACACTTACCATCCCACATATTTTTATTTAACAAACCGGTACGAAAACATCGATCACAAATAATCCATAATTTTCTCGTAATATGAGGTTCAACAGATAAAATACCATGGGCATAATTATAAAATTAAACCACCAATTTAACGAATATTTTCATAAAATATTTAAACCAATTATGCCCAAAATAATACTTAAAACCACATACGATTATTACCGAAATATACTTTGCTCATGCATAAATAAATAAATTAAATCACAATAAAACCATAATTAAATTGTACCACATGAGCATAATTTAAATACCAATTAAACACCAATTAAACATAATTAATTGCCCAAAATATTTTTAAAGGTGGGTCACTCACCTGGAGCACGCAATTAAACCATGATCCACCATGGGATCAATTCCACGACTCACCCGTGCTCCTAAAACACAGTTCACACACAGTCAAATAAATTAATATTTTATTCGGGTAAATAATACCTGGTACCCGGGGGGTTAAACACAAACGTTAATCAAAATGGTCGAATAATATACCAAATCGAAGCTCGTGGAACGAGGATCACGGATTCGGTCTTACTTTCGGGATTCGACTCCTCAATTCTCCTAAACCATCGCGAATTGGTGGAAAAGGAGGCCGGATTTGGATTCAGGAGGTCGGAAACAGTGGACAAGGACCGGCGGTGCAACTGGGTACTCGCCGGAACAGTAACTTCCGGTGAGCCGCCGTGGTCACCAGCAACCGTCGCCGGCGGCGGCGCGTGCGGTGGCCGTTGGCTGAGATTTTTGGCGGTTTTGTAGATCGAGGAGAGAGGGTTCCAATGGGACCGGCGGTGAGGCAAACGGAGGCCGGACGGCGGAGAAATCGGGGTTTGAAGATTTTCGGTCCCTCGCCGGAAAACGCTCCGATCCCGGCACGTCGGAGGTCCGGTGGCCGTGAAATTTGGTGGGCTGGCCTAAAATGAGGAGATGGTGAGGGGTGGCTGGCGCGTGTGGCTGGAAAAAGACCGGAAAGGGGTCAAACGGCGGTGGTCGGCGGTGGAGGGAAAAATCGCTGCCGAGCTTCGGTGCCTCGATCAAGGCGCGTTTGGCAGTCGTGAGATTTTGGGGTTTGGCCGGAAATGAGGAGAGGCTTCCGTCTGGCTGGCACGTGTAACGAGAATTGGCCGAAAAATTGGTTAGAATCCGGCGGCTGGTCGGTTTCTCTCTCTCTCTCTCTCTTCTCTGAGATTTTTGTCAAATAAAAGCCACAGTGGTGACACTGTTCATCCACGTGGACCAATCAGGTGACGACACGTGGCCTTTCACTGTTCATCAACTCAAAAACATTAAAATATTACCGTATCTGGCAAACTTCACGCGTCCATAACTTTTTAATCGGATGTCCGTTTTAAGCGTGCCGCTAGTCTACGGACTCGTATCAACGAGCACTTCACAACAATGCATGAGTCAACGCTCAACTTTGCATGAATAAAAAGTCAACTTCGGCACCCCTTGGACAGTTTGGACCTCAACTTGTTTTGCTCATAACTTCCAAACCGTAGCTCTGTTTTCAACGTGCTACTAGTCTACGAACTCGTGCCAATGTGTACTTCGTAACGGTACCTCAGTCAACCTAGAATTCCATCCGAGTCAAAAAGTCAACTTTTGACCCCTTCGGTCAAAGTCAAAATCAATGGTCAACAGTCAACCTCGGTCAACGTGCAACAATTCCGACATGGTTCGGGACGGGGTGTTACATTAACGATATTCATAATTTACCTAACATGATCCTAGATATCCCAACAACAACATGTAGACTTCATTAAATACATTAGGCTCCCAATTATTTGTGAATACTTTAATTGAGAAACTGCTTTTTCTTTATTTTTTGGTAATTTAAACTTTGCAACAAAAGGAGTCATAACTTATGTTTTAAAAGGCGAAAGTGCGAGACGAGATGATTTCATTGTTATGAGGGGAGATGTAAGGCATAGGACATTGGGGCAAGCTTTTCAAAAAATTTTAATATTAAAAAAAAATTAAATATATATTGAAATTGATATGAAATTAAAAAAGATAAATATAAATAATTTTAGAACTGCAAAATAAACAAACTAAAATTTACATAAATATAAAATTAATAAATTATAAATAAATGTACAATAAAACATATACTTTTAATTTATAAATAAAAATTTATAAGGATAAGATAACTTTTTTATAAAATAAAGAATAAAAAGATTAGATTTAACTATATAAAATAGTCAGGCAGATGCCTCGCTATTCAAGGAGTGAAAAAATGCATTCTTTTGCTTAGGACATATACTTAATCTCCTGAAACAAGCGTCTTATAGGAGTAATGCTCCAAATTTAAAGTATTGAGGCATTTTTTGCATGCCTCGCTTCCGGGTGAGCCTTGAGGGTAACCTAAAATGAGTCTTTTAAAACAATGGTCATAGCATCCTTACAATGTTTGACCATGCTTGTTTAATACCTTTTCTATATGATAAAACTAAGTGAGCATGTAAACTTCATTATTTCTTTTAATTTGAACCCCTAAAATGACATCAACCAAACCTAAGTCTCTCATGTCACAACGAGTGTTTAATTTTCTTTGTTAACATAATCACATCTTTATCAGTTCCCATTATTAACATATCATCAATTCTTTAAAGATTATCAAGTAAGCTTGACTCGGTAAACCAGTCACATCTATATTTATAAAGTTGTAGGTTTGAGACACTGAAGTAGAAGGGAAGGAAAATTATTGTGAATGATAAAAAATTTGATAAGATATGATAAAAAGGAAAAAAAAAAATCATAACATGAGCTAACAAAGTTGAAGGAAAGTGATGTTCACAAAAAGAAAAAGGTCAAAACGCATAAAGACAGAAGTCATCAACTAAAAACGAATTAGTTGAGTGAACCATAAGTCTCATTTAAGACAGAGGATGCAAATCAGTAAAGGAGAGAAAGCTGTTAAGTCTCAGTATTTGATATGCAGTTCCTTGATCACCAAAGCTGCAATACAGCCATACGATCTGACTACATTTCAATCTAGCTTGTGAACATCTAAATGATCAAAATCCTGAAAGAAAAAAGGGTCAATTTATGTATCATATGAGAAGAAGGCCAAACCCAAATCTTCAGATGGAGGGTGGATAAAATGGAATTTTTTTTTCCTTGTCTCTTCCACGTCTTGCCTGCATACAACACGAAACCCACACATTTTAACTTCCAAGCATTGGCTTCCAGCTCCAAATAAAGCGTCAATGTAATCAATTCTATTGCACATAGCCATTCTTTTTTCGAAGCTTCCATTTGATATATATTGCAGCCAAAGGTGACTTGACTCAATGAGAGTGCCACTCGAGATTTTAAAGCCAAAACCAGTGCTTATAGGACCTTCATTAGTGTGCAGTTGACAAGTGATTTCTTGAGAATTATCTGATTCCGGGACAATGGGAACATTCTTATGGACATAAAAAACAACACAAAAAACGAATCCAATCCGATTATTATAACTCCATCTTTGAGGCAATTGTATTCTGACTAAAGGTCCAAAGTTTCGATGGCTGAACCACTCCGGAACCCTAGTTCCAGGAATAACAATATCAAAACGGCCACTTAGACGTAAGCCTTCCTGCACCAAGAGAGAGAAAATCATGGTGCTCGATGAGAGAGAGCAACAAAGATAGAAAGATAAATAGAGAGAAAAAAATAAAAGAAAAACTTGATTCTGGATTTTCAGCAATGACTGGAGGAATGCTTTCAACAACATCACCATCCAACTTTTACCATCTTGGTTCTGTTTCAGCTCGTAGCAGTTGATGAAACTGAGTACCAAATGTGTGCAAGTTCTCACCTTGAATGTATCTGAAAAACTCACCAGTGAAGAACAATCTCTTGCCTCTACATACTCGATATTGGAAGGAAGCTCTGGCATAGATTGAAGAACAGTGCAGAGCGCCAATACAAGAAATTTTAGCTTAGCAAGCTGGCTAATGCTTTGGGGTAAGCTAATAAAGTTGTTTCTGCCAACATCTAATACCTGCAATGAAGTTAAGCGGCCGATTTCACTGGGAATAGCTCCTTCTGGTAAGTCACAGTTTCTTAAACATAATTTTGTTACATTTGGAATGTTGGAAAGTAGACACTCAAGATTATTCCACTTTCTGATATTGCACGAATGGTTACCCAGATGTTGGATTACTGATCCATCCATATAAAATTGTGGCAAGTTTCTCATTTTTTCAACCACATTTGGAATATTTTCAAGACTTGAGCAGCCTGAAAGAACACAAATTTCAAGAGACTCCATTGAAATGAAATCTTGGAGACTCCTAACGCTTGAACAATCTTTCAAATTCAATAAACGAAGTTTTGCCAGATTTCTAATGGAAGGGTGAACCTCAACTAAGTTTCTACATCCTACAAGAACTAATCTCTCCAGATTTGGAAACCCTGTAAAGTTTGGAGTCCTCTTCAACTCTTGAGAGTGACTGAGTTTGATGAACTTCAAATTACTGAAAACCTAAATAGAAAAATAGAGAAAAAAAGAAGGAAAGCTATCATGCTCGTGCACTTAAAAGGAAAAGTAAATTCAATATGAGCAGCAATGCAGCACCTACCTTTTCTTCGCTCCAAAGCAGTTCAATTCTGCTATGGCACATGTTAAGTTCAACTAGTTTGGATGGATAAAAATATGGTGGAAAATATTTCAATGGATATCCCCTTCACTTTAAGAATCTTAGATTGTTAGGAAGGTATTCCAGGCCATCGGGGAGGTGCACTTTGCAATGAAGATTGAGCAATCTGAGATTACACATCCTTTCAAAAGCTCTGTAGTTCCAGTTGCATTCTAGTTCAGGTTTGTCCAAGACCATTGCTTCAATTTTTTCTGTTCCCCAATATCCAAAAGTAAAAGATAAGCGGGGTGCAATAAAAAATAAAATATTATATTTGATCAGTTGAGTGGCTTAATCTCTGTACATGAACTCTTACCAAATTTTTTGTCATTACTTCATTGATGTCTTCATGATGCCACAACCTGCTCCTTTTACCAGGCTCACGAGGGTCTTCTTCATGAACAATTACCTGGCCCATTTTTTGTGGCGAGTGATGCATGCATAAGATGTCGTTTGAAATAGTTATAAGAGACTTGTCGTTGAGGATTGCCATCCCACTTTTTGAGGGAAAGCCACAACAATCTAGTATTTCCAGAACACGATCTTCTCTCTTCCCAATAAAAAAACATGCAATATCTAAGAATATAGATTTCAATTCCTCATTGAGTGAATCAAAACTAAGACGAGATTCTTTGAACATATCTCTGTTTTGAATTTCATCCATTCCATATAAAAATGACTCCCTTTCCATGATGCTTTTACCATATAAAGAACTACCTATATGTTGGAGAGCCAATGGATTGCCATAGCCATCCAAAGGATGCTTTTGTCTAAAAGCCTTTAAGCTAAGAAGCTGCATAGATTCAGCAGGATTTAATCCTTCACATGTGTTGAGTTTTTGCACTCCTTCAAATATTGTGCCCCTCAATTTACGATATACATCTTGAACAATTTTTTGGATTAATTCCGCCTCACTTCTGCAGCATGGAAAAATCAAATAGAGAGTAAATACAGACTTTGAGAACAAACCAACCAAAAACTACAAATCCTTGTACTTCCTCTATTTATTATTATTATTATTATTATTATTTTTTTGTTGCAGATCAAACTTTAAGGTTGGTTGGCCTGTCTCAGTTTGATTGAACAATTGAAAAGTTTATATATAAACATTTTTGGTTTTACTTTATTTTATTTTTTCTACTTGATTGTGTGTGTAATTTACGTACTTTAAATGTTTGTTAATTTTAGTTAAATTTGTTTGATATCTTATATAACTATAAACTTGATGATGGATTTGATACAAATTATTAAAACAATTACTTTTGAACTTAAAAAAAAAAAAATATACCCATGATTTAGTGTACTTGTTATTTTGCAAATTTATTTGAAAATATAATATTTGGTAAGAAACAAGAATGGTAGAGAGAAACAGTACCCATAATTTAGATGCCAGCCTGGGAAATTGGCGACTTGACGCAGCGCAAATCTCCACTTGTCAACCATGTCTCGTGGGTAATTCTTTTCGTGTTCAGCAAAGGTTGCTGCATAAGTGCCCCATTGATGTCAGGTTGGAATAATGGATTTTCCAGGTTTGATGCATTCAAGAATGTGTACAAGTGATACGAACGTAGGACGACCTGCTCTTAAACCCGTATTATATTAGCCCGGATCTCAATTAAGTTCAAGTTCTAATGGAATGGATCTCAACCCTAACCAACCTATGGTTAGAAACCTTGATATAATGTAGACACCACAATAGGGGATGGAAAATCTATTGATAAGTCAAGCTAAAACAACCAATTCTCTAATGGTGTTTTAGGTGTTCTCAAAGAACAAAGAGATATTAATCTCACAAGTATTTTCTTTATCAAATCAAAGTTGTATTTTTATTGAAAAATAAGCCTTTAAATAGGCTACAAAGCCACGAAATAAAACCCTAAAAACAAAGGGAAAACCGACCATACAAAGTAGTTTCCTATGGTGACCGAAATTCTCACTGATTTCCTAATCTAATTTGGATTAATTAATTCCTTTATTTTGAATTAGGAATTAATTAATTTACAATGAAAATAATAAAATAATAACTTTCCTAAACTTATTGTTCCAAAAAATAAATAAATAAAAACTAAAAAGTAATGGTAATTTCCTAAAACAAAAAGTAGAATCAAATTAGGAAACTATAATACTAGCTTTTTGACTAAGTTAACTTTGATCAATTTTTGACCAAATTGAGCTCCAAATCAGCTTCAATATTCTTTTTAGGATGCCAAATAAGCTGAATATGAAGTCCCACACGTT
Source organism: Ziziphus jujuba (assembly GCF_031755915.1). Taxonomy (NCBI): domain Eukaryota; kingdom Viridiplantae; phylum Streptophyta; class Magnoliopsida; order Rosales; family Rhamnaceae; genus Ziziphus; species Ziziphus jujuba. Next base: position 1,031,901 of record NC_083381.1, on the reverse strand, counting down.
GCCCATGCTTGGAAGAGGAAGAAAAAGCCAACTCAGCAAAATACAGTAAAGCCAGCACAAAATACAGTAAAAAATAGGCCAAATTTGAAGCTGTCCGTACAACCCCTTTTTGAATGCCTTTGAAACTGGATTGACTTGATTCCATACCCTCTTAGACATATGTATTGAATCCATAAAGAGTTGGAACCATTTCATGCTGCTCGTTGTCCATATTTGCACCAAAACTGCTACCCGGGTCCGTATCGGCTTCCACCACTTGGATGCTTAGAATAGGCTTTGTATCTTCAAGTATGGAAAAGCTCTATTGAGATTGATTACAACCTGTATAAATGCTCCCAGGTTGTCCTTAAATCTCTTAATTTGAGCTCTTGTGATTGGCCTAGTCTTCATCCGTGTCGGGTCAGTACCCCAGCAGGTTATCGGTTGAGCGGGCTCGGGCAGAATCACATCAACAAGTTCATCCAAACACCAATGTGAAGTAGCATAATTTTTTGACAAAATGAAGATGGCGATCCTCGAGCCCTCAATTGCTCGGAGGAGTCCTGGAGAGATCTGTTCTCCTCTTTTAAGCTCTTCATCGTCCTTGAAGACGTCCTTAATTCCAATGCCAATGAGATCTATGTATAAATGGCCGGTGAATCCATTACGAGTGTCCATGCCACTGAAACTTAGAAAGACATCGTATTCATAGTCTGGGGTTGACGTAGACAATGAACGAAAAGAAGAGAGATGTGACTTGTATGTTGGAAACTTTTCAGGCTTGAATTTGAACTTCTTACCCTGATTAGTTGAAGCATTACTACTTGTGCTCACCATGGGCAAAACATTTCCAACAGAAATAGAACACAGCAATTTATTCTTAAAATGAAAATGAAAAGAGATTTTTTACCCTTTTTCTATTCTTGAAATCCAAAAGATCTACATCTTCTGTGTCTCTAAAATTCATCAGCAATTATCTTATGGACCTAACCCAGATCGATCGATTTTCCGTTGAAATTTCTTATCACAGAGAAAGTGAACTAGCAAGATTCACGAAATCGACCAATACAAGTTTTCTCTCTGTTACTCTATATGCATGGCCCCCACAATTTTTTTTTAAATATTTTCAGTAATTTTATTTTTCAATTTACAATGTTATTTCCAAAAGTATAATGATGCCCCCTTCATCTATTCCCTTACCGGTCTTTTTGCATTTTTTTCTTTTTGTTTTACATTTACTTTTTTTTTTCCTGGAATTTTGCATTTACTTTGGCTTTGATCTATTTCCCAATTATCTAATTTTTTTTACTCATTTATCATTTATTTATAATCAAATTTATTATAATTATAATATTCATCTATAATGATTTTGCATTATAATATTCATTAATTATTTTCTTTAAGGTAATATTTATCTGCAAACTAAAATTGTTTAATACAATTAGTTAATAACAAAACTAAATGTAATTAAAATGAAAATTTCTTATTCATATTGATTTTTGTTTTAATTAGTAAGAAGTTAAGCTGTAATTATTTTTTCTAGTTTTATGCACTTATTTATAATTAAGTTTTTTTAAAAAAAAATTCACAAAATCAATTTTCTTTTCTTTCCTTTTGCTTGGATTGTTGGCCTAAATTTTCTTGGTTTCTTATTATTTAAAAAACTATCTTCCTTCGCATATCTTTTAGAACAATTAGTGGATGTTGAAATTGATGGTATTCTCTTGATATTGCTTTATTGGTCATGTACTCCCAACTTTTGACCCAAACTTTTGAAATATTGATCTCGGACTATGAAGCCCATAATTTTTTAGTGGAAACTTCATAATAGTTAAAGTTTTTATTCTCTGTCTCCTTGAGATGAACATTTTTGGCAATATTGATCTCATGTTTGCATATTGCACACAAGGTTTAGAATGGGGCTTAGCCTTTTTATATGAACCTTTTTCAAATCTCTTAGGCTTGTACTCTTTTCCAATTGATATTTGGCCTAAGTCTATCTTAAGGAAAGGTTAAGTCAACTTTGATATATCCACTACTGTCATATTAACCCTTGCCATTGGGAAGTGATTGCTATCCACACCCATCACCTATTTGCCTTTCCTAGGGAACTCTAATATTCCTTTCTCAGTTAGTCATTAAATGCGTTGCGGAACAACACATAATTAGAGTTGTATGGTTCCATCTATTGTACCATTTGCAATAGGTCTTATTCTTAATCTTTTTAGCAGAAGCAATAACATGTCCTTTAAGTAGCTGGATCATGTTGTCAGCTAACAAAAGATAAAAAATTTGGTTGGCTTTAAAAATATCCAAGGAGTAACTTTTTGGAGGCTCAACTTATTCTTTTTCACATCAAAGGTCAACTAAGAAACCTTTTGGTTCTCATTGTTCTCACCAAAGCTTTGCAAGTATATGGCTTTGTAACCACCATATCGGCCGCATTCTTTTCAGTTGTTTGTTCCTCCCTCACCTGATCATCCATGTTGACCAAGTAAATTTCGATGTTTGAATTTTTGTAATAAGAGCTCTTTGAAGAATTCTTTCTTTGGAATTATGTTAGGATCCGTCCAAAATTCCTTACAGGAATCCTAGACAAGTCCTGATCCCAAGGAAACCCTATTGGACCTTCGAATAGAAAATCCGATATCATTTCCCTTAAGGGTTGGACTTACCACAAAATTCCCTACACAGAAAACACATTTCTAACAATATTTCTTTATTTCTCCCACCTTACTACAATTTATTTCCACAAATTTGCGGCACTTAATAATTAAGAGCAAAACCAGTGCAATATTAATTAAATACATCCAACATAATATACAGAGCCTCAGAGGATTACAAATAAATATGGAATTTAATACAAAAAAAGATAAAAAGAAATATTACAAGATAGGAAGGAAAAGAAAGAAAGAACTCCTTGGAATATGACAGCGAATCAAACATGTCAAGCTCGTCTTGGACGGTCAACGCCTACTAACCTGGGCCTAGGGGAACGAATTTGAAAACGTGAGATGATAATCATCTCAGTGAGTGATCCAATCTACTGTACAATAATAATAATAATAAATAATAAATATTCGAAAATAACATTTGCTCTCAAAATTCTCACAATTTACTTAGTTGGAAAGGTTCTCTTTTTAAAACATTTTCACAAAATCCAACATTTATATGCCCCGCAAATTAAGGAAATCCATAAATGAATAAATGCAAATAGAATACAAATATTGAGAGTTTAAAATTTACCTTGAGAATAATTTAATAACAATTAATTAAATTTATAATAGAATACCATAAGATAAATAAAGTCACAAATTGTAATATCCCGTCCCGAAGTACATTGAAAATTTCTCAAGTTGATCAGGTTTGACTGTCATTGACCGAGAATGGTCAAATGTTGACTTTTTGATTGGATGGAATTCTAGGTTGACTGAGGCACCGTTACAAAGTACGCATTGACACAAGTTTGTAGACTAGTAGCACATCGAAATCGGAGCTGCCGTATGAAAGTTATGATCAAAACAAATAGAGGTCCAAACTGTCCAAGGGTGCCCAAGTTGACTTTTTATTCTTGTGAAATTGAGTTTTGACTCATGCATGATTGTTAAGTACTCATCGATACGAGTTTAAAGACTAGCGGCACGCCTAATTTGGACATTTCGTTGAAAAGTTATGGACCTGCAAAGTTTTCTGAATTTTATATTATTTTATTATTATTTTTAAAAGTGTGAAGTTTGTGCCATGTGTCACCAAATGGGATGCACCACGTGTAACATTATAAAAGTGCCACAGGTTAGCCAAAACTAAATATTATATTATTTTGTTATTAAAATAATATTATTTTAATATTATTTTATATATTTATTTTCTTTTTCTTTTTCTTTTTCTCCCCCACGTGGAGAAACACTTTTCTTTTTCTTCTTTTCTTCTCCTTCTTCTTCTTCCCGAGCATGACAGAGAAGAAACACACACAGAGACCTCTCTCCCTCTCTCTCTCCTTTGACTCTCTCCCCTTCTTTTTTTTGATCGGCTGTTTAGCCGTGTTTCAGTGGCCGGACGACAACATGCGCCAGTAGGCTTGAGAGCCCATAGCCAGGCGACGCCGATGACCTAGTCTCTGGCTTGGTGGCTGGCAGACGCATCGGGATCGGCGCCCAAAGTCCGCGGTCAACGTGATGCTGGTTGGCCGGTTTTCCAGTAGCCACCGGTCGTGTGGTTAATCCTCCCCCTAGATTTTGATCCCCTGATTCCAAAAATGACCTCCATTTGCCTAAATTCCAAGCCGTTTGTGAGATGCATGGAGGGGAATGTTTGGCTGGAACTTCCCGTCCATTTTCCAGCCAATCCCGACGGCTTTAAGTTCAATGGAGGTTGGTAATGTATTCCTTGTCTCATTAGCTTTCTATAAGTACCTCATTTGCGAATATTGGTTGACGTTTTAGTTAAATCCTTCGGGTACCTATGTGTTAAATATCTGATTAAAATATTAATTTAATTGGTTTTGTGTAATATTGATATTTTAGGAGCATGTGTGAGTCATGGAATTGATCTGGTGGGGGATCTTGATTTACGCTCGTGCTTGAGGTGAGTGATCTACCTTTAAAATTAATTTCAGGTGTCCAATTAATTATATTTGTGATATTTTAATATTTGAATGTTTTTATTTTGTGTTGATTATAAGATAAATTGTGAATTAAATTTTGATGCTAATATTTGGATAATTTGAAATTTATATATGTGTGTGCATCGAAGCATATTTTGATTTTGATAAATTATAAAAATTCATTTTATGAAATTTGATTTTAAAGAAATTGTAAATTTAACATTATTGATTTATTGTTGAATTTATTTGTGAGTTTATTTCAAGCAATAAAAATGCATTTATATGGATTTACAACTTTTGGAATTTTTATGTGATTTTAATGAAATTATGCTTATCTCGAATTTTACATATTTAAGGATATTATTTTAAAAATTGATGCATTTGAAAGTTGATAGATTTGAACTTGATGGATTTATGAAGATGATTTAAAGGAATTGTGAAAATATTATGAGTTTAAAGGTGATGTGAACCAACGGATTTGAAAGTGGAATTTATGAGATTTCGATATTTAAAAATATATTGATTTTATGATTTTTATACGCACTTATACAGTACTGGTGTTCTGTACTGGATTTACATGGATATGATTAGTGTGCATGATTAGGCCATTGGACTTGAGGGCTGGCAGGGTACAATGCACAGTGAGTGTTAGCCACCCTCTCCATAGCCAGGTGACTGTTGATATCATCGGTCCGGTGGGATGCCACAGTGATCAGATGCAGATTCTCTTTTAACCTCCCCATCAGATGGTTCTTTGGGAGGCTGGGCACCATCGGACATCACTGGTATATAGTATAATGCGTCAGGATATTTTGACATGATTTCTTAAACGAAAATATGCTTTAAAATTATATTTTTAAATTAATGGATTTAATTGGATCTTATTATTTAATTAATTGGTGTCTCTTATTTTATTTATCGCATGTTAATTGCATTTTATTTATTAATTAATATTTCTTGATTATTTCATTGATTGATTAATTTGATTTTTGCTTGATGCTTCTAATATGAATTTTAGCATTTATTTATTTAATTATTGTGACCTTGTGTATCTCATGGTATTCTATTATAAATTCTATTAATTGTTATTCAATTATTCTCAAGGTAAAATTTATTTTCTCAATATTTCATTTATTTTAATTATGGACTTCTCTTATTTTGGGATATACCAATTATGGGGTTTTGTGAAAGTGGTTTAAAAGGGAAACTTTTCCAACTGACTGAATTGTGAGTGTTTTGAGTGCAAATATTATTTTTCAAATATCGTTATTATTATTGCACATTAGAACTGGGTCACTCATTGAGATGGCTAGCATCTCATATTTCTAAATTTCGTTCCCCTTAGGATCAGGTGGTAGGCGTTGATCGATCAGGGTGAGTTCGGCGGTGTGATCGTTCCCAGGAGTCCGTAAAGTCTTCATTTCCTCATTTTGCTATCTTGTAATATTTCTTTCTATTTCGTATTGTAATACCTCTCATACTTAGAATTCTTTTAATGCTCTATATACTATGTTGGATATATGTTATAAATTAATTATGCACTGATTCCCTGTTGTTTATTGAAGTGCTGGAAACTTATGGTATTAAATTGTAGTAAGATGAGAGGAATAAGGTGATGTATTTAGAAGTGTGTTTTTTGTACAGGGAATTTTGTGGTAAGTGTTGAAGTGTGGCAATTTTGCCACTTGATGGTGCATGTCACCGGCTAGCATGCACACCTTGGTATCAAATCCTTTCCTTTTATGAGTTTATATTTTTTTGTATGTTTTTAATTGATGCAAGGTATATTTTGATAATGTTTTGTGCCTAAGTTATGTATGCAAAAGTATAGGCAAAATTATGCACAAAAGAGTAGGAATGTTATGCTTGAAATGCCTATGGTACTGGATTCATAATTTCCAGCAACATAGTTCCACTATTTATCTTATATCTCAGGTTGCAAATGGAGTTTTGGACTGAAATTTTGAGGGATGTCTACGACATTTATATAAGACTATGGTTCAAATTTTAGGTCAAAATGACATGGGAAAGTCCATTTTCTATTCCAAATAGATTGCTGTATCTGATGGGCCCAGTATGCAGAGTATGGGTCAGTTTTGGAGCTGTTTGGCCCATGATCCGGTTCCAGAACTTTCCTAGCTCTTGAAAAAATATTTATTGATGACCAAGGATGCTTCAAACCAAGTTTCATAACCAGATACAAAGGGGAACTAAGTAGGTGAAGCTAGTTTGGTTGTTTACCCAAACTAGTTAAACAATAGGAACTTAGTTCAAACCATGTGCCACTTTTTACTATATTTGGAATAGACATGTTGCAGCTGGTTTTTACCTCTTTTGTGTATGAAAAGTTAGGTGTTGACCATTTTAATTTTTAAATTTCAAATACTTTACTCATTTTGTAAGCTCACATGCTTGGCATGTGTGAACTAGTTGTAATTTCAAGCTTATATTGTAAAATGAATGAAATGGCTACACATCTAAGCCTTATTTTCAAAAGCCAACGTGGTCCCCTTCTTCTTATCTCTTCTTCAACACCTTAGAACACTTTAAGAACCCTAAAAACCAGAAAACACCATAACCAAAACCTAAAAACACAACTCACAAACAACCATTCCCAAGAGCATCACCAAAAGCTTACTTCTTGCTAACACTTCAAGCTAGCTTGCTCTTGGTCATAACCTTCTCACCGCAACAGTAAGTCTAACCCTTAGGGGAGATGCTGCCAGATTTTTCTTGGAAGGTTCGATAGGATTCTCCAGGATCAGGACTTGTCTAGGGTTCCGATGAAGAATTTTGGACGGTTCCTGACACAAATAAATAAAAATAAATAATAGAATTCATATTAGAAGAATTTAGCACAAATCAAATTAACCAAACAAAATTTAACTCAATATATAATTTATAACATTACCATTAACTAAATCAATGAAATAAATAATAAATAATAAAAGAAATATTTTAATTAGTCTAAAACCTCAATTTGCATAGGCAATAAAATACAATAAATTTCATGTTAAAAATCCACATTGAAACAATAATGAAAACTGGAATAAATGCATTTAAATTATCAATTTAAAATAAGCGGAATAAATCAATTAAATAGTTAAAGAATTATTTAAATTGATTTAAAACATCCATTTGAAATAAATGGTAAAAAATAATGAAACCCATTTTAAAACAGGAAATCAATTTATATAATAAAATCATGGTCAAATACATTTTAAAACATTAATATGAATAGATGATAAAAACATAATAAAATTCCATAAAATTTATGTTAAAATTTCAATTTGTAATAAATAATAAAAATAAGATAAAATGCATTTTAAATTTTAAATACTCTTTTAAAACAATATTTTAATTTTGAAAATCTAATCGGAAAAATAACTTGACGCACTACACTATATAACAGTTGATACGAACTTAGGTTGACTCGCGCCTAAACTCGTATTATATTAGCCTGGAATCGAAAATTAAGTTTAAATATTTATGGTCATCTTAACCTCTAATCAACCTGTGACTAGAAACCTTTATATATTGAAGATGTCACAATAGGTGATGGAAATCCTATTGATAAATCAAATTAAAACATTCACTCTCTAATGGTGTTTTAGGTGTTCAAAGAGAACAAAGAAAATTATTTTCTCACAAATAATTTTTTGAATAATATTAAATCTCTCTTCTCATTGAAAAATAAGACTTTAAATAGGCTAAAGTCACAAAACAATAAACCCTAACTTGCTAGGTAAAATTCGGCCCAAAGGAATTAGGAAACAAACTAGGCCGAATTTTTCATGCTTTTCTAAACTTGAAACAATAAAATATTAACTTTCCTGAGTTAATTTTTCCAGTAAATAAATAAATAAAAACCAATTAAAAGACTAATTTTCTAAAATAGAAAGTCAAATTCAAATTAGAAAACTAGTTGATTAGTTTGACTACTAAACCAATTTTGACCAATTTCCAGCTTGTAAAGGCTCCAAATCAGCTCTCATATGCCATGTAGGATGCCAAATAGGATTAATTATGATTCACATACGTTGTTCTTGATTGGAACAAATAGAAAATGCTTAATCAGAAAAATACAGTAAAGCCAGCAACAAATATAGCAATTTCGGCCAAAAACTCCTCCTATGCACAAATGACTTCTTTGTTTACTTTTGCTTCTATCTTGACTTGTTTCCATGAACTCTTAGTAATATCAATTGAGTTCAAGAAGTGTTGAACTCATTCCTTGCTGCCCGGAGTCCACAAATGTTCTAAAACTGCTACTCGGGTCCAAATAGGCTTCCACCACTTGGATGTTTAAAACAGGCTTTGATTCTTTGGGTATTGACAAGCCCTTTTGAGAAGTGATAGCTCCTTGTATAAGACCAGTGACTTTGTCCTTAAATCTCTTGGCTTGAGCCCTAGTTATTGGCCCGGTCTTCAACTGTATTGGATCTACACCTCAGCGGGTTGTCAGTTGTGCAGGCACATGCGGATTCTCATCATTCCCCTCCTCTTGAAAAGGATTTGCCCTCAAATCAAAATCATCTCAAATAGGAAAAGGAGATAAATCAGCAACATTAAATGTAACACTAACATTATACTCACCGGGTAAGTTAAGTTTATAAACATTCTCATTAATCTCCTCTAAAACTTGAAAAGGTCCATCCCCACATGGCATGAGCTTGGACTTTCTTTGCTTAGGAGACCTCTCCTTTCTTAAGTGCAACCAAACCCAATCTCTAGGTTCAAAAACAGCCTTTATTTGGCCTTGGTTAGTATTTCTTGCATATTGCTCGATCCTCCTTTTAATATTTGCCTTTGTCTTTTCATGAATTTGTTTCACAAAATCAGCTTTTTGTTTTCCATTTAGATTAAAACGTGCTAATCTAAATGGTTTTAATCCTTTTAAAACACCAAAATGACCCATTAAACCACCACCATAACCTTCTCTCATTAACAATTACCTAACGCTGCAATTAGGCATACAAAGTTGATTTTCCCTATCCCTAAAAGATGTAATATTTATTAAACCCATGTTTTGTACAGCTCCTAAATATTTCACCAAAGTCACTATCATGCTCACAAAGTTATTTCAATTGCTCAAATTCAAGCAATCTAGCATCTAAGGTAGAAAACAATACATACCTTCAGGATAATGCATCGGCCACCACATTTTCCTTACTTTTTTTGTAGCGGATGACATAAGGAAAAGCTTCAATGAATTCAATCCACTTAGCATGCCTTCGGTTGAGCTTCCCTTGACCGTTAATGTGTTTCAAAGATTCACGATCTGTATGAATCACAAACTCCTTTGGCATTAAGTAATATTTCCATGTCTCCAAAGATTTTCCCAAAGCATACATCTCTTTGTCATAGGTGATGAGAACCCCTCCGAACCAGTCCAGCTGACAACCCGTTGGAGTGCCGATCATATACAGTTGAAGAGCGGGCTAATCACTAGGGCTCAAGCCAAGAGATTTAAGGATAACTTACCTTAATTTATACAAGGAGTTATCAATTCTCAAAAGGGCCTATCAATACCCGAAGATTCAAAGCCTGTTTTAAGCATCCAAGTGGTGGAGGCCCATATGGATCCGGATAGCTGTTTTAGTGCATCTATGGACTCCAGGCAGCAAGGAATGGGTTCAACACTTCTTGAACTCAATTGATATCACCAAGAGACCATGGAATCATGTCAAGGAGGAACTAAAGCTGATTAACAGCCTCATATGCGCATAAGTCTTCAATTTGGCCGAAAATGCTCACTTTAGGCGTTGACTTTGACTTCTTTTGTTGTGCAAGCAAGTTTGACGTATTCCAATCAAGGGGCAACGTATGGGAGTCATTATTAATCCTATTTGGCATCCTACATGGCATATGGGAGCTGATTTGGAGCTGTAGATTGGATAGAGACAGCTTAGTTGTCAACTAGTCAACTAGTTTCCTAATTTGAGTTTGACTTTTTGTTTTAGGAAGCTATATTTTATTTTGGGTTTTATTTATTTATTTGCTGCACAAATTAAATTAGGAAAGTTATTATTTTATTATTTTTATTGTAAATTAATTAATTTTTAATTCAAAATAAAGGAATTAATTAATCAAAATTAGATTAGAAAAGGAATGGAATTTCGGCCACATTAGGAATTTATCAATATATGGCTAGTTTTAACCTAGCTTTTTTGGGTTTATTTTTTTCATTAAAAGCCTATTTAAAGGCTTATTTTTTCAATGAGAATACGGCTTACATATTATTTAGAAAATTATTTGTAAGAAAAGAATTCTCTTTATTATCTTTGAACACCTAAAACACTTAATAGATATCAAGTGTTTTAGTTTGACTTATCAATAGGATATCCATCACCTATTGTGGCGTCTTTGATATACCAAGGTTTCTAGCCATAGGTTGATTAGGAGTTGAGGTGACCATAAGAACTTGAACTTAATTTTTCAATTTGGGCTAATATAATACGGGTTTAAGCGTGAGTTGACTTAGGTTTGTGTCATCTGGTATCAGAGCCAAGATTTTGTTGAGGTTTGATATATCTTATTTGCTTTATTTTATTTTGTGTTAATATATAATCTTAACATTAGGTTGAGGTTGTTTCATCCTCCTACATGTTCTGCATCTTAAAGAAAAAAAAAATATTCCTAGTCAAATTAGGTTTTGTTGTTTTACTGTATTTTTGCTTCATAGTTTGTTGGTTGATTTCATCATTGTTCTTGTTAATTTGAATTATTGTTGATTTTTTCTTTGGTGTTTTAATCTTAATTAGTTGCATTCATATATTCAAAAAACAAAGAAAAAAAAAAGGGGAGTTTGAAACCATATTGCATTAAAACCTAAACATTGTGCAGTTTCTTTTTGTTGGAGAGTAGAATTGGGTTTGTTGAATTTGGCATTGAAGTTAGTGGTTTGTTTTGTGTTTGGTGCTACTGGAAATTGTGTTTGCATCATTATATTTGTGTTAAAAAGAAAAGAACTAAAAAAAAAAAAAAGGCCAAAAGCCGAAAAATTACAAAAGGTCGGTTTTAGTTGAAGTTTGGAGTTTGAATTTGTTTGCTAGAAAATTGGTGGAGTTGCTGAGTTATTGACTATTTATTCAATATTTGATCGCTGGAAATCTGAATTTTGAATGCTAGAATTGTTTGGATTTAAACTGGTAAAGGATTTGACACAAAGACTTAAATTACAAGAACAACATTCAATAACTATTTCCTATTTTGTTTGAATTGTTTTTTTTTTTTTTTTTGGTTCATTGTTTGAATCTCTTTTCTTAAATTTTGATCCTTAATATTCTAGTTTATTCTTGTTAAATCCAAAATTGCCTTGATTAATTTACCTTTGTTTTGGTTAGTTAGGCCGAGAATATATATCTTCATTCCGCTCGGTATTTACCTATTTTTACTTGATGTTTTGTTGATAAGTTTAATTAAAGGAAACTTGTGATCTAGTTTCTATGTATGTGTGTTTAATTAGAACTTTGAGATGATTCTTTGAGTGGAAAAAGGCAAGAGAGTGTGAGCTTAAAAGAGGGTAAAAGCCGAAACTAGTGTGCAGACATGAGTGTCGAGACCTTGTTTGAGTGAAACACATGAGTGTGTGAATTTGTTAAGGATTTTTGTATTATTTTTATTAACATGGTAGATTCAAGGATAAAGAAATGAGATGGACTTTTAAGAATTAATGAAAAGGAATCCGTGGCATTCAAAAGTGATTCAAGTGCAACGGGAAATGGAGGTGGACATAGCGACATGATGGTGATCTTGGAACAACTCCAATGGATGAATGCTTGCTTTGATCATCGAGATCAAATATTGGATAGAGTGGAAAATTCTCAAGGTGGGCCAAATTCAAGGTTTGATGTGCATGGTGGCCCAGGTCGAGGTCGAGGAGGCCGAGGGCGACCTAGGGAGGAATTCGGGGAAGGTAATTTTGGAGATAACCTTGAAGAAGAAATTGATGATATTTTTGCACTCCAAGGAAGACCAATCCATGGGAGACCGATAAGGAAAGAGGTTGATGATCTTGAAAATATTAAGGTCAACATGCTACCTTTTATGGGAAAAAGTGATCCGGAGGCTTACCTAGAATGGGAGGAGCGAATGGAGATGATATTCGATTGTCATAACTATTTAGAGGCTAAGAAAGTTAAATTGGTAGCTTTGGAATTTGGTCATTATGTATTCCAATGGTTGATAAATGAGAAAAGTACCCAAAGGAGAGTAGGTGATGAATTGATTACTACTTGGCGACAAATGAAAGGAGCCATGAGGAAGCGATTTGTACCGACTCACTATCATAGGTTGCTACATCAAAGGTTACAATCTTTATCTCAAGGAAATAGGATCATGGAAGATTATTACAAGGAGATGGAGATGTTCATGATGAGATTGAGTATGAATGAGGATCATAAGGCAACCATGGCAAGATTTTTGGGAGGTTTGAATTGAGAGATAGCCAATCAAGTTGAATTGTAACAATATGTAGAATTGGAGGAGATGCTTCATGTATCCATCAAGATTATAAACCAATTCAAGAGGAGGGGTACAAGCTCATGGTTTGGAGGAGTTACAAACAGTGGGAGGTCAAATCCAAGTGCCTGGAGAAGCAATCCCATCTATGATTCAAAGCCAAAACCAAAGCAAGGTGAGGAGAGCACCAATTGGCCAAGGAGAGATGATAGGGTTGGACCTACTCAAACACATAAATCTAAAGGTAAATATGACCCTAAACCTTCAAAAGCTAGAGATATTGATGCTTTAAATGCCAGGGCCAAGGACATATTGCCAACCAATGCCCAAACCGAAGAATCATGGTGTTGAAGGACAATGGCGAGTTGGAATCCGATAGTGATGAAGCTGAAATTGAGTCCGAGCATGAAGAGGAAGAAATTGAAGATGAAATTGAAACCCTAAAGGCTTCAAATACCGAATTGAGCTTGGTGGCAAGGAGAGTGTTGACTCTATACAAGGATGCGGATCAAATTCAAAGAAAGAACATCTTTCACACTCGTTGTGAAATCCAAGGTAAGGTTTGTAGTATGAAAATTGATAGTTGGAGTTGTGCAAATGTAATTAGTAATGTTGTGGTGGAAAAATTAGGCTTAGCAACAATTGAACATCCCAAACCATATAGATTACAATGGCTTAATGATAGTGGTGAAACGAAAGTAAACAAACAAGCCAAGGTAAAATTAAGTATTGATAAATATGTGGATATTATTATATGTGATGTTGTTCCCATGCAAGCTGGGCATATTCTATTAAGTAGACCATGGCAATTTGATAAAGATACTATTTATTGTGGTTGAGAAAATTTAAAGGAAAAAAGGTTAAGCTGGAGCCATTAGCTCCAAAGGAGGTGTTTAGAAACCAACTTCAGATACAACAAAGGAGGGAGGTCGAAAAGCTTAAAGAAAAGGTTAGTATGGCACCCACAGCTTCACCACCTATCCAAGACGGCAAGTCTAAACATACACATCTAGGTAAGTATTCTAAATTCAATGGTGAGGGGAAAAGCAATGATAAAGTCGAGAGTGAGAAGAAACATTAAAAAGCTGAGTGTGAGAGAAAACAAATGTAACCCATGAGTGGGAAAGGAAAAGAGAGGAAAGAAAAGAAAAAGATTTTTTTTTTTTTTTTTATCTTAGCTTAGGTGAGCTTAAAAAGGAATTTAAATTTATAAGTAATAAACCTATGCTGGTCATGATTTATAAAGATGCTTATTTAAAGATGCCTTTGTTGTATAGAACTTTATCTGCATTGTTGAGAACTTTACTTAGTGGTAATTTGAAACTTTGGGAGAGATTATTTGCTAACTTTAAAAAGTGTGATTTCTGTAAAGATAAATTGATATTTCTAGGATTTTTCGTGATAGTGTTTGATCCAAGAGATTGTGTTTGGTTACATTTAAAGGAAAGGTTTCTCAAACAAAAAAAGTCCAAGCTTATGCCGTGTGGGGATGGACATTTTTAAGTTTTGGAGCGGATAAATGAAAATGCTTATAAACTTGACTTACCGGGTGAGTACAATGCTAGTGCTACATTCAATGTTGCTGATTTATCTCCTTTTACTGTAGGTAATGATTTTGATTTAAGGGTAAATCATTTTCAAGAGGAGGGGAATGATAAGAACCCGTCGGAACCCATCCAACTTACAACCCGCTGGAGTGCCGATCCTATACAGTTGAAGACCGGGCCCATCACTAGGCCTCAAGCCAAGAGATTTAAGGACAACTTGGCTGGCTTTATACAAGGAGTTATCAATTGTCAAAAGGGCTTATCAATATCCAAAGATTCAAAGCCTGTTTTAAGCATCAAAGTGGTGGAGGTAGATATGGATCCGGGTAGCTGTTTTAGTACATTTATGGACTTTGGGCAGAAAGGAATGGGTTCAACACTTCTTGAACTCAATTGATATCACCAAGCGACCATGGAATCATGTCAAGGCCGAACTAAAACTGATCAATAGCCTCATATGTGCACAAGTCTTCAATTTGGCCGAAAATGCTCACTTTAGGTGCTGACTTTGACTTCTGTTGTTGTGCAAGCAAGTTTGACTTATTCTAATCAAGGGGAAACATGTGTAAATCATTATTAATCCTATTTTTCATCCTACATGGCATATGAGAGCTGATTTGGAGCTGGAGATTGGATAAAGCCAGCTTAGTTTTCAACTAGTCAACTAGCTTCCTAATTTGAGCTTGACTTTTTATTTTAGAAAACCATCTTTTATTTTGGATTTTATTTATTTATTTTCTGGACAAATTAACTTAGGAAAGTTATTATTTTATTATTTCAATTGTAAATTAATTAATTTCTAATTCAAAATAAGCGAATTAATTAATTAAAATTAGATTAGTAAAGGAATGGAATTTCGGCCACATTAGGAATTTGTCAATGTATGGCTGGTTTTAACCTAGCTTTTAGGGTTTATTTTGTTTATTCAAAGCGTATTTAAAGGCTTAGTTTTTCAATGAGAATATAACTTACATGTTATTCAGAAAATTATTTATGAGAAAAGAATTCTCTTTGTTCTCTTTGAACACCTAAAAAACTTAATAGAAATCAATAGGATATCCATCACCTATTGTGGCGTCTTCGATATACCAAGGTTTTTAGTCATAGGTTGATTAGGGGTTGAGGTGACCATAAGAACTTGATATTAATTTTTCGATCCGGGCTAATATAATATGGGTTTTGGCGTGAGTTGACCTAGGTTCGTATCAATAGGTCAGGTAGTTAAGGGGCAGCTCCAGTCAATTTCCCACTAAAGTAGGCTATGGGTCTTTATTCTTGCATTAAAATAGCTCCAATACCTACACCGAAGGCATCACATTCAATGTCAAAAGTCTAGAAAAATCAGGCAAACTAGTAAAGGTGCATTAGTTAATTTTTCTTTCAACAAATTAAAAGATTTATCTTGTATTTTTTCATGTTAGGAAATAACCTTTCCTACCTAAGAATATTTAAAACTTGCCTCAGATGTCCTATATGCTCATCAAGGTTTCGGCTATACACTAAAATATCATTAAAATATACAACCACAAATTTACCAATGAATGGATGCATGACATGATTTATCAATCTCATGAAAGTGCTAGGTGCATTTGTTAATCCAAAATGCATCATTAACCATTCATACAATCCATATTTACTCTTAAATGTGGTTTTCCATTCATCCCTGATGTGATTTCGCCCGAGCCCGCTCAACTAATAACCTGCTGGGGTGCTGACCCGACACGGATAAAAACCGGGCCAATCACAAGAGCTCAAATTAAGAGATTTAAGGATAACCTGGGAGCATTTATACATGGGGTAATCAATTCTCAATAGAGCTTGTCCATACTAGAAGGTACAAAGCCTATTCTAAGCATCCAAGTGGTGGAAGCCGATATGGACTCGGATAGCGATTTTGGTGCAAATATGGACACCGAGCAGCATGAAATGGTTCCAACTCTTTATGTATTCAATACATATGTCTAAGAGGATATGAAATCAATGAAAGCCAGCTTCAAAGGCATTCAAAAAGGGGTTGTACGGACAGCTTCAAATTTGGCCTATTTTTACTGTATTTTGCTGAGTTGGCTTTTTCTCTTTCTTGCAAGCAAGGGCAACGTGTGGGACTTCATGGTCGGCTTATTTGGCATCCAAAAAAGCATATTGAAGCTGATTTGGAGCTCAAATTGGTCAAAAATTGATCTAAGGCAACTTAATCAAAAAGCTAGTATTTTAGTTTCCTAATTTGATTTTGACTTTTTGTTTTAGGAAATTAATCTTTTATTTTGATTTTTATTTATTTATTTGCTGGAAAATAAGTTAAGGAAAGTTATTATTTTAGTATTTCAATTGTAAATTAATTAATTCCTAACACAAAATAAAGGAATTAATTAATCCAAATTAATTTAGGAAACTAGGAAAAATTAGGCACTTTCCCTTTCTCTACTTTCTTTTTCTCCACACTTTGAGTCCAGTTTTGAATTAATTTTTTTAGGGTTTTTTCTTTGTAATCTTGGCCTATTTAAAGGCTTATTTTCAATGAGAAATCAAGCTTGAATTTTATACAGAAAATTATTTATGAGATTGAATTCTCTTTGTTCTCTTTGAACACCTAAAACACCATTAGTGAATGAGTGTTTTAGTTTTGACTTATCAATAGGACATCCATCACCTATTGTGGCATCTTCGATATACCAAGGTTTCTAATCACAGGTTGGTTAGGGGTTGAGGTAACCATGAGAACTTGAACATAATTAGATCCGGGCTAATATAATACAGGTTTAGGAGCAGGTCGTCCTAGGTTCGTATCAATCTCCCTTTTTCATTCTAATTTGATGATACCTACTCCTAAGATCAATCTTTGAAAACATGCATGTACCATGTAATTCGTCAAGCATATCATCTAATCTAGG
This sequence comes from Ziziphus jujuba, assembly GCF_031755915.1. Taxonomy (NCBI): domain Eukaryota; kingdom Viridiplantae; phylum Streptophyta; class Magnoliopsida; order Rosales; family Rhamnaceae; genus Ziziphus; species Ziziphus jujuba. The sequence continues at coordinate 1,014,418 of NC_083381.1, read as the reverse complement.
AATTGGATTGATACGAACCTAGGATGACCTGCTCTTAAACCCGTATTATATTAGCCCAGATCTAATTACGTTTAAGTCCTAATGGTCACCTTGACTCCTAACCAACCTGTGATTAGAAATCTTGGAATATAATGAAGACGCCGTAATAGGTGATGGAAGTCTTATTGATAAGTAAAACTTAAACACTTACTCTCTAATTGTGTTTTAGGTGTTCAAAAGAACAAAGAGAAATTCAATCTCACAAAATAAATTCTAAATATTATTAACGGTGTGTTCTTCCTAAAAAACAAGCCCTTTTATAGGCTAAAAGAAAACAAATAAAACCCTAAAAACTAAAGGGAAAGATCGGCCATACATGTGGTTTCCTATAGTGGCTGAATTTTACTTTGGCTTGTTTATTAACTTTCATCTCTCCACTATCATTAAGCCATTGTAATCTATATGGTTCTGGATGTTTAATAGTTGTTAAGCCTAATTCATCTACCACAAGATTACTAATTACATTGGTACAACTTCTACTATCAATAATCATACTACAAATCTTATCTTCGTTTTCACATTGGGTGTGGAAGATATTCTCTCTTTGAATTTCATCCTCATCTTTGTATGCAGCTAGCACTCTCCTAGAAACCAAACTTAATTAAGCATGGGAAGCATTCAAAGTTCCGGCCTCACCTTCAAGATCTTTCTCCTCCTCTAGCTCGGTGTCATCACCACTTTCCTCACTTTCCGATTCTAGCTCACCATTACCCTTCAGCACCATGATCCTTTTATTCGGGCATTGGCTAGCGATGTGTCCTCATCCCTGGCACTTGAAATAGATAATTTCTCTTGATATTGAAGGTTTAGGATCAGATTTTACCTTATTCTTTGGTGCTTGGACAGATTTGGTCTTGGACTCCCTTTTTGGCCAATTGGAACTTTCTTCACCAAGTTTCGGTTTTTGCTTGTCCTTGAAGGTAAGATTGTTTCGGTAAGATTGTTTCTCTAGCCACTTGGATTTGATCTTCTGCTATTGGTAACTCCTCTAAACCGTGAGCCTACACCCCTCCTCTTGAATTGATGCTCTAATTTAATAGCCACATGCAATATCTCCTCCAATTCCACATATTGTTGCAATTTTAGTTGATTGGCTATCTCACGATTCAAACCACCAATGAATCTTGCCATGGTTGCTTCTCTATCCTCATTCATGCTTAACCTCATCATAAGCATCTTCATCTCTTTGTAATAATCCTCCATGGACTTACTTCCTTGAGATAAAGATTGAAGCCTTTGATGGAGCAACTTATGATAGTGTGATGGTACGAATCGCTTCCTCATGGCTGCTTTCATTTGTCTCCATGTAGCGATCAAGTCATCACCAAGTCTCCTTTGGGTGTTTTACCCAGTGGTCCACCATTGGAGTGCATAATGACCAAACTCCATTGCTGCCAACTTCACCTTCTTGGCCTCTGAATAATTATGACAATAAAAAATCATCTCCATTCTCTCCTCCCATTCCAAATATGCTTCCGGATCACTTTTTCCCATGAAAGGTGGAATGTTTACCTTGATATTCCTTAGATCATCATCTTCATTCCTTACTGGTCTCCCACAAATTAGCCTTTCTTGAGGTTCAAAAATTTCATCAAATCCCTCATCCAAGTCATCTCCAAAGTTACTTCCCTCGAATTCCTCTCTTGGTTGCCCTCGGCCTCCTCGATCTCAACCTCGATCTCCATGAGCGTCTAACCTTATATTCAGCCTTCCTTCTCATGTTTCTATCCTATCCATCCTTTGATCTATGCTATCAAATCGGCCATTCATCCGCTAGAATTGCTCCAATATAGCCCTCATGTCCGTTTACTCACCATTCCTTATAGCTCGGGAACCACCATGGAATCCTACGGACTCTTCTTCATTAACTCTTAAAGGTGGATCTCCTCTTCTCACCTTTGAATCTGCCATGTTAGTATAAATAATGCAAAAACAAAATAGGACCTCACCAAATTCACTCCCTCACGTGTTTCACTCAAACAAGGTCTCGACACTCGTGTTTTCACACTAGTTTCGGCTTTTACCCTCTTTTAAGCTCACACTCTCTTGCCTTTTTCCACTCAATGAATTATCTCAAAGTTCTAATTAAAAACACTCACAAAATATCAGTTAGATCACAAGTATGTTTTAATTAAACTTGCCAACAAAACAATAGCGAAAAGAAAGCAATACCAATGAATTTAACAAATCCTAGTTTCCGGCTTTCTAGGCAAAATAAAGCAAAATAATAAGGAAAATTTCAGAATCAGCAAGAACTGGACCAGATGGTAAGAGATTAAGGATTCAAGAATAAAATTTAGAAAAAGGAATTTCAAACACGAACAAGAATCAAGTCGAACAAAAATATGGAATAATGTTGGTTGTTGTCCTTGTAATTCAAGTTTTGTATCAAATCCTTTAACTAATTTTAATCCAAATAATTTGAACACCCAAAATTCAAATATCCAGCAACAAAAATAACTCTCCAGCAACTCCAAATAATGAATAAATATGCAACAATTCAACAGCTCCAATAATTTCCAGCAAACAAATCAAATTCCAACAAACCGATTTTTTTTATTTATTTGGCTTTTTTTTTAATTTTTAATTTTTAATTTTTAATTTTTTATATACTCACAGAACATAAAACAACTGAAGTAGCAAGAATCAACACCTAAATTGCAATTCCAACACTAAATAATTACTAAACTCGTGACCTCCAACAAAATACAAAAGTGCAGTTTTTTTTTCCCACTTTGTTCAACTGTTCTTTTTTGTTTTTTTTTGTTTTTTTGAATATAAGAATGCAAATATTTAAGACTAAAACAGAAAATAAAAATCAACAAAAAAACCAAAATTAACAAGAACAATGATGAAAAACAACCAACAAACTAGGAAAAAAAACGATAAAACTAGGAACTCCTCATTCAACTAGGAATGAATTTTTTTTTTTTAAAGATTTAGAACATGTATGATGATAGAAACAACCTTAAACTAATGCCAAAATTACAGAATAACACAAAAACAAATAAAGAAAATAAAGATAGATCAAACCTTAACAAAATCGGCTCTGATGCCAAATGATACGAACCTAGGACGACTTGCTTCTAAGCCCGTATTATATTAGCCCGGATCTAATTATGTTCAAGTTATAATGGTCATTTTGATCCCTAACCAACCTATGATTAGAAACCTTGGTATATAATGAAGACGCCACAATAGGTGATAGAAGTCCTATTGATAAGTCAAAATAAAACACTCACTCTCTAATGGTGTTTTAGATGTTGAAAAGAACAATGAGAAATTCAATCTCACAAAATAAATTCTGAATATTATTAATGGTGTGTTCTTCCTAAAAAAACAAGCCTTTTTATAGGCTAAGAGAAAACAAAATAAAACCTTAAAACAAAAAGGAAAAATCGGCCATGCAATGAAGAATCCTAATATGGCCGAAAGTCTCCTCATTTCCCAATCTAATTTGGATTAATTAATTTCTTGATTTTGAAGTAGGAATTAATTAATTTAAAATGAAAATAATAAAATAATAAATTTTCTAAACTTATTTTTCCAGGAAATAAATAAATAAAAAATCAAAAAGTAATGCTAATTTCCTAGAACAAAAAGTAGAATCAAATTAGGAAACTAAAATACTAGCTTTTTAACTAAGTTGACTTTGACAAATCTTTGACCAATTTGAGCTCCAAATCAGCTTCAATATGCTTTTTAGGATGCCAAATAAGCTTATTATGCTTGGAGGAAAGAGAAAAAGCCAACTCAACAAAATACAATAAAGCCAGCAAGTAATACGGCAATTTTCAGCCAAATTTTGAAGCTGTCAGTACAAATTGGTTTTACTTCTTCCTTGACTTGTTTCCATGACCTCTTAGTGATATTTATTGAATCCACAAAGACTTGAAACCATTTCTTGCTGCCCAGACTCCATATCCATGGGTCCGTATTGGTTTCCACCATTTGTATGCCCAAAACAGGTGTTGGATCTTCGGGTATGGACAACTGCTCTTGAGAATGAATTACCCCCTGGATAAAGGTAGCAAAGTTGGCCCTAAACCTCTTAGCTTGAGCCCTAGTGATTGGCCTGGTCTTCATCCGTATTGGGTCAGCAACCCAGCGGGTTGTCGGTTTTACTGGCGAGGACTGATTCACATCATTACTTGTCCTTGAGCTAGGCAAACCAAGAATAAAATTCATAGAAAAATCAACCCAAGGATGTGAAGGAATCAGTAAAGGATGGTACAATTTGTGCGGCTTCATCGTGGACTTAGTCTGTCGCTTCAAGCACCTTTCACAAATTCTCTCAATGTCTCTCTTCATGTTAGGCCAATAAAAATGTTCTTGCAGCAAGAATAAAGTTTTAAAAACACCAAAATGTCCCATTAAACCACCCCCATGACCTTCCTGAACTAATAACTCCCTAATGCTACAATTAGGCACACGAAGTTTGTTTTCTTTAAACAAATACCCCTCAAATATGTAAAGTTTATTAAATCCACATTTCAGCAGGTTCTAAATATTTCCCCAAAGTCACTATCATGCTCATAAAGTTTCTTTAATAGTTCAAAACCAAGCAATTTAGCATCTAAGGTAAAAAAGAGAACATACCTTCGGGCTAATGCATCGGCGACCACATTTTCCTTACCTTTCTTATAGCGGATCACATATGGAAAGGTCTCAATAAATTCAATCCACTTAGCATGCCTTCGGTTGAGCTTTCCTTGACCTTTAATGTGCTTCAAATATCCATGATCCATATGAATCACAAATTCTTTTGGCATGAGATAATGCTGCCACGTTTCCAAGGCCCTCACCAAAGCATACATCTCCTTGTCATACGTAGGGTAATTTAGTGCAGCTCCATTTAATTTTTCACTAAAGTAGGCTATGCACCTTCCTTCTTGCATTAATACAGCTCCAATACCTACACCCGAAGCATTACATTTAATTTTAAAAGTCTTAGAAAAATTTGGCAAACTAGTAAAGGTGCATTACATAATTTTTCTTTCAACATATGAAAAGATTTTTCTTGTACTTCCCCCCATTTAAAGCCAACATTCTTCTTTATAACTACATTTAAAGATGCTGCGATGGTGCTAAAGTCCTTGACAAATCTTTGATAGAAACTTTCCAAACCATGAAAGCTCCTCACTTGAGTGATAGATGTTGGTGTCGGCCACTCCTTCATTGCTTGAACTTTAGATTGATCAACTTTGATTCATGTAGCACTTACTACAAATCTTAGGAAAACAAGCTCATATTTGCAAAAGTCTTTCCTAAGGATATTTAAAACTTGCCTAAGATGGTCTACATGATCATCTAAGTTTCGGCTATACACTAAGATGTCATAAAAGTACACAACCACAAATTTACCAATAAATGGACGCATAACATGATTCATAAGCCTCATAAAACTACTAGGTGCATTGGTTAAACCAAAAGGCATGACTAACCATTCATACAGCCCATATTTAGTTTTAAATGCAGTCTTCCATTCATCACCTTCTTTCATCCTAATTTGATGGTATCCACTCCTAAGATCAATTTTAGTGAACATGCAAGCACCATGCAATTCATCAAGCATATCATCTAATCTAGGAATTGGATGTCTATATTTAATGGTGATATTATTTATAGCCTTACAATCAACACACATTCTCCAAGAACCATCTTTTTTAGGCACTAATAAAATAGGAATAGTACATGGACTCATACTCTCACGAATGCAACCTTTATCAAGTAACTCACTTATCTATTTTTGTAGCTCCTTTGTTTCTTCGGGATTGCTTTTACATGCAAGTCTATTTGGTATGGCAGCCTCTAGAACAAATTCAATTTGATGTTTAATCCCTCTAATTGGTGGTAATCCCTTTGGAATTTCATCCGGAAAGACATCTTCAAAATCTTGCAAAAGAGAAAGAATTGAACTTGACAATTCAAGTTCTTCAAGGTTAGCTTGATCATTAAAATAATTATCTTTATAAATCATGACCAGCAATGGTTTCTTACTCAAGATAGCCTTATTAACATCCCCAAAACTCAAATAAATTTTTTTATTTTTCCTCTCTTTTCTTTCCTTTTCTTTCCTCCCCTCGGTTTGGCTCTCAGTTTTGGCTTTTCTCACTTCTCTCACACTCTCGAGTTTCTTTCCCCCCGTACCTCACTTTCGGCTTTCCCATGATTTTTCCACTCAAGTTGGGTCTTAGAACACTTACCTGGTTGGTCTTGCATGGCTTGGACTCCTTGGATGGGTGTTGTTGCTATGGGGGCCATGCTAGTTCTCTCATTGAGTTGTTCGGCCACCCCCCTTTGTGATGGAATTTGATGTAGGTTTATGTTGTTGTACCCTAGAGCACAATCATTCAAGGTGTTAGTCAAGAATGATTACTGTTGGTTCTTGGTTCTTGATTTTGTTTTTTTTTTTGGGTTTGTTAAGTTTTTGTTTCTGGTTTTAATGGAGGTTTAGGGTTCTTGAGAAGGTTATTAGCTTTTGGGAAGAAGAAGAAAACAAATATAGTAGTTGAGAGAGAGAGAGAGAGAGAGAGAGAGAGAGAGAGCCAAAAATGTTGTTTTTCAAATTTTTTTTGAATATTGGTTCCTTAACATTTTCATTACAATTTTCATACTTTTAAATACATCAAAAAGACAATAAGACATGCTGCCATATTGAGCAATAAATACAAAAGCATTAAAAGTAACCAACCAAGCTAAACTACCTCAACTAACTCTAATCAATGTGCTAGGCATGCAAGAAACCTTCTTTAATGGGCAGTTCAGTTTGTCTGAGGCATTTGAATTTGAAAACTAGCTCCATTTGAATTGAAAATTGGAGGGAAGCCTTTTTGAATATTAAAATATGTTCTAGCCAAAAACCAGATAAAACAAAGCCCATTTTCCCATCCAAAAATAATCAAACCCGAGATAGTTTTGTCTAGATTTCTGGGCAACAAAACTGCACAAGGGTCAGATTGTTTAGGGCTTAACTCAGCCTTCCCAGCTCCAAATTGGGCCATTCTTTTTGCTGCTGCTTCCTCTGTGTTTCTAGTTTTTTATATCAAAAATTCAGATCCAAATTCCAAACCTTATTCAAACGGCATTCAAGGAAGTGGACTTATGTTGCTGGAAATACAATTCCAGCAACTAGACAAAAAAGGCCCTAAGCTTTAGTTAATGAGCTTAGGGCATTACAAAAGGATATTGTTCTTAAACATTACAAGATAAAATAAAATGCATAAACATAAATAATTTTAGGTCTTTGATGTTGCAAAACAAAGAGTGCAAGTGTAACCGAACTACCTTGCACATTGTGGCAAGATCACCACATTTCAACACTTTGTTGTATTTGTATTTGATCTTTGTACACCTCTTTAGGAGTTAATGCCTTCAGCTTGACCTTCTTACCATTAAATCTAAAAACAATACTATTCTCTCTACCATAATAAATAGCATCTCTATCAAATTGCCAAGGTCTACCGAGTAAAATATGTCTCGCATGCATAGGCACAACATCACACAAAACCACATCCACATATTTATCAATGCTGAATTTTACTTTGGCTTGTTTATTAACTTTCATCTCACCACCATCATTAAGCCATTGTAACCTATAAGGTTCTAGATGTTTAATAGTTGTTAAGCCTAATTTATCAACCATAATGTTATTAATTACATTTGTACAACTCCCACTATCAATTATCATACTACAAATCTTACCTTGAATTTCACATCGGGTGTGGAAGATATTCTCTCTTTGAATTTCATCCTCATATTTGTATGCAACCAGCACTCTCTTAGAAACCAGCTTAATTCAGCATGGGAAGCATTGAAAGTTTTGGCCTCCCATCAAGCTTTTCCTCCTCCTTTTGCTTGGTTTCATCACCATTTTCCTCAATTTCCGATTCTAGCTCACCATTGCCCTTTAACACCATGATTCTTCTATTCGGACATTGGCTAACGATGTGTCCTCATCCCTAGCACTTAAAACAAATAATTTCTTTTGATCTTGAAGGTTTAGGATCAGATTTTACCTCATTTCTATGTGATACGAACCTAGGACGACCTGCTCCTAAACCCGTATTATATTAGCCCGGATCTTAATTAAGTTCAAGTTCTAATGGAATGGACCTCAACCCCTAACCAACCTGTGGTTAGAAACCTTGGTATAATGTAGACGCCACAATAGGGGATGGAAAACCTATTGATAAGTCAAGCTAAAACAACCAATTCTCTAATGGTGTTTTAGGTGTTCTCAAAGAACAAAGAGATAATTAATCTCACAAGTATTTTCTTAATCAAATCAAAGTTTAAAGTTATCTTATTAATGAAAAATAAGCCTCTAAATAGGCTTTGAAAGAAACAAAATAAACCCTAAAAACCCTAGGAAAAACCGGCCACTCAATGAAGAATTCTACCTTGGCCGAAACTTTCCTTTTCCTAATCTAATTTGGATTAATTAATTCCTTTATTTTGAATTAGGAATTAATTAATTTACAAAGAAAATAATAAAATAATAAATTTCCTAATCTTATTTGTCCAGAAAATAAATAAATAGAAACTAAAAATAATGGTAGTTTTCTAAAACAAAAAGTAGAATAAAATTAGGAAACTAAAATACTAGCTTTTTGACTACATTGACTTTGACCAATTCTTTGACCTCTTTGAGCTTCAAATCAGCTTCTAGATGCTTTGTAGGATGCCAAATAAGCTGACTATGAAGTCCCACACGTTGCCCATGCTTGGAAAAATAAGAAAAGGCTAAAACAGTAAAATACAGTAAAGCCAGCAAGCAATACAGCAAATTCGGCCAAATTGTTGATGCTGTCCGTACAAGCCCTTTTTGATTGCATTTGAGGCTGCTTTAACTTGATTCCATGACCTCTTAGGCATATGTATTGAACCCATAAAGCATTGGAACCATTTCATGCTTCCCGGACTCCAAAAATGTACCAAAACCGTCACCCGGGTCCGTATCGGCTTCCACCAGTTGGATGCTTCGAATAGGCTTTGTATCTTCAAGTATGGACAAGCTCTGTTGAGATTGATTACCCTCTGTATAAATACTCCCAGGTTGCCCTTAAATCTCTTAATTTGAGCTCTTGTGATTGGCCTAGTCTTCATCCGTGTCGAGTCAGCACCCCAGCGGGTTATCGGTGGAGCAGGCTCGGGCGGAATCACATCACTATGTGCTTAGATAGATTCAGCTTTAGGCTTCCTTTTTGGCCAATTGGTGCTTTCTCCTCCCACCTTCGGCTTTGGCTTGCTTTCATAGGTAGGATTGTTTCTCCAGCCTATTGGAATTGATCTTCCACTATTGGAAACTCCTCCAAACCATGAGCCTACACCCCTCCTCTTGAATTGATGCTCCAATTTAATAGCCACATGCGACATCTCAGCTAATTCCACATATCGTTGCAATTATAGTTGATTCGCTATCTCACAATTCAAACCACCAAGGAATCTTACCATGGTTACTTCTCTATCCTCATTCAATTTTAACCTCATCATAAGCATCTCCATCTCCTTGTAATAATCCTCCATGGACCTACTTCCTTGGGATAAAGATTGAAGCCTTTGATGTAGCAACCTATGATAATGTGATGGTACGAACCGCTTCCTCATGGCGCCTTTCATTTGTCACCATGTAGTAATCAAGTAATCACCAACTCTCCTTTAGGTGCTTTGCTCATTAATCCACCATTGGAGTGCATAATGACCAAACTCCATTGCTGCCAACTTCACCTTCTTGGCCTCTCAATAATTATGACAATAAAAAATCATCTCCATTCTCTCCTCCCATTCCAAATATGCCTCTGGATCACTTTTTCCCATGAAAGGTGGAATGTTTACCTTGATGTTCCCTAGATCATCATCTTCATTCCTTGCTGGTCTCCCATGGATTGGCCTTTCTTGAGGTTCAAGAATTTCATCAAGCCCCTCATCCAAGTCATCCTACGGACTCTTCTTCATTAATTCTTAAAGGTGGATCTCCTTTCTCACCTTTGAATCTGCCATGTTAGTATGAATAATGCAAAATAAAATATATTCTCACAAAAAATCACTCCCTCATGTGTTTCACTCAATCAAGGTCTCGATACTTGTGTTTTCACACTAGTTTCGGCTTTTTACCCGCTTTTAAGCTTACACGCTCTTGCCTTTTTCCACTCAAAGAATTATCTCAAAGTTCCAATCAAAACACCCACAAAACAGTAATTAGATCACAAGTATGTTTTAATTAAACTTATCAACAAAACAATAACAAAAAGAAAACAATACCGAATGAATTAACAAAACCTAGTTTTCGGCTTTCTAGGAAAACTAAAGCAAAATAATAAGGAAAATTTTGGAATTAGCAAACACTGAACTAGATGGTAAGAGATTAAGGATTCAAGAATAAAATTTAGGAAAAGAATTTCAAACACGAACAAGAACCAAATCGAACAAAGATATAGAATAGTGTTGGTTGTTGTTCTCGTAATTCAAGTTTTTTTGTATCAAATCCTTTAACTAATTTTAATCCAAATAATTTAAGCACCTAAAATTCAAATATCCAGCAGTAAAATAAATTCCCAGCAACTCCAAATATTACAATTTTCCAGCAAACAAAATTCCAAACTCCAAATGCAACAACCGGCCTTTTTATACAATTTTTTCTTTTTTTTTATTTGGCTTTTCTTTTTTTTTTTTTTTTCCTCGCTCACAGAACATGAAGCAACTGCAGTAGCAAGAATCAACACCTAAATCGCAATTCCAACACCAAATAATCACCAAGCCCGTGACCTCCAACAAAATACAAAAGTATAGTTTTTTTTTATATCTGTTCGAATTTTTTTTTTCAATATATGATGCAAATATTGAAGACTAAAACAGCAAATAAATATCAACAAAAACCAAATTAACAAGAACAATGATAAACGACAACCAACAAACTAGGAAACAAAAATACAATAAAACTAGGAAATCCTAATTCAACTATGAATGAATTTTTTTTTTTAAATATACAGAACATGTATGATGATAGAAGCAACCTTAACCTAATACTAAAATTGCAGATTGACACAAAAACAAATAAAAAAAATAAAGATAGATCAAACCTGAACAAAATTTAGCTCTGATACGAAATGATACAAACCTAGGACGACCTGCTCCTAAACCCATATTATATTAGCCCGAATCTAATTATGTTCAAGTCCTAATGGTCACCTTGACCCCTAACCAACTTGTGATTAGAAACCTTGGGATATAATGAAGTAGGTGATGGAAGTTCTATTGATAAGTCAAACTAAAACACTCACTTTCTAATGGTGTTTTAGGTGTTCAAAAGAACAAAGAGAAATTCAATCTCACAAAATAAATTCTGAATATTATTAATGGTGTGTTCTTCTTAAAAAAAAAGCCCTTTTATAGGCTAAAAGAAAACAAAATAAAACCCTAAAAACTAAAGGGAAAAACCAGCCATACATGTGGTTTACTATAGTGGCCGAATTGCCCACTCATTTCCTAATCTAATTTTGATTAATTAATTTCTTTACTTTGAATGAGGAATTAATTAATTTGAAATGAAAATATTAAAATAGTAATTTTCCTAAACTTATTTTTTCATAAAATAAATAAATAGAATCCAAAAAGTAATTGTAATTTCCTAAAATAAAAAGTAGAATCAAATTAGAAAACTAAAATACTAGCTTTTTGACTAAGTTGACTTTGACCAATCTTTGACTAATTTGAGCTCCAAATCAGCTTCAATATTCTTTTTAGGATGCCAAATTAGCTTATTATGGAGTCCCATATGTTGACCTTGCTTGGAGAAAAGAGAAAAAGCCAACTCAGCAAAATACTGTAAAGCCAGCACAAAATACAGTGAAAACTGGCCAAACTTCAATCCATGCGCACAGCCCCTTTTTGGATGAGTTTTAATCTACCTTGAATTGATCCTCTTAAACATATGTATTGAATGCATGAGGCATTGGAACCAATTCATGCTGCCCGGACTCCTTAAATGTACTAAAATCGCTACTCGGGCCCATATCGGCTTCCACCATTTGTATGCTCAAAACAGGTCTTGGATCTTTGGGTATGGATAAGCCCTCTTGAGATTGAATTACTCCCTAGATAAAGGCAGCAAAGTTTCCCTTAAACCTCTTGGCTTGAGCTCTAGCGATCAGCTCGGTCTTCATCCATATGGGGTTAGCACCCCAGCGGGTAGTCTGGTGGTTTCTCATTATGGATGTCTATACTTAATGGTAATATTATTTATAGCTATACAATCAACACACATGATCCATGATCCATCTTTTTTAGGAACTAATAAAACTGAAACTGCACATGGACTCATACTTTCCCTTATATAACCTTTGTCAAGTAATTCGCTTACCCTCCTTTGTAGCTCCTTTGTCTCCTTGGGATTACTTATATATGCAGGTCTATTAGGAATCGCAGCTCCCGGCATAAAATTAATTTGATGTTCAATCCTTCAGATAGGTGGTACACCATAAGAATTTCTTTCTGAAAGACATTTTCAAAATCTTGTAAAAGAGAAGAGATAGAACTTGGCAATTCAAGTTCTTCGGGGTTAGCTTGATCATTTAAATAATTATCTTTATAAATCATGATCAGCAATGGTTTCTTACTTAAAAGTGATTTATTAACATCTCCAAAACTAAGATAGAAATTTTTATTTTTCTTCTCTTTCCTCTCTTTTTCTTTCTCTCTCATGGACTCCATTGTTTTCACCTCATTCTCGGCTTTTCTTGGATTTTTCTCACTCTCGGCTTTGCCCTTGTTTTTCCCCTCACCATTGAGTTTAGAACACTTACCTGGATGTGGTTGTTCGGCCTTGCCCTCTTGGATAGATGGTGAAGCCATGGGTGCCATACTAATATTTTCTTTAAGCTTTTCGGCCTCCTCCTTTGTTGCATTTGAAGTTGGTCTTTAAACACCTCCTTTAGAGTTAATGGCTCCAACTTAACCTTTCTCCCTTTAAATTTAAACACAATGGAATTCTCTCTCCCATAGTGTATGGCATCCTTATTAAATTGCCATGGTCTCCCCAATAAAATATGACTAGCATGCAGGGGAACCACATCACACAATACAATATTCATATATTTATCAATGCTGAATTTTACTTTGGCTTGTTTGTTTACTTTCATCTCATCACTATCATTAAGCCATTGTAATCTATATGGTTTGGGATATTTAATGGTTGTTAATCCTAATTTCTCAAGCACAATATTACTAATTACATTTGCACAACTTCCACTATCAACTATCATACTACAAATGTTACTTTGAATTTCGCATCGAGTGTGGAAGATGTTCTCTCTTTGAATTTGAAAATCATCTTTGTACACGATTAGAACCCTTCTTGCCACCAAGCTTAATTCAGCCTTTGAAGCCTTGAGTATTTTGGATTCCTCTTATTCTTCATCTCCAACTTCTTCATCTTCAAATTCGGCTTCTCCTTCACTTCCTTCGTTTTCGGATTCTAATTCATCATTACCTTTCAGCACCATGATTCTCCTATATGGGCATTGACTAGCAATCTGTCCTCATCCTTGGCACTTAAAACACACAATTTCATGAGTTCTAGAAGGTTAATAATTGGATTTACCTTCATATTTGTGCGCTTGGACAAGTTCGGTCTTGGCTTCCCTCTTTAGCCGATTGGAACTATCATCACCAAATTTCGATTTTGGCCCTGTGTCATAAGTAGGATTGCTTCTCCAAACACTTGGATTTGTCCTCCCGCTACTTGAAGCACCACCAAACTGTGAGCTTGTACCCCTCCTCTTGAATTGATTCTCAAGTTTGATAGCCACATGCAACATCTCTTCCAATTCCACATATTGTTGTAATTCTAGTTGATTGGCTATCTCTTGATTCAAACCTCCCAGAAACCTTGCCATGGTTGTCTCACGATCCCCATTCATACTCAATCTCATCATGAGCATCTCCATCTCTTTGTAATAATCTTCCATGGTCCTATTTCCTTGAGATAAAGATTGTAACCTTTGATGTAACCTATTTCCTCATCTCTTCCATGCCTCCCAGGGGTTGTCCTTCCTTAAGAGTGCAAAAATATCATCAATCTCCTCTTCAAGGTTATCTCCATAGTTATGTCCTTCAAACTCCTCCCTAAGGTTTCCACGACCACCTTGTCTTTGACCTCGACCTCCATATGGTGCTCTCCTAGGATTTGGCCCACCTTGTGAGTTCTCAACTCTGTCCAATCTTTGATCTAGGTGATCAAAGAGTGCATTCATCTGTTGGAGTTGTTCCATGATCACCATCATGTCGGTATGTTCCCTTCCACTTCCTGTTGCTCTTGAATCACTTTTTAACCCCACAGATTATTCTTCATTAATTCTTAATGATCCGTCTCCTCTTCTCATCCTTGAATCTGCCATGTTAGTAAAACTAATACAAAAATCCTCAACAAATGCACTCCCTCACGTGTTTCACTCAAATAAGATTTCCAACACTCGTGTATGCACACTAGTGTCAGCTTTTTAACCGTCTTTTGATCTCACACTCTTTTGCATTTTTCCACTCAAAGAATTAACTCAAAGTTCTAATTAAACACACATAAAATAGCAACTAGATCATAAGTTTCCTCTAATTAAACTTATCAACAAAACATCAAGCAAAAATAGGTAAATACCGAGCGGAATGAAAATACCTATTCTTGGCCCAACTAACCAGAACAAAGGTAAATTAATCAAGGCAATTTTGGATTTAACAAGAATAAACCAGAATATTAAGGATAAAAATTCAAGGATAAAACTTAAGACAAGAGATTTAAGCAATAAACAAAAACAAACAATTCGAGCAAAGATAAGGAATGGTTGATGGTTGTTGTTATTGTAATTCAAGTTTTGTCTCAATTCCTTTAATTAATTTTAATCCAATTAATTTTAGCACTCAAATTTCAAATAACCAGCAATAATAGATAATTCCAACAACTTCAGATATCACAGTTCCAAATTTTCCAACTCAAACAAATTTCAAACTCCAAATTCAACAAGCCTGCCTTTTTTGCAGTTTTTGTTTTTTTATATATACTCTGCTTTTTGGCTTTTTTTTTTATCACAAATATGATAATGCAACACAATTTCCAGCAGCACCAAAAACAATAGAAACTACAATTCTCAACCAATTACAAACTCAAACCAGTGACCTCACAAAATACAAATTTGCAAATTCTGTGAATTTATATTTGTTGCTGCAAATCCTCTTTTCTTTCTTTTCTTTTTTTGAATAAATGAATGCAAATAATTAAGATTAAAAATAGCAAAGAAAAATGAAAAATAAACCAAATTAACAAGAACAATAATGAAAAACAACCAATAAGCTAGGAAACAAAATACAATAAGATAAGGAAAAGCGAATTTGACTAGGAAATTGTTTTACTTTTTTTATATGCTGAACGTGTAAAATAGATGCAACCTTAACCTAATGCTAAAATTGCAGATTATCACAAAAAAAAAAAAAAACAAATAAGGCAGATCAAACCTGAACAAATCTTGGCTCTGATACCAAATGGTACGAACCTAGATCGACTCGCTCCTAAACCCGTATTATATTAGCCCGGAATCGAAAAATTAAGTTCAAGTTATTATGGTCACCTCAACTCTTAATCAACCTATGACTAGAAACTTTGGTGTATTGAAGATGCCACAATAGATGATGGAAATCCTATTGATAAGTCAAACTAAAACACTCACTCTCTAATGGTGTTTTAGGTGTTCAAAGAGAACAAAAATAATTCTTTTCTAACAAATAATTTTCTGAATAATTTTAAAGCTCTCTTCTCATTGAAAAATAAGCCTTTAAATAGGCTAAAGTCATAAAATAATAAACCCTAACTTGCTAGGTAATATTCGGCCTAAAGGAATTAGGAAACAAGCTTGGCCAAATTTTTCATGCTTTCCTAAACTAATTTGGATGAATTAATTCCCTTATTTTGAATTAGCAATTAATTAATTTACAATTGAAATAATAAGATATTAACTTTCCGAAATTAATTTTTCCAGAAAATAAATAAATAAAAACAATTTAAAAGATTAATTTCCTAAAACAAAAAATCAAATTCAAATTAAGAAACTAGTTGACTAGTTTGGCTACTAAACTAACTTTGACCAATTTCCAACTTGTAAAGGCTCCAAATCAGCTCCCATATTCCATGTAGAATGCCAAATAGGATTCCTTATTATTCCCATACCTTGCCTTTGATTGGAACAAAGAGAAAATGCTTAATCAGCAAAATACAGTAAAGCCACCAACAAATACAGCAATTTCGGCCAAAAACTCCTCCTATGCACAAATGGCTTCATTGTTTGCTTTTGTTTCTGTCTTGACTTGTTTCCATAAACTCCTAGTGATATCAATTGAGTTCAAGAAGTGTTGAACCCATTCCTTGCTACTCGGAGTCCACAAATGTACTAAAATAGCTACCCGGGTCCAAATCGGCCTCCACCACTTGGATGCTTAAAACAAGCTTTGAATCTTCAGGTATTGACAAGCCCTTTTGAGAAGTGATAATTCCTTGTATAACACCAGCCAGGTTGTCCTTCAACTGTATTGAATCTGCACCCTAGAGGGTTGTCAGTTATACGGGCATGGGCGAATTCTCATCACCAGTGATGCCCAACGGTATGCAGCATCCCAAAGCACCGCTTTATGGGGAGGTTAAAGAAAGAAACCTAAATCCAGGCTACCCTGGCGTCCCAGTAGCGCCGATGCTACAACCCTCAATCCCGGCCATGAAAGAGGACGGCTATGGCCAATATCAAACTTACCTGCCCTCGGCCTCATGACAACCACGGGAGAGTATAAACTTGCATGCTCATAACAATCTGTGCGTGCACTAATCACATCCACAACTACAGAACACCGCTATAGCATAGTTGACATTTTCAAATCCATT
The DNA here is from genome assembly GCF_031755915.1 of Ziziphus jujuba. Lineage (NCBI taxonomy): Eukaryota > Viridiplantae > Streptophyta > Magnoliopsida > Rosales > Rhamnaceae > Ziziphus > Ziziphus jujuba. The sequence continues at coordinate 997,464 of NC_083381.1, read as the reverse complement.
GATCCACATCACCTTTAAACCATCATCATAAATCCATCACTTTAAATCCATCAACGTAAATATAATAATTTTCCAATGGCATAAAGTCAACCTTTAATATTTCAATGCATAAATATTTTTTAAACATAATAATTTAAAACAATATTTTTCTCAAATTCTAAAAATCAATTTAAATTAAATATATCCTTAAAACCATGTAAAATTCATGCATAGTTAAATTCCACAATTCATCAATACCATAAAATGAATTTTACAATTATTTCAATGCATAATAAATCTAAATAATTATTTTTCTTCAAATCCATACAATTCTCCAAATAATTATTTCAATGCACAATTATTTCATCAATACCTCATAAAATTCACATATTCTTAAAATCATATAAACACATTTATTTTTCATTATAAATTCAACATTAAACTTAACAATAATTTAAAATAAATATTCCTTCAATTCCTCAAGTTCAATATATGAAAACTTGCATTAAAATCGCATAAATTCCACAATGTATAAATTCATATAAATATATGTTTTTATTAAACATAAATATTCTACAATTAAATTCAACAATAATTTAATAAAATTTTAAATCATAAATCTTTTAATCCAAATCATATAAACAGGAACACATACATCGAAATCATCACAAATTGGCAATATAATTTCGTATAAAAATTCTATTAAGTATCCAATACACAGAATATATTTTTCAAATATTCATTTGACACAAAATATATATAATTTAACACCCGAAAATGAATTTGAAGGTGGATCACTCACCTCGAGCAATCGTATTAACCAAGATCCGCCTCGGGATCATTTCTACACCTCACACGTTCTTTTAAAACATCAAGATTACACAAAAACGATTAAATTAATATTTAAATCAGGTATATTATACACGGTTATCAAGGGAAGCTAACAGAAATAGTATCCAAAATTCCCAAGTAACATACCAAAACGAAGCTTACAACGCAAGAATTAAGAATTGAGTCTCACCTTCCGAACCTGTGGTGGCTGGAATCTCATCAGAAAGCTCTTGGACTTAATGTCCTTGAATCCTTCAAATCATGATGATTTGAAGGAAATCGACTTCGGATTTCGATTTAGGGAGGTCAGATTAGTAGGAGAGGATGGGAGGCATCATCGAAACGAGCCGCCGTTGTCACCGAAATCCTCCACCGCCAGTGGCGCGTTTGACGACCACTGGACGTGAAAGTGGGAAGGTAGATTAAAAGATGGGTGACTCAAAGGAACCGGTGGTGTTGAAAAATGAGGTCTGGATGGGAGAAATCGACCAGAGAAGGAAACAAGCCACTCACTGGAAAAACGATCGATCTAGGCACATGCGGTCAAGTTTCTCATGAAAATCTAGTGGTCGGCCGAAAATGAAGAGGCGGTGGTGGTAGTTCAGTGCGTGTACTCTTTCGGTGGCTGAAAGAAGGCCAACAGTAGTTGCTCGGTATTGGTCCTCTTACCTTTCTCTCTCCTCTTTCCTCCCTTCTTCCCCTCTCTCCCCCCTTCTTAGTCAATCAAAATGCCTCCCGTGGGTGCCACTCTGCACTCACGGGTTCGCTAGATTTTGATATGTGGTGACACTATTCACACACTCACACATATCGATGAACAGTAAATGTTGTCTCATAAAAACTTCACGGTTCTGTAACTTTAAAATCACATGTCCAAAATCAGGTGTGTCACTAGTCTATGAACTCGTATCAATGAGTACTTTACAATCATATAGGAGTCAAACGCAAATTTTGCAAGAATCAAAAGTAAACTCGACATTCTCGGATAGTTTAGATCTCAACTTGTTTTGCTTATAACTTTCAAACCATAGCTCCATTTTCGACGTGCTAGTAGTCTATGGACTTGGGTCTCGTACTTTGCAATGGTGTCTTGATGAACATAGAATTCTATCCAAATCAAAAAGTTAAAGTTTGACCCCTCTCGGTCAACGACGGTCAAACCGGATCAACTTCAATCAACTTTAGAAAATTCTGTTGTACTTGGGACGGGGTGTTACAATTCTTTCCTCAAAATTTCCTTGTACCTAGTTGAACAAGATGCTAGCTTAAAAACATCTCTAAATTCAATATCAAATTTCTTCTTAAGCTTGTACTTTAAACCACTTTGAGCTATCTTCACAAACTCACATTCAGGAATATCAAGATGACACTTATTTCTGGCTTTTTTGAATTGAGCTATAAAATTTTCGATCGATCTCCCTACTATTAATATAAACAAAAGAGCTTGGTCATAGAGACCTCTGGCTTAATCCAATAGAATTGTTCATGGAACTTTTGCTTAATCTTTTGCCAATTTTGAATGGATCTTGGTTAGAGATTTATATACCAATAAAAGGCTGAACTAGTCAAAGAATTGGAAAAACGTTTAAGCTTCCACCTTGGTTAGTGAGCATTTCACTCTATAATTTAGCCTAATCTAGCTTAATTATTTTTTCAAAATTTTAAGCTTCTTGTTATTTTTAATATGTTTTATGTGATTTTGTAGGAAAAAATCTATATAAGTTTTTTGAAGAATAATTAGCAAAAGTCCAAATTTAGGAGCAAATTGGAGCTTTTCTTGGAGATCAAAGTCAATAATTAAAGGCAAAACCCTCACAAAGGCAAGAGATTGCATGCACACCAAAATTTAGTTAGTGCACATGCCACCTAGCTTCCAATGTGTAGAAAAGTGTGCATCGTTGGCTCATTTGAGCATATCTAAATAGATATTATATTTACATATGGATTCCTAAGTTGTTGTATTCTATTTAGGATTAGGAATAAACATAATTGGATATGTTTTTAATCTTGTTATTTGGGACCTTATTCACCTTAGCTCTTTGGACTTTTATTGAATCGAGAAATAGGTTTTATTGTCCATCATTATATTCAAATTTATGTATTCCTCTATCCATAGAGTAATTGAATGCACAGAAATGGCTATAATAGAGTTTCTGTTATTCGTATTAATAGCTATTCTATGGCGAATGTTTTTATGCAGTGCTAACCATTTAATAACTATTTTGTAGCTTGAACTTACTGTCAACTTTTTTATATATGAATTTGTTTAATGATACGAACCTAGGACGACCTGCTCCTAAACCCGTATTATATTAGCCCGGATCTAATTATGTTCAAGTTCTAATGGTCACCTCAACCCTAACCAACCTATGATTAGAAACCTTGGTATATGATGAAGACGCCACAATAGGTGATGGATGTCCTATTGATAAGTCAAACTAAAACACTCATTCACTAATGGTGTTTTAGGTGTTCAAAAGAACAAAAAGAATTCAATCTCACAAATAATTTTCTGTATAAAATTAAGTTTCCTTCTTATTGAAAAATAAGCCTTTAAATAGGCTACAAAACCACGAAATAAAACCCTAAACATAAAGCAAAAATCGGCCATACAAAGTAGTTTCCTATGGTGGCCGAAATTCTCACTCCTTTCCTAATCTAATTTGGATTAATTAATTCCTTTATTTTGAATTAGGAATTAATTAATTTACAATGAAAATAATAATATAATAACTTTCCTAAACTTATTGTTCCAGAAAATAAATAAATAAATAACCAAAAAGTAATGGTAATTTCCTAAAATAAAAAGTAGAATCAAATTAGGAAACTAAAATACTAGCTTTTTTACTAAGTTGACTTTGACCATTCTTTGACCAATTTGAGCTCCAAATCAACTTTAGTATTCTTTTTAGGATGCCAAATAAGCTGAATATGAAGTCCCACACGTTTCCCATGCTTGGAAGTGGAAGAAAAAGCCAACTCAGCAAAATACAGTAAAGCCAGCACAAAATACAGTAAAAAAAGGCAAAATTTGAAGCTTTCCGTACAACCCCTTTTTGAATGCCTTTGAAGCTGAATTGAATTGATTCCATATCCTATTAGACATATGTATTGAATCCATAAAGAGTTGGAACCATTTCATGCTGTACGATGTCCATATTTGCACCAAAATCGATACCCGGGTCCGTATCGGCTTCCACCACTTGGATGCTTAGAATAGGCTTTGTATCTTCAAGTATGGATAAGCTCTATTGAGAATTGATTATCCCCTGTATACATGCTCCCAGGTTGTCCTTAATTCTCTTAATTTGAGCTCTTGTGACTGGCCTACTCTTCATCCGTGTCGGTTCAGCACCCCAGCGGGTTATCGGTTGAGCGGGCTCTGGCGGAATCACATCATTCCCCTCCTTTTGAAAATGATTTGTCCTCAAATCAAGATCATCACCTATATCAAAAGGAATTAAATCAGCAACATTAAATGCAGCACTCATGTTATACTCACCCGGTAAATCAAGCTTGTAGGCATTCTTGTTATTTAGCTCCAAAACTTGAAAAGATCCGTCCATATGCGGCATAGGCTTGGACTTTTTTTGTTTGGGGAACCTCTTCTTTCTTGAGTGCAGCCAAACCAAATCTCCTGGGTCAAACACTATCACAACAAATACTAGAAATACAAGATCATCACACTCTTTAATATTAGCAAATAATATCTCCCAAATTTTCAAATTTCCACTAAGTAAAGCTTTTAACAATGCAGATAAAGTTTTATACAACAAAAGCATTTTTAATTTAGCATCTTTGTAATTCATAACCAGCAATGGTTTCTTACCCAAGATAACCTTATTAACATCCCCAAAACTCAAATAAAAATTTTTACTTTGTCTTTCTTTCTCTCGGTTTTCTCATCATTTCTCTCGGGTTTTTCCATTCTTCTCACTCCACTTTCGGCCTTCTCAAGGTTTTCCACTCAATTTGTGTTTTAAAATGCTTATGTTGGACAGCAAGCTTGGACTTACCTTCTTGAATGGATGGTGAAGCCGTTAATGCCATACTAGCCTTCTCCTTGAGTGTTTCGGCCTCCCTCCGTTGTTGGATTAGTAATTGGTCTCCATATACTTCCTTTGGAGTTAATGGCTCCAGCTTGACCTTCTTGCCTTTGAATCTAAAAACAATACAATTCTCTCAACCAAAATAAGTAGCATCTTTATCAAATTTCCATGGTCTACCTAATAGAATATGTCCGGCATGCATAGGTACAACATCACACAAAACAACATCCACATATTTATCTATGTTAAATTCTACCTTGACTTGTTTATTCACTTTTATATCACCACTATCATTAAGCCATTGTAATCTATAAGGTTCTGGATGTTTAATAGTGGTTAAGCCTAATTTATCAACTACAAGATTACTAATTATATTTGTACAACTTCCACTATCAATAATCATACTACAAATCTTACCTTGATTTTCACATCGGGTGTGGAAGATGTTCTCTCTTTGAATTTCATCATCATCTTTGTATGCAGCAAGTACTCTCCTAGAAAGCAAGTTTAATTCAGCATTGGATGCTTGCAAGGTTTCGGGTTCATCCTCAAAGTCCTCCTCCTCTTGCTTGGCTTCATCTTCACTTTCTTCACTTTCCGATTCTAGCTCGTCATTGCCCTTTAACACCATGATTCTTCTATTCGGGCATTGGCTAGCGATGTGTCCTCCTCCCTGGCACTTAAAACACACAACATCATGAGTTTTAGAAGGTTTAGGATCTAATTTTACCTCATTCTTTGGTGCTTGGACAGATTCGGTTCTAGTCTCCTTCCTTGGCCAGTTTGAACTTTCTTCTTTGACTTTCGGCTTTGGCTTGCTTTCATAGATGGGATTGTTCCTCCAGCCACTTGAATTGGACCTTCCACTGTTGGAAACACCTCCAAACCATGAGCTTACACCCCTCCTCTTGAATTGATGCTTTAATTTAATAGCCACATGCAACATCTCCTCCCATTCCACATATTGTTGCAATTCTAGTTGATTGGCTATTTCATGATTCAAACCACCAAGAAACCTTGCCACGGTTGCTTCCCTATCTTCATTCAAGTTCAATCTTATCATAAGCATCTCCATCTCCTTGTAATAATCCTCCATGGATCCATGTCCTTGAGATAAAGATTGAAGTCTTTGATGCAGCAACCTATGATAGTGTGATGGTACGAATCGCTTCCGCATGGCTCCTTTCATTTGTCGCCATGTAGTAATCAAGTCATCACCAACTCTCCTTCGGGTGTTTTGCTCATTGGTCCACCATTGGAGTGCATAATGGCCAAACTCCATTGCTTCCAATTTCACCTTCTTAGCCTTCGAATAATTATGGCAGTCGAATATCATCTCCATCTTTTCTTCCCACTCCAAATATGCCTCGGGGTCACTTTTTCCCATGAATGGTGGGATGTTGATCTTGATATTGCTAAGATTTTCATCTGTTTCTTCCCTCTTATACCTTCCACGGCCAGCTCTCTCTTGGACAGCAAAGGTTTTGTCCATGCCTTCCTCAAAGTCTCCACCGAAATTCTCCTCCTCAAATTCCTCTCTCGGTTGCCCTCGGCCTCCTCAACCTCGACCTCCATCAGTATCTAACCTTATATTGGGCACTCCTTGGGATGTTTCTAACCTGTCCATCTTTTGATTTAAATGGTCAAATTGGGCATTTATCCGCTGTAATTGCTCCATTATAGCCTTCATGTCCGTTTGCTCACCACTCCCGGTAGCTCGTGGATCACCATGAAATCCTATGGACTCTTCTTCATTAATTCTCAGTGGTGTGTCTCCTCTTCTTATTCTAGAATCTGCCATGTTAGTAAAATACTGCAAAAAATAAAATTCCTCACAATATTCACTCCCTCACGTGTTTCACTCAAACAAGGTCTCGACACTCGTGTTTGCACACTAGTTTCGGCTGTTACCTTCTTTTAAGCTCACACTCTCTTGCCTTTTTCCACTCAAAGAATTATCTCCAAGTTCTAATTAAAACACTCTCAAAACAGCAATTAGATTACAAGTATGTTTTAATTAAACTTATCAAGAAAACAGTACCTAAAAGTAGGCAATACTGAAAGAATTCAACAAAACCTAGTTTCGGCTTTTCTAGGTAAAATAAAGCAATTAATGAGAAAACTTTGGAATTTTGAAGAACTGGACCAGACGGTAATAGATTATGAGTTCAAGAATAAAATTGTAGAAAAAGAAATTCAAATACTAACAAGAATCAAAGAGAACAAAAATATAGAATAGTTGTTGGTTGTTGTTATTTGTAATTCAAGTTTTTCTATCAAATCCTTTAACTAATTTTAATCCAAATAATTTAACACTCAAACTCAAATATCCAGCAGCAAAAATAACTCTCTAGAAACTCCAAATATGGAATAAATAATCAACAAAGCAGCAGTTACAAGAAATTTCCAGCAACAAACTTCAACACCAATTTTCAACAAACCGATATATATATATATATATATATTTTTTAATATTCGGCTTTCTTCTTTTTCTTTTTTTTTTCACTCACTGAATATTAGACACAACTGCGGTAGCAAGAATAAACAACAAATTTGCAATTCCAACTCCAAAACTTCACCAAACCCGTGACCTCCAAATAAACACAAATGTGCAGTTTTTTTTTTTAAATGTTGCCGCAAACTCTATTTTTTTTTTTTTTGAATAGATGAATTTAAGATTAAAACAGCAAAGAAAAATCAACAATAACCAAATTAAAAGAATAATGATTAAAGACAATCAACAAACTAGGAAAAAAAAATACGGTAAAACTAGCAAATCCTAATTCAACTAGGAATGATTTTTTTTTTTTTTTTTTAAGATGCAGAACATGTATGGGATGGATGCAACCTTAACCTAATGCTAAAATTGTAGAATAACACAAAAACAAATAAAGCAACTAAAGATAGATCAAACCTGAACAAAATTTAGCTTTGATACCAAATGATACGAACCTAGGATGACTTGCTCCTAAACCCGTATTATATTAGCCTGGATCTAATTATGTTCAAGTTCTAATGGTCACCTCAACCCCTAAACAACCTGTGATTAGAAACCTCAGTATATGATGAAGACGCCACAATAGCTGATGGAGTGAATGAGTGTTTTAGTTATTCAAAAGAACAAAGAGAATTCAATCTCACAAATAATTTTTCTGTATAAAATTCAAGCTTCCTTCTTATTGAAAAATAAACCTTTAAATAGGCTACAAATCCACGAAATAAAACCCTAAAAAGAAAGGGAAAATCGGCCATACAAAGTAGTTTCCTATGGTGGCCGAAATTCTAACTCCTTTCCTAATCTAATTTGGATTAATTAATTCTTTTATTTTGAATTAGGAGTTAATTAATTTACAATGAAAATAATAAAATAATAACTTTCCTAAACTTATTTTTCCAGAAAATAAATAAATAAAAAACCAAAAAGTAATGGTAATTTCCTAAAACAAAAAGTAGAATCAAATTAGGAAACTAAAATACTAGCTTTTTGACTAAGTTGACTTTGACCATTCTTTTACCAATTTGAGCTCCAAATCAACTTCAATATGCTTTTTAGGATGCCAAATAAGCTGAATATGAAGTCACACACGTTTCCCATGCTTGGAAGTCGAAGAAAAAGCCAACTCAGCAAAATACAGTAAAGTCAGCACAAAATACAGTAAAAAACAGGCCAAATTTGAAGCTGTCCGTACAACCCCTTTTTGAATGCCTTTGAAGCTGAATTGAATTGATTCCATATCCTATTAGACATATGTATTGAATCCATAAAGAGTTGGAACCATTTCATGCTGTTCGATGTCCATATTTGCACCAAAATCGCTACCGGAGTCCGTATCGGCTTCCACTACTTGGATGCTTAGAATAGGCTTTGTATCTTCAAGTATGGATAAGCTCTATTGAGAATTGATTATCCCATGTATAAATGCTCCTAGGTTGTCCTTAATTCTCTTAATTTGAGCTATTGTGATTGGCCTAGTCTTCATCCGTGTCGGGGTCAGCACCCTAGCGGGTTATCGGTTGAGCGGGCTCTGGCGGAATCACATCATTTAATTTAGAAGGGAAGAACTTGCATAAGTGTCTTAATTTCAATTCAAACATGGATTTGACACACTCCATGTTCTGAGAAATATTTACCATCCGAAAAGAGGAATAAACGAGGTCTTTGTATAAGGCATTCCTTTCTTTTCAACCCATTTATATCTAATATTTTTCGTTTCTTTTTCAATCAATTTAAGGTACTTTATTGTTTAGTCTGGCTTTTATGGAAGCTTTAACAATTTATGGACTAGTTGTGGGAAGGCCAACCTATTACTCTATGTCGATATGGTCCCCATTGATGAACTTATCACTTTCTTTCGAAATGGTTCTAATTAACAGATTTGTCACTCTCTTTCGATATTGTCTTCAATTTAGGTACTCAATTTAAGGTACTTTATTACTTAATATGGCTTTTATGGAAGCTTTAACAATTTATGGATTGGTTATGGCATTAGTGTAATATCCCGCCTCAACTGGTGAACAATTTATGGATTGATTATGGAATTAGTGTAACAACTCCCCTCCATTGGCGGAGCTATCACTCTCCGTTGACATTATCCCCAATTTAGCCACCGTTGTGGCATTAGTGTAACAACCCACCTCCACTGGCGAATAATTTATAAATTAGTTGTGGCATTAGTGTAACATTCTATCTCCACTGGCAGACCTGTCACTCTCTATTGATATTGTTCTCAATTTAGTCACCTCACTCAATATAGGATTTTTCGTTTAGAGTTTCCCAATAAGTCACATATCATAGGATTGCTTTCATCTGAGCATGCTTAACTTTGGAGTTCTTTCAAAGCCAACTGCTCTGATATGTCCTTGGCATTATGAAAATGACTATTATTATATTTGAATCATCCCTAGATCTACATTTGGACAATGTGGGATTAGACATAGGTAGCTTGTCAGTGCCTCGCATCTACTCACATTGGTCGTCATAATTAGTGCTTTTATTTGGATCAACCATAGTAAAGAGGAATGCATTTTTGCTATGCTTATAATACTTGTACTTTCTCTGTTATTCTACCCTAGATTAGCTAAGGAAGAAATATGGGAAGTAAAAATAAAAAAAAACCTATTGATTCTGCTATTTTTAATCTTTCCACCATTAAAGATAAATAAAGAGAAAGAAAAAAAAAAGAGTAATGCAGTTCCATTTACAAAAGACCCAAGCCCAAATTCCATAGCTTGTGCTTTGCAGTTCTGATCATGATTTTTCTACCTTTGAATATTATGCTTTTAGATTAGTGATCAGTTTCTATACTTTATCAAATAGTACTAGAGAAGAGAGGATAGGCTCATTACATTTAAAAAAGCTAGGGAGCTTCCCCCATACATAAGTATTTGGACGTGAGAGCCAAATGAATCGAAATATTCATGTTTGGTTCGGGAAGGGATCGTAGAAGTTTAATACATATTTGCGGAGTTAAAGAGACATATCCAAACACATGTCTTATTTATTTCAATAAGACATATTTGTAGCAATGAAATACTATTTGTTTTATCCTAATTGATAAATTTTTATTCAATAGTCGAGAGTAAAGGAAACAATTCAATGCAATATATTTTAGAAAATATTAAAATTGATGATTAGAGACTTTTCAAAAATTTCAAAATTAGGGATTTGAATGTACATTTCTAACAGAACTCCTTATTTTTCTTAGTTCGAACTATTTATGAGGTATTAGGCATCAAAATTTGGATATTTATAGAAAGGGAATAATAGGCCTTTACTTGACCTATCTTTGGTTATGTTCTATCCATCTGATAATAGAACAAAAAATAACAAATTCCTTCATTCTTTTTCTCTTAACTCAAAACAAAAATGAACTATTCTATAAGGTTAAATAAAAATTTCACAGTTTAGAGTATGAAGTGTACATTTAAATTTCTGAAATGCACACACATTGACCATCTGAGCATGGAGGGATTAAATGGAAAAAGTGTACACATCCACCACATTTGATGCCACAAATTTGAGCCTTGTGGTAGGCTTAAGTGTTGCAGTCTTTGGTCCTTTACTTCATGGCTTGATATTTAGGTGGGCATGTGACTTGCATGTGCCTATTTTAAGTATAGCCATGTGATTAGACCAAAAATATTGAGTCTTACTAGGGTAGTGAATTAAGGTGGTCTCCAAGGAGCTTTATATCCATCCTAAAAGAGGCAAGAAGTGACAAAGTGAAGTAAAAAGGACATGGTAGAGAGAGAAATGGATTTTGGAGAGAGATGCTCTAAGGAATTGGAATCTTGAAGAGCTTAAGGCTTTAGGTTTAAGCTTGGAAGAGCCATCAACTTCCTAAGACTTTCTTTCTTCTCTTCATCTTTTCTTTTACTTTTTCTTAATTTTTGTTTGTAATAGAATTTTTTTTGGATAATTTGTATTGGAATATGTTAGAAATCATGGAATTCCATTCAGTTTTTATATTTTATTTTCTTAAGAATATGTGTGGCTAGATTTTTTGATCGAGGAGATTGATATAGCCTGAATTATTAATGAAATGATTTTATTGGTTTATTTTAATGTGAATTTTTTTCCTTTTATTTGTGTTGCCTTTTTTTAATAGGACTAAACAATAAATTAAATGAGAATTTAATTGGGTGTGGTCTAGGTTCTATTATTATAATCTTGAGAGAGGCTAACTGATGAATAGCGCACTAGGCAAACACAACTTAATTACCAATTAAGTTTGAGAGAGCCTTTTAGGCAGTGGATAGCCATAAACTAAGTTTTTAATAGAGTTTGGGAGAACCAATTAAGACTTAGATGATAAAGGGTAGCTTAAGTAGTAAGATAATTTACCAAATTAGGTAGAGATTTCAATTTGAGTAAATTAATCCTTATATCTAACTCATCTTTGTTATGATGTGTCTAATAATAACTATTTGAAGATTTACACAAGCAAGGACAAAAAATTCAAGGTTTCTAGTCGAATAAGAAAAATTCAAAGAAAAAGAGTGAAAGATAGGAGAGCAACGTGAGTAGTTTGCAGCTGGAGATGTCAATTCATTTGAGTAAAACAACAACTAAGCCTCATTCAAATAAAGTGATGATTAAAGATCTTGACCCATTTTACACAAATAAAGTGTTTGATTATGGAACAATTGAAGTTTAAGAGAAACATGGTGATGCGAATCCGCCCGAACCCATACAACCGACAACCCACTGGGGTGCCGACCCAATACAAATGAAGGTGGGACCGATCACTAGGGCCCAAGCCAAGAAGTTCAAGGACAATCTTGCTGTCTTCATACAAGGAATAAGTCATAGTCAAGAGGGGTTGGCCACATCTAAAGAACCAAGGCCTGTTTTACTCATACAAGCAATAGAAGCCAAAACAGGGTCGGGTGACGTTTTTGGTGATAATAAGGAGGCCGGGTTGTATGAATTGGAACCCCATCCTTATGGGTTCAATTCATATGGAGGATGAGTCATAGAAACCAGCCAAAGCAGCTTCAAAGCCAACCAACAAGGTGGTTTGAGCACAAGGAGAAGGAAAGGCCGGATTTGCTGTATTCCTTGCTGGCTTTACTGTATTTTACTGTATTAGCCTTTTTTTTCATACTTCCAAGCAAGGGCAACGTGAGGAACTTCACAATAAGCTTATTTGGCATCCTACAAAGCATATTGAAGCTGATTTGGAGCTCAATTTGGTCAAAGATTGGTCAAAGTCAATTTAGTCAAAAAGCTAGTATTATAGTTTCCTAATTTTATTCTACTTTTTGTTTTAGGAAACTACCATTATTTTTTAGTTTTTATTTATTTATTTTCTGGACAAATAAGTTTAGGAAAGTTATTATTTTATTATTCTCATTGTAAATTAATTAATTCCTAATTCAAAATAAAGGAATTAATTAATCCAAATTAGTTTAGGAAAAGGAAAGTTTCGGCCAAGGTAGACTTCTTCATTGTGTGGCCGGTTTTTCCTAGGGTTTTTAGGGTTTTTTTTGTTTCTTTCAAAAGCCTATTTAAAGGCTTATTTTTTAATGATAATACAACTTTGATTTGACTAAAAAAAATACTTGTGAGATTAATTATCTCTTTGTTCTTTGAGAACACCTAAAACACCATTAGAGAATTGGTTGTTTTAGCTTGACTTATCAATAGGTTTTCCATCCCCTATTGTGGCGTCTACATTAACCAAGGTTTCTAACCACATGTTGGTTAGGGGTTGAGGTCCATTCCATTAGAACTTGAACTTAATTAAAGATCCGGGCTAATATAATACGGGTTTAGGAGCAGGTCGTCCTAGGTTCGTATCACATGGAGGAGTTTTCAAGATTTGTGGACATGAAGTTAAGAATGGATTACCAAAAGTGAAGCCAAAAGATCTACCTTGAAGGAAAAATTGGTTTTATTTAGTTGGAAATATTAAACAAAGTGCTTTTTGAGAGCCAACCTAAATTTCTCACCTTTTATTTGTTTCTAAATTCTTATAATTAGCCTTAATTTTATTTTATTCGATTATTTTAGTTAAAGTCTTGTTTTTATTTACATTGAGTTTTACTCATTTTTAGTTCATTGAGTAATATAGATTCATCTTATTCGTAGATTTTGCCAAAAAAGAAAAATTAATCTTATGGATTGTGCAACATTTCAAGAGTTGAAGGATTGAAAAATTTATCAAAGAAATGCATTTCTATGTGTTTGAAGCAAATTTACCAGGTTGAAGCATACTAAGTTCAAAAAATGAAGTTATTGAAGTTTTGGTCATGAAAATGGATTGAGCACTTAAAATTTGGAGCCAAAGCATGCATACATCAATTATGGGTCGAGTGCACCAACTCATTTGAAGCATGCACTTATTCTTGAAGACCCATTATACTTGATGGAAAGGGCTGGCATGTGCACTGAGGAAAAAATAGTGCACATACTTAATCTTTATGAGGCCATCCATGTGCACTGATGAAAAAAATGTGTGCACGCCCATGGCTATTTCCATCAGACCTTTCTTCATAAGTGATATATACACCCTTTAAAAATACAAGCACATGCCACCTTTAAGCTCCCAACTTGCTAAATGGGTTAAATTTGTGCCCTACCTAATTCTACATTTTTTTTTCTCATTTTTTACATCTTTTTCATCTTTTTTGTTCTTAGTCTTTCAACTAAGAACCCTAAAACTCCAAATCAAGTGCATAAACTCCAAATCCACTCTTATAACTAAAAGTTTTAGTGAATTCTCCTTATATTTCCAAGTTTTCAAGTTTTGGAAGCAAGGAGGAAGCTTATAGTTTTGGTAATGGTGGAGCCATTTTCAAATATTGACTGATGACCTAGCCTAATTTATTCAAGCTATAAGCTTTTCTAAATGATTCTCATTCAATTAAGTTCTTTATTTCATCTTCTTCCTTGGAATTTAAGAAAGATTTTTGTGTTGGTGACAGCATGAGTTTGCTGAAATAGTTGTAGTTAAGTTAGTTAAAATTTTTGTTGAAAATGTTGAAGATTGTTGTTTGCGTTTTGTCTTTTGAAGCATGTGGTTGTTCTTAGAAGAAATTTGCTCTTCCTTATTGTGGTGAATTAAAGTTATTTTGGAGAAAATTTAAGCTTATTTAGTTGATTGTTGTGTTTAAGTGATTTAAAGTTAGCTTATTGAAAGTGAGCATTTTGGAAAATTTGATTTTGATGTTGGTGAAACAAGTTTGAGGAGAATGACTTGAGCGAGAGCCAAACTTAGTTCAACTCATTATGATCCCAACATCTTTATTAGTGTGGAAAACTCATGCAAGGTACTTGGAGATTGAAAAGAAACATTGTGTCATGGAAAGAGCTTTAAGGCCTAGAACAAACCAAATGTTGAATCCTAATTTTCCCATTGAAAAGCAAATAGTAGATAGAAAATGGGAGCAATTCACGAACCAACAGAAGAATACGATATTAGAGTTTGTAAAAGAATTTTATGCTAATGCTTATGGTGGGAAGGAGAATGATGTTGTCATGGTGAGGGGAAACCCGTTTCATTCTCATATGAAGCAATTAATGAGTACTATGGATTGAGAACTCCCGAGATAACTGAGTTCATGGTTTATTGAATCAATGGACCGAACCACATGAAGATTGTAAAGAAAATGTGTGTAACACCCCATCTTCTGGTAAACCTGTCATTCTCTATTGATACTATCCTCAATTTAGCCACCACACTCAAATTGGGGATTTTTATTTCAGAGCTTCAAAGGAGGTCACCAATCCTTTGATTAGTCTTTTGTAACATTCCGCCAACACCCTGCCTCTATTGGCGGATTTGTCACTCTCTATCAATATTGTTTATAATTTAGTCACCGCACTTATTATAGGAATTTTTTATTTAGAGCTTTCCAAGCGGTCATCCTGATGCGAATCTGTTCGTGCCCGCACAACCGATAACGCGCTGGGTTACTGATCCGATATGGATGAAGACCGGGCCGATCACTAGGGCTCAAGCTAAGAGGTTTAGGGACAACTTTGCTGCCTTTATCCAGGGGGTAATTCATTCTCAAGAGCACTTGTCCATACCCAAAGATCCACGGCCTGTTTTGAGCATACAAGTGGTGGAAGCCGATATGGACCTGGGTAGAGGTTTTGGTGCAGGTATGGAGTTCGGACAGTAAAAAATGGTTTCAACTCTTTATGGATTCAATAAATATGACTAAGATTTCATGGAAACAAGTCAAGGCAGAAGTAAAACCAACTTGTATGGACTTGTACGGACAGCTTCAAAATTTGGCCAAAAATTACTGTATTGCTTGCTAGCTTTACTGTATTTTACTGAGTTGGCTTTTTCTCTTTCCTTCAAGAAAGGGCAACATGTGGGACTCCATGATAAGATTATTTGGCATCATACAAAGCATATTAAAGCTGATTTGGAGCTGAAATTGGTCAAAGATTGGTCAAAGTCAACTTAATCAAAAAGCTAGTATTTTAGTTTCCTAATTTGATTCTACTTTTTGTTTTAGGAAATTACTGGTACTTTTTTATTTTTATTTATTTATTTACTGGAAAAATAATTTTAGGAAATTTATTATTTTATTATTTTTATTGTAAATTACTTAATTCCTAATTCAAAATAAAGGAATTGATTAATCCAAATTAGATTAGCAAAGGAGCAGACTTTCGGTCATATTAGGATTCTTCATTGCATGGCCGGTTTTTCCTTTTTATCTTAAGGTTTTATTTTGTTTTCTCTTAGCCTATAAAAGGGATTTTTTTGAGGAAGAAAACACCATTAATAATATTCAGAATCTATTTTGCGAGATTGAATTTCTCTTTGTTCTTTTGAACACCTAAAACACCATTAGAGAGTGAGTGTTTTAGTTTGACTTATCAATAGGACTTCCATCAGCAGGTCATCCTATGTTCGTATCACATCCATCCTTGGATTGCTCTAGCCGGAGCATGCTTTACTTTGGAGTTCTTTTGACCCCTAAAGCCAACTGCTCTGAAAAGGCCTTGACATTATAAGAGTGACTATTATTAAATTAAAATCATCTCTTGATCTACATCGGGTTGATGTGGGATTAGACATCCGGTAGCTTGCCAGTGTTCGACACCTGCCTGCATTGGTCATCACAATCCAACCCCTTGAGCCTAGCATTCTTGCTGGCACATTTTCAATTAGGTACAGGCTCTGATACTAAGTTGTCAGGACCCTTTAGAGTTCCCTATCGGGATGTTAAGATGGCCCCAACCACGGAAAACCCCACCGGAAATTCTATAGAAAACCTGACAGTACTTCCCCTATAAATTGGATTCCTCCAAATATTTTCTTGCAAAAAAAACTTACTTCAAAAATATGCATTCGCCTCATTTCTCCTACCTTACTACAAGTTTCCACAAATTTACAGGACTTCAATAACATTAGCATGGGAATATAAATACAAGAAATAATTAATACTTTTATAATTCATGGTCGTGCACACCACCCACTTATTACGATCATACATTTTTACAGCACCTCCCGAATTTAGCAAACACATAAAAGCTGCTAGAAGATAATAAAAACAATAATAATAATAATAATACAATCTCTCAAAAAATTTGGATAACCTACTCAAAGGTTACAATTTTTGCCCGAAGGCTATCATACTTATCCAAAGGCTACAATACCTTAACTCATCCATTTAGATTGCAGTTGATAATAATAACAATAATAATAATGATAAAATAATAATAATAATACTAATGATAATGATAATAACAATAATAACAACAACAACAACAACAACAATAATACTAATAATAACAACAATAACAACAACGACAATACTAATAATAAGGGATATTGTTAGCATTGGTCCCTTAACTATGCTATGTTTAACACTTTAATCCCTCAACTTTTTTTTTTGGACAAATTGATCCCCAAACTAGTTGATTGTGTGCATTGTTCATCCTTTCTGTTTAATTCCATCCATTTTGCACCGTTATATTCATATGTAAATCACATGAGACAATAATGAAGGACATGTAAGTCTTTTCATATCCTCATTCTCTCCTTTCTCTGTATTAGAGATGAAAGCAAACAGGGAAGGTCCAAGGATTTAGGAAAACCAAAGAGGCTTTAATCATTAAAAGATTGCAATTGTTTTGATTGGAAATCCAAATAATTTCTTCTTTTTTTCCTTTTTTTTTTTTCTTTTGAGGAGATAAACTCAGTCATAATTACTGATATTCATCAAACTTTCTCTGCATCTTGAGCAAACATTGGCATGGTTCTTGAGGCTTGAAGATACCATGTTACCAATTTCTTTTTTATCTTGCACCATTGGAATTCTTCTTTCACTATGACATCAACTTCTAGACCATTTTTTTTTTCTTTTGGCATATTAGGATAATTTGCTTCTAATACACCGTTTTGGTAATTCCAAATCCTATAGCCACTTCAAATAATGAATTAATAAATAGTCAAAGAATCATGAATTTGCTTTAAGATTTGTTAGCATGTAGAGAAAATGATGTGAATCTGTCTGTGCCCGCACAACCGACAACCCGCTGGGTTACTGACCCGATACGGATGAAGACCAGGCTGATCACTAGGGCTCAAGCTAAGGGGTTTAGGGAAACATTTTCTGCCTTTATCTAGGGGGTAACTCATTCTCAAGATCACTTATCCATACCCCAAGATCCAAGACCTGTTTTGGGCATACAAGTGGTGGAAGCCCATACGGACCCGGGCAGCGGTTTTGGTGCATTTATGGAGTCCAGGTAGCAAGAAATGGTTCCAACACTTTATGTATTCAATAAATATTACTAAGAGGTCATGGAAACAATTCAAGGTAGAAGTAAAACCAACTTGTACGGACTTGTACGGACAGCTTCAAAATTTGGCCGAAAATTGCTGTATTGCTTGCCAACTTTACTTTATTTTGCTGAGTTGGTTTTTCTCTTTCGTCCAAGGAAGGGAAACGTGTGGGACTCCATAATAAGCTTATTTGGAATCCTAAAAAGCATATTGAAGCTAATTTGGAGCTCAAATCGATCAAAGATTGATCAAAGTCAACTTAGTCAAAAAGCTAGTATTTTAGTTTCCTAATTTGATTTGACTTTTTGTTTTAGGAAATTACCATTACTTCTTTATTTTATCTATTTTTTTGCTGGAAAAATAAGTTTAGGAAATTTATTATTTTATTATTTTCATTGTAAATTAATTAATTCCTAATTCAAAATAAGGAAATGAATTAATCCAAATTAGATTAGGAAAGGGTGTGAAATTAAGCAATTTCTTAATTAGATTCTATGTTGGCTGAAATTTCCTAATCCTTTTAGGGTTTTATTTTGCTCATTCAAAGCCTATTTAAAGGATTATTTTCAATGAGAAATCAAGCTTGAAGTTTATACAAAAAATTATTTGTGAGATTGAATTCTCTTTGTTCTTTTGAACACCTAAAACACCATTAGTGAATGAGTGTTTTAGTTTGACTTATCAGTAGGCCTTCCATCACCTATTGTGGTGTCTTCATTATATACCAAGGTTTCTAATTGTAGGTTAGTTAGGGGTCAAGGTGACCATTAAAACTTGAACATAATTAGATCCAGCTAATATAATACGGGTTTAGGAGTAGGTCGTCCTATGTTCGTATCATTTGGTATCAGAGCCGAATTTTGTTCAGGTTTGATCTATCTTTATTTGCTTTATTTGTTTTTGTGTTATTCTACAATTTTATCATTAGGTTAAGGTTGCTTCTATCATCATACACGTTCTGCATATTTAAAAAAAAAAAAAAACAAAACTCATTCCTAGTTAAATTAGGATTTTCTAGTTTTACAGTATTTTTATTTCCTAGTTTGTTAAGTGTTTTTCATCACTGTTCTTGTTAATTTTGGTTTTTATTGATTTTTTTTTACTGTTTTAGTCTTAAATATTTGCATTCATATATTCAAAAAAGAAAAAAGAAAAAGAAAAGCCAAACAGATATATAAAAATAAAAAAATAAAAAACTGCACAATTTGTATTTTTGTTTGGCAAGCACGGGTTTGGTGATTATTTGGTATTGGAATTGCAAATTTTGGTGTTGATTCTTGATACTGCAGCTGTTTATGATCTGTGAGTGAAAAAAAAAACGGAAGAAGAAAAGCCAAATAAAAAAAAAATTTCGGTTTGTTGGAGTTTGATTTGTTTGCTGGAAATTATTGGAGCTGCTGTTTTGGTAAGTATTTATTTAACCTTTGGAGTCGCTGGAGAATTATTTTTGCTGCTGGATATTTGAATTTTGGGTGTTTAAATTATTTAGATTAAAATTAACTGAAGGATTTGATACAAAACTTTAATTACAAGGACAACAACCAACACTAGTCTATATTTTTGTTCGATTTGATTCTCGTTCGTGTTTGAAATTATTTTTCCTAAATTTTATTCTTGAATCCTTAATCTCTTACCATCCAGTTCAGTTCATGCTAACTCTGAAATTTTCCTTATTATTTTGTTTTATTTGGCTAGAAAGCCAAAAACTAGGATTTGTTAAATTCATCAGTATTGCTTGCTTTTTGCTACTATTTTGTTTATAAGTTTAATTAAAACATACTTGTGATCTAATTGCTATTTTGTAGGTGTTTTAAGTAGAACTTTGAGATAATTCTTTGAGTGGAAAGAGGCAAGAGTGTGTGAGCTCAAAAGAGGGTTAAAAGCCGAAACTAGTGTGCAAACACGAGTGACGAGTTCTTGTTTGAGTGAAACACATGAGAGAGTGAAATTGGTGAGGTCTTATTTTATTTTTGCATTATTTATACTAACATAGTAGATTCAAGGGTGAGAAGAGAAGATCCACCTTTAAGAATTAATGAAGAAGAGTCCGTAGGATTCCATGGTGGTTACCGAGCTATGGTGAATGGTCAGCAAACGGACATGAGGGCTATATTGAAGCAATTGCAGCGGATGAATGCCCGATTAGACAACATAGATCGAAGGATGGACAGGATAAAAACATGAAAAGGAGGGCCAAATATAAGGTTAGATGCTTATGGAGGTCGAGGAGGCCAAAGGCAACCAAAAGAGGAATTCGGGGGAAGTAACTTTGGAGATGACTTGGATGAGGGGTTTGATGAAATTTTTGAACCTCAAGAAGGACCAATCTGTGGGAGACAAGCAAGGAATGAAGATGATGATCTAGGGAATATCAAGGTAAACATTCCACCTTTCATGAGAAAAAGTGATCCGGAGGCATATTTGGAATGGGAGAAGAAAATGGAGATGATTTTTTATTGTCATAATTATTCAGAGGCCAAGAAGGTGAAATTGGCAGCAATGGAGTTTGGTTATTATGCACTCCAACGGTGGACCAATACGCAAAACACCCGAAGGAGAGTTAATGATGACTTGATCGCTACATGGAGATAAATGAAAGGAGCCATGAGGAAGCGGTTCGTACCATCACATTATCATATGTTGCTGCATCAAGGCTTCAATCCCTATCTTAAGGAACTAGGTCTGTGGAGGATTATTACAAGGATATGGAGATGCTTATGATGAGATTAAGTATGAATGAAGATAGAGAAGCAACCATGGCAAGGTTTCTTGGTGGTTTGAATCGTGAAATAGCCAATCAACTAGAATTCCAACAATATGTGGAATTGGAGGAGATGTTGCATGTGGCTATTAAATTAAAGCATCAATTCAAGAGGAGGGGTGTAGGCTCATGGTTTGGGGGTGTTTCCAACAGTGGAACATCAAATCCAAGTGCTTGGAGAAGAAATCCCACCTTTAAAGAAAGACAAAAACTGAAATTAGATGAAGAAAGCTCCAATCGGCCAAAAAGGGAGTCCAAAGCAGAATGTGTACAAGCACCTAAAAGTGAGGTAAAATCTGATCCTAAACCTTCAAGATCTAGAGAAATTATTTATTTTAAGTGCCAGGAACAAGGATACATCGCTAGCCAATGCCCGAATAGAAGGATCATGGTGTTGAAGGATAATAGTGAGCTAGAATCGGAAAGCGAGGAAAATGGTGATGAAACCGAGCAAGATAAGGAGGAAGAGCTTGAAGGTGAGACTGAAACTTTGAATGCTTCCCATGCTAAATTAAGCTTGGTTTCTAGGAGAGTGCTGGTTGCATACAAGGATGAGGATAAAATTTAAAGAGAGAACATCTTCCACACCCGATGTGAAATCTAAGGTAAGATTTGGAGTATGATTATCGGGAGTGGCAGTTGTACCAATGTAATTAGTCTTGTGGTAGATAAACTAGGCTTGACACCAATTAAACATCTCGAACCTTATAGGTTATAATAGCTTAATGATAGTGGTGAGATGAAAGTTAATAAACAAGCTAAAGTAAAATTCAGCATTGATAAATATGTGGATGTGGTTTTGTGTGATGTTGTGCCTATGCATGCGGGACATATTTTACTTGGTAGGCCTTGGAAATTTGATAGAGATGCTATTCATTATGGTAGAGAGAATAGAATTGTTTTTAGATTTAAATGTAAAAAGGTCAAGCTAGAGGTATTAACTCCCAAAGAGGTGTACAAAGATCAAATGCAAATACAACAAAGGAGGGTGGCCGAACAACTTAAGGAGAGAACTAGCATGGCCCCCACGGAAACAACACGCATCCAAGGAGTCCAAGCCGTGCAAAACAAACCAGGTAAGTGCTCTAAGACTCAAATTAAGTGGAAAAGTAATGGGAAAACCAAAAGGGAGGTGAGAAGGGGAGCGAAACCTGAGAGTGTGAGCGAAGTGAGAAAAGCAGAGCGTGAGACCCAAACGGAGGGGAAGAAAGAAAAAGAAAGAATAGAAAGGAAAAATAAAAAATTTTATTTGAGTTTTGGGGATGTTAATAAAGCTATCTTGAGTAAGAAACCATTGCTGGTCATGAATCATAAAGATGCTTATTTAAAAATGTTTTTGTTGTGTAGAACTTAATTGCCTTGTTGAGAGCTTTACTTTGTGGAAATTTGAAAAGCATGTATTTATAGATTTTTAGATTTGAAAAGATGCTTTACTTTAAAAAGTGTAATTTTTGCCATAATAAGCATGTATTTTTAGATTTCATTGTGTTAGTTTTTGACCCAGGAGATTGGATTTGATTGCATTTAAGAAAGGAAAGGTTTCCGAAGCAATAAAGGTCAAAGCTTATGCCCCGAGGGGATGGACTTTTTCAAATTTTGGAGCGAATCAATGAAAATGCCGACAAACTTTACTTACTAGGTAAGTACAATGTTAGTACCACATTTAATGTTGCTGAATTATCTCCTCTTTCTGCAGGTGATGATTTTGATTTGAGGATAAATCCTTTCCAAGGGGAGGGGAATGATGCGAATCCATCCGTGCTCGCACAACCGACAACCCGCTGGGTTGTGACCCAATACAGATGAACACTGGGCTGATCACTAGGGCTTAAGCTAAGAGGTTTAGGGACAACTTTTCTGCCTCTATCCAGGAGTTAATTCATTCTCAAGAGCACTTGTCCATACCCTAAGATCCAAGACTTGTTTTGGGCATAAAATTGGTGGAAGCCGATACGAACTCGGGTAGCGGTTTTGGTGCATTTATGGAGTTCGGGTGGCAAGAAATGGTTCCAAATCTTTATGAATTCAATAAGTATCACTAAGAGGTCATGGAAACAAGTCAAGGCAGAAGTAAAACCAACTTATATGGACTTGTACGGGCAACTTCAAAATTTGGCAGAAAATTGTTGTATTGCTTGCTGGCTTTATTGTATTTTGCTGAGTCGGTCTTTTCTCTTTCCTCCAAGCAAGGGAAATGTCTGGGACTCCATAATAAGTTTACAAAGCATATTGAAGCTAATTTGGAGCTCAAATTGATCAAAGATTGGTCAAAGTCAACTTAGTCAAAAAGCTAGTATTTTAGTTTCCTAATTTGATTATACTTTTTGTTTTAGGAAATTACCATTACTTATGTATTTATTTATTTATTTGCTGGACAAATAAGTTTAGGAAAGTTATTATTTTATTATTTTCATTGTAAATTAATTAATTCCTAATTCAAAATAAAGGAATTAATTAATCCAAATTAGATTAGGAAAGGAGGAGATTTTCAGCCTTATTAAGACTCTTCATTGCATATCCGGTTTTTCATTTTTGTTTTAAGGTTTTTTTTTTCTCTTAGCCTATAAAAGGCCTTATTTTTTAGGAAGAAGACACTATTAATAATATTCAAAATTTATTTTGTGAGATTGAATTTCTCTTTGTTCTTTTGAACACCTAAAATACCATTAGAGAGTGAGTGTTTTAGTTTGACTTATCAATAGGACTTCCATCACCTATTGTGGCGTCTTCATTATATACCAAGGTTTCTAATCACAGGTTGGTTGAGGGTTAAGGTGAACATTAGAACTTGAACATAATTAGATCCGGGCTAATATAATATGGGTTTAGGAGCAGGTTGTCCTAGGTTTATACCATGTATAAGCAGGTCACTAATGTGGATTGCAAAGGATAAACACCACCTCTAAAAGGTTTAACCTCAATCCCTAAAAGGTAATGTAAAGCTCCCATATCCTTAATAGCAAATTCTTGATTGAGATGCTAAATGATATTATTAATAAAAGTATTATTATTGCTTGGCGCAATAACATCATCAACATAGATAAGAAAAATAGTAGTATCACCACTGCGATAGATAAACAATGAAGAATCAATTTTACTGCAAAAGAAACCAAGATGAAGGAGAAACTGAGAGAGCGATCAAATCAGACTCTTGAGGCTTGTTTGAGAACATATAAGAATTTATGCAGTCGACATACATGATCTGGTGAGGAAGAATCTATAAAAATCGGTGGCTACTCCATGTATGCCGTTCCTTTAAGGAGACCATCCAAGAAAGCATTCTTTACATGTAATTGTCTGAAAGTCCAAATCATTGTTAGAGATAAAGAGATGACACGACGAAGAGTGGTTGGTGTAACAACTGGACTAAGTGTTTCATCATAGTCAAGACCAGAGATTTGGGAGAAGCTTTTAGCTATAAGTCTGGCATTATAGCGATCCATAGAGCGATCCTCTTTGTAGTTGATGCAAAATACCCATTTTAAACCAACAACATTTGCATCAAATGGGCGAAGAACAAGTGTCCAAGTTTTATTTTTATGGAGAGACATTAGTTCTTCGTTCATGGCATTAACCCAATTTGGATCCATGAGAGGTGTTTTTAATTCCACATGTGATTTGTCAAGAATGGCAGTAAACAATTCAGGGGGTTTAAGAGATGGATCAACAACGGCTTGGCTTTTTGTCTTGTGACCATTATATGAGTATTGTTTTTTATCACAGGTGGGTGATCATTAATCCTTGATCTAGGAGAGGATGTCACCACATCATTAGCATTGTGGTCCCAGATAAGTAGATCAATGGACAAGTGAGCACCCAAGTCATCAGGATCACATTAATTAATTAGTGTGACAGAAGCAGCATGAGGTAAGTTATTGGCAAATTGAGATGCTTCAACTTCATTGGAAGCCATATGGAGATATGGTGGCATGAACAAATGGATGTTTGATTTGTTAAAGGAGCTTCAAAATTTATGGGACCCATAGTTTATGCAAAAGGTGAGGACTCATGATTGATTGTACTTGATTGCAGTGTGGGTACTTTTGAATGAGTGATAGTTGAATTATTTGAAGATTCCAGGTTACTATATCAAAATCAAGATCAAATAAAGATGGAAAATAATTAATACCTTTGGATGGTGGCATTGGAGTTCGTGAATCATCTATCTTGCCATGTGTAGAATTTATATGATGTATGGATCTAGAGTTACCATGAATTGAAGGACACCATTCATCCATAGACAAAATTCCGTTAAAGCTTCATCAAATACTATGTGTCTTGAGATAAAAAAAAAAAAAAAACCCTCTTGGTTTGTGGTTCCAGACAACAGTACCCTTTGTGAATTGGACTATCCATTAAAAATACAAGGGTATGTCTTCTTTGTAAATTTGGAATTTTTTTTATGCCTTAAGGATGGGTAACACGGATAACCTAAAACACGTAGGCTGTTGTAACACCCCGTCCCAAATTGCACCGGAATCCGTGCACGTTCACCGAGGTTGACAGTTGACCATTGACCGAAGGGGTCAAAAGTTGACTTTTTGACTCGGTGGGAATTTCGAGTTGACCAGGGTACCGTGGCGAAGTGCACGATGCCTCGAGTTCGTAGACTGGTAGCACGTCGAAAACGGAGCTACGGTTTGAAAGTTATGGACGAAACAAGTTTACCGGATACCGTAATATTTTAATGTTTTTGAGTTGGTGAACAGTGAAATGCCACATGTCAGCTTCTGATTGGTCCATGTGGCATGAACAGTGTCACACAGGGGTTTTTATTTGATAAAATTCTCCGGGAAGAGAGAGAAAGAGAGAGAGGAGAGAGAAAGAGAGAGAGAGAGACCACCGGCCACCGGAATTTTTCCACTGTTCCGGCCGAGTTACTGTGCACGCGCCGGCCAGAAAGTTTCCCCTCCCCATTTCCGGCAAAACCTCCAAATTTCACGACGAACGACCGCCGGACGAGCCCAGATCGGACGTCCGAAGATCGCCGGCGACGGTTGCCGGTGACCGCGGCGGCTCGCCGGAAAGTACTGTTCCGGCGAGTACCCAGTTTTCCGGCCGGCTCCAGTCCGCTGTGTTCGACCTCCTGAACCCGAATCCGGCTTCCATTTCTGCCAATTTGCGACGGTTTGGGAGAATTACGGAACCGAAACCCGAAAAGCTTACCGGCGAGATTCCGACCCCGTTGGGTCCGATCATCGGAAAGTAAGACCGAATCAGTGATCCTCATCACGCGAGCTTCGATTCGGTATATAACTCGTAACCCTTAGATATCGTTTGGTGTTCGCTCCCCGGGTACCCATTTGGGAATTACCCGAATAAAATATTAATATTTTTTTTGGTCTGTGCACTGTGGTTGTTTAGGTGCGCGTACGAGTGGCGGAGTTGATCCCGAGGAGGATCTTAGTTGTTTTGCGTGCTCCAGGTGAGTGACCCACCTTCAAAAATTATTTTGGGCAATTAATTATATTTAATTGGTATTTAATTTGGTATTTAAATTATGCTCATGTGGTGTGATTTAATTATGGTTTATCGTGGTTTAATTTATTTATTATGCATGAGCATAGTATGTTTCGGTATTATTTGTACGTGGTTTTCAGTATTGATTTTTCGGGCATAATTGGGTTAAATATTTTACGAAAATAATTGTTTAAATTTTATAAATTATGTCCGTGGTATTTTTATGGTTGCATCTCGTACTTCGAGGAAACTGTGGTTTGTTGGTTATCAATGTTTCGTACCGGGTTATTAAATAAAAATATGTGGGATGGTGTTTTGTGAAAATTTGGTATACTTCCCATGGTAATTTTGGAAAACGGTACGGTTGGTTAATAATGTTTATTTTTAGACGCACTCATACAGTATTGGTGTTCTGGTGTATGGTGTATGGACACGTGGTAGCACGCGGTTATTATGTGGTTTAGCGTGCGGTTATTACTTCACCCATGAGTTGCCATTGGACCGTGGGCAGGCAAGTTGTTATTGGCCACAGCCGCCCCCCTCCTTGGCCGGGTTGATGGTTTTAGCAGCGGTACTGTCCGGACGCCGAAGTGACCGTTGCAGGTTTCTCTCTTTAACCCCCCCCCCCCCGCCAGTCGGTGCTCGGGACGCTGGGTATCGGAGGGCATCACCGGTATATGGTGTGGTGCATCGGTGTAAATTGCAAATAATAGTTTAAACCCCAAAGGTGTTCAAAATTATTTACTATAATTTATTACATTTTAATTATATTTGGGGTATTTATTTATTTAATTGTTGTTTATTAAATTATTTAATCCCTTGGTTTTTGGGAGGTATGTACATTGGGTTTTGCGAAAAGATTTTAAAAAGGGAACATTTCAAACGGAGCGATTGGTGAGAGTTTTGAGGGAAATTATTATTTTCCAACAGTTATTATTATTTATTTATTAATTATTGGTATGTGTTCTATTCCTTAATTGCTATTACTATTATTTTTATTATCACAAAAGGTGTTCAGTAGTTCGGGTTACTCACGGAGATGATTAGCATCTCACACTCTTAAATTCCGTTTCCTTAGGTGAAAGTGGTGGTAGACGTTCTTCCGGAGCGAACCAAGTTTTCCGCTGCTGTTGTGTTTCGAGAAGTACTTCTCTACTCTTTCATTTCAGTGTATTATTTCTTTCAGCCTTGTTGTATTTCTATTGTTTAGCACTTCTTAAGGCTCTGTATATTATTGGGATACTTCTGTTTAATTATGCACTGGACTGTTGTTGTTTTTGAGAAGTGCTGAAATTTGTGGAACCAATTTGTAGTACTGTGGGAGGAATAAGGGGACGATTATAGAAGTGCGTTTTCAGTGCAGGGAATTTTGTGGTAAGTCCATCCCTTAGGGGAGGTTCTGCCGGATTTTCCACAGGAGGGTCCGGTAGGGTTTTCCTGGGATCAGGGCTTGTAATCAGGAGATGTATTATAAAGTTCGAAATATGGGCTATTATTTTGTAGTACTAATGATGGCAATCTATTTATGATGTACATAACAGTTAAAAAGGATTCAACCTATAAACTCAGAGGTGCATTAGGATGAAAAAACATGGTCAACCCAGTTTTTACAATAGGTTTATGCTTGCGTTTTGTAACTACATTTTGCTTAGGTATTCCTGGGCATGATACTTGGAGTTGTGTTCCACAATCATTTTTATGATTAAAAAATTTTTAGAATTAAATTCACCTCCACCGTCACATTAAAAAATCTTAATTTCCTATCTAATTAATTTTCCATTAATTTTTGAAATTTTATAAAACATTCATAAAATTCATTGCCATTATATGGTTTTGCGAATTCTAAGTTACCAGGGTTGTTTGTCATGTGAGTTGCGGCTCATGAGTCAAACATAAAATGATGAATCATTTGTGTCATGGATAGATAGAGCACTAAAGCTTAAGGTATTTCTTCAGATTGGTAAGAGTGATCAAACATATACCAACAATCAATAGCAGAATGATTATTGTTCCTACATACTTGACAGCAAATGGTACCTTGATTTTTATCAAATTGTTGCTGCTTGTTGGTGCCCCCTGAGTTTTGGGCAGTTTCGTTGTTTTGGAACTGAGAGTTGGCTTTTGTTTGAGTGGTGCCCTTCTTGAGCATTATGGCATCCAACAGGTGCAAAACCACGACCTCTTGAATTGAAGTGTCCTCGACATCCTTGACTATTTATACCACATCCACTTTGCCCAATAAATTTGGGCATGTTCCATAAGAATTTTGTCATGTTCTTGTTTAGAAGTCATGGGTTTGAAGAGAGAGTACAAAATGACTATAGGATGGGTATGGTGGTTTAGTAAGCAGGGCCATACAAAAAATCTTATAGGCAGGTCCTAGTCTCCTCTACAGTTAAAAGACGTTGTCAAGATCTGTCAACAGTTTGTTACTGGCAGTCAGGTTATCACAAACAGATTTGAATTTCTTAATAATCTTCAAGAGACTAAGATCCCTAAGTGAGAGTCATCAACATATCCTTCAAGTGAGCTTCCTTTTTAGCTGTGACTGGTAGAAGATGTTCTTCCAGTGCAGTCCATATTTCATACATAGTGTCTGGACCTATAATCATATTCATCACTTCCTCACTGATATTTCGGATCAGCCAAGAAGTGAGAAGGCCATCATTATTTATCCACAATTTATATTGTGAACTAGCAAATCAAAGACCCATTCTTATCTGCTATGCTTTCAGCGCGTTTATTACTGTTGGTAAGATGGTGACAAAGCCCCAAACTTCAAACAAGAGAGAATTTGGGAGCGCCATAGAAGATAATTTGTCATCTTTAGTTCTACTGGTATTAGACTTGAGCATTATTGGAATGATTGGATACTAAGTGTAGGTTTTATTGGAAGTTACGAAGAGGGAGAAGACATGGTCATGTTTATGTTTGTAGCGTTAAGCTCTGATACCATGTAGATGTTTAGTGTTTTAGTGGAACGTGTTTCTTTTTCATTAATGTGTAAAAATTTTATACAAAAAGAAATAACAGTACAAAGGGAAATAAAGATACACAAGGTAACTAATTAATGTTCATGATATACGGCATCAATTGAATGGAGTAATTACAAATGACCAATTCGAATTGAATTATACCACTATAAAATAGGAATCTTCTCTTATACGGTAAGTGTCTTGAAATATTAAAGGGTAAATAATATATTTCTTTAACATTGGTCATATTATTTTGGCTTTTATATATATAATGGAGCACATATGAGGATATCCTTAACTTTTTCAGTTGATGATAAATGGGCTCAATTATCTAGAATCGTTTGATTATATATGCATTTATGTAATAGGTTTGATGTGATATGTAATCCGGTTCTACATCATCATGCCCACTTACCATCAACTGAAAAAGTTGAGGATATTTGCATCTAAACCGGATTGAACATATGTGTATATATATATATATATATGTTCTACAAGAAAGGATTAATTACTTATTTGAGTGGCTCACATGCACTTTAGTTTTACTCGAATACTAATTTTGGGGTTTAATGAGTTAGTAAATAAACTATCTTAAATTCCTATTGATCAATTAAGATATCAGAACCCATCCAGGATTCTTTTCTAAAACCCTAAACAAACCCTGATTCCAGGGAGATCCTACCAGACTGTCCTATGGAAAATCCGGCAGCATTTTCTTTAAGGCTAGGATATGCCCCAAAATTTATCTGTATGAAAATGCACTCCTATATAGTACCAACTTATCCCTCCCACCTTACTACAATAATTTCTACAATTCACAATACTTCGATATCGAACTATATAAAAACATACGCAATAGAAATGAACTGATAAGTAAAGAACAAAAATATACTTTCAAATGTTTGCGTCCGCCCATACCACCCACTTAGTACTGTATTATATTTCAATATTGTTTGATGATGCACCAAGGTATAATACAAATGGGAGGAAAATAACACAACAATGATAATTATAATTATAATATAATAACAATAACACCATAACAAGCCTGTAGTCCTCCACGCTTGCTCAAAGGCTTACAAATTTGCCCGAAGGCTTTTACACTTGCCCAAGGACTATCATACTTGCCCGATGGCCATCTTTCTTGCCCGAAGGCTGTCATACTTATTCGAAGGTATTGTATGATAATAATAATAATAGTAATAATAATAAATAATGGAGTCAATACTAAAAATAGTCATAATAAATAATGATAGCAATAACCGTATCGATAATAATAACAATGATGATATTAATAATAATAATAATAATAACAATAAAATCAATTAAGAATATTATTAAGAAATCAAATCATGAATACATAAAAGTAACATAAAATAAAATAATATTTTAAAGTCCATAACATATAACACTACGCGAAGCGCGCTGATTAGCGACACCATTAAATGCGTTAAATGAAATAAATAGAGACGCAGTTTACCACGTCGCCTAACGTTGTGTTGCTAAAAACATTATACCAACAGTGACACAGTAATAAAGTCGCTTAATGTGGGTGAACCAGTGATGCAGTACAAAACAAAGTCGCTAAATGTAAAGAGACTTGCAACG
This sequence comes from Ziziphus jujuba, assembly GCF_031755915.1. NCBI lineage: Eukaryota > Viridiplantae > Streptophyta > Magnoliopsida > Rosales > Rhamnaceae > Ziziphus > Ziziphus jujuba. The sequence continues at coordinate 966,542 of NC_083381.1, read as the reverse complement.
CTAAACATAGAGGAATTCGTGACTCTAAATCTCTACATCGCTACTTTTTAGCATTTTTAGCGACACGTCTAAACTTCATTGTTGTTTTATATAAAGTCATACATCGCTAATATGGAAGAAACAATGACACTTCATCGATGTTTCATGTAAACGTATACATCGTTAATTTGTGAATTTTTAGCGACTTTTGTAGTTATACGCCGCCGTTTACTTACAACTACGTGTTGCTAATTTCATATAGAGGAATTCGTGACTCTAAATCTCTACATCGCTACTTTTTAGCATTTTTAGTGACACGTCTAAACTTCATTGCTGTTTTATGTAAAGCCATACGTCGCTAATATGGAAGAAACAATGACACTTCATCGCTGTTTTATGTAAACGTATACATCGCTAATTTGTGAATTTTTAGCGACTTGTGTAGTTATACGCCGCCGTTTACTTACAACTACGTGTTGCTAATTTCATATATGTTTAACCTTTAGCGACTCGTTTTTTTTTTGCATCGCTATATATTTAAATAAAAGAGTCACTAAAAATAGGGACGCAAGTCTAGAGCGTCGCTAAAGGTCGAAAATGGCAACCATGTTGTTATTATGCGTCGCTACAAGTCTTTTTAGCGGCAATTTTCTTCTTGTACGTCGCCGTTTCTTTTTTTTAATTTGCTTGTTGTAATTTTGTTAAAATTTAGTTAAAAATGATAAATATAAAAAAAAATTAAAATTAGCTTCATTCAAAATAATTAGAATACAAAAATTTTAAGTAAACATTTTCATAACAAAATAATTATCAAATAAATTAAATAGTATATCATGAAATATTTTTACAATTTGGTAAACTATTGTATATGCAAAAACAAAAGCAATATTAATTAAACTTCCATGAATGCATAGTCATTGAGATGGAAGTTGACATCCTCTTGTTGACGATATTATACACTCATACTACATAGGAAAAATTAAAAAAAATTATTAACACTTATGCAAAATAAATAAATTAATATTAATTATTAAAAGGTAATTTAGTAAATGAAAATTTAAAGAATATTACCATTGTTCTTCAGATTTGACGAGGCATATTACGAACATAATTACTCTCACATTCATCCTCATTATCATTTTCATCGATACTTGGCAATTGTATGACAAATGGATTGTGAGCTATCGTAGTATCGTCAAGAATATCTTCTTCAACCAATTCTTCGTCAACAAAAGTACGATGTTGTGGTGGAGTTGAAACAACAGACCATTTCAAAAATCTTCAACATAAAATACTTATTGAACTTAACAAAACAATGTCAAGCAATATCATAAACAAAATATCTACAAAAGCAAGATTAAGAAAACCCAACGAACCTAACCTGCGTTTAAAATGAAAAAAAAAAAAAAAAAAAAAAAAAAAAAAAAAACTCAACCCACCACATGTCACCGCCAACCACAAAGAAAAAAGAAACTCACCTAAATGATGGAGATGAAGAAACAAGAAACCCAGCTAGCCACAAGGGCTAAATAGAGAAACCTAGCTTCCTGACGACAACGTAGGTAAATGAAAAATGAAACCCAAAATATCCCACTCTTCAAGTCCTCTTAGATTGCTTCCAAATATAAAATTTATTTGGTAGTGTACTTGATATAGTTTTAGAAAAGAAAAGGGAATCAAAGGCGAGCATAAAAATTTTAAAGCGCGTCAAAAATTTTTAGAACAGACGCGTGAAATTTTTAAACCCTTTTTAAGATTCTTTTTTTCTTTCTAAAATTAAGAGAACACGTGACGCATTTACATCTTTAAGCGTCGCTTGTTCCATCAATGTCATTATTTTTTTTTTTTTGGTTAGTTTTTTATTCTTCATCTAAAAATAAATACTGAAAACATTTCTTACATATGTGAAACAAAATTACCAAAGTGGTAGCTTAATTATTTTGATTTCCAAGTACAGTTTATTTATTTTAAAATCTTGTTCTAAGTTTTATTTTTTGTTCCTTAATTTGATGGAAAAGCCGATGCATAAAAAGCAAAAAGAGTCGCTAGATACTTTTTATTTTTTTTCCCTTTTTTAAGAGTTATTAATTTTCTTTTGAAGTATAGTTTATTTGCTTTTAAAAGTTGCAATTGTAAAAATATATTTTTTTAAATTAAAAGAACAGGCGACGCATTTACAATTAAAAGCAACGCCTTTTCTCTCAATTTCATTTTTTTTTCTTTGGCTATTTTTTTATTTTTCATCTATAAATAAACATTGAAAATAGTTAAAGAATAAAAGTATAAAAAAAATAGTTAAGAATAAAAGTCAAAAAAAAAAAAGGAACAGGCGATGCATTCGTAAAACATTGTGTCACCTGTTCTCTTTTCTAAATAACAAAAATGCTATTTAAAATACTTGGAAATTTAATAAGAAAATAATTAGTATTTTATTATATTTGATTCATATTTTTATTAACTCTCTATTAAAATTTTTAAAATAATTAAATTTATCACAATAGTTTTATTTGCTATCTATTAAATATGTATTAACTATTTATCAAATTATTAATTTTCAAATAATAAAATTATTATATGAGTTAATATTTCAATTATTTGAAATATTAGATTCTTATGCCAATATTTATTTAAATTTTCTTGTCTATCAATTATTTTGTATGAATTTATTTATCAAATAATCCTAATTCGATAAAACTAAAAAGTAACTTTCAAGTTGGAAAAAAAAAAAAAAAAAAAAGTCGCTAAAGGCTGGAATAGGCGATGCTTTTCTGAGGTTATAATTTTCAGATTCGTCGCTAAATGTAGGAATAGGCGATGCATTTTTAAAAAAGAGTCGCTAAATGCGATAAAAGGTGACGCATTGTTAAAAAAAAAAATCTCTTATTAGTTTTTAAACATAAAAAAGTTTTTTAAATAATTTTTCGTTACCTTTTTAACATAAAAAAGCTTTTTAAATAATTTTTCAAGTCTTTAATGACACAATTATTTAGAAGAAATCACTTAAAAATAATTTTTATTTATAAAATTATTTTTATAAGCAAAAATAATTGATATATTATTAATTTATACATTATGTCATAGAAATATAACAAATAACTTATCATAGAAACACAAATAAATTCAAGAAATTGCTTAATAATTTTACCTCATATTTCTATCTATTAAAATTTTCAAAATAATTAAATTTATTACATTTTATTTCCCATCTATTAAATATGTATTAACTATTTATCAAATTATTAATTTTAAAATAATAAAAATATTATATGAGTTAATATTTTATTTATTTAAAATATTATATTCTTATGCCAATATTTATTTGAATTTTATTGTCTATCAATTTGTACTAATTTATCTATCAAATAATTCTAATTTGACAAAACTAAAAAGTAACTTTTAAGTTGGAAAAAAAAAAAAAAAAAAAAAACCTTGCTAAAGGCTGGAATAGGCAATGCTTTTCTAAGATTATAATTTCCAGATTCGTCGCCAAATGTAGAAATAGACGACTCGTTTTTAAAAAAGAGTCGCTAAATGCGATAAAAGGCGATGCATTGTTAGAAAAAAGTCTCTTATTAGTTTTTAAACATAAAAAAAATATTTTAAGTAATTTTTCATTACCTTTTTAGTATAAAAAAGCTTTTTAAATAATTTTTCAAGTCTTTAATGACACAATTATTGGGAAGAAATCACTTAAAAATAATTTTATAAATAATAAAAATTATTTTTACAAGCAAAAATAATTTATATATTATTAATTTATGCATTATGTCATAGAAATATAACAAGTAACTTATCATAGAAACACAAATAAATTAAATGAATTGCTTAATAATTTTGCCTCATATTTCTATCTATTAAAATTTTCAAAATAATTAAATTTATTACAATTTATTTCCTATCCATTAAATATGTATTAACTATTATCAAATTATTAATTTTAAAACAATAAAATTATTATATGAGTTAATATTTCATTTATTTAAAATATTAGATTCCTATGCCAATTTTTATTTGAATTTTATTATCTATCAATTATTTTGTATGAATTTATCTATCAAATAATTTTAATTTGACAAAACTAAAAAATAACTTTAAAGTTGGAAAAAAGAAAAAAAAAACGTTGCTAAAGGCTGGAATAGGCGACGCTTATCTAAGGTTATAATTTCCAAATTCGTCGCTAAATGTAGGAATAGACGATGCGTTTTTAATAAAGAGTCGCTAAATGCGATAAAAGGCGATGCATTGTTAAAAAAAAATTTCTTATTAGTTTTTAAATATAAAAAAGTTTTTTAAATAATTTTTCATTAACTTTTTAATAAGTTTTTTAAATAATTTTTCAAGTTTTTAATGACATAATTATTGAGAAGAAATCTCTTAAAAATTATTTTTATTTATAAAATTATTTTTATAAGCATAAATAATTGATATATTATTAATTTATATATTATGTCATAGAAGTATGACAAGTAACTTATCATAAAAGCACAAATAAATTAAAGGAATTACTTAATAATTGTTTCTCATATTTCTATCTAGTAAAATTTTCAAAATAATTAAATTTATCATATTTTCACTTCCTATCAATTAAATATGTATTAACTAGTTATTAAATTATTATTTTTAAAATAATAAAATTATTTTATGAGGAAACAGGAGACCCAATCAAGGGAAATTGTGTCGCCTGTTCCAATTTTTTTTTTCTTAATTTGTTCCCCCTTTTTTTAAAAAAAAAAATACAATTTAAAGAACTACAAATTTAAATAGGAAATAAATTGCACTTGAGAAACAAAATAATTAAAAAACAACGATAAAAATAATCATATCAGGCAATAGGCGACGCAATCAAGGGGAATTGCGTCCCTGTTGCAATTTTTTTTTTTTAATTTGTTCCCTTTCTTTGTAAGAAAATAAAATTTAAAAACTTGTAAATTTAAACAGAAAATAAACTATATTTAAGAAACAAAATAATTAGAGAACAAAAATAAAAATAATCATAAAATGCAATAGGCGACGCAATTAATGTGTTTTTTTTTAAAGGAAACAAATTAAAAAAAAAATTGGAATAGGTGACGCAATTAATGGGAATTGCATCGCCTATTCCCATTTTTTTTTTATTTGTTTCCTTTTTAAAAAAAATAAAAATACAATTTAAAAACTTACAAATTTACACAAAAAATAAACTGTACTTGAGAAACAAAAAAATTAGAGAGCAACAATAAAAAATAATTATAAAAGGCAACCTTCCATTTTTTTTTTTTTAATTCGTTCCCTCTTTTTTTTAAAGACAAAAATACAATTTAAAAACTTACAAATTTAAACAGAAGATAAATTGTACTTGAGAAACAAAATAATTAGAGAACAACAATAAAAATAATCATAAAAGGCAATAAGCGACACAATCAATGGGAATTGCATCGCCTGTTCAAATTTTCTTTTTAATTTGTTTCCTTTTAAAAAAAAAACAAAAATATAATTTAAATACTTACAAATTTACACAGAAAATAAATTGTACTCGAGAAACAAAAAAATTAGAGAGCAATAATAAAAATAATTATAAAAGGCAACCGACGACGCAATCAGGGGAAATTGTGTCGCTTGTTCCATTTTTTTTTTAATTTGCTCCCCCTATTTTTTTAAAGACAGACATACAATTAAAAGACTTACAAATTTAAAAAGAAAATAAATTGTACTTGAGAAACAAAATAATTAGAGAACAACAATAAAAATAATCATAATAGGCAATAGGTGACACAATCAATGAGAATTGTGTCGCCTATTCCAATTTTTTTTTTTAATTTGTTTCCTTTTTAAAAAAAAATAAAAATACAATTTAAAGACTTACGAATTTATACAGAAAAAAACTATATTTGAGAAATAAAAAAATTAGAGAGCAACAATAAAAATAATTATAAAAGGCAACAGACGACACAATCAGGGGGAATAGCGTCGCTTGTTTCTTTTTCTTTTTTTTTTTAAATTTGTTCCCTTTTTTTTTTAAAGATAAAAATACAATTCGAAGACATACAAATTTAAACAGAAAATAAACTGTACTTGAGAAACAAAATAATTAGAGAACAACAATAAAAATAATCATATCAGGCAATAGGCGACGCCATAAAGGGGAATTGCTTCGCCTGTTCCAATTTTTTTTTTTTAATTTGTTCCCCTTTTTTTGAAAAAAATAAAATTTAAAAACTTTCAAATTGAAACAGAAAATAAACTGTACTTGAGAAACAAAATAATTAGAGAACAACAATAAAAATAATCATAAAAGGCAATAGGCGACGCAATCAATGGGAATTGCGTCGCTTGTTCCAACTTTTGTTTTTTTAATTTGTTTTCGTTTTTAAAAAAACCAAAAATATAATTTAAAAACTTAAAAATTTACACTGAAAATAAACTGTACTTAAGAAATAAAAAAATTAGAGAGTAACAATAAAAATAATTAAAAAAGGCAACAGACGACGTAATTAGTGGGAATTGGATTGCCTGTTCCATTTTTTTTTTAATTTGTTCCCCTTTTTTTTAAAGACAAAAATATAATTTAAAGACTTATAAATTTAAACAGAAAATAAACTGTACTTGAGAAACAAAATAATTAGAGAACAACAATAAAAATAATCATAAAAGTCAACAGGCAATGCAATCAGGGGGAATTGCATTGCTTGTTCCCATTTTATTTTTTAATTTGTTCCCCTTTTTTTGAAAAAAAACAAAAATACAATTTAAAGACTTGCAATTATTTAAGAAAAAATAATATTCCTTCACAGATTAAGAAATATTTTCAGTATTTATTTGTAGATAAATTAAATATATAAAATAATTAAAGGACAAAAGGAAAAGAAGTAACAGGCGACACTGTTTTGATTAAATGCATCGTCGTTAACAAAAAATGTTTATGAGTATTGGCAATGTAAAGTACGGATATGGCGACTCTTTTTCAGTGAATGAGTGACTTGAAATATCTGTCGACTTTTTATGCTATTGATGTGTCGTTTGTTCCTTCAAAATGAAGGGAAAAAAGATAATTTATTAGGATTGCAACTTGTAATATCAATTAAACTATCATTGAGACACAATCAAATAACTAATAAAATAAAAAACAATGAATAAAATAACCAAGGCCGAAGCTGTTGAGTCATATATTCAGCGACGCCGAAAATTAACCTGGCTTATTTTTGTTTTTAGTGACCTTCAATTCATTTTGTTTTCGTAGTGTCGCTCATTTTATGTCGCAAGATCTCAATTTTCTTGTATTTAGCAACACCGTGGAAAGTGCGTCGCTTATTGTCTTATTAAGCGATGTATTATCGTGCATTTTTTTATTACGTCACAATTCTGGTGTCGTTAAATCCCTATTTTCACGTAGTGTAATGAAATATGTACACTCGTAATGGAGGTACATACGATACCATCTAACATGCTGCACGATCCATAATTCCAGCAGTCGCCAGCATTCTACTACTAATATAGACCGGGATGGTTGCCCATATTGGCCGTCCGATCCCCTAGACTCCTAGGCAACATAGTTACGCAACTAGCTCTACATGGACCACATCAGATCATCGTCCCCGTACAGTATGGTATATACAACATGATATACTATAATATAACACACACACACTAATATACTATAATACAACACACACATACACATCCACATATATATATATATATATATAAAAGATATTTGATGTAAATACTATATATGTAACACCCTGTACCGAAGTACACCGGAAATTTCTCAAATTTGACAAAGGATGACCGGATTTGATCGTTGTTGACCAAGAAGGGGTCAAATGTTGACTTTTTTCTCCTGATGGAATTTCACATTGACCGAGGTACCGTTAAAAAGTACACATTGTCACGAGTTCATAAACTAGTAGCACGTTGAAAACAGAGCTACGGTTTGAAAGTTATGAGCAAAATAAGTTGAGGTCCAAACTATCCAAGGGGTGCCGGAGTTGACTTTTTATTCATGCAAAGTTGGGCTTTGGCTCATGCGTGGCTGTGAAGTACTCATCGATACAAGTCTGTAGACTAGCCGCACGTTCGATTTGGACATGTGGTTTGAAAGTTATGGTCGTGTAGAGTTTTTCAAATACAGTATTATTTTAATATTATTTTTAAATATGTGAACAGTGTGCCACGTGTGACTTAATAAAAGGTGCCATGTGTCACAATGGTGAGATGCCACATGTCAACTATGGTTAAATACCATATTATTTTATACAATAATATTATTTTATTATTATTTAATTATTTCTTTTATTTTCCGGCCACCAGACGGCCACACGCACCGGCCACCGGTGAAGCCCAGTTCCCGGCGGCGGCGGGTGGAGTTTTTCTGGCGATTCTTGTAGTTTCCGACTAGTCCAGTCCAAATTGCCACCCTTTTCCCCCTATTTTGGGTCCTCTGAGTTCAAATATGGTCTCCAATTGTTTAAATTTGAAGTGGTTCGTGAGTTATGAGGAGGTGAAATTCGACCGGTACTTCCCGGGCAAATTCTGGCCACCACTGGCGGAATTGGGGTCAATGGAGGGCGGTAATGTGATCCTCGTTCCACAAGCTTCGATTCGGTATATTACTCATCAATTTTGGTTAACGTTTGTATAAAACCCCCCGGATACCGGATATTATTTACCCGAATAATATATTAATTTATTTGAGATGTGTAATATTGTTGTTCTAGAAGCACGTGTACGTTGTAGAATTGATCCCATAGGGGATCTTGGGTTAATTGCGTGTTCCAGGTGAGTTACCCACCTTCAAAATTATTTTGGGATGTTAAAATATATATATTTTGTGTTAATTTGTTATTGAAAATTATGTTTGATGTGTTGAATATTTAGTAAATTTATATTTGGAATTTTGATACCAAAATTGAATGGAATTAAATATTTGGGCATTATAAAATATTTTGGTTTTAAGGAATTTGAGATTTTGGTAATTATTATCAAATTTCATTGTCGAAATATTTCATAATTAAATATTTGGTAAATATGTTTATGTATTTGATATTAAGAGAATTTCCATCTAAATTATATTGCCAATGTATATTGTTTTAATATATGTTTGGGTGTCAAAAATATATTTGAGAATTAAAAGAAATTGTGAGTTAATTGTATTTATTACGCATGAGCAAGGTGTTTTCATTTAATTAATTGTATTTGGGTTTTAATATTATTTTTGGGCATGTTTTGATTTTAAATATTTCAAGGAAATATTGGTTTAAGTTGGTGGTTTCAAATTTTATAATTATGCCCTTGGAGTATTATTTGTTTGATTTTATGATTTGGGGAAAAATTCATTGTATATTATTACCTATGGATTTATGCTGGAAATATTAAGGAAAAATGTGGGAATGTGAGTTTGAAAAATGGTATAATTCCTACGGTGAACTTTGGAAAAATTGGGTATTTTAATAATAAATTTGATTATTTATTTTAGACGCACTCATATAGTACTGGTGTTCTGTACTGTATATGTGGATGAGCGCGCAAGTTATAATGTCTCCCGTGAGTTGCCATTGGACCGAGGGTAGGCAAATTTGATATTGGCCATAAGCCGTCCCCCTCCATGGCCGGGATGACGGTTTAAGCAGCGGCGCTGTTGGGACGCCGAAACGACCGTATGCAAGTTTCTCTCTTTAGCCTCCCGCCATATGGTGCTCAGGACACTGGGTATCGGAGGGCATCACTGGTATATGGTATGGTGCGTCAAGTATAAATTTTCATATAGAAATTTCAAATCCTAAAGGTTTTAAAAATCGTATTTAAATTAAATGTATTTTATTTGTGTTACTATCTAATTATAATTATTTAAATTACATTTTTGACATTGTTATTTTGATTGATTAAATCAAACTTTATGAATTAGATATATTGAAAGTTTTTCTGTTATGTTATATTTCTTTAATGCAAGTATTCCAAATTTATTTTATTATATTTCATTACATTTTATTGGTATTTGGATTGTTTAATTATTTATTAAATTAATTATTACTTGATTTGTGGGGCATAAAAGATTGGGTTTTGCGAAAATGTTTTAAAAGGGGAACTTTTCCAACCGAGTGAATCGTGAGGGTTTTGAGAGAAAATATTATTTTCAATTAATTATTAATTATTTACTTACTTATTTATTCTTAATTAAACAACTGTACTATAATTATCGTTGCTTTATAATTGTACAGTAGATAGGGTCACTCACTGAGATGATTAGCGTCTCATATTTTTAAATTCCGTTCCCCTAGGTCAAGGATTGGGAGACGTTAATCGTCCGAGGCGAGCCCGACGTCTCAGTTCATTGCCGAAAGTCCAAGAAGCATTTATTTCCTTTTTCCTCTTCATCTTGTATTGCTTCTTTATCTGAAATTATATTAATTCCACATTTATTTGTATAATGCTCTGTATACTGTATTGGACATTTAGTTATTAATTATGCACTGATTTACTGTTATTCATTTGGAGTGCTGCAAATTTGTGGAATTAAATTGTAGTAATGTGGGAGGAATAAGGGGATGTATATTGAAGTGTGTTTTCAGTGCAGGAAATTTGTGGTAAGTCCAACCTTTAGAGGAGGTTCTACCGGATTTTCCATTGGAAGGTCTAGTAGGGTTTTCCTGGGATTAGGGCTTATCTAGGGTTCCAGTGAGGAATTTTAGATGGGTCCTGACAATATACCAGTGATGTCTAACGGTACCTAGCGTCCTAAGCATCGCCTGACGGGGAGGTTAAGAAGAAAACCTACATTCAGTCGTCGTGGCATCGTAACAGCATCGATGCTATCAACAGTCATCCTGGCCATGGAGGGAGATACCTAATGCTCATTCTGCATTATACCTGCCTATCCTCAGGTCCATAGCATCTCACAGAACAACCCTATATACATGCACGCTAACAAGAGATATTATAGAGAACACCAGTATGTATATACCAGTGATATCAGGCGATACCAAGCGTCTCAAGTACCACTCTGACGAGGATGTTAAGGAGAAAACTTCCATCCGGTTGTCTCGGCATCCCAACAGTGCCGATGCTTATAGCTACCATCCCGACCATGGAAGGGGGCAGCTATGGCCAATATATCAAACTTGCCTGTCCTTAGTTCCATAGCATCTTACAGGAGAGCATAAAACTTGTGTGCTGATAACATATCACAAACACAGCACAGAACACCAGTATGTGTATGATGCATCGAAAACCGATAAAATTTTATAATATTATAAAATTTGAATTTTTATAAACTACAATTAAATTTATATACTTTTACCAAATCCATAAAATCTCATATTCTCTTTTAATCCATCTTTACCATCAAAAAATCAAGTTTATGAATAAATAAATAAATTAATTAATTAAGGCATAAATATATTTTTGAAAATACTAAATTTTAAATAAATAATTTTCTCCAAATCCATGAAATCAATTTACACCAAAACAATATTAAAAAAAATACATAAAAAATTCATACATAATTAAAATCACATAAATGCATTATTTATGCATCAAAATTTCAACATTTAAATCAACAATAAGTTTAATAAAAAATTAAACCATAATTTCGTAAAATTAATCTCTCTACACTAATTCAATTCCATAAATAAATAAATAATTGAACACAAACATATATTTTTATCATAGTAATTTAATATAATTAATTACTCAAACTTTCAAATCAATTCATACCAAATATCATTAGAATCACATACAATTTCACGTATACAATTTCACATATAATTAAGTGTATAAAGATATATTCTATTAGATACCATAACCTTACAGTAAAATTAACAATAATTTAACAGCAATTTAAAATTTATAGCTTCCCAACTATTTGAAAACATTAATTCAAGACCACATTTATTCAATTCAACATAATTTTGTTAGGACTCGCCCAGAATTCCTTCCCCGGAACCCTAGACAAGCCTTGATCACAGGGAAATACCACCGAACTTTCCAACGGAAAATCCGACAGCACCTTCCCTAAGGGTAGGACTTATCAAAAATTACCTGCACTGAAAACACACTTCTATATTCACCCCCTTATTTCTCCAGCAAAACTACAAATTGTTTCCACAAATTTACAGCACTTCACAACAATAACAGCAGCCCAGTGCATAAATAAAACATAAGTGTCCAAATAGTATACAGAGCTTCATGAAGTGCTAATCAACAGAAAATACAACAAAGATGACAGAAATAATACAACTGAAATGAATGAGTACAAAAATACTTCTCGAAACACGATAGCGGCGGAGAATTTCTTCGCCCCGGAAGAACGTCTACCACCCTTTGCATCTAAGGGAACAGAACTTAAAAATGTGAGATGTTAATCATCTCAATGAGTGACCCTAGCTACTGAACACTTTCAATAATAATAATAATAATAATATAACAAATAAGGGAATTGAATTAATACCAACAATTAATAAATAAATAATAATAACAGTTGGAAATAATAATTTTCCCTCAAAACTCTCACTAATCACTCTGTTGGAAATGTTCTCCTTTTAAACAATTTCACAAAACCCGATATTCGTACTTCCCGAAAACTAAGGGATCAAACCATTTGATAAACAATAAATAAATAAATACCCCAATATATAATTAAAATGTAATAAATCATAATAAATAACTTGAACACTTTTGGGGTTTGGAACTTTATCTGAAAATTTACACTTGATGCACCACACCATATACCGATGATGCCCTCCGATACCCAGCATCCTGAGCACCGACTGGCGGGGAGATTAAAGAGAGAAACTTGCAAAAGGCACTTCGGCGTCCCGACAGTACCGCTGCTAAAACCGTCGTCCCGGACAAGGAGGGGGGCGGCTGTGGCCAATATCAAACTTGCCTGCCCACGGTCCAATGGCAACTCAGGGAGACATAATACTTGCGCGCTAAACCACATATACATACACCAGAGAACCAATACTGTATGAATGCGTCTAAAATAATTATTTAATCAACCGTACCGTTCTTTCCAAAATTACCGTGGGAAATATATTAAATTTTCACACTTACCATCCCACATATTTTCATTTAACAAACCGGTACGAAACATCGATAACAAGTAAAACAATAATTTTTCTCGTAATACGAGGTTCAACAACTAAAATACCGTGGGCATATTTATAAAATTAAACCACCAATTTAAACAAATATTTTCATAAAATATTTAAACCAATTATGCCCAAAAATAATACCTAAAACCACGTACGATTATTACCAAAATATACTTTGCTCATGCATAATAAATAAATTAAATCACAATAAAATCATAATTAAATTGTACCACATGAGCATAATTTAAATACCAATTAAACATAATTAATTGCCCAAAATATTTTTAAAGGTGGGTCACTCACCTTAAGCGCGTATATCAGCTAAGATCCTCCGTAGGATCAACTCCACTACTCGTACGCGCACCTAAAACATCCACAGTATACCAACCAAATATATTAATATTTTAATCAGGTAACTCCCAAATGGGTACCCAGGGAGCGAACACAAACGACAACTAAAAGTTACGAGTTATATACCGAATCGAAGCTTGAGTGATGAGGATCACGGATTCGGTCTTACTTTCTGGTGATCGGACCCGAGGTGGCCGGAATCTCGCCGGAAAGCTTTCGGGATTCGACTCCTCAATTCTCCCAAACCATTGCGAATTGGTGGAAAAGGATGCCAGATTTGGATTCAGGAGGTCGGAATCAGTGGACAGGGACCAGCGGTGCAACTGGGTACTCGCCGGAACAGTGACTTCTGGCGAGCCGCCGCGGTCACCGGCAACCGTCGCCGGCGGCGGTGCGTGTGGTGGCCATTGGCTGAGATTTTTGGTTGTTTTGTAGATCGAGGAGAGAGGATTCCAACGAGACCGGCGGTGAGGCAAACGGAGGCCGGACGGCGGAGAAATCGGGGTTTGAAGATTTTCGGCCCCTCGCCGGAAAACGCTCCGATCCCGGCGCGTCGGAGGTCTGGTGGCCGTGAAATTTGGGGGGTAGGCTGGACTTGAGGAGATGGTGAGGGGTGGCTGGCAGGTGTGGCCTGAAAATGGCAGGAAACAGGGCAAATGGCAGTGGCCGGCGGTGGAGGGAAAAATCGCCACCGAGCTTCGCCGCCTCGATCCAGGCGCGTTCGGTGACCAACGGCCGTGAGATTTTGGGGTTTGGCCAGAAATGGAAAGCTGCTTCAGTCTGGCCGGTGCGTGTAGCAAGAGTCGGCCGAAAAATTGGACGATTCCGACGGCCGATCGGTTTTTTCTCTCTCTCTCTCTCCTCTCTCTTTCTCTCTCCTCCCCGGCGTTATTGTCAGGACCCATCCAGAATTCCTTCCCCGGAACCCTAGACAAGCCCTGATCCCAGGGAAACCCTACCGGACCCTCCAACGGAAAATCCAGCAGAGCCTCCCCTAAGGGATTTACTTACCACAAATTACCTGCACTGAAAACACACTTCAAAAATTCATCCCCTTATTCCTCCCGCAAACTACAAATTGTTCCACAAATTTCAGCACTTCTCAAAAACAACAACAGTCCAGTGCATAAGTAAAACAGAAGTATCCCAATAGTATACAGAGCTTTAAGAAGTGCTAAACAACAGAAATACAACAAGGCTGAAAGAAGTAATACACTGAAATGAAAGAGTACAGAAGTACTTCTCGAAACACAATAGCAGCGGAAAACTTGGTTCGCTCCGGAAGAACGTCTACCACCATTTGCACCTAAGGGAACGGAATTTAAGAGTGTGAGATGCTAATCATCTCCGTGAGTGACCCTAACTACTGAACACTTTTAATAAAAATAAAATAATAATAATAACAATTAAGGGAATTGAATATATACCAACAATTAACAAATAAATAATAACAACTGTTGGAAAATAATAATTTCCCTCAAAACTCTCACCAATCGCTCCGTTTGAAATGTTCCCTTTTTAAAACCTTTTCGCAAAACCCAATGTACATACCTCCCAAAAACCAAGGGATTAAACCATTTGATAAACAATGAATAAATAAAAACATACCCCAATATATATAATAAAAATATAATAAATTATAGTAATTAATTTTGAACACCTTTGGGGTTTAAACCATTATTTGCAATTTACACCGACGCACCACACCATATACCAGTGATGCCCTCCGATACCCAGCGTCCCGAGCACCGACTGGCGGGGGGGTTAAAGAGAGAAACCTGCAACAGTCACTTCGGCGTCCCGACAGTACCGCTGCTAAAACCATCACCCGGCCAAGGAGGGGGGCGGCTGTGGCCAATAACAACTTGCCTGCCCACGGTCCAATGGCAACTCATGGGTGAAGTAATAACCACGCGCTAAACCACATAATAACCGCACGCTACCACGTGTCCATACACCATACACCAGAACACCAATACTGTATGAGTGCGTCTAAAAATAAACATTATTAACCAACCGTACCGTTTTTCCAAAAACCACCGTGGGAAATACATTAAATTCTCACACTTACCATCCCACATATTTTTATTCAATAACCCGGTACGAAACATTGATAACCAACAAACCACAATTTTCTCGAAGTACGAGATGCAACCATAAAAATACTGCGGGCATAATTTATAAAATTTAAACAAATATTTTCGTAAAATATTTAACCCAATTATGCTCGAAAAATTAATACTGAAAACCATGTACAAATACTACCGAAACATACTATGCTCATGCATAATAAATAAATTAAACCAAGATAAAACCATAATTAAATCACACCACATGAGCATAATTTAAATACCAATTTAAACATAATTAATTGCCCAAAATAATTTTTGAAGGTGGGTCACTCACCTGGAGCACGCAAATCAACTAAGATCCTCCTCGGGATCAACTCCACTACTCACGCGTGCACCTAAACAACCACAGTACACCAACCAAAAATATTAATATTTTATTCGGGTAATTCCCAAATGGGTACCCGGGGAGCGAACACCAAACGATATCTAAGGGTTACGAGTTATATACCGAATCGAAGCTCGCGTGATGAGGATCACGGATTCGGTCTTACTTTCCGGTGATCGGACCCGACGGGGTCGGAATCTCGCCGGAAAGCTTTTCGGATTTCGGCTCCGCAATTCTCCCAAACCGTCGCGAATTGGCGGAAACGGATGCCGGATTCAGGTTCAGGAGGTCGAACACAGTGGACTGGAGCCGGCCGGAAAATTGGGTACTCGCCGAAACAGTACTGTAGATCGGCCGAAAAACGGCTCGTGTACTGTAGATCAGAAGCTGACACGTGGCATTCCACTGTTACTGTTCATGCCACGTGGACCAATCAGACACTGTTCATGCCATGTGGACCAATCAGAAGCTGACACGTGGTATTCCACTGTTCACGACCCAAAAACATTAAAATATTACGGTATCCGGTAAACTTCAAACGTCCATAACTTTTTAACCGGATGTCCATTTTGAGCGTGCCACTAGTCTGTGAACTCGTATCGACGAGCACTTCACAACCATGCACGAGTCAAAGCTCAATTCCCCATAAATAAAAAGTCAACTCTGGCACCCCTTGGACAGTTTGGACCGCAACTTGTTTTGCTCATAACGTTCAAACCGTAGCTCCGTTTTCGACGTGCTACTAGTCTACGAACTCGGGGCATCGTGCACTGCGCCACGGTATCCTGGTCCGACATGGTTCGGGACGGGGTGTTACAGTTATTGCCAAATAAAAGCACCGTGGTGACACTGTTCATCCACGTGGACCAATCAGGTGATGACACATGGCATTACTGTGCACTTAAGCCAGATATAATAAATTATTACAGTATCCGGCGAACTTCAAACATTCATAACTTTTTAACCAGATGTCCAATTTAAGCGTGCTGCTAGTCTATGAACTCGTATCGACGAGTACTATGCAACCATACAAGAGTCAAAACAAAATTACACAACAAGAAAAAGTCAACTCCGGGCACCTTTTAGACTGTTTGCACCTCGACTTGTTTTGCCCATAACTTTCAAAATGTAGTTCCGTTTTTGACGTGCTACTAGTCTACGAACTCGAAGAATCATGCACTTCCCCACAGTACCCTGGTCAACTAGAAATTCCAACTGGGATAAAAAGTCAACTTTTGACCCCTTGGTCAAAGGTCAACCTCGGTCAACGTGCACGGATTCCGGTGTGATTTGGGACGGGGTGTTACAACCTTCCCCCCTTATAAAAATTTCATCCTCGAAATTCTGCACGTCACTGGAACAGATAAGGGTACTGATCACGCATCTGCGCTTCGGGCTCCCACGTTGCTTCCTCGACTAAATGGTTCCACCATAAAACTTTAACTAGAGGAATAGTCTTGTTACGTAGC
Organism: Ziziphus jujuba; assembly: GCF_031755915.1. Taxonomy (NCBI): domain Eukaryota; kingdom Viridiplantae; phylum Streptophyta; class Magnoliopsida; order Rosales; family Rhamnaceae; genus Ziziphus; species Ziziphus jujuba. Next base: position 949,216 of record NC_083381.1, on the reverse strand, counting down.
ACCCGCTCCTCGCAATCCAAAATCTGCATTGGCTACTCCACATACGAAAGATCTTCCTTTAATTCTATGTCAAGAGTCTCAAGTACGTGTGAGGGGTCTGCAATATACTTCCGTAGCATCGAAACATGAAACACGTTGTGCACTCGGGCTAGCTCTTCCGGTAATGCCAACCTATAAGCCACAGGGCCAATCCTCTTCGTAATCTTGTAAGGCCCAATATAACGAGGACCCAACTTACCTCGTCGACCAAAGTGTACTACTCCTTTCCATGGAGATAACTTTAGGAATACCCAATCTCCTACTTCGAATTCCAAATCCTTCCTACGCACATCGGCGTAACTCTTCTGTCGATCTTGGGCAACCTTCAATCGGTCCTTAATGATTTTCACCTTGTCCAAAGTCATCCTTAAATACTCAGATCCAACCGCACTATTCGTTGCAAGGAGTCTCTCTTCTCCTACCTCACTCCAACACAAGGGTGTCCGACACTGCCTCCCATATAAAGCTTCATACGGGGACATCCCAATACTCGCCTGATAACTGTTGTTGTAGACAAATTCTATCAATGGCAATTGTTCATCCCAGCTACCGCGAAATTGCATAACACAAGACCTTAGCATGTCTTCTAATGTCTGAATTGTGCGCTCAGCTTGTCCATCAGATTGCGGGTGAAAAGCGGTGCTGTAGTTAAGTCTTGCTCCTAGTGCATCAGCCAACTTCTGCCATAGTCGTGAAGTAAATCGCGAGTCTCGATCGGATACGATGGCTAACGGTACTCCCTGAAGACTTACAATACGTTGCACGAACAACTGGGCTAACTTCTCGGGTGAAAAACGTTCTCGTACTGGTAAGAAGTGTGTCGACTTGGTAAGACGATCGATGATTACCCAAATGCCATCGTACCTTCTAGGTGTGGAAGGAAGCTTGAATACGAAGTCCATGTTGAGTTCTTCCCACTTCCACACAGGAATAGGTAAGGATTGAAGTAGTCCCGAAGACTTCTATCTTTCTGCCTTTACTTGTTGACAAATTAAGCACTTTGATACAAAATCTGCCACTTCTCTCTTCATGCCAATCCACCAATAATACTTAACAAGCGTTCGGTACATTTTGGTACTTCCAGGATGCATCACATACATCGAGCTATGCGCCTCTTCTAAAATCTCCTTCTTGAGTTTTGGGATATCAGGAACGCAAAGTCGTCCTTTATACACGAGGGCTCCATCCCTCCTTATGGAAAACTCCGGATCAAGATCTTCTTGTACCTTGCCCTTAATCGTTCTCAATTTAGGATCTTCCATTTAAGTCTCCAATATACGATCCACCAACACCGGTCGCACCTGAAAACTAGCCATAAGAACTCCCGAAGGATGCATATGCATTAACACCCCCATCTTCTTCAACTCCACCATGAGAGGTAGCCGGATGGCTTGGATGTGAGCAAGAGATCTGATAGCCTTCCTACTCAAAGCATCTGCCACTACATTCGCCTTGCCTGGGTGATAATCAATCACACAGTCATAATCCTTCAACAACTCCATCATCTCCTTTGCCTCATATTTAACTCCTTCTGAGTGAAAATGTACTTGAGGCTTTTGTGGTCGGTATAAATTTGGCATGTGGCCCAATACAAGTAGTGTCTCCACTTCTTTAGAGCAAAGACTACCGCCGCCAATTCTAAGTCATGCGTAGGGTAATTCTGTTCGTGCTGCTTCAATTGCCGTGATGCGTACGCTACCACCCTTTGATTCTGCATTAGCACGCAACCCAACCCTTGATGGGATGCATCACAATAGACTTCAAAACCTTCATTCCCATTAGGTAAAGTTAAGACAGGGGCGGATGTTAACCTTTGCTTAAACTCCTAAAAACTCTGTTCACACCTATCCGTCCAACTAAATTCAACCTTCTTTCAGGTTAAATTATGAAGCGGTCCAGCAATTTTCGAAAACCATTCTATAAAACGACGGTAGTATCCCGCTAATCCAAGAAAACTTCGTACTTCCCTCACAGTGGTAGGGCGCTCCCAACTCAACACTGCCTTCACCTTATCGGGATCCACATAGATACCTTCAGCTAACATGATATGTCCGAGAAAACCCACTTGATTCAACCAAAATTCACACTTGTCGAACTTAGCATATAGCTGATGCTGCCTTAGAGTTTGGAGCACTCTCTTCAAATGCCTCACGTACTCTTCTTGGCTCCTTGAATAGATCAGGATGTCATTTATAAATACAATGATAAAACAATCCAAGTACGGACGAAACACCCTGTTCATCAAATCCATAAAAGCTGCTGGGGCATTGGTGAGTCTGAACGACATCACTAGAAATTCATAATGTCCGTACCTTGTCCTAAAGGCAGTCTTAGGAATGTCCGACTCTCGGATCCTTAACTGATGGTATCCAGACTTCAAGTCGATCTTGGAGGACACTTTGGCACCCTGGAGTTGGTCAAAGAGATCATCTATCCTTGGCAACAGATAGCGATTAGGGATGGTGACCTTATTAAGTTGTCGGTAGTCGATACACAGTCTTAGACTACCATCCTTCTTCTTCACAAACAAAACTAGAGCTCCCCACGGCGATATGCTTGGTCTAATAAACCCCTTATCTACCAAATCTTGCAATTGGACCTTTAGCTCCCTTAGCTCCGCTGGAGCCATCCGATACGGCGGTAGAGAAATAGGCACAGTACCCGGAATTAATTCAATGGGAAAGTCAACTTCTCTTTTCGGAGGCAATCCTGGTAACTCCTTAGGAAACACATTCGGAAAATCCCGCACAACGGGCATGTCTTCCAACCTGACCCCACTTACTCGGGTATCCATCACATGAGCCAAATACCCTTGGCACCCTTTATTCAGTAACTTCTTGGTGGTAAGGGTAGATATCAACCTTGGCAAGGGCCTTCCAACTTCCCCACGGAATACCACTTCTAGCAACCCTAGCCTCCTGAATGTAACTTCTTTGCTAAAACAATGTACAGATGCATGGTTCCTTGCCAACCAATCCATGCCCAAGATTACATCAAGTCCGGATAGATCCAACAGGATCAAGTCCGCTTCCATCACTTGATCTTCGATGCAGAAGAAACACTCCTTGATCAACTGGCTAGGCCACAAGGATTCTCCTGCAGGAGTGGCTATTTCTAGCAGGCATTCTAAAGGAGTAGGGGTCATACCGACCCGAACGACAAATTCTCTTGAGATAAACGAATGTGTTGCTCCCGGGTCTATAAGCACACGTGCGTCATTACCAAAAATATTCAAAGTACCTGTAACAACGTCAGGCGTAGTCATGGCTTCCTACTGCATCATAGCAAACACCCGACCTTAACCTGTCTGTTGGGGTTTCCTTCCTCTACCTCGACTCAATCCTGCAGACGGTTGGGCTAATCCCGAAGAAGCTCCTACTGCCTGACTCCCCTGGGAACTCTGACCTGGAAATACACCAGTATGTTGTGCTCGTCGACCTACTCCTAGCACACTGCCACTACCATAACGGCACTCCCTCCTTATGTGGCCTGGCTGCCCACACTGAAAGCATAAACCATCCATCTGACACGGCCCAGAATGCTTCCTCCTACAAATTGGACAAATCCGCGGAGAACCAAAGTGTGACTGCTGATACGAGCTTGTATCCCCACTGATCGAATGGCGAGCTGACTGGGGCATACGATAACTGCCTTTCCTCTGAAATCTGCCTCGTGGGCTTAACCCATCACTATCTGAGGAGCCTGAACTATGGCTTTTCTTAGCTGCCCCCTGTCGAGGTACCCCACTATATGAACCTTTTAATGATCTGCACCTCGAGGGTCTGTGCATCTCTGCCTGTCTCTCTAGCTCGAGCGCTGCATCCCTGGTGGACTGATAAGTGGGATGTACTGATCCAGAAAGGGTGAAGGCTATGTTCTCGTTCAAGCCGTCTATGAACCTCACCTTCTTCGCATGATCGTCGGGAATCATGTGCATGCAGAATTCTGATAGTTCCCGAAATCTTCTCTCATACTCGGACACTGTCATGTTCCCCTGTCGCAGTTCCTCGAACTCTCTCCTTCTTGCTCATGGTAGGCAGGAGGACAATACTCAGTAGAGAAGGCAACCTTAAACTGATCCCACGTATGCCTTCTGCAAGTCTTTTCTATTTGCCACCATTTTCGGGCGTTTCCTTCTAACATGAAACCAGAAATCCTCACCATATCCTCGTCGGGGAACTGCATCCCCTCTTCCAAGATTTTCTCCATGTTGGATAGCCAATTCATGGCTGCAGCTGGGCCTGGGCTTCCATCGAAATTCACGGCTCCTAAATGTCGAGCCTGATCCATGGATCGATTACTAGAGCTTGAACCTCCTAGGGCTCGAGTTTGTTGAGAGACCAGATTTCTAAGGCTCGATCTACTCCCTGAACTCTCAACCGAGCGTTCCCGAGTTCTACGTGTGTCCCGCCTACTCATCGTAGCAAATTCTGAGGAAACAAACAAGAGTTTAGAAACAGGGACACTTAAGCACGATTACAAAAGGAAGAAATTTACGGATGGGCTGTACAGCAATGCACAGTCCCTTAGGATTACAAGAACCTATGCTCTGTTACCAACTGTCATGACCCGTCCAGAATTCCTTCCCCGGAACCCTAGACAAGCCCTGATCCTAGGGAAATACCACCGAACCTTCCAACGGAAAATTCGGCAGCACGTCCCCTAAGGGTAGGACTTACCAAAAATTACCTGCACTGAAAACACACTTCTATATTCACCCCCTTATTCCTCCCGCAAAACTACAAATTGTTTCCACAAATTTATAGTACTTCACAACAATAACAGCAGCCCAGTGCATAAATAAAATATAAGTGTCCAACTAGCATACAGAGCTTCATGAAGTGCTAATCAACAGAAAATACAACAAAGATGATAGAAATAATACAACTGAAATGAATGAGTACAAAAGTACTTCACGAAAAACAATAGCGGCGGAGAATTTGTTCGCTCCGGAAGAACGTCTACCACCCCTTGCACCTAAGGGAACGGAACTTAAAAACGTGAGATGCTAATTATCTCAATGAGTGACCCTAGCTACTGAACACTTTCAATAATAATAATAATAATAATATAACAAATAAGGGAATTGAATTAATACAAACAATTAATAAATAAATAATAATCGCCGCCGAGCTTCGCCGCCTCGATTCGGGCACGTCCGGCGACCAACGGCCATGAGATTTTGGGGTTTGGCCGGAAATGGGAAGCCGCTTTCGTCTGGCCGGTGCGTGTAGCAAGAGTCGGCCGGAAAATTAGACAATTCCGGCGGCCGGTCGGTTTTCTCTCTCTCTCTCTCTCTCTCTCTCTTTCTCTCTCCTCCCCGGTGTTATTGCCAAATAAAAGCCACCATGGTGACACTGTTCATCCATGTGGACCAATCAGGTGATGACACGTGGCGTTACTGTGCACTTAAGCCAGATATAATAAAATATTACGGTATCCAACTTCAAACATCCATAACTTTTTAACCAGATGTCCAATTTAAGCGTGCCGCTAGTCTATGAACTCGTATCGACGAGTACTTTACAACCATATAAAAGTCAAAATAAAATTACACAACAAGAAAAAGTCAACTCTCGGCACCTTTTGGACTGTTTGCACCTCGACTTGTTTTGCCCATAACTTTCAAACCGTAGTTCCGTTTTCGACATGCTACTAGTCTACGAACTCGGGGCATCATGCACTTCGCCACGGTACCCTGGTCAACTAGAAATTCCAACTAGGACAAAAAGTCAACTTTTGACCCCATCGATCAACGGTCAACCTCGGTCAACGTGCACGGATTCCGGTGTGATTTGGGACGGGGTGTTACAATTTGGCATCTTCAATATAAATAACAATTATTTAAATATTAAACGGATATATTTATCAGATTACCATATTAAAAAAATATATTTTATTCAAAATTGGCATCTTTCAAAATATTACACCATAATTCACAAATGAGATATCAATTGAAAGCTAAAGAGATGAGAAATATGTTAGCAACCTCCATTGGGCTAAATTCGATCGGCGATGGCTGGAAAATGGATGGAAAGTTTCGGCCAAAGTTCAACTCGTCATATCTCTCAAGCCGTAAGGAATTGAGCTGAATGGACCTCAAAATTGAGTTCAAGAGGTCCAAAAATAGTGGAAAGGAGTATCAATTTGACCTGGTGGTGGCCGGATCGCCAGAAAATCAATCTTACCGTTGCCTAGACGGAGGCCCAATATGGGCATGTCCGGCCACAATTTGCCGTACCATTCCGGCTGCTAGCCGGACTTTCCATCATCTCTCAACCCATCTAGCACATGTCATGAATAGGCGGCCGAAATCTTGCTTTTCGACGGGGACCCGAGAGCAAGAGGGAGAGAGAAGGAGAAAGGAAGAAGAAGAAGAAAATAGGGGGGGCTGGGTTCCCCCTTTTTTTTTTTTTTCCCCCACGTGGGGAGAAGAAAAAAGAAAAAGAAAAATAAATAAAATAACATAAAACAATATTAAAATAATCAAATAATAATATAATGATATAATATTTAATTAATATGATAAGTAGCAGTTTTCCATCGTGACACATGGATCTTTTTAACCTTGATACATCACAACTTTCAAGTGGTGACACATGGTGCAACTTTAAGGACTTCCTAAGATATTTTGCTATCCAGTAAAAATCAATCTCCGAAAATATAGATACAACTTTACAGACCCGTAACTTTTTAACTATAGATCCAATTAGGCGTACCACCAATCTATGGACTCGTATAGATAAGAAATTTCATATAACAAAAGGGTCAATACTAGAATCTACGTAACTAAAAAGTCAATGCCAGGCTCATTGACCAATCTGGATCGTATTTTATTTTGCTCATAATATTTAAATCTTACCTCTATTTTTTATGTGCTACTAGTCTATAAACTCGGATCAATGTGTACTCCGCAATGGTGCCTTGGTCAATAAAAAATTCGATCCATAGTAAAATGTCAACATTTTGACCCACTTGGTCAACGGTCAAGCCCAGTCAACCTCAGTGAACGTGCAAATTTTCGGTGATTCGGGATGGGCTATTACAAAGAGGAGTTAATAGTTTTATAGGAATGGACTAGTTAATTTGATAGGAAATATTTACACATAAATTGTTCCCATCTTATTTCAAATAGAGGTATTTCTTTTCCATCATCAATAAGAGTACATCAAGTAAAAGAACGTGAGAAAAATGCAGGTTATACTTTGATTGGCTTTTAGTTTGATTCAAGGATTGATAGTATGGATCTAGGTATGCATTTAACAATGGGATAATCATAATTTTAGGGATTTAGCTTTATTATTTTTCATGTATTATCATATAGATTTACACTATAATATTTTGTGGTTCAGTACTTTTAGACACAAATTTCGTACTTTAATGAAGAGTGTTTTGGTTCCAGTCCATGTAATGTTTTATTTGCTTAATTTTTTACCTGTATGATTTATAATTTAACTTGATGATTAAATTTTATTTAATCGTTATATATATATAGCTCCAATTACTACTAGGGCATCGGCCACAATCATTGATGGAAAACGTGCAGCAAAGGAAATTCAAAAGGAGATAGGTGATGAAATAGGAAGGATGAAGGAGTCAATTGGTGTTGTTCCGGGTTAGCAGTTGTACTGGGGATAGGAAGGATTCTACTACATATGTAGATCGGAAAAAGAAAGCTTGGGAGTGTGTGTGGATTAAATCTCTTGAAGATCTTTTCACTGAGAATTCTCTTGAGAAACGAATACTCGACTGTATCTCGGAACTCAATCACGATCCTTTGATTCATGGCATTCTAGTTCAGTTGCCTCTACCTTTGGTATGCTTTTTAAATTTAGTGCTCGTCTCATTTGGTAACGCTTATATATTTCGTTTTTAGTTTTTTTGTCAAAGCTTTTACTTTGTGGTTGTGTATTTTTTTTTCTTTTAATTTTTGCTTCAAATGATAGATCGCTTACCTAGCTGTAATGTTAAAATAAAATAATAAAACAAAGAAATTGAAAGTCGTTTCAAACTGTTGATTATAAACGTAAAGACTATTGTAATAGTACATGTCTATTCCTATACATGCTTAGTCTATTAAACAAGAAAGAAAAAACAAAACCAAAAAAAAAAAATAATAAAATGTATAAAGAACTACCAAATATTTTGTATTATGGACCTTCAATTTTGCAACAGTTTTAAATTTCTTTTGTTCTCCCATCTTTACCATTAAACACATACAAAAAAACACACAAACTTAACACATACAAGAGAAGTATATCTTGTACTTTTGTGCGCGTTATTTGACTCTGCTTTTTTGCATTCCAAACTGCAATTATTAAATTAATCTCTTTAAGCATCTCTGTAAGTGATATGCATTTTTCAACAATTTAAACCATGAACTAGTTTGCATATCATTTTTCAAAATATTAATACCATGTAAGCATTAAAAATAGGGTCAAAATTGAAATTGGATGCTTTATATATGCTTGCACACTTGTAATGAAAATAAACAATACAAATGTTCTTTCATGGGTTTTGTTCTGCACCAGCAATATGAACAAGAAGAACATCCTAAATGCTATTAACACTGAGAAAGATGTAGATGGTCTTCACCCTCTGAATCATGAGTACTTGGAAAGTGGTGAGAGGGAACCGTCATTCATTCCTTGTACGCCAAAAGGATGTATGGAACTGTTAAAATGATATGGCGTCGATATCAAAGGCAAGAGCGCTGTTGTGCTGGGACGGAGTGAAATTTTGGGTCTCCAGTTCGTTTGTTACTAGTGGTAAATATTTCAATTTAAAGAAATATTTCATTTTTTGACACCATTGCTTCAGAATTCATCACTTACCTATATATGGAAAAATTATCTTTCTTCAGTTAGCTGACTCTTGAAAACTCTATTTTACCAGTTATATCAATGTAAATATAATGATAATATATTAAAAGAGTGACGTTTGCTAGCCATTGTATCTAACCTTTGAGCATCACATGGACATGGTGTCTCTACCAAGTGAAATTTGTTTTTTTTAAGTTTATTTTGATATATAAAGGTAAAATAAACTTTTCATGAATCGATTTAGTTAATTTAAGGGGGCGTTAAGTGATCAATTTCCGAACAAATAGAAGCTGATTTGATTATTATTTTTTTTTTTCAAACCTCACGAAAAGAAGATGAAATTTTCCTTTCATTTACCATATATTAAACAATTTTGTGTTGTTTAATTTCCCTTTTAGAGATAATTAAATTGTTGTTGAATAATGTTGTTAGAGGGAAGGTGTTAGTTTCAGATAGTCCACAGAGGAACCAACCAGAGGAGGTATATTATAATTGCAACAATAGGACAGCCAAATTTGTTGAAAGGCAGCTGGGTAAAACAAAGTGCAGTTGTTATCGATGTGGGAATAAATTGGGTTGATGTAAGCAGGCCTTTCCTTTGATCTCTGATCTGTCTCTTTTTCATTTCTTATTGCTCAAGCAAGCATTGTTTGAAATTAATTTTCTCTTAAAAAGAAAGAATTCTGAGAATTTGATTTGCTTAAACGTTTTATTTTTTTCCTTTCGACAGGACACGAATAGCTCACTAGGTTCCAAGTTGGTTGGGGATGTGTGTTATGAGGAGGTGAGTAAGATTGCATTGGCTATAAGTCCAGTTCCTGGCAGAGTTGGTCCAATGACAATAGCTATGCTTCTTTCTAATGCTCTTGTCGCTGCAAAAAGGACTCAGAACTTCCGGTAAGATTTTTGTTGTTACTTAGTTTTGAAAGTCCCCTCTAAAATTCTGCTTCAGTAGTACTAGATCCATTGAATTAGGAATTTCGGACTTTTCTTTTTCTTTTTTTCCTCTCCTAGCTGGCTAGGTTAATTACGATTTTTTTTTTTTTTTCAAAGTTCTATATTTGCGGTAACTTATAGTAATTAAATTTATCTATGAGTTTGCTCACATTTCAAAATGTTTTGAGATGGACCAATTTATTCATGAGTAAACATAACTTGAAGCTGGAAAATTAACAAATAATGCAAGATAAAGAAAGGTAATGGAAAATGCATATATTTATTCAATTCAAATTTGAAAACATGAAATCTCTCTTCAACTAAACAGTAAACGTTACTTGAAGCATGTTTGATCGTGAATTTTTTGTTAAAAAAAAGAAGGAACTTTTTATTTTTAGTTCTTAGTTTTTAAAACAACATTGTCAGTTTGTTGTTTTCAAAACCAAATGAAAGTTTTTTAGTTTATGATCAAATCGAGGATACGTGGTGCAATTAAAATGCTACATTTATTATTATTATTATTTTTTAATCATATTAGTGATAGCAGATACCTAGTTAGGATACTTTTATTCAAAAGCATGACACTTCTTGCCGAGCAAAGAAGAGGCCAGAAGGACCATCATTCGGCAGCATCGCCAATGTAACAAGACTAGCGGCACCTTCTTCGACTGTTAGGTTTCCGGTGTGGCGGTTGATGTCAGTTTTGACATAGCCAGGGCACACAGAATTGATCTTAAATTTCGGATACCTCTTGGATAGAATCCTCGTGTAAGCATTCATGGCTGCTTTTGAAACTGTATAGGCAGCATACTTGGTTTCTGGTGATTCTTTTTTATAATCTCTAAGAAACTTGTTCAGCACTTCATCCACTTTCTCTTCGGTGAGGCTTTCAACACCGCTTAGCACCCCTTTACTCCATTCATTAGAAATGTTCTGTAACATAGAATGTCATGTTTAGAGTAAAGATTATACAAAGGAAAGGAAGCAATTAGAGAAGAGAAATTCTAAAGCTGGTTTTATTATTTTGAAAAAAAATATATTTATATATATATATATATATATGGGAATTCTCTTGTCAAAATATCCTGATGGTTTTTTTATCAAGACACCACTTCTCAGAAGTTAGACTCCTTTAAAGGTTGATATTTATATATTATTTTTGGGGTTATAAGAGCCCAAATATAATTCACTTTTACCCTTCTAAAATTTTAATATATTATCCAACTCATTTAGATCACTAAGATATCTGTAAATTTTAGCCATTAAAAAAAACTTATGGCTGATAAAAGAGGTTCTGATAACGTTTTGATAAAAGACTAACCTTATATATATATATATATATATATATATCTTCTTAATTCAAGTTCCCTTTGGTTTGTAGTAAAGTTCTTAGGGAAACTTATTTCTAATATTAGTTTTTAGGAAATCAGTTCTTCTTCCTAACTTCTTTAGAAATAGGTAAATGGAAAATACAAGATATAAATTTAATTAAAAATCACTTATATTACAAATAAATGTAGAATTGCAGTTTACTGTTTTCCTTCTAACATTTCCAAATATTGAAAATAATATTCCTTAAGGACTATCCCTCGGAAGATTAGTCCCTAAACTTTATCCTAAAATGCATCCAATTGAATATGAATATAGGTTAAACACTAAGGACCTGTATAAGTTGGCAGATTGGTATGAATTGGACTATTTTGAATTTAGCAAAAAATTCAATTAAACTGGACTTAAAATAATCAAATCCAGTCCATTATTCCAAAAGGGCCTTGTTGTTTCAACTCCCCATTTCCTTCGTACTACCAAAACTATATAGCTGATTTTATTTTTTTTGTCATTTTATTTTTATTTTTGGACGAGGATTAGGGTTTAGCCATGCATAGGTTAAAATTTGTAAACTGAATAAGACTTAATGCTAAAAAGAAAGAATAAGGGTTAATGTGGTTTCCTACCTTTAATTTCCCAGCTCCTGATGAGACATTAACAATTCTTGGTGATTCAGATAATTGAAGGAAAGGAATAAGTGCTTCAGTGGTTCTTTTAGCTCCATAATAGTTTATTTTCAAGCATTCTTCTGCTAAATCATATGTTTGAATTATATTCCAGCTGCTTGGTGGTCCAACCTGCATGAAAATCTAGTCAGATTTTCAATAATTTTAGTGTGTGTATATATATATATTTCCATAAGCTATTAGTTAAATTGCTTTCACATATAAACAAAAAAAGAAAAAAAAAGAAAAAAAAAAAAGCAAAGAAGATCTGCTAGTGATTATATATATATATATATGTATGGTAGAGAGTATGATATAGATGATCAAACCAGTGGCCCTGCACTATCATCTATGATGATCCCACTAACCCCTGCATTGTTCACCTGCAAATAATTTCAATTTTCTCATTATTATAAGTTTGTATCTACTGAATAGTCATCAAATATTCTTATATGAAAATAAATATTATGAAACTTCTGCAGTACTTATCAGTCCCTTTAATTTGTCATTGTAAATATTAAGGAATTGTTGAGTAACAATTTAGTAAAAAAAAAAATTATAAAATAAAATTTAGGACTTGTTTTCGAAGGTTTATTTTTTCCTTTTATATTTTCCTTTAAGCATACATAAATGATAAATTACTTTTATGATAGTCATTTACTCTATCTTTGGATGGATGGAATAAGAAGAAAAGGAAAGGAAAGAAAAAGATTTAACTCCTTTCTTGGGATTGTTAAAATTTGTGGAAAGAAATTGAAGGAAAAGAAAGGACTTAATTATGTATATGTTAATTAATTTAGCTTTCCATCCAAATCTAACATGAAAAGCAGTTTATTCACACTACAAAAATTATCAGGCATACTACATTCAACACACACACACACACACACACATTCGTACTTAAATCTTATTTTTGCTTCTAACACAAATAAAATATATCCATTTCACCCTTAAGAGCGTGGAACCTATTATATAGGTTCGTTTGGTACAAGTATATCGGATTGCGTACGTTCTTTCAATTTATATAATTCGAGTTTATGTTTTCATCTATCTTTAAAAATGCAGCATACATAATATGGATGATATTAGTTCGCCCGATATATGTATACTAGAGTGCAAATATTCCTCTAGTTTATATAACATGTACGATATTAGTCCATCCAGTGTACATGTAATATAAAAGATATTTGCTTAAGTGCTTAAGGATATTTATGACCTTTGATCAATGAATATTTTTGAAATATAAAAAAATCATTAGAGATTTAGGGTAGTTCTATTCACACCATAAAATTTGTTAGGCATATTACATTTTTTATTATATTTTTATATTTTTTACTCACACATAAATTACAAAGATTTCCTGTTGCTTTAGTAATTTAAATCCATAACCTTCCAAATATAAATGCGAGTGATTTATTAATAAAGCAAACCTCACTGCTAAACCACATATTATATTTAAATCAGTACTTATTTATGTTTCCCTATAAAAATGTTTACTAGTCGATCGGCCTGTCTCTTCACAATAATTCTTATAGGTCCTTTAAAATGGTCTTAGTTCAAAGATTTGTTCTTATTTATCTTCAATTTGTTAAGTAAAATGTATCCAATTTCCATCCAGATCTTCAGGTTGAAAATAAAATTGTTTTCAAGGAAAATAAACGGAAAAAGAAAATTAAAATTAACATGGTTATAACAAGATTAGCTAAATTAACGTTAGTTGGCATACCAAGATATCAAGCTTTCCAAATTTGGTTTTGATAAAATCTGCAAGAGAAGCAATACTGGCAGGATCAGCCACATCAAGCTGATGAAATAACACATTATCTGAATAACCAAACTCCTTCAATTTCTGAACAGCTTGTAGTCCTCTCTTCTCATCTCTAGCTGTTAGAACCACCATGATACCTCTAGAAGCCAATTCCTTAACGGCCGCAAATCCAATCCCTTTGTTTGCCCCTGTAACAACTGCATACCTGAAGGTGGCATATATAATTTTAAGAAATTAATCAATAAGATTATGGGTTTCATGTGTGTTAATAAGAAACTTCAACATGAAAGTATACTAATATTCCTTTTGAGGACCGCCAGATCCCCGCCCCCCCCCCAAAAAAAAAAAAAAAAAAAAAAAAAACAATGCCATATGCTGCATGAAGGGTCAAACCAAGGACGGATCTAGGAATTTTTTTAGGGGGCAACATTACATTTTTTTTTCGAGGTTAAACATATATTTTCAATGTTATATATATATATATATATATATATATATATATATATATAATGTAATATTCACATATATTATAAATTAAAATTGATCTTATATAAACAACAATTAATCAAATGAAAGTAAAGAATCAAAAATATAAAAATATATATTGAAAACGACTGTTAACTGAAGAAATCTAGAAACTCTTAAATAACTTTTTACTTATATCATACTAGCTAGGTATGATAAAAACTAGCACATCAACAAATATTTGTATAGAAGATTTCAACTAGAAAAGTTTGAATTTTTAAGCTTTTAAAAAATGAATGGCGAACGATCCCAAAAAAAAAAGAAAAAAAAAAAAACAATCTGTGATTTTATGATATATGGAAAGATAGATTTAATCCGTTGGTTATTAATGTCAATAGCATTTAGTAGAGAGGTTATGCAGATCGTTAAATTAATGAAATCTAGAAGCTATGTTCAAGCCAAAACAAAAATAAAAGGAAAAACATTTGTGTATTGGGGCAGAATTCCAATTTAACAGACAAAATTAAAATGTTTTTGAAAATTACTAAAGAAACCAATATAAAAGGAAAAAAAAAAAAATTAAGGGGCCCCTCTGGGCAAAAGGTATTCCACCCTTGACTATGAAAAATTCTTAAAGAAAAATTGAAGAATACATGAAAATATTATTGTTAGAGAAGATTTTTTTTTTCCTTTTTTTAATTAGTAGAAAAGTATTAGGTCACCTCTTTGTTGCCTTTTCCATCGTGGAAGAAATAGGGCTAGGTAGGCTCTGAGCTAGAGAAATAGAAAAACGTTCAGAAACCAACGAGATAATTGTTTTTTTTTCTTTTTTTCTTTTTTTTTTTTTCTCTTTTGAAAGTGTTGGTGGGTTTTTGAGTTATGGATCACATATTTATATACTGCGATCCCACCTTTCACTTGCCATTTTATTAAGGTAAAGAATAGGAGTTAATTAACTATTTTCGTGCCTGGTAGGGAGGGGACAAAGAGTCAGCTTATGTTGAAGTTTTTGTTTTAATATTATGAGGATCATATAAAAAAATCCTCTCCATATGGGAAATAGACCATGTGCTACCTCATAGGATGACAAAAGCCTAAAGGCTCACATGTAGAAAAGAAAAAAGAAAAAAAAAACTCGAACCACGTTTCCAAAACAGATCCTGTTCTTTGATTGGACCATCATGACATTTGATGTGTACAAAAAATAAATAAAATACTTAGTTTGGTGCCTGTAAATAAATATATTTATATATATATATATATATATTGGATTTAAACTATTATGCCATTTATTACCTGACAGATCATGAAATATTATGGCCTAACTTAATTTTGGTTCAGCTGTATAACTCCCGAGGCTATATATCCATTGTTACAATTTGATTTTTCAATTTTCTTTTTTGCACTTCGGTCTTAAAACTTCAATTTCTAATATATTGTTGATCTTTAAATTATGTTCAATTTAATTTTTAACAATTTTAAAGCATGCAGTGCGCGTCATATCCCGCATATTGTATCAAGTGCACTAAACATCTCAAAATTGTTAAAAACACAGATGAAAAATAGTTTAAGGACCAACAATGCACCAAAACCCAAAATTTAAAGACCAAAATGGGAAAAAAAAAAAAATTAAAGACGAAGTGCAACTATAGAATTGTCCAAGGATTAACAGCACTAATAACTCCTAAAATTTCCAACATCTTAAAACCTCTTGCAGTTTGGCCTAAAAAGTATATAGATTAAAAAAAAAAAAGAAAAAAAGAAAAAAAGAAAAAAAGAGGCTAAAGTCCACATTAAGCCTTCAATTCTCTACTAATCCAAGGTCATAATTGAGATTAATTAATATTTAAAAGAATGTATATTTTCTTTAGAAAAGTGTATAGCTTAATTTAAGGATAAGCAAACAAAATCTGCCATGTGCATTAATTAAAAACAAAATGAGGAAAACATCTTAAGTTCAAGAACTTGGTTTTGTGTGCTCGCTTTTGTATTCTTTAATGCATAAACGTGATTGTATTACATTTACTTACTATCTCCTTTAAACTAGTTTCAGCAAGTATGGGTAAGAAACATGAACGTCCAAACCTAAGGACTTATTGACTTGGATGAAACGTCGATGGAATCCACTTGGCTCGGCCTGGTTTATCTCTAAAATCAGTTACTAACCAATAGAGGATGTCTCATTTTCTCTTGGGTTTACTTCTATCAGCCCATCCAAGTCCAAGATGTCTTAGAAAAAGAAGGCCCATGCCGAAGGTACTCCTTCTTCTGTTGGGTCTAAGTTTGGTGCAACGGGAGGAGAGTATAACACTGCAACAGCGATGTTGTCTAGCTGTATTAAGAAGAAGTTGAAATTGGATACTATTCATGTAACACCCCAATCTAAGTGGTGGATTTTTCACTCTCTACTGATATTATTTTTAATTTTACCACTCTTCTTAGATGGTATATTTTTCCTTCTTCTTTTTTTTTTTTTTTTTTGTTTTGTTTTTAAGACTCCTAGAGGGGTCATCCATCCTTTTGCTGAAACATACTTAACTATAGAGTACTTTCGACCTTGAAGCCAATTAATTTGAAAATGTCTCGGTATTATAAAAATAATTATCATTATATTTGAATCATTCCTCATTCTTGGATCCGCCCATACTAGTCATCATAATCCATTCCTTTGGGGATGCTACCTCTTAGGCCTAGCATCCTCGCTGGCACACTTCCGATCAGGTACAAGCTTTGATACCATTTGTAACACCCTACCTTTATTAGTGGACTTGTCACTTTTTACCAATATTATTCACAATTTAGTCACCATACTTGGTATGATTTTTGTTTAGGATTCCCATGAGATCGCTCATTCTTCCACTGAGCATGCTTAACTGCAGAATTCTTTCGAACATTAAAACCAATCACTCTGAAAAGGCCTTAGGTTATGAGAATGACGATCATCACATTTAAGTCATTTCCTATTCTATATCTAGGCCATATGGGATTGAACATCAAGTAGCCTACTAATATCTTTTATACTCGTCCACATAGGTTGCCACAATTCAGGAGATTTTTTACTTTCCTAAAATGATTAGGGTCTAATGATCAACCTCATGAAAAATGAAGTTGTTCATTCAAAAAATGTTTGCGGGCTTGGAACCCATGAACTTTCTCGGCCCTAATTAAAGTTACTTAGGACTGAAAATCTATTGTTTTCCTAATGGAGACAAACTTGTTAAAAATATTAGAGCGAGTTCATTTGCAATTCTTTTCTTCTTCTTCTTCTTCTTCTTTTTATTTATTTTATTTTATTTTATTTTATTTTATTTTATTTTTTTGTGTATTGATTCAAGTAGTGTGAGTCATAATGGTAGATTGGTGCTTCTACGGAAAGGAAAACTGCCAGGTGTTTATTTTAACTTTTTCTTTGGGCTACATTGATGCTATTATTTCAACAAGTGATAGGGAATCGTTTCATTTTACAGGCTTTTATGGGCAGCTGGAATTTATTACGAGGGTCTATTCTTGGGAGCTTTTAAAGTAAATAATCTAGATTTAATGACATAACTTTGTAAGTGGAGAAATTTAGTGGATGTCCTCGGCCTTTTTATTAGATGGTAGAGTTTTGTGAAGCTCTTTATTATAGCCATTGGTCAAGTATTTCCTTATATGGTCATAGATACACAAGGGATAATAGAATGCCTAACAATGAGAATATTAAAGCTTAGTTGGATAAAAGCTTCATTAATGATGTAGGTTAGATTTGCTAGCCAAGGGAAGCACTAAAACATATTCTCTTTGCGAAGTCGGATCATCAAGTGTTAATTTTACACAAGAATACGAAGAAGCATTTTGGTCTTGTGTTTCATCATCAATTTCATTTTGAATCAACTTTGGTGGGTGATGAAGATTGATGTGAAATGATCTAGTAAGCTTCGTCTGATGATTCAAAGATTTTGGGTCCCATAGTATTGTTGGTAAACTCAAGGCAAGCTCCCAACATTTTTCTTAGTTGAATATGCACTCTTTCCATGGTGTATTGAGTTTGAGTTAAGGGCATTAAAACATCAAATCTTACAAGTTAAATTACTTCCTCCAACAAACGCTAATCTCTGGTGGTTTCATTCTTTAGATCTGGAAGTAAATGTTTTGTTTGATAAATAATATAGTAATGTGGCATTAATATTCTCTGGTTAATTGGATGAAGGGTTGTGAGCTTGGTGTAAGTAAAGCATATGACTAGGTGTTGTGGCATTTTTTACATGGTATTATGAAAATATGTTTTCATTTTAATTAAATTAATTTGATTATGAGATGTGTTTCTTCAATTTCATATTCAGTATTGATTAATGGAAATGCTTACGATTTTATTTGGCCTAAGAGGAGTTTGAGATAAGGTTACCTAATTTTCCACTAACTCGTATTGACGAGCTATAGACAAAGCCTCCTCTCATCAAGCTCATAATTCTACTATGGATGTAACTAACTATGATAGGCAATAGGTTACTTCTATTGATGTTGTTTCGCATGCCTTTTTTTTCTTTTTTCTTTTTCTTCCATTCTATCAGAACATGTTTTCTTCATAAGGGTTGTTTTCGATGGATGATGTTCTTAGCTCTTTTAAGTTCAGGAAACATATTCTATCAACTGGTATTTGTTAACTCCTTTTTTCTCAAGAAGGTATTTGGTGTAGTCTCTTTGCTATGCATCCATTTAAATCCATGGGTTTGGATGGAACGTTGACATTGTTCTATCTAAATACTAAATTATTATTAGACTAGATGTTACTAGATATTACAAATGGGTTGTATTGTGCTAGCACAACACATGTAAAGGTTGGCTCATTCGTGCTTGAGTCATGTTTATCACGATACATTTATTTATCGTGTCATGCCTATTCAAGTTCATTTATACATTTATTTATTGTGTCATGACTATTCAAGCTCATTTATTTATCGTATTGTGCTCATTCCAGCCAGTTCTATATTTCCAACATATTTTTTGATTTGTTTTAATCATTTATTGATTAAAATTAATACAATATATAATGTAAGTATAATAAGTAACATAAATTCATGACAATAAATCTATTTTGTGATTTATTAGGCAGTTTATATTTACATAAAAGTGAAAAAATTAGATAATTAATTAATCATATAACTTTTATGCAAAAAAAGAAATCTTTAAATTAAAAAAAACTATGATATTATGTTAGGACCCGTTTAAAATTTTTCACCGGAACCCGAGACAAGCCCTGATCCCCTTGAAACCCTACCGAAATCTCCAATGGAAAATCCGGTAGCACCTCCCCTTAAGGTTGGACTTACTACAAAATTCCTTTCACAGAAAACACACTTATATATGCACCACCTTATTCCTCCCACCTTATTACAATTTATTTCCATAAGTTGCAGCACTTCAAAATTTAACAGGGAACCAATGTAACATCCCGTCCCAAAGTACAACAGAAATTTTCCAACTTTGACCGAGGTTGACCGTTAACCGTTGACTTTGACCGTTGACCAAGGGGTCAAAATTGACTTTTTGACTCAGATGGAATTCTAGGTTGATTGAGGTACCGTTACGAAGTACACGTTGGTACGAGTTCGTAGACTAGTAGCACGTTGAAAACGGAGCTACGGTTTGAAAGTTATGAGCAAAACAAGTTGAGGTCCAAAATGTCCAAGGGATGCCGGAGTTGACTTTTTATTCATGCAAAGTTGAGCTTTGACTCATGCACGGTTGTAAATTGCTCGTCGATACGAGTCCATAGACTAGCGGCACGTCCGATTTAGACATGTGGTTTGAAAGTTATGAACCTGTAGAGTTTTTCAAATACTATATTATTTTAATATTATTTTTTAAACGTGTAATAATGTGCCACGTGTGACTTAATAAATGTGACCATGTGTCACCATGGTGAGATGCCACATGTCAACCATGTTTAATATCATATTATTTTATTATTATTTTATATAATAATGTTATTTTTAATATTATTTAATTAATTTTAATTTATTTTTTTTATTTCTTTTTCTTTTCTTTTTTTTTTTCTTTTCCCCCACGTGGGAAAAAAAGGGCACGGGCCCCTCCTCCTCTTCTTCTTCTTCTTCTTTCTTTCCTTCTTTCTTCCTTCCCACCGGCCGTCTCTCTCTCTCTCCCGTGTTCATCTTTCTCCGGCCACCACAAGCCACACGAGCCAGCCACCATTCAAGACCACACGCTGGCTAGCTCACCAGCCAAATTTGGCGGCCGGACGGCCGGCGACGAGCCCAGATCGGGCCGGTGAAGTCGGCGGCGGCGAGTTTAAATTTTCCGGCGATTCTCGGCGTTTTTGGCCAGCCCAGTCCAAATTGCCACTCCTTTCCCCTTATTTTGGGTCATCTAAGTTCAAATATGTCCTCCAATTTCCAAAATTCGAAGCGGTTTACGAGATACGAGGAGATCAAGACCGGCCGAGGCTTTCTGGCCAAATTCCGGCCACCACCGGCGGAATTAGGGTCAATGGAGACCGGTAATGCGATCCTCGTTCCACAAGCTTCGATTCGGTATATTATGCAACAATTTTGGTTAACGTTTGTGTTTAACCCCCTGGGTACCGGGTATTATTTATCCGAATAAAATATTAATTTATTTGACTGTGTGTGAATCGTTGTTCTAGGAGCACGGGTGAGTCGTGGAATTGATCCCATGGAGGATCTTAGGTTAATTGCGTGCTCCAGGTGAGTGACCCACCTTCAAATTAATTTCGGAAATTAAATTTGTGAATATTTTGTGTGAATTAAATATTTGAAATTTATATTCTATGTGTCAAATATTTAGTGGATTTATATGTGGAAATTATGATGCCCATATTTGAATAAATTAAATCATATTTTGATTTTTGACAAATTATGAAAATTTGGATTTTATGGAAATTTGATATATAGAGGCAGTGTAATTTTGATATTAATTGATTTATTGTGGAAATTATTGGTGGATTTATTTTGATTAAAGAAAATATGCATTATATAAATTTATGCAATGTGAAAATTATTTTATGGTATTGAGGATTGTGGAATTCAATTATATATGAAATTCTTGTGGTTTTAACATTATTTTGGGCATGATTTGATTTTTAAATATTTCAAGGAAAATATTTGTTTATGTTGGTGACTTCAATTTTTATAAGTATGCCCATGGAATGTTATGTGATTTAATTTATTATATTTCAAAAATATTTATGCCATTGGAAAAAAAAATGTGAATATTTAAATTGGTGGATTTGGGAGTTGGTGGATTTGAAAATCATGGAATTTATGACGATGATTATAAAGGAATTGTGGAAAAATTTACGGGTTTAATTGGATGGAATAAACCCGGTATATTTATGGAAAATTTGAGATTTTGAGATATAAAATAAATATGTGGATTTTATGATTTTTAGATGCATCATACACGTACTGGTGTTCTGTATATATGGATGTGATTATTGCGCACATGGATGTGATTAGTGCGCAAGTGGGTGTGAGTAGCGCGCAGGTGATTTATGGGGTTGTCCTGTGTTTGCCATCGGATGAGGGTAGGCCGTCCTTCCATGGCCGGGATGCCTGTTTGCAGCGGCGCGGTGGGACGCCACGCGACCGTATGCCGGTTTCTCTCTATGACCTCCTGTCTGGCGGTACCTTGGGACGCTGGGTACTGTTGGCGCCACTGGTATATAGTGGGTGCATCAAGTAATTTTCAGAACTGGGATTTTAAAATAAATATTTTGAAATTGTATTGGAATTAAAAATATAATTAATGCTGTTTTTATTATTTATTTGAATGGGGATTTTAAATTGATTTAATTTTCCCTTTACTTAATTATTCAATAAATTAATTTCTTTTAATTATAAATTTTGGATGCTTGACTTATTATATTTTATTTGATATTTAGTTGAATAAATTGATGTCTTGGTTTTCGGGGAATACGAATAAAGGGTTTTGTGAAAATGTTTTAAAAGGGGAACTTTTCCAATCGAGAGAATTGTAAGGGTTTTGAGAGACAATATTATTTCCAATTAATTTTTATTTATCTACTTAATTATCGTGGTATTATTATTGTATAGTAGATAGGGTCACTCACTAAGATGATTAGCATCTCACGTTTTAAAATTCCGTTCCCCTAGGTCCAGGTTGGGAAACATTGATCGTCCGGGGCGAGCCCGACGTCTCGGTTCATTGCCGAAAGTTCAAGAAGTATTTCTTCCCTTTTCCTCTCCATCTTGTACTGTTTCATCTGTCATTGTATTAATTCCACTTTTATTTGTATAATGCTCTGTATACTGTATTAGACATGTAGTTATTTTTTTTGATGCATTGATTTGCTGTTATTTATTTTGAAGTGCTGTAATTTGTGGAATCAATTTGTAGTATTGTGGGAGGAATAAGGGGATGATTATAGAAGTGTGTTTTCAGTGCAGGAAATTTTTGGTTAGTCCTACCCTTAGGGGAGGTGCTGCCGGATGTTCCTTTGGAAGGTTTGGTGGTATTTCCCTGGGATCAGGGCTTGTCTAGGGTTCTGATGAGGAATTTTGGACAGCTTTATAAAGATAACCAATGTACTATTAAATAAATGTCCAAACAGTATACACAGCTTTATAAAGATACGATTAAGTATGAAATTAATACAACAACAACAACAAAAGATAAAAGAAACGATACAAGATAGAGAGGGAAAGAAAGGAAAACTTCTAGGACTTTCAGCAATGAACGAAGACGTCGAGCTTGCCTCCGGACATTCAACATCTACTAACCTGGGCCTAGGGAAACGGATTTAAAAATGTGAGATACTAATCATTTCCATGAGTGATCCAATCTAATATACAATAATAATAACAGTATAACCCTAAAATAAACTAAATCAATTAATAATAAATACGTAAATAAATAAATACTAAGCATTTTAAATAATAGTTTCTCTCAAAGACCTCACAGATTACTTAGTTGGAAATGTCTCCCTTTTAAAATATTTCACAAAACCCGATATCTACTGACCCCAAAAATCAAGAAAATAATTAATCAAATAAATTGAAATATATACAATAAATTAAAGGTCTAAACTTATAATGAAAACTAAAAATAATTTCCATAACAATTATTAAATTGTAACACATTGTCATAAATAGAATAAAACAGCTCACAATAAAATTTATGTTAGAAATAAGCAAGGAGAATGCACATAAAATACAAATGATAATTTAGAATCAAGGTTTATATTGGAGCACTTTAAAAGTCCATTATTTAAATTAGAATAAGATATCATTAGATAAAACGTAATAAATCTTGCTTTAAAACACCGAATTAATTTAAATAGTAAAATCAAGATAAAGTGCATTTTTAAATCATCAATTGAAATAACACATTTTAAATACGATTTAAAAATATTTGGTTTTGAAAATCATATCGAGAATATCCTGACGTACCATACTATACACCAGTGATGTCCGATGGTACCTAGCGTCCCAAAGCACCGCCTAATGAGGAGGTTATAAAGAGAAACCTGAACCCTGGCATCCCAGCAGCGCTGATGCTATAAACATCAATTCTGGCCATGGAAGGGGGTAGCTATGGCCAATCTCAAACTTGCCTGCCCTCAGGTTCGATGGCAACCACGGGAAAGTATAAACCTGTGCACTCATCGCGCTCCATCTGCATGCTAATCACATCCACAACTATAGAACGCCAGTACTGTATGGGTGTGTCTAAAACCAATAAAATCATATATTTCCAAATCTCAAAATCTCTTAATTACCATTGGATTTAATATCTCTTTTCAAATCCATGTATTCCATATTTCCTTTAAACCATCAATCATAAATCCTTCAAGTTGAATCCATTAATGAAAATATACCAATTTCCAATGGCATAAATCAAACTCTTAGTATTCAAATGCATCAAAATTTTAAAACAATATTCCTTAAATCCTTGAAATCAAATTAAATTAAACGTTTCACATAAAATTCATGCATGATTAAATACTACCATTCATCAATACCATAAAATAAATTCCACCATTATTTCCATGCATAATTAATTAAAATAAATAATTTCCTTCAATTTCATAAATTCAACCCATATCAAAAATAATATTAGAACTACATAAATCCATATATAATTAAATTTGTACAATTATGCACAATAAATTGAATAGTAACATAACAATGATTAAAAGAGTTTAAAACCACAATTCCTTTAAATTCCCAAATTTATTTTTGGCACCAAAACATATATAAAAAAATTATCATAAATTGGCAATACAAATTTAGATTGAAATTCCCTTAATATCAAATGCATAAAACATATTCCTCAAATATTTAATTATACAATATTCCCACAATAAAATTCAATAATTATTAACAACATCCCAAATCCATAAAATTCTTAAATCAAAATATTTTATAGTGCGTAAATACTTTTAATTCATTCAATTTTGGCATCATAATTCCAAATATAAGTTTACTAAACAATTAACATATGAAATATTAAATCCAAACATTTAATTATCACAAAAAATATATATAATTTAACAACCAAAAATAACATTGAAGATGGATCACTCACCTCGTATAACACCCCGTTCCAAAGTACACCGGAAATTTCTCAAGTTGATTGTCGTTGATTGAGAATGGTCAAATTTTGATTTTTTGACTCGATAAGAATTCTAGGTTGACCGAGACACCATTACGAAGTACGCATCGATCCGAGTCCGTAGACTAGCGGCATGCCCGATTCGGACATGTGGTTTTAAAATTATGAACCTGCAAAGTTTTTCAAATACCATATCATTTTAATATTATTTTTTTTAGCATGTGAACAGTATATGCCACATGTAATTTAGTAATTGTGCCGTGTGTCACGATGAGAAACTGCCACATGTCAGACACAAGTAAATGATATATTATATTATTTTCGTTAGTATTTTATATATTATACTATTATAATATTATTTGTTTATTTATTTATATTTTTTTATTTTTCTTTTTCTTTTTCTTTATTTTTCTTTCTTTCCCCACGTGGGGGGGAAAAAAAATAGAGAGGGGGGGGGGGGGGGGGGGCTCGTTTCTTCTCCTTCTTCCTTCTTCTCCCTCTCCTTTCCTTCTTCCTTTCTTTTCTCCTCTCGGGTCCCTCCCGATTTCGTGGGTTCCAGCTGCCGGAAGGCCACACGCGCCGAAAAAATGGAAAGCCAGTGGAAAACCCAGCCGCTAGCTGGAAGGACAAGGCCGATCGTCGCCGGATGCGTCCAGATTGGGCCTCCATCATTGGCGACGGTAAATTTGGTTTTCCGGTGATCCGGTCATCACCCGGCCAAATTGATACTTCTTTCTAATATTTTTGGACCCTCTGAGCTCAATTTTGAGGTCCATTCAGCTCAATTCCTTGTTGTTTAAGAGATAAGATGTTGAACTTTGGCTGAAACTTTCCGTCCATTTTTTCGGTCACCACCGGTTGAATTAAGCCCAACGGAAGTCGATAACGTATTCCTTGTCTCTTTAGCTTCTTATAGGTACCTCGTTTGTGAATTATGATGGAGTATTTTGAAAGATGCCATTTTTACATAAAATATTATTATTTTAATGTGGTAATCTGAGAAATGTATGTTTAATATTTAAATAATTGCTATTTATATTGATGATATCAAATTGTGTTGAATTGCATAAATATGGGTTGAATGAATGTTTCCGAAATTTGAAAAGATGTAGATTTTAAACTGCTTTTAAATTATTATTAACTTTGCTGTGAGGTTATGGCATCTATATGCTTAATTATTTATGGAATTGTATGTGGTTCTATTGACATTTAGTATGAATTAATTTGAAGATTTGAGGAATTGATTATATTGAATTATTGTAATCGAAACTATACTTATGTGTTTAATTATTTATTTATGCATGAAATTTTGTGAATTTGATAAAAGTGCATAAATTTAAGTGTATCTTATAAAAATTCAAATTTTATAATATTATATTATATTATAAATATATATATATATATATATATATATAATATTATAAAATATTTTTATCGGTTTTCGATGCACCATACACGTACCGGTGTTCTGTAGTTGTGGATGTGGATGTGGATGTGATTAGTGTGCAGGTTGTAATATCTCTCATGAGTTGCCATCGGACCGAGGGTAGGTAAGTTTGATATTGGCCATAGTCGCCCCCCTCCATGGCCGGGATGACGGTTTAAGCAGCGGCGCGATGGGACGCCAGCAACCGTATGCTGGTTTCTCTCTTTAACCTCCCCGTCAGACGGTGCTTTGGGATGCTGGGCATCGTAGGACACCACTGTTATATAGTATGTGTATCAAGTATTTTTTGTAAATATATATATATATATATATTATATTTGTATGTATCACACCGTACAGGGACAGCGATCCGATGTGGTCCATGAGGAGCTAGCCTCGTAACTATGTTGCCTACTAGTCCAGGGGATTTGACGGCCAATCTAGGCAACCATCCCAAACTGTATTGGTAACAGGATGCCGGCAACAACTGGAATCATGGATTGCACAGCATGTTGGAGGGTATCGTTTGTACCCTTGATACGAGTGTATATTTCATAATATATTTTGAATTTTAAAATATTATTTGACCTCGTACTATTCTATCTATTCATAACCTGATTTTCTAACATTATACTTAATTGCTTTTATTGTCATTATTATTATTAATATTATTCTTCTTAATAATATTACAATTATTATTTATCAGAATTATGTTTGCAATTATTTTCATTATTACTAATATTATCATCATTATTATGATTATTATTATTATTGCCATTATTTATTTTTATTTTTATCATGAAAATGATTGCTATTATTATTATTGTTATTGATGTGATGATTGTTTTACTTTTCTTCCTATATTACGCGTCGGTATATTTTGTAATACAATATTTGAAATGTACGACAATAAGTGGGTGGTGTGGGTAGACGTGAACGATTAAATGTATAATTGGTTGTTTATTTAGTTGATTATTCCTATTGCATATATATATATATATATATATACGTATGTGTTTTATATAAATTGTTATCGAAGTGCTGCCACTGTGGAAATTATCGTAATAAGGTGGGAGGGATAAGGTGGTACCATATAAAAGTGTATTTTTTGTGCAGGTAAATTTTATGGTAAATCTTTCCCTTAGGGGAGATGCTGTCAGATTTTCCATTGGAAGGTTTGGTGGTATTTCCCTGGGATCAGGGCTTGTCCAGGGTTCCGATGAGAGGTTTTGGACGGGTCCTGACACTTCAAGCACACAATTCAATCAAGATCCTCCACGGGATCGATTCCATAATTCACACGTGCTCCCAAAATGCCAATATCACACAAGATAAAATACATTAATATTTTATTCGAGTAAATAATACACAGTACGAGGAGGAGCTATCACAAACGATATCCAAAATTTGCAAGTAATATACCAAAACAAAGCTTACAACGCGAGGATCAAGAATCAAGTCTCATCTTTCGGAGATCGGATCCGTGGTGGCCGGAATCTCGTCGAAAAGCTCTCAAAATTCAAGCCCTCGATTCTCTCAAATCATCGTGAATTGGAGGAAACTGACCTCAAATTTGGGTTCAAGGCAGTTGAATTAGCGGGAAAAGGTAGGTGGGATCACCGAGAACTCACCGGAACTGTGTTTTTCGGCGAGCCGCCATGCCTCACCAAAAAAGCTTATAGTTGGTGGCCAATGGCTGTGAAAATTGGTGGAGAAGTAGATTGGGGAATGGATGTCTCAACAGGACTGGCAGTGTCGAAAATGGATGGCCAAATCAAAAGAAATCTTCTGGCAAATTTGGCGGGGACACCATTGGAGATCGGGCCAATCCCAGTGCGTCGCCGGCCTACCGGCAATGAAACTTGGCTAGTAGGCTAGTTTCATGTCGCCATCGTGCTATTCCAGTGCGTGCATGCCGGTGGTGGCCGGAGCACGGCCAACCAGCAGTGGTCGGTTTCTCCTCCCTTTCTCTCTCTTTCTCTCTCCTCTTTCTCTCTCCTCCCCCTCCTCCTTCCACGTCACACGCTTTCACCCAATCAAAAAGCCTCTTGTGGGTGCCACTATGCACTCATGCGTTTGTTGAATTTTTTACACGTGGCATCATTGTTCACATATCTAAAAAATAATATTAAAATAATACGATATTCGGAAAACTTTACAGGTCCATAACTTTTCAACGAAAAGTCCAAATTAGGCATGTCACTAGTCTATGGACTCGTATTAATGAGTACTTTACAACCATACATGAGTCAAAGCTTAATTCCACAAAAATAAAAAGTCAACTTGAGAAATTTTTAGCATACTTCGGGATGGGGTGTTTAGATATTAAAGAATTCAAAATTTTAAATCGTAATTAAAGATTAATTTTTATAATGTATTATATTGATTAATTTGAAAAATATTAACAAAATAATGAAAAATGTAAGTTAACTAATATAATATATTATTGGTATATTACTCGTGTCAGTCGTGCCATGGGTCCGAGCTATGTTTAGCCCATCATGGTCTCATACTAAATCTAGCCAAGCACGTATTTTCATGCTCAACACAACATTGCACAACATGGTTTATGTAGTGTCGTAGCTATACTCTATCTAATTTTAATGTGTCATGCTCACATCATGTTCGTATTGCTCGGCCCATTTTCACACATCTAGATCATACTAATGTTTGTTTGGAGATTTTGAGTGATGGGAGTAATATTTATGTTTTGAATCATATTTTGATTGCTTTAACTTATAAGATTTCCAATTCTATA
Source organism: Ziziphus jujuba (assembly GCF_031755915.1). NCBI lineage: Eukaryota > Viridiplantae > Streptophyta > Magnoliopsida > Rosales > Rhamnaceae > Ziziphus > Ziziphus jujuba. The sequence continues at coordinate 920,415 of NC_083381.1, read as the reverse complement.
TTGGTGTCAGAATTTTGGCATATTAGCCTTTGTAATGTGCTTCACAAAATTATGGCCAAAATTTTGGCTAATAGGTTAAAATGGATTTTTCTTCTAGTGCTTTTTAAGGAATAAAGTGTTTTTGTTCTAGAAAACAAATAATGGACAATATAATGGTTACATTTTGAACCATGCACCACATTCAAAGTTGTTTTTTTTTTTTTTTTTGGGGTTTGGGGGGGGGGGGTGTTGGCGCTTCAAGTCATGTAATGGCAACGAAGCTTTATATGAATAAAGCATATGATAGGGTGGAATGATATTTTTCACATGGTATTATGAAAATGAGGTTTCATTTTAGTTGGATTAATATGATTATGAGGTATGTTTCTTCAATTTCATATTCAATATTAATTAATGGAAAAGCTTATGGTCTTATTGGGCCTAAGAAGTGTTTAAGGTAAGATGATATACTCTTCTCTTAACTCATATCGACGAGCTCTATAAAACATTGTATATGTCAAAACCATAACTTGTCCCAATAAGAAGTGAACTCCAGGGCCCACACCTAGCAAGTATGATCAGTTTTAGTCAAATTTTGTTTAAAATGAAATATTCAAGTGAGACTTGGTATGGGTTATTACATATTGGGTGCAAGTAAATCTACAAAAGAAATAGAGGATCAAATAGGAAGGTAGAAATCTTTAAAACTAGTGGTAAAAGTTTATACCTAGAAAAAGGAATTAGATTATAATGAAACCTTTTCACCAGTAGTCTTACATGCTTAAAATCTGTTTGAATTCTCTTAGCTATAGCAACAACTCTTGATTATGAGATTTGGTAAAATGGATGTCAAGACATTTTTCCTAAATGGTGAGCAAGAAGAGGATATCTATGTACTGCCACCAAAACGATTTATAGCAAAATGTGAAAAGGACATGATTTGCTAGCTACTTGTGTCAATTTATAAACTTAAAGCAAGTATCTAGGTCATGGAAAATTAAGTTTAATCAAGCCATAAAAATGTTTGGTTTTAAGAAAAGTCCTAATGAACCATGTATGTACAAAAAGGTTCATGGTGTGGTAGTAGTTTTTTTTTTTTTTTTTCTTTATCATATGATATCTTTCTAATCGAAAATGAGTGAAGGTGTTATCAAATGTAAAAAGTTACTTAAAAGAACAATTTGATATCAAGAACTTAGTGAAGCTAATTATATTATATGGATCAAACTTTTACAAGATTAGAAGAGTAAATGTTCGTTCTATCCGCAGCTTCCTATATTGACAAAATAGTAGTCAGGTTCTATATAGATAATTCCAAAAGGGAATCTTACCCTATAAACATGGAATTCACCAAAAACTTCTAAGGAATAACAATTCAAAAGTAAGAAATCTTAGATTTTGATAGTTGGTAGTTTCATGTATGTCATATTGTGCACTAGGCCAAATGTCTACTACATAGTGGAAGCAAAAAGCCAATTCCAATCAAACCCCAAAGTGGAACACTGAATTATAGTGAAGCATATACAAAAGTATTTAAAAAGAATGAGAGATTATATGCTAGTGTATTCTATAGAAGTTTGAAAACCCTTGGTTATATAGATTCAGATTTCCAAGGGGATATTAACACTAGCAAATCAATATCAGGTTATGTGTTTATCCTAAATGGAAGAGTTATTTCGTGAAAAAGCATTAAACAAACTTGTTTTACTAACTCCATTACTAAAGTTAAACACTTAAAAAATTCCTTATGGACCTTAAGGTGATACTAAATGCAAACACATTACCCTTTACTATGACAATAGTGGAAACATGGGTATCACAAGAGGTAGAAGTACATAGAAAGAAAGTACCACTTAATATGTGATTTCATCTAGAAAGGAAATACAATTGTCACTAAAATGTCATTTAAGGAAAATTTAAAACACATTGGTAACTAAAATATCATTTGAGGAAAATTTAGAAAACCATTTTACTAAGAGTCTATCGTAATGAGTATTCAAGAAGCATGCAGATTGTATAGGTTAAAAAGATCCCAAATTTACTCTAGAGTAAGTGAAAGTTTGTTACATTTATGCTGTACGAGTAAGACAAGTTATAATTTCATTTCCTAATTTAATGATATGAGGTATTTTTAAAATGTTTGTGCATATTATAGTTTACGTATAAAGTCTAGATTAATTATGCAATGTATGATAAAATAGATAATTTCATAGTAAATATGATCATAGGTTCTCTTAATGAGTGAAATTATCTCACAGTAAAAATATAGTTGAGCGATTTATTTAGACTGTAATATTTTATGAAATTATCTATCCTTGTTGTTATAAAACATCGAAATAAATTATGTTTTGAGAGGGTTGGGATGAATTTAATTAACGATAAATTTCTATGAAAATGAAGTAAATCTTAGGTAATAACGAATATGTTATTTTTCTTAATTCTTAATATATTGTAAATAGGTGATTAAGTAATTATGGTTCTTTGAGTTATTAATAAATGAGGTCTATTTTGAATGACCAATATCTTGATGATTCGAGAATTATGATTATTTGATTACCAATATTTATGATGTATACAAAATAGAATTTGTATTAAATATCATTTTGATATATCACTCTTAACGAAATTGATACATCAAGAGAATAAATTATTAACTAGTTGACAAAAAAATATTATCAATTAATTATTGATATTTTACAAAAGAAAAAAAAATATATTTAATATGAACATTATTAAATTTGGAGTTTAAATTTAGGCTTTAGTAGTGTAGAACCAAGTTGGTTCAAAGCTTTAGACTTGCTCCAGAGTAAGTGGAAGATTATTGGATTTATGCTCACAAAGCAAATTAATCCATTGATTAGGAGCCTTGATTAATAATGGCTGAAACATCCCCAAACTAGCTTAATGAGTAAGAGAGCCCATTTAACAGCTCGTTTAGATACAAAAATAAACCCATTAGTTGGACCTAAAGTGTTAATTAAACCTAAAGAAAGTAGGATTTGCAATCTATAAATATATTGTTTTTTAGCCTCCATCCATAAAAAGGTTTGCATATTATTTCTTAGAAATTTAGAATCTCAATAAGGTAAACTAAACACCTTAATGAAAAACAAAAATAGTGAGATTTAGTATTTTCTTAGATTAACCTTCTTGTTTCTTTTGTGATCAAGTATGCCCACATACAGATCTATTACACAAAGAATAGTTTGGGAGGGTCCTATGGATAAAACAAGAAAAAAAAAAAATATTTTCTTCATACTGACTGTCTATAATGGGTGATAAAAATACATCTATTACATACTTTATCTAACTACTCTATTCATGTCAGGACCTGTCCAAGATCCCTCACCGGAATCCTAGATAAGCCCTGATCCCAAGGAAATCCTACCAGATCCTCCAATAGAAAATCTGGCAGAATCTCCCCTTACCACAAATTCCCCGCACTAAAAACACATTTCTATATACACTACCTTATTACTCCTACCTTACTACAATTTATTTCCACAATAATCAGTACTTTCATAAATTAAACAGGGAACTAATGCAGTATTTAATAAAATAATCCAATATAGTATACAGAGCATCATAAGGTACAATTAAGTATGAAAGTTATACAACATAGGATGGAAAGAAATATTACAAATAGAAATAAATGAAAAGAAAAGAACTCCTCGAAACACGACAGCAACGAAGATCATGCTCGCTCCGGACGAACGTCTACCAATCCTTGTACCTAGAGGAACAGATTTAAAAATATGAGATGCTAATCATCTCAGTGAGTGATCCTATCTACTATACAATTATAATAGTAATAATAATCATAGTATACTTGATTAATTAAGAATAAATAGATAAAAATTAATTGAAATAATATTTTCCCTCAAAACCCTCACCATTCACTCCATTGGAAAAGTTCCCCTTTTTAAAACATTTTCGCAAAACCCAACCTTTTATGCCCCAAAAATCAAGTAATAATTAATTTAATAAATAATTAAATAATCCAAATACAAATAAAATACAATAAAATAATTTAAAATACTTGCATTAAAGAATATAACATAAAAGTGAAATTCAATATATAATTCATAAATTTTAATTTAATAAATCAAAATAAACAGTGTCAAAAATATAATTTAAATAATTACAAACAATCATGTAAAATAAGTGGTAAAAAATATTATAAAATTCATTTTGAAATGTTCAACCAATCTATATAATAAAAATATGGCAAGATGCATTTTAAAAACATTGTTTTAAAATAAGTGACATAAAATATGAATAAATACATTTTAGAAAACACTAATTGGAAATAGGTGATAAAATAAATTAAATACATTTACTTTAAATACGATTTTAAACTTTAGGATTTGAAATTTATATCTATAAAATAATACTTGACGCACCACACTATATACCAGTGATGTCCTACGATACCCAGCATCCCGAGCATCGTTCGGCGGGAGGTTAAAAAGAGAAACTTGCATACGGTCGCTTCGGCGTCCCGACAGCGCCGCTGCTTAAACCATCATCCCGGCCATGGAAAGGGATGGCTTATGTGTACCATGTAGAACTTGCCTGCCCTCAGTCCGATGGCAATTCACAGGAGACATTATAACTTGCGCGCTCATCCACATATACAGTACAGAACACCAGTACTGTATGAGTGCATCTAAAACAAATAACCATATTATTATATCACTTTTCAAATTCACATTCCCACATTTTCCTTTAATATCACCAGCATAAATCCATCGATAATATATAATTTTTTCCATATTATAAAATCCACCAGATAATATTTCAAGTGCAAAAATATATATTTTGAAAGCACCATAACTTAAACTAATATTTTTCTTGAAATCTTTAAAATCAAATCATGCCAAAAATAATATTAAAACCACATGAAATTCATATATTCTTAAAATAATGTAAACGCATTTGTTATGCATTATAAAATCAATATTAAACTCAACAATAATTAATTAAAAATCTTAAACCATAATTCCTTTAAAATCCCAAATATATTTTTGGCAACAACACATATATTAAAACCATCATAAATCGGCATTGTAAACTTAAATAGAAATTTTCTCAAATATTAAATATATATTAAAATTCACATGAAAGCATTTCTAATTACACAATATTCCAACAATAAAATTTAACAATTATTAACAAAATCCCATATCCATAAAATTCTTGAAATCAAAATATTTCTTGATGCATAAATAATTATAATTCATTCAATTTTGGCATCAAAATTCCAAATATAAATTTACTAAATATTTAACACATAAAACATATTCTTCAAATAACCAATTAACATAAAATATATATATATATATTTTAACATCCTAAAATAATTTTGAAAGTGGGTCACTCACCTCGAGCATGCAATTAAACCAAGATCCTTTATAGGATCAATTCTACAATTCACACGTACTCTTAGAATATTGACAATACACAAACCGATTAAATTAATATTTTAATCGGATAAATTATACACGGTTACCTAGAGGATTTCACACAAACGTTAACCAAAATTTGTGAGTAATATACCGAAACGAAGCTTATGGAATGAGGATCACAGATTAAGGCTTACCTCCAGGAGATCGGACCCATGGTGGCCGGAATCTCATCGGAAAGTGTTCGGAATTCAAGTCCTCAATTCTCTCAACCCATCGCGAATTGGAGGAAAGCGACTTCAGATTTAGGTTTAGGGAGGTCGAATTAGTGGGGAAGGATAGCTAGAGTGATCGGAAACTCATTGGAATTGGGTTTTCCAGTGAGCCACCGTGGTCATCGGAATCCGCCACCTCCAGCGGCGCGTTCGGCGGCCATTGGCCGTGAAACTTGGAGAAGTGGTAGATCTGGTGATGGGTAAGTCAACGGGACCGGCAGTGAGGCAAATGGAGGTATGGTTTGGGAGATATCAGCTAGAGAAGGAAATCGACCACTCACCAGAAAATGCCCCCATCCGAGCGCGTCGCCGGCGATCTGGCTGTGATTTTTGGCTGGCCGGCCGGTTTTCAGGTGGGCTTCAAGCTGGAATGGCGCGTGTGGCTTAGAAATGACCGAATGATGGTCAATAGTGATGGTCGGTGGTGGTGGCTTCTCTCCCTCTCTCTCTCTCCTCCCTTTTTTCTCTCTCTTCCCCCCGACCCACTTGTGTTTTGGCCAAAATAAAAGCCACCCGTAGGTGACACTGTTCACTCATGGGGTTGGCTAAAACACGACACATGGCACACACTGTTCACTCAAGTAAAAATATATTAAAATATTATGGTATTCGAAAAACTTTGTAGGTTTATAACTTTCAAACCACATGTCCAAATCAGGCGTGCCGCTAGTCTATGAACTCGTATCGACGAGTACTTCATAATCATGCATGATTCAAAGCTCAATTTTACAAAAATAAAAGGCCAACTCGGGCACCCTTGGACAGTTTGGACCTTAATTTGTTTTGCTCATAACTTTCAAACTATAGCTCTGTTTTCGATGTGCTACTAGTTTACAGACTCAGGTCGGTGTGTACTCTGTAAGGATGCCTCAACCAACGCCAAATTCCATCCAGAACAAAAAAGTCAAAATTTTGACATTCTCGGTCAATGGTCAACCTTGATCAACCCGCAAAAATTCCGATATACTTTGGGACGGGATGTTACAATTCAAGCCTCCACTATATGTTTTCTACACTAATGTCAAAGCCATTACTTTGTTATACAATATCCTAATATCAAATCCCCCGCTTTCTATGTCAAGAAAAAAAAAAAATTGGTGTGGAAGCCCCTGTTGGTCAAGTAATGGAAGACCATTATTTTCTTATGATCTAGAAATCGAAACCTCTACTTCTAATATTAAAAAAAAAAAAATGAAATGTGGAGTATGCTTCTATTATAATGTTTTTATCTTTATGCAAATTAATATGTTTGAAATATTAGTAGTAGAGTCTGTACAAGATGATTTTGCTAAAAAAATTAGCATTCTAAATTGGCCATCTTTTACCAAAATTTTTGAATATGCATTTCACTCTATTAGTAGTAGAGTTTATAAAATATGATTCTGCTACAAAAATTAGCATTTCAAATGTCTATCTTTTACTAAAAGTTTTGAATCTGCCTTCGGTAACATTATTGAAGGTGTGCCCAATCACATAGACCACTAAATATATCCGATGTTTATATGTATCAACATATATCTAATGAGGTACATGTAATATGACTAGGTTACATGTAATCTAAGCTGGCACACCTTCATTATCGATGTTGTGCACGAGTTTTTTAGTAACATTGTATATATATATATATATGTGTGTGTGTGTAACACCGGTCTCTATTGAAGGACATATCATTCTCTATTGTATTGCCCCCAATTTAACCATCGTACTTGGTATAGGATTCTTTTTTTATTCATAACTTCCCAGAAGGTCACCCATTCTAGGATTGCTCTCACGTAAGCATACTTAAATTCAAAGTTTTTTGAATGCTAAAGCCAACCGCCCTGAAGAAATCTCGGCATTATGAGAGTGACTATTATTACATTTGAATCATCCTGTGGTCTACACCAGACAATGTGGCACTAGACAACAAATAGCTTGCCAGTGCTCCACACCTGCCCATACTGGTCGTTACAATCCATCCCCATGGGCCCAATATCCTAGCTAGCATATTTCCAGCTTAGTATAGGCTTTGATACCATTTGTAACACCCCGCTTCCACTGGTAGACTTGTCACTTTCTACAGATATTATCCCCAGTTTAGCCACCGCAGTCGATATGGAATTTTTTTTTTTTAAATCTTCCCAGGAAGTCACTCATCATAGGATTACTCTCACCTAAGTACACTTAACTTCAGAGTTCTTTCAAACCCTAAAGCCAAATGCTCTAAAAAAGCCTTAGTATTATGAGAGTGACTATTATTACATTTAAATCATCCTCTGACCTGCACTCTGATGATGTGGGATTGAACAACAGGTAACCTGCCAGTGCCTTGCACGCAGCCACACTGGTCATCATATATATATATATATATATGCTAACTTCAAGTCAACCTATCAATTTTATAATTATGTCTCCCTTTATTAACACTTGGATCATTTAAAGGGTTATGATTTACAATTCAATTAATTGTTAGATATTAATTTATTGATATATTAAAACTCTATTTATAAATTTATTGACAATTTTAGAATCAAATCTCCCTTTATTAATTTATTCAATTTTTTTTTTAATTTCAGCACTTAAAGTAATTTAAAGGCTAATAAAAGAAGTCTTTACCATCAAGTCGACCTATAGGAGCCAGGTCGTGCATATATATCTATATATATATAGAAATGGATTGCCCCATCAATTGATATGCGTTGTCCCATCAAGTCCAAATTTTGAATTAGAATCCAAATATTAATTTTCACATCATCTAACAGTTAAACATCTACCATCTAAGTATTTCTAATTTAGCTAAATTAGAATTCACTCATAAGAGACCTACTATGTATATATATATATATATATACACAACCAGACTCAAATCAATTCCTTTATATATATCAAGATTAATGTCATGATTTGCTTTTTCAGTCCTTGGATTATATCAGGGGCCAAGATTTAAACTTATATTTATTAATCACAGGGTCCAATAGGATTTATTTTTCCTAAATATGATTTTAGTAAGTCAATAAATTCACATTGTACTATTTTTAAATTTAAATTCTAATCTTTTATGTGATCCAAAAGCTTATAAAAGAATACTCGATACTAAAACTATCATATTATCCTAATTTAAGCCTGGTTTTATGTGTATATATATATATATATATATGTATAATTAAACTTCGATAAATAAATGTTGTATAAATCAATAACCTGGATTAAAATCCAATATTAAATTAATTATAAACTTGCTAAATAGAAAAAAAATATATATGTATATATATATATATCTATTTATGGAATCTTTTAGGATCTAGTGACTATATAAATTAATAATTGATTATATATGCAATATATATATATATATAGGGATTTGACATCATAAGGACTTTGGGCAATTTCTATAAATATCATTTAACTATTTATTGATTTTTTAAAACATAAAACGGAAAAGAGTAATCCATAAATTGTATATATGGACCCAATAAAATTAGTATTGATGGTTAATCCAACTTTGTTAAAATTGATTGGAATTCTTTTCCTATGTGATGTACATCTGACTTTATATGTCTGTCCAATTATTGTTTATAAGTCTAAAAACACTTGGTGCAAGTTATCTAAATTGTGGACATCCACATCGAAATGAGACTCATGTTAATATTAATGAAACCATTAATCACCATTAGCCAAAAACTCCAATGAGACTAAGAAACTAAGAATTCAAATTTGAGAGGCTAAATTAAAACATCCAAATTTGAAGGCCAAAAATATAATTTTTTAAACAAGGACCATATTAAAATGCAGTAAACCGTTTTAATCATGTGACAACATTCCATAAGTTGCAAACAACCATTGGAATAATAATTTAAAATCATTACGAAAGAAGCACAAGCACCATACCAATCATCATTAGTAAGTATTGTACTTACAAAAGTTTGTAAGTATTGTACTTATGTTAAACTGAGATCTGATGAGGACATGACTAGGAGCACTTCAAGATGGAGTCCAAAGTCACTTCAAATCTCTACGGTGGATGCTAGCATGAAAGAGAGCTTAACGCAAGGAATCCTACAACATGGTGATGTGTCACATTTTGATGACATGGATGGTGACGTAGCATCATATGATGACATGGCATCCAACTAAGCTTGGCCGAATTTTATAATTAGGAAAACACTAGTTTTACTTATGTTTTGATTGGATTTTTTGCCTATTTACTTTCTTACTTTAGTTTTATTAGGATTTTAGTTTACTTTGCTAATTTTATTAGAGTTCAATTGGTCAAATAATTAAAGGCCATTCAAATTAGGAAACTAAAAGCTAAATTAGGTTTCCTAAACCTAACCACATTAGGTTTCCTAAACCTATCAAAATTAGGTTTTCTAAACCTAATTTTCGTCCATTATTATTCCATCATTATTTTTAGCAAATTTAGGAAAGTTTTGTAATTTATTTTGCCTATATAAAGGCACAAAAGTCATGAATAAAAATCATATTATAATTTTGATTCAAAGTGAGAGTGATTCTTTTAGTTCTCTAAGAACTATATCAAACTTTTTAAGCTTTGCTTGTGGAGTTCAAATTTGACTTATCAATAGGTTATTCCGCACCCTATTGTAGCGTCTTCACCATACCAAGGTTCTTACCTTAAATATAGGTAACGGGTCGAGGTCTTCCATTGATAACTTGTAATTAGACGGTCTAAATCAACCTTTGTTACGGGTTTAGGAGCAAGTCATCCTAGGTTCGTATCAATTTGGTATCAAAGCCAGTTTCTAATTACAGGTTTTATCTATCTATTTTTTTTTTCTTTTGTTTCATTGTTTTTCTTGGTTTATTTTTTGCGATTTTTAGCATTAGGTTAAAAATTGCATCTTTGATTTCTTTGGTTGTTCTTTATGGTTGGGTTGCTGCGTTTTTCTTTGCATTTTGTTTTTGTGTTCTTCTTCATTCATTCCGATCAGATCTTATTTGAAAAAAAAAAAACAAAAAACAAAAAGGCCGAATTTATTTTCAAACCTTTGAGGACAACGGATTGGTTTATTTTCATTGAAGTGTGGTGCGATTGGGATTTCTTTCATTTCATAAAGCTTGTTCTTTGTGCTTGAACGCATAAAAAAAAAAAAACAAAAACAAAAACAAGAACAGGTAGTGAAATTTTTTTGGTTGATTCGAGAAGCACAAAAAACAAGCCAAAATCAATACCAAAAATAAGGTTTGTTGAATATTCACTAATTCCACATTGCAAATCTCATTCCAATTTTTTCTTCACATTCTAGTTTATTTTGTTTGTGCCTTTCTTGTTAACCTTTCATCGTTGCTTTTTTTCTTGTTACTTTTCATTCTATTTGTCTTTTTAGCCTTATTTTCATAATTGTTTGGTAGGTTTGTTTGGATTGTTACTTGCTAGTTTGTTTTAGTTTGAAATTAGTTTGCAAAGAACCAAATAGAATTACTAGAGTGGTAAAAGGCATGAGAGGTGAGAATTATAGAGGGTAAAAGCCAAACTATAACTAGAGTGCAAACATGAGTGAATTGAGACCTTAAATTTAAGCGAAACACGGGAGGGAGTGTTGTGAGGTCCTTTTTACTAACAAGTTCTGCAGAAAAATCATGTCACAAGACCAAAGCAAAGAAAGTGTGGAAGGAACTCCAGGTGTGGCTGATCTGAAGTTATACATTCAAGCCATGGTGGGAGAACTTCAAAGAGCACTATGGTTGGAGATGGGGCAGATCCATGACCCGTTGGATAGGATGGAATCATCAATCCAAACACCGTAGGAACGACCTCCACAAAGGTTTTCTCATGGAAGTGGTAGAGGAAGAAATACTCCAAGAAGGGAAGATTGGAAATGAGTGGGAGATGACTATGAGGAACAAGAAGAAGACATTGGTTCAGGAACCAATCAATCCCATGGGAAAGAGAGGTTAGACCGAGGCAATGATTATGGAGGAATTAAGATGAAAATACCATCTTTCCAAGGTAAAAGTGATCCAGAAGCATACCTCGAGTGGGAGAAGAGGATTGAGATGGAATTTGATTGTCAAAACTACTCCGAGGCTAAAAAGGTTAAATTAGCCGCTGTTGAATTCATGGACTATGCTATTTGATGGTGGGACAAAGAGACATTTTCTAGGAGGTGAGCGGGTCAAAGACCTATAGATACATGGGAGGAGATGAAGGCTTTGATGAAGAAGCGTTTTGTACGTAGCCATTACTATAGGAGCATTTTTCAGAAGCTATAAAGCTTGTCTCAAGGCAATAGGAGTATGGAGAACTATTATAAGGAGATGGAAATCCTTATGATGAGGGCTAATGTTGAGGAAGATAGAGAGGCTATAATGGCACATTTCTTGGCTGGTTTGAATAGGAAAATAGCAAATCAAGTGGACTTGCATCATTATGTGGAGATTGAGGAGATGTTGCACATGGCCATCAAAGTAGAGCAACAACTCAAGAAGAGGGGTACCACAAGACCTAGTATTGCTCAAAACACTTGAAAAGCAAGCCCATCCACATGAAAACCCAATCAGCCCAAGTTTGAAGATAAAGCCACCACACGACCTAGATCTGAAGTTAAGGCCAAACCATCCTCATCCAAGCAAGTAAGTAAATCTAATTCATCTTCAACTAGAAATCGAGATATCATGTGCTTTAAATGTCAAGGTAGGGGTCATATTACAAGTCAATATCCAAATAAGAGGGTCATGGTGATTCAGGAAAATGGAGACATTGAAACTGAAGAGGAAGAGTCGGACAATGAATCCATGCCACCATTGGAGGATGTTGGTGATGAAGATGAAGAAGATTACAAATATCTAGTTGGTGGGGACTTGTCATTGGTCGCTAGAAGAGCTCTAACTATATACAAAGATGAGAAGGAAGTGCAACGAGAGAACATCTTTCACACTAGGTGCAAAGTCAAGGATAAGGTATGTAGCATGATTATTGATTATGGGAGTTGCAATAATGTTACTAGTCTTACAATAGTTGAAAAACTAGGTTTGCCCACTATGAAGTATCCAGAACCATATAAGCTACAATGGCTTAATGATTGTGGAGAGTTGAAGATGAATAGGCAAGTGAAGATTGCATTATCTATTGGTGATTATGAAGATGAGGTTATTTATGATGTGGTACCAATGGAAGCTGGTCATTTGCTTTTGGGACGTCCGTGACAATTTGATTAGAGATACTAATCATCATGGTCGTACTAATAAGATTGTCTTCAACTTCAAGGGTAAACGAGTGGCGCTTATGCCAATGAATCCTAAACAGGTTTTTTATTATCAATTGGCTTTACAAAGGAGGAGAGAAGCTGAACAACAACAAAATCAAACTGTATCCAACCACCAAGAGAAGAAAAACAGTGGTGAGGATTAGAGTGTGAGTGAAAAAGAAAAGAAAAAGAGTGGAAAGAAAAAAAAAAGAGTTTTTATACAAAACAGAGTGAGATGAAGAAGCTTTTTTGTTGCAGAAAGCCTATGATTGTAATTATGTACAAAAAAGCATATATGAATCATTTAACTAACCCTGGTGAATCTGTTTTGCCTAGTTCCATTGTTTCTCTTTTACAGGAGTTCAATGATATCTTTCCTGAGGAGATTCCAAGTAGGTTACCACCGATTAGAGGGATCGAACATCAAATTGATTTTGTTCCAGGATCAACAATTCCAAACCTGCTACCTTATAGGAGTAATCCAAAAGAGACAAAGGAACTTCAAAGGCAGGTAAGTGAATTGCTTGAAAAGGGATATGTTAGAGAAAGCATGAGTCCATGTGCTGTACCTGTGTTATTAGTCCCTAAGAAAGATGGAACATGAAGAATGTGTGTAGATTGTAGAGCTATTAACAATATAATTGTCAAATATCGTCACCCTATTCCTAGGTTAGATGATATGCTTGATGAATATGGTGCATGCATGTTTTCAAAAATTGATTTTAAAAGTGGTTATCATCAAATTTGCATGAAGGAAGGTGATGAATGGAAAACAGCATTTAAAACAAAGCATGGTTTGTATGAGTGGTTGGTTATGCCCTTTAAGTTAACTAATGCCCCTAGCACTTTTATAAGGTTAATGAATCATATCATGCATCCATTCATTAGAAAATTTATGGTTGTCTATTTTGATGATATTCTTGTGCATAGCCAAAATTTAGATGATCATGTAAGACATCTTAGGTTAATTTTAGGAGTGCTTTGGAAAGAAAGATTATTTGCAAATATTAAAAAGTGTGATTTTTGTCGAAATGATCTTGTATGTCTAGGACTTGTTGTGATAGTGTTTGACCTAGGAGATTGGGTTTAGTTGCACTTAAGAAATTAGAGGTTTCTGGAGCAACAAAAGTCAAAGTTTATGCCCCGTAGGGATGGACCTTTTCAAGTTCTAGAGCGCATTAATAACAACGCTTACAAATCAGATCTTCCAGGTGAGTATAATATAAGTGCTACCTTTAATGTTGCTAGGTTATCTCCTTTTTATGCAAGTGATGATTTGAGGACAAATCCTTTTCAAGAGGAGGGGAATGATAAGGACATGACTAGGACCACTTCAAGATGAAGTCCAAAGCCACTTGAAATCTCTATGGTGGATGCTAGCATGAAAGAGAGCTTAATGTAAGGAATCCTACAACATGGTGATGTGGCGTATTTTGATGACATGGATGATGATGTGGCATCATATGGTGACATGGCATCCAACTAAGCTTGGTCGAATTTTATAATTAGGAAAACATTAGTTTTTATTTATGTCTTGATTGGATTTTGGCATGTTGCCTATTTACTTTCCTATTTAATTTTATTAGGATTTTAATTTACTTTCCTAATTTTATTATAGTTCAATTGGTCAAAGAATTAAAAGATATTCAATTTAGGAAACTAGGAGCTAAATTAGGTTTCTTAAACCTAACCACATTAGGTTTCCTAAACCTATCAAAATTATGTTTCCTAAACCTAATTTTCATCCATTATTATTCCATCATTATTTTTAGCAAATTTAGGAAAGCTTTGTAATTTATTTTGCCTATATAAAGACACAAAAGTCATGAATAAAAATCAGATTACAATTTTGATTCAAAGTGAGAGTGATTCTCTTGGTTCTCTAAGAACTATATCGAACTTTTTAAGCTTTGCTTGTGGAGTTCAAATTTGACTTATCAATAGGTTATTCTGCACCCTATTATGGCGTCTTCACCATACCAAGGTTCTTACCTCAAATATAGGTAACGGATCGAGATCTTCCATTAATAACTTATAATTAAACGATCTAAATCAACCTTTGTTACGGGTTTAGGAGTAAATCGTCTTAGGTTCGTATCAAGATCTTATTATTTAATGACCAGGAAGCAACTAGATAATCCTTTGAAACATTTATATTTCATACAAAATCTTCAATTGTTTCAACTTCAAATAGATTGTCTTCAGTATTTACCAAAACCTCAATGCAAGAAATAATTTCGCCATGAAATCTTGTTTTTTTTTTTTTTCCACAAATAGTTACTAGCCATTTTAACTTTTATATAATATATATATATATATATATATTGTAACTAGATAAACCGCCTCTACAAAGACATTACACGCCATTGTGATGTGCTTATATAGTCATTTAGTACCTCATTGTTTTGGAAAGAATTATATTCAACAAAAAACGGTTTTCGTTAAGGTATTTTCTCTATCCTTTTCTTACCTTTGAACTAATTATTACATTCATCTTTTTGCCTGTGATGGTTTGTCTTTAAACAATTTGGTGCTAAGTGCATTGAGGAATGCTCTAGAATACTGGCGTGAAGCCATTTTCCAATCCATGCCAGTTTTCATCATCTCTCTAAATTCTTCGTAACTTATGCGACCATCCTATAAAACCAGAAAAAAAAAATCATAATTAGTTCAATATATAAACATAAGGGTCTGTTTAAATTTCGGATTTAAATTGTTTTGATCTGAACTTTTTGAAGTCCGATAAAATGCTCAATTTGGTTAAGCCGGACTTAAAATAATTCTATCCAGTCTAAGGCCAGTCCAATATATCAAATAGAGTACAATCACTTTGGGAATGATTCCTAAGAATCACTTCTGAAAGAGGACATGTTTTCTCAAAAATCTCTTATTTGGTTCTTCCTTTAAAATCAACAATTAAGTGATTTTTCAAAAATAAAAATCACTAAAGTGTTTCCATAATGTTTTGTCAAACATTATAGAAAGTGTTTTTATCCTTTTGAAATTGGTTTTAACCACCCAGTCGTAGATCAAAGAAGTAGAAATACTAAAAGTCATGATGTTTAAGGATTACTTACCTTATCCAAGTCGACATCAAATATAATGTCATGGATCACCTGTTCGTTGTCGGGGCCAAGATTGTCCTCTAACAATGCTTCTCTCAACTCGTCAAACTCGATATATCCAGATTTGTTCTTGTCAAAATAATTAAAAGCTTGAGGCAGATGTTCATCATTATTAATTTTTCTTAGGTGAACTGAAATTGTAACAAATTCTTCACAATCCAATGTGCCATTTCCATCAGCATCCGCCTTTGAATAAAACATAAAGATATTAAATGTGAGCATATTATCCATATGCATTAAAAATAGAAAAAATACTATTTGTCACTATTGATAATGGTCATAAATAAGATTCATGCTAATATAACAGTCATTAACTGATAAATAATTGGGGTTCACTTAGAATTTTAGCTTTAAAAACTCGAACTTAATTTAAATTAAACCAATTAAGGATCATAATGTGAGAGTGGATTCCATTGTCAACCATCAACAACAATAGTGACAAATAACTTTTGGTACTATGGTTGAAAGCATAGAAAACTCACGGCGTCAATTAACATCTGCACGTCAGGATCGGTAACAGGATGACCTATCTTGGTGAGACCATCTTTGAGCTCCTGAAATGACAAGTTTCCATTTTTGTCAATGTCCATCATGTTGAATAATTGTTTAATTCCGTCTATTTGTTCATCTGGTAAGTTATCTGCGACCACCTAAATCAATGATCAAGAATTGGACAATTAATAAATTATTAGAAATTTCTTCAAAAACAATAAAAAAATTAAAAATTAAAATAACAAAAGAAAAAATTTGATTAATATCTTACTCTAAGAACTCTTTTCTTAAATTTATTCATCAATGAAAATTGTTTGATCCTCATTCTGACATGTTCTCCTAGGAAAACATCACGTGCTTGATCCGCATTACGTATCCAAGGATGTTCTTCCCGTTCATGCAAGAGAATTGTCAGTTTAATAGTTAATACGTATACAGTATTCATAAGCATTAGTTTGGTGACCAATACGAAATTGTAATCGACTAGAAATTTATCAACAAAAATGCTTTAAAAAATCTAATGAAAACAGTAAAATTTATTGGGTGCTTGGTTTAGTGGTAGATGAAACGTTGCTTTTTTGCAACAGCTTTTCATCTTAATTATGTTGATCTAAAAATATTATATATATATAATGGCTCAGTAACCCTCTTTCAAAACCACTAGCTAAGTTAAATTTTGATATCTTTAAAAACTCACTTATATACCATACTAGGACATAGCATATGCCTAGTATGGAATTTTTCAACTTTGGATTACCCACAAATTAGGATTCTACGCATCTTAAATCCATAGTAAAATCACTGAAAATACACTTTTATATTTAAGTTCTAACCTTGACTTGGATGAGAATCCCACTTTCTAAACTGTTTTAAAAATAAAAATAAAAAACTAGAAGGAATAATATACTTTTTGTTTTGGCATAAATAATATGCTTTCAAAATTTATCTGAAAATATAAATACATACCGAGGACTTCATCAACAGTTAGTCTGGTGTAAGGATTAGGATCAAGCATGCTCTTCACCAATTCTTTTGCTTCTTTTGAAACCTTAGGCCAAGGGTCCCTTTGAAAATCAATTTTACCACGAATGATAGCATGTGCGATTCCTTCCTCAGTTGCTGTTAGCAGTTTTAAATCCTTAATCTTAGTAAATACTCTTCGTTAATATTTTATAAGAATAATAATCTCTATTATTATATGAAAATTAAATTTTAAACTTTAACCAAAATTACCCGCCCAGAATGGAGGAACTCCACAAAGAAGTATATAAAGGATTACTCCTGCACTCCAAACATCCACTTCAGGCCCATAATTTCGTCTTAAAACCTCCGGTGCCATATAATATGGACTTCCAACAATTTCACTAAATCTCTGACCTACCATAGACATTGTACATATATATATATATATATATATATATATGGATATATATAAAAGTTAAGTAATGTAAATATATATTTAAAACAAATATAGTATATAAATGAAATTAAATTATATACGTACTCTGGTGTCAAGGAAGTGTACCTGATTCAAAGAATATAGAGAGGCCAAAATCAATTGCTTTCAACTCTGAACCTTCACTTTTATCTTTGAATAAGAAATTCTCAGGTTTTAGATCTCGATGTATGACTCCATGTGTCTTGCATACCTGCAATGAAAATTAAAAATTTAGATGAAAGGGTAAAAAATTGTTAAGGGAAATAATATAATGTGCCTTTTTTTTTTTTTTTTTTTTTGGGTAATGGTGGTATGGCGCTACGAACTCGCAAGTGAGAAATCAGTGGAATATTTAACATTGCATAGTGACTAATATATAAAAATACATTTAATAGAAATCATGAAATTTCAATTGGAGAATAAAGTAGAGATAACAAAAAGTTTATAAGTTATAATTTTTTGTGATTACCAGAATGCGAAAATGAAATTGATATATATACAATACAAGAATGAATATAAATTCCAATAATGCGAATAATAAAAATGGATAGATTTTTTCATAAAAGAAAATAAGAAGATTACCTTGCAAACCTCAATAATGGTCTTGGTCATTTTGGCAGCAGCACGCTCAGTGTAATGACCCCTGCTAACAATTCTATCAAAGAGCTCACCACCTTCACAGAGCTCCATTACAAGATAAATATTCTCTTTGTCTTCATAGGCCTCTTTGAAGGTGACGATGTTAGGATGTTCCGGCAAATGCCTCATGATCTGCACTTCCCTCCTAACATCCTCGATGTCGATCTCCGTCTTCAGCTTGCTCTTTGATATCATTTTGCATGCAAAGGTGTCTCCTGTCTCCAAATTGAAACACTGGTGGGTGATTCCAAACTCACCCCGACCCAGTTCCTTCCCGATTCGATACTTTTCGTAGATGTTATTGCCATCTGGACTGTCGAGTATAGAGATTGAACGAGGAGCTTTTTTCCTACGAGGCCTTTCGATTTTGATGCCCTTTTGTTTCTTATGGTCGTCTGCTTTCGCAGGCGCCGATACACAGCTTCCCATGGGACAAGAGCAATGAAAGGTTAGCTTTCCGTTAGATCGATCTTAAAGGTCCCATGGGAAGATTACAAATGTTTTGGAGGAGAAACAATAGAGAAACTTTCTTTTTTTTTTTTTTTTCTTTTGGGGGAGAGAGAAAGACTTTCAGAGAAACGTCAATGGAGGAGAAGAGAGAGGCAACAAAAACCGACTATTTTTTTTTTTTTTTTTTTTTTTTTTTTTGGGACGAGAAAGATAGACTAATTTTGGTGGTTTTGGATTAGGCTTGATTAGGTGTCCCGCCATTTTCTTAGGGTCGTTTTTTTATTTTGTTTTGGGCCTTATTTTCTTTGGGTTGTTTGTTTTGTAACTTATACATATATATATATATATATATATATATATATATATATGTATATATATATTAAACCAAATGCTAGAGTAATATTCATGTCAAATATAACCTAGAGAATTGCACTAGGCTCACACATGGGAAGAAGTTGAAAATTAAATGGGTTTTTCTAATAGGATTATTGGCTTTTTTCAGTTCTTGAGCTATGTTCAAAGTTGATTTTAGTCCTCGATTTTTTTTTTTTTTTTTTTTTGGGGCACTTTGATTCCTTAACTTTGTTTTTGGTGCAATTTAAGTTTTAAATCATTTTTTAATCTATTTTGTGCAATTTTGAGATAGCACAATATACTTTTTTTTTTTTTTTGGGGGTAAAAGCACAATATACTTATTATAAAAGAAAAAACGAAATTACAAAACATTTACCTTAGTTTGGAAACATCGAGGACATGTGATAATAAATTAATTATATGGTTAAGATTGGTTTCATCCATTGCAACTGAAAAAATAAAATAAAATGAAAACAGAAAGGAAAAGAAGAAGATTGATTTCTTCCAATTTTAATTTTATTAATAAAAGTTTTTTTTTTAAATAAATAGTTAATTGTATCTTGATATCCTCTAATTTAAAAATTTTATAATTTGGACTTTTGATTTCAAACCGCATCACAATGAGCTTTTAATTTTCAATTTTGTTGCAAACTAGACTATGTTTAACTTTTAACTAATGGAGTGTCAACGGCCATCCCAGATTAATTGATATGGTATGAAAGTTTCAAAAAATAAAATGTACTAAAGTATAAAGTATTACAAGTAGAAGGCAATAAAATGCATTTAACCCATTTACTAATGAAAATTATTATTTTTATAAAATCAAAAACAATACAAAACTATAGAAAGGAACCCTATTCTTTGTCCAATTTTCTAGATTAGTTTTTAACCGTCTTTCTACATAATTAGAATTTTAAAAATGATTAAATAAAAAATGTAATCATCATTCTTTATCTTATTTCTTTATATATAAATGCATACATATATATATATACATATTTATTATATTTAAAAGTTTTTGAATATAGAAAAATTTTGATAAAGGGAATCGTGTCATTTTTCCCCTTTCTACATTGTCAAAAATATGAAAACAAAGATTAAGAAGTGATTCCTATTTTTATTATTATAAATTTAAATTTTTTTAAGAAGTATATATTTATATAATAGCAATATTTTAATAAAAAATATTTTTATAAAAATCCATGAATAGATCGTAATTTTATTATATTAGGAATTTATTTTGATTTTGATAAAGTTGATAATGAATTATATATTGTATGATGAACGGGTTAAATGCATTTCATTACATTTTAGAATTTATTAATTTGTCACTTTAATACCCAACTCTATTTTTAATATCAGTCACATAAATTGCAAAAGTTAAATTAACCAATTTACAACAAATTAAAAATTGAATGCTGAATATAATGGGTTTTAAAACGGAAGACTCAAAATCAAAAACCTCAAAGTAATGTATACTAAAATACAAGAAACCTTATAATAAATCAATCTAAGCACGCATTGTGTGGGTAGAAATTACTCTAAGGCAATTTTTGATTAAATATAGGTAATGTTTAGCAAGGCTTTTAAAAAGTTATTTTTTTAAAGTGTTTTGGATAGCTTTTTAAAAATGCTCTTGGTTTTCAGAATAGCTTTTAATTAAAGTCAGTAAGAAATAATTTTAAAAAAAGCTTTTCTACAGAAACAAAAGCTTTAAATTAATAAACCAAAAGTAGAAATTATCTCAAACAAGCCTATAATTTTAGAGAGGTAGTTCGAATAAATTGCCTGAAGCGCTACTGTAGAGATGGGCAATTGATATGAGTATGCTACAAAGATTGTACTTATGTGAGAATAGAAAATAGTTAGTTTATTTCTTAATTAATGTCAGAGAGTTAAAGAGGGCAATCTGGAATCAGAGCATAAGGACGTCTGGGCCTAAGGAGGCCATGGCCCACCTGGCCCGATTTTTAATAAATATTTTTTATATATAATCTTTTTTGTTGGTTCTTTATGGTTCCTTATTTTTTTATAGTTAAAATTTTAAATTCCAAATGGAGTCACGATTCTTCATCAAATTAATTTATTTTTATAGAATATTATATTAAAGAGTTGTAGTTATCTTTTTTATTTTAATTCTAGATAAATCGTACATATATTATCCTATTTATATTCTACAATCTCTACTAACTTAACAATAAAAAATAAGAATTGTTATTCTCCTTTTTCTTAGCATATATTGACCTTATAGTTTTAGTTTTTTACCCTTTTTTTTTTTTTTTCAATTCGATATACATAAGGAAAGTAGGTAACTAGTTTTAAATATTTTTATTTTTGTTTTTCTCTTCTTTTTTTTTTCTTTGGTTTAGAAGTAAATAACATGTTCTCGTCAACTATTTTTTTTTTTTTATTACTTATCATTTATAACTAAGTTCATTCTGATCGGATTAATTTATGACTATTTATATATATATATATATATATATAAATAGATATGCATACAACCTTTCGCAACATGTTGTAAAGGAAAATTTATCACGTAATATATTGCAAGATATTAATTTTGACGAAATCTTAAATTTAAAAATATGAAAGAGTAACTACAGTCTTGTATTGTTTTATTTTAGAATTTGGTGTTGTTAGAAATTGATTTCGTTTAATAATTGGTGTATTAATATGTTAATTTTAATTTATATAGATAGAAACCACCTACAATTAATGGGTATTTTAGCATAACTTAGTTTACAATTTCAAACAACAGTACAGTAAAGTGTATATAAACTATATGGTTTTTTTCCGTACCATTAAATGTTGTATACTAAAAGTTTTATTAGGATTTTTTTTTTTGTTTTTTTTTTTTTTTTTTTGGTTTTTAGGGTGGGAAAGAATCTTCCCCCAATCACAGCCCCTCCTCATCTGTCCAGAATAGGTGAAATGGAATAGCACTAATGCATGAAACAAATGTTAAATATGGTGTGACGTTTTTTGACATTTTTTTGCCCCTACTTCTTGATAGTGTTTTTGGTGTGCGTCAATTTAGACCATATTCAGGCAACAAGTGAAGTGGACAATAAAGTTTGGATAATAAGGGCAATCTTTGGCTTAAGTTTTTTCCTAATACAGTTTTTTTGCTTTTAAATTATTGCTAGTACAGTTGATTAATAAAGTATTACATATTTTAATAACACCCATATACGTTAAAAAAAAACAAAAGCCTATAGTTTCATAGTGTTAAACTTTTGCAATGCATGGAAGATATAATTATAATAAATGATTTTGATAATTATTTACAAAAGTTAATTAATTATAATCAAATTAAATACTAAAGTATTATATAAATAAAATATCACCAAAACTTTCTGAGGCATGATGAAGTTAAAATCATTCTTAGAATGTAAATTCTATGCCCTGTATTACTTTCTGAAATAATCTTGGCTTCCAGAACATGATTTCCAAGCTTTGTAATGACTAATTTAGTCTCATTACGCAACCCAACAAAACTATCAATATTGCTTAATAACATAACAGGAATACAAATCTTCAACTTTAGCTTTACAAGAATTAATTACTCTATTAGAGTAAAAGGGAATCATGATATTTATAATTAAACACATGAAAAAAAAATAATCATACTTGTTTTAAAATTCAATAACTTCCTGATAATTATATTGACTAGCAGTTTCACAATATAATAAGTATTAGATGTTTTGGCATCAATTGTAATCAGTTAGCTTCTAATTCAATTAAGTATATTAGACAAATGAAGTTTTAAATTTGAATGTACGTATATTTTAAAAATTATAAATATATCTTTAAATCTTTTGGCACAACACATTTAGAGTATGATAATTATAGATTTAGATTTTCAACTTCTAGAAAATCATAAATCCAATCATGAAGTTACTCACAAACAATGTTCTAAAAAGTGTAAGGTGTTACAAGGCGGCAAGGTTAAGCCTTAAGCCTTATGAGTTTCAACGTGCCTAGGCAAAGCTTTGGCATGAAAAGGCGTTTCATAATTATATTATTATTTTAATTATTATAACACTACTAAATAAACAAAATAATTCATATTTTAAATGTCAAACTATATATAAGTCTATATTACCTTTGTATGTGCAATAAATATGAATTAACATGTAATTAATCATAATAGATTTATAAAAAATCATGTTTTCCAAGTTTCCAACAATAGATTAGTTTCAAAACCCTACAAGCACCTAAAAATTCCTATATTAATACACAGTTTAACTATTACCATAAGCTAACTCTTATCCCATTCTTTATTAGACTCCAATTCAATATCTACATCTTCATCCAACTTATTTTCTATGTCATCCGATACAAAATCACTTTTCTCGAGCTTCTTAATTTCAATTTAAGCATTTCTAAAATCTTTTTTAGGTGGTAACATATCATTCTCCATCTCATCATCATTTTCATTATTATCACAACCATCGGCAATCCATGATTGTGCATTACTAGCATCACTTGCTAGTAGAGTCTCTAATTTTTTTTTCTTTTTTTTGTTAAATTTTTTCTCTAGTTCCTTAATCCTTATACATTATGTTTTCATTTTTTTTTTTTTGTGTTTAAGAAAAAAAACTTTAATCTTACAAAAGTTTCCATTTTTTAACAATATTTTTTTAATTTCTTATGAATTGTTTTTTAATATTTTTTTAAAAATAATCTTAGGAAAAAAAAAACTTTGAACAAAAAGGCTCGCACCTTTTAGCACCTAGGCGCATATTAGGCAGTTAATACAGTGTTAACTGCCTTTTCTAAGCCTTGCTACTATGAGAGGCGTTATCTAAAATCATCACACCTAAGCGCGCCTAGGCAGCGCTTTTTCCCACCTTTTACTCACAAAGAACAGGGATACTTATTTTATCTTGAAAAAGTATAACTAAAACCCGTATAATAGTATATGGAAATAAGATTATCATTTAACATATACAAAAAAATAAGACTCTTGGAATTTAACGTTGTCTTTGCCAATGATCTCTCCTATTATATCTTAAACAAATTTGTTTTTTTTTTAAAAAAATAAAAATAAAGTGTTAATCATAAGGGCACAAATTATTGCATAATTAACTTCACACTTACCAAACAATTCATTTTCATCAAGTTCAACTGCACTCAAAATATTAACAAATGATTTGGAGATAAAATTGTGTGTTACAAAACTTTTATCTATAGCATCTAATACATTAATATTTGGCATGAAGTTTAGCTTGTACTTATGCCTTGTAGTTTTGTATTTCACTTTGTTGTATCCAACTATAAAATTGTGCATAAAATGCAGTTGTCCTTCATGAATCAATGTTTTCAAAGATTGAACCAATAAACACTTGATTGCTGTATGAATATTTTCACCCTATGGATTTGATGGCAAAATCTTAAATAATAAGATATTATATAAACAATTAACATAAATTTATAAGGGGGGAAAAAAGAAAAAACATTGTTCATCCATAAAAATCATCTCAATGCTATACATTTCTACCTTATCTTCAAACTACAGGATCTTCCAAAGCTCATAACTCAAACCTTCAATGTTTATTGCATCTTGTTAGAATTGATTTGATTGATAAAGTCAACTTTTTTTTTATCTAGATTCTGAAAAATTATTTTAAAAAGATATTAATCTCTACAATTACAACAGTCAAGCGTAATGAACAATGGAAAATCTTGACATAAACTTCCTACTTATATACAAAAGTTATAACATTGGAACAAAAATATATTTATGTATATATATATATATAAATATTTCTTATCAAACCAAAGCATCAAGTATAATTATTGTCACTACACTTCATGCTATTAATTATCTATATTGGAATTCGACATTTTTTTTTTAAATTATAGAACTTTGAAAAGATTTTTTTCAATTTATTATACGTCATAAATTGTGAAGAAATGTTTAACGATGTAGCACAATGTTTCATTTAGGGGGGGTGTATTCAATTTAAAGTTTAATGATTTAAAATCAGTTATAGATTTTAAAGGATTTGATAGATTATTATGGAATTTCACAAATTTCATAAAGAATTTATAAAAATCCAACGAAAGTTTTAGGATCATGGCTGGATTTCATATTGACAATTTTCTTAACAATTTCACTATTAAAATCTTTTTAAATCTATTAAAATCCATCACTTTTTAAAATTCTTTTAATATTAATGACTTTTTGAATACCACTATATTTTAAAAGAATTCTACAAAGTCCTTATTAAATACATCTGGATTTTAATAGACTTTTATAAAATCTATTAAAATTTGAATTGAACATTATTGGACCTATATAGACTCTTTCAAAATCTAAATTGAATACCCTTAAATATATTTTTCAAATTTTTCAAATTCTACATTGAATACACCCCTCTTAATATGTGAACTTCTCCCTTAGATGCAACTTTTAAAGTGAAATAAGTATACTATCTATACTTTAATGCAAGTTTTGGAGATAAAATAGTTCATTATTAATTATCCCTTGGCAAAATACTCTGGTTGACTATCTTACTTTAATATATTAATAAGATTTGTTACTTCATAGCTTGAGGGGATATTGCAATTATTCATTAATTCAGAGGAATCTTGTATATTTTTCCTAAATATTTTAGATCCATATATATGTATTTACTATTCAATTTTTTTCAGGTAAAAATAATTTGTTTAATGATGTCACATAAATCAACTTGTCTATCAACATTATTTACCAATTGATTTGATAAATAATGTAAAAAAAATAAAAATAAAAATTCAACTTGTATTTAATTTCTTTTCAATTTAATGGATACATTAGTTGGAAAAACAACTTCATATATAGGGTTGGTATTTTTATAGGATTACTCTAATAGATTTCCAAAGATTAAATACTTTATCCTTTTTACACATTGTTGCCAAAATTTATATATATATATATATACATAATATATAAAGAGTAAAATACAAAAACAAATATTTTCATAAGAAGAAAATAAAGTTTTCCTGCTTCCATTGAGATATGCTCTCTTCAAAAGTTTTATATAATAGTTCATTGGACTTTGTTTACAATGGGACTCAGTCACAAGTGCTAAATCCAACAAAAAATATTTCTTACCTCTATCATGCCCAAGGACGTCTCCTTAATTAGCCACTCAATTGCACATGCATACACAAGTGAGGTTCACATAGCACATGTACAAGTGTATAAGTAAAGATACTCACAAGCACACCATTGTTCATGAGATTGCCCTTCAACATTTTTCTTCACTTAGAAAAATGGAAACCAATCAAAAACCAATGCTTATAGCCACCATATGCTATATATCTAGACAAGTTTTCTAAAATGCTTGGATGCACACCATCAAGCTAAAGGGCATCTCCAAATGCTTATAACCACCATTAAAGCTAGCATAACCAAAATTAACTCAGTATATGTGGCAAGCATACAAGGCACACCAAGCTATCCAATAGACATGTCATATACCCAATGCTCACAAGAAGTCATAAACTGCATGTCAACAAAACGCATAATGTGTATCCACTCCCATTTTCTTGCCAACAACTTTGCAACCTCACTTATGTTTGAGCTAGCCTATGCATGGTTATTGCTACAAACATAAGCTTACGCTTTTACATGCACACCTATCTACACACATACTCGCGCCTATCTACATGCACACCTGTGCCTATTTGCTCGCTTACATATGCACTCATGCTTGCACACCCATGCCTACTATACACTTACATTGACTTGCACAACTTATGCATATATTGTAGCACAACACCGTGCCATATTTGCTTGGCTACATACATGAACCTGCATATAGCTAATAGTTTAGCCATGTACCAGTAACATGTTTTGGAATTAGCATGCTAGGCATGCACCATTGTTATACCTTGGTGTGCACCACCAACATAGCACCATTATAAGGCCTTGTTTGCCACAAAAGTGCACTCGTTACAATTGCAGCCTCATTCGTACCTTGATATGATGTAAGATTACCACTCTTTGGCCAAAGTTGAAGGTCTAAAGACTTGCAAATTTTGCCCTACTTAAAGTAGATGACATCCTCCTAAGGCGAAGTTTAAAGTAATAAACAACTTAGTTCTTGAATTGCCATAAAACTTGCATCCTTCTTTCAACTACATATCCCTTTTCTATTGCATAAAAAAGCAAGTCCTCTGGGTTTTCTTGTTATATTTCATGGTTCGATAATCAAGGGTCTTCTCAATACCTTTGTTAAATTGTTTCTTTACCACATGAGGGGCTTTTTTGCTTTGACAAATTTAATATCCTTTAAATCCTCATGGAAAAGACTTTAAAGAACAACTTACATTATAAATAAGATAAATAATCATCCCATTTGCCACCAACAATCTATAAGTTATATTCCCCAACTTTTTCACCATCTAATATGGACCTTCATATTTTTGCACTAAAGATTGATGTACAGCAATACCGATGAGTTAATTTTCAATCTGGAAGTAAATTTCAACAATACTTTATCTCCCACCTAAAACTAAAGAAGTCTTTTTTTCTTGTCTACATATTTTTTTCATCTTTTTAAAGAACCTTGCCAAGCTATCCTTAATCTACTCTGTTAGATCCTAATTCTCATAAATATTCCAATTTAGTACTAAACATGTAAAATCCTGCTTGTATTTTACCACTTCATATAGCTGCAAGAGCTACTATACTATAGCCAACTCTATACAATTCAATCTTGTAGATGAAAACCTATGCATGTTGTAATCCGGCTGTTATGAATAACGTATCAAAGCTACTTTCTCTATTTTATTAGGATTATTAGTATCTTTGGTATTAGTGTTAGTAGTTTGTAGGTTATCAGTAAAAATCACTATACGTTTGGCTTTTTATGAATGAATCTCATAATCTGTTGCCATCCCATAGAAACTACGACATCACCCCAAGGACGCCTTCAGAATCCAGGGGTTGTGAACTGACCATAGAACCCTATTGATTACATCAAGTAAACTCACTTAGTTCTTCTGACTTGCAATCACAAAATACCTTAAATAATCTTTCACCAACACATTTACCCTCTCATCTAACCATCTATTTGAGGATGGTTACTGATAAAAACTTTAATTCGAACCTTAACATCTTAAATAACAACTTTAAAATTTTCTAGTACACTGTACATCTCAGTTGTTGATTATGTTGTACAGCACATTGTAGTATTTTATAAAGTGTCTGTGAAATAACTTAGTAGCCAATTTGCATTACAACTATGTGGTGCAGCTATGGAAAAAAAAAAATCATACTTTGGAACATATCCACCACAATCCATTTTTGGTAAAGCAATAATGAAGTTCATCAAAATAAATTTAAAGGGCCTTTTGGGAATGAGGAAAGGCTATAATAGATCACCTTCTTTTCCCTTTCCACCTTATATTATTGACAAACTAGATGAGTCTTAACATAAGCTTTCACATCCTATTCTATATTAGCTCAAAATATAACCTGCAACCAATGCCATCATCCTCTTCATTTTAGAATGACTAGTCAAAAGGGAGTCATGAGTCTTATATAACAAATATCAATGAATTTCTCTAACAAAGGCATATAACATGTTGTCTTTGGCATAAATAAGACCTTTCTCAAACCAATACCTCCATACAAAGTCTTCTTTGATTTCTTTTGCAAGCTTGGTATAGCCAAAATCCTTCACACGATGTTCCTTAATTAATGTGTGTATATATATATACACACATTAATTAAAACTCCATATCAAATTGCTTGGGCCATAATATATATCTATATATATATATATATTTTCCAAATTCATATTTTTGATTTATTGAATTTTTTTTTAATTCAGATTGATTAGAGATCAAGAGCCATGACCATGAATAAATTAAAATTTTGAAGTTAAAATTTGAAACAGTCTCATATCATTGGAATTTGCAATAGTCTTACATCAAAGTTTTCTGCACATATAAATAAAAGTGTCATTGGCTTTGAGAAAAACATCTCTACACAACAAATCACTATAGACTACTTAATTAATTCGTATTTTAGAAAATACTTAAGTTAAGTGCTTTTAATTGTTCTTAGTTAAAATTTTATTTTTAAAGTCCTTTGATCTTAAAGGCAAGAGGGATTTATTAATTATTGTATTCTGCATAATTAATAACAACTATCTAAGTAATTTTGATTTGTTTGGCAAATTTTTTTTTTTCTTTAAACTGTTACATGTTTGAAATAGCATGCCCGTATATTTAGGATATAACAGATTATTGAAAATTTTCCCAACATATGCCAAAATAAACTAATACTTTCCATTAACATTTTTTCACAACATAAAAGCACACAATTCAACTATGGTTCATAGTTCCATTACCATATGAATATAAGAATGTCATCCAAATATATATTTCAACGTTTTATGGTTGTTGTTTTATCTTTCTAAGACTCTTTCATAAAAGTTTTATATAAAAGTTAAATGTTTTACAATTTTCAATTATATTTTTTTTTATAGATATTGAAGTTTTATATTAAATAATTTTTAATTCCTTGATAAGTAATAAATGACAGATATTTTACATGCATTAGAATTCTAGTTATATACTAATTGTCTACTTCTAGATTTATAATTATGATTATTATTTTTTTCAATACTAATATAATATTATTATTTTTTTCAATACTAATATAATAGTAATCTATAAAAGGAAAACTCTTCCTCTTCTTTACTATCACTCACATCTAGCAGTACACTTATAAAATAAAATAAAACAAAATCATATCATTCATTAATAAAATTCTGCCCCTTTCACACATATTTTGGTCTTCTTCCCTTGTTATATGTATCCTAATGTATCATGAGGGTATCATAAGTATATCCAAAAATAAAAAATTAAAGTATACAAATTATTATAAAAATGAGTATTTTATACGTATCAAAGCAAATCGAAACATATTGATGCTCAGATATGTAGCCTTCCTACTTGTATATATGTTTCATAGCCAACAAGTAGTGTCTCTAAATATGAAGGCTATACACTGCTACAATCATATCCTTTTCATGAGTTAGAGTATTGCTACTAAACCTCCTTTAACTTCTCTAATGCCTCTATTGGAGTTATCCATGTGCACTTCAAACGTTTTGCTAAAGTAAGGCAACATCAAGACAATTTTTATGGAGATAAGCACCTTGGGACTTCTCATCCCAATCCCACTTCATATCTCTTTTAGCAAATCATTAATGGACTAATTTTCTTAAAGTAACTTTCAACAATAGTTAGCCAGATTGAAGAAAAATTGAAGTTTAACAACCTTAGAAGGAGGAAATCAAATCTTAATCACCTTGACCTTTCGATTATCTAATTGAATCTACCTTTGGCTTTTAATGACTAGTAAACATTACTTCTAGGTGGTAGAACTCACATGTCTCTTTCTTAACATAGAATTCTTGTTACTTTAGTCTAACTAAAACCATTTATAAATGCTCTTGAGCATCCAAACTCTCACTATAGGTGATAATATCATCTAAATACATCATCACAAAAGGATCTAAGAATTGATATAGCACGTCATTCATCAAATTACAAAAGGTGGTAGGAGCATTAGAGAGAACAAAAGGCATAGTACGAAATTCATATGATCCATACCTTATTACACATGCAATATTTTATACATCACCTTCTACAATTAACACTTGCCAATAACTCAATCTCAAATCCAAATTGGTAAAATATATATATATATATATATATATATATATAGACAACCAATCCAACAAGTCACAACATTAGGCATCGGGTATTATTTTCGATAATCACCTTGTTTAAAGCCTTGTAATCTACATACATCCTTATTGAACCATCTTCCTTCTTTTAGAACCACATGAAGGCATCATAAGGGGTTTTGGATGATTGAAGATAGAAAGTATCAATCAATTCATCTAATTATTTTCTTAACATGACCAACTTCGATGGGGCCATTAGATAAAAGGCTTAGGCTTAGGATCTACCACTAGGTTTAACTTCGATGGGGCCATTAGATAAAAAGCTTAGGCTTAGGATCTAGCACTAGGTTTTAGATAACTTATGATCAAATGCACACATGAAGAAGGAGGGAGGCATCACATCTACAAACTGATCCAACATCAAGCACTTCCCTACATTAATCAGGTTTAATTTCCACCAGTGTTATTGCAGAAGTGTCCACTCATTTTCTCATACCAAATTCTAATTTTAAGGCCGAAATTATTTTATGTTTCTTTTTGTCCTTAGAATGTTCCTTCCCAACCATGGTGCATTCCGGATAGAAAGGACAAGTCCTTTAGAAATGAAAATACTACTCTTATGAAGCATTAGGACTACTTAAGTATTAAGAAAAATATCAACACTAAGTATCATATTCAAATCAACAAAGGGCACCATCACCACTCTTTAACTTGGAAAATTTATTCTTCTTCCACCATTGCCACCATTTTGTTTCCGTTATTTGCTTTCTTTAGGGTTTTTCGCCATCACCATTATTCTTTTTGTCATTGAAAATGATGAAATATATTATTTGAATTCAACTAGCATTCACAATAGCAACGACGATGACCAAAGATTTTACCTCTTATCTTCTTAACCTTGCAATCCTAAGATAAAAATTAAAAAGCTTGCTTTCTTTAAACATGTTCTTGATATCCAACATAAATGAACTAAACTTTTAAACCTACTCATGAATGTTGCCATTTAAGTGTTTTTAGGGAACTCCTATCAATTCAAGTTGTGTTGTAGAACAAGAATTGATCCTTCAGTTCATTCTTCAAACACTCCCATGTATCAATTTTCTATCTATTTGCATTACTATCATCTTGCAAACATCTGCCACTAAAGCTTGGTATCCTCCTATAAGTACATGCTACTAATTGTAACCTTTTCACGTTTATGGACAATTAGTAATACTAAAATATTGCTTTATATCCAATACAAAATTTTCCATTCCATTTCTTGCACCATCAAAAAGCTTTGAGTTGAGGACCTTAATCTTTGAAGGCAAGATCTCTATAAGAAGGAAAGACTATGTGCAAAACATTTTATCATAACAACTTTAACCTCTAACACGTACACAGAATCCTTCAATGCATCTCAAAATGACATCAGGTCCTCCATTACAAGATCATGCTTATCATTTGTCTCTGTGACAAAAGCAACAAGATTCTATGCCAATGCTTCCACACTGTTCCCTAGAAGCTCCTTCACATTAGTAACTTTTCCACATGAGGCCTCCATCGCAACATGACCAGTCATAACCTTGCTTTAATATCATAATTTCATATATGTTAAATTCAGCACAAAAAGTTTTTGCCTCTATAAAGCCTAAAGATGCATTCTTAAATGTCAATTTAAGATGCATTCTTAGCTAGTCAATCATACAAATAAATGAGATTTAAAGAGAACACACACAAATGTCAAAGTAAAGGTGATTGCAAGCACATTAATGTTTATAAAGTCTTTAAGGCTGTAAATTCGATCTATCAAGCTCAGCACAAGCCTAAAAATTTAAGTGCGAGGAGGGTTCAGGCTGGGCCTTTCCTGGACTAGAGAAAGAGTTTGAGCTAGGCTAGGCAGGACCAGTATAACAAATTTAAAACTTGCTATCCGGGCTTGTAGGTATTGAGTTGGGCTTCGAGATAGGGTATCGGGCTACGACTTTAGGTTTAAAGCTTAGGCTGAAATCGAGAATCCAAAATTTAATTTTCTTTTTTTAATAGTCATAAAATTTGATTCAAAAATATTTTTCTTTCACTTAAAATAGCTTAATAAATGAAAAATGCTACAAGTTCCAAATTTGTTAACTAATTTTTTTATCTCAAATGATGTAACTATTTTATTAATGGCTAATATATTAATAAATGTTTTAAAATCATGGAAAGTAAATCTAATGAATAATAAAAAGTTATTAGATACCAGATATTTGATTAATAAATTTGGTGAATCTAGAATTACTTTTGATAAATTATCTTATCTCACAACAGACAACAAACAAATACAATTTAACATATAATAAATATTTATAATATATTGAATAAAAATATAAAAAAATTATAAAATTATTTTGGGCTGGGCTTTAGGCTGGCTTGATGAATAACATAATGATTGGGGTTTTAGGCTAGATCTATAGTGGAAATCTAAAGTCTAAGCTCAACTTAAATAGATATTGAACGGGGTCAGGCTTAGGCCATATCAAGCTCATACTGAATTTGGACAAGGTTTTTCCAGACGAGTTTGATTGGATTTTGAGCTTTCAAGCTTTTTTGATATCCTTAAAAATCTCTCTCAACCTTTTTCTTTACTCACAGAAAATAGGAATCTAGTCAAGAATAATGCAAGGATCACAAACACCCAATTTGTATTGTCTCAAACATTGTTCTAGCATTACATATAGAAATGCTACAATCAACACTATTAACTACCTTAAGGTTTCTGGGAATCAGTCTAAGCTACCTACCATCGAGCAGTAGCCACATATTCCACATATTTAGACAAGTCTTTGAAGATTTTTTGATGCAAGCCAGCAAGGTAAAGGACATTTCTAATCACACATAACTACCACAAAATTTAGTTGAAACTAAAATCAATTCAAAGCCATGTAGCATGCATGCAAGGTACACCAAACTCTCCACTAGACATGCCACATTTTTATTGCCCACAAAGGTCATAAACCGTAAACCAGCATAGCAAATAGCACTCACACACGCCTGTATATATGCAAACAACTTTGTATCCTCATGCATGCTTACTAGTGCAAGCACAAGCCAAAGCATGCCTTTGCACACACACTTGCACCTATTTGTGCACACACCCTTGTTTGCATACTCACCCATATTTATACACACACTTACATCGGCATGCACACACCTATGCACACATTGCTGTACAACATCATGCCACACTTCCCTAATTGCAACCACATACTTGCACACAATCCACATCCTAGCCATACACCACCAATACAACACCATCCACATCCTAGCCATACACCACCAACACAACACCATCACAATGCCTTGCCTGTCAACAAGGTGCATCCATTGCAACTGCAACCCCATTCTTGTCTTAGTATAATGCAGGGTCACCATACACCTATGCCGAAGTCGAGATCTAAAGGTCTAATAAACTCCTTTTTTATTTTCATTTTTGTTTGAAAGATCAAACATTTTGAATGTTAAATAATTGTTATGATAATCATATACAATGACTAGAAAAACGTTTAATCAAAATGAACCTTATTTTATAAATAGTACTTGGAAATGGATTTCAAAAGTTCTTCTTCTTCTTTTTTTTTTTTTTTTTTTTAATCTTGTAGCTAATTTCTCTAAACCTGTAGTTAGAATCTAGCCTATTTATTATTAAGAGCACAAACCAATTATTTATTACTAAATTAAGACATTTAAAAAAAGTTGAAAAATAGAAACATAGAACATTTGCCATAGATTACACTCTAAGGACATGTTTGGCAGTTTGTAGTAGTAGGTATTAAGTGAAATATATTATATAATACAATGTTTGGCTCGTCAAAGGTAATGTATTATGCAATACCCTTCTTTGTTTTTTAATCCGGTTAATCGTGTATTAGTAATACACCTCGTTTTCTTTGTATAACTTAATACAATGAACCCGAGCTACTGCAACTGCGCCCCCTCTTCTCCCACTGGTCTCTATCTCTGTAAATAAGTTTTCTCCAATTTTTTTTTCTTTCTTCGTTAAATCTTTCCTTTTTGGATTCCTTTTTTTCTTTTCTTTTTTTTTTTTGTATTATTTTTTTTCTCACATATCATCTATCAATTACAAGAAAATCAGAACAATCGCGATCTGCGATCTGTCTTCACCAAATTTTTTTTTCTTTCTTCAATAAAGCATCCGATAGATGGTTTCCTTTTTTTTTTTCTTTGTATTTTTTTTTTCTCACTCTCATCTTCAATTTTTTCCTTCTTTTTATCTATCAATTACAAGAAAAAATCAAAACAATCACAATCACTCTTCTCCCAACATCTTCACGCCAACTGATCTCTACAAGTCTCCTCAATTTTTCTTTCTTTCTTCATGGCCAACTGGTTTCCCTGTGTATTTTCTTCTTCTTCTTCTTTTTATGCTTGTATGTTTCTTTTTCTTTCATGGACAACTTTATTTTTTTTATTTTTTTTTTTATTTTTATGGTCATGTGTTTTCTTATCTTCTACCTTTTTCCTTGTCTTTGATATTTATTGGGAAAAAGAAAACTCTGTGTAATGGTCAAAACCAGCAACTGAAAAACATTGTATGCCAATTGTTTGACAAATTGCATATGAAGACTAATGTTTTATGCAGTTTTTTTTTTCCATATTTTATTTTAGTTGTGTAATATAATTATTTAATGATAATTCATAAATACGCACATATGTGTAATATAATTATTTAATTCATGAAAAATTAAATTCCAAAAAATTAATTCCTAGCTTAAAAAAAAGGCCCAAATGAAAACTCTTTAATATATTTCAAGTAATCTTTTCTATTTTATTACAGGATAAAATTATAAATTTCTAAAATAAAAAATATTAGGTAATTTCAAATTTGGACAGAAACCATAGGATATATATATATATAATATTATATTTGCCCAACAGCTATATACAATATATGTTCAGTATTTCTTCTTTTTTTCTTTTTTGTGACACTGGGAGATTCAAATTCTAAAGTTTTACGATGGAAAGTAATGGCCTATTTATGCTACCAGGTTGTTGATAAATGACAAAAAAATTGTGTACTTAGATTCTTGAAAACATAGAAGGGTTTCACAAATTTGGACAAATGCTATATTCAAAATAAAAAAATTCTAACCCAATAGAAAGCAAAATAGTTAGGTGTTTTTCCAAATTGCATAAAATTCTTCATGACACGGTTCAAACTTCAAATTTCAAAGTCAATCCTTTCTTGGTGGTCTTTCACTCGACCATTCATTTTACCAGCAGCCAAACAGGGACGAAGACCAATGTGACACCGTTTTACACGTGTCAACCATGTAGTCAAGGAGCACAAATACTCCGTTCTACACGATGGGAAATGATGCAACACGACAACCGACCAACCCGCCACTTTTCTTCCTATTATTTCCAACTGCCCCCGTCTCATCACACGTGGACTTTAATTTTCTAAACTGCACTTGTCATCTTCTCTTATTTACGAAACTGACACCTAGCCTAGCCCACTATTGGAGTTAAAAGCAGGGGTATTTTGGGGAATCAAGCCTTGATACAGTTCAGGTCTGAAACCGAAGCTTCTCTGGGAACTCCCTCTATTGCTATTGTTTCACCCTTTGCTTTGTTTTGGCATTGCTTTTTGACTTCTTATGATCAGAAAATAAAAAGCAAAAAAGCAAAAAAAGAAAAAAACTTTTTTTCCTTGAAACTACAGGGCTATGAGCTTCTTTATTAGCTTTTGAGGTTGTGAATGATAAAGGGTCTTTGTTAGATTCGGATTCTTGTGGTGAATTTTCATCCTGAGCTTTTTGACATTGACTCTGTTGAAGGTATTGTTTTTTCGTTTTGTAATTATATGGTGATTCTCATATTTATATATGGATGCGATTTTTATGCGATTTTGTTTCATGGGTTTTTGCTCTTGGATGTAATTTTTGAGGTGGGTCGGTTTTGGTATTCAACGAAGTTGAAATTTCTCAATCTTATTAATAATTTTTAATTTTATCGAATGGCTGCTTTGATTTGTAATTTCCTTTCTATATTCTGTATAGATATGGATTTTCCCTTTTATTTCTGTTTTGTATGTAGAAGAAAAGTTAATGGTCTCGTTGGATGTAACTAAAGATGTCGTGTGGTCTTTTTTTATTGTCAAATATATATATATATATATATATATATATATATAATATTTTTTTTCTTTTCGTTGGTTAACTTGTTTTTAATAATGTAATATGAGTTTTCGTTTGGATGACTGAAAAGCCGCCGAGCTGGTATTTCCTGGAATTTTTTTCCCCTGTAGTGCTACAGAAGTTGGGCTAGTAATAGTTTGTTTGAACTTTGAGAGCGACTAAATTGGTTATTAGAGCTAATGAGTTTTTCCTTTCGATCGTCCTCCCTGTAGTTTTTCCTTTTGATCGTCCTCCCTGTCTTTCTTTTCCTTTTTATTTTTTATTGGTTTTTTTTTTTTAAATATTTTCTTGGTTATGTTTTTGGTTTGAGCCTTTTTTTTATTTATTTTTTATATTTTCCTGCAAGGGTCATATTGTTTGGCTGGAGTTCTCATTCTGGTATAACCATTTTTAAGTACTTATGTTATTGGTAACGAATCTGTCATAATAAGCATCCCATGCACATTCTTTTGCAGTCCCACAATTTTCTGAAGCTGTGGGATCGTAAAGATTTCCTGCTATACGAAT
Source organism: Ziziphus jujuba (assembly GCF_031755915.1). Classification (NCBI taxonomy): domain Eukaryota; kingdom Viridiplantae; phylum Streptophyta; class Magnoliopsida; order Rosales; family Rhamnaceae; genus Ziziphus; species Ziziphus jujuba. Next base: position 882,683 of record NC_083381.1, on the reverse strand, counting down.
CCAAAATTTCCCTACCATATGCTTTTTGGCCTCTATTTCTGTTCTTACAATTCTTACAACCTGATCAGTTTAAAGTTTTTGAAACTAAAAGCGAGCTTTTATATGAATTAGTTTTCTCAAAGTCGGTCAGTTGGTGATTTCCTTAGGCAGAGTGCTTTCTGTACTTATCTAGTTATTTGACATTTTGATATTTGCAGGTTTTTGTTTCCTTGGAACGTTGTTACATAGATTCGCACATCATGCGGGCACCATCATTGCTTGCGCAGTGTTTGCCTGGGTTGGTGCCCAATGTCAAAGGAAGTCACAGCTTGACCTCCATTTCAGAGAGAGATTTACATCTCCCTTCACCAGCTGTTGAGATTCTCCCTTCAAAGGTATTTTAACAACTTTAGCAATATCTATCCTCGTTTCAAATCTATCACCTGCTCCCTAGAGAAATGGTATCTAATTTCTTTGTGAAAAGAATGCTAGCTTGATGGAGAGTTCTTAGGCAAGGAGACCTCATTTTTCCTTTTCCTTTTACATTGGTAGTAACTGCATTGGGTAGATTGATGGAGAGGGCTATAGATCAAGCTCTAAATGAGGTTTCTTACTAGAGAAATGGTATCTAATTTCTTTGTGAAAAGAATGCTAGCTTGATGGAGAGTTCTTAGGCTAGGAGACCTCATTTTTCCTTTTCCTTTTACATTGGTAGTAACTGCATTGGGTAGATTGATGGAGAGGGCTATAGATCAAGCTCTAAATGAGGTTTCTATCTTAGGAAACCTCATTAGAGCATGGGTGTCTCAATTATAGATTGCTTATTATACACGGTTTCTTCTATTTGAGAAAGAATGAATATCTGCAGAATTTTTAGTTTACATTCTGGATTAAAAATTAACATGTGAAAAAACATTATGTTAGTAAATTGTCCTATTGATAAGTTAACAGCATCTGCTTTCAAGTGTGTTGCCTATGGTAGGAGAATGACCATTGAATGTATAGGTATTTCTTTGGGAGGGTATCCCCATAAATGTGATTTGTGGGATCCAGTTGTAAGAAAGGTTAGTAAACAACTTGAAGGAAAAGAGAGCATTTCTCTAGAGAGGGAAGACTTTATACAGTACTTCTTCTTTTTTTTTTTTTCCTTTTTTTTTTTTTTTTCCCCCGAAGCATACATATTTACTATATTTTGTTGTTTAAAGCCCCATTAAAGATGGAGGTGTCAAGAGTCAAATTAAAAGGAGAATTAGGGTAGGAAACATCAAAGAAAGGAATATTTCATTTTTGGGCAAATGATTGTGAAGACCGGATGTATCAAATTGAGATGTCGATCCATTTTCCACCCCCAATGAGCTGGGGAAAGGGAATTAAAAGAATATACAGTTTGCAGTCAATGGTATGGATTCTATTTCAGTGTGTAGTCATTGTAAATTTACTATTCAAGGTTATTCTCCTTTTAGAAGCTAAACAAACTAGTGTACAGCAAGTTAAATATGTCTGATATGTCGCAAATAAAAAAGACCTTAAAATGTTTATCCCCATATTAGTTTGTAACCTGTGGTAAACACAGTGAGTCTGCTGATGATTTTTTTCTTTTATGTTCATTGTGAAGTGGCTGTAAAATGTGGTTGAGGAAGCTAAATTTTTATGCGTCCCCATTCTTCTTCAGATTTACTGATATGTAAATTTGAAGGTTTCAGGTTAGCAGAGAGGTAGTAGTCTTTGAATTATTACCATGCCAGCTTAGTTTAGATCCTTTTACCTTCTTCTTCTTCTTCTTTTTTTATTTTTTATTTTTTATTTTTTTATTATCTTTTTTAAGAACTTCTCATCCTCTCAGATATACAATTTATCATCTCTAGTAAAGTCAAGTTCCTTACAAAAAGAAATAAAACAAAATAAAGATAATGCTAGATTGGAATTTATATTGAGAGTGGAGAAGTAAATTGCTTACACTTAAACATGGATCCTCCCAATACATCAAAACACATTGCCTTATATAATGTACATAGAAGTTAATATTTTTTTACCTCTTACAATGTGCAGACAGCTCACCCGTACAAGTATGCTGGGGAGAATGTTGACCTCCAAGGACTCCATGTTTTCAAGGTAATTCTATGCCTTATTTAGCTTATTTTTTGGTTGGAATAGATACCATTTCTTTCTTCTAAAAACTCAATTGATCAATAGATACCATTTCTTTCTTCTAAAGACTCAATTGATCTATAGTGGATTATATGTACCATTAAATTGATTTATCTGAAAAAACCTTGACTATTGATTATGCTCATCTCTGAGTTCTAGCACAACTAATTCAGATAGTTTTCATTGTGATCCCCTTTTTTAAGAGGCCCTAGACCAATCTAATCTAAATATCTTATTGGGTTATTTCTTATAAAAACATCATTGGTTTATAATAGATTAGTTGCATTTTAAATTTAATTTATAGAATACACTGTATATTCTATCACAGCCATTTTATATAATTTTCTATGGACCAGTTTTTAAGAGGTATTAAGATAGTCTTAAGGTTTTAATTTCAATTCCTTCGTGGATAAGTCTTTTCTTTGATCCTAGGAGGCTCTTTTTTTCCTTTTATCATATTTCCAAGTTGTCTACACCTTAAAGAATTTTTTGTTGCTAAACCTCAGCAGCCTCAGCTTGGTTTCCCTTTTCAAGTGATATTTCAAATTTAGATTGGAAGCAATATAATTTAGAGCATTGGAATTGTTTTCTCAATACACTATTTAAATGACGGTCTTATAAATATGCTTCCTTGTCAACCTCTTTCAGGGAAGAGTTAGCGTTGCTGATATCATTGGGTTTAATGGTTCAGAAATGATATGTACAAAACCTGATGGTAAGTATTTTGTTTTCAGTTTTGAAGCTGAAGCTTCTCATTCAATTAGGCAGTGAGTGAAGGCGTGAATAGTCATGTTTACTGGAGTTGTTTCCTTTTGAGTTTTTAAGGGCAATTAAAATGATTTATCTGTTTCAAAGCTGGAAATTATCTGGTTTTTTGCAGGGTATCTAAAATCCTGGGATAGCTCTATTGATCTTGTTAATGTCCTTAAGCATGAGATTCGTGATGGGCAATTGAGTTTTCGAGGTAAAAGAGTACTTGAGGTAATTCCATTAAAGAAAAGCTTTTGTTGCATTTTTGTCTGTTGCATTTTTGCTTACTGGTTGCCTTGCAATTAGTTATTTTCATGACTTCATACACGACAATATGAACCAAATGCTATGAGCATGGCATTGTGATTCTATGATATTGAAATCTATATAAGTTTGTTATCTACTTTGTACCCACATATGTATATATATATATATGTATAAAGAGAGAGAGCGAGAGAGAGAGAGAGAGAAAGATCACATCAGAATAACCTAACTTTAATAAAGCCAGGATATCCTGATTATATGTAACCTCTTCTAGGAAAGCATAAAGCCAGGATATGAGAGAGAGAGAGATAGAGAGAGAGAGTCACATCAGTATAACCTAACTTTAATAAAGCCAGGATATCCTGATTATATGTAACCTCTTCCAGGAAAGCATCTATCGGGGGAAGAGATAGCATGCAATGCATATCTCGGTGGGAAGAGATTACATGTAATAAGGATATCCTGATTTTAGCATCCTTTTGTTACCAGGGCTGCATTTATACGTGTGTGTGTGTGTGTGTGAGTGTGCAGTGTTGCTATGGTAAGCTTGCAAGCTTACCTTATGGAATATGAGCAGCATTTGTCTACAACAGGCAACATGTTGCCCAACGTGTAAAAGCACTGCATGCATTCTATAAGGTAAGTGTGCAAGCTTACAATAGCAAAATTAGATATATATATATATATATATATATTACATTTGATGTAGCATTAGAAATATATTCTTTTCTCAAGGGATCATCTTATGACCATGACCATCTTCTAGGTGAGTAAATTTTTTACTATGAACTTCATAGGATGAAGTATATCTTATATGTATTGCTGCAAATAGAGAAGACTATTTTGCATTGATCTCAATGCCTGATGCACAGACACACATAGACATGTGTTATATTTGTTGGGAGTGCGTTTGGATATATTGATAAGTTGCTTTCCTTATGGAACACAATTCCTAAACATAAGGCAGTCAGATGAAAAAGGTTTTCATGTTTTTTTTTAGATGTTATCTTTCAGCTATTTCCTATTTTTTTTACTGGAAATTTCTTATCAAATGACCATAATATGAAGACTCTAGACTTAGCTTTCCAAAGGGTATAGAGATGACAAAATGGTAATCTTGTATAAAGGAAACAATATCTCCATCAATGTCCTGCACTGTAAGAGATTGGAATCCTAAGCCCTTGTTTGGCTATGAACTATGCAACTCTTTCTTGGTTTTGGAACAACAAATTGTTTAACTAGAAAACAAATTTTTATTTTGTGGTTAAACAAGCTCTAACTTTTTAGACTTAAAAAGCTTATTGGTATTGGCTCCATCACAACTCCATTGAATTAATGCAAGAAGCTCTATGAATTGAGATTCTCATAGAACTTCACATAGGTTTTGCTAGCAAATATGTATTTTTTGCGTAGATTCCATAATCTCTAGTCTCCCAAAGTTTAATGGACTTATAGATACATCTCTATTTTATGTACTTGAAAATTTGAACAACCTGGATGGCTGGACGTGCTGAACCTATCAAATAATTGTCCAAGTCAAAATACTTGAAACTAATGACCTTTGATTCAATTTTAGCTCCTTCATGGATAAAGACGAGTTTTGCAGTTCACCATTGAATTTTGTGAGTTTATATATTCATGGAGTGAGAGATGTTGGAGAAATTCCAAAAGTAAAGAACTTTAAATTGATAAAAAGAAACTCTCTGGATATGTGGCTTCATGAGAATGCTCAGCACACATCTTTGCATGAGGACTTGGTCCACCTACTCTCCTAAAAGGTTTCTCATAGGAAAGACTCAAATGGAGCAAAATAATTCATAAACAAAACAATTTGAAAAGGCTGTCAGGCAGTATTACCAAATTATCTCCACGTGATTTGTTCAACTGTGTTGCATGTGTGCAAGTCACAGTCACCTACTATATGTGTGTGTTTTGTGTAGAAAACTATGTTATGCGATTTTTTCTGGTCTTCCTTTGTATGTCCAGAAATTGCATCCCAGTCCTGCACCAAAAATGGCCATTTTTTTCTTTGTGAACTCCAATGAAAATTATAGCTTTGATGGGAGAGTTAATAATACCTGCTTAATGATATCTGCAGCTGGGTAGCAGCTATGGACTGCCCGGGATTTTTGCTTGCTTGAAGGTATGCTTCAATTGTAATAGACCTTAGTTGGTTTTTTATTTATTTCCATTGGTTCTTTACTGATGGTTCATCTAAAACTAGGAATAGATTTCTTGTTTTTGGTGGTTCATTTGTCATGCACTTGCCAAGTTCTCTTTCTACAATCACCCGATATTTTATATATATATATATAGAAACTGTAAGAACATCAACTGGATTTTTATCACCTTGCATATGCTTAATGGTGTTACAAGCAGAGCAGTTATTGTATTAGTGTTTTCATTTACAGTAATTGTTCTATATAAGAATATCATAATCTGATAATTTAATAGCATTGAAGTCGAAAACTTTCTATTTGGTAAAATTTAAATGATTTGCAGTTGTATAACTCTTTTCTTATTCAGCATTGTGTGCTTGATTGTTGTTTTTGCATTTAGAAAAAAACTTTTATGGAACATTAACTACTAGACAAACAAGCTAATGATATGAGATTCTACCAGCAAGTTGATTTGGCATTTTGTAATGGTATGTTACACAAGCAAAAGTTGCTTACCTTCATGTAATAACTTCCAAATTATTTGAATGGCATTTGGTAGAAGGTCTTTTTGAATTAACAAATTTTAGAGGGCACATTAAAGTTTTGTGCCCTTTCAGGGTATTTTTTTCAAACAGAAAATATTGAACACGAGGTTTAGTGTTGAATAATGAGAAATACGAGGTGTTTGAAGACTGGGTAAATAGTAATGGAAGTATATAATCTGGACTCATCTTTATTCTATCATGAATCTTAATCTAGCTTTTTATATGAGCACTTGCTAAGAACTGCTCATTTTACCAAAAGTAATCTGCTTAAAGATAATATCCAACTTCCATACTGCATTCTTTCATGACAAGCATTCTGGTAGTTACTGGATTTGGCAGTCTGTTGGCATACAACTTCTGAGTTTAAATTAGTCATATCTATATAATTATGAATAATAATTAATTTATTGAATACCTTCATATGATAATTCAAGCTTTGTAATTTCCCCACTTCGAACTATGCAGGGAGCTTGCACGGTGCATTTTCAAGACCTTAATGCAGAAACTATAAGATGCACAACAATACCTAATGTCCTTGCCAATCTTGAGCAAGCTCGAGAGAGGCAGAGCCGACAGCCTGAGAGTCCCCTTACTCCATCGAGACAAACTCTGGCTCCTTCAGTGCACTTTTATGCCGGTGACTGGGAAGAACTTCCCACAGTTCTATCTGTTGTGAGGAATGATGGGTTTGAAGTGACAACAGGTATGAGCCAGAGCTTTTCTGAGGAGGATTTTATGGAGGGATGTAGTAGCCAAGATGGTAGCATCATGGGACAAGAATCTTCCTTGAGGCGATCAAGGAAGCTCTCAGGAAGCCGAGCGTGGGAGAGGGCCAGCGAGACAGATCAGGGGGAAGGCGGATATGATATTATTTTGATGACGGAAATTCCTTACTCATTAACCTCATTGAGGAAGATTTATTCACTCATAAAAAAGGTTAGTTTTTTTGGCAAGATTTATATGAAAGCATCAAATCGTAGATTTATGCTTCCGGTGTTTTTGTTCATATCTGGAGCGGTCAAAATCTTCATGACCATAGAATTTTGAGGGAGTTCTAGGTGTAGAAATTACGATAAATTAGGGGTACGAGTGAACTTGAGATTCTTGCACTTTTTTGCATATATATGGAAGTTTTCTTTCTTATGATTTGTCATCTAGGAGGAGAATGAGTTGTCAGAATTTGCCTGACACTGATCCAGAGCTGGGTTAATCACCCTATATTAAAGATGAGCACCGAATACCATCCAATAATCCAGTCGACTGGCATTTTTATGCAGAATCAGGATAAAGAAAGAGGAGACAGATGAGAATTTGTCAGGGGCTGAGACTTAGGAGGGAGAAAATGGATAGGGTTCATACGATTAGAAAGATAGGGAAGGACAAAATGTAGGCAAACAGAAAATCAAGTTCAGGGGAAGAAAAGAAATCAAAATATTCAATAACATGATTATAAACAAGAATTCTTAATCAAAATGGGAAATGAAAAATGATCGAAGAAGAGCTTTAGTTGAAATAAAATCTAAAAATCTCCATAGTCCTGAAAGTTAAATATAATAAATAAAAGTTAATTTCCATTCAGAATCACTTTTCTGTATACTTGGTAGCTTTCGGGTAATTAATAAGGAAATAAAAATCAGGGTCAATGAGAATTGACTGTAGTGTTTGTGGTATATTCACACTGATCCTTATTATATATGTTGATGTGCTCAACTATTGATGTGTCATGACGTCAACGATTTTCAGTAGTTTCATTATGTGTCAGCTCTCAGTTTCTCGTCTCCCTGCTTGCTTGCTTTGGTTGTTGCAGAATTCTTAGTTGAGTTCCATTTTCTAATAGATTTATCTTTGCTAAACCCCCCTTTGGATTTTCAGTGTTTGAGGCCTCCATATGGGATAGCATACCTGGCCACAAAGAAGAATTATGTTGGTTTCAACAGCGGAACTCGGCATCTCAGAAATCTGGTAGATGAAGAAGGCATTTTTGGAGCACACTTAGTGAAGGAGATCGGAGAAAGAGATATTTGGAAATTTTTTCTCAAGTGAAAGCAAGTATAGAAATCGTCATCAAATTTACTAATAAATTCTATTACAAGATTGCCATTCGATATAATATAAATATTTTTTTTTAATCTTTTTGTATGATAGAAAATCACAGCTACCCCAATTCCCCTTTTTTTCTTTTTTTGTACTTTTTCGCTTTGCAGTTTGTAATGGAGTGAAACCTTAAGGTGTATTATTTTTTGAACAGATAAGCCTAAAGGTATACTGCCATGCCTTGGTGTCATATCTTTCCCTTTTGCTCATTTGATTTTACATTTTTTGATTTACTGTAAATCAAAAACTTTGTTAATTCAGCATTGAAATTAATGCTCTGAGAGATTTTTTTTGTTGTTCAGATTTACTTTGCTTTCTAATATGCTCTGAGGATAGGGTCTTGTGAGACTTTTTTTTTTTTTTTTTTTTTCTTTTTTTTTCTAATATATATATATATATATATATATTAAGTTGAATTATGTGCACGTGTTCTTTCTGTAAAAGGGTTTCTGTACAGAGAGAATGTAGCACCATGAGCAGGTACTTTTAACCATTAACTTTTCATGTATTTTTTTTTTTATTAATAAATGTATCTATATATTATATACATAGTTTTAAGTTGTAAGCCAATCTAATTCACCATAAGATGTATGATAATAATGTGATACAATATTAAATAAGGGTTAAGAAGGAAAAAAAAAAAAATATATATATATATATATTTTAAATCAAGTGATCTATATATTATATGATAATTTTAATTAGTAGCCATTGGAGGGTTCATTTTCATCTATCAATTTTGATGAAGCGAAGTGTATCCTGAATTTAATACATACGGATGCATTATGCATAGCTTACTAGATTTGTTGGGCCGTTATTATCTCCCTCATTTGATATGGTGGAATGTTCATATGGATTTTTATTAAAGTTATAATATCCTGATGTGAAAAAATGACTTTATTTTATATATACATATATAAGATTTTTCTCCTATTGAGGAGATTTATATCCTAAATTATTCGGGTAAACATTATGCAACATGTTGCTAGACATGTAAATTTTGTATAAAATTGTGCAATATATTGTATGATATTTTCTTCGATGATTCTAGATAAAAAAAATTTGAACAAAAGAATGATTATATCTAAGACTATTTAGATGGTAGTCATTCAACTACTAAGGGCAAAAATTTTAAAATGTATAAAATACTAGTGTAATCAATTTAGAATTTTAAACATTTTAAAAGTATTTAGAAGTTTAGAGGTATTTGATTTAAATTTTAAAGGAGTTCATCCAAATCCAATGATATTCGATTCAGATTTTAATGGATATTATAAAAATCCATTAAAATTCAGATATATTTAATTAGAATTTTATAAAATTCTTTAAAAATCTACAGTTATTCAAAAGTCATTGATTTTAAAAAATGATGAATTTTAATGGATTTGAAAAAGTTTTAAAAATAAAATTGTGAGAAAAATTATCAATATGAAATCCAGCCTAAACTTCAAAGATTTCGTTAGATTCTTATGAATTTTTTATAAAGTATATGGAATTTCATAATAATCCACCAAATCTTTCAAAGTCTATAATTTATTTTAAATTCATCAAACTTTAAATTGAATAAAAATTTAAAAGAGTAAAATCAATATTAACGAAACTAATATAAATTTTAAATATATTTTTAAATTTCAGCAGCAATTTAAAAACATATAAATACTGATAATTTATACACACACACACATATATATATATATATATACATATATATATATATATATATATATATATAATTCCAATCACATCTAACATTAATGCTGTGCATTGACTTCATTGAAGCCTCATAAAGTTGGATATTGTGATGTGATATCTAAGATCAAGACCATGACCTTTTTAAAATCAAGTCGTAAATCTGGCTTTTGATTTCTTAATTCTATACGTTAAAGTTCACAAATACTTGCTCAGATAAAGTTCAAACACGTCAATCCTTGGTGAAAAATTTTCACTTAATTATTCGATAGTCCTCCCCTACATTTTGTGCTATATGTTAATTAATCCATCTTAAAACGGTTCATTGTTAGTGCATCATTCCAATGGAAGAAAAGCTAAATTATACTGTCAAGGTTTACCACCCACAAGTCACAAATAAACAATTTGGTTCTCTCAAATATACAGTAAACAGAAAACATAATAATAGGTCCAGTGTGTGTGAGGAACAAAAGGCCTCCAATGATACTTCTAAACATGGTAGCATCTATTTTTTCACTTGCGTCATCTTTTAACAGCTTCTCATTGCAAGCCATTAGTGTAGGAACTCGTTTGCAATCTTCCATCTTCCATTTCATCAATAAATCTTTGACATACTTGGATTGAGTCATGAAAATATCTCTATCTTTCTACATGATATATATTCCAAGAAAGTAAATCATAATACTACGATCTGACATTTCAAATTGCTTTTACATTTCAATTTTGAATTGTTGAATTCCATCCTTATCATCACCTGTTATTAACAAATCTTCAACATACAGAGACAATAAGAGTTGAACCCTTCTTGACGTATAATATTGCCTCATTTAGAGTCTTTTGAAAACCACATTTACTTAAATAAGCATCAATTTTCCCATACTAGGCTATTGGAGCCTATTTCAACCCATACAAGGCCTTATTAAGCTTTAAAACTTTATAACCTCCAATCTTACTTGGGAAACCTTAAGGAATGTCCACATAAATATCCTATTTCAAGTCACCGTTAAGAAATGTTGATTTAACATCTAAATGATAGATTTTCCAGCCAAATTTTAAAGCCAAAGCCACTAGCAACCTGACTGTGTCTTGTTTTGTCTTGCTACAAGAACAAATGTTTCTCCATAATCCAAACCTACCTTTTGAGCATATCCCTTTATGACTAATCTTGCTTTTAGTTTGTTGACTAAACCATCTAGGTTTCTCTTCACCTTGTAAATCCATTTTAGACCAATTAGCTTTCTTCCTTTAGGTCTACTCATAAGACTCAAAATTTGATTCTTGTTAGTCATGAACAACTCCTCCAAGCTTGAATCCATCTAGGATCTTGTGATGCCACTTCATATGAATCTAGTTCAAAGGTAGCCAGATTACAGCTCTCATACATATGAACAAGACTTCTACTTCTTGGCTTCAACGATTCATCTTGATCTTCATCATCAAATTCATATTTGTCATCTTCATCTTGGTTGTTTTGTTGTTAAGCTTGTGATTCCTGATCAGATTCAGAAATAATATTTTCGTGTTACTTCAATTTTTCCTAAGCAAAATTCCAATATGATCCTTCATCAATTACCACATCTCTGTTGATAAGGACCTTTCCTTCTTAAATATCTTAAACTTTGTAACCTTTGGTTATAGGAACATAACCTAGGAAAATCCCAAGTCAAAACTTTTGATTTAATTTGGATCTCTTGGGTGTTGGCACATGAACATAACATCTAGAACCAAAGATTCTCACATGTTTTAATGAAGGTTTATGACCTTTCCATGCTTTAATGAGTGTGACTCCTTCCAATACTGAAGTAGGAAGTCTATTCATGAGATGCTGCACAAGCAGCTTCCGTCCAGAATTCATTTGAAAGCTTCATTTCAGCTAACATACATCTTACCATCTCCATGACAACTCTATTCTTCCTCTCCATAACACCATTCTGTTGTGAGGTTTATGGAGTTATGAGTTAATAAGAAATACCATACTTGTTATAGAAATATTTGAATTTCATGGAGTTGAACTCAAGATCGTTGTTAGTTTTGAGGGCCTTGATCTTACTGCCTATTTGAGCTTCAACCATCATCTTGAACTTCTTAAGAACATAAAAAACTTACAACTTACTTTTGATGAAATAAATCTAGGTCATCTGAGTATAATCATCCACAAATAGAATAAAGTATTTGTTCTTGTTCAAGGATTCCTCCTTCATGGGACTACAAAGGTTACTATGAATGAGTTAAAGCTTGCTCTGTGCTCTCCATGTTGCTTCAGCAAGAAATGGAAGTCTGTGTTGCTTTCCCATTTGGCAAACTCCACGTACTTCATTTGGGATCATCACCTCTAGCATATTTTTTGCCATGCCTTCCTTACTTAGCTTAGATAGGGATTTATAGAGAAAATAACCAAATTTACAATGCCACAGCTTGGATTCATCAAGAGTCACATTAAATGCATCTTCCTTTTGAATATTAAAATTTAACATGAAAGACTTATTAACCATAGGCATTCTTACAGTTAAAGAAACTTTTTTTTTTATCATAGATATAATATGAATTTCTTTTTAAAAAAATAGAATAGTCATTCAATAGCATTTCAGGCCATTTAGGAGAGTATGAGAGAAAGAGGGGGGCACATAAAGAACCTAATTAATACATCTTGGTCCAGCCTTGGTTTCAACCAAAACAATTCTCTTTCTAGTAGCCTGTACAATTTGTCCATTTTCAATTTTGACCTTGAGCTTGACAGACTTGTCTAAACTTTGAAATAAACTCTCCTCCTTAGCCATGTGACTTGTGCATCCGCTATCAACCAGCCATGTATGTGAATCAAATTCGAGTAATTGAGAGGCAAGAAATACATTTGCTTTGGTCTTTTCTTCTTCTTCTTCTGTGATGTATGCTTGTTGAGTTGTCCTTCCTTTGCCTTGTGCTTTTTTCAGTTTGCAATTTCTTTCAAAATGACCCAGCTTTTTGTAAAACCTACACTGAATGGGAGGCTTGCCTTTATATTTGCAATCCTCCTCCTTGTGGTTTGTTCTAGTACAATGTTTGCATGGTGGATAACTTGTCTTTTAGTCTGAATTTGTAGAAATTTGCACACCTTTCCCTTTGTCTAAACTTTCTTTATAGGGTTCTTGCCATCTTTTTTGCTTTGCTTACTTTTGTATCTTACTTGGAATTCTCCTTCAACATTATCTTCTTTATCTCTTATGCTGAGCCTTTTTTTTCAAAGGCATAAAGCGTACTAATCAATTCTGAAATATCAAGAGTTTTAGGATCAACAGATTCTTCAATGGCTAAAATCTTTGACTCATACTTTGTTGGTAGGCTAACAAAAAGTTTTTAAATAATATTTTCATCTAGAAAATCTTGGCCAAGAAATATGATCTTGTTTGACAGACTTTAATTTGTTATTACCTTCAAATTTCAACTTCAATTTGTCCCACACTTCCTTGGGAGAGTTAGCATTGATAATCCTTGAAAAGATGACATCTGTGACAACCTAGTGAATGCATGTGGAAGCCAAAAACCTGATTTAGAGTGGGACTATTGGGTAGATGAGAGGTTTAGTGTCTTGCTCTACTATTTCCCATATATTGAGGGCTTCAAAATAGGCTTGCATTTTGAAAGCTCATAAATGATAATTGCTTCCATCAAACTTTGGAGGACCAGAACCAATTTGCTCACTTGAAGGCATTTTTAATAGATCACTCAAGAATCAAGCTCTAGTACCACTTGTCAGAAAAAAAAAATAATAATAAAATGAAATATGTTGGCAAGTATACCAAACAATGAACAACTTAGTTCTGTTAAAAAAAATTTCTGTTAAAATATTCATACATCATTTTCCATTTCATCATTTTCTTCATACATTAATCCATACATCAAAATGAGATTAGCAAAGCTATTTATACTAGGAACATAACTTGTAATTAACTCTAATACTAAGCCAGACATCCCCAGTACTCTCATTCTTCTCAAAATAGAGTCGCTTCCACTCCATAAAGCCGGCGGCCTCAATGAAAAGGGCTTTCAACATCTATCCTCCCTTGGAATATTGGAGAACTCAAGTGCCTTCCATAACCTGCCAGCATGTCTTCCTGATACAGGAGAAGAATGGCCCAGCATGGTTGTTATTTAGGATGTAAGATGTGAATTGAGCTTGAATGCTTGTAATATTTGCCCACTTCTCTAATTACTTCTCTCAGGGTAACTAACTTTTTTAATTCTATTCACTATTTCGTCTTCTTTTTTTTTTTTTTTTTTTTTTTTTTTTTTAACTTTCAGTATTCAATTTCATTTTGTTACTTAACTAATTTGAGAACTAGCTAATGATTCTCAAAGAGCTATTAATCTACTACAGGGAGGAACTGACTCTATGGGACCTGACTGCTAAATTGAGGAAGACATTAAACAGCTTATGACCTCTTCTGCTATTTTTGTTTGTGTTTATTCTCCTTGGAACACTAATGGAATTGGGAGCACATGGATTGGCTCGATATGCTGTTAAAGTTACATGTACATATACTCCAAGGTACATAATAATAGTACATAATATACCTCTTCTCAAATTATGATGTGCATATTGAACATCAAGATGTATAATGTTCTTGTTATTAGTTCTCCAATTTCCCACGTCACCTTCTATATTTTTCACTATTTCTTAATTTTTATTTTCAATTTAATTTTAATACCATGTATTAAACATAGTTTCTACTTAATTAATGTCTTCAATAAAGCACTAAGCGGTAAAAACTGATTGATATGCATAATAATAATACCGGAAATGCAATCTCTCCTTTTGTAGTGCTATTTCTGTTAATGTACAAACAAATGATGATAATCTACACATGGCATTCTGATTTCATATTCAAATACCCATACGATTTTAAGCCCTTGTTTGGCAAGAGGGACGGAAAATAGAAAGGATGAAAAATGGAAGAGTGATGGAGAAATTCATATTTTTTTCCCTGTTATTTGATATGACATAGAGAATGAAAAACTATTTTTCAACTTTCCATTGGTATAACAGTGAAAGGAGGAAGGAAGAAAATTTTAGGTAAGTTTAGTTTTTTATATTCAGTAAATGCTTTTTCTTCTAATAATCCGGATTGTTTTGGATGGAAAACCCATCCTCTAATTTTCTATCCATCCTCTTCTCCTTTCTAACCAAACAACCAACCTATTTTCCCTCCTTCCACTATTCCAGCATAACAAACAAAGCAATTTGATACAAGATTTTTGACTCTGGCTGAACCTTTAATGGGGAAGACTGACCCCAGATTCCTAACAATAACATCCCTTGCATACATTTCTCATAAAGACTATCTTTCTAATCGTTCAGATTTTATGATTTGATATGTAATTTTTTGGTGCTTATGAAGGTAAGGAACTTTTTAATTTTTTTAATATAGATAGCTGCTTGGATGGACGAACTTATGCTGTTACGACTTTGATATTTCCTTTGAAATTTTTTTATTCCCCAAGAGGATTATAAATACATGCTAGTGAAATGTAATGGGTACGTCATATCATCCCATATTATTTTCAATTATTACCTGCAATGTAAAATCAAACAATCTATAATCATATACAAAACAATTTATAATCATATATAATATCAAAATAAAACATGTAGATCCTATAAGATAATTGTTATATATTCAAATAGCAGTGGTTTATGATGCCACATTATCCATATATTGATTATATATAAAAGTTTTTTCTAACGCATCTGTTTTATATAGCCTTTTTAAATAGAGCTTTTTGTGAATCAGAATAGATAAAACCATTTTATTCAAAGTTGTTAGAGCTTTTATTCAAGTTGTTTAAGTACTTGGATAAAAACAAAGATTTTGACTTTTAAAGGTAGTTTAGTAACATTTAAAAAAATATAAGTATATATTATTAAATAGTGATATATCAAGGAAAACTCATCTTCCTTTATGAGCTTATTCTTGACTTTTAAAAAAAATGCTCAAATTTTAAACTTCTCTTAAAAAAAAAAAAGGGAAAGTTTTTTAAGCCTAAAAAAAACTATAGTCTATTTGCAGTCAAACACCAACATTTATATGAGTAAGCTATTCTGTTAGAGCTTTTGGAGAGAGAGAGAGAGAGAGAGAGAGAGAGAGAGAGAGAGAGAGCAAAAAAAAAAAACGGGGAAAAAATAGTCATAATAAACGGGCACGCAAAGAGTTCTTTTTTACATTAATTTAGATCATTTGGATAAATTAGATTCAGAAAGGGAAAATTTAATAGGAAAATATCTAGTAAAGAAAGAAGGTGTCAACGATGGACAAAACTTGTCGTAGTGTAATTTCTTACTGGGATTTGACAAGGCATTAAGTCAATGCCAGCAACAAGGCTGTTGACTCAGACAAGGCTGCCAGCTCAGACGATTAAACAGTAAGAGGCTCCAAGAGCCAACTTAGATTGCTAACCGGCTGAGGCAACCAACCAGATCACAAAGCCGTTGAGGTTCAGCCTGTAGGAATCAGTTTCTTGTAAATCAAACTTTGAACGTAAATCAGAAAGCTACTAAGCATTCTTACCAAAATCCGTTTTGGCCTTGAACTTGTTTTGTGGGGGAGCTAGTCGGGTTCACCCTAAGATAGTTTTCTGCCACGGTTTATAGCATGAACAATAATTATATATTTCAAGTTGAATTTATTTTATTGTCCACGGTTCTGTAAAATAATTTCATCTTTGCAACGGTACACATTCATCAGAAGTGGATTTTCTTATCTATCTAGGATTTTGGATATTTCCAAATGTTTTTGCAGATTGACTGGTTTCTTGAATGTGCTTTGCAGATCTTTGATGGTTGACATCAAAACAAATGGATATGACATGGAAAATGGCAGAAGCAACATCGCCCTTGTCTATCGCACTTACTGCAAGGTGATGAATACCATCATTCCTGATATGCAAATCTCACAACATACATCAACGACCAAAAAGGTCACACAACAATGTTCCAGACTAATATCGACAAATTCAAGCTGGCAGTTCCTTAGAACATACTGTGGAACAAAATAAAGCTACCAGAAGTATGGCTATTGGAGAACTTGGCACCATAAAACATTCCTTAAAATACTCAGCTTGCGCAGATTATGGAGCATGAAGACAGAATGAGGGAGATCATATCCGATTCTCAGAGAAGCACTACACTTATGACAGCTTCAATCTCTAAAAGAACAAATGTATTTCTTAGATATATTACTCCTAGCCTTCCTGATTCAATCTTTGAAGGACTCAAGAATATGGAGGAGGAATAACCTTCAAAAACAACATGAAGGATGAAACCTTTCCAACTTTGAAGAAGCCATTATTCATACAGTCGAGAAAGTTAACCAAGAATTCTAAGCTCGGAAGATAACTGCTATATGTCTGCCAGAGAACAGGGTCTTAATAACAGCAAGAAGAAAAACATCAACACAACTGAATAACATACATATTTCCCAAATGACTAACCGAGAAAAGCATTCAGAACAAACATATTTCCCAAATGACTAACCGAGAGAAGCATTCACATAATGTCATCTATTTCCCCGTTAGTCATGTATTCAGACAAGAAATTAGTGGGAACATAAATCGATGGAGAGCTATCCAAGAATGAAATATCAACAGTATTTCTAAATACCAAATTACGAAGATCGCAAAGCATAGGCTAATGTATTCAGCAAGGGCAAAAGCCATTGAAACTCCAAAGATGTAATGATTTATTTTGACGAGGAATTTAATAGATGAAATAGAACCAATCTATCCTTTCTTCATCGCCGCTAACAACGATCTACGAGAAACACAACATAATCCTTTTTTTTTTTTTTTTTTTGGGGGGGGCTGAAAGTGAAGCTGGAAGTAAATAAACCAAAGCTAACAACAAACCTTCTAAAGAAACTTAAAGCTATAAACTTGGATCTAAATTCAAAAATAGAAAACCCAAAAAACAAAATACAGATGAAAGATAAAAAGAGATGGCTGTCAGCTTCGAGGTTTGCAGAGATAGTTGCACAGATATCATAGCACAATGTTGTCTTTCCTGCTGCTATGATGCAAGAACAGAATATTTCTTCATTAAAGATTTTGAATCACCACTGAATCATTTTAGTTGACAGAGTGAGAAAAAGGAACTATACAGCTGAGTTAAGAAATGAGAGATTTTACACATCTTTTGCCAGAAAGTATCAACTACCAGGTCTGCTTCGATTTTCTGTCAACCTTCTCCACACCATTTTCCCGCAATGAAGTAGGGTCAAAATTGTGAGAAAGTACAGTAGAGGAACGCCGATGATGCAACCCCCAGATGCAAAATTAACCAGTGTCTATAAAGCAGAGGCAAAACACTCAAGTCAAACTTCTAGCATATGCTGGAATTTTTGTTGAGCCTTTGAATGATATTCTTCAAATCAAAATTGAAAGATAATAATAACAATAAATGAATAAATAAATAAAAACGTAATCAATGTAAATAACCTTACAATCATATAGTTGCAAATTACTAAAAATGCAGAACATTATGCTGCCAAATCAAAACCAACATATTTAAAACATCCTACAATTCTACAACTAGTTCCCTAGCTCAAGTTAAGATAACATTTATTCTCCCTGGCGCAAATCATAAGGTTCAAGTCAATTTGTTTTGTTTACACAGGGCTACACAACTATTGCTATTATATTTTCAACCATAAGTAACATAGCAGATCGAGGAAACATGATATGCAAAGTCCCATCATCATTGCCAAGGAGAAAAATTAGGGACATGCTCTACTATACTATCACATTATTGATAAAACTAACTTTGTAGCAGAATCTCCATGGGATTCTACTGCAAAATGCAACCACTGTCTTGTAAACTTGTGTTCATATGCACATGAGGAGATGCAGATATGCATGTAAAGATCAAAAAGTGTTAAAACCATATAAGGCTGGAATTAAGTAAAATAATAATAATAATATAAAATAAAATCAAGTAATGAACCATAAGTAGAGAGTTCAAGGCAAAGCTTCATTGACAAGAGATGAGTTTAAACAGCAATCGAAATATATGATACTAAGACCAAGAATATTTCTCACTGGACATCCATCACTAGGCCATCTTCCTATAATAGGTAAAACATCAAATGAATGCACTTTTAAGATTTTCACGATGTAGAAAACACAATAATCCTACCATGATATGTAAAAATTCACAACTAGAAAATTTAATAGTCTTTCAGTGGAATACTGCCATGTTATTTTATTTATCAATATTTTCCAACTTATTGTCTCTAGTTGAATGGTGAACACTACCAACATACATACAAATATGCACCAGTATTCCAGTTTCAACTAGCTTTAAATTGTACTTTGAGAAAGAATGATTTATCCCTCATAATTAAATGCATAAATAATAACATAGATGGGCTAGGGTGCTGACCCCCACCATAATGTGGGTGGCAACGCAATCACATCTAATCTGAACATATATATATATATATATATATATAAATGATATTAAACTGCAAGTTAGAAAAGGACTTTACCACCATTCCTGATGCAAGATGAACAATAGGAACAAAAAACTGGTCCACTTTATTCCCTTCCGCATATCCATTAAATGCAATAAGCATTGAGAAAGTGTGAATTGTAACGAATGCAAGAGCAATGACCGCTGCAACATATAACAAAAAGTGTCAGACAAAGTTCGGCCAACTATCATTAATTTGTTGTTGTATTTATAAACTAGCAATAACTATGCTTGAAATTTCCGTTGATCATCCTAATTTCCAATTCAAGCCAGGTTTACTTAACTTTTTGAAAAGTACAAAAGAACATAAGCAATGAAAGTCAATAAATCTATATTGCACCTATAACTTTGACTAGGCGTATCTGAGAAACTAGCAGGGAATTACTCACCAGAAACTAGGAAAAATGGCATCTGTGAGCACCTGTCAACGAAAGCTGTTGCAGGACCAAATGCTGGTGTTAAGAGGCTGAGACAGAAAAACACAGCATGAGCAACACCATGACCCAACCCTCCAGCTGCATGCAATTGATTAAAATTTATCAGCCTATAAATCACCATTGCATTAAACCAGCTCATCATATACACCAAAAAGAAGCACAAACTTTGCACATTTTCGTTCACAGATCTACTTGTTCCATGATCATATCATAACATTGTCAAGTGGACATTCTCCATAGAAAAAAATTATGAATGTCATGGTTAAACACTAATAGCAATTAAATCAAATCAGAAAACATAACTAGGTCAAATATTATGTTTCCTAAGATACAACAGGAAAAGGTAGACCAATACCCTACCCCAATCTAGCCTTTTAAAAGTATGAATAGATGGCCTCATTGAAGTTGCACAAGCTTTCTCCAACAGTAAGATAATCTTAAAGCTCATTATCAAGCCATGTTTTGGATTTGGGATGGGATGCATAAATTACAAGGACATACTGATCAAATAACCTATTATAGTATAGATATGGTAAGGAGAACTAAAACTTCAATGGTTATTTTGAACTCAAAATACACCACGTTTCAACAAACAGATTGAAAAAAAGAAACAAATTGAAGAAGAAGAAAGAATGAACGAAGACAAGTCTATTAATACACATTACCAATTACAAGGTAGTAAAAATCATTATTCAATTTTAACAAAGTAACAAAATCAACTAAGCCGCAGCAATCTAAACTTTATAGAACAAGGATGAGTAATAACCAACCGAAGTTTAGTTTTATATGAATAATAATCACAAGGTAAATATGATGCAAATTAAGACAGCCTCTGCACACAAGAAGTAAACTTGGCGACTTAAGAAAATTGGTCTGAAAATTTCTTCAAGACTTACCCAGAGCAATTTGCATCTTATCTGTCAAAAAGAGGCGTGGTTTTGATACTCTATCAGCAAAAGCATCCAATGTATCTTCTAATCTCCTTCATAAAATCCAACAGGAGAGGTTTTAGTGAAGCAATTGACTTTGTAATGCAATTCTGATTCTCCAGAATTAGCGATAACAGAATTTAATTATTTACATGATCACAATATGAGGAAGAGGACAGCAGAATAAATTTACCTACTGAATGCAAATGAAAGTAACTTTATGAAAAGCGCCACAAAGGAAGAATGCACAATTTGATACTTAAGAACAATAACAGAGTACATATGTAAGGATATCAAGATTAAACAACAATATTACGAAACTGATGGTTCTCTTAGCAGCATTTAAGTTTTAACAGAAAAAAGAGCTTGCTTGAGAAGATGGTCAGATTTCAGTTTTAGCACAAAGAATAGAAGTTATTAAGATCCAAAAGAATAAAAAATGTCCTATATGTAATCTATCTAAAAGGTGATCATTATGAAACTTAATTCTTTAACAGTAGGCATATTAGCAAGGGAATGAGCAAAATGGAAATATCAGATAAACTTATGCAATGCAACAAGAGAGGATGTTTCTCAACTCTTACTCTAAATTAGGAACATGAAAAACACTGCAGAGTAAAATACATGGAAACACCTTTGATGTAAGCCAGGGCCACTTTATAATTGTTCTCATACTAAAAGTTATTGAGCCGTACATATGTATGGTTTATCTTACCTGTACATTAACACTTCGTTTGATTTTAAGAAAAGGTGAGGAAAAAAGAAGGAAAAAGAAAAGACGGGTGAAAAACCCCACACACACCCAAAAAAAAAAAAAAAAAAAAGGTTAAAATTTTTAGTGTCTTTGTTGTAACTGTAAGGAAAGAAGGAAAAGTAAACTCATTGACCAGCTCAGGGCTAAGGCTCAAACAAATGATAGGGTTACTTGTTTGGTTTCAAGAAACACCAGATTTCTAGGACTGTGATAAAAGAGTCGGTATGAAGGTGCATGAAGGGATGGGAGTGAGAGTGACAACAGAATAACTTTTCCTTGCAAGAAATTTAATTTTCGTCAGCAATTTAACGGGGAAAAAAAATATCCCCCTCTTATTACATTTTTACTTCCGATTTTACCTCCTATTTTTTCTCTCCAACCCTAACAAGGAAACCAAAATGCCTCCAAATTTTCCTCCATTTCCTACCAAAATACATGATCCAAACATAACCTAACCGATAATAAAAATTTCTTAAACTCCATAAGGGAATTTTCATCATCTATGATCCCTGTATTCATAGTGTATTTTTCATAGAAAATGTTCCCTAAAACCTGCTTTTCCTTACAAATAGCATGAGGTTTCAAAGTAAGAAGGACCATACTTTAGATGATATCAAGTGAGCTAAAAATCAGAGCTAAAAGAACATAAAAGAAATCTTACAATTCATTTACAAAAAGAACATAACAAGTACACAACCAAACTGAACGAAAATACAACTTAACAACTTACTTATAGATCTTCCAGAAGAGAATCCGGAGACCTTCTTGGAAAGCAACCGCGGTGAAAATAAGAATCCCATATGGCCACCATGTGGTTGAACTCAGAGGAAGAAATGGCCTCCATATTCCAGACAAGATGATCAGGCTTATGAGCCATAACAGTGTACTACAGGCATGAATTATACAAAAACACATGAATCCCAATTCATATTTTAAAACAAATTCTTTTCTATTATAGAATATATTCCATTCTCAATAACAAAAATTTAAAAAGTCGTAGGATTATGATTATCATTTAACTAGAATAGCATGAAACTAGACACAGAATTTTCTAACTTTCCCAAATTACAGGAACTGAAAAAACCCTTTTGTATTTAGTTTCAACACCGAAAAGAAAAAACTGAAAAGAAAATAAAAATCTCCATCATGAATAACAAGAATCCATGAGAACCAATTTTTTTATGGTACAGCAATAAATTAGTTAAATGCAAGTTCTTTATCTATTAAGGAATTAAATTTCTCACTGTTACTTACGAAATCAAAAGTAGAAGAAGAAGAAAAAAAAAAAAAAATTCCCTTTTGAATTTAGTAACAAGACAAAAATAAAAACAATATATTTTTTTCTTTTTTAGTAATTTTTGGTAGAGAAAATTGAGAGAAGAACCTAGAGAGGAGGGTGAGGATCAAGAAGGGCTTTTTGGAGATAACGGAGACGAAGAGGGAGATGGAAGGGCCAAGCGCCAACAAGGCGTATCCGATCCCCGCCGCTACTGTCATTGCCTTTTGCCTTGGCTTTTTTCTGGCTCTCCCTCAGCTCGACTCTCTCACTGTTAGCTTTTACACACTTTCGGGTTTTCTGGCCTCGGGTGGGTGGGTTGTCTCCTATACAAACAGAAATCGGGTTGGATCACTCCCATATTAGATTTTTCGTTTTTTTTTTTTTTTTTTTTTTAACCGTCCACGTTTAAAAAAATTTTAAATTTTACTGTTTACCAATCAGTAATAACCATTGGGAGGTCGTCTTAATTAAAATTGTTTCAGTTCATAAATAATTTATAATTATAATTGAGAAATTATACCTACACTACTTAGAAAAAGAACAGTGCCACATAAGATTTGTCAGGAATGAATTAGTTGGTACTAGAACGTTACAAAAAGGGAGCAAAGAGACTAATAAGAATTCCAACTGTAAGATCCATTCATCTCATTTTAAAAACTTGGAAAATCCCTTTTTACTTCATTTCTTCAATCATTCGAAAAAATTAATGAATAACTAACTTATCTCAAGTTTCATTATTGATCAACCTACAACAAATCAATTTTACTTAAGGTTTATATCACACTTATATTATAAGTCCAAAAAAAAAAAAAGGAAGTAGAAGCTAGAATTTGCAGTCCAAACTTCTAGGAGCTTGATATCAATTAAATACTAAAAATTATTTAAATATGGCAAAAATATTTTTTCGGTAATAATCTATTTTATTGTTTATAAAATAATATTAATTTTTTAAATTTTAGTTATAGATGAGGAAACTCTTATGCAGGATTTCGAAATTTTAATAAAATCTAGAAAATTAATCTATAATGTGTGTGTATATATATGCATCCAGACATTTTAGAAATAGAGCTTTAAAATATTTGGGAATTTTGGTTGCCACAAAATTCAAGGAAAAAAAAATAAAAACCAAAATTGCATCACCTCATATTGTGAGAGAAATTTAACGCCCAATTAAAAAATAAATAAATAAATCAATATCAGATTTTTGTTTTTTTGTTGAATAATCATTGATAGTGTTGATATCAATGGAGAATGCAGTCTTGGATATTCTCCAACGCATTCCAATAGAGCACATATCCTTTGATATTCTCCAATTCCCTTTGGTTCACAGCTCAATGATCCGAATTAATGAAGTTGTGTCTCTCTACATCCATATTGTTTATCATCTGATAGTCAAAAGGTTGCCAAGGTTGATGGTGGATGACCAGAGGAGATATTTCCATTGAACTGGTAGCCAGCTTGGTTTCCATGGCTCCACCATCCGATCTCATGTTTACAATTTCAGAAATTAATTAGGGATGAATGTGAAAGAAGTCACATGAATGTTTAATTTTTCTTAAATCTAATTTTGACAGTTGAATTTTTTCAATGGTCAAAATTAAAATTTTGGATTTTAATAAACTCTATAAATTTTGAATATGAGATTATTTATCTAAATATTCAAAATAACATTTTTTCCCCCAAAAAAAAAAAAACAAATGAATTTTTTTTATTATGAGCATATTTTTTCAATTTTCAATTTTTAATTTTTTAAAATTATTTTATATCTAAATTCATCTAGATATATGTAGTTTTTTCTTTCACTTATTAGTTTTAAATAATTTGAGGGGGTTTTCTATAATATGAAAGGGGCTATTTGCTAGTTCCAAATTGTGTGAAAGATTTTGTGAGATTTATCCAAATTAAGATTAAAATAGTTGAAATTAAAATAAAAGTTATTAGAATGAAGAACTAGAAATTTTAAATTATAGTTTTAAATTAGCTTTGGCTCCTTAGAAAACACAATTACTTCAGAGCTTATTTAAACTAAATCAACTATCACAGTTACTCTCAAATAATTTATTATATGAATGAATTAAAAGATAGAATGTGACAATCAGTGAGAGAGATATAAGATATTTGTAGGTTATTTTATGTCCAATTCTACATCGTCTAAATGTAGATCAGGGAATGGTTAAAATGTAATGATAGTAACTTTTATAATACCGAGGTTTTTTTAGAGCTGTTAACTTCAGGATTTGAAAAAATTCCAAAGTTAAACGTGTTCAAGAAAAAATAGTTTAACAATAGATGATCTCTTAAGAAGTTCTGGGTAAAAATCACATATCGAGTGCAGTAGCTAAATTGGAGATAATATCGACAGATGAATGACCTCTTGAAAAGCTATGAATAAAAATCTCATACCGAGTACAGTAGCTAAATTTGAGACAATATCAATAGACAGTAACAAATCCGCAAATGGAGATGAGGTGCTGCAAATAATATTAGAGCCTGTACTTAATCGAAAACTTGCCAAGAAGGACATTGAGCCCTAATGAGGTGGATTGTGATGATCAGTATGGATGAGTATAGGGTACTGACAGACTATCTTGTATCCGATCCCACATCATCCGGATGTGGATTAGAAGATGATTTAAATATAATAATAGTGACTCTCATAATGTTGAGACCTTAAATAAAATGTTTAGCAAGTCAACATGCCACCTTCAAATAAAATGTTAATTGAAGGAAAAGATAAAAAAAACAATACATTGACCTGGTGATTATAATAGAAACAGCAAAAAAGAAAAAAAAAAAAGAAAAGAAGAAGATAAATCTATATTTGGTTCTAATGTCTAAAAAATAAATAGGACTTTATTAATAGAATAAATTCAAATAATAAAAAGGAATTGAAAATAATAAAGGAAAAGCAAGCTAAAATGTAAATGACAAGTAACTGAATAGATAATTCTATATTGGGTTCTAATGTCTAAAATATAAATAGGACTTTATTAATAGAATAAATTCAACCAATAAAAAGGAATTCAAAATAATAAAGGAAAATCAAGGTAAAATGTAAATAACAAGCAAATGAAAGCTGGAAAATAACTAATTGAAAGCTAGAATGAAAGAAAAATGAATTGGTGGGTGAGTGGTGATTGAAATGGTGCCTTCCATTCTTTTATATAGCCTCCATAAAATCTTTCTGCTGATGATGAAAACCATGGTAAGTTTTATCTTAATAGCTTCAATATTGATAAAATTCAAATGTTTAGCAAATATTTCTATGTTTTAAGTTAATTAATAATTGTAGATAAATATTCTTAAATACACAGATATGGTCTTCAAGTATTATTTTCATGTTACTCCATCTTTGCTTTGATTAAATTTTTCTCTATCCAAATGGCCCCCATGTTATCTTAATAAAAATAATATTTTATTGCTCAAACAAAAATATTATCTTGTTAAGACTTATTTGAAATACTATTGAGATCACTAGAAACATAGCTTCAATTCCTCACCAATTAATTATCATAGGCATAAAATATACTCATAAATAAGCTAAAGTGTTCACCAAATAATAAAATATAATTGATAGGCTAATGGCTAATTAAACCACAATTATCAATGATATAAATTGAAAAAGATAACCCCCTATATAAATAAGGAAATTATTAATATGTAATTTCTAAAATCATATTTAATTGTAAAATGTTATTTCTCACCATTGGTGAATGATCACCAGTGGAATCTACATACTAAATAACAATTTAAATAGTTACTATTAAGTGATTCATTTTTAGTGTTTAATAAAAAAATTAGATGCTGTAATTAAAATTTGCTACATAAACTGATGATCATTACTAAGGTGACAAATAGAAAGATTAAGTATGTTAAAATTTATGTAATAATAATGATAGTAATAATACTTTTATTAATTTTCCACATACACAAATCATAAAGATTTTCCCTATACCGATATCTTGAATATATAACCTTCTAAATATAGGATAATAATAATAATAATAATAATAATATCATCCTTTTTAGCTATAGAACCGCTAGCAGTTTAGAAAGCTATTAATTTTTGCAACCATACTGGAATTGAAGTATAATTGAGACATTCGAGTAATTCAAAGAGAGTGAGGGAATTATCTACTAGCAATGAAAGTTGTTTTATACCATAATGTTTCTTGGTAGAGGACATAGGAATTTGCTTGTTCACAATGGTCAATTTCATTGTAATTTTTCACCTAGGACTACAAATAAAGTGATACATAAATGAGCTCTTTTGCTTTTTCTTTAGAATATGTAAATGCCTAGATGGAGAAGGGGCCGCGGATTGGCTTCTTTCAACAATTTAGAATGATATTTCTCATTAATTTATAAAATTAGCTTTTATTAAAAAATAAAAAAAGTATATGCAATATTCAAAACACTGAAAGACCGACATAATAATAATAATAATAAAGACTAAAATGAAAATTACAATTACTACAAAGATTATTCAGTAGAGTAATTAACCCCGGTTCACCAAAATAACCTCATACGTGCTGCATCACCACTTTCTATTAAACATAAAAACGCAACTTATTTTTTTAAAGAAATTTATTTATTTGTCATTATTTGTGATGATCATCATTAAAAATAAAAATATAAAAAAACCGACTAATCTAATCTAATATAGTTGGTTAGATTATTTTACCCTTAATTATGGGGTTCAATTTTTTCTTAGGAAGAATTAATAAGTGCTAGATATGCTATAATTTTTTTTTTTTTTGGTGAATAAAATGAAACTTTTATTGATAAAGAAACCATATTACAAATTTCAAATTGAACATTCTGAAGAAGCCAATCTAGACCAATCCCTGACCAAGAAACAAAATTATCAGAAGTAAAAGCAAATCGAGCTAACCCATGGGTAACATTATTTGTCTCCCTAGAAGAATAAAAACATCCAAAAATATTCAAAACACTTAAAGAAGATTTAATCTCTTCTAACAAAAGACAACCCTCACTTAAATATTCATCACCTTCATTAATTAACTGAGTTGCCATTTGACAATCATTATTAGGAACACCAATTAAAAAACCAGATTGCATAGAAAAAATCAATTCTTTTAAAATTACCATCAGCTCCATTTTTAACACATTACAACTTATCCAAACGAGTTTCGCAAAGGCAGCAATTAGATCTCCACTAGAATTCATGACAACTACTTTCAATCAAAAAAATACCAGCATCTTTTGATAAAGCCACATCAACATTCATTTGAAAATTCCAGGATCAAGCGGACACCATCTTATTCCAATTCTCTCCACTGGACAAACTTTTAACGCCCTTATATGCTATAGTTTACTATAATATTTATATTGAAAAAAAAAAACTAATATTTATATATTATTTTTTAAAATATTATCTATTAATTTGTTTACATAAATATTACATATATGGTACAGTTAGTTCACTAAATTAAAACTTTTTCTTTCACTAGATTAAAATTTTTTCTTTCTCTCTTTCTCTATGTATATATATTTTTATGTTTATTTAACAAAATTTTTACTAAACTATGTCGTAGATGATGTGGAAATATTTAATTAATTTCTTTTGATTATTTACTTATCTATTTAAAAATTCATCCATATTTAGTTTATATAAATATATCAATTAATAATATCTTTAATACGTATCATTTGATATATAAATTGTGTAAATATTTTGACATTTATAGCATTATTTTGGACTTATTATAGTTGATTTGTCTTTTTTTTTTTTTTTTAATTACAGTTTATTATGGTCTCTAGATGTATCATTTAATATAAGAATTGGATAAATATTTTGGCGTCTATAACGTTATTTTGGACTTATTATAATTGATTTTTATTTTTTTTTATATGAAACTTATTAGGGTTTATCACGGTCTCTGGAAGTAAATAATCTCACAAGCCATACATATGAATAAGAAGTAGGCACTTATTCAAATTATTAATTATATTAAAGTTATATCCTAAATTAAAAGTATATTACACTGCACACTTTCAAAGTTTTTCTTAATTGCAATCAGATACTTTCATGAAGTTATAAAAATATAAACACGAGAGTATCCGATTGTAATAAAAGAAAACCTTAAAGGTGTGCAGTGTAATATATCCCCTAAATTAAATTCTAATTTCTTGATTATCATATGCTTTACATGCATTATCAGAGGCTAGCGCTAGTGCCATGGGACCTTTTACTTTCTCTACAGTATTTTTCTTCCCAATTACACTTTTACCCTTTCTAAAACTTAAATATTTTTTTTTATTTTTTCATTTTCCCATATCACTCTATTTGAGCTAGTCAATGGCAAAGAAGCGAGGGCAAAAACCAGGGTTTGACCAGCATGCATCTTCGCTTGTCTCTCTCTCTCTCTCTCTTTGCCATTTAAGTATAAAGCATTAATTTTCAAGGCAAACCCGAATGGCAAAACCCTAATCCCATGTGACCATTTCTGGAAAAGAATTTAAAAATTAGAATTGGGATTTAATATTCTAATTAGCCATGAATTTAATTATAAACAAGAGAACCACTGGGTTTTCATTTTGGGTTTCGTTTCCACTTGTTTGGTTCTGCAAATGGAGAGTTTTTCTACAAATTGAGAATATTAGAAAGAGAAATGTCGAGCTCAACTATGAAGATTAGCTTCTTCATCAAGTTCCTATTGAAGCATTGTTTTGTAGAACTAGATTTACACCCAGACTGAAAGAATCCAACCCCTTTGGAGTTACGTCTTGACCTAAGGAAACTACTGTTGTGCACAAGCGATTCTTTTGATTCTTGCAGCTTTTATTATTTTAAATATTAAAAAGAGAATATATTCTAGGATTTTAAAAACTAAGGGCAAAAGAGAAATTGGGGAAGAAAATACCATGGAAAAGCTACAAGGTATTATGGCAAGAACACCTCTAAGAAAAATTTTCTCCCTGCTTTCTTGTTTTCTGCTGTGTGTTCTTACTGGGTTCTTCCATGGAGGTTGAGTCCAAGGAGGAAATTGATGTTTCTAGAGGACTTTTTCAAGGTGAATTGTTAGTTGACAAAGGCACTGCAGTTCAAGTTAACGATTTCTTGAATCTGAATGATGGATCTGTGTATCTTTGGGCAGCCCTTTTGAAGAAACCTATGCGTACTAATCAAATGTCTGAGAATAATGGCAGTGAGGATAGCTTTGGTCCTGATCTTGATTTGGATGTCAATCTTGATGAATATGAGTTTGAAAAGTTGGTTCTTCCCGCTGATTCCAAAATCCTTAATTCGCATCCTCAAAAGATAAACAGAATCATCTATAGAAACGTTGGGTCAGAACTTTAATTATCAAGGTCATTGGTAGAATGCTTCCTTATAATTTTATGGTTTAGAGGCTGCACTTTCGTTGGAGAATTCAAGGGAAAATGCAAGTGATTGATCTTGGTAATGGTTACTACCTTGTTAGACTATCTAAGTGGATGGATCATGTTAGGGTTCTTACTGAGGGCCCATGGGTCACTACAAGTCATCATATTAATGCTCAATGCTAGAAGGTCCTCTCAATAATCAAATTTATTGAATGGTAGAATGGGTAAGACTTCCCTTTCTTTTTTAGTATTATGACATTGACACTCTTATTAAGATTAGTAATTTCCTTGGGAAGACTTTGAAAATTGATAGAACTACAGAACTAGCAAATAAATGTTGTTTTGCTCAGATTTATGTTGAAATGGATATCATGAAATCTTTGATCCCTAAACTGGTTATTGGTAGTCAATTTCAGCAGGTTGAGTATGAAGGAATCAGTACCATATATTTTCACTGTGGTTATGTGAGGCATGAAGATAATATGTGCACTAAGGTTGGAAATAATGATGAGAAAGCTACTGAATCTGTGTCTGCTTCTGAAAATTTAAAGGAGGTTAATGTGAACAATATGAATTCAGGGGTTGATCAACAATTTGGACCGTGGTTGCTTGTGCAAAAAAGAAAACCTGCTAATAAGAAGTTTGCTTCTTCTCATCCTACACCTGGATAACAAAAAACCCGCTAATAAGAAGTTTGCTCCTTCTCATCCTATACCTGGGTAACATATTTCTAAAGGAAATTCAATTTCAATCTCTTGTCCATATTGAGGAGGAAGTGGAGAATTAGGATGTGAATTCTATTAGGATGGCTATTCCAGATAAGGTTAATAGAAACTCTCAAGCTTGGTTTACTAAAGGTTGCAAGGCTGTTGCTCATTCTATATGAAAATATAACTAAATATATGTAAATATATGTGGAATAATAAAAAATATAGGAAAATAAAAATACATGTGGAATAATAAAAAATATAGGAAAATAAAACAAACAAAATTATAAGAACCTGTATACCTTTGATTTGATGATCTGCTTGTTGTTCGATATGTCCTAGTCCTGTGTGGTACCACAGTTTCCTTAAGACGATTTTCGTTCCATCGATACAGATATTTTTCCGACAATCATCTCCTAGGATACAATGGATGCTAAGGCTCGGACTCGGCACCACCAGCGCCTTTCTTTGCGAACCGTCAACATACTTTCACTTCACCACACTCACTACTATGCAAAAACCCTTTTTCACTTGTTTTCCAAAACTCACGAGGAGAAGATTATATGCACTATTTTTCAATTTTCAAAAATATTTTTCTTTTGTCAAAATCCCATTCACCTCTAAACCAAAATGGAAAGACCATTAAAAGCAATCAATGCCCATTAAAGTCAATTAATACAAAAACTTTACAATCCCCCACATGAATGATTTGACTAATTAAGACAATGAAAGACTCTGGTGGTACAGCTCTACGGTTGGAACCTACATAGGATATGTAGATGTTAATATTTGAACTTTCCCTTTTGAGACTATATTTTTATGTAAAAGACAATATAGTTCACATAGATTCATTCTTGGTACACTTCAGTTCTCACTGTTGTATTCATTTTGACCTTGAACACCTCATTGGTTCTGCGAAAGTTTCTAAAGAATTGCACCCTTCACAATCCTTTGAAGCAGCCACTCTTCTCTCTCACATAGGTGATTCCTATTTCTATTACAATCAGCATAACAATGCATAGACTACCAAACACATATTTATAGGAATCATTAAAGGCATTTTTTATGCTTAACCTTCATCTATCACTGTTTCATCTTAGGAATGGACAGAGGACTAACCCCCACAGTGATCCATACTAATCTTTACGATTATGTCCTCCCATTGAACCTAGATCTTGGGATCTCCAATCAACTAGGTTGGATTTCCATCGTATCAACTTTACTTATGAGATTCAGTCCCATTCCCCTTGATAATTTCTCAACTAAATCTCTATTTAACCCTTTAGTTAGCAGATCTGCAATGTTATCTTTTGAATTTACATAGTCTATCGAGATAACTCCAGTTGAGATTAACTATCTAATGGAATTGTGTCTCTGACGAATGTGTCTAGACTTTCCATTATACATAATATTCTGTGCCATATAGATCGCAGATTGACTAGCATAATTTATACTTATTGCTAGCATAGGTTTAGACCACCTTGGAATGTCCTTTAAAAATTGCCATAGTCATTCAGCCTCTTCACCACATTTATATAATGTGATGAACTCAGATTCCATCGTAGATCGAGCTATAATAGTTTGTTTCAAGGACTTCCATGTTACAGCTGCACCTGCTAATGTGAACACATAGCCACTAGTGGACTCTGAATCCTTGATATTTGATATCCAATTTGCATCACTGTATCCTTCTAATATAATAGGATATCTTATATAGTGCAGTCCATATTCATGAGTATATCGTAAGTACCTTAGTATTCTAACGATTCCTTTCCAATGATCATTATTTAAATTATTCATGTATCTATTCAGTCTACTTATAGCGTAGGCTATGTCTAGTATTGTACAATTCATCAAGCACATTCGATTTCTAATCACCCTTATATATTCCACTTGAGATACACTTTCTCCTTTATTATTGGATAAATGTAAACTCATATCTATGGGTGTTCTGGCTATACTAGTATCATCTTTACTGAACTTAGCCAATATTTTATCCACATAATATGTTTGACTAAAAATAATCACATTTGAAGTCCTAGTGATTTTTATCCCTAAAATCACATCTGCAAGCCCCATATCTTTCATCTCAAATTTCGATTTTAACATGACGTTCGTAGTTTGGACCATATTATCGTCACTACCTACTATGAGTATGTCATCTATATATAAACAAAGAATGACATATCCATTCTCTAACAAAGAATGACATATCCATTCTCTGTATCTTTTACATAGACACAATTGCCACACTCATTTATTTTAAATCTATTATCTAGCATGGTACTATCAAATTTTTGATGTCATTGCTTAGGAGCTTGTTCAAGTCCATATAAGGACTTCACCAATTTACATATTTTCTTTTCTTGTCCTGGTGTGGAGAAACCCTCGGATTGCTCCATGTAGATCTCTACTAGGAAAGGTTGTTTTAACATCTATTTGATGTACTTTAAGATCCCGCAATGCAACGATCACCAGTACCATCCTTATGGAATTTATTCTCGTCATTGGAGAATATGTATCAAGATAATCAAGGCGTTCTTGTTGCTTGTACTACTTAATTACAAGCCTTGCCTTATATTTATTTGTTGTTCTATCTGCTTTCATTCTCCTTTTAAAAATCCATTTGTAACCCAATGGTTTACAACCTAGAGGAAGATCTACTAACTTTTAGGTGTGATTTTGCAAGATGGAATCAAATTAACTTTTTATGGTTTATTTCCATAATCAATTCAACTTTTTATGGTTTCTTTCCATAAATTTACTTCAGGAGAGTTTACAGCTTCTAAGAAGCTTTGAGGTTCACTTTTTAGCATGTAAGTAAGAAGATCCGGACCGAAGAATTTTTCCGTTCTTACCTTTTTGCTTTTCTCAGTTCAACCTCAATCTCAACTTTAGTCTTCTGTTCTTGATCATTACCACGATTATTTTCACTGATAGCATCATATGTTCGTTTAGATGAACTCGGTCCGTCTTCAACCTTATATAGAAAAATATGCTGAAAAAATGATGCATTTCTCGATTCCATTATTATGTTCTTGTGTATATCAGAAATCTCATACCTATGCACAAAAAATCGATATGCACTACTATTTTGTGTATATCTTATGAGGATGCAATCAACTGTTTTGGGACCTATATTCACTCTCTTAAGAGTAGGTTCCACTACTTTGGCTAGACACCCCCACACTCATAAGTATTTATAGAAAGGTTATCTTCCTTTCCAAAGTTCATACGGCATCTTTACTTGCTCCTTGCGAGGCACCTTATTTAAAAGGTAATTTTTTGACAGAACGGCTTACCCCCCCCCCCCCCCCCCCCCGCGTAAGTTCTAAGGTAATCCAAAACTTATCAACATTGCATTCATCATTTCTTTCAATGTACGATTTTTCCGTCCAACCATACTATTTTATTGTGGTGAATATGGTGGAGTAACTTCATGTCTAGCACCATGTTGAGCACAATATTCACCAAATGGAGTTATATATTCACCACCACGATCACTTCTTATTATTTAACTTTTCTATTGAGTTGATTCTCAACTTCAGTTTTATTAAGAATAAATTTCTCTATTGTCTCATCCTTGCTCTTAAGCAAGTATACATAGCAATATTTCAAACTCTCATCGATAAATGTGATAAGATACTTATTACCACCTCTAGTTGGTGTAAATTTCAAATCACATATATCACTATGGATTAAATCCAAAGGTTCGATATTCCTCTCAATCATTTGATATGATAATCTCATTGTTTTTGCCATGATAATTATAATTAATATCTTTTATCTTTACAGTCATTACATTTAGTTTAAATAAACTATTTACTACATAGTCCTTTCTCACAAGCATTTCATACTTGGACAAAATAATCTTATCTGACTCAAACACTAAGTGAAAACCATGTTTGCTTAGTAATGATCCAGACACCAGATTCTTATGAATATTCAAAACATACAACACTTTATTCAAAATCATCTCCTTTTCAGAGGTTATCTTCAAAACTACCTTGCCTTTCCATTGGATTTCTAATGTGACGGAATTTTCCATGAACAACTTCTCTCCATTTTTACTTGGTTTGAAGGAAGTGAACAAGTTCTTATTAGAACATATGTAGTGGGTAGCACCAGTATCAATCCATTACTCTCTAGGATTTGATCCCACCAAGTTCACTTCAGAGACAACAGCACTAAGGTCAATCTCATTAACCTCTCGAGTGATGTTCTCCATCATTTATGCCTTTTTGTTCTTCTTTCTTTTTGGCAACCTATATTCCATCGCTCTGTGACCCATCTTATCACAGTTAAAATATTTGCCTTGAAATTTGGCCTTCTTGAAGATCCCTCCTTTAGGCTCCAACTTGGAATCTCTTCTAGTTTTCTTCTTGATCTTAAAGCTTTGACCATGCTTCACAACACTGGCCTTCACCTTGGCCCTTAAAGATCTTTTATTAAATCTCCTATTTTCATCTTCGATATGAAGTTTACCAACAAAAGCCTCCATATGATTAATTAATGAAGTCATTGCTGAAGTCATACTGACATGTCATTGTGCTCACCTGGCACCACTCACGTGTCTCACTTGCTGATGTGGCACCTACCATGTGTCAATAGCACTGACGTGTCATTGCCAGTCATGCTGATGTGGCGATAATGTGGCAGCCTACACGTTTGATAACGTGGCCCTTGTAGACATGTCATGTTGTCATATCATGCCGACGTGTCATTAATGTCGCCTTCCACCGGGCGAACACGTGTCATGTGCCATCAACCAACACATGGTCCACTCTCAGACCGACATATGTCACCATCCATTGGCCCACATATGGCGCTCTGGTTGGCTGACATGTGGCCACGTCTCTACGCAATGTGGCACATCTCTGTGTTCAACATGTGGCCCTGCCGCTTGGCGACATGTGGCCTTCCAACTATGTGACACATGTTGCCGCCTCGCTGCGCCATGTAGCACCACTTTATCAACAACACGTGATGTCTCTATAAACAATTAGGCTAACTTTCTCATAAGCTAAGTTCTGATCTAGGCTTTGAGTCATAGGTTGAATAATAGCCTATTCTAACCACGGGCTGGATTTTGAAACTGGGCTTGATCCAACAGAATTTAATTCCAAGCCCACTAACACAGAATCCGGCTTGTTTATTAGATTTTCAACCCATTTATCCATTTTTCAACCTGTCTTCAACCTCCAGCCAGGTCGATTTTGACCGTTTTCTTGGCAAACTAGTCAGCCGACCCGATTGCAATTTTTTTCACTTTTTTTTTCACTATTCTGGTGACAAAAATTCATTGGAAAAAGGTCAAAAAATTCATAATAACATGGGGGAGAAAATTTATAAAAATGATTTTTAATAAAGCACAAATAAAAAAATGCCCACCCAAATTGTTATACATGGGTATGAATTTTTTTTTTCCCTTTAAAACATATGAATCAATAAATCATCCACATATATAAACATATATATGGAATTCGTCTTAAGCTTGTATGAAAATATAAATAAATATATGTAAATATATGTGGAATAGTAAAAAATATAGGAAAATAAAACAAACGAAATTATAAGAACCTATATGCCTTTGATTTGATGATCTGTTTGTTGTTCGATCTATCCAAGGCCTATGTGGTACCACAGTTTCCTTAAAACAATTTTTGTCCCACCGGTACATATGTTTTTCCGACGGTCATCTCCTAGGATACAATGGATGCTAAAGCTCAGACTCGGCACCATCGAAGCCATTCTCTGCGAACCTTCAATGTACCTTCACTCCACTACACTCACTAGTATGGAAAAACCCTTTTTAACTCATTTTCCTAAACTCACAAGGGCAAAATTGTATGCACTATTTTTCAATTTTCAAAAATATTTTTCTTTTGTCAAAATCTCATTCACCTCTAAACCAAAACAGAAAGACCATTAAAAGCAATAAATGCCCATTAAAGTCAAATCAATCACACTTTTAATATAAAATGTTACACATTATTCAGGGGTTTACTAGGTGTTACAAACTCTTATGTTTCAAAGGTTTTTGCATTTGGTTCTGCCTCTACTGGAAGAGAGAAATCTCAAGAGGTTCTTTTTATTAATGCTTAAGGTTTAATAATGTCTATGAATTTCGATAGGAAAAAGGAAAAAAAGGGCATATCGCTTTGGGAAAACTGATAATCAAGATTGGTCTTAGGGAGATGATAAGACCTTGCCACTTTTAAAGTTAATATGGAAAACATTGCGTTGGACTTGAAAATGAATTCTAAAAAAGAGCTTAGTTGCAAAAGGAAAGCTACGAAGGTTAACTTGAATTCATTGATCTCAAGCCACCTAATAAATTGTTGCAAAAAACTGCTTAGATTGATTCCAGTCATTTTGTTGGTGATGCTTTGAAGATTATTGATAAGTTAAATGCAACTTCTCGTTTGCCTATGTGCTAAGTTCCTTTCTATTCCCTTCTTCTTCTTTAATGAATATTATGTTGTGGAGTGTTCGTGATGCTCGGAGTCAAGGTTTTATTAACTTTGTTAAAACCTATATTAGTCAGTATCAAGTCAATTTTCTTGTTTTGATGGAGACTAGAATCTATGGTTCTTAACCTGATAAAGCTATTTCCTGGATTGGTTGGTTAAAGGTTATTAAGGTGGATCCTATTGGATTCTTTAGTGGTATTTGGGTCTTATGGAGGGATAAGGATGTTGATGTTGAGTTAACATCTTTTTTACTTAGATGGTCAATGTTCAAGTTAATAGTAAAGGTAAAGGTAAGTGGCTTTTTACTGCGTCATATGCCCATCCTATTGCTAACATTAGACACAAGCTCTAGCATGCTATTAAAGATATTAGCAAGATTAATTCTCTCCCCTAGATGCTTGCTGGTGATTTTAATGAGGTCTCTAGTAGACATGATAAGAGAGGGGTATGGAGGTTAATACTTCCCTTAATAATGATATAAATACCTTATTAATGATTGTCATTTTTTAGATTTAAGAGCTATTGGTCCTAAATTTACTTGGACTAATGGTAGGCCTGGTTCCCATTTAATCACAGAAAGATTAGATAAAGCTCTTTGTTATATTGACTGGAAATCTTTATTTCATAATGCTATTGTTCAAAACATCCTTCTAATTAGGTCAGATCATCATCCAATTTTGATCAGGGTGGAAAAATATTGCAATGTTAACCCTTCTATCAAGCCTTTTAAATTTGAGATGGCTTAGATGCAACATCATCAATTTCAGAATTTTATATCTAAGGAGTGTCATGATCTCAGTGGTTGTCGCTTAAATCATTTGGATTCCTTTAAGCAGAAACTACAACTTTAGAATGAAGAAGTTTTTGGTAATATTTTCTATAGGAAAAAAAAGGTTGCTTGGTCAAATTAATGGAATCCAAAAAGTTCTTTGTGTAACAGATAATGCCTACTTATCTAATTTGAAACTCCATCTTGAAACTCCATCTTATTTCTAAGGTTAATGTGGTTCTAGATTAGAAGAAGTACCTTTGGAGGTAAAAATCTAGATGTAATTGGCTCCTATGTCAGGATAAAAACAATAGATTCTTTCATTTGTCTACTCTGGTTTGAAGAAGGTAGAACAGAGTGGAGCTTTTAAAATCTAAAGATGGTTCCTGGATTTATGATAAAGCTGCTCTTAAGGAGTTGGCTTTTTAATCATTTCAAATCTCTTTATTCTCAAGATATTATTAGCCATTCTCTCTCAATTCCTAATTCGTTCCCTCGGCTTAAGGCTTTTAATTTGCTTGCTCATAAAAATATTGAAAATTTGGAAATTAAAGAAGCTTTATTTAGTATTGGGCCTTGGAAAGCCACTGTAATTAATGGGTTCCTATTGGCTTCTTTCAGCAATATTAGAAGTATCTGGGGATAATATTTGTAATATCATCAAAGATTTTTTTCATAACTGGTCTTTTTCCAAGAGGTTTAAATGATACCTTGATTTCAATTGTTCCTAGAACTGATAACCCCGTAGAGTATCATTAAATTCAAACCTATTAGTCTCTGTAAAACTTTATATGAGGTGTCCAGAGAATTAGGCCTATTATTTAAACTAATATGTCTCAACCAAACTAGTTTTATCCCTAGTAGGCAAATAATTGACAATATTGTTATTACTCAAGAATTGCTATATCTTTTCAATAAGTCTGAATCTAAGAAGGGCATGCATGATCTTATGGAAAACTGACCTTGAGAAATCTTTTGATAGGCTTAATTGGAGTTTCATTGAAACAATCTTGTTTGAACTTAATTTGCCTCCTACCTAGATCAACTTTATTATTCAATGTGTTAAATTTGAAAACACTAAGCTTGTTTGGAAAGGAGAGCTCACTCAAAGCTTTAATACTAGTAGAGGCATTAGACAAAGAAATCCTTTATCCCTCTATCCCTTTGTGCTTTGCATGGAAAAGCTCTCTCACTTAATCCTTAATTGGGTACTTTCTGGGAAGTGGAAATGTGTGAAGCTTCTAGAAATGATCTTGGTATATCTCATCTAATGTTTGTTGATGATCTCTTGATTTTATTTTGAAGCTTTTGTTAGTCAAATTAAGTTGGTTTTGAGCTTTCTGGATATTTTTGTAAGGCTTTAGGGCAAAAGATTAATTTCCAAAAGATTAATTTCTAAAGGTTTAAAATTTTCTGCTCTAAATTTACATCAAGGGAAGCTAAGAAGGGAAGCTTGTAGCTTGATTCCTATTCCTGTTGTTGTTGATCTAGGTAGATGTCTTGAAATCCAGATCTCTAATGATGGTAGAGGAACTCACAGCTTTAATCCTATTTTAGATAGAATAAAGACAAGTTGAGCAATTGGAAATCGAAGGTCCTCTTTTTTGCAGCTAGAATTACTCTTGTTAAATCTGTGATGAATTATGTTCTTTCTTGTCATATGAAAATTAATCGAAAATTCATTTTGCAAGGGATTGAGGATAAAAGGAAGCTGCATTTAATTGCTTAGGATACTATTTGTAAGCACAGGGATTATAAGGGTTTAAGAATAAAAAAAGCTTACAATTTGAATTTAGCTTTTTGATGGAAGTGACTTGGAGACTTGTTCATAGCCCTGGAAATTTATGTGCCTCTATTCTTAAGTCTAAATATCATTTTGATTTGGATAATCTTGTTAATATTATAGTAATGGTACTTGTTCCTTTCAATGGAAACATTTTTTATAAAGCTTGTCTCTTATTTATCAAAGGTTTAACTAGATAATTGTTAATGGCAAAAAAATTCTCTTTTGGTTTGATAATAGGCTTAGTAGCAGAAATCTAAATGATTTTCCTCTTGATAATTACAATATTGATTGGAAAATAACTATTGCTGAAGTCATTAAGGATCGTCAATGGAAGTTTGACAAGTAGCAAACTCTTATTCCTATAGCTATTCTTGCCACAATAATTAGTACCCCTGTTGCTGCTGATGTTAATGCTATGGATTCTCTTATCTGGTCTAACTCTCTCGATGGTGGTTTTAGTGTGAAGTCTTCCTACTACTTCTTTGAAAGCATTCAAACTACTAATAATGATTGGAGATGGAGTTGTATATGGAATCTTAAGGTTATCCCCTGTGTTCAAATTTTCTGCTAGTTTATGGTTTTTGGCAAGCTTCTCACCAATGTAAGTTGTTTCAAGAGAGGCCGATGTCATTCAACTGTTTGTTCCTTATGTAATAGTTATGATGAGGACTTAATAAATGTTCTACGTAATTGCCTTTTGCCAAAGGTTCTTGGATCTCTCTTCGAACCCTTGATATGTCTCCCAATTTCTATTGTTATAGTTGGTTAGATCTGAACTTAAAAAATAAATGCCACTTGCCTTTTGGTGTTAGCTCTCGGCTCATACCATTGAATGCTGTTGGCTTGTATAGAAATGGAGATGTAAACTCTATTTTTGTGTCTTCATTCCATTGACCTAGGAATCCTCAAGAGATTATTAAGAGCAATTCAACTAATATGAATTATGTATTGCTAAAAAACTTTCTGGGAAATCTTATAAAGTTGTTTGGCTGAGATCGGAGCCTCCTATCAGTGGTTATGTCAAGCTCAATAAAGATGGATCTTATAAAGCTAATATCAATACTTTTGGAGATGGAGGTCTAATTAAAGATTGCCATGGTAACTGGTCTTAGGTTTGCTGGGAATCTAGGCAGTTCTAGTTGTAGAATGGCTTAATGGTGGGGTCTATTCTTTGGCTTGAATCTAATTTAAAAAGGAAATTATTCAAATGTTGAAGTCGAGCTTTCCTTTACTATAGCTTTCTCCTAGATCGCTTCTGGAGTACATGAAGACCATCCTGACTCCAATATTGTTCATAACTACCAAATGATTTTGAGAAAGAATCCTAATTTTCATGTCAAGCACATCTTCCATGAGTGTAATATGGTGGCGGATGGCTTAGCTAAGTTAAGCTA
This sequence comes from Ziziphus jujuba, assembly GCF_031755915.1. Lineage (NCBI taxonomy): Eukaryota > Viridiplantae > Streptophyta > Magnoliopsida > Rosales > Rhamnaceae > Ziziphus > Ziziphus jujuba. The sequence goes on along the minus strand of NC_083381.1, from coordinate 841,678 downwards.
TGATCTCAACCTTGGTTTGCACATTTTTTATTCTGTTTTGAAAGACATCTTTCATTCACTATCAATTGAGGATATCATTAATAGTTCCTCCAATGGAGACTCTTGTTGAAGAAAAATCCCTCGCAAGTAGGGGTGGCAATTTGTGTTGCGTGTCGTACTTGTATCAACCCGTTTATTAATCATGTCGAAATTGCTTAACTCGAACTCCGACCCATTTAATTAATCGTGTAAGAAATCTTCAACCCGAGCACGACTCGTTTAATAAACAGGTAATCTGACACATCGTATAACTTGTTTATTAAATAGGTCGATTTGGGTCAACACAACCCATTTATGAAATTGACCCGTTTATAGAAATTGATCCGTTTACATAAAATTGACCAATTTATACAAAATTGACCCGTTTACACGAAATTTATCCAATTAAATAAATTACCTTGGTTAAATTAATTATTTCATATAAAATAAAAATAATTTAGTCATTAATTAATCCAAAATTGAAATATATATGTAAAACCATATAATTATAGTTATAAATTTACAATAATATAATAGATCATATGTGATAATATAACAATCCCACATACATAATAAACCTAATACTACTTCACTAAAAATAATTAAAAAAAACTTTATTAATAATTATGTTTTTATTTTTCTACATTTCCAATACTCTTAGGCATATTAATTTTTATTTTTTTCGATGTCCATAAATCTATACATGTATTAAACACGTTATATTTAAATAAATAAATATTATTTTAATAATTTTATTTTTTATTTTGTAATTAATAAAAAAAATTAATAATACAACCTTAATATGTTTGATATTTAGTAATAAAAAGGTATTAGTTAAAGTTTTATTTATTATAAAGTTAATATATTAAAGTATTAATTTAAACAGATTATAATCATGTCGGGTTGAATTGTCACATTTAATTAAATGGGATCAATTCAGATCAATTTCAAGTTGACTTGTTTAATCCAAAATTGACACGTTTAATTAAATGGGTCAATTTAGATCAATTTCGGATTAAGCTGGTCAACCCCAAACTGACACATTTATTAATCGTTTTAAATGGGTTGATCCGAATTTAATCTAAACCCATTTATAATAAACTCAAACCCACTAACTTCGTGTCGTTTTTCGAGTTGTGTTACCATATCATGACCTGAATTGCCACCCCTATTTGCAAGCATACAATTTGTTTAACAAATAATAATGTGATCATAAATTAAGGTGTTTTGTATCCAAGAGATTAGTTTATTTTTAAAAATGATTAAATTCTTATGGAAATTTGATTAGAAAAATTAAATATTGAAATTATTGATTTCAGACCAATTAAATGCGAAACTAAAGCTAAAAAAAATACTAAAGCAAATTTCAATTCAAGAGAAAATTAATTTAAATTTCAATAATGATAAAGCAAGGATTATGATTTCATCATTGGTATTCCTATTTGATTCTTATGCATGTAACCAATTAATTAAAAACCTATGCATGTAACCAATTAATTAAAAACCTTACTTAACCACACTTGATTAAAAAATAATCAAAAGTATATCTGTCTATCAATAATTTACTTTATAGAAGGTAATTTAATCATTCCCAATCTAAATTAACCAAACTAAGTCCCAAAGAACATGCAAACCTAATAAAAATAAATTAAGTCTAAATCATGGCGAGATAATATTCCTATTCACTATGTAATTCATTCCAATCCATATTATCCTCCCTATTTTTAAGCAAAAATAATACTGAATCGTTCATTCAATGAAAGCATTAATGTTAGGACTCATCCAAGATCCTTTACCGAAACCATAGACAAGCGTTGATTCCAAGGAAACCCTACAGGACCCTCCAATGGAAAATCCGATAGCATCTTCCCTAAGGGTTGGACTTGCCATAAAATTCTCTGCACAGAAAACACATTTCTAACAATATCTCCTTATTCCTCCCACCTTATTATAGTTTAATTTCCATAAATTTTCAAATAACACAAAATATATATAATTTAACACCTGAAAGTAAATTCAAAGGTGGATCACTCACCTCGAGCACACATATCAATCAAGATCCTCCATAAGATCATTCTTACGACTCACACGTGCGCCTAAGATATCAAAATTATACAAGATCGATTAAATTAATATTTTATTCGGATATTTTACACTTGAGTACGGGGGAAACTAACACATACGGTATCCAAAATTCACAAAAAAATATACCAAAACAAAGCTTATGAAACAAGGATCATGGATTGAGTCTGACCTCTAGGAGATCAAACCTGTGATGGCTCGAATCTAGCAGGAAAGGTCTAGGTTTTAATATGCTTTAATCTCTTAATCCGTCAAGAATTGGGGGAAAAGGACCTTGGATTTAGATTCAGAGAGGTCGAATTAGTGGGAAAAGGTGGGAGGTGTCATCTGAAACTCGCCGGAGGTGAGTTTTCCAATGAGCCACCGTGATCACTTGAATCCATCACGGCCAGCAGCACGTTCAACGGCCATTGGCTGTGCAAATTGGTGAAGAGGTAGATCAGAGGATAGGTAAGCTAATTAGACCAGCGGTGTAGAAAAAGAAGGTCTAGTTTGGGATAAATTGGCCGGAGAAGGAAACGGGCCACTCGCTGAAAAAATGGCATCGCGGGTGAAAATGAGGTGGGCTACATGGTGGTCCAGTGCGTGTGACTGGCTGGTGGCTAGAAGGTGGTCAACGGTGGTTGGTTAGTCCTTCCTCACTCTCCTCTTTTTCTCTCCTCCTTCCCTTTCTCTTTCCTTTCTTCTCAGCCAATTAAAATGCCTCCCATTTGTGCCACTGTGCACTCACGTGTTTGCCAGATTTTGACACGTGGTAACACTGTTCACACACACTCACAGATTGATGAATAATAACTACTATCTCAGGAAAAACTTTACGAGTTCATAACTTTCAAACCAATAGTCCAAATTAGGCATGCCACTAGTCTATGAACTCATATTGACCATTACTTCACAACCATATAGGATTCAAATCCAAATTTTACAAGAATAAAAAGTCAACTCGGGCACCCTTGGACAGTTCGTACCTTAACTTTTTTTGCTCATAACTTTTAAACCGTAGCTCCATTTTCAACGTGCTACTAGTATACGGACTCGAGTCAATGCATACTTCGCAATGGTGGCTCGGTCAACCTAGAATTCTATCTAAATCAAAAGTCAAACTTTGACCCCTTCTAGACAACGAATGGTCAAACCCTGTCAACTTCGGTCAACTTGAGAAAATTTCGGTGTACTTCAGGACAGGGTGTTACAATTAAACTTAAAAATGAATTATTAACCAAAAATTTAAGAATTAAAAGGTTCCATGCATACAAATTGAAAAATCATAATAGGGCTACATCATAACCCTAAAATGAAATTAGTTCTCCATGGAATCAAAAGCCATCATTGTTAAATTCAAAGGAAACATCAAATTAAATTATAAAGAAAGCTAAAGAAACAAAAACATAATTATCATGGTTTTAACTATTATAACCCATGGATGCTTCCATTTTCTCTCCTTGATTGCTTTTATAGTTTGAGTCTCTATGAACTTAAGAAAGAGAGGTAACAAGTGAAAAAGAATTAAATCATATTTCTCCCAAAGTTGGTATGTTTGTATTAAATCCTTTTAAAAGCTCCTAAATAACTCTCCAAAACTTATATTTCATCATTCAATATGGTCAAGACTATATATATAGAATTTTGAGGACCTTTTTCTCTCTTTATTTTCAATGTAAGACTCTTAGAAGACATCCTTTTTAACCTAGTAAGTGGTTTTGGATAAATTTAATGGGTAAAAGAGGTAGTTTTTAGTTTACTTACTCTCCATAACTTACCTATTTCTAATTTCTTTTAGAAATTTTGTTAATATTAGTTTAATTTACCCTTAATGAAGCATGTGACATAACTTGTACCTCATTAAAAAAAAAAAAAAATTTAACCGATTGCCACCACTTATAATGCTCCTAGACCCTTGAACTTCTTCATTCAATCTTGGCCATGTATTCTTAATCTTGTAATTTGGAAAATCTTGATGACTTGGATGAATAATAAGCCACCATGTGGACTAGAAGGAATTCTTAGATCTTCAATTTATCTCTCTTCGATTGATGGCGAGGATTTAGAGAATCTTTAATTCTTCTATAAATTTCTAAGTATACAAAATAAAATCATTCCATAACTTGATACTCACCACAATTTAGTCCAAGCAATTCAAATTTTGTGTTATTTTTATTAAATTTCTTCTTTTTCTCTTACATTTAGAAAAGCACACAATTAGTGAACTTTTCATAAAATTTAAGTACAAACTAACAAATAATGAGTCAATAAAGTGGTATAAAATCATTAATATTTTATGCATAATAACTCTATCAATGTTGCTTTAATTAGCCTATCAAGGTAATTACTTGAATATAATTTAGTGTTATATATAATATTTTTTTAATACTCATTTATTTACTCTTTTACAAATTGCTTTCACTATGATAAAGATTCAATCACTTTTCAAGGAGTTGAGAAAAGGGTTGTCATGAAACAGTGTGTGCCAAGTTTGCTGAAAGGGCCTGTCAAATTGCTAGTAGGTAGTATAGGTTATTAAAAAAAAAAAAAAAAAGAAAAATGGAAAAATATTGATATCCTATACAAGGTCTCTTGCTTGCAAGTTAAAGCTAATAATCTAGATGATCTTTTGAAGTTTGCAAGAGCAAGGGATGAAGAAAAAATTAGCCGCTATTGCCAAGTTTAAGGCATCACCAAAGATTGAAGTTTTGAACAAACAATAGGTGGAAGAATTCAATGATTATGATGAAATGGCCAGCCTATAGAATCAAAAGTTTGCTAGAGGGTATATGCAATGCCAAGATGAGATGCATTTAAAAAATCTTGGTATAACTTGGTTTTTAATATAGGGTGATGACCATTCAGATGGGAATAGATAAAATAAAGCTTCAATTTATTCTAGAGATAATATCCTTGTGGTTGATGGTGAAGAACTTGTTGGTGATGACCAAGCTACCATTGCTAATGACCAGGGATTCATGGTTGATTCCATGAATTCTTCCATTGGTGGTCAATAGTAGTGATATATCTTCTTTATATTTTTGGCTTGTCTTTCATTTGGTAAGATGCATTACTTTGTCTTTCATTTAATAGGACATAATGCTGGTAGTTGAATTTCTTTCAATAAAGTAGTTTTCCTTTCGCTTACTTCATTTGGTCGATCTTTCTTGTCTACTTCAAATAATTAATCAACTAGTGACAATAAGTTTTATGAATAAAACATCATTGTTTTGTATAAGTCTGTTCCATGATGTTAGGACTTATCGATTTAAACGATCATAAGTTCATAGTGGCATACCACCATTAGACATTGTAATATTATGTGTGTGTGTGTGTGTGTGTGTGTGTGTGTTTGTGTGTGTGTGTATGCACCTGCATATTTTTAAGTCCTAAGGAATACCTCACAGTGACACATAATCATAACCAACACCCTTGTATTTTATATATTTTTAACATATCTTGTACTCTTGAAAGAGACCAACAACGGTTTTAATCTCATGGGAGATTAAAATTTATTTATTCATGATTGTGTAGTACCATGATCAACATTCTTAGACGTTGTAATTTGTATATATTTTATTTTTAATTTTCAGTCCTAACTTCAGAGATTATTTTAATCTCAGTAGAGATTAAAATTTATTTATTCATGGTTACTAAAGATTATTCTAAACTCAAGAGAGATTAAAATTCATTTATTTATGATAGCATACTACTATGATCGACATCCATGGATGCTGTAACTAGTTTATAGTCTTAGGGGAGACTCCATGATGCTTAAATTTGCCTGTGTTATAAACACTAGGACTCACCAACTCAAACAGGAATTTGGAGTAGAAAATCATGAAGTTACGGTTGAAATATTAGAAACTTCCATATAGTAATGTTGCTTTCGACATGATTTAGAACATTCATAACTTCCTCAATATTTCTTTGAAATTTCCAATTTTTAATAGGTCAATGAGAAACTTAGATTCCAAAGTAAAACAAGCAAAATTTTCATAATTTTCGTCACAATTATGATATTTCTTTAAAACTTTCCATTCATATATGTCCATATCTATTCTTTCACATTTTTGTCAAAATTTCCACAATATTTGTTGATATTTCTGAAATTTTTACAAAAAGTTTTATGAAAATTTTAGAAATATCTAATAAATTTAACTTCTAATAAAAAAATTTAAGAAAATGTTATTGATGTTTAGTTAAATTTAAAAGATACAATATAGTATTTTAACATTATAAAATTATCAAAAGATATAGCAATTTGATTATTACTTTTTATATTACACATCCAAAAATGAGATTGTGAAAAAGCAATAGTTTTCAACCACCAAGGAGCCCTCCATGTTATTGAGATAATATTTTCGTATTACAACTTTTAACTAATTTACAATTTTACCAAATATATATTTTTTGGAATTTTTTTTATTAACAACATTATATTTATATCTGTTAATGCTTACTATTTGTCCATTAATTAAGAAATATATAATTTACGTTTAATATTTTTAAAATATTTATATTGATAATGAGTTGATTAAATAAACTAATCCTAAAGTTTTTATAATTTCCATTTTTTTCTGTAAGTTTCTATTCTTTTTTCCATCATTTTCTATGAGTTTTTATCAATAATTAATAAGTTCTGATATTTCCATGAATATTTTTGTATTTTAAATATTTGATATTTTCATCGATACCGATACTTCGAACCTTATTTCCCAAATAATAGAAATTTCCAAGTAGTCATATCATCATTTTTTTATTTTTTTATTTTTTGTAAAAGTGTAGAATATAGCCCATAGACTGTAGTCCATACCCCCAATTTCATTTAACCAGTTGGTTAGATACCAAAATTAGTTTAAGGGAATTTAAGTGTAAAACAGGATAGAGGAAGAATAAAGTAGAGTAGTCTCAAAATGTAATCGAAGTAATCAACTTTATTCAATAAAAGAAATCTTACATGTACCAATGAAAAGGTGTAGAGTTTATTAACCTAAATATCCTAATCACTACTCAAGATTTAACTGATATTCCAACTTATTAATATTACCTTCTTGAGATGCTCTGCATTTTAGGGACATGTTGCAGTTCTTCTTTGCATATCTTCAAAACGGTAAGTTTTTCGTTGCACAATTCTGATCACTTGTAAGGACCCTCCCAGTTGGGAGTAAAACAACCTAAATTCATCTAATTGGTGTTTGGAATAACTCTGCACAAATCCAAGTTACCGACATAGTAGTTTCTTGGTTTAAACTAAAAATTAAAAAAATGAGTCATTCTTTTCTAATGACTTGCTACTTTGATTTATGCAATTTCTCATCACTATTTTAGTATATTTTGATTAATCCTCAATTCATCATTATTCTAATCAGAGGAGAAAGAAATTCTTCTTAGGTTGGGCATACGATTCTCTTCTAGAGTAACTGCCTTTACACTTAAAGCTTCTAAAAATTGTATCTCACTGACAGAAATTCTAGTAGTGGTCATGTATGCCTAGAGAACATGGGGCAATTCCTTACTCCATTCTCCTTTTAATTTTTTCAAGTTCAATTTTAGGCTGGCCTATAATCTTCTTGATAGCCTCTTTTTGATCATTAACTTAAGGATGGGTTAGTAAAGAGAATGAATTGATGATACCTAGTTGATTTCATGTGTCTTTAAAGCTGGCGTTGTCAAACCATTTTCAGTAATATTGGTATACGAAACTCCAAATTGGCAAATCAAAATTTTCCACATAAAACTTGATGTACTATTCTTAATTATGGATGCCAGGTGTACTGCTTTTATGAATTAGTTGATAATGATAATTGGAAACTGTAGTTGACCTTTATTCATGGAAAGCAATCCAATGATGTCAAATGTCAATTGAGCAAAAGGCCATAGTGCACTAATTGCATCAATTCTTGAAGTGGTACTCGTAGAATTGTTGCATGACATAGGCATTTACCATAGTTCTTGGAAAATTTCTTTGAGTCTTCAAAGATGGTTGGCTAATAATAGCCTTGTTCAATAGACTTGCATGCCAAAGTTCTATCTCACGAATGGTTCCACATACTTTTTCATGGATCTCCCTTAACATAGTCAGCTTCCTTTGGTTTCAAACAATGAAGGTATGGTAGGGAATTGTACAGAACTCCATCAATTAAAGTATAATGGGAAGCTTTAAACTTTACTCGCTTTGCTTCCATTGTCGTTTCAAAGCTCTCCATTTTTTAAGAGTATAATGATTTGGAAGGACCATTTATGATGTTAAAATGATGCTTGGTTCATGTAGAAATTTGATTGGTATAGTCCTTGTGAAGTTGTCTCTATTGTCAAGGCTAGTTGAACTAATGAGTCTACATTCACATTCTTCAATCTAGGGATGTGTATAATGGTGAATCCCTTGAACTTCATTAGTAGCTCATTTGCTTTGGTTAACTATGTTAAGATTCTTTCTTCTCTTTCTTGGAATTCAACTCTAATATGATTAACTAGCCGTGAGCCAATGAAATCAATACCCTTTTGCTCCCATAACAATAGCTAGCTGTAATCTTGCTACTAATGATTCATATATTTGACTCATTGTTGGAGGTTTTGAACCTAAATCCTTATGCATATTCTAATTTTTTATTATCTACTGCATGGGTAGTCAATATTAAGCCTTCTCCATTACCTTGATCATTACATGACTCATCAACATGCAAAGTCTAAACTAGCAATGGTTGTTTGGTAGATTCATCCATGGACAACCTTCAGGGAATCAAGAAAATTCGGCTATGAAGTTAACCGCTATTTGACCTTTGATTGTGATCTATAATTTATACCGCATGCCAAACTCATTAAGCTTAATTAACCACATGACAAGATGAGATGGTCTTTTAACCCTTGTAACAATGACTAGTTAACAGGCACCATAATGGCATGTGCTTGGAAGTATGGTCGTAGCTTCCTTATTGAAACTACTAATGCTAGAATAAGCTTTTTTTACTTTAGGGTACCTCATCTCTTTGTTTGTCAATGTTTCATTGATGAAATAGATTGGACGCTGAATGTTTCCATCCTCTCTGATTATTACAAATCTAACTACATTATCGTATACTATCTCATAGGGTAGTATATAAATTCTCACCAGGGCTTAGAAAGAAGTAGTGCTAAACTCATGTACTGATTCAATTGTTGAAAGGCTTCCTTGCATTGTTCAGCCCATTTGAACTTTTTGCCACCTTTTAGTGCTTTGAAGAAATTTAAGCACTTATTGATGGCCTTGGAAACAAATATGTTAAATGTTGCAACTATCCTAATCTACAGCTGTACCTCTTTTACTGTCTAAGTGATTTGATCTTAACATTTCTTTAATTTTTCTTAGGTTGGCTTTAATTCCTCACTAATTTCTATAAATCCAAGAAATTTATTGGAAGCCACTCTAAATGCACACTTCTAAGGTTTAATTTCATTTGGCACTCCTTTAATATCTCAAAGGTCTATTTTAGATCTACTACATGATTCTCTTATTCTTGCTCTTAACAAGCATGTCATTGACAATAGACTTCCATTTTCTACCAATCTATCTCTAAAACATCTTGTTTTACCAGTATTTGGTAAGTGAGACTAGTATTTTTCAAGCCAAATGGCATGACTATGTAATAGTAAAGGCCTTAGTCTGTGATAAACATAGTATTTTGCTAGTTTGACTCATACATTTTAATTTGGTTGTAACCGGAGAAAGCGTCCGTAAATGATAATGGTCCATTGCATACAGTTGCATCTGCTAGCAAATCTATTCTTCGTAGAGGTTAGTTGTCTTTAGAACAGGTTTTGTTGTGGTTTATGAAATCAACATAAATCCACCACTCTTCATTGGCCTTTTTGACTAGAACCACATTTGATAGCTGTTTTGGATACCCAACTACTTGGATGAAGCCAACGTTCAATCATTTATCAACTTTATCACATATTGCTGTATATCTTGTAGCATTGGAAGTATGCCTTTTTTTTTTTTTTTTTTTCTCACCAACATGATTTGGATCGATGCTAAGCTTGTTAGCTATTACCTTGGGATCAATATCAGGCATATCCTGGTGTGACCATGCAAAAAAATCTCGTTACTAGTACAATAGTTCAATAAACCAGATCTTGAATTTTGGATTAAGTGTTATGCCGATTCTCATAGTTTTAGTGACATCATCAAAAACTATTTCAATGATATCCAGTTCTTCTAGTGCTTCCACTCTCTAGTTTCAATTATTCTTTGAGGGCTTTCTTAGAGTAATCTATATAAATCTCCATAACAACCGATTTTCATTTTAAAGTTGAAACATAACATTGCCTCGAAACATACTAATCATAGTGTGCAGAATGACAGTCCATGACAAGAAAGTTCACATTACGATTACTTGATTTGAAGATTATCCTAAGGATTATCTTACCTAAGAATCCAATTAAAGGTGGGGTAATTGGCTTCAAGTGATCTCTGCCAAATATTGTATAGTATCAGCAGAGCTGTCAGTGTTAACTAAAATAAAATTTTCTGTATGGTTAGCTACTATCATGGTGACAACATGTGCATCATCATGTGGGTAATAAATAACCTTGGTGTATTCCTCAGTAAAAATGATGGTACATGGTTTCATCTTTGTCTCTTTGACAGGTCCTTTGATCAAATAAATGTAATGATCTCTAGAATACCTAAAACTACAAGCATAGCTACGTCATGCATGGTTGGAATTGCTACAAGTTGAATCTCCAAAGATAAAATGCATTTTTTTATTGGTCACCCTGTTTGTTTCCCTTTTATGCCTATGTAGTTGATCATCACCATTTATTTGTCTATCACAAACTTTATGAATACCACTTCTCTCATTTTGGTTTCCGTTTTCAATTACAAATTAGCATAGATATCCTTTGCATATCAGGTCCTTAATTTCATCTTCTAGGTTTAAATATCTATTAGTAGTGTGACCATGATCATTGTCAAAAAAGGAGTATTTTCCACAATCTTTGACCGCAAAATTCGTAACAGATTGTTCATCCATTTCAATAAGTTTTGATTCTTGATTTGCTTTAGAACTTGATTACATGAAGTATTAAGGTGTATACCTTTGGAAATGAGGATATTAAACATGTGGCAGTCTCTGAGCAAATGGTTGGATATTGACCTTCTTTTTGTTACTATTTTGATTTAGTTTTCCTTTCTTTTTGTTAAGTTAGTTTTTTGTATATTGATAATTTTTCATGAGTCAAAACACTGTGTTGTAAAGTATTTGTATCAATCACTACCAGAGCATGAAGAACAAATCTCTATCAGCAATGGAAAGTGACCTAAAGACCAATTCCTTATTATTAAGTGGTTAGGCACACACGTTTTTCGCATAGTACTTTTGCAGATAAATCCAAGTTTAAATGATAAATCAAAGTTTATTTTTTTACTGTTTTTTATATTTTTACTTAGGTTTACACTTTGAGTATTTCAACTTGGGCTTAAAATAATTTTCATAATTTTTTGGAAATTAGAATATTAATTTTGACAAGTTTGAATGTCGTTGGAATGATGCTAAGGCATCATTTATTGGAACGAAGCTAAGACGTTGTTAGAACAACATTCTGCCATTGTCAATTTCTAGTTGTTGGATCTATGTATTCAAACAACGTCTGGACATGTATCATTTTTTGGTTTGACTTTGTAAACATTGTTTAAACAATCTCCTATATTATTTGAACAACATCCCCGGATTTCTAAAAAAGTCATTTTTATTCTTGGGTTTGAGTGGAGAAAAAGAGGAGACACGCCACCATTTTTGCTCCCTCAACTTTCTTATAGATTTTAGAGTTTTAAGCTTAAAAATCAATCCTAACCAGTTATTGTTGATTATCTTGATGCTGTATTGATTTTTCTCCCATTGATATTTAGTTTATTTAAGTTTTGATTATTAGGTTTCTTTATTTTTATTTTCCCACTTAGTGTGAGAAACGCATGGGATTTTTTCATCTTCCAAGCACCCCAAAACAAATTTTCTACATCATATTTGTGTTGTTTTCTGGGATTTGTTATGATGAAGCTTGGAGGAGTTTCCTTTGCAAGAAAGATAGTTGCAATAGTAGTGTTGGTGTACCCTTGCGAGGAAGACCCTGGCGACGATCGTTGTGGTTTAGTCCATTGCGAGGAAGGCTTTGATGATGGGGCTTCAAAGTCATCCTTGCCAGGAGTGGTCATTACAGTGGTCTGGGCTTAAGGCCACTTTGTCCAATAGTTAGGAAATCGAGTCACTCCACCATCATAGTAGTTGGGAATATCAATGTTATTCCCGATACTTAGGACATGACTTTATGATTCTATAATTTGCCTTTCATAGTAGACTTCAGTTTAGTGGTGGTGGTTGGTGACTCTGGTTTTTCCCTTATAGGGTTTCTATGTAAAAATCTATTTTGTTGATTATTTTATTTTAGTTTTTTGTAATTTACATTTGTATATTATTGTTTTTGATATATCTATTTTGGAAGGATTGATGCATCAATTGCTAAAAAATATATAAACTATGAACTTGTAGTTTAAGGGAATAACAGATATGAATTGAAGTAGGCATAGGTTTTTGCAGGTTCGTATTTTATCATCAGTGTTAAACACATAATTTTAAATTGTCAAGAGCCTATCCAATCACCACCAACACCCCCCCTTCCTTCTAGGCCCATTCCTCACTTTCACTTTCGATCACAATTTTTGCTTCACTTCCTTATATTTTCCCTTTTTACTTGACAATCTCATCCACATTGATGAATCTTTATGCTATATTTAGCAGATTATGGAAGTTCCTTAGAGAAAACTTACCTAAAATCCATAGAAGGTTCTCATTACTAATGATTGTCATTATCTTTGCTGGTGCTATCTAGTTGCTATAGTCCTATACTTGGGCTGCTTTCAATGTTGAAGCATGAAATATATTATTTTAATTAGTCTTCATCCTTTTGTTTGAGTGCCAAAATGTTGGTAATAGGTTTCTTCAACGCTTCTCCTCTAACAAATTCAGCAGAAAATATTAGACTCAATTAAGAAAATGTATTGATGGATGTAGGTTTCAACTGTCTAAACCATTTGATAGTTACTCTAAATAGTATAAAGGGAAAGACTCGACACATGACCAAGTTGCTAATCTTGTTGAAATCCATCAATTCACGAAATGATTTGAAATGTTTAATTGTGTCACCAACACCATTATACATAATAGTGGATGGTAGTAGAAACAGTGATGGAGGTTTTTATGCAAGATCACATTTATGAATGGAGATTCAATTTCTGCAATATCTAGTTCATTGATTTTAGATCAACATTTAACATGAGGTTTTAAATTTTCTCCTTTATTTGTTTTATGTCTTCTTGTTCACTTTTTGGTGGTTCAGGTTCCACCATAGAGATTCTAGATCCTTCATTAAGAACATGTCATCTGGTCTTTAAACGATGATAAAAGTTTGATCTTTCTAAATTTTGTTTGGTTCCAATTGACTATAATTATCTATCTTCTTTCAAGATTGTATGGTGGATCATTAGTTTCTCTTGCATTGTTAAGAGCTTTTTCACCCTGCTCATTTTGATCCAATAGTGGTTATTTACAATTAAGGTACGCTTTAGTAGAACCTTCATGTTTTGGTCACGATCACCCATGTAATTCTCCAAATAGTTGATCAAGCCATATAAGTATGTTTTAGCGATTTTTTCTTTTTAGGTACAAGAGGATTTTTTCTTTATAGGCCGGAAGGAATAAATTAGGTTATGTGAATATTATCAATTGTGAGTGGAAACTACTTTTGATTAATTTTGTGATTAAATGTGGTTAACAAAATTACCAGTTAATTAAATTCACATATTTAAGTAATTAAATTGGAATAGTTAGTGGTGAAATCAAATGCCCTAGTATTCATAATTATTCAATTCTCTCTCTTACTTGAAATTGATCTAATTTTAATTGATTGCTTTTGTTTAATTTAGTTTATTTAGTTTTCAATTGCCGTCTTAAATTTTAGTTCAAATATTATCAAAACCTAATTATCTTTGGTACTTAATACTTAATCCCTTGGGTACGACAACCCTATTTTTCCACTTTATTACTTGAAAACGATTCGTGCACTTGCGAGTTGATTTTACACATCAAGTTTTTGGCACTGTTGCCGGGGATTAAGGCATTAATATTAATTCGGATTGGGTTTAGTTGTACTTTGATCATTGTTTTCTTATTTCAAATTTTTATATTTGTTTATTAATTTTGGTTTTAGTGTTACATGCTAGGGTTTTAATTCTTTGCTTGTTTGGCCAACTTGCTTTGAATTTTTAATACTTATTTTGTGGTACTTGAAACCAAAATTGTGTTTTTAATTTATTGGTGCTTAGGTTACAAGTCTAGCATACTTAGGGATTTTATTATTATTTTTTATTTGTTTGGTTGAATAAGATTAGGTTTAGCTTACTTTTAGTTGAAATTTTAGTTTGGCATAATTGTTTACTTTAAAAGCATACCTGCACAAAAGGGTTTAATTTTTTGCATTCTATTCATTTGGTTCATTATTTCCTAGAGTGATTTTCATTTATCTTTTAGTTAAGTGTTAGTTTGTTTTTCTTTATTGCTAATTGATTTTAATTGTTAGATTAGTTAGCAACATTAGAATTCTAATAATTTTTTTTCTTGTTCAATTTTCTAATTTTCTTTCTAATTTATTTTACTTGCTCTCTTTTTAGGAATTAGGTGTTGTGTATAAGTCATAGTGGTGATCAAGAGTTCAAGGAGGAAGTTGACTTAGAAAATAAACCAGCACCTAGAAAACAAGCCATAAGGGGTACTTGGGTACGTATAGACCAAGGAACTCAAGAAGGTGCAATGGCCAACCAAAGAGAAGATGATTTGCCCATATGCGAGTATGCTGCTCACAAGAAAGTTGGTGATTTGTCTTGCATAAGGAGACCACCCATTGAAGCAAACAATTTTAAAATTGAAGCATCTACTACTTCTTTGCTTAATAATGTTCAATTTTGTGGTTTGCCTCATGAAGATCCAAACATGCATATTTCTAGTTTTCTTCAATTGTGTGATATGTCTAAACAAAATGGTGTTTCTGATGATGCTTTTCGATTAAGACTTTTTCCTTGGTCTCTTAGAGACAAGGCAAAACTGTGGTTAAATTCTGCACCTGCAGGTACTATCACTACATGGGATGCTATGGAAGCAAAATTCCTAGACAAATTTTTTCCTCCATCAAAGACCGCAAAATTGAAAAGTGATATAAACAATTTTTGTCAATGGGACCAAGAGACTTTGTATGATGCATGGGAGTGCTTCAAGGAACTATTAAGAAGATGCCCACACCATGGTTTTCCAACATGGATACAAGTACAAATTTTCTATAATGGTCTAGATTATGGTAACAAACAATTGGTAGATGCAGCTGCAGGAGGTTCTTTAATGAAGAAGAGGCAATCAGAAGCATTTAAATTAATTGAAGAGATGACCCATAATAACTACCAATATCCAAGTGAGAGGAGACTAAATGGAAGAAGTCAAGTAAAGGTCGTGGAAGACGTTGATATTAACAACTTAGGAGCTCAACTTGCAACCCAATTTATGAAGACCTTGAACACTCAATTTGGTCAAATAGGGGTGAATTCTATCCAATCTACTAATAATTTTTTATTTTGTGATTTATGTGGTGCTCATAATCATAAGAGTGTGGATTGCCAAGTTGGAAATCCCTTTGCTTCTGATGATGTTAATTTTGTAGGGAACTTCCAAAAGCAACAAAACAATCTATATTCTAACACATATAATCCAGGATGGAGGAACCACCCAAATTTTTCATGGTCTAACAACAACCAGCAAGGATCTAATCAAGGACAAAGTGGAGGGTTTCAAAGACAACAATTCCAATCTTCATTCTACCAAAAGCCGCAACTTGCACATCAAAATCAAAATTCTTCTCAAGCTTAAACGCAATTTTCTTCACTTGAACAATCCTTGCAAGAGTTATCTAATAATACTAATTCTTTCATGCAGAGAACTGAGCAACAATTGACAAACCATAGTCAAATATTCAACAACCAAATGGCTACAATCAAAAGCTTGGAGAACCAAATAGGTCAATTAGCAACTCAATTCCAAAGAAGTCAAGGAACTTTGCCAAGCCAAACGGAGAAGAACCCAAAGGAGCAGGTTCAAGCCATTACATTAAGAAGTGGAAAGCAAGTAGCCGGGCCTAAAGAAAGTGACAAATGGATGGTAATTCTTGATGATGAAGATGAGGAAAGCCCTATAGACTCAACATCACACTTGGTCACACATGACAACTCAAAATCAAATGTGGAGCATAATGAGGCTTATAGGAGAAAAGATGAAGGTTTAAGTGATGCCATGAAGTCTCCACCAACAAAGTACATACCACCACATGTAAGAGAGGCCGAGAGCTCACCAACTGGATCAAAGAAAGTTGAACCAACACCTTACCTAACCAAACCTATTGACAAGCACAACGAAAATGAGGAGAAGAATCAAGCCTACAAGAAAACCCCACCTCCACCTTTCCCATCTAGGTTTAGGAATGCAAAGGTAGATAATCAATTTACAAAGTTTCTTGATGTATTTAAGCAATTGCATGTAAATATCCCTTTCATAGATGCCTTAGAACAAATGCCTTCCTATGTTAAGTTTTTTAAGGAGATATTGTCAAACAAGAGGAGGTGGGAGAATTATGAGTTAGTAGCTTTGAGTGAGGAGAGTAGTGCTAGGTTACACCATAGGATTCCACCCAAGTTAAAAGATCCGGGAAGCTTTGATATCCCGTGTAACATTGGACATTATAATTTTATGGCTCTTTGTGATCTAGGTGCTAGCATTAATTTGATGCCATATAGCATTTACAGGAAGCTTGGAGTGGGAGATGTGAAACCTACCACAGTGACTCTTCAAATGGCAAATCGAAGCATCAAAAGGCCAAGGGGAATATTGAAGGATGTACTTGTAAAAGTAAACAAGTTCATATTCCCTGCAGACTTTGTGATACTTGATATGGAGGAAGATGACAACATTCCAATCATTCTTGGAAGACCATTTCTTGCAACCGGATGTGCCCTAATTGATGTACAACAAAGGCAAGTAACCCTTAGAGTACTCAATGAGGAGGTAAGTTTTCAAATCCCTAATGTTGTTGAATTTCCTAATCTTGATGAAATTTCTTGCTGCTTTCTTGTCGATGCATGTGATGAATTGGTAAATGATATGGCAAAGGAAAGTAATTCGGATCCCTTAGGATTGAGTGAGTTATTTGGACCATGTACAGAAGAAGAAAAACAAGAGTGTAACATCATAGATATAGCCACCCACTATGAGGTAGATTATGTTGGAAAGTTTGAGGATTTAGGTGAGAGTGGACCTAGAAAGATACCGAGTTTGGAGCACCCACCTATAATTGATTTGAAGCCACTACCTAGTCATTTAAAATATGCTTTTCTAGGATTTAATAATACCCTTCCGGTAATAATTTCATTCGCCCTTAGTGAGGACCAAGAAGCCAAACTTTTAGAAGTTTTAAGAGAACATAAAACTGCACTAGGTTGGACTATAGCTGATATTAAGGGTATTAGCCCCTCTATTTGTATGCACAAAATACTTATGGAGGAAGACCATAAACCGACTGTAGAACATCAAAGGAGGCTTAATCCTAATCTTAAGAAAGTGGTTCATGGTGAGATTTTAAAGCTTTTAGATGCCGGGATTATCTATCCTATTTCGGATAGTAATTGGGTAAGTCCTATTCAAGTAGTTCCTAAGAAAGGTAGGATGACTGTGCAAGAGAATGATAAGAGTGAGCTTATTCCTACTAAGTTAGTTACTGGGTGGAGAGTGTGTATTGATTATAAGAAGCTTAATAAGGCCACTAGAAAAGACCATTTTCCTTTGCCATTCATTGATCAAATGTTAGAAAGGTTAGCCGGTAAGGAATATTATTGTTTTCTAGATGGTTATAGCGGTTACAATCAAATAGCTATTGCCCCTGATGATCAAGAAAAGACTACTTTTACTTGTCTTTATGGAACTTTTGCCTATAGAAGGATGCCTTTTGGTTTATGCAATGCACCTGCAACCTTTCAAAGGTGTATGATGTCCATCTTTTCGAATATGGTAGAAGATATCATTGAAATTTTTATGGATGATTTTAGTGTATTTGGTGATTCTTTTACCTCTTGCTTGCAAAATTTATCTAGGGTTCTTCTAGGTGTAAAGAAACGAATCTTGTGCTTAATTGGGAAAAATGTCACTTTATGGTTCAAGAGGGCATAGTTTTAGGTCATAAGGTTTCTAAAAGGGTAATTGAGGTAGATAAAGCTAAAATAGAAGTTATAAAGAATTGCCTCCACCTACTTCAATAAAAGGTATTAGGAGTTTTCTTGGGCATGCGGGCTTTTATAGGAGATTTATTAAGGATTTTTCCAAGATAACTAAACCTCTTTGTAACTTGTTGAATAAAGATGTTCCCTTTGTTTTTGATGATGAATGCATGCATGCTTTTAATCTTTTGAAAGAAAAATTAATATGTGCTCCCATTATGTGTACTCCTAATTGGAATCTACCTTTTGAAATTATGTGTGATGCTAGTGATTATGCTATAGGAGCTGTTTTAGGACAAAGGAAAGATAAAAAACTGCATGTTATTTATTAGACAAAGGAAAGATAAAAAACTGCATGTTATTTATTATGCTTCTAGAACTTTGAATGATACTCAACTTAATTATGCTACTACTGAGAAAGAGATGCTTGCCATTGTCTTTGCTTTTGATAAGTTTAGAGCATATTTGTTAGGTTCTAAGACCATTGTCTATACCGATCATAGTGCAATTAAGTACCTCATGAGTAAGAAAGAGTCTAAACCTAGGTTAATTAGATGGGTTTTGTTACTTCAAGAGTTTGACTTAGAAATTTTGGATAAAAAAGGAGTAGAAAACCTAGTAGCTGATCACTTGTCTAGGTTGGAATTGAGTGAGGAAAAAGAAGAAAGAGATATAGAAAAGTGTTTTCCAGATGAGAAAGTGTTTAAGGTTGATGGTATGTTTCATGTACCTTGGTATGCTGACATTGTTAATTATTTGGTTACTAATGTTATGCCGCCTAGTTTGGAAAAACCATATGAAAAGCATAAGTTTCTTAAGGAAAGTAGGTATTACTTTTGGGATGACCCCTATCTTTTTAAGAAGTGTGCCGATGGTATAATTAGGAGGTGTCTTGCTAGAGAAGAGACAATGTCCATTATTAAAAGTTGTCATTCTAGTGAGTATGGGGGGCATTTTGGGACTAGAAAAACCATAGCAAAAATTTTAAATTCTGGATTTTATTGGCCATCTATGTTTAAAGATACTAATATTTATGTGCAAGGGTGTGATAGGTGCCAGAGAACCGGGAACGTATCAAGGAAGAATGAGATGCCTTTGAAGAATATCCTTGAGGTAGAATTGTTTGATGTTTGGGGTATTGATTTCATGGGTCCTTTTCCTTCTTCTTGTGGTAATAAATATATTTTAGTTGCTGTGGATTATGTTTCTAAAAGGGTTGAAGCTAGTGCACTACCTACTAATGATGCACGAGTTGTAGTAAAATTTTTTAAAAAATACATTTTTACTAGATTTGGTACACCCCGAGCAATCATTAGTGATGGTGGCACTCATTTTTGCAACAAACAATTTGAATCCCTTCTTGCTAAATATGGTGTTAGACATAAAATTGCTACTCCTTACCACCCACAAACTAGTGGGCAAGTAGAAATTTCAAACAGGGAAATAAAGAGGATTTTGGAGAAGACGGTCAATGCTTCAAGAAAGGATTGGAGCTTAAAGCTAGATGATGCACTTTGGGCATACCGGACCGCCTATAAGACCCCCATTGGTACTTTTCCGTATAAACTGGTTTTTGGTAAGGAATGTCATCTTCCCGTGGAATTAGAGCATAAAGCATATTGGGCAACCAAGTTTCTCAATTTTGATCAAGAGGCTGTGGGCAAGAATAGGCTATTGCAATTGGATGAACTTGAAGAATTTAGGATGGATGCTTTCGAGAATGCAAAGATTTACAAAGAAAAGACAAAGAGATGGCACGACAAGATGATTAAAAAGAGAAACTTTCATGTTGGACAAAAGGTACTTCTTTATAACTCTAGACTTAAATTGTTTCCAGGTAAATTAAGATCAAGATGGAGTGGATCATATGATATTGTACAAATTTTTCCAAGTGGAGCAATTGAAATCACCAAACTGGGACATGAAAGTTTTAAGGTGAATGGGCAGGGGTTGAAGCCATATTATGAAGGTGGAGTGCTTGAAACTAGCCTCTACTTGGATGATCTTAATTAAGTTAAAGGAAGGAGTCAAGCTAATGACTTTAAACAAGCGTTCTTGGGAGGCAACCCAAGTTTCTTTCTTTGCCTTATATTTATCTATTTATTTTAGTTGTTTTTAGTTGTTTTCTTGTTTTTAGGTTGTTTTGATGTGTTTTGTTTGAGTTTTTACAAGGTTTTAAGATGTTTAGGTGTAAAAGAGCAAAAGACGAATGTTGAGAATTTCAAGTCTAAAGTTAGGTTTTTGGAGTATCACCACCTTGAATATGCATTGGAGTACATCAAATTGTATGGATACATGCCCTTCTTTTTGGCCACATGGTCTGTAGGGAAAATGCAACATGTAGGTTTTTCTCAAGTTTTCACATTACGAGGAACATTCCATGTCTTCAAAGGGGAGTATTCTTTACCTTTTATTTCCTTTTGCTTTATTTTATGTTTTTCACAATGAAGACATTGTTCATTTTAAGTTTGGGGGTGAAAAGCATGCTTTGCATCTTTTAAATCTTGTCCATTTAAGTGTTTTTATAAGTTTTCAAAAATGTTAGTTTTAGTTTTTATTTTCCTTCATTATTAAAAAAAAAAATTCTTTTTGTGGTGTTTTCTTAAGTACTTTAATGAGCCAATTGATGGAATTTGGTGTAGGTTTATGTTGTTGTACCCTAGAGCACAATCATTCAAGGTGTTAGTCAAGAATGATTGTTGTTGGTTCTTGGTTCTTGGTTCTTGGTTCTTGATTTTGTTTTTTTTTTTTTTTTTGGGTTTGTTTAGGTTTTGTTTCTGGTTTTAATGGAGGTTTATGGTTCTTGAGAAGGTTGTTAGCTTTTGGGAAGAAGAAGAAACCAAAAATGTAGTAGTTGAGAGAGAGAGAGCCAAAAATGTTGTTTTTCAAAATCTGTTTTTGAATATTTTCTTTCTCAACGTTTTTCATTACAATTTTCATACTTTTAAATACATCAAAAAGACAATAAGGCATGCTGCCATATTGAGCAATAAATACAAAAGCATTAAAAGTAACCAACCAAGCCAAACTACCTCAACTAACTCTAATCAATGTGCTGGGCATGCAAGAAACCTTCTTTAATGGGCAGTTCAGCTTGTCTAAGGCATTTGAATTTCAAAACCAGCTCCATTTGACTTGAAAATTGGAGGGAAGCCTTTTGGAATATTAAAATATGTTCTACCCAAAAAACAGATAAAACAAAGTCCATTTACCCATTCAAAAGTAATCAAACCCGAGGCAGTTTTGCCCAGTTTTCTGGGCAACAACACTGCATAAAGGTCAGATTGTTTTGGGCTTAACTCAGCCTTCCCAGCTCCAAATTGGGCCATTCTTTTTGTTGCTGCTTCCTCTGCATATCTAGTTTATCATAACCAAAATTCAGGTCTAAATACCAAACCTACTTCAAACGGTATCCAAGGAAGTGGACTTATGTTGCTGGAAATACAATTCCAGCAACTAGACAATAAAGGCCTTAAGCTAGATAATGAGCTTAGGGCATTACAAAAAGGATATTGTTCTTGAACATTACAAGATAAAATAAAATGCATAAACATAAACAATGTTTGGTCTTTGATGTTGCAAAACAAAGAGTGCAAGTGTAACCGAACTACCTTGCACATTGTGGCAAGATCACCACATTTCAACACTCCTCCTTGGTGTTCTTGCTTCAAATATTTAGAAGCTTCCTCAAGGTCTCAAATCTTGCTTTTGGAAGTGGCTTGGTGAAGAAATCTGCAAGGTTATCTTCCGTCTTGATATATTCCAAGCTTACTTCTCCATTTTCTTCAAACTCCCTCAAAGAGTGATACTTCACCGGTATGTGTTTTGTCCTTCCATGTTGAACGGGGTTCTTGGCTATTGATATGGCTGAAGTGTTGTCACATTTGATGATGGTTGAACCCTCTTGAGGATAACCAAGGTCCTCCAATAATTTCCTAAGCCAAATGCATTGATTTGCACATGAAGAGCAAGCAATGTACTCGGCTTCGGCGGTGCTTTGAGCGGTTGTTGCTTGCTTCTTTGCATTCCATGAGAATGGTCCACTACCAAGTGAGAAAAGATACCCCAAAGTGCTCTTCATATCATCCAAGCATCCAGCCCAATCACTATCCGAGTAGGCCATTAATCTCATCACATATTGCCTATCATACCAAACTCCAAAGTCTTGTGTTACTTTTAAGTATCTAAGAATTCTTTTGGCACCTACAAAATGATTTTGGGATGGTGCTTGCATATATCTAGACAAAACACATGTGGCATGCATAATATCCGGTCTTGATGAACATACATAGAGCAAACTTCCTATCATGCTTCTATATAGGATCGGGTTTACCTTTGGTGTGCCATCATCCTTCTTGTATTTGTCTCCTTGGCTCATTGGTGTTGACATTGGCTTGCATTCATCAAGGTTGAACTTTTTCAAAAGATCTTTGATGTATTTCTCTTGAGATATGAAAATACCCCTAGAGCATTGCATCACTTCCATTCCAAGGAAGTAATTCATTTCACCAAGGCTTGACATGTCAAACTCTTTTTCAAGTTCATTTTTTAAAACTTCCACATTCTACAAATCATCCACATAGAGTGAGATAACAATCATGCCTTCTTCATTCCTTATGTATAGTGTTGGCTCATTTGGACTCCTCCTAAAGCCTTGGTAGGTCAAGTAACCATCAATCTTGCCATACCAAGCCCTAGGTGCTTGCTTTAACCCGTAAAGTGCCTTGTGTAGATGGTAGACTTTGTCCTCATGTCCTTGAACAATGAAGCCCTCGGGTTGCTTGACATAAACCTCATCTTGAAGTACACCATTCAAGAAAGCCGACTTTACATCAAGGTGGTACACCTTCCATGACATTGAGGCCGAGATGGATAGGATGAGCCTTATGGTCTCCATTCTTGCAACCGGTGCAAAAGTCTCTCCATAATCTACACCCGCTTGTTGTGCATAGCCTTTTGCCATAAGCCTTGCCTTGTGCTTGCATATTGTTCCATCCGAGTTGAACTTGGTCCTAAAGATCCACTTTACACCAATTGGTTTCTTGTTTTTAGGTTTAGAAACCAAAGACCAAGTTTCATTCTTTTCTATCATATCCATTTCGGTTTGCATGGCCTCCATCCACTCTTTCTTTTGCATAGCTTCTTGAGCATTGGTAGGATCACTCAAGGCAACATTGCACCTTTCATATATTTCAAGCAATGGCCTTTCTCCTCTAACACCATCTCCAATCTCCAATTCGGCTCCAATGGTCTCAAGTGCATCCTCCTCATCATCTTCATTTTCTTCATTGTCATTGTCATTGGTTTCTTCTTCTCCATCATCCAACCGAGCATTATCTTCATGGACAAGAAGCTCCTCCTTTGTCCAATCCCAAACATCATCTTCATCAATCCTCACATCCCTTGTTACCACAAGTTTCTTGGTTTTCAAGTTGAAAACCGTAAAACCTTTGGTAACCTCACTAAAGCCGACCAAGATGCCCACATTTGCCCTTTTGTCAAGCTTGTCTCTCATGTGTGGATGAACATGAAGAAAACAAACACTTCCAAAGATTTTTATGTTGTCCAAAGATGGTTTTTCTCCATACCATATCTCATAGGGTGTCTTGGACTCATTGGCTTTGGTGTATGCTCGATTTTGGATGTAGCTAGCCGTGTATATGGCTTCGGCCCAAAACTTCTTTGGCATGTTCTTCTCATGTATCATGCACCTTGCCATCTCCATCAAGGTCCTATTTTTCCTCTCACAAACACCATTTTGTTGTGGTGTGTATGGTGTTGTGAATTGATGCACCATTCCATTTTCTTTGCAAAAATCCTCCATAGCCAAACTTGTATATTCTCCACCATTGTCGGTTCTCAAGCACTTCATCTTTGCATTGCTTTGGGTTTCCACCATCTTCTTGAATTCTATGAACTTCTCAAGCACTTATGACTTGGTTGTTAGAAAATATACCCAACACATCCTTGAGTAGTCATCAATGAAGGTTAGGAAGTACTTACATCCTCCAATTGATGACAAACTCATTGGTCCACACACATCCGAATGGACTAGCTCAAGCTTCTCCTTAGCTCTCCATGAACCGGCTTTAGGGAATGGAAGTCGTGTGGATTTCCCTAGTTGGCATACATCACATAGGCTTTTCATCTCCTCAATATTTGGCATGTCCTTCATAATGGCATTGGTGTTTTTCATGGCACCATAGCTAGAATGCCCAAGCCTTTTATGCCAAAGTTGAGAAATGGACTCCACTTTGGTTTTTAAGGCTTGTTCATTCTTAACTAGGTCCAATCTATAGCTTTTGTCCTTTAATGGTATCTTAAACATCTCATTACCACAAGCATCATATATGATACATCCATCTTTTGCAAAATTTAAAGCAAAGCCTCTTTCTACCAATTGTGCTACACTAAGCAAGTTTTCACCCAAACTAGGAACATATAGCACATCTTTTATAATTTTGGTACCTTCCTTGGTGTTCAAGCACACATCTCCTTTGCCTTCTACTTTCATGAACCGGCCATCACCAATCTTCACTTTGGTTTTGTAGTTTCGGTCAAGCTCCACAAAGCCATCCTTTTGGAAACTCATGTGGTGTGAGCAACCATTATCCACAAGCCAACCGAGACCACTACTTGTGGCTTTAAGGCATGTGGCCACAAATAGGTTCTCGGCTTCTTCATTAACCACATTGGCTTGTTCTCTCCTTTGCTTGCATACTTTGGCAATGTGGCCTTTTCCTCCACATCTTTCACAAGATGCATCCAGCCTCCAAAAACACTTGGATGGTGGATGTCCAAGCTTCTTGCAATGAGGGCCTCGGTTTTGATGGCTTTGTTGTTGTTGTTGTTGATTCCATCCATTTTTGTTGTTGTTTGTGTTGTTGTTGGTTGTAAAACCGGTTTGGGTGGTGTTGTTGCTCTTCCTTCCTTTATTCTTCTTTTTGTTGCCGTGGCCACCATAGAATGCACTCTCTATGGTCTCCTCCTTTCTAATGGCTCTCCTTTCTTCGGTTGCTTGAAGAGCATTGATGAGCTCACTCAAGGTTATTTCACTAAGATTTCTAGATTCTTCAAGGGAGGAAATCTTAACTTCAAACCTTTCGAGTAAGCTCACCAATACTTTCTCTACTACCCTTTGATCGGTCAATTGCTCACCAAGGATCCGAATTTGATTTACCACTTTGAGCATCCTTTCCATGAAATCCTTGACAAGCTCATTCTCCTTCATCTTCAAGGTCTCAAACTCTCTTCTTAGGTTTAAAACTTACATTTGCCGAGTTCTAGTATTTCCATGGAACTCCTCTTGAAGCTTTATCCAAACCTCTCAAGCACTTGTGCATGACATTATCCTTGTAAAAATGGAATCACTCATGGAGGAGTGCAAGGTAGTGAGGGCCTTAAACCCCTTGGCAACTTCGGCCTCATGTGCATTTCTTTGTGCTTGGGTTGCATTAGCTCTCAACTCTTCCACTACATAACCTTCTTCTATGACTTCCCATAAACCAAAGGGTTGAAGGTAGGCTTTCATTTTTATACTCCAAATGGAATAGTTTTGGCCTTCAAACTTAGGTGGTGTTGGGGTTGCAAAGGCTTGTGAAGCCATTTGAAAAAATGGTTTTTGAAAAGTTTTGAAAAATGGACACAAGAACAAGCTCTCGGGTGGTGGTGTTTTGGTGAGTTTCAACTAGTCTTTTTGGGTGGTTTTGGTTTCGGTTGGAAGGCTTTAGGTAGGGGATCCTCTCACAAATAAAATGGTCTAGGTTGAAAGCTCACAAGGTCCTAATAAATTACACTATGCTCTAATACCATGATGGAATTTGGTGTAGGTTTATGTTATTGTACCCTAGAGCACAATCATTCAAGGTGTTAGTCAAGAATGATTGTTGTTGGTTCTTGGTTCTTGATTCTTGATTTTGTTTTTTTTTTTGGGTTTGTTTAGGTTTTGTTTCTGGTTTTAATGGAGGTTTAGGGTTCTTGAGAAGGTTGTTAGCTTTTGGGAAGAAGAAGAAACCAAAAATGTAGTAGTTGAGAGAGAGAGAACCAAAAATGTTGTTTTTCAAAATCTGTTTTTGAATATTTTCTTTCTCAACGTTTTTCATTACAATTTTCATACTTTTAAATACATCAAAAATACAATAAGGCATGCTGCCATATTGAGCAATAAATACAAAAGCATTAAAAGTAACCAACCAAGCCAAACTACCTCAACTAACTCTAATCAATGTGCTGGGCATGCAAGAAACCTTCTTTAATGGGCAGTTCAGCTTGTCTAAGGTATTTGAATTTGAAAACCAGCTCCATTTGACTTGAAAATTGGAGGGAAGCATTTTTGAATATTAAACTATGTTCTACCCAAAAACCAGATAAAACAAAGGCCATTTACC
Source organism: Ziziphus jujuba (assembly GCF_031755915.1). Lineage (NCBI taxonomy): Eukaryota > Viridiplantae > Streptophyta > Magnoliopsida > Rosales > Rhamnaceae > Ziziphus > Ziziphus jujuba. The sequence goes on along the minus strand of NC_083381.1, from coordinate 814,870 downwards.
CATTCAAAAGCAATCAAACCCGAGGCAGTTTTGCCCAGTTTTCTGGGCAACAACACTGCATAAGGGTCAGATTGTTTTGGGCTTAACTCAGCCTTCCTAGCTCCAAATTGGGCCATTCTTTTTGTTGCTGCTTCCTCTGCATATCTAGTTTATCATATCCAAAATTAAGGTCTAAATACCAAACCTACTTCAAACGGCATCCAAGGAAGTGGACTTATGTTGCTGGAAATACAATTCCAGCAACTAGACAATAAAGGCTTTAAGCTAGATAATGAGCTTAGGGCATTACAAAAAGGATATTGTTCTTAAACATTACAAGATAAAATAAAATGCATAAACATAAACAATGTTTGGTCTTTGATGTTGCAAAACAAAGAGTGCAAGTGTAACCGAACTACCTTGCACATTGTGGCAAGATCACCACATTTCAACACCAATGATAAGACTATGATTGAAAATAAATTGGTTTTTAGATGGTGGATTTGTTTTTGTGTATGCCTAAATGCTTGAATTCACATATTGGTACTTTCAATAAATTTTGAGCACATAATCAATAATGCATAATTTAAATTGTGTTTTGAAGAAGGTTTGCATGAATTAGAGTACTTTATTATTAATTGAACTCTAGAACTTGCTTGATTATTGCTTGAGCCGAAATCCTAGGTGAATGCATTACTAAGAACATGATTTAGGCCATCTTTGTTTAAGTTTGAGCCTTTCAAGCCAACCTAATACATTATCTTCCACTAGTACCTTATTTGAGCCTTTAGGATGCATAAAGATGTATTAGAGCCTTTTCTTCATTAAAGCACATTTGCTTACCCTTTTTTAGCCTTAAATTTCTTTTTCCTACCTTGAACATACTACAAAGAGAGCTTTAATTGAATTGATATGAATATATGCTTGTGAGCTTGTTTGAGTGTTGAAAAAAGAAAAAAAGGAAAAAAAAATAAAGTTTGGAGGTTAAGTATTTAGTGAATTTGGCTCTAGTATGCATTTTTGTGTAAATTGGAGGTTTGAATGTGCAATAAGAAGAAAAATAAGTTTGGGGGTTTAGTGGAAAAGAAAGAAAAAAGGAAAAAAAAAAAAGAAATGAAGAAAGAATATGTGTGATTTGAAGAATGTATGCACAATAAAAAGGAGAAAAAGGATATTGAAATTGAAGTTAAAATAAGAAAAGAAGTTCTAGTAAAGAAACAAATTTTACAAGTAATTTATTCATTGATATTTAATTTTAGCTTTCTTTCTTTGATTTATTATATCCTATCCTTTTCTTTCTTTAGCCTTATCCATTAGCCTTAACAATAGAAACCATGAAGTCCTAATGATTTAAGGTGGTGCGTTAACCTACATTAGTGGAGAGTGATAATTAAGTCAAGCATATGGTAGTTCACACGTTATTATCAACCTCTAATTCTTGTAAATTTATTCAAGCATATGATAATTAAGTGTATAAATTGATTTCCACACACACACATTGGAAGTATCATATATGTTGGATAGAATATAAGGTATTGAGTTACATAATTGCTTTGAAACCATTTGAAAAGTCATATGTTATACAATCTTTGAGGCACCTCATTAAAGTATCTTATGTTCTTTAAATAAAATTTCATTTTCTTATTCTTTTTCTTTGCTAGGGACTAACAAATCTTAAGTTTGGGGGTATTTGTTAGGTCTAAAATATTGATGATTTTATGCCATATTTATAGCTTAATATTTGTTAGTTTGTGTTAATTTATTATGGAAAGATACTTAATTATGTATTTTTCTTAATCTAGGTAAAAGAGGAAGAATTTTAAGAAAACAACCATAAAAATGGATTCCTTGGGTTGAATTATGGTGGGAAGCAAGATTTGAGCTCGAACGGACTAAGCATTAAAAAGATTCCAAAAAGATACCTTGAAGATTTCATAAAGATTCTATCGGGAATTTCATGATGGAAGTGGATGTCATATGAATCATCACGATCTAAGGATTTCAAATGTCTCGTTATTTTTGGATTTTGAGGTGCGAGCAAAGAGTTATCATCATTTAAAGTTTAGAATTTATAAAAAAATAATATTCTAGTTAAATCTCCACCATTGATCAAAAGAGAGAATCAAGGCAATTTGAGGGCCAAGATAAAAACAAGTGGCAATAATTGGTTAATTTATCATTAATGAGGCACATATCATGTCACATGCTTCATTAAGGGTAAATTAGACTAATTAACTATTTTTTTAGGAGGAATTAGATAAAAGGAAAGTAGTAGAGAGCAAGTAATATCCAGTTTCCTTTTTACACATGAAATTCGTCCAACCCTTTTCATGGCCTAAAAAAGGTATCTTTTAACACTCCCACATTGAAAATAAAGAGAGAAAAAGATTTCCAAGGTCCTATATATATAGCCCCCACCACATTGAAGGAAGATATACAAGTTTAGAGAGTTATTTAAGAGCTTTTAGGAACCTTAAATAGAAACAAACCAAATTTTGGGAGTTTCTAAGATTCTCTTAAAGGTTCTAGGGTTTTAAAGTTTTAGAGTTTTAGAAGATCAATTGGAGAGCTTGGAGGAGGCAGAGAGACGTGGAAGGCTACGACTTTAAGAGCTCTTTGAGGAGAATTTCTTCAATAGTTTTTATTCTCTTTTCCTTTCTCTTTAATTGTGAATCTTATTATTTTTAATAATTATGGATATTGAAATTATTTTTACCATGAACTAATTTTCATATTTTTAATAATTATGGATGTTGAAATTATTTTTACCATGAACTAATTTTCATAGCTAGGGCTATGATGTAGCCCTAACTATGAAGGTTTAATTATTTTAATATATGTTGAGTTTTATTTAATTAGTAATATGTTTTGTTAATAAATCATTGGTATACTTAATGCTTTCATAGGCCGGAAGGAATGAAATGAATGATTTTAATAATATTTGAGCTTGGAAAAGGATAATATTATGGATCTCCAATGATTTACATGAATGCATAATTGATTGGAAAATAGTTATGTCTCATGCCATATTATTTGCTTAATCTATGCTTGATGAATTTGCATGATTTAATTTATAGGCCGGAAGGAATAAATTACGTTATGTGAATATTATCAATTGTGAGTGGAAACTACTTTTGATTAATTTTGTGATTAAATGTGGTTAACAAAATTACTAGTTAATTAAATTCACATATTTAAGTAATTAAATTGGAATAGTTAGTGGTGAAATCAAATGCCCTAGTATTCATAATTATTCAATTCTCTCTCTTACTTGAAATTGATCTAATTTTAATTGATTGCTTTTATTTAATTTAGTTTATTTAATTTTCAATTGCCATCTTAAATTTTAGTTCAAATATTATCAAAACCTAATTATCTTTGGTACTTAATACTTAATTCCTTAGGTACGACAATCCTATTTTTCCACTTTATTACTTGAAAACGAATCGTGCACTTGCGAGTTGATTTTACACATCAGTAAAGGATTGGAAATGAATTTGTTTGAGATCATCTTAACAATCTTCACTTCCATTGACCTCTCAAATAACATGCTCGAAGGAGAAATTCCCAGTAGCCTAGGAAATCTGCGGTCTTTAGTTGTGCTCAACCTGTCCAGCAACAGTTTTACAGGCATTATCCCATCATCTCTTGGAAATATGGGTGACCTCGAATCGTTGGATCTTTCTAAAAACAAGCTTTTTGGTAGAATCCCTCAACAATTGACAAAACTTACATTCCTCGAGTATTTAAATCTCTCCCAAAATCGACTCATAGGCCCAATACCACAGGGCAGACAGTTGGATACATTTTCAAGTTCCTCTTTTAAAGGAAACCCAGGTTTATGTGGCCCTCAGTTGTCAAAGAAGTGTGAAAACGTTGACACACCAATGTCTTGTCCAAGCAGAGAACTGGAATCCAAAGTTGGTTTTAGTTGGGAAGGAATAGCGATTGGATATGGATGTGGACTAGTGGTTGGACTGATCTGCGGACATGTCACCCTCTCAAGGACGAATTGGTTTTGAAGAAGTTTTGTGGGAACGTATATATCAATGCACATTTTTTGAGGTACTTTTTTTTTTATAAACAAGTAACATAAATAAAACCAGTCACTTGTGTAACAGTGAATATGCTAATTGTGTTAGTTTCCCATTATTAGTTATATATTGCAAAAATGTTTTTTATCAATCATTTTGTTTATATAGCAAATATGTTATTTATATCGTCACTTTTCATCATCGAATTTGATAATGTAGAAGCTAATGATACTAGTTCTTATGCAAGTGCTATAAGTTGTCATTTTTAATATAAAAAATGTTGTTTGTCACTAACAGAGTTTAATTTGCTAATGCTTTCTATTCACTTTCCTATATATATATATATATATATATATGTTTTAAAAGGTTAAAAAATTTAATAAAATCAATTATTAATTGAAGTGCCAGCAATGAGTTTTATTGGTGGTTGCACTTCGATTTGGACATTTTCTTATTTGTATGAGTCATTATTGTTTTGTATGGTTCATGGCTACTACATGTGCATTCATATATATATATATATATATATATGTATATATATGTTTTAAAAGGTTAAAAAAAATTAATAAAATCAATTAATCATTGAAGTGCCTGCAACGAGTTTTACTGGTGGTAAACGGCAGCTGTTGGTAACTGATCATCATGAGAAACGGCAGCTGTTGGTAACTGATCTGGATTCATCACAATAAGATATTAGTTATCTGTAAGGATATCTCAAGGAAGTGTATAAAGATAAGAATCCTTGTCGGATAAGGAGTTTACTAACCTTAGTTATCTACTAGTGTATATAAGTGTGTATAAGAGTATGTATGTACATGTGTAAGCGAAAACGCAAGTTTTTTTTTTTTTTGAGTAAAATCAATATTTTTCATGATTAAAATTTCTTTTTCAAATTATTATTTTCATCATGGTATCAAAGCAGGGTTTCCTAGACCTTCATGTTAAAACTAAAATCCCGAAGCCGTCAATCCAATACTTCCATTAATGCTTCACCCTCATCTCCATCAAACTGGATTTGTCAAATAATCTCCTATGGAGATCACGAGTCCTTCCACTTATCGAGAGCCTAGGTGTATAACATCACATCAACAAGCCAAACAAACCATTGATAGAACTCATTCTTCAATATGGTGATAAGGTCCTCAATCCAAACTATGCTTTTTGGAACAACAATGATGGTCTTATAACCTGGTTACTTGGTACAATGAGCATAGACATTCTTAGTTTCACCTTTGGACTGGAGACAACATATCTCGTGTGGCATTCCATCAAAGAGCACTTGTTGCCAGCAACAAACGAATAGGAAATCTTTCTCACAGATAATCTCATGGGATTGAAGAAAGGAAATCTATCAATCGATGAGTATATTCATAAGTTCACTTCTATCTATGATAATCTTGCTGCCATTGGCAAACCGGTAGGTGATCTTGACAAGTGTTGTCATTTGTCTCGAGGTATTGGTGTCAAATATCAAGATTTTCATTTAGCTATGTTATCTAAAGCGCCATATCCATTTTTACACAATTTGTGTTGACTCTGAAAGCACATTAACTGGCTCTATCAAATGATTAGTTTGAGGATAGTTCAAGAATGGAGCAATCTTAAGCCTTTGTGAACAATTGTGGTAGAGGAAGGAGACATCAAGGTGAACGGTTTTCCTCTCATGGGAGAGGTTTCTGTCCTGCTGGTTGCTCCACAATCTCATCTCCTACAAATAATTGGAATCATCAAACAAATCAAAATCCATGAGTTTCTAAAGGGAAAACATATGCAAAACCCGTACCTAACAATGATGTTGCGTGTCAAATTTGCACAAGGCCTTATCGTACAAGAAATAAGTGCTGGAATCATTATGACATTGTCGATGAACCAAGAAATACATAGCAAGCCTATACAACTTTCCAAGGATTTGAAGATAATGTGTTTTATACTGATTTAGGTGCCAATGCTCATATGACAAATCAAGAAGGAAATCTAATATCTAAAAGTTCTTATACCAATCATGACCAAATTTTTGTTGGAAATGGAAATTCTCTATCTATTTCACATATTGGAAAAGCTATTATTCCCACTGGCTCAACTAATTTAAAATTGAATGATGTCTTGGGGGTTCCAAAATTGAAGAAAAAATTATTGTTTATTAGCAAATTAACTTCTAACAATGAATATATAGTTGAATTTTCTTTTTGGGGTTTGTAATAAAGGATCAAAGCAAGCAAATAATAGCAAAGGGGAGTAGGAAATGTGGTCTGTATGCACTTGACAATGAATATCTGGAAGCACTAAATGTTGTACGAAAAGGAACAGTTTCTTCTGGCCTATGGAATCAGTGACTAGGACATCCAAATTCAATAATTCTTCAAGTGCTAAGTCAAAATAAAAATATTTCTATTTCAAGTTGCTTGAAGTCCTCAATTTGTAATAGTTGTCAATCGGGAAAGTAATGTAAATTCACTTTCAGCGTTTCCAATAATGTAATGGATTTTCCTTTAGAGAAAATTCATTATGACCTAGGGGGGCCAGCCCCAGCAATCCCAAATCAAGGTTTTAGATATTTTGCAATATTTGTGGATGACTGCACTCATTTCTCATGGCTATATCCTATGGAACGAAAATCATATTTTTATGATACCTTCATTATTTTCCAAAAATTTGTTTAAACTTGTTTTAAAAGAAAAATAAAAATCTTTCAATGTGATAATGAAGGTGAATATATTTCAACACTTTTCACAACCCATTTAGCTTCATGTGGAATATAGCAACAATTTTCATATCCAATCACTCCTTAACAAAATGGTGTTACTGAAAGAAAACACCGCCATATTATTGAAACATCATTGACTATGATGTTTCATTCCAACTTATCATTAAAGTACTGGGTTAAAGTTTTCCTTACTACCATTTATCTTATAAATCGTCTGCGATCAAGTGTGCTAAAAATGGAAAGTCCCTATTATAAATTGTTTGGATGTGAGCCAGATTATAGTGGCCTTCGATTTTTAGACTGTAGATGCTACCCTCATTTAATAAAACAAGGTGAACAAAAATTTATTATGGAGACATATCCTTGTGCGTTTATGGGGTACAGCATTTTAGATAAAGGTTACAGATGCCTTGATCCTGTTTCTCATAAAGCATATATATATAGACATGTAGTTTTGATGAAGAAGTTTTTCCTTTTGTATCTAACAAAAGCTCTTCTAACAATATTGTACAAGAGCCACTGCCTCTAACCAAATTTCTAGACATTGATGAGTGGATTCAAGCACCCACACGAAGAAGTAACAACACTCATGCTGAACTTGTTTATCACCATGCAATGCCAACAGATCATGTAAGTTACTATGAATCATCCGATGAGCCATTAGGTCTTGATACGCCATGTGTGGAGTCCTTAGATCACCATGAGACTGTAATTGATACTCCCACTGAATGTCAATAAGAACTAACCACCACAAAGTCCTACCATCACATGACACCCATTAGTGCTTTCCATTCCAAATCAATAATTAAGTCTTTAGCTGCAAGTGAAAGTATGTCACATTCTAATAGTAATCCTAATTTAGAAGTTCAGTCCTCACCATTAGACTTACATACTCAACCCGATATTTCTTCTTATTTATTTGTTGAGTTGCCCATTCACAATAATCCTCAACTAGTCCTACCGTCCACACATAGTTATCCGATGTTAACCCATCACTAGTTGTGCATGCATCAAGAACATCAAAATGAATTAAATTTGTCCCTTGCTTCTCATACTAGCCTTCTAGCCAATAGGTGTCATCCAATACGCAAACCAAAGACCTCAAAAATAGCTCTTAAATTAAAGGAATGGGTCGCTGCCATGAAGGAAGAATTCAAGCATTGCACAACAATCATATGTGGGTGTTGGTTCCTCATCTAATTGATATAAATGTGGTTAGATCAACGTGGATCTATTGCACAAAAATTAAAGAAGATGGATACAAAGCTAGACTAGTTGCAAGAGATTTACACAAGTTGAAGGATTGGACTATGAAGAAACCTTTAGTCCAATGGTGAAGCCAACAACTATAAAGCTCATTCTTTCTATTGCTTTAATGTCAAAGTGGCAAATTAAGCAACTAGATGTTAAAAATGCATTCCTTCATGGTGATTTAAAGGAGACAGTGTATATGGAACAACTTCCAAGTTCCCATGATCCCCTCAAACCTTCTCATGTTTGTCTTTTAAAGAAGTCATTTTATGGTTTGAAATAGGCACCAAAAGCTTGGTTTGACAAACTCTCTCAATATCTCATAAATTTTGGTTTTCTTTGTAGCAGAGCCAATCTTTCCCTGTTTGTTTACAATAATGGTAAATATATTGTACTTATTTTAATTTATGTTGATGATGTCATCATAACAGGGTCAAATTTTGCATTTTTGAACCGGATTATTCACCACTTGAGCACACAATTTGCTTTCAAAGATCTTGGAGCCATTCACTATCTTGGCATTGAAGTTAAATCCTTCAATAGGGACCTCTTCTTATCTCAATCCAAGTACATACATGACTTACTTAAATGTGAAAATATGCTTGGAGCAACACCAATGAATACTTCAATATCTATCAAACCATCGAACTTAATAGATGCAGACGAACCCATGAATGCAACAGAGTTTGCAGTATCATAGGTGCCTTACAATACCTAACTTTTACTTGTCCAGATATACAATATGCTGTAAACAGGGTTTGTCAACATTTTCAGAGTTCTACAAAGGGAAATTTCCAAGCAATCAAATGCATATTATGTTATTTGTGTGGAACTATGGATTATGGGATTTGGTTATTGGTACAAAGTTCCTCTACTTTGTTTACTTACTTAGATGTAGATTAGGCTGGATGTCCCATTACAAGGAGAAGTAGTTCAGGTTACTGTGTTTACCTAGTAGCTAATTGTGTGTCTTTGACTTCAAATAAGAAACCTAATGTATCACACTCAAGTGCAGAAGCAGAATATCGGGCTATGGCTGTAGCAATTGTTGAATTGCTCTGGTTATCTTATATTCTTCAAGACATTGGTTTCTCCTACACCAAACCGGTTTAACTTTTATGTGATAACATGAGTACATTACATATGACTATTAATCTAGTTTTTCGTCAACAAACTAAGCATATTCAGTTGGTCTATCATTTTGTTTGAGAGAAGGTTGCTAATGGCGTAATGGTTACAAGGTATTTACCGTCCTCTCAATAGGTTCCTGATGTTTTTACAAAAGCATTACCCAAACAATCATTTCTAGCTCTTCATTTCAAGTTGGGAGTGCTTTCTAATCCACTCGCCATTTTGAGGGGGCCAAATAGAGCATGGTAGCTGGTCATCTTAGCTGGTTATAGAACATGGTAGCTGGTCATCATCCTAGCTGGTTTTCCTATCGTTAATTGCAGATATGAGCATCATTAATTGTAGACATGAGCATCGTTAGTTGCACATCATCATGAGAAACGGATGCTGTTGGTAACTAATCTGGATTCATCATAAGAAGATATTAGTTATTTATAAGGATATCTCAAGGAAGTGTATAAAGATAAGAATCCTTTTTAGATAAGGAGTTTATAAGCCTTAGTTATCTATTGGTGTATATAAGTGTGTATAAATAGTCAAGAATTTGTATGTATGTATGTAAGTGAAAAAGAAAGTTCTTTTAATAAAATCAATATTGTTCATAATTAAAAGTTCTTCTTCAAAATGTTATTTTCATCATTTCTCTTTCTATTAATGCTTAAATTTATTTTCAAATGATTTGGTTTTTTAAAGGATTTTTGTATGGGCATGTATTATATTAGCTTATAGGTGTTCTATTCAGGTTTAAAGCCAATTAGGCTACATATGATGTGGAAAAAAATTTGGGAGAAATTAGCAGCTCTGCATATTCACTAACTGGTGAAATTGAAGGAAACTGGGCAAAAAGATGAAGTTCTATTATTTTCCACTGATTTGTTGGTTTCTACCAATTTTCCATTAATTTAACCAATTTTCAGCCAGTTTTCCCTCAACATTGTTAGGGTGGCAAACAATGTTTGATTTGGTCGGGAAAAAAATAGAATTAATTTTTTTTCCTTTCAAGAATTAGTTTTTTTTTTTTTTTTTGTTTAAGACTGTTAGATATTTCATTACCATTATTCATATTTATAAATTGATTGTAACATCATTCATATATTTTTGCAGTGAAATGGAATGAGAATATTGTAATTGCAGTTTTATACGATGAAATATTGGTGAAAAAAGTTGATAGTCTTTGGGAGTATCAAAACAATAAATATAGAATGGTGTTGTTGTCAAATAGATTTAAGTTCATGTATTTCCAAAAACTTTTCATGGACATTGGCTACTTATTCGAATAAACGTATTAATTTTTTAAAAAATACTTTAAGGAAACTATTGAACCTTGTTTGCAATATATTCATGTAGTATTTTAATCTTTTATAATAATATGATGAGTGCCATGCTTTGCTTTTTTTAAAAAAAAAAAGAAAAAAAAAAGGAAGAAAAGATGAGTGGAATGCTTGTCACAAATGTTTAAATGGTTTGAATTGTCGATTCTAAATTGTTTTATATATGATTGAACTCACTTATCCTCAACTTAAAAATCTGAGGATGTCCTCATTGGAGTCTCGTTGTACATATATAATCAAGATACTATCTAGGTAACCTAACTGTTTTATTATCAAGGCTTCCTTTTCAGCGTTTACATCATTTAAAGGCTTAAATTGAAAATTTCATTTGCAGTTATATGAGTAGTTACATGATTCATTTGACCTAAATAGAGGTTTACTATATCCTTAAATCAATATTTGGTCAAGAATTGAATTTTAAATCTTTTCCTTTTATGTGATCCAAAGGCTAATAATGGAAGACCAATTGCTAAAGCTATTATGTCGACATGATGTGAGCATTTGAGAAAACAGGGATTTTATGCAAAAGTTAGCAAGTGTGAGCTTCGGTTGGATAAGGCGAGTTTCTTAAGATATATTACTTTGGCAGAACACATATATGTAGATCCACAGAAGGTTGAAGCATTGATGAATTTGGAATGGCCTACTAGTGTGATTGAGGTACGAAGCTTCCATAGTTTGGTAGGTTATTACCATCTCTTTGTTGAAAGTTTCTCAAAAATGGTTGCACCTCATCATCATTTGACTAGAAAAGGAGTCAAGTATGAGTGGAATGACAAGTGCGAGCAAAGTCTTCAAGAGCATAAAAAGAGATTGATTAACCCTTGTCCTAACATTTCTTGAAGTTAATGAAGGTTTCGAGGTATATCATGATGCCTCATAACAAGGTTTGGGACTTTGTTAATATAACATGAAATAATGATTGCTTACACTTCTAGGCAACTCAAAAAACATGAGTTAAACTATCATACACATGATTTAGATCTTGCTGCCATTGTGGTTGCATTAAATACATGGAGATATTACCTTTCATGGAGCTACTTGCCAAATTTTCATCAATCCATAAATGCTCTAAGTATCTTTTATTGCAGAAAGAACTAAATTTGAAATAGAAGAGATGGATGAAGTTACTTAAAGATTATAATTGCATTATTAAGTACCATCTTGGTATGGCTAAATGCTAGCTGATGCTCTCAGTAGAAAGGCTATAGGTTTTTTGGCTCGCATTTAGTTAGTGCAACTTCCATTGATGGTGGAATTGAGGAAGTTAGCAATTAAGTTAAGTATGGAATTAATAGGATCTCTTTTAGCTTGTTTCCAAATTCGATCGGCATTTATCGATAAGATTCATGGTGCTCAATTGCATGATCCTAAAATGCTAAAGTTAAAAAAAGATTAAGGATAGGTTTAGAATTAGAGATGACGAGGCTTTTGTTGTGGGAACTAGATTTATGTTTCAGTGAATAAAGAAATTAGGAAAGAGATTCCTGATGAAGCACATAGTTCAGTCTATGCTATGCATCCTCAGTGGTACTAAGATGTATAGTAATTTACACGAGGATTATTGGTAGGTTAGGTTGAATAGAGAAGTTACAAGAAATGAGGCTAAGTGTTTGGTTTGTTAATAAATGAAGACCAAGAGATAGAAGCCTTTGGGACTTTTAAAACATTTACCTATTCTCGGGTAAAAGTGGGAATATATCACTATGGTCTTTGTATTCAAGCTCTCTTGCGCTCAAACATGTCATGATGATATTTGGGTTATTGCAGTTAAACTAGTGAAGTCCACGCACTTTTTATCAATTCGTGAGGCGAACTATCTACAGATATTGGTCAAATTCTTCGTAAAGGGAATTGTGAGCTTGCATGGAGTTCTTATATCCATTATATCAAATAGGGACACATGGTTTACATCTAGGTTTTTTCAAACCTTATAGGAAGCCTAAGGTACAAAGTTGTATTTTAGTACTGCTTTTCATCTTTAAACCAATGGATAGTCAGAAAGGACTATACAGACTTTAAAGGATATGTTGAGATCTTTTGTGTTACAATTTAAAGCAAATTAGGAAACTTACTTACCTTTGATAGAGTTTACAAATAATAGTTACCATTCTAGTATTGGAACGACATATTTTAAGGTATTATAAGGAAATAATGTAGGACTCTTCTTTGTTGGAATGAGGTTGGACAAGGGAAACTCATAGGTCCTAATTATATTCAAAGGAAAATATACAAAATCAAGATCATTCAAGATAGATTAATATTGTGAATGCTAAGGAGGAAATATGGCAAAATTATATGGGTATATGTACTTTCATTTAAGGATATACAAATATTACTATTATTATCATTATTATTATGATGTTTATATGTTGATGAATATATTATTTACTCTTTTAGGTGCACCCTCAAGCAACTTCATTTCCAAAGAAAGGATGTGAGCATTACAAGCTATTAGAAATTATATTTAACAAGTTAACTACCATTAGAGTGTTTCGTCATACGTCTACTAGTGACCCATCCAATACTGCTGATGAGATGGAATTGCAAACTGAGAGTGCACTTGGTAGCACTAGTCATGGTGATCATTTTTTATCCTTGATAAATCAATAAGCCATTTGAAGAAATGCACTGCATCATCTAGCTCAAAACATAAAAGTAAAAAGGAAACCATGTCACAACAAATGAATGATGCAATCTAAGCATGGACTAAGAAAGAAAAGCAAAGATACAAATTGCTAAGACTAGAGCAGAAAGATATAAAAGTTCTTACAATGTGGATGACAATAGTATCAGCAATGCAAAATATTGTTCCATTATTATGTGTGTGAGCCTTCTTGAAGTAATAGATAGAGTTGACAATGCTACTTATCTTAAAGTAGTAGAAAAGTTAGAGAAGCATATTGGAGAGAGATATTTGTCCATATGTATTAGTTAGATAACCTTTAGCTAGATAAACATATGTCGTACTTATATATTTAGTTGGATTTGATATATCGGGATTTAATTTTGTTGGCTTAATGTTTTTTAGATCATATTTTGGATTTTTTTTAGATTTTTTATATTTTATGTAACACCCCGTGCCGAAGTACACCGGAAATTTCTCACGTTGACGGAGATTGACCAAGTTTGACCACCATTGACCGAGGAGGGTAAATTTTGACTTTTTGTTTCAGGTGAAATTTTGTATTGACTGAGGCATCATTGCAAAGTACGTGTCATCCCGAGTTCATAGACTAGTAGCACGTCGAAATTGGAGCTACCATTTGAAAGTTATGAGCAAGACAAGTTGAGGTCCAAGTTGTCCAAGGGTGCCAAGTTTGACTTTTTATTTATCTAGAATTTTGATTTAACTCTTATATAGTTGTAAAGTACTCATCGATACGAGTCCATAGACTAGCAGCACAACTAATTTAAACATTTGGTTGAAAAGTTATAGACCTTTTTGGAATACCGTAATATTTTAATATATTTTTTAATTAAATGAACAGTATGTGCCACGTGTCACTCTCTCAGCCAATCCCATTAGTAAACAATGTCACCCACGGGTGGCTTTTATTTGGCCAAAACACGTGTGGCTGGGGGGGAAGGGGGGAAGAGAGAGAAAGAGGAGAGGAGAGAGAGAGAGAGAGGGAGAGAAGCGACCACCACCGGCCACAGCCATTTCACCCTTTTCACGGCCACCGGACCCTTCACGTGCCGGGAGCAGAGACTTTTCCGTCGATGGTGCCGATCATGTTTTTCAATGATTTCTATCAAACCAGCCACCCATTCTTCTCACCGCCGATCCCATTAGAACACCCATCCTTCGATCTATCTCCTCACTAAATTTCACGGCCATTGGCTGTCGGGCGCGTCATCAGCGATGGCTTTTCCGGTGAGGCACGACGACTCACTGGAAAACATTATTCCGGTGAGTTCCCGGTGATTCCACCTACCCTTTCCCACTAATTCGACCTCCCTAAACCAAAATTCGAGGTCAGTTTCCTCCAATTCGCGATAGTTTGAGAGAATCGAGGACATTAAATCCGAGAACTTTTCGGCAAAATTCCGACCACCACGGGTCCGATCTCTGGGAGATGAGACTCGATTCTTAATCCTGGCATTGTAAACTTCATTTCGATATATCATTTGTGAATTTTGGATAATGTTTGTGTTAGCTACCCAGGACACCGTGTATTAATGACCCGAATAAAATATTAATTTATTTGTTGTTGTGTAATGTTGATAATTTAGGAGCACGTGAGGGTTACGAGATCGATTCTGTGGATGATCTTGATTGATATACGTGCTTAAGGTGAGTGATCCACCTTCAAAATTGATTTCAGGTTGTTAATTTAATTATATTTTGTGATATTTTAGTACTTGAATGTTTTTTATTGTATGTTAAATATTAGATCAATTGTCAATTAAATTTGCAATGATAATATTTGATTAAATTGAAATATCTATGTGCACTAAAGTGTATTTTGATTTTGATAAATTGTGGAAAATTTAATTTTGACGCCAATATTTGAATAAATTGAAATATATGATTTTTGACAAATTATGGAAATTTAGATTTTATGAAATGTGATTTTTAAAGGAATTGTAAATTTAATATTATTTGATTTATTATGGAATTTATTTGTGAGTTTATTTTGATTAATAAAAATGCATTTATATGAATTTATGAAAAATTTGAATTTTTATGTAATTTATCGGGATTCCATTTATCTTGGACCTTGAAGATTAAATTATTGTTTTAAAATTATGTTGAAGAAAATATTTATGCATTTGAATAT
This sequence comes from Ziziphus jujuba, assembly GCF_031755915.1. Lineage (NCBI taxonomy): Eukaryota > Viridiplantae > Streptophyta > Magnoliopsida > Rosales > Rhamnaceae > Ziziphus > Ziziphus jujuba. Next base: position 799,656 of record NC_083381.1, on the reverse strand, counting down.
TGTGGATTTGAAAGTTGATAGATTTGAGATTTATGGATTTAATGTGATGGATTTATGATGATGATTTTAAAAAGGCATGTGAAAAATTATGGGTTTAAATGGATAAAATAAACCCAGTGGTATTTTACATAAATACTGATTTTATGATTTATGAGTTTTTAGATGCACCATCCACGTACTGGTTTTCTGTATATGTGGATATGATTAGCACGCAGGTGGGTGTGAGTAGCGCGCAGGTGATTTATGGGGTTGTCCTCCAGTTGCCATCGAACCGAGGGTAAGCCGCCCCTCCATGGGCGGGATGCCTGTCAGCGCGGTGGAATACCAAACGACTGTATGCCGGTTTCTCTCTTTAACCTCCCTGTCTGGCGGTGCTTGGGATGCTGGATACCGTCGGCGCTACTGGTATATAGTTTGGTGTATCATATGGTTTTCTCGATACGATTTCCAAAATAAAAATGTTTTAAAAAGAGTATTCAAAAATAAGAATGTATTTAATGGTGTTTTATAATTTATTTCAATTGATGTTTTAAAAATGTATTTACCTTGATTTTATTATTTAAATTGATTTGATGCTATAAAAAAAAAAAAAAAGGGATTTTATTATATTTTTACCATTTATTTTAAATAGATGTTAAATTGATTTAAGTATTTCTTTTATTAACTAAATGGCTATTTCTACTTATTTTAGATTTGATTGTTTAAATGTATTTTATTCATGTTTTTATTATTTATTTTAAAACAAGGTTTTAACATGAATTTTATTTATATTTCGTTATCTATCTCAAGTTAAGGTTTAAATTTAACTAAATTGTTTTTTTGATTATTTCATTAATTTAATTAATAAATTTGATAATTTATATATTGGGTTTATTTTTGTTTTTATACCAAATTTTTTTAATACAAGTTTATTTAAGATTTTATTTTATTTTATCTAAAGATATTTTATTTTCGTTATAATTTTGGATCCTTAAATTATTGTATTTTATTTGAAATTTATTTGACTAATTGTTTTCCTGATTTTCTAGGCATACAAATATTGGGTTTTGTGAAAACGTTTTAAAAGGGGAACCTTTCTAATGGAGTGAGTTGTGAGAGTTTTGAGAGAAAATATTATTTTTAACTACTTATTATTTATTTACTTATTTCTTATTAAATTAATCAAGCTTAGTTTATTATTATTATTATTATTATTGTATAGTAGATTGGATCACTCACTGAGATGATTAGCATCTTATATTTTTCAACTTCATTCCCCTAGACCCATGTTAGTAGACGTTGATGGTTCGGAGGCAAGCTCGACGTCTTTGTTTGTTACTGAAAGTACAAGGAGCTTTCCTTTCTTTTCGTCTCTATCTTGTATTATTTCTTTTATCTTTTATTATATTAAATTTCATACTTAATTGTATCTTGATAAAGCTCTGTATACTGTTATGGACATTATTTAATTTAATTAAGCATTGATTCCCTGTTATTTATTGAAGTGCTGCAACTTGTGGAAACAAATTGTAGTAAGGTGGAAGGAATAAGGTGGTATATATAGAAATGTGTTTTCTGTGTAGGAAATTTTATGGTAAGTTCTACTCTTAGGGGAGATGCTACCAGATTTTCCATTGGAAGGTTCGGTGGTGTCTTCCTAGGACCAGAGATTGTCTAGGGTTCCTATGAGGAATTTTGGACGGTTCCTGACATTTTATATGTTTGGATTTTTTTGAATTTTATAAGTTTAGGTGATATGTTCAAATGAATGCTATATTTTTGCCTACATTATGAATGTGCTTGGTTACCGGATGGTTAAACTGTTTTAGTGCTCTACTTGAGAAATTGGATATGTGTTAACTAAGGTCATCTAGAAGTTGTCAATTTGGAGGATTAAACATGATATATTTTCTCTAGCAATGAGTAGAAATGTATGTTAGGATTATGATTAGGAAGACTAGGGGAACCACTACAATTCGCATGTCCATATCACTCCCACATGTTATATGGGATTCCATAGTGACACATTTCACTGAACTTTCTTTTTACTTTGCTACCTCTCTCTCAAAAAAATATCCTGCTAAGAAGATCTTAATATGTGTTAGTCTCGATCCATATTGCATTATATATGTTAATATCAATCTCTTTCATTTATGACCTTTTAATTTTATCACTCATTGATATCACATATACTAATATTAAAATCTCTTAATTGTTTCGTTTTAATATATATTTATATTGTAATTTTACATTCAGGAAGCAAAATAGTTACAACTAATCTATGGATGATATAGATAGTTCATCTTCCTTTAGTTTAGATGAATATTTTCAAGACTTTATGATGTTTCTTGATGTATGTGAGTATAATGAATGTTTTCTAGTAAAAAAACCTTAAAGAACTTCAATGTTGAGTGGCCAAAATTTTATAGTAGAATTGTTGAATGGGAATGAAAAACATGCCATTACTTATTTCGAATGGACAACAATACTTTTCTTTCTCTTTGTACTCGTTTGAAGCAACACTAATATTTGAAAAATACTAAAGAAGTTAAAGTTAAAGCACTTATTATGTTTCTCATAATAAGGAAATGAGACTTATACTGAATCGTTTTCGATATTCCCTTGAAACTATGGATAAACATTTCATTTTGACATTAAGGGCAATATGTAGACTTGGAAAAGAACTTATACGTCATACAAATTGTCAATTACCTTCATATATCGTCAGCATTCCAAAATATTTTCCATGATTTGAGGTAAATAATTGCTTTTGTAAATATGAATTTTGTTACTATTAATTATTTTTTAAAACTAATATTATAATATTTTGGTGTTTCGAAAATGTATTGGTGTAATTGATGGCACACACATAAGTGCATATGTTTCTACTGAAAAGAAAATTAGCTATAGACATAGAAAATTTATAGTGACTCAAAATGTTTTATTTATGCAATTTCTACATGATGTTTACTTTCGTTTATGCTAGTTGAGAGGTGACTGCAAATGATTCAAGAATTTTTCTTGATGCAATTACAAAACCTGAAAATAAATTTCCATTACTTAACAGAGGTAAACATAAGACACTTATTTTATTTTTTGATTTTTTTAGTTGTATAATATATGATTTCATTTTTACTATACTTTTAGGCGAATATTATGTTATTGATTCTGGATTTACATGTACCGTGGGTTTTATTCTTCCATTTCGAGGTAAAAGGTATTATTTGCAAGAATATCATGGTAGAGGTCAGCAACTAAAATGATCAAAAGAATTGTTTAATTATAAGCATTCTTTAGTTACAAATGTTATTGAGCACTGTTTCAGTGTGTTGAAAGTGCCTTTCAAATTTAAAAAATGATAGCACCGTTTAAACAAAGTAGGCAACCCTTGATAGTAGTTATAGCTTGTTGTATACTACATATCTTCATTCGAAAGTGGGTACAAAATGATGTTATGTTTAAACAATGGAAAGAATAAGAACAAGAGATTGGAGATGAAGCAGCTAGCACAAGTAAATCAAACAATAATATTGATTTGTCAGATGAATCGCAGCTTATTGAAATTAGTTTTCACAAGTAATGTGGCATGACTATGTTAGTAACATGTAAAAATTAGTAGTTCAATTGTTATGCTAATATGATATTTTATGGATATTTATAGTTTGAGATATTATATTAAATTTATAGAATTTAATTTCCTAATCAGCAACAGTTATTTTCTTATTTTATTATATAATATAAATTAAGTTTAATAATTAATCAATAAAAAATAAATACGGACAATCAACAAATAAGAAAACATATAGCTATATACAAATATATATATATATATATATATTATAATGTGCATGAATTAAGGATAATTGAAAAAAAAAAGCTCAACAGAAAGGAATGTTATATTACATTTTAATATATATTTTATATATTATAAATATAATTCATTAATATGTGAATGAATTAATATTTTATATATATATATATATATATATATATATATATTATAGCTATATATATATTATATATAAGCTTCCATGTATGTACAAAAAATAAAGTAAAAAAAAAATTGAAAACTGTTTAAAAAAATTTTAAAAATTGTTTAGTCAAACATGTTTTCAATTTTTTAGTTTTTTTTAAAAAAACTGTTTTTAAATATCACTGACGAAATGCCCCTTATACTCATAAAACAAAGTAAAACCGTTTTCCATTTTCTATTTTAAAAATAATATTTTGAAAACAGAAAATAAAAAACATAACCAAACAAGGGCCAAGCTACTTTTGGTTTTTTTCTTCATGTTCTTTATTTTACTATAGGTAGTGGTTATCATAAAGAAAGAAACTAACTTTGATTATAACAAACATAATTTATCTAACTTCTCAAAGGTATACATCATATGGCAGCCACATTTCATATAATTGCAAATGCTAGCTATTAGTTATTTGTTAATGTAGTTATTTGACTACTTTATATAAATATATATATATATGTGTGTATATTCTTTTCTTTTCTTTTTATAGGTGTAATTATATATACATATTTATATATATATATATATATTCTTTTCTTTTCTTTTTTTAGGTGTAATTACAAATCAATGTCTTTGTCAAGTTCTAAATATGACTCTGATAGTTCATCATCAAGCAATAATTTATTTTTAATGATCAAACAACTATTAGACGAACCATTGGAAAAGGATGACATATAAAATAGAGTGACTAATAATGTGGTTCAAGCCATTGCAAAAAATGCTCCTATGATAGTTTCAACAACATTAATTAGTAAAAAGCATCCTCATGATGGATTGACATCTGGTAGGCGATATATTGATTGTGATAGGAAAGAGCATCATAATTTAATTATTAATAACTATTTCAAGGATGAAAACTCAAAGTATAAATCATAACATTTTAGATATCGATTTTCAATGTATGTGGAATTATTCAAATGCATCTTGAAAGCTCTTGAAAATTATGATGATTATTGTACACAAAAAGTTGATGCAGCCGGGAAAGATGGATTGAGTCCTTTGCAAAAAATGATAGTTGTAGTGCGGATGCTTGCATATGGATGTCTAGTTGATGTGCTTGATGAATATGTTCGAATTGGAGAGAGCACTACAATTAAAAGCTTAAAGCACTTTTATGACGCCATCATAGAAGTTTTTGAAAAACAATATGTAACAAAACCAAACAAAAATGACATTGCAAGGATACTAAAAGAAGGTGAGGATTGAGGATTTTCAGGTATGCTTGGGAGTCTTGACTGTATGTGTCGACATTGGAAAATTTGTCCCACAACTTGGCATGGAACAAATATTAACGGTTTTTAAAAAGCTCCTACTCTAATTTTATAGATTGTAGTTTCACAAAACTTATGGATTTGACATGCATTTTTTTTGCATGGCTGGTACAAATAACGATATTTCTATTTTAAATAGATCCCCATTATTTGATGATCTTATCAAGGATATTACACCACCTTGTAGTTTTGTAGTACAAGGCCACCACTATAATATGAGATATTACCTTGTTGATAGAATTTACCCACAATATGCTACTCTAATTCAAATAATTTTTGAACAATCTTCTATTAAGGAAAAAAATTTTGCTAAACACTAAAAAGCTGTCAGAAAGGATGTGAAATGAGCATTGTAGAATGTAAAGGATCTTAAAAAAATAATGAAGACGTGCATTATCTTGCACAGTATGATCACTAAAAGTGAGCATAATCAAGGCATCAATCCTAAAAGTTGGCAACCTCATGGAGATGAAATGTCTGAAGATGTACATATCTAGCATGATTATACTTTACTTGTCTCAAATATGATTAACTGGATGAAACAACTCCAAGATAAAAGAGTGCATAGAGATTTAAAGATCATCCTCATCAATCACTTGTGGGATTTATATGGTGGTCAACAAGCAATTTGATATTTAAGTTCAAGATCAAAGTCTAAGATAAACAATAGTTACATTTCATATTCAACATCTTATGGTGATTTATCTTACATAAAATATAAATTTGTATACATTTTATATATTTCTCTGTCGGCTTCAATGTACTTTTTGTAGCATATGAACGAATTTAATAAAAAAAAAAAAGGAAAAGAGAGAATTTAACTTCGGTGCATAAAGTGTATACCATTTGGCTACTATATATTTTTCATGTACAATTCTCTGCCCATCTCAATTCATATTATGCTAGTAGGCTTTGGATATCGAGTATGTTAGTCTTGTAGTTGGCTGGACAATAATTTATTAGTAATTATATTGCTTAGGAATTAAAGATAGGGTTCTTATTTATTAGTCATTTTTTATCTAATGGAGATTTCAATACTATGGTCTATTATAACATTGATTGCCTTTGTCAGTGAGAAAATCTTGGTTTTGCAAGTATAATTATAATGCCATGTTTATAAACCTGTTAATGGTAAATTTTGACATGCATATGGGAGTTTTTTTAATAAAGAATAGTAAATTAACTTACTAGTGAAAAGATATAAACAAAGGTCCCTTAAAATAAAGATCACAGGTCCATTAATGTATAAAGATCTAGTTTTCATGTGTCTTTATGAATCAAAATCCAACTAGTGATATAAAATACTAATTAATTAGGAAAATATAAAACTATAAGTTTTTAAGCCAAATGGTAACATTCACTGTACTGCTCCTCAAGCCACCCTTTACTCTCATTATGAATTCCTCCATAACATTTCTTCCATCAGCTTTTTCTATCTTCAATGTAGATCATGTACTTTCCATAGCTTCTATTCCATCTTCAACTTCATTTTACTATGTCATTGAGGAACAAAAAACAAAACAAAGTTAAATCGTTAAGTAACAAAAAATTAAAATGCCATTCTAAGAGAAGAAGTCCTACACTAAAAGCTTTCCCACTCTAGAACACCATACAAGCACATAATCATCAAAACAAGAGTGCTGATACTCACTTCTAATATGTAACTAGAATTTTATATATATATATATATATAAAGTTTAGCATGAATGTTAGAGTCCGTGCAGTAGATACACTATAATTTCTAAGCCAATTGTTCTAAAATATGGATATAAATTGTTTCAACTAGTTAACTAGAAAAGTAAAAGAACATGAATTGAAATGCACTTGTAGCAGATATATATATATATATATATATGTATGTTATTGGAATTTATTTCCTTACTTGAGAGCACATTTTAAACCATTAAAAATGCTTTCCTTGAAGCAAAAAGAACTTATACATTGGTCTTCTTTAAAATATCCTTAAAAAAAAAAAAAGACTTTTCATATCTAATATCAACAAAAAAGAAATACATGCATACACAAAAATTAATATTAAAAATTAACAAATAGTGCCACTTACCCAAAGAGATGCCTAACCATTCATTTTGCAAAAAGCCTATCATTTTCATGTTCCTTCAATATTTGAGCTTGATATATTTCATAGGTCTTCCACAATGTTAGTGAAAGTTTGTTAAGACCTTGGTTCATAATGCAGTTTTGTTGTTTTCTCTTTTGAGCCTTTTCCTTCAATTCTTGATCTTCCATCTTTATTTTTTGAACTTCCTCCTTCACTTTGTGAGCTTTCTCCTTTAGTTCTATCTCTTTCTCCATTATTTGTTCTAGCAATTCAACTTCTTTTTTCATCTTTTTCTCTTTTCAACTCCAACTCCTCTCGATTTGTTTTCAAGTGGATTGTGAGTCGTTTAATGCATCAACTATACCTTTTTCTTCATTTAGCCTCTTCTTTTTCTCTTTATAACATTTTTTTGGCTTGTGGGTGGAAAACCCCATCATTATTAGTACCTTCAACCACAATAGTATCCATTACATAACCATCTCCTTCATTAGAAATAGATTCTTGTGTTGTTATTTATGGAGGTGAATTGTCAATGCCATTATATGATTTTTCTTTCCTCGCTTCATTTATCTTCATAAGTCCCTTTGAACACCATTTTGGATTCTTTATCATTATCTCCAAACAATGCTTATATTTGAATGATATACCATCATTAAAATTCTTATACATTCGCATTGCTTCTCTCCTCCACCAAAAAAAAGAAAAAAAGAAAATTAAATAAAATAAAATAATTAATAATAGTCAAGAATTGGATATGCTGACTATATAAAATGAAAATGCTTAAAAGCACAACTCGCAACAACAATTTAAAATTCATCAAAATTGAAAGATTAATAACTAAAATATAACAAAAGGGAGAAAGATTTACCATATCTTCTAGGGTTGTTCCACTTTGTGGATTTCTTTCCAATCTCTCATATAGTCCAAGAAATTTGTTAACTACACTTTGTATTTTTCCCCAGCGACATCCCAAACTATTGGTATTTCAAGCACTATTATATTCCTCCCCAAATTGTCCTTACAAGCAAATAAATACGATCCCACATTGCTGTATTTTTTTGGTTATTACCAATATTGTAATCAACAGAAATGTACAACCATGTCTTTGTCAATGCAATATATTCAGCTTTAGTCTAATTTTTATTGGAAAGAGAACTTTGACAATTATTAGGCTTTTGGATAGCCTTGCCTTTATTTTTGAATCCTTTGGATGTAGTACAAGTATCAAATGGAATATTAGGAGTATCTAATAAACCTTGGTAGAAGAATCTGGAACCAAATTGTTTGATAAAATAAGAAAGATATGAAGCATTCATTGGATTAAATGAATAGTTGGGCTGAAACGATAGATGAGCAAATTGGCTTGCAAATTGAGTTGGCATGGTAAATTGTGTCATAGAATTATGTGCATTAAATTGAAAGGAGTTATTGACATATTGAGGATTTAGTAAGGTGTTAGCATTTATACGCTCATAATTATTGAAATTTTGTTAAGAGCATGAGAGATAATTAGAATCTTGTGAATCCATTAAAAAAAAAAAAAGTATATATGGCTACACAAATTAAGCACCATAATGATTACATTGGAACAATATGTATCAAGGAAAAATATGACAAAATTATTAAATGTGATAATGGAGTTTGCAGGATAGTTTTCTTAATCTCCAAAATAAAGATAATCATATATATATGCTTGACATTTGTATATATATATTTGGTAGAAAAGAAAAATAACTGCTATGTTAAAACATTAGCATGGGGAATGAGTCTCATCCACATAAATGCAAAAATTGATTTATGTATTAGCGTGATTACTGCAATAATATTTTTAAGGAACCAAGTAGAACCTTTGATGAAAGTTTTTCTAAACTAGATTTTCTTACACTGTTAAGATTTCATTACATAAAATTTAAGCATTATGAACTTACCATCAATAATAATTCCACAGCAAAAATGAGTGTCAAAAGCATCATACCAAATAGCGTTAAACTTACAAGAGAAGCAAGAAACCAAAAAATTAAAAGAATAACAAGTTAGAAATTTACTCTATAGCACCCCTAATAGATTTATCATTGAGATTCCAACTATACACCAACAAATAACTCAAAACATTAATAAATCACAGTAAAAACTCAATGCAGAACCAAATGAAAATTATCATACCAAATATAATTAGAAACATACCAACAAAAGAAGAATCTTAGTTTTGTCCCAGGATCAAATTGTTTAGTGACTCTATAACCAAGCCTGTCAATTTTAATCGCATGTATATAAATAAAAATACAATTAACCATATATACAATTGCCCAGCTAACACCATTAGCATATATACATTTAGGCACTGAGCAACATATAAACAATCAGGCATATACTAACTAAGGAAAAGTGCTATATATGGATAGAATAGCATATAAAACATGCATAATATTAACATAATGCCTTGTTGCAATGGCCTATAGTAGTAGGGATTATTGGATGGATGAATTAGTCTCTTCGTGTTCAATAAATTTGAGGAAAAAGGCAGCTTTTTGAACCATGTTTCTACATTTTCAAAGTAGCTAAAAATTACAAAGAAAAAAGTTCGAAGTACAACTAAATGATATCAAAAGATCAATACAAATATTCATAGACATCAATTAACTACTAGCATAATTAATTGTTCTAAATAATAAAATTTTCCAAAACTAAAAAAAAAAAAAAAAAAAAGACTATTGAAGAATGACAGTCTTTCTTATAAACATCAATATATTTGCAAGGTACGTAAAACCCATGAAAATCTAACTTACCCCTGAGTGAAAATTGATCTGAAACAATCATTAACATAAATCAAGTAATGATTTAAATCACCCATAGCATTGCGATAAATCTTAATGGGACAGCAAGAAGAATTTGAAGTGATGATGTTAAAATCCCCTAGAACAATTGAGATTCTGTTTGACGTAGGAAAACAAAAAAAAAAAGAGAGAGAAAAGAAGAAATTTGAGTAAGCTATGAAAGAGAAGAAATTTGAGGAAGCGGGAGAAATAGAAAATTTGACCACCAAATGAAAAACCATGCGCCAAAGCTTTTTCCTCTTAGAAAAAAATTTGATAAAAATAAATAAAATGCTAAGTCAGACTGTCTAACAGAGCTTTTGGAGCTAGACAGTCTTCTTAACATTTTTTATTTTTTAGGTATCATATAAACTTAACAGAACCCTTGGATAGAACCACTACAGAGTTTTTTTATTATCATTAAAAAAAGGAGTCTATTTATGTAATGTGACACAGATTTTTTATATGGACAAAACCAATAGATAAAATCATTAGAGATGCTCTTAACCCAACCTTTATTTTATTTGTTGAAAGATTGATAACTCTAATTTATCAATTAAGGATTTTTAAAATATTAAAAAATGAAAAAAATGAATTAAAACATGGGTTTGAATAATTTATCTCTTTTTTTTTTTTTACTAGATTTTGTTTAAACGAGAATACATTAATGTAATAAATCAATATTGTTAAAAGGTTTGAGTCCTGCTATTAGTTATCGCTGGATACAATTATCATTCCATATAGCAAAAATATTTAATTTTATTATTTTTTATTTTAAAATTCTAAAAATGACCTTTTAACAATAATCATTTAAATTGTCATCTGTGATATAGGTTTCATTAATGATTATTCATCAATTATGATAAATATTATTTTTTTTAAAATTTGAGTCCCACTCAAAATACCAACACTAACCAAAGAAAATGAAAATGAGGGTTTATTTGAAAAGATTATTTTATAGTTTTTTTTTACATATATATTTTCTTAAATAAAGTTACTCTTTTGAAAAAGAAAAAAAATTTTGTTTTCAAATTTTTCTTTAAAACTATATTTAATTTTAGAAAACATATATTCAATAGCATTTACTTCTATAGATTTTTAACTGAAAAAAATAATTCAATCCTCTTACAATTTTTTTTATAAGGATTTTTTTTTTAAATTCTTCTAAAAATAATTTAATCATATTTTCGAAAATATATACCACCTATTTTAGTACTTGTACAATTTTCAACATATTTTAAATTTCACTATTTATTATTAATAATGATAATTATCAATTTATATGGATCATTTAATTTTAATTTTTTATATTAAAATATTAAAATTAAATATTTTTAATGATAATCATTCAAAATTTAAATTGAGATATAATGTATAAATTTTATCAATAAATTTTTAAAAAAATATATTTCTAATAGTTAATCTTTCTAAAATAAAATAAGGCTAATAAATGAGTGTAAAAGTTGAAACAATGAATATGAGAGCTTGACACCTGTCCCTATTAGATCATGAAAAAGTTAGATATTGTTTATATGAGAAAAAGATTCATATATGGAAAGAGAAAAAAAATAAAGAAAAAGACAAAAAAACATAAACATTAAATTAAATATATATTTATATATATATATATATATATATTTTATTTTTTTTGCTGAAAAAGGGGATGTTATAAGCCAAAAGGGCCAACATACAACAAGCATGTTGTCAATGAATCCGGCCGTAGTTAACAACCACTTTCCTGATTCATTGTAGATACAAAAAGATTAGGCAAAACAGAACGGGACACTAAATCTAAATTTACATTGACAAGGCTCCATCGAGCTACCAAATGAGCTAAAACATTGGTTTGCCTAGGTGTCCAAAGAAAAGAAATAGATTCAAAAGAAGGAATCAGCTCCCAAATTTTCCTAAGAATACTCACAGCTATCCAATGAGGAGGAATCTCGAGTCCCTGATACTCTTAATAACAGATTTCGCATCACTTTCACAAATAACAGTAGAATAACCTTCTTCAAAGGCTAAGGTAACAGCTGTAACAGCTCTATAAATCGCAATCGCTTCTGCAACCTCTGGATTGTCCACTTTTCCTTAAACGCTTTAATAAGTAAGACGTTACCAAGGTGATTTCGAGCAACCAAACTCACCCCTATAAAATTTCTCCCAATTGCTGCATCAGAATTAATCTTAATAGTTCCTACAGGAGGTTTGCACCAGGAAGAACTCGCTCTAATCTCAGCTCTTGAAGAGTTGGCCAGAACAGATGCTAAAAACACCAAGTACTTCTGATAAATCAAGTTAACTTGCTCCTCAAGGCAGCATTCTACACCTTCAAAAATAAGTTTATTTCGGATCTCCCAAATTATCCGCAAAATCAGAGCTGCAAAAAGGAAGAAATTCCTTGTGTCCATCGGGTGAACAGAAAGCTTACCTTCCGGATTAATTAAGCATTCCAACGTAACTTCCAATTAAGCAAATGATCAGCACTCCATCTAATGTTCCAAGGAAAGGGCAACCAAAGTGCTCTAGCCACATGGCATCGAAAGAAAAGATGGACTTCATCCTCAAAGCATTCGCAGCCGTGTGGGCAATTCTGATCTACCATGTACCAGTTCCTTTTCATCAAAGCTGCACGAATCGGAAGACTACCCAAAGATAATTTCCATAAAAAGAATTTCAATATGTTGTGCACATTACAACGCCAAAGATAACGCCACCACAAGCTATTCCCTGACTCCATCGGCTAAAGGAACTTGTAGACCGATCTCATACTAAACTTATCAGATGAGTTTCCCACCCAAACTAATTCATCCTCCAATTGATTGTTGGTCCAATAAATTTTAGAAATGTTTTCCACAGTGAATTTATCAAAAAGCTAGTCTAGAAGTTGTGTATTCTAGCTGCCATTCGATAACAGTAAGGACTCAACCATGCCAAGGTGATTGTTTTGAAAATTCGAATTGGGAGTGGGCCGAAAGTTAGGGTTATTCGGGATCTAAGGGTCTTCCCAATAATTAATGGACTTACCATTTCCAACTTGAAAACAAAAACCCTTAGATAGAATTGGCCTGATATTGAGGATACCTTTCCACAATCCCGAGCTAGAGTTTTTCCTTGCATAAGGCATGAAATTTGAAGAGGAGAAATACTTTGCTTTTAAGGCCTTCACCCAGTAAAGGTCCAAATTCTGAGCCAGTTCCCAGCCAATTTTACAGAACAAAGCTTTATTAACAACTTCCAACTTCTTAAAACCCAAACCTCCAACATCTTTCGGGTGATAGATCTTCTGCTAGGATGTAGAAAAGCTGGGTTTGCCATTAGAAGCACACCCTTTCCATAAGAAGCCTCTAGCCTCCTTCTTAATTTTCTTGCACCAAGTTTGAGGAAGATTTCAGGTTGACATAGCATAGATTGGCATTGTCGACACCACTGTTTTAACAAGCACAAGTCGCTCAGCTTGAGAGAGGAGCTTCACCCTCCACCCGTTGAGTCGTGCCAAAACTCGATCTTGAATAACCTCATAGTCTTTTGTTTTGTTTCTTCCTAGGAAAAGAGGATTGCTTAAGTATTTAGCATCCTGTGGCAGTTCTTTGAAGTTAAGAATACTCTTAATCCTCGCTTTCACACTCCCAGGCACATTCTTTGAAAAGAAGCAGCCAGACTTCGATTTACTGACCATCTGGCCAGTCCATAAACTGAACTGGTGAATACAATTTCCTATTTCTTGAACTTCCTCTTTGTTTGCACAGTAGAAAACCAGGATATCATCTGCAAAAAATAAGTGGGAGATAGAAAGACTAGTTCGCCCTAGCTTAACTCCATGCACCTTCCCTTCCAACTCTTGAGAGTAGCTCCAGAAATAAGATAAACAAACAAGGAGAGATCGGATCTCCCTGGCAAAGTCCCCTCTCAAATTTAACTTGTCCATAAACGCTCCCATTAAGTAAAATGGAAGCAGCATTAATCGAGTAGCACTGGCTTAGCAGACCCATAACTCTGGCAGAGAAACCAAACCTGATTAAAACTTCATTAAGCATGGTCCAGTCCACCCGATCATACGCTTTATGAAGGTTAATCTTAATGCCTAGCAACCCAACATGCCCTTTTTTCCGCTTCATAGTATGGATGATCTCATTTACCAGAATCAAGTTTTCACCAATCCACCTCCCAGGAGTAAAAGCAGCTTGATTAGGGGAGAGAAGTTTTGGTAACAAAGGTCTTAGTCGGAGTGCCAAAAGCTTGGAAATAACTTTGTAGACTGTATTGCATAAACTTATTGGTCGGAAGTGATTGAAATGGGAAGCATGAGTAGTCTTCGGCACCAGCACTATAAAAGTTCGATTAATGGCTGCCGGTATTCTTCTAAATCGAAAAACATTCTGAATTGTTTTCACCACGTCACTCCCAACTATGTTCCAATAATGCTGATAGAACAAGGCTGGCATTCCGTCTAGCCAAGGAGCCTTAATCAGATTCATCAATTGAACCACTTCCAGGATCTCCTCCGGTGAGGGAATAGCATCAATACGTTCATTTTCATTGACAGTAATAGACTCCGGGATAAGATTGGATAAAAGCGGGTGATGCAGCATCCTGTTGGCTTGAAATAGATTGGAAAATTGATCAATCAACAGGCGACCTATATCTTCTCTGCTAGTCAACCAGATTCTTTCATCAGTCTTAAGAGAAGCTATAAATAATTTCCTTCAACGTGCAATTGTGGAGGCATGGAAGAATTTCAAATTACTATCACCTGCTTGCAACCAAATTTCCCTCGACTTTTGCCTCCACAAGTGTTCTATCCTATAACGCCATTCATCCAACTCCCTCTGCAGAAAATTCTCCCTCCCTAAGTGAACCTCAAAAGGCTCTAGCCTTTAAACAGCATGAATTTGCTCCTCCAAACCACTGATTTTAGACTGACAAAATCCAAAGACTTCTTTATTCCACTTCTTCAGGGCTTTGGCTATACAATTCAATTTGGCAGTAAGCGAATAACTGCGCCCGTTTCTTTAGTCGTCCGTCCAAGCATCCAAGATAACCGACTTGCAGGAATAATCACGAGTCCAAATCTCCATAAAGCAAAATGGGCACGGAACCTTCTCATGATCCACATTTGAGCAGAGGAGTATGGGGACGTGATCTGACCTGGAAGCGAATACTTGCGCCCATTTCTTTGGTCATCCATCCAAGCATCCAAGATAACAGACTCATAGGAATGATCAAAAGTCCAAATCTCCAAAAAGGAGAACGGGCGCGGAACCTTCTCATGATCCACATTTGAGCAAAGGAGTATGGGGATGTGATCCGACCTAGAAGCCACTAAATGAACTATGCCCACTATGTTAAAATGAATTCGCCAATCAGGACTTTCTCAAGAAAAAGTTGGACTTACTGGACACCTTCCTTCCACTCAGCTTCTCCGACTGGTCGGCTACGTCATTAAAGTCCCCTATGCAAACCCAAGCCTCCAAGCCACTTGACACATAGTTCCTTGATAGCTCCCAAATCTCTGGTTTTGAAGCCTTATCTGTCGGGCAATAGCAACACCAAATGTTTTAGCAGAAACTGTTCTAGTAAGACACCTTCACCCTTACTATCCACTTCGATCAAAAGACAACATCCCAATTACACTCATCTTTTCAAAAAAATAGCCAAACCTCCACTTCAATTAACACTATCCACAACATGGAACTTATCAAACCTTAACGAGGTAGCAATTTTATTCATACGGATCGGATTCACCTTAGTCTCCATGAGGAAAAGACTCGATGGGGAAGAAGACCTAATAAGGCCTCGCAAAGCACGAACTGCTGTCGGTCTTCCCAACCCTCGAAAGTTCCACGATAAAAGATTCATGGCTGAGTTAGGGGCATGGTAAGGCCCGCCTTCTCAGCCAATTCGTTATCTGCACTATCATCTGTAATCTCCTCACCTTAAGAAACTGCAGGTTTTCGTTTCCGAGCTAACTCCTTCAATTTGGTTCGGGGAGAAGTCATAATTCATGAATAAACATTCAGGTCCTCCCTTACTAAAAGGCCTCGTGGTTTCACCGCAGGGCTGCTGCCTGACTCCTTAACCAATCTTGGTCTGGACTTAGAACATAAAGGCCCAACTCGTTGTGCCTTACTTTGGGGGCCCACGAGGGGAATGGGCCTCCCAGATGACTTTTGTTTCCCCGATGTCCGAGAGTGCAATTAATATCTTTTTCCAAAAGCAGGCTTTTTAAATTTAAAAACTGAAGTTTTGTCAGGAAGTGGTTGTAGCGTATCATGATGCTCAGTCATCATGGCAGAGTCCTCCTCCACACGTCTCTCCCTTATTGGATCAACGGCCTGGTCCGAACCTCCCCTACCTAGACTCTAAGTTGAATCGCTTTCTACTAGCTCTACCAAGTTGATCCCCGTTCCATGCTCACTCTGTTCACCTCTATCAGCTCTTTCCTTGGTATCAGTATCATCAGAAAGTGAGTCAAAAAACTCACCGCGTGGGATTTCCACCCTCCATAGGAAATTACCCTCAGAAACCACAGTATAAGTACCTACCTCCGCTCTTGTCCAAGGACCATACACATCTCCATCGGTGAGTTGATTATGCAGCAAAGGAAGTTTGCAAGAGGTTTTTCCGTGACCAATAATGTCACAGTTATAACAAAATTCGGCCAACCTCTCATAAGCAAACTAAATCCAAATGGTTCCATTTTCCGCTCTTTGGAAAAAACTAGCTAGGATGGGTTTTCGAATATCAAGTTCCACCTGGATTCTCATATACTTTATGCCAATAATATGGGTGCCGCAAGTCAACTCACAAGAAAGCACTTCTTCAAACAAACTCTCTATTTTCAATGCGTTGTCCTTTGTCATAAATTGAAGAGCAAGCCATGAATCTGGACCCAAAATAAAGAAAAGCTAAACTCAATGTCTCTCAATGCCAGATCAGATAGCCATTCGCGAAGCAACAAGTGAGAACCATCAATAGACCAAGGTCTGCGATTCTAGATACTATTTCTGTCGCCAGTGGATTTGAAGGAAAATAAAAACACATTCGCATCTAACTCTTCCACACCTACAGGGTTTTGGGTAAACCATATCCGCCGGATAATCATTTGGACCTTATTCTTATTGATGCGCTTCCATGAAATCACCTTCCCAACTAAGCAGCATTGTGAGATCTGATTCGCATGTGTTTCATCTACCACCAGATTCAGTTCTGGAGAAGGTCGTTCGCAGTAGAAGGTTCCCCGTCCATAAGAAAACACAGACCCCTACTCAGCTAATAATGACCGCCACTGAAAGACAGAGAGAGGTTTACACGAAACCCAAAAATCTCATTCTTCGTATGGTGGGAGAAGAGACCAACATTGAAAAATGCAGGGAAAAAAAAAAACCAAATTAGACTTAACAGTTGCCATTAGTACTATCTCATACAGAAGATAGATAAGCTCTATCAAAAAACTCCTGATCATCAAGAGCCAACACTCCGGTAGATAAATAAGCTCACATTTTGAGCTGTATTGTTCAATAGGCTTTCGTGATGCTTTGATATATAAATTAAATATAATTTCAAATTGTGCTTTTTTTAATTTATAATTATTTAAAATATCTATTAAATTATAAATGTTACTAATACTTGATTGAAAAAAAAAACACACACACACACAAACACAAATTAGGAAAGAAAAAAATAAAACAAAATAAAATAAAAGAAGGAACAAAATAAAAACGAATAACAAATTAGCCATGTTAATGAACTGTATTTATTTATTTATTTAAAAAAATAAATTAAGAATTTAATATGAAAAAGTAATTGATTTGACATGGGAATAAGAGTCACAGACACTTCGCCGAAGGGGTAAAAATCTTATTTACTCATTTGTTTTATTTTTAATTAGGACATTGCTATTTTACTTTCGTTTTCTTTTCTTCTTCTTCTTTTTTTTTTTTTTTTTAGACTCTTGCTTGCTCTGGTTTCAAATCAAAGATTCTGTATTTAGTTTTTACTCCAATTTCTAAGCACTTCTGGAATTGATCTAGTGGGAGATCATTCTGACAGACAGAAAGATATGGCCTCGTCCTCCTCCGACGAAGAGTTCCGGCAGTGGATTCCGTTCCGGCAGCGACCAGAGTGGTCGGATGTGAAACCCTTGCCGCAAGACGACGGTCCCAGCCCTGTGGTTCCCATAGCCTACAAGGACAGCTTCGTAGAGACCATGGATTACTTCCGAGCTCTCTACCATGGCGATGAGCGATCCTTTCGTGCTCTTTCCCTCACCTCCGAAGCCATCCAATTGAACCCCGGCAATTATACGGTGATTCTCTTCAATACCCATTATCTCTCTTTTTCATTATTTATTTATTTATTTATTTTTCGGTTTGTTTGGTTTCTGGGTAAAGTTTGAAACTTTGTAAGGACTTGTGCACTTGGGTTTCTAAAGTTGTTTGTTTGGACTCTTTTTGACCTTGATTTGTTAGTGAATTGAAGGTTTTATTTTTTATTGTTTAATTCAGTTAGTTTGGTGGCTGTGAAAATCTTGGAAGTTTGAAAGAAAGTATGTACTTGGGTGGTTTCTTAGTTGCAATCTTTCTCTTTGGACTACTTCGGACCTTGATTATGCTAATGCAGTTTTTTAGTTGTTGTTTGTTTAGGTTTGGCATTTCAGGCGTTTGATCCTTGAGGCTCTAGAGGTTGATCTACAGAATGAACTGGATTTCACTGAAGCTGTAGCACGTGGTAATTCCAAGAATTATCAGTTATGGTAGAGTCATAATCTTTCTATATGTTTTATTTTAATTCTTTTGAACTTTAGTTTTCGAAACTTGTATGAAATATGTGAGGAGAAAATATCTGGTAGCATTGAGAGCTTGTCATAAATGGTACGTGGGCCACAAGTCTTTACTTGTTTCACTTGATTCCGGTGGGAGATGATGATCCTCAACCCAATTTTAATTTAAGGATTTTGTCCCAATTCCTTTTTGATTGAAAAGAAAAAGAAGGAATTATATTTGATAGAATAGAATGTACATATTGAGAAATCCTCTGAAAGTGAAAATAAACATACGTTTAATAAAATATACGTAATTTGTAACAATTCAATTGGAAAAATGAAAGTATTTGTCTATAGAATGGATGTGAATGTAAACTTGCCCGACCTGTTTTGGGCTTTTGAGTAAGACATATGTGTTTCTCTTCCACTCTATATCTTAAGGCACTATTTTAGCCTTCGACTCTTTTTGGGCTTTTAGCTCATGTCAATTTATTTGAATAAGACATGTTTGTTTTTCTTTCACTCTTTGTCTTAGCCACTATTTTATCCTTTTGACTTGTAAAATTTATCCTTGGTGAGAAGTAAAGGACAGGGATCTTTGTGCATTCCTAAGCTGGATCTTAGAATACCTTGTATTGCTCATCATTTTGGATTATCAATGGAGGGCAGTAGAGGATAAAGAGTGTCAAAACGAGTGAGTGCTGAAAAAGTAAAGCCTTTATGGCAACTTTGAAGCAGTAGGGATCTAGGGGGATTTATGAGATAAGAAATTTTTTGACTTTTACTTTTCATTCATCTAAATTGGAAGTATGATATAGCTTTTCTAGATTTTAGATATTATGTAACCAAAATTGACCTATGGTTGAATAGAAGGTGATGCTATGAGTTCATATTACAATATGAAATAGTCTAATTTTTCTTTTAGATGTATTGTAGACTTGATTTCAGATCTAAAGGAAAACCATATTACATAAAATTTCAATGAGTCGTTTGCACAAAATGGGCTTTAATGTCTCTTCAGATTGTGGATTCCTTGGCTAGAAACTATATGTAATTGTAATCTTCTAGTTCTAGGTAAATGTGCATGATGTGTATAGTTTCTTTGTCATCCTGTGACATTTTTTTGGTTTTCTTCAATAGTTATTATTTTGTTTGTATCATTTACGTCAAGATGTGACCTTTCTCAGGTGGTAAAGTTGATGAGTTTCAAATTGTCCCCATAGTTTTCTATGCTGTTTTCCTTTGCTACTTTACCATTACTTGTGTAGAATTGTATCGATCTTAGTGACAGATACCTGTAGGCATCATAGAAGATGGATTGCTGAGAAATTGGGAACCATTGCCACAAGTAAGGAGCTTGAGTTTACCCGGAAGATACTGTCCCTTGATGCTAAGCATTATCATGCTTGGTCCCACAGGCAGGTTTGTTACTCCTACTGCTTCCCTTATGAATACTGCATACCATAACATGTAATCTTTCCTTTCAAGTAAATTGGAGAACTGTTCTGAGTGCTCTATGTATTAGCAGCTCCTATATTAGGCATTTAGGATTTAAAGACAGAATATTTTATTTTGCTTTGTCTTTTTTTTTTTTTTTTTTTTTTTTTTTTTTTTGGGGGGGGGGGGGGTAAAAGTTTTCATTTTCATTTTTTTTTCCTTAATAATTGCAGTGGGTCCTTCAGACACTTGGAGGGTGGGATGATGAACTTAGCTATTGTGATGAGCTCCTTGAAGAAGACATTTTTAATAATTCTGCTTGGAATCAGGTAGATTTAACATTCTGCATTTTCCATTTAAATGTAATGACTATCTGACAAATAAATTTGGTACCTTAAACTTACATGTAAAAGATGCAGTAACTATTATCATCTTTGGGGATGAACAGGAAACTCTCTGTTTGAATCCCTAGTTACTTGAGTTTGCATTGCATTCTCAAAGTATATAATATAATTCTTGTCGGTTTTCTTAGAGAATGTCTTATACATGTATAATTCTTTTTTATCATCTCTTAGCCCAAAAATAAAAAGTCTTCTTATTATCAAGTTGCATATCTAATTAATGAGAGGTTTTCATGTTAGTGCTCATTTTACTTTCTAATTTCCTAGTTCAAAATTTGGTCACCACATGATGAGTTTCAAATGAGTTACTTCAAATGAGAATCCTTAGTCTAAGCTCTTCTGAATTTCAATTATTTCATATTCTAGTTAACCAAATCACTGTAAAGAAGCTTATATATGAATCTAAGTGAGTTCATACACAAACATTGTATAGCTAGTTCTTTCAATTATGTGAAAATGGATGGATGCGATCATAAAATATGAGTAGAGCGAATATATTAATAAACAACTTTTTCAATAGCGTTTCAGTTTAGTGCCTGTAACTACTTTGGCTCTCATAGGTTGTGCACTTCAATTCACTATATTAAACCAGGTTGTCAAGGTATTCAAGGTTGAACATAAGATTTTGTGGACCTAATCTGCTTTACATCTCAACTGTGGTTGTGTGGTATTCTTTCTGTCTTTTGTATTCATTGGGCTCATTTTCTGTCATTATATGCTGTACACCTCAAGTTTGATTGTCTATGTGCATGTTTTTATGATGGCTCTTTGCTCTGTTCCTTTTCCTTTCTGCACACTAACCAATCTGTCATATCTTTGTTATACAGAGATATTTTGTCATTACAAATTCTCCACTTCACGGAGGCCTGAAAGCTATGAGAACTTCTGAAGTGAGTTATACTGTTAAAGCCGTTATAGCCTATCCTGAGAATGAGAGTTCATGGAGATACCTTCGGGGGCTTTACAAAGACGACAATCACAGTTGGGTGAATGATGCCCAAGTTTCTTCAGCATGCTTGAAGGTTTTGAGTGCAAAAAACAACTATGTTTTTGCTTTGAGTACACTTTTGGATCTAATCTGCCATGGCTTCCAACCAAACCAAGAGTTCAGAGACATTGTGGATGCTTTAGGAACTCCAGACTCGGATCGACAAGGTTCGGACTTAGCAAAAAGTATTTGTTCTGTCTTGGAACGTGTGGATCCAATCAGAGCTAACTATTGGAGGTGGCGCAGGAGCAAGCTTAGCCAAGCCGTTTAATTTCATAATGGTGTTGTTTACTAAGGTAATCATTTTCACTGTTTTTTTTCATAGTTTTTGTACGGTCTTGTTTATTGATGCGGATGTTGGTGTTGCTAAGTATGAGGAATTTTATATTCCATCTGCTTATTATTGTAACACTTGTTAGCCCACTTTTTTTTTTTTTTAAATTTAAATTGTTGTTATTTTATGTGAAACTTGAAATCTATAGTAAGACCGAGAATGTAGAATATTTCTATTTAATTTTTTCATCTGCTATGTGAGTCCAACTTACTTTTCAAGGTACAAAGTTTAGATGATTCCAAGTAAATTTCAATTTTATATCATCTTATTTTTTATTTTGTCATTAGCCAAAAAGCAAATTTTGGACAAGCTTCAATTTTTTATTTTTTATTTTGGTTTTTTGGTTTGTCTTTGGGTACTAAAAATTATCTTTTTCTCTTCTTTTCTTCACTACTGTTGGAACCAAAGCCAAAGCCAAAGCCAACCCTATAACTAGTATTTCGAAAGAATTTTTACCGATAATAATTTTTCCTGATAACGATCTGATAAACAATGTGGTTATATATTAATGATTGAAAATTTATATAAAGTAATATATGGATAAATGAATCTTTAAATTGTAAATGACATGATATTAGCCTGTAAAGTATTGATACTTCATTTGTTATATTATTTGGTAGAAAAATTTGGTATATTTAGCATTATTGAGTTTGAAATGTAATAAGAGAGTTATTAATTATCTTGAACCGAAAATATTAGCAAGTCAAAGTACATATAGTCCCTTCAAAACAATCCAATATAGACAATAATTCAGTGAAATAATAATAATAATATAGCAAACACATGCCTCCAGATGCTGAGAAGTGATCTTCCAAGCACTTCTTTTCACATTTCATATGCTTATCGCATGGTGGGCAGGGAGGCATACAAACTTTTGTGGCAAAGTGATCGTCCATTTCAATTGGAGCCACAATGTAAAGAAAAATACCCACAAAAAAAATAAATAAAATAAAATAAAAAAAAGGAAGAGAAAACAGTTAGAATTACGCATTGGTTTATGTTGACTTTTAACTAATGGGGCATTAAGGACAGTCCCATATGTTTGACTTTTAACTAATGGGTTATTAAGGACAATTCCATATAAATTGCATGCTGGATATCAAAATGTAATTTTTTTTTCTTTTTTTTTTTAAAGAACAGTAGAAGGTATTAAAGTGAAAAATTTTTAAATTAGAAAGTATTTAAATGTATTTAACCCTTAGCTTAGAAGTTAATGTATTTTAACAACAATGATGTGATATGTATGTGAAACGGTCATTAAATCCTGTAGAATGAGAGTTAAACTTTGGCTTCATTTATATGTTAATTAAGGTTTGGTGATTTATTGTATGATCCTTCAATCATTAGAACAACGATTTACTTATTAAGTATGTGGTCTACAATATTTCTAGTTGTATAGACTATTTCATAAATTTAAATACGATAATATACTCACCTGAATGTTTGAAGAAAATGGAGATAATGATCAATGACCAATCGAGTTCATAGAACTTAGCCATGTCCACTGATTAACTCACATATATATATATATGTGAGTAATATCCCAATATCCCACATCGGTTGGAAAGGACAAGGTGTGATGCCTTATTAGTGTGAGGCTACCTTTCCCTTCAAGACGCGTTTTGGGTGTGTAATATCCCAAAAAACCTTGAGGCCCGATGGACTGGTCCAAAGAGGACAATATCTTGATGCGGGTTGAGCCTGGGCTAGAAATGGTATCAGAGCCTAATCCGGATCGATTGTGCCAGGACGGACTCTGGGCCCCAGGAGGGGGAAGGATGGGTGTGTAATATCCCAATATCCCACATCGGTTGGAAAGGACAAGGTGTGATGCCTTATTAGTGTGAGGCTACATTTCCCTTCAAGACGCGTTTTGGGTGTGTAATATCCCAAAAAACCTTGAGGCCCGATGGACTGGGCCAAAGAGGACAATATCTTGATGCGGGTTGAGCCTAGGCTAGAAATGTGATGGGTGTGTAATATCCCAATATCCCACATCGGTTGGAAAAGGACAAGGTGTGAGGCTACCTTTCCCTTCAAGACGCGTTTTGGATGTGTATATATATATGCTTTGTTGTTTGTTGCGGTGGCATTACCATGGAAAAGGACAAGGTGTGAGGCTACCTTTCCCTTCAAGACGCGTTTTGGATGTGTATATATATATGCTTTGTTGTTTGTTGCGGTGGCATTACCAGGTTAAATAGCATACACAATGCTTTTCTATTAATTTCTTTTTTTATTTTTTATGTACTAGAATATTTTTTACATTCTAATAACAAGACATTAACCATTTGATGATAATAATTACTAGACCATCATATATATATACATATATATATATATGTATATATATGATAGCACTTTGCAATACAACCACCTAAAAAAAAAAAAAATGTACGGCTTGAACTTGTAAATTTGAGAATAAAATCCCCTTGTAATTCCTAAAAGGCCAATGTGATAAATTAAAGGGTAAATTTCACTATAGCCTTCTCTCTTTTCGCTCTTTTTATTTATTTATTTATTTTTATTTGTTTATTTATATTTTTTGAAGAAATGCATTCCTATTTTCGAAAATTTCAGTATAGCCTTAGCCTATTACACTTTATTTTGTTTCGTTGTAGCTCCTTTCTTAATCAAACGTAGTCTAATTAACTAAAATATTTTTATAAAAATGGCATCTTCAACCTTTTTCATATCTTTGTTTCAAACCTGATTATATATTATTTAATATTTAATATAGTTTATTATTTTATTTTAATTATTTTAAAACTTTTGTCTGGGGTTGGAAATGAAGTGGCTCACTCTGCCTCAAGCAATTGATATTGTGGCATGTCTTATGGGTTCAAGTCCAAAAACAAGGATACTCAATAATTTATAATCTCCTTCAAGATTAGAACTTTTCTTTTTTTCTATAGACATGCACACTTAACTATTTTATGTTAGAGAAAAACATAGATGAAATGAAAATTTATCTCCCATCAGCTTAAGTTTTTTGGATCAGTGGTATTTTAATATGGTATCAGATCCCAGAGATCTAAGAGGTTCTGAATTCAAAACTTAACAACTCCAC
The DNA here is from genome assembly GCF_031755915.1 of Ziziphus jujuba. Classification (NCBI taxonomy): domain Eukaryota; kingdom Viridiplantae; phylum Streptophyta; class Magnoliopsida; order Rosales; family Rhamnaceae; genus Ziziphus; species Ziziphus jujuba. The sequence goes on along the minus strand of NC_083381.1, from coordinate 774,518 downwards.
TCAAAGAATTAAAACCACATGAAAGGACATAAAAGAAACGGACTCACATATGAGGGAGAGTGTTAGAGAAAAACATAAATAAAATGAAAGTTCACCTTCTATCAACTTTAGCTTTCGAGATCAATGGTATTTCAACATCTTATTACTGCAAAGATATTTCATGCAAAAACAAACCTTTTAAATTCTTTTGATTTTTTATTTTGTATTATTTTCATTTTTAATTATATGCAACAATATTGCTTTCCGTTTGCTTAAATGAATGACCTTATAAGTATCATTTTAAATGTATGAGAAATTAGGCAACGAAGTGAAGAGTCATATGCGAATTTAAAAACTCAAAGATTGTACTTTTAAGTGGACTAACCTAACTTACAAATTATCTTCGTTAAAATATTACCAAAAAATCATCTTCGCTTAAATATTCAATTCCACCGTTTTCCCAAGTTATCTTCTTAAAGTGCTCCCATATGCACTGTAAGCTAGACGGTTATACCTTTTTTTATTTCTTTCTTTTTTTTGTTTGTTTTGGGAGAAACGTACCCAAGCTTTTGAGACATTACCACCTATCAATTTTTTTTTTTTTTTCTACAACGTAAGTGTACAATTTTAATGTAAAAGTACAATAAAAGAAGTGGTAAGATTTTGTGACAAGAGCTTTAGTCACAGCAAGGCAGTGTCCAAGTGTCCAACCATATATAATAGCACCAGAATCAATGTTTTATTATTAAATTATTTTTTTGTTTTAGATATATATATATATATATATATTTGTCAAAATCATCTTAATTTTGCTTTGTACTTGCATTACTTTGTTTTTTTTGCTGAAAAAAAAAAAATTACTTAGAGAGTTATAGACACGATAAGAAAAACATTAATAGGATATGTAGTTTGGACAGCATTAAAGGCAACTAACTATGTTATATCAAGCATAGTTTAAAATATTCAAAAAAAAATTGATATTTTTTTGAAATTTTTATTTTTTAAAAAATTAAAATAAAATAAATTTATATTATTTTTTATAATTTTTTATCATTTGATATTTTTTAATATTTTTATAAAAAATTTTATATTTTAAATTTTTAATATTTTTATCGATATCAATTTTTTAAATTTTGATAGGAAGGATTCTAGTACCATTAAAAAGGTCCAAACATAGATGACTAAAAATGCCTAAAAATATTTCAGCAAAAAAAAAAAAAAAAAGGGCCCAAAAATAGACGACGGAACTAATATGTCCTGTAGATGAAGTAGCCTACCTTGGTTGGTGAGCGTTCACTACCTACGCCGGGAAGGGGTGCGGGTTCGAATCACCGGGTGGAAGGATCCAAGGACAAAAAAAAAAAAAAATTATGTATAGCGTAGTTTATATATTAGAAGATGATTTAAATGACGCTCAAAGTGAAAAAAAATAACAATAATAATAACAACCTGTAAAATAATGAAAGTTTTAAAGAAATTATTGAACCACGCTTTAAGCATCATATATTCATCTAAAAGCGTCATAAAATATTTATATAAATGACGCTTAAGGTGGCGTTGAGTTTATTCATTGATGATGCTTTTGTTGTAAAAAGAAAATATTGTTTATATATATATATATATATTTTTAAATCAAATGGATGACAGTGTTATAATATCAAAGCGTAGTCCAAAGTGGAATAGAAGACACTTTTAACTTAATAAAGCGTCACCTATTTATATTTCTAACAATTTTTTTTTATGAAAAGGCATATACCAGTGGCCATTGTATAAATAGGGACACATTTTTTTTTTTAAAAGTGGTGCCTAATTATATTTATAATGACATTTTAAAAAAAAAAAAAAGACCGTTTATAATACGAACAAAAGACATTTTTATAGTCAAAAGCGACACTTATTTATATTTATAATAATGTTTTGTATTTATTTATGTATGACAGTTAAGTGTTACTATTAATTTTTTAATATTTATTTTATCTATAATTGTATTTACAATTTTTTTTTTGACAGTTTCATGCACCATACACAACAAAAACGAAATATAATTTCACTATATGTTTGCACGATTAAAATATTCTAATATAAATTCAATATTAATTTATATAACAATTTTTGTATTTGAACAACTAATACATATAATTTCTAATTTTTTAAGAAAAATAAACTACTATACTAGTAAAAATGGAATGTTTGAAACTAATGCGTATGCCCATTTAACTTTAAAATGGTTGATATCATTTTGTGTTCAACTAACTGCACATGAAACAATTAAATTAAATAAATTACTATTAACTTTAACTTATCTAATAAAGCATTATTATAACATAAATAATTAATAAAATATTATAGTTACCATTGTTCATAACTTTTTACCATTTACATTTCTTCTAATAATAATGTCTCTCATTTTCATTACTATATGGTAACTATATTCTGTATTTTCAGATTGCTTAGAAATATAAATCTATAAACATGTAAATATATTATGAGATAACAAGCTAATATATAAAATTAAAAAGAAGCATGCCAACACTTTCTGTTGTTTAGCAATTAAAACTTTTTTTTTCACGGTATCTTTCCTTTGTTTTAAAAAAGAAATGCACTATATAAGAATTATTTAACTGTTAGACAGTGGGGTGTTACATAGGTTACAAAATCTATTATATATTCAAGCTTATAAAATTCGAAATGACATCTATATTTATAATAATTACATATAAACTATTTTTTAACTGAAAGTAAATATATATATATATATATATATATGTGTGTGCGCGCGCGCGTGCTAATTTACGAATTTTAAAATCTATAATAATTCTATTTTATAATTATCAAATACTTAAGGTAGTTTTTGGTTCCTATTCGCAAGGGATCTTTTATTCTATCACTTAACCAATTAAAAGTAATTTTATATCCTTAAACCAATTAAGTTATTTTTTTTTTTTATCCCAACTCCCTCTCTACTTTTTTATTTACTTCGCTTTCTCCCTCTACCTTCTTTTTAAATTTTCTCTCACCACTTCTTCTCTCTACATTTTCTTTCACCTTTTTATTTTTAATATTTTATCTCTTCACTTTTTGTCTCTCTGCTTTTTCTTTTTAAATTTATTTTATAACTTAATTATTCTTTATTTTCAAAAAAAATATTTATTTAATTTGATAAATAGATCTTACATTTACTAATGGTTAACTTTATATATAATATCTATGAATACTGGATCATCTATGTACATATATATATGTAGGTATGTAAACTGACTTCTACCAAAAAAACAAGTATAACAAATTGGCAGTTTATCAACAATTTATTGGGTTTTGAAAATAATTATTGATGCTATTGAACTGAATTGATCCAATGCATGAAAACTACTTGATTCATTTAATCAATTGATCTTTCGGATCCGGAAAAATTTATAAAGATTTAAAAGGTAGGTTCTTTCAATTACCATTTTACAATGGTGTACATATTTGACCAAGCGAGGTCACTATTTTAATCGGCTGTGAAACTCAGAAATCCGAAAACATAGAAGTTTTCCACAATCCAACCTCTTTAATCGCTGTCGTTCAGAAGCATGGACAACCCGTAAAGTAATCTGAATACCCTCCAAAATTCTCTTATGACACTCACGTTAAAACCTATATCTGGAAATGATGGAACCAACACAGAAAGAACTCTGGTGGGAAAGCTCATAGCCACGAGAAGATTTAGAAGATTCAAGATTGCCAAAATCATCCCGAAGATTTGGTGTGTGAATACTAAGGTCAAAGTGGAGAAGATAAAAGACAATATATTTTCTTTCCTCTTTGGGTCCCCAAGGAAGAGAAGGAAGGAGTCTTCAGAGGAAGGCCATAGTCTATTGATGGTGCACACCTAATACTAAAAGAATGGCCCCCAACATGTCTTTGAAAGAAATTTCCTTCGGTATTACCACATTCACAGTCCAGGTCCATGGACTTCTCCCAATTTACCTTCATGAAAACATAGCGAAGCAAACTGGTAACATGTTAGGATCAGTGCATCAAAGCACAATCTCAAGGAATTGTATATTGGGTCAGCATTTACCTAAAATTCAAAGTAGATCTCCCACTCCACAACCTTCTACCGCAAGGTTTTTTCCAAGACAAAGAGGACGGGGATGAGAGATGAATCCAGTTCAAATATGAGAAGCTTTTCGATTTCTATTGCAAATGTGGGAAGTTAGATCATGTACCTGGAGCTTGCCGATTTGAAATGCCAGCTACCATCACCACTGCAAACGGCATAACCTCCAAATTATACGGCCCTTGGCTAAGGGCGGAGCACGACGGAAGTCTTCTGTTCATTAACACGCCGGACATTGCAACGGTCACATCTGAACACAAAAGAGAAAGAGATAAGTTTGAAAGATTCATGGACTAGCGGCCTGTTAGAGAGCAGAAAAGTGAGAAACAGAAGCAAGTTTTGGTGCTTGAGGAAGGCCCCAAAAGCCAACCTATGGAAGGCCTACAAATAGCTATGAATCTTTGCCAAGAATTATGCTCTCCAAAATAGACACTGGATTCAATTTATGGGGGAGACTTAAATGATCTCTATGCATCTATACTCCCCACAAAGTCAAATTGTCGAATTATGACCCTCAAGTTTTAGGTAAGTGGGCCTCTAGCTTAATCAATAATATTTCATTGTTCAATGACTGAGAGAGAACAAAGCCAAATGGGCCACTACCTAAACTTGCTCACTTTACCGAGCCCTTCAAGTCAAAGATAGTAGGAAAGAAACCAGCCCAAATTAATCAAAAAAGCAGCCCAAGCCTTACTAGACTACCAACTTAAAAAGAGCCCAAGATTCACAAAGGAGCCTAATTTCAAAAGTTTACCATTAAGTAAGGGTTTTGAAACTTACATAAAGGTAGGAGAGAGTCATATACAAAAGTTAAGAGGAGCATCCCCGAGAACCCCAATTCTCCATCTTGATTCTGGGGTTTTAGTAGAAGGTACCTCTAATATAGAAGGAGGTGTGGATTCTTTAGAAATAAGCTGGAGTACGGATCAAATTATAATTGGAATCTTTAAGGGGAATGATGAAAAGGAATTGTGGCATCTGTTTGGGTACTACGGCACTCCCTACCGTACGGAGAATGTAGATTTTTGGAAACAGATGGAATCATCCATTTCAAACTGAGGTTGAACTTGGCTTATAATAGGTGACCTAAATGAAACCTTGGATGAGTTAGAAAAATTTGGAGGAAGAAGTTGGTGGAAGAAACAATCCTTCTTGGGAAGTTTTGTTCAAATGTAGGAGCCATTGACCTTGGCTTCTCGGGAAAAAGATTCACTTGGAAGAATAAACAATAAGTTAAAGCCTATATTAAGGAATGTTTTGATAGAGGGCTTGTAAACCAGGAATGGCTCTCCTTATTTTGTGAAGCCAAAGTTTTTCACCTAACCATGGAACAACTGGACCACCCCCCTCTACTTCTTAGAACCCAAGAGGAAGAACCCAGATAGAATCCAACCACACTGGAATGGATGGTACAAAGTCCTCCGGCTTTTCATACTTTATGAGAACTTTCAGCTATTAAGGAGATGAAAAGCGTTAGATTCATCAAAGCTTGGACAAGTAATAATTCCAGTCTTCAGATAATGAAGAAAGCCTACGACACAAAACCGAAGAATGAGATGGAAGCCCACAAACTCATGAGGAGACCGAATAACACAGCCATGGCTCTCAAAACATGGAACAAGGCTCACTTTGGATACATGCAAGAGAAGATAACATGCTTGAGAAAGAACTGGGAAACATACAATTTGAAAAGATTGAAGATAGACCTAAACAATCTCTCATTGAATAGGAATTAAGAGATCAAAGAGCACTGAAGACAGAACTAAATAATCTTTAATTAAATAGGAATTAGGAGATCAAAAAGCCAAAATGGAGAGCATCTGGAGACAAAAATCTAGAGAAACTTGGTTGCTAGAAGGATACCGTAACACCAAATGTTTTCACATAAGCACTTTAGTTCGAAAAAGAAAAAATAGAACAGATTTTATTAAAAAAGGAGATTCATGGCTCCGAAATAGGGATCAAATCAGCCACTACTTCAAGGAAGGCTTCAATGAATTGTTCACTACTTCTAGCTCTGTCTTCCTTAACTATTTAGATGCATTAGGAGGAAGTTATGTCACAAATGAGGAGAATATCAGACGCACGGAGATCCTTTCGGAAGAGGAGGTAAGGAAAACCATTTAGGACCTCCACCCCTTGAAAGCCCCTGGTCTAGATGGTTTTCCAAAAGTGTTATATAGGACTTCTTTGGATACAATGAAAACCCAACTCATCAAGGCGGTTCAGGAGAGTTCAAGAACTAAGACAATCATAAGAGGAATCAACAAGGCCATGCTAGTCCTCATTCCAAAAACCTAAAAATGCAATAGACTTCAATCATTTTCGGCCAATTAGTCTATGCAATTTCAGTTACAAGATAGAGGAAAAAATAATTGCCTCAAGACTAATAACCTATTCTATCCAAAATAATTTCTCCAAACCAAGAAGCCTTTGTAGAGGGAAGATGGATTATGGAAAACACAGTGGTAATACATGAATTAGCTCACAAAAGTTGTACGCTCAAAGAGAAGAATGGATTAATGCTGATCAAAATAGATGTGAAAAAAGCTTATGATGGCTTGAAATGGGCTTTCATTACCAAGGCCTTGAAGCTGTGGGGATCTATAGAGAATGTTAGAAGATTGATCTTTAGTTGTATAAGCTTAGTAGAGTTTGGCATACCCATTAATGGTAGTAAGCCAGACACAGTCATTTCAGAAAGAGGGATTCGACAAGGAAACCTTCTTTCCCCGTTCATCTTCATTCTTTGCTCCAAAATATTCTCAAGACTCATGGACACTAATGATAATATTCAAGGAATCAAAGTCAGTAGAGGAGCGCCAGCAGTTTCACATATACTATATGCGGATGATATACCCGTTGCTTACTGGGCCAACATCCAAAATACGAAGGAGTTTGATAAAGTGCTGAAATTCTACAGTCTTTGGTTTGGCCAAATTCTAAATTTAAAAAAAATTTCAAATTCTTTTCTCAAAAAATACTCCAAGGAGAACTAAGAAGCTTATAAAAGAAATTCTAGGTTTCAAAGAAATGAAAGCAGGTGCCATATATGTTGGGAACTCTCTAATTTTCGGGAGACACAAACATAAGGAATTTCACAGACTAAAGGAAAAGCTGCAGGACATTTTAGAGGGTTGGCAAGGTAAACTTTTATCAAAAGTAGGTAAGGCTACACTAATCAGATCAATAGCACAAGCCATCTTAGTATTCACAATGTCAACTTTTAAGATCCCATAAACTATTTGTAAGGATTTAGATGCCATGGTCAGAAGGTTCTGGTGGGATGCAAGACTCCTAAAGTCAAGGAACATGTAGATGGATCACAAGCTAAGAGAGTGGCTAACCTTCTAGACCCCACCTCTCTTGGTTGGAACGAAACTAAATTATAAGATCCGTGTGATCAAGAGACTATAAAGGCTATTAGCAGAGTAAACATGTATAGGTCCACCATGGAGGATAAGCTGTTTTGGACAAGCACCAACAATGGTATTTTCTCTATCAAAAGTTGCCACAAAATCCTTTCTTCCAATGGAGAGATTAGAGAGAGCCTTTGGAAGGAAATTTGGATAGCAAAATTGTTGGCCTTGGAAGTCCTCTAAAAGGCCATCATATACCAAAGAACAGGAAAAGGGGACCCAAGTTGCTCCCTGTGTGGATACTTCAGCGAGACACCTACCCATCTATTCCTCAAATGCCCAACAACTAGAGCCGTAGCTTTTAATAGCAAATGGGGTCTAAAATTGGATGCAGTGGAAACAGATAATGCTCAAGATCTGGTAAGATGGTGTGTGAAACCCTCCCCTTAGTTAAGCCTGATGCTAGGAATTGAGGAATTCACATCCCTGCTACTTGCTTCACTCCTGAATGTGATTTGTGAATTACGAAATGATAAAAATTTTTAGAACAAGAGCAACATAGTCTAGCCATGAAAAAATGGGAGTCCTTAGTCAAGGAATATGATATGGTTTCGTTGAAAAGAGATTTAGCATCTTCCATGCATGAAAAAGAGAGATGGTATCCTTCACAAAAGGTAGAATCTACATAAACACTGATGCAGCTTACAGCTCAAGCAATTCAGCGATTGCTTTGATCGCAAGAAATGACAAAGGAAATGTCCTGTTGTTAGCAGCAAAGCCTACGTATCCTATGAGAGCTGAACTTGCCAAACTTAAAGCCATAGAATGAGCTTTGAACCTTGCAGAGGAATATGGATGGAAGAGTGTGGATTGGTAGTGCGAAGTACAAGCAGTTAAGAATGTCAAAGGGGTGGGGCGGGACTGGTTTTTAAAATCCCGTCCCCGTCTCCACAGAGAATTTTTCATCCCATCTCCGAGGTTTTCTCCGCTTCTTTAGAAGCGCGCCGGGGGGGGGGGGGAATGTCTTTAAATCCATAATAGCTTTAACAAATTTCTATTGAATCTAAGGCATTTACTATTTAGGAGTATATTCTTTTCCATTTTTAAGTAGTTTTGAAGATCTGGTTATTCAAGTACTTCTAGAATTCGCTAGAAATTGGGGTAGGAAGGTCCATGAGTCTTATTCTGTTATCAGGTGAGTCATCTATAGCCAGCTAAGTTGGGCCATTCTAAGGATCAATAACTATCACTTGATGAACATTTTAGCGTACTACAATGAAAATCTTAACTCTGGGCAACAGCTTGATGCCTAAGTAAATCTAGGTCTGATACATAGGGTTAACACTTCTCATTCTTTCTTATCTATCAATTACAACCTCAATACTACAACACTCTAATTTCATGTCATAAACGCGAAAGAAACAGAACTACAACTCTCATACTCCTGACTTGTGCAAATTTGCTTCCTTTGGAATATTATACGATCAAACCATCTCGAAAACCCGAAATACATATAAAAAAAACCCAAAATTTGAATAGCCACATAGAAGCTCACTAGCAGGTGAATCTTTCAGTGAATGAAAAGCCATTGGAATTGCTGAAACAAAAAAGTTAGGAAATCGAAAAAATGTCATACATAAATTAATCATTCACCAAATAAAAAAAGAAACCCAAATCAACAAACACCATAACAAAAACAAGGATCTCCAAACCTAACCAAGGCTGACCTGAGGGCTGAGGGAGGGAGGTGATGCTTGGTGGTGGTCGCGATAGCTGTGAAGAAGAATCGGCAGCAGCAAGGTTGAGTTGAGCTGAGGGAGCTGGTTTGGTGGCGGCGGCAGGCACTGCTGGTTGAGCAACAAAGCAAGGGAGCTGAGGGAGAATGAGAGAAGATTGTGGCAATGGAGTGTTTTAACTTAGGGCCGCTTGGCGTGGGCTTGTAAGTGATTTGTGAAAATATTAAAAAAAAAAAATTAAGTAAATATATATAGGGTGGGTTCGGGCAGAGATGTTTAATCCCTAGGTCCGGCCCGACCCTGATTCGGGCCTAAAGAGTTAAACCCAATCTCGCCCCGCAGCCCTATTTTTTGGGGGACTGTGGTTTTCAGGATGGGCGGGACAAATTGACATTCCTACAAGCAGTGGTAAAACAACTTAATGATGACATTGAATCTTGCCAATGGAAAACTAGGGAGTTAATGCCTTTGATCAAAGAGGAGCTAGAGACTAATAACTGGAAGGTTTCTTGGACCCAAGGAAAGCTAACATATGTGCTGATCTAGCAGCCAAGACAGCAATCAAGGAAAAAAAATTATTCTTTTACTCTAATGCAACTCTCTGTAATTGTCCTGTTAATATTTTAACCCAAATCCTCTCAAGGAAAATGTGGCATGTAATAGGGGTAAACCGTTTTCTTGGTTCCACTCTCTTTTAGCTTAATGTAGTTATATTTACCAAAAAACCAAAAAAAAAAAAAAAAGGAAAACCAAGCGAGGTCACTGTACTGCATATTTTCATTTTTTACATTACCCAAAAGAGAGGGGGGAAAAAAAAAAACTAAAACTATAAAACATTATTATAGTAAATAGAAAGAGAGAGTTCAGTAAAATATATTGATTAAAAATTAATTATTATGTTCAGTCTAATTAATTTAATCATATATAGTAATTAGGGATGGGCTCGATGCGGGTTGGCTCGGTTTTATGGGCTTTTTTAAATCGAACAAACCAATTTGGTTTGAATTGGGTACGAACCGAACCGAACCGACTACCACGTTCAATCCGAAACCGAACCAAACCGATAGTTATTGGTCGGTTTGGGTTGGGTTACGGTTTGGGCCTCATATTGGGTCTCGGCCCAAAATTTTTTATTTATGCTATTTTGATATAGAAATTGTATATATTGGGTTCAAAATTGTATAAAGTTTTTTTAGACCTTTTTAATTATCAATTTTCAATCATATTTAATGAATTATATACTATGTTTATGTATAAAAGTAAAACAAAATGTTAGTTTAATTGATGATTGGTTTGGTTTGGCTTAGGTTGAATAAAATTTCATATAACCCACAATTCGAACCGATCATTTTGGTTTTTTTTATATATTTAACCGAACCAAATCGATTAATAAATTAAAACCAATCCAAAACAAACCAAATATATCGGTTTGATCCGTTTGGTCAGTCTAATTTGGTTTTTGGCCACCCCTAATAGTAATATAATATTAAGGTTTTGTTTGACAAAAATATTTGGTTTGTATCGTTGAATGTCCATTGCAATGTTTAACCAAACAAAAGAATCCATTCTTTCTCACTCCATTGCATTACATTCTCCCTTCCATTCTATTTCCTTTCTCATCCTACCAGCCCAATACCATATTATTTTTAACTCTTATGCCTTCAACAACAAAAACTTAACTACAGCAAATTTTATTTTATTTTTTTTACTGATTCCATTTTTAAGGGTAAAACCTCATTCCACCACTTTACCAGTTTACCATTTTTCTCGAGTCCTCACCGTTTTGATCAGATACGTCACCCACGAGTCCACGACCTGAGAATCCAACGCTCTTTGATCTCATCAGCCATTTTCACCAAAACCCAGTAAAACCAGAAGGAGTTCTTCACCAAATGCCCTTTTACCTCTTCAACCGATAGCCAGGCTTTTTTTACCCTTTCGAGGGTTCATGTTCTTCCAAATCCAAAAAGGTTGAATTTTTTTCAACGGCTCAGATTGCTGCTCATCTAATATTTGCGATGAGGATGATAACTCTAACTTAGCTGCCCTGTCCCTTTCTGCAACTTCGTTTCCACTGTTCCATACTTCCTCATCCAACCTATATGATCTTCTTCAGTTGCCTTCTCATCACCTCTCTGCTTCTCTTTCCTTTACATTCCGAAGATCCCATGCAGATTTTGTTTGATTAAGGTTAGTGGATATACTTAAAATTCGAAAATTTCAACTGGGTTTGTGTTTGTTCAGGCCTTTTTCTTGTAATCCTCTTCAATTTGATACCTTTTTCTATTTGCTTGCTTATTTTGAATGATGCTATCACTTCTTTGAATGCTTGATATTTGGAAAATCATAGGCAATTTTCTCTCTTTTCCATCAATGGATACTTCTGATAATTTGATCACGTGGGGTTATTTTTCTCAGCATATTGATTCCCTCTTTCCTGGATTTCAGGCATAAAGAAATATTATAATAGGTCGTCATTTTTCATTTGAGTTGTTGATCCAATGCTAGCAGCAAAGCTGCCTGTGCGAACATTTGCACGTTGTAGCACTTTCTTGGTCCATATAGATGGTCCTGTAATGTCTCATTTAGACGAATCACTTGCTTTTGCCAATTTCACAAGCACTGGAACCAATACACTGAAAAAAGGAGCTGAACATTGGTGCTCCGGGTGGAGGAGTTCTACATTCAAAAGGGGCAAGTAAGCTTACAATTTGTATTCGTAGGGTTGTTACGGAAACTTACAGTTTAATTTCAGCAAAGGTCAAATTTTTATCTAGTTCTCTACGTTTTTCTGGTTATCAATACCTGCATGAGTGCTTATGGCTTTCGCTATATTATGGTATGAAACAAATGCCTTTCATTTTTATTTTTGTTTTTGTGGGTTAAATTCGTTTTTCTCTCCTTACAGTGATGAGTATACAAAAGACGCATTCCTATGGAGAAGACAAACTAGGAATGTGTCACGGGGAGATATTGTGAAAAATCAAACACTTACAAGATTGGGATTGAATAACAATGCTGGGTGTTTTTCAAGTCGTCATTATAGTTCCCATTTGAAGGACAAAGGCACGGGGGAATTAGTAAATAAGGTGTATTGACTTGTCCCATTATCTCTGTATATAATTTAGCCAGATATTTTACCGTAAATGTTAAGGGGCAAAGGAGTTATGGATTTACTTTTTCTTTATCTTTAGGAAGTTATATATTCTTACTTGATAAATAAAATAATTTTTGCAACTTCTGAATTAGGCCATCAGCTGTACCTGATATAATATTCTGGCAACAACTTCCTGGCCATAAATAATAATTGATGTTTTAATGTCTTTTTCTTAAAATTTTTATTTGACCTATGTTTCTTCTGCCATTTTATAAACTAGTATCTTTCATTTCTGTGAGTTCCTTTGGATTCCTTCCTGTGGGATTTTGTAATTTTATTGCCTATATGATTTTGCAGTTTCTGCAAAATATTCCAGAATTTGTCAAGATAGTTGAAGTTGGTCCACGAGATGGATTGCAGAATGAGAAGCATATTATTCCCACCGCTATAAAGGTTGAATTGATAAAATTGCTAGTTTCTTCTGGATTGCCTGTTGTCGAGGCTACAAGTTTTGTCTCACCAAAATGGGTTCCACAGGTAAACAAGTGTTGGTTTCTTGTATTTTTTTCCTTTTATTATTATTATTGTTATTATTATTATTATTATTTTTATATATTTTTTTTAATGTTTTATTGTTTGAAATGTTTATGCTTTCATCTTTTATGTTCCTTAATATGGATAACTATCTCCTATTATTGTTTAAGAGTTATATTGACATTTTCATGTTTGTTTTCTGCGTAAATAAATCATATAGAAGTTTCCTATCTATGTAGATGACAGTGTTGCTTGGACTTATAAATAGTCTTGTTTATTTCTAAATTTCAGTTAGCAGATGGAAAGGATGTGATGGAAGCAATTCGAAATCTTAAAGGTGCAAGATTTCCTGTATTAACTCCCAATCTTAAGGTAAGCTTTGTCTAATGTGAAACATAAAATCATAAACTGAAGTAGAAATGAATCACTGATATGGTGTCATGTCTTCCTGTAGGGTTTTGAGGCAGCTGTTTCTGCTGGTGCTAAGGAAGTAGCTATATTTGCTTCAGCTTCTGAGTCCTTTTCAAAGTCAAATATCAATTGTAGCATTGAAGATAGTCTCATCCGTTATCGTGGTGTTGTTCTTGCTGCGAAAGAGCTTTCAATTCCTGTTCGTGGGTATAAATTCAAGTCTTTAACTTTTTTTGTAATTTTAAAACTTCTTTATCCGTGTGTTTATATTACTGATTAATAATAATGTGGACTACTAATAATTTTCAGGACAATGCTGTTAAAATTTCAAATTTATTATCTGTAGTATACTTGATGCTGCACTAGGAAGTGATAGGTTGTATTTTTATTCATCCATAAAAGAAATTTCTTTTATATTCTTTAAGCAATATGGTGAATTAATATTTGTTGATCTTATTAGATATATATCATGTGTTGTGGGGTGTCCGGTGGAAGGAAATGTTTCTCCATCACAGGTAGCATATGTGGTCAGAGAGCTTTATGACATGGGTTGCTCGGAGATTTCCCTTGGTGATACAATTGGTGTGGGTACTCCTGGTAATCTTTAAAACGTACTGCAAGTTGCTATAATGCATTTCCATGTGAATTGAGGGACTACCCCTTTTATGTTACAGTGTTTTTGGTGCTGGTCCTTGTTTCCAAATCATATCTGTTTTCAAATACAATAATAAAATTAAAAGCAGGTTTTCTAAGCTTTAAGGCCATACTATTTTCTAAGTGGTGCTCAAAAATGTATTTCTTCTCTAGTTGTCGTTTGGTTGTTTGTTTACATGTTTAAGGTGCAATGGTTTTTCCTTTAGGCGTACCATGTGTTTCTGGTCAATTAACTTTTGTGGTTTAGTGTTTCACGAATTCAGCTATGTTTCTTTCTAGGTACTGTTATTCCAATGCTTGAAGCGGTCACTGATGTTGTACCCATCGACAAGCTTGCTGTCCATTTTCATGACACTTATGGGCAGGCTCTTTCAAATATATTAATTTCTCTCCAGGTCAACAAACTTCACAGTTGTTAAATCATTTGTTGTGGATGCTAGCCATATCTTGTAACAGAGAAGAAACAAGAAAAAGAAGAGTAACTTATAGCAATAATGATATTTAAGGTTGTATGTTGGCCGTGAAAAATATTTGTATTATTATGGTATAAACATAATAAAAAAAGGGGTCTAAATTAACATTTCAAAGAAGTCAAGACCCTAGAAAAGAAGAAAGTAAATAAGGAACTTCTAAACAGTATGCAACAATAATATTCTTTATCTGGACGGTGAAGTGAAAAACGTAGAAAACTAATAATGATAAATTTTTGCAGATGGGCATTGCTACAGTGGATTCGTCCATCTCTGGTCTTGGAGGCTGCCCATATGCTAAAGGTGCTTCTGGAAATGTTTCGACTGAGGATGTTGTGTACATGCTCAATGGTCTTGGAGTAAGGACTGATGTGGATCTTCAAAAACTAATATTGGCTGGGGAATATATCTGCAAGCATTTAGGACGCTCATCTGGTTCAAAGACAGCGGTTGCTTTGAGTAAAGTTTCTCTGTTGGCCTCCAAACTATGAGGTATGTGTGTGTGTGTATATAAGTTGGTTTACATCCTTCCTTTTTATAAACTTATACATTCAAGTTTATTGTCAAAATTTGTTCTTATGAAAAACAGATAAATACAAGAAACATAATCAAAGATTTTCTTTATGGAAAACCCAAGATGTGAGTATGAGTATTCTACATTTTCTGGGTTGATTTTTATGGAAAACCCAAAATTTGTTCTCCCTTCATCTCTGCCTGGAAGTGGCTTATACATTTGGGGTAAAGAAATTACAAAGATGTGTAAATGACAATTATCTCATTTATACATTATTTTTTCTTGTTAATTACATACATGTAGGATGAAGCAGCTGCCTTTTTATAGCGACTGTAGGTGTCAGCCCTGTGGCCGCATTAAAGTTACTTATTTCTCCTTTTTTTTTTTTTTTTTTTTTTTTTTAACTTTTTGTATTTCGTTTAAGGTGGTGGGCAAGTTCTGGAAGCTTCTTCTGCGGCTGTAAGTTCTTGTATACCTGCTTCGGAAAAGCGAAAGCGAAAGCCAACAACAGATTAAGAAAGAAACGAAATAAGGTTTGCAGTTACGGCAACAGGTACACCATGTTCATTAAATAGGTAATACATCAAAAGTCGGAAATTATACAAGAATAAACACATTTGTGAATATATAGAAATGATTTCTGCAGATTTTCAAACACAATGTGGAACACAAGTTGGTATAACAATGCAGAACACTAGTGTAGTGTTATCTTATTTGTACATTTATTTGGTTTTAACTCCTGACCTTAATTTAATATTTTTCTGTCATGAATCTATTTGTTTGAGCACATTGTGTGGTCAATTTTTCTGGATCCATGACGTCATTTCGTTAATCCTATTCCATGTTCGATTGCATTATTGCTAGCAAACTAGAGAGTAAGAATGCTATTCTATTCCACCCCTTTCTGTTCTTACTCTTAGGAATTGTTAATCCTATCCTGTAGGAAAAACCATTGTGTACCAAACATGCCATTAGCATTATAGAGGAAGAAATGAAGCAGTATTGAACTACATAATGGGCAATATTATGCGAACATATAGAAGTTATTTAATTTTGGGGATTTAATACATTTTATTATCATGTAGCTTATCTAATTTAATTTGAGGCCCTAAGTGTTTTTTCTGAGTCAATACCCTCCAGGGCATTTCTAAATATATAGAATGAAAAAAATCCAAAATTAATTTATAACGTAACCCTAACCATATATCATTAAGGTTGATTGATTCTTTCGGCAACGAATAGTAAGAATTAGATTATATCTATGTTCAAAATAAACTAGTTGATTCGTTAACACAAAGTCATTAGTGGAATCTAAAGAATGTGAAAACGGTATGGTAGTCAAATATGCTTTACTAATCTTTTTAAAAAGCTATGTTCTAAAAAAAAAAAAAAAAAAAGTTCTTTTTAAAAAGCTAAAAGAGCTAAATGCTAATGCTTGGTGAAATATGCTAATCTGATTCTCCTACTCTTTTAACTGGCTCAAAGCTTTGAAATTGGGTATTTTCACTTTTATGTCCCTGCAAATTTAAGCGTGGCATTTGTTATCTAAGGATTGGCCAAGGTTTGCTAGGCACTGGAGTATATATAATATTTTTGGCTTTACTTTATATGCTTATATATTTTTAAAAAAGCTTGACTAAATATATTATCATTTTACCCAAAAAAAAAAATATATATATATATATATATCATTGTTTAATGCTGTTTTGATCCACTATCACCCATCTCTATCAAAAGCAAAATAAAGACTATATAAATAAATAAATAAATAACAGAAAAAAAAAAGTGAGAAGTAGAAGACTAGTTAATTATTCAAAGTAGAAGACTAGTTAATTATTTAACAAATACTTGGTGGAAAATAAAGCATGCGAACAGCTTTTAGCTATCCGCAAGGTTTTACTGAATTTGTTACAAACCTCTCTATGTTCTAGTAAAATATTTCATACTTAAGTGTGCGGTAAAATTTAAAATTTTTTATTTTAATTTTGTAGCTGTTTTCAAGGAGTAAAATATTAATTTTTAATATTACGATTTTTATCTTTTTTAATTATTCGTATTTAAAATATAAATTTTTATTTTTATTAAAAGGTTAATATCATATTTGTCCTATACATGTTGACATTTTATTCAACACTTTTGTTTTTTCCCCATAAACAATAGGTTTTTTTTTTTTTGCACCAACATCTACTATAATTGTGATAAAAAAGAATTGTGTTAAATATTCAGTAATATATGTTCTAATAATAAAAATATAATGCTACAAGTAAAAATATGATAATAAACAATGTATATTTTTAGTCCTCATATATCGTAATAATAATTAAACACTATCATTTACCAATCATTCAATTATTGATTTTGAATCGTACAATAACTATAAAATAGTAGTTTGTCAAACATTTTATTGAATATTTCTACAGCTGAATATTTTTGCAGTACAGTTAAAATTGATTTTTTAAAAGCTATAAAAATACTAAACTAAGCCTTAATTTTAGCCATCATGTTTGTGCGGGGACAGCGTAGTGTAAAAGGCATTGTCTCTTTGGTAACAAACTAATAAAAAAATGACAATGTTACAAAATAGTAACTAAATGAAATATTAAGCAGGAAATAACATTAATATTTTCATTAAAACATAATTATACCATAAATAATAAAGTAATATCAAAGTTTTATTACTTATTAATTATAAATTTTCTCCAAAGAGTTTTCCATAAAACTTTTCCACATTTCAAACAAGGTCTACAGTAATCAAAGTTCAGGGTTTGTTACAAAAAGGAAAAAGTATCATGTAGGGCTGGGCAAAACCCGACCCGGACCGACCAATCCGCCCGAACCGAACTATTTGGGTCGGTTTGGGTTGGTTTTTAACTGTTAAGCGGGTCGGTTCGGTTACATATGGATTGAACCCGTGGTTTTCGGTTCGGGTTACGGGTGGGTAGAAAATTTACCCAACCCAAACCGAACCGACCCATACATTTATTTATTTTTTTTATTAGTATTTTGATAATAATCCAAAGGTGAAGGTTTAGTCATGAAATATTAAAAAAAATATGCATGTGAATAATTATATCCCCTCAAAGCTTTTGGTATATATTTTTTTAATAATTTTTCTATTTAAAAAAAAGAAAAAAAAATAAAAATAAAGGAGAGCATTAACAATGACAATAGGACAAGGATAAGAATCCGATGGGGAATGGTTCTCTTTATTATCCTTTTTTATTTATTTATATTTTGGTAAGAAGATTTCTTCATCCTTATTGTTTCCCTTTTTTAAAAAAACATAATGCATATTATTTGTACTACATTATATTGTAATATATTTTTTCACATGATAATATCAATACTAGCATAAAAGAATATTATATTATCCCTTTTATTTATTTGAACCTGCAACTTTGAAAATAAAATATTAAGCATACTTGGACCAACCTCACTTGTGAATTTACTAATTAATATGAAAATATTAAAAAAAAAAGTAATATGAAAATATTTTAATAATTGTAAAACTAATGAAAATTAAACCTGAATAAAATAAATAAGTGAAACTCATCAATATAAAAAAGAAGAAGAAACATTAAAAATAATATTTGGGCCGAAATCCATCATGAGGTTCAAACTGGCCCAAACCAAAAATAAAAAAAATTGGACTGAAAGTGAAGCTCATTATAAGGCCCAAACCGGCCTAAACCAAAAATAAAAAAATTTGGGCCGAAGCCCATCAGAAAGCCCAACCCGTGAACCCAACCCAAACCGAAAAATATTCATTCGGTTTGGTTCGGTTTGGGTTGAATGTAACCGTCGGTTCGGTTCGGTTTTGTACCCAACCCAAACCGAACCGGTCGATTCGGTTTAAAAAAGTTCACAAAACCGAACCGAACCGAACCGAGCCCACCCCTAGTATCATGTTTGGTAAGCAGGACAGGTTCGGATCGGACAGGACAGGTTTGGATCGGACAGGATCAGACATGATAGAATAGTGCAGTTCTGTATTTGGTATAGTTCTGAACTGAATAATGAACTAATTGTTCCATGTTTGATGCAAGATTGGACTGGATTTGACTATTTTATAATTTTTTAATTATTTTAAGTGAAAAATTATAAAATTCTATTTATAATTACAATAAAAAATAATATATTTAATTAATATTGTAAATTGATATAATTGTATTTACATATAAAATTTAAATTTTTATTACATCCACAAACTATATTAATTTAAAATTTTAAAAATAAATGAAATTAAATTATAACATAATATTTTATAAATAATAATTAATGAAAAATAAATATAATTAATGAAATTTTGTAATTGTAATTTCTTTTTTTACATTTTAATTAAATTTTAATTATTTTTTACACCTACAAATTACTTTAATATATGGTTTTCAAAACAAATTAAAGTGATATTATAATTTGTTAAATCATATGTACAAATAAATAAAGTTAACATCATATTTAATTAAGAACTTGTTGATACCTACGATTTCACATACTTGTCTCCATACAAATGTATATATTTGATTTTACACCGATAATCTACTTATATGCCAAATAAGTAAATACACCCATTGATAGTAATCCAAACAAACAGCCGATTATAAAACCATTACGACACTCATTATTCAAGTTGGCACATGTATGTGCGGTGATATGTTGTATTGGATTTGCCTCATTTAGATTCCTCATCATTTGTTCTACATACTCAGCATATGCTATTTCAGCTTCTTCAGTTGTATTATAGGTTAGATATAAATTATCTTTAAATCCTTGCACTTGTTGATGACATTTAGGCCAAGAAGTATACATCCCTGGTTGTCTACCTTTAAACAAAACATAAACTGTTCTCCTTGCCATTCAATGTTCCTGCATATTATAATAAATTATAAAATAAAATAATAATATAATTAAACAAAATAATAATTAACTAAATCAATCAAGTGCATATTAATACACTAAAACATAACACATGCTTCATAAAAGGATATTTAAATGCATAATTAAATACCAACATCCATTACCATACCACATATATTCATAAACAACCATACAACATATGTCCATAAAGTTCAAATCCAAGTGTTCATAATTATCATCCCCTCATATATAGCCTTAAATATATGATCCACAATGAGTTGCATTTCAAGTAAAAAAAGCTTTAAAAACATTGCAATTTAGGCCTTTAATTTTTATTTTATTACATTTTAGTCTAATTGAATTTTTTTCGTTTGGCTAATATTGGTTAATGAATCTATCCCATGCACCCAATATTAAATAAAATTTAATCCAATTTGTTGCAATTTAGGTAGTTTAATTTCATAAATTTGCATTATGATACCCATGTTTAAGATGCAAGATTAGACTAGATTGGATTGAACTATTAAAAATCATATCTCATTATATTAGACTAAATTTAAAATGCTTAATTTGGTTGGCCTCGATTTAAAATAGTTCAGTTTAATTCAATCTGTTTTGCATCTCAAACGAAACCAAGGATAAAAAAAATTAATTGAACTAAAATGTAATAAACTGAAACTTGAAAATATGGTACTGTTTGATAATGTGTTTAATATTTTTTTGGTATTTTTTTTTTTAAAAATGTGTATAATTTATTTATTTGAATGATTTATCAATATTAATTGATGATAGAAGATATCTCTATTAACTATAGAATATAAAGAAAAAACATAAAAAAAATAAAACATAATTTAAAACTATATTGGTTTTTAGTTTTTATTTTTCTTCTTCTTTCCCATTTTTAGTTAAGTTATATGTATGATAAATTCTAATTATCACTGATTAACACTGATAAATATTTAAAATGAGCAAACTACACCCAATTTATAAAAGCATAAAAAATAAAAATCAAACATGTTAACAACGAAACACTTTAAATTTGAAAGTTAAGGTGTTCAGTTTTTCATGACCATTAAATCCATTTTTCCAATTTATTCTTATTTAAAAGATAATAATAAAGAAAAAGAAAAGTAAAAAGCAATAACTGTAATTTTCTAAAACATTGGACCTCGATATAGAGTATTGGAATAAAAGGGTATGAGCCCAATGCCAGGGCCACGTCCTCTTAGGACAGTTCATTTGTGACGATGATAACAAAATTTGTCGACTAGTTGTAACAAATTTTTTTTTTTTCTATGTATAATCTACCTATAGTGGTGATCTTTTAGAAATTGAGGATATTATTATTAGTATTAAAATATTCACCACTAATTATAAAATAAATAAATAAATAAATAAAGCAAATGCAACATGTATGGATCAAACTAGTTATAAAGCAGATGCAACATGTTGATCAACTAATTATATATAAATTCTTTTCACTTCACTCTTTTTTTTTTTTTTTGTTTTTTTTTTGGGGGATGCCTTGCCTATTACAAAGCTCAAAGAAGTAGTAGTGTGGTAATAATTGTGGAATGGCTCAAACTACTTTTTCATCTTCTTCATCTTCTTTGATTCCGAGAGCGAAACATGATGTTTTCTTAAGTTTCAGAGGCGAAGATACTCGGAACAATTTCACCTCCCATCTTCATGCAGCTTTGCATAAAAGAGGATTTCAAACTTTCATAGACAACAAGCAGCTGATAAAGGGAGAGGAAATCTCACCCTCCCTCATTTCAGCAATTGAAGGATCAAGAATTTCCATAATCGTTTTCTCCGAGAACTATGCATCATCTACTTGGTGTTTGGATGAAGTGGTTAAGATCATGGAGTGCAGAGAATCACTTGGACAATTGGTTTGGCCCATATTCTTCCATGTGGAGCCGTCCCAAGTGAGAAACCAAACTGGCAGTTTTGGAGAAGTATTTGCTAATTGTATTAATAGGTACAAGCAAAAGCCAAAGGGTCACACAAGCAGCTCTGGAGATGAAGCATTAACAGATGATTCCATTGAAAAGTACATTGAGGAAAAACTGGCCAACTGGAAAATTGCTTTGAAGAAAGCTGGCAGCCTATGTGGATGGCATTTATCCAACGGGTAGATATCTATGATTAATATACTATTCCCCTTCAATCTTATCGACTTAATTTATTTGTTAAGATTTTATTCCAGAGATATCAATTATATTAGTTTTCCTCCCAAAATAAATAGAAAAGTAAAATCAAGTTTCAGTTTTAGTTTTGTGGAATAGAAGAGATGGTATTTCAACATTAATCCCACCTTGTTTTTCATATCTACAAATCTATGGCAAATGTACAACAGAAAAAAAGGTTTTTTTTTTTCTTTTTCTTTTCCTTTTTTCTTTTATTACTCTTATTATTATTATTATTATTATTTCTTTTGTGTGTGTGTGTGTTTCAACATTAATCTCACCTTGTGTTTCATATATACAAATCTATGGCACATTTTTTTTTAATTATTATTATTAATTTATGTGTGTGTTTTTTAATTATTATTATTACTATTGTGTGTGTGTGTGTGTTTTTTAATTATTATTATTACTATTGTGTGTGTGTGTGTGTGTTTTTTAATTATTATTATTGTTTCATATTTTTCCACTAATTTTGTAAAAGAAATCGTACGTAACACGCATGACACATGAGAGATAAAAACAGGGGATTCATGTAGTTTAAGTGGGAATCGTAGCTAAGGCAGGACCATACTAATGGTTTTTCTATCAGACATGATTTCTCTTATCAGCTCGTGTATTGTTTCAAAAGCTAACATTTAAAAATCAAATTTGTCTTAATCCATTTCATCATTTTTGTTTTTAAACATAAATGTAATTAGCTTCAATGCTAGGAGCCTCATGATAAGTGCTTCTATTGATTATCTAATTAATTTATACATGTGCAGTGATGAATCTCATTTAATCCAAAGAATTGTGGAAGCGACATTGAGCAAGCTGAATCGCACACTTCTTCATATTGCCAAATACCCAGTTGGAATTGAACGTCGTCTAAAGAATTTGGTTAGATTGATAAAGATTAATACAGGAAATGATGTCCGAGTGATAGGGATATATGGAATAGGTGGTATAGGCAAAACAACTATTGCTAAAGCTGTTTTCAATAGATTTGCTGATGATTTTGAAGGTGCTAGCTTCCTTGCAAATGTTAGAGAAACCTCAAAGCAATATTCTGGCCTAATTCAGCTACAAGAAACATTGCTCTATGAGATTCTAGGGGATCCAAACATAAAGGTTGGGAACACTCATAGAGGCATTAACATCATAAAGGAAAGGCTTTGTCACAAAAGAATACTTCTAGTTCTTGATGATGTTGATCAATTTGACCAATTGGAAACTTTATCTGGAGGAGACGTTCATGATTGGTTTGGACCAAGAAGTAGAATCATCATAACAACTAGGAACAAGCACTTTCTTACTTCTCATGGAGTTGATGAAACATATGAGGTTGAAGGACTTGATTTTTATGAAGGAATTGAGCTACTTAGCTGGAATGCTTTTAAAGGTGACAAACCTGGAGAAGGTTACCATGAGCTGTCAAGAAGTGTTGTAGATTATGCTAATGGGCTTCCTTTGGCTCTTGTAGTTTCAGGTTCTTTTCTTTGTCGTAGGAAAAAATCTGAATGGGAAAGTGTCATCTACAATTTAGAAAAGAAACCCCAAAAGCAAGTTTATGACATTCTTAAAATAAGTTATGATGCTTTGCAAGATGATGAGAAAGCTATCTTTCTTGATATTGCATGTTTCTTTGTTGGAGAGAAGAAAGATTATATCATCAAAATACTTGGGACTTATAATTTTTGTCCAACCATTGGAATCGGTGTTCTTATTGATATGTCTCTCATAACAATAGAGTGGGGCAAGATGCGAATGCATCATGTTATACAAGAAGTGGGTCGGGAAATTGTCCGCCAAGAATCCCCTGAAGTTGGTAGGCGTAGCAGATTGTGGTTAACCGAGGATGTTTCTCATGTATTCCTAGAAAACATGGTAAGAGTCATTAAGACAAGCTCCTTAGATACCCTTTTCAACTTGCAACTAGATTGACTCTCTTTGGGATAACTTTTGCTTCTATTTCTTCAAAGATTCAGCTTACATTTCATTAGATTTGGTTAGAAGCCCTTCAAAAGAATCTGTTCAAATGCTCTCAAAAGCTGCTTTTGAGTCTTAAAAGCCAGAAGCAGCATTTCAAAACTCATGCCAAACAGGGCTTTATGTTGTTGGTTTTTATTTATTTTTATTTATGTATGTATTTATTTATTTATTTTGTTTTCCTTTTTCTATGTATGCCTTGATGCTTCATGTGCTCTATTTTGAATTTGTTTAGGGAACAAATGCAATTGAAGGCATTAAGTTGGACTTGCCTGAACCAAAAACTCTATACTCAAGTGCCAAAGCATTCAAAAAAATGAAATGGCTAAGGATGCTTATTCTTCGTAATGTAGTTCTTTCTACAGTCATTTCATATCTTCCTTCTGAGTTAAGGTTCATTGATTGGCCTGGATATAAGTTTCCCACTTTGCCACTTAATCCTGGTCCAAAACAACTTGTCATATTGGACATGCCTCAAAGTCATATCCAGCAACTGGGGGAAGCATTCAAGGTACTTATACAATTAGTTGAGGTATTTCATTGTTCCTTCTCATTCTATAAACTGATTTAACTTATTTGTATCCCCTTTTTTTTTTTTTTTTTTTTTCCTTCCTCAATACAGAACTTTGAAAAGTTGAAAGTTGTGAAGTTAAGTTCCTCCAAATTCTTGACTAAAATTCCTGATCTCTCAACAGCCCCAAACCTTGAGAGTTTGTATCTTGGACATTGTACGAACTTAGTTGAGATTCATGAGTCCATAGGATCACTTCATAGGCTAGAGACATTGGAACTTCAATTTTGCTCTAACCTCATGATTCTTCCAACCAGTCTCCAATCAAAATGCCTTAGAACACTGACTCTCACAAGCTGCTCTAGTCTCAAAAGTTTTCCCAATATTGATGTAGAAATGGAAAATTTGAAAACACTTGCTTTATCTAGCACTGCTGTAGAAAAGTTGCCTGACATCTCAAAAGCCCCAAATCTCGAGCGAATATATCTTGGCCATTGTGCAAATTTAGTCGAGATCCACGACTCTGTTGGATCTCTAAATAGGTTGACCACATTGGATCTTCAGTTTTGTTGTAACCTCAAGATTCTTCCAAGCAATCTCCACTCAAACCATCTTGGAACATTGAACCTCAAAGCATGCCATAGTCTTGAAAGGTTTCCAGATATTCTAGTAGAAATGAAATTTTTGAAGGAACTTTGTCTAATTGGAAGTGCTATAAAAGAGTTGCCTTCCTCACTAGAGAATCTAGTTGCACTTGGAGTCTTAAATTTAACCTCTTGTAGAAAACTTGAGCGTATTCCATGTACCATTTATAGGCTGCATCATCTTAAGCATCTTGGTCTTGGAGGTTGCTCAAAACTCTTTAAGTTTCCAAAGAACATCTCAAAAATATGTCCAAGCATGGAGTTTATTCTGAATACTTCTATTAGCAATCCTTTTGGATCCTTTCCCATGTTAAAGTTCCTTGATCTTCAAAACTGCAATCTATTAGAAGCAGAGTTCCTCATGACAGATCCTAATGGTTTTGGCAATCTTGAAGTGTTGAATCTTGCCAAAAACAAGTTTGTTAGCCTTCCATCAACTAACAGGTTTACGAAGCTTCGATACCTATTTTTGAATGATTGTGAATTCCTTCAAAATATTCCAGAGCTTCCAGGAAGTTTAACACACCTAGATGCAAGTGATTGCAAATCATTGCTTGAGCCTTGTCGCTTTATCATGACTGAGATTATAAGAAATAAGGTAATTTCTCAGTACTCTAGATCTGTCTCTCATCAATATATTTAATGTCAAAATAATAATTCCTATTTGATTCAACAGGCCTCCCTGAATGGCTGCGAATGCCAATTTATACTTCCAGGACATCAAATTCCAGATTGGTTTAGCCATCAATGTGATGAGGATTCCATGGACTTCATTCTGGATTCATATCAATGTGAGGAAAAGGAAGGGGTGGTTTTTTGTGGTGTTTTTGAATTGGATTGCAAACAAGCAATTTTTTCATTAGATCTTCTTGTGAATAATGTTGCATGTAGATCATGCAAATACTCATTTGTTTATCAGAAGCATCATGCCCATGAAGTTAGAAGTATTATTTCAGTAAAGCCAGGTCACTTTTGTCTTCATTATTTCCCTGGTCCTTTGAGGTGTGGAAACTATAAGATCTCATTTTCAGCAAAGGATAAGCCCTCGGCAAAATTTATCTCTAAGTGTGGAGTCCATATCTTGGGTCAAAGATCATATAGACCCACACCTAAGACAACGAGACGTCATAATCAGATGATTTGCACATGATAACTGGTACGTGTCTGCAGCACCATTATTTGTGTATGTTCTTTCTTCTTTTCATTTTTAATATATATATATATATATATATGATTAAATATATTTTATTCTATTGGGCGATGTATAATCTAGGATACAAATGCCTGCCATTTAAGGTGGGATGTGTAAATCTATTTCTATGCTCCACAACGTGTGGTGGGACATGTGTACATCTACACCAGCTTATTTACGAAGATGTTACATTGTTTTATTATCATGCTAAGGGTTCATTACTAATTTATTTACGTAGGTTATATCAGTTGGTATTAAGTGTTACATGAGGTTTGTACGGCTATCAATAATTTACGTGTTAAAAAATGTTTGATTGGAATCGAGTGACAAGAAAATGACTATAGCACATGAAGCACTTTGAAGTTTGGGAGCCAACGTGCAAAACGAGTGATAATTTACTGGGGTAGAGGTGTTAGTAGTTCTAAATCAACATTATGGCATGGAGGCTTCTTCTTCAGTTTTAAAGTGTGTACCATACACTAAACATTTCTTCAAGTTCATGTTTGGTTAGCATAAAACATTCTCATAATCAATACGAGTCTGAAAATAAAAATAAAAATAAGAATCAAAGTGTATGTTATATTTGTTGGGCTGTGTTTGTGATATATATGATGTTGACAGCAAAAATGGTGACAAGAAGCCGAGTGGAAGATCAGCTGCTTCAGTAATCTGTTAATGCTCAGAAGCCGAGTAAGCTAAGCAATTTCCACAGATTTGCAGACCAGAGTTCAAATGATAGAGGTGAATTAGGGTTCTTTAGGAACCAACTTTAACCCCTAAAACAAACTCTTGTTTTTTGGTGAGAAGAATGAGTTGTTTATATTCTAAATCCTCAGCTATCATTTATATCTAATTAGTTTTTTCTTTTTCTTTTTTAAGGTCTTTTTTCGTTTCATGATATTGAGGGTGGTCTGATTGAAGTAAGAAAAACAGTAGACTTTGTCTTTAAGGTTGAGGTTATTGATTTTGCTATTTAACATGTCAATTACCCGCCTTGAATGGAGAATATGGATGTAGCCACAAGGTCCTTGATTGGTGAATCAACTCAATGGCTTTGCTTAGGCCTACATCCGGCGTCTCCTAAAAGTCAAATACTTTTCACCAAAAAAACCAACCATAGTTTTCATTGATTGAAATCCAATCTCTTTAAAAATTTATAAAAAAAAAATTAAAAAAAAAAAAAGTTTGCCAGCTAGATTAGTTTTTCAAACTAAATAAATGTACAAATGGGAAAATCGAAAAATCAATTCCCCTAACGAGAGTTTCTTGCTTTTCCAAGTTTCCTTAGTAGATTAATATACATAAAGAGAAAAATGGAAAAATCAATTCCCTTGAGAGAGCTTCTTGCTTGTTCTAGACTTCTTTGACTTAGAAGATGGGCTTGAAGTCTCTTTGAATGCAGATGGACAGAATTCACTTACACTGCATTCCCCACAACGTGGTCTGAGGGGAGTACAAATGGTTTGTCCAAATCCAACCTGTTGAAGAGTTGAAACGACATAAAAGAGCAAGCAAGATGTCAGCCAATATTAAAGATGAATTACAGTGGCATTTAAATTAAAAACAAGAATATGAACAAATAAAATAACCACCCGCGAGATAAATTTTCAGATTAGGAATGCTATATCAAACGAAGTTAACTATATTCGAAGCTATTAGGCCACGATAAGGATCCTATCTATTCTTTCTATCTCAAAACTCAGAAAGTAGCACAAACTAGCTTCTTTACAATTGCTGAATTAAACATGAACCTCTTGACACTCAAAAGTACAATAACTTTCATGATCTGGAAGCAATCCTTGTTATGTACCCCAGCCTCGGACCAAATAAATATGAATGTGAACCTGAAGTTGGTAGGTATATCACATATTGCTGTATATCAATGGCTTTAAGGATGTGTATAATGCATATGCATCTATAATGATATAGATCGTACATTTCTATCTGTGCATATATGTCCTCGTGAAATTAAAAGCTACAAACCAGAAGAGGGTTTATTGGAACCCATTCGTCCTTCGGTAGCCACATTTGCAGTGCCACTCTTGTTTCCTCCGGTGTTGAAGTCCTCTAGCAAAGACAAAAATAAGAACAATAAGCCAGATGCAGAATGCAAATTATGGGACATGAAAACAGACAAGAGATTTTAATATAAGAAGCAGTCACTCCATACTAGGTAAATTACAGTTAGGAAAGGAATATTTGGAAAAAAAAAAAAACCAAAAGAAAAAAAAAAAAAAAAAAAAAAAGAAAGGAAAAAAACAATGGAAAGAGAAGAGCATGTGATGAAACAGAAGTGAAGGCAAAGTATTATAGGCTTGGGCTTTAGATACTGAATGCATGATGCAATACAATGATACTCACACTACAATTGGTTTGCAATCTGAAAATTCTTTTCATATGATCCATTAAATTCAAAATCAGTTTATACTCTGCCAGTTTACAAGTAAGAAAACTTTTTACTAGGGTATTCATCGAGCTAATGAATTATGCAGTATTAGGAAAGTACTTGAGTATTTCACACTTTAAAGTGTCATGGTCTACTATGCTTCGACTCTTAAATTAACAGAAAGTACTTGCATATACACAACATGACAATGGTTGTAGCAAGGGATCCTTGGCAGAAAAACATGAATATCACAAAAATTCCTCCATCCTTACAACACTTGGAAAAGGTGGAATTAGCTTACCAAAAAAATGCGAAATTATCCCATTAATGCACTTAAAATTGTTTTGCAGAAACAGTCAATAGACCTTCAGTTATAAATTTCTTTCGTCATTCTTACATGCATACTCTCTGAATTATCAGTAGAACTTATACAAAATTGTTATTAACACTATAGAACCCACATATCTGTATCTTAATCTTGGACCCTTTTAGAAGAATCTAACTCCTAGATATGTACCTGAACCAACACAGAATCTAGTTAAAATCAGATATCTCTCAACAGTCACATCAATTTCCAACATTGGATTCCATAAACATACCACATGGTAAAATTAAATATAGTCAGGAAATTACATTTAAAGAAACCAACAAAGTTCAAAATCCAAGCTAAGCACATCAATGAGACGCCATGACTAAAGATACAAATACCTGTTTTGTGCCTGGTCGAGACACCCATCCAAGCCGGTTACAAATGCGGTGCACATGAGTATCCACACATATCCCTTGAACATTGTTCCAACCAACATTCATGACCTAAAATAACATACAGCAAACAAACATTGAGAAATTAAGGTGACCAGCTGATTTAAATAATTGGTAACAGTACCTTACCAAATGAGCCATTTTAGGACCTATCCCTGGAAGCGAAAGTAGCTCCTCCAATGAGCTAGGAATATCCCCATCATACTTTGTCAGACAAATTTCTGCAACTTTCTTCAGGTTACTTGCTTTTCTTGTATAAAATCCTACCTATAAATTTTTATCAAAGAGTAAAAGTTTGCAGTAGTTTCACCAACTAAATCAACCAATTAACACAAAGGTGACAAGGCAACTTTAGCATAAGAACATTATGATTGTTAAATAATAAAGAATTCATGAAGCCTGTCAAAAGAGGATTTACATGCCATTTGTTCACTAGGCTTTTAGAACAAAACAAACCGGATAAATCAAGCCTTTAATTGTTTCTTCATCAGCCTTGACAATTGCATCAGCAGTGAGCAGCCCATTTTGCAGGAGACGTTGAATTGCTCCTGAATTCCCAAAACACATTTATGAGCAGGAGTTGGAAGAGCATGGTTGAAAATTCTGAATATGATCTAGATGTCACACAAGAGTACGAAACACAGGAAACAAATGAAACATAAGTGGAAATTGTGGGGTTATTTTGTAACTTTCCCCCAAAAAACAACAATATCATGGTTTTATAAATTTTTAAAGAAAATTTGTTCATTGACTACATAAAACAAGAATTTAATGATATTGCTACACATTGTAAAAGTATTTCATCATAAATTCTGACGTTTGATTTAGAGATCTCTTAGATTTCTGGTTAAGAAACATGATTTCTTTCAATGGAACTAATTAAAAGTATGTGAATCTACCATGATTAACATGATCTTTAGTTTGGCTTGATAGAAGTGAAGATACCAAGACAGCAAATCTTCTTTCCTGATTGGTATGGCAGATTAAAAGAGAAAAAGGAACCGCCTGTTAATCCAGCTATACAAAGCTTAAGGTATCAAATAAAATTCCATAGAATTAAAAACCATTGATTATTTGCTAGTTGGAACTTGTCAGAGAGCACCTATTTTAAAAATTATGGAAAGATCGTTTGTAAAATGTAGACACCATAAAAGTTAGCACTTCTAAACTTTTCATAGATGCTGACAACATTGGATCATAATAAGCTACCAAGTATTGAGATTAAATCTCCTCATAAAATTCATCAACAAACCAAGAAAAATCATGATGGAAGAATACACCTGTTTCACCAAGAGAATGAAACACAGGTTTTTCATTCGACAACCATTGATATTTAAAGGTAAGAATTTTCTATCAAAATCAAAGAGAAAGCCAAAACAAAGTACAATCCAGAATATGGAGGACATTCTGTATGGCAGTTGTATAATCACTTAGGTGTATATATAGAAACCAAACTTACAGATCAAGTGAAGGTAGAACACATTACTTAGAGGCCAGTATTCAATGTTGCATGCTGTATTCATCTTAAAAATACGACTGTAATCTCTCTTTCGGTTATCCAATATCCATAAAGATTATAGCTTCTTTTGCTTTTCAAGAAATAAATGCATTGTGTTTTCCTTCTTCCCACAAATATGGTTAATTTCAAAAACGGCTATGATAGTTGAAAGGAAAAACATAATAAGAACACCTAACACAAAGCCTGAAGATTTACTGCAAGTAGATAACAAAAATCTTATCCTTTCAAAAGTGGCATCACATAATGAATATCCTTGCTATAGATTTCAACTGTATTCAGTTTCTTTACTCAGTAAACTTCACAGTTAAGAATAAGATATCAACCATAGCTCACACAATTACCTTTGAGTTATTTTTAAGTCCTACAGTTTCTCAAAATCAAACCTTAGGGGGGAGAACACTTCCAGCTTTTTCACATCCCATAGTGTCTACAGGTGCATCTTCAAAAGACCTCATTTTACGAATCCCTTCCAGGACTTCTTGCCAGTGAACAGGTGACTCACCTGTATCAAACGAAACCATCAGGAAATTTTGAAGTCTGATGGCAGAGACCACTAATGCCTTTGCCTAGGTCCCTACCAAAAGTGGACCCTGAATAGCTATTAAATTCATACATTGCCATTGAGAAAGTAATGTCCTATAAAGATAATATTAAAATACAACTAGAATTCGCAATTTTTATTTATTTTCATAAGCCTATAAGAAATGTTTTTCTTTTTATTTTATAAGTATATATGTATATATATGTTTTTCTTTCTGTTTTATAATAAAAGAAATGCTCATAAATACTTTACAAACATTAAATTCGATTAATTCTACTATAGTGCTAAAGTCATCTACTACCTACAAAATTTACATATAATGAGAAATCTAGAATTACTGTCTTTACTTGATAGACACATTATTTTATCTTATAAACTTTATTTTACATTCTACACTGCCAATCCTTCCTAAATTTATTTCTTTCATCCTCAAATTTATTATCTCTTATTTATATATTTATTAGAGGATACTCCAATGTTTTAGCATAAATTTTTAAGTTTAATAAAACTAAAAGTCTCTTATTTATGTTCAACTATATAACAATAAATATATTAAATAGATTAGTCATCTCATCAACTGAACAAACTTTGCTACTCAAGGTTTGAGCAAATATATTTCATTAATGAATTTTGCAACTTTAAGAACAAGAAAAATAAACTTCAAATATCAAATACTTAAAAAAGTGTTTTTTTTTTTTTTTTTTTTTTTTAAATCCTGTTATTATAAATTTTAAGATAATAAATATTTAAGGTGCCTAATTTGTGGTTAAATGATTAAAATATATCATAAAGGAATCTAAATGCATATGTGCTGAACAAAGCCAAAAATACTAGATGACTGAATACTCTTTTCTTACGTTTTATTTATTTATTTATTTTTAACCTTTGAGGTGGGGAAGACTCAAACTCAGGCAAAATGCCTAAGGGACACAATTGACTCTGTCACTAGGTTGTCCATGAGGGGACAAGATGACCAAATACTCCATGGGTCACATTCATATTTGATACTAAAACCAAGGTGAATAACAATCAATCATGAGCCAGAAAGTGCAAAGCCGTGAAATGACTCTAACTCTAGGTCTTAATCCTCTTCAAGAAGGGGTAAATATGCTTAGTAACTGGAAAGAGAGAAACTTAGAAATAAAGGAAAAGAGATTTTCCTTCTCAAGAATTCCTTCAGGAAAGGAATCTTTCTAGGGTAAAGCATGTAATCCTATAGGACACGAATAAAAGGAGAACAAAAATCTCAGGAAAAGAAGAGTATACCCTACAATAAGAAAAACAACTTTAACAAACAAATACATTTATTGTAATAAATTTATATTTATTTGTAGAAGATTCATCTCAGAGGGATTTATGCTCCTAGAGTTTGTTTAGTCATTGCTTCTCATGATTATTATTTTTAGATTTTTATTACTTGATTTTGTGTGATAGGACTACTGTTGTTCCATTGTTTGTTGTAATAAAGATCCATTTAGTATCTCTTTCAAAAATGATTTTCCATTTTCTAATGCTTTCTTCTCCTTTGGTTCAAGAGCACAGGTTTTAATATAGAATATGCGAGACTAATTTAGGCAGATCCCAAACTAACTATGCTGGCTATAATAGCTGAGAGCTACTTTATTTATTATAAGTCAAATCACAACAAAAATGCAAAATGATGCATAATTCCCACACTTTCCATAAAGATGACCAATATGATATAAAGGTATACTTGGGATCCTCTGAATCAGTTCAATTTTCCATGACCCAAAATTCAAACAACAAAATTAACTTTTGGTATCGCAGACATTTTGAAATAATAGATTAAAAACTTACCTGTTGGCCTAATCGATGAAGTTACTTCAGCTCCCACAGGAAGCACACTCAAGGCAGATTCTGACTCAACTGTAAAATCATCTATAATATTACAACAAAGATAGAGGATGAACTACATTTCTAAATCATCATTAAAATTGGTACTTTAGTGTATTGTTGTTACTAGTGTTAAACTATGAATTTCTTACCAATAGAAAATTAAAACAGAGTTATAATTTCTATACAAAATCTACCTATAAGAAGTGAATGCTGTTACTTCATAAGATTCTCATCTCATTAAGCATTAACCTATTGGCTTAGCCACAGAAGCTACATCAGCACCCACCACAAACACACACAAAGAGGCAGTGTGCCCTCATGTGTGTATGCATGTGTTTGCAGTTGTGGGAAAGAAAATGATGTTAGCTAATATGTGTATGTCAAATGGAGAAAGTAATGAGGAAAAGAAGAAAGATAAATACAGAAAAAACTTCCCTGTTATACAATGAAAAGGCATCTTTCACATACTTATTCCTATGAGGAAGGCAAATGGATTTGAAAAATATTATCCATGGCCTGAATTTATTGTTTCTTCAATGTTATACAAACATATTCTCTTCTTTTACTTCAACTATAAGGGCAGAAATGGATAGTTTTGGAATTATAACATTGAAACCCTCTGTTATTTCCTGTACATATTTAGCAAAATTGAAGATGAAGATATTGAATTTTCTGTGACATTTTCATAAATTCCTACTATCAAACGAAATTCACTGATAAACTATAATTCCTATTTGGTAGCATTGACTATCACCAATAAGGAATCACCTAAGGTATTAATAAATTGGATTTCTCTCAAAGACTAAATACCAAACACCTAAGCAGTAGTTAACATAAGAGTCTATCAATCACTTAAATGGATCGTTTAATTATAACCTATCATTTTAACCATAAAACCACGTGTCAAGTTAACTTATTAATCCAAAAGAACAATAAAATGAATTGCTTGAATACCTTTTAAATAAAAACAAAAATCAAGCGGCTGCTAAAAAGTTTCAAGTTAGCATAGAAATTTGGTTATATGTCATACAACCTTGTACTAACAGCCAGCTGTTCAAATAAACATTTATATTTTAGTTACCATACAACTTGATAATATGTGCTTGAAAAGTACTCTTCCTATCTATCTAATTGATTTGCATCCAAACTATTTTTGAAAGTGTAACATCTCCTATACCTGTAAACACCCTAAATGGTCAAATTTAACTCCATGATGATACTCTTGAACAGTGTTATGTAACATTTCTAACCACATTTCACAAAATTAGCAAGAAAGAGCTCATGTTCACCAGGAAACATAAAGGCAGGTAATCTTGTACAAATAAAACATACATCTTGCAAGAGAAAGAAATGTCGGAAAAAAGGTTCTTACTTGAGCCGGCAGATCCATCTACCTTTTTGTATGCGAACTCTTCAATGTCAGGGAGTGAAGAAAGCTGTATAAAAGAACAAGCCATGATATTGACAAACTAAACTCAAAAGGTAAGGATCGGGCGTTCCATGATTGATATGATTTTATAATAGTATCTGAAAGTTCTGCAAGGTCATTATGTTATAAAACAATTTTTGGAAACAAAGCAAAAATCTTATGGATTTAATGCTTGATCACCTACGATAAAAGTACGATACAATGAATGTATTTATATAATTATAAAGAAAAATACATTATTCATTGAAAATTATTAGCTAGAGAGAGGCCTCAATCCAGACCCAGAAGCACAGTGAAAAATACAAACTTGTTTGGTAAATATCCTTAAACAGTATCATGAACGTAGTATAATTCAAGAAACATGTACTCAACTAATTAAAATCACACTTAAGAGAACATAAACAGTTGACCCTTTCTAAAGCAAAACATGAAACTTTCATTTCAATAAATTAAAAAAAGAAAAAAGAAAAAAGCAATTATTTAAACTAATACACAAATAAACAGTTGACAGTAATGTTTAATGGGAAAATTTAGACCCTACCAGTAAAAAGCTTAGCGACCTACATTTTGAAATAAACCCAGACATAGAAATCGAACACATAATTAGTAATCTAAAAGAAAAATAAAACATTTCTGGCATTAAATTTGTTCAAATGCCCATTTACCCATCAACATTTTCAGCAAACAAAACTTAGTTAACCGCAAAATCACAACTATTGGATTAAAAGTTTACCCCCAAAAAAAAAAAGAAAGAAAAGAAAAAAAACAAATACGTAAGAAAGTTTCATCTCTCACTTTCTGTTCATGCAGAGGATTTGCCTCAACCGTCTCTTTTACTCTCCTTTTCCTAACGAAAACACGAACGCCACCGGAAGATTCAGAGCCTGAAAAATTTTACACAACAAAAGAAATGAATTTTTTTTTTTTTTTTCGCAACAACAAATTTAAGAAATCAAAAATAAAACAAACCAGCAAGAGGACGAAAGAAAATGTTAAAGAGGACCTGGGTTTGGGTCCCTTTTGGGTTGAAGGGATTTGGAAGAGAAGCTTCTTGTATTGTACATGGTGATGGCGTTGA
The DNA here is from genome assembly GCF_031755915.1 of Ziziphus jujuba. Taxonomy (NCBI): domain Eukaryota; kingdom Viridiplantae; phylum Streptophyta; class Magnoliopsida; order Rosales; family Rhamnaceae; genus Ziziphus; species Ziziphus jujuba. The sequence continues at coordinate 738,726 of NC_083381.1, read as the reverse complement.
ATTGTGTTCGCGCCACTGCCACTGAAAGCGTATTGGCTTGTCTCAAACTCAGCATTTTCTCAGTTTTCTTTTTGCTTCTTTCTTTTTTTTCTTTTTTTTTTTTTGTGTTTTTTTTTTTTAATATTTTATATGTAATAGAAAATTATGAGTGATTGTTTGTTTCGAGGATAAATACATTTTATCTCCTTTAAATATATTATACCCTCAAAAATAAATAAATAAATAAATAACTAAGCACTTACTTTTGTAAGTGCATGTTTAGAAGTGGTTTTTCACAAACATTCATTTTCAGTAGATTTATTATTAATAGGTGCTGTATAAAATAAGTGTTGGACTGCTTAGTTATATCTAATAAAAAATATTTTTAAATTTATTTAATATTTTTATATTCTAGTTAATGTATTAAGTGTTTTTTTTTGTTTTCCAGTTTATCTTGCGTCACTTATTGAAGGAAAAAGCACCTAAAGTATTTATTTTTATGCAAAAAATAATTTCAAAATTCTTTTTCTCTTTTGGTGGCATTTAAAAATCAAACACAAATTGATTTTTCTCCGTCTTAATCTATATATATATATATAGTAATTTTTGCATTTGCCTTTTATATTACAAAAAACTTTTACATTTTACCCTAAACTATTATTTTTCTGTAGTTAAATTTTAAGTATTAATATGGATTGGCATGTTTTCCACTCAATAGTTTCAAGTGATTTTTCTAATAACAAAAAATTATGAGTTAGTGATCGTTATGAGATAGTATATTTCAGCCCTATATGGGATTATTGTGCAATTTTCACTTACAAATACACTAAATATAAAATGATTATAGTGAGTAACAATGTATTGAATCTACGAGGAATAGTATTAATCGTAATAGTTTAGATTTAAGTATTATATTAACCAAATTAAATCTTTTTTGTCGAGTAAAATAACCTAGAATAATTAAATTAATCAATTAAAACTATGGTTAATTTCATATACCTCCTTTCATGTTTGATTTAAATACAAATTAGTTTATTTTTTAAAAAAAAATATCATAAATATTTCCTTAAGTTTCAAAAAGTTATTATTTCCCTCTTAATTGTTTCATTCATAAAATAATATTATCCACACCCTTTTAGAGATGCTAGTTGAAATTTTCAAAATTTAAGAGATTAAATTGTAATCAATGCACATCTAAAGTGGCCCAAATATAATGTTTTCTTAAAACTAAAAAATCAGTTGAATTGATTAAGAAGAAAAACAATGATTATGAAAGCACTAGGATTTCAGATTCACCACAAACTAATCATATTCATTTTAATGCATGCAAGCAAATCAAACAATGATATTTATTAACACTTAATCATTAAAATGTAATCAAAAGAGAATTCCTCAAACAATTGATTTAATTTACACGAAGCAATCTAATTATTCTTAACCTTGACTGACCTAATTAAGTTTTAAGACATGCAAATCTAACAAAACAAGATTAGGTTTTATCATGGCATCAAAAGTATAACGTGAATATGGCATAATAATATTCCTATTCATCATGTAATCCATTGCAAAAAATATTATTTTTTATATTTCTACACAAAAACAATACTAGATCATTCACTTTTTTCATGAAAGTACTAAGATCAACAATGAATTATTAATAAAAACATCAAAAATAAAGGATCTTTGCATTAAAAATGAATAATCATAGCTAGGGCTTCATCTTAGCTCTATTTATGAAATCTAGTTCATAACTAAACTGAAAACAAATCAATAATTATAGAATTCAATGGATTCACAAAAATAAAAACAAAAGAAAAAGAATTAGAGAGCAAACACAAAATCTCAAGCTTTAGTGTAGTTGATGATTATGTCTTTTAATATTCCTTCATCTTGCTTCCTTCTTTATTTCCCAAAGTTTCTTCAAAATTTTCAAAATAAAGGTATTAAGATGTCCACCAAGATGATATGACAAAGTGAATTATTTTATTTTATTTTATTTTATTGAGTGAAAATTAATATAACTTTAATATGAATAACTGAACATTTTAAATAATAAACATAACTAAATGCAAACTAATAAAATAATAAGATATTATTGCTTAGTAAACATACTAATAAACTATACTAATAAACTTTTCAGTACCTTCAAAATTATTCTATATTCATACATACATTTAAATTTTTTTAATAAGGATAATAATTCGAAAAGGCTATGGAGACCTTTCAATTTATTAAAAATAACCCAAAAAAAAAAAAATTCAAACATTCAAAGAGGAAAATACAAAAGCTAAAATGCAAATAAAATCATCCCAAAAGAGTAATGGTCCCATACCCGCCTTGGTACATTATAGATACATAATATTTATATATATATATATATATACATATATACGGCCTGTTAAAAAAACCCTGCAGACCCAACTAACTTGACCCAAATAAACTCGTCGTTTGGGGGAGCTCAAAGGCTAGTTGGTCAGCCAGCGGGTTCTGCCCACCCACGAGTATCCAAGCCGACCCATACAAGTATGTTAACCAAAAAATTAGTTATACTTGTAGCTATCAAGGATGGATGGAACTCGTGACCTGGGCATTAATGAAAAGGAAGCTAACCACTAGGATGTGCACCGCAGCCAGTACTTTATTTATTATGTGCATTTCAAAATACAAAAAGTCAAATCTGCTGTTTTTTTCACATCTGTGGGAAATGAAGAAGTTTGTCTGTTTTCTCCTTTACATAAGCACAACCCTCCTCGCACTTTGATAAGTCAAAAAGGTGAAGATAATGGGCTTGATCTTTGAGCTTTTTACATAAATAAAATATAAAATAATCACAACTTTTATAATTTGAAACTATTTTTGATTATCAGACCGATCCAACTCGATATTATTTAGGATGGGTTGGTTTGATTTTCGTATAATCTTTATCAGGTTCAAGTTCTAATTTTCTTAACCTGAGGATATCAAATTGGGTTGGAATTTGGACAAAAACTAACCAACCCAATCTATGTACCGCCCTAATATATATTATATAAAATAAATTATATTTTGAAAAATTAAAAATATATTTATGCTTTTTAACTGTTAAGTTGCCTTAGTGTTAAGGGAAAGAAAAAAATCAAAACAGATTTCATATTTCTTCTCTACCAATCATCAAGCTCTTTATCACAGATCAAATCAATTCATAAAAAAAAAAAAAGAAGGCAAAAATCAAATTAGTAAACCACATTGGTGTCTTCACCCAGATCATTCAATGATTCCACCTACACAGACTAAACAAACCATTCTATGCCTCCATCCAAATTGATCGATGCCTCCATCTATACAAATTGCCAACCACCATGACCACCAACTTCACCTTCTTTTCTTACATTGACCATTGCCACAATTAGCGTCAGGACCAAACCTTCCTAAGGTGCTGCCTCGACAACATTAGTTATCTTAATGCTGCTAAGCGGACCAGCTCATTCAGAAAGCCTTTTCTTTTAAAGCGTTATTTATCCAATCATATATTGACCATCATATTTGGAGCGTTATTTATAACACTAACAATAATAATACTTAACAGCTTCAAAGATTATGTAATTTTAAACCTAAAAATCGTAAACTCTATATAACAAGATATTAATACATCATGTTTAGAATTACAAGTTACAAGTCCAATATCATTGATATTACTTAACCCTAAAATAATACATAAATAAACAATTAAACTCTAACACAGGTCATCTAGACCTTAATACAGCTCAGAGAAAGAACTAATACAAATATTGAAACAATGAATCCACCAAATACAACGACAATAAAAAAATTCATTATCAATGTGCACAAGGTTTTGATGGTGGGTGTACAGCCAGTGTTCTTTTTTATTATTATTATTTTTATTTATTTTTTTTGTTTTTTCGGCATCACCAAGTTTAATCAAATTTGGTAATGAAAAATTCATTAAAAAAATAAATGAAAAATATATATTGGTTATGAGTAAAAAATTGATAATAAATAAATAATTCATCAAAACAAAAATAAAATAAAAAATTTAGTAATGAATAAATTGGAGGAAAAATCTCTTATTTCATTTAAGTTTGATAAAATGTTATCAACCTCTTAAAAAGTATGTTTTTAAAATAAAAAGTATATATTTTGTAAAAAAACAATAATAATAAAGAGCATCTATTTTTTATAATGAAAATATTTTTACATATAAAACATAAAAATTTTAAAATGTCTTTTAACAATATTTAAAAGTGTTTATTATTATGTTTATTTTCCTGTTTATTTGTACTTATCTTTCTCAATTTTTGATAACTAAAAAAGCACTAATAGTGTAAAGCAATAAAATTCAATAAATTAAAGACACTACGCCACAGAGCCTTCAAAATTTCACAAAATAAATTTTACCAAACGGATCATACCACAAGCTTTTCGGATTAGATCAATTAGAATTCAGATCCCCAACTCTAAAATGTATATATTTGTGTTTAAGTATATTTTACTAATATATATGTCTGTATATGTATGCGTGTAATATTGGCTATAATAATGACATGTTAAGTTCTATTCCAAAAGGATTTTAATTTTTAATCATGTATCAAGTAATGCCACTTTAATAGGTCCACTCTTTCATAAAAGAAAAATGCATTATATTTTAAGGTAAAATATTCCCTCCCTTTCTCTCTTTCTATATATATATATATATATAGTTTTTCATTATATGGGTTAGAGAAATCAAATTAACATATTTATATAAGAAAATAATGACTATGTCATTAACTATATAAATCTGAAATTTATATGATTTGCTCTCCTAACAAATATCTTACTTTATAATAAAAATTATAGTAATATGAAAAATACTATTTGCAATCAATGATGACCATCATTAGGGATGTTCGTTATAAGCTAAAAAAAATAAAAAAATAAAAAACCAACTAAATCGAAACCAATTAAAATTTGAAAAAACTGAATGCCATCAATTGGTTAGATAAACCAATCAAAATGTAGGCGGTTGTTGTCCGTATTGATTTTTCAAAGCCAATAATTAACTAAACAAATAACAGAATAACCGAAATTGACCAACCAATAGTTGGTTGCTTTTCAAAATGCCAAAATTGATTTTCTATCGAATAATCTACTGATCACAATTTTCTATTAAAAAACTAAACCGATTAAATGTGATTGTGAAATTTACTCCTACACATCATTAGTGACATATTGACATGACAATTTAATAGTCTACCATTAAGAGTTTACTTTTCCATAATATAAAAAAAATAATAAATACAATCAATTAATGTTTGCCAACTCAGGACAGGTTCCACTAATCACTTGTGATAACAAATAGGGCGTCTTTATTTGTATGGGTATATCATGATGATATCATTTTTTTTTCTTTTATAAACCAAGAAAGGGGGCATTTTACTATCAAATGTAGTAGTTGAATTTAAAATTTAAAGATTATCATCAATGATTATTATTATTATTTAGACTACCTTAAAAGAGCATTTAAGCAAATATTAAAGACTAAGTTACATGGTTAATTGGTAACTTATAGCTTCCACATATCAAATATGGCTTCTATTATAAAATGGAGAAGAGTTCCTATTTTATCAAAGTTCTATATAATATTGTTTATATTTGTAGTTATATTTAAAGTATAAATGAATCTATGTATGTATATATGTACAATAATATATACATGTCCACACATACATATATATATATATATATATGAATTCAAATAAACAATTACCAATTACAAATATGTGTGTATATATATATATATATATATATGGAGAGAGAGAGAGAGAGAGAGGGAGAGAGAGAAGTAGTTATATTTTTTTATATTATATTCTAAATAATAAAAGAAAAATCTCAAATGACCATTTTTTTTTTATCACTAAAAGGTATTATCCTTTATTTTTAGTGTATTTTTTTTAATTATTTATGCTATCACTTGGTTGCTCATGTCTAGTCGTCAAAGGTGTACTATATCATCATTTTTTTTAGTTTCAAAATATTTCAACCATCAACCTTTTGTTCACTCATGCAATATTTTCACAATAAAAGCTTTTACGTCGCCTAAGTTGTTATATTCATATTCTATCAAAAAAAAAAAAAAGTCTTATATTAATATTTTTGTTACATTATTTTAATTACTACAACTATATATAACAATTATGTGCTCACCAAAAGTTATATCTAGTAAACAATTTATTTATGTTCTTTTTAAGCAATCAACCCATTATTAGTATTAGTGACCAATTTATTGGCCATTAATACAAAATTTTAGGTGACCAAAGAATGGTCACCAATCTCATGCATTTATATTTATTTTCATTTTTAATTACTTAGACTATTAATAACCAAACTATTGGTCAGTGATAATGAATTTCAGTGACCAATACATATTTGGTCATTGAAAATCTTCTTCCCACTAAAAAAAATACAAGAAAATTTTGTCGCTCTCACAGTGAGTAACCAAAATTTAATTGGTCACTAAAAACTAAGATTTAGTGACCAATCCGTGGTTGCTAAAAATGGTACCTTACCATTTTTCCAATATAAGATACCAAAATTTTGAACGACCCTCATATGATCACTAATGTTCACCTTTAACGACCAAAAAATTTTGGTTGCAAAATATTCGGTCACTAATTCCCTTTTTTTTTTTTTTTTGGTAGTGATCGCATTGAAATCACATAAAAATTCACATATGCATAAATTCATATAAATACACTTTTGTCAAACACAATTAATCTGCAATTAATTTCAACAATAACTTTAAATATAATTTCTTCGAAAACCTGGAATATAAATTTTGATGCATAAGTCCACATAAATCATCATCAAAATTTAATTAATAATTTCCTTAAATATCCAATACATATAACATATTTTTCAATTAATCAATTAATACAAAATATACATAATTTCATCCCCGAAAATAAATTTAAAGGTGAATCACTCACCTCGAGCACGCTTATCAATCTAAATCCTCAACGGGATTGGTCTAACGACTCACATGTGTTCATAAAATATCACCAATACACAAAACCAATTAAAATATTATTTTAATTAGGTGTACTACACACAGGTGCCCGGGAGAACTAACACAAACGGTATCCAAAATTCACAAATGATACACTGAATCACAGCTTACAATATGAAGATTAAGAATCAAGTCTTACCTTCTGGAGATCGGACCTGTGGTGGCGGGAATCTCATCAGAAAGCTCTCAGACTTAATGTCCTCAGATCTCACAAACCATCACAAATTGAGGAAAACTGACCTCAGATTTGGATTCAGGAGGGTTGAATTAGTGGGAAAGGGTAGGTGGGGTGATCGGAAACTCACTGAAACTAGGTTTTTCGACAAGTCGCCCTGGTTTTGGCTTGATTTTTGGCTGACCGGCTGAAAATGAGGTGGGTTAAAACCTAGTCAGGCATGTGTACTATTCTGGTGGTCAGAAAAGGGTGAATGAAGTTGGCCAGCTTCATCCTCTTTCCTCTCTCTCTCCCCCCTTCTTGCCCAGTCAAAAAGCCTCCTGTGGGTGCCACTGTGCACCCATGGGTTGGCTGGATTTTTGACACATGGCAACACTATTTATACACACTTACAGATCGATGAACAATAACTGCTATCTTAGAAAAACTTCACGGGTCCGTAACTTTCAAACTACATGTCCAAATTAGGCGTGCTACTAGTAAATGAACTTGTGTTAATGAGTACTTCACAACCATACATGAGTCAAAACTCAATTTTACAAAAAATAAAAAAGTCAACCTCAGCACCCTTGGACAGTTTAGACCGCATTTTATTTTGCTCATAACTTTCAAACCGTAATTCCGTTTTCGACGTGCTACTAGTCTAGGAACTCGAATCGACACGTATGTTGCAATGGTGCCTCAGTCAAAGCAGAATTTTATCCAAATCAAAAAGTCACAATTTAACCCATCTCGGTCAATGGAGGTCAAACCCGGTCAACGTGAGAAAATTTCGATGTATTTCGAGACGAAGTGTTACCAAGAGCTCAAACCAAAATTAAAACCAAGTTTTGAATCCATTTAATAAGAACATATATATATATATATATATATATAATTCTAATATGGTAAGGGGCTTATTGTAACACCCCAATTCCATAAAACGATGTAAATTTGAATTTTTGACAAAGTTTTACTAGGGTTGACCGATTGAATCCCATAATTGACTTTTTGGTACAGGTAGAGTTTCGTTTTGACCAGGACATTATTGCAAAGTATGCATAATTACTAGTTCATAGACTAGCATCACACCAAAATCGGAGTTGAGATAAAAATGTTATGGTCAGATCAAGGTGAAGTGTTAGGATCCATCCAAAATTCCTTACTGAAACCCTAGATAAGATCTGATCCTAGGGAAAATCTGGTAGCATCTCCCCTGAAGGTTAGGCATATCACAAAATTTCCTGCACAGAAAACACACTTTTAAAAGCGCCACTTTATTCTTCCCACCTTACTATAAATAATTTCATAAATTTCAGCACTTCAATATAAAACAAACAGGGAGCAGATATAATATAATTAAGTAAATATCCAATACAGTATATAAAGCATTATAGGATTTACAATTAATTATAAAATTTAATACAATACAAGAATAGAAAGAAATATTACAAGATAGGAAGGAAAGGAAAGAAAAAGGCTTCTTAGAGTGCAGCAATGAACAAAACATCAAGCTCACCCCCGGATGGTCAATGTTTACTAACTTGGGCCTAAGGAAACAGATTTAAAAATATAATATCCTAATCATCCTAGTAAATGATCCAAATTACTACATAAATGATAATAATATAATAATATAGAATAAATGTGATTAATAATAAATAAATATATTAAATAGTAAATATGTAAGATTTAAAATTTTCTTTCAAAACCCTTACAATTTACTCAATTGGAAAGGTTTCTTTATAAAATAATTTTCACAAAATGCCTTATTTTTATATCCCAAAAATATAGGAAATAAATAAGTAAATGAAATACAAATAAAATACAAATAATTTAGAATTTAAAATTAACATTGAAAATAATTTAGTAACAAATTATTAAATTTTGAATAAAATATCGTAAGATAAAATGATATCACAATTAAAATTTATATTAGAAAAATATAATTTTTTAAAATTTCATTAATTAAATCAATGAAATAATCAAATAAATATTTTAATTAATTTAGAACCTCAATTTGAAATAGATGAATAAATATAATAAAATTCAAGTTAAAATCTCAAGTTGAAATAAACAATAAAAAAATGATACAATGAGATTTTAAAACATCAATTTAAAATAAATATTAAAATTATGATAAAATGCATTGTAAAACATCAATTTGAAATAAATGATAAAAATATGATAAAATACATTTTAAATTTAATACACTTTAAAGCACTTTTGTTTTGAAAATCATATTGAGAAAACTACTTAACACACCACACTATATATCATTAGTGCCAAGCGGTACCTAGCGTTCCAAGTACCACTTTGATGGGAGGCTAAAGAGAGAAGTTGCAAACGTTGCCTTGGCATCCCAACGACGTCGATGCTAATAACAATCATTCTGGGAGGGTGGCTGATGCTCATTGTGTATTACACAAGCCAACCCTCAGGGGTCCATTGCATCTCACAAGACTACCTGATATACTTGAGCACTTACAAATAAATACAGTACGGAGCACCAGTATTGTATGGTGCATCTAAATCCATAAAATTTTATATTTCTTTTTAAACCATCATCATGAATCCATTAATTTAAATGCATCAACTTTTACCACATTCAAATTCAATTCCATAAATAATTAAATGCATAAATATATTTTTGTACACATTAATTTAATACAAATATTTTTCTCAAAACCTTAAAATCAATTTATATAAAAAATTACATTTAAACCACATAAAATCCATAAATAATCAAAATTCATATAAATACATTTTAAGATGCATAATAAATCCATCAATAAAATTTAACAATAATTTAGCAGTAACTTTAAAACATAATTTCTTTAAAAACCTAAAATATAAATTTTGAGGCAACACGTGTACTAAGTCAATGTAAATCACCATCATAAATTTAAATAACAATTTCTTAAATATTAAACATATATAACATATTTTTTAAAAATTCAATTAACACAATGTACATATATTTTAACAACCCCAAAATAATTTTTATTTTGAAAGAGGATCACTCATCTCAAATGCATGGATTACTCGAGATCCTCTATGGGATCGATCCCATGATTTACACAAGTTACCCAGGGAAGCTTACATAAATATTGTCCAAAATATAGAAATTGTATACTAAAATGAAGCTTGTAACATAAAGATCACGAATTGGGGCTTACCTCTCAAAGATCAAATCGATGGGTGGTCGGAATTTAACCGGGAAGGATCACAAATAAATGTCCTCGAATCTCCCAATCCATTACGATTTGGAGGAAATAGAGTTCGGATTTGGGTTTAGGGAGATTAAAATAGGAGGAATGAGATCAATTTAAAATCATAAATTTGCACTACCCATTACAAATATAGTAAAACTTCTTTTTAATAATATCCAATAATAGAATAACTTTCATTTAGTAAAAAAAATTGTGTCCCAGTTTGGACCAGTTATAAATAAAAATAAATTCCACATTGTAATAAGTTATAAATTTTTAAAATCCTGTTGCAACAAAATTTGCCTCTAGATAATTATTATTATAATTATCTATATATTGCAAAAAATATATTGTATAAATACTAAATATTTAACATAATATAAAATACTTATATAAATTTGTTTGAAACATTTATTTATTCTTCAAAGTTTTTACAACATTTATGAATTCGCAAGTAGTATCTAATAGATACTTTTTTGTTTAAGACAAAATATTTCTAGCTCCTCAAGCTTATATTTAAATACAAAATTAAACCATTCGCAAATTCTTTTCTAATATAGAAAAAAGATATAACTTGATTGATTAAGGATTGCATGGGATGTGTTAGATAATAGAATTTTTAGCTAGACTTTTTAAGTTATAATCTCCTTAAAGTTATCAAATTAGTTTGGTCCCAGTTATATGAGTATATAGAGGTTTTACAGTATATCATGAGTAACATTTATTAATGTGACTAAGGCTTTAACAACATATTTAAAAATTGTGACCAGGGCTTTAATAACATATTTAAAAATTATTGATCTTTAATTATTTATTAAATTAATTTTTACATATATATAAATGAAAACTTTTAACGACAAAGTGACGTAATTTTAATTTGTAGCAGTTCCTGTGATTGAAAATTTAATTGGAATATGCATATCTACAATTTTCAAAATGAAAACAAATATTATTTTTAATTAATAAATATATTTTAATAATATATGAAAAGGATCAAGTCAGGACTAGATTGATGCCCACGGTCGAATCTCAACTTGCATGACAGTCTCCAATTTACTCCATCTTTTCACCTCAACCAAATTTTCACACCTAGACCCACTAGAAATTAAATAAGAAAAAAATAAATTCTCCAGTATAGCAAAGGTTGAGAAATTTATTTTAATTGATTAACCATAGACATATAATAGATGTTCTTCCAATCCTTCCCTTATGTGAATCTTTTCGATCGTATAGGGATTTTCTATATGGGTTTTCCGTTAAATTTTTAATCCTTGAAGGAAAATAGACAAATGATTGTTGTTGTTTGTTCCGCCTATATGGAATAGGAATTCCATATGGGATTTAAATAAAAATCAGTGTGAAAAAAAAAAAAAGTACGAGAAATTAAGGACGTTGGTACAGTGGACAGAAAGGGAGAGTGGTTTAGGATGACAAGAATAATTTTTTGGGTATTGATCCCGATATACCTAAACTATATCTATATATATATATATATATATAGTTTGACATTTTATATTCTAAACTACATTATGAACTTCATTTTTTCTTTCACACCTTGTATCCTTCTTTTTTTATTATTAATTTTTTAACAAAATTGTTACATAATTGGCACATAAAACAAAAAATAAAAGTTGCAAAGTGTAATTATGTATAATTTAGGATGTAAAGTGCACAATTTTTCAAATAAAAAATTTAAAGAAAAATTAATAAATATTTTTTTATTAAAGAAAATTATTATTACTTTAATAAATTAGTAAAGCTATGAAGGAATGCAAATGTAATTTTTGAAAAAAATAATATTATATATTGCAGAGACTAAAAAAGAAGCCGGAAAAGTAATCAAGTATATATAAAATCTAAAAGAAAACTTTGAAAAATTATTTTTATAAATATATTATTTATTTATTACATGTATTTTTTATATTTATATTTATTATTAAAAAACTTTAAATATTTTATAACATGTATATTTTTTTATAAAATTTTACTTTTCTAAAAAAAATGATCTTTTTAATGCTTGTTCAAATTTTTTATTAGCATTTATGTTTTTTGCTTTGGATATCTATTTTATTTTATTTTTATAAAATATAAATAATAATTTGTACATATTTTAAAGATTTCAAATAAAAAAACATAAAATCCCATAAAGAAAAGTGATAAGGTATTTATAAAATCCAAAAAGTGATAAAATATTATTTATAAAATATATTTTTTTATTACATGTATATATATATATATATATATTTATTATTTTGGAAAAGGATACTTATAAGATTTTGTAAAATGTACTTTTTTCTAAATTTTTTACTTTAAAAAAATATTTTTAAGTTTTTGTCGATCTCTATTTTTTAATTAACATATCTATTATATGTATTTTTTTTATTTCTGAAAAATTACTTTTGCAAGTTTTTAGGTTTTTTTTAATAATTTATTTAAAAACTAATAGTATTATTTAATTTTTTATTTAGAATTTTTTGCATTTCACACCCTAAACTTTATAAAATTACACTTTGAACCTTAACTTTTGGTCCCATGTTCCAGTCATGAGACAACTCTGATAAAAACAAAAAATGAAGAGGGTGTAAGGTGGAAACAAATGTAAAGTTCTAGGTGCAAAATGCTAGAAAAATGTTTAGAGTGCAAAATATCAAATCATGTATAGTTTAGGGTAAGTTGGTGTCTATATATTTTTTTAGATTATAAGGGTATTTTTGTCATTCAAAAATTTAATAGTGGCTTTTCTAAAATTTCCTGACTTTCACTAGCATATAGGGTAGTATCTGCAATGAATTTAAAAATTAAATGGCAGTTTGTGTAATTTTTAAAAACAAGAGGGCGTATGTGAAAAGTTTCAAACTACAAGTTATGACTCTATAATTTACATTATATAAAAACTCTATTATTCAGGATTTTTAGGCTTAGGATTGCTCGAGACAAAGTTTATCTACATGTGATAGGTGTGTAATATTTTTAAACATATTTAATACTGTGGATAGGCATTTTTGAGGATAAATTTGGAGAAAAACATTGTTGATGAGAGAATTCTTTTATAGATAGAAAGTTTTGATATGGTAAGGACATACTAAAGATTTTACTGTATATATTTCTATTTGATAATATCAATGCTTTAAAAGGAGGGAAAAAGCACCATGTAGGCATGATATTTGTAGATAATATCTCATATAATAGCAAAGCTTATAAAAAAATGGTCAATACTATATTGACTGCTTAATGCCCACCTAGGCGTTAAAAGGCATGAACCTTTTTGTTCCAAGTTTTTTTTTTTTTTTCTAAGATTATTTTTTAAAAAATATTAAAAAACAATTCATAAGATATTAAAAAATAAAAAAAATAAAAAAATTGTTAAAAAATGAAAACTTTTTAAGATTAAGTTTTGTTTCTTAAACAAAAGAAAAAAAAAATGAAAACATAATGTATAAAGATTAAGGAATTAGAGAGAAAATTTAACCAAAAAAAAAAAGGAAAAAATGAAATGAAATAAAGAAATGCTCAAGTTGAAATTATGGAGTCCAAGGAAAATGATTTTGCAGCGGATAGCATGGAAGATGAGTTAGATAAAGATGTAGATATTGAATTGGAATCCGATAAAGAATTAGATAAGAGTTAAATTATGTTAATAGTTAAAATATATATTAATCTAGAAATTATTAGGTATTTATAGGTTTGTAATATATATGATTTGAAACTAATCTATTATTGAAAATTTGGAAAACATGAATTTTTATAAATCTATTATGATCAATTATATGCTAATTGATGTTTATTGCACATACAAAAATAATATGCACTTATATATATTTTGATATTTAAAATATGAATTATTTTATTTATTTAATAGTTTTGTAATAATTAAAATAATAATATTATTGTGAAATATCTTTTCATGTATAGTCTTCGCCTAGACACGCCTAAACTTCTAAAATTTAAAGCTTGACCTTGTCGGCTTACGACGTTTTATGCCTTTTAGAACACTAATAATACACATCATCTAAATAATATCATCTTATCTATAACATCTCCAATGACTTTATATGTAATAGCCTAAATTGAAAAATACTTCTATTATATAAATTTGACTGGTTTAATCAATTAAACTACAGATAAATTCTTATATTTACTTTTTATATAATCAAATTTTTTGTTTAACCAATATACCATTGTATAAAACTCAATTATATAAAACTCATTTATGCAAGCTTACAAACTGACAGCATGTCTAGTATGAGCCATAATATGAAAGATATGGACTTGAGAATTTACGTTATTTATTATTTTATCAGTACCATTACCGGTTTTGTTTAAAAAAGGACATGTGTACCTGCATAAAAAAAAAGAACCAATGAAATTCCAAATTTGCCCTAAAACAGTGAAAGCCACTCAGCCTTTCCTCCATCCCCCACGCGAAACGACAACCAGCAGCCGTCATTACGCAATTGAGCAATTAAGCCAAATTGACCTCATTTTCGTCCAAATTAGTTCTCAACACCCCCATTGTTAGATTGCCCATCACTTGAACAGCCAATAATAAAAAAAAGGCTCATGAATAGTGTCCCATGCATCGGGATTGAGGACTAAAAGTTGGTGGCCGGCGTTGCTCCGATCACCTAATTTCGAACCCTTACAGGTCATGGAACCATCCTAATCCACTAAGTTTGGACCTCCTGATGTCAAAAAATAATTAATTAGTGATTTTAGGAGACCACTGGAAGCTTTGTTGTCTTGAAGGAAGTAACCTGTAGACATCTCTGGAGCTTGAAGATTGTTGAAAAGAGGAAATATTTAGAAATGTATACTTGGACATTAAGTAAATACTTGTGGCTACAAAAACTTTTAAGGTAGTACATTTTTGAAAGTTAAAAATCAACCAAAAGATGAGTCAGTTGTACCTATCCTTCGTATCACCCACTATGTAAACCTTCATAAATAGGCAGGACCACGTGGATGTAATGGCAGCCAAGAAAATAGAAATTGCTCTTTCCGTCCATCTTTTCAAGTTTCAATTCTTATTGCCTGCGGCCCCTCTCTCTTCCTTTCTAAATAGATTCATTTAATTAGATTCCTCCAAAATCATCAAATACCCAAGCCTCCAAATCATCCATATTTCAAAATAGCTTCAGCATTTATCCAACGAATTAGTATCATAGTCTTATTTTATTCCTTCCATAAAATATCTATGGCAGTCAATATTTGATCAATATTTAATTATATTTAAAATCTAATTTCATCTTTATCGATAATAGTTATAATTTTTAAAGCGTTCCAGTGAAGGCCTTCTTTTATCTCATAAAGATTTATAGATTTATGAAATATAATT
This sequence comes from Ziziphus jujuba, assembly GCF_031755915.1. NCBI lineage: Eukaryota > Viridiplantae > Streptophyta > Magnoliopsida > Rosales > Rhamnaceae > Ziziphus > Ziziphus jujuba. The sequence continues at coordinate 723,001 of NC_083381.1, read as the reverse complement.
GAAGAAAGTTACAGTAAGCCTGTAAGTCCAAAGCAATCGTAGTCATGGATGGAAAGGAGTCTAAGCAAAACTTTCAAAGAGATGTGAGAGCATTACTTTTCATTCAACAAGAAACAAGCAAAAGTATTTTTCTTAGAATACCAAATGCCACAAAATCTAAAGTTGCATGGAAATTCTAAAACAACAATTTAGAGGCTACAAAATGGTAATCTCCATTAGAATTCAAATTTTTAGGAGAGATTTTGATAATTTAGCAATAAATGATGGAGAAACTATTGAAGAATTTTTTTTTAGAGTTTTTGAAATCATTACTCAAATTAAAAGTTAAAGACATACTATTACTAATAAAAAAATTGTAGAAAAATATTAAAATGTTTGCCAATAAAATCCGAGCATATCGATGCAGTCATATAAGAGTCTAAAAATTTGAAAACTTACACTTTGGATTAATTATTTGGCTCTTTGAAGCACATGAAAAAACGAATGAGTAGATTTTCTAATCAATCTTTGGAGCAAGCATTCAAATCTAATTGCAACACCTTAGAAAACAATTTTTTAACCTCAACAAGAAGAGGAGGTTCTTTTAGAAAAGGACATGGTGTTCAACGCTGAAGTAGAGGAGGAAGACTTTATATTGAGCAAAGGGTTTTCCCAGGTAATTCTAAATTTTACCACATTATTTGCAAAAGTTTTAGCACGAGTCTAAAGATTGTGGCTTTAGATGCACTAAATGCAAAATTTTAATCATTCATAAAGAGATTGTTGGTATAAAAACATACAAGAAAGGAATGAAGTTAAATTTACTAAAAAAAGTTGAAGAAAGTCAAGAATTTTATTCATCCATGTTTGTTAAACAAGAATAAAAAAAATACTTGGTATTTGGATAGTGGTTGCGACAATCATGTGGCAGGTGATTGACAACTCTTTATGAAGATGGACGGAAATTTTTCATCCAAAGTTAAAGCTTGGAGATGGAAAATTGAATGATGTCAAAGGAAAAGGAGTAATTGCAATAAACTCTAAAGTAGGTAACTCTAAACTCATCCATGATGTGCTTTATGTTCCTGGATTAACTTCAAATCTTTTAAGTGTTATCCGGTTACATCAGAAAAATTAATATATAAATTTTAGTGGAGTCGAAAGCACAATATTTTATATAAATAAAGACATCATAATGGAAAAAATAAAAATTAATGAAAATAATATTTTTCCTTTTATTGGCACATGATAAAAATAATTATTTTTCAAAGTTAAAAAATGAATGAGCCACATATATGACATTTGAAATATAGGCGTCTAAATTATAATGACATAAAATTATTAAAAGATGACAATATAGTTTTAGGCCTACCTTCTATCACCTATAAAATTAAAGTTTATGAAGGTTGAACCTATGGGAAAATGCATAGATTGTCGTTTTTGAAAAATGCCTAGAGAGTAAAGGCATCCATTAGAATTGGTACATTATGATATTTTTGGACCCATTGGAACTCCATCACTGAATGAAGAAGATATTTTCTTCTGTTTGTTGATGACTATACTCAAATGATGCGGATTTACTTAATGAAAAGTTAGAAGCATTTTAATCCTTCCGACAACTCAAGGTGCTTATAGCAAAACAATGGGAGCCATTAAAGACACTTCGGATAAACTGTGGTAGAGAATTAATCTCTAAACTGCTTATGGAATACTGTAAGAAAAATGGAGTTCAAAGACAATTTAATGTTTGGCATATCCCGTAGAAAAATGGTGGAGCAGAATGCAAAAATAGAACAATTGTAGACATTGCCAGAAGTATGCTAAAGGGGAAAAGGCCTTTCAAATGATTATTGCGTTGAAGCGATCAATAATGTAGTCTACATTCTGAAGAGATCTCCAATAAAAGCTATCATGAACAAGATTCCATATGAGGCATGGTACAAACAAAAGCCTCAGGGAAAAATTTTAAGAATATTTGATGTCCCCTCACAATACTAAGAAAAATTTGATGACGAAGGAAAAAAGCTTATCTTCGTCGGTTATAGCAATGAGTTAAAAGGTTACCGATTATATAATCCAAAAACATATAAATTGATAATTTCTATATATGTTATCCTTGACAAACTTGCAACATGGAATTGAGTAAGCACTCCCAAAAACAAAAGCTAAAATTTTGAAGAAATTCCTACTTAGGAGAACTAATAATATGAATCTAGGACGACCTGCTCTTAAATCTGTATTATATTAGCCCGGATCTAATTATGTTCAAGTTCTAATGGTCACCTTGACCCCTAACCAATTTGTGATTAGAAACCTTGGTATATAATGAAGATGCCATAATAGGTGATGGAAGGCCTATTGATAAGTCAAACTAAAACACTCATTCACTAATGGTGTTTTAGGTGTTCAACAGAACAAAGATAATTCAATCTCACAAATAATTTTTTGTATAAAATTCACGCTTAATTCTTATTGAAAAATAAGCCTTTAAATAGGCTACAAATTCATGAAATAAACCCTAAAAAACAAAGGGAAAACCGGCCATACAAAGTGGTTTCCTATGGTGGTCGAAATTCTCGCTCTTTTCCTAATCTAATTTGGATTAATTAATTCTTTTATTTTAAATTAGAAATTAATTAATTTATAATGAAAATAATAAAATAATAACTTTCATAAACTTATTTATTCAGAAAATAAATAAATAAAAACCAAAAAGTAATGGTAACTTCCGAAAATAAAAAGTAGAATCAAATTAGGAAACTAAAATACTAGCTTTTTGACTAAGTTGACTTTGACCAATCTTTAACCTCTTTGAGCTCTAAATCACCTTCTATATGCTTCGTAGGATTTCAAATAAGTTTATTATGGAGTCCCACCCATTTCCCTTGCTTGGAGGAAATAGAAAAAATCAACTCAGCACAATACAGTAAAGCTAGCACAAAATACAGCAAAAACAGGCCAAATTTACTAACTGTCCGTACAACCTCTTTTTGGATGACTTTGAAGCTGTTTTGGATTGATTCCATCTCCTCTTAGACGTATTTGTTGATTCCATGAAACATTGGAATCATTTCATGCTTCCCGGCCTCCATAATTGCACCAAAATCGCTATCCGGGTCCGTACCGACTTCTACCACTTGTATGCTCAAGATAGGTCTTGGATCTTCGAGTATGGACAAGCCATATTAAGAATGAATTACATCCTGGATAAAGGTAGAAATTTTGACCTTAAATCTCTTAGTTTAAGCCCTAGTGATTGGCTCGGTCTTCATTCGTGTCGGGTCAGCACTTCAGGGGTTGTCGGTTGTGCGGACTTGGGCGGAATCACATCATTCCCCTCCTCTTGAAAAGGATTTGTCCTTAAATCTAGATCATCACCTGCAGCAAAAGGAGATAAAACAACAACAATAAATGTGGCACTAACACTATACTCACCTATTAAATCAAGTTTGTAGGTATTCTAGTTAATCCACTCCAAAACTTGAAAAGGTCCATCCACAAGCGGCATGAGCTTTAACTTTCTTTGTTTAGGAAACCTCTCCTTTCGTAAGTGCAACCAAACCAATTCTCCTGGGTCAAACACTATCACAAGAAAATCTAGAAATACATGCTCATTATGGTAAAAATTACACTTTTTAAAGTTAGCAAACAATATTTCCCAAATTTTCAAATTTCCACTAAGTAAAGCTCTTAACAATGCAGATAAAGTTCTATGCAACAAAAACATATTTAAATAAGTATCTTTAAAATTCATGACCAGCAATGATTTCTTATTCATAATTAATTTATTAACATCACCAAAGCTAAGGTAAAAATTTTTATTTTTCTTCTCTTTTCTTTCATTTTCTTTCCCACTCACGATTTGCATTTGTTTTCTCTCACACTCGGCTTTTTCTCTCACTTTGTCTCTCTCAGGTTTGTTAAAATATTTCTACTCAACCTTGGTTCTAGAGGACTTACCTTGGACAGAAAGCTCACATTTTCTCTCTTGAATGGATGGTGGAACCATTGGTGCCATACTAGCATTCTCTTTTAGCGTCTCGGCTTCTCTCTTTTGTTGCATTTGTAGTTGATCGCTAAATACTTCCTTTGGAGTTAATGGCTCTAGCTTAAACTTTTTCCCTTTAAATTTAAATACAATGCTATTCTCTCTACCATAATGGATAGCATCTCTACCAAATTTCCATGGCTTACCCAACAAAATATGACCCACATGCATAGGAACAACATCACACAATACAACATTCACATATGTATTAATGCTGAATTTTACTTTGGCTTGTTTATTTACTTTTATCTCACCACTATCATTAAGCCATTATAATCTATATGGTTCGGGATGTTTAATGGTTGTTAATCCAAATTTATCAACTACCACATTACTAATTACATTACCACAACTCCCACTATCAATTATCATACTACATACATTACCTTGAATTTTACATCGGGTATGAAAAATGTTTTCTCTTTGAACTTGATCCTCATCCTTGTAAACACTCAAAATTCTCCTTGCCATCAAGCTCAATTCAGAATTTGAAACCTTTAGGGTTTCGGCTTCATCCTTAATTCTTTCCTCTTCATGCACGGTCTCAATTTCAGCTTCATCACTATCGAACTCCAACTCACCGTTGTCCTTCAACACCATGATTCTTCGGTTTGGGCATTGGTTGGCAATATGTCCTCGATCCTGGTACTTAAAGCAAACAATATCTCTAGTCCTTGAATGTTTAGGATCAGATTTACCTTCAGATTTGTGTGCTTGAACAAGGTCGGCTTGATTATTTTTCCTTGGCCGAATAGCACTCCCTTCACCTTGATTCAGTTTTAACCTTGGCTCGAACATGGGATTGCTTCTCCAACTAGTTAAATTTGTCCACTCGCTGCTTGAAATCCCTCCAAACCATGAGCCTACACCCCTCCTCTTGAATTGATGCTCCAATTTGATTGCCACATGCAACATCTCCTTTAATTCCACATATTGTTGCAATTCTAGTTGGTTGGCTATCTCACGATTCAAACCACCAAGGAATCTTGCCATGATTGCTTCTCTATTCTCATTCATGTTTAACCTCATCATAAACATCTCCATCTCCTTGTAATAATCCTCCACAAACCTACTTCCTTGAGATAGGGATTGAAGCCTTTGATGTAGCAACCTATATATAGTGTGATGGTACGAACTGCTTCCTCATGGCTCCTTTCATTTGTCGCCATGTAGTGATCAAGTCATCACTAACTCTCCTTCGAGTGTTTTGCTCATTGGTCCACCATTGAAGTGCATAATGACCAAATTCCATTGCTACCAATTTCACTTTCTTAGCGTTTGAATAGTTATGGCAATCAAAAATCATCTCCAAATGCTCCTCCCATTCCAAGTAAGCCTCTGGGTCACTTTTCCCTATGAAAGGTGGTATGTTTACCTTGATGTTGCCAAGATCATCATCTACCTCCTTTCTCATATGCCTCCCATAGCCTAGCCTCTCTTGGACAGCAAGTGTTTCATCCATTCCTTCCTCGAAATCATCTCCAAAATTTTCCTCTTCAAACTCTTCTCTAGGTCGTCCACGACTTCCTCGACCTCGACCTTGTCCTCTATGGAACTCTTGCCTCAAATTTGGTCCACCATGAGATGTTTCTATTCTGTCCATCCTTTGATTTATGTGGTCAAATTGAGCATTCATCCTCTGTAGTTGCTCCATAACAGCCCTCATGTCCATTTGCTCACCACTCCCTGAAACTCAGGAACTGCCATGGAATTCTACGGACTCTTTTTCATTAATTCTTAAAAGTGGATCTCCTCTTCTCACCCTTGAATCTGCCATGTTAGTATAAATAATGTAAAATAAATTAAGACCTCACCAAATTCACTCCTTCATGTGTTTCACTCAAACAAGGTTTCGATACTCGTGTTTTCACACTAGTTTCAGCTTTTATCCTCTTTTAAGCTCACACACTTTTGCATTTTTCCACTTAATGCATTATCTCAAAGTTCTAATTAAAACACCCACAAAACAGCAATTAGATTACAAGTATGTTTTAATTAAACTTATCAACAAAACAGTAACAAAAGTAAGCAATACCGAAAGAATTAACAAATCCTAGTTTTCGGCTTTTCTAAGCAAAATAAGGCAAATCAATGAGAAATATTTGGAATTTTTAAGAACTGGACTAGATGGTAAGAGATTAAGGATTCAAGAATAAAATTTAGGAAAAAGAATTTCAAACTCAAACAAAAATATAGAATAGTGTTGGTTGTTGTTCTTGTAATTCAAGTTTTGTATCAATTCCTTTATCTAATTTTAATCCAATAATTTAAGCATCCAAAATTCCAAATATCCAGCAGCAAAAATAATTCTCCATAAACTCAAATATTGAATAAATAATAAAAAAAACCAACAGCTCCAACAATTTTCCAACAAACAAATCAAACTCCAACAAACCGAATTTTTTTTTTATTTGGCTTGTTGTTCTTCCTTTTTTTTTTTTTTCACTTACAGATCATAAAACAACTACAGTAGCAAAGATCAACACTAAAAATTGCAATTCCACACCAAAAATCCACCAAACTCGTGGCCTCCAATAAAAACAAAAGTGTAGTTTTTTTTATTTTTTATTTTATATGTTGCCGCAAACCCTTCCTTTTTTTTTTTTTTTTTGAATATATGAATGCAAATATTTAAGACTAAAACAGCAAAGAAAAATCAACAAAAACCAAAATTAACAAGAACAATGATGAAAAACAACCAACAAATTAGGAAACAAAAATATGATAAAACTAGGAAATTCTAATTCAACTAAGAATGAATTTTATTTTTATTTTTTTTAAGATGCAGAACGTGTATGGGATGGAAGAAACCTTAACCTAATGCTAAAATTTCAGATTAACACAAAAAAAAAAACAAATAAAGACAGATCAAACCTGAACAAAATTTGGCTCTGATACCAAATGATATGAACCTAGGACGACCTGCTCCTAAAGGCGTATTATATTAGCCCGGATCTAATTATGTTCAAGTTCTAATGGTCACCTTGATCTTTAACCAATCTGTGATTAGAAATCTTGGTATATAATGAAGACGCCACAATAGGTGATGGAAGGCCTATTGATAAGTCAAACTAAAATATTCATTCACTAATGGTGTTTTAGGTGTTCAACAGAACAAAGAGAATTCAATCTCACAAATAATTTTCTGTATAAAATTCACACTTAATTCTTATTGAAAAATAATCCTTTAAATAGGCTACAAATTCATGAAATAAACCCTAAAAAACAAAGGGAAAACCGGCCATACAAAATGGTTTCCTATGGTGGCCGAAATTCTCGCTCATTTCCTAATCTAATTTGGATTAATTAATTTCTTTATTTTGAATTAGGAATTAATTAATTTACAATGAAAATAATAAAATAATAAATTTCCTAAACTTATTTCTCTAGAAAATAAATAAATAAAAACCCAAAAGTAATGGTAACTTCTTAAAACGAAAAGTAGAATCAAATTAGGAAACTAAAATACTAGCTTTTTGACTAAGTTGACTTTGACCAATATTTAACCTCTTTGAGCTCCAAATCACCTTCTATATCCTTTCTAGGATGTCAAATAAGCTTATTATGGAGTCTCACACGTTTCCCTTGCTTGGAGGAAAGAGAAAAAAACCAACTCAGGACAATATAGTAAAGCCAGCACAAAATACAGCAAAAACAAGCCAAATTTACTAACTGTCCATACAACCCCTTTTTGGATGAATTTGAAGCTGCTTTGTATTGATTTCATGTCCTCTTAGACATACTTATTGAATCCATGAAACATTGGAACCATTTCATGCTTCCTGGCCTCCATAATTGCACCAAAACTGCTACCCAAGTCCACACCGGCTACCACCACTTGTATGATCAAGATAGATCTTGGATCTTCGAGTATGAACAAGCTATCTTGATAATGAATTACATATTGGATAAAGGCAGCAATTTTTATCTTAAATCTCTTAGTTTGAGCTCTAGTGATTGGCCCAGTCTTCATCTATGTCGGGTCAGCACTCCAGGGGTTGTCGGTTGTGCGGACTTGGGCGGAATCACATCAACTAAGATCCTTAACTATTTTGAGATCCATATCCAAGCATAGGTCATCAATAAGCTCCAAGCTCAATCCGAATAGTGGATATATGGTCAGATGATGAATCATCACCAAGAAAGATACACCCATTTGTATAAATGTATGAATACACTAGCATGACATTTTTTGCATGTGAAACTCAGAATTTTGAAGAAGCAATGAAAGAAGATATTTGGATTAAAGCAATGGATGAAGAAACCGTAATCTTTGAAAGAAATACTACATGGGAGCTGGTGAATCTACTTGAATGCAAATATGTTATTGGATTTATATGGTCTACAAAACTAAGTACAAAGAATATGAACAAGTTAGATACATAAAGCACAATTTGTTTCTAAAGGCTATTCTTAACAGCCTAGAATCGACTTCAACAAGACATTCACACTAGAATGGAAGCTATTAGAACAATTTTTACATTAGCTTATCAAATGGAGGTGCTAGTTTACCAACTAGATGTCAAATCCTCCTTCTTAATGGAGAACCTAAAGAAAAAGCATATGTGGAGCAACCTTTGGGTTACATCATCAAAGGAAGAGGAAACAAAAAAGTCTTGCAATTAAAAAAGCACTATATGGATTAAAGCATGCACCATGAGCCTAGAAAAGCAAAATGGATTCATAGTTTTGACAAAATAGATTTTAACGGAGTCTAAGCAAGCTTTCCTCATATATCAAAAAAAGAAGGTATGAAATATATTCTCATTGTTTGATTATATACTGCTGATTTTATTTATACAGATACTAACCCGAAGATGATAGAAAAATTTAAAAGTGTAATGATGAATGAATATGAGCTGAAAGATCTTGGCTTGATGCAATATTTTCTTGGCATCCAAGTTCAACAAGCAAAGTGAGAAATATTTCTTTCTTAAGCAAAATATTTAATTGATCTTCTTAAATAGTTTTACATGACAATTGCAAACTGGTGTTTATGCCAACGGCGTTAAATGAGAAGTTGTAAAAGGATGTTGGTGCAGAAAAAGTTGATGCAAAAATCTACACAAGCCCAGTTGGATGCTGGATTTATCTAACAAATACTAGGCTAGATATTTTCTTTGCTGTAAGTTATATTTCTAGGTTTATGCACGAAACTACATTGCAACAAAAAGAATCCTTGTCTATCTACAAGGTATTAGAAACCTTGAAATTAAGTATGCCAAAGAAGCAGACAGCAGGCTCATGGGATATATAGATAATGATTGGGCAGGGTCAATAGATGACTACTAAAGCACCTCAGGATTTTTATTCTATTTAAGTACAAAACAAATGTCTTGGTCAACAAAAAAGAAAAGAACTATGGTATTATCTTCAGCAAAAATAAGGTATATATTAGCTATAGATGTAGCATGTGAAGTAGGACGACTCAAAAGAATTTTATCAAATATGCAGCATGAAAAACCTACTCCAACAATCATTGGATGTGATAATATATCAACAATAGTAATAACAAAAAATCTAGTGTTCCATAGCAAAACAAAAAGAACATAGAAATTTGACTCACTTCATTCGATATTTGGATGAAGAAGAAGAAATTCAACTTGAGTTTTGTCAACACAAATAAGCAACTGGCTGACATAATAATAAAGCTGGCGTTAGCTGACGGCTTGAAGACTCTAAGACCTCTCTTAAAATTACAAATTAAAAGGGGTGTTAAAAATAATTAATTAGTAATTCTAGGAGACTTTTGGAAGTTTTGTTTGTCTTGAGGTAACTTGTAGACATCTCTTGAACTTGAAGTTAGATAAAAAGTAAGAAATCTCTAGAAATGTATACTTGGGCATTAAGTATTTTGTAGAAAGTTAAAAATCAACCACAAGATGGAAGTCGGTTGTATCTAGATCCTTCATGTCATCAACCATGTAAAGCCTATGAATAGGCATGATGATGTGGATGTCATGGTAGCCCCTCTCTCTTCCTTTCTAAATAGAATCATTTAATTAGATTCCTCCATTACCATCAAATACCCAAACCTCCAAATCATCCATATTTCCAAACAGCTCTCAAAACCTGAGTTCGAATATGGCTTTCATTTTGCCTAATTACGATATGTTTTCGATATAAGTTGATTTGAAGTTTGGCCAAATATTTCCATCCATTTTCCAACCACGATTGATTGAGATCAGGTAATCATCATGTTACTCATCCTATAGGCTTTCTATTGATATATTGTTTGCCAATGATAATTAAGTTTTTAATGATAAACTGATATGGGTCAATTTGTGAAATTATCCAATAAAATTAGACTATAATTGGACTATTTAAGATCATAATGAGATTAGTAAGGTATTCCTAGATGTTATTTGGACCTATTAGAAGGTTTAGTTTCATTAAGTTAGCTTTTATATAAAAACCCCCAATTTTTAATACCGATTCCTACACATTCTTAATATAATTGGACAATTTAATATCCAATTTATGTAATTTTATGGTTGTATAAATCATTTAAAAATATTTTCTATGGAACAAATCCATGGTTTAATTTTTTTAGAGCCTGAAAGATATACTGTACCTTGAGACGACTATGTAGAGGAACAAACGTGATCACTAGTGGTATCTGTGAGTGATTTATTTTTTCAAATGGTTTTGGTTATATAATTAGATGGTTTAAATGTTATACATATGGTTCAACAATTAAATGGCTAGCTATACATATAAAGTTATTTATATATATATATATATATATATGTGTGTGTGTGTTAGCAAGATTTTAAATAGTTTTAAATTCTAATGAGTTCATAATGAACTTGTGAATCTTGTTATCTAAATATTAAAGTATTAAATTAATGTTCTGGTCCATTTGGAAAATAATTGGTTTAGAGAAAGTTGATTGCAAATTATATATTTATAAATATGTTTAAGTGTTTTATATTTCAAAGTTCTTAAAAATGGTTTATGATAATATATGTTTCACTCTTGGTATTTATGTTTTGGTATAAAATGATGATTTAGAATCTTTGGAGTATTTAAATAAATAGTTGGATTTGAATATTAAATCTCTATTTATGGTACAATATTTGTTTGGAAAATAAATGAAAAAGCATGATTTTGGAAATATTGTTTATGAATACTATTTATATATATATAAATATTTTTATTATTATTGATATACCATGAGTTTTTGTATTTGCTCAGTATTTTATTATGGTGCATGTTCGCCATGATGCCTATAATATGCGAATAGTCCTAAGTTGGGTTCATCCAATATGTTCTGTATTGCCACGATTTTTTTAATATGCTAAGGTCATGAGTGACCTTATCCCATAGCTTTTTTTTTCCCTTTCTTTACTATCCGATGGTGTTCTGGAATATCTTATATTACTTGGCATCACTAAGTATATTATATGATATATTTTTGGTTTTTTAGTGCATATATGGTTTTACTGTATTTTCAATAATTATTTTATAAATTTAGATCGATATTATTTTATACCTAGTATTTAAGTCAGGATTGATTTGGTTTATAATATTTAATTAATTAAATACCTACTTTATGATATTGATTTGGGATACGAATAAGAAGAGTGAATATGAGGTCTTAGGAGAAATATTTACGAAAATAAAATCATTATTTTTTTATTGTACTATATTATTTACTGAGATATATTTTTCATATTTTATTTGTTTTTAACTCATTCTCCTAAGTTCAGATAGTTAATGAACAATCTATCTCGCACATTGCTTATAGTTCTATACTTTCTACTACAACGGCTGCATTTTTCTATACCCTATTTATTCTTATTTTTATCTAGACTATTTGTATCATTTGTATAAACTATATTTGTAATTACTCTTAAAATACTCTTGTCTAAAGTATGAACACGATTGTAGTAACCCTAATATATATTGTAGCAATAACTTGTGATATAATGGCAGCAATTGTTGAAAGTAGCAAGGAATTTGTGTGCTGCTGTGGCTTTATTTTCCATATATTGAGATATTATTTTATATTGCATATGTTAGTTGTCCATGATTCGAATGAGGTTCCATTGGACCTTCCTATAAGAATTGTCCAGTACGACCTTCCCTACATTGGACCATCTGGGATTCTTAAAAGGGTTCTTGAGGAGAGTCATGTCACTATTAATTGCAATATTTTTGTTGTTATACCATAAAGATGTATATAGATTTATATAAATATATATATATATATATAGATATATATATATATATATATATATATATATATATATATGTATATATATATAAACTATCCACTTATTCTGTCTATAGATTCTATTAGGATGATGTGACAAAAAATAAAATAGACACTGTCAAAAAACTGTTTATTTTAGACAATATGACTCATCAAGATGTTTTTCAAAAATAAAAAATAGATAAATAAATTATTATTTATTATTGTTATTTTAAGGATATATATATATATATATCATTGATTAAATTGATATATAGACAAAACCATTGGAGAGTTGAATGTCTATCAAGTAAACTGTAGACATTTATGTCAAATAAAGTAGAAGCTATTTCAATTTTTGTGTCACATATATAAAAATCCATAGACTTATTGAAGATGCTTTTAAATATGTTTTTGATTGTTTTTAAATAAACTCCTGTGCCACCTAGATAACAATCCATAGACAATTTGTAGATGCTCCTGAATGTGTTTTTGATTGTTTTTAAACAAATCCTAATTAGGGAATTAACAACCCGTTAGATTTTCTATGTGGTTAATTGGATATTTTTAATTTGATTGATATTTATTTTTCTCATGTGGCAACTATTATTGATGACATGACTTGCCTCCTAAAATATTTTTACTATAAAGTCCTTATAAAGTTTTTACCATATTAAAATTATTTATATATTCATATATCGGTAAATGTTTTTTGATAACTACCTCTTAATTTATCCTAAAAGATATGTTGATGTGGATATTAAAAATGGAATGCACATGATCCTATATAAATTTAGTGTTTTTTTTTTTTTGGCCACATTTATAGTTAATTGATATGTTTAACAAACTCTAACCACTGCTAACAAACAATTGAAATAAACAAATTATGCGTAATTTAGTATGAAATAAAAAAATAAAAAAATAGAAATTGAACACGGTTGGTTAACATGTCAATTATAAATTTTTTATTTTTAAAAAAGATAAAAACATATTTTAATAAAAATATGTAAATAAATATCAATCAATACAAAATTATACTTAGTTAATCATTAGTAACCAAAAAAAAAAAAAAATTATACTTTTCACGAGGAAAAAAGAAAACAATTAATGAGTGATAATGTTGTGAGGGATTGTATTATATTATCCTATCTTGTATGATTTTACCAGGCCTTGCAACGGTTGCAACGGTGATTTGATCCTTCTTTTACTAGCGCTACAATGAAAAGCATAGGAATAATTATAACCTGAATATGCACGCAAAATCTGTGGAGGACTGTACAATCATTTAAAATATTTTTGTGTCCCAAAATTAAACCTAGCTAGCTACAATATTAATTCTAAGCCTTTTCATATGTCACACCTCAGCTCTGCTTGAGGAATATTTAAGGATCTTTTAGTATTCTACATCAATTTTTAATCAAGTTGTTTAGGTGTCTGATTGGATTTTGTCGTTGTGACTGCCGTTTAATTCTGGATCTATGGAGGACTGTACAAACATTTAAAATATTCTTATGTCCCAAATTTAAGCCTAGCTAGCTACAATATTAATTCTAAAGCCTTTTATTATGTCACTTACAGCTCAGCTCTGGTTGAGGAATAATTAAGGATCTTTTAGGATTCTACATCAATTTTTTAATTAAGTTCTTTTACATGTCTAATTGGATTTTGTCGTTGTGAGTGTCGTTTAATTCTGGATCTATGGAGGACTGTACAATCATTTAAAATATTCTTATGTCCCAAAATTAAGCCTAGTTAGCTACAATATTAATTCTAAAGCCTCTTATTATGTCACTTAAACCTCAACTCAGCTTGCGGAATATTTAAGGATTTTTTAGTATTCTACATCAATTTTTAATCAAGTTCTTTGAGGGATCTAATTGGATTTTGTCGTTGTGAGCATCGTTTAGTTCTGGGTCTCTGTTCCAAGCAAAGTAAAATAAATACCCAGAACTGACATATACTTTGGTACTTTTATGATGTTATTATATTGTAAAATGTAGTTGTGTCCTTTGACTAAAGCAATTGTTGAATTTGGAATGCCATTCTCCCTCCCTGACAGCCAGCTGCTTTTATATGTAATGCCAACACTTTACATTTGTTAATGTCCAACTACACAGAAGTTTACCAACACTACAAAACGTTCAACTTCGCGGAAGTTTACCAAAAAAGACGAAAAAGAAATTAAAAAAAAAAAAATGTTCAACTTCACAGAAAACTCCAAATACAAAACAATGTTCGACTTCACGGAAGAAGAAAAGAAAAAAAAAAAAAAAAATTCCAACTTCACAGAAAACTCAATAAGGACAAAAGACTAAGTGTAGTCACCATTATCCACGGGACCGGAGACAAAGTATTTTGCTCAACATGCGGATCCCTCCATGTGGGTCATCAATGATGAGGCCATATATTATTCCTCAAGGGTAATTAATTAATTTTCTCGTTATGTTTCTTTTAAGTTCTGTTCTCTAAAAAAATTTCTTTTGAGACTTCTCTTGACAGCCATATGGCCAGCTGTTCTCCAAGTTTTTTTGGACTTATAATCATCTAATAGGTGGCATATATTCCATTGGAATCTTAGGCTCTGGTTGTTGATCATGTTTTTTTATTTTCAGTTTTTAAAATATTATTTTAAAAATAAAAAATAAAAAATTATTTTTATTTATTTTATAAAAATAATGAATGTTTGATTTGAAAACAGTTTTTAAAATTACAAAACAAAAAAATAAAAATATTATTTTAATATTTTTTAAATTTTATTCTTTTATAATTTGTTTTTAAAACTATTTATAAAAATTGATGACCAAACCAATTTATTTTTGTTTTAAAAATTTCTATTTTGTAGAACAAAAAAGTTTTCTAAAGCCAATTGGCCAAACAAACCCTTAATTTTCACTTTTTTCCTTTTTTATTTGCTTGGATCAAATAGAATAAAGTTTGCATTGGGTGATCAGATAAGTTTTGCACAGTCCAAGAGATAACCATCACTTTAACTATTACCTATTCTTTTTTCCTTTTTAATTATTTAATAGTCACTTTAGTAATTTTTGGATAAAAAAAGTACCCACGCCTATTCTTCATGTATTGTATATTTTATTATTCACCAAAAATAAAGTAATGTTTATCTTATTCCTTAGCAAAACGTTTTGTCTTTGGGGGAAAATTTTATAGATGCACCTCAAATTTGACAAAATATCATTGACTTTTTTGAAGTTTTCAAACTCATCATTTACTTCCCTAATTGTTAAATTTTTTCCAATTAATTTAACAGTAACAGGTTAATTTGCCAAATATATTTATACTTGATATTGAAGATAGTACCATTTATTTTATATGTGTTATTTCATTTCATATTCATAATTAATAATACAAATATGAATATTAGACTTTTCAAAATTTATAGAAGTGTGTGTTCTTTATATAAGATAAAATATATTATAATTTGCGATGCAATAATAAATGATATAGTATTAAATTAATATTTATTTTAATTTATATGAGGAAAAATAGATATTTACAATTCAAAAAGGCCAAATGATGGAATTTTTTAACATAAGTTGACATATATTCTTCTGTTTTTTTTGGGTGGGGGGTGAGTGATGAATTTGAAAATCTTGGGGATAAGTGATTTTTTTAACAAATTTAGGGAGGTCCGTGAAATTTTCCCTTTTTTTTCCCGGTCAATCACTTTGGTATAATTATCTCCACTTAAGTATCTTTTTTATTAACCTGTTATATTCGTCCATTGGTTATCAAATTAACATTTAATTTGAAGTATTATATAGTATACACAATTTAAAAAAAATTATTTATATTTATATATATATATATATAAAACAAGGCTCTAACGAGGATGCTAATTTAAGAATATAGTGTGGATGTACATCATGTAATATGTTGTGTGATGTATGATATTTTTAAGTTAGCATCCTCATTGAAGTCGGACTATATATATAATTTATCAATATTTACTCATTTAACTCTTATTAAAAAAAAAAAAAAAGAATTTTTGGCGCCGTTGCCTCTTGAACTTTTAGCAAATTTTCAAGTTGCACCTTGTACTTTATGTTAAGCACCTATGCCCTCTGAACTTGCAATTTGTTGCCAACAATAACCCGAACATGTTTTTTTATAAGTTTAGTACTATCAAGCTCGAGGGGTGCAAATTGCAAATTTACTAAAAATTGAAAGGGCAATTGTCGGGACCCGTCCAAAATTTCTCACCGGAACCCTAGACAAGCCCTGATCCCAGGGAAACCCTACTGGACCCTCCAATGGAAAATCCGGCAGAACCTTCCCTAAGGGTTGGACTTACCACAAATTTTCTGCACTGAAAATGCACTTTTATAAACATCCCCTTATTCCTCCCACATTACTATAAGTTGATTCCACAAATTTACAGCACTTCAAATGAACAACAGTAACTTAGTGCATAAATAGTACATAAATATCCGAGCCAGTATACAGAGCTTCATGAAGTACTACTAAGTATAGAATACAATATGGATGAAAGAAATATTACAATTTCAATAAATGAAGGATAGTGTACTTCTCGAACTAAGTCAGCGATGAAGATCAAGTCCGCTCAGGATGAATACCGACAAACCTGGTACCTAGAGGAATGGAATTTAAAAATATGAGATGCTAATCATCTCAGTGAGTGACCCTATCTACTGTACAATTATAATACCATGATAATTAGGTAGATAAATAATAATTAATTGGAAATAATAATTTATCTCAAAACCCTTACAATTCTCTCGGTTGGAAAAGTTCCCATTTTAAAACATTTTCACAAAACCCTTTATTCGTATTTCCCGGAAACCACGACATCAATTTATTCAACTAAATATCAATTAAAATATAATAAGTCAAGCATCCAAAATTTATAATTAAAAGAAATTAATTTATTGAATAATTAAGTAAAGGGAAAATTAAACCGATTTAAAATCCCCATTCAATTAAATAATAAAAACAGCATTAATCATATTCTTAATTCCAATGCAATTTCAAAATATTTATTTTAAAATCCCAGTTCTGAAAATCACTTGATACACCCACTATATACCAGTGGCGCCAACAGTACCCAGCGTCCCAAGGTACCGCCAGACAGGAGGTTATAGAGAGAAACCGGCATACGGTTGCGTGGCATCCCACTGCGCCGCTGCAAATAGGCATCTCGACCATGGAGGGGCGGCCTACCCTCATCCGATGGCAAACACAGGACAGCCCCATAAAATCACCTGCGCGCTACTCACACCCACCCGCACACTAATCACATCCATGTGCACACTAACCAGATCACATATAAACAGAACACCAGTACGTGTATGGTGCATCTAAAAATCATAAAATCCACATATTTATTTTATATCTTAAAATCTCAAATTTTCCATAACATACCGGGTTTATTCCATCCAATTAAATCCGTAAATTTCCCACAATTTCTTTATAATCATCGTCATAAATTCATCGCATAAATTCCATAATTTTCAAATCCACCAATTTAAATGTTCAAATTTTCCAATGGCATAAATATTTCTGAAATATAATAAATTAAATCATATAATATTCCACAGGCATAATTATAAAAATTGAAGCCACCAACTTAAACAAATAGTTTCCTTGAAATATTTAAAAATCAAATCATGCCCAAAAATAATATTAAACCCACAAGAATTTCATATATAATTGAATTCCACAATCCTCAATACCATAAAATAATTTCCACATGGCAAAATTTATATAATGCATATTTTCTTTAATCAAAATAAATCCACCAATAATTTCCACAATACATCAATTAAATATTTGACACATAGAATATAAATTTCAAATATTCAATTCACACAAAATATTCACAAATTTAATTCCCGAAAGTAATTTGAAGGTGGGTTACTCACCTAGAGCACGCAATTAAACCACGATCCACCATAGGATCGATTCCACAATTCACACGTGCTCCGAATCGAAGCTTGAGCGACGAGGATTACAAATCAGGTCTTACTTCCCGGAGATCGGACCGGTGGTGGCCGAAATCTTGCCGGAAAGCTTTCGGGATTCAACTTTTCAATCCTCTCAATCCATCTCGAATTGGTGGAAAAGGACCTCGGATTTGGATTCAGGGGGTCAGAATCAGTGGAGAGGGACTGGCGGTGCAACTGGGTACTCACCGGAACAGTAATTTCCGGCGAGCCACCGCGGTCACCGGCGACCGTCACCGGCGGCGGCGTGTGCGGTGGCCAATGGCTGAGATTTTTGGGGATTTTGTAGATCGAGGGGAGAGGATTCCAATGGGACCGGCGGTGAGGCAAACGGAGGACGGACAATGAAGAGATCAGGGTTTAAAGATTTTCGGCGCCTCACCGGAAAATGCTTCAATCCTGGCACGTCGGAGGTCCGGTGGCCGTGAAATTTGGTGGGTTGGCCGGAAATGAGGAGGTGGTAAGGGGTGGCTGGCACGTGTGGCCTGAAAATGGCCGGCAAAGGGTCAAACGGCTGTGGCCGGCGATGGAGGAGAAAATCACCGTCGAGCTTCACCGGCTGGATCTGGGCGAGTCTGGCGACCGGCGGTCCTGAAATTTTGGGGTTTGGCCGGAAATGGGGAGGCGCTCCCATCTGGCCGGCGCATGTAGCAAGGGTCGGCCGAAAAATTTGACGATTCTGGCGGCCGGTCGTTTCTCTCTCTCCTTCTCTCTCTCCTCTCTTTCTCTCTCTTTCCCATCGTTTTTGCCATATAAAAGCCACTGTGGGTGACATGTTCACCCACGTGGACCAATCAGGTGTCAACATGTGGCGTTACTGTGCACTTAAGCCAGATATAATAAAATATTACGGTATCCGGCAAACTTCACACGTCTATAACTTCTTAACCAGATGTCCGATTTAAGCGTGCAGCTAGTCTATGAACTCGTATCGACGAGTACTTTACAACCATACAAAAGTCAAAGCAAAATTATACAATGATAAAAAGTCAACTCTTGGCACCTTTTGGACAGTTTGCACCACGACTTGTTTTGCCATAACTTTCAAACCGCACCTCCGTTTCCAACGTGCTACTAGTCTACAACTCGTGCCAACGTGTACTTTGTAAGGGTACCTCAGTCAATCTAGAATTCCAACCGGAACAAAAAGTCAACTTTTGACCCCTTGGGTCAACGGTCACCCTTGGTCAAATTTGAGAAAATTCCGGTGTAGTTCGGGATGGGGTGTTACAGCAATAATGCCAAACCTTTAAAAGATAAAAACTCGACCACTGTTTTATTTATTTTCATTAGACTTTTCTTCAATATATTTTTAACAAATATATATATATATATATTTATTTATTTTTATTTAAGATACAAAATAAACAATAATTAGAAGAAC
The DNA here is from genome assembly GCF_031755915.1 of Ziziphus jujuba. Lineage (NCBI taxonomy): Eukaryota > Viridiplantae > Streptophyta > Magnoliopsida > Rosales > Rhamnaceae > Ziziphus > Ziziphus jujuba. The sequence continues at coordinate 703,412 of NC_083381.1, read as the reverse complement.
ATGTGTGAAGACCAGTGTGGGCGGAAGCAAGAGATACTAACAGGTTATCTAGTATTTAATTCCCCATCGTCTGGATATAGTATGAGAGATGGTTCAAATGTAATGATAGTAACTCTTATAAAGTTGAGTCTTTTCCATAGCAGTTGGTTTTTATGGCTTAAAAGAATTTTGTAGTTAAATGTGCTATAGCAGGAGAATGGTTGACTTCATGGGAACTCTAAACTAAAAAAATACACATTCTGAATGTGATGACTGAAATGGAAATAATATTAGTAAAGAGTTATAGATCTGTCAGTATAAGCGAGGTATTACAAATGGTATCAGAATTTATACCAGACTCGAAGTGTGTTAGTGAGAATGCTATGCCCATGGAATATGGATTATGAGGATAAGTATAGGTGAGTGCAAAGGGCATTGGCAAGCTAGGTGGCATCCAATCCCACATCGCTCAGATGTGAAATGAGGGATTGTTGTGTAATAATAATCACTCTCATAACATTAAGGAAACTTTGAACAAAAAACCCGTACCAAATTTTGTTGCTAAATTGGAGACAATATTGACATAGACTAATAGGTTCATCAGTAGAGATGGAGTGTTATAATAGACATATATCTTGGGTTTTGCAAAGGGACAATTTTATTCACATCATAAAATTCGCTAAGCACATTAAAGTTTCAATGATTTTTTAATTTTCCAATACTTTCCTTTGATAAAATATAACTACTTGTACCAAATAATAACTAATTATACAAGTCCGACCGGATTTGACAATTTGGACTGCATGTGGATCAAAAAGTTGACTTTTTGTATGGCCAAGTTTTGATTATAAATATTGTACTGCTAGGTTTTAATAGATGTACCATATAATATTATTGTCTTTCCTCTAATATTATTAACATATAGATTTTAGTTGTTTTATGAGTAGTTACAATATAAGAGAGTGATGATTCTATTTATGTCATTCTCTTATGACCATGGATATTAGGATAGCCATGATGGCTCGAGGATATTAAAGGGTTTGAGATGTTTTTTTCTCCCTCCTTGTTGTTCGGTAAAATATTTAGACATCATACACCACCTAACAATACTAAGTATGTAGTATGATATATTGCATGTTTTAGATCTGTTCATGGCTTTTTAGTTTCATATTATTGTATAGATACATATATATTGTTAATGCCAAGTATCAATTTTATGGTTAAGTTGGATTATGATGTTATGATTTTTCAATAATAAATTTTCATTTCATAATAATTTTTGGGGATATAAATTGAGTTTTCTAAAAAAGGTTTTAAAGAGAGAATTTTTCAAAAGAGTGTGATTTTGAGGTTTCCAGATAAAGGATTTCAAAGACTAAATTCTTATTTCTTTTTATGATATTAAACTACTCGCTAAGACATCTTTATATCACATTTTATTGTTTCCACTTTGTTCCCATAACTTCAAATAGTTAATATGCTATTTACCTCGTGTACCATCTAGCAGCTCTTTTCTATATAGCAGCATTAATTATTGGCTTCCCCTTTCTTTCATCTCTATTTGTTCAAAAAGTTGTCTATCCTGTATAACTTAAAATTACAAATTACGTTTAGAGTGATCTATATAAATCATAAACAGTTGTAGATGCATGTACTAAACTTGTAGTATGATCATGGCAGTGGTGTTGACGTTAAATTGTGTATTTAAAATATATGTTTTGGAGAATTGATTTATTTGCAAAAATTTTTAGGTTGTCCATAGTTTAGGAGAGGTTCCGCTGAGCATTTTGCAAGAACTGCTTGGTAGGACTTCCTTAAACAGGACTACCCTAGAATTCTTGACATATTACTGAGGTGGATTTTGTCATAAACATCATAAATAGCTTTAAGCACACAAAAATTAAAAAATAAATATTAGATACATAAACTACAAGTCATCGAAAAATTCCATATGAACCAGCCATGGTTGCTGGCCACCATAGTCACCAGCAAGTGGCTCAACATTAGTGGTCCCAAATGAACCAACCATGGCCAATCTATAAAAAAGAAGTAACTCCATGGCTCCACTCCACCTTAAGTCACCATTGTAGCACCCAAAGGATCATGGAAACCCATATATTCGACATCACCATTGCCGACGAGTGAAGCTACACTTCCCACGCCAAAAGCTTCAGAGGATGCTAGTCTATGCAACCGTGATGTTCCCTCAAGCCAACTCAATTGGTTTTTCTTCATTCTAAGTTTCACTCTTCGGTGGTAGTTCTTTAAGGTTAGTAGGAAAAAGCGTAGTTATGTTGGGTTGTTTAAATTGGAACTGTATTAGCCTTTATTAGCTCTTGAATCACATTAATATTAGGTTGAAAAAGCATGGTTATGTAAGGTTGTATAAACTAGAACATCAAATTTTTCCTTATTAGCCTTTGAATCCCATTAATGGTTAGGACTTAAAATATAATTAATGGTTAAATATAAATTTAGTAACATACTAAAATCCTATTTAGGAAAATTGAATCATGTCGGAATGTGGTGATTAATAAATGTATTTTTTGAATATTAGCCTTTAATCTAATCCAAAGGTTAAAAAGAAAGTTCTAATGAATAAACCATTAAAAAGACCTTATGTGAGCCTCATTCTATATAATGTATTTAGCTAGTTTCCTACAAGGATGTCCTAATAGATTTTTCATTAGAACTTTTCTTATCAATCTTTAGATATATTCAAAAGTTAAGATTTAAAGATATATTTGGGATTTTTATGAGTCTTGACAAGATTTACTTTACTTTTCTAAGATTTAGTATTTTAATACTCATATAAACTTCAAATGTATCTTTATATATTAGCCCTCAAAGTAATCCAATGATTAATAATAAAGGTATCAATAGAAAATTATCAAGATGTCCTGATAGAAGACTGAATGATAATGTAGTTATATAGAGCTCACAATATATATATATATATATATATAGAGAGAGATATATATATATATATATATATATAATTACATAGATGATCTGATTTATTATTATTTGTTGATTTTTAATTTTTAGTATCCAATATAGTAATTTCTTATAGAGATACTCTCCAATTTTTTAAATTATTATTTTATATTAAAGTTCATTTAGTTATATTGCTTTAAGAAATTATAAAAATCATTTTTTTTTTAGTTTTATTGAAAGAATATAAATAAAAGAAATTAAAAAAACATTGTTTTATTATTAAAATAAAATGGTAATTAAAGTTTATGGGAGAGTGATTGACAGATTACAAATGACAATTGGACTGCAGGAGTTGCAAATGAATTTGTAAAACTTGAACAAATAATTTGTAATTAGACCAAAACTAAGGAGTTACAGTTGAAATTAACTCTTTTGAAAATTATCTCTTAATGAAAGATTTTCTCTGTATGGTTTTATATCTAAGCACATATGATTTAATAATAGAAGAAATACAAGGTATAATGATCCATCTATGTGTAGAGATGACAATTTGGATTTGACATGAGACCTCGACTCAAATGACTCACTTATTAACTATGAGTATTATCATGATTATAAATAAGTTATTAACATGTTATTCTGGTTATTTTAAATTTGACAGAAATTGATATGGAGAAAAATTATTGCATAAAATTAAAATTAGTGGTAAACAAATTATAATTTAATATAATGTACAAAATAATAAAAGAATGTATAAATAACAATAATAATAATAATAATAATAATAATAATATTTTATTAAATGGGTTAAAAAGCTAAATTTGTTTAACATAAATTGAGAAATTCTCAGAAATCTTCGACACAATAAATTAAAAAGTTGACATGAGACACGGTCCATTTACATGAATTATTACCCTTAGAGTATTTTTAAGGATTTTTTATTTATCTCATCCTCTTTATTTTGAAAAGCTTAGCTTTTAAACGCATATTTTGATTTTGATTTTTCAAAAATAAAAATGCAGATTTAACTTTTTAAATGTAGAGAACTAATAATTTCGAAAACATTATCATATTCTAATCATTAATTTTTATTGCTTTTATATATTGACACTGCCTTTAATTATTAATAATTGTGAGAGATTTCAAATAAAAAATGAGGGAAATAAACATAATAATAAATATTTATAGAAAAAATTAAAAAAAAGTATAAGATAAAGAATATTATTAAAGAACTTTCAAATTCCACTTTTTTTGGGTATATTTGGTATACATGAGTAGTTGAATGAATGAAATAACTATTTCGTAAGAGTAGATAAACTTATGTTTTGTTAGTTTTTACGTTGAGGTAGGGATTAAATATTCCTCAATTTTAAAAAATATCTATTATCTATTTCATAAGAGTAGATAAATTTATGGCCCATCAGTTTTGGAGTTCCAAAATCAATCCTAAACAAAATCTTAATCCATTAACGTAATTAAACAAACGAAAATAATTAGGGTCAACCCTGTACTATTTTACAAAACAATTTTTGTAAAATAGCAGCATTAATTATTGGCTTCCCTTTTCTAACAAATTTCGAGAGGTCCATGAAATTTCCCCCTTTTTTGTTTCCCGGTCAATCACTTTGGTATAATTATCTCCACTTAAGTATCATTTTTATTAACCTGTTATATTTGTCCATTAGTTATCAAATTAACATTTAATTTTAAGTATTATATAGTATACACAATTTTAAAAAAAATTATAAGGCTCTAACGAGGATGCTAATTTAAGAATATAGTGTGGATGTATATCATGTAATATGTTGTGTGATGTACGATATTTTCAAGTTAGCATCCTCATTGAAGTCGGACTATATATATAATTTATCAATACTTACTCATTTAACTCTTATTAAAAAAGTAAAAAAGAGAAGAATTTTTGGCACAGTTGCCCCTTGAACTTTTAGCAAATTTTCAAGTTGCACCTTGTACTTTATGTTGAGCACCTATGCCCCCTGAACTTATAGTTTGTTGCCAACAACACCCCCAACAAGTTTTTGTTACAAGTTTGGCACCATCAAGCTCGAGGGATATTATTGCCAAAAATTGCAAGTTCAGGAGGCATATGTGTTAAATATGAAGTAAGGGTGCAAATTGCAAATTTACTATAAATTTAAAGGGCAATAATGCCAAACCATTAAAAGATAAAAACTCTACCATTGTTTTACTTATTTTAATTAGACTTTTCTTCAATATATTTTTAACAAATATATATATATATATATATATGTATTTTTATTTAAGATATAAAATAGACAATACATAGAAGAACATGTGTGAAGACTAGTGTGGATGGATGCAAGAGATACTAACAGGTTATCTAGTATTTAATCCCACATTGTCTCAATATAGTATGAGAGATGGTTCAAAAGTAATAATAGTAACTTACATAAAATCGAGTCTTTTTTAGAGCGGTTGGTTTTTATGGCTTAAAAGAATTTTGTAGTTAAATGTGCTATAGCAGGATAATGGTTGACTTCATGGGAACTCTAAACTAAAAAAACACACATACTAAATGCGATGACTAAAATGGAAATGATATTAGTAAAGAGTGATAGATCTTTCAGTATAAGCGAGGTATTACAAATGATATCAGAGTCTATACTAGACTGGAAGTCTGCCAGTGAGAATGCTATGCCCATGGAATATGGATTGTGACAATAAGTGTAGGTGAGTGCAAGAGGCATTGGCAAGCTACCTGACATCCAATCCCACATCGCTCGGATGTGAAATGGGGGATCATTGTGTAATAATAGTCAATCTCATAACGTTTAGGAAACTTTGAACAAAAACCCCATACCAAATTTTGTTGCTAAATTGGAGACAATATTGACATAGAGTAACAGGTTCATCAGTAGAGATAAAGTGTTATAACAGATGCATATCTTGGGTTTTGCAAAGGGACAATTTTATTCACATCATAAAATTCGCTAAGCACATTAAAGTTTCAATGCTTTTTTAATTTCCAATACTTTCCTTTGATAAAATATAACTACTTGTACCAAATAATAACTAATTATACAAGTCGGACCGGATTTGGCAATTTGGACTGCATGTGGATCAAAGAGTTGTCTTTTGGTATGGCCAAGTTTTAATTATAAATACTTTACTGCTAAGTTTTAATAGATGTACCGTATAATATTATTGTCTCTGCTATAATATTATTATCATATAGATTTTAGTTGTTTTATGAGTAGTCATGGTATAAGAGAGTGATGATTTTATTTATGTCATTCTCTTGTGACTAAGGATATTAGGATTGCCATGATGCCTTGAGGATATTAAAGGGTTTGAGATGTTTTTTTCTCCCTCCTTGTTGTTCGGTAAAATTTTAGACATCATACACCACCTAACAATACTAAGTATGTAGTATGATATATTGCATGTTTTAGACCTATTCATGGCTTTTTAGTTTCATAGTATTGTATGGATACATATATATTGTTAATGCCAAGTATCAATTTTATGTTTAAGTTGGATTATGATGTTATGATTTTTCAATAATAAATTCTCATTTCATAATAATTTTTAGGTATATAAATTGAGTTTTGTAAAAAGGGTTTTAAAGGGAGAACTTTTCAAAAGAGTGTGATTTTGAGGTTTTCAGATAAAGGATTTCCATGACTAAATTCTTATTTCTTTTTATGATATTAAACTATTCGCTGAGATATCTTTATATCACATTTTATTGTTTCCACTTTGTTCCCATAACTTCAGACAATTAATATGCAATTTACCTCGTGTACCATCTATCAACTTTTTTCTATATAGCAGCATTAATTATTGGTTTCCCCTTTCTTTTATCTCTATTTGTTCAAAATATTTGTCTATCCTGTATAACTTAAAATTACAAATTACGTTTAGAGTGCTCTATATAAATCATAAACACGATAGTGACTATAGTTATAGATGCATGTACTAAACTTGTAGTATGATCATGGCAGTGGTGTTGACGTTAAATTGTGGATTTAAAATATATGTTTTGGAGAATTGATTTATTTGCAAAAAGTTTTAGGTTGTCCATAGTTTAGGAGAGGTTCTGCTTAGCATTCTGCAAGAACTGCTTGATAGGACTTCCTGAAACAGGGCTACCCTAGAATTCTTGAAGAATTACTAAGGTGGATTTTGTCATAAATATCATAAATAGCCTTAAGCACACAAAAATTAAAAAAAAAAAATATTAGATACATAAAACTACAAGTCATCAAAAAATTCCATGTGAACTAGCCATGGTTGGTGGTCACCATAGTCGCCAGCAAGTGGCTCGACATTAGTGGTCCCAAATGAACCAACCATGGCCAATCTATAAAAAGGAAGTAACTCCATGGCTCCACTCCACCTTAAGTGACCATTATAGCACCCAAAGGATCATGGAAACCCATATATTCGACATCACCATTGCTGGCGAGTGAAGCTACACTTCCCACGCCAAAAGCTTCAGGGGATGCTAGTCTATGCAATCGTGATGTTCCCTCAAGCCAACTCAATTGGTTTTTCTTCGTTCTAAGCTTCACTCTTTGGTGGTAGTTCTTCGTTAAGGTAAGTAGGAAAAAGCGTAGTTATCTTAGGTTGTATAAATTGGAACTGTATTAGCCTTTATTAGCTCTTGAATCACATTAATATTAGGTTGAAGAAGCATGGTTACGTAAGATTGTATAAACCATGTAAGGTTGTATAAACTAGAACATCATATTTTTCCTTATTAGCCTTTGAATCACATTAATAGTTAGGATTTAAAATATAATTAGTGGTTAAATATAAATTTAGTAACATACTAAAATCTTATTTGGAAAAATTGAATCATGTCGGAATGTGGTGATTAATAATGTATTTTTTTAATATTAGCCTTTAATCTAATCCAAAGGTTAAAAAGAAAGTTCTAATGAATAAATCATTAAAGAGACCTTATGTGAGCCTCATTCTATATAATGCATTTAGCTAGTTTCCTACTAGGATGTCCTAATAGATTTTTCATTAGAACTTTTCTTATCAATTTTTAGATATATTCAAGAGTTGAGATTTTAATATATATTTGGGATTCTTATGAGTCTTGATAGGATTTACTTTATTTTTTTTGGATTTTAGTATTTTAATACTCATATAAACTTTAAATGCATCTTTAGATCTTAGTCGTTAAAGTAATTCAATAACTAATAATAAAGGTGTCAATAGAAAATTATCAAGATGTCCTGATAGAAGTTCTATCTGAATGATAATGTAGTTATATAGAGCTCACAATATATATATATATATATATAGATATATAATTACATAGATGCTCTGATTTATTATTAAATGTTTTTGTTGATTTTTAGTTTTTAGTATTAAATATAGTAATTTCTTATAGCGATACTCTCCATTTTTTAAATTATTATTTTATATTAAAGTTCATTTAGTTATATTGCTTTAAGAAATTATAAAAATCATTTCTTTTCTTTTTATTTTTTATTTTTATTGAAAGAATATAAATAAAAGAAATTAAAAAAACATTGTTTTATTATTAAAATAAAATGGTAATTAAAGTTTATAGGAGAGTGATTGACAGATTGCAAATGACAATTGGGCTGCAGGAGTTGCAAATGAATTTGTAAAACTTGAACAAATAATTTGTAATTAGACCAAAACTAAGGAGTTACAGTTGAAATTAACTCTTTTGAAAATTATCTCTTAATGAAATATTTTCTCCATATGGTTTTATATCTAAGCACATATGATTTAATAATAGAAGGAATACAAGGTATAATATCCATCTATGTGTAGAGATGACAATTTGGATTTGACATGAGACCTCGACTCAAATGACGCACTTATTAACTATGAGTATTATCATGATTATAAATAAGTTAGTAACATGTTATTCTGGTTATTTTAAATTTGACAGAAATTGATAGGGAGAAAAATTATTGCATAAAATTAAAATTAGTGGTAAACAAATTATAATTTAATATAATGTACAAAATAATAAAAGAATATATAAATAACAATAATAATAATAATAATAATATCTTATCAAATGGGTTAAAAAGCTAAATGCGTTTAACATAAATTGAGAAATATTGAGAAATCTTCAACACAATTAATTAAAAAGTTGACATGAGACACGGTCCATGTACATGAATTATTACACTTAGAGTATTTTTAAAGATTTTTTATTTATCTCATACTCCTTGTTTTGAAAAGTTAAACTTTTAAAAGCATGTTTCCATTTTGATTTTTCAAAAATAAAAATGCGGATTTAACATTTTAAATGTAGAGAACTAATAATTTCCAAAACATTATCATATTCTAATCATTAATTTTTATTGCTTTTATATATTGACACCGTCTTTATTATTAATAATTGTGAGAGATTTCAAGTAAAAAAATAAGGGGAATAAACATAATAATAAATATTTATAGAAAAATAAAAAAAGAGTATAAGATAAAGAATATTATTGAAGAACTTTCAAATTCCACTTTTTTGGGCATATTTGGTATACATGAGTAGTTGAATGAATGAAATAACTATTCCATAAGATTAGATACACTTATGTTTTGTTAGTTTTTACGTTGAGGTAGGGATTAAATATTCCTCAATTTTAAAAAATATCTATTATCTATTTCATAAGATTAGATAAATTTAAGGAATACCTATCAGTTTTGGATTTCCAAAATCAATCCTAAACGAAGCCTTAATCCATTAATGTAATTAAACAAACGAAAATAATTAGGGTCAATCCTATACTATTTTACAAAACAATTTTTTATTTTACAAATTAAAAATGACAATCGAAAACAATTTCTAAAATATGGGTAAATTTAGAAAATACTCTAATAAATTTGAAATTTTTTGAAAACAAATATATAAAATGATATGGATAATATTTTTTATTTTAAATATAAACATATTTATTTTATATAAAATACATATAATATTTAGCATATAACAGACAAAAATATAGATAATGATTATCAATTTGTAAAATAAATTATTTATTTACCATATAAACATATATATATTTACATTTATTAAACATTTTTCATTCTTATAAAATATTTTTGAATATATTATCAAAAATGGCTTTAAATTCTAAAAATAGAAAATCAAATTTACCATTTTTATTTTACTAAATTGATTTATAAAAAATATTTTAAAAACATTATTGAACACACTTTAATAATTATTTTTTATTTTTCTTTGAAATGAATATTTTTATTCTATCATAAATAGTTAATCTGTATATTTAATATATTTTATATTTTAATTTTTATAAAAAATATATATTTTTTATTTTGTGGAACTTTTTTAGAGATGCTTTTACTATACTGATTTATCGATTCATTTATTATTTATTTTGAATAGATTTTTTTTTTTTTTTCGTTCTTTATGGGTAAACGTGCTCTTGCGATCCATGTGGCGACAGCGGGGGACCATTACCATGTTCTTCAAAGTAAAAAAGGAAATTACACTGAAAAATTAAAAAATAAAAAATAAAAAATAAAAAACGAAGAATAAATTCGATATGCGTGTACGATCAAAAATAAAAACTTCGATGCATGTTTGTGCCACATTACACGTAAAGAATAATTTCGCTTTGCAATACGTCACGTGCGCTACATCACGCGCGCCGAAAGAGTAGCAATTAAAACCATTCTTTTTCCTTTTTATTATTTTATTAAAAGTAATTTTTGAAAAACGAATATTGACCATTGTCTTTTGCTGACAATTAGCAAAAACAAATCGCATGAATCTGGCACCCTGTGATCCTCAGAGAGGACCACCTAATTTTCGCTCCTCGGTTAAATTAGTAATATTTGTCTTAAAATATGAACTAAAACAACAATGATTTCCGGTGAAGCATGAACATTGGAATAAAAAATTTAGATTATTAATTTTTGGTGAATAAATAAATTATTTAATGTTTGTCAAGTAATATTAAATTAATTAATATATCGCTTATATCTATATATGAAGATTATAAATTTGAAACAAAAAAATATTTTATGAAAGAAAAAAACTAGTGCCATTTCACAATATGTTGGTCTTTTATTTGTTGTTATTGTTATTTTATATCTAGTTGTATATAATTTATTTATGTTAAATATTTGTTAGTATATTTAAAAATGTTTATTAGTTATAAGTATTTAGAATTTACTCTATATCTTAAATAACTAAATTTGAACAAAAGAAAAAAAAATAAAAGTCAAAATCAATACCATTTAAAAACTAAAATATATCTTTCACACCTCTATTTATAAGATTGTGAATTACAAAAACAAAAAAAATTGATGTAATGATGAAAAAATGAAATAAAAATTCGTATTATACATCTTCTCACATGTATCGCGTGCATTCTAACTTTATTAAAATACAAGATATCCTAATTGAAAATTACTAATATATTTTATATATTTTCATTTAGAGCATAGATTATAGAGAGACGAGCTAATTAGTTAGACTATATTGAATTGGGTGGAAAGAGAAAAAAAAAAAAAAAAGGGCTTATTGCAGTTTTGGATCCTTTAGTTTGCCTTCAATTTTAATTAAATGCCTCAAATTTAAAAATTTTGAATTGAGTGCTAATTTTCATTTTGGTTTCAACTTAGACCCTTCCTTTTTAATTTTTTTAATTTAAATTCGTAATTTTAGTTTTTCTTTCAATATAGATTAAAAAAAAAATTAATGAGAGTTTTATATAAATGAATATCTTTTTATAAATCCAAAAATATAAATAAATAATGTTCCGTACTATAGTGGTTAAGTATGCCATGCACAAATTGAATAAAACTAAAACTGAGTATCTTAATTGAAAAAATTGAAATGAGAAGTACTGAATTGAAAATGGAAAGAAGAAGAAGAAGAAGAAGAAGAAGATCCCAGTCTATATATATACCCCCAGAAGGCCCTTCTATCCAACCCAGTTGGGCTTCATATATCGCATCTCTGAAGGTATAATATGCACGATTTGCACTCTTTTAGCATGAATATGCAACCGTACTCCACTGTCCTGATCTTTGTCTATGCAGACCAACCTTCCCCTCGTAAATCTTATCAACTAGAAAGCCAACATGCTTTTTAATCTTCAAATTAATCTGCAGTTATATAGATATTATTATAATTATAATTATATTATTATTTAGTTTTTCACGCATTATTTCTACGTTGTTAGAGGAAGAGAGATTTGAACTGGGGCTATTGGCAGAGGAAATTGCTTTTTTTTTTTTTTTTTTTTTGGTTGCATTATATTGGCAGAGGGATTAGGTGCTGAGCTGATGGATTTCCTTTTCAGGTGAGATCAGCGAATGATCATGTCAACGGAAATAGGTAGTGAAAGCGACAACATGTATAAAAAGCAATGCCGTCCAATATTATTATTATTATTATTATTATTATTATTTTCACATTGAATTCCATGTTGCTTGATTTCATCTTTGGAGAAATATTATAAACTAATGAATTTCCATGACAGAGTCACATCAGCCAAATCCATCAATACGAATGGAAACAGGTAATACTATGCAAACCATACCATCTAATCTAGTACTTAGGCTTTACCAAACGACATTAAATTCTTGTAATGCATGACTTGCATTCTCTTTGCATATAGATCAGCGAATGCCAAGGGAAACAGGTAGTGTGACAATTAATACGTATAAAAACCCATGCCATCCAATCAATTTATTTATTTAATTATTTTTTTTCCAAATGAATTCCACGTTGCTTGATTTTCATTCTTTGGAGAAATATTTCAAACTAATGGACTTCCATGACAGGGTTGGACCAGCCCAATGGTTCAATAGAAACGGAAACGGGTAATACTATACAAACCATGCATCCAATCAATTTATTTTTTAATTATTTTTTCCACATAAATTCCACGTTGCTTGATTTTTATTCTTTGGAAAAATATTGCAAACTAATGGATATCCATGACAGGGTTAGATCAGCCAAATGGATCAACACAAACGGAAACAGGTAATACTATACAAACCATGAATTCCATCTGATCCATCACTTGGGCTTTACCAAACATAATGAAATTCATTTAATGCATGATTTGCATTCTCTTTGCATATGTGCACATTTTTGCTGCTTTTAATTTTGTCCATGCAGACCCCTTATGTGTCTTTTTCAAATTGGAACAAGTGTTTTCTTTTACGAATTTAATAATCTGCACTTTTTTTTTTTTTTTCATGCATTATTTCTAAATTGCCTGGTTTTTTTTCATATGATTAGGACCTGATGTCCATTTCAGGGTTAGTAGTCTCTGTATGCATATGCTTACATTATATGCATCCGTGTTATTTTTCTCCTTTCGATCTTGTGTATGTTAGCCAACCTTTGCCTCGTAAATTAATCAAGTCCTTTTTTTCAATCTTCTATTTAAATGCATTCCTCATTGCTTGGTTTTCATCCTTGGAAAAATATTTCGAACCCATGGATTTCCATTTCACTATTGCATAAGCTAAACGGATCAATGGAAATATAACAAGCGAACGACAAGGTAAGATGTAGGTCTTTTATCTACTTTTTTTAAGTCTCCATCCTATTCAATAAATTGCATCTTATGTTAAAAAAACACTTATTCTTTTTCCCTTTATTTATTTAATTGTTTTTTTTGCTAATATTTTTGAATGATGTGACGGATAGAAAAAATGGGATAAAGGATCAGCGTCTGGGCAACACATATATTTGGATTTAGATCTTCTACCTCATTACTATTTTTCGTTCCCATTTGACTTATGATGTAATGCCACCTCATTTTAAGAAGGTAGCAAAGAGAAAAATAAATAAATAAAATGGAGATAAACAGTAACCACTTTTTAGATAAGATTGTTAATGAAAACAAGGACAGAAAAATGAATTCACATATTTTGTCCTCAAAAGTCTGATGCACATTGATATTATCCATTTTCACCATTACACTCTAGACTATATGAAGTTTATTATTTATACTTTGTATGGGATTGATCATTTTGAATTGCTCCAATTGAAGCACACTTATCCCCATAATTCTTTCGAAATTTGACGCCAATTGGTCTTAAAAGGCTTTAGTTTTTATGAGAATAATTATTTTACATTTAAACAATTACCATTCCACACTTATGCGATATAGAATTGGATATCAGTTAGTCTTTACTAATAAAACAATCTGCCAATGCTTCTTAGTCGCCCATACTTATTTTGGCAGCCTCACACCAATTTACCTCTGATAATCACAATTTATCTCTATTTATTGTTTACTGATTATGCCATTTCTTGTCTTGCATCCTTTATGACTCACAGGTTTTATAATATATCCTTTTGGGGCTTTAGGTCTTTATTAGTATATTTCGGATTGAGTACAAGCTCTGATACCATTTATAATATCTTGACACTCTATTGCTTCATCGATATTATTACTAATTTGGCCATCGCACTTCATATAATAAGAGAGCTTTTGTTCATACCACAAAGAGCTACAGGCACTGCACACTAAACTACAATGATGGCTCCATTAGCCACATCATTTAATAAAAACATTAGTTAAGAAAACAAAATAAGCCAAGAGAAAAATAATAATTGTCTTTTAAGATACCCACCCACCTTCCTACAACTTAACTTCAACAGAAGAATAATTTTAATTCAATTCGTGACCAAAAAAAAAAAAAAAGGAAAATGTTTAAGTTAGTTTTCAGTCCAAACAAAGCTTACCCTTTTGGTAAAGAGTTGTAATTTAATATATATATATATATATATATATAGATATCAGTAATTTCATTGTTGGAATTACGTGGTGCAGGATCAGCACAAAATGTTCTTCCTAAGCATATAGTGCTCCATGTAGCTGCATTGCGGGGTAATTTTGAAACGGCTGAGAAGTATGGAGATGATCTTAAGGAACCAATTTCAAGGAATAGAGAAACCGCTCTTCATGTCGCTACTCTAGCAGGACAAAAGGAGTTTGTGAAAAAACTGGTGGAAAAGTTTGGTCCGTCCATACGGGAAATTCAAAATGGAATGGGAAAGGACGCCCTGTCTTATGCTGCTACAATGGGGAGTCTAGAAATGGTCAAAGTGATTGTGGAAGCTGGAAATTTTAGCTGTTTGAGTCTAGAAAGTCGGAAGAAGGCCTTCCTGATGGCTGCTGGTTTAGGACACCGGGATATTACCAAGTATCTTTTTGAATTAACTGAGCTTCAAGTTTTGAAGCATGAGGAGATGCGTCGGCTCTACATTTATTGTGTTGAAATGGGCCTTTACGGTGAGTTTTTTTTATTTTATTTTTGTCACGCATGTCTTAATTTTGCTCTATTTACCATCATTATTGTTGTCGTAGTTACATACATATATATATATATATATATACACACATATATGATTAAGCTCAAATTAGTTTTTTAATATCAAAACTTTTTTTTTTCAGTCATTAGATCACATTAGTGGTTAAAATTTAAAATTTATTTACTAATCACCGGATTATAATATAATTCACTTTTCTTATAATATTTTTATTATATCACTAAATACATATATTAGAATATCCAATATTAAAACAATCATATTATTTTGATATGAGCTTTACGAGATATATATATATATATATATATGTATATAGTTAGCCAGGATCAAATAAAATCATTAATATGAGGATTATCACGAAGCCTTCATTCTTCTTGCATCAATAATTGAAAAATTAAAATTATATTTATTAATTATTCGTTCCGACATGATTTATTTTTCTTAAATAGAATTTTAGAATATTATGAAACCAATATATGATTATTTTTTTAATTTTAAATAATAGCCATTGATATGATATAATAATTATCAAATGTGTATCTTAATTTAATAAAATAAGATGGATACTGACTTACTTTTACTTGTAATTTATAATGATTGTCCTTTTAGACATCCTAGCTTATTAAAGCTCTCTTTTATAACATTAAGCAAAGATTTGTATACAATATGGAAATTCTGTAAACGTAGGAATTTATGTCAAAACAATTAAATTCACAAGGAAAAAAAAAAAGTTTAAATTTTATATAACATTATTCAATGCACAAATAGTGGAGTCAGTCTAGGCGGCTTTCCTTGGTCAAGAATGGTGGGGGTGGGAACGGGAAGCATGCTTTTGTAAAAGGATAATAAATAAGTACGGAAACGTTCAATTGATTAACAGTAAAACTAATGTATTAATACACTTTACAGTTTCAGCTCCTTAACCTAAGATAAAAACAGGCATTTTAAATATTACACTGTTAAAGATATATACAAGAAACTACATTCTATCGGCTTCTACCGTTCCTTCTGTTAGCATGCCCATTCCCAAGCTGCTATCACTTTCTACAACGTTAGGGTTAAGAGCAATAGTTTGATTTCTTGAACTAGAATATATATGGTCCGTTTCTCCCCATAGCTTCCTCCTAACTACTTTTTATTTTTTATTTTTATTTATTTATTAATATTTTTAACTTTTGTCTTTTGTTTTTGTTTTTTTTGTTTTTTTAATATATCAAAGTTGCTGAGGAAGGGATATATAGTTTAATTGGATGTCAACTTAGATTGGACGCTAATTCTCTAACACTATGTGTGGATTGAGATAATAGAAATGAAAGGAAATGAAATAATTTAATTCCTTTGTTTGGATTGTTAAAATGAATGGAAAGGAAAGGATAGAAAGGAAAGGGAAGAAAAAAGAATGTATAAATTATGTCTATTTTAACCATCTAACTTTTAACTCAAATTTAATAGGAAATGCAGGGAAAGGAAAATAGTTTAATAAAGCTTTTCAATATTCCAATGTTATCCTTATTAATTAAAAGCTAATTAATTTAAACATTTTATATCTAGGGTATTTTGTTAAAAATACAAACTGCATTAATTATATTTTTACTTTTTCTTTTTTTCATTAATAATCATCCAAACAAACAATTATTATAAATATCTTCTTTTCTTGTCTTTTCGCTTTTCTTTCCTCATTAAATTTATTATTTCTTTTCCTTTCCACTCTCCATCCAAACAAAGTGTAAAGTAGGTACATTTTTATATACATATATCCTATTTTGCACAAGAAAATCCGTGTTATCTATAATAAATAGATGGGTGTGTATCATCTGTCCCCAAAATTTTATCCCAATCTCTATCTTTCAAATAACATTAAGCCACATAATTTAAAGGAAAAAATTTTATTTTTATTTCCTAATAGTTTATGTGTAATGTTAGGGATACTAAACAAATATACCAAGTTGTATACTAAGTGTCATATATCAATATTTAATTTGTTAACATATTATTATAACTTTGTAAATAAGTGAATCTTTGAAAGAATAAGTGTAACTAAATATAAACTACTCAAATATTGACACATGATACTACACATCTTAGTATGTTTATTTGGTATATCTAGTATTATTCATGATTTATTTTGTATATTATGTAAAATTATGGGCAAAATATTTAAATATCCAACTCAAATTATTCATTAAATAACTAAAAAAAGAAAACCCCACTTATCTTGCAAATCACATCCCTAAACTAAAAAAAAAAAAATAATAAGTACAAAGGAACAAACTTTTTATTTTCCGCTAAAAATAACTCAAAGTAACAAAACTATCCTTAAAGAAAATAATTAAAATATATAACACAGAAATTCTTAGATATAAAACCTAATTTTTGTGTACGCTGCTTTAAGGAACAAATTATATGCTTTCAACTGTGTATATGTATATATATATATATATATATGTATTATAACACATATATTAATTTTCAAATTGTATACAAATTCACGTGCGGTAGATAATAAATAATTTTCATTCCATTAAATTCTG
This sequence comes from Ziziphus jujuba, assembly GCF_031755915.1. Classification (NCBI taxonomy): domain Eukaryota; kingdom Viridiplantae; phylum Streptophyta; class Magnoliopsida; order Rosales; family Rhamnaceae; genus Ziziphus; species Ziziphus jujuba. The sequence goes on along the minus strand of NC_083381.1, from coordinate 685,661 downwards.
GCAAGTGATTTTTTTTTTCAATTCTATTAGTCTTAAAACTAATAAATTATTCTTTTTTATCATATTACTCTTAACTTTTTGTATTGAATCATAACAAATTATAATATTTATTTGTATTCCCAATTATACCATATATTAATATTATTTTTTGCTTAATTGCAATTATTATCGTAAAGTATTTATAAATAACAAAATGATAGACATAAAAGTGGATAATCTTGTCATATAAAATTAGTTTAGTTTATATATATATATATATATATTACATTGAAAGTGGGAGATTCGAATTTGGACCCAACAAAACACATAAATTCCTGCATGATAACCCTCTCTATATTATAACCCTCTCTATTGCAATTTTTGCATGATACGAAGCTCAATTTAGAAAGTATCACTAATATTTTATTTTTGTTTTACAGTTGTCATCTTTGTAAGTCACACCATTAGTTCACTTATATAATTTGTTCAAAACAAGCCTTTTTTATTTTTATTTTTTTCTATATAACATAAAAGAGAAAATTTTTTTTCTCTTCTCTTTCCATATATACAAGCATCTCATTTAAAAAAATTATTATAATTTTATTCATTTATCAGTTAACCGTCTAAAAAAAACATAAACTAAAGTAAAATAATAATTTTTATCCTAAAAGTTATTGGTTTTCCAAAATAAAATTTTAAGAGGCTCTATACTAAAATTTTCCAAAATATATTCATTCCCCCCCCCCCCCCCCCCCAACAAAAAAAAAAAAAAAAAAAAAGAAAAGAAAAAATGCAAAAAAGAGGCGGCTACAATGAATTATTAGCCTAAAAGTTTATTTGGGTAAGGGAGGGGCCATCGTGGCTACTGTCCCTGCTTCTATTTGATATTTCTTCTTCTTCTTTTTTTTTTTTTTTTTTTTTTTTGGGTAAAAATACTTGATATTTCTTCAGTTTCTACTTTTTAATGAAAATTTCATATATTTTCATGAAGGAAAGAAAAAAAAAAAAATTTGTCCGTTTTACTTTATATGTAATAGTTCAAGTCTTCATGATGATTTTTTATTTTATTTTATTTTTTTTAAATCTAATTTTTTTAAGACAAACTATGCAGAGTTAGCAACAAAAATGCATATCATACCCCAAATATGTTTAGCTCCAGACCAGGAAGTCACAGCACTGAGTGTGTTAGCCCGCACACCCTCGGCGTTCTCTGATGAGAGCCAAAGTTCTGGATTGTTTAACAGATTTGCTCGTCTATGTGAGTAGCAATTTGTAGTACATTTTTCCATTTGTATCATATTATAGTTCCTTTGTCAACCAGAGGCTATATTTATAGATTGGCTTTTCATTATTTGAAAAAAAAAAAAAAAAAAAAAACAACAGGTGGAAAATTCATAGGCCGTCGAAAGTCGAATCATTCTGATCACGCCCTTCAAATAGTTAAAGAGTTTTTGAAATTCGACGAGGAGGCACAAATTTTCGATACAAGAGAAGCTGAAAAGTCGTTGTTCATTGCTGCTGAAGTGGGGAATGTTGATTTCATAATCAAACTTATTGAATTGAACCCAAACCTACTCTGGACAATGGATGATGAGAAAGGAAGCATCTTTCATGTTGCAGTTCAGCATCGTCAGGAGAAAATCTTCAGTTTGTTGCTTGAGTTAGGTGGGATTAAAGAAGTAATAGCAAAAGTTATAACTGGAAGCAAAAGAAACAGCTTGTTGCATTTGGTTGCAGAGTTACCACCTGATCGAGAAAAGCTTAATACTGTATGTGGAGCAGCTCTTCAATTACATCGGGAGCTCGTATGGTTCAAGGTAAAATTAATTCATACTGCATAATCTATATATATAATATGAAAAATATCTCGTTTGGTTACCTTAGCTATACAGAGGAGTTTTAAATGTTTAGTTCAGAATTCGGATTTACATGTTTCCTAGTTTTGTTGCCGCATAACCACACATACGTAGGTTTTAACCCATGTATTGTTAGTCTTATAGCCATTAATTAAGCATGCCACTAAATTGTTTAAGGACACACAATTCCATATCAATTCGTAACATTATGAATAAAAAGATTAATGACTATACTCCTTTGAATCGATTATTTTTTATAAAGAATTTGATCATATATATATATATATATATATATACACTACAAATAAATAAATAAATAAAATAGCCACAACATCTTAAGTGTACATTTGGTGGCTAAAAACATTTAGCTACAACAGAATATGGTTACCATATATTGTGGCCAATAACCTGTGGTTAAAAATCTATAGCCCCAAAAATATGCATTTATTGTTTTTCTTTTTTTGCTAAAAGAAATATGCCAGGATCCTTCTAGATTTTCCTATCGAAATATTAGGATAGCCGTAACTAGGATAAACTCTATAAAAAATTCTACAGAAAAATTCGTAAGTATCTCTTTTATAAATTGAACTTTTCCAATATTTCCTTCTTAAAAAACTTACTTTAAAAATATAATTCCACTTTATTCCTCCCTTTTATTATAATTTTCCACAAATTTACAGTATTTTGATAATAATAATAATGTAAAAATATAAACAATAATTACCTTTACATATCCACAGCGTTGCCAGAGCATACCATGAGTAATTGGAATCATGATATTTAAATATTACAAATAAAAAGGAAAGTAATAATAAATAAAAGAATATAGAGAAGAGTGCCAAAATATACTACATGAAACATGTAGGAGGGTATGGAATCGAGAAACACTGTATGCCACTCGAACAGTAGACTGCTAACTAGGGACCTAAGAGAATGGGTTTAAAAACAAAAAAAAAAAAAAAAAAAAAAAAAAAAAAAAAAAAAAAAAAAAAAAACCTCTAATGAGATAATCATCATCCTAGTGAGTGGTATTATTCTAGTAATAGCAATTATAATAATAATAATAATAGTAGCGATAATAACAATAAATAATAAAAGAAATACTAATGCTAATAACAATAATAATAGCAAAAAGAATATAAGAAAATAAAATAAGTTTTAAGAAAAATAATTTTTGTTTCAAAGCCCTTATTGGTCCATTCATTTTGAAAAGTTTCTTCTGTTCAAGAACATTTTTACAAAACCCATTATATGTATCTTCAATTATAACAATAATTCAAGAGAGGATGAAATAAAATAAAATAACATTTAGATAAATATCCCAACATAATAATCATTCAGATAAATAAATAATCAAATAAATGATATAATGCAAAAATAAAATAAGTACCACAAATAAATAAAATCAATGAACTAAATAAGCACTTTTAAAGCATTTAAAAACGTATAATATATCATGAAATAATCGGTCTAATAAATAAATTAAAATAATGAAATAATTTAAATACTTAAATTAAATAAATAAACCAATAAATAATTTGAAATAAAATGAGTGAAAATTCAAATAGTTCAATAGTGACTAAAATAATGCAACATTTAAATAAATGATATGAACTAACAATAAAATAAATAACAAAAATAAATAAAATAAAGAAATTAAATAAGTAATTAATTAAAAAATTTAAAACCATAATTTAAATAAATCCTTTAAAAATATTTAAAAACATATATAATATTAGGCATATACCTAATGCACTATATTATATACTAAGTGATGCCATATGCATATTTGGCGTCCCAAACACCATCTACCAATAGAGAAGGAGAAGAGAACATGCAATTGGACACCTTGGAGTCCCACAGGAGCTACCGTTGATAACCTACCATCCTATGGCTAAGGTAGGGCGGCTAATGCAAACACCGCAAGTACTTGCTCACTCTCTCTCACCTTAACTTCTATAGAATGGCTAAATATAACTGCATGCTAATAAATGATAATAGTAATAAGAACACTGGTACCGTATGGTGTATCGAAAATATAATAACCATGAAATACCTTAATACTCTAAAAGCTCCAATTTTCCATAAAACCATTTTGAAATGTCTAATAAAACAAACTAATTTAAAAATTACGTACATTTGGAACTATGTCCAATATTGTAAAATTTTCAAACCAAAAATAAAAATTTTAAAAAATTATTAATAAAACATGATAATTCATAAAATACTAATTAAGAATTAAATTCTCAAATCTCAAGTAATCCAATAAATAATTAAATGAATAAAATTATATTTGAGTATATAAAATATTTACGTTAGCATTCGAACATTTCAATAATTAAGGGAATGAAATAAATATGAATGAACTTAACAAATAATCCTATAGAAATCCATAATAATATATTACCAAAACAAATATTTCAAATCTCAAATTGGCACATATATACAACTATCAATTTAGACCCCCACATGAGCAGAAATCCAATATATATACATTGTAACCCAGAAATATAATTTGGAAAATATACCATTCCCCTGAAAAACAAATTACTTCAATTCCTTCATGGGATCGGTTCCACAATTTATTATGGGTGCTTAAAATATCATAGAAAATACAATATATATTGAAATACTAATTTTTACTGAGTATTTTACATATAATTCATTCACGGGAAATGCATAAACTTTAACCAAAATTAGCAGCCTATATACCAAGATGAAGCTTAAAGCACGAGGGTCACAAATTCAGTCTACGAGGGTCACAAATTTGTTTTTACTTGTTCAAATTTTATCGGTAGTGGCTGAAATTTCACCGAAAACAATCAACCAACTTCAATCTCTTGGATCTCTTAATCTAGCTCGAGTTGAACTGAATGAACCTTAGATTTGAGTTTAGGAGGGTAAAAAATGTTGGAAAAGGGTAATAGATTGGCTTGAAACTGACAAAAAAGTGAGAAACGCTAGGCCACCACCTGTGTCGGTGACTAGTCTGATCTCGGCACATCACTGGCGATTTGGCAATGAAAATTGGGTGGCTGGCTGGTCTTTGAGTGGGTAGAAAATGGTGGGGATGGTGAAGCAAAACAGTGGCTGAAAACGGGTGCCATTGAATTTTACTCGAATCCTGATGAAATGAAAAATTGCAAGCCAGTGTGTTGTCGAGTGGGCTTTCCGACAAGGTGGCATGTGAGACAAAATGGTGGCTATTTTGGTTGGAAAATGGTGGCTGCTCTCTCTCTCATCTCTCCTTCTCTTCTCTCCTCCTCCTATTGGTCTGATGGTGACAATAAAAAGGCCCCATTTTGGCCACTTTTCTCACACACATGCCAAGTTATCAACCTCTCAAATGTTGACATGTGGCAAATTTCAAATGATATTTTTAAATCCCCCATTTTGCATGGTTTTCAATAAAAATACATAAGTTTTTAGCTGTGGTTCTAAATCAAATGTGTTATTAATTTACGAACTCTCATCGGTGAGCACTTCACAACGGTATGTAAGTCAACACCATAACGTATACAAATAAAATGTTAACCTTGGACACCACTTAGTGAATCTGGATCAGATCTTGTTCTGACCATAACTTTTCGATCCTAACTCCAAATTTTGCATGCCGCTAGTCTGTGAACTTATGGTGGCGTGTACTTCGCAATGGGTCCCTGGTCAAAACGAAATTCCAATTGTACCAAAAAGTCAACTATAAAATCCACTTAGTCAACCATGATCAACTCTAACTAAACTTAGTCAAGATGTGAAAAATTATGATATAATTTGGAATGAGGCGTTACAAAATCTGCATTTATAGTTGCTAAAATTGCTTTTAGCCACACATATTTTTGTAGAAAATCTAATTGTTGTGGCAAAATCATATTATGGTAAAAAATGATTATTGCCATACAATTCATTGTGGTTAAAAAGACAATGGGAAATAATATATATATATATATATATTTATCGTTATATATGCAGTTTGTTATATAATATTTGCACATCCACTACTAGGTTATTAAGGGCATACGCATCAAATTACATGTAACTTATGGGATATATTATCCAATTACATGTAAAATCATGGGATATATAACTGAGATTGCATGTAATTTGATGTGCACACTCTCAATAACATGGGCATGCATGCATTCTATAGCAAATATATATATATATATATATTTATATATGTATCGCCTTTTTGTTTCACAATATTTTATTTCAAAGTTGTTCTTGTAGTACTTTTTACAAATAACAAGTTATACATTTTTATATTGTTTGTCAACATATCTTGATTTTTAATGAAGGAGGTTGCCAAGATTATACCAACTGCATACAAAGATATGAAAAATTCGGATGGAAAGACAGCGCAAGCTTTATTCGCAGAAACCCATAAAGAGTTGAGAAAAGAAGGGGAGAAATGGATGAAGGAAGCCGCTCAATCATCTACAATTGTTGCAACACTTATTGCCGGTGCAATTTTTGCTGCAACTTTCAGTGTCCCAGGAGGATTTGATAGTACATCAGGACAACCTTCTCTTATAAAAAATAAACTTTTTGTGTTTTTCTCAATATCAGAAACAATAGGGTTATTTTCTTCCTCAGCTTCTATACTGATGTTCCTATCCATCCTCACCTCACGCTATGCTCAAAACGATTTTCTAAAGTTTGCGCCCATCAAGTTGCTAATAGGATTCACATCACTTTTTGCCTCAATCACAGCCATGATGGTAGCGTTTTCTATAGCTTTTGCTTTATATCATAATAAATTGGCACTGATGGCCCTCATTCTAAGTTATGTGCCTTTTATATATATATTCCTAATTTATCGTTTGTTAGGGGACTTGTTTCAAGCCATTCGAGGTTCTAGCTTCCTGCTTCAGCCCAAAAAAATGTTTATTTAATAGAAATGTTCCCAAACCACTTGAAATAAGCTCAGCTCAATAAATCTCTTCCAATATTCCTAAGACATGATGCTTGATTAATGTACTGTTTTTAAAAGCAAACAAAAGTTTTACTTTTTTTTTTTTTTTTTTGGTTAGAAAAACAAGAGTTCTATTCGTACGTAGTAATTTAACAAATTGGCATGATGTGCTATTGTCAAGGTTTCCCTTTATTGCTATTTGCAATTTTTGATCATTTATATACATAGTAATTTAGCATGCAATGTATAAATTCTTCTATCCAGGATTTGACTTATTACTAGATACAAGTTGGTCATGGGCAAAAATTTTCTAGATAAGAGACTCACTGAATATATATATATACACACAAACACATGTATTTTATTATAGCGACTTGATATTAGTATACAAAGGTCTCTAACAACAACCATGGAATTTACTCTGGTCAAAGTGATTGTGGAAGCTGGAGATTTTAGCTGTTTGAGTCTAGAAAGTAGGAAGAAGGCCTTCCTGATGGCTGCTGGTTTAGGACACCGGGATATTACCAAGTATCTTTTTAAATTAACTGAGCTTCAATTTTTGGAGCATGAGGAGATGCGTCGGCTATACATTTATTGTGTTGAAATGGGCCTTTACGGTGAGTTATTTTATTTTATTATTATTATTTTTTTTTGTCACTCATGTCTTAATTTTGCTCTATTTATTATCATCAGATCACTTTAAAATTTAAAATTATATTTATTAATTACTGGATTACAATATAATTCACTTTTCTTAAAAATGTTTTTATTATATCACTAAATAGATATTTTAGAATACTTGATATTAAAACAATCATATTATTCTGCTATGAACTTTACTATATATATATATATATATATAGTCAGGATCAAATAAAGTCATTAATATGAGGATTATTACGAAGTCTTCATTCTTCAACCCTTACATTGCATCAAAAAATTAAAATTACATTTATTAATTATTAGGTTCCGACATGCTTTATTTTTCCTAAATGTGGCTATTTTTGAAATTTTAAATAATAATTATTGATGTGATATAATAATTATCAAAAGTGTATCTTAATTTAATAAATTAAGATGGACACTGACTTACTTTTTACTTTTACTTTTAATTTATAATGATTGTCCTTTATACATCCTAGCTTATTAAAGCTCTCTTTTATAACATTGACCAAAGATTTGTATACAATATGGAAATTCTCTGTAGGTAGGAATTTATGTCAAAACAATTAAATTCACAAGAAAAAAAAAGTTTAAATTTTATATAACATTACTCAATGCACAAATAGTGGAGTCAGTCTAGGCGGCTTTCCTTGGTCAAGAATGGTGGGGGTGGGAACAGGAAGCATGCTTTTGTAAAAGGATAATAAATAAGTACGGAAACGTTCAATTGATTAACGAGTAAAACTAATGTATTAATACACTTAACAGTTTCAGCTCCTTAACCTAAGATAAAAACAGGTATTTTAAATATTACACTGTTAAAGATATATACAAGAAATTACATTCTATAGGCTCCTACCGTTCCTTCTGTTAGCATGCCCATTCCCAAGCTGCTGTCACTTTCTACGTTAGGGTTAAGAGCAATAGTTCCCCATAGCTTCCTCCTAACTACTTTTTATGTTTTGTTTTTATTTATTTATTAATATTTTTAACTTTTGTTGTTGTTTTTTTTTTTTGTTTTTTGTTTTTTTAATATATCAAAGTTTCTGAGGAAGGGATATATAGTTTAATTGGATGTCAACTTAGATTGGATGCTAATTCTTTAACACTATGTTTGGATTGAGATAATAGAAATGAAAGGAAATGAAATAATTTAATTCCTTTGTTTGGATTGTTAAAATGAATGGAAAGGAAAGGATAGGAAGGAAAGGGAAGAAAACAGAATATATAAATTATGTCTATTTTAACCATCTAACTTTCAACTCAAATTTAATAGGAAATGCAGGGAAAGAAAAATAGTTTAATAAAGCTTTTCAATATTCCAATGTTATCCTTATTAATTAAAAGCTAATTAATTAAAACATTTTATATCTAGGGTAATTTGTTAAAAATACAAACTGCGTTAATTATATTTTTTACTTTTTCTTTTTTTCATTAATAATCATCCAAACAAACAATTATTATAAATATCTTCTTTTCTTGTCTTTTCCCTTTTCTTTCCTCATTAAATTTATTATTTCTTTTCCTTTCCACTCTCCAATCCAAACAAAGTGTAAAGTAGGTACATTTTTATATACATATATACTATTTTGCACAAGAAATTGCGTGTTATCTATAATAAATAGATGGGTGTGTATCATCTGTCCCCAAAATTTTATCCCAATCTCTATCTTTCAAATAACATTAAGCCTCATAATTTAAAGGACAAAATTTTATTTTTATTTCCTAATAGTTTATGTGTAATGTTAGGGATACTAAACAAATATACCAAGTTGTATACTAAGTGTCATATGTCAATATTTAATTGGTTAACATATTATTATAACTTTGTAAATAAGTGAATCTTTGAAAGAATAAGTGTAACTAAATATAAACTACTCAAATATTGACACATGATACTACACATCTTAGTATGTTTATTTGGTATATCTAGTATTATTCATGATTTATTTTGTATATTATGTAAAATTATGGGCAAAATATTTAAATATCCAACTCAAATTATTCATTAAATAACTAAAAAAAGAAAACTCCACTTATCTTGCAAATCACATCCCTAAACTAGAAAAAAAAAATAATAAGAAGTACAAAGGAACAAACTTTTTATTTTCCACTAAAAATAACTCAAAGTATTTCCTTAAAGAAAATAATTAAAATATATAACACATAAATTCTTAGATATAAAACCTAATTTTTGTGTACGCTGCTTTAAGGAACAAATTATATGCTTTCAAGTGTGTGTGTATATATATGTATATATGTATTATAACACATATATTAATTTTCAAATTGTATACAAATTCATGTGCGGTAGATAATAAATAGTTTTCATTCCATTAAATTCTGGCAAGTGATTTTTTTTTTTTTCAATTCTATTAGTCTTAAAACTAATAAATTATTCTTTTGTATCATATTAGTCTTAACTTCTTGTATTGAATCATAACAAATTATAATATTTATTTGTATTCCCAATTATACCATATATTAATATTATTTTTTGCTTAATTGCAATTATTATCTTAAAGTAGTTATAAATAACAAAATGATAGACATAAAAGTGGATAATCTTGTCATATAAAATTAGTTTCGTTTATATATATATATATATATATATATATTTTCTTTTTTACATTGAAAGTGGAAGATTCGAATTTGGACCCAATAAAACACATAAATGCTTGCATGATAACCCTCTCTATTGCAATTTTTGCACGATACGAAGCTCAATTCACTATGCGAAAATTGATATCTAGCGACACTCACTTAGTGACGCTACGAAACAAACACGTGTGAAAAAACAAAACCGCAACTCTGAGGTTAATGCATCAGTAAAAATTCAATAAATATACGACGTATTATATAGATTGTGCGTCGGCTGTTCTCTCCTCTTTTTTTTTTTTTTTTCGTTCTTTTAATTAATCTAATTTTAATTCAACAACAAATAACCCATAAAAATATTAGAGCAACATAACTGAGGTTTATTTATTTATTTATTTATTTATTTTGTTATATGTGTAATAGGCGATGCACCAGTAAGATTGTGCGTTGCCTGTTCTCTCTTCACCTTTTTTTTTTAGATCTTTTAATCAATCTAATTTTATTTTAATAATAACAATCAATAAAAATATTAGTGCACCAAAACTGAGGTTTTTATTTTTTTTATATATAGTTAACAGGCGACGTACAATCTCGCCTGTTCTCTCTTCACTTTTTATTTTTTTTATTTTTTAATAAAATCAAAATAGAACCATAACAAGAATTGAACCCAAAACCTCCTACACTCTCAAGAAATCACTACACCACCAAGTCAAATGACTTGTATGCACCAATGCAACAAAAACTGCTTAATATAGTGTTAGGCGACGAATTACTTATAGAATGTGTTGCCAAATAGATGAACAGGCAATGCATTCTTCAACAAATGCGTTGCCTATTCTTTTTTTTTTTTCAATTTTTTTGTTCAAACATTTAAAAAAAAAAATCAAAATAGGGCCATAAAAAGAATTAAACCCAAGACCTCCTACACTTTCAAAAAATCACCACACCACCAGGCCAAATAACTTATATGTATTGATACAGCAAAAACTGGTTAATATAATGTCAGGCGACACATTATGTTAGGAATGCGTCACCAAACAGATGAACAAGCGATGCATTATTCAACAAATGCATCGCCTGTTCTTTTTCTTTTTTATAATGTCAGGCGACACATTATGTTAGGAATGCGTCACCAAACAGATGAACAAGCGATGCATTATTCAACAAATGCATCGCCTGTTCTTTTTCTTTTTTCTAATTTTTTGTTTAAACATTTAAAAATAAATAAAATCAAAATAGGACCATAACAAAAATTGAACCCAGGACCTCCTACACTCTCAAGAAATTACCACACCACTAGGCCAAATGATTTATATGTATTGATACAGCAAAAGTTGGTTAATATAGTGTTAGGCGACACATTATTTAAACAATGCGTCGCCAAATACATGAACAACAATGCATCGCCAAATACATGAACAGGTGACGTATTCTTCAACAAATGCTTCGCCTGTTCTTTTTTGTTTTCATTTTTTTTTAAACATTTAAAAATAAAAAAAATCAAAATAGGGCCATAACAAAAATTGAACCCAGGACCTCCTACATTCTGAAGAAATCACCACACCAACAGGCCAAATGACTTATATGTACTGATACAGTAAAAATTGGTTAATATAGTGTTAGGCGACGCATTATTTAAACAATGCATCCACAAATACATGAACAGGCGACGCATTCTTCAACAAATGCGTCCCCTGTTCTTTTTTTTTTCAATTTTTTTGTTTAAACATTAAAAAAAAAAATCAAAATAAGGCCATAACAAGAATTGAACCAAGGACCTCCTACATTCTCAAGAAATCACCACACCACCAAGCCAAATGACTTATATGTAATGATACAACAAAAATTGGTTAATATAGTGTTAGGCGACGCATTATTTAAACAAGCGTCGCCACATACAAGAACAAATGCCTCGCCTATTCTTTTTTTTTTTTCAATTTTTTTTAAACATTTAAAAATAAATAAAATCAAAATAGGGCCATAACAAGAATTGAACCCAGGACCTACTACACTCTCAAAAAATCACCACACCACCAGGCCAAATGACTTATATGTACTGATACAGCAAAAACTGGTTAATATAGTGTTAGGCGACACATTATTTAAACAATGCGTCGCCAAATAGATGAACAGAATGCGTCGCCTGTTCTATTTTTTTCAATTTTTTTGTTTAAACATCTTAAAAAAAATAAAATCAAAATAGGACCATAATAAGAATTGAACCCAGGACCTGCTATACTATCAAAAAATCACCACACCACCAAGCCAAATGACTTGTATGTATTAATACAACAAAACTAGCTAATATAGTGTTAGGCGACGCATTATTTTAACAATGCGTCGCCAAATAGATGAACTGGCGACACATTCTGCGACAAATGCGTCGCCTTTTTTTTTTTCAATTTTTTTGTTTAAACATTTAAAAAGAAAATCAAAATAGGGTCATAACATGAACTGAACCTAGGACCTCCTATACTCTCAAGAAATCACTACACCACTAGGCCAAATCACTTAGATGTAATAATACAATAAGAACTAGCTAGTATAGTTTTAGGCGACGCAGTCTTTTAAGAAAGAGTCGCTAAATAGACTAAAAGGCAATGCATTTGTAAACAACTGTGTCTCCATTTCACCCAACCAATTTTTAAGTTTTTTTTTTCAATTTGAAAGTTATTTTTAGTAATTTTTTAGTTTTGCAAATATGCTTTTTTTTTTTTTTTAATTTGTAGATGACCAATCAACAAAACCAATTAAAGATTAAAAAAAGAAAATGGAATAGGCGACGTGTTTTAATGGAATTGCATTGCCTGTTCCTTCAATTATTTTTCATTTTTTATTTTTTAAAAAAAAAGCAATTTAATAGACTTTCAATTTTTAAAAACAAATGAACTATCAATGACCACAAACACATGAAAGTTAAGCTCATTTAACATACTTATCTAGATAAATTGGTCAATAAATGCTTGTTGAATTAGAATTCTATATTCGGTACCCTATCTCAAATTAGGTCTTGAGATCTTTTGTGTCTTGTCTATACACATATATGTATAACTGAGAAGAGCATTGACAAAACTATTTTCTATTTTTAGATCAATGGAATTTATGTTCATTGGATTGCTACATGAATATATTTGTAGATGAACAATTAAAAAATTATTTAAAGATTATAAAGAAAATATAAAAAAATAAAACAAGCGACGCTTTTCGACCATAATACGTCGCTTGATCCCAAAATTAAAGAACAGGCGATCCTTCTTGAAGAGAATACGTTGTTTATTCTCTCAATTAACAAAAACAAAAATTTTGAAAGACATGCAAATTTTAGAAAGAATAAAGGTGTACTTGAAAACAGAAAAATAAACAGCAATCTTCGATATTTTGCTTCTCATTTTTAAGAAATATTTTCAGTTTTTATTTGTAGTTGAAAAATAAAAAAATTAATCAAAGAAAAAAAATGCAATTGGGAGAAAAGGAGCGTTCTTGCCATTTTTTGAAAATTTTTGGCACGTTTTAAAATTTTTACGCGCTCCTTTGAATCCATTTTTTCTTTTTTAAAACTACATCAAGTACAGTACCTAATCGATATTAGATTTGGAAGCAATCTAAGAGAGACTTGAAGAGTGAGATATTTCAGGTTTCATTTTTCATTTGCCTACGTTGTCGTCGGCCGAGAAGCTGAATTTCTCTGTGTCGCCCTCGTGATTTTTGGTTTTCTTCTGTCTTTGTCCCCATCGTTTAGGTGAGTTTCTTTTTTCTTCACATGAGGTGGGTTGTTTTTTTTTTTTTTTTTTTTCATTTTAACTGTAACTTAGGTTCATTGAGTTTTATTAATCTTGCTTTTGTAGAAATTATGTTTGTGATATTGCTTAACATTATTTTGCTAAGTTCAACAAGTATTTTATGTTGAAGATCAACTTGAATCAAGATGGTCTATTGTTTTAACTTCACCACAACATCGTACTTTTATTGAAGAAGATGTTATACAAAGATGGCTCACAATCCATTTTTCATATAGTTGCCAAGTATCGATGAAAATGATAATAAGGATGAATGTGAGAATGACTATGTTTGTAATGACTGTGAGGGGAGAAATGTGCCTCGTCAAATCTTAAGAACAATGGTAATATTTTTTAAATTTTCATTTACTAAATTACAAATTTAATAATGATTAATATCTTATTTATTTTGCATAAGTGCTAATAACTTTTTTAATGTTTCCATATGCATTATGAGGATGTAATATCGTAAACAAGAGGATGTCAACTTCCATCTCAATGAATATGCATTCTTGGAAGTTTAATTAATATTAAATTTGTTATGAAAAATACAATAGCTTACAAATTTTGTAAAAATATGTCAATGAGATGATATTTAATTTATTTGATAATTAATTTGTTATGACAAATATTTATTTAAAATTTTTGTATTCTATTTATTTTGGATGAAGCTAGTTTTCATTTTTTCGTATTTTAATTATTTTTAAATTTTTACTATTTTAATCACTTTTCACAAAATTTAAAAAAAAAAATAAGGGGCGACTCATTAACAAATAATGTGTCGCTAAAAGTGTCATGCGTCGTTAAATAGGTGACTCTATTAATGCGTCGCTAAATAGGCGACTCTGTAAATGCGTCGCTAAATAGGCGACTCTATAAATGCGTCGCTAAATAGTCACTTTATTAATGCGTTGCTAAATAGACGACTCTACTAATACGTTGCTAAATAGTCAATTCTATTAATGCGTCGCTAAATAGACGACTCTATTAATGCGTCACTAAAAGTAAATATGCGACGCTAAAAACTCAAAGATAGGCGACTCTCATACTGCGTAGCTTGTTGTCTTATAGATTTAGCGACAGGACGTTAGGCGACACCGTGCGATACGTTGTTATTTATTTTATGCGACGCATTTATTGCGTCATTTATCAACGCGATTCTAGTAGTGATTTAGAAAGTTTCACTAATATTTTATTTTTGTTTTACAGTTGTCATCTTTGCAAGTCACACTATTAGTTAACTTATATATTTTATTCAAAACAAGCCTTTTTTATTTTTATTTTTTTTTCTATATAAAAAAAAGAAATTTTTTTCTATTCTCTTTCCATATATACAAGCATCTCATTTATAAAAATTATTATTATTTTATTCATTTATCAGTTAACCCATCCTTATACAGAGAAACTGTCTAAAAAAAACATAAATTAAAGTAAAATAATAATTTTTATCCTAAAAGTTATTGGTTTTCCAAAATAAAATTTTTAGAGGCTCTATACTAAAATTTTCCAAAATATATTCATTTTTCCAAAAAAAAAAAAAAAAAAAAGAAAAAAAGAAAAAAAAAATGCAAAACAGAGGGGGCTACAATGAATTATTAGCCTAAAAGTTATTAGTTTGTTATTTATTTGGGTAAGGGAGGGGCCATCGTGGCTACTGTCCCTGCTTCTATTTGATATTTCTTCTTCTTTTTTTTTTTTTTGGGTAAAAATACTTGATATTTCTTCAGTTTCTACTTTTTAATGAAAATTTCATTTACTTTTCATGAAGGAAAGAAAAAAAAAAAATTATTTGTCCGTTTTACTTTATATGTAATAGTTCAAGTCTTCATGATGATTTTTTTATTTTTTTATTTATATTTTTTAAAATCTAATTTGTTTAAAGACAAACTATGCAGAGTTAGCAACAAAAATGCATGTCATACCGCAAATATGTTTAGCTCCAGATCAGGAAGTTACAGCACTGAGTGTGTTCGCCCGCACACCCTCGGCGTTCTCTGATGAGAGCCAAAGTTCTGGAATGTTTAACAGATTTGCTCGTCTATGTGAGTAGCAATTTGTAGTACCATTTTTCCATTTGTATCATATTATAGTTCCTTTGTCAACCAGAGACTATATTTTTAGATTGGCTTTTCATTATTTGGAAAAAAAAAAAAAAAAAAAAACAACAGGTGGAAAGTTCATAGGCCGTCGAAAGTCGAATCATTCTGATCACGCCCTTCAAATAGTTAAAGAGTTTTTGAAATTCGACGAGGAGGCACAAATTTTCGATACAAGAGAAGCTGAAAAGTCGTTGTTCATTGATGCTGAAGTGGGGATTGTTGATTTCATAATCAAACTTATTGAATTGAACCCTAACCTACTATGGACAACGGATGATGAGAAAGGAAGCTTCTTTCATGTTGCAGTTCAGCATCGTCAGGAGAAAATCTTCAGTTTGTTGCTTGAGTTAGGTGGGATTAAAGAAGTAATAGCAAAAGTTACAACTGGAAGCAAAAGAAACAGCTTGTTGCATTTGGTTGCAGAGTTACCACCTGATCGAGAAAAGCTTAATACTGTATGTGGAGCAGCTCTTCAATTACATCGGGAGCTCGTATGGTTCAAGGTAAAATTAATTCATACTGCATAATCTATATATATAGAATGAAAAATATCTCGTTTGGTTGCTTTAGCTATACAGAGGAGTTTTAAATCTTTAGTTCAGAATTCGGATTTACATGTTTCCTAGTTTTGTTGCTGCATAACCACACATACGTAGGTTTTAACCCATGTATTGTTAGTCTTATAGCCATTAATTAAGCATGCCACTAAATTGTTTAAGGACACACAAATCCAATATCAATTCGTAACATTATGAATAAAAAGATTAATAAAAAATAATGCCACTTATTTTTTATTATCAATGTTCTAAATAAGCACTTTTAAAGCATTTAAAAACGTATAATATATCACGATATAATCGGTCTAATAAATAAATTATAATAATAAAATAATTTAAATACTTAAATTAAATAAATAAACTAATAAATAATTTGAAATAAAATGAGTGAAAATTCAAATAGTTCAATAGTGACTAAAATAATGCAACATTTAAATAAATGATATGAACCAACAATAAAATAAATAACACAAATAAATAAAATCAACAAATTAAATAAGTAATTAATTAAAAAATTTAAAACCATAATTTAAACAAATCCTTTAAAAATATTTAAATAAATATATAATATTAGACATATACCTGATGCACCATACTATATACTAAATGATGCCATATGTATATTTGGCGTCCCAAACACCATCTACCAAGAGAAGGAGAAGAAAACATGTAATCAGATACCTTGGAGTCCCACGGGAGCTACCGTTGATAACCTACCATCCTACGGCTAAGGTAGGGCGACTAATGTAGACATCGCAAGTACTTGTTCACTCTCTCTCACCTTAACTTCTATAGGATGGCTAAATATAACTGCATCCTAATCAATGATCATAGTAATAACTGTATGGTGTATCGAAAATATAATAACCATAAAATACCTTAATACTCTAAAAGCACCAATTTTCCATAAATCCATTTTTTATAAACCAACATTGAGAAATGTCTAATAAAACAAACTAATTTAAAAATTACGTACCTTTGGAACTATGTCCAATATTGTAAAATTTTCAAACCATAAATTTTTTTTTTAAAAATTATTAATAAAACATGATAATTCATAAAAATACTAATTAAGAATTAAATTCTCAAATCTCAAGTAATCCAATAATTAATTAAATGAATAAAATTATATTTGAGTATATAAAATATTTACATTAGCATTCAAACATTTCAATAATTAAGGTAATGAAATAAATATGACTGAACTTAACAAATAATCTTATAGAAATCCATAATAATATATTACCAAAACAAATATTTCAAATCTCAAATTGGCACATATATACAACTATCAATTTAAATCCCGCACATGAGCAGAAATCCAATATATATACATTGTAACCCAGAAATATAATTTGGAAAATATACCATTCACCTGAAAAACAAATTACTTCAATTCCTTCATGGGATAGGTTCCACAATTTATTGTGGGTGCTTAAAATATCATAAAAAATACAATATATATTAAAATACTAATTTTTGCTGAGTATTTTACATATAATTCATTCAGGGAAATGCATAAACTTTAACCAAAATTAGCAGCTTATATACCAAAATGAAGCTTAAAGCACGAGGGTCACAAATTCAATCTACGTGGGTTACAAATTTGTTCTTACTTGTTGAAAATTTGATCTGTAGTGGCTGAAATTTCATCGAAAACATTCAACCAACTTCAATCTCTTGGATCTCTTAATCTAGCTCGAGTTGAACTAAATGAACCTCAGATTTGAGTTTAGGAGGGTAAAAAATGTTGGAAAAGGGTACTAGACTGGCTTGAAACTTGAGCAAAAAGTGAGAAACGCTAGGCCACTGCCTTTGTTGGTGACTAGTTTGATCTCAGCACATCACCAGCAATTTGGCAATGAAAATTCGGTGGCTGGCCGGTGTTTGAGTGGCTAGAAAATGGTGGGGATGGTGAAGCAAAACAGTGGCCAAAAACGGGTGCCATTGAATTTTACTCGAATCCCGATGCCATCAATAATTGCAAGCCAGTGTGTTGTCAAGTGGGCTTTCCGATAAGGTGGCGAGTGAGACAAAATGGTGGCTGGAGGTGGCTATTTTGGTTGGAAAATGGTGGCTGCTCTTTCACACATGCCAAGTTATCAACCACTCAAATGTTGACGTGTGGCAAATTTCAAATGATATTTTTAAATCCCCCATTTTGCATGGTTTTCAAAAAAAATACATAAGTTTTTAACCATGGTTCTAAATCAAATGTGCTATTAATTTACGAACTCTCATCGGTGAGCACTTCACAATGGTATGTAAGTCAACACCATAACGTATACAAATAAAATGTTAACCCTGGACACCACTTTGTCAATCTAGATAAGATCTTGTTCTGACCATAACTTTTCGATCCTAACTCCAAATTTTGCATGCCACTAGTCTGTGGACTTGTGGTGGTGTGTACTTCGCAATGGGTTCCTGGTCAAAACAAAATTCCAGTTGTACCAAATAGTCAAATATAAAATCCACTTGGTTAACCATGATCAACTCTAATTAAACTTAGTCAAGATGTGAAAAATTCATATATAATTTGGAAGGAGGGTTACAAAATCTGCATTTATAGTTGCTTAAATTGCTTTTAGCCACACATATTTTTGTAGAAAATCTAATTGTTGTGGCAAAATCATATTGTGGTAAAAAATGATTATTGCCATACAATTCATTGTGGTTACAATTCATACAATTCATTGCCAGACAATGATTATTGCATGTAATTTGATGTGCACACACTCAATAACATGGGCATGCATGCATTCTATAGCAAATATATGTATATACATATATGTATCGCCTTTTTGTTTCACAATATTTTATTTTAAAGTTGTTCTTATAGTTCTTTTTACAAATAACAAGTTATACATTTTTATATTGTTTGTCAACATATCTTGATTTTTAATGAAGGAGGTTGAAAAGATTATACCAACAGCATACAAAGATATGAAAAATTCGGATGAAAAGACAGCGCAAGCTTTATTCGCAAAAACCCATAAAGAGTTGAGAAAAGAAGGGGAGAAGTGGATGAAGGAAGCCGCTCAGTCATCTAAAATTGTTGCAACACTTATTGCCGGTGCAATTTTTGCTGCAACTTTCAGTGTCCCAGGAGGATTTGATAGTACATCAAGACAACCTTCTCTTATAAAAAATAAACTTTTTGTGTTTTTCTCAATATCAGAAACAATAGTGTTATTTTCTTCCTCAGCTTCTATACTGATGTTCCTATCCATCCTCACCTCACGCTATGCTCAAAATGATTTTCTAAAGTTTGTGCCCGTCATGTTGCTAATAGGATTCACATCACTTTTTGCCTCAATCACAGCCATGATGGTAGCGTTTTCTATAGCTTTTTCTTTATATCATAATAAATTGGCACTGATGGCCCTCATTCTAAGTTATGTGCCTTTTATGTCAGGACCCATCTAGAATTCCTCCCCGGAACCCTAGACAAGCCCTGATCTTAGGGAAATACCACCGAACCTTCCAACAGAAAATCCGACAGCACCTCCCCTAAGGGTAGGGCTTACCAAAAATTACCTGCACTAAAACACACTTCTATATTCATCCATTTATTCCTCCCACGAAACTACAAATTGATTCCACAATTTTACAGCACTTCACAAGAATAACAGCAACCCAGTGCATAAATAAATCATAGGTGTCCAAAATAGTATACAGAGCTTCATGAAGTGCTATTCAATAGAAAATACAACAAAGATCAAAGAAATATTACAACTGAATCAAACGAGTACAAAGGTACTTCTCGAACTACGATAGCGGCGGAGAATTGGTTCGCTCCGGAAGAACGTCTACCACCCTTTGCACCTAAGGGAATGAAATTTAAAAACGTGAGATGCTAATCATCTCAGTGAGCGACCCTAGCTACTGAACACTTTTAATATTAATAATAATAATATAACAAATAAGGAAATTTAATTAATACCGGCAATTAAACAGGTAAATAAATAATAACAGTTGAAAACAATAATTTCTCTCCAAACTCTCACTAATCACTCCGTTGGAAATGTTCCCTTTTTATAACATTTTTTACAAAAGCCGATATTCGTATTTCCCGAAAACCAAGGGATCAAACAACTTAATAAACAATAAATAAATAAATACCCCAAATGTAAATAAAATGTAATAAATTATAATAATTATTTTTTTTGAACACCCACTACAAAAAAAATGGGAATTAGCGACTATGCTGTCAGTGACGAAAAAGTAATGGTCACTGAATGAATAAAACAACGACCGATATTTAGTCGCAGAAACGATAGTAAGAGAAACATGTAGAATTTTGGTTGACCTGTTATGGTGACCAGAAATTTGGTCACAAATATAAATTTTCGCTGACCAAAAACTATTTGGTAGTTAAAAAGGCAGGGCGGGAAGCTTTCCCACCTTTTTTTTTGGCGGGAACATGAAGTTTCAACGACCAACCACTGTTGGTCACTAAAAGTATTTATAAAGGACCAATATATTAATCACTAATAATATAACTTAAAATTTTTTTTAAGGAAAAATAGCAAATAATGTTAGCATAAGGCAAAAATTTTTTTTAAGGAAAAATAGTAAATAATGTTAGCATAAGGCATTCCACGACCAAATTATTTTGGGTGGTCAAATGTTATATTTGTGACGAAAATATTGGTCACTAAATAGAATTTAAAATAATAAAATATAAAAAAAAAATTTATAATAGGTTTAGTTTAATGCCGTCAGCGACCAACTATGTTTGGTGAGTAAATGCAAGGGCGGGAAACCATCCACATGCTTTTCCATTTTGGCGGGAAGTGAGAACCTTGATTAAATGTAAGAAAAAGAAACATGAAATTGGTAATTTAATGGTTTGAGCTACCATGTCAGTGGCTATTAAATAGATACAAACGGTGTTAATAATAATATTAATAAAATAATCCACAATGAAGCTGCATTTTGTAAAGAAATATTTACTTAAAAAAAAAACAGATTTTATTTATTTTTTGTATTTTTGGTTACAATCCTGATAGAACCATTTTTGGATGGATGATCCCCATAAAACCCTTTAGATGATAAAATTGCATCGGCCCTATTTCCTTTCTAAAACTCTCTCTAAGAGTTGTGCTGCCCCCTTTGGATTGCCTCACCTCTCTGACCATTCGTTGCTTCTGACTGCTTGGATTGGCATCTCTCTCAAGCTCCATCTCAGGTGTGTTTCCTCTCCCATTTTCTCTCTGTGCTTTTTCTTTTCTCTGTTTCTTCATTTTTCCCTAAGTTTCTCATTCCATGAAACGTAGGTGAAAGATGGGTTAGTTCTTTGTTACGTATGACAAAGAGTCAACTGGATTTAATGAGCTGATAAAGGAAGGATTGAAGGATTTATTAGGGACATGAGAGGAAGCAAATATATTCTTGGTAAGCGACATCTATAACTTCTTCTTTTTTTTCCCTCTATGTTTGTTGTGGTGTTTTGTGAGAGATAGGTATATTGAGTGAGAGGAGTCTCTGGCCCTATATGTTATTGGTTTTTGGCAATGTGGTTGATATTTTCAAACAATAAAGTTCTAGAAAATTTTCCCACATGTTGATACATAATTGCATTTTTATCTTTTTTCCTATGTTCTTAACATAATGTAATGAGTTTTCATGGATTGGAATTTTCTTGAACTGCTTTGTTGCTTTTGAAAAAAACACAAGCATCGTAATTTGATTGTTTGAGATTTTTTGTTTTTGAGAGATACTGAATCAAAATGTAAAAAAAGAAAAAGAAAAGAAAAAAGAAAAGAAAAAAAAAGGGTAACCGAAAATGGGAAAAAAACTTGAGGTAAAGAAGTAAATATGGTTTTCCAACCTATAAACAAATAAGACAGTTTCTAGATTTTTACTATATTTTGGTTTTTTTGGATTGGGACTTTTAAGAACTTCTAAATTGTTGAATGTTGAATAATGGACTCTGTAACTTGTCTAATAATAAACACCCATAACATAGCAAAATGTAATTGAATATCAATATATAATATTATTGCATATTGGGAATTGAATGGAGAAATCAAATTAGAATAACTCCTGTTGAATATATATAACTAATTGTCTAAATATTATTTATGATCACCTTGTGCAGGCATGGTGCATAATTTGTGGAGATTGGAATACTGATGGCATCCTCCATCTATATAAATGTATGTACATATATAAATATGTGGGTTTGAGAGATAGAATAAGAAGGGACTATAACATTTTCACAATATCAGTGATGATTGCTTCATTTATGCATATGTACATGTATGTATATATATATATATATATATACGTATAACAAAAGGATTGAATGATTAAGATTATTGACAATATCAATCCCTTAGATATAGTATTGATATTATTTTTTATGTTTGTAGGATGGTAATATAGGGGAAACAAATATTGCCAAAATATTCCTTTAAATATGCCACCTAAGAGATCAAGATATGTACCAGGAAGAGAGACTTTGGTTCCTAGGAGGTCTCCTAGGACTACCCCAGCACAAAGAGAGACTTCGGTCCCTAGGAGGTCTCCTAGGACGACCCCAGCAGAAAGAGAGACTTTGGTCCCTAGGAGGACACCATCACAAAGAGAGAATTTGGCTCCTAGGAGGTCTCCTAGGACGACAGCATCATCGCCTATGGAGACACCATCCCCTAGAGGTCGACAACCTATGCAAACACCAGATCATTCCACAACACCAACGCCTAGTGAGACATCAATACCTAGTGATCCAGAGTATGTGGAAACACCAATTCCAAACATTACATCGTCTAGAGGTCATTCTCCTATAGATCCTGTAGATGAGAGTACTGAAGATACACCTGTATCCACTGGTATGTTGGTAATCTATCATATATGTTATGTAAATTGAGAATCTATATTACATAGTATTATTAATTAACATTATTTCACTTTGTAGGTTTAATGAAGAAAAATACACGTGGCATTACGCGAGGATTGGAAATTCTTAAAACAATGGCATCCAATACTAAACTTCGCGTCCAAGTAAGTGATGGGGATATGCATGCATATGGTGACCATTGTTCTCCCTTTGCCAATCAGATTGGCATTGCTGTGCGTAACTTTGTTTCACCAAGATTGAAGGGATGGAAATATGCTTCTGATGATGAAAGGAAAATTGTCTACAAACATATTGCTGTGAGTAAAACTTACTCATATCATTAATATAACATATCAGTATTATAATAACTAACAAGGTTTTATTTTCCTTTTGTGTATAAGGATCGGTTTGACATTGATCTGAATGATCCTCAATGGATAGAGATTGTTGAGAGGCATTGTCGTGATAGGTACAAAAACAATAGAAGTTATTACAACAATCATTTCAAGCTGTGTAAGATGCAAGGCAAAGACCCATTGCAATTTAGACCAAAAAGACTACGATGTCAAGAAGATTGGGAGTGGTTGTGTGCTCATTTTGAGAGTCCAGAATTTTTGGTGAGTTAGAACTATTTAAATTGTTTCAAACTTTTTTTAAATTCATGTGTATATTTTATCATATTCTAAACCATTTAGTTTATATATACAGAAACGTTCTAAAGCAGGGCAATGTAATAGGGCTAAAAGGCTATATAATCATCATGCTGGATCAAGATCGTTTATTACAACAAGGGCAGCACTGGTTTGACATTCTTCAACAATTACTTTAGTTATATTTGAGAATGGATTATTTTTTCTTTATTATTTTTCCATATTATGGTAAATACTCGGTTCATAAAGTGCTTGATAAGTGAAATTTCCAATTGCATTAATAGCTTTGATATCTTAGTGTTTACTTAGCAATTTTAAGGATAAATCTCTTGCTCATGCATCTTATGTCTATTGAAATTTGGTTGTCATTGGATGCTAATGGATTTTTACTAGTTTTGGTCCTTTGACAGTTTATAATATATGTCATGTATCTATAGCAGAATTGGGTTTGAGCTTAGAATTCCATGGCTTTAATGACTATTTAGTTTCATTGCCATGATAAAAAGGCAAAAATGTCAACAGTATCAGCTAAAAAGGACATTTACTATTACTACCTTTGTTATTCCGACAAACCTTTTATGCTTCAACTTTGTTGATATTGGATTTCTACTGCCTTGTAGCTATAGTTCTATGTGATTCTGTTGATTTGTTGTTACCTTTGTTTGTGAGCTATTTCTAAGCTATGAATCTTGGTGATTCATTGGGATGTTGAATTGAAGTTGGAGATTATGATTATAATGTTATATAAGTGTCTATATATACATATATATATATATATATATACATACAGAAGGTTTAGTCCCAAATGTGAATGTGACTTTCCCTTTGTTTAAGCATGCAAGTAAAATTATCTTTCTTTTTATTTTGTAGTCATCTCCAAATGAACCAATTGGTGAGATTGAGTTTTTCAAGAGAACACACTGGACACAAAAAAAAAGGATGGAATAATGTTATAGCTGAATCAAGATATGTAAGTTTTACTTATCACTCCTTAACTGGTTTGACATACTTGTAATATCTTATAATGACATTTTTATACCTTTCATGTTGTTAGAATGAGATGGATCGGCTACAAGAAGCACAAACGCAGCAGACACAAGATGATGCTTCTCCTGATGATACTGGTGCACCGGTTTTTTTGACAGAAGCTGACATTCGTGCACAAGTCCTAGGTAGAAATGCTGGATTCATTTCTGGTGTTGGACCAGCTCCAAGAAAGAGCTATAGCAGGCTGCTTAACCAACCTACCCCTCAGTTGGCTACAGAGTTTGAAGATTATAAGGTTGAGGTAAAAAGACTTGCACAAGTTGTGGATCAACAGGCAGAACTCATTGCCAGACTTTCTGCATTCTTGGATGTGAGTCAGCATCCTTCACGTCCCAGCCAGTCGCCGCCGCCACCACCACCTACTGCAACAATGACTTGATGTTATGGTTTCTGCTTGTGATATGCATAGCATTAAAATTCACCTATACATAGTTTTTTGATAGTGTACATAGTTAGAATGCAAAATATTTGCATTCACAGGTGAATTTTTGCACTATGCATGGTTATAGACATTTGCAATCACAAGTCTTTTTGCAAAGCATGTATAGGCACAAGTGCTCAGCTTACAGTCCTTTTGATACACTACTTTCTATTTGTAGTGTAAGTATATAAATGTATGCAATGACAATTATGTGTAGGCAAGGACACTACTTTATAATCGTAGAATTATGACATAGATTTTGATTGGATTCGATACTATGCCCTCTCCATGGTAGAATGACATTTAACTGCAATGTTTTAAAGGTTTAGGAGGTTAAACGAACTTGAGGACAAAAATGCAAACTTAAATAATTAAATTAAGGATAAAAAATGCAAAATGAAAAATAGTTTGTGGGATTCCATCTCTCCCCTACATGATTTTAATTTTGTTTTTCTGTTATTTTTTTTTTTACATTTTACTGTTCTCAATAACAAGAATAAACATAATGAGACAAAAAAAAAAAAAAGAAGCTTGTTTATATTAATGTTGTTTAAACTCGAGAGGAGGCAAGCTGCATTTTCTTTCTTTTGCACTAGTTCGATTTTTTTTTTTTGTTTTTTTCACTAACTGTAATGTTATACTTATTTTTGAAGTAACTTATTTTTAATTTTTAATGTTTTTTAACTGTTCACATGCAAAATTATATGTATACACATATATATATGTATATATATTTTGTGCCTCAATGAATGCTTAACTTTTGACTATGAATTTATAATAAACGTGTTGTAAATTAATAATTGGTTCTATGCCAGGAAAAACACTTTTAATGTAATTGATTATTATTTGTCAAATCTTTTTGTTTTACTTAATATTCTTATCATTTTTTTGTTTTCGCAAATTAGTGCCACGATTATTATCGACATAATGTAATAATTATTTATGATTATATATTTTTTATTTTAATAATTAATTATAAAATTTACAAATTCTTACTCCCTTAATGATTAATTGTGAAATTTGTATTTATAAGTTGTTGGAAGATATTTTGATTGTACAAATAGTTTGATGGAAAACGTCTAACATTCACGGTCTTAGTGTATTTTTCTAACATCAAATTATAACAAACCTTATTACAAATCTTAAGGGCTTAGATGTATTATAGCATAGTTTTTATAAGTAACTATATGTATATAGGGGAATGTGCGTGTACAAATTAGGGGTTTGACACATATTGGCGATCCTTAACTGTTATTAGCTAATGGTAAATAATCGCTTATTTTTATTAAAATAGATAATAAAAATAATTGTTTTTCAAAATTATAATATATTTAAAATATATCAATTTTCAACTATTGAATGATCCTGCAATTGCTAGTGTGATTTGTCAAATATATTTGTCAAATATTTTTGATAGAACACGACCCCATACATATATATAGTCCGCAATTTATTTGAGATACTATATGTCGACGTATAATTATATATAAAATATGTGTTTAATTATTATGATTTTGATCCTTCTTTGTTTTCTCAATGAACATTTTTTATGTTATTATAGTTTTTATCATACAAAGAAAGATGTTATTTACATACTAATCTACAAAGATACTTGTACATTTATATATATATATATATATTATCATTAGTGTTTAAATTCAAACTCATGATCATGATATAAAATAATTGCAAATGCACATAAACTTTTCTGATACTTAGCCACATTATAAATATGTTTCCTAATAATTTACACTTGATTAATTAAGATGGACAAAATTCAATTTTCACTTTCCATACATATAGCTTTCATTGTTATTTAACATATATATATATATATATATATGGACATTGTTTTATAGAAAATGTATATTACAATATTTGTCATATGAATATTAAATTTTTATATGGTTAATTCTTAGGTTCATATGATTTGGATAGAAGAAAAAAAGAGAAAAAGAAAGAAAAGAAAGCAAAATAGAGAAAGTAAACGGAAATTTATATTGGAAAGTGAAACCCAAATATGAATTTCTACTTTGGTGGGAAGTTTTGCCGCCTTTTTCCATATTTCCCATTTATTTCATTTTGGTAAAATCCCAATCTGTCCCTTATGTTTACGTTTTAGCAAAAGCAAATCCCCATTTGAAACATTTTGTGTGATAGGAGTCCACCCCTCTGTGCGTCCATTTCGACCGGTAACACTTTCAACCTCTCTCTCAGTTTTGTTTTCTTCTTTTCAAAATACAGCTTATTACCTCTGCTACCACCTATCAAATTTCGTCCAATTCCAGAATTTTGGCTAACTGAAGAAGTCATTCTTCATATGTATTTTTGCTCAGCTTGTAAGGTATACGTGAATGATTGGGTTTTATACATATCAAACGAAAGCAACTGGATTGAGGAGCTGGTTGGATTTTCAGTTGGATGTGATGAGCCGAGAGGGAAAAGGTTCTTCATGACCTAAGGAAGGCATTCTTGGTAAGAGACATTTTCTTTCTGAGTGTGTGGTGTCTTTATGTAAATGACAGAGTTCTAGTATTGTAAATATTGAAAAATATATATCAGATTTTTGTTTTTGGGTTCGTACCAAACTACATGATGAGTCAATAGGAAAACAAATATATGTAACCTGCATTCTTTGTTGGAACAACTTACAGCTTATTGCAGCATATATAGGATTAGGTGAATACTTTTAGTTCCTATGACTTATACAAATTACATTTCCATATCCTATTTGGTTTTCATAATTTCTAAGCGTAATTATATGTCATTTCCTGGAATTATGGTTTGGTTGTTTGTGGATGAGGTGGTTTTTTCCATTTGACTTACCCTCCAATAAGATTGAAAAAACTAATTTATTATTTTGGCAAAAACAATAAAAGTAGTGCATCTACACGAACTTGAGCCCAAAAATCATGTGGTAGAGCAATTGAAATAACCAAATGTAGGGATACTTGCCAAACTCCAAATCAGCTTGTAAACCAAGTCATCATAGAAACATAATAACATTGTCCACATTCTATTTAAAATATTATGTTACAAGATAACTCTATATCACACAGTTTAGCCATAACTTAATGCCTAGTAAGCTGGAAATTTCTATTCTTATTTTTTTCAATAAAGTATATCTACATACATATAATTTTTATGTGATACATAAATATATATTAGCAGCTCCTGACATTGTGCTTCCACTACCTTGCTGTCACCTTTAAAAAGGATCATGCTATAAGAAAACACACTGGACACAAGGTCATTGAAGTTTTATCTTTATTATGATAAAGTGAAGTTGATTATCAATGTTAATTCTAGATGGCTATGAATATACTCCAAAAACAAATATTAGTGGAATGAATAATGCTTAGTATACCTATCATTGTTCTTTTTGTTGTTTTTTTTTTTAAATAGACCATTTCATGTCTTTGAGTATATGAATATTGCAATATCTGTTCTCCTTTTGCTAGTTAACTAGTTTATTATTCTTTTAATTTCCTATCCTTTAATGCTATGTTGCTGTGTATTGAGACACTTAAACCCATTTTAGCTTCAATATTGTACAAGTTAAGTTATTTTAAGTGCTTGATATATTATATCCTTATAACTATACTATTGGTTTCTTCTAGGAAGTTATGGAAAAAAAATGGATATGGTGTCATAATAAGCTGTCAGATGAATACACAAATGGTGTTAAATCATTTATTGAATTGGCTAAACATCATTTAGATGAAGATAATAGGACTAGATGTCCTTGTCGATATTGTCGGAATGTGTATTTCCAAGATATAAGTGTAGTTGAACGACATTTATGGGTGAAAGGATTTTCACCAGATTATCACAATTGGATTTATCATGGAGAGGCATTGAATTTTCAAGCTATTGAAATGGGTTTTGAGGAAGATAATGAAGCTGTTGAACATGATAGGGAAGAAGATGATAATGATGATATCATGGTAGCATTGCAAGATGCTGCAGGTGACATGGATATTGATGTAGATGCATATGAAGGTCACATTGGAGATCAAGATCATAGAAATAAAGAATTTTCAGGATTATTTACTGAAGTTGAAAGCGAGTTATATCCAGGGTGTACAAAGTTCTCTGCATTGACTTTTTTGGTCAGGTTAATGCATATAAAAGCTTTAAACCATTGGAGTAACAAGTCATTTAGTATGTTGCTTGAGCTTCTCAAGGAAGCACTTTAAGAGGGTACTAAATTGCCAAAGTCTTACTACAAGGCAAAATGTACACTTCATGCACTTGGATTAGGATATGAAAAGATTCATGCTTGTAAATGGGATTGTGCATTGTTTTGGAAAGAATCAGCTGAATTGGATAAATGTCCAATATGTGCTGAACCTTTCAAGGTACTAAGGGGAAAAGGATCCCTCAAAAGGTGCTTCGATATTTTCCTATCACTCCAAGATTGCAAAGATCATTTACATCTCGCCATACTGCTATTGATATGAGATGGCACAAAGAGAAGCGTCCTAACACAAATGGAGTATTGAGGCATCCAGCAGATGGAGAAGCATGGAAGCACTTTGATGAACAATATTCGATATTTGCTATGGATCCTCGTAATGTCCGGCTAGGTGCTACCACTGATGGATTTAATCCTTTTAGTAACATGAGCACTTCGTATAGCATGTGGCCAGTGATGTTAGTGCCTTATAACCTGCCACCTTGGAAGTGCATGAAAGAGACTTTTTCGATGATATCACTATTAATACCAGGCTCAACAGCACCTGGAAAAGACATTGATGTGTACTTACGGCCTATGATTGATGAATTGAAAGATCTATGGACAAATGGTGTCACCACTTATGACATCTCTAAAAAGGTGAGGTTTACAATGCATGCAGCAGTGTTGTGGACAATACATGATTTTCCAGCATATGGAACACTTTCTGGATGGAGTACCAAAGGATACAAAGCATGTTCGACTTGTAATGAAGATACTTCTTCCCAAGCTTTAAGAAGTAAGATTTGTTACATGGGACATCGTCGATATTTATCCATAAATCATGCATGGAGAAATAATCGACAATATGATGGAAAGCCTGAACGAAGGTTAGCTCCAAGGCAGCTTTCAGGAGCTGAAATATTACAACAGTTAGATAGGACAATTGAGAGCAGATCGGGGAAACATCCTAACAATGTGGATAAAAAGAGAAAACGTGCTGCCTGTGAATTAAATTGGACAAGGAAAAGCATATTTTTTGAACTAGAATATTGGTCTAAATTAAAATTTCGGCACAATTTGGATGTGATGCATATTGAGAAAAACATTTGTGATAATATAGTTGGAACAATGTTGGACATCAAAGGTAAGTCGAAGGATACTGACAAGGCATGTATGGATTTAAAGGATCTAAATATTCGAAAAGAATTGCATTTACAAGAAACTGGTGGTAAAGTTTTGAAACCTTTGGCATGTTTTTCATTAACAAGGGATGAAAAACATGAGTTTTGTAAGTTTTTGAAGTCTGTTAAATTTCCAGATGGCTATGCTGCTAATATTTCAAAGAATGTGAACATTAAGGATGGTAAGATATCAGGTTTGAAAACTCATGATAGTCATGTTCTTTTGCAACAACTTTTTCCCGTGGGTATAAGACCTTACATTAAGAAATAGGTTTGTGGAACAATTATTGAAATGTGCATGTTCTTCCAAAAACCTTGTGCACGAACTCTATGTTACAAGAGGGGATAATACTTACATTGTGTAAATTGGAAAGAATATTCCCTTCAGCCTTTTTTGATATCATGGTTCATCTAGCAGTTCACCTACCATATGAGGCAAAAATGGCAGGACCAGTACATACTCGTTGGATGTATCCTTTTGAAAGGCAAAGCCTTTGGTTATTAAAGTTGATCAATCAATTTACATTCTTTTAATTTTTTAATTTTTTTATTTTTATGATATTTTTCATTCATTATTAGAGCTTTGGGAACATTGAAAAAATATGTGAGAAATAAAGCTCATCTAGAAGGTTCAATAGCAGAGGGTTATGTTGTCAATGAGGCATTAACTTATTGTTCAATGTACCTTCATGGTATTGAAACTCGATTCAATCGGCCAGAACGTAATAAAGATGGTGAGAATCAGATTGCTTTGACTTTGGCAGTATTCACTCAACCTGTGAACTTGTTGGGGAAACCTCAATTTGTTGAACTGAAAGATGATGATTATAAAAAAGCTCATTGGTACATCCTTTACAATTGCTGTGAGTTGCAGCCATATTTTGAGTAAGAACCAAAACTTATATATTATTAGTTGAAGTTCAAAATAAGTAAATTATAAATCCATACTTCTAATTAAATTACATTTTTGCAGTGAGCACACCAAACTATTGCAAAACAGGGGTGTCACAAGTATTCTGCAGGTACAAGAAAAGGAATTTCCACAATGGTTTGAACAAAGGGTATGTAGTTTTTAGTTATAAAAGGTAAAATTCCAGCTTGATATGTAAGTATTGTTAATTAATTAAAATTACATTTTCACAGATAAAATATTTCAGTAGATGTAAATATCCAATGGTAACTGATGAGTTGTACTCACTAGCATATGGTCCTGATTATGGAATAAGATCATATAGTGGATGTGTAGTAAATGGAGTTCGATATCGCACAAAAGTTCGTGATGATAGGTGTGTCACTCAAAATTGTGGAATTTGGGTTGTAGGTGATCATGATGGTGAATCTTGTGACTTTTATAGGGTAATAGAAGACATTCTTGTGTTAGACTATAGGTCCAAACACTCTGTTGTACTTTTTAGATGTGCATGGTTTGACACAAATGTGAAAAAGAAAAAGATGATCACAGAATTTCAAATCACAAGCATTAATGTCACTTCATATTGGTATAAGAACGACCCTTTTGTCCTTGCCTCACAAGCTAAACAAGTGTTTTACGTGGATGATTACAAGATGGGTCAACATTGGAAAGTGGTTCGAAAGGTGCATCACCGTCATCTGTGGGATTTTCCAGACCGATTAGATGAAGGTGATGAACATGGTGATTCATTTGAAGTTTATGAGTTGGATGCTTATCAAGAAAATGATTCAATGGACATTCAAAATTTATTTGAATCAATTGATATTGAACGTCTTAATCGTGAAGATATTGACCCAATAGAAATTAATTTGAAGAGTGCAACAAACTATGAAGATGCAGATAGTGAGGCAGAGAGTGGAGATTTTGAAAATGCAGATAGTGGTGCAGAGAGTGAAGATTATGAAGATACAGATAGTGGCATAGAGAAAGAAGATAATGAGGAGTACAATGAGGAAACCGACAATGATAGTGAAGATGAGTTGTTAAGTAATGGTGAAACCGGTGAGGATACTGACTCATTTGCATAAATAACTATATATATATATTTTTTCCTTTTTTCAGTTTCCTATGTAATGATTTCTGTTCATGTTAAAGATGATTATGCTCTATTTCAAACTAATTAATATAACTATATGTTGCTTTTTTAATATAGCTTACTAGCATATATATATATATATATATTAAGTCCAGAATGTTCATATTGTCAGCTAATAATTCGTTTTTGTTTTTATTGTCATCACTTTACATATACTCTTATTCTTTAAAGTTTTATCACAATATGATTATAATGCACCATGTTATCACCTTTGACATATTAGAAAGTTCCTTCACTTTGCATATACTAATTACTTGTACTGTTGTTTTTATGTAATGATTTCTCTTCATCATACTGTTGTATTTGTGTAATGATTTATATTCATGTTTATGCTGATCATGCTCCATTTTAACTATAAGTTAATATAACCTACGCTGTCTTTTGAATGTGGTTTATTTGCATATATTTATATTCTCACTTAATAATTTCTTTATTTTTATGTAATCATCAATTCCAATATGCTTTTATTTTTTAAAACAGGGGTGTCATCATAATAAAATATATTGCACTATCTTATCACCTTGGACAAGCACCTAATGACAAAAAAGAGTACTTTTTTTTTTTGTTGCAATTGATTACATCTACAGTGCCGAACATGATCCTAATAGGATATTTCTTAAAGTGAATTAGGAGGATTAGATATATAAAAATATAAATATATATATACATATGTATATTTGTTTTTATTCCAATTCATGATAATATTTAGAGTAACAGTGATTCTATTTCCTTCAATGTTTTACCTTGTGCAAGTTATTTTTAGATTGAGAATTACTTGTATATTTGTGTAGAGTTTGTTTTGATTGAAAATTAATTATGTATTTTCATTTGTGAATTTATGCTCAATCATGAATGTTATTGGCTCAATAAAAAATGTTTTATTGGTGAAATTATTATTGCATTTTTTAGAGTTTGTCTTTTTTTTCCTAAATTTTATCATTGCCTCTATTTGTCAAATATTCACAAATGCATTTAGTGTTCTTGGAGAATTTCAATGGAAGTGAGGGATATTTATTATAGAATACAATTGGAGCCGAATCAGTTATGCACATTTTTTTTCCCCAATATATCAATCAATTAGTAATTTGTTTCTAATTTGTTTCGTTTGTATTTTGTCTTCAATTTTTTTTAATGTTTTTTTATATTTAAGAATGAGATGGTATGATTACAACAAACATGCGTTGATACAGTTTATGGTACGATTACAATAACCATGGATATTGGTGCGTGCTTTTCAAATTACATTGTAGCATCTCACAAGTATAAATTATATTGTTTGCTTTATTCATGTTATATACAGATGCTTTTTCTTCTTTAATATTTTGTGTTTGCAATGTAAATATAGTGTGATATCAATTTCATGTATGTAATGAAATTTATAATAATATAATCAGTTTTATACTTTTTGGTTAAACATATAATTGAAATTATACAATATCATTAATATTTATTAACATTCATAAGCATAATTCACTACCAATCTATTGGTAATTGATACCAAAATAAAGGTTTATAGAAACCCAATATTGGTAATTGATAATGCCCTTTATTTTGGTATACAGTGAAAAAGGGATACAGTGACTAATATTTTTTGTCATTAAAATGCATTGCAAATTGCCAATGATTATTATTATTAACCATAACATTCGTTAGTGAAAGGTTTCTCGACGACCAATTAATAGTTACAGAGTAATAAAATTTGCCACCAATTGTAACTAGCCACTATACCAACAATTTTAGTGACTACAAAAATGTGTCACTCAAACACTATTTAAGGACCAAATAATAAGTCGTTGAAACTAAATTCTTCGACCAAATCACATTGCTGCTAAAACCATATTTTTGCAACCAACTACATGGTCGTTCAAAACCTCTTTTGATGACTGGAACATTTTGTTATTGAATACGGTTTTTAGTGACCATAATTTTGGCCATGAATATTTTAATAATTGGTCCCATAACATTTTTTGGTTACGAAGTTATAAGTTTTTATGACTAAAATATATGCTTAAAGTGACCATAAATAGTCACCAACATAGCATTGAGTGACAAAATATTGGTTGCTCATATTTTATAATTGGTCGGTAAAAGCTTAAAATTGGTGTCCTTTTTAATATTCAAGGCGTTTTAAAGACTAATTTATGGTCACAAAATCCTTAAAAACTAGCCACTAAAACCTCAACTGATTTAGCAGCCAACATATATTAGTTACTAAATAGAATCTGTTACAACGTTTAAGCGACCACGGTTTTTTGGTTTCTAAAAGCCATTGGCGACCAAAATTGGATGTTTTGCAACCAAATTAATGGTTGTTAAAAGGCATTTTTTTAGTAGTGACCTTTGGGGTTTGAAATTTTATTTGAAAACTTACACTTGACGCACCACACCATATACCGGTGATGCCCTCCGATACCTAGCGTCCTGAGCACCGACTGGCGGGGAGATTAAAGAGAGAAACTTGCAAACGGCACTTTGGCGTCCCGACAGTACCGCTGCTGAAACCGTCATCCCGGCCAAGGAGGGGGTCGGCTGTGGCCAATATCAAACTTGCCTGCCCACGGTCCAATGGCAACTCACGGGAGACATAATACTTGCGCGCTAACCACATATACATACACCAGAACACCAATACTGTATGAATGCATCTAAAATAATTATTAAATCAACCGTACCGTTCTTCCAAAATTACCGTGGGAAATATACCAAATTTTCACACTTACCATCCCACATATTTTCGTTTAACAACCCGGTACGAAAACATCGATAATCAATAAAACAATAATTTTTCTCGTAATACGAGGTTCAACAAATAAAATACCGTGGGCATAATTATAAAATTAAACCACCAATTTAAACAAATATTTTCTCAAAATATTTAAACCAATTATGCCCAAAAATAATATTAAAACCACATACAATTTATTACTGAAAAACTTTGCTCATGCATAAAAAATAAAATTAAATCACAATAAAATCATAATTAAATTGCACCACATGAGCATAATTCAAATACCAATTAAACACCAATTAAATATAATTAATTGCCCCAAAATATTTTTAAAGGTGGGTCACTCACCTTAAGCGCGTATATCAGCTAAGATCCTCCGCAGGATCAACTCCACTACTCGCACGCGCACCTAAAACATCCACAGTACACCAACCAAATATATTAATATTTTAATCGGGTAACTCCCAAATGGGTACCGGGGAGTGAACACAAACGACAACTAAAAATTACGAGTGATATACCGAATCAAAGCTTGAGTGATAAGGATCACGGATTCGGTCTTACTTTCCGGAGATCGGACCCGAGGTGGCCGGAATCTCGCTGGAAAGCTTTCGGGATTCGACTCCTCAATTCTCCTAAACCATCACGAATTGGAGAAAAAGGACGTCGGATTTGGATTTAGGAGGTCGGAATTAGTGGACAGGGACCGGCAGTGTAACTGGGTACTCGCCGGAACAGTGACTTCCGGCGAGTCACCGCGGTCATCGGCAACCGTCGCCGGTGGCGGCGCGTGCGGTGGCCATTGGCTGAGATTTTTGGCGGTTTTATAGATCGAGGGGAGAGGATTCCAACAGGACCGGTGGTGAGGCAAACGAAGGCTGGACGGCGGAGAGATCAGGGTTTGAAGATTTTCGGCACCTCACCGGAAAATGCTCCGATCCCGCTGCATCGGAGGTCCGGTGGCCGTGAAATTTGGTGGGTAGGCCGGAATTGCCACGGGTGAGGGACCGGTCAGGCGCGTGTGGCTTGAAAGTGGCCGGAAATGGGTCAACAGCGGTGGCCGGCGATGGAGGGGAAAAATCACCGCCGAGCTTCGCCGGCTCGGCCTGGGCGCGTCCGGCGACTGACGATCGTGAAATTTCAGGGTTTGGTCGGAAATGGGGAGGCGCTCTCGTCTGGCCGGCGCGTGTAGCAAGGGTCAGCCGGAAAATTGGACGATTTTCGGCGGCCGGTCGTTTCTCTCTCCTCTCTCTCTTTCTCTCTCCTCCCCGGCGTTTTTGCCAAATAAAAGCCACCGTGGTGACACTGTTCATCCACGTGGACCAATCAGGTGGCGACACATGGCGTTACTGTGCACTTAAACCAGATATAATAAAATATTATTGTATCCGGCGAACTTCAAACATCCATAACTTTTTAACTAGATGTCCAATTTAAGCGTGCCGCTAGTCTATGAACTCGTATTGACGAGTACTTTACAACCATACAAAAGTCAAACAAAATTACACAACAACAAAAAGTCAACTTCCGGTACCTTTTGGACAGTTTGTACCTTGACTTGTTTTGCCCATAACTTTCAAACCGTAGCTCCGTTTTCGACGTGCTACTAGTCTACGAACTCGGGACATCATGTACTTCGCCATGGTACACTGGTCAACTAGAAATTTCAATTGGAACAAAAAGTCAACTTTTGACTCACTCGGTCAACGGTCAACCTCGATCAACGTGCATGAATTCTGATGTGGTTTGGATCGGGGTGTTACATTTTATATATATTTTCCTAATTTATCGTTTGTTAGGGGACTTGTCTCAAGCCATTCGAGGTTCTAGCTTCTTGCTTCAGCCGAAAAAAATGTTTATTTAATAGAAATGTTCCCAAACCACTTGAAATAAGCTCAGCTCAATAAGTCTCTTCCAATATTCCTAAGACATGATGCTTGATTAATGTACTGTTTTTAAAAGCAAACAAAAGTTTTACTTTTTTTTTTTTGGGTTAGAAAAACAAGAGTTCTATTTGTATGTAGTAATTTAACAAATTGGCATGATGTGCTATTGTCAAGACTTCCCTTTATTGCTTTTTTCAAAATTTTTGATCATTTATATGCATAGTAATTTAGCATGCAATGTATAAATTCTTCTATCCAGGATTTGACTTATTACTAGATATAAGTTGATCATGGGCAAAAATTTTCGAGATAAGAAACTCACTGAATATATATGCACGCACACAGACACACACATGTCTTTTATTATAGCGACTTGATATTAGTATACAAAGGTCTCTAATAACAACCATTGAATTTACTCTGGTTTATTTAATTAGGCGAGGTTCATCTTTAAACTTAAATACGAAATGTTGATTTGATAGGTTTAATATATTTAATAGGTGATGTCATTTACAACTTTGAGGTGTACCCCTATTTCAAATTATATTTAAAGGATTTAAACAATTCACACTCACCCATATTTTTGTTAAAGTTTACAAAGAAAAGGTAGAATTTGATAACTATTCTATAACAATAACCGATGCACGTGAACAAAATTAAGCAGCAACAGAAGCATGAGATGGTAAGGAATAAAGTGATAATCCTCATCCAAGCAGGGATAGACTTGCTGTACAGCTAAAAGCAAAAAGGTCAACATGATTCAAATGATAACCATTATCTAAAGCCTTAGCAGTTATCATCTATAAAGTCCTCTGCGATTTTCCATAACCTTCTATTGCTTCACATGGCTATATATAAGAGACGTTGTAATTGGTTTGTAGTGTGTGTGAAGCAACTACATTTAATAAAAGCCATTTATTTTATTTTTTATCATGAAGTTTCACATGGTATCAGAACGGGAAATGATCCCTCTACCAAAATTCAATGTGCCTTATGAAATTGAACCACATCTTAGTATCCAATCATTCCATCAATGTTCAAGTTTAATTTCTATCAAACTTGACTCCACAAATTATTTGTTTGGGAGGTCTGAAGCTTAGGAGTTGCTCATCTATGTTCTATAACAAGATGCCACAGAAAGAAGTTCACAATGCTAATAATCAAATACTATCGGACCCAAACTATAGTATTTGGATTAACAATAATGGATTACTCATTACTAGGCTTCTTGGAATGATGTCTATTCATGTTTTAATCTACACGTTTGGCAAGGGTACAACTTTTCTGGTTTGGAAGAAAATAGAAGAGCATATGCTGTTAGCCACTAAAAGGAAAGAAATTTATCTCACACATAGTCTTATGAGCCTGAAAATGGGAAGTTCCAAACTTGATGATTTTCTATAACAATTCACTTTTTCATGTGATAACTTAGCTACCATTGGTAAGCCAATTAATGATCTTGATAAATGTTTTCATTTGTTTAGAGATTTAGGGTAAAATATCAAGAGATCCATTTGGCAATGCTTTTAAAAGAGCCTTACCCAACCTTTACTCAATTTGTTTTAGCTTTGAAAGGTCATGAAAAGGTTCTGATCAGCCAAGAAATTGAAAAACAACCTAATTAAACATAGGCCTTCATCGGATAGAGAGGAAGAGGACAAGGAATCCATGGTGGATGCTTCTCTTCTTAAGGTTGTGGCTTTGCACCAGCTGGTCATTCAACCCCTCACAGCCAAAATCCATGGAGCAACCATCCATGGGAGAATAATATAGATTTCAAGTCCCATTTTTCACATCATGAA
The DNA here is from genome assembly GCF_031755915.1 of Ziziphus jujuba. Lineage (NCBI taxonomy): Eukaryota > Viridiplantae > Streptophyta > Magnoliopsida > Rosales > Rhamnaceae > Ziziphus > Ziziphus jujuba. The sequence continues at coordinate 646,410 of NC_083381.1, read as the reverse complement.
GGTAATTTTTGACCAAGCAATAATCCTGTCATCTGTCAGATATGTAAAAAACCATATCATACAGCTAATAAGTGCTGGAATTGGTATGACTCTTTTGATGAGGAATAAGCTAAACTAGAGGCTCATACAACCTATAAAGAGGAAGAAGATGTCACTTTCTATGCTGATAGTGGTGCCAATGCTCACATGATAAACGATTTAGGTATTTTAATCTAAAAAAAATTATATCATGGATATGATAAGATCTATGTGGGCAATGGTAATGCACTTGCTATTTCTCATACGGGCAGTACAAAGTTACAAAATGGATAAAAGAAATTAGACTTAAAAGATATTTTGGTTGTACCTGCATTAATAAAAAAATTACTTTCTGTCAGTAAATTAACTAAGGATAATGCATGTACTATTGAATTTACATCTTCAATTTTTGTGATCAAGGACCAAATCGGGCAGACAATAGTGAAGGGGAGTAACAAGGATGCTCTCTAGGCTTTGGATACTGGCTATCTCATTGCTTTGAATGCAATAAAGGATGGACATGTCTCATAAAGTCTATGGCATCAACGATTAGGACACCCTCATTCTAAGTCTTTGATTCAATTAAACAAAATATAAGTTTTGTTAATTTCAGGTTGGTCAAATTAAGATACCCTTAATGTGAGTTGTAAAATGGATAAAAGATGCAAATTTTCTTTTTTAGATTCTATTACTGTTACTAAATTTTCATTAGACAAAATACATTGTGATTTATGGGAAGCTGCCCCAGTTTGTTGAAATCAAGGATTCTCTTATTATGTTTTGTTTAGTGATGACTTTTCGAGATTCAGTTGGTTATTCCCTTTGAAAAGGAAATTTGATTTTTTATGGATGTTTTTTAAGATTGTAAAATATGGTAGAGAACCAATTTGACAGAAAGATAAAACATTTTGAATTTGATGGTGGGGGTGAATTTGTTTCAAATGATTTTACTTCTCATCTGGTTTTGTGTGGGATTATACAACAAATTTCATGTCCAGGAACTCCTCAACAAAATGGTGTTACAGAGAGAAAAAATTGTCACATTGTTGAAATAGGCATAACAATGATATTTCATGCTCAGTTACCCCTCAAATACTAGGTTAATGTCTTTCTCACATCTGTTTATTTAATAAACAGACTACCTTCTACCTCACTAAATATGAGTACCACATATTTTCAGCTATATGGAAAGCATCGAGATCATCATTGCTTAAGAATTCTAGGCTGCCAATGCTTTCCATACTTAAGACATCTAACTAATAACAAATTTCAAAAATGTTCGTATCCAGGCATCTTCATAGGATACAGACCTTTACACAAAGGATATCGCTGTCTCCATCCTGTCTCAAAAAAAGGTTTACATATCAAGACATGTGGTGTTCAATGAGAAAGTCTTTCCATTTAAATCTAATTCCTCTTCCTCTGTATTTGATTTGCACAACTCACCAACACTGACAACATATCTTGACATAGATGAGTGGACAAGGCCCACGGTGTTCCAAAAGTCTGAGCAATCAGATTTGCATACAAACACAAGCAAAATTTTTGTGCAATTTGACTTACTTGCACATGTGAATATGCCAAGTCACCAATCGGTAACAGATTGTTGTGATAAATAGTTTTCTATTCCATCGCAAACTCTAGAGCCTATATCAACCTCTCCTAATTCTAGTCTATCATAAACTGTAGAATAAGTACCAACCTCTTCTCATCCTATTTCCACCAGCTTGCCCAACACCACTTCACCTACTCTCACGTCACCACCTTCGCCTACTCATCCAGATATATCTCGACATCTCATTATTGATTTACCAATATCTCAAAGTTAACCAACCACTCATACACATCCCATGTTAACAGGTAACCAGCTTCATCATCAACTTGAATGGCAACATGAACTCCAAAGAAATATTTCCTTATTGCCTATTTCTAAAGTCTCACCCAAAGTCATACAAGAGCCAAAAACAGTCCAAACTGCCCTTAAATCACCCGAATGGACAAAAGTTAAAAAAGAATAATTACGAGCCTTGCAAGAAAATAACACGTGGGTTTTGGTTCCATGGCCTATGAACAAGAATGTTCTTGGTGCCAAGTGAGTCTTTCGAACAAAGTACAAAGAAGATGGGAGTTTAGATCAATACAAGGTAAGATTGGTAGCTACAAGGTATTCACAAATTGAAGGTCTTGACTACACAAAACCTTTAGCCTAGTTATCAAACCTACAACTATCAGGCCAATTCTCTTTCTAGCAGTTATAACAAAGTGGGAAATTAGACAGTTGGATGTTAAAAATGCATTTCTTCATGGAGACCTTTGTGAAATAGTTTACATGGAGCAACCTCCAGGCTTTATTGATGCAACAAGGCTAGATAATGTTTGCTGTCTACAAAAATCTTTATATTGCTTGAAACAAGTCCCATTAGCCTGGTTTGACAAGCTTTCCACCAATCTTCTGCACCTTGGTTTTCTTTGCAGTAAGGTCGATTCCTCTCTTTTTATGTGTAAAGATGATGCTCACACAATCCTTGTACTTGTATATGTGGATGATATGCTTATAATAGGTTCAAGTTCATCTCTCATTCAACAATTCATATCACAACTCAGTTACATCTTTGCATTAAAGGATCTGGGCTGAATTCATTACTTCCTTGGACTTGAAGAAAAATTCTTCTTTGGTGGTATGTTTTCGTCTCTATTGTAGTGTGCCAATATACTTCATGCTAGTCCAATTTCAACACCTATTGTAGTCAAAGTAACTCCACATCTAAAAGATAATGAAGTTATGAATGCCACTGAATATCGTAGCTTGGTAGGTGCATTTCAATATTTAACCTTCACATGGTCTGACATACAAAATGCTATAAATTATGCTTGTCAGTTTTTTCAGAGTCCAACTCAGTTGCACTTAAAGGCAGTAAAGAGAATCTTGAGATACTTAAAAGGTACTATAGGTTATGGTCTTCGGTTTCTTTCACAAAGTCTTCAAAACTTCTTGGTTGCTCAGATGCAGATTGGCTGGTTGTCTAGTTACAAGAAGAAGCACCACTGGTTTTTGTATTTTCTTTGGTGTCAACTGTATTTATTGTTCTTCAAGAAAACAACCAATAGTTATAAAATCAAGTACTGAAACTGAATATCATGAAATGGCAGTAGCAACTTCTGAGCTTACTTGGCTTACATATTTACTACAAGATATAGGGATTTCTTATTCTCTGCCTATCCAACTCTTTTGTGATAATCTAAGTGCTTTGTATATGACCATTAATTCGATTTTCCATGATAGAAGTAAGCATATTGAGATAGATTATCATTTGTAAGGGAAAAAGAGGCAAGTGGTTTTCTTCAAACCAGGTACCTCTCTTCTAGTAACCAAGTTGCTGGCATTTTCACCAAGTCATTGTCTAAGACATCCTTTCAAAATTTTCGAACCAAACTTGGAGTTCACCTTGTTCCACTACCAACTTTGAGGGGGGCTGATAACTATTTTATAACAGCAATCGATGCACGTGAACAAAATTTAACAGCAACAGAAGCACTTTATGGTAAGGAACAAAGTGATAATCCTCATCCAAGCAATGACAGATTGCTGTACAGCTAAAAGCAAAAAGGTCAACATGATTCAAATGATAACCATTATTTGTAGACTTAGCAGTTATCATTTGTGAAGTCTTCTGCATTTTTCTGTAACCTTCTGTAGCCTTACATGGTGATATATAAAAGGCTTTGTAACTGCTTTGTAGTGTGTGTTAAGCATCTATATTTAATAAAAGTCATTTGTTTTATTTTTTATCATGAATTTTCATAGAATTGTCCTTACGTTATATTAAAAATTTCAAACATGTTAAGTATAATAGCAATTGGGAATGTGCAAAAGTGAGAAAAAAAGTTTTAGGAATTTGAAAGCTCATTCTCTCTTTTCCTATCTCTTCTTCTTCTTCGTCTTCTATTCTCTTTAATAGTTTGAAAAACCTGCAGAGAACTCACTCCACAAATCATAACCGAACCATAGTAAGCTCGGGATGTAGAGACTCCATAAGGTCATGGGTGTATAAAATTAAGTAGTTTATGGATGTAGGAGAGGAGGCCTTTCTTTCCCCACCTTTATTTTTTAATTTTAGATGGATTTTGAAGGGTGTTTCCCAATTATGATTGTCTCTATAAGCTTGGGAATTCAAAGAGGACACATTGATTTGCCCGATTAAATTTCTACATTTTTTTTTTTTGGGAGTAAGGGTGGGTTCTTTTTGTTTTTGTAATTTTTAAATAAATTTTATAATAGATTATATGAAGAAATTTCGAAATGGACTATGAGGGTTCTTGCTACATGATAACTGTTCTTATAAGCTTCGGATTCGAAAGAGGGAAGGTTGCCTTACTGGATTCTATCTCTACATTTAGGTTTTTTTTTTCTTATTTATTTATTTATTTTTAGAAAAGTTGAAATTGATTAGGAGGATATATATATACACATATTTTAAACCTTTTTGTGTTTATTTTTAAAATTTTCTCTTTAGAAGTAGAACCTTTTAGTGACTTTTTTTTTTAAAGAAAATATTTTATTGGTTTTTTTTTTCCAGTAAAGTTTAATTTTTCTTACTTTAAAGAGACGTTTAATTTATTTTTATGTAATTTTTTTTATTTATTTCATATATTATAAATCAATAAACATTATTTTAAGAAAATATAATAAAACAAATTTAATATTTCTAAATATAGATAAATAATAAAAAATGGAAATATATATATATATATGCCTTCTATAGTGCAGGTGTTTTTAAAGATGACGGTTTCTTCAAAAATCATCACTAATACTGTATACAAAAACCATTGTTTTTGTGGACGTCTATATGATAAAAAAATGTGGATGTACGCACTATATAATTCCTATATATATGTAATATTTATTAAATATTCTAATCGTATAGTGATAAATTATTGTTTTTATCTGCAAAGTAAAATATTTAAATTAGTATACATTAGTAATTATGAAACAAATGCTTGATAAGGGCTCATTTCATAATGCCACATAGATTTGAGAAAAAAATTATGGATGCAAGTTAAATGGTTAAACTGTTTAAAACCTTTGATATAATTTGAGACAATGGTAAACATTAAAGGGTCTATATGATATTAATCCTATTTCATATTATCAAGTTCATCTAATAACAGACTAACTATATATTTGATAAAGTAGGTTTAAGGCCTGATGATAAAATTTCTCCTCTCCAATTTACCAAAAGAAAGAAAATAAATTGATAAGTAAAGTCTTTGCGAGGATCTTATGGTAAGGACATCCAATGTGATAACTAAAATCATCTAAAATAATACCACATTATCATAAAAATTTCTGTATTTTTAACTAAAACTTAAATAAAAAAAGCAAGACCTCATAATATTTGCATGGGACCTGTCAATAATTATTATTAAATTGATTGAATAATTTTTAAAAGGATTCAATAATTGCTTACCATAAGTCCATAAGTGCTTACCCATAAAGATAACCCATAAGTCCTTATCATATCAAAAGGACTCTTTAACGGCCTTATAGTAAGACATACCTTAGAGCATTTGCCACATCAGAAATATAGACATTTATTAAAATAAAAACTCTTCAATGGCTTTGTCTAAATACCTTATTAAGTTGGTGTAGCAAAAAAATAAGTTACTTTTATCATTCTTCTATCTTTTATTTTTTCTTTTTCCTAAAATATCTTCATGGTCTAAGTTTGATTGATCTATAGCTATAGCTATAGTGGAATATCTTTTTCAAACTATGTGCTTATGCATGTTATCTTTCTTAATTTCTACGAGTTTACAATCTTGAATTTTTTTTTCTTTTTTCCTTTTTTTTTTCCAATTAATCCAGCATGTCCTCATAATGAATATGATGCGTAATACCGAAGGTACGAATAAGAGGTATGGTTTGAGATCTCTAAAGTAAATAGTTTGTTGAATTCAATTTGATAGATATAAGATTAAAGCATTGATGAAATGACTGAATAGTCAATTTTAGAGGAAAAAATTAGATTTGGCTTTGGGATCGATTCCTGCTCTGATACCATATTAAAATATTATTGATCCCAAAAACTTAAACTACTAGAAAGTGAGTTTAATATATATATATATATAGCTATGTTGAACATTCTCCCTCATTTAGAAGCCAATATGATTTTTATAGGTGTTAATTCTTTTTAAATCGATGATAGTGTGACTTGAAATTAGATATTATGAGGGTATGGTTTTTTCTGGCTGAGAAATCATAGTTTTGACTAGAATCAATCATAAATAGGTGAAACTTTTGTTCAAGAGTGACCAATCCATGAACAGACATGCCATTTAGGAATCCCATTTGGCTTAAACAAAGATTTGGTCTAGATAAGGCTATAATTATCTAAGATAAGCTTGGAATGACTAAGATAAGGCTTTGATTGTTTAAGATATGATTGGAATGACTAAGTCTTAACCTTTGGCCTAAGGATACATTTGCTTCTGCAAAATGTAACACCCCGACTCAAGAAAATGCTTAGAATATGAACTTTTGACCAAGTTTGACTCGAGATTGACCATGTGGGCTCTATGGTTGACTTTTACTGTGAGACGAATTTTGCTTTGATTGAGGTACCGTAGCAAAGTACACATTGATCCAAGTTCATACTATGAGAAGAATTTTGCTTTGATTGAGACACCGTAGCAAAGTACACTTAGTAGCACATTAAAATTGGAGTTGAGACTAAAAAATTAGATCATAACAAGATACGGTCTAGACTGATCGAATGAGTCCAAGGTTGACTTTTTACTTCTGTTGATTTTTATTTTGATTTATGTACCATATGACAGTGCTCATCGATACAAGTCTGTAGACTAATTTGGACCTATAATTCAAAAAATATGGATCTGTAAAATTGTGTTTAATTTTTGGGATTAAATTTACCATATAGTTTTATTTAAAGCGTATGAAGGCATTTTCAATAAATCCCAAAGGGCACCACGTGTCACCAACATATAGGTGCCATATGGCATTTTTTTTCCCTCTCTTTCTCTCTCTCTCTCTCTCTCTGTTGGCTATGGCTGATTTGGCCACCATCTGACCATGTCGAACTACATGTGCCAACCCTGAGGAAAGCTGTCAAGAACCATCTAGGATCACTTCCTGGAACCCTAGATAAGCCTTGATCCCAGGGGAAACTCTACCAAACCGTCTTACAAAAAATTTGAAAACATCTTCATTATGGATTGAGCATATCTAAAAAATTTCCTACAAAAAATACAACTTTATTGACCCATAAATTTTCAATCTTAGGTTCAAATTAAGTGTACTGCTACTCTACGAACTCATATCGAGGAGCATTATCACACAGTACGTGAGTCAACATGAAAATCCATATGGATAAAAAGTCAACTATGGGCTCATCGATCAGTTATGATTTTGGCCATAACTTTCTATTTTTAGTTCTGATTTTGATATACTACTAGTCTACGAACTTGTATCGTTAAGTACTTTGTTATGGTACCTCGGTCAACATAAAATTTCTCACATAGTAAAAAGTCAACCATGGGATCCACTTGGTCAACTCGATCAAAAATTCAAACTTGAGGAAATTTCTCACGTTAGGGCGTTATAATCTATCCCCTTATAAAAATTTCATCCTCAAAATTAAGCAAACCCAACTAGGAGATGGGTCAAGGACGACTGGCACTCACTACTTAGAATATTTAGTCATGTTATTCCACAACCGAACATAACGATATGGTGATGGCTAACCAACGAGGATACACCACCACACCATATGCCAAAAACTCCCTAGGGTAACGGAACTAGAGCTCTGATACCACTCTATCAGGACCCATCCAGCATCCCTTCTCGGAATCTTAGATAAGCTCTGACCCTAGGGAAAACTCTATTGGACCGTCCTATGGAAAATCCGGTAGGATCATCTCTAAGGGTTGAGCATGTCCCAAAAATTTCTTACAAAAACACACTTTTATACAACATCACCTTCTCCCCCACCTTACTACAACAAATTCCATAGATTTTCAAGACTTATATAAAAAAAATAGTACAGCTATATAGACGGGAGATATAATTTAATGAAACACAATTATCTTGATATTTCGTATCCGCACACACCACTCATTTAGTACAATTCTTTATTTCTATACCGCTTTATGAATATACCAAATGCATAAATATAGAAAGAAGGGTAAGAAAACAGCAACAACCACAATAACAATAATAATGATAATTATATTAATGATGATAATGATAATACTAATATTAGTACAACTTGCCAGAACTACCATGTAACCATACCCGTCGAAGGCTATCATTTGCACAATAGCTATCATACATGCCTAATGGCTATCGTTTTTGCTCGTAGGTTGTGATACTTGCTCGAAGGCTACTGTATAATAATAATAATAATAACAATAATAATAATAATACTAATAAATGATAGTAATAACAATAAAATAATAACCATGATAATAATAATACTAATACTAACAATAATAATAAGTAATAATAATGATAATAACAATGAATAAATAAATAATAACAATAATAATGATAGTAACAACAAAATTAATAACAATAATAATAATCACAATAATTAATAACAAACGGTAATAATTGACAACAATTTAATGTTAAATACCAATAATAAAAAATGTATCAGCAATAATAATGATGATAATAATAATAAATAATGGAAATAACAATAAAAATAATCATAATAAATAATAATAACAATACGATATTAATAATAATGATAATAATAATAGCAATAATAATAACCAATAATAATGATAATAACAATTAATAAATAATTAATAATAACAATATTAATAACAATAATAACAATAATGGCCAATAAGGGTAATACTAGAAAATCAAATCATGAATAGATAAGATAATATAAAGTAAAATAAAATTTTAAAATTCGTAAATATACTACAAAATACGCACACTCATATTGAAGGTACATACGATATCATATAACATGCTATGCGATCTATGATATCAGCTGTCGCCAGTACCCTACTACCAATATAGCCCGGGATGGTTGCCTATAATGTTTCCCATCGCCAAAGAATGATAGGCTTAGCCATTCCTATAAGCGTTAAAGCGAGCGAGGGGTTGGTAGGTATTTGACCTGTAATGACATAAGCCACTCCTTTTTATCCGTAGAATGATATGTTATTTAGTACCAACACCATTGGGATGCTAATGGAGCTGCATGCAGGTTCTCTTCTCTCCCCTATTTGTCAAGTGGTGTTTGGGACACCAAGTATCACACGGCAGCAGTGTTATATCGTATAGTGCATTAGGTATCCTTTCAATATACATATATATATATATATATTATGTTATGTGTTAAGTGTAACATACCATACTAAAGCACCAACCTGGTTAAACTTATGGACATGTTAATATCTTATTTCTACTACCTACGAAATCAACGGATTGGATGGCCATCATTGACAACGACCTCTGGCCATACTGTAGTAGTATATTTATGATCAGCTGACATAGTGGGGTCGTACCTTGGTATATTATATGGTACATCAAATATATTAGCCTTCAGGCACATATCATAGCCTTTGGACAGGTGTATTACCCTTCTAGCATGTGTGCTAGCCTTAAGGCAGGAGAGTAACCGAGCCCTCAGATCGGAGTACTTGCCTTTGGGTAGGTGTATTAGCCTTGTTTTAGCCTACAGGTAGGTTATCCAAATCCTCCAAGAGACTTATACATAATTACATTTGTAACACCCAACATGTAGTGGTGGACCTGTCATTTTCTGCTGATATTATCCTTAATTTAGCTACCACATTTAGCATGATATTTTTTATTCAAAGCTTCCCAGGAGGTCACCCATTCTAAGATTACTCTTGCTTAAGAACGTTTAACTTTGGAGTTCCTTCGAACCCTAAAGCCAACCCCTGTGAAAAGGTTTTGGTATTATGAAAGTGACTATTATTACTTTTGAATCATCTTTTAATCTATACCCTGGCAATGTGGTGTTAAGTACTAGGTAGCTTGCTATTACCCCTCACTCACCCATACTGGTTGTGGCAATCCATCCTCTTTGAGGCCTAGCATCCTTGTTGGTATACTTTTGATCAGGTATAGGCTCTAATATAGTTTGTAACACCCTGTTTCCATTAGCGAACTTGTCGCTCCCTACCGATATTGTCCCCACTTCAGCCACCACACTCGATATAGAGTTTTTCATTCAAAGCTTATTAGGAGGTGACCCATCCTAGGATTTGCAACACCCACGCCTGAGAAAACGCTCTCAATTCGAAGTTTTGTCAAACTTTAACTAAGGTTGATCAAGGTTGACCAAGTGAGTCTGACGATTGACTTTTTACTCAAGATGAATTTTTCTTTAATCTAGGCATCGTGGCAAAGCATTCATGAACTTGATTTCGTGGATTAGTAGTAAGCCAAAATCGAAGCTGATATGGAAAATTTATGATCATAACAAAGTGTGGTCTTGACAGATCGATGAGCTTGAGATATGTATTTTGATTTTGACTTATGTACCATGTGATAGTGCTCATTGCTATGAGTTCGTAGACTACCGGCATGCTTAAATTGGACAAATGGTTAAAAATATATGGATTCGTAAATTACATTTATTGTTTTGGGACTTGATTTATCGGGTAGTTTTGTTTAACGCATGTAAAGCAAATATTTTAAGGGGAGCCATGTGTCACCAACCCATAGGTACCATGTGGCATTTGATACGATCCTAGGTCGACTTGCTCCTAAACTAGTATTATACTAGCCCAGATCAAAATTAAATTCAGATTCTAATGGTCACCTTGACTCCTAATCAACTTGTGATTAAAAAAGTTGGTATATGATGAAGATTCCATAATAGGTGATGGATGTCCTATTGATAAGTCAAATTAAAACACTCGATCTATATTCAAAGTTTTAGGTGTTCAAAGAGAATAAAGAAAAATTTTCTCACAAATAATTTTTGAATAATAATCTAAACTGCTCCTCCATTGAAAAATAAGCCCCTAAATAGTCTAAATTTACAAAACAATAAACCCTAAATCAACTAAGGTAATTTCGGCCAACATAGAAAAGGATTAGGAAAGTGGCTGAAATTTAAAAGTCTTTTCTTAAACAATTTTGGATTAATTAGTTCATTATTTTTGAAATAGGAATTAATTAATTTACAATAAAAATAATAAAATATCAACCTTCCTAAATTAGTTTGTCCAGAAACTTATTAAATAAAAACCAATATAAAAGACTATTTCCTAAAACATAAAGTGAAATTTCAGATTAGGAAACTAGTTGACTAAATTGCCAAACAAACTGTCTTTATTTAATCACCAGCTAGTTTAGACTCCAAATGAGCTCCAATATGCCATGTAGGATGCCAAATAGGATTATAATTGATTCCCATATGTTGTCCTTGATTGGAATAAGCAAAGTTTGCTTGAAATGCAAATAAAACCCTTTGCAGCCAAAACCACTAAAAACTGGCCAAGTTGAAGGCGTATGCGCAAATGTCGCATTTGAACAGCTTTTCTTTTCCTTTGACATGATTCCATGATCCCTTGGTAAGCTCAATCACGTTCAAAATTTAACAAATTAATCCCTTACTGCCCAGAGTCCATAGATGCACTAAAATAGCTTCCCAAGTCTATTTCGGCCTTCATAACTTGGATACATAATACGGGCTTTGGATCTTTGGGTATTATCATGCCTTATTGAGATTGAATAACACCTTGAATGAAGCTAACTAGATTGCCTTTAAATTTATAAGCTTGTGCCCTTGTTGTTGACCCCATCTTCAGTTGTACAAGATCAGTACCCAGTGAGTAGTCGGTTGTACGAGTACAGGTGGATTCTCATAATTCCCCTCCTCTTGAAAAAGGACTTTCCCTCAAATCAAAATCATCACCTACAGAAGATGGAGATAAGTCACCAACATTAAATGTAGCATTCACATTATACTCACCTAGTAGGTTAAGCTTATAGCGTTTTCATTAACCCTCTCCAAAACTTGAAAATGTCCATCCCCTCAAGGCGTAAGCTTTGACTTTTGTTATTTTGGAAACCTCTCCTTTCTTAGATGCAACCAAGCCCAATCTTAGGTTTCAAATACAACCTTTATTCTCCCTTGGTTAGCAATCTTGGCATATTGCTCGGTCCTCCTCTCCATGTTTGCTTTTGTCTTCTCATGCATCTGATTAACGAATTCAGCTTTTTATTTTCCATCTCGATTAGCATGTTTACTTAAAAGCAAATGTGCTAAATCTAATGGAGTCAAAGGATTAAAACCATAAACTATTTAAAATGGAGAATATTTAGTAGCTGAATGCATAGATCTATTATAAGCAAATTCTATATGTGGTAAACATTCCTCCTAAGTTCTTAATTTTCTACTAATCAATGCTCTCAACAACGAAGATAAAGTTCTAGTTACTACTTCAGTTTGTGGATGACAAGTAATTAAAAATAAAAGTTTAGTTCTGAACTTAGCCCACACAGTTTTCCAAAAGTACCTCAAGAACTTAGCATCTGTATCCAAAACAACAGTTCTAAGCATACCACAAAGTCTTACCGTTTCCTTAAAGAACAAGTTAGCTACATTAGATGCATCATCAATTTTATTACATGCAATGAAATGTGCCATCTTAGAAAACCTATCAACAACCGCAAAAATTGAGTCTTTACCCATCCTAAACCTAGGTAAACCAAGTGCAAAATGCATTGACAAATCAACCCATGGATGTGATGGAATAAGCAATGGCATGTACAAACTTATGCTGTCTCAATTTGGATTTGGACTTTCAACACTTTAGGCACCTCTCACATATCCTCTCCACATCTCTCCTCATATTCGGCCAATAAAAATGTTCTTGCAATATGGATCGAGTTTTTACAATACCAAAGTGTCCCATTAATCCCCCACTGTGATCTTTCTTAACTAACAATTCTCTAATGCTACAACTAGGCACACAAAGTTGACTTTCCTGAAATAAATACCCTTCAAAGATATAGAATTTATTGTAACCATGGTTAGCACAATTTCTATATATTTCACCAAAGTGACTATCATGCTCATAAAGTTTTTTTAATTGTTCAAAACCAAGGAATCTAACATCTAAGGTTAAAAATAAAACATACCTTCGCGATAATGCATTGGCAACCACATTTTTCTTATCTTTCTTTTAGCTGATGACATAAGGAAATGTCTTGATGAATTCAATCCATTTTCCATGCCTTCGGTTGAGCTTTCCTTGGCCTTTGATATGCTTTAAAGATTCATGATCCGTGTGAATCATAAACTCCTTTGGCATCAAGTAATGTTGCCATGTCTCCAAAGCTCTCACCAAAGCATACATCTCTTTGTCATAAGTTGGATAATTCAATGTAGCCCCATTTAACTTATCACTAAAGTATGCTATGGGTCTTCTATCTTGCATCAAAACAGCTCCAATACCTACACCCAAAGCATCACATTCAATTTCAAAATTTTAGAAAAATTTGTCAAAACCGATAAATGAGCATTAGTTAATTTTTCTTTTAACAAATTAAAAAACTTCTCTTGTGTTTCTCCTTATGGGAATCGAACATTCTTCTTGACAACTAATGAGAATTCACCCATATCCATACAACTGATGATCCTCTTGGATGCTGACCCGATATGGATGAAGACTAGGCCGATCATTAGGGCTCAAACTGATACGAACATAGGACGACCTGCTCCGAAATCCGTATTATATTAGCCCGGATCTAATTATCTTCAAGTTCTAATGGTCACCTTGACCCTAACTAACCTGTAATTAGAAACCTTGATATATAATGAAGATGCTATAATAGGTAATGGAAATCCTATTGATAAATCAAAACTAAAACACTCATTCACTAATGGTGTTTTAGGTGTTTAAAAGAACAAAGAGAATTCGATCTCACAAATAATTTTCTGTCTAAAATTCAAGCTTAACTCTTATTGAAACATAAGCCTTTAAATAAGGCTACAAAGTCACGAAATAAGAACCCTAAAACAAAGGGAAAACCGGCCATACAAAGTAGTTTCCTATGGTGGCTGAAATTCTCACTCCTTTCCTCATCTAATTTGGATTAATTAATTCCTTTATTTTGAATTAGGAATTAATTAATTTACAATAAAAATAATAAAATAATAAATTTCCTAAACTTATTTGCATAGAAAATAAATAAATAAAAACAAAAAAGGAATGGTAATTTCCTAAAACAAAAAGTAAAATCAAATTAGGAAACTAAAATACTAGCTTTTTGACTAAGTTGACTTTGACCATTCTTTGACCAATTTGAGCTCTAAATCAGCTTCAATATGCTTTTTAGGATGCCAAATAAGCTTATTATAAAGTCCCACACGTTTCCCTTGCTTGGAAGAAAAAGAAAAAGCCAACTCAGCACAATATAGTGAAGCCAGCACAAAATACAGCAAAAATTGGCCAAATTTACTAACTGTCTGTACAACTTGTTTTTGGACGACTTTGAAGCTGATTTGACTTGATTCTATGTTCTATTAGACACATGTATTGAATCCATGAAACATTGGAACCATTTCATGCTTTCCGGACTCCCAAAATGTACCAAAACCCCTACCCGGGCCCATACCAGCTTCCACCACTTGTGTGCTCAGAATATGTCTTGAATTTTCGAGTATTGACAAGCCCTCTTGAGAATGAATTAATTCCTGGATAAAGGTAGAACTTTTTACCTTAAATATCTTAGTTTAAGCCCTAGTGATTGGCCCGGTCTTCATCTGTATCGGGTCAGCAATCCAGCGGATTGTTAGTTGTGCAGGTTCGGGTGGAATCACATCGTTACCCTCCTCTTTAAAGGGATTTGTCCTCAAATCTAGATCATCACCTGCAGCAAAACGAGATAAAATAGCAACATTAAATGTGGCACTAACACTATACTCACCTATTAAATCAAGTTTGTAGGTATTCTCGTTAATCCGGTCCAAAACTTGAAGAGGTCCATCCACACGCGGCATGAGCTTTGACTTTCTTTGTTTAGGAAACTTCTCCTTTCGTAAGTGCAACCAAACCAATTCACCTGAGGCAAACACTATTACAACAAAATCTAGAAATACATGCTCATTATGGTAAAAATTACACTTTTTAAAGTTAGCAAACAATATTTCCCAAATTTTCAAATTTCCACTAAGTAAAGCTCTCAACAATGTAGATAAAATTCTATGCAACAAAACCATCTTTAAATAAGTATCTTTAAAATTCATGACCAGCAATGATTTCTTATTCATAATTACTTTATTAACATCACCAAAGCTAAGATAAATTTTTTTATTTTTCTTCTCTTTCCTTCCTTTTTCTTTCCCATTCACGGTTTGCATTTGTTTTCTCTTACACTCTGCTTTTTCTCTCACTTTCTCTCTCTCAGGTTTGTTAAAATATTTCCACTCAACCGGGCTTTTAAAGGACTTACCTTGGACAGCAAGCTCACCTTTCTCCTCTTGAATGGATGGTGTAACTGTTGGTGCCATACTAGCCTTCTCATTGAGCCTACCGGCTTCCTTCATTTGTTGCATTTGATGATCGCTAAATACTTCCTTTGGAGTTAATGGCTCTAGCTTAAAATTTTTTCCTTTAAATTTAAATACAGTGCTATTCTCTCTACCATAATGGATAGCATCTCTATCAAATTGCCATGGCCTACTCAACAAAATATGACCCACATGCATAGGAACAACATCACACAATACAACACTCACATATGTATCAATGCTAAATTTTACTTTAGCTTGTTTATTTACTTTTATCTCACCACTATCATTTAGCCATTGTAATCTATATGGTTCTAGATGTTTAATAGTTGTTAAGCCTAATTTATCAACTACCATGCTACTATTTACATTTGCACAACTTCCACTGTCTATCATACGTTACCTTGAATTTTACATTGGGTGTGGAAGACGTTTTCTCTTTGAATTTGTTCCTCATCTTTATATACAGTAAGGACCCTCGTTGTAACAAAGCTCAAGTCATCCCTTGAAGGTTGGAGTGTTTTGGGTTCCTCATGCTCATCATCTTTGACTTCTCCATCTTTAATTTCAGTTTCAGCATCACTTTCTTCACTTTTCGCATTTTAGTTCGCCATTACCTTTCAATACCATAATCCTCCTATTCGGGTATTGGTTAGCGATGTGTCTTCATCCCTGGGACTTAAAACACACAATTTCATGAGTTTTAGAAGGCTTAGGATCAGATTTACCTTCACTTTTGTGTGCTTGGATAGATTCGGTTCTAGTCTCTCTCTTTAGCCGATTTGAACTTTCTTCTCCAACTTTTAGCTTTGGGTCATTTTCCAAGATAGGATTGTTTCTCCAGCCACTTGGAATTGATCTTCCGCTGTTGGAAACTCCTCCAAACCATGAGCCGACACCCCTCCTCTTGAATTAATGCTTCAATTTAATAGCCACATGCAACATCTC
The DNA here is from genome assembly GCF_031755915.1 of Ziziphus jujuba. Classification (NCBI taxonomy): domain Eukaryota; kingdom Viridiplantae; phylum Streptophyta; class Magnoliopsida; order Rosales; family Rhamnaceae; genus Ziziphus; species Ziziphus jujuba. The sequence goes on along the minus strand of NC_083381.1, from coordinate 629,911 downwards.
CTTCAATTCTACATATTGTTGCAATTTTAATTGATTGGCTATTTCACGATTCAAACCACCAAGGATCCTTGCCATAGTTGCTTCTCTATCCTCATTCATATTTAGCCTCATTATAAGTATCTCCATCTCCTTGTAATAATCCTTCATGGACCTACTTCCTTGAGATAAAGATTGAAGCCTTTGATGCAGCAACCTAGGATAGTGTGATGGTACGAATTGCTTCCTCATGGCTTCTTTCATTTGTCGCCATGTAGTGATCAAGTCATCACCAACTCTCCTTCAGCTGTTTTGCTCATTGGCCCACCATTGGAGTGCATAATGACCAAACTCCATTGCTGCCAACTTCACCTTTTTGGCCTCTGAATAATTATGACGATAAAAAATCATCTCCATTCTTGCCTCCCATTCCAAATATGCTTCCGGATCACTTTTTCCCATGAAAGGCGAAATGTTTACCTTGATATACCCAAGATCATCATCTTCATTCCTCGCTGGTCTCCCATGGATTGGCCTTTCTTGAGGGTCAAAAATTTCATCAAACCCCTCCTCCAAGTCATCTCCATAGTTAGTTCCTCCGAATTCCTCTCTTGGTCACCCTCAGCCTTCTCGACCTCGACCTCGACCTCGTCCTCCATAAGCATCTAACCTTAAATTTGACACTCCTTGGGATGTTTCTAACCTGTATATCCTTTGATTTAAATGGTCAAATTGAGTATTCATCCGCTGTAGTTGCTCCAAGATAGCCTTCATGTTCGTTTGCTCACCACTGCCCGAAGCTTGGGAACCGCCATGGAATCCTATGGACTCTTCTTCGTTAATTCTTAAAGGTGGATCTCCTCTTCTCACCCTTGAATCTGCCATGTTAGTATAAATAATGCAAAATAAAATAATACCTCACCAAATTCACTCCCTCACATGTTTCACTCAAACAAGGTCTCAACACTTGTGTTTTCACACTAGTTTAAGCTTTTACCCTCTTTTAAGCTCACACACTCTTGCCTTTTTCCACTCAATGAATTATCTCAAAGTTCTAATTAAAACACCTAAAAAACAGCAATTAGATCACAAGTATGTTTTAATTAAACTTATCAACAAAATAGTAGCAAAAAGTAAGCAATACCGAATAAATTAACAAATCCTAGTTTTCAGCTTTTCTAGGCAAAATAAGGCAAATCAATGAGAAAATTTTGGAATTTTTAAGAACTGGACCAGAGAGTTTAAGGGTTCAAGAATAAAATTTAGGAAATAGAATTTCAAACACAAACAATAATCAAATCAAACAAAGATATAGAATAGTGTTGGTTGTTGTTCTTGTAACTGAAGTTTTGTATCAATTCCTTTAACTAATTTCCATCCAAATAATTTAAGCACCGAAAATTCAAATATCCAAAAACAAAAATAACTCTCCAGCAACTCCAAATAATGAATAATTATGCAACAATTCAGCAGCTCCAATAATTTCCAACAAACAAATAAAATTCCAACAAACCATTTTTTTTTATTCGACTTTTCTTCTTCTCTCTCTTTTTTTTTTTTTTTTACTCACATAAAATAAAACAATTGTAGTAGCACGAATCAACACCTAAATTGCAATTCCAACACCAAATAATCACCAAATCCGTGACCTTCAACAAAATACAAAAGTGCAGTTTTTTTTTTTCTTTATAATATCTGTTCGAATTTTCTTTTTTTCTCTTGTTTTTTAATATATGAATGCAAATATTGAAGACTAAAACAGCAAAGAAAAATCAACAAAAACCAAATTAACAAGAACAATGATAAAAGACAACCAACAAACTAGGAAACAAAAATACGGTAGGACAAGGAAAACCTAATTTGACTAGGAATGAATTTTTTTTTTTTTAAAGATCCAGAATATGTATGATGATAGAAGCAACCTTAATCTAATGCTAAAATTGCAGAACAACACAAAAACAAATAAATCAAATAAATATAGATCAAACCTGAACAAAATTTGTCTCTGATACCAAATGATACGAACCAAGAACGGCCTGCTCCTAAACCCGTATTATATTAGCCCAGATCTAATTATGTTCAAGTTCTAATGATCACCTTGACCCCTAACCAACCTGTGATTAGAAACCATGATATATAATGAAGAGGTCACAATAGGTAATGGAAATCCTATTGATAAGTCAAAACTAAAACACTCATTCACTAATGGTGTTTTAGGTGTTTAAAGAACAAAGAGAATTCAATCTCACAAATACTTTTTTGTATAAAGTTCAAGCTTAATTCTTATTGAAAAATAAGCCTTTAAATAGGCTAAAAAATTCATGAAATAAAACCCTAAAAACAAAGAGAAAACCGTCCATACAAAGTATCCTATAATGGCCAAAATTCTCACTCCTTTCCTAATCTAATTTGGATTAATTAATTCCTTTATTTCGAATTAGGAATTAATTAATTTACAATGAAAATAAAAAATAATAACTTTCTTAAACTTATTTTTATAGAAAATAAATAAATAAAAACCAAAGAGGAATGGTAATTTCCTAAAACAAAAAGAAAAATCAAATTAGGAAACTAAAATACCAGCTTTTTGACTAAGCTGACTTTGACCATTCTTTGACCAATTTGAGCCCCAAATTGGCTTCAATATGCTTTTTAGGATTAAAAATACGCTTATTATGAAGTCCAAAATGTTTCCCTTGCTTGGAAGAAAAAGAAAAAGCCAACTCAATACAATACAGTAAAGCCAGCATAAAATACAGCAAAAACCGGCCAAATTTACTAACTGTTCATGCAACCCCTTTTTGGACGATTTTGAAGCTTCTTTGACTTGATTACTTCTCCTCTTATACATATTTATTGAATCCATGAAACGTTGGAACCATTTCATGCTTCCTGGGCTCAAAAAATGTACCAAAACCGCTACGAGGGCCCGTACCGGCTTCCACCACTTGTATGCTCAGAACATGTCTTGAATCTTTGAGTATGGACAAGCCATATTGAGAATGAATTACTTCTTGGATAAAGGCAGAAATTTTAACCTTAAATCTCTTAGTTTGAGCCCTATTGATTGGCCCGGTCTTCATCCGTATTGGGTTAGCAACCAAGCGGGTTATCGATTGTGCAGGTTCGGGCTGAATCACATCACAAACTAAGAGATTTAAGCAAAACATGAATGATTGTATATAGGGATTAATTAATTCTCAAAAGGGCTTAACAATACCTGAAGATACAAGATCCGTTTTGAGCATCCAAGTGGTCGAGATTGATACGGACCCGGGTAGCTATTTTTGTGCAAATTTGGACTCCGGGTAGCAAGGAATGGTTCCAACACTTCATGAACTCAATGAATATCATTAAGAGGACATAGAATCCAGCCAATTCAGAATCAAAAGCATCTAAAAAGGGTTTGTACAGACAACATCTCAATTTGGCCGAGAATGTGCGGGAATCATTTATTCCAACATCTAAAAAGGGTTTTTTCTTGTTTGACTTATTCCAATCAAGGGAAATGTGTGGAAATCATTATTAATCATATTTGTCATCCTAAATGGCATATGGAAGCTGATTTGGAGCCCAAACAAGCTGAAAATTTATCAAAGATATCTTAGTAGTCAAACTAGTGGTACGAATCTAGGACGACCTGCTCCTAAACCCGCATTATATTAGCCCGGATCTAATTATGTTCAAGTTCTAATGGTTACCTTGACCCCTAACCAACCTGTGATTAGAAACCTTGGTATATAATGAAGACACCACAATAGGTGATGGAAGTCCTATTGATAAGTCAAACTAAGACACTCACTCTCTAATGGTGTTTTAGGTGTTCAAAAGAACAAAGAGAATTCAATCTCACAAATAATTTTCTATATAAAATTCAAGCTTCATTCTTATTGAAAAATAATCCTTTAGATAGGCTACAAAGCCACGAAATAAAACCCTAAAAACAAAGGGAAAATCGGCCATACAAAGTAGTTTCCTATGGTGGCCGAAATTCTCACTCCTTTCCTAATCTAATTTGGATTAATTTATTCCTTTATTTTGAATTAGAAATTAATTAATTTGCAATGAAAATAATAAAATAATAAATTTCCTAAACTTAGTGTTCCAAAAAATAAATAAATAAATAAAAACTAAAAAGTAATGGTAATTTCCTAAAACAAAATTAGAATCAAATTAGGAAACTAAAATACTAGCTTTTTGACTAAGTTGACTTTGACCAATCTTTGACCAATTTGAACTCCAAATCAGCTTCAATATGCTTTTTAGGATGCCAAATAAGCTGAATATAAAGTCCCACACGTTGCCCATGCTTGGAAGAGGAGGAAAAAACCAACTTAGCAAAATACAGTAAAGTCAGCACAAAATACAGTAAAAAATAGGCAAAATTTGAAGCTGTTCGTACAACCCCTTTTTGAATGCCTTTGAAGCTGCCTTGACTTGATTCCATATCCTCTTAGACATATTTATTGAATCCATGAAGAGTTAGAACCATTTCATGCTGCCTGTTGTCCATATTTGCACCAAAACTACTATCCGGGTCCGTATCGGCTTCCACCACTTGGATGCTTAGAATAGGCTTTGTATCTTCAAGTATGGATAAGCTCTGTTGAGAATAAATTACCCCCTGTATAAATGTTCCCATTTTGTCCTTAAATCTCTTAATTTGAGCTCTTGTGATTGGCCTGATCTTCATTCGTGTCGGGTTAGCACCCCAGTGTGTTATTGGTTGAGCGGGCTTGAGCGGAATCACATCAACTAGTCAACTAGTTTCCTAATTTGATTTTGACTCTTTGTTTTAGGAAATTAGTCTTTTATTTGGTTTTTATTTATTTATTTGCTGGACAAATCAAATTAAGAAAGTTATTATTTTATTATTTTCATTGTAAATTAATTAACTCCTAATTCAAAATAAAAGAATTAATTAATCCAAATTAGTTTAGGAAAGTAGGTGAATTTCGGCCAACATGTTTCCTTTTCCCTTTGGTGGCTGAATTTAACATAAATTTTTAGGGCTTATTGTTTTATGACTCTAGCCTATTTAACCATTAATAATATTCAAATTTTATTTTGTGAGATTGAATTTCTCTTTGATCTGTTGAACACCTAAAACACCATTAGTGAATGAGTGTTTTAACTTGACTTATCAATAGGATATCCATCACCTATTATGGTGTCTACATTATACCAAGGTTTCTAATCACATGTTGGTTAGGGGTTGAAGCCAATCCATTAGAACTTGAACTTAATCGTGATCCGGGCTAATATAATATGGGTTTAAGAGTAGGTTGTCCTAGGTTCGTATCATTTAGTATTAGAGACAAGATTTTGTTTAGGTTTGATTTATCTTATTTGTTTTATTTATTTTTTGTGTTAATCTACAATTTTAGCATTAAGTTAAGGTTGCTTCAATCATCATACACATTTTGCATTAAAGGAAACAAAAAACTCATTACTAATTAGATTAGGTTTTCCTAGTTTTACCGTATTTTTTTTGTTACCTAGTTTGTTGGTTGTCTTTCATCATTGTTCGTGTTAATTTGGTTTTTGTTGATTTTTCTTTGTTGTTTTAGTCTTAAATATTTTCATTCATAAATTCAAAAAAAACAAAAAAAAAAAAAGGGTGTTTGCGGCAACATATATAAATGTACAAAAAATTACAAATTTGCAGTTTGTTATTGGAGGTCACGGGTTTGGTGGTTATTTGGTGTTGAAATTTGTTGCTGGAAGTTTCTTGGAGCTGCTGTTTTGTTGATTATTTATTCAATATTTGGAGTTGCTGGAGAGTTATTTTTGTTGCTGGATATTTGAATTTTGGGTGCTTAAATTATTGGTTTAAAATTAGTTAAAGGATTTGATATAGAACTTGAATTACAAAAACAACAACCAACACTATTCCTTAATTTTGTTCGAATTGATTCTTGATCGTGTTTAAAATTCTTTTTCTAAATTTTTATTCTTGAGTCCTTGATTTCTTACCATCTAGTCCAGTTTTTCTTGTTTTCGAATTTTTCCTTGTTAATTTGACTTATTTTGCGTAGAAAAGTCGAAAACAGATTTTGTTAATTCATTAGGTATTGCTTACATTTTGCTACAGTTTATTGATAAGTTTAATGAAAACATACTTGTGATCTAATTTCTGTTTTGTGGGTGTTTTAATTATAATTTTGAGATAATTCTTTGAGTGGAAAAAGGCAAGAGTGTGTGAGCTTAAAAGAGGGTAAAAGCCAAAACTAATGTGAAAACATGAGTGTCGAGACCTTGTTTGAGTGAAACACGTGAGGAAGTGAATTAGGTAAGGATTTATTTTACTTTTACAATACTCATACTAACATGGCAGATTCAAGGTTGAGGAGAGAAGATCTACCACTAGGGATCAATGAAGAAGAATCCATAGGATTCCATGGTGTTTCTCGAGCTAGGGTAGTGGTGAACAAACGGACATGAGGGCTGTTTTGGAGCAATTACAGTTGATGAATGCTCAATTTGACCACATAAATCAAATAATGGACAAAATAGAAACAACTCAAGGTAGGCTGAATTTGAGGCAAGAATTCCATGGAGGCCGAGGTCGAGGTCGAGGTCGAGAAGGTCGTGGACGACCTAGAGAGGAGTTCAAAAAGGGAAATTTTGGAGATGATTTTGAGGAAGGAATGGATGAAACGTATGCTGTCGAAGAAAGGCTAGGCCATGGGAGACATAGGAGAGATAAGGCAGATGATGATCTTGGCAACATCAAGGTAAACACACCACCTTTCATGGGGAAAAATGACCCGAAGGCTTACTTTGAATGGGAAGAGCGTATGGAGATGATTTTCAACTGCCATAGTTATTCGGAGTCTAAGAAAATGAAATTGTAGCAATGGAATTTGACCATTATGCCCTCCAATGGTGGACTAATGAACAAAACACCCAAAAAAGAGTTGGTGATGACTTGATCACTACATGGCGACAAATGAAAGGAGCCATGAGGAAGCGGTTTATGCTATCATACTATTATAGGTTTCTGTATCAAAGACTTCAATCTTTATCTCAAGGAATAGGTCCGTTGAGGATTATTATAAGGGGATGGAGATGCTTATGATGAGGATAAACATGAATAAAGATAGACAAGCAACCATGGCAAGGTTTTGAGGGGTTTGAATCGTGATATAGCCAACCAAGTGGAGCTTCAACAATATGTAGAATAGGAGGAGATACTTCATGTGGCCATCAAAGTTGAAAACCAATTCAAGAGAAGGGGAAGCTTATCGTTTGAAGGAGTTACAAACAATGGGAGGTCAAATCCAAGTGCTTGGAGAAACAATCCCGTCTATGATTCAAAGCCCATATCGAAACTATGTGAAGAAAGCTCCAATCGGACAAAAAGCGAAGCCAAGACCGAATCTATCCAAGAACCAAGAAATGAACATAAATCTGATCCTAAACCTTCTAGAACTCATGATGTTATGTGCTTTAAGTGGTAGGGAAGAGGACATATTGCTAGTCAATGTCCGACTAGAAGGATCATGGTGCTAAAAGGTAATGGCGAACTAGAATCTGAAAGTGAAAAAAGTGATGCTGAAATCGAAATTAATGGTGAAGAAGTTGGAGATGATGGGCATGATGAACTTGAGACTCTCAAGGCATCTAGGGCTGATTTGAGTTTAGTATCAAGAAGGGTTCTAACCGTGTACAAAGATGAGGACCAAATTCAAAGAAAGAACATCTTTCCATACCCGTTGTGAAATTCAAGGTAAGATTTGTAGTATGATAATTGATAGTGGGAGTTGTACAAATGTAATTAGTAACATTGTGATTGATAAATTAAGCTTAAAAACTATTAAACATCCAGAACCTTATAGATTACAATGGCTTAATTATAGTGGTGAGATGAAAGTGAATAAAAAAAAAAGAAGCCAAAGTAAAATTGAGCATAAATAAATATGTGGATGTTGTTTTGTGTGATGTTCTGCCTATGCATTCCGAACATATTCTATTAGGTAGACCATGGCAATTTGATAAAGATGCTACTCATTATGGTCAAGAGAATTATATTGTTTTTAGATTTATAGGGAAGAAGGTCAAGCTGGAGCCATTAACCCCGAAGGAAGTTTTTAGAGGCCAACTACAAATGCAACAAAGGTGGGAAGCCAAGAGGCTCAAAGAGAAAGCAAGAATGGAACCTACTGCTTCACCATCCATCGAAGAAGGTAGGTCCGAGTTTGCTGTCCAAGGTAAGCATTCTAAAACTAAAATTGAGTGGAAAAATCAAGGCAAACCCGACAGTAAGAAGAAACTTGAAAAAGCTGAGTGTGAGAGAAAATAAATGGAACCCGTGAGTGTGAAAGAAAAAGAGAGGAAAGAAAAGAAAACAAAGAATTTTTATCTTAGCTTAGGTGAGTTTAAAAAGACATTTTTTAGTAATAAACTATGTTGGTTATGATTTATAAAGATGCTTATTTAAAGATGTTTTTGTTGTATAGAACTTTATCTACATTATTGAGAGCTTTACTTAGTGGAAATTTGAATATTTGGGAGAGATTATTTGCTAACATTAAAAAGTGTGATTTTTGTCACAATGAGATTGTATTTTGGGAATTTTTTATGATAGTGTTTGACCCAGGAGAAAGGAGAGGTTCCTACAACAATAAAAGTCAAAGCTTATGCCCCGAGGGGATGAATCTTTTCATGTCTTAAAACAGATCAATGAAAATGCTTACAAACTTGACTTGCTAAGTGAGTATAATTTGAGTGCTACATTTATTGTCACTGATTTATCTACTTTTGCTGCAGGTGATGACTTTGATTTGAAGGAAAATCCTTTTCAAGAGGAGGGGAATGATGAGAATCCGCTCGTACTTATACAACCGACAACCTACTGGGGTGCTGACTTGATACGTATGAAGATCGGGCTGATCATTAGAGTTCAAACTGAGAGATTTAATGAAAACCTGGATGATTTTATATAGGGAGTAATTAATTCTCAAAAGGGCTTGACAATACCTGAAGTACAAGATCCATTTTAAGCATCCAAGTGGTGGAGATCGATACGGACCCGGATAGCTATCTTCGTGTAAATTTGGACTCCAGGCAGTAAGGAATGGTTCCAACAATTCATGAAATCAAGGAATATCATTAAGAGGACATGGAATCCATCCATGGCAGAATCAAAAGCATCTAAAAAGGGCTTGTCCCGACAGCATCTCAATTTGGTCGAAAATGTGCTGTTTACCAGCTGACTTTGACTTGTCTTCTTGTTTGACTTATTCCAATAAAGAGGCAACATGTTGGAATCATTATTAATCATATTTGGCATCCTACATGGCATATGGAAGTTGATTTGGAGCCCAAACAAGATGAAGATTTATCAAAGATATCTTAGTAGTCAAACTAGTCAATTAGTTTCCTAATTTGATTTTGACTTTTTGTTTTAGGAAATTAATCTTTTATTTGGTTTTTATTTATTTATTTGCTGGAAAAATCAACTTAAGAAACTTATTATTTTATTATTTTCATTATAAATTAATTAATTTCTAATTCAAAATAAAGGAATTAATTAATCCAAATTAGTTTAGGAAAGTAGGTGAATTTCTGGCAACATATTTCCTTTTCTCTTTGGTGGCCGATTTTAACCTAAATTTTTAGGGTTTATTGTTTTGTGACTCTAGCTTGTTTAAGGGCTTAATTTTAAGGAAGAACACAACCATTAATAATATTCAGATTTTATTTTGTGAGATTGAATTTCTTTTTGCTCTTTTGAACATTTAAAACACCATTAGTGAATGAGTGTTTTAGCTTGACTTATCAATAGGATATCCATCACCTGTTGTGGCGTCTACATTATACCAAGGTTTCTAATCATATATTGGTTAGGGATTGAGGCCAATCCATTAGAACTTGAATGTAATCGTGATCCCAGATAATATAATATGGGTTTAGGAGCAGATCATCGTAAGTTCATATCATTTCGGTCAAAGGTCTTGCAATGGTGCTAAAATCCTTGACCAATTGTTGCTAGAAGCTAGCCAAATCATGAAAACTCCTTACCTGGGTAATTGATGTAGGTTTTGGCCATTCCTGCATAGCTTTGACCTTGGATTGGTAAACTTTGATTCTTGCAGCACTTACAACAAATCCTAAAAAAACAAACTCATATTGGCAAAAATCACACTTTTTAATGTTAGCAAACAATCTTTCCTTCTTAAGTACTTCTAAAACTAACTTAAGATGTCTTACATGATCATCTAAATTTTGGCTATATACAAGAATATCATCATGACCACTCTAAACAACCATAAATTTTCCAATGAATGGACACATAACATGATTCATTAATCTCATAAAAGTGCTAGGTGCATTAGTTAAACCAAAAGATATTACTAACCACTCATATAATCCATATTTAGTTTTAAATGTGGTTTTCCATTCATCTCCCGCCTTCATTCTAAGTTGATGATACCCACTCCTAAGATCAATTTTAGAAAACATACATGCACCATATAGTTCATCAAGCATATCATCTAATCTAGGAATAGGATGCCTATACTTAATGGTTATATTATTTATGGCCCTACAATCGACACACATGCGACATGATCCATCTTTCTTAGGTATTAACAAAATAGGGACAACATTAGTCTATTAGGAATTGCAGCTCCAGGAATAAAATCAATTTGATGTTCAATGCTAGTAAACCACTAGGAATCTCCTCCGGAAGAACATCATCAAATTCCTATAAAAAAGAAGATATAGAACTTGGCAATACAAGCTCTTCAGAGTTAGCTAGATGGTTTAAATAAGCATCTTTATAAATCATAACCAGCATAGGTTTCTTACTAAAAATGCTTTATTAATATCACATAAGCTAAGATAAAAAATTTTCTTTCTTTTCGCTTTTTTTTTTTTTTCGTTACTACTCTCGGCCATCGCTCTTTTTCCCACACTCTCGGCTTTCTCATCCTCTCTCTCTCTCTCTCTCTCTCTCTCTCTCTCTCTCGTGGGTTCCTCACTCCTCTTCCCCCCAATTTGGTTTTAGAAAGCTTACCTTGGTTGAATAGGTCGGCCCTACCTTCTTTTACAATTAGTGAAGCCGTGGGTGCGATGCTTGCCTTTTCTTTTAGCCATTAGGCCTCCCTCCTTTGTTGCATTTGTAATTGGTCTCTAAATACTTGTTTTGGAGTTAATTGCTCAAGTTTAATCCTTTTACCTTTGAATCACAATACAATGGCATTCTCTCGACCATAATGTATGGTATTCTTATCAAATTGCCATGGTCTTCCCAACAAAATCTGTCCAACATGCATGGGTACAACATCACATAAAACCACGTCCACATATTTATCATTGCTAAACTTTACCTTGGCTTGTTTGTTTACTTTAATCTCTCCATTATCATTAATCCATTGAAGTCTATATGGTTCGGGATGTTTGATTGTTGTTAGAGCTAACTTCTCCACCACAACATTACTGATAACATTGGTACAACTTTCATTATCAATAATCATACTACAAATGTTACCTTGAAAATGTTTTCTAGTATGTAAAATGTTTTCTCTTTGGACTAGAACCCTCCTTGCTAACAAGCTTAGTTCGGCTTTGAGTGTCTTGGGTTCATCATGTTCTTCATCTTCAATTGCTTCCTCAAGAAGTTCAGTTTCTGCTTCGAATCCCTTACTTTCAGACTCCAATTCTCCATTGCCTTTCAACACCATAATTCTTCGGTTTGGGCATTGGTTGGAAACATGCCCTCGTCCCTGGCACTTAAAACACACCATATCACGAGTTCTAGAAGGTTTAGGATTAAATTTACCTTTAGATTTAAGTGCTTGTGCAGGCTCGAGTCTTGTATCTCTTCTTGGCCGATTGGAGCTCTCAACTTTAAACCCAAAACCATAAGCTAGTACCCCTCCTTTTGAATTAGTTCCCAATTTTAATGGCCACATGCAGCATTTGTTCCAATTCCACATATTATTGTAATTCCATTTGGTTGGCTATATCTCGGTTCAAACCTCCCAAAAACCGTGCCTTGGTTGCCTCATGATCCTCATTCTAGGTATGGTTCAAACCTCATCATGAGCATCTCCATCTCCTTGTAGTAGTCCTTCACGATCCTACTTCATTGTGATAAAGATTGTAGTCTTTAATGCAACATTCTATGGTAATGAGTAGGCATAAATCTCTTCCTCATGGCTCTTTCCATTTGTCGCCAAGTGATAATTAGTTCATCATCAACTCTCCTTCAGGTACCATGCTCATTATTCCACCATTGTAGCCAACTTAACCTTTTTTGCCTCAAAATAGTTAGGCGGTCAAAAATCATCTCCATGTGTTCTTCCCATTCTAGGTATGCATCCGGATCACTCTTTCCCATAAATGGTGGAATATTGACCTTCATATTTCCAAGGTCATCATCTTCCTCTTGAGCTTGCCTCCCACAGGTTTGCCTTGCCTGGAGTGCAAAATTATCTTCGAACTTCTCCTTGAGGTTATCTCCAAAATTACTCCCTCTGAATTCTTCTCTAAAATGCCCACGTCATCTTCGATGGCCTCCATGTGGTTCATGCCTTGGTTTCGGTCTTCCTTGGAAATTTTCAAATCTATCCATTCTTTGATCTAGTTTATCAAAGCGAGCTTTCATCCATTGTAGTTGATCCACAACCACCAATATATCGGTAGATTTGCCTCCATTACCCATTGCTATTGATTCGCCTTTGAATATGATACGAACCTAGGTTAACACGGGCTTAAACCCATATTATATTAGTCCAAATCTGAATGGATTGATCTCAACCCTAACCAACCTGTGATTAGAATCCTTGGTCGAAGATGCCACAATAGGTGATGAATGTCCTATTGATAAATAAAACTAAAACACTCATTCACTAATAGTGTTTTAGGTGTTCAAAGAGAACAAAGAGAAATTCAATCTCAAAATTAATTTTTTGTAAAATATCCAAGCTACATTGTCATTGAAAAATAACCCTTAAATAGGTTCAATTCACCCAAAAAAAAAAAAAACCCTAAAAGACTCGGGTAAATTTCAGCTACAAAGGATTAGGAAACAAACTTGGCCGAAATTTCAATGCTTTCCTAAACTATTTTAGATTAATTAATTCCCTTATTTTAAATTAGGAATTAATTAATTTACAACTGAAAATAATAAAATATTAAATTTCCTTAGTTGATTTGTCCAGTAAATAAATAAATAAAAACCAAATAAAAGACTAATTTCCTAAAACAAAAAGTAGAAATTAAATTAGGAAACTGAATAACTATCTTTGTGACTAAGCTGTCTTTTACCAATCTTTGATCCATTTAAGCTCCAAATCAACTGCCATATGCCTTGTAGAATGCCAAATAGGATTATCATTGAGTCCCACACGTTGCCCTTGCTTGGATGAAAGAGAAAATGCCAACTTAGCAAAATATAGTAAAGCCAGCAACAAAATATAGTAAAACCGGCCAAACTCCCTTCTATGCGCACACCACCTGTTTGGATGCTTTAGCTGCTACCTTATCTTGATTCTATGACCTCTTAGAGATATTCATTGAATCCATGAAGTGTTGGAACCATTTCTTGCTGCTTGGAGTCCATATTTGCACTAAAACAGCTACCCAGGTTCATAATGGCTTCCGTCACTTGTATGCTTAAAACAGGACTTGTATCTTTGGGTATGGACAAGCCCTTTTGAGAATGAATTACTCCCTATATAAAGGCAGTAAGGTTGTCCTTAAACCTCTTAGCTTGATCCATAGTGATTGGCTGGGTCTTCATTCGTATCGGGTTAGCACCCTAGCGGGTTGTCAGTTGTGTGAGTTTGGGTGGATTCGCATAATTCCCCCTCCTCTTGAAAAGGATTGGCTCTCAAATTAAAACCATCACCTGTAGCAAAAGGATTAAAACCATAAACAATCTCAAATGATGTATATTTAGTGGCTGAATGCAAAGACTTATTATAAGCAAATTCAACATGTGACAAACATTCTTCCCATGTTCTTAGATTTCTACTAATTAAAGCCCGTAACAATGTAGATAAAGTCTTATTTGTTACTTCAGTTTGTCCATCAGTTTGTGGATGAAAAGTAGTTAAAAATAAAAGTTTAATTCCTAAATTAGCCCACAAATTTTTCCAAAAATAGTTTAAGAACTTAGCATCCCTATCCGAAACAATTGTTTTAGGCCTACCATGCAATCTTACAATTTCCATAAAGAACAAGTTAGCAACATTAGATGCATTATCAATTTTATTACATGTGATAAAATGTGCCATATTAAAAAATTTATACACAACAACAAATATTGAATCCTTATTTGTCCTTGACCTAGGTAAAGCAGGAATAAAATCCATAGACAAATCCACTCAAGGAAAGGTAATGGGAGGTACAAACCATGCGGTTTCAACTTAGATTTGGCTTTTCAGCATTTCAAGCATCTTTCACATATTTTCTCTACATCATTCCTCATGTTAGGCCAATAAAAATGTTCCTGCAGCAAGAATAAGTCTTTAAAACACCTAAATGACCCATTAAACCACTACCATGACCTCCCTCACTAACAATTCCCTAATGCTACAATTAAGCACACAAAGTTTGTTGTCCCAACACAAATACCCCTCAAAGATGTAAAATTTATTAAAACCATGTTTTAAATAGGTCCTAAATATTTCTCCAAAGTCACTACCATGCTTATAAAGTTCTTTTAATTGTTTAAATTCAAGCAACCTAGCATCTAAGGTAGAAAACAATAATATTCCTTAGAGATAATGCGTTACCTTTTTTGTAGCGAATGACATAAGGAAATGTTTCAATGAACTCAATCCACTTAGCATGCCTTCGGTTAAGCTTCCCTTGGCCTTTAACATGCTTCAAAGATTCATAATCCATATGAATCACAAATTCTTTTGGCATGAGTAATGCTGCCATGTTTCCAAAGCTCTCACCAAAGCATACATCTCTTTGTCATAAGTCGGGTAATTTAGTGCAGCTCCATTTAATTTCTCACTAAAGTAGGCTATGGGTTTTTTTTCTTGCATTAAGACAGCTCCAATACCTACACCCGAAGCAGCACATTCAATTTCAAAAATTTTATCAAAATTAGGCAAAACTAGTAAAGGTGCATTAGATAATTTTTCTTTCAACAAATTAAAAGATTTATCTTGTGCTTCCCCCCATTTAACGCCAACATTCTTCTCCACAACTTTAGTCAAAGGCACTGCAATGTGCTAAAATTCTTGACAAATTTTCGGTAAAAACTAGCCAAACCATGAAAGTTCCTCACTTGGGTAATGGAGGTAGATTTCAGCCACTCTTGGATTGCTTGCACCTTAGATTAATCAACTTTTATACCTGCAGCACTTACTACAAATCCTAGGAAAACAAGTTCACTTTTGCAAAAATAACACTTTTTCAAATTAGCAAACAACCTTTCCTTCCTAAGAGTACTTAAAACTTGCCTAAGATGTTTTACATGTTCATCAAGATTTTAGCTATACACTAAAATATCATCAAAATACACAACCACAAATTTACAAATAAATGGATGCATAACATGATTCATAAGCCTCTTGAAAGTACTAGGTGCATTAGTTAAACCAAAAGGCATGACTAACCATTCATACAACCCATATTTAGTCTTAAATGCAGTATTCCATTCATCACCTTCTTTCATCCTCATTTAATGGTATCCACTCCTATGATCAACTTTAGAAAACATGCAAACACCATGCAATTCATCAAGCATATCATCTAATCTAGGGATTGGATGTCTATATTTAATGGTGATATTAATTATAGCCCTACAATCAACACACATATGCCATGAACCATCTCTTTTAGGCACTAACAAAATAGGAATAGCACATGGACTCATACTCTCACTAATGTAACCTTTATCAAGTAATTCACTTACTTGTCTTTATAGCTCCTTTGTTTCTTCGGGATTGCTTCTATATGCGGGTCTATTTGGAATCCCAACTCTAGGCATAAAATCAATTTGATATTCTAACCCTCGAATGGGTGGTAAACCATTAGGAATTTCCTCCGGAAAGACATCTTCAAAATCTTGCAAAAAATAAAAAATTGAATTTGGCAATTCAAGTTCTTCAAGGGTATCTTGATTATTTAAATAAGCTTCTTTAAAAATCATAACTAGCAATGGTTTCTTAGTTAAAATAGCTTTATTTACATCACCAAGACTAATATAAAAATTTTTATTTTCCTCCTTTTTCTTTCTTTTTCTTTCTTCCTCTCGGTTTGGCCTTCACTTTCGGCTTGTTCAGCCTTCTTCACACCCTCAGCCTTTTCATGGTTTTTCCACTCAATTTGAGTCTTTGTATTCTTACCTTGAACAGCAAGCCCAAACTTACCTTCTTGGATGGATGGTAAAGCTGTAGGTGTCATACTAGCTTTCTCTTTGAGCTTTTTGGTTTCTCTCCTTTATTGTATTTAAAGTTGGTCTCTAAATACCTCTTTAGGAGTCAATGGTTCCAACTTAACCTTCTTTCCATTAAAATTAAAAGCAATAGAATTTTCTCGACCATAATGAATAACATCTTTATCAAATTGCCATGGTCTACCTAATAGAACATATCTGGCATGCATAGGCACAACATCACACAAAACAACATCCACATATTTATCTATGCTAAATTTTACCTTGACTTGTTTATTCACTTTTATCTCACCGCTGTCATTAAGCCATTGTAATCTATAAGCTTCAGGATGTTTAATTGTTGCTAAACCTAATGCATCAACCACAATGTTACTAATTACATTTGTACAACTTCCACTATCAATTATCATACTGCAAATTTTACCTTGGATTTCACATTGGGTGTGGAAGATATTTTCCCTTTGAACTTGATCCTTATCCTTGTGTACAGCCAGCACTCTCTTAGAAACCAAATTTAATTTAGTATTGGGTGCATGTAGGGTCTCGGATTCATCCTCAAAGTTTTCATCTTCTTGCTCGGCTTCATCTCCACTTTCCTTGCCTTCTGATTCTAGCTCACCATTACCCTTTAACACCATGATTCTTCTATTCAGGCATTAGCTGGCTATGTGACCTTGTCCCTGGCATTTAAAACAAACAATTTCTCTAGATCTTGATGGTTTAGGATTAGATTTACCTTCATTCTTTTGTGCTTGGATAGATTCGGTTCTAGCTTCTCTCGTTGGCCGATTTGAACTTTTGGTTTTAACTTGTTTTCATAGATTGGATTGTTTCTCCAGCCACTTGGATTTGATCTTCCACTGTTGGAAACACCTCCAAATCATGAGCTTACACCCTTCCTCTTGAATTGATACTCAAGTTTAATAGCCATGTGCAACATCTCCTTTAATTCTACATATTGTTGCAATTCTAGTTGATTTGCTATCTTCGATTCAATCCACCAAGAAACCTTGCCATGGTTGCTTATCTTTCTTCATTCATGCTTAATCTCATCATGAGCATCTCCATCTCTTTGTAATCCTCCACGAACCTATTACCTTGTGATAATGATTGTAACCTTTGGTGTAGCAACCTATGGTAGTGAGTTGGTACAAATCGCTTCCTTATGGCTCCTTTCATTTGTCGCCAAGTAGCAATCAATTCATCACCTACTCTTCTTCAGGTATTTTTCTCATTAGTCCACCATTGGAGTGCATAATGTCCAAATTCCGTTGCTACCAACTTAACTTTCTTAGCTTCTGAATAGTTGTGGCAATCAAAGATCATCTCCATACGCTCCTCCCATTCCAAGTAAGCCTCTAGGTCACATTTTCCCATGAAAGGCGGTATGTTGACCTTAATATTCCGAAGATCATCATCCTCATTCCTTGCTGGTCTCCCATAGATTGGCCTTCCTTGAGGTTCAAAAATTTCATCAAACCCCTCATCAACATCATCTCCAAAATTGCCTTCCCCGAATTCTTCTCTAAGTCGCCCTCGGCCTCCTCGACCTTGACCTCAGCCTCCATAAGCTTCAAACCTTGTATTCGGCACTCCTTGTGAAGTTCCTAACCTGTCCATCCTTTGATTTATGTGATCAAATTGATCACTCATCCGCTGTAATTGCTCCAAGACGGCCCTCATGTCTGTGTGCTCATCTCCACTCACTGTAGCTCGGGAATATCCTTTGAATCCTACGGATTCTTCTTCATTAATTCTCAATGGTGGATCTCCTCTGAATCTGCCATTTTAGTATGAATAACACAAAAATAAAATAGGACCTCACCAAATTCACTCAATAAACATCTCGACACTCGTGTTTGCACACTAGTTTTGGCTTTTATCCTCTTTTAAGCTCAAACGCTCTTACCTTTTTCCACTTAAAGAATTATCTCAAAGTTCTAATTAAAACACCCACTAAACAGTAATTAGATCACAAGTATGTTTTAATTAAACTTATTAACAAAACAGTAGCAAAAAGCAAGCAATACCGAGTGAATTTTTAAACACCTCATTTCTCTACTTTTCTAAGCAAAAATAAGCCAATTTAACAAAGGAAATTTTGGAATCAATAAGAACTGGACCAGATGGTAAGAAATTATGAATTCAAGGATAAAATTTAGAGAAAGAAATTCAAACACGAACAAGAATCAAATTGAACAAAAATATAAGATAGTTGTTGGTTGTTGTTCTTTGTAATTCAAGCTTTTGTATCAAATCCTTTAACTAATTTTAATCCAAATAATTTTAGTACTCACAAATACAAATTTCCAGCAGCAAATAAAGTTCCAGCAACTCCAAATAATGAATAAATACACAACAACTCAGCAACTCCAACAAATTTCCATCAAACAAATTAAACTTCCAACTTTCAACAAACCGATTTTTTTTTTTTATATTTGGCTTCTTCTTTTTTTAACTCACAGATATGAAATCAACTTCAGCAGCAAGAATAAACAATAAAATTTCAAATCCAACACAAAAATTCCATGAAACCTGTGACCACCAACAATAAAAATACAAATTTGTAATTTTTTTTTTTTTGTGTTTTTGTTTTGTTGCAGCAAATGCACCTCTTTTTTTTTTTTTTCTTCGAAATTTGAATGCAAATAATTAAGATCAAAAATAGCAAATAAAAATTACAACAAACTAAATTACTAAGAACAAAGAGGAAATCAACCAACGAACTAGGAAATAAAAATACGGTAAAACAAGGACAACCTAATTTAACTAGTAATGAGTTTTTTTTTTTTTTTTAACTTTAACCTAATGCTAAAATTGCAGATTAACACAAAACAAAATAAAGCACATAAGATAGATCAAACCTGAATAAAATTCGGCTCTGATACCAAATGATACGAACCTAGGTCGACACGTGCCTAAACCCATATTATATTAGCCGAATCTCAAGTAAGTTCAGATTCTAATGGATTGACCTCAACCCCTAACCAAGCTATGATTAGAAACCTTGGTATAATGAAGACACCACAATAGGTGATGGATGTCCTATTTATAAGTCAAACTAAAACACTCATTCACTAATGATGTTTTAGGTGTCCAAAGAGAACAAAGAGAAATTCAATCTCACAATTAATTTTCTGTAAAAAAATTCAACCTACCATTCTCATTGAAAAATAACCCTTAAATAGGTAAAATTAACAAAGCAATAAAACCTAAAAAATAAAGCAAAAATCGGCCATGCTTGTTGTTTCCTAATGTGGCCGAATTTTCTCTCTCCTTTCCTAATATAATTTTGATTAATTAGTTCCTTTATTTTGAATTTGGAATTAATTAATTTACAATGAAAATAATAAAATATTAAATTTCCTAAGTTGATTTGTCTAGAAAAGAAATAAATAGAAACCAAATAAAAGACTAATTTCCTACAACAAACAAAAAAGTCAAAATCAAATTAGGAAACTAAAATACTATCTTTTTGACTACGCTTTCTTTGACCAATTTAAGCTCCAAATCAGCTTCATATTCTTTGTAGGATGCCAAATACGATTTTCATGGAGTCCCACACGTTTCCCTTGCTTGGATCAAAGAGAAAATGTTAACTCAGCAAAATATAGTAAAGCCAGCAAGCAATACAGCAAAACCAGCCATCTTTCTCCCTTATGTACATAGCCCCTTTTTGTTAGCCTTTGAGGCTGCCTTGGCTTGATTCCATGACCTCTTAATGTTATCCATTGAACACATGAAGTGTTGGAACCATTTCTTGCTGCCCGGAGTCCATATTTGCATGAAAACAGCTATCCAGGTCCATATCAGATTTCACCACATGGATGCTTAAAATGGGTCTTGTATCTTCGGGTATGGACAAGCCCCTTTGAGAATTAATTACTCCCTAAATAAAAGTAGCCAGGTTTTCCTTAAATCTCTTAGCTTGAGCCCTAGTGATCGGCACAGTCTTTATCCGTATCTAGTCAGCACCCCAGTTGTCAGTTGTGCGGGCTCGGGTGGATTCTCATCACTTTAGCTGCTGCCTTTTCTTGATTCTATGACATCATAGAGATATTCATTGAATACATGAAGTGTTGGAACCATTTCTTGTTGCTCGGAGTCCATATTTGCACCAAAACAGCTACCTGGGTCCATAACGGCGTCCACCACTTGTATGCTTAAAACAGGCCTTGTATATTCAGGTATGGACAAGCCCTTTTAAGAATGGATTACTCCCTGTATAAAGGGAGCAAGGTTATCCTTAAACCTCTTAGTGTGAGCTCTAGTGATTGGCTCGGTCTTCATCCGTATCGGGTCAGCACCTCAGCGGGTTGAGGGTTATGCAGGTTTAGGAGTATTCGCATAAGAATCCCATGAATTTGTCTTCAATGTTTCTTAAAGAGTCATCTCCTCTTCTTACTCTTAAATCTATCATGTTAGTATAAATAATGCAAGAATCCTCACTAAATTCACTCCCTCATGTGTATCACTTAAATAAGGTCTTAACACTTGTGTTTGCACATTAGTTTTGGCTTTTGACCCTCTTTTAAGCTCACATGCTCTTGCCTTTTTCTGTTCACAAGAATATCTCAAAGTTCTATTAAAATACATTCAAAATAGCAATTAGATCACAAGTATGTTCTAATTTAACCTATCAATGAAACAGCAACAAAAGCGAGCAAATACCGAGGGAATTGTTAGTACCTAATTCTTGGCTTTTCTAATCAAAAAGAAGGAAAAATTAACAAAGAAACTTTTCAGATTTAACAAGGGATAAATCAGAATATTAAGGATCAATAATTCAAGGATCAAATTTAGAAAAGGATTCAATCAATTAGCAAGAACAACAAATTGAAATAAGGTATGAAATAGTTGTTGGATGTAGCTCCCTTAATTTAAGTCTAAGTCTCAAATCCTTAAACCAATTTTAATCCAATTAATTTAGCATGCAGCATTATAATTTCTAGAAACCATTATTGGATGAATAAACAGCAATTCCAACAATCCTCAATTGAAATTTCACCCAAACAAACTCAATTTTTCAATCTTTCAAAAACTAGCCTTTTTACAATTTTTATTTTTATTTTTATATCTTCGACTTTTCTTCTTCTTTTTTTTTTTTTAATCACTCATAGAATAATATCAATACAACCTCCAATAGCAACAATCATCACCAAAAATTGCAATTTGAATGCCAAACTTTTATGAAACCTAATCCAAACTTTCAATAAAACCAAATTGTAAAAATTGTAGGTTTATGCAAGATGTTCTCAAAACTCCTCCTTTTTTTTTTCTGAATATATGAATGAAGCTAATTAAGATTAAAACAGAAAATAAAAATCAACAATAAACTGAATTACTAAGAACTAATATGCAAAACAACCAATAAACTAGGAAGCAAAATTCAGCTATTAAGGAATAAAATTCCGCTATGAAGAAAATTTGTTTTTTTTTATAAATTTTTTTTTAATGTAGAACATGAATATAAAGGAAACAACCTTAACATAATGTTAAAATTTCAAATTAACACAAAAATAAACAAAGCAAATAGGATAGATCAAACCTAAACAAAATTCGGCTCTGATACCAAATGATACGAACCTAGGTCGACTTGCTTCTAAACCTGTATTATACTAGCTTAGATCAAAATTAAGTTCAAATTCTAATGGTCATGTTGATCCCTAATTAATTTGTGATTAGAAACCTTGTTATATGATGAAGATGCCACAATAGGTGATGGATGTCTTATTGATAGTCAAACTAAAACACTTAATCTTTATTCGGTGTTTTAGGTGTTCAAAGAGAATTCTTCTCACAAATACTTTTAGAGAGAATTCTTCTCACAAATAATTTTAGAATAATAATCTAAGTTTCTCTTCCATTGAAAAATAAGCCCTTAAATAGCCTATAGTTACAAAACAATAAACCCTAAATCAACTAAGGTAATTTCAGCCAACATAGAAAATGATTAGGAAAGTGGCCGAAATTTTAGATAAATTAATTCCTTATTTTCGAAATAGGAATTAATTAATTTAAAATCAAAATAATAAAATATCAACCTTCCTAAATTACTTTATCCAGTAAATCATTAAATAAAAACCAATATAAAAGACTATTTCGTAAAACATAAAGTCAAATTTCAGATTGGGAAATTAGTTGACTAGATTGCCAAACAAGCTGTCTTTGACTAATAACCAGCTAGTTTAGGCTTCAAATCAGCTCCAATATACCATGTAGGATGCCAAATAGGGTTAGAATTGGTTCCCATATGTTGCCCTTGATTGGAATAAGCAAAGCTTGCTTGAAATTCAAATAGAACCGTTTCAGTGCCAAAACCACCCAAAACCGGCTAAGTTGAAGGCTTATGCACAAATGTGGAATTTGAACAGCTTTGATTCTTCCTTGGCATGATTCCATGATCCCTTTGTGAGCTTAATCATGTTCACAAGTTAATAAATTAATCATGATGATAATTCGCCCGTACCCATTCAACCGACTACCCACTCGCGTCGAGATCCTATACAAATGAAGATACGGCCAATCACTAGGGCACAAGCTAGGAGATTCAAGAAAATTCTGGTTTGCTTCATCCAAGGAGTGATTATGTCTTAAAAGGGTATGAAAATATTCGAAGATCTGAAGCTCGTATTATGCATCCAAGTGGTGAATGTTGATATGGACTCGGGTAGATATTTTAGTGCATCTGTGGACTCTGGGCATCAAGGAACAGGTTCAACACTTATCCAATGCAATTGAAGAGGCCATGTAATCATGTCAAGGCGGAGGAAAAATCATCTAGATTTAACTTGCATATAACACTTCAGTTTGGCCGAAATTCTCACTTTATGTGCTGACTTTGATTTCTTTTGTTGATCAAGCAAGTTTGACTTATTCCAATCAAGGGGCAACATATGGGAGTCAATATTAATACCTATTTGGCATCCTACAGTCATATTGGATATGATTTGGAGCCTTAACAAGCTAGAGATTGGTCAAAGATAGCTTCATTGTCAGGTAGTCAACTAGTTTCCTAATTAGAGTTTGACTTTTTGTTTTAAGAAACTATATTTTATTTTTATTTTTATTTGTTTTATTTTCTGGACAAATTAACTTAGGAAAGTTGATATTTTATTATTTCAATTGTAAATTAATTAATTCATAATTCAAAATAAAGGAATTAATTAATCCAAATTAGATTAGGAAAAGAAGTTGAAATTCGGCCATATTAGGAATTGCTTATGCTTGGCCGGTTTTTAATCTAGCTGTTTAAGGTTTTATGTTGCTCATTCAAGCCTATTTAAAGGCTTATTTTCAATGAGAAGGTAGTTTACATTTTATATAGAAAATTATTTGTGAGATTGAATTCTTTTTGTTCTTTTTGAACACCTAAAATACCATTAGTGAATGAGTGTTTTAGTTTGACTTATCAATAGGACATCCATCACCTACTATGGAATCTTTGATATACCAAAGTTTCTAATCATAGATTTATTAAGGGTCAAGGCGACCACAAGAACTTGAATTACAAGAACAACAACCAACAACTATTCCTTATTTTTGTTCAAATTGTGTCTTATTCCTTGCTTGAATATTTTTTTCTTAAATTTTATCCTTGAATTACTGTTTCCTTATATTCTGGACCAGTATTGATTGATTCCAAAATTTCATTAATATGATACCTTAGTTTTGGTTGGTTAGGCCGAGAAGAGGTATTGTCATTCCACTCGGTATTTGCTTATTTTTGCTTGCTGTTTTATCGATAAGTTTAAATTAAGGTATACTTGTGATCTAATTACTGTTTAAGTGTGTTTTAATTAGAACTTTGAGTTAATTCTTTAAGTGGAAAAAGGCAAAAGCGTGTGGCTTAAAAGAGGGCTAAAAGCCGAAACTAGTGTGCAAACATGAGTGTCGAGACCTTATTTGAGTGAAACACGTGGGGGAGTGATTTTGGTAAGGACTTTTGTATTATTTTCACTAACATGGAATATTTAAGGATGGATAATTAAGAATTAATGAAGTAGAATCTATGGGTTCAAAGGTGAATCAAGAGCAACAAGAATCTGTTGCTCATCCATACCCGTTCAACCAACTATCCACTGGGGTGCACATCCTGTACAAATGAAGACGGAGCCAATCACTAGGGTACAAGCTAGGAGATTCAAGGAAAATATGGTTAGCTTCATCCAAGGAGTGATTCAATCTCAAAAGGGCATGACAATACCCGAAGATCCGAAGCCCGTATTATGCATCCAAGTGGTGAATGCTGATATGGACTCGGGTAGCTGTTTAGTGCATCTGTGGACTCCGGGCAGCAAGGAATGGGTTCAACACTTCTTCAACTCAATTGACATCACCAAAAGGCCATGGAATCATGTTAAGGAAAAGGCAAAAGCTTATAAATTCAGCTTGTGTGCATAACACTTCAATTTGGCTGAAATGCTCACTTTAGCTACTGACTTTGACTTCTTTTGTTGATCAGGCAAGTTTGACTTATTCCAATCAAGACGCAATGTATAGGATTCAATATTAATCCTATTTGGCATCATACAGTCATATTGGATCTGATTTGGAGCCTCAACAAGCTGGAGATTGATCAAAGATAGCTTAGTTGTCAACTAGTCAACTAGTTTCCTAATTTGAGTTTGACTTTTTGTTTTAGAAAACTATCTTTTATTTTGGTTTTTATTTGTTTATTTTCTGGACAAATTGACTTAGGAAAGTTGATATTTTATTATTTCAATTGTAAATTAATTAATTCCTAATTCAAAATAAAGGAATTAATTAATCCAAATTAGATAAGGAAAGGAAGTTGAAATTCGACCATATTATGCAATTGTTTATGCTTGGCCAGTTTTTAACCTAGTTTTTTAGGGTTTTATGTTGTTCATTCAAGCCTATTTAAAGGCTTATTTTCAATGAGAAGGTAGCTTAGATTTTATGCGGAAAATTATTTGTGAGATTGAATTCTCTTTGTTCTTTTTGTACACCTAAAACACCATTAGTGAATAAGTGTTTTACTTTGACTTATTAATAGGATATCCATCACCTATTATGGTGTCTTCAATATACCAAGGTTTCTAATCATAGGTTGATTAGGGGTCAAGGTAACCATAAGAACTTGAATTGAATTTTTTGATCCGGCCTAATATAATATGGGTTTAGGCACAAGTCGACCTAGGTTCATATCAAATCCCTTGCTACCCAGAGTCCATAGATGCATTAAAATAGCTTCCCAAGTCTATTTCGGCCTTCATAACTTCGATACATAGTACGGGCTTTGGATTTTTGAGTACTATCATGCATTCTTGAGATTGAATAACACCTTGAATGAAGCTAACCAAATTGTCTTTAAATCTCTTAGCTTATAACCTTGTGATTAGCCCCGTCTTCAGTTGTACAGGATCAGCACCTCAGCGAGTAGTCGGTTGTATGAGTACATGTGAATTCTCATTAGCATTCCTTTTCTTTCTTTTTATTTTGCTTTCCCAATCTTTTTTCTCTCTCTTCTCCCACTTTTGGCTCTGGCCAATTTGGTCATCATTCTGGCGACTATAGGTTATACACACTAACCATTCACGTTGATGATGACCGCTAAGTTTTCATGGCCAGCCGCAGCCGATGCGCCTAGACCAGGCTGGTAGTGGTGGCTTCATATTTTTCGATGGGCCTAACCTAATCTTATACCGATACGAACCTAGGTCGACACGCACCTAAACTTGTATTATATTAGTCCGGATCTAATTATGTTAAAGTTCTAATGGTCACCTCTGGTATATAATGAAGATGCCATGGTTGGTGATAGATATCCCATAGATAAGTCAAAACTAAAATACTCATTCACTAATGGTGTTTTAGGTGAGAACAAAGAGAATTCTTTCTCACAATTATTTTTCTACAAAATATCTACGTTGTGTTCTTTCTAAAAAATAAGCCTTTAAATAGGCTAAAGAGTTACAAAATAAAACCTTAATTAACAAGGTAAAACCGGCCCATAGAATAGAAAACCTAATGTTGGCCGAAAATCAACTCCTTTCCTAATCTAATTTGTATTAATTAATTCCTTAATTTTGAAATAGAAATTAATTAATTTAAAATGAAAATAATAAAATAATAACTTTTCTAAGTTGATTTTTCCAGCAAATAAATAAATAAAAACCAAATAAAAGACTAATTTCCTAAAAAAAAAAAGTCAAAATCAAATTAGGAAACTAAAAAACAATCTTTTTGACTAAGCTGTCTTTGACCAATCTTTGACAAATTTTAAGCTCCAAGTCAGCTCCCATAAGATTTGTAGGATGCCAAATAGGATTATAATTGAGTTCCACATGTTGCCTTTGATTGGAACAATGAGAAAATGCAAACTCAGTAAAATACAATAAAGCCAGCAAGAAATAAAGCAAATTTCGGCCAAATTGAGAGTTTGTTCGTACAAGCTGGTTTTAGGTACTTTTGATTCCACCTTGACATGATTCCATGGCCTCTTAGTGATATCCATTAAATCCAAAAAGTGTTAGATCCATTCGTTGCTGCCCGAAGTCCATATTTGCACTAAAACAGCTACTCGGGGTCCGTAACAGCTTCCACCACTTGGATGCTTAAAACAGGCTTTGTATCTTTGGGTATTGACAAGCCTTTTTGAGAATGGATTATTCCCTATATAATGGGAGCCAGGTTGTCCTTGAATCTCTTGGCTTGAGCTCTTGTGATTGGCCCGGTCTTTATCCATATCGTATCAGCATCCCAGCGGGTTGTCGGTTGTGCGGGTTTGGGTGGATTCTCATCATATACCATATCCTCCCGATTTTGGATCTTTGATCCCAAACATGGCCTCCATTTTTTCAAATTCCAAATCATTTGAGAGATATATTAATTTGAAATTTGGCTAAAACTTTTTAGCCACCGGTGGCAAGTTTAGGGTTCTTTAAACTAAGTATCTTTGATCCTTGCCTTATAAGTTTTTATGTAACATATAATTTGTAAATTATTATCGACTATTTAAAATTTCACCATTTTTTAGCTAATTTAGGAACCGCTGCAAAAATTAGGCTATGTTGAAAATTTGTTCTAAGAAAAACTATCGCATATAGTTTCATAGTGGTTAATAAGGATTGGTGGAAAGCTTAATTTCATAAAATTGAGCATAATTAGGAGAAATCTCAAATTATAGGTAATAGACCAATCGAGGTTACTGTATAGCTAAGCACCTTTGGAGTAGAACGTTGGGAACCCAAAGTGGTGAGAGTAAGTTGTAAAATGTTTAATGTATTCCAGTTCATTGGAAATTGTATGTGTTATTTACATAATATTTTTGGTGTATGTTAGGCACTTAGTGGGACTTGCGGTGAACCCTACAACAGAGCAAGTATGGACAACGTTATTAGAGTGGATGGCATAGCTTTTTCTATGTTTTATTTACGATTTATATAAATATTTGTGTAGATATGTATATGAATATATATATATATATTCATTTATTTAGTTATTATTAAAAGTTGGATATAAAGTGGTTATTTAACAAATTATGGTAATTAAGTAATTTATTAAATTCTAAAAATGGGTGTAGATGCTTACGTTTATTTAAAAACAGCTTTATTAGTTGATTCATAATTTTAATTGTGAAATGATTTATCTTAAATTTTAGGTTTGATAAAGTGATTATGTTATCAAAATATATTAGCACATATTTATATATTTATATGCATGAGTATAAATGAATATGTGCACATGATATTGTGTAGCTAGCTATTCTTAATTATTGATTTATTTAGTTATTTAATTATTTATTTGTCTATTTATTTAGTTGTCCATGCTGATTGAAAATAATTAAAAGTTATAAAATTACTTAATATTAAAATGATATTATAGTAGTATACTTCTCTAAAATTATGATATGGGTTTTGTGAATATTTATGTAATTATTTATTTATTTAGTTACTTGTTTAA
Organism: Ziziphus jujuba; assembly: GCF_031755915.1. Classification (NCBI taxonomy): domain Eukaryota; kingdom Viridiplantae; phylum Streptophyta; class Magnoliopsida; order Rosales; family Rhamnaceae; genus Ziziphus; species Ziziphus jujuba. The sequence goes on along the minus strand of NC_083381.1, from coordinate 601,638 downwards.
AATATTTAATTACATTTTAAAAATGTCATTATGTGGAGTTGACATTTTTTCAATTATATATATTCTTTATTATTAGTTAGTCTATAGATGCACCATAATACTGATATTCTATACTATTATATTATGGATTAGTACATAGGTTATATTTAGTTGTCTTTAGCGAGCTTGGTGAGCAAGAGTAGGTAGGTATTTTAATGTGATAGCAACAACCACCCTCCCCACTACCGAAAGACGATAGATTTAGCCATTCCTATGGGTATTAAAGTGAGCGAGGTAGAAAGATATTTTTACCATAACCTTGGCCATAGGATGATAGGTTATTTAGTACCAGAACCATTGGGACACTAATAGAGCCGCGTGCAGTTCCTTTCTTCCTTCCTTATCTGTCAAGTGGTGTTTAGGATGCCAAGCATCAATTGATAGTGCTGGTATATCGCATGGTGCATCAGGTGTTATATTATGTTAGGGCATACTAAGCTTTATTAGGGCAATGACCTGGCTCTGCTCATGAACAACTTAGTATTGTATATTTGCTACTTATGGGGCCTACAGGCATCCACCCTTGGCTATATTGGTTGTAGTACACCTATAGACAACTAAATTGGACCATGCATTAGTGTACAATATAATATATCAAGCATATTTCCACAACGAATGTGCAATTTATGTAATGTATTTATCAATTTTAGTTTTATTTTACTTATTTATGATTATGATTAATATATATTGCTCTTATTATTATTATTATGATGATCATCATCATCATCATCATAATTGTCAACTGTACAATTGTTGTATTTATCCAAATTGATGACTTAGTTGATTTAGTGGTATTGCAGCCTTCGAGCAGGTAGTGTAGCCTTCAGGCAAATATGGTAGCCTTCAGACATGTATCATAGACTTTGGGTAGGTATCATTGTCTTCAAGAAAATATGGTTGCCTTCAAACAAGTATGGTAGCCATCAAGCAGCCATCGTAGCCTAAGGGCTGGTATGGTAGGTTTCAAACAGATATTATAGCCTTCGGACAAGTGTATTAGCCTCTGGATAGGTATAGCATTATTCGGGCAGGTTATCCAAATTTTGTAGAGATGTTGTATACATATATGTAGAATATATATATATATATATATTTATATATATTCATTTTGGTTATGGATAGTGGTGATATTATCGGAGTTACTGATAAGGCCTCAATTGTTCAATTTAAAATATTGTTTTGTTATGTGCGGTTTCTTAAATGTAATTTATTTTATTAAAAGTTGTCCTACAATTTATTGATTATGAGTAGTAATATTTTTATTAGTATGTGTTCTAGATATTAAATGATAAACTGAATGATTTAGGATTTAGGACCCAAGGTGTGATATTATTATTGATGTTGTTGCAGTTGTTAGTGTTGTTTTGGTTATATTTCTATCTATGTTTATGCATTTGGTGTGTTTATGAAGTGCTGTAGAAATGTCAGACTATAATAGTGGGTGGTGTGGGCAACCATGAGTTATAAAAGTATGTATGTCTTATGCTAAGTAAGGACTTGGGAAAAGTCGGGATTATTTAGGGTATAGGTAACAAGCTACGGAAGGGGTCTCAATGCATACAAAGTTTTATTTTTTCGGTTTATTAATTTTTACACATATTTGCATCTTTTACGCTAATTTTATTAATGTCCTACAAATTTGTGGAAATTTGTTGTAAGGTAGAAGGGATAAGATGGATGTATATTTACAAAGTGAGCTTTCTATGCTGGGCACATTTTGAGGAGTCCAGTTTACAGGAGAGACGCTATTGGATTTTCTGTAGAATTTTCAGTGGGGTTTCCCTTGGTCGAGGCCATCCTAGAGTTTTCAATTAATAACTCTAGAAGGGAACTGACATGTTGGTATCAGAACTCTAGGCTTCGTTACTTCGAGGAGCTTTTGGTATATGGTAGTGTATTCTTAACTATTACCCACTATAGTTATGCTCAGAATCGGCATGTACTCCTTATTGTCGGTCAAGGGAGTGACATCACCATGTAGTGTGTGTAATTGGTTCAAGTATTTTATGATTTTTCTCCTAGTGGGATGTGCAAATTTTTGAGAATGAAATTTCATAAAGGGGTAGATTGTAACATTCAGATTCGAGAAAATGCTCCGAATTTGAACTTTTGACCAACTTTGATAAAGAATGATCGCAGTTGACCACGTGGATCCCATGGTTGACTTTTTACTGTGAGAGGGATTTTTCTTTGACTGAGGCACCGTAGCTATGTTCTTGTCAACATGAGTACATGAACTAGTAGTACAGCAAAATCAAAGTTGAGATGAGAAAGTTATGGTCATAAAAAAGTGTGGTCCAGATTGATCAGTGAGCCCGAAGTTGACTTGTTATTTATATGGATTTTGATTTTGACCTATTAAAAAGTGATAGTGCTTGTCGATATGAGTCGGTCGACTAGTGGCAGGCTTTAATTGGACCTAAGGTTGAAAAGATAAGAATCTATAAAGTTAAATTTATTTTTTTAGGACTTGATTTTTCGAGTAGTTTTGTTAAAGGCATCAAAGGGGATTTTAAGAAATATCCCAAGGGGTTCCACATGTCATAACCCCATAGGTGCCATGTGGCTTTCCTTCTCTATCTTTGTCTTTTTCTTTTTCTTTCCCTCTCTTTTTCTCTCCCTTTCTCTCCTTCATTGTCGAGGTCCTCTCTTTTCAGCTCCTGCCAATTTGGTCACTATTCTGAGACCATGTGTAACACTTGCTGGCCATGAGGGAAGCCTCCTCACGGTGAAGCTTGTAGTAAAGTTTCACGACTAGCTAGCTTACAGTAGCAATTTCTCATTTTTCTATGATTCTGTCATTTCTCGGTGGATCCAGCCTGGTCTTATACCGTGTTCCCCCTATTTTTAACCTACTGATCCCAAAATATAGTCTCCATTGTTTCAAATTCCAAGTTGTTTTAAAAATACATTGAATTGATGTTTAATCAAAACTTTTCGACGGTTATCTGGGCACCGACTATGAGTTTGGGGAGTTTGAGCTAAGTATCCTTAATCCTTGCCTCATGAGCTTTCATTTGATATATAATTTGTAAATTATGATTGGGTATTTAAAATTTCACCATTACTAAGTTAATTTAGAAATTACTGTCAAAATTGGATTCTGTTGAAAGTTTCCCCTAAGAAAAATTATTGCATATACATTCACAGTAGGTAATAAAAGTTAATGGAACGCTTAGTTTCATAAATTTGAGCTTAATTAGGAGAAACACAAAATTTCAGGTCATAGGCCAATTGGGGTTACAGTGTAGCAGGACTCCTTTAGAGTGCAACATCTGAAATCCGAAATAGTGAGAGTGGGTTTTTAAATATTTAGTGTTCTCTGTCATTGGAAAATTTATGTGTTTTTTAAATAATATTTTTTGTGTATGTTAGGCATTCGGTGGGACTTGTGATGAACCCTGCAGTAAAACAAGGATGGGCAACATTATTAGAGTGAGTGATGTATTTTTTTTCTAGTTTTATTTTGGAGTTAAATAAATATTTGTGTAGATATATATATGAATAAATATATCTATATATATATGAATAAATATATCTATATATATATGAATAAATAAATATATATATATATAAATATATATATATATATAATATTCATTTATTTAGTTATTATTGAAAGTTGGATTTAAAGTATTTATTTAACAAATTACGGTTATTTGAGTAATTTACAAAATTTCGAAAAGGGGTTTAGATGCTTGTGTTTATATAAAAATAGCTTTATTAGTTTATTTATTATTTTGATTGCAAAATGGTTTATCTTAAATTTTTAGCTTTGATAGAGTTGTTATGTTATTAAAATATATTTGCATATATTTATATATTTATGTGTGTGAGTATAAATGAATATGTGCATTTGATTTTGTAAAACAAGTTGTTCTTAATTATTGAATTATTTATTTATCAATTTATTTAGTGGTCCATGCTGATCTAAAAGAATAAAAAATTTGAAAAATTAATTATCATTAAAATGATATTACTATAGTATAACTTCCCTAAAATTATGTTATGGGTTTCATGAATATTTATGTAATTATTTATTTATTTATTTCTTTGTTTAAAACATTTAATTATGTTTTAAAAATGTAATTATGAGGAGTTGACATTTTTACATTTATATATATCTATATATATATATATATGTTTTATGTGATTAATTAGTCTGTAGATGGACCATATAATACTAATATTGTGTATTGTTATATTTCAGATTAGTGCGTAGGTTGTATTTAGTCATCTTTTGTGAGCTCTAGTGAGTGAGGGTAGGTAGATATTATGCAATGATAGCAACAACCATTCTCCCCATCACCGAAAGATGGCAGGTTTAGGCAGGTATTTTTTCCATAACGACGTTAGCCACCCCCTTGGCCATAGGATGTCAGGTTATTTAGTATCAGAACCATTTAGTATCTGTCAAGGGGTGTTTGGAATGCTAAGCCTCAATCGGCGGCGCCGGTATATCATATGGTGCATCATGTGTCATTTTGATGTAGAGATATATATATATATATATATATATTATGTTATATTAGGCTGTACTAAGCTGTACTGGGGCAATGACCTGGTTGGCTCATGAATGGTATAGTATCATATTTTTGCTAGTTATGAGATCCACGGGTTGGATGGCTATTGTAGGCAACCACTCTTGACTGTAATGGTAGTAGTATACCTACAGATAACTAATATCATTGGACTGCGCATTAGTGTACTATATAGTACATCGGGTTTATCACCATTAGCATTGTGCGGGTTATATAACGTATTTATCAATTTTAGTTTTATTTTACCTATTTATGATTATGATTAATATTAGTGCTCCTATTATTATTATCATCATCATCATCGTCAACTGTACAATTGTTGTATTTGTCTAAATTGATGACTTAATGGATTTGGAGGTATTGTAGCCTTCGGACATGTATCTTAGCCTTCGAACAAATATGGTAGCCTACAAACAAGTATCATAGACTTCGGGTAGGTGTCGTGGCCTTCGAGGAAATGTGGTTGCCTTAGTGTAGGTATGGTAGCCTTCGGGCAAGTATCGTAGCATTTGAGTCGATATGGCAGCATTCAGGCAGGTATTGTAGCCTTGGACAAGTGTATTAGCCTTTGGAAAGGTATAGTATTCTTCGGGCAGGTTATCAAAATTTCTAGAGATGTTGTATACATATATGTAGAATATATATATATATATATTTCTTTATTTTGGTTTTGGATAATGATGATATTATCAGAGTTACCGATAAGGCCTCAATTGTTCAATTTAAAATATTGTTCCATTATGTGCATCTTCTTAAATGTAATTTATGTTATTAAAAGTTGTCCTATAACCTATCAATTATTAGCAATAATGTTTTTATTAGTATGTGTTCTAGATATTAAATGATAAACTGAATGATTTAGGAATTGGGACCTAAGTTGTATTATTATTGTTGTTGTTGTTGTTGGTGTTATTGTTTTTGTTATGTTTCTATCTATGTTTATGTGTTTGGTGTGTTTATAAAGTGCTGTAGAAATGTGAGACTGTAATAAGTGGGTGGTGTGGGTGGCCATGAGTTATGAAAGTACATATGTCCCCCATGCTGAGTAAGGATTTGCGAAAAGTCGGGACTATTCGGGATATAGGTAGTAAGATCTAGAAGGGGTTTCGATACATATAAAGGTTTATTTTTGTATTTGTTAGGGGACTATTTGGCAGCAAAGTTTCACGCCTTGCCACGCATCCAGTTTTGGTTGACGACAGTAGTTTCTTAGTTTATGGTGATTTTGTCATTTTTCGGTGGACCCAGCCTAATCTTATAACATGGTCCCCATCTTTTGGATCCACTGAACACAAAATATAGTCTCCATTTTTTCAAATTCCAAGTTGTTTGAGAGATACATTGAATTGAAGTTTGACCAAAATGTTTCGAACATTTTCTAAGTGCTGACTGCAAGTTCCGGGTGTTTGAGTTACGTGTCTTTAATCCTTACCTTACAAACTTTCATTTGATATATAATTTACAAATTATGATTGGATATTTAAAATTTCATCATTACTAAGCTAATTTAGAAATTGCTATAAATATTGGATTGCGTTGAAAGTTTCCCTTACAAAAAATTATCACATACAAGTTCACTATAGATAATAGAATTTAATGGAATGCTTAATTTCATAAAATTGAGCATACGTAGGAGAAACACCAAATTTCAGGTCATAGACCAATCAGGGTTACTGTATAGCTTAACTGTTTTAGAGTCCAACATTGGAAATCCAAAATAGTGAGAATGAGTTACATATTCTTTTCTAAGTTTTATTTTGGAGTTGAATAAATATTAGTGTAGATATATATATATATATATATATTCATTTTTTAGTTATTATTAAAAGTTGCATTTAAAGTAGTTATTTAACAATTTATGGTTAGTTGAGTAATTTATAAAATTATATGCTCGCGTTTATTTAAAAATAGCTTTATTAGTTTATTTATTATTTTGATTGCAAAATAATTTATCTTAAATTTTAGCTTTGAATATTTGCATTTGATTTTGTAAAGATAATTGTTCTTAATTATTGATTTATTTAATTATTTATTTATATATTTATTTAGTCATTAAAATGGTTGTAAAATTACTTAACATTAAAATGATATTACTACAGTATGCTTCTCTAAAATTATGTTATGGGTTTCATGTATATTTATATAATTATTTATTTGTTTGTTTGTTTAAAACATTTAATTACATTTCAAAAATGTAATTATGAGGAGTGGACATTTGTGCAATTATATATATGTCTTATGTGATCTATTAGTCTGTAGATGCATTGTAGTGTGCTTGTGATTTGTATTGTTATATTGTGGATTAGCACGCATATTATATTTAATAATTCTTTTTGAGCTATGATGAGCTAGGGTAGGTAGAGATTTTGTGATGATAACATTAATCACCCTCCTCGTGGCTAAAGGATGGCAAGTTTAGTTATTCCTATGGGTGTCAAATTGAATGAGGGTAGGTAGGTATTTCTTCTATGATGATGTTAGCTACCTCCCTTAGCGTAGGATAGCAAGTTATTTAGGACTGGAACTATTGGGAGACAAGTGGGGCCACGTGTAGGTTCTCATCTCCCTCTCTTATCTATCAAGTTGTGTTTGGAACGCCAAGCACCACTTGGCAGCACTGATATATTGTATAGTTCATTAGGTATACTTTAGATGTATACATATATTTATATATATATATATATGTTATGTAATGTTAAGGCATATCACCCTGTTCTGGGACAATGATCTGGTTTGGCTCATGAATGGCTTAGTATCATATTTTTACTGCTTACAAGACTAGATGGCTAGATGACTATAATAGGCAACCACCTTTGGCCATAATGATATTAGTAAACCTATAGACAATTGATATCATAAGGCTGTACATTAGTATACTATATAGTGCATTCGTTGTATCTCTATTGTGAGTGTATGGGTTATGTAACATATTTATCAATTTTAATTCTATATTACCTATTTATGATTATGATCATTATTATTATTATTATTATTGCGCAAATGTTGTATTTGTCCAAACTGATAACTTAATGGATTTGGAGCTATTATGGCCTTTGGATAGGTATCGTAGTCTTCGAGCAGGTATGGTAGTCTTCGGTTTGGTACCATAACCTATAGATAGGTATGACAGCCTTCGGCCAGGTATGGTAGCCTTCGCATAGGTATCGTTGACTTGAAGCAAGTGTCGTATGATAGCCTTTGGGGAAGTATTATATGATGAGAATCTACCAGTACAACCGACTACCCGCTGAGGTGCTGATTCAATACAGATGAAGATCCAGCCAATCAGTACAGCATAAGCCAAGAGATTTAAAGACAATCATGCTGGATTCATACAGGGAGTTATCAATTCTCAAAAGGGTTTATCCATACTTGAAGATTCAAGACCCATTTTATGCATCCAAGTGGTGGAGGTCATTATGGGCCAGGGTAGCTATTTTAGTGCGAATATGGGCAGCATGGAGTGGATCCAACACTTCTTGAGTTCCATTAATATCACTAAGAGATTATAGAAACAAGTCAAGGTAGAAGCAAAACCAATCAAAGAAGGCATTTACGCATAGGAGGAGTTTTTGGCCGAAATTGCTAGATTTGTTGCTGACTTTACTGTATTTTGTTGATTTGACATTTTCTCTTTGTTCCAAGCAAGGGTTATAGGACTCATAAATAATTCTATTTGGCATCCTACATGGCATATGGGAGCTGATTTGGAGCCTTTACAAGTTGCAATTTTGTCAAAGCTAGCTTAGTGGTCAAACTAGTCAACTAATTTCCTAATTTGAGTTTGATTTTTTGTTTTAGGAAATTAGTCTTTTATTTGGTTTTTATTTATTTATTTGCTGGAAAAATAAACTTAGTAAAGTTATTATTTTATTATTTCCATTGTAAATTAATTAATTCCTAATTCAAAATAAAGGAACTAATTAATCAAAATTAGAATTAGGAAAGGAATGGAATTTCAGTCACAATAGGAAATTGACAATGTATGGCCGGGTTTGTCTTAGTTTTCTAGGGTTTATTACTTTGTGACTTCAACCTATTTAAGGGTTATTTTATCCATGAGAATGCACCTTCAATATTATTCAGAAATTAATTTGTGAGTAAGAATTATCTTTGTTCTCTTTGAACACCGTTAGTGATTAAGTGTTTTAGCTTTGACTTATCAATAGGACATCCATCATTTATTGCGGCATCTTCATTCTATACCAAGGTTTCTTGTCACAAGTTGATTAGGGGTTGAGGTTTCCATAAGAATCTGAATTTAATCGTGATACGGGCTAATATAATATGCATTCAGGCGCAAGTTGACGTAGGTTCGTATCATTTGGTATCAGAGCCAAGATTGTGTCCAGGTTTGATCTATCTTTATTTGCTTTTTTTATTTTTGTGCTATTCTGAAATTTTGACATTAGGTTAAGGTTGCATCTATCTTACACGATCAGCATATAAAAAAAAAAAAAGAAAAAAAAAGAAGAGGATTTGCAGCAACAAATACAAATTCACAAAATTTGCAAATTTGTATTTTGTGTGGTCATGGGTTTGGTGGTGTTTTGATTTTGGAAATTAGAATTTTGCTATTGATTCTTGCTACTGGAGTTCAGTTAATATTCTGTGAGTAAAAAAAAAAAAAAAAAAAGAAAAAGAAAAAGCTGAAGATTAAAAAAAGAAAAAGAAGGCCGGTTTTGGTTAAAATTTGGATTTTGAATTTGTTTGCTGGAAAATTGTTGGAGTTGCTGAGTTATTGCCTATTTAGTCAATATATTGTTGCTGTAAAATTGAATTTTATGTGCTAAAAATTAATTGGATTAAAATTAGTTAAAGGAATTGAGACAAAACTTGAATTACAAGAACATTAACCAACAACTATTCCCTATTTTTGTCGAATTGTTTCTTGTTCATTGTTTGAATCTCTTTTCTAAATTTTATCCTTGAATTATTGGTTTATTCATATTCTGGTCAGCTTTTATTCATTTCGAAAATTTGCTAGTTGGTTTACCTTGTTTTTGCTTAGAAAGGCTGAGATTAGGTTTTATCAATTCACTTGGTATTTGCGTATTTTTGTTACTGTTCTGTTGATAAGTTTAATTAAGGCATACTTGTTATCTAGTTGTTATTTTGTGTGTGTTTAATTAGAACTTTGAGATAATTCTTGGAGTGGAAAAAGCTAGAGCGTGTGAGTTTAAAAGAGGGTTAAAAGCCGAAACTAGTATGCAAACACAAGTGTCGAGAACTTATTTTAGTGAAACACATGAAGGAGTTATTTTTGTGAGGATTTTTGTATTATTTTCTCTAACATGGTAGATTCAAGGGTGAGGAGAGGATATGGATCTTTGAGAATTGATGAAGAGGAATCCATGGCATTCAAAGGGGATTCAAAGGCAATGGGAAGTGAAGGTGAACCTACCGACATGATGGCGGTCATCGAACAACTCCAAAGGATGAATGCTCATTTCGATCACCTAGATCAAAGGATGGACAGGTTTGAAACAACATAAGGTGGGCCGAATCCAAGGTTTGATATACATGGAGGCTGAGGTCGAGGTCGAGGAGGCCAAAGGCGACGTAGAGAGTAATTCGAGGAAGGTAATTTTGGAGATAACCTTGATGAAGAAATTGATGATATTATTGCACTCCAACGAAGACCAATCCATGGAGACCAGCAAGGGATGAGGATGATGATATTGGAAATATTAAGGTTAACATACCACCTTTCATGGGAAAAAGTGACCTGGAGGCTTACCTAGATTGGGAGGAGCATATGAAGATGATCTTCGATTGTCAAAACTATTCGGAGGGGAAGAAAGTTTTTGGCAGCTTTGGAGTTTGGACATTATGCACTTCAATGGTGGACAAATGAGCAAAGTACCTAAAGGAGAGTAGGTGATGAATTGATTACTACTTGGCGACAAATGAAAGGAGCCTCGAGGAAGCGATTTATACCAACTCATTTTCATAGGTTGCCACATCAAAGGTTACAATATATATCTCAAGGAAAGAGGACCATGGAAGATTATTACAAAGAGATGGAAATGCTCATGATGAAATTGAGCATGAATGAGGATCGTGAGGCAACCATGGCAAGGTTTTTAGGTGGTTTGAACCGAGAGATAGCCAATCAAATGGATTGCAACAATATGTTGAATTGGAAAAGATGCTATATGTGGCTATCAAGATTGAAAACCAATTCAAGAGGGGGGGCACAAGTACACGGCTTGGAAGAGTATCCAACAATGGGAGATCAAATCCAAGTGCTTGGAGAAGCAATCCCACATATGATTACAAGCAAAAATCGAAACTAGGTGAAGAAAGCTCTAATCGGCCAAAAAGGGAGGCTAAAGCCGAATCTGTCCAAGCACTAAGGAATGAAGGTAAATCCGATCCTAAACCTTCTAGTAATATGAACCTAAGATGACCTGCTCCCAAATCGTATTATATTAGCCCAGATTACGATTAAGTTCAGGTTCTAAAGGTCACCTCAACCTCTAATCAACCTGTGACTAGAAACCTTGGTATATTGAAGATGCCACAATAGGTAACGGATATCCTATTTATAAATTAAAACTAAAACACTCACTCTCTAATGGCGTTTTAGGTGTTCAAAAAAAACAAAGAGAATTCAATCTCACAAATAATTTTGTGTATAAAATCTAAACTACCTTCTCATTGAAAAATAAGCCTTTAAATAGGCTTTGAGAAACAAAATAAAAACCCTAAAACAAAATAGGAAAACCAGCCATAGGTTTAGGAAACTTAGTGTGGTTGAAATTCTCCTCATTTCCTAAACTAATTTGGATTAATTAATTCCTTAATTTTGAAATAGGAATTAATTAATTTACAATTGAAATAATACATTATCAACCTTCCTAAACTAATTTTTCCAGCAAATAAATAATTAAAAACCGAAATAAAAGGCTAATTTCCTAAAACACAAGTCAAATTTCAGATTAGGAAACTAGTTGACTAATTTAACAAACAAGTTGTCTTTGTCTAATCACCAGCTAGTTTAGGCTCCAAATCAGCTTCCATATGCCATGTAGAATGACAAATATTATTAATAATGATTCCCAAACGTTGCCCTTTGATTGGAATAAGTCAAATTGCTTGATCATTAAAATAAGTCAAAGCCAGCGGCAAAACTTCACATTTTCGGCCAAATTGAGATGTTGTCCGTACAAACTAAATTTAGACACTTTTGATTCTGAATTTACATGATTCCATGGCCTCTTAATGATATCAATTGAATTAATGAAGTGTTGGATCCATTCTTTGCTGCCCGAAGTCCATATAAGCACTAAAACAGCTACCCGGGTCCATATCGGCTTCCACCACTTGGATGCATAAAACGGGCTTTGGATATTCAGATATTGTCATGCCCTTTTGAGACTGAATCACTCCATGAATAAAGCCAGCCATATTTTTCTTGAATCTCCTAGCTTGTGCCCTAGTGATTAGCCTCATCTTCATTTGTAAAGGATCCATGCCCCAGCGGGTTGTAGATTGAACGGGTTCGGGCAAATTCTCATCATTCCTCTCCTCTTGAAAAGGATTTGCCCTCAAATTGAAACCATCACCTGCAAAAAAAGGAGATAAATTAGCAACATTAAATGTAGTACTAACATTATACTCATCTGACAAGTCAAACTTGTAAGCATTCTCATTAATCCTCTCCAAAACTTGAAAAAGTTCATCCCCGCATGGTATAAGCTTTAACTTTCTTTGTTCCGGAAATCTTTCCTTTCTTAGGTGGAACCAAACCCAATTTCCTGGGTCAAACACTATCATGAAAAATCCTACAAATACAAGTTTATTTTGGCAAAAATCAAGTTCATTAAATTCCTACAAAAGAGAAGATATAGAACTTGGCAATACAAGATTTTCAGAATTAGTTAGATGATTTAAAAAAGCATCTTTATAAACCATGGCCGGCATAGGTTTCTTACTCATTAATGCCTTTTTTATCTCACCTAAGCTAAGATAAAAAATTTTAACTTTCTTTTTTTCCCACTCTTTTTCTTTACTTCTCTTGGCCACAATTATTTTTCCCTCACTTTCTTCTTTCTCACCCTTTTTCTCTCACTCAGGTTTCTCACTGCTCTTCCCCTCAATTTCGGTTTTAGTAAGCTTACCTTGGTTATGTGGTTTGGTATTGCCCTCTTTGACAATTGGTGAAGCCATGGGTGCCATGCATGCCTTCCCTTTGAGCCGTTCGGCTTCCCTCCTTTGGTACATTTGTAATTGGTCTTCAAATACCTCCTTTAGAGTTAATAGTTCCATCTTGACCTTTTTACCTTTAAATCTAAAAACGATAGCATTCTCTTGACCATAATGTACAGTATCTTTATCAAATTGTCATGGTCTACTTAATAGAATATGTTCAGCATGCATAGGCACAACATCATACAAAATAACATCCACATATTTATCTATGCTGAATTTTACTTTGGTTTGTTTGTTTACTTTCATCTCTCCACTATCATTAAGCCATTTTAATCTATATGGTTTTGGATGTTTAATGCTTGTTAAGCTTAATTTATCAACAACCACATTACTAATTACATTTGCAAAACTTCCACTATCAATTATCATACTACAAATGTTACCTTGAATTTCACATCCGGTGTGGAAGATGTTCTCTCTTGGATTTGATCCTCAGTTAGAACCCTTCTTGCCACCAAGCTTAATTCAGCCCTTGATGCCTTGAGTGTTTCGGATTCCTCATGCTCTTCATCTCCAAGTTTTTTATCATTAAATTTGGTTTTAACTTCACTTTCTGAACTTTCGGATTCCAAGTCTCCATTACATTTCAACACCATGATTCTCCTATTTGGGCATTGATTGGCAATGTGTCCTCATCTCTAGCACTTCAAACATACAATGTCACAAGTTCTAGAAAGTTTAGGATCATATTTACCTTCATTCCTTGTTGCTTGGGCAGATTCGATTTTAACCTTCCTTTTTGGCCGTGTAAAACTTTCTTCACATTGCTTCAGTTTGAACCTTGTGTCATATGTGGGATTGCTTCTCCAAGCACTTGGATTTGACCTCCCACTATTTGTAACTCCTCCAAACCATGAGCTTGTACCCCTCGTCTTGAATTGGTTCTCAAGTTTGATAGCCACATGCAACATCTCTTCCAATTCCACATATTGTTGTAGTTCTAGTTGATTGGCTATTTCTTGATTCAAACCTCCTAGAAACAGTGCCATGGTTGTCTATTGGTCGCCATTCATGCTCAACCTCATCATGAGCATCTTCATGTAATAGTCCTCCCCGATCATACTTCCTTGGGTTAAAGATTCGATTCTTTGATACAGTAACCTATGGTAATGAGTCGGTACGAATTACTTCCTCATGGCTCCTTTCATTTATCGCCAAGTTGTAATCAATTCATCACCAACTCTCCTTTCGGTACTTTGCTCATTTGTCCACCATTGGAGTGCATAATGTCCAAACTCCAAAGCTGCCAATTTAACTTTCACCTCAGAATAGTTATGACAATTGAAGATCATTTGCATACATTCCTCCCACTCCAAGTAGGCTTCCGGATGTTGACCTTGATATTTCCAAGATCATCATCCTCTTCCCTCGCTGGTCTCCCATGGGTTGGTCTTCCTTGAAATGCAAAAATATCATCAATTTCTTCTTCAATGTCATCTCTAAAATTACCTTCTCCGAATTCCTCTTTAGCTCACCCTTTGCCTCCTCCACCTCGACCTCGGCCTCCATGAAATTCATGCCTTGGATTTAGCCTACCTTGTGATGTTTCTAATCTGTCCATCCTTTGATCTAGATGATCAAAGCGAGCATTCATCCACTATAATTATTCCAAGACCGCCATCATGTCCATGTGCTTACCACCACTTCCTGTAGCTCGGGAATCACCCTTGAATTTACAGATTCCTCTTCATTAATTCTCAAAGAGCCATCTACCCTCCTCAATCTAGAATCTGCCATGTTAGTATAAATATTACAAAAATAAAATAAATCCTCACCAAATTCACTCCCTTACATGTTTCATTCAAACAAGGTCTCAACATTCGTGTTTCCACACTAGTTTCAGCTTTTAACCCTTTTTTAAGCTCACACGCTCTTGCCTTTTTTCACTCAAAGAATTAACTCAAAGTTCTAGTTAAAACACACTTAAACAGCAACTAGATCACAAGTGTAACTTAATTTAAACTTATCAATAAAACAGCAAGAAAAAAAGAAGCAAATACCGAGCTGAATGATAAAACCTAGTCTTGGCATTTCTAAGCAAAAACAAGGTAAATCAACAAGCAAATTTTGGAATGAATAAAAAGCTGTCCAGAATATGAATGAACCAATAATTCAAGGATAAAATATAGAGAAAGAAATTCAAACATGAGCAAGAATCAAATTGAACAAAAATATAAGATAGTTGTTGATTGTTGTTCTTGCAATTTAAGTTTTCATGTAAAATCCTTTCCAATTTTAATCCAAATAATTTTAGCACCCAAAATTCAAATGTCCAGCAGCAAAATTGAATTTTCAGAAACTCCAAATATTAAATAAATAAGCAACAACTCAGCAGTTCCAACAAACTTCCAGCAAACAAATTCAATCTCCAACTTTAACCAAACCGGCCTTTTTTCAAATTTTTTATTTAATTATTCGACTTTTCTTCCTTTTTTTTTACTTTTTTTTTTTTTACTCAGAAAATATAATCTCAACTGTAATAGCAAGAATTAACAACAAAATTTGCAATTCTAACAACAAAATTCCACCAAACTTGATCCACACTTCAACCAAAAACAAATTGCACACTTTTTAGGTTTTTATTTTTTATTTTTTATTTTTTTTATGCAATATGCTTTCAAAACTCTTTTTTTTTTTTTTTTTTTGGGGGGATAACTCACAGAATTATATCAACAAAATCTCCAGTAACAAGAATCACTACAAATCGCAGCCCAAAAGCCAACAAATTGATAAAAATCCGAACCAACTTCCAAGCCAAGAACAAATTGCAACAATTTAGGTTTATGCAATATGTTTTCAAGATTCCTCTTCTTCTTTTTTTGAATATATGAATGCCCTAACTAAGATCAAACCAACAAACAAAAATCAAAAATAAACCAAATTACTAAGAACAATTATGCAAAATAACCAACAAGCTAGAAAGAAAAAAATTAGCTAACAAAAGGATAATAAATTCAGCTATGTAGAAATTTTTTATTTTTTATTTTTAAATATGCAGAATGTGGATAGATAGGAAACAACCTTAACCTAATGTTAAAATTGCAGAATAACACAAAACAAAATAAAGCAAATAAGATAGATCAAACCTGAATAAAATATTGGCTCTATTACCAAATGATACGAATCTAAGACGACCTCCTCCTAAACCCATATTATATTAACCCGGATCACGATTAAATTCAAGTTCTAATGGTCATTTCAACCCCTAATAAACCTGTGACTAAAAATCTTGGTATATCGAAGATGCCACATGTAACACCCCGTCCCAAATCGCACCGGAATCCGTGCATGTTGACCGAGGTTGACCGTTGACCATTGACCGAAGGGGGTCAAAAGTTGACTTTTTGACTCGGTGGGAATTTTGAGTTGACCAGGGTACCGTGGCAAAGTGCACGATGCCTCAAGTTCGTAGACTGGTAGCACGTCGAAAACGGAGCTACGGTTTGAAAGTTATGGACGAAACAAGTTGCGGTCCAAACTGTCCAACGGGTGCCGGAGTTGACTTTTTATTTATGGGAAAATGAGCTTTTACTCATGTATGGTTGTGAAGTGCTCATTGATACGAGTTCACAGACTAGCGGCACGCTTAAAACGGACATCCGGTTAAAAAGTTATAGACGTTTGAAGTTTACCGGATACCGTAATATTTTAATGTTTTTGGGTCGGTGAACAGTGAAACGCCACATGTCAGCTTCTGATTGGTCCACGTGGCATGAATAGTGTCACACATGGGTTTTTATTTGATAAAATTCTCAGGGAAGAGAGAGAAAGAGAGAGAGGAGAGAGAAAGAGAGAGAGAGGATCCAACGGCCACCGGAGATTTTCAATTTTTCCGGACGATCTATAGTACACGCACTGGCCAGAAAGTTTCCGCTCCCCATTTCCGGCAAAACCTCCAAGTTTCACGGCGATCGGCCTCCGGACGCGCCCGGATCGGACGTCCGAAGATCAGCGGCGAGTTTTTCCCCTCCACCGCCGGCCACCGCAAATCGACCCACTTCCGGCCATTTTCCGGCCACACGCGCCGTACACCCTTGATCCTCTCCTCAAGTCCGGCCGACCCACCAAAAATCACGGCCATCGGACCACCGACGCGCCGGGATCGAAGCATTTTTCGGCGAGGGGCCGAAAATCTTCAAATGGTGATTTCTCCACCGTTCGGCCTCCGTTTTGCTCACCGCCTGTCCCATTAGATTGCTCTCCTCAAGATCTACAAATCTGCAAAATTTCACGGCCAACGGCCACCGCACACGCCGCCGCCGGCGACGGTTGCCGGTGACCGCTGCAGCTCGTCGGAAATTACTGTTCCGGCAAGTACCCAAATTTTTGGCCGGCTCCAATCCACTGTGTTCGACCTCCTGAACCTGAATCTGGCATCCGTTTCCGCCAATTCACGACGGTTTGGGAGAATTGTGGAGCCGAAACTCGAAAAGCTTTCCGGCGAGATTCCGACCCCGTCGGGTCCGATCACCGGAAAATAAGACCGAATCCGTGATCCTCATCACGAGAGCTTCGATTCGATATATAATTCATAACCCTTAGATATCGTTTGGTGTTCGCTCCCCGGGTACCCATTTGGGAATTACCCAAATAAAATATTAATATTTTTGGTTTGTGCACTATGGTTGTTTAGGTGCGCGTACGAGTGGCGGGGTTGATCCCGAGGAGGATCTTAGTTGATTTGCGTGCTCCAGGTGAGTGACCCACCTTCAAAAATTATTTTGGGCAACTAATTATGTTTATTTGGTATTTAAATTGATATTTAAATTTATGCTCATGTGGTGTGGTTTATCTGTGATTTTATTGTGGTTTAATTTATTTATTATGCATGAGCAAGGTGTATTTTGGTAGTATTTGTACGTGGTTTTTAAAATTTATTTTCCGGGCATAATTGGGTTAAATATTTTACGAAAATATTTGTTTAAATTTTATAAATTATGCCCGCGGTATTTTTATGGTTACATCTCGTACTTCGAGAAAATTGTGGTTTGTTGGTTATCAATATTTCGTACCGGGTTATTGAATAAAAATATGTGGGATGGTAAGTGTGAGAATTTAATGTATTTCCCACGGTGGTTTTTGGAAACACGGTACGGTTGGTTAATAATGTTTATTTTTAGACGCACTCATACAGTATTGGTGTTCTGGTGTATGGTGTATGGACACGTGGTAGCATGCGGTTATTATGTGGTTTAGCTTGCAGTTATTACTTCACCCGTGAGTTGCCATTGGACCGTGGGCAGGCAAGTTGTTATTGGCCACAGCCGCCCCCCTCCTTGGCCGGGTTGATGGTTTTAGCAGCAGTACTGTCGGGACGCCGAAGTGACCGTTGCAGGTTTCTCTCTTTAACCCCCCGCCAGTCGATGCTCGGGACGCTGGGTATCGGAGGGCATCACCGGTATATGGTGTGGTGCGTCGGTGTAAATTGCAAATAATGGTTTAAACCCCAAAGGTGTTCAAAATTATTTACTATAATTTATTATATTTTTATTATATATTGGGGTATGTTTTTATTTATTTATTGTGTATCAAATGGTTTAATCCCTTGGTTTTTGGGAGGTATGTACATTGGGTTTTGCGAAAAGGTTTTAAAAAAGGAATATTTCAAACGGAGCGATTGGTGAGAGTTTTGAAGGAAATTATTATTTTCCAACAATTATTATTATTTATTTATTAATTGTTGGTATTTGTTTTATTCCTTTATTGCTATTAATATTATTTTATTATTAAAAGTGTTCAGTAGTTAGGGTCACTCACGGAGATGATTAGCATCTCACACTCTTAAATTCCGTTCCCTTAGGTGCAAGTGGTGGTAGACGTTCTTCCGGAGCGAACCAAGTTTTCCGCTGCTGTTGTGTTTCGAGAAGTACTTCTGTACTCTTTCATTTCAGTGTATTATTTCTTTCAGCCTTGTTGTATTTCTGTTGTTTAGCACTTCTTAAGGCTGTGTATACTATTGGGATACTTATGTTTTATTTATGCACTAGACTGTTGTTGTTTTTGAGAAGTGCTGAAATTTGTGGAACAATTTGTAGTTGTAGGAGGAATAAGGGGATGTTTTTAGAAGTGTGTTTTCAGTGCAGGTAATTTGTGGTAAGTAAATCCCTTAGGGGAGGCTCTGCCAGATTTTCCGTTGGAGGGTCCGATAGGGTTTCCCTGGGATCAGGGCTTGTCTAGGGTTCCGGAGGAGGAATTCTGGACCGGTCCTGACACCACAATAGGTGATGGATATCCTATTGAAAAGTCAAAACTAAAACACTCACTCTCTAATGGTATTTCACACCACTGATCCCAAAAAAAATAAAATTAAAAACACATGTAAGGATATAGAGAGAAGCCCAGAAGAGGCAAATGTGAGCTTTCATTTCATTTATATTTTTTTCTAACACTCTCTCTTACATGTAGGCTCACCTCTTCTGGGCTTCTTTCTGGGTCCTTTTATGTGTTTTTAATTTTTAATTTTTTTTTAGATCATTGGTATTTCAATATGGTATCAAAGCCAGAGATCCAAGAAGTTCTGAGTTCAAAACTTAACAACTCCATCCAAAATAAACAAATAAATTTAAAAAATATATATGTAAGGACCCAAAAGCCCAAAAATATTTGAGGGGAGTGTTAGAAAAAATTACAAATCAAATAAAAACCCACTTTCCATCAGTTTAAGCTTTTGAAATAAGTGGTAATTCAACAGGTCATGTTCACTAACATCTGCATTAGCTACCAATTCCAAATTTCTCACTTCTTGGAGTGTTTTAGAAGTGTCATGAACTACCTTAGTGACTACAAAGGGAACTATCATGGTATCTAGTTGAGTTGCTGAAGAAGGTTCAACCATTGCTTCGGGTTCATTGACTTTAACAACTACTAGCTCAGAACGACTATCATTTCTAGATTGCCACCTCAAATGATGAAGAGGAGAGTGTCCGCTTGATTCACATCGTCTTCAAATTTAGGGCATCCCTTTGCCAAGCTATCCTAGTGTCATTCATATCTGTTATAAGATCCTCCTTATTGTGCTACTCATCTGTCTCGATAGAAGGCTTTTCTAAATTAATTTCATGGCTTTCCGAAGCTGTAGTCCAATCTAAATTACTAAATATCTCACTTGATGTAGGCTGATTAGAAGAAGCCTTTTTTGTCTTCTTATAGACAATTTAAGGTTCCCATTTCTGCATATCGGTATCAGGTTTGTCCTTGGTACTAACTAGGGGGGAATTTTTGTTTCAAGAAGCCACATTTTGCTGCACTATGTCCAATTGAGCTACACACAGTTCAGAAGGCTGGTAAGTGTTCATAGAACACTGGAATAAAAGAGCATATGCCTTCCTTTCTCAAGTGTGAGAAACTCATATAGCACTCCCGATAAATCCACATTAACCAAAATATGAGCAAAGTGTCCCATATTGCCATAAAGAGTTGATTTGTCAATCTTCAATGGCACCATATGCCTCGAGCTAGATTAGAAAGAATCTAGGAATGCCAATATTCCCAAGAAACTCATAAAATCTAGTTCAAACTTGTGAATTTGTGTTCTTTATATAAGATGGATTGAAATCTGGCACCCATGACGGGAGATCGACGATGCCCAATTTCAAAGAGAAATACCCCATAGCCCATATACGATTTTGATCCTATTTTGAAAAAAAAACGTAAGACATGGTATTATCCTTTACCTAGTGAAGTCAGAAGCCACTCCTTTAAATGCCAGATTAATTACAATTTGGTCGTTAAATCAAATATAGTCCAAGTTTTGTCTCCTTTAGATAGGACAATATGGGCAATAAGTGAAAAACGACACAAAGAAAGAGGTCCTTGTATGCTTTGGGACTAATCTTGATGTACAAAATTGATTCAACAGAAGGAAGAACACCTATCGGACCTACACCCTTTGTTATCACGGTAAAAGAGCGATCTGCTACAGAAGCTGTAGAAGTCTGTACACGTTCAAAAGCTTTAAATATCGGAATTGTGGTAATCTCATGCATCGGAACCTTGATAGATAACGTCTCTTGGTCAGTTCTAGGGACGATGCAAGAAGAATTTCAATTCCGAGGAACGAATACAAAGAGAATCAATGGGACGGACACGAACCGGCCTCATTAAAACCTTAATGAGTAAAAAATCCATTGGAGCTAAGAAAAAAGAATACCAACAAAATAAACAAACAAAAATAAAATAGAAATCTATAATTCTCAAAACCCTTGAAAATATCATAATAATAATAACAATAAAAACAACAACAATAATAATAATAGATTACTTGAAAGGGCTAAAGAATTAGGACATCCCAGCTGCCTGACACCCTTTAAAATGCGAACTCAAGCAAGCTAAATTTATTAAAGTAAGAAAAAAGAGTTACAAGAAAGAAATCATCCAACAACCAAAAAGTCCCGAAAACAAACATAACAACAAGCATGGCCTCATCAAAACCTACAGGAAGAAAAAACCCAGTGGGGAAAACAACCTGTAGGAAAAAGAGTACCAGGAAAGAGAAATACAATAAATTCAAAAATACAGACTAAGTGAACTGAAAGGCTCTATCACTCAATAGGTCATCATGATGAGCAGCAACATAGGATTGAGGAAGCTGAAAACTCCAAGAACCTGAAGATGAATGAATAGCCTCCTTAAAAAGGATAACAAAAACTTTGTTACCTTGACGAAAAATATGGGAAGCCCAAAAATTGATGGAAGTAAGAAAATTGAGTAAAAAATGGGACGGACACGAACCGGCCTCATTAAAACCTTAAAGAGTAAAAAATCCATTGGAGCTAAGAAAAAAGAATACCAACAAAATAAACAAACAAAAATAAAATAGAAATCTATAATTCTCAAAACCCTTAAAAATATCATAATAATAATAACAATAAAAACAACAACAATAATAATAATAGATTACTTGAAAGGGCTAAAGAATTAGGACATCCCAGCTGCCTGACACCCTTTAAAATGCGAACTCAAGCAAGCTAAATTTATTAAAGTAAGAAAAAAGAGTTACAAGAAAGAAATCATCCAACAACCAAAAAGTCCCGAAAACAAACATAACAACAAGCATGGCCTCATCAAAACCTACAGGAAGAAAAACCCCAGTGGGGAAAACAACCTGTAGGAAAAAGAGTACCAGGAAAGAGAAATACAATAAATTCAAAAATACAGACTAAGTGAACTGAAAGGCTCTATCACTCAATAGGTCATCATGATGAGCAGCAACATAGGATTGAGGAAGCTGAAAACTCCAAGAACCTGAAGATGAATGAATAGCCTCCTTAAAAAGGATAACAAAAACTTTGTTACCTTGACGAAAAATATGGGAAGCCCAAAAATTGATGGAAGTAAGAAAATTGAGACAATTAAGCCACCTTGCACAAATAATAATAATAATAATAATAATAATAATTTCTTTGGATAATAACTCAAGTTTAAATCACACCCACCCCAATGTCAAAAAAATAATAATAATAAAAAAAAAATTTGGAAACAATATCTGAGACACAAACCATGAATTTTGGACTACATCGTTTGCTTACTCACTTGTACATGGAACCTGTTGGCTGTTGCGTGTGGTTAGGATTAGGACAACTCAAGTCCAATGAGGATTGGGACAGTAATGCTTACATGGTGCTATGTATACATGTACCTTTCCCCATCAAGTGAATATATAGAGCCGAACAGCCATTGGGTATAGCCACTCTCAATTAGATAGCTTCGAAATATATTCGTATGTGCTTCTATTTCGTTTTCTGCTTTGATTATAGTGAATTTTTTTTTTTTTCTGTGTATAAAAATATGTATTCAATCTGGCAAACCACGTAAATCTCTTTTTTTTTTTTTTTTTTTTTTCTCTGTTGGACTATATTTTGCATAATTTCGATAAGAAATAATTGGGTGCATAAAAGAACTCAATCTACAATGAGTCATTAATCACACATATTTTTCTTGCGACAAATCTAAGGTGAACAAACCAAAACCATTATCTAACAAAGAAAATTAAAGGAGATGTAACCTGCAGTGGTAGAAAGAGACAGACTGGCGAAAACGAAGGAGGCAAGCGTGAGCAGCAAGAGCGAGTAAGGAGCGGTGCACAGAAAGCAGCGAAGTGCATGCTGGATTGTGGAGACAACGAGTCACAACGAGGGTCGAAACTGATTGATACCAGCATATGAGGTCCATGTTCATGATCGGCGTAGGCAATGTCACTCCTCCTTAATGTCAGACAAAACCTCAATGTGTAAATGCGGAGAAAAAGAACGAAGCTTAGATTGAAATTTTGGTTAGAGAAAAATGATTGAAATGAAAGAATAAAACATGGTCGTGCTTATAAATTAAAAGGCCTGTCATTAGAAATTAAAGTCATGTTAATTGATGACTGGCTTTTTATGCCTGACGTCGGATTCCCTAATCCATTTTTCCATTTGATAGACCCAGAATTAAGCTAATACTTAATTTTAATAGTATTTAGCACGGGCTTAAGAAGCCATGGTTATATTTTTAATAAATTTTTAATGACGGTTACATGTGTCAATTTGTTAAGATATCAGCATTGTCACCTTTATCTTCACTCGTAGTCCTCATGTAGCTCAAGTGACAATATTTAACTACGTACCCAAAACAGGCTAACTGTTCTCATAGATGTTGTTTAAGGTGTGATTCTCATAGTTCAAGGACAGTATGCAATATGTTTAGGTGGCGTTTGTGTAATTCAGGGGGAAAAAAATAAAATAAAATAAAGAAGAAGCGGCGTTTGTGTAAAAGATCCAAATATAAATGAATGTGTGACACGCTTAAAAGATGTCTATACATGTCCATATATATAAAATGATAATTGGGAATTAGTGTGCTTGTTAATTTGGCCAAGAAAAAAAAAATTATGATCAAATAATAAAAAAAAATTAATTTAAGGATTTTTCTTTTTTTTTCCACTAATGCCTACTGGAATTTTGTCTAATTTTTCACTCTAATCTGTAAAATCAGAACCATGTATATATAATCCTATAAACTTTTCAAACATTGTCGCTGCAATGTATATCCTTGACACTATTTATTTTTAGTTCTTAGATGACACTTGTTTTATACATGGCAGCATGCGGTAGGAGCATCTGTTGGAAATTGTAAAACTAATAATAATAATATTATTATTATTTGCAACATTTCTCCTTCTACTTTTATCTTTTGCATTTTAGTCCATGAGCTAAAATTTTGGCAACATTGGACAACAAATTTTTTTTTTTTTAAGCCATCGAGGACAAATTAAATGTACTTCGCAAATTAAGTTTTTAAAATTGTTTAGTTAGAGTTCAAAAATAATTGATTTTGAGTGTTTTAAATAAAAAAATTCTATTAATTAAAATTTCACATATAGGAATCGCACATCCATTAAGGTTTTTAGTCTTCTATTATTACATAAAAAAAATTAAATATTTTCATCATATTAATTATTTACCAGAACCAAATTAAGAAAACTAAGGTAATACAGTTTTGCATGAATAACAATTGCAATATTAGGGTTTAATTTTAATAATTACAGAATGATTTTCAGAGAGTACATAATATTTGAGCAAATAACTATATTAAAATTTTTTTATTTAAAAAGGTTTTATATATATATATAATATTTTAATTTTCATATGATAATAGGGAAAATCCTGAGTTTTAAGCATTTTGTATAATGAAAGGAGAAAAGAAAATATATATATATATATATATTATTGATTCCTTATTTATTGATTTATTTTTTGAGCAGTATACTTTTTTGACCTTTTACCAGAATTTTTTTTTTTCCAATAGAAATAATATTTCATGAGGAAGAAAAAGCACAAGAAACATCAACCTCCAAGAGTGCGTGAAGCCACGGAGTCCCTTTTTCAATCCAAGTACAATAGCCGCACTGAAACAAACCAATCTTATGCATGGACAAACTTATTAGCAGGACCTAGGGGCAGAAACACACACAAAACCAGGAAAACAACGAAGCTGCTCCTTTTCGTTTTCGTCAAGCAACAAAGTAAAGTTGAAGGAAGGCAATGGAGTAAACAAAATATTGTTTTTATTTTCAACAAATGTCTTGAGCAAAACATGTGCCTTCTAGTGGCAAGAAACAAATGATGTTAAAGATTTGGACTGCATTAGCACTAAATGAGAAGTTCAGAAGTTAATGATGCCGATTTTATATATCCTAAGGTAAAGTGCAAAATCAAGCAAACTTTAGACGGCATTAGTGCAAAAAATTATAATTTTAATGTTACTAAAAGGTGGAATAAGATCTTTTGTTCCTACTCCTATAAGATTATGAAAGATTATTCCTATGGCTAGTGACATTATATCACATTATTTAAAAAACTGGAATTTTTTTCTTACTTTATTTTGTTATTTTACTCTGCTTTTCAATTGAGATGATATCATTTCACTGGTTAGACATATATTCTTAGTAGAAAAAAAAAAAATAGTATTTTAAAAAGGAAAAACGAAAGAAGAGATATCTTAACGTACCGGGAATGGCCGATCAGATTCCAATTCATTGTACTGATATGTGAACCGGAGTAAACATGCTTGAGATCAATGAATCCATCTAACACCATGCCGTAATACATATATAGCTGAAGATAGAGATAACTAGTAACCTGTAAATATGCAGCAGAAAAAACCAACATCACCACTAGCATATACGTGAAAGAATAAATTTTTATTTACAAACATACATAGATTAGTTATTAACAACATATATATAATAAGCGAATACGTATATTGTATACATATAAAATAAACATAATCCACAATTACGTTTTTTCATATAGTATATCAGAGTGTAAAAATACATGACCTTTTTTCGATTTTCTGTTCCCAGGGATACAGTGCGTTGACTTAGTGCTGGTGCTGGCAATGTTATACTGGCCTTAAATGTGGATTGTTTATGTCTGGGAGCTTCAGATATCATCAGTTCCATCTTGGACTCAAGAATCTGCCTTTCTATGGCCCTTCGTCGGTGCATTTTTATCTCGGCTGCGATGATCATCCCCAGCCCCTCCTCGCTTTGATTTGTCAGGGAAAGAAGCAGCTTGATTTTCTTGGCGCTTCGCCATTGCCTTGTTATCTTCGCTTGAAACCCTTCCCTTTGATTCGCCAGTGACATGAGCTGCTTCTTGTTGGTTTGAACCATTATGCTTTCATGTGCCCATGACAGACTTTGCTGCTTCTTGTTGGCGCTGCGTCTTTCCACTTTTATGCTGGCTTGAACCATGATGCTTTGATGTGCCCGTGACAGACTTTGCTGCTTCTTGCTGGCGCTGCGTCTTTGCACTGTTATCTTGGCTTGAACGATTATGCTTTGATGTGCCCGTGACAGACTTTGCTGCTTCTTGTTGGCGCTGCGTCTTTGCATTTTTATCTTGGCTTGAACCATTATGCTTTGATGTGCCCGTGACAGACTTTGCTGCTTCTTGTTGGCGCTGCGTCTTTGCACTTTTATCTTGGCTTGAACCATTATGAGTTGATGTGCCTGTGACAGATTCTGCTGCTCTTGTACCGGAGCTAGGATTGTCCGATTTACTATTTCTGCATCCCATAGATTCATAACCATGACCAACAGCACTAGTACTGTCGATGCAACTGCCGTGAGATGAACTAGGTTTCTTCTTCTGAGGACGGCTTGTCATGGAGAAGAAATGCAGTACTAATTAAGATTGCAGCAGACATGCACGGACCCAAATACGTAGCCATATATATATATATATATGCAGATTTCGTTACATCGCTTTGTTGTCCCTTTAATTTAATCAATTTGTCCAATTTTCCATTTAGTCGCTCACTTAAAATAAATAAAGGATGAATTATCACTAAACCCGACTTCAATTTTATTATAATGAATGTGAAAAAGGAGGAGTTCTTATCAATGTATTCCTTATTTAATTTGCAATTTATATGATTAACATTAAGAGAAAGAAAAAAAATATATAGACCATTGGTTCAGTTGGCGATGACCACTGGCCCTATAGCCAGTGAGACTAGTTACCAAGTTGTTGAAAAATAATAATAAATATAGTCACAAAACCAAGCAAGTAGGGTGAAAATGTTTTTATTTTTTCTAAAATAATGGAAAAATATATATGATTTCAAAACCTTAGCAAATATGATATTATATTCACAATAACTTAAGTACATATTATTTTAGAAAAAAAAAAAAAAACTCTTTGACCAAAAGAAAAATTTATATGTTTTGGTTTTGCTAGGAATTAATCAACCAAAATGAATTAAAAATTAGAAAAAATTAAATATATTTTTGTTTAATTGTATTTTTTGTTTGTCATTAACTAATTGCACTAAAAAATTATATACATAGATAAGTATATGTTAAAAAAATAACAATTAGATAAAAAATAAATGACTATGAGTTTATAGATAAGTATTGGATTAATATAAAATACTCACACTGTTAGAAGCGTTTATTTGTATAAAGCATCATGCATCATCATGCATGTGTTTTGTATCTCTATTCTTTATTTAAGGTAAGCGCACCCTCCCCGTGGTGCGGCGGATGTGGCGTTCCACGTCTTGGCCTGAAGGATATTGCTTGCTCCCTTCTTGATTTGAATTACCAACTGAATGGTTAATAATATTACTGCCAGCTGGTTGCACTGCTTCAATATAGCGCTGCACATAATGCATTACTGTTCCCATTACTATGCGGTATGGCAGCGGAAGATGGCTGTCCGATATCACTGCCACTGGGCCTAATACGTCCACTATTATCACCTCGTCTTTGCTCGCTCTGCACAGATGTGCCAGCGCTGATGCTGCTTCCAGCATGTGTGCGGCTAGTAGGCTCTGTACGAAGTATTGCATGACGCAATATGTGTTCATTCTGCCGCTGAGATAGACTAGGTTGCTCCATTGACCATTTCTGCGTCCCTTGGGTTTAGTGTTATGACTAGTACGTAGCACGTACGGCGATTGTGAGTGCCATATGCGTTTCGGTAATTGGGCAGCTCATGAGATGAACTAGGTTTCTTCTGATGAGGATTACTGAAGGAGTATCATGGAGATGAAACCTTGTACTAATTAAGATTTCGGCATACATGCCGGCGCTCGAACATTAGCCATATGTGCGGATTTTTGTTGCATCGCATTCTTGTCTCTGCTCCCTTTAATTTAATTTGTACAATTTTCCATTTTAGTCCCTCATTTAAATAAATAATGGATGAATTGTAATTATTAAACCTGGCTTCAAGTCAATTTTCATTACAATGGATGTGACACAGGGTCTTATTATTATATACTTATATATTATATATGCATAATATAATGATGATGATTTTCTATTGTATGACTAAATGATTCAAAAATAAAGAAAATTAAAACTAAAATCCTTAGTAGAGAGTTAATAATCAATATATATTCAAGTGTTATAAACTATATATTAATTAATAGATCAAGCTTTTAAAGATAAAAAAAATGTTCAACGGCACTATTATATATAAAATAATGATTTATCAGATTCCTTGATCAAGTGAGGTGACAATATTTAATTAGTTTTTTTTTTTTTTTTTATACTTTGTCATTCAAGGGTTCATTCATTCATATTTATGTTATATAAATATGTTAATTAATAACATCTTAATACATATCATTTAGTAAATAGATTTGATGAAAATTTTGATATGCATAGCATTACTGAGATATATATGGTATGGTATATTTGACAACTTTTTAAATTTGAGAATAGCTTATCCATATGAATATAAAAGCTTCCATTAATAGAATAGATATTGCTTTGAAAATTTCTAAATTGCTATTGCCGTGTTCTAATTTTGGTAAATTTAAAAAAAAAAATACTTACAATATTTTGATGATATTTCGTTAAAAAACCTCATAATTGCTATTGCTATATTCTAATTTTCATAAACTTAAAAAATATACTTACCACATTTTGATAAATTTAGATTTAGATCGATTATCATATAGTAAAAATACATAAATAAATATAAAAATAAATTTTTAATTAATTTTTATCAATTTTGAAAATTTTCAAATCCAGATATATTTTAAAATGGTTAAGGTGATTTTTATTTAATATCAATAAATCTAGAGTGACCAATTTGTTTACCAAAATTTTGATATCTATGATTTGGCATTTTTTAAGTGGTCTATCTTCCCATGAATATAAAACAATATCAATTTAATACCATTAAAAAACTTCTATATAATTGGTTATCAAAATTTTGGTAAAAAAATTTGATGGATACAGTATTGCTCTTAATATTTTTATCAAACATATAAATAGGAATGACTATCCAATTTTCATTTTTTGTATTTCCATAAATAGCTATTCCTATTTTATAAGGAATAGTCATTCCACATGCCATATGTGTCCTAAATCTCTCATAAGAGAACCACTTATTCAATTAAATTAAGATTCTCACATGATAAATATATAACTAAAATGATTATTAATATTTGAATTCAAATATAAAATCGTAGATAGAATATGGCAACTTTTAGCACTAAGTATGTAAGAATCTCTTATTATATAATTAGAGTAGTCAGCAAGGGTGAAAATATTTTTAATTTTGTTCATAAAAAATGCTATTTATTTTTATGATCCATTATCAATCGACTCTACGCGTTGATAGGGTAATTTAATATGTTGTTGATAGGGTAATTTAATATGTTATTATTCGAAAAAAAAAAATTTCACATTCAATTTTAAATTTTTTGAAAATATATTAGATTTTTAATTTTGAAAAATAAAAAATAAATAGAACTAATTAATATTTTCCAAATCAATGTGCATCGCATTAGTGATAAATAGTAAAATGTTTAATATTAATCCCATGGTGGTGACAATTAAAAAAACAACAATAAAAAAATTTGTACAAATGTCATCATGAAACATTATTTATTTAAAAAAATTCAAAGAATAATATTGTTAATGTCATGGTTAAAACAAAATTTATGATATCCTATAATTTAGGAGCATAGATTCAAAAAAGAAAAAAGTTAAAAATGGTATGGTACATAAGTTTAAAAGCATATATAGTCAGGTAGGGAAACATCGGACGAAATATATTAGTATGTCTTTTATCATTATGATTTAGAACATTGTTTGCTAGTTTGAATTCAAAAAATGGATTGAATTAAAATTTTTATCCAATTATATCGAATTAAATTTAAAATATTCTACTTTGATTGGCCTGGATGTTTCATACATCTATTATTACCCACTGCCAAAAATAAAAAATAAAAAAATCCCAAATTAAAAATATGAGTCTGGAACTTCTAGAAAGTCGTTTGGTACAAGAGTACCAATGCAATTCCCAAGTAGTGCGCCATATATTTATAATAAATAAATAAATAATTTAATGCGCCCATATGCGTGGCTCGTTAACGAGTAATTCATAAACTTCCCAGCTAAAAAAAAAATTAAAAAAAAGGATAATTCATAAATTATTTAATCGAATTCATAGGGATCTATATATATATATATATATATATTACATGCATATGGATCGTTCAAGAATATTAAATTTTGACTTTGTCATAAGAAGTTTTTTTTTTTTTTTTTGGGGAACCATATTGTTTAAATTGCAAGTAGTTTGGAAATTATTTTATTAGAGCATTTTGAATAGTTTTATGAATTGTTATAGTCTATTTGACATAAAAATTAAAAAGGCTTGTTGTCTATGTTAAAAAAATATATTTAATAGAAAGTCAAAACCAAAAGATACTCTTTAATAGTTCTGTTTAAATCTCAATTAGTTAATGATATGTCAATTATTTTTTTTAAGGATAGATTGATTTAAATTTTTGCTTTTAAAGATTGTTTCTAAATATTTTTTTTCAATAAATGTGTTATTAACTGTTTGTTCTGTTTAACAAATCCTTCACGAGCAAAAGCTCGCCCTTTTAGTTTTTCCTTCTTTTATTTGGTGCAAAAGTAGACACTCATCTTACCAGTCATGGGCAGATCTGGCTTAGCCCAAAGGGGGAAGTGCCCCCCTCAATTTCCATTTTTTTAAAAATAGATGTTATATGTTTTTATTTTTTTGAAAAAATATTTATTTTAGAGTAATAAATAGTGCCCCCTCTTAAAATAGTCTCTTCATAAAATAGGTTTTTTTTTATTTTTTTTTTAATTTTCAATTTAAATTGAGTTTGTCTAGCTATTTGTCATGACTTATAATGATCATCAGTTTATATGATAAATTTTAATTTAAAAAATTTAAATCTACTATTTTTTATACTAAAATTTAAAAAATGAACTATTTAAATTGTCATTTGATATATAGATTCTTATGATGATCCGTGTATCAATGATAACAAATAATATATTTTTTTAAAATTACATAGTCTTGTATTCTTTATTTTTAGAATATTCTTTTTTGAAAATGTTATTTTTTTTTTCCTTTTTATGAGCTACTTTTTTTTATGAAAACTTGAAAAATTGTCTTATAAAATTACCCAACTAAATTTTCCATTCTTGTCAAGACCAACCCAGAACACTCTACCATAACCTTAGGTATCGGAAGTTCTACAGAAAATTCTATAACATATATTGTAGATGTCAATATCTATTATCCTTTTCAAATTTCAATTTTTATTTTCAGGGATTTAAATTAAAAAGTTTTCCAATGAAATATTCTAATTATACATATCCGCTGTTAATTATTTAGTTAAAAATCAATATCCCTAGGTGCGTAAGAGTATGATGTGTCAATGTACCTTCTAATCAAACGTTTGTACTAAAAAATAGAGAACTAATTTTCAATGAATTCTTTTATTGCCTTAAGATTAAAAGATCTTTAAAAGAGCAAAATTTGAATAAACCATTGATGAACAAATTGAAGAAATCAAAATTTTCAAAAAATCTAGAAACTTAAATGATTGAATACTGATTTTGGTTGAATGAAGAGTGTGTGTAAAGAGAGATAGAATCTGATTTCTTGCACTCCATTTAGCAAGATAGAATCTGATTTCTTGCACTCCATTCTTCAATTCCAACAAAACTATAACTCCTCCACATGTAATCCCAATAAAATTGGGATCCTAAAATTCTCAATTTTGACGTTGACCCATCATCTTGGCTACAGGAATATTTTTGGCCTCCAAAAGTAAATAAAACAAGTTGCCCATAGATCTAACAAAACTTTAGGCCGAAAATATTTTACAAATCTAGGATCCACATTTTATCCCAAAAGATTGTCCCTAATATTATGTAAGCTAAAATTTTTTTCCTCAAATTCAAGAAAAATAGGCTCTAAATCTAACATTTATGAGCGGGACTCTATCTCAAAATGTTGTTTCCAAATAGATTTGATCCCAAAAGGTTGATCTTAAAAGTTTAATCAAAAAGGTTCTTCCTTATGTACTAAAAGTCTTCTATCAAAGCCAAAATGTTACTTCAAATCCCAAAATAAAACATGGAATGAATATTGGTATAAACAATGCCGAAAATAGTGGTATAAAAATTGACCCACATTTTATTATTTTATTTGTAAAAAAAAAAAAAATAAATAAATGAAATAAATAGAGGTATAAACATTGTCCCTCCATTACTTGCTCACTTCTCTTAATTTGTACATGTCGGCCCCGGCCATGAGTATTTGTTAAATGCTTGACCATATATAATAAACATGGATCCATATCACGTTCTCTCCACGTTATTTTCTTGCAACCCACAAACTCTTGTTTATTAATGTTTCTTTTTTCTTTTAAAAAATGTTTCTTTAGGGGGCAAAAAACAAAAACGAAAACCATAAAATTCACTGCAGATTAATTGTATAGCAGACTATACTTAGAAAAAAAAAAAAAAAAAAGTTCAATAAACGACCCTTAGAACGTTGAAATTAAAAGTCTCCTTCTCCATTACTTGCTCACTTCTCTTAATGTTTTCATTTCAATCGGCCCTGACCATGTGCATATATTGCTTGACCATATAACATGGAGTTTAAATCAGGTTCTCTCCGCATTATTTTCTTATAATACACAAGCTTTTTATTAATGTTTCTTTAGGGAAAAATATATTAATAACCCCATATAATTCACTGAACATTAATATTAAAGTCGAATATGTCAGCAAAATTTACGATGTATACATATTTATATCTAATTAATTGCCTTGAATTTGAATGGGTTCATTTAATTCCTTATAGAGCATATTAGAATGATTTCATACGATATTTTTATGCCTTATATATATGGTTGATTTTACTTTTATTTTTTATTTTTAAATGTAGAAATAGATTTCATTATAATGCTAAACACAATCACGTACATCAGAATACAACACAGAGGAAAGAACTGGTACGAAAGTGGTAATCATAATTGAATGACCAAAAATAAAAATAAAAATAAAAATAAAGAATCCCCTTTCTCAAAAGAAATATATTGACACAGCTGTAATATTAATGCAATATAATTAATAATTTCATAAGAAAAATAAAAATTTGAATGTATTTTAAATAATTACATAACTACCCAACTTATCAAAGAGAAGACTAACATAATGATGTGAAAGTGCTATCCATGTCACCCGTGCAATACATGATTAAAATTCAGTATCTAAATATGTCTATTGCTACTATATCGTTCATCAGACTTTAATACTATAAGTCAAGCAAGGTTAACTTAGTTAATAAGTCAGTTACATATATATTTGATAGAGGTTGTGGGTTCAAAATATCGGAATGGAAATCGAAAATGTCACAACCCTCCTGCAATTTCCTGCTGAAAACCCTCAGATAACCCCAACTAAGGGAAAATGCGTCGGAAATTCTCCAAAAAATTTGATAGTACCTCCCCTGTAAATTGGACTTTCCCAAATGATTTCTGCATAGAAAACACACTCTTAAACATATAGCAACCTTATTCCCTTTATTACAATTTTTCACAAATTTGTAGCACTCCAAAATATAAAAAAAAAAAAAAAAAAAAAACAACACACTGAATTAATAATTAATAAAAACAACACCCCATGTCGATAATTACCATTAGAGCATTATAAGATTGTTTGAAATATAAAAATATATATATATATATATATAAATATTACAAATAAAAGGGAAATATTTTAATAATAGTAAAATAACGACAAGATGAGGAATAGGAAAAATACACAATATAGCGGGAGGAGAAATGCAGTCGGGCGGTCTGCGCAACTCGTACAATTGGTCCATTATCTACCTGGACCTAGGAGAATAGGATTGGAAAACAAAGAAAACGAATGAGATGCTAATCATTCCATGAGTGCTATCTATCTAATACTAACAGTAATATCAATAATAAAAATAAATAATAATAAAAGAAATAATAATAATGGTGATGATGATTATGATAAAAGGAAATAAAATAAATATTTTAAATATAATTTTTATCTCAAAATCCCCATACTAGTTCACTCATTTTGAAAAATTCTTCTATTTAAAAACCACTTTCACAAAATCCATTATTTTGTTTTCCAAATTATAAAAATAATTTATTAGATGATAAAATAAAATAAAATAAAATAACATTTGGATAAATATGTCAACAAAATAATCATTTAGATAAATGAATAATTGAGAAAATGATATAATCCAAAAATAAAATAAGTAA
This sequence comes from Ziziphus jujuba, assembly GCF_031755915.1. Lineage (NCBI taxonomy): Eukaryota > Viridiplantae > Streptophyta > Magnoliopsida > Rosales > Rhamnaceae > Ziziphus > Ziziphus jujuba. The sequence continues at coordinate 567,259 of NC_083381.1, read as the reverse complement.
CACAAATAAGGAAAACCAATAAAATAAATATGTGCTTCCCAACCATTTAAAAATATATAATATATCAGGGAATAATCATTTTAGTAAATGAAATAAAATAATAAAATAATTACAATTCCTAAATTAAATAAATAAATCAATTAATAATTGAAAATAAAATGAGTGAAAAGTAAATAGTTCAACAGTGAATAAAATAATATAACAGTTAAATAAATAATTAAATAAATGATACAAACCAAAACTAAAATAAACAACACAAATAAATAAAGCACTGAAATAAATAAGTGATTAATTAAACAATTAAAAACATAATTTAAATAAATTCATTAAAAATATTTAAAAACACATATAATATCAAGTGTATACGTGATGCACTATACTATATACTGAGTACTATATTTGTTGTTCAAACACCACTTGACAATAAAGAAGAAAACTTGCAATCGGACACCTTGCCACCCCATAAGTGCTGGTACTAATGATCTTTCAATCTATGACCAAGGGGAGGATAGCTAATGTTCACATCGCAAATATCCGCTCACTCTCGCTCACCTTGCCTTTCATAGGATGGCTAAATATATTTATGCGCTTATCAATAATAACAATAGTAAGAGCACTGGTACTGTGTGATGCATCTAAAAATATAATAACCATGAAATACCAAAATACTATAAAAGCACTAATTCCATGAATGAACTTTATTAAAGCATGCCGAGAAACCATAAAATACCAAAATCATCATCTAGTGGTATAAATCCTTTAAATTGATAAATAGATAGAATAAATTAAATATGAATCATCAATTTCCCATAATTCCATTTTTATAAACCAGCATTGAAAGATGTCTAATAAAACCAAATAATTTAAAAATAACGTACCTTTAAAATCATCTCCAATAAGGTGAATTTTTCAAACCATAAATAATAATTTAAAAATTATCAATATAACATGACAATTCATAAACTACCCATACTAATAATTAAATTTTCAAATCTCAAATAATCCAATTATTAAATGAACAAAACTCATATATGAGTACATCAAATGTAACAACCGTAGCAACATGCATAACAATTTTCACATTTTGATCAAGTTTAATTGGAGTTGATCGAGTGGGTCTCATAGTTGACTTTTTGATACGGATGAAATTTTGCTTTGATTAGGGCATCATTTCAAAGTATGCATCATCACGAGTGACTAATAGCATGCCAAAATTGGAGTTGAGATCAGAAAGTTATAAGCAGAACAAGATATAGTCTAGACTAATCAAGTGAACCCGAGGTTGATTTTTTATTTGTATGAGTTATGCTTTGACTAATGTACCATTGTGTACTGTTAGTCAATACAGGTTTGTAGGCTAATAACACGTTTAATTTAAACCTATAGTTAAAAAGTTACAGATCTGTAAAGTTGCAATTATTTTTTTGGTTAACTTTTTCCTTTTTTAAAAAACAAAGTTTGTAAAATGTGGGATTAAAGGCATAAACTTACATTGCCACATGTTAGCATGAGAACCACTCTTGTGAGTGCACAATGGCATGATGGAGGGCCTTTATGGGGCCACCTGGCTGTAAGGGAGGGGAAAGAGAGAGGAGAAAGAGGGAGGATCGACCACCCATGAAACACCCATCTCCCACTACCTCATTACTGCTTGCGCCGCCCTACCATGAAACTTGCAGGATTTCTAGCAAGTTGAACAATTGGCGGTGCAAGTGGGATGGCATATGCTTTTGGTGTGGAAAATCATGCCATATGAAGAACTATTGTCCCTATCTTCATGGCGATACTAGAGTATTGGGATCGGGCCCATAAGCTCAACAGGCTAGAGTTCATAGAAAAAGCTATATAAGATTCATCCAAATCAATGCAGTAGCCTATGATACATAGTAGAGGCAGAAGACTAAGACCACAGCCATCGGGTTCAGGCTGAATGTTAGCTATGACATAGTAAGAAGCCTTAGCTACAACCAATGTGGTGTCATGTATCTTAAATACTTTTGGTAATGATGCACTTGTTCTTGTTGATCCATGGGGCCACACATTCCTTTTACCTTGTGAGAATTTGTTGTCTAAGTTGGGGTCACCCCAATTCTTTTAGGGTGTCCACTAGAAATCTCTATTCCAAGAGTCGAGTCATTATGGCCCAGTCAAATGCTCAAAGGATCTCTTTTATGCATTGGGAACTAAGTGATGGATGCAGAACTAATCATTTTCGATCTTTTTATGTTAGATATAATCATAAGCATGGGTTAGTTTGCTCCAAACCATGCCTTTATGGATTGCTATAAAAAAGAAATGACATTCAGGCAATCGAGCTTACTAGTGGTGGTGTTCTGTGGAGAGCGTAGTAGATCCTCACCAGGTTTAATCTCTACCTTTACTACTAGATGTTTGCTTAGGAACGGTATGGTGCTCATACAATCAATATCTGAGTTGGTGAGATAAGGTTGGAAGATGTGCATATAGTAAGAGACTTTCTAAACATATCCCCTAAAGAGTTACAAGGTTACCACCGAAAAGGAAAATTGAATTTACAATTAATTTGGTCTAGGATACTGTTCCTATTTCTTTGCCACCATATCGAATGGATCTAACAGAATTAAGGGAATTCAAGGTTCATTTGCGAGAATTGGTGGATAAAAGGTTTGCTGAGCCTAGTGTATCATTTGGGGAGCTTCATTCCTATTTGTAAAAAAGAAATATGGTACCCTAAGGTTGTTCGTTGACTACAAGCATTTTAATAAAGTTATTATCATGAACAAATATGAGTTGTTGAGGATCGATAACTTATTTGACCAAGTCCATGTGCAAAGGTGTTCTCAAAGATTAATTTGAGGTTTGGATATCATCAGTTGAGATCACGGAATATGATATTTCCAATACTACCTTCAGAATTTAGTACGAGCATTATGAGTTTCTATTAATGTCGTTTGAACTTACGAATACTCCAGCGGCTTTTATGGATTTGATGAATCTTGTGTTTTTCCAGTACTTAGATTATTTTGTTATCATGGTTATATATGACATCCTAGTTTACTCAAAAAAGCAGGAAAAAGCATGTGATGACTAGTGTCGATAGGTGCAGGGTACTGCTTGGTTACCTGGTGTGCAATCCCACATTGTCCGGGTATAAATTAGAGGATCATTTAAATACAATAAAAGTCACTCTTATAATGCCAATGTCTTTTCGGAGAAGTTGGCTTCAAGATTCGAAAGAACTTCAAAATTTAGCATGCTCAGGTGAGAACGATCCTAGGATAGGTAACCTTTTAAGAATCTCTAAAAAAAAACTCTACACTAAATGCGATGGCTAAACTATGGACAATATCAGTAGAGAATTACATGTCTGCCAATAGAGGCGGAGTGTTAAAAATGGTGTCAAAGCTTGTACTAGCTAGAAATATGCTAATGAGGATGCTAGGTCCAAAGGGTTGGGTTGTAATGACCAGTATGGCGAGTGCGGGGTACTGGTCAGCTACCTGGTGTTTAATCTCGCATTGCCTGTGTGTAGAACAGGGGATGATTTAAATATAATAAAAGTCACTTTCACAATGCTAAGGCCTTTTTAGAGTAGTTGACTTTAGGATTTAAAAAAGCTTCGAAGTTAAGCATATTCAGGTAAGAGCAATCTTAGAATGGATGACCTTTTGAGAAGCTCTAAAAATAAAAAAAACAAAAAATAAAAAAACTCCATACCATTGTGGTAGCTAAATTGGCACAATACGATAGAGAATGACAGATTTTCCAATGGAAATGGAGTGTTACAAAGCATGTGAGGCATGTAAAAAAGTTGCTGCAAAACCCTATGGCAGCATCAACTATATGTCAAATTTAATAAGTGTGAATTTTGGTTTGACAGAGTGGGATGCCTCATCATATAGTGTCAGCAGATGGTATTTATGTAGACCTTGAGAAAGTAAATGTCGTGTTAAATTTGCAATGAGCTACCACAATTACCAAAGTACGGAATTTCCTTTTTTTGTAGGGTACCATCACCATTTTGTTGAAGGGTTTTCAAAGGTAATAGGATCACTCCACTATCTAACCAAAAAAGGAGTTAATTTTGAATGGATAGATAAATGTAAATGAAACTTCTAAGAATTAAAGAAAAGATTGACACAAACTCCTGATCTAACCCTACAAAAAGGAAATGAATGTTTTAAAGTCTAGTATAATGCATCCCATCAAAGTCTAGGTTGTGTCCTGATGCAAAATTAGAGGGTCGCTGCTTATGCTTCAAGGCAATAAAAGAAAAATGAGTTGAATTACCCTACTTGTGATTGAGAGCTTGCTACAACATTCTTTGCCTTGAAGACTTGGAGGCATTTCCTATATGGAGTTACATGGCAAATCTATACCGACCATAAAAGTTTTAAGTATATTTTTACATATAAGGATTTGAATATAAGGCAAAGGAGGTGGGTGGAGTTATTAAAAGACTACAATTGCATGATCGATTACCATCCAAGCAAGTCTAATGAGTAGCTGATGCTTTAAGTAGGAAGGTTATAGGATCCGTAGGCTATATACAGCCTATCCAACTTCCTCTAATGGTTGAGCTAAAGAATATGGTAATAGATATTACATGCATCCTTTGGGGTATTCTTAGCAAGTTTTTGGATACAATCAATGTTAGTTGATCACATTTAGGAAGGCCAAATGGAAGACCCCATCCCTATGATGCATACTCATAAAGTACTATTAGTGGATCAGTATGAAAAGAGAAATCGTAGAATTCATATCGAAATGCCTGGCATGTCAACAAGTAAAGGTGGAGAGACAAAAACCTTTAAGATAACTTTAAACTTTTCCCATCCCTGTATAGAAGTGGGAGCACATCACTTTAAATTTTGTATTTAAACTTCCTTCCACAATAAAAAGGTATGATGGTATTTGGGTGATCATAGGCTAACTCACTAAGTTAGCACATTTCCTACCAATGAAAGAACGATTCTCTACAAAAAAAGTTGGCCAAGTTACTTGCAAACCATATAATGAGTCTAACGTACCAGTGAGCATTGTATCTGATAGAGATCCACATTTCACTTCGAGGCTGTGGTAGAATTTGGTAAGTGCACTCGGAGCAAAGCTAAATTTTAGCACCACCTTCCGAGAGGACAATTCAAACCTTGGAGGACATTCTAAGATCCTATATCATGTAGTTTAAAGGAAATGAGATGAGCATTTACTTTTGGTGGAATTTGTCTACAACAATACTTATCAATCAAGCATCGAAATGTCCCCTTACAAGAAATTGTATTGGAAACAGTGCATGACCCTGCTATGATGGAGTGAGGTGGGTCACGACAAATTTTTTAAATCTAAGGATGTGGTTGGGTCTAATTACTTGCAGATGATCATGGACAAAGTGAAAATCATTTGATAAAAACTAAAGGCAGCACAGGATCAACAAAAAGTTATGTGGTGTACATAGAAAGGATCTCGAATTTGAAGTCGATGATTGGGTATTTCTGAAGTTATCCCTGCAGAAAGGAATTATGCAATTCGGAAAACAAGAAAAGCTATGCCCTTACTACATAGGTCCATGTTAGATAATTGATAAGATTGGCCTAGTGGTGTATAGGTTGACTTTTCCAGATGAGCTAGCACGAGTGTATGATGTATTTCTCGTCTCTATGTTATAAATTACATTTTTGATCCATTGCACATACTAGAGGCACCATACATCTAGCTAAGAAAAGGCCTATCTTACGTAGAGTAGCCAATGTAGATTTTGGACCTTAAAAAGTGAGTGCCTCGTAATAAGACCATCCCCTTAGTTAAGGTACTTTGGAAGATTTAGACCTCATAGAGCGAGTGTTTTGTAACAAGACCATCCCCTTAGTCAAGATACTTTAGAGGAACCATTTGATCGACCAAGTAATGTGGGTACTTGAAGAACAAATACGAACCCAATACTCTTACTTATTTTAGTAAAGTACGAAATTTCAAGAATAAAGTTTTTTGTAAAGGAGATAGATCGTAACATTCCGTACTAAAGTGTATAAGATTTTTTTACGTTTTAACCAAGTTTGACTATAATTGATCGAGGTTAACTGAGCGGTTCCCACAATTGGCTTTTTGATATAAATGAAATGTTGCTTTAACCAGGGCATCATTTTGAAGTACACTCTATCATGAGTTCATAAACTAATAGCACACGAAAATCAAAACTGAGGTACAAAAGTTAGAGGCAAAATAAGGTGCAGTCTAGATTGATCGAGTGAGCCTCAAGTTGACCTTTTATTGTGTGAATTATGGCTTTAAATTATGTACCATTTTGTAGCACTTGCCAACATTAATCTATAAATTAGTGACATGCTTAAGTTGGATATGCGGTTGAAAAGTTATGGATATGTAAAGTTGTAATTATTTTCTAGGACTAACTTTACCGGATTTTTTGTTTTTATAAAACAAGTGTAAAAATGTGTGATTAAGGGCATCAACTGACATGTGCCATGTGTTAGCACGAGAACAACTATTGTAAATGCATAATGGCATCGAGGAGGGCCTTGATTGGGCCACTTGGCCATGAAGGAAGGAAGAGAGAGAGCAGAGAAAAAGAGGACTAGCCACGCCTGAAGCACCCGTCTCCACCCACCTCTATGCAGCACAAGCTACCCAATCATGAAGTCACCTTAAACCTAGCAACGATGATGCACCAAGGTTAGGCAATCTCTAATGATAGCAGCCATTGGCTTTCCTGGTCTATTTTGCCCCTTTTCGGCTACCACTCTTACTCAACACCACCTCCACCATTTTACCCACCCAAAAATTGACCAACTCCCAGAATTTCACAACCAGTGGACCACTTACACATCGAGATGGGAGACTTTTTCTAACAGTGTGGCGGTTCATTGATCACCCATTTTCAACAAGTTTTTAGCTGATCCATCACTATTTTCTACTATTTTTTACACATATAAACTCAAATCAAGGTTTATTTGGCTCAATTCGAGCTAGTTTGTAAGATACGAGAGCATCAAACTGGCCAGGTCTTTTTAGCAAGATTCCGATGACCATCAACTGAATCTCTGGTAGGTAAGACTCGATTCGTGAACCCCATACTATAAGCTTCAATTTGGTATATGGCATGCTAGTTTTGATTGAGGATTGTGTTTAAACACTTGGGTAAATTGTGTGTAAAATACTTGATAAAAATATTATTTTAATAGATGTTGTATTTTTGTTGATATTTTAGGCACCCATGTTAACCGAGGAATGAATTCCATGGAAGATTTGGAGTGATTTCCACTTTTAAGGAAGTAGTACATTTTCTTAAACATATTTTTTAGATTAATTAATTTTATGCTATTATGAATTTTTGATAAATATTGTGTTATTTATTTAAAAGAAACTTGCTATTTTATGAATGAATTAGTGACGGTTTTGTGAGAGAACCATTTTTCTAAATATTTCTTTAAATTTCTTAACTTACTGCTGCTATTGCTGATTGTTTAGTTCTTATTTATTTACTCATTATAATTATTCCCCTAGGTCCTGATAGTTAGCGGATTGATCACCAAGTTGTGCGCCCTTACAACTGCTTCCTCTTGTTGCTATAATCATATAGAAACTCTTCTTTCTATATCTTTGTATTATTATTGTTTTTCTTGTTTTTGTATTATCTATGTTTCTTTAAATAAATCTTAAACTACTCTAATAATGAACTGCGGACAAGATGTATTGTATAAAACTATTTAGGTTTGTTAATTTAATTATGATTGTGTTGTGCCCCTTCCAAATCTAAAGTGCCATAATGTTATGGAACTCTATAGTAAGGAGGAATGAATAAGATGGTTGCATATAGTTCTATGCAAGAGAATTTTGGGAAAACTCCAATCTCAGGAGAGATGTTTTATGTTTTCTGTGCAATTTTCTGTGGGATTTCCCTAGTCAATGTTAGCCTAGAATTCTAGTAGAGAACCTTGGGAGAGTTGATGAGAATCCACCTGTACCCATTCAATTGACTACCTGCTGGGATGCAAATCTTGTACGAATGAAGACAAGACCAATCACTAACGCATAAGCTAAAAGATTCAATGAAAATCTGGTTAGCTCCATCTAAGGAGTAATTCAAAATCAAGAGGGCATTACAATACATGAAGAATCAAAACCTAATTTATGCATCCAAGTGGTGAAGGCTAAAATGGACCCGGGTAACCATTTTGGTGCATCTTTGGACTCCGAGCAACAAGGAATGGACTTATCACTTTATGAACTCAATTGATATCACCAAAAGACCATGGAATCATGTCAAGGCTGGCCTAAAGCTGATTAAAAGCTTTTTGCGCATATAAGTCTTCAATTTGGCTGAAAATGCTCACTTTAGGTGCTGGCTTTGACTTCTTTTCTTGTTCAAGCAAGTTTGACTTATTCCAATCAAGGGAAACGTATGGGAATTAATATTAATCTTCTTTGGCATCCTTCATGGCATATGGGAGCTGATTTTAAAACTAAACTAGCTGGTGATTGGACAAAGACAGCTTGTTTGTCAAATTGGTAAACTAGTTTCCTAATCTGAAATTTGACTTTTGTTTTAGGAAATTAGCCTTTTATTCAGTTTTTAATTATTTATTTGAAAAATTAGTTTATGAAGGTTGATAATTTATCATTTCAATTTTAAATTAATAAATTTCTATTTTAAAATTAAGGAACTAATTAATCCAAATTAGTTTAGGAAAGGAAGAGAATTTCAGCCACACTAAGTTTCCTAAACTTATGGCCAGTTTTCTATTTTGTTTTAGGGTTTATTTTGTTCATTCCAAGCCTATATAAAGGCTTATTTTTCAATGAGGAGGCAGCTTAGATTTTATACAGAAAATTATTTGAGATTGAATTCTCTTCATTCTCTTTGAACACCAAAAACAGCATTAGTGAATGAGTGTTTGAGTTTGTCTTATCGATAGGATATCCATCACCTATTGTAGCGTCTTTGATATACCAAGATTTCTAGTCATAAGTTAATTAGGGGTCAAGATGACCATAACAACTTGAACTTAATTTTTCGATCCGGGATAATATAATATAGGTTTACACGCAAGTTGACCTAGGTTCATATCATTTAGTATCATAGCCCATTTTTGTTCAGGTTTGATCTATCTTTATTTGCTTTATTTGTTTTTGTATTATTCTGAAATTTTTACATTAGGTTAAGGTTGTACCTATCCTACATGTTCTGCATATAAAAAAATAAAAAATAAATTCATTCATAGCCGAAATTAGGTTCTTTATTTTACCATATTTTTGCTTCCTAGTTTATTGGTTGTTTTCATCTTTGTTCTTAGTAATTTTAGTTTATCATTGATTTTTTATTTTCTGTTTTGATCTTAATTATTTGCATTGAAATATCCAAAAACAAAAAAAAAAAAAAAAAGGGAAGGAAAAGAGGATTTGCGGCAACATAAAAAAAAAATAATAATAAAAATTGTGCAATTTGTTTTGGTGGAAGTTATGTTGGGTTTGATTCTTATTGGATTGAAATTTGTGGTTTGAGTTGATTTTGATACTGCTAAGAGTTGTATTTTCAATACTTTATTTGTGATTAAAAAAAAAACAAATTTTAAAAAAAAAAAGATCGATTTTTGTTTAATTTAGAGTTGAAATTTGTTTGAGTTGGAAATTTGGTTTGTGATATTTGGAGTTGCTGGAATTTTATATTGCTTTTGGAAATTTTAATTTTGATTGCTAAAAAAAAAATTAATTCGATTAAAATTAGTTAAAGGAACTGAGACAAAACTTGAATTACAAGGACAACAACCAACCAACAACTATTCCTCATTTTTGTTCGAATTGTTTCTTGATCATTGTTTGAATCATTTTTCTAAATTTTATTCTTGAATTATTGATTCATTAATACTCTGGTCAGTTATTATTCATTCCAAAATTTGCTTGTTGATTTACCTTGTTTTTGCTTAGAAAGGCCAAGACTAGGTTTTATCATTCCACTAGGTATTTACTTAATTTTGGTTGATGTTTTATTGATAAGTTAAATTAGAGCATACTTGTGATCTAGCTGCTATTTAAGTGTGTTTTAATTCGAACTTTGAGTTAATTCTTTGAGTGGAAAAAGGCAAGAGTGTGTAAGCATAAAAGAGGGTTAAGAGCTGAAACTAGTTTGGAAACATGAGTGTCAAGATCCTAGTTGATTGAAACATGTGACGAAGTGATTTTGGTGAGAATTTTTGTGTTATTTATACTAACATGGCAGATTCAAGAAAAAGAAGAGGAGATGACTCATTAAGGAGAAATGAAGCGGAATCCGTAAGATTCAAAGGCGATTTTAAGGCAATGGGAAGTGGAGGTGAACCAACTAACATGATGGCGGTTCTAGAACAACTACAAATGATGAATATTGGCTTTGATCACTTGGATCAAAGATTGGACAGAGGTGAGAACTCATATGGTGGGCTGAATCGTAGGAGGGCACCACATGGAGGTCGAGGTGTCCGTGGACACCTTAGGGAGGAGTTTGAAGAGGCTAACTTTAGAGATAACCTTGAAGAGTAGATCGATGATACTTTTGCATACCAAGGGAGGCCAACCCATGGAAGGCATGGAAGAGATAAGGACGATGATCTTGGGAATATTAAGGTCAACATCCCACCATTTATGGGAAAAAGTGATCCGGAAGCCTATTTAGAGTGGGAGGAGCATATGGAGATGATATTCGATTGTCACAACTATTCGGAGGCTAAGAAGGTGACATTGGCAGCTTTGGATTCTGACCATTATGCACTCCAATGGTGGAAAAATGAGCAAAGTACCCAAAGGAGAGTTGGTTATGAATTGATTACAACTTGGCGACAAATAAAAGGAGCCATGAGGAAGCGATTTGTTCCGACTGATTATCATAGGTTGGTACATCAAAGACTCCAATTGTCAGGACCCGTCCAGAATTCCTTCCCCAGAATCCTAGACAAGCCTTGATCCCAGGGAAATACCATCGAACCTTTCAACGGAAAATCCGGCAGCACCTCTCCTAAAGGTAGGACTAACAAAAAAATTACCTGCACTGAAAACACACTTCAAAAATTCATCCCCTTATTCCTCCCACATTACTACAATTTGTTTCCACAAATTTACAGCACTTCAAATAACAACAGCAGCAACCCAGTGCATAAATAAAGAACAACTACACGTCCAATACAGTATACAGAGCATTATACAGATAAACGTGAAATTTATAAAATGACAGATAAGAATGTAATACAAGATAGAGAGGAAAAAGGGAAGAAATACTTCTTGAACCTTCAGCACCAAACTGAGACGTTAGGCTCACCCCGGACAATCAACGTCTCCAACTTGGACCTAGGGGAACGGAATTTAAGAGTGTGAGATGCTAATCATCTCAGTGAGTGATCCTATCTACTATACAATATAATATCACGGTAATACAGTAGATAGATAATAATTAATTGGAAATAATAATTTCTCTCAAAACCCTTACAATTCTCTTAGTTGGAAAAGTTCCCCTTTTAAAACCTTTTCACAAAACCCTTTGTTCGTATTCCCAAAAAACCAAGACATCCAATAAATATCAGAAACGGTAATAATTGTATTTTTAATTCCAATACAGCTTTAAAACATTTTATTTTTAAAACACAGTTCTGAAAATCAGTTGATGCACCCAATATATACCAGTGGCGTCAATAGTACCCAGTGTCCCGAGGTACCGCCAGACAGGAGGTTATAGAAAGAAACCGGCATACGGTCGCGTGGCGTCCCACTGCACCGCTGCTAACCTGGTGTCCCGGCCATGGGGGGTGGCCTACCCTCATCCGATGGCAACCACAGGACAACCTCATAATATCACCTGCGCGCTACTCACACCCACCTGCGCTCTAATCATATCTGTGTGCACAATATCCATATCACATATAAACAGAACACCAGTACGTGCACGGTGCATCTAAAAATCATAAAATCCATAAATTTAATTTATATAAGAAATTTCACATTTTGCATAAACACAGCGGGCATAGTCCATCCGCTTGAACCGGGAAATTCTCCACAATTTCTTTATAATCAATACCATAAATTCCATGATTTTCAAATCCACCAACTCCCAAATCCATCAATTCAAATATCCACATTTTCCCATAGCATAAATAATTCTCGAAATACAATAATCAAATCTCATAATATTCCATGGGCATATTTTATAAAAATTGAAATCACCAACATAACCAAATATTTTCCTTGAAATATTTGAAAATCAAATCATGCCCAATTTAATATTAAAACCACAAGAATTTCAAAATCCTCAAACCCATAAAATAATTTCACATGGCATAAATTTGTAAAATGCACATTTTCTTAAATCCAATAAATTCACCGATAAATCCACAATAAATCAATAAATATCTGGCACATAGAAATTAAATTCCAAATATTTAAATCACACATAATATTCACCAATTAAATTCCCAAAATTAATTTGAAGGTGGGTCACTCACCTGGAGCACGCAATTAACCTACGATTCACCATGGGATCAATTTCACGACTCACCGGTGCTCCTAGAACAAAATTCACAGATAGTCAAATAAATTAATATTTTATTCGAGTAATTAATACCCGGTACCCGGGGGGGTCAAACACAAACTTTAACCAAAATAGGCGAATGATATACCGAATCGAAGCTTGAGCGACGAGGATTACAAATCCGGTCTCCATCGACCCCAATTCCGCCGGAGGTAGCCGGAATTTGGCCAGAAATCTTCGACCGGTTTTCAATTCCTCGTATCTCGCAACCCGCTTCGAATTTTTGAGATTGGAGGCCATTTTTGAACTCAGAGGACCCAAAATAGGGGGAGAGGAGGTTTAATTCGGACTGGGCTGGCCGGAATACGGCGAAATCACCCGAAAAAACATAACCGGCCGCCGCGACTTCGCCGGCCCGATCTGGGCGCGTCGCCGGCCGGCCGGCAGCCAAATCTGGCTGGTGAGCTCGCCGGCGTGTGGGCTTGGACGGTGGCCGGCGCGTACGTGGTTCTGGTGGTCGGAAAAAAGAAAACATGGTGAGAGAGAGGGACGGCCGGTGGGAGAAAAAAAAACTGTCTGCGTGTGTGTGTTTTGATGGCTCGGGGAAGAGAAGGAAGAAAAGGAAAAAAGAAAAAGAAAAAGAAAAAAAAGAAAAGGTGTTTTCCCACGTGGGGAAAAGAAAAGAAAAAGAAAAAGAAAAGAAAAAGGAAAAGAAAAAGAAAAAGGAAAAATAAAAATAATTAAATAAAAAAATAAAAATATTATTATTTAAAATAATAATAAAAATAATTTGATTTTTACACATGGTTGACATGTGGCATTTCACCATGGTGACACATGGTCACCTTCAGTAGGTCACAGGTGGCACATCGTTACGCGTTTTAAAAATAATATTAAAATAATACGGTATTTGAAAAACTTTACACGTCCATAACTTTCAAACCACATGTCCAAATTGGACGTGCCGCTAGTCTATGGACTCGTATCGACGAGCACTTCACAACCATGCATGAGTCAAAGCTCAACCTTGCATGAATAAAAAGTCAACTCCGGCACCCCTTGGACAGTTTGGACCTCAACTTGTTTTGCTCACAACTTTCAAACCGTAGCTCTGATTTCAACGTGCTACCAGTCTACGAACTCGTGCCAACGTGTACTCCATAACGGTACCTCAGTCAACCTAGAATTCCAACCGGAACAAAAGGTCAACTTTTGACCCCTTAGGTCAACGGTTAACAATCAACCTCGGTCAACGTGCAAAAATTCCGACATGGTTCGGGACGGGGTGTTACACCAATCTTTAACACAAGGAAGTAGGACTATGGAGGACTATTACAAAAAAATGGAGATGTTTATGATGAGATTGAACATGAATGAGGATCGTGAGGCAACCATGGCAAGATTTTTGGGTGGTTTGAATCGTGAGATAGCTAATCAAGTGGAGCTTCAACAATATGTAGAATTGGAGGAGATGCTTCATGTGGCCATCGAGATTGAACACCAATTCAAGTGGAAGGGTACAAGTGAACAGTTTGGAGGAGTTACAAGCAGCGGGAGGACCAATCCAAGTGTTTGGAGAAGCAATCCCACCTATGACAACAAGCCAAAACCGAAACTTGGTGAAGAAAGCACCAATTGGCCAAAAAAGGAAGCCAAGGGCGAATCTGTCTAAGCACACAAATTTAAAGATAAATTTCATCCTAAACCTTCAAGAACTAGAGAAACTATATGTTTTAAGTGTCAAAGAAGAGGACACATTGCCAATCAATGCTCGAATAGGAGAATCATGGTGCTGAAAGGTGTTAGTGACATGGAATCCGAAAGTGCGGAATCCAAAGGAGAGGCCAAATTTGTTGATGAGGAACTTGAAGATGAAGAGCATGAGGAATCCAAAACACTCAAGGCATCAAAGGCTGAATTAAGCATGGTAGCAAGATGGGCTCTAACTATATACAAAGATGAGGAACAAATCCATAGAGAGAACATCTTCTAAACCCAATGTGAAATTCAAGGTAACATATGTAGTATGATAGTTGATAGTGGAAGTTGTACAAATGTAATTAGTAATGTGGTAATTGATAAATTAGGCTTAACAACCACTAAACATCCAAAACCATATAAGTTACAATGGCTTATTAATAGTGGATAAAGGGAAGTAAACAAACGAGCTAAAGTAAAATTCAGCATTGATATATATGTGGATGTTGTCTTGTGTGATGTTGTACCTATGCATGCTGGTCATATTTTATTGGGGAGGCCATGGAAATTTGATAAAGATGCCATACACTATGGGAGAGTGAATTGCATTGTATTTAAATTTAAAGAAAAAAAGGTTAAGCTGGAGCCATTAACTCCAAAGAAGTGTTTAGAGATCAATTTCAAATGTAACAAAGGAGGGAGGCCGAAAGACTTAAAGGTAAGGCTAGTATGGCACCCACGACTTCATCACCTATCCATGCGGGCAAAGCCAATCTTGCTGTCCAAGATAAGTATTCTAAACTCAATGGTGAGGGGAAAACTGATGAGAAACCGAAGAGTGAGAAAAACAATGACAAAGTCGAGAGTGAGAAAAAACTTGGAAAAACTCGAGTGTGAGAGAAAACAAATGGAACCTAGGAGTGGGAAATAAAAAGAGAGGAAAGAAAAGAAAAAGTAAACTTTTTATCTTAGCTTAGGTGAGTTTAAAAAGGCATGTGTGAGTAATAAACCTATGCTGGTCATGATTTATAAAGATGCTTATTTAGATATGTTTTTGTTGTATAGAATTTTATCTGCATTGTTGAGAGATTTACTTAGTGTAAATTTGAAAATTTGGGAAATATTATTTGCTAACTTTAAAAAGTGTGATTTCTGTACAGATAAATTGGTATTTCTAGGATTTGTTGTGATAGTGTTTGACTCAGGAGATTGCATTTGGTTACATTTAAAAAAGGAGAGGTTTCATGAACAGAGAAAGTCGATGCTTATGCTGCGTGAGGATGGACCTCTTCAAGTCTTGAAGCGGGTCAATGAAAACGCCTACATTTAACTCCATTTAATGTTGTGATGATTTTGATTTAATGTTACATCTAATGTTGCTAACTTAACTCCATTTTCTATAGGTGATGATTTGGATTTGATAGCAAATCCTTTTAAAGAGGAGGGGAATGATGAGAATCCGTCCATACCCGTTCAACCAACTACCCACTGGTATGTAGATCTTGTACAAATGAAGACGGGACCAATCACTAGGGCACAAGCTAAGAGATTCAAGGAAAATTTGGTTAGCTTCATTCAAGGAGTAATTCAATGTCAAGAGGGCATTACAATACATGAAGAACCAAAATCCATTTTATGCATCCAAGTGGTAAAGGCTGAGAGGGACCTAGGTAACTATTTTGGTTTCTGTGGACCCCGGGGAGCAAGGAATAGGTTTATCACTTTATGAACTTAATTGATATCACCAAGAGACCATTGAATCATGTCAAGGCCAAACTAAAGCTGATCAAAAGATTCTTGTGCGGATAAGTCTCCAATTTGGCTGAAAATGCTCATTTTAAGTGCTGACTTTGACTTCTTTTCTTGTTCAAGCAAGTTTAACTTATTCCAATCAAATGCAATGTATGGGAATTAATATTAATCCTATTTGGCATCCTACATGGCATATGAGAGTTGATTTGGAGACTAAACTAGCTGGTGATTGGACAAAGATAGTTTGTTTGTCAAATTAGTAAACTAGTTTCCTAATATGAAATTTGACTTTTGTTTTATGAAATTAGCCTTTTATTCGGTTTTTAATTATTTATTTGCTGGAAAAATTAGTTGAGGAAGGTTGATAATTTATTATTTCAATTGTAAATTAATTAATTCCTATTTCAAAATTAAGTACCTAATTAATCCAAATTAGTTTAGGAAAGGAGGAGAATTTCAGCCACACTAAGTTTCTAAACCTATGGCCAGTTTTCCCATTTTGTTTTAAGGTTTATTTTGTTCATTCCAAGCCTATTTAAAGGCTTATTTTTCAATGAGGAGGCAGCTTAGATTTTATACAGAAAATTATTTGTGAGATTGAATTCTCTTATTTCTCTTTGAACACCAAAAACACCATTAGTGAATGAGTGTTTTAGTTTGACTTATCAATAGGATATCCATCACCTGTTGTGGCGTCTTCGATATAACAAGGTTTTTAGTCATAGGTTGATTAGGGATCAAAGTGATCATAAGATCTTGAACTTAATTTTTTGATCCATGCTAATATAATACGGGTTTTAGGCGTTCGAATCAAGAGTCATAACATCAAATCTTTAAATATGCATTCAAACATTTTAATAATTAAGATAATGAAATAAATATAAATAAGCTTAACAAATAATCTTATAGAAATCCTTAATAATATATTTACCAAGACACATATCTCAAATTTCAAATTGGCCTATCCTCATGTGAAAATAAAATAAATATATTTTTTGTTAAATGTATCAACTCATCTTATAAAAACACCACAGATAAACATAATCGAACATAAGTATATATATATATATATATACACACAAATGTCAATTTAAACACCACACAAGATTAGAAATCCAATTTATATTATAACAGAGAAATATAATTTCAACAATACACCACTCACCTAAAAATAGGAATTACTCTAATTCCTTCATGGGATCCATTTCACGATTTATTCGAGTGTCTAAAATATCACCAAAAATACAATGTATATTAAAAAACTAATTTTTATCGGGTATTTTATATACAGCTTACTTGGGGGAAATGCATAAACTTTAGCCTAAATTGACAACCTACATACCAAAATGAAGTTTGAAGTGTGGGGATTGCAAATCCAAACTCACTTCTAGAAAACTTGGTCGACATTGGCCTGAATTTCACCAGAAAGATTTGGCCAAACTAAAATTGATCTCCTTATAACCACAATCTAGCTTGAATTAAGCTAAAAGGACCTTGTGATACAAACTTAGGTTAACTCATGAAACTTAGGTTAACTCACTCCATCTCGGCCTTCATCATTTGTATGCATAAAACGAGCTTTGGCACTTCAAGTATTAGCTTACCCTTTTAAGATTGAATTACACCTTGTATGAAGTTAACCAGGTTATCCTTAAATCTCTTAGCTTGTGCCCTCGTGATTGGCTCCATATTCATTTGTACAAGATCAACACCCCAATGAGTAGTCAGTTGTACGGGTACGGGCGGATTCTCATCACCGTGGCTTTGTTGAAAAGGTGGTCATCTTGCCACCTTGTGCAAGCCAAAGTCCACCAAAGTTTGCGCCCCCTTTCTTTCTTTACAAGAAATATTTTTTTGAATGTCTTAAAGCAATAATTATGTCTATGTTTTATGCTTTCTTTAATATCTTTTGAATGCCTTAGTTCTGTTTTATTTAGTCTACGAATTGTCTTTTATCGGGTATTGATTTTATTTTGCAAAATGACTATGTGCTGGAAATTATGTTTCCAGCAACATAGGTCAATTGTTGGGGCTGGTGTGCTCTGTGTTGCTAGAACCATCTTATGAATTTTTGATATGTTGTAACAGAATTGTAAAGGAAAATATAACAAAATGAATGACTCAAAAAGGACTTGGGAAGCCCACGATATGCAGGTTGCAAGTTAGCATAACTGTTAAGATTTCCAGCAGCTATGACCCACAGATTTGAGATGAATTGGAGGCTTTACCCAATCCCTTTGGGCCTAGTCGTTTTCAGATTTCATCCTTAATATTTCATCATGCTAGATGTCAATATTCAAGTAGTTTAGATGAAGATATCCGAGCCTTCCATCAAATAAAAGGAGCTTTACCTAATATGGAAGACCTTTTTTGGAATTTAAATTCTCACTAACCTTTACCATTATTGTACACTTACATGTGAAGCTGGTATTTGAACATTTTATATCAGATTATTGGGTGGAAAATTTATATTTTATTGAATTTTAAAGACTTTATTTGGTCTCACATACACTACACATGTGTGAGCCAAGTTTTGTACTAATATAATACAACAATGAAATGAAAAACAAGAGAATTAAGTTGTCTAGTATGTGTGGCCTACCTGAGCATCTTCTTTTCTTCTTCATCTTCTTCTTCCTCCTTCCAAACAAAAACCCTAACAAACCTCAATATCGCATACCAAAAACAAACACAAAAATCACCAAAACACCAAACCAAAAATTGAATTAAAGGTTGTGCACAAGACTAATATCTTATGTACAATACTTTTAGCCAAGTGAACACAAATCCATACCAAACTCTAACATGGTATCAGAGCTTTGTTTGAACCATTGAGAGACTTTGTGAGCTTTTTATCTAGCCTATTTTCTTATGAGAGAACCCTCCTTTCTTTTTTGGTTTGTAGTGGTAAAAAATTCTAGCTAGAAAACTCACCAAAAATCTAACTGGAGAGTTACTTTACTCAAAATCTGGTTTTGTGTCATAGCTTCTCAAAGTTTTGAACCACCCACTCCCCCAAAATTTAAGGGCCAAAATTATTCCATTTGGAGCATAAAGATGAAAGCCTATCGACAAGCCTTTGGACTTTGGGATGTGATGGAAGAAGGTTATGAAGTTGAAGAGTTGAGAGCAAATGCCACAGAAGCACAAAGACTTGCACATGAGGCCGAGATAGCCTTTTATTCTTCAGTGAGTGACTCGATGTTCACTAGAATCATATCTTGTACAAGTGCTAGAGAAGTTTGGTTAAAATTACAATAAGAATTTCAAGGAAACACTAGGACTAGACAAATGTAAGTTTTAAACTTAAGAAGAGAGTTTGAAATAATTAGAATGAAAGAAAATGAGTTGGTTAAAGACTCCACTGATAGATTATTAAGAGTTGTGAACCAAATTAGAGTCCATGGAGAGCCATTGACAGACCAAAGGGTTGTCGAGAAGGTATTGGTGAGCTTACCTGAAATGTTTGAAGCTAAAATTTCTTCCCTTGAGGAATTAAGGAATCTTAGTGCAATTACTTTGAGTGAGCTTATTAATACCCTCCAAACAACTGCACGAAGAAAAGCCATAAGAAAGGAGGAGTCTTTGGAAAGTGCTTTTACGTCTAGTCAAAGCTAAAAAAAGAACAAAAAGCATAAGAACAAGAACAAAGGATGAACCGGCTATGAAGGTTTCCACAACAATAATTTCAACAACAACAATAATGCTACGCAACAATAAGGAGGACAACAACAAAATTATGGGGGTTATCCACCATGCCTCCATTATAAGAAGTATGGACATGCACCAAATAAGTACTTTTGGAGATCGGATGCAACTTGTGATAAATGTGGGCAAAGAGGACATGCTAGCAAAGCATGTAAGCAAGGGTGGAAATAAGTAAATGTTGTGAACGAGGTGGCTGACACCTTATTTGTGGCATGCCTTAAAGCTACAAGTAGTGGTCTTGGTTGATTGGTAGATAGTGGTTGCTCACACCACATGACTTTTGAAGAAACCAACTTTGTGTAGCTTAACCGATCCTAGAAGACAAGCATGAAAATTGAGAACTAAAGCTTCATTGATGTAGAAGGAAAAAGAGAATCTCGTTGAACACCAATAAACAAAACTTATCCAAAATGTTTTATATGTGTCTTCATTGTGTGAAAACTTGTTGAGTGTTGCACAATTGATTAAAAAGGGATATGTTTTGAATTGTGGTAATGGTAGCTGTTTGATATCGGATACTTTTGGAAATGAGGTGTTTAAAGTTGCCTTGAAAGATAAAAGCTATAGGTTGAATTTTATAGATAGTGAACAAGTTGAAAGATAAAGTTGAGTCCATTTCTTAACTATGGCATAAAAAAGCTTGGCCACTCTAGTTATGGTGCAACAAAGAATACTAATGCTTTTGTGAATGACATGCCTTTGATTGATGATGTGAAAAATGTTTGTGAAGTTAGTCAACTTGGAAAGTCTGTTAGGTTTCCATTTCCTAAAACCTATGCATGGAAAGCCAAAGAACAATTATAACTTGTTCATTCGGATGTGTGTGGTCCTATGAGTGAGTCTTCCTTGAATGGTTGTAAATAGTTTCTCACTTTTATTGATGAATACTGTAAGATATGTTGGGTTTATTTTCTCACATACAAGTCATAAGTTATAGAAAAAATTATGGAATTCAAGAAGCTGGTTGAAAATCAAAGTAGGTCCACTTTGAAGTGCTTGAGGACTGATAATGGTGGTGAATATACTAGCTTAGTTCTTAAATATTTTTGCAAATAAAGTGCTATAATTCATCAATTTACCACATCATACAATCCACAACAAAATCGTGTGTGTGAAAGGAAGAATAGAACATTAGTGGAGATGGCTAGGTGTATGATACGTGAAAAGAACATACCAAAGAAATTTGGGGTTGAGGCTATCGATATTAGTTCTTGCATTCAAAACTGATGCTTCACCAAAACAATTGAAGGTAAGACACCCTATGAGTTGTGGCTTAGAGAGAAACCATTTTTAAAGAATGTTAAAATGTTTGGTAGTGTGTGCTTTCTCCATGTTCACTCACACATGAGAGATAAGTTTGACTAGAAAGCAAATGTTGGTGTTTTGGTGGGATATAGTGACGTTACCAAAGGTTTTAGGGTCTATAACCAAGAGACCAAAAAGCTTATGGTAACTAGAGATGTGAAGATTGATGAGAACACAAAATGGGATTGAAGTAAGGAGGTGCTATTGGTGAATGAGAACGAGCTACGGTTTGGAGAAGAAAATGAAGAAAGAAATGTTGAAAACAATAATGATGAAGATGACAATAATGAAGACAATGAGGAGGAAGATGGTTGACTTCAAGAAACCATTTAGTGATGGTGTTAGAAAGGAGAGATACTTGTCCAAGATTTATGAAAGGTGTAATGTTGCACTTAGTGGCCCTATATGTATTCAAGAAGCCTTGATGAAGAAAGAATGGAAATGAGCAATGAATGTGGAAATGGAGATGATTGAGAAGAATGAGACTTGGTCCTTGGTCACTAAATCGTAAAACAAGAAAGCAATTGGTGTCAAATGGATCTTTATAACTAAATACAATTCGGATGGCACCATTTGCAAACATAAGGCAAGGTTGGTGGTCAAGGGTTATGCATAACAAGTTGGAGTTGACAATGGGGAGATGTTTGCATCCATAGCAAGGATGGAAACCATTAGACTCATTCCTACTTTTCTAGCTACTAAGCAATGGAGTGTGTTTCACTTGGATGTGAAATTGGCATTCTTGAATGGTGTGTTGCAAGAAGAAGTGTATGTGAAGCAATCTGAGGGCTATGTGGTTCAAGGGCATGAAGATAAAGTTTTCAAACTTCACAAAGCCTTATATAGCTTTAAGCAAGCTTTTAGGGCTTAGAATGGAGGGATTGATAGCTACTTGCTTGGACAAGACTTTAGGAAGAGCCAAAATGAACCCGCCTTGTATATGAGGATTGAAGGAAGCATGATAGTGGTTTTTTTGTATGTGGATGACTTGTTGGTCATCGGTGAGGACCCAAGGAATGTGGATATGCTAAGGCGTGAACTTGAGGAGAAGTTTGAGATGTTTAGCTTGGGTTTTATAAATTACTTCCTTGGTGTGGAGTAATGCAATGCCAAAGTGGAATATTTATATCACAAGAAAAGTATATCAAAGATCACTTAAAGAAGTTTAATATTGAAGAATGCAATCAAATCAGCACTCCAATAATCCAAGGAGGGAAGTACCAAAAAGGGGATTGTACACCGAAGGTAAATCCTATTCTTTACCAATCTTTGATTGGTAGTTTGCTTTATGTGTCCTCATCTAGGCAAGATATTATGCATGCCATGTGTGTACTTTCTAGATACATGCAAGCACCCACCCATACTCATCTTAGAGGTGGCAAAAGAGTTTTTAAGTATCTTAAGGACAGTGATTATGGAGTTCGGTATGAAGCAAAGGATGAGTTGAAGCTTGTTGGCTATTCAGATAGTTATTGGGTGAGCTCCTTTATGATATGAGGAGTACTTGGGGCTACTTGTTTTCACTTGGGAGTGATCCTTTCTCATGGAATGCAAAAAGCAAAGCACAACAACTCAAAGTACCACGGAAGCCGAACACATTGCTTACTCATCTTATGTAAACCAATGTATTTGGTTAAGGAAGTTGATGGGAGATCTTGGTCATACTCAAGAAGGTCCAACCATCATCAAACTTCAGCAGTTTCAATAGCCAAGAACCTAGTACAACATGGAAGAACAAAACTTATTCTGGTGAAATATCATTCCTTTAGGGAGTTTGAAGATTTTTGAGAAGTTTCTTTTGAGTATGTGAAGTCTCAGGAGAATCTTGCAGATGTGCTCACAAAGCCACTTGAAAGACCAGATTTGATGCATTGAGGACTCTTCTTAATGTCTCTAGTAAGATTACCAAGGAGAAGTGTTGAAAATGTGGTAATCTTGCCACCTCATGCAAACCAAAGTCCACCAAGTTTTGTACCCTTTTTTTCTCTTCACAAAAACTGTTATGTTGAATGTCTTAAACCAAAATTTTTGTCTATGTTTTATGTTTTTCTAATGTTTGTTGAATGCCCAAATTTTGTTGTATTTAGTTTAAGAATTTTCTTTTATTGGGTATTGATTTTGCTTTATAAAATGACTATGTGTCGGAAATTGTGTTTCTAGCAACATATGCCCATTGTGGGGGCTGGTGTGCTCTGTGTTGCTTGAACCAGTTTATGAATTTTTGATATGTTGTAATAGACTTGTAAAGGAAACTATAGCAAAATAGTGAATCAAAAAGGACATGGGAAGCCCAAGGTACACAGATTACATGTTGGCATAACTACTGAGATTTCCAGCAGTTATGGCTCATGGGTTTGAGATGAATTGAAGGCTTTACCCAATTTTCCAAGATATGCAGGTTGTAAGTTGGCATAATTGCTGAGATTTCCAATAATTACAGCCCATGAGTTTGAGATGAACTAAATATTTTACCTAATTTCTTTGGGCTTGGTCTTCTCTAGATTTCATCCTTAATATTTCAACACGCACATGTGTCAAAATGCAAGTAGTTTGGATGAATTTGGAATTCAAATTCACACAAACCTTTACCATCTTTGTTCACTTACATGTGCAACTGGTATTTGATCATTTTGTATCAGATTATTGGGTGATAAATTTGTATTTTTTTTGAATTTTAAAGAGTTTATTTTGTCTCACACACAATACACATGTGTGAGCCAAGTTTTGTTCCGATACAAGACAATGAAATGAAAAACAAGAGAATTGAGTTGTCTAGTATGTGTGGCCTACCTTAGCATCTTCTATTCTTCTTCATCTTCTTTTTCCTTTCAAACAAAAACCTTGACAAGCCTCAATATCACCATACCAAAAACA
Organism: Ziziphus jujuba; assembly: GCF_031755915.1. NCBI lineage: Eukaryota > Viridiplantae > Streptophyta > Magnoliopsida > Rosales > Rhamnaceae > Ziziphus > Ziziphus jujuba. The sequence continues at coordinate 543,438 of NC_083381.1, read as the reverse complement.
AAAATGAAAATCACCTAAACACTAAACCAAAAATCAGATTTTAATACGAACCTAGGATGATCTGCTCCTAAACCCGTATTATATTAGCCCGGATCTAATTATGTTCAAGTTCTAATGGCCACCTTGATCTCTAACCAACCTGTGATTAGAAACCTTCGTATATAATGAAGACGCCACAATAGGTGATGGAAGGTCTATTGACAAGTCAAACTAAAATACTCATTCACTAATGGTGTTTTAGGTGTTCAAAAGTACAAAGAGAATTCAATCTCACAAATAATTTTCTCATTTTTTTCACTCCAATTTCAGCTTTCTCTTGGTTTTTCCACTCAAGTTGGGTTTTAGAACACTTACCTGGTTGGTTTTGCATGGCTTGGACTCCTTGGATGGGTGTTGTTGTCGTGGGGGCTATGCTAGATCTCTCCTTAAGTTGTTTGACCACCCTCCTTTGTTGTATTTGTATTTGTTCTTTGTACACCTCTTTAGGAGTTAATGCCTCCAGCTTGACCCTTTTACCTTTAAATCTAAAAATAATATTATTCTCTCTACCATAATGAATAGCATCTCTATCAAATTGCCAAAGCCTACCAAGTAAAATGTATCCCGCATGCATAGGCACAACATCACATAAAACCACATCCACATATTTATCAATGCTGAATTTTACTTTGGCTTGTTTATTAACTTTCATCTCACCACTACCATTAAGCCATTGTAATCTATATGCTTCTAGATGTTTAATAGTTGTTAAGCATAATTTATCAACCACAATGTTACTAATTACATTAGTACAACTTCCATTATCAATGATCCTGCTACAAATCTTACCTTGAATTTCACATCGGGTGTGGAAGAGGTTCTCTCTTTGAATTTCATGCTCATCTTTATATGCAGCCAGTACTCTCCTAGAAACCAAGCTTAATTCAACATGGGAAGCATTCAAAGTTTCGGCCTCACCTTCAAGCTCTTCCTCTTCCTCTTGCTCAGTTTCATCACCACTTTCCTCACTTTCAGATTCTAGCTCACCATTACCCTTTAACACCATGATTCTTCTATTCGGGCATCGGTTAGGGCATTGGCTAGCGATATGTCCTCATCCCTGGCACCTAAAACAAATAATTTCTCTAGATCTTGAAGGTATAGGATTAGATTTTACCTCATTTTTATGTGCTTGGATAGATTTGGCTCTAGGCTCCCTTTTTGGCCGATTGGTGCTTTCCTCTCCCATTTTTGGCTTTAGCTTGCTTTCATAGTTAGTATTGTTTCTCCAGCCACTTGGAATTGATCTTCCTCTGTTGGAAACACCTCCAAACCATGAGCCTATACCCCTCTTCTTGAATTGATGTTCCAATTTAATAGCCACATGCAACATCTCCTCCAATTCCACATATTGTTGCAATTCTAGTTTATTGGCTATCTCACGATTCAAACTACCAAGGAATCTTGCCATGGTTGCTTCTCTATCCTCATTCATGTTTAACCTCATCATAAGCATCTCCATCTCCTTGTAATAATCCTCTATGGACCTACTTCCTTTAGATATGGATTGAAGCCTTTGATGCAGCAACCTATGATAATGTGATGATACGAACCGCTTCCTCATGGCTCTTTTCATTTGTCGCCATGTAGTGATCAAGTCATCACCAACTCTCCTTCGGGTGTTTCGCTTATTAGTCCACCATTAGAGTGCATAATGACCAAACTCCGTTGCTACCAAATTCACCTTCTTGGCCTCCGAATAATTATGACAATAAAAAATCATCTCCATTCTTTCCTCCCATTCCAAATATGCTTCGGGGTCACTTTTTTCCCATGAAAGGTGGAATGTTACCTTGATATTCCCTAGATCATCATCTTCATTCCTTGCTGGTCTCCAATGGATTGGCATTTCTTGAGGTTCAAAAATTTCATTAAACCCCTCATCCAAGTCATCTCCAAAGTTACTTCCCCCGATTTCCTCTCTCCATCGCCCTCAGCCTCCTCGTCCTCGGCCTCCATGAGCATCTAACCTTGTATTTGGCCCTCCTTGTGCTCTTTCTATCCTGTCCATCCTTTGATCTATGTTGTCAAATCGGGCATTCATCCGCTGCAATTGCTCCAATATTGCCCTCACATCCGTTTGTTCACCACTCCCCGTAGCTCGGGAACCACCATGGAATCCTACAGACTCTTATTCATTAATTCTGAATCTGCCATGTTATTATGAATAATACAAAAATAAAATATATTCTCACCAAAAATCACTCCCTCACATGTTTCACTCAATCAAAGTCTCGACACTCGTGTTCGTGTTTTCACACTAGTTTCGATTTTACCCTCTTTTAAGCTCACACACACTTGCATTTTTCCACTTAATGAATTATCTCAAATTTCTAATTAAAACACCCAAAAAACAGCAATTAGATCACAACTATGTTTTAATTTAACTTATCAACAAAACAGTAGTAAAAAAAAAGCAATACCGAATGAATTGGTGGAATCTAATTTTCGGCTTTTCTAGGCAAAATAAGGCAAATTAACAAGGAAAATTTTGGAATTTTTAAGAACTGGACCAGATGGTAAGTAAGTAAAGAGTCAAGAATAAAATTTAGGAAAAAGAATTTCAAACACTAAAAAGAATCAATTTGAACAAAAATATAGAATAGTGTTGGTTGTTGTCCTTGTACTTCAAGTTTTGTATCAAATCCTTCAGCTAATTTTAATCCAAATAATTTAAGCACCCAAAATTCAAATATCTAGTGACAAAAATAATTCTCCAGCAACTTAAAATATTGAATAAATAATCAACAAAGCAGCAGCTCTGACAAATTTCCAACAAACAAATCAAACTCCAACAAACCGAAATTTTTTTATTATTTGGCTTTTCTTCTTCCTTTTTTTTTTTATTCTCACTTACAGATCATAAAACACTGTAGTAGTAAGAATCAACACCTAAATTGCAATTCCAACACCAAATAATCACCAAACTTGTGACCTCCAACAAAATAAAAGTGTGCAATTTTTTTTTTTTTATTATATGTTACTGCAAACCCCTCTCTCTCTCTCTCTTTTTTTTTTTCTTAACATATGAATGCAAATATTTAAAACTAAAGAAGCAAATAAAAATCAACAAAAACCAAAATTTACAAGAACAATGATAAAAGAAAACCAACAAACTAGGAAACAAAAATATGGTAAAACTAGGAAATCCTAATTCAACTAGGAATGAATTTTTTTTTTTTTTAAAGATACAGAATGTGTATGATGATAGAAGCAAACTTAACCTAATGTTAAAATTACAAATTAACACAAAAACAAATAAAGCAAATAAAGATAGATCAAAATTGAACAAAATTTATCTCTGATACCAAATGATACGAATCTAGGACGACCTGTTCCTAAACCTGTATTATATTAATCCAGATCTAATTATATTCAAGTTCTAATGGCCACCTTGACCCTTAACCAACCTATGATTAGAAACCTTGGTATATAATGAAGACGCCACAATAGGTGATAAAAGGCCTATTGATAAGTCAAACTAAAACACTCATTTACTAATGGTGTTTTAGGTGTTCAAAAGAATAAAGAGAATTCAATCTCACAAATAATTTTCCGTATGAATAATGTACTGAATATTATTGACAATACAAGCCCTTAGATAGGCTAAAAGTTTACAAAATAAAATCCTAATTAACTTGGTAAAACCGGCCACCAAATGAAAAGGAAACAAGTCGGCCGAATTTTACACTACTTTCCTAAACTAATTTGTATTAATTAATTCCTTTATTTTGAATTAGGAATTAATTAATTTAAAAAGAAAATAATAAAATAATAACTTTTCTAAGTTGATTTGTCCAACCAATAAATAAATAAAAACCCAAAAAGTCAAAAGCAAATTAGGAAACGAGTTGACTAGTTTGTCTACTAAGCTAACTTAGGTATGCCTGATGTTCGAGCTAACTTAGGTCTGCCTGATGTCTGAGCTAACTTATGTCTGATGTCTGATGTCCAATGTCAGATGTCTGATATATGGATGTCCGATGTAAAAATGTCCGAACTCCAAAGTTCTATGTCCAATGTCAGATGTCCGATGTATGGATGTCCGATGTAAGATGTTTAATGACAACTACCCGGTTCCATATCAGCCTCCACCACTTGGATGCTTAAAACAGGCATTGTATCTTCTGGTATGGACAAGCCCTTTTGAGAATGAATTGCTCCATGGATAAAAGCAACAAAATATCCTTAAACCTTTTAGCTTGAGCCCTAGTGATCAGCCCCGTCTTCATCCGTATCGGGTCGGTACTATAGCAGGTTCTTGATTGTGCAAGCACGAGCAAATTCTCATCAGATTTGAGTGAGAAATTTGTATGTTTTGAATTTGAAAGACTTTATTTGGTCTCAAACACATTTCATATGTGTGAACCAAGTTTCGTACTAATATAATACAACAATTAAATGAAAAAACATAATTTATTGAGTTGTCCAATGTGTCTGGCCAACTCTAGCATCTTCTCTATTTTTCTTCATCTTCTTCTTCTTCTTTCCAAATGAAAACCCTAACAAACCTCAATATCATCATAGCAAAGACAAACACACCTAAACACCAAACTAAAAATTGAATTAAAGGTTATGTATAAGACTAACACCTAGTGTACAATATTCTTGGCCAAGTGAAGCCAAAACCACACTAAACTTCAATAGGAAATAGGTGCTCACTTAGCCAAAAAGTTGCCGAAAATTAAAAATTGATAGTTGCCATTGTCGTGGGAAAAATATGCCAATCCCATTGCATTTAGGCAATCTGGCCATGAAATTTTATAACTTAGCGGGTCCTTAAGTGGGTGATGTGATGGTATGGGCAATGAGCTAAAAAGGTGTTCAGAAATGGGTGTTTCCGATAAAAACATGTGGCTGTCATCACTGTCAAAAAACTCACTCCTAGCAAGTTTATCAATGATGATCTAGCCATGAAAAACTACATATCGATGGGACTTGGCCTCGGTAACACAATGAGGTAGACGGTGAGAGAAACTGATGGCCAAAGGTGGGCAGTTCATCTCTCCCTCTCTCTCTCTCTCTCTCTCTCTCTCTCTCTCTCTATAATTGGTTCAGGTTGACCAATAAATGGCCATTATTCATCACACGTGCCAACTTCTCAACCACCAAAATGTGGACATGTGGCATATGTCAGTCAATAATTTTAAATCCTCTACTTTTATATTTTTTAATAAAAATTACCTAATAGAACTGGTTTTACAAAAATAATTATAACTTTATAGAGCTATAACTTTTCAACCATAACTCCAAATTAAATATGCTGCTAATTTACGGTCTCATATCAAAGAACTTACATGATGGTACACAAGTCGGCACCATAACTTAAACAAAGAAGCAGTCAACCTTGAGCCTCATTTAGTCAATCCAGATCATACTTTTTTCTAACAATAACTTTTCGATCCTAACTCTAAATATGGTATGCTGCTAGTTTATGGATTCCTGATGACGTGTATTTCACAAGGGTATCTTTGTCAAGTTGTACCAAAAAGTTAACTATAAAACTCACTAAGTCGACCCTATCAACTTCACTCAAACTGCACTAAAATGTAAAAAACGATTCCGGTACGATTTAAGATGGGGTGTTAAAAAAATAAAAAAACAGTGTTATTTACTATTGATGACCCATCATTAATGGGCTTTATGTGTTTAATATGCTGTTTTTATGGGTTAACGTTTAGAGATTAGATTTTTAGTTTTAAAAAATTAAAATTAAAAATTAAATGCAAGTAATTATAATTAATAAATCAACATAAATTCCACTAAAAACAAATTAATAGAAAAACTCTTGATATTAAAGTCTTGTGGCTCAGGACAGCCAAGCCAAGTGACAGTAATTAGAAAAAAAAAATTTATACAAATGTCCTCAGAAAACATTATTTAAAAAATCAAAGGATAAAGTTGTTAATCTCATAGTTAATGGAAAATTTACAATATGGTATAGGTTGGGAGCACATGTACAAAAAATAAAAGAATAAAAATGGTACACAAATATAAAAACATATATATTTGCCAAAAAAAAAATATATCTAAAACCTATATAGTTAGGTACGTAATAATTATTACGACAGTATATCTTTTATAATTATAATTTAGAACATAGTTTGCTGAAAAAAAAAATTTTTATATATGTTATACTAACAGGTGGTTTACATAAAAAAGGAAATATTTTTAATAAAATAAAAGAGTAAAAATATGATCTAGAAACTTCTAGAAAGTTATTGCTCGTATGCACAGATGTGCTAGGTTTGATTATGCTTCCAGCATGTCTCTGCCGCTACTAGTAAATGTAGAAGGTACTTGGATTGTGCAGGAGAAGAAATGTAGTGCTAATAAAGATTGCAGCAGACATGCACGTATCCAAACAAATAAATGGCCATATGTATGGATTTTTATTGCATCTCATTGTTGCCTCTAATTTAATTTAATTTGTCCAATTTTCCATTTTAATTAGGCCCTCGCTTAAATAAATAATGGAATAATTATCATTAAACCTGGCTTCAATTAAATTTTATTATAATGGATGTGAAAAGGGAGGTTATTATTAATCTATTCTTTTAATTAATTTGAGATTAATATGATTATTATTGATAGAAAGAAAAAATATATTATATATATATATGATGATGATTATTATATAACCAAATGATACAAAAATAAAGAAAATTAAAACTAAAATCCTTGGCAAAGAGTTCATAATCGATATTCAAGTGTAATATGTATTATATATTCATTAAGGTTGCGTTTTGTTAGCAAACTAGATCCGGATCGGATTGGATTGGACATGACAGTTCATATCGGATAGGATAGAATAGTGCAATCCTGTATTTGGCAAAGCCCCAAACTGAATGGTGAATTAATTATCCCATATTTGGTGTAGAATCGGTCTGAAATAGACTATTTTATAATTATTTTATTTTTTTAGGTGAAAAATTTAAAATTTATATTTATATTTACAAAAAAAATATATTATATTTACTTAAAGTTGTAAATTTATATATTTGTATTTATAGACAAAATTTAAATCTTTACACCCACAAATTATATTGATATATAATTTTAGAAATAAATTAAAATTAAATTATAACATAGTATTTCATAAATAACAATGAACTAAAAATAAAAATAATTTAATGGTATTTATAACTAGAGTTATTTATTATAAGACAATTGTAATTTTTTTTCACCCATAATTTACGTTAATATAATCATAAAATTGGCTTTACATGCATAATTAGACTATGAGTTAATATGTTATTCTTATATTCTTGACAAGATTTGCCAAACTAAACTGAAACATATTTGTTCCAAAATTATCTAAAATATTCATCTCTTCATGAAATGGAATTTGACATGTAAATATTCATTGCTAAGCCCTTTTGAAAACAACCACCTCAGACAAGCATTACTCAAGTTTAAATATGGTTTTCTACATAGCCAAAATTACTTTCTTCCACTAGTAAGCCTCTGCAGGTGATAATTAATGCTTCCCTATGACTTTTTGTTTTTGTTGGTCTGTAACATAAAGAAGTAACAAGCTTTAGGGATATTCCTAATAGAAAATAAAAAAAAAGATGCACATGATTTAGCTAGGCATCAAGACAAATATAAAACAAGCTAAGATAAAAGAATTCTAAAAGAATACCTATTACCACTTCAAAACCAAGTAATGATTCTATATGCACTTCTATTATTGGTTATTGGATTTTGAGTAGTGCTTAGATGTGTAAAGTTACGTTTGCTTTCATGGAATTTGTAAGATTATTCGTTATATTTAAATCTTATTATTTTCCCTTTTTTATGTTTTATTTATTTATTCATTTGTTTATTTATTTAAGACATATATTTATGGATTTAAAATGTAATTATAAAGAGTCGATGTTGTCATAATTGTATGTTTATACATGACTAGTTGGTCTATAGATATACCACATAGTACCAGTGTTTTTAATATACATGTGCTCAATTTTAGTGTGCACGTTATATGTAGCCATCCTTTGTGCACTGTGGTGAGTGATGGTAGGTATGTATTTTGCAAATGATAGCATTAGTTATCTTTCCTATATCCCAAGGACAATAGATTATATTTATCCATCCTATTGGTGCTAGTGTGAGCACGGATAAATAGGTATTTTTTTCTTTTTTCTTTTCTTTTTTTTTTTTTTTTTACAGTGACAACATTAGTCACCCTCCCTTTAGTCATTGGTAACAAGTTATTTATCATAAGCACCTTTAAGATGCTAAAGGGGCTGCATTCAGGTTCTATTATTCTCTCTTTTCTCTTAAGGGGTGACGCCTAACACCAAGTGTTTGGCGTTCTTTCAATATATATATTTATATATATTATGTTATGTGTCAAGTACACCACACTATACTTGAGCAACTACTCGGCTTGGCCCATGAACGGTTTACTATCTTATTTCTACTGCTTACAAGATTAGCAGGTTGGATGGCCATTATAGGCAACCACTCCTGGTCATATTGATAGTATTATATCGACAATCAGCTGATATTATAAGATTGTGTATTAGTATATCAAATGGTACATTGAGTGTATATATGGTACGAGTGTGCGGTTTAAGTAATGTATTTATCATTTTTACTTATATTTTATCTAATTATAATTATTACTACTAGTATTGTTGTCACTTACACGACTATTGTGTTTGTCCAAATTGATGACTTTATAGATTTGGGGGTACATGTGTAATATTATAGCGTAATGCAAAAGTTCATACAGAACTGATAATAGAAATCTGAGTCAGCCTCTAGGTAAGTATCGTAACTTTTAAGTAGGTGCATTAGCCTTTGGGCATGTCTAAATAGCCTTTGGATGGGTATTATAGTCTTTAGGCAAGTACCTTCGAATAGGCATGTTAGCCTACGAGCAAGTTATTCAAGTCATTTGAGAGACCATATACATACTTGTATTTAGATATATATATATTTATATACATACGAAGAAAACAAGAATTTACATTGGTTATGGGGAGTGGTAATATTAGAATTATTGCCACAACCTTAACTATTCAATTTAAAATATTATTTTAACACGTGTGTGTTAATGAAATTTATTTTACTTAGGGATACCTTAGAATTTCTTGGTTCTTAATAGCATAAACTTGTACCTATATATTGATGAGAATCTGCCCATACCCCTACAATTGACTACCTGTTGGAGTGCTAATCTTGTACAACTGAAGATGAGACCAATTGATGGGAATCAGCTAGAGCTAGCACAACCGATAACCCGCTAGGGTACCGACCCGATACATATGAAGACTGGGCCGATCACTAGAGCTCAAGCCAAGAGGTTTAGGGACAACCTTGCTGCCTTTATGTAGGGAGTATTCATTCTTAAGAAGGCTTGTCCATAACCAAAGATCCAAGACCTGTTTTGAGCATACAAGTGGTGGAAGCCGATACGGGGCCCGGGTAGAGGTTTTGGTATATTTAAGGAGTCCGGGCAGCATGAATTGGGTCCAATGCTTCATGGATTCAATAAATATGGAATCAAGTCAAGGCAGATTCAAACCCATCCAAAAAGCGGCTGTGCACGTGGATTGAAGAATTGGCTGGTTTTACTGTATTTTGCTGAGTTGGCTTTTTCTCTTTCTTCCAAGCAAGGGAAATGTGTGGGACTCTATAATAAGCTTATTTGGCATCCTAAAAAGCATATTAAAGCTGATTTGGAGTTCAAATTGGTCAAAATCAACTTAGTCAAAAAGCTAGTATTTTAGTTTCCTAATTTGAGTCTAATTTTTGTTTTAGGAAATTACCATTACTTTTGATTTTCATTTATTTATTTGCCAAAAAAAAAGTTTAGGAAACTTATTATTTTATTAATGTCGTTGTAAAATTCAAAATAAAGGAATTAATTAATCCAAATTAGATTAGGAAAGGAGGAGACTTTCAGCCATATTAGGATTCTTCATTGCATGGCTGGTTTTTCCTTTTTGTTTTAGGGTTTTATCTTGTTTTCTCTTAGCCTATAAAAGGGCTTGTTTTTGAGGAAGAACACACCATTAATAATATTTAGAATTTATTTTGTGAGATTGAATTTCTCTTTATTCTGTTGAACACCTAAAACACAATCAGAGAGTGAGTGTTTTAGTTTGACTTATCAATAAGACTTCCACCACCTATTGTGGCGTCTTTACTATACACCGAGGTTTCTAATTACAGATTGGTTAGGGGTCAAGGTGACCATTAGAACTTGAACATAATTGGATCCGGGCTAATATTATATGGGTTTAGGAGCATATCGTCCTAGGATCATATCATTTGGTATCAAAGCCGATTTTTGTTCAGGTTTGATCTATCTTTATTTGCTCTATTTGTTTTTGTATTATTCTATAATTTTAGCATTAGGTTAAGGTTGCTTCAATCATCATACACGTTCTGCACCTTTAAAAAAAAAAAAAATTTCATTCCTAGTTAAATTAGGTTTTCCTAGTTTTACTGTATTTTTGTTTCCTAGGTTATTGGTTGTCTTTTATCATTGTTATTGTTAATTTGGTTTTTGTTGATTTTTCTTTACTGTTTTATTCTTAAATATTTCCATTCATATATTCAAAAAAAAAAAAGAACAAATTAAAGAAAAAAAAAAAACTGCACATTTTTATTCTTATTGTTGGAGGCCACGGGTTTGGTGAGTTTTTGCTATTGGAATTGTAATTTTTTGTGCTGATTCTTGTTATTGCAGTTGTTTTATGTTCCGTGAGTGAAAAAAAAAAAAAAAAGGAAGAAGAAAAGCCGAACAAAAAAAAAATTTGATTTGTTGATTTGTTTGCTGGAAATTATCGGAGCTGCTATTTTGTTGATTATTTAATCAACATTTGGAGTTGCTGGAGAATTTATTTTGTTGCTGGATATTTGAATTTTGGGTGGTTAAATTATTTGGATTAAAATTAGTTAAAGGATTTTATACAAAACTAGAATTACAAGAACAACAACCAACATTATTCCTTATTTTTTTTCAAATTGATTCTTGTTCGTGTTTGGAATTCTTTTTCTAAATTTTTATTCTTGACCCTTTACTTACTTACCATCCGGTCCAGTTCTTAAAAATTCTGAAATTTTCCTTGTTAATTTGTTTATTTTGTTTAGAAAGTTTGAAAATTAGGTGTTTAAAAAATTCATTTGGTATTGCTTGCTTTTTGCTACTGTTTTGTTGATAAGTGTAATTAAAACATACTTGTGATCTAATTACTATTTTGTGAGTATTTTAATTAGAACTTTGAGTTAATTCTTTGAGTGGAAAAAGACAAGAGTGTATGAGCTCAAAAGAGAGTTAAAAGCCAAAACTAATGTGCAAACACGAGTGTCGAGTTTTTGTTTAAGTGAAACACATGAGGAAGTGAATTTGGTGAGGTCTTATTTTATTTTTGTATTATTCATACTAACATGGCAGATTTAAGGGTGAGAAGAGGAGATCCACCTTGAAGAATTAATGAAGAAGAGTCCGTAGGATTTCATGGTGGCTCCTGAGCTATAGGGAGTGGTGAGCAAATAGACATGAAGGCTATATTGGAGTAATTATAGTAGATGAATGCCTGATTTGATAACATAGGTCAAAGGATGGATAGGATAGAAACATCACAAGGAGTGCTAAATATAAGGTTAGATGCTCATAGAGGCCGAGGAGGCTGAGGGCGACCAAGAGAGGAATTTAGGGGAAGTAACTTTGGAGATGACTAGGATAAGGTGTTTGATGAAATTTTTGAACCTCAAGAAAAGCCGATCCATCGGAGACCAGCAAGGAATGAAGATGATGATCTAGGGAATATCAAGGTAAACATTCCACCTTTCATGGGAAAAAGTGATTTTGAGGCATATTTGGAATGGGAGGAGAGAATGGAGATGATTTTGGATTGTCATAATTATTCGGAGGCCAAGAAGGTGACATTGGCAGCAATAGAGTTTGGGCATTATGCACTTCAATGGTGGACCAATGAGGAAAACAACCGAAGGAATGTTTATGATGATTTGATCACTACATGGCGTCAAATGAAAGGAGCCATGAGGAAGCGGTTCAGACCATCACATTATCTTAGGTTGCTGCATCAAAGGCTTCAATCCCTATCTTAAGGAAGTAGGTCCATGGAGGATTATTACAAGGAGATGGAGATGCTCATGATGAGGTTGAGCATGAATGAAGATAAAGTGGCAACCGTGGCAAGGTTTCTTGGTGGTTTGAATCATGAGATAGCCAATCAACTAGAATTGCAACAATATGTGGAATTGGAGGAGATGTCGTTTGTGGCTATTAAATTAGAGCATCAATTCAAGAGGAAGGGTGTAGGCTCATGGTTTGGGCATGTTTCAAACAGCAGAAGATCAATTCCACATGGCTGGAGAAACAATCCTACCTATGAACACAAGCCAAAGCCGAAGATGGGAGAGGAAAGCACCAATCGGCCAAAAAGGGAGCCTAAGGTCAAATCTGTCCAAGCACCTAAAAATGAGATAAAATCTGATCCTAAACCTTCAAGATCTAAAGAAATTATTTGTTTTAAGTGCCAGGGATGAGGACACATTGCTAGCCAATGCCTGGATAGAAGGATCATGGTGTTAAAGGGTAATGGTGAGCTAGAATTGGAAAGTGGTGATGAAACTGAGCAAGAGGAGGAAGAGCTTGAAGGTAAGGCTGAAACTTTGAATGCTTCCCATCTTGAATTAAGCTTGGTTTCTAGGAGAGTGCTGGCTACATACAAAGATGAGGATGAAATTCAAAGAGCGAACATCATCCACACCCAATGTGAAATCCAATGTAAGATTTGCAGTATGATTATTGATAGTAGAAGTTGTACCAATGTAATTGGTAATCTTGTGGTAGATAAATTACGCTTGACAACAATTAAACATCCAGAACCATATAGGTTACAATGGCTTAATGATAGTGGTGAGATGAAAGTTAATAAACAAGCCAAAGTAAAATTCAGTATTGATAAATATGTGGATGTGGTTTTGTGTGATGTTGTGCCTATGCATGAAGGACATATTTTACTTGGTAGGCCTTGGCAATTTGATAGAGATGCTATTCATTATGGTAGAGAGAATAGTATTGTTTTTAGATTTAAAGATAAAAAGCTCAAGTTGGAGGCATTAATTCCTAAAGATGTATACAAAGATCAAGTACAAATACAATAAAGGAGGGTGGCTGAACAACTCAATGAGAGAATTAGCATGGCCCCCACGGCAACAACACCCATCCAAGGAGTCCAAGCCATGCAAGACCAACCAAGTAAATGCTCTAAGACTCAAATTGAGTAGAAAAATCATGGGAAAGCCGAAAATGAGATGAGAAGGGGAGAGAAACTTGAGAGTGTGAGAGAAGTGAGAAAAGCCTAGAGTGAGAGCAAATCTGAGGGGAAGAAAGAAAAAGAAAGAAAAGAAAAGAAAAATAAAAATTTTTATTTGAGTTTTAGGGATTTTAATAAGGCTATCTTGGGTAAGAAAACATTGCTGGTCATGATTTATAAAGATAATTATTTTAATGACCAAGCTGACCTTGAAAAACTTGAATTGCCAAGTTCAATTCTTTCTCTTTTGCAAGATTTTGAAGATGTCTTTCCGGATGAAATTCCAAATGGATTACCACCTATTAGAAGGATTGAACATTAAATTAACTTTGTTTCAGGGGCTATCATACCAAATAGACCTACATACAGAAGTAATCCCGAAGAAACAAGGGAGCTAGAAAAGTAGGTAAGTAAGTTACTTGATAAAGGTTACATTCGTGAGAGTATGAGTCTATGTGCTATTCCTGTTTTGTTAGTGCCTAAAAAAGATGGTTCCTAGAGAATGTGTGTGGATTATAGGGCTATAAATAATATCACCATTAAATATAGACATCCAATTCCTAGATTAAATGATATGCTTGATGAATTACATGGTACTTGCACATTCACTAAAATTGATCGTAGGAGTGGATACCATCAAATTAGGATGAAAGAAGGTGATGAATGGAAGACTGTATTTAAGACTAAATATGGGCTGCATGAATGGTTAGTCATGTCTTTTAGTTTAACCAATACACCTAGTACTTTTATGAGGCTTATGAATCATGTTATGCATCCATTTATTGGTAAATTTATGGTTGTGTACTTTGATGACATTTTAGTATATAGCCGAAACTTAGATGAGCATGTAGACCATCTTAGGCATGTTTTGAATATCTTTAGGAAAGAAAGGTTGTTTGCTAATATGAAAAAGTGTGACTTTTGCAAAGATGAGCTTGTTTTCCTAGGATTTGTAGTAAGTGCTACAGGAATCAATGTTGATTAATCTAAAGTTCAAGCAATCAAAGAGTGGCTGACCCCAACATCTATCACTCAAGTAGGGAGCTTTCATGGTTTGGCAAGCTTTTATCAAAGATTTGTGAAGGACTTTAGTACCATCGCAGCACCCTTGAATGAAGTTGTAAAGAAAAATGTTGGCTTTAAATGGGGGGAAGTACAAGAAAAATCTTTTAATTTGTTAAAAGAAAAATTATGTAATGCACCTTTACTAGTTTTGCCAAATTTTTCTAAGACTTTTGAAATTGAATGTGATGCTTTGGGTGTAGGTATTGGAGCTATATTACTGCACGAAGGAAGGCCCATAGCCTACTTTAGTGAGAAATTAAATGGAGCTACACTAAGTTACCCGACATATGACAAGGAGATGTATGCGTTGGTGAGGGCTTTGGAAACATGGCAGCATTATCTCATGCTGATACGAACCTAGGACGACCTGCTCCTAAACCCATATTATATTAGCCCGGATCTTTAATTAAGTTCAAGTTCTAATGGAATGGACCACAACCCCTAACCAACCTGTGGTTAGAAACCTTGGTATAATGTAGACGCCACAATAGGGGATGGAAAACCTATTGATAAGTCAAGCTAAAACAACCAATTCTCTAATGGTGTTTTAGGTGTTCTCAAAGAACAAAGAGATAATTAATCTCACAAGTATTTTCTCAATCAAATCAAAGTTGTATTCTTATTGAAAAATAAGCCTTTAAATAGGCTACAAAGCCACAAAATAAAACCCTAAAAATAAAGAAAAACCAGCCACCACACATAAAGAAACCTAGTTGGCTGAAACTATACTTCCTTTCCTAATCTAAGTTTGATTAATTAATTCCTTTATATTAAATTAGGAATTAATTAATTTACAATGGAAAGAATAAAATAAAAACCTTCCTAAACTTATTTTCCCAGAAAATAGATAAATAAAAGCCAAAAAGTAATGGTAGTTTCCTAAAACAAAAAGTAAAAACAAATTAGGAAACTAAAAATGCTAGCCTTTTTGATCAAGTTGACTTTGATCAATCTTTGACCTCTTTGAGCTTCAAATCAGCTTCTAGATTCTTTTTAGGATGCCAAATAAGCTGAATTTGAAGTCCCACACGTTGCCCATGCTTGGAAAAATAAGAAAAGGCTAATACAGTAAAATACAGTAAAGCCAGCAAGCAATACAACAAATTCGGCCAAATTGTTGATGCTGTCCGTACAAGCCCTTTTTGATTGCATTTGAGGCTGCTTTAACTTGATTCCATGACCTCTTAGGCATATGTATTGAACCCATAAAGCATTGGAACCATTTCATGCTTCCCGGACTCCAAAAATGTACCAAAACCGTCACCCAGGTCTGTATCGGCTTCTACCACTTGGATGCTTAGAATAGGCTTTGTATCTTCAAGTATGGACAAGCTCTGTTGAGATTGATTACCCCCTGTATAAATACTCCCAGGTTGTCCTTAAATCTCTTAATTTGAGCTCTTGTGATTGGCCTAGTCTTCATCCGTGTCGAGTCAGCACCCCAGCGGGTTATCGGTTGAGCGGGCTCGGGCGGAATCACATCATTCCCCTCCTCTTGAAAAGGATTTGTCCTCAAATCAAGATCATCACCTACAGCAAAAGGATTTAAATCAGCAACATTAAATGCAGCACTCATGTTATACTCACCCGGTAAATTAAGCTTGTAGGCATTCTTGTTATTCAGCTCCAAAACTTGAAAAAGTCCATCCATAGGCGGCATGAGCTTTGACTTTCTTTGTTTAGGAAACCTTTCCTTTCGTAAGTGCAACCAAACCAATTCTCCTGGGTCAAACACTATTACAACAAAATCTAGAAATACATGCTCATTATGGTAAAAATTACACTTTTTAAAGTTACCAAACAATATTTCCCAAATTTTCAAATTACCACTAAGTAAAGCTCTCAACAATGCAGATAAAGTTCTATGCAATAAAGACATCTTTAAATAAGCATCTTTAAAATTCATGGTCAGCAATGATTTCTTATTCATAATTACTTTATTAACATCACCAAAGCTAAGATAAAAATTTATATTCTTCCTTTCTTGTCTTCCTTTTCCTTTCTCACTCAATGCCATCTCACCTTCCTCACTCTCGGCTTTTGCACCAAATTTTTCACTCTTGGTTTTATTAAAATATTTCCACACAACCTGAGTATTAGAAGACTTACCTTGGATAGCAAGCTCACCTTTTCCCTCTTGATTGGATGGTAGTCCACTTGGAATTCATTTGGGAAGACATCTCCAAATTCCTTCAAAAGAGAAATTATTGAACTTGGCAATTCAAGTTCTTCAAAGTTAGTTTGATCGTTAAAATAATTTTCTTTATAAATCATGACCAGCAAAGGTTTCTTACACTCAATAACCTTATTAATTTCCCCTAAACTCAAATAAAAGTTGCTACTTGACCTTTCTTTTCTTTCTTTTTCTTTTTCCCCCTTGGATTGGCGCAAACCTTCGGATTTCTCTTCCTTCTCTAAGCTCTCGGGTTTGCCACTTTCTTTCCCCTCTCTTTTGGTTTTTCCTTGATCTTTCCACTCAATATGAGTCTTAGAAACCTTACCTTGATCAGCAACCTCATTCTTACCTTCTTGAAATGATGGTGAAGCCGTTGGTGCCATACTTGCTTTTTCCTTGAGCTTTTCGGCTTCTCTCCTTTATTGCATTTGTAATTGGTCTTTGTAAACCTCTTTAGGAGATAATGGTTCCAGCTTGACCTTCTTTCCTTTAAACCTGAAAACAATACTATTTTCTCGACCAAAATGAGTAGCATCTTTATCAAATTGCCATGGTCTACCTAATAGTATATGTCCAGCAATCATGGGTACAATATCACATAAGACTACATCCTCATATCTACCTATATTAAATTTTACTTTGGTTTGTTTGTTTATTTTCATCTCACCACTATCATTATGCCATTGTAATCTATATGGTTCATGATGTTTTATTGTTTTTAAGCCCAATTTATCAACTACAAGGTTACTTATTACATTAGTATAACTTCTACTATCAATAATCATACTACATATCTTACCTTGAATTTCACATCGGGTGTGGAAGATGTTCTCTCTTTGAATTTCATCCTCATCTTTGTATGCAGCAAGTACTCTCCTAGAAAGCAAGTTTAATTCAGCATTGGATGCTTGCAAGGTTTCAGGTTCATCCTCCAAGTCCTCCTCCTCTTGCTTGGCTTCATCCTCACTTTCTTCACTTTTCGATTCTAGCTTGTCATTGCTTCTATTCGGGCATTGGCTATCAATGTGTCCTCCTCCCTGGCACTTGAAACACATAACATCATGAGTTCTAGAAGGTTTAGGATCTAATTTTACCTCGTTCTTTGGTGCTTGGACAGATTTGGTTCTAGTCTCCTTCCTTGGCCAGTTTGAACTTTCTTCTTTGACTTTCGGCTTTGGCTTGCTTTCATAGATGAGATTGTTCCTCCAGCCACTAGAATTGGACCTTCCATTGTTGGAAACACCTCCAAACCATGATCTTACACCCATCCTCTTGAATTGATGCTCTAATTTAATAGCCACATGCAACATCTCCTCCAATTCCACATATTGTTGCAATTCTAGTTGATTGGCTATTTCACGATTCAAACCACCAAGAAACCTTGCCATGGTTGCTTCCCTATCTTCATTCAAGTTCAATCTCATCATAAGCATCTTCATCTCCTTGTGATAATCCTCCACGGATCCATGTCCTTGAGATAAAGATTGAAGTCTTTGATGCATCAACCTATGATAGTGTAATGGTACGAATCGCTTCCGCATGGCTCCTTTCATTTGTCGCCATGTAGTAATCAAGTCATCACCAACTCTCCTTCGGGTGTTTTGCTCATTGGTCCACCATTGGAGTGCATAATGGCCAAACTCCATTGCTGCCAATTTCACCTTCTTAGCCTCTGAATAATTATGGCGGTCAAATATCATCTCCATTTTTTCTTCCCACTCCAAATATGCTTCGGGGTCACTTTTTCCCATGAATGGTGGGATGTTGATCTTGATATTGCTAAGATTGTCATCTGTTTCTTCCCTCCTATATCTTCCATGGCCAGCTCTATCTTGGACAGCAAAAGTTTCGTCCATACCTTCCTCAAAGTCTCAATCGAATGGCTCCTCATCAAATTCCTCTCTCGGTCTCTCGCGACCTCCTCGTCCTCGGCCTCGCCCTCCATGGAATTCTTGCCTATTTCTTGTATTCGAGATTCCTTGTGAGGCTTCTAGTCTTCCCACACTTTGATTCACATGCTCAACTTGAGCACTAACCCGCTGTAGTGATTCCAAAACAGCTCTCATGTCCACTTGGTCTCCACTCCCAGTAGCTCGGGCATCGCCATGGAATGCTACGGACTCTTCCTCATTGATCCTCAAAGGTGGATCTCCTCTTCTTATTCTAGAATCTGCCATGTTAGTAAAATAATGCAAAAATAAAATGAATCCTCACAATATTCACTCCCTCACGTGTTTTACTCAAACAAGGTCTCGACACTCATGTTTGCTCACTAGTTTCGGCTTTTACCCTCTTTTAAGCTCACACACTCTTGCCTTTTTTCACTCAATGAATTATCTCAAAGTTCTAATTAAAACACCCATAAAACAGCAATTAGATTACTAGTATGTTTTAATTGAACTTATCAACAAACAGTAAGCAAAAAGTAGGCAATGCCGAAAGAATCCAACAAATCCTAATTTTTCGGCTTTCTAACCAAGAAAACACAAAATAATGGGAAAACGTTGGAATTTTTGAAAACTGCACCAGATGGTAGTAGATTATGAGTTCAAGAATAAAATTCCAGAAAAAGAAATTCAAATACGAACAAGAATCAAAGAGAACAAAAATATAGAAAAATGTTGGTTGTTGTTCTTGCAATTCAAGTTTTGTATCAATTCCTTTAACTAATTTTAATCCAAAAAATTTAAACACCCAAAATCCAAATATCCAGCAGCAAAAAATAATTCTCCAGCAACTCAAATATTGAATAAATAATAAAAATCCAGCAGCTCCAACAAATTTCCAGCAAACAAATCAAACTCCAACAAACCGAAATATTTTTTTTTCTTCTTTCTTTTTTTTGTTTTTTTTTTTTTTATTCGGCTTTACCTTCTTTTTTTTTTTTTTCTTTTCACCCACAGAACATAAACAACTGCAGTAGCAAGAATAATTACCAAAATTGCAATTCCAACTCCAAAACAAACACCAAACCCGTGACCTCCAAATAAACAAAATGTGCAGTTTTTTTTTTTTTTTAAATGTTGCCGCAAACTTTTTTTTTTCTTGTTTTCTTTTTTTCTTTTTTTTTTTTGAATATATGAATGCAAATATTTAAGACTAAAACAGCAAAGAAAAATCAACAGACACCAAATTAACAAGAACAATGATAAAAGACAACCAACAAACTAGGAAACAAAAATACGATAAAACTAGGAAATCCTAATTCAACTAGGAATGAATTTTTTTTTTTTTTTTAAAGATGCTGAACGTGTATAGGATGGATGCAACCTTAACCTAATGCTAAAATTGCAGAATAACACAAAAACAAATAAAACAAATAAAGATAGATCAAACCTGAACAAAATTTAGCTCTGATACCAAATGATACGAACCTAGGACGACCTGCTCCTAAACCCGTATTATATTAGCCCAGATCTTTAATTAAGTTCAAGTTCTAATGGAATGGACCTCAACCCCTAACCAACCTGTGGTTAGAAACCTTGGTATAATGTAGACGCCACAATAGGGGATGGAAAACCTATTGATAAGTCAAGCTAAAACAACCAATTCTCTAATGGTGTTTTAGGTGTTCTCAAAGAACAAAGAGATAATTAATCTCACAAGTATTTTCTCAATCAAATCAAAGTTGTATTCTTATTGAAAAATAAGCCTTTAAATAGGCTACAAAGCCACGAAATAAAACCCTAAAAATAAATAAAAACCAGCCACCACACATAAAGAAACCTAGTTGGCTGAAACTATCCTTCCTTTCCTAATCTAAGTTTGATTAATTAATTCCTTTATATTAAATTAGGAATTAATTAATTTACAATGGAAAGAATAAAATAAAAACCTTCCTAAAGTTATTTTCCCAGAAAATAGATAAATAAAAGCCAAAAAGTAATGGTAGTTTCCTAAAACAAAAAGTAAAAACAAATTAGGAAACTAAAAATGCTAGCCTTTTTGATCAAGTTGACTTTGATCAATCTTTGACCTCTTTGAGCTTCAAATCAGCTTCTAGATTCTTTTTAGGATGCCAAATAAGCTGAATTTGAAGTCCCACACGTTGCCCATGCTTGGAAAAATAAGAAAAGGCTAATACAATAAAATACAGTAAAGCCAGCAAGCAATACAACAAATTCGGCCAAATTGTTGATGCTGTCCGTACAAGCCCTTTTTGATTGCATTTGAGGCTGCTTTAACTTGATTCCATGACCTCTTAGGCATATGTATTGAACCCATAAAGCATTGGAACCATTTCATGCTTCCCGGACTCCAAAAATGTACCAAAACCGTCACCCGGGTCTGTATCGGCTTCTACCACTTGGATGCTTAGAATAGGCTTTGTATCTTCAAGTATGGACAAGCTCTGTTGAGATTGATTACCCCCTGTATAAATACTCCCAGTTTGTCCTTAAATCTCTTAATTTGAGCTCTTGTGATTGGCCTAGTCTTCATCCGTGTCGAGTCAGCACCCCAGCGGGTTATCGGTTGAGCGGGCTCGGGCGGAATCACATCACATGCCAAAAGAATTTGTGATTCATACGGATCATAAATCTTTGAAGCACATAAAAGGCCAAGGAAAGCTCAACCAAAGGCATGCCAAGTGGATTGAATTCATTGAGACCTTTCCATATGTGATCCGCTACAAGAAAGGTGAGGAAAATGTGGTTGCCGATGCATTATCCTAAAGGTATGTTCTCTTTTCTACTTTGGATGCTAAATTGCTTAGTTTTGAACCATTAAAGGAACTTTATGAGCATGATAGTGACTTTGGAGAAATATTTAGAACCTGTTTGAAACATGGTGTTAATAAATTTTACATATTTGAGGGGTATTTGTTTAAGGAAAACAAATTTCATGTGCTTAATTGTAGTATTAAGGAGTTACTAGTTCAGGAAGGCCATGGGGTTGGTTTGATGGGACATTTTGGTGTTTTTAAAACTTTATCCTTGCTGCGAAAACATTTTTATTAGCCTAAAATGAAAAGAGATGTTGAGAGAATATGTGAAAGGTGCTTGAAATGCTGAAAGACCAAGTCCACATTGAAGGCACACGGATTGTACCATCCTTTGCCGATTCTTTCTCATCCTTGGGTAGATTTATCTATGGATTTTATTCTTGGTTTGCCTAGGTCAAGGACAGGTAAGGATTCAATATTTGTTGTTGTGGATAGATTTTCTAAGATGGCACATTTTATTGCATGTAATAAAACTGACGATGCATCTAATGTTGCTAATTTATTTTTCAAAGAAATTGTGAGGTTACATGGAATGCCTAGGACTGTTGTTTTGGATAGGGATGCTAAGTTCTTAAGTTATTTTTGGAAAACTTTATGATCTAAGTTAGGTACTAAGCTGTTATTTTCAACTACTTGTCATCCACAAACTGATGGACAAACCGAAGTAGTAAATAGGACTTTGTTAGTATTGTTTAGAGCATTAATTAGTAAAAATTTGAGAACTTGGGAGAATTGTTTGCCAAATGTTGAATTTGCTTATAATAGATCTTTGCATTCAGCGACTAAATTTGCTCCATTTGAAATTGTTTATGGTTTTAATCCTTTGACTCCATTAGATCTAACACCTTTACCTTTAAGTGAGCATGCTAATATAGATGGAAAACAAAAAGCTGATTTTGTAAAGTAGATTCATGAAAAGACTAAGGCAAATATTGAGAGGAGGACCAAGCAATATGCAAGGAGTGCTAATCAAGGCCAAAAAAAATTGTCTTTGAACCTTGTAGATTGGTTTGGTTGCACTTAAGGAATGAGAGGTTTCTAGAATAGTGGAAATCAAAATTAATGCCGAGAGAAGATGGACATTTTCAAGTTTTAGAGTGGATAAATGACAATGCTTACAAACTTGACTTGTCGGGTGAGTATAATGTTAGTGATACATTCAATGTTACTGATTTTTCTCTTTTTTCTACAGGTGTTGACTTTTATTTGAGGTCAAATCCTTTTCAAGAGGAAGGAAATGAAGAGAATCCGCCGGAGCTAGCACAACCAACAACCTGCTGGGGTACCGACCCGATAAAGATGACAACCGGGCCGATCACTAGAGCTCAAGCTAAAAGGTTTAGGGGCAACCTTGCTGCATTTATCCAAGGAGTAATTCATTCTCAAGAGTTCTTATCCATACCCGAATATCCAAGACTTGTTTTGAACATACAAGAGGTGGAAGCCGATACGGGCCTGGGTAGCGGTTTTGGTACATTCAAGGAGTTCGGGCAGCATGAATTGGGTCCAATGCTTCATGGATTCAATACATATGTTTAAGAGGATATGGAATCAATTCAAGGAAGATTCAAACCCATCCAAAAAGGGGTTGTGCGCATGGATTGAAAAATTGGCTAGTTTTGCTGTATTTTTGACTGGCTTTACTGTATTTTGTTGAGTTGGCTTTTTCTCTTTCTTCCAAGCAAGGGAAACATGTGGGAATCCATAATAAGCTTATTTGGCATCCTGCAAAGCATACGGAAGCTGATTTGGAGTTCAAATTGATCAAAGTCAACTTAGTCAAAAAGCTAGTATTTTAGTTTCCTAATTTGAGTCTACTTTTTGTTTTAGGAAATTACCATTACTTTTGATTTTTATTTATTTATTTGCTGGAAAAATAAGTTTAGGAAAGTTATTATTTTATTATTTTCATTGTAAATTAATTAATTCCTAATTCAAAATAAAAGAATTAATTAATCCAAATTAGATTAGGAAAGGAGGAGACTTTCAGCCATATTAGAATTCTTCATTGCATGGCTGGTTTTTCCTTTTTGTTTTAGGGTTTTATTTTTTTTTCTCTTAGCCTATAAAAGGGCTTGTTTTTTAGGAAGAATACATCATTAATAATATTCAGAATTTATTTTGTGAGATTGAATTTCTCTTTGTTCTGTTGAACACCTAAAATACTATTAGAGAGTGAGTGTTTTAGTTTGACTTATCAATAGGACTTCCATCACCTACTATGGCATCTTTACTATATACCAAGGTTTCCAACCACAAGTTCATTAGGGGTTATGGTGACTATTAGAACTTGAACATAATTGGATTCGGGCTAATATTATACGGATTTAGGAGTAGGTAGTTCTAGGTTCCTATTCTAACCTTCGCTTCTTATTCTGATGGAGCCGAAGATTTCTACTCCGAGAAGATGACCGCCACTACAAACTCACCAGCCACCAATTGATTAGCCATGGACCCCTCCTCTGACTCGCTAGATGCCCACCTGCTATGGTTCAAGCCTGTTGTCTTCCTCTTATAGAGTTTCAATTTTGAATCCTTCTGAGCTTCAAACTTATTTCCGTTCGACACTCTCCAGAGTCAATGCAGGTACCATAACTTAGGAAGCAGTTTAGGGGTTCGATAGAGTATGAGCATGGGGCTCGAAGGCTGCCTCTGCCAAAGAGGCCTATAGCTTTTGCACAATACGTTTCACATGATCTCTGAGGTATGTGTTTCATTTCTCTTTTTGATTTTGACTTTGATTTTTTCTTTCTTTTATTTGGAGTTTATAGCATATTGTATGGATTGGTGCTTTTATAGAGCTTGATGTTTGCGGTAATCTTTGATTTATCGACAATGTGAGTGTTATTGAAGGCTGTTTATTTATTTTTTGCTTAAGAAAATTTTTTGTGTAGGAGTCCACGGATGAAATTGGAATTCTAATTTAGTTTTGTCATTTCATGTTGTTTGTGATTATGGTGCTGTATTTGCTAGATTTCTTCTTGTTCTCTGGTTTTCTAGATGATGTTGAATGACGGGTTTAATCTGCCATCTGAGTTTAATCTATCTTGATGATTTTTAATTTTTTTTTCCTATGATGTAATTGCTAGATTTGTTGTTATTTTTAGATGATATTGAATGATGGTTGCATACCAAATATTGTCGCTTAAAAAAGCTCGTGTAATTTATGCAAGAATGAAAGATCATGTGGAAAATTCTAATGTGGATAATTACTGCTGATTTTCTAGTGGCTTCTAATATTTCTATAGAAATATTTATTTTTTATTTTTGTGGCTTATGGGGTTTTTTTATCTCATGAAACTTTATTAGATTATTAGGCAAATAAAACACACTTATTTAGTTATTTAGTTTTATGTATCTTGCTGCAAGAATATGGTAGCTCCTAGTTTATGGTGATTTGCGGTGTAAACTTAGAGACTGGCAAATTTAGGCCAGCCCTAGTGCTTGTTTTGACATCATCACCTCTTGTTGAATTGCCATGGCTTAAGATGTTTAGTAGCTAAGTTGTTTCCCTTGTTTATTGATCTAGTTTTGTTAGCTGGATGCACAGATATAATATTTTCTTGGTTAGAACCAGGATTGAGAATCTCGTATCAATTAGACTGATAAAGATTTGTTGTTGTTCTCTGTTGATGGTTTTCGAGATGATGTTATTAAATGATGGTTGCATTCCAATTTTGTCCTTTATACTGATCTGATTGATGGCCATTGTAAAGGTGGGGAAATCGAAAAAGGCTTGCCTAAATTTACGCAAGAATGCGAAATAATGTGGAAAATTATGATGTTGATAATCACTGTTGTTTCC
This sequence comes from Ziziphus jujuba, assembly GCF_031755915.1. Classification (NCBI taxonomy): domain Eukaryota; kingdom Viridiplantae; phylum Streptophyta; class Magnoliopsida; order Rosales; family Rhamnaceae; genus Ziziphus; species Ziziphus jujuba. Next base: position 518,326 of record NC_083381.1, on the reverse strand, counting down.
AGTGGCTTCTAATTCCTTATAGAAGTTTTTATTTTTGGAATTTGTGGCTTATGGGTTTATAAACTTTATTAAATTATTACGAAGATAAAATACATTTTTTTAATGAATCTTGCTGCACGTTATGTGGTACATCTCCTAGTTTATGGTGATCTGTAGCATGGACAGGTTGTTGTACAGTAAACTTAAGAGACTGGCAAGTTTAGGAGGTTGTTTATTTGGTAAACTTAGAGACTGTTAAATTTAGGCTTGTCCAAGTGCTTGTTTTGACATCGTCACCTCTTATAGAGTTGCCATTACTTAAAGATGTTAGTGGGTAGGCTTTATTTCATTCTTAAGGATCTGTATATCATTAACTGGATGCATATGTATGCTTTTGATGAGAATCATGATTCATGATTTAGAATCTACTCAATTAGACTGAAGAATCTTTCACCTGCCCCTTCTTTTGACCGCTTTTCTCATTCGCATGAGCACATACATTCTGCTGTGTTTTCTAAACATATTTATTCTTGCTGTTTAAATACAGTCAAATACTAATGTAAATTAATGTACACCAAAGTCTAAAGGATGTCAAGCTGTGGCAGATAATTTGTTTTCGTTTGTTTTAGCATGTTGTCCCATATTTACTATAAATTAATTAGTTATTCTATAGTTGCATTCCATTTGTTGTTTTTATTTTGTTATATCAGGTTCATATATACTCTCTTATTGTACACCAAGATCTAAACGATGTCAAGGTATGACAGTAATTTATTTTTATTTGTCTTAGCATGTAGTCCCATATTTACTATAAATTAATTAGTTATCCTAAAAGTTACACTTCAAATTCTGCATTATGTTCTTAGTAATACTATCAGAATGAGTGACATCTAGTTAGGTGGCTATAATGTTTTTTCCATAGCTGTATACTGTGGATTCTCTATAGAGGAATATAGAAGATGTTTTTCTTTGGCTTTTTTACTTTTAGTGTAAGCTTATTGCATTTGGTACACTTTGCATAGCATAGTTGGTGCTTCATTAACTTTAATGTATAAAGATATTGGTGGTAATAAAATATTATTCATTTCTTGTTAACTATATTTCAAAAGTGGCATTTTAGATTTCTAAATGAAATTTAATGATAATAAATAATTAGTAGGATCTAATAAAAAACAATTTTTATAAAATAATTATTAATTGATCTATCATTTCTAGTCAAAAAAGATTTTATCACAGAAGGATACAACCAATTTTAGTGACAAATTAAATAACTCAACTATGGTTTATGTCATATAGAAGCAAGTCAGTGAAAAAGTCATTTATTTGCCATTGGAAGGGCTCAATGACAAATTAAATCTATCACTGATGTTTTAAGTGACAAGTGACATTTTGTCTCCTTAAATGTATACTTGTGACTAGGAATGTCAACGAGGCAGGGCGAGGCCGGTCGATTTTTAAAATGCCATCCCTATCTCCGTGGAAAATTTTCTATCTCGTCCTTACCCCTTTCCCTTTTCCTTTAGAGGCGAGATGGGACAGGAATTTCCCAATCGGAGACGGGGACGGGGCGGGGTGGTTTTCCCCATTTATTTTTTTTATAATTGATATAATTTTTTTTTTTGAGAAATTTATGTCAAAAATTTTTTTTTATGAATAAAATGTAAATAAAGTGACTAAAATGCAATAAAAATACAATAAAATACAACAGGGTTCAAATTTACAATTATAATAAAATACATCCTTTAAAAATACAATAATCCCAATACATAAAATATAAAAAAAATAAGTAAATATAAACGGGCCAGATTCTTTATTCCTCGATCCCGACCTGACCCCAATTAGGGCTTTAAGGATTTATTCTGAGCCTGTCCCTCGATTTCGATTTGTCAAAGAAAAACCAACCGGTTAGAGGTGGTGCACCACGATTTTTAGTGTGTGCGGGGCAAATTGCCATTCCTACTTGTCACTGATGGATGACATTTGACTAGACCCTATAATTGTATCAATGACGATATGCATACATATAATGACAAAAGTTGGAGGGTTAAATGACAAAAAATGATGTAACAGTAAGTCTCTAATACATAATAAAGATATATCTTGTCATAATTGGTTACTCTTTTAGTAACTTAAAAAGTTTATCACGAAAATGGCTACATGATAGGTCTATCATGAAAAACACATGACAATCCAATTTTGTCACCTAAATGCAATAAGGTGACAAAGAAAAGCCCCATGCATGACAATTTAGCTGTGTAGAAACTGCCCAAATTTTTTATAGTGCCTAATGATTTGGAAAATGCTATCCATGTCACCCGAGCAATACATGATTAAAAACTGGATTACAATATATTATACTATGAAGGGGAGGAGGATTTCACTCAAGCTTGGTCATGTTGTGATCATTTGATCATGAAAAACACACAAAACCAACATAGAAAAACAAAGAGACGTAAAAGCATGAAAATTGAGAAGAAAAAGATGTATTATTTACTATGAACTTTATACACAAAAAAACTTCTATAAAACTCTCTCTTGGAGTCTGAAAAAAAAAAAAACTGTGTTGTCTCTAATGTATGTTATGTAATACAAGACAGAAATTAAGCATCTATTTATAATGCTCTCTAGGGTTGAAACCTTAATGGGCCGGGCTTTAGGAGAAAAGGCTAGACCCCCACAATTCTCCCCTTTCAGCCGTATTTCAAAAAAATTGATGGTCACCGACCATCTAAACTAGCTATGTCTCTACACAGCTTCAACTTCTCTAGTGTGACAACCTTTGTAAACATATTTGCTAGATTCTCCTTTGTGTGAATCTTCACCAATATGAACAATTTATGCTCAGCCACATCACGTATCCAATGATAGCGGATATCAATATGCTTTGTCTTAGAGGGAAAGGTATCCACACCCTTATCCCTTTCCAACCGATGTGGGATCTCACAATCCACCCCCCCTTGGAGCCCAGCCTTATCCCTTTCCAACTGATGCGGGATCTCATAATCCACCCCCCATTGGGGCTTAGCATCCTCGCTGGCACATCGATTCGGGTACTGGGTCTGATGCCAACTATAACAGCTCAGCCTACCCGTTTGTGATATTGTCCTCTTTGAGCCCCGTCTGCACGGATTTAAAACGCATCACAAGGGAAAGGTATCCACACCTTTATCCCTTTCTAACTGATGTGGGATCTCATAATCCACCCTTCTTGGGGCCTAGCCTTATCCCTTTCCAACCGATGTTCATATTAGTAAACAACCTTTCTTTCCTAAGGATATTTAAAACTTGCCTAAGATGGTCTACATGCTCAGCTAAGTTTCAGCTATACACTAATATGTCATCAAAGTACACAACCATAAATTTACTAATAAATGGACGCATAACATGATTCATAAGCCTCATAAAAGTATTAGGTGCATTAGTTAAACCAAAAGGCATGACTAACCATTCATACAACCCATATTTAGTCTGAAATGCGGTCTTCCATTCATCACCTTCTTTCATCCTAATTTGACAGTATCCACTCCTAAGATCAATTTTAGTGAACATTCAAGCACCATGCAATTCATCAAGCATATCATCTAATCTAGGAAATTAAAATACTAACCTTTTAACTAAGTTGACTTTGACCAATCTTTGACCAATTTGAGCTCCAAATAAGCTTCTATATGCTTTTTAGGATGCCAAATAAGATTATTATGGAGTCCCACACGTTGTTTTTTCTTGGAGAAAAGAGAAAAAGCCAACTCCGCAAAATACAATAAAGCAAAAAAATAATACAACGACACCCGGCCATTTTCTCTCTCGTGGACGCATCTCTTAAATGACCAGCTTAGCTTCAGCCTTGACTAGTTCCCATGACTTCTTAGTAATATCAAGTGAATTCAAGAAGATTTGACACCATTTCCCACTGCATGAAATCCATAAATGCACTAAAACCGCTACCCTGGTCCATATCGGCTTCCACTGCTTGTATGCTCAAAACAGGCCTTGTATCTTCGGGTATGGAAAAGCCCTCTTAAGAATGAGTTACTCCCTGGATAAATGCAGCAAGTTTGTCTTTAAATCTCTTAGTTTGAGCCCTAGTGATCAGTCCAGTCTTTATCCATATTGGGTCAGCACTCCAGCGGGTTATCGGTTGTACGGGCATGAGCGGATTCGTATCATTCCCTTCCTCTTGAAAAGGATTTACCCTCAAATCAAAGTCATCATCTGCAGTAAAAGAAGATAAATTAGTAACATTAAATGTGGCACTAACATTATACTCACCTATTAAATCAAGTTTGCATGTATTCTCACAAATGATACGAATTTAGGACAACCTGCTCCTAAACCCATATTATATTAGCACGGATCTAATTATGTTCAAGTTCTAATAGTCACCTTGACCCCTAATCAACCTGTGATTAGAAACCTTGGTATATAATAAAAATGCCACAATAAGTTATGGAAGGCTCATTGATAAGTCAAACTAAAATACTATTAACACTCATTCACTAATAATGTTTTATATGTTCAAAAGAACAAAGACAATTCAAGCTTGATTTCTCATTGAAAATAAGCCTTTAAATAGGCTTTGAACGAATAAAATAAAACTTAAAAGGGTTAGAAAATTTCGGCCAACATAGAATCCAATTAGGAAATTGCCTAATTTCACATCGTTTCCTAATCTAATTTGGATTAATTAATTTCCTTATTTTGAATTGGGAATTAATTAATTTACAATGAAAAAAATAAAATAATAACTTTCCTAAACTTATTTTTTCAGCAAATAATTAAATAAAAACCAAAAGTAATGGTAATTTCCTAAAACAAAAAGTAGAAATTAAATTAGGAAACTAGAATACTAGCTTTTTTACTAAGTTGACTTTGACCAATCTTTAACTAATTTGAGCTCCAAATCAGCTTCTATATGCTTTTTAGGATGCCAAATAAGATTATTATGGAGTCCCACACGTTGCCCTTGCTTGGAGGAAAGAGAAAAAGCCAATTCAGCAAAATACAGTAAAACTAGCAAACAATACAGCAATTTTCGGCCAAATTTTGAAGCTGTCCATACAAGTCCGTACAAGTTAGTTTAACTTCTGCCTTGAATTTTTTCCATGACCTCTTAGAAATATTTATTGAATCCATATATATTTGGAACCATTTCTTGCTGCTCGGACTCCATAAATGCACCAAAACTGCTACCCAGGTCCGTATCGGCTTCCACCACTTGTATGCCCAAAACAGGTCTTGGATCTTCGGGTATGGACAATCCTTCTTGAGAATGAATTACTCCCTGGATAAAGGCAGCAAGGTTGTCCCTAAACCTCTTGGCTTATGCTCTAGTGATCGGCCCGGTCTTCATCCATATCGAGTCAGTATTCTAGCAGGTTGTCGGTTGTGTAGGCACAGGCGGATTCGCATCAAATTCTAATACCACCTATACCACCTAAGATGTGCTAAATATGTAAGCTTATACCTAAGTTGACAAGAAACTAATAGGTTGAAAAGAAACTAAGAAGGAACATATTCATACACCTCAACATATTGATACTTTTTGTAGCAAATAATACACCACATTATACCATATCAAAGAATCGATCCATGACATGATATATATATATATATATAATACATCATGAGTCAACTGCTACATGTGGCATGTTGGTATAAGGAATTAAGGTAAATAGTTACTATTTAATATAAGCAATATAACACAAGTCTACATGCTAAATGTCCAACAATGCTATAAAAAAAGAATGTTTAACAGCTTTACTACAAATGGGTAATGTCTGTGGGTCATGATATGTTGATAATATCTAATATAAGTTTCAGAGCACAAGATATGCCAAAATACGTTCAGACAATATAGTAAGTAGGTATTATAATACACAAATAGGTTTACATCTCTAATATATAAGTAGATTGTCAATATTTTTCATCATCCTAAGGCAAAAGCTATCGTATTGGGTATATGATTATCAATTTAAACAATTTAAACTGTAAGAATCTCGAACCAAAGAAAGCAACATTGTCATTAACAAAGCACCATGTACACATTAACCATATAAAATTCACATTACTCTAAAAAAAAAAAAAAAACTAGTGTTTTACATACCAATACCACTTTGGGTGACAACATGACCCATACAATAGTACAAACAAAAAGTCATCACCAACATAACATGACCCACCAAAAAAGAAAAAAAAAAAGCCTTTAAAGCTATAGGTTACATAACTTGACTGCACATACCTTTCCCTTCTGTTGTGTCCCCACGTCTATTTTTTCCCCTTTCTTTTCTTTCAAAAAAAATGTAATCTTTGTCTCTTTCACTCCTTGCACCCTCTCTCTTCTTTCAAAATAACCCAGACCCTCTGTGTGGCTTTGAACATTGCTTCATAAATCACAATGCTGAGCTCGATTGAGATGAACAGGAGTGAGATGAACAAGAAAATGTCCCTTTCAGACAAGAAAATCACAATACGAATGCAGTTTGTTTTCAGGTGTGGGGGTGTTGAAGACGGTATGTTACATTGGTGGGGGTTTTCAAAATGGTGCATTTTAAAGTCCTTTAAAGATAATATTTTGTTCTTTTTTTTTTCTTTTTTTTTTATCTCTTGCCACTTGAAATTTCTGGAAAAAAACAAATAAATGAAGAAACAAAAAAGAGAGAAACTGAGGTTACGTAAGAAGCATGTGCCCAATTGGACGGGTTCCGTTACATTTAACCTAATTGGACCACATTGAAATTTTCTTACACTTACAAGTTATGAATGTGTCCAAATCAAATTTAGAAGGCCTAATTGAAACTTTCGTAATTATAGAGAGTACCAAAATGCATTTGTCACTCTATATAAAATTAAAATAAAAGTGTTTTACTTGTAGTTGCTAAATTAGCTCACTTAAGTGAGAAACAAGATGTTCAACCATTGTATTTAAATTTTTCAAAAGCAACATTGCATCAATATAGCTTTCAAAATTAAATAAACATTCAATACATATCTAGCTTAGACATAATAAAATAAACTATCATTATATAGCTAGGTTTAAAACAGTGAGTTTCAATATAGATATTTTGGCCCCCAATTAATTTTTTTTTGGGTTAACCATCAATTTTGTAATTTCTAATAATGTTTGTAAAACTAAAAAAAAAAATTAGAGAAAACATTTACAGAATAATTAAAACAAAGTTACATAAATAATTAAATCAATTAACAAAATTTAAAAAATCAAAAACAAAAAGCCGACGCTTTTAACACCTAAAAAGCGTCGGCTTTGGCCCCCAATTAAATTTTTTTTTTTTTTGGGTTAACCATCAATTTTATAATTTCCAACAATACTTGTAAAAGTACAAAAAAATAGAAAAAATAATTACAAACGATTTAAAACATAAAGTTACAAAAATAAATAAATAAAAAATGCACAAAAGCCGACTCTTTTAAGGTAAAAAAGCGTCCCGCTTTGGCCCCATTTTATTATTATTTTTTTTTGTTAACCATCATTTTTGTACTTTCCTATGATGCTTGTAATAGTACAAAAAATTTAGAGAAAACATATACAAAATAATTAAAAGAAAGTTACAAACAATAATTGAAAAAATTAACGAAGTTTACAAAAAATTAAAAAATGCACAAGAACCGACGCTTTTAACATATTAAAGCATTGGGTTTGGCATCCAATTAATTTTTTTCTTGGTTAACCTTCAATGTTGTAATTTCTAACAATGTTTGTAAAAGTGCAAAAAAAATTAGAGAAAATATTTAAAAAAGAATTAAAACAAAGTTACAAAAATAATTAAAACAATTAACAAAATTTTCAAAAATTACAAAAATTAAAAATGCACAAAAGTCGACTCTTTTAATGTGTAAAAGCATCGGCTATGGCCTCTAATTAATTAATGTTTTTATTAACCATCAATTTTGTAATTTCCAATGATTTTTGTAAACGTACAAAAAAATAGAAAAAATAATTACAAAATAATTAAAACAAAGTTTCACGAATAATTAAATCAATTAATAAATAAATGTGGATTCTTTTCTTACCGATTGTTAAGGAATGGGCATTTCCTTTCGTCGTGCGATTGTCTAATTTTTCCACATTCATTGCAACATCAACCTCTATATTGAGCAGCATTTGTTGCCTTCTCTTTCCACCCTTTTAATCTTCTTCCACATCCCTTTGCCCTCATTTGAGATGGGTCTTTGAAAGTTATGTCATGAATATTACTACCTTTTTTAAGAAATGCCTCTACTCTTCATGCTACCACCTACAGATTTAATCTCATCAAGCAAACTTTGCAGACCATCATTCACAATTACAGCTGCCTCTTCATTCGTTATGGCTTTATCAATGAGTTCTGAAGCAAGTTTGAATAGTTTACTTTGCCACATGAACATTTAACCACCTTTTACAGTTATCTCTAAACCTTCCTTATTAGATATTATTTGAAATTTTGCAACTCTAGTCCACCTTTTCATTATATATTGATTTGGCAAAGAAATATTACCAAAGAATCGTAAAAATGCCAAAATATGTCTACATGGAATTCTTTCACTCTCAAACTTTTTACAACTCATCTTGAAACTTATAAAAAATTTTGCATGTGTAAATCTTAGCCATTTGTTTTTCCATTCCCAATGGTAGTTTCAAAAGAGGCTTCTCATTAATATCAACATGATCAACACCTAAATCTTTGGGATGTTGATGTGCAAATGCCCTATTAAATCGAAGCATAAAATCCATCTATAAGTTTTTCTTTGAAATGTACTTCTTGAAAAATGCATGAGAGCTTTCTGCACGTTGGCTACTTGACATTCCAGTTGAGAATACATGATTACCATATGCTGGCACCCATCTTGAATGTATTTCAAACATTGATTTTAACCAATCATTGTCACATAGGTTTGCCTTTTCGATAATAGTCATAAATTTTCTTTCAAACTCTTCCAAACATTCTGTTTCCCAAATGCATTGTTGGAAGTCCTTATAAAAATCCCTGTAAGTGATTGCATTTAAATATATAAAAACTTCTTAAGTATGTGCCAACTACAATGCGTATGAAATGTATTCGGTAAGCTCTGAGTTACAGCCTTTATCATAGCAGGATCTTGATCAGTGATAATAATCTTTGGGGTTGTTTGTAGGCATGCTCTTCTTTAATACCTCAAATAACCAAACAAATGATTCAGTTCTTTCATCACTTAAGAATGCACATGCAAATACCACTGTTTGACCATGATTGTTAACCCCAACCAAAGGTGCAAATATCATACCATACTGATTAGTGTTGTAAGTTATATCAAATACCACTACATCACCAAAACATCCATAAGCTCTTCTATAAACTGAATCAGCCCAAAAACAACGCTTTAATTTACAAACATTATCTACATCTATGTCAAAAAAGAATGATGGATCCCTTTCTTGCTCTATTAGGAAATATTCCTTCAATAGTTTTGCATCTTGTCCTCGCATTTCATCACACAACTCAGCTTCATGGTTATAGATATCCTTCTTTGTAAACCCAATATTCTCTATACCTTAAGCTTCAAGTTCAAGAATACTTATTTATTGTTGAGTTGGCATGTTTGTTACTGAAAACTACTTAAGATGTGACCTCAATAAATCTACTTTTTGAGGGGTTGATAATGAATGACAATGTTCTTCAACAAATACACTAATGAAATATTTCTCCATTATTGACCTAACCACGGCAAGTTTCGACTTACAATTATCTCTTGTTATACCCTGACACCTTTTTTTCTCACCATCCTGTTTAGAAAATACTCCTTCTTTATAACACATGAATTCTTTCCTTATAACTTCATTGGTATCTTTATGTCTCTTACTAGAATTGCTACAAACACTAAACCCTACCTCTATTGAATATTTAACGTAAAACTCATGTGCCTCATCTATCGATTGAAACTCTTGTCCAACCTTCAGTTTGCGGTTTTCCAACACTTAGGGAATGTAAACATCATCAATGAAATTCGAACATGACAGTAAGGATATTTCTACAACTCCCAGATGATGATTATTTACTTCTAACTGCAAATCATTCACGTTAGCATCTAAGATAATAAAATCAATATATGAGCATTGAAAAAATAAAAATGTAAATAAATGTAGCTCACAACGAATGGATGGAAGCAACAAAAATTATAAGATGCATGACAAAAACATGTATAAAAAAGGGTGAAAGCTTTGCTTCCCGCAATTGGAGCTTCCTCTTCTCCTCTGTCCATGTATCTTTTTTTTTTTAAAAAAAAAAAACAGCAAGTTCATTAATACACATTGTTAGAATATAAAAATTTTATCTCAAAATCTAACCTGATTATTTTATATTCAAAATTAATACACATTGTAAGTAGAGCTTCAAAGTAAGATGCGATGCCTGGATGTGTACTGTGCAGATTGGTTATGCTATGAAGCTTTTCTCAAAATGTAATCTTTTGTTGCTTAATGTTGTTGGTTATGATACAGGGAACGGAAAAAAATCAATGGCTCATAAATACTAACCTTTAAGCCAAGCCTTAAATGGATTTAGGATTGTTGAGAAGAAGGCCTAGGCGATGGACGCAATAGAAGAATATCTATTGTGGTGGTCTGGCACTCACGGCGGTGACTCTTTTTGGTTTCGAATGGTGGCCGGTTGGGCTAGATTTGGGTTTTTTGAAATGACAAAGTTGGTCCTCACGGTGGTGAGAGTGAGAGATGGTGGATTTGGGAATTTTGAAAGCGGGAAGGTTCAAGGGATGTTTTTTGTTAAGCAATTTTTTTCGCACATGTGACAAGAAATAATCTAAGCCTTTTGAATGATAAGTTGGAATCTAATGGCTATCCATTTTCCCATGTTTTTAGTCCGCACCATATTGGTCGGGTCCGACCTGATCATAGAAGGATAACTTGTACTTATTTGATATAAAAAACCTTTAGTACTTATTTATTTTTACTTAATACAATTGAAATAATGTATTGCTTTTTGTATGTCTTTTAGCAAAACATATAACACCTATTTAAGTACTGTTTTAATTACTTTGTTTATTTATCATTAAAATTAGTTTAAAAAATTAATTAACAACAATGGATCCATCAAAAAACAAAAACTATAGAAATAAGTAATTAAAACAACAATATGTTTATTACAATACTTATTTATTACCTTTTTTTTTTTTTAAGTTATAGAGAATTTGAGTTGCCAATTCTTTGACTTTAAGTACACATTTCTTAGTAATTTTTTTCAAAAAAATTAATTTTCATTAGCTAATTAATTCATATCAAAATGAATTTATTTTGAACGTACCACATCAAAAATTAAAATATTTTTTAGGCAATTAAAATAAAAATATAAATAAATTAATTTTCCAAAATCTAACTCATCTCAAAAAATTGTATTTTAAAATTGAAGAGAACAAAACAATTTAAAGATTCTTTTAATGCCGGGATAAATAGGATTTAATAAAATGAAAATTCCATAAAGAAAATGGTCAAAATTTAGGTTATTGATAAAATAAAAGACTGTTGAGATAATGAAAATACTAAAGGTAATAATATTTGTAAAGGACTTGGGATTTGGGTTTACAAAGGTCAAAATTGGTGGGAAAGGGTGGTGGGTCGGTCAGAAACTCACCAGAATTTGAAAAATCGGTGAGCCACCATTGCCATCGAAAAAGGTCATTGGTGTTGGCGCATTGCATATCTATCGACCTTGAAATTTTAGAGGAAGGTCGGTTTTTACATGGGCAAGGTGGTGGCAGTAGTTTTGTGGCAAGATGGTGGCCAAAGAGAGAAAAATCATCCGACAAAGCCAGATGCCAATGCAACAAAAGATGACCCATTCCCAGTTCGTCTCCAGCAATCTTGTCGAGATATTTGGCTGATCTACTGAGTTTGAGATGGGCTTCACAGTGGGGCACACACATGTAGAAGGAATCTCCCTCTCTCCTCTCTCTTCGTGCCCCCCCCCCCCCCCCTCTTTTTTCCTCTCTATCCCAAATGGCCCATTTAAAGCCTTCCCTAGTGCCGTTGTGCACTCATAGGAGTGGCTCTCGTGTTGGCACGTGGTGCGTGTCAATTGGATCTTTAATTTCATGTTTTACTCATGTATAAAAAATATATCCGAGAAAACCAGTCCCCAAAAAATAATTAAAAATTTACAAGTTTGTAACTTTTCAACTATGAGTCCAAATCACATGTGGCGCTAGTCTATAGACCCGTATGAATGAGCACTTGACAATGATACACAAGTCAAAATCATAATCCATATAAATAAAAAGTCAACCTCAAGCTTGCTCGTTTAGTCTAGACCATAATCTTTTTTTTTTAAAAAAAATCATAACTTTCTAATCTTAGCTTTATTTTGATGTGCTACTAGTTTATGAACTCAGGATAATGCATACTTTCTAATGGTGCCTTGGTCAAAGCAGAACTCCTTATGCAATAAAAGTCAATTATGGAACCCATTCAGTCAACCCGGTCAATTCCTATCATACCTGGATAGCATGCAAAATTTTTCAATAGACTTTGGTATAGGGTGTTATAGCATGTGTAGGCTATAATAGCCAATAACATGGTCATTTTCATAGATATCGATAGGTGTGGCAGTGGAATGGATTGCTCCAATATAGATCATGATCTACTTAATTTCTTGGTGAATTTTTGGGATATTTAGGATATTTTCTTATTTCTTTAATGTATGGCATGCTTCCCAATATATATATATATATACATGACTTTAGATCACTAATAGACAAAAATCCAAGGCTGGTTTGAATGGCATGCTTCCCAATATATATATATATATACATGACTTTGGATCACTAATAGACAAAAATCCAAGGCTGGTTTGAATGGCATGCTTCCCAATATATATATATATATACATGACTTTGGATCACTAATAGACAAAAATCCAAGGCTGGTTTGAATACTAATATAATTTAAAACTTCTAAAAATCATAACTATTTAAACATAATTCATATAGTTAAGCTCTATACAATGATATATCGGTCAAAAGCAATATTTTAATCATATAAAAAGTACAATATGAAGGTCAAAAAGTCACAGTATACGCTAGAGTTGAGGTAATTTGGGTGACAGATAACATCTTATACTTAAGAGATGAAACAACGATGGCATCTAAAGTAAGTTTATCAAATAAAATTATAGGACCCTTTCTAGTAACAAGATAGGTACATTGGCTATTGATATGAAGTGGTCCCACTATCTTGGAGAACCTTTTGATGAACCTACGGTAATACCCCGCTAAACCTGGGAAACTCTGCACCTTTGTCAGCATAGTGGGTTGCTCCCAATTCGACACTGCTTTTGCTTTATGAGGATCCACATAAACGCCATCAGCAGAAACTACATGCCTGAGAAATCCCACCCGACTTAACGAAAACTCACATTTGCTAAACTTGGCATACAATTGGTGTTGCCTTAAGGTCTGCAATAACAAACTCAAATGCATCTCATGCTTTACCTCACTCTTCGAGTACACCAAAATATCATCAATGAATAAAATAACAAATCGATCTTAATATGGACAGAAAACTCAATTAATCAAGTCCATAAAAACTGCAGGGGCATTGGTTAGTCTAAAAGTCATCACCAAAAACTCATAATGCCCATATCTCATCCTAAATTTAGTCTTAGGAATGTTTGATTCTTTTATCCTTAACTGATGGTATCTTGACCTCAGGTCAATCTTGGAGAACATTTTAGCACCTTGAAGCTGATCACATAGATCATCAATCCAGGACAAAGGGTATTTATTATGGATGGTGGCCTTATTCAATTTTCTGTAGTCTACACATAACCTCTAAGTACCATCTTTCTTCTTCACAAATAACAATGACGCTCCCCAAGGCAAAACACTAGGCCTGATAAATCCTCTATCCATTAACTCCTACAACTGAGTCTTCAACTCTTTCAACTCAGTTGGTGCCATCCTATAAGGTGGTAAAGAAATAGGAGCTGTACCAGGGACTAACTTAATGGGAAAGTCTATCTCCCGCTTAGGAGGTAAACCTGAAAGATCATCAGGAAACACATTTGGAAAATCCTTCACCACTGGTACATCCTCCAATCTCACTTCACTAATTTGAGTATTAATCACGTGAGCTAAATATCCCGTACAACTTTTCTGAATTAAATGTCTAGTAGAGATGGCAGAAATCAAACTTGAAGGTGTCTGCCTCTGCTCTCCATAAAAGACCACCACTGGTAGACTTGGTCATCTAAATATCATCTCCTTGCAGAAACAATCCACTGAAGCATAATTTGAAGCAAGCCAATCCATCCCAAGGATCACATATAACCTTTGGAGATCTAACAAGAACAGATTTGCCTCCATAACTTGGCCATTAATATAGAATATGCTACCTCTAAGCATATAATTAGGCCATAAAGACTCTCATGTGGGTGTACAATCTCTAAGCAACATCCTAAAAGAATGGGAGTCATCCCGACTCAGGCAACATACTCAGATGAAATAAAAGAATGTGTAGCCCCTGTGTCAATGAGTACACGTGCATCATCACCAAATATAGATAATGTACCTGTCACAACGTCGGGGGTGGCATGTGCCTCCTACCTGGTCATAGCTTACACCCTGCCTCTAGCAGGTGGTCATCCCCTTTGACCTTGGCCTCTAGCTGTAGATGTAGATTGCTGCCCAGTGCTGGTAGAACTGCCTGAAGTCTAGCCTATATGAGTATACTGTCCTCCGTACCCACCAATCTGTTGAAATTGGGCTCCTGATAGCTTGGGTGTTTCCTCGATAAGGGCAATCCTTCTTGAAATGTCCTGACTGAAAGTAGGATCCATTGTGAATCTTGCCACAAAAGCTACAAGTAGAACAGAAACTACCTCGGCCTGCGGGTCTCTGGAAATGACTACTGCCACTGTTCACTGATCGAAATCTTGAACCTTAGGTATTGCCACCTCTCAAGAATCTACAACCCCTGACCTCTGGATCCTCTGCTACCTGAGGATCTTGAATTGAAACTACCCCTCTTAGACGATCCCTGGCTGGGGCTTTCTGAAGATAAGCCATCATATGATCGGCGCTTACACTTGCACATCAAATTCTATCTCTCTACCTCTAGGGCAGCATCTCTCATCGACCGATATGTCAGGACCCGTCCAAAGTCCCCCACCGGAACCCTAGACAAGCCCTGATCCCAGGGAAACCCTACCGGACCCTCCTATGGAAAATCCGGCAGAACCTCCCCTAAGGGATGGACTTACCACAAAATTCCCTGCACTGAAAACGCACTTCTATAACTGTCCCCTTGTTCCTCCCACAGTACTACAAGTTGGTTCCACAAATTTCAGCACTTCAAAATAAATACAGTAATCCAGTGTGAAAATAAATACATAAGTGTCCCATACAGTATACAGAGCCTTATGAAGTACTACTAAGTATAGGATACAGCAAGAGTGAAAGAAATATTACAACTGCAATAAAAGAAGAACATGGTACTTCACGAACTAAAACAGCGAGGAAGATCAAGTCCGCTCCGAATAAACACCGACAACCTGGTACCTAGAGGAACGGAATTTAAGAGTGTGAGATGCTAATCATCTCAGTGAGTGACCCTATCTACTATACAATATAATACCACGGTAATAAGTATATAAATAATAATTAATTGGAAATAATAATTTCTCTCAAAACCCTTACAATTCTCTCAGTTGGAAAAGTTCCCCTTTCAAAACCTTTTCACAAAACCCTTTGTTCGTATTCCCCGAAAATCAAGACATCAAATAAATAAATACCAGAAACAGTAATAATTATATTTTTAATTCCAATACAGTTTCAAAACATTTTATTTTTGAAACATAGTTCTGAAAATCATTTGATGCACCCACTATATACCAGTGGCGCCAACAGTACCCAGCGTCCCAAGGTACTGCCAGACAGGAGGTTATAGAGAGAAACCGGCATACGGTAGCGTGGCGTCCCACTGCGCCGCTGCTAACCTGGTGTCCCAGCCATGGAGGGGTGGCCTACCCTCATCCGATGGCAACCACAGGACAACCTCACAATATCACCTGCGCGCTCCTCACATCCACCTGCGCGCTAATCACAACCGTGTGCACACTAACCATATCACTTATAAACAGAACACCAGTACGTGCACGGTGGTGCATCTAAAAATCATAAAATTCACAAATTTAAATTATATAACAAATTTCACATTTTGCATAAACATAGCGGGTATAGTCCATCCGCTCGAACCCAGAAATTCTCCACAATTTCTTTATAATCAATACCATAAATTCCATGATTTTCAAATCCACCAACTCCCAAATCCACCAATTCAAATATTCACATTTTCCCAAGCATAAATAATTCTCGAAATATAATAATTAAATCTCATAATATTCCATGGGCATATTTTATAAAAATTGGAGTCACCAACATAAACAAATATTTTCCTTGAAATATTTGAAAATCAAATCATGCCCGATTTAATGTAAAAACCACAAGAATTTCGAAATCCTCAATACCATAAATAATGTTCACATTTGCATAAATTCATATAATGCATATTTTCTTTGATCAAAATAAATTTACCACTAATTCCATTATAAATCAATTAAATATTTGGCACATAAAAATTAAATTCCAAATATTTAAATCACACATAATATGCACCAATTAAATTCCCAAAATTAATTTGAAGGTGGATCACTCACCTGGAGCACGCAATAATCCTAAGATCCACCATGGGATCAATTCCGTGACTCACCCGTGCTCCTAAAACACAATTCACACACAGTCAAATAAATTAATATTTTAATCGGATAAATAATACCCGGTACCCGGGGGGTCAAACACAAACATTAACCAAAATGGTCGAATAATATACCGAATTGAAGCTTGAGCGACGAGGATTACAAATCCGGTCTCCATCGACCCCAATTCCGATGGAGGTGGCCAGAATTTGGTCGAGAAGCTTCGGCCTCATTTAAACTTGAGGGATCTCTCAAACGGTGGGGATTTTGGGCAATCTAACCCCGAAAATGGGCTCAGAGGGGTCGAAAATGGTGGGATAGAGGTATGGGACGGGCTGGGTTGGTCGGAAACGGCGAGAATCACCGGAAAAACATAACCGGCCACCGCCGGCTTCACCGGCCTGATCTGGGCACGTCCGGCGGCGACAGGCCGGGAAATTTAGGGGTCGAGATCACGGCGAGGTGGGCTTCCCCGGTGGCCGGCGCGTGTGGCATTCCGACGACTGAAATCCGGCTAAACGCCGGTCAAACAGAGAGAGGGAGAGAGTCAAAGGAGAGAGAGAGAGAGAGAGAAATTTCTGCGTGTGTGTTTTGATGGCTCGGGGAAGAAGAAGGAAAAAAAGAAGAAGAAAAAGAAAAAAAAGAAAAGGTGTTTTCCCACGTGGGGAAAAGAAAAGAAAAAGAAAAAGAAAAAGAAAAGAAAAAGGAAAAGAAAAAGAAAAAGAAAAAGGAAAATAAAAATAATTAAATAATTAAATAAAAATATTATTATTTAAAATAATAATAAAAATAATTTGATTTTAAACATTGTTGACATGTGGCATTTCACCATGGTGACACATGGTCACCTTCAGTAAGTCACACGTGGCACATCGTTATACGTTCAAAAATAATATTAAAATAATACGGTGTTTGAAAAACTCTACAGGTCCATAACTTTCAAATCACATGTCCAAATCGGACGTGCCGCCAGTCTACGAACTCGTATCGACGAACACTTCACAACCATGCATGAGTCAAAGCTCAACTTTGCATGAATAAAAAGTCAACTCTGGCACCCCTTGGACAGTTTGGACCTCAACTTGTTTTGCTCATAACTTTCAAACCGTAGCTCCGTTTTCAACGTGCTACCAGTCTACGAACTCGTGCCAACATGTACTCTGTAACGGTACCTCAGTCAACCTAGAATTCCAACCAGGTCAAAAAGTTAACTTTTGACCTCTTCGGTCAATGGTCAACAGTCAACCGTCAACCTCGGTCGACGTGCAAAAATTCAGACATGGTTCGGGACGGGGTGTTATAGATACATGGAGTGAATGGCACCTGAAATGCTCAATGTTATAGGCTCACTCAATCCATCGAGGAACCTCATCTTCTTACTGAACTCATCCACAACCAAATTGGGGTAGAACTCCGATAGCTCCCTGAATCTCCACTCATACTCAGAAACTGTCATGCTATTCTGTGTGAGCATCTCAAACTCTAGCCTTTGAGTCTTAACAAAGGCTAGAGGACAGAACTCAGTATGGAAAGCAGTCTTAAATTGTGCCCAAGTATGATGTCTCCTAGTCCTCTCATATGCCCACCACTTCCTTGTATTACCCTCTAACATAAAACTAGCTATCCTAACTCTGTCCTCATCCAGACATTGCATACCCTCATCCAAAATTTTCTTTGTGTTATCTAGCAAAGATAGAGCTACAATAGGGTCCGTGGAGCCATCAAAATCCACTGCTCCAAATCTACGAGCCTGATTAACAGTATATCCAATAAACCCACTCCTTTCGAGTGATTGAGCCAGGCACTCGACAAAATGCTCCTCATATGTGGGTGCATTTGTACTTTCGACTGAAGCCTGCTGGGACCTACGTCTACCTCCATTTTTGTCAGGACCCGTCCAGAATTCCTTCCCCGGAACCCTAGACAGCCCTGATCCCAGGGAAACCCTACCGAACTCTCCAACGGAAAATCCGGCACAGCCTCCCCTAAGGGATTTACTTTCCACAATTTACCTGCACTGAAAACACACTTCTAAAAACATCCCCTTATTCCTCCCACATTACTACAGATTGATTCCACAAATTACAGCACTCCAAAATAAATACAGTAATCCAGTGCATAATAAATACAACAAGAGTGAAAGAAATATTACAACTGCAATAAAAGAATAAACGGGTACTGCCGAACTAAAACAGCGAGGAAGATCAAATCCGCTCCGAATGAACACCGACAACCTGGTACCTAGAGGAACGGAATTTAAGAGTGTGAGATGCTAATCATCTCAGTGAGTGACCCTATCTACTATACAATATAATTCCACGGTAATAAGTAGATAAATAATAATAAATTGGAAATAATAATTTCTCTCAAAACCCTTACAATTCTCTCAGTTGGAAAAGTTCCCCTTTTAAAATCTTTTCACAAAACCCTTTATTCATATTCCCCGAAAACCAAGACATCAAATAAATATCCGAACAGTAAATATTAATTTTAAATCCAATACAGCTTCCAAACATTTTATTTTTAAAACACAGTTCTGAAAATCATTTGATGCACCCACTATATACCAGTGACGCCAACAGTACCCAGCGTCCCAAGGTACCGCCAAATAGGAGGTTATAGAGAGAAACCGGCATACAGTCGCGTGGCGTCCCACTGCGCCGCTACTAACCAGGTGTCCCGGCCAAAGGGGGTGGCCTACCCTCATCCGATGGCAACCACAGGACAACCTTATCATATCAACCACGCACTGCTCACACCCACCTGCGCGCTAATCACATCACCTGCGCGCTAATCACACCCACCTACGCGCTAATCACAACCGTGTGCACACTAACCATATCACATATAAACAGAACACCAGTACGTGCACGGTGCATCCAAAAAATCATAAAATCCACATGTTTAAATTATATAACAAATTTCACATTTTTCATAAACATAGTGGGCATAGTCCATCCGCTTGAACTCGGAAATTCTCCGTAATTTCTTTACAATCAACACCATAAATTCCATGATTTTCAAATCCACCAATTCAAATATCCACATTTTCTCAATAGCATAAATAATTCTCAAAATATAATAATCAAATCTCATAATATTCCATGGGCATATTTTATAAAAATTGAAATCACCAACATAACCAAATATTTTCCTTGAAATATTTGAAAGTCAAATCGTGCCCAATTTACCATTAAAACCACACCAATTTCAAAATCCTCAAAACCATAAAATAATTTCACATGGCATAAATTTGTAGAATGCACATTTTCTTAAATCCAATAAATTCATAAATAATTCCACAATAAATCCAATAAATATTTGGCACATAGAAATTAAATTCCAAATATTTAAATCGCACATAATATATTCACCAAATAAATTCCCAAAATTAATTTGAAGGTGGGTCACTCACCTGGAGCACGCAATTAACCCATGATCCACTACGGGATCAATTCTACGACTCACCGGTGCTCCTAGAACAAAATTCACAGGCAGTCAAATAAATTAATATTTTATTCGGGTAAATAATACCCGGTACCCGGGGGGTCAAAACACAAACGACACCTAGAATTTACGAGTTATATACCGAATCGAAGCTCGAGTGATGCTGATCACAGATTCGGTCTCAATTTCCAAGGATCGTACCCGACGGGGTCGGAATTTCGCCGGGAAACTTTTCGGGTTTCGGCTCCGCAATTCTCCCAAACCGTCGTGAATTGGCGGAAACGGAAGCCGGATTTGGGTTCAAGAGGTCGAACACAGCGGACTGGAGCTGGCCGGAAAACTGGGTACTCGCCGGAACAGTATTTTCCGGCGAGCCGCCACGGTCACCGGCAACCGTCGCCGGCGGCGGCGTGTGCGGTGGCCGTTGGCTGTGAAATTTTGCAGACTTGTAGATCTCGAGGAGAGCAACCCAACGGGACCGGCGGTGAGCAAAACGGAGGTCGGACGGCGGAGAAATCACCGTTTGAAGATTTCCGGCCCCTCACCGGAAAACGCTCCGATCCCGGCGCGTCGATGGTCCGATGGCCGTGATTTTTGGTGGGTCGGCCGGACTTGAGGAGAGGATCAAGGGTGACTGGCGCGTGTACTGTAGATCCACCGGAACAGGGTCGATTCGCGGTGGCCGGCAGTGGAGGGGAAAAAGTCACCGCCGAACTTCGGAGCTCCGATCCGGGCGCGTCCGGCGGCCGTTCACCGTGAAATTTGGAGGTTTTGCCGGAAATGAGGAGGGCAATCTGGCTGGCCGGTGCGTGTACAGTAACTCGGCAGGAACAGTGCAAAAATTCCGGTGGCCGGCGGTCCTCTCTCTCTCTCTTTCTCTCTCCTCTCTCTCTCTTTCTCTCTCTTCCCTGAGAGTTTTACCAAATAAAAACCCTTTTGTGACACTGTGCATACCACGTGGACCAATCAGAAGCTGACACGTGGCGTTCACTGTTCACCGACCCAAAAACATTAAAATAATACGGTATCCGGTAAACTTCAAACGTCCATAACTTTTTAACCGGATGTCCGTTTTGACCGTGCCGCTAGTCTGTGAACTCGTATCGACGAGCACTTCACAAACACACACGAGTCAAAGCTCAATTCCCCATAAACAAAAAGTCAAGTCCGACACCCCTTGGACAGTTTGGACTGCAACTTGTTTCGTCCAAAACTTTCAAACCGTAGCTCCGTTTTCAACGTGCTACCAGTCTACGAACTCGGGGCATCGTGCACTTCGCCACGGTACCCTGGTCAACTCGAAATTCCCACCGAGTCAAAAAGTCAACTTTTAACCCCTTCGGTCAATGGTCAACGGTCAACCTCGGTCAACGTGCACGGATTCCGGTGCGATTCGGGACGGGGTGTTACAATTTTCCATCAAAAAAGGAACTATTCCCAAGAATAAAATAAACAAAATCAATTTTAAGAAATAAGATAGGCAAGTATACAAGACACAGGATAAGTTACATAACAATGCACAAGGAATTTAGAACCTAAAGCTCTGATACTAGGTTGATAAAATTCACCCAGCGAACCTTCCCAAGATCTCCCCGATGGTCTCGTCTGGTGAGGTCCTACTGGACAATCCTTAAAGAATATCTAATGGAACTCCACTTAAAGAGTGGACAAATGAACACATGCATTATCAATAATACTTTAATATGTATATATAAAACCAAAACAGCATATAAATCCACAACTATGGTCCACAACTACAGCCTATCGAACTACAGGCCATACTGCACATATATATATAATATGGTCAAGACTGTCCAATAACTAGATCGGAGCATTCTAAGAATGTTTGTAAAACTTATAAGAAACAACTGATACAAATAAGTCTAGAAAGATAAAAATAATAGAGAAAGACAAGTACTGCTGCTGCAGTGGAAAGTATGGGATAACTAGCAGTGCACGAGGTAGTCTGCCAACTAACTACCTGGACCTAGAAGAATGAATTTAAAACAAAAAAATGTGAGATAGGATATCTAAGTGAGTGGCATAGTGTAATAAGAAAATAATACTTTATTTCTATAAAACTTTCTCTCAAGACCTCTCGTTTCACTCTTTGAAAGGTTCCCCATTCAAAAATCATTTCGCAAAACCCAAACTTATAAGCTAATTCAATATCATAAAACCAATGCTCAAAAGTTATAAAGTGAACGATCATTATAATATTATAAAATGCCTTATTCAAGATATAAATATTGAGCAAAAAATATTATAAATGCAATTTCACAAAATAATTATGAAAGTGCAATAATAACCACAATATTTGAAAACCAACAATAGACTCGGGACATGTACGATGTACTATACGATATACAAAATCGTAAATCATGGGATACATCCACCTCAGGACCCTTAATGTATGAAAGGTATTGTGGAAATTGTAAACCATCGGGATATACCCAAACTCACAGCCTGTGGCAATAATAAACCTATGGGATGAACCTAACCTCACAGCCCGTTGCAATAATAAACATGTGGGATGAGCCCAACCTCACGGCAGTGGTGGCAAACTCACGCGCTATAATATAATACTGATCTGAAATACTGGTACTATATGATACATCAATTGAAAATAAACAATACAGTATCCGTAAAACAGTCTTATGAGATTATCATTTTCCAAACAATATTATATCATAAATCATAATTTAATATTCAAGCTCAACCATTTATTTAAATATTTCAAACATTTTAAATTGTCATTTCATGATAAAACCAGAAATACTACAATGAAATATATATTACCAAAACCAATTTTAAGCACATAAAATTGTAAAATACTTGAAAATGCTCAAAATCATAAAATTTTCAATCTGCTTTCTCAAATCAATCATTTTCCAAAATAATTTAAAACCTCAATTCAAATACCAAGATATTTCAATACCATAAGTCCATTTATGAACTCAGTAAAATTGGAAACTATTTAAAATATTGTCAAAAGTCACATAAAATGACAATGCATATATGTAAAAACAGATATTTACATATGCATAAAACAAACATTTCAATCAAATAGTATATACATAAAATATTCAAACCACATGTATAGTATACTATATATCTAAAACAGTTTAAAATGATATAACCACTCATAGTATTGTAAATGCTCACTCATGCTCCCCTGTAGGATCGCTTCCTAGCTCAACTCAAGTACCTGTAATATAATAACATATTTCTTAGGCTCCAACAACCTAACCAAAGATATTTGTGTACACCAAATGTCTTAAAATGATTTGTGTATCTATAAAATTACATAAATTGAACACTGACCGGTCCAATTATACAGCGCACCCTAAGGACCCAGTACCTAAAATTGGTACTTTTCACCCAAATACTAATTTTTCAAAATTGAACCCTCTAATGGGTCCTATTAATATCTAATTTCACTAATCCAACTTCAATTTTATCCAATTTTGACCAATTTCATCCAAATACAGTCTCAATTTACCCTGTATTTAACGAATTGACCCAAAAGTGGAAAATTAACCAAACGACATCCAAAATTCAAAATTTTATATTAATGGAAAGCCCAAGAAATAAGAAACACAATGGGGTGTTCACCTCGGTCCAAAAGTGTCTCTGGTGGCCGAAAAACTTGATGGGAATTTTTGCCGAACTCCTTGTTCACGTATCTCTTAAACGATGAGGAAACAGGGCAAATGGAGCACATAAATGAGTTTAAAGGGTATGAAAATGGGGGCAGGGGTGTATGGCTTGGCCTAAAATAGTCAGAAGACACAAAAATCCGGTGACCCACTTCACGACCACCGCAAATTTCACGGGCCCGATCTGGGAGCATCGACAGGTCGTTCATCACGAAATTTCACCATGAAGGTCGCCGTCGAGTGGGCTACAAAGGATGGCTTGTGCATGTATCAAGATGGTGGCCAAAATTAAGCAAAATGGTGATGACCCAGTTTGACGTTAAACGGGATCAAAAAGACCCGGTTTGAACCCATGTATCTGGAGAGAAAATTCTCGGGTTTAGGGGACAAAATGGGTATTTTAGGATTGTCTCCTATTTGACACGCTTTCCAAGGATTATATAGCGCCTTGGGCCACTAACGACAAAAACTTGGGACTGGTTTAGACACAGATAGAAAACTTATATTTAAAATTTCTCAGAACCATAACTTTTTATCTGTGACTCAGAATTTGGCGTGTCGTCAGCCCATTAACTCGTATTGACGAGCTCTACACCATGGTACCTTAATCAAACCAAAATCTTGACCTTAGAAAAAGTCAACCTAGTACCCACATATAGTCCACTTAGTCAAACTTATACAACCGGGGCATTCTGGTACAGGTTGTTACATATGAGAGGTTGAGAAGAGCATAAAATAGGTTATAACATTGGTCATATGATTGGATGCACTTGTATCAATTATCCATGTACTATTCCTAGAGTTTGTTGGGGGGAAAAAAAAGATATTATCAGCAATACCTGGACGTTTATTATTTGCCATAAACTACTTTCAACATGCTTTTGATGTTTCTTGGTCAAGTCCCACCATTTAGGATAACCAGTTATCACAATATAAATGTTTCAAATAACTTGTTCAACTACAATAAGAGCATAACAATTCGTCGGATGAGGTTTTACTAGATACGGTTCCTTTGTATAATGCTCTGGCAAGTGGCACTCTATTTGATTTTCCAGTTCATTGATAACTTCAAAATTTGAACAATTCAAATTATGATTCTAGTTGACTTTGATTAGTCATCTACCATACTTTTAGGAAAAAAAAATTGTACGAGAATTTGATTTAGGATACAGAATTCGTTTTTGATGATTTGGGAATGAAAATATGAAACAAGTGGATTCAATATTCAAGATAAGATATTCATAATTCAGATTTGATTCATATGAAAAATTCTTTAAGATTGAACGTTCTGTGTAAATATGCAGCAAATACAATATTTGAAATATGGACTTCGGAAAAAAGATTGATTTGAAATAAAAACTCTAATTGAAACTTTGATTTAGGATAAGAACTTCATAGTTCAAACTTCGATTCGTATATAAAAACGTTCTTTAGGATTGAACTCTCTGATACCATGTAGAACTAAGAACTTCGAACGACATTTTTGTGATGTATCTATTCTTCTCCATCCATAAGGTATATAAAGATACCAACTCATACAAAATACATCAGTTACAATTAATTACAATTATTTCTAAAAATAATCAATTATTTACAACAATTAAATATGCACACCTCATATTGACGTTTACAAAAAGGCTAAGCTTTATTCTTTCTCTTCTACGGCAAAATGGAACATAGCGCATCCATTCATCAGCACCAGTTTGCCATATGTGTTCTATCTTCGATCAATGAATGTTTATTATATTTTCTTAAAAAGAAACTTAATTTTTGAATTATTTAAATCAACATCTAATACTGATTAGTTTTGAGATTTTTCACTTCCATTATTTTTACGTTTCAGATTGACCTTTAACAAATATATATATATATATATATATATATGTATTATGTTTGATTTTAGACTTCAATTTTGCTGTCATTGAAGAAGGTCTGGTCCCTGACTTTTTTTTTTTTTTTTTTTTTTTCAGAAAAAGTAAGGGCGCATTAAAGAGCGCATTGAAAATAATCTTGGTTCTGTATTTTTTAGTTTGGGTATAGAATAACCAGGCATTGATGGAGAATACTGATGGTAGAATTTTTATGGCTTTTTGGTGTAGAAAAAAAAGGGTTTGTGGCATCTTTGGGAGAACATAGCGAAATTGTGAGAGAGTTTTATGGATTCTGATTTTGTTGCAAAAGGTAGAGAGTTTGTTTGCAGAAGAAAGATAGTGAAAGCAGCGAGTGAACTGTGTTTGGGAGAGAGAAACGCTAATATTGGAGAGACTGACGTGTTATCTGATGTGGAAAATAATTCACATGGAATCAAATCATATGAAGGAGTACCCAACTGTACAGTACTCCGGAAGTATTAAAATTTTTTTCACTCATGAAGATTGGGTACCAATATGTATTTGCCGGGTTGTCATCCCTAAATTATGCTCATTAATACCAATAATTTTTAGTGTACATTGTTTCTATTTTTTATTTTTTGTTGTTTTGTTGAAATTTTGTCTGTTTTGTCATACCCAATAAATAATTACTGCAGGCGACAAACTTCATGTGCAGACAAACGAAAATTAGACTAATTGCTAATATAAGGATAAGATCAATTTGTCATGTACTAGGAAGATGCATAAGTAGCTGCCTTTCCAGGATTCCAATCACAAGATTAAAATTATTTTAAGCCAGTCCCATGTGAATGCATAATGATGGTTCATGTTTACCGATCAATCAATTTATCTCACATATATAACGGATTGTTTAATTACTATTAATCAGCTCAAACTGACAAACGCCTGTATTTTTATAATAATGCTTCAGATAGAATACTCTAGTTGACCTTAATGTATAAACTGGAGATTCCCATTTCGAAACATCTCAGATGTAAGGATTACAATAATAAATTTAAATAAGTTTACAAGGATCTACACTGAGATTTATCATGTTGGTTGCTATGGATGACTTCTTATTGTGAGTTTACAAAGCTTATTATGAGTTTAACTTGTCATTTAATCCAAGAAAACATGATTTTTCTTCTGTTTTTCATATGTATTTTTCCATCTTTGCTCTAATAGTCTTATTGATTTTTCGCTCAACATGAAAATAACCTTTAACATTAAATCTTTTCAGATTAATAACAAAGTGAAGCTTACAATAAGCTTTTATTAATCATAAAAACGAATCTCTCTCCATAACTTGCTCATACAATCCTTAGTATATTATATATATATAAATATATCAAGTTGATATAATGATTTTACCAATAGAATTTTATTCATCCTCCATTAGATCATCTAAGTGGTTAATATTTAAAAATACATCAATGGCTCACTAGATTCATTCAGTGTCCACTTTACCCAAAAGAATTTTAATATTTACTAAATCCATATTAGGCCACAAAATGATTTTGAATCTAATCCATTGAAATGATCAAAGGGTTAATAAAAGATGATATAATGCTAAAACTATAAGGTCAATCTGATATGAACATAACTCATAAATTTATATATATATATATATAGATATATAAATATAATTACCTATCCAACAAAATAACTTCCAGGATTGTCCTGGACGACATCCCATCAACATTTGTGGGATGTTTTTATACCAAATTATACAACGCAACAATGTTGGTGTCATGTATTCTTGAATATTCATAGAGTAAAATGTCCTAAATTTACATATAGCTCTCTCATGGCAAAAACTTAATTGAGGAACTTATAGAGAGGGATATGCCTTGTCAACTTATCACCTATGTATTAGGTTTATTTATTAAAAAAATTAAAAATACAATTTAATGATTTATCATTATTTGAATGGTGGGGCTTAATATATAAGATCCACTTAGAAATCCCTCTCCATGGAAGTCCTTCATGAAATCTTTGAATTTTAAATCCCTATATCTATATATAGGATAATACTTGCCCCGACACAAAAGTGTGGAGATCTTCCTCCTTACCCACCAATGTATCATTTTTGTTATTGGTCTATTTGTTTGTCATTATAAAGCTATAAAAAATTGAATATCTTTCAATAATTTTTCTGTGATTTATATTCTTGGACCCATAATTAATTTTTCCTTTCTTTAGATGATTATTTTTAACTATGGTTCAAAAATAAATACTTTTAGCTATTATCTAATAATTTTATGATTTACATATTCACTTATAAAATAAAAATAATTGAACTAGCAATCTAACCTATTTGATTTGAATAATAATAATAAACAAACAAACTGTTGGATAATTTTTTTAATGCATTTTCCATAACTAATTCAAGTCAAATTTTCGAAACCATAAACACACTAGTATAAACAATGTTTGGTAAGATTTAAAAATTATATATATATATATATATTTATGTGCATAATTTAATTGATCCAAACCCAAGAAATTATGAAAAACGTTGATAGATAACTAATAGTGTAAATTACACAAATTTACCCTTTAGCTTTAGCTTTTTCACATACACCCCTTGGTTTTCAATAATTTAAAAAATATACCCTTCAAATTTTAACTTTGTTAAAGATTATAGCCGTCTACAAGTCTAATCATGTAAAATTCAGTAAGCAAGAATTAAGTTTTTTATTTTATTTTTTAAGGATACAAATTTCCTCACTTGGGGAGGAGAGGGGTGTTAGCGGAAATGGAGATAAAGTCCACAATCTTATCTATGGAAGTAGAGGGATGATTCCGTTAAAGTATGGAAAAACATTAAGGCTATGTTTTGTTTATGGATTAAATGGTGGAATAGAACACATATTTTTAAAATTTTGATATTCCTTAATTTTATTGGATTTTTCAATTGGATTCATCCATTTTTATGAAATCCCAATTCCTCAAATATCGAATTGTTATTCATGTTAAAATTACCTGTACTCCGAAAAATAGGAAAATAAAAAAAATGCTGGTTTACCCCTTTTTTTTTTCCTCATGCTTCCAAATGTTTTTTTACTTTTTTTTTGCTACTTTTTTGTTTTTTGGGACCTTTTTCATTATTACTACAAAACTAAAGAATATAAATAATTATCCTAGTCCTCCTTTCTTTATTCCTAGGAGTTACTAATCCTTATTTCTTAAGAATTAACATTTTTCTAACCAAACGTGAGCTAAAGCTAAAGGCAATATTTGGCTTAAAAATTGGAAAAACCAATATTTGGATGGGTAATTGGACATGGAGACAAAATCCACCATTGCCTATCTCAAAAGAGGGATGATTGGGTTGAAATATAGAAAGAAATTTGAAGCTTTGTAAAAGCCAGAATTTAGCTTAATGATTTGGAGAAGCCAATATTTGGCTAGGAAAAAGCTTGCCCAGACCTATCGATAGAACAAGGCTCCACAAAAATTCTTCCTTCAATTTTCTTCTACCTGCACGGAACATATAAATATATATGTATATGTGTATATATATATATATATTGCTTTTGTTTAGTTGAAAGAGGGGCTATTAGTTGTAGTAGACCATTAGAGAGGAAAGCAGGGAAAGATTAGTTGTAGACCATAAGAGAAGATATAGGCAATTTGCTAATGTCAATGGTTAAAAATATTTGCCAACAAATTTTTAGGCAGTTCTATTTACAATACAAAACTTACTAAGAACTCTATAAATTTAAGGATATTTTAATATCCCAACAATACCTATTGATAAAATGTCAGAAATAGCTTTAAGCACTAAAATACACTACACCTACAAGTCATTGGAAAATTCCAAAGGCACTAGCCTTTGTTGCCAGGAAGTGGCTAGACACCTTTGGTCCGAAATGAACAAGCTATGGCCAATCTATATGAAGGAAACAGCTTGACGACTTAACTCCAACTCAGGCTGCCACAAGTAGAATCCAGAGGATTGCTAGAACCCATTATTCAAAGTTACCATTGTCTATGAGTGAAGCTACACCTACATCACCAAATGTTTCATGATTCTAGGTTTTACTCTTTGATGGTGGTTTCATTAGGGCATGTAGAAAGAAGCATAACTATGGTAGATTATATAATAAACCAAATGAATATATTGTCGCTAGTAAACATATATGGGCAGATAAAATCATCTAGATTAGATATACAGCACTATTAAAGGCTGATGAAAACATTAACCCTAGTTATATAAAAAAGAAGAATGTATTATCTCGAATAAACATAAACCAATCGGACTAATATTGTCCAAATTACATATGTCACCCTACTTTACTAATCTACATTGTATAAATTGGATGAATGTATTGTCTTCGGTAAACATATATCATGTGGACTAATATAATTGATGTTACATGTACACTGCTCTCAAAAACTAATGAAAACATTGAATTGAGTTGTGTAAACCAGAAAAATATAATGTATTTGATAAATGTATACCATGTAGACTAATATCATATAGATTATGTATACCACGCTATTGTATAAAACTAATGAAACCACTAATATAAATCGTATAAACTGGATGAAAATATTCTTCGATAAACATGTACTGTAACACGCTGTCCTAAAGTACAATGGAAATTTTCCAACTTTGACCGAGGTTGATCGTTGACCATTGACTTTGTCCATTGACCGTTGATCAAGGGGTCAAAGTTGACTTTTTGACTCGGATGGAATTTTAGATTGACTGAGGTACCGTTACGAAGTACACGTTGGCATGAGTTCATAGACTAGTAGCACGTCGAAAACGGAGCTATGATTTGAAAGTTATGAGCAAAACAAGTTGAGGTCCAAACTGTCCAAGGGGTGCTGGAGTTGACTTTTTATTCATGCAAAGTTGAGCTTTGACTCATGCATAGTTGTGAAATACTCGTCGATACGAGTTCATAGACTACCGGCACGCTTAAATTGGACAACTGGTTAAAAAGTTATGGGCATGCAAAGTTTCCGAATACAGTATTATTTCAATATATTTGGATTGAGTGAACAGTGTGTGCCACGTGTTGCAATTTCAGTCAATCCCTTGAGTGAATAGTGTCATCCACAGGTGTCTTTTAGTTTGGCAAAACGTGTGAGCCGGCGGGGAAAGGAGAGAGAAAGGGAGGAGGAGAGAGAGAGAGAAAGAGAGAGAGCTAGAGAGAGAAACCAACAGGCCACCACCGTTCACCCATTTTCGGCCACCGGACCAATACACGAGCCACTCCACCTTGAAGCCCACCTGAAAACCGGCCGGCCAGCCAAAAATCACGGCCAACCGATTGTCGATGCGCTCGGATCGAGGTTTTTCGGTGGCGGCGTCGATTCTTCAAACCCCGATTTCTCCCTATTCTAGTCACTGTTTGCCTCACCGCTGGTCCCATTGAGTTACCCATCACCAGATCTACCTTTCCACCAAAAATCACTGCCAGTGGCCACCGGACGCGCGGCTAGCGATGGCGGATTCCGATGACCACGGTGGCTTGCCGGGAAATCGGCTTTCCGACGAGTTTCCGGCTGCACCGCCCTTCCTTTCCCACTAATTCCAACCCTCTGAACCCAAATCCAGTGTCCCCTTTCCTCAAATCTCAACAGATTGAGAGAATCAAGGAGTTGAATCCCGAAAGCTTTCTGGGGAGATTCCGACCACCACGGGTCCGATCTCCCGGAGGTAAGCCTTAATCTGTGATCCTCGTTCCATAAGCTTCGATTCGGTATATTACTCGTCAATTTTGGTTAACGTTTGTGTTAGTCTCCCCGGGCACCGGGTATTACTTACCCGAATAAAATATTAATTTATTTGAGATGTGTAATATTATTGTTCTAGGAGCACGTGTACATCGTGGAATTGATCCTATGGAGGATCTTGGATTAATTGCGTGCTCGAGGTGAGTGACCCACCTTCAAAATTATTTTGGGATGTTAAAATATACATATTTTGTGTTAATTGGTTATTTGAAAATATGTTTGATGTGTTGAATATTTAGTAAATTTATATTTGGAATTTTCGATGCCAAAATTGAATGGAAT
This sequence comes from Ziziphus jujuba, assembly GCF_031755915.1. NCBI lineage: Eukaryota > Viridiplantae > Streptophyta > Magnoliopsida > Rosales > Rhamnaceae > Ziziphus > Ziziphus jujuba. Next base: position 486,598 of record NC_083381.1, on the reverse strand, counting down.
TAATTATTTGGGCATCATAAAATATGTTGGTTCTAAGGAATTTGAGATTTTGGTAAATTTTATCCAATTTCATTGTTGAAATATCTTATAATTAAATATTTGATAAATATGTTTTATGTATTTGATATTAAGAGAATTTCCAGATAAATTGCATTGCTAATTTATAATATTTTTAATATATGTTTTTGTGCCAAAAGAATATATTTGGAAATTTAAAGAAATTGTAGTTTGATTTATTTTAATTATTGCTATGATTATTAGTTTTAAAAATTGTTTTGGGGTATAATATAATATATATGTGTTCGAATAATTTAGCTTATATACCATTTGATTGAATGTTGGGATTATGCATATAAAAATATTTGCTTTATTAAATATGAGTTGTCATTTTACGTAAGGTTTGACTATATATTAAATGGTTTTATATTCTAATGGGTTCATAAGTGAACTTGGAGTAGTTAAATATTTTGGTATTTAAATTGGGGTTTTAAATCATTTCAGAAATGATTTATTTTAGAAGCAGATGGAAAATTTTATGATTTTAAGCACGATCAAATATTTTATAATTTTATGTGCTTAAAATTGGATTATGATTAATATATTTCACTGTGGTATTTCTGGTTTTTGTATGAAATGATGTTTGAGATTTTGAAGTATTTAATTAAGCGGTGGAAGTTTAAATGTTAAATTATGATTTCTGATACAGTATCCTTTGGAAAAGTACATTTATAATCTTACAGGATTATTTCATGTATACTGTATCGGTTAGTTTTAAATTGATGTACCATGTAATGCCAATACCTGGGATCAATATTATATTATATTATATTACCGTGTGCTGGGTTTACCACGGTGCCGTAAGGTTGATTTCATCCAACGTGTTATCTATTATTACCACGAACTGTGAGGTCGGGTTATCCGACGATTTATTATTATTACAACGGTGCCGTAAGGTTGGTATCATCCAACTGTTTATTATTGCCACGGACCATGAGGTTGGGTACGTCCCGACAGTTATTTATTATTTCCATGACACCTTTCATATATTGAGGGTCGTGAGGCGGGTGTATCCCACGGTTTACAGATTGGTACATCGTATGGTACATTGTATATGTTGTATAAATTGTTGTTTTTATTATTTATGTAAATTTAAAGGTTTACACAAATTTTATGGAATTGTTATCGTAATTTTATTACATATACTCATTAATGTTTAAGAGTTATTTGTCTTGATTTCATCATTTAAATCGATTGATATTTTAAAATAAATTCTATTATATTTTTTATTACATTTTTTTATTAATTGTTTATATAGATGTTTAAATTGATTTAAAATATTCCTTTGGTTATTTCCTTGATTTAAACAATAAATTTTATAATTTATATATTGGATTTATTGTGTTCTTATGCCAAATTTCTTTAATATAAGTATTATTTATGATTTTATTCATGGTATCCAATGATGTCTTATTATTTGTTTCCATTATAAATTTGGATCCTTAAATTCTTGTATTTTATTCGAAATTTTATTGACTAATTGTTTTCCTTGATTTTTGGGGTATAAAAGATTGGGTGTTGCGAAAATGTTTTAAAAGGGGAACCTTTCCAACGAAGTGAATGGTGAGGGTTTTGAGAGAAATTATTATTTCCAATTAATTATTAATTATTTATTTATTTATTCTTAATTTATCAAGGGTACTATAATTATTGTGGCTTTATAATTGTACAGTAGTTAGGGTCACTCACTGAGATGATTAGCATTTCATATTCTTTAAATTTCGTTCCCCTAGGTCCAGGTTGAGAGATGTTCATCGTCCGGGGTGAACTCTACATCTCAGTTCATTGCTGAAAGTCCAAAAAACATTTCTTTCTTTTTCTTTCCTCTCCATCTTGTATTGCACCTTAATCTAACATGATATTAATTCCATTTTTATTTGTATAATGCTCTGTATACTGTGTTGGACATTTAGTTATTAATTATGCACTGATTTACTGTTATTCATTTGGAGTGCTGCAAATTTGTGGAATTAAATTGTAGTAATGTGGGAGAAATAAGTGGATGTATATAGAAGTGTGTTTTCAGTGCAGGAAATTTGTGGTAAATCCAACCCTTAGGGGAGGTTCTACCGGATTTTCCATTGGAAGGTTCGGTAGGGTTTCCCTCGGATCAGGGCTTGTCTAGAGTTTCGGTGAGGAATTTTAGACGGGTCCTGACATGGACTAGCATACTAGTATTGTGCAGGTTTAATATACTATACCATTAATAACTTATAAATACATAACTTAACAATTATACTGGTAGACCTATCACTCTTAGCCAGCATTGTCCCCAGTTTAGTCAGCCAAGGCTAAAGAGTATAGGTGGCATGTGACTAAGATTCCAATGGAAGAATATAGGTGAACTGAATTAGCTAGTGATATAACAATCTGACCCATTGGTGGATACCATGTAGACTAATATCGTACAGATTATGTATACCATGCTATTGTATAAAACTAATGAAAACACTAATATGAAGGAAGATCGACGAACTGGAATGGATGAAGAGCATCCTAGTAGGTCATCCATCCTAAAATAACTCTCACCTGAGCACGCTTAACTTTATAGTTTTTCGAATCCTGAAGCCAATTGCTCTCAAAGGGCTTCAATGTTATGAGAGTAGCTATTATTACATCTGAATCATCCCCTAGTTTATATCCAGACGATGTAAGATTGGATAGCAGGTAGCCTGGTAGTACCTCACACTCGCCCACACTTGTCATCACAATCCATTAGGGCCCAGCATCCTCATTGACACACGTCTAGCCGAATAAAGGCTCTAATACCATTTATAACACCCCACCTTCGCTGATGAATCTGTCACTCTCAGCTGGTGTTATTCCCAATTTAATCATCACATTTAGTATAAGATTTTTTATTTAGAGCTTCCTAAAAGATCCTCCATTCTAGGATTGCTCTTACCTGAGGAAGCTTACTTCATAGTTATTTCAAACCCTGAAGCCAACTGTTCTAAAAGGCATTAACGTGGCCCTCACCCACTCACATTGTTCGTTATAGATGATATAATCCAATGGCTGATAAATGAGATCCTAATTTTATATCTATCTATCCTGATTAAGAATTCTTGTATGTTTGGAGATTATATAGGTTTAGTGAAAGACTAAAACTCCAGGAGAAATCTGTCAAGACCCTCCTAGGATTCTCCATTAGAATCCTCGGCTAGTCTTAAATAGGGGAAACCCTACCGGACAATCCTATATAAAATCCAACAACATCATCCCTAAGGTTTGGACTTGTCCAAAAATTCTGGCACAGAAAGCATATTATTCATTCTACCTTACTACAAAATTTATCCACAAGGTGTAGCATTTCAATAATAAATAAAAAGAGAACAGGTACAAAGATTAATAATTAATAAGTCCTAATTTAAAATTACTACTCCCTAACTTTTAGTACCAAAACATGCTAAAATTTAAGTTTAAGAACAAAATTAATACAAATAATACAAAGAAAATAATAATAATAATATTACAATGATGAAAAAGGAGTATCCTTATCCAAATAAGACAACGAAAGAAAAACGACGAGCTCGCATCTCGAACAATTAGCATTCACTAATCAGTTGGACCTAAGGGAACAAATTTAAAAACATGAAAAAAAATGAGATGCTAATCCCAGTGAGTCATCCAACTAAGTTGATGCGAACCCGCCCAAGCTCACACCACCGACAACTCGCTAGGGTACTGATCCGATACGGATGAAGTCTGGACCGATCACTAAGGCTCAAGCTAAGAGGTTTAAGGACAATCTTGCTTCCTTTATCCATAAAGTAATTCATTCTTAAAAGAGCTTGTCCATACCTGAAGATAAAAGACCTGTTTTAAGTATCCAAGTGGTGGAAGCTGATATATCGGATACCCATACATTGGACATTTTATATCGGAGCCCCTTACCTCGGACATTGGAGCCTTGCCTCGGACATCTGATCTCGGACTTTGGACATCTGATGTAACTTAGCTTGGCTAGACATAACTTAGCTCGGACAGACATAAGTTAGCTCGGCTAGACATAAGTTAGCTCGGACAGACATCAGTTAGCTCGGATAGGCCATAAGTTAGCTCGGACATCAGGCAGACATAAGTTAGCTCGGTTGAAGACATAATTAAGCCTAGATGTCAAAGTCAACTCGTTACCTAATTTGCGATTGGCTTTATTTCTTTTTGGGTTTTTATTTATTTACTTTCTGGACAAATAACTTTAGGAAGGTTTTTATTTTATTCTTTCCATTGTAAATTAATTAATTCTTAACTTAATATAAAGGAATTAATTAATCAAACTTAGATTAGGAAAGGAAGTATAGTTTTGGCCAACTATGTTTCTTTATGTGTGTGGCCAGTTTTACCTAGGGTTTCTAGGGTTTATTTTGTTTCTGTCAAAGCCTATTTAAAGGCTCTTAGTTATCAATAAGAATTAACTTTGATTTGATTGAGAAAATGCTTGTGAGATTAATTATCTCTTTGTTCTTTGAGAACACCTAAAACACCATTAGAGAATTGGTTGTTTTAACTTGACTTATCAATAGGTTTTCCATCCCCTATTGTGGCGTATACATTATACCAAAGTTTCTAACCACATGTTGGTTAGGGGTTGAGGTCCATTCCATTAGAACTTGAACTTAATTAAGATCCGGGCTAATATAATACGGGTTTAGGAGCAGGTCATCCTAGGTTCGTATCATAGGTACTAAAGTATTATTATTACAAAGACAAGGATATTTAATTAAAAATAAATAAATAAGTAGATGAGTAAATATATAAATAAATAAATTAAAAATTTGAAATAAGTATTTTAATAAATTATTCAGAAATAAAATTTTCTATCAAAATCCTCAATAATTCACTCAGTTTGAAAGGTTCCCATTTTTAAAATAGTATATATAAAAATATAAATAAAATAAAATAAAATAACATTGGAAATAATTTTACAAAAACAAATATTAATTTAAGACAAAATATGATTAAAATTTAAATGAGACAAAATAGTCATAAAATAAATTAAAACAAAACAAAATAAAATAAGATAATATCAAATCAAATAATTTAGTATAATAGGCTAAACAATTTTAATAATTTGAAAAATAAAATTTTGATAATTTTAAAAAAATGTAATTTAAGTAAATAAATATATTTTAAAAATATTTTTTTAAAAAAATAGTATTACATACTAACCTAACACACCATACTATATAACAAGTGGTGGCAGACGTCACTTGGCATCCTAAATATAAATAAACTTTAAATGAGACAAAATAGTCATAAAATAAATTAAAAAAATAAAATAAGATAAAATCAAACCAAATAATATAATATAACGGGCTAAACAATTTTAATAATTTGTAAAATAAAATTTAGATAATTTTTAAAGAAAAGACATAATCTAAGTAAATAAATATGTTTTAAAAATATTTTTCTTTTAAAACAGTACTAGGTACTAACTTGACGCACCATACTATATAGCAAGTGATGGTAGATGACAATTAGCATCTCAACACCCCTCTGACAGAGCGATTAGAGAAATACTTACAATCGGACACCTTGATCTCCCAAGACGCTGATGCTAACAACTTGCCATCCCTGGCCAAAAGGACGACTAATGCCCATTGTGCAATATATTTGCCAACCCTCTTGATCTTAACTCCAACAGGATAGCTAAATAATATCTGCGTGCTAAGCGATAATATATAATATGAAATACCAATACTATATGGTGTATCTAAAGTAGTAAAATTTGGAAATGCAACATAACACCAAATTTTTACAAAATAATACCGTGTTTTAATAAAATTTTCCAAACCCATAAAATTCCTTATTTTGATTTAAACCAAAATCTTATATCTACCAAATTTTATAAAAATATTCCTTTCCACAATAAACACATTTATACTTATTTACACACACACACACACACACACACACACACACACACACACACACACACACACATATATTTGTATACGAATAATACAAAATTAAATATAAAAAACATTATTTTACATAACAAAATTAATAATAATTTTTCTTTAATTTAAAAGGAACCAAATACTTTTATAGAAACTTAAACAATACAATTTACAAAATTTAATTATCCAAAAATAAATTTGGAAAATGGACCACTCATCTGAAAAAGCGAATCACTCAAGATCCTCCACAGGATCGGTCCCTCGATTTATGCAAGTGTCTAAAATATCAACATAACATAATACTCATTAAAATAATATTTTAATCGGGTATTTTATACATAGTTTACACAAGGGAGCTAACATAAACTTAAAATTAACAATCTATATTCCAAAATGAAACTTGAAATGTAAAGGTCACATATCGAGTCTTACATGCCAGAGATCTAGTCAACGGTAGTCGGGATGTGGCCAAGAAGACCTGAGCAACTTGATGCTCTTAGATCTCATGATCTAGCTCAAATTTGATTAATCAGACCTTGGATTTTGACTCAGGGGGATCAAGTTTAGTGGGAAAGGGTGGTGGTTTGAATGGAAACTCTACAAAACTGGGGGAACCGACAAGCCGCCACTTTCGCCTGGAAAATTCCTCTAGCACTAGCACGTCCAATGGCCATTGGCCTTGAAATTTTGGGAAATGATGGCTTGAGATGGGTAACTCAGTGGTGGTGGTGGTGAGCCAAGGAGGCGACCAAAGAAAAGGAAATCTATCGATGAAGTAAACGGTGGCCGTCAACAAAAACAACCAAATCCCAATGAATCACCGATGATCTTGTCATGAGATTTGGACAGCCGATCGGTCTCAAGTGGTCTTCACCTTGGGCTGACACGTGAAGCCCACTGGTGGCTAGAGAACGGTGAAAATGGATGACCGATTTTACTCTTCCTTGTTCTCTCTCTTTCCTCTCCTTCACATGGCCTAATAAAAGCCTTTTGTGGTGCCATTGTGCACTTACAAGGTTGGCTAAAATGGTGACACATGCACATGTTGGTGGGGTTCATGTTAAATGTTTTTCATATGTGTTAAGATACACTCAGTAAAATCAGTCTCAGAAAAACAATTTTAAATTTTATAGGTCCTAGCTTTTCAATCATAAGTCCAAATTAAGCATCCAACTAGTTTATGAGTTCATATCAATGAGTACTTTACAATAGTATACAAATCAAAATCAGAATTCATAAAAATGAAAAAGTCAGACTCGGCTTGCTTGATCAGTTCGAGTTATAACTTTTTAACCGTAGCTCTTATTTTGGAATACCACTCGTCTACGAACTTGGATCGACGCATACTTTGCCATGGTACCTCAATCAATGCAAAATTCTCCTTATAACAAAAAGTCAACCACATGCCCACTTGGTCAACCCCAATCAACTCTATCAAACCTGATTAATGCATGAAAATTCTAGCATACTTAATAAATCTTAAATACATATTTAAGTCTTAGCTCTTGAAGCAATTCGATGACTGAAAATAAGATCCTAATACATATCTATCAATCCTAACTGAGCATTCTTGTATGTGTGTGTACATACATAATCAGTTTCACACTTGCCTTTTCTTAGAGTGGATTGAGGAAGAAGTAAAACTTCAATGAGAACATAGTCTTGTTGCATCCCCTAAAGGAGAAGAGGCTAACCTAGATCATCTTGATTGTTTTAACATCAAGTCTTCCATTATTAGCCTTTGAATTACATCAAGCGATAAGATTTAAAATTCAATTGTTGGCCAAATATGAGGTTAATTATATATTAAAATTATATTTGAGTAAAATAAAACATATAGGAACCCAGATGACCATAAATGAAATTTTTTAATCTCATCTTTTAAACCAATCCAAGGGCTAAAAAAGAAGTCCTTATAATAATATCATAAAGTCAACTTATTAAAAGTCTGGTTGTACATATATAAGGTAATCCTTTTGTTAGTCTATGATATAATTAGCATCTTTACTCTCAACCATTAAATTTATTTAGGTTTATTTAATTATGCTAGACCTATTTTTAATATTAAATCTAAAAAAGTTTATTTTTAATTTTTTAATATAAAACTATCAGATCGACCTAATAGTAAATTGATTATATATATATATATCTACATAAGAATTTCTAGTTAGGATTCTCTAACTTTACTAATTAAGATTGAATATGTGGTAAGTGTTAAAAGTTGTCACATTTCATAATAATTATTATTTTATCTATTGGTTAAACCTTTGCCATATAAGTATTTTTTATTTAGCTATTATTAACTCCTTACAAAAGATTTTACTCTATAAAATATAAAGAAATGGATTAAAAGTTTGTAGGCTACTTTGTGATGTAAATAAATCTACGGAGTTTGTAAGCTACAATATCTGCATGTGAAATGTATTTGTTGACATGGGAATAAATAATTTCTTAAAACCGACCAGCATGTAAAGATAGATAAATTTATTAAAAAATCCGTTATCAATTTTTGTTTTGCTAAGGAGGACATGCAACCGTTCCCCATGGATCGATCCATGATTATTCCGTTAAAATATTAAGCATTGTTGATTTGAATTTGCTTTATATGAATATATATGTACATATATCTATATATATATATATGCATAATATATATACATATAATTGCAAATTATTGTGATTTATTTTTTTATTTTTGTTTTTTGATATTGGGTAGGGATCACTCGGGATCTTTGTAATTTAATTATTTAATTCTTTTAATTACATGAATAAGATATTTTAACTACTGCTAGGTCTATTCAAAGGACCATCCAGGTCAACTTATGCTAAAGTAAGCCCTGCAAGAATCAGTCTTCTGTTAATAAGGAAATAGAGCACCTCTCCTTATCAACTGAAGGTTTAATTTAATTATAAGAAAATCAACTTTAGTTGTCCTACAGAAATAATCACTTGTAGAAAAAATCAGTTAAGTGCTTCGTAAATTATAATTTTATAATTGTTGTGTAATTTAAAATCAGTATTTGAGTGTCCAGTGAACAAAAAAGTTTAATTGTTTTCTTTTTCAATAAAATAAAATTTATTAACTAACCAAAACGTAAATCTCCCTAAATTAAAAAGATGGAGCCAATCTGGTCCTTGGTCCTTCCATGATACATAGGATTATAATGTTAAAGCATGATGAGCAAGTTAATGAGCCACTCGATTACAAACTCTACTTTCATAAGAAGATGCACTACTACCAACCCAACCTAACAACAACTTAATGTCTTCAACTAAGAAACAAATACTACTTAAAAAAAGAAACCCATCGTTATGAATTATGTTAACTGCAATTTGAGAATCAGATACTGTTAGAACATAACTAAAAATCTTGGATTTTAGCATGTTTCAGGTGAGCCCAATTTTGTTTTCTCATGTAAATACCCATGTGTTGCTAGCGTATCTTGGTGCTTTTTGAGATTTGAGAGACGGGGTGTATTGGGGTTTTTTGTTTCTAAGAGTTGATTTCTCCATCAATCTTGTATTGTCCTCTTTCATAATGGATTACAAATTCTTCATTCTCTTGTGGACAAAGGCACATTGCCAAACCACATTAAATGTATATATCAATATTTTCGTTCCCGCTCTATTTCTTTGTTGTTTGATTATTCTCAATTATATTTTGTTCCTCAAATCCTAACAAATTGATATCAGAGCCATATTGATTTATTTAGGAATTTTCATCATGGCGACAACAAAGTTAAACATCGAGAAGTTTGAGCGCAATATGAGTTTCTCCATGTGGCGAGTTAAGATGAAGGCGATTATGACACAGAGCGGTTTACATAAGGCATTGGTTAGCAAAGATTAGATGTCATCTTCGTGGGATGCCAAAAAGAAAGCTGAGGTTGATGAGCGTGCCCTATCCACCATTTAGTTATGCTTGTCAAAGGAGGTCCTTGATCAGAAGACAGCAAATGACTTATGGGACAAGTTGGATTCTTTATATATCATAAAAAATCTCACTACAAAATTGATTATGAAATACTGTCTGTACACCTTCTCAATGGCTGAAGGTATGTCTATTAAGATGCACATAGATGAATTTTCTACTATTTTATTAGATCTGGCAAACATGGACATTAAATATGATGATGAAGATCAAGCCCTAATGTTACTACATTCCTTACCTCTATCGTATAAAAGTTTTAAGGAGATTTGATCTATAGTAATAAAACCCTAAAACTGAAAGATGTGAAAGCTTCTTTGTATTTAAAAGAGTTGTTTGATAAAAGCAATTTTGATAATAATAATTCTGGAAATTCTGAAGAATGTTCGATTGTTAGAGGTAGAACATCATCTAACGATGAGAATAATAATAATAATAGTAATGGTGGTAGCCAATCGAGATAGAAGTCGAGGTTTAGAAACCTTACCTGTCGCTACTACAAGATAAAGGGGCACATCAAATCTGAATGTCGTAAGCTTCAAAGCAAAAATAATGAAAAGGGTAAGAAGCTTGCCAAAGCCAGTATTGCACATGAGGAAATTAAGGATGGTGATGTCGATTCGGTGACTAAGGATAGTTCGGGAAAGTAGGGATGGATTTTGGATTCAGGTGGTTCATTTTATATCTATCTTAGTAGGGATTGGTTCTCTTCTTATACTCTTATGGATGAAGGTGTTGTGCTGATAGGAGATGATCATCCTTGTAGTGTTGTTGGCATTGAAACTATCAGGGTGAAGATGAATGAAGGAATTATTATAACATTATTTGAGGTACATCATGTTCCAAATATATCCAAGACTTTAATTTCTCTGTTTGCCTTGGATAAATATGGTTCTTCCTTTTCTGGTGTTAAGGGTTCCAAAGGGTGTCTTAGTAGTGATGAAAGTGAGCCTGGTTGATATATTATACAGGCTATAGGGTTCTGTGGTAACGGGGTCGATTGCAGTTTCAGTGTCCATGTCTGATTCGGATGTCACTCGATTGTGGCATTATGGCATATGAGTGAAAAAGGTTTGGTGATGTTAAGCAAACAAAGTTTGCTTGGTGATCAGAGTATCTCAAAGCTAGATTTTTGTAGCATTATGTGTTTGGGAAGTAGAAGAGAGTTAGCTTCAGTACTAGAATTCCCAAAACCAAGGGTATTCTGGATTACATTCATTCGGATCTTTAAGAACCCGTGTGTACTGATTCTAAAGGTGGTAGCAAATATATCTTGACCTTCATTGATGATTTCTTTAGGAAGGTTTGGGTATATTTTCTGAAGCACAAGAATGATGTGTTTACTACTTTCAAGGAATGGAAGGCTTTGGTAGAGAAGCAGACTAGGAAGAAAGTGAAGCACCTCCGTATGTATAATGGATTAGAACTCTGTGATGGAGTTTTCAAAGAGTTTTGCAGAAATGAGGGGATTATTAGACATATCATATTTAGAGGAACTCCACGGGAAATTGGTGTGGCTGGGCACATGAACAGAACTTTTTCTGGAGAAAGTTTGGTGCATGTTGTCAAATTATGGTTGGCAAAGGACTTCTGGGCAGAAGCAGTTGCTATAGCTTGCTACTTAATGAACCATTCTCCATCGATATCAATTGACTATAAGACTCCTAAAGATTTATGGTCTAGAAAACCTACTAATTATTTAGATTTGAAGGTGTTTGGATGCCCTGCCTATTTTCATGTTAATGATGGTAAGCTTGAGCGTAGATCGAAGAAGAGCATATTTCTTGGTGACTCGCAAGGTGTAAAAGGATACAGAGCTTGGCTTCATGATCCAAAATCACCTAAGGTTTTGAATAGTAGGGATGTTGTGTTTGATGAGATGGCCATGCTACATCTGAAGAAGGAGTTCATTGTTTCAGACAGTGCACCAACGCAGGTGGTTTAGGATGTATGGAAAGAGTACTTCAGAAAATGGTTCAGTTTCAAGCCTAGTTGAGACAGCTACTCTTGTGGAATAGGAGAGAGCTAAGGAGGTGCAGGGGCATTTGATTTCCAAGGATAGACCTCACAAGGAAATCAAAAAGCCTTCTAGATTAGCTGACTATGTTACTTTTGCTTGTGTTGCTGCATAGGAGATGGACAGTCCTAGTGATCCCTGCACCTATTATGATGCTATTTCATGTGAGGATTCGACAAAGTGATTAATTGCTATGCAGGAAGAGGTGGAGTCACTTCATAAAAACCACAATTGGAAGTTGGCTTTACCTCCAAAGGATAAGAAGATTGTGGAATGCAAGTGGGTTTACAAGAGGAAAGAAGGCATCCTTGGTGTTAAAGATGTGCGATACAAGGCATGTCTAGTAGCGAAGGGGTATTCACAGGTGCAGGGAGTTGATTTTAATGATGTATTTTTCCCTATTATTAAATATATTTCTATTCATGCCTTATTAGAACTAGTTGCTATGCATGATTTAGAGTTGGAGCAATTAGATGTGAAGACTGCTTTCTTGCATGGTGAGCTTGAGGGGACCATTTATACGTGGCATCCCGAAGATTTCAAGGCTGAAGGAAAAGAAGACTATGTGTTCTTATTGAAAAGGTTCTTGTATGGTTTGAAGTAGGCCCTTTGTTAGTGGTATAAGCAATTTGATTTGTTAGTAGTTAATCTAAAGCCAATATGATAGCTGTGTGTATTTTAAGAAGTTAGAGGATGGCTCATTATCTATTTGTTGCTTTATATTGATGACATATTGATAGGGCGAAGAAGAAATCTGATATCAACAGATTGAAAGTAGAGTTGAGTGGTGAATTTGAGATGAAATATTTTTTGGCAGCAAGGAAGATTCTTGGTATGGATAATGAGAGAGATAGATCTGCATGTATACTCTTCTTAACTTAAAGATCTTTTGTTGAGAAAGTTTCGAAGCATTTTAGAACGAAGAATGCTAAACCTATAAGTACTCCACTAGCTGCTAATGTTAGATTGTCTGCTAATATGTTACCATAGTTTGATAGAGATAATGAGTATATGTCACATGGTCTTTACTCTAGTGTTGTTGGTAGTTTGATGTATGCTATGCTGTGTACCCATCCTGACATTACACACGCTATTAGTGTTGTGAGCCAGTATATGGCTAATCTTGGCAAACAACATTGGCAAGCAATCAAGTGGATTCTAAGGTAATTAAGAGGTACAATTGACACTTGTTTAGAGTTTGGAAGAAGTAAGGAAGATGTGATTGGATATGTTGATGCAGATGTTGTTAGGGACCTTGATAGGAGCAGGTCTACTACTGGTTATGTGTTTACTCTTGGAGATACAGCTATCAGCTGGAAGTCCATTTTATAGCCAATAGTTGCACTATCAACCAAAGAAGTAGAGTTTATGGCTATAGCTAAAGTGATGGAAGAAGCTATTTAGTTGAAGGGGTTGATAGGTGACTTGAGTTCTTAGTAGGAGATTACAGTCATCAATTGTGAAAGTCAGAGTGTTATCTATCTTACTAAGAACTAGATGCATCATGAGAGGACGAAGCACATTGACATAAAATATCACTTTGTACGAGATGTATTCGAGGAAGATGATATGGGTGTCTAAAAAATGTCTACTGTTGACAACGCTGCACATCCAGTAACAAAGTCTCTTCCAGTTAGCAAGTTTAGTCATTACATGGACTTGATCGGTTGCTTGGATACAAGATTGCCCTTTGGGGCTTATTTTGGAGAAGGTGTTGCCATTTTCTATAGTCCTTTAATACAAAATGTTTGAGTTAAGGTGGAGATTTGTTGGAAAATAACTCAAAATCTTGGATTTCAGCGCGTTTCAAGCGAGCATTGTTTTGTTTTATCATATAAATACCCATATGTTGCTAGGGTATCCTAGTGCCTTTTAAGATTTAAGAGATTGGGTGTATTAAGGCTTTGGGTTTTAAAAGTTGATTTCTCCATCAATCTTGTATCGTTCTCTTTGATAGTGAATTATAGATTCTTCTTTCTCCTATGGATGTAGGCACATCACCGAACCATATTAAATTTCTGTGTCACTATTTTCTTTCTCGCTTTATTTCTTTATTTTTTGATTTTTTTTTTCTGCAAATCCTAACTAACACAATTCAACCACCAAAAAACCAGCTAACATACTAAATAAAAGAGCTTCTTTGTGAACAATTCAGTAGTACGAGGGTTTAAAAAGTGAGTGAATGGCTTAGCCAAAGCAGCCAAAAGCTCTCCATTGGAATTTTGAATAACTACTCCAATGCCAACTACATCATTAATCAGTATTTATTTTAACAAACCCAGCAGCCGAAAAACTCCATCTAGGAATATTTTTCTATTCTTTCACCTGTAACTTATTCAAATTTGCGTCATGGAACTATAAATGCAAGCTAGCAACACTATCAAGCAAATAATCACTCTTAGGATAAGCATCATGAATAATAATGTTTCGCCTATTCTAAATAGTTAAAGATAGTAATGGGACCAGTTCCTTTTGGAAAGGTGATAATGATGAAGTTAAAACTAGGTAGCACAAATCCTTAAAAGAATTAAAAGAAAGCTGCTTCAAAGTTCGATAAATTCTACATCCACATCTTTTCAAATTTTCTTTGCAATTGAACAATCATAAAGAATGTATACAGTGTCAAATTTTTTATGACACGCTTCATATAAAGTATTCGTCTTGATTTTCTACTTAAACAACGTGTAACTACTTGGCTATAGCAAAGAGCAAGTTATCCATACATGCAATTTTACCTTATTTGGAATATTTAAATCCTAAATAAAATACCACCACTTATAGTCCTACAAGTCACTCGGTCCTCCCGAAAAACCACCTCTTCCCAATTTTTAAACAATCCAATATCCTGCCTTTACTGAATAAACACCAGAGTTAGCATAAAACCATGTAAACTGATCTGCCCTACCTATTCCACCTGCAAATTAAGAGTAACTTCTACCTCCTCTTACATAAAAGAATTTCGAATCACTCGCTCATTTGACCTTCCTAATTAATGCAATTAAAAGATCACATACACGAGCATTATCCTCTTATACAAAAGAATTCTGAATCAGCTGCTCATTTGACCTTCCTAATTAATGCAGTCGAAAGATCACATACAAGAGCATTCTCTTTCATAAGATATGGAAATAGAACTGGCAATGAAGGATGGTTTGCTAACCAATTATAACCATACACCCTAATCATATTTCCATCACCCACTCTCCAAACACCACATATGGAAAATATTTGGCTTTGATAACTTTACAAGCCAAACTAGATGGAGACTGCAAAAATCATCAATATTGCTTAGAAAGTAAGGTAGGATTAAATTCTTCTAATGAATGAAAAACCTAATAGGTTGACATAAAGTTTCCCATTTTGTTTCAATGAATACTCTCATCTGAGCATGCTTAACTTCTGTGCTCTTCCTATAACACCTTGCCTTCCACCTTCACTACCGGACCAGTCACTCTCTGATGACATGCCTTCACTAGTGGATCTGTCATTTTCTGATGATATTGTCCCCAATTTAGTTGTAACAACCCGCCTTACGCCTTCACTAGCGACCTGTCACTCTCTGATCATATTGTCTCCGATTTAGCCACCGCACTCAGTATGAGATTTTTTGTTCAAAGTTTTCCAAGAGGTCCTTGGAAATGTTATAAGAGTGACTATTATTAAATTTAAATCATCCTTTAATTTACACTCGAGTGATGTGGAATTGGATATACTAGGTAGCCTATTAGAGCTCCCTTCTTGCCCACACTAGTCGTCACAATACACTAGCCTCTTGGGCCTAATGTCCTCACTGGCACAAATTTAACCTGGTACATGTTCTAATACCATTTGCAACATCTCGCCTCCACTGATAGATCACTCTCTACCGATATTATCCCCAATTTAGCAACCATATTCGGTATGAGATTTTTTATTTAGAGCATCCCAGGAGATCACCCATCCTGAAGCCAACTTCTCTCGAAAAACCTTAGTACTATGAGAGTGACTATTATTACATTTGACTCATCACCTAATGATACGAACCTAGGACGACCTGCTTCTAAACCCGTATTATATTAGCTCGGATCTCAATTAAGTTCAAGTTTTAATGGAATGGACCTCAACCCCTAACCAACCTGTGGTTAGAAACCTTGGTATAATGTAGACACCACAATAGGAGATGGAAAACCTATGGATAAGTCAAGCTCTAATGGTGTTCTAGGTGTTCCCAAAGAACAAAGAGATAATTAATCTCACAAGTATTTTCTTAATCAAATCGAAGTTGTATTTTTATTGAAAAAATAAGCCTTTAAATAGGATAAAAAGCCACGAAATAAAACCCTAGAACATAAAGAAAACCAGCCACCATACATAAAGAAACCTAGTTGGCCGAAACTATACTTCCTTTCCTAATCTAAGTTTGATTAATTAATTCCTTTATATTAAATGGAAAGAATAAAATAAAAACCTTCCTAAAGTTATTTGTCCAGAAAATAAATAAATAAAAGCTAAAAAGTAATGATAGTTTCCCAAAACAAAACGTAAAAACAAATTAGGAAACTAAAAATGCTAGCCTATTGATCACGTTGACTTTGATCAATCTTTGACCTCTTTGAGCTTCAAATAAGCTTCTAGATGCTTTTTAGGATGCCAAATAAGCTGAATATGAAGTCCCACACGTTGCCCATGCTTGGAAAAATAAGAAAAGGCTAATACAGTAAAGCCAGCAAGCAATACAGCAAATTCGGCCAAATTGTTGATGCTGTCCATACAAGCCCTTTTTGATTGCATTTGAGGCTGATTTAAATTGATTCCATGACCTCTTAGGCATATGTATTAAACCCATAAGGCATTGGAACCATTTCATGCTTCCCGGACTCAAAAAATGTACCAAAGCCGTCACCCGGGCCCGTTTTGGCTTCTATTGCTTTTATGAGTAAAACAGGCCTTGGTTCTTTAGATATGGCCAACCCCTCTTGACTATGACTTATTCCTTGTATAAAGACAGCAAGATTTTCCTTGAACTTCTTAGCTAGGGCTCTAGTGATCGGTCCGACCTTCATCCATAACGGATCGGCACCCCAGCGGGTTGTCGGTTGTACAGGTCTGGGGGGATTCGCATCACCTAATCTATGCGTAGAGGATGTGGCATTGAACACCAAATAGAATACCAAAGTCCTGCACTTGCCCATACTGGTCATCACACTTTCAAACTTTAAAATGAATGGCTTTGAAAAGATTTCACACTTATGAAAGTGATTAGCATTACATTTGAATTATTCCTTGATCCATACCCAAATAACGTGAGATCGAACATTAAGTAACTTGTTAGTGTCCCACACCCAGCCACATTGGTCCTCATATTGGTCATCCTCTACTACAAAGAGTTACGATACTTTTTGCCCCCATGAAGCCTTTAGAATGCTAAAGGGTCGTGAATTGTTTCTGCCCTCCACCTCTATTCTATGGTGCCTTAAATTGCCAAAGACCTCTCAATAGCACTTTGTATATTGTATGGTATACACTTTTTGACCAATAATCATATGGTTGAATTTCAAGCCACAATATGTTGTAGTTAAAAGTTTTTAGCCACATTGTTAGCAACAACATGTTTTGTAACTAACATTAATTAGTGTAATCTCTGTCTCTTTCACTCCTTGCCCCTTCTCTCTTCTTTCAAAAAAACCCAGACCCTCTGTGGCTTTGAACTTTGCTTCATAACCTGAGTAATTGAAAGCAATGGCCTGATTTAGATGCTAAATCACAATGCTGAGCTCGATTGAGATGAACAGGAGTGAGATGAACAAGAAAATGTCCCTTTCGGACAAGAAAATCACAATACGAATTCAGTGTTGTTTTCAGGTGTGGGGGTGTTGAAGATGGTATGTTGCATTGGTGGGGGTTTTCAAAACGGTGCATTTTGAAATCCTTTAAAGATAATATTCTGTTCTTTTTTTTCTCTTTTTTTTTTTTTTTATTATCTCTTGCCACTTGAAATTTTTGGAAAAAAACAAATAAATGAAAAAAAAAAAGAGAGAAACTGAGGTTACGTGAGAAGCATGTGCCCAATTGGACGGGTTCCGTTACATTTAACCTAATTGGACCACATTGAAATTTTCTTACACTTACAGGGTATGAATGTGTCCAAATCAAATTTAGAAGGCTTAATTGAAACTTTCGTAATTATAGAGGGTACCAAAATGCATTTGTCACTCTATATAAAATTAAAATAAAAGTGTTTTACTTGCAGTTGCTAAATTGGCTCACTTAAGTGAGAAACAAGATGTTCAATCATTGTATTTAACTTTTTCAAAAGCAACATTGCATCAATATAGCTTTCAAAATTAAATAAACATTCAATACATATCTAGCTTAGACATAATAAAATAAACTATCACTATATAGCTAGGTTTAAAACAATGAGTTTCGATATAGATATTTTGGCCCCCAATTAATTTTTTTTTTGGTTAACCATCAATTTTGTAATTTCTAATAATGTTTGTAAAACTAAAAAAAAAAATTAGAGAAAACATTTACAGAAGAATTAAAACAAAGTTACATAAATAATTAAATCAATTAACAAAATTTAAAAAAAAAATTAAGAAAATCAAAAACAAAAAGCCGACGCTTTTAACGCGGAAAAAGTGTCGGCTTTGGCCCCCAATTAATTTTTTTTTTTTTGTTAACCATCAATTTTATAATTTCCAACAATACTTGTAAAAGTACAAAAAAATAGAAAAAAGAATTATAAAAGATTTAAAACATAAAGTTACAAAAATATATAAATAAAAAATGCACAAAAGCCGACGCTTTTAAGGTAAAAAAGCGTCGGCTTTGGTCCCATTTTATTATTATTTTTTTTGTTAACCATCATTTTTGTACTATCCTATGATGCTTGTAATAGTACAAAAAATTTAGAGAAAACATATACAAAATAATTAAAACAAAGTTACAAAAATAATTGAAAAAATTAACAAAGTTTACAAAAAATTAAAAAATGCACAAAAACCGAAGCTTTTAACATATTAAAGCATTGGGTTTGGCATCCAATTAATTTTTTTCTTGGTTAACCTTCAATTTTGTAATTTCTAACAATGTTTGTAAAAGTGCAAAAAAAATTAGAGAAAATATTTAAAAAAGAATTAAAACAAAGTTACAAAAATAATTAAAACAATTAACAAAATTTTCAAAAATTACAAAAATTAAAAATGCACAGAAGCCGACTCTTTTAATGTGTAAAGCATCGGCTATGGCCTCTAATTAATTAATTTTTTTATTAACCATCAATTTTGTAATTTCCAATGATTTTTGTAAACGTACAAAAAAATAGAAAAAATAATTACAAAATAATTAAAACAAAGTTTCACGAATAATTAAATCAATTAATAAATAAATGTGGATTCTTTTCTTACCGATTGTTAAGGAATGGACAGTTCCTTTTGTCGTGCGATTGTCTAATTTTTCCACATTCATTGCAACATCAACCTCTATATTGAGCAGCATTTGTTGCTTTATCTTTCCACCCTTTTAATCTTCTTCCACATTCCTTTGCCCTCATTTGAGATGGGTCTTTGAAAGTTGTGTCATGAATATTACTACATTTTTTTAGAAATGCCTCTACTCTTCGTGCTACCACCTACAGATTTAATCTCATCAAGCAAACTTTGCAGACCATCATTCCCAAGATCTCCACGATGGTCCCGTCTAGTGAGGTCCCACTGGACAATCCTTAAAGAATATCTAATGGAACTCCACTTAAAGAGTGGACAAATGATCACATGCATTATCAATAATACTTCAATATGTATATATAAAAGCACAACAGCATATAAATCCACAACTATGGTCCACAACTACAGCCTATCGAACTACAGGCCATACTGCACACATATATATAATATGGTCAAGACTGTCCAATAATTAGATCAGAGCATTCTAAAAGTGTTTGTAAAACTTATAAGAAACAACTGATACAAATAAGTCTAGAAAGATAAAAATAACAGAGAAAGACAAGTACTGTTGCTGCAGTGGAAAGTATGGGATAACAAGCGGTGCACGAGGTAGTCTGCCAACTAACTACCTGGACCTAGAGGAACGAATTTAAAACAAAAAAAACGTGAGATAGGATATCTCAGTGAGTAGCATAGTGTAATAAGAAAATAATACTTTATTTCTATAAACTTTCTCTCAATACCTCTCGTTTCACTCTTTGAAAGGTTCCCCATTCAAAAATCATTTCACAAAATCCAAACTTATAAGCCAATTCAATATCATAAAACCAATGCTCAAAAGTTATAAAGTGAACGATCATTATAATATTATAAAATGACTTATTGAAGATATAAATATTGAGCAAAAAATATTATAAATGCAATTTCACAAAATAATTATGAAAGTGCAATAATAACCACAATCTTTGAAAACCAACAATAGACTCGGGACATGTACGATGTACTATACGATATACAAAATCGTAAATCATGGGATACATCCACCTCAGGACCCTTAATGTATGAAAGGTATTGTGGAAATTGTAAACCGTTGGGATATACCCAAACTCACGGCCTGTGGCAATAATAAACCTATGGGATGAACCTAACCTCACAGCCCGTTGCAATAATAAACATGTGGGATGAGCCCAACCTCACGGCAGTGGTGGCAAACTCACGCGCTATAATATAATACTGATCTGAAATACTGGTACTATATGCTACATCAATTGAAAATAAACAATACAGTATCCGTAAACCATTCTTATGAGATCATCATTTTCCAAACAATATTGTATCATAAATCATAATTTAATACTCAAGCTCAACCACTTATTTAAATATTTCAAACATTTTGTATTGTCATTTCATGATAAAACCAGAAATACTACAGTGAAATATATATCACCAAAAACCAATTTTAAGCACATAAAATTGTAAAATACTTGAAAATCCTTAAAATCATAAAATTTTCAATATGCTTTCTCAAATCAATCATTTTCCAAAATAATTTAAAACCTTAATTCAAATACCAAGATATTTCAATACCACAAGTCCATTTATGAACTCATTAAAACTGGAAACCACTTAAAATATTGTCAAAAGTCACATAAAATGATAATGCATATATGTAAAAACAGATATATACATGTGCATAAAACAAACATTTCAATCAAATAGTATATGCATAAAATATTCAAACCACATGTATAATATACTATATACCTAAAACAGTTTAAAATGATATAACCACTCACAGTACTTTAGATGCTCACTCATGCTCCCCTGTAGGATCGCTTCCAAGCTCAACTCAAGTACCTGTAATATAATAACATATTTCTTAGGCTCCAACAACCTAACCAAAGATATTTATGTACACCAAATGTCTTAAAATGATTTGTGTATCTATAAAAATTACATAAATTGAATACTGACCGGTCCAATTATACAGTGCAACCTAAGGACCCAGTACCTAAAATTGGCACTTTTCACCCAAATACTAATCTTTCAAAATTGAACCCTCTAATGGGTCCTATTAATATCTAATTTCACTAATCCAACTTCAATTTTATCCAATTTTGACCAATTTCATCCAAATACAGTCTCAATTTACCCGGTATTTAACAAATTGACCCAAAAATGGAAAATTAACCAAACGACATTCAAAATTCACAAATTTTATATCAATGGAAAGCCCAAGAAATAAAAAACACAATGGTGTTCTCACCTCGGTCCAAAAGTGTCTCTCGTGGCCGAAAAACTTGATGGAAATTTCTGGCGAACTCCTTGTTGACGTATCTCTTACACGATGAGGAAACAGGGAAAATGGAGCACAGAAATGAGTTCAAAGGGTATGAAAATGGGGGAAGGGGTGTATGGCTTGGCCTAAAATAGTCAGAAGACACAAAAATCCGGTGACCCACTTCACGACCACCGTAAATTTCACGAGCCCGATCTGGGAGCATCGACAGGTCGTTCATCATGAAATTTCACCATGAAGGTCGCCGTCGAGTGGGCTACAATGATGGCTTGTGCATGTATCAAGATGGTGGCCAAAATTAAGCAAAATGGTGATGACCCAGTTTAACGTTAAACGGGATCAAAAAGACCCAGTTTGAACCCATGTATCTCAAGAGAAAATTCTCGGGTTTAGGGGACAAAATGGGTATTTTAGGATTGTCTCCTATTTGACACAATTTCCAAAGATTATATAGAGCCTTGGGCCACTAACAACAAAAACTTGGGACTTGTTTAGACACAGATACAAAACTTATATTTAAAATTTCTCAGAACCATAACTTTTTATCCGTGACTCAGAATTTAGCGTGCCGCCACCCCATTAACTTGTATTGACAAGCTCTACACCATGGTACCTTAATCAAACCAAAATCTTGACTGTAGAAAAAGTCAACTAGCACCCCACGTACAGTCCACTTGGTCAAACTTATACATCCGGGGCATTCTGGTACAGGTTGTTACATATGAGAGGTTGAGAAGAGCATAAAATAGGTTATAACATTGGTCATATGATTGGATGCACTTGTATCAATTATCCATGTACTATTCTTAGAGTTTGTTGGGGGGAAAAAAAAGATATTATCAGCAATACCTGGACGTTTATTATTTGCAATAAACTACTTTCCACATGCTTTCGATGCTTCTTGGTCAAGTCCCACCATTTAGGATAACGAATTATCGCAATATAAATGTTTCAAATAACTTGTTCAACTACAATAAGAGCATAACAATTCGTCGGATGAGGTTCTACTAGATGCGGTTCCTTTGTATAATGCTCTGGCAAGTGGTACTCTGTTGGATTTTCCAGTTCATTGATAACTTCAAAATTTGAACAATTCAAATTATGATTCTAGTTGACTTTGATTAGTCATCTACCATACTTTTAGGAAAAAAAAATTGTACGAGAATTTGATTTAGGATACAGAATTCGTTTTTGATGATTTGGGAATGAAAATATGAAACAAGTGGATTCAATATTCAAGATAAGATATTCATAGTTCAGATTTGATTCATTTGAAAAATTCTTTAAGATTGAACGCTCTGTGTAAATATGCAGCAAATACAATATTTGAAATATGGACTTCGGAAAAAAGATTGATTTGAAATAAAAACTTTAATTGAAACTTTGATTTAGGATAACAATTTCATAGTTCAAAATTCAATTCGTATATAAAAACGTTCTTTAGGATTGAACTCTCTGATACGATGTAGAACTAAGAACTTCGAACGACATTTTTGTGATGTATCTATTCTTCTCCATCCATAAGGTATATAAAGATACCAACTCATACAAAATACATCAGTTACAATTAATTACAATTATTTCTAAAAATAATCAATTTTTTACAACAATTAAATATGCACACCTCATACTGACGTTTACAAAAAGGCTAAGCTTTATTCTTTCTCTTCTACTGCAAAATGGAACATAGCGCATCCATTCATCAACGCCAGTTTGCCATATGTGTTCTATCTTCGATCAATGAATGTTTATTATATTTTCTTAAAAAGAAACTTAATTTTTGAATTATTTAAATCAACATCTAATACTGATTAGTTTTGAGATTTTTCAACTTCCATTATTTTTACGTTTCAGATTGACCTTTAACAAATATATATATATATATATATATATATATGTATTATGTTTGATTTTAGACTTCAATTTTGCTGTCATTGAAGAAGGTTTGGTCCCTGACTTTTTTTTTTTTTTTAGAAAAAGTAAAAGCGCATTAAAGAGTGAATTGAAAATGATCTTGGTTCTGTATTTTTTATTTTGGGTATAGAATAAACAGGCATTGATGGAGAATACTGATGGTAGAATTTTTATGGCTTTTTGGTGTAGAAGAAAAAGGGTTTGTGGCATCTTTGGGAGAACATAGCGAAATTGTGAGAGAGTTTTATGGATTCTGATTTTTGTTGCAAAAGGTAGAGAGTTTGTTTGCAGAAGAAAGATAGTGAAAGCAGCGAGTGAACTGTGTTTGGGAGAGAGAAGCGCTAATATTGGAGAGACTGACGTGTTATCTGATGTGGAAAATAATTCACATGGAATCAAATCATATGAAGGAGTACCCAACTGTACAGTACTCCGGAAGTATTAAAATTTTTTTCACTCATGAAGATTGGGTACCAATATGTATTTGCCGGGTTGTCATCCCTAAATTATGATTATTAATACCAATAATTTTTAGTGTACATTGTTTCTATTTTTTATTTTTTGTTGTTTTGTTGAAATTTTGTCTGTTTTGTCATACCCAATAAATAATTACTGCAGGCGACAAACTTCATGTGCAGACAAACGAAAATTAGACTAATTGCTAATATAAGGATAAGATCAATTTGTCATGTACTAGGAAGATGCATAACTAGCTGCCTTTCCAGGATTCCAATCATAAGATTAAAATTATTTTAAGCCAGTCCCATGTGAATGCATAATGATGGTTCATGTTTACCGATCAATCAATTTATATCACATATATAACGGATTGTTTAATTACTATTAATCAGCTCAAACTGACAAACGCCTGTATTTTTATAATAATGCTTCAGATAGAATACTCTAGTTGACCTTAATGTATAAACTGGAGATTCCCATTTCGAAACATCTCAGATGTAAGGATTACAATAATAAATTTAAATAAGTTTACAAGGATCTACACTGAGATTTATCATGTTGGTTGCTATGGATGACTTCTTATTGTGAGTTTACAAAGCTTATTATGAGTTTAACTTGTCATTCAATCCAAGAAAACATGATTTTTCTTCTGTTTTTCATATGTATTTTTCCATCTTTGCTCTAATAGTCTTATTGATTTTTCGTTCAACATGAAAATAACCTTTAACATTAAATCTTTTCAGATTAATAACAAAGTGAAGCTCACAATAAGCTTTTATTAATCATAAAAACGAATCTCTCTCCATTACTTGCTCATACAATCCTTAGCATATTATATATATATATATATATATATCAAGTTGATATAATGATTTTACCATTAGAATTTTATTCATCCTCCATTAGATCATCTAAGTGGTTAATATTTAAAAATACATCAATGGCTCGCTAGATTCATTCAGTGTCCACTTTGCCCAAAAAGAATTTTAATATCTACTAAATCCATATTAGGCCACAAAATGATTTTGAATCTAATCCATTGAAATGATCAAAGGGTTAATAAAAGATGATATAATGCTAAAATTATAAGGTCAATCTGATATGAACATAACTCATAAATTTATATATATGTATATATATATAGATATATAAATATAATTACCTATCCAACAAAATAACTTCGAGGATTGTCCTGGACGACATCCCATCAACATTTGTGGGATGTTTTTATACCAAATTATACAACGCAACATTGTTGGTGTCATGTATTCTTGAATATTCATAGAGTAAAATGTCCTAAATTTACATATAGCTCTCTTATGGCAAAAACTTAATTGAGGAACTTATAGAGAGGGATATGCCTTGTCAACTTATCACCTATGTATTAGGTTTATTTTTTAAAAAAATTAAAAAAATAATTTAATGATTTATCATTATTTGAATGGTGGGGCTTAATATATAAGATCCACTTAGGAGTCCCTCTCCATGGAAGTCCTTCATGGAATCTTTGAATGTTAAATCCCTATATCTACATATAGGATAATACTTGCCCCGACACAAAAGTGTGGAGATCTTCCTCCTTACCCACCAATGTATCATTTTTGTTATTGGTCTATTTGTTTGTCATTATAAAGCTATAAAAAATTGAATATCTTTCAATAATTTTTCTGTGATTTATATTCTTGGACCCATAATTAATTTTTTCTTTCTTTAGATGATTATTTTTAACTATGGTTCAAAAATAAATACTTTTAGCTATTATCTAATAATTTTATGATTTACATATTCACTTATAAAATAAAAATAATTGAACTAGCAATCTAACCTATTTGATTTGAATAATAATAATAAACAAATAAACTGTTGGATAATTTTTTTAATGCATTTTCCATAACTAATTCAAGTAAAATTTTCGAAACCATAAACACACTAGTATAAACAATGTTTGGTAAGATTGAAAAATTATATATATATATATATATATACACGGAAATTCTATGGTGAGGATGGTCCACATGAGAACCACAGTATTAGTGACGGTTTTTCATAATATTAACGACGGTTTCTTAGAAAATCATAACCAATACTATGAAAAACCGTCACCAATACTGTGGTCCGTATGAGGACCGTCCGCACCATAGACGGACTATATATATATATATATATATTTATGTGCATGATTAACATTTAATTGATCCAAACCCAAGAAATTATGAAAAACGTTGATAGATAACTAATAGTGTAAATTACACAAATTTACCCTCTAGCTTTAGGTTTTTCACATACACCCCTTGGTTTTCAATAATTTAAAAAATATACCCTTCAAAATTTTAACTTTGTTAAAGATTATAGCCGTCTACAAGTCTAATCATGTAAAATTCAGTAAGCAAGAATTAAGTTTTTTATTTTATTTTTTAAGGATACAAATTTCCTCACTTGGGGAGGAGAGGGGTGTTAGCAGAAATGGAGATAAAGTCCACAATCTTATCTATGGAAGTAGAGGGATGATTCGGTTAAAGTATGGAAAAACAATTAAGGCTATGTCTTGTTTATGGATTAAATGGTGGAATAGAACACATTATTTAAAATTTTGATATTCCATAATTTTATTGGATTTTTCAATTGGATTCATCCATTTTTATGAAATCCCAATTCCTCAAATATCGAATTGTTATTCATTTTAAAATTACCTGTACTCCGAAAAATAGGAAAATAAAAAAAATGCTGGTTTACGCCTTTTTTTTCCTCATGCTTCCAAAATGTTTTTTTTACTTTTTTTTTGCCACTTTTTTTTTGGGGACCTTTTTTATTATTACTACCAAACTAAAGAATATAAATAATTATCCTAGTCCTCCTTTCTTTATTCCTAGGAGTTACTAATCCTTATTTCTTAAGAATTACCATTTTTCTAACCAAACATGAGCTAAAGCGAAAGGCAATATTTGGCTTAAAAATTGGAAAAACCAATATTTGGATGGGTAATTGGACATGGAGACAAAATCCACCATTGCCTATCTCAAAAGAGGGATGATTGGGTTGAAATATAGAATGAAAATTGAAGCTTTGTAAAAGCCATAATTTAGCTTAATGATTTGGAGAAGCCAATATTTGGCTAGGAAAAAGCTTGCTCAGACCTATCCATAGAAGAAGGCTCCACAAAAATTCTTCCTTCAATTTTCTTCTACCTGCACGGAACATATAAATATATATGTATATGTATATATATATATATATTGCTTTTGTTTAGTTGAAAGAGGGGCTATTAGTTGTAGTAGACCATTAGAGAGGAAAGCAGGGAAAGATTAGTTGTAGACCATAAGAGAAGATATAGGCAATTTGTTAATGTCAATGGTTAAAAATATTTGCCAACAAATTTTTGGGCAGTTCTATTTACAATACAAAACTTACTAAGAACTCTATAAATTTAAGGATATTTTAATATCCCAACAATACCTATTGATAAAATGTCAGAAATAGCTTTAAGCACTAAAATACACTACACCTACAAGTCATTGGAAAATTCCAAAGGTACTAGCCTTTGTTGCCAGGAAGTGGCTAGACACCTTTGGTCCGAAATGAACAAGCTATGGCCAATCTATATGAAGGAAACAGCTTCACGACTTAACTCCAACTCAGGCTGCCACAAGTAGAATCCAGAGGATTGCTAGAAACCATTATTCAAAGTTACCATTGTCTATGAGTGAAGCTACACCTACATCACAAAATGTTTCATGATTCTAGGTTTTACTCTTTGATGGTGGTTTCATTAGGGCATGTAGAAAGAAGCATAACTATGGCAGATTATATAATAAACCAAATGAATATATTGTCGCTAGTAAACATATATGGGCAGATAAAAATCATCTAGATTAGATATACAGCACTATTAAAGGCTGATGAAAACATTAACCCTAGTTATATAAAAAGAAGAATGTATTA
This sequence comes from Ziziphus jujuba, assembly GCF_031755915.1. Lineage (NCBI taxonomy): Eukaryota > Viridiplantae > Streptophyta > Magnoliopsida > Rosales > Rhamnaceae > Ziziphus > Ziziphus jujuba. The sequence goes on along the minus strand of NC_083381.1, from coordinate 458,652 downwards.
TCTCCAATAAACATAAACCAATCGGACTAATATTGTCCAAATTACATATATCACCCTACTTTACTAATCTACATTATATAAATTGGATGAATGTATTGTCTTCGGTAAACATATATCATGTGGACTAATATAATTGATGTTACATGTACAGTGCTCTCAAAAACTAATGAAAACATTGAAATGAGTTGTGTAAACCAGACCAATATAATGTCTTTGATAAATGTATACCATGTCGACTAATATCATATAGATTATGCATACCACGCTATTGTATAAAACTAATGAAAACACTAATATAAATCGTATAAACTGGATGAAAATATTCTTCGATAAACATGTACTGTAACACCCTGTCCCAAAGTACAATGGAAATTTTCCAACTTTGACCGAGGTCGACCGTTGACCATTGACTTTGTCCGTTGACCGTTGACCGAAAGGGTCAAAAGTTGACTTTTTCACTTGGATAGAATTTTAGGTTGACTGAGGTACCGTTACGAAGTACACGTTGGCACGAGTTTATAGACTAGTAGCACGTTGAAAACAGAGCTACGGTTTGAAAGTTATGAGCAAAAAACGTTGAGGTCCAAACTGTCCAAGGGGTGCCGGAGTTGACTTTTCATTCATGCAAAGTTGAGCTTTGACTTATGTATAGTTGTGACGTACTCGTCGATACGAGTTCATAGACTAATGGCATGCTTAAATTGGACATTTGGTTAAAAAGTTATGGGCATGCAAAGTTTCCGAATACAGTATTATTTTATTGTATTTGGATTGAGTGAACAGTGTGTGCCACATGTCGCAATTTTAACCAATCCTGTGAGTGAACAGTGTCATCCAAGGGTGGCTTTTATTTTGGCAAAACGTGTGAGCCGGCGGGGAAAGGAGAGAGAAAGAGAGGAGGGGAGAGAGAGAGAGAGAGTGAAAGAGAGAGCTAGAGAGAGAAACCAACAGGCCACCACCGTTCACCCATTTCCGGCCACCAAAACAATACACGCGCCACTCCACCTTGAAGCCCACCTGAAAACTGGCCGGCCAGCCAAAAATCACGGCCAACCAACCGCCAATGCACCCGGATCGAGATTTTTTCAGTGGCGGCGCTGATTCTTCAAACCCCGATTTCTTCCTATTCCGACCACCGTTTGCCTCACTGCTGGTCCCATTGAGTTACCCATCACTAGATCTACCTTCCCACCAAAAATCACTGCCAGTGGCCATCGGATGCGCCGCCGGCGGTGGCGGATTCCGGTGACCACGGTGGCTCGTCGGGAAATCAACTTTCCAATGAGTTTTGGACTGCACCGCCCCTCCTTTCCCACTAATTCCAACCCTCTGAACCCCAATCCGGTGTCCCCTTTCCTCAAATCTCAACGGATTGAGAGAATCAAAGAGTTGAATCCCGAAAGCTTTCCGACGAGATTCCGGCCACCTAAAACACCATTAGAGAATTGGTTGTTTTAGCTTGACTTATCAATAGGTTTTCCATCCCCTATTGTGGCGTCTACATTATACCAAAGTTTCTAACCACATGTTGGTTAGGGGCTGAGGTCCATTCCATTAGAACTTGAACTTAATTAAGATCCGGGCTAATATAATACGGGTTTAGGAGCAGGTCGTCCTAGGTTCGTATCATAAGTACTAAAGTATTGTTATTACAAAGACAAGGATATTTAATGAAAAATAAATAAATAAGCAGGTGAGTAAATATATAAATAAATAAATTAAAATTTTGAAATAAGTATTTTAATAAATTATTGAGAAATAAAATTTTCTCTCAAAATCCTCACTAATTCACTCAGTTTGAAAGGTTCCCATTTTTAAAATAGCATATATAAAAATATAAATAAAATAAAATAAAATAACATTGGAAATAATTTTACAAAAACAAATATTAATTTAAGACAAAATATGATTAAAATTTAAATGAGACAAAATAGTCATAAAATAAATTAAAACAAAACAAAATAAAATAAGATAATATCAAATCAAATAATTTAGTATAATAGGCTAAACAATTTTAATTATTTGAAAAATAAAATTTAGATAATTTTTAAAAAATGTAATTTAAGTAAATAAATATGTTTTAAAAATATTTTTTTTTTTAAAAATAGTATTACATACTAACCTAACACACCATACTATATAGCAAGTGGTGACAGACGTCACTTGGCATCCCAAATATAATTAAACTTTAAATGAGACAAAATAGTCATAAAATAAATTAAAAAAATAAAATAAGATAAAATCAAATCAAATAATATAATATAACAGGCTAAACAATTTTAATAATTTGTAAAATAAAATTTAGATAATTTTTTAAAAAAAGACATAATCTAAATAAATAAATATGTTTTAAAAATATTTTTCTTTTAAAACAGTACTAGGTACTAACCTGACGCACCATACTATATAGCAAGTGATGGTAGATGACAATTAGCATCTAAACACCCCTCTGACAGAGAGATTAGAGAAATACTTACAATCGGACACCTTGATCTCCCAAGACGCTGATGCTAACAACTTGCCATCCCTGGCCAAAAGGACGGCTAATGCCCACTGTGCAATATATTTGCCAACCCTCTTGCTCTTAACTCCTATAGGATAGCTAAATAATATCTGCGTGCTAAGCGATAATATATAACATGAAATACCGATACTATATGGTGTATCTAAAGTAGTAAAATTTGGAAATGCAACATAACACCAAATTTTTACAAAATAATACCGTGTTTTAATGAAATTTTCCAAACCCATAAAATTCCTTATTTTGATTTAAACCAAAATCTTATATCTACCAAATTTTATAAAAATATTCATTTCCATAATAAACACATTTATACTTATTTACACACACACACACACACACATATATTTGTATACGAATAATACAAAATTAAATATAAACAACATTATTTTACATAACAAAATTAATAATAATTTTTCTTTAATTTAAAAGGAACCAAATACTTTTATAGAAATTTAAACAATACAATTTACAAAAATTAATTATCCAAAAATAAATTTGGAAAATGGACCACTCAACTGAAAAAGCGAATCACTCAAGATCCTCCACAGGATCGGTCCCTCGATTTATGCAAGTGTCTAAAATATCAACATAACATAATACTCATTAAAATAATATTTTAATCGGGTATTCTATACACAGTTTACACAAGGGAGCTAACATAAACTTAAAATTGACAATCTATATTCCAAAATGTAAAGGTCACATATCGAGTCTTACATGCCAGAGATCTAGTCAGCAGTAGTCGGGATGTGGCCGAGAAGACCTGAGCAACTTGATGCTTTTAGATCTCATGATCTAGCTCAAATTTGATTAATCAGACCTTGGATTTTGACTCAGGGGGATCAAGTTTAATGGGAAAGGGTGGTGGTTTGATTGGAAACTCTACAAAACTGGGGGAACCGACAAGCCGCCACTTTCGCCTGGAAAATTCCTCTAGCACTAGCACGTCCAATGGACATTGGCTTTGAAATTTTGGGAAATGATGGCTTGAGATGGGTAACTCAGTGGTGGTGGTGGTGAGCCAAGGAGGCGACCAGAGAAAAGGAAATCTATCGACAAAGTAAACAGTGGCCGTCAACAAAAACAACCAAATCCCAATGAATCACCGATGATCTTGTCGTGAGATTTGGACAGCCGATCGGTCTCAAGTGGTCTTCACCTGGGGCTGACACATGAAGCCCACTGGTGGCTAGAGAATGGTGAAAATGGATGACCGATTTTACTCTTCCTTGTTCTCTCTCTTCCCTCTCCTTCACATGGCCTAATAAAAGCCTTTTGTGGTGCCATTGTGCACTTACAGGGTTGGCTAAAATGGTGACACATGCACATGTTGGTTGGGTTCATGTTAAACGTTTTTCATATGTGTTAAGATACACTCAATAAAATCAGTCTCAGAAAAACAATTTTAAATTTTACAGGTCCTAGCTTTTTAATCATAAGTCCAAATTAAGAATCCAACTAGTTTATGAGTTCATATCAATGAGTACTTTACAATAGTATACAAGTCAAAATCAGAATTCATAAAAATGAAAAAGTCAAACTCGGCTTGCTTGATCAGTTCGAGTTATAACTTTTTAACCGTAGCTCTTATTTTGGAATACCACTCGTCTACGAACTTGGATCGACGCATACTTTGCCATGGTACCTCAATCAATGCAAAATTCTCCTTATAACAAAAAGTCAACCACATGCCCACTTGGTCAACCCCAATTAACTCTATCAAACCTGATTAATGCATGAAAATTCTAGCATACTTAATAAATCTTAAATACATATTTAAGTCTTAGCCCTTGAAGCAATTCGATGACTGAAAATAAGATCCTAATACATATCTATCAATCCTAACTGAGCATTCTTGTATGTGTGTGTACATATATAATCAGTTTCACACTTGCCTTTTCTTAGAGTGGATTGAGGAAGAAGTAAAACTCCAATGAGAACATAGTCTTGCTGCATCCCCTGAAGGAGAAGAGGCTAACCTATCCTTAAAAGACGCTAGATCATCTTGATTGTTTTAACATCAAGTCTTCCATTATTATCCTTTGAATTACATCAAACGATAAGATTTAAAATTCAATTATTGGCCAAATATGAGGTTAATTATATATTAAAATTATATTTGAGTACAATAAAACATATAGGAACCCAGATGACCATAAATGAAATTTTTTAATCTCATCTTTTAAACCAATCCAAGGGCTTAAAAAAGAAGTCCTTATAATAATATCATCAAGTCAACTTATTAAAAGTCTGGTTGTACATATATAAGGTAATCCTTTTGTTAGTCTATGATATAATTAGTATCTTTACTCTCAACCATTAAATTTATTTAGGTTTATTTAATTATGCTAGACCTATTTTTAATATTAAATCTAAAAAAGTTTATTTTTAATTTTTTAATATAAAACTATCAGATCGACCTAATAGTAAATTGATTATATATATATATATATCTACATAAGAATTTCTAGTTAGGATTCTTTAACTTTACTAATTAAGATTGAATATGTGGTAAGTGTTAAAAGTTGTCACATTTCATAATAATAATTATTTTATCTATTGGTTAAACCTTTGCCATATAAGTATTTTTTATTTAGCTATTATTAACTCCTTACAAAAGATTTTACTCTATAAAATATAAAGAAATGGATTAAAAGTTTGTAGGCTACTTTGTGATGTAAATAAATCTACGGAGTTTGTAAGCTACAATATCTGCATGTGAAATGTATTTTTTGACATGGGAATAAATAATTTCTTAAAACCGACCAGCATGTAAAGATAGATAAATTTATTAAAAAATTCGTTATCAATGTTTGTTTTGCTAAGGAGCACATGCAACCGTTCCCCATGGATCGATCCATGATTATTCCGTTAAAATATTAAGCATTGTTGATTTGAATTTGCTTTATATGAATATATATGTACATATATCTATATATATATATATGCATAGTATATATACATATAATTGCAAATTATTGTGATTTATTTTTTTATTTTTGTTTTTTGATATTGGGTAGGGATCACTCGGGATCTTTGTAATTTAATTATTTAATTCTTTTAATTACATGAATAAGATATTTTAACTACTGCTAGGTCTATTCAAAGGACCATCCAGGTCAACTTATGCTAAAGTAAGCCCTGCAAGAATCAGTCTTCTGTTAATAAGGAAATAGAGCACCTCTCCTTATCAACTGAAGGTTTAATTTAATTATAAGAAAATCAACTTTAGTTGTCCTACAGAAATAATCACTTGTAGAAAAAATCAGTTAAGTGCTTAGTAAATTATAATTTTATAATTGTTGTGTAATTTAAAATCAGTAGTTGAGTGTCCAGTAAACAAAAAAGTTTAATTTTTTCTTTTTCAATAAAATAAAATTTATTAACTAACCAAAACATAAATCTCCCTAAATTAAAAAGATGGAGCCAATCTGGTCCTTGGTCCTTCTATGATACATAGGATTATAATGTTAAAGCATGATGAGCAAGTTAATGAGCCACTCGATTACAAACTCTACTTTCATAAGAAGATGCAGTACTACCAACCCAACCCAACAAAAACTTAATTTCTTCAACTAAGAAACAAATACTACTTAAAAAAAGAAACCCATCATTATGAATTATGTTAACTGCAACTTGAGAATCAGATACTGTTAGAACATAACTAAAAATCTTGGATTTTAGCATGTTTTAGGTGAGCCCAATTTTGTTTTCTCATGTAAATACCCATGTGTTGCTAGCGTATCCTGGTGCTTTTTGAGATTTGAGAGACGGGGTGTATTAGGGTTTTTTGTTTCTAAGAGTTGATTTCTCCATCAATCTTGTATTGTCCTCTTTCATAATGGATTACAAATTCTTCCTTCTCTTGTGGACAAAGGCACATTGCCAAACCACATTAAATTTATATATCAATATTTTCGTTCCCGCTCTATTTCTTTGTTGTTTGATTATTCTCAATTAGATTTTGTTCCTCAAATCCTAACAAATTGATATCAGAGCCATATTGATTTATTTAGGAATTTTCATCATGGCGACAACAAAGTTAAACATCGAGAAGTTTGAGCGCAATATGAGTTTCTCCATGTGGCGAGTTAAGATGAAGGCGATTATGACACAGAGCGGTTTACATAAGGCATTGGTTAGCAAAGATTAGATGTCATCTTCGTGGGATGCCAAAAAGAAAGCCGAGGTTGATGAGCATGCCCTATCCACCATTTAGTTATGCTTGTCAAAGGAGGTCCTTGATCAGAAGACAGCAAATGACTTATGGGACAAGTTGGATTCTTTGTATATCATAAAAAATCTCACTACAAAATTGATTATGAAATACTGTCTGTACACCTTCTCAATGGCTGAAGGTATGTCTATTAAGATGCACATAGATGAATTTTCTACTATTTTATTAGATCTGGCAAACATGGACATTAAATATGATGATGAAGATCAAGCCCTAATGTTACTACATTCCTTACCTCTATCGTATAAAAGTTTTAAGGAGATTTGATCTATAGTAATAAAACCCTAAAACTGAAAGATGTGAAAGCTTATTTGTATTTAAAAGAGTTGTTTGATAAAAGCAATTTTCATAACAATAATTCTGGGAATTCTGGAGAATGTTCGATTGTTAGAGGTAGAACATCATCTAAAGATGAGAATAATAATAATAATAGTAATGGTGGTAGCCAGTCGAGGTTTAGAAACCTTACCTGTCGCTACTATAAGATAAAGGGGCACATCAAATCTGAATGTCATAAGCTTTAAAGCAAAAATAATGAAAAGGGTAAGAAGCTTGCCAAAGCCAGTATTGCACATGAGGAAATTAAGGATGGAGATGTCTATTCGATGACTACGGATTGTTCGGGCAAGTAGGGATGGATTTTGGATTCAGGTGGTTCATTTTGTATCTATCTTAGTAGGGATTGGTTCTCTTCTTATACTATTATGGATGAAGGTGTTGTGCTGATAGGAGATGATCATCTTTGTAGCGTTGTTGGCATTGAAACTATCAGGGTAAAGATGAATGAAGGAATTATTATAACATTATTTGAGGTACATCATGTTCCAAATATATCCAAGCCTTTAATTTCTCTCTTTGCCTTGGATAAATATGGTTCTTCCTTTTCTGGTGGTTAAGGGCTCCAAAGGGTGTCTTAGTAGTGATGAAAGCGAGCCTGGTTGGTATATTATACAGGCTATAGGGTTCTGTGGTAACAGGGTCAATTGTAGTTTTAGTGTCCATGTCTGATTCGGATGTCACTCGATTGTGGCATTAAGGCATATGAGTGAGAAAGGTTTGGTGATGTTAAGCAAACAAAGTTTGCTTGGTGATCCGAGTATCTCAAAGCTGGATTTTTGTAGCATTATGTGTTTGCGAAGTAGAAGAGAGTTAGCTTCAGTACTAGAATTCACAAAACCAAGGGTATTCTGGATTACATTCATTCGAATCTTTAAGAACCCGTGTGTATTGATTCTAAAGGTGGTAGCAAATATATCTTGACCTTCATTGATGATTTCTTTAGGAAGGTTTGGGTATATTTTCTGAAGCACAAGAATGATGTGTTTACTACTTTCAAGCAATGGAAGGCTTTGGTAGAGAAGCAGACTAGGAAGAAAGTGAAGCACCTCCGTACGTATAATGGATTAGAACTCTGTGATGGAGTTTTCAAAGAGTTTTGCAGAAATGAGGGGATTATTAGACATATCATATTTAGAGGAACTCCACTAGAAATTGGTGTGGCTGGGCACGTGAACAGAACTTTTCTGGAGAAAGTTTGGTGCATGTTGTCAAATTATGGTTAGCAAAGGACTTCTGGGTAGAAGCAGTTGCTATAGCTTGCTACTTAATGAACCATTCTCCATCGATATCAATTGACTATAAGACTCCTAAAGAGGTATGGTCTAGAAAACCTACTAATTATTTAGATTTGAAGGTGTTTGGATGCCCTGCCTATTTTCATGTTAATGATGGTAAGCTTGAGCCTAGATCGAAGATTTCAAGGCTGAAGGAAAAGAAGACTGTGTGTGCTTATTGAAAAGGTTCTTATATGGTCTGAAGTAGGCCCTTTGTTAGTGGTATAAGCAATTTGATTGGTTTATGGTTAGCCATAGTTAATCTAAAGCCAATATGATAGCTGTGTGTATTTTAAGAAGTTAGAGGATGGCTCATTATCTATTTGTTGCTTTATATTGGTGACATATTGATAGGGTGGAGAAGAAATCTGATATCAACAGATTGAAAGTAGAGTTGAGTGGTGAATTTGAGATGAAATATTTATTGGCAGCAAGGAAGATTCTTGGTATGGATAATGAGAGAGATAGATTTGCATGTATACTCTTCTTGACCGAAAGATCTTTTGTTGAGAAAGTTTCGAAGCGTTTTAGAACGAAGAATGCTAAACATATAAGTACTCCACTGGCTGCTAATGTTAGATTGTCTGCTAATATGTTACCATAGTTTGATAGAGATAATGAGTATATGTCACATGTTCTTTACTCTAGCATTGTTGGTAGTTTGATGTATGCTATGCTGTGTACCCATCCTGACATTGCACACGCTATTAGTGTTGTGAGCCAGTATATGGCTAATCTTGGCAAACAACATTGGCAAGCAATCAAGTGGATTCTAAGGTAATTAAGAGGTACTATTGACACTTGTTTAGAGTTTGGAAGAAGTAAGGAAGATGTGATTGGATATGTTGATGCAGATTTTGTTGGGGACCTTGATAGGAGGAGGTCTACTACTCGTTATGTGTTTACTCTTGGAGATACAGCTATTAGTTGGAAGTCCATTTTATAGCCAATAGTTGCACTATCAACTAAAGAAGCAGAGTTTATGGCTATAGCTAAAGTGATGAAAGAAGCTATTTAGTTGAAGGGGTTGATAGGTGAGTTGAGTTCTGAGTAGGAGATTACAGTCATCAATTGTGAAAGTCAGAGTGTTATCTATCTTACTAAGAACTAGATGCATCATGAGAGGACGAAGCACATTAACATAAGATATCACTTTGTATGAGATGTATTCGAGGAAGATGATATCGGTGTCTAAAAAGTGTCTGCTGTTGACAACGCTACAGATCTAGTAAGAAAGTCTCTTCCAGTTAGCAAGTTTAGTCATTACTTGGACTTGATCGATTGCTTGGATACAAGATTGCCCTTTGGGGCTTATTTTGGAGAAGGTGTTGCCATTTTCTATAGTCCTTTAGTACAAAATGTTTGAGTTAAGGTGGAGATTTGTTGGAAAATAACTCAAAATCTTGGATTTCAGCCCGCTTCAAGTGGGCATTGTTTTGTTTTATCATATAAATACCCATATGTTGCTAGGGTATCCTAGTGCCTTTTAAGATTCAAGAGATTGGGTGTATTAAGGTTTGGGTTTCTAAAAGTTGATTTCTCCATCAATCTTGTATCGTTCTCTTTGATAGTGAATTATAGATTCTTCTTTCTCCTATGGATGTAGGTGCATCACCGAACCATATTAAATTTCTGTGTCACTATTTTCTTTCTCGCTTTATTTCTTTATTTTTTGACTTTTTTTTTTCTGCAAATCCCAACTAATACAATTCACCCACCAAAAAACCCGCTAACATACTAAACAAAAGAGCTTCTTTGCGAACAATTCAATAGTACGAGGGTTTAAAAAATGAGTGAATGGCTTAGCCAAAGCAGCAATAAGCTCTCCATTGGAATTTTGAATAACTATTCCAATGCCAACTACATCATTAATCAGTATTTATTTTAACAAACCCAGCAGCCGAAAAACTCCATCTAGGCATATTTTTCTATTCTTTCACCTGTAACTTATTCAAATTTGCGTCATGGAACTATAAATGCAAGCTAGCAACACTATCAAGCAAATAATCACTCTTAGGATAAGCATCATGAATAATAATGTTTCGCCTATTCTAAATAGTTGGAGATAGTAATGCGACCAGTTCCTTTTGGAAAGGTGATAATGATGAAGTTAAAACTAGGTAGCACAAATCCTTAAAAGAATTAAAAGAAAGCTGCTTCAAAGTTTGATAAATTCTACATCCACATCTTTTCAAATTTTATTTGCAATTGAACAACCATAAAGAATGTATACAGTGTCAAATTTTTTGTGACACGCTTCATATAAAATATTCATCTTGATTTTCTACTTAAACAACACATAACTACTTGGCTATAGCAAAGATCAAGTTATCCATACATGCAATTTTACCTTATTTGGAATATTTAAATCCTAAATAAAATACCACCATTTATAGTCCTACAAGTCACTCGGTCCTCCCGAAAAACCACCTCTTCCCAATTTTTAAACAATCCAATATCCTGCCTTTACTGAATAAACACCAGAGTTAGCATAAAACCATGTAAACTGATCTGCCCTACCTATTCCACCTGCAAATTAAGAGTAACTTCTACCTCCGCTTACATAAAAGAATTCCGAATCACTCGCTCATTTGACCTTCCTAATTAATGCAGTTAAAAGATCACATACTCGAGCATTATCCTCTTATACAAAAGAATTCTGAATCAGTTGCTCATTTGACCCTCCTAATTAACGCAGTCAAAAGATCACATACAAGAGCATTCTCTTTCATAAGATATGGAAATAGAACTGGCAATGAAGGATGGCTTGCTAACCAATTATAACCATACACCCTAATCATATTTCCATCACCCACTCTCCAAACACCACATATGGAAAATATTTGGCTTTGATAACTTTACAAGCCAAACTAGATGGAGACTGCAAAAATCATCAATATTGCTTAGAAAGTAAGGTAGGATTAAATTCTTCTAATGAATGAAAAACCTAATAGGTTGACATAAAGTTTCCCATTTTTTTTCAATGAATACTCTCATATGAGCATGCTTAACTTCTGTGCTCTTCCTATAACACCTTGCCTTCCACCTTCACTACCGGACCAGCCACCCTCTGATGACATGCCTTCACTATTGGATCTGTCATTTTCTAATGATATTGTCCCCAGTTTAGTTGCAACAACCCGCCTTCTGCCTTCACTAGTGGACCTGTCACTCTCTGATTATATTGTCTCCGATTTAGCCACCGCACTCAGTATGAGATTTTTTGTTCAAAGTTTCCCAAGAGATCCTTGGAAATGTTATAAGAGTGACTATTATTAAATTTAAATCATCCTTCAATTTACACTCGAGTGATGTGGAATTGGATATACTAGGTAGCCTACTAGAGCTCCCTTCTTGCCCACACTGGCCGTCACAATACACTAGCCTCTTGGGCCTAATGTCCTCACTGGCACACTTTTAACTTGGTACATTTTCTAATACCATTTGCAACATCTCACCTCCACTGATGGATCACTCTCTATCGATATTATCCCCAATTTAGCAACCACATTCGGTATGAGATTTTTTATTTAGAGCATCCCAGGAGATCACCCATCCTGAAACCAACCGCTCTCAAAAAACCTTAGTGCTATGAGAGTGACTATTATTACATTTGACTCATCACCTAATGATACGAACATAAGACGACTGCTCCTAAACCCATATTATATTAGCCCGGATCTATATTAAGTTCAAGTTCTAATGGAATGGACCTCAACCCCTAACCAACCTGTGGTTAGAAACCTTGGTATAATGTAGACACCACAATAGGGGATGGAAAACCTATTGATAAGTTAAGCTAAAATAACCAATTCTCTAATGGCGTTTTAGGTGTTCCCAAGGAACAAAGAGATAATTAATCTCACAAGTATTTTCTTAATCAAATCAAAGTTGTATTATTATTGAAAAAATAAGCCTTTAAATAGGCTACAAAGCCATGAAATAAAACCCTAGAACATAAAGAAAACTGGCTACCACACATAAAGAAACCTAGTTGGCCGAAACTATACAACTATACTTCCTTTCCTAATCTAAGTTTGATTAATTAATTCCTTTATATTAAATTAGCAATTAATTAATTTACAATGGAAAGAATAAAATAAAAACCTTCCTAAAGTTATTTGTCTAGAAAATAAATAAATAAAAGCCAAAAAGTAATGGTAGTTTCCTATAACAAAAAGTAAAAACAAATTAGGAAACTAAAAATGCTAGCCTTTTGATCACATTGACTTTGATCAATCTTTGACCTCTTTGAGCTTCAAATCAGCTTCTAGATGCTTTTTAGGATGCCAAATAAGCTGAATATGAAGTCCCACACGTTGCCCATGCTTGGAAAAATAAGAAAAGGCTAATACAGTAAAATACAGTAAAGCCAGCAAGCAATATAGCAAATTCGGCCAAATTGTTGAGACTGTCCGTACAAGCCCTTTTTGATTGCATTTGAGGCTGCTTTAACTTGATTCCATGACCTCTTAGGCATATTTATTGAATCCATAAAGCATTGGAACCATTTCATGCTTCCTGGACTCCAAAAATGTACCAAAACAGTCACCCGGGCCCGTTTTGGCTTCTATTGCTTGTAAGAGTAAAACAGGCCTTGGTTCTTTAGATATGGCCAACCCCTCTTGACTATGACTTATTCCTTGGATAAAGACAGCAAGATTTTCCTTGAACTTCTTGGCTAGGGCTCTAGTGATCGGTCCCACCTTCATCCGTAACGGATCGGCACCCCAGCGGGTTGTCGGTTGTACGGGTTCGGGCGGATTCACATCATTCCCCTCCTCTTGAAAAGGATTGGTCCTCAAATTGAAGTCATCACCTGCAGCAAAAGGAGAGAAATCAGCAACATTGAAGGTAGCACTAACATTATACTCACCCGGTAGATCAAGTTTGTAGGTCTTGTCGTTTATCCTCTCCAAAACTTGAAAAGGTCCATCACCTCTCGGCATGAGTTTTGATTTCCTTTGTTCGGGAAATCTTTCCTTTCGTAGGTGCAACCAAATCAATTCTCCTGGGTCAAACACTATTACAACAAAATCTAGAAATACATGCTCATCTTTGCAAAAATCACATTTTTCAATGTTAGCAAACAGTCTTCCCTTTCTAAGAACTTGCAAAACTTGCCTAAGTTGATCCACATGGTCATCCAAATTTCGGCTATATATTAGAATGTCATCAAAATAAACAACCACAAATTTACCAATAAATGGATGCATTACATGATTCATAAGCCTCATGAAAGTACTAGGTGTATTGAATAATCCAAAAGGCATAACTAACCATTCATACAGTCCATATTTAGTTTTAAATGCGGTTTTCCATTCATCACCTTCTTTCATTCTAATTTGATGATAACCACTCCTAAGATCAATTTTAGTAAACATGCAAGCACCATGCAACTCATCAAGCATATCATCTAACCTAGGAATGGGATGTCTATATTTAATGGTGATGTTATTTATAGCCCTACAATCATCCAACAAAACAGGTACAGCACATGGACTTAAACTCTCACGAATATACCTTTGTCAAGTAAATCACTTACCTATTTTTGCAGCTCCTTTGTTTCTTCGGGATTGCTCCTATAAGCTGGTCTATTTGGTATGGCAGCCCCTAGAACAAAGTCAATTTGATGTTCTATCCCTTGAATAGGTGGTAGTCCACTTGGAATTTCATTTGGGAAGACATCTCCAAATTCCTTCAAAAGAGAAATCATTGAACTTGGCAATTCAAGTTCTTCAAAATTAGTTTGATCATTAAAATAATTTTCTTTATAAATCATGACCAGCAAAGGTTTCTTACACTCAATAACCTTATTAATATCCCCTAAACTCAAATAAAAATTGCTACTTAACCTTTCTTTTCTTTCTTTTTCTTTTTTTCCCTTACAATAATTGGGCGTGTAGCACGTGGTCATATGATATATGTTTATCTGCTTTTGCCGAGATATAGTATTAATTTATATAATGACCGTTAAATCTGTACCATGTTGGCCTAGATATATTTATATTTACACATCTTGAAGACTTGTAGTAACCGGGCTCTACCATCTCTTTCCATGTAGATATAAAGTATACATACATATACATCCAGGGGCTCTATCAAATCTCCCTAGCTATGATCGCCGTGTGTTGTGCTTTTGGTTGTTCATCTCTCTACCTTAGGGTCGTTAATTATTAAACTGATTTGCAATTTCGGGAGGTACATGAACTAAATCAATGGCAAAGGCAGAAGGTACATGTATAATTATTCAAAAGCTGCAGACTTTTTGTTTTCCCCTTGTATTTCTTGTCTTCAGATTCTCCATATGATTTTTCTCTTTTCCAGCTCTTTTGTATCTACTTTTATTACCGCTACTTATATTCTTAGTCCACCCAATAGTTTTTCAACATGTAATAAAAAATCATAATATATTCAATCAAAAGACGCTCTAAATGCATAAATACATTTATATATATATATATATATACACACATACCTGTAAAATTTTATTCTCCTGGACATTGCGGTCCATGTATTGCTTACCTGTAATAGGACTCTGAAGGAGCACCCAAAAAATAGATGGTAACCCCCGGCAGAAAAGGGCTATCATTATATATATATATATATATATATTGGAGCTGATTCATTGATTTATTTATTTATTGTTATCCAAGATATGTATTGGTAATTTTCTTAGTGGAATTAGGTAATGCAGGATCAGGAACCACTGTTGAGGATGTGAAGCTACATATAGCAGCACTACAAGGAAACTGTAGTGTAGTTTCCAACTTTATTGGAAATAACATAAATAGAGCGATTACAGATAAACAAGAAACCATTCTTCATATTGCTACTCTGGCAAGACAAGACAAGTTCGTGGAAAAGTTGGTGAGTAGGCTGAAAAGAGAGGACTTAGAACTAGTCAATGTTATGGGGAGCAACCCCTTGTGCTATGCTGCCATTTCTGGAAGTGTGAAGATTGCCAAGCACATGGTGCAAGCAGGGAGTCATAGGCTAGTAAATCCAGAAAGTGGGGTTAAACCTCTCTTGGTGGCTGCTTCTGTAGAGCATGGTGAAATGGTAAGGTATCTGTTTGATAAAACTGATCTTCAAAAGTGGAACAAAGTCGAACAGGCTGAGTTATTCACTGCTTGCATTTATATGGGCTTATATGGTAAGATTTCCATTTTTTTTTTTTTCCCCATAATTCCAAGTTTCTTTTTACTTAATTTTTCCTTTTATTTTATTTTTCATTTTATTTTATTTTCTTAAAAGACAACGTTCTCTCTGTTTCTTTTCTTTCAGTAGGGTGTAAAGCTTCCTGTGAGAAAAAAATAGAATAAAATAGAAAAACTAATACCAATTTGACTCACTTCCAACATATCTTCCAAAATAAGGTTGGGGACAGACCGGGATGGTCTATAATGTCTAAGCTACTTTTGTTTCACACCATTTGATTACCACCCCTCCTAAAAATTTAAATTAATTATGCTATATGCATCATCATTGCATTTATATTATCTTTTAACACATGTCAAGATACACACAACCAGATAAATAAAAAAACCTTATTTAACAGCCACCTCTCATTTCCAGTTCCAATTCTTTAACCAAGTTTCTATTCTAGAGCTATTAAAAACCCTACATAAACCATGAAATGATTCCACAGTCAAGAAGCCACTTAACAACAATTTCAAAATCAAGATCCGGATCCCACTTCAACGTCCTTCCTGTTGTCCATATATATTAAAGCAGATCTTTGCCGAGAATCCAGCAAGTCAGCCACCCAAACTGTACCGAATATACATTAAGTGTTTATTTTAAAAAAGTATTTCTTCAAGATGATAATATTAAATAATGCCCATTTACCAAAACAAAATTAAATAATGCCATTTATAAATAAAGATATATCCTTTTAACTTTTATTTTAAAAAATGTTTATTATGTGGAAAAATTATTAGTGTTTCCTTCGTCTTTTTTCTTTCTTTGATAATTGCTATTTTTTCATATGGAAAATAAGTGAAAATAATTTTTTTATCTTTTCTCAACCTAAATTTCCGTTTTCTATGTAGTTAATCCTATCTATATTGGTAAAACCTCTCTATAATGTTAACTTAATTTAGCTTTTTAATTTTGAATAAAAAATTAATTGTTTACCAGGAAAAAATTACCTTTCGTTTGACTCAAAATTATATAAAACAAATACTAATTTTTAAATTATTTTGGAATTTTTAACATCTAATTTTTAGTATACTACAAAAATTTACAGTATTATTGCTTCTTTTTCTATTTTTCCCCTTTTTTTTATAAACTTAAACAGGTTATTAATCACAAACTCAGATTCTAATTATAATTTTTAGCAATTTTAAAATAATAGGTTACCGAATACTTATAAAAGCGATAAAAATGTTGATTATTACTTCAACACAGCTTTAACAAATTTATTCATAATCTACATAAATCCCAAACCAAGCCTAAATTTTACTTTTCTTTCGAAAATTATATATATATATATATATTTATATATATATATATATATCAGAAAGTAGTTCCCACAGAAGCAACTAAATTAATTACAAAAGGCAGTGTTTGTTTGATCCAAGGTATTTATCCGTGGCTTTTTTTTTTTTAAATTAAAAAAAATAAAAGATAAAAAAAGAGTTATAAATTCTTATAGTTGTACTCTTTCAGTTCAAAAAATCCAATAAACTAAAATTTGAGGATTAACTTAAATTGGAATATTTTAAACTTAAGGGTTTAAATTGAGTTTAGAGTATAAATTCTTATAGTTGTATTTTTAGTTCAAAAAATCCATTAAACTCTAAATTAGAGGGTACTAAAATGAAACTCTTATTGTTGTTATAATTATTATATCAAATAAGATTGATGCAGTTGTAAATTTATAATTTGTATGTGTGGAAAATTAATAAAATTATTATTATTATTATTATTATTATTTGTTTTCTAATCGACTTATAGTTGTATTTTAAATTAATTTTTCTAATTTTAGATATAGCCTTAACAATGTTGGAATATAACGAAAAATTGGCCACCGAACAAAACAAATACGGTGAGACAGCACTGCTTGTGTTCGCCCGTATGCCTTCATTATTCAAGGGGGAATGTCAGCCATGGTTGTTCAAGAGGCGGGTTCACAACTCAGGTTCTTACCAGTTTTCATATTCAATATCTGAAATTACAAAACCAGAAAATTACCCCCAAATTTCAATTTATCATTTCATTTATTTATATATTTATTTTTAAGCAATTTTGCTTCTAAATTATGTCAGAATGTTATTTACCATCAAAAGTGTCAAGTTGGTCCTTCCATTAAATTTTTTATTAGTGGTTAACCATACTGACTACTTACATTTAAGTAGATAGCCGTAATGGGGTTAATTACAATTTACTTCCATGAACTAATAACATTTTTGCAATTTGTCCTCTAAATTAAAAAAAAATAAAAAATTCATTTTGCCCCCTTAATTATCCTGTTTTTGTCACATCAGTTCAATAATATGATTTTTTTGACGAATTTGCAAAATTATGTATATATACTAGTAATGAAAGAAAAAAAAAAAAAAAAAAAGAATTCAAAAGCTTCCTAGTAAAGTTACATGAGTCGTGTATGGTTAATTTCATCCATCAAAAATGCATAATTTGACTAACCAAAAAAAAAAAAAAAAAAAAAAAAGAGAGAAAATTCTAGGGGCAAAATGAGACTTTTTAAATTTTAGGGGATAAAATGCAAAATGATTAACAGTTTAAGAGACCTACATGTATTTAACCCCAAATAATATATGTCCAAATCCAAACTTTTTAACAAAATTAATAAAGAAAAATAAAATTCAACATAATATCAGAGTCAAAAATTTAAAAATTATAAGTTCAAAACTAAAACCTAAATTAAGCCAAAAAGAAGGTGAACTTACATATTAAGGAGTATTAAAAAATATTTAAATGTAATGTATAGTTTATATCTAAATAATTTAAGCTTTTGAAAAAAGTGACAGTTTATTAAAATAAAACAAATAATTATATACATTCTCTATGATCAACTGTACTAAACTTTTAAAAAAACTAAAAAAAAAATTTTTTTTGACTTAAATGTGCATGTAATATATATACATATATATAGAGTCGGGTTCACATTAGGTCAACCGGTTGTTAAAAGCATTATGTCTTTCCTTATTAAACTTTGAATTACTTTAAGAATGAAGATTTAAAAATTGATTAATAATCTAATATTAATTTAGTGACATATTAAAATCCTATTTAATAAAGTGAAACCTATAAAGATTTGATGAATTATAAATACATTTTTAAATTAGAATAATTAAAATGATGCAATGCTTAATAAAAGGAAGTTTAAATGGTAAAACCATTAGGTATTCAGTTGTATATAATATATATATATATATTTCAATTTTTAACAAATTCCTAACAACAAAATTGGAAGACAACTTGATATTATGCTAAGATGGGGTCCAAAGGGGATCTTCTGTAAATCTCCCATATATATATATGTATATATATATATATATATACTTAGGCAACTAATTTTTACTAATTTGGTTTTCTTTCTCAATTAGTAAAAGGTTTCCAGGTACCATGCAAACGAACCTCAAATCAATCTCAAGCCCTTGAACTTCTGGGAAAGCTTTTTAGCTGTGCTTTAAGTTCTGACGAGGAGAATCCATTAATAAGAACAGAAGAAGTTGAAAATCTGCTATATGAAGCTGCAGAAGTGGGAAATGTTGATTTCTTGATCAAGCTAATTCAACACAACCCTCAACTAGTATGGGCGAATGAAATGACAGGTAGCATATTTCACATTGCGGTTAAGAATCGACATGAGAATATCTTCAGTTTACTGTTTCAATTAGGAGCAATTAAAGATATTATAGCAAAGATTGTTACAAGTGGGGAAAACAATTTGCTACATATAGCTGCCAAATTAGCACCTCAAGATAAACTCAATACCGTACGTCCAACAGCCCTTAAAATGCAAAGGGAACTTTTATGGTTCAAGGTAAACGTCAAACTCCCCTAGAATACTAGTGAGATTTTGATTTCTTTAAAATGATATATCTATTGAGAGTGGAAGTCGTACCTTGTGAGCTTTTGTACCTTGTGAGCTTTTTTAACTGTTTCCTTAATCAAATTGATTATAAAGACAAGGAAACTCTCCTTTAAATCAATTTTGAAACAATATTATAATGCACATATAAAATTTTTATCAACTCAAGATATCCTAACTTTAGTAAAGTGCAGATACATACTATATCTAATGGGACCTATAACTCTCAATTATACGTCTTATTAGGTGTGGGATGTGCATCCATACTTAATTAAAATTAGGATATTCTAATATAAAAATGACTATATGTATTCATCACATTACTATCAAAGTATTAACCGTTTCCAAAAAAATTTGATTTTTGTGACAGGAGGTAGAAAAGATTGTACCAAATTCATACAGAGAAATGAAGAACTCTGATGGATTTACACCACGAGCTTTGTTTGTAGATTCCCACAAATATTTAAGAGAAGAAGGAGAGAGGTGGATGAAGGAAACAGCTAGGGCATCCATGTTTGTCACTGCACTTGTTGCCATTATATTGTTTATTGCGTCCTTCAGCATCCCAGGTGGATTCGACAACTCTTCAGGAAAACCTGTTCTTCTTAAACAGAATCTCTTTACAGTATTTTCAATATCAGATGCAGTTGGCTTAGTCTCCTCTTCAGTTTCCATGTTAATGTTCTTATCCATCCTAACCTCTCCGTACGTAGAAGAAGATTTTCTTGTGTCCCTACCTTTCAAGTTGATGATTGGATTGACTTCACTTTTCATCTCAATCACTGCTGTGATGGTAGCTTTTTCTGCGACTCTTAATTTGTACCATCACGGAATAGCTTTCGTATCTGTCATTTTAGTATTCGTGCCTATTTTATATTTTTCACTAATATATTCTTTATTAGTCGAACTATTCCAGTCCCTATGCGGTTCTAGATTCCTGTTTAAACCACGTAATCGTCTATTTAATTAACCAGAATTATCTAAGTTTTATTTATATCATCTCTTCCGCCTTTTATCTTTGTACAACAGTAGCGTTAGAACATTTTGTCTATGTTTCTTATGTTTTTATGCAATAATAATGGATCCAAATCTCCTTTTTGTTTTTTTTTTTTTTATCCTCCACTTTTATCCATTATTAATATGCTGTCATTTGGAAACATGAATTTAAAATTAAAAAAATAAAAATAAAAAATAAAAAATAAAAAAAAAACATTCAGTGGAAAAAATAACTTTTTTTTAGAATTAATGAAATGAGATTTTATCACACGATCTGGCAAAAACAAGACCTTCATCCAATAATAATAATAATATAATTCACTGCCCTTTTGTCAATCTATTTTTCTATCCAAATATGGCTTCTTCTTTTTTTTAACTTTTTTACATATCCTGATATACATAACAGAAAAATATACCAAATGGATAATTACATCTTAATACGATGTAATTTGGGAAGTTTGTAATTTTGTTCTCACAAGGAAGGAGAAAAAATTTATAGTTACCAAAGCCACATTGAGTTTTTTTTTTCCTTTTTTTGGGGATGAAAAAAGCTATATCGAGTTTGACTAAACGAAATTTTACACCTTAATCAGTAAATAGCTTTATGGACTTTCAAGTCACATAGTCATCCAATTACAACTGCTAAAAGAGCCACATCTCTTAAGATCCCACTATCAAATGACAAATGCAAAGAAAGCTTTGGTTCAACAATTATCGTATGCAAATGTACCAAGAAATCAGGAAATAAATTCGATGGATATTAGATATAGTGTTCCTCAAAATATTGGATACAGATATTGAAAACTACGAAAAAAAAAATGAAAGGAATTAATGGAGAGACATTGATCAAAAAGTGAAAAAAAAAAAATCCTGAGTTTTTGTCAAAACCCATCCAAGATTTTTTATCGGAACCTACATAAGCCCTGATTTAAGGAAAATGCTGCTTGACAGTTCTACAGAAAATCCAACAGCGTCTCCCTTAAAGGTCAAGCATGTCTCAGAAATTCTTTGCATAGAAAACATACTCCAATATCATACTATATTTCTTTCACCTTATTACAAGATTTTCCATAAAAGGCAGCACTTTAATAACAAAATGTAAGAATATATATACTAGAAATAATTTAATAAAAAGAGAATACTTTTAAATTTTCATGTCCACCCACACCATCCACTTAGTACAATTCTACATTTTTGTACCATTTTATGAACACATCAAAATAAATGTAGATAAAAGGATTATAAAAATATCCATAATAATAGTAATAATAATAATAATTAAAACTCCTCGAGAGTTTGGATGATCTGCCCGAAGGCTACATACTTGTCTGAGGCTTTTATACTTATCCGAATGCTACAATACTTGTCCAAAGACTGTAATACTTAACCAAAGTCTGATATTTGTCCGAAAACTATGATACTTGCCTATTCAGACAAGTACGATGAGTATACAATTGACACTAATGATTAAAAGAATAGCAATAGTAAATAATAATATTAATATTAGTAATAACAATAACCATAATAGTATTCACAAGTAATAATAATAGCAATAATACATAGTAATAATAATAATAATAATAACTATAGTTGTAACAACAACAACAATAATAA
The DNA here is from genome assembly GCF_031755915.1 of Ziziphus jujuba. Lineage (NCBI taxonomy): Eukaryota > Viridiplantae > Streptophyta > Magnoliopsida > Rosales > Rhamnaceae > Ziziphus > Ziziphus jujuba. The sequence goes on along the minus strand of NC_083381.1, from coordinate 436,606 downwards.
TAATAACGACAACAACAATAGTAAGAACAGCAATGACGATGATAATGATGATGATGATGATAATGACAACAACAACAACAACAATAATCACAATCACAATAAATAATAATAACTACGATAATAATTAATAAAAGTAACAATGGTAAACAACAACAACAATAATAATAATAATAGTAACAAATAATAATAATAATAATTATTATTATTATTATTATTATTAGCAATAATAACAATAATAACAATAAATAGTTACAATAACAAAAACTAATAATAATCAAAAATCATAATCATTAATAGATAAAATAAAATAAAATAAAGTAAAATAAAATTTTAAAATTTATAAATATGCTACGAAATGTGCACACTCATAATGGAGATACATCTGAGACCATATAACATGCTAATACACGATCCCATGAAATCAGTTGTTGCAATTACACTGCTACCATTACGATCCAAAGTGGTTGCCGATAATGGTTGTCCGACCTACTGGCCTCGTAGACAACAAAGTTACGACGCTAAGCTATTCATCGACAGAATCAGATCATTATTCCTATATGGTATGGTACATATAGATATAACATAATATATATATATATATATATATGTATACATGAAAAAGATATTCGATGCACCATATGATATACAAGTGGTGTTAGATAGTACTTGGTATCTTGAGCACTACTTGATACATGAAAAAGATATTCGATGCACCATATGATATACAAGTGGTGTTAGATAGTACTTGGTATCTTGAGCACTACTTGATGAGGAAGTGAAAAAGAGAAACCTGCAATCGATCACCTTGGTATCCTGCAGCACCGATTGCTAATAACTTGCCATGGCTAAAACAATCGTCCTTCAACCGAGGAGAGGGTAGTTAGTGCTCACTGTGCATTATACTCACCAATCCTCAAGCTCATAGCTCCCACAGGATGGCCGTACATACATGTGAGCTAACCCATGATAACCAACCATCCTATGACCAAGGGATGACGGCTAATGCTCACTCTGATTATACTTGCCTACTCTCTCTCACCACGGCTCAGAAAGAACAACTATGAATATAACTTGCGTGTTGATCTATAATATAATAGTCAGCCATCCTCCAACCAAGGAGAGTGGTAATTGATGCTCACTATGCAAATATACTTGTCAACCCTCAAGTTTATAGCTCCCATAGGATGACCCTAATATAATAACCAACCATTCTACGGCTAAGAAAAAGGGTGGCTGATGCTCATTCTGCATTATACTTACCTAATCTCGGGTCCATAGCTCTCATAGGTTAACTATACATACTTGTACATTAATCAACAGTACAATACAGAAAACTAGCATTGTATCATACATCTAAAATTTATAAAAATTTACAATATCATAAATGCCGAAAATTGATAAAATACAATAGGGTTTATACATTTTACTAAATCCATAAAATTCTATATTTCCTTTCAAACAACTACATAAATCCAACGATTTTTCATAAAATTAATTACTTCTACAATAATTTTAATTTCAAAATTATTCAAATAAACAAATATATTTTTGTATATTAAAAATTATTATCTTTCTTAAATCCTTAAAATTAATTTATGAAAAATTATATTAAATCACATTAAATTTCCCACAAAAATAAACCCACATAAATATATTCTATTTTGCATAATAAACTTAATAATAGGATATAACAATAAATCTCACCATAATTTAGCATAATAATTTTTTTTAAAAACATAAATATAATTGTATGCAACAAATACATTTAAATCATAGAAAATCTACACAATAAAATTAAATAACTATTTTCTTAAAATTTAAAACATACATAATATTTTTTTCAAAATTTTCAATAACACAAATATATTTATATATATATATATATATTCATCTATGTAGACATTCATAATATTCAAACATGTATATATATAGTCATATACATATAAACACAATCGTTTCAATAAGCATATACATGCTTATATACATATTTCTACAAAAATATAAATATATATATATATATAATGAATATTCATATCCACTCAGATATACAAATTCATAAACATAATCACTTATGTTCACACACATACATAGGTCTTCATATATGTATATATACAATTCTTTTAACAAGCATATACATATAAATATATATATATATATGTAACACCCCGTCCTGAACCTTGTCGGAAATTTTTGCATGTTGACCAAAGGGGCCAAAAGTTGACTTTTTGATCCGGTTGAAATTCTAGATTGACTGAGGTACCGTTATGAAGTACACATTGGCACGAGTTCGTAGACTGGTAGCACGTTGAAAACGGAGCTACGGTTTGAAAGTTATGAGCAAAACAAGTTGAGGTCCAAACTGTCCAAGGGGTGCCGAGGTTGACTTTTTATTCATGCAAGGTTGAGCGTTGACTCATGCATGGTTGTGAAGTGCTCGTCGATACGAGTCCGTAGACTAGCGGCACGTCCAATTTGGACATGTGGTTTGAAAATTATGGACCTGTAGAGTTTTTCAAATACCGTATTATTTTAATATTATTTTTACACGCGTAACGATGTGCCACGTGTGACTTAATGAAGGTGATCATGTGTCACCATGTTGAGGAGCCACATATCAACCATGTTTAAAAATCAGATTATTTTATTATTATTTTAAATAATAATATTGTTATATTATTATTTAATTATTTTTATATATCTTATTTTATTTTATTTTCTTTTTCTTTTCTTTTTCTTTTTCTTTTTCTTCTTTTCCCCACGTGGGAAAACACCATTTCTTTCTTTTTTCTTTTTCTTTTCTTTTTTCCTTTTTTCCTTCTTCTTCCCCGAGCTCAACCAAAACACGCACAGTTGTTTTTGTTCTCCCACCGGCCGTCCCTCTCTCTCACCGTATTTTTCAAATTCCGGCCACCCATACCGTACACGCGCCGGCCACCGTCCAAGCCCGCCACCTCGCAACCTCGGCCACCAAGTTTCCCGGCCAGCCACCGCCGGACGCGCCCAGATCGGGCCGGCGAAGTCGCGGCGGTGAGGTGAAATTTTTCCGGCGATTCTCGCCGTTTCCGACCAACCCAGCCCGTCCCATACCTCTATCTCACTATTTTCGACCCCTCTGAGTCCATTTCCGGGGTTAGATTGCCCAAAATCCCCACCGTTTGAAAGATCCCTCAATATCAAAATCGGCCGAAGCTTCCCGACCAAATTCCGGCCACCTCCGGCGAAATTGGGGTCGATGGAGATCGGATTGGTGATCCTCGTCCCACGAGCTTCGATTCGGTATATTACTCGACCATTTTGGTTAACGTTTGCGTTTAAGCCCCCAGGTGCCGGGTATTATTTACCCGATTAAAATATTAATTTATTTGACTGTCTGTGAATTTTGTTCTAGGAGCACCGGTGAGTCGTGAAATTGATCCCGTGGTGGATCGTAGGTTAATTGCGTGCTCCAGGTGAGTGACCCACCTTTAAAAATATTTTTGGGGTAATTAATTGTATTTATGTGGTATTAATTGAATATCTGTAAATTGTGCTCATGTGGCGTATTTTAAATATAATCGGGAAAAATATTATTTTATATATATATTTACCCATTGGTGCTAAATGAAATGTTGGGGTCATGAGAAAATTCCCGATTATTATTTTATTGTGACTAAATGGTATTTATTACACATGAGCAAGTATTTTTCAGAAATTAATTGTGTCTGGATTTTATATCATTTTTGGGCAATTGATTATGTTTAATTGGTATTTAAATTATACTCATGTGGTGTGATTTAATTATGGTTTTATTGTGGTTTAATTTATTATTATGCATGAGCAAAGTGGATTTCGGTATTAATTGTACGTGATTTTAAGTAATAATTTCCGGGCATAATTGGGTTAAATATTTTACAAAAATATTTGTTTAAATTTTATAAATTATGCCCGTGGTATTTTTATGGTTGCATCTCGTACTTCGAGGACACTGTGGTTTGTTGGTTATCAATGTTTCGTACCGGGTTATTGAATGAAAATATGTGGGATGGTGTTTTGTGAAAATTTGGTATACTTCCCACGGTAATTTTGGAAAACGGTACGGTTGATTGTTAATGTTTATTTTTAGACGCACTCATACAGTATTGGTGTTCTGGTGTATGGTGTATGGACACGTGGTAGCACGCGGTTATTATGTGGTTTAGCGTGCGGTTATTACTTCACCCGTGAGTTGCCATTGGACCGTGGGCAGGCAAGGTTATTGTTGTGCACAGCCGCCCCCCTCCTTGGCCGGGTTGATGGTTTTAGCAGCGGTACTATCGGGACGCCGAAGTGACCGTTGCAGGTTTCTCTCTTTAACCCCCCGCCAGTCGGTGCTCGGGACGCTGGGTATCGGAGGGCATCACCGGTATATGGTGTGGTGCGTCGGTGTAAATTGAAAATAATGTTTTAAACCCCAAGGTGTTCTAAATGGTTTAATTATATATTTGGGGTATGTATTTATTTAATTATTGTTTATCAAATGGTTTAATCCCTTGGTTTTCGGGAGGTATGTACGTTGGGTTTTGCGAAAAGGTTTTAAAAAGGGAACATTTCAAACGGAGCGTTTGGTAAGAGTTTTGAGGGAAATTATTATTTTCCAACAGTTATTATTATTTATTTATTAATTGTTGGTATTTGTTCTATTCCTTAATTGCTATTACTATTATTTTTATTATCAAAAGGTGTTCAGTAGTCCGGGTTACTCACGGAGATGATTAGCATCTCACACTCTTAAATTCCGTTCCCTTAGGTGCAAGTGGTGGTAGACGTTCTTCCGGAGCGAACCAAGTTTTCCGCTGCTGTTATGTTTCGAGAAGTACTTCTGTACTCTTTCATTTCAGTGTATTATTTCTTTCATCCTGGTTGTATTTCTGTTGTTTAGCACTTCTTAAAGCTCTGTATACTATTGGGATACTTCTGTTTTATTTATGCACTGGACTGTTGTTGCTTTTGAGAAGTGCTGAAATTTGTGAAATCAATTTGTAGTTTGTGGGAGGAATAAGGGGATGTTTTTAGAAGTGTGTTTTCAGTGCAGGTAATTTGTGGTAAGTAAATCCCTTAGGGGAGGCTCTGTCGGATTTTCCATTGGAGGGTCCGGTAGGGTTTCCCTGGGATCAAGGCTGTCTAGGGTTCCGGGGAAGGAATTCTGGACGGGTCCTGACATATATATATGCATCTAAACGCATGCCAAAAGAGTACCCACATGTATTTATCATGTTTATATACACAAGAATATGCATTTGCAAACATACATGCCCATATCTATACATAAGTATGTACATACATGCACAATTTAACACAATTATCACATTAAATACAAAATCTACTTAAAAATAGCAACTTTTCAAATACACCACCATAATTCACAAATAAATACCAATACAAAGCTAAAGAGGCAAGGAACACAATACAAACCTTCGTTGGGCTCAACACTGTTTGCGTTGGCCAAAAAATGAACCGAAGTTTCAGCCAAATTCCCCTTCAATGTATCTCACAAACAGTTTGGAATTTGGATGAATGGATGTAACACTCCGACCTGAGAATGTCCTGAAATTAACCTTTTGATCAAGTTTGACCAAGGTTGATCAAGTGGGTCCCATGGCTGATGTTTTATTGTGGGATGAATTTTTTTTTTTTTACTGAGGTATCATGGTAAAGTGCTCATCGACACGAGTTTGTAGTCTAGTAGCATACCAAAATCGGAGCTAAGAATAGAAAGTTTCTTTCTTTTTCCTTTTTCCTCCACGTAGGGGAAAACAACTTCTCTTCCTTCTTCTTCTTCCTTCTCCCTCTCTGTATCTCTCCTCTCTTTCTCTCTCTCTCCCCCTCTCTCTCCCCTTCTCCCTCTCGGCCCATCCAAAAAATTCTCTCTGGTCCTTTATTTGCTGACACATGTCGGATAGGTGGAAAGTTGGGGGGAGACCCGATCGACAGTTGGAGGGACATGGCCAACCATTGCCGGACGTGCCCAGATCGGGCCTCCATCACCGGCAACAGCAAAGCTAGTTTTTCGATGATCCAACCATCCCCTGGCAGAATTGACCCCCCATTTCCACCATTTTTTGACCTCATGAGCTCAATTTTGAGGTCAATTCAACTCAATTACCTGTTATTTGTGAGATACAACATTAAACTTTGGTCGAAAATTTCCAACCATTTTCCAGCCACTGCCTGCAAAACTGAGGTCAATGAAGGTTAATAACGAATTCCTTACCTCTTTAACTTTCCATTGGTAACTTGTTTGTGAATTTTGGTAGAATATTTAAAAAGATGCTATTTTTGAATAAATAGATGTTATTTTATATTGCATATAATATTTATGTTTTACTTTTTAAAGATATTTAAAGATATTTAGCTTGGAGGTGTATTTTCTTTAGTTTTACTATTAGGTCAAGTCTAAAATGAAGTTATTTGTAAAGATGAGGTGCTAATTGCAACTAGCTAATACCATACAATATATGTCTTTTATCCATATTATATTATACTAAGGTCTTTTAATTAAATTTTTAGTGGGTTAATTTGTTAAATTTAGCTAGACCTATATTTTAAATGAAATCTTTTATGAGTAATATGATTGAATTTTATTGTAATATCGAACTGCCAATACACTAATGGTATAATATTTGAAGAAGCCACCAGACACTAGAGTAACCATTTTGTTCATATGTCCTTTGGTTGATTATATATACATATATATTTTTATCTAATTATAATTAATTAATTATTTTTCATATGTCTTATTATACATTATAAGTAACTATTAAGTTAAAGAAGGAAAAAAAAAACATAAATGCCAAATTGAATACAATTTTAGGGGGATGTATTCAATTTAGAGTTTGATGGATTTTAAATGAGTTATAGACTTTAAAGGATTTGATGGATTATTATGAAATTCTACAAACTTCATAAATATTTTATAAGAATCCAACGAAATCTTTGAGTTTAAGGTTGAATTTTATATTGATAATTTTTTCACAATTTCACTGTTAAAATCCTTTCAAATCCATTAAAATCCATCATTTTTTAAAGTTTTTTAAAATCAATAACTTTTTGAATACTACAAAATTTTAAAATAATTTTACAAAGTTTTAATTGAATACATTTAGATTTTAATTAACTTTTATAAAATCCATCAAAATCTGAATTAAATATTATTAGACTTGTATGAACTCCTTTAAAATCTAAATCGAATACCTCTAAATTTTTAAAAACTTTTAAAATCCTTTAAATTTTAAGTTGAATACATCCTCCTTAAATTATATTGGTGTTTGTTTTGTTTTTATCTATCAAATTTTTAACTAATTAAAATATATAACAATTCTAACTATAATTAATGATACTAATAAACTTTTGAGTTAAACAAATCATATGCAATTAAATAGAAAAATGATAAAAATAAAAAATAAAAAGCCACTGTATAACCAAACAGCACCTAAAATATCCGTTCCATTTCATAAAAATATCTCCTCGTATCTCCTCGTGTAATGTGTGTTGGCAATGGCCCCCACTTTAATAAACTTTTTTTTTTTTTACTGAATCACTTTAATAAATATATGATTTTTTTATTTTATTTTTTTGGTGAATAAAAAAACTTTAATAAATATTTGACCCATCCACTCTGAGGCATATGTTTTTGTTTGGACTTTTTCCTTAGCGGGACACATTAAGTTAGTAAATACTGGAATTTTGTCACGTGCAGGTGGCAAATGGACCGCCCTATGAACTGCAAAAAGTTACGTCTTCAAGTTTTATTTTGTGTTTTTTTCCAAAAGAAAAAGGAAGTTATCTTTATCTTCATGTGATACATACTTGTACAAACAGTTATATAATTCTCTACAAGAACATAATATGAGTATATATATTATTGTAAGAGTAAATGCTATTTTCATTTTGTTTGTACCAATATTTTCAGTCTAAGATAATAAATAAGCATAAGGAAAAATATCCCACATGGATGAAGAGAAGGAAAGTCAATTAGGTTTTAGAACTATAAGTTTTCAATTGTCACACATCAAAAAAGTAAAAGATTTGTGGGTGGCTTCTCTTACTATATATTGAAGCCTTATTTGCTCATTGAAGGACATCAACTTCTACTATATCTCTTTACACTAGAACTTCTCTTATTTTTAATTCTAGTTTTCAACATAGAGTAGGCCTTCTGGCCACTTATTATTTAGTTTTTATTAAGTGTTAGCCCTTAAGCTACCTAGTTTTGAACATAGAACAGGCTTTCTGGCCGTCTATTATTTAATTTTTGTTTAGTATTGGCCTATAGGCCGCCTAAAATTTATCTTTAGCCATTTAATTTTGTGCTAGTCCTAAAACCGCCTATTTTATTGACTTTATTTATTATTATTATTACTGCTCTTTTTGGCATTGTTCTTATTTATTTTTTCTTAGTTGATTAAAGTCCTTTAATCATTAAAGCATTAGAACCTTCTTAATTGTTTGTTCTCTACAATTAAATATAATCATCTAATTTATTTTATTTTTTGCAGTTGTTATTATTATTTTCTCTATTTTTTTCAATCTAGAAGGTGGCATGCTCGCACAATTAGAGACACTTAGTGCTGGATTTTTTTCCAACATTATTTTTTGGGACGCTCAGTGGGACCCATCAACTAAGAAGCAGAAGTGACTTCAAATGATGATAAAGTCGTTCGAAATATTTTAAGCCAGATGAGTACTGCTGTAAAAGAGCACAACAAAATATGGCAGCATCGTTTGAATTCATGCACCAACAGTTGCAGGCCTTCCAAGCCACATTGAAAGGCATGTGGCCAATTTATGATTAGAATGAGTATCAAATGTAGGCCTCCAAGGCTGCCTCTGCATCGATGCTGGTCAATTAGGCTGCATCCATCTCGATGCTAGCCTCCCAGGCCGTAGCGACATCTACAGGAATGCTGGCCTCCATAGCTGCTTCTACCCTGATATTGGCTACCCCAGTGCTAACCCTCCAAGCCATGCCTCATTGACACCTACAGGAGTACAGGCCTCCAAGGTCACTTTTGCCCTAATGCTGGCCCTCTAGGCTACATCCATCCAGTTATGGGAACCTCAGGCTGCACTGACACCTATAGAAGTGCTAACCTCCAAATCCAACTCTACCCCAAAGTTAGCTCCCCAAACTAGATCCATTCCGATGCAGGCCACTCAATTTGCATCAACACCTATTGGAATGCAGGCCTTTAGGGTTGCATCCATTCCGGTAGCACCATCAGTCACATCAACAATGGTGCTAGCCCCTCAGGCCGTATCCAGAGCAGTAATGACTCAAAGGACTGCATCTACTAAAGTGCTGGCCTTTATGGTCGCACCAATAATGACGAAACAATTTGATGGCGTGGGATAGAAGATCGAACCATATGTTCCTCGACAGGTTAGAAATCAAATTCAGGTTGGGGGGCAAGCATTTATGCACCAAGGCCACAACCAGAAGCATTGTCAATATGGAATCCCTCAACCATATTAGACCAGTCTCAACAATCTTAGGCGGAGGAATGAGCATTATGACCTTCAGGCCAACCGAGACTTTGGACAGCCAATGATCAAGAACAATATGAATAAAGGCTTGAGCATGGAACCAGAAGCAACTGAAAAAGTCATTTTAAAGATGACTAGTTGTGTGGCTATGAAGCATGATCCAAAGGATTCTAGCCTAAACATAAAACCAAATTCCATAGACGAAAACAATCTAAGACCAACATGATCATGCCGATGGCTATCGTATGTTACTAGTACGAAGATCTGAGACTGAAAAATTGAAATATTACATGTTTCATCAAATTATTCTAATTTAATGAAGCATGGGGGGGCAATGTTTGTACCAATATTTTCGGCCTAAGATAATAAAGAAGCATAAGGAAAAATATCCCATATGGATTAGAAGAAGGAAAACCAATTGGGTTTTAGAACTATAAGTTTTCAATTGTCACACATTGGAAAAGTAAAAGATTTGTGGGTGGCTCCTCTTCCTATATATTAAAGCCTCATTTGCTCATTGAAGGAGCTCAACTTCTACTATATCTTTTTACACTAGAATTTCTCTCATTTTTAATTCATGTTTTCAACATAGGGCAGGCCTTCTGGCCACCTATTATTTAGGTTTTGTTTAGTGTTGGCCCTTAGACAACCTAGTTTCAACATAAAGCAGACCTTCTGGCCGTCTATTATTTAGTTTTTGTTTAATATTGGCCCCTAAGCCACCTAGTATTTATTTTTAGCCATTTAATTTTGTGCTGGTCCTTAAACCGCCTATTTTATTGACTTTATTTATTATTATTATTATTATTACTATTATTATTATTATTATTATTATTGTTCTTTATAGCATTGTTCTTATTTATTTTTTTCTTAGTTGATTAAAATCCTTTAATCATTAAGGCATTAGAACCTTTTTAATTGTTTGTTCTCTACAGTCAAATACAATCGTCTGATTTATTTTATTTTTTTTTTTTTTTGCAATTGTTATTATTATTTTCTTTATTTTCTTTAATCTAGAAGATGGCATGCTCCCATAATCAAAGACACTTAATGTTGGATTTTTTCCCAACACACTTCTTCAACTTTGTAGCAGAACTAATACATAAGTCAACTTTAACGAAAGGAAAAAGGCAAATTGTGTTTCTATTAGCATAATAAAAACTAAAACCACCATTGTTAGCTAAAAAAGCTTTTATATCCTCAACCGAAAAACAATCAAGCCCCAATTAAATTCCATCGTTAAGAAGCATCTGCACTGCATTTTGAGTATTAGAAGCAATTTCTCCACCAAGAAAACCCAATTGAATACTAGAAATAATTGCTTCCTTGTTGCCAATACTTCGGTAGTGAGTTGATTAAGCAAATGAGCTACTGGTTTAGCTAAGCCAGCCATAAACACGCTATCGAATTTCGGATCACCACCCATATCCCAAAAAATCTAGCAGATTTTGAAACAGCTCCATCAATATTTATTTTAGTAGTTCTCTAAGCCGGTGTAAACCATCAAGGAACACTATATGGCTGCTTCTCAACCATTTGTTTATTGCTAACTCTGTGAAACTCCAAATGCAACCCGATAACATCATCAAATAAGCATCGATCATTCTTTGAATATATATCCACCATCATTAATTAACATATCGTGTTTGTTCCATATGGCCCATGCTAGAAAAACAAAACATTATTGATGAAAGGAAGATAAAGAAGAAATAAACACATTAAAGCATAAATCCTTAAAAGAAGAAACAAGGAAATTGCCTCAACATATCATAAAAGTCAACATATTTCCACATAGTTTTAACATTGGATCAAAGACCAAAGAGCATGAGAAATAGCTTCAACCCTGTTTTAACATACCTCACGGGTGGGATGCATCTTGATATTCTTCTTAAATAAAGCATAATTTGCATGGTAAAACATTCATACAAGCCCTCCGAATGACCATCTTAACTTTATTAGGAATTTTTAAACCCTATAAAACTTTCTACCAGTGCCGTACCATATTTTCACTTGAATTGTCAGGACCCATCCAAAATCTCTTCCCGGAACCTTAGACAAATCCTGATCCCAGGGAGACCCTATCGAACCGTCCTATGGAAAATCCGACAGCATCTCCCCGTAAAACATGCCCAAAATTTACCTGCACGACAATGCACTCCTATATACTACCACATTGTCCCTCCTACCTTACTACAAATAAATTCCACAAATGACAGCATTTCGATAACAAATTAGATATAAAATATATGTATATATACAACGGAAATAATTTACTAATTAAGCAACCAAAATACACCAATATAGGTTCATGACCGCCCACACCACCCACTTAGTGCTACAAATCTCAAATACATTTCACATCGTTTTAAAAATATACCAATGTGTAATATAGAAAGAGAGATAAATTAACTGCTATATCAACAATAATAATAATACCTACCATTTAATGCTAATAATGATATTAATATAACTCGTTTGAGGCTATCAACAGTCATCCCACATGCCCAAAGACTATCATATAACCACACCTGTTCAAGGGCTGTCATACTCGCCCGATGGCTGTCACTTGCCCGAGGACTATTATACTTGTTTGATGGCCATATTTCTCACCCATTGGTAGTGATACTTGTTCAACGCTATAGTATGAAAATCACAGTAATAATAATAAAATAAAAATAAACAATGACAATAATAATAATAATAATAATAATAATCAGGATGATGATGATGATGATAATATTAGTAATAATGAAAATAATTGTAAACATAATTCTGATAAATAATAATTGTACTATTAACAACAAGAATAATATTAATAATAGTAATGACAATAAAAGCAATTAAGTATAATGTTAGAAAATCAGGTTATGAATAGATAGAATAATACGAGGTCAAATAATATTTTAAATTCAAAATATATTATGAAATATGTACTCGTATCAGGGGTACAAACAATACTCTCCAACATTCTGTGCAATACATGTTTCCAGCTGTCGCCAGCACCCTGCTACCAATATAGTCCAGGATGATTGCCTAGATTGGCCATCCAATTCCCTGAACTCGTAGGCAACATAGTTACGAGGCTAGCTCTTCATGGACCACATCGGATCACTGTCCCCGTACGATGTGATCCATACAAATATAATATATATATATATATATATACACAAAAGATACTTGATGCACATACTATATACCGGTGGTGTTCTACGGTGCCCAGTGTCCCAAAGCACCATCTGACGGGGAGGTTAAAGAGAGAAACCGGCATATGGTCATGTGGCGTCCCACCGCGCCACTGCTTAATCCGTCATCCCAGCCATGGAGGGGGGCGGTTATGGCCAATATCAAACTTGCCTGCCCTCGGTCCGATGGCAACTCACGGGAGACATTACAACCTATACGCTAATCATATCCACATCCTCCTGCGCGCTAATCACATCCACAACTACAGAACACCGATACATGTATGGTGCATCGAAAACCGATAAAAATATTTTATAATATTATAAAATATAGAATTTTGATAAAATATAATCATATCGTACACCCTTATTAGTTTCATAAAATTTCATGCTCTCTTGTAATCCATCATCAAATACATCAGATTAAATATTTCAATTCCTATCACTAGAATACCAAGTCCTAGCATACATAATTATTAAACACATAAATACATTTTAAATATCTTTTAATTAAATATTTCATTCAAATCCATAAAATTGATTTACACCAAATTAATAATAAAAGATGTATAAAAATTCATACGGAATTTAAATCACATAATGCATGATTTACATATTAAAATCTCAACATTTAAATCAACAATAGATTTAGTAAATATTAAACCATAATCTCATAAAATTAATATCTTCCACAACAATTCAATTTCATAAATAATTAAATAATTAAACACACACACACACATATATATATATATATTATCCCAGTAATTTAATATATATATTATCCCAGTAATTTAATATAATTAATTCCTCAACCTACAAATCAATTCATACTAAATATGGTTCAAACCACATTTAATCAATTCAGCACAATTTGACATCTACAATATAAATAATAATTATTTAAATATTAAATAGACATTTTTCAGACTACCCTATTAAAATAATAATATTTTATTCAAAAATGGCATCTTTCAAAATACTCTACCATAATTTGCAAATGAGATACCAATAGAAAGCTAAAGAGGTGAGAAATACGTGATTGAAAAATGGACGGAAGTTTCGGTCAAAGCTCAACATCTCATATCTCTTAAACAACAAGGAATTGAGTTGAATGGACCTCAAAATTGAGCTCAGAGGGTCCAAAAATATTAGAAAAGAGTATCAATTTGGCCAGGTGATGATCAAATCGCCGGAAAAACCAAATTTACCATCGCCGATGACGGAGGCCTGATCGGACGCATCAAAATTTTATAGAAAAGTATGCAAAAAAAAAAATTTAATAATTCCTAAAATTTTTGAATTTTTTTAAACTAAAAATAGAGATAAAAACGTTTAAGCATATATATAAACCAAATTCTAAAAATTTTATTCTTAAAACCATTTATCACCTACTCTTTTTTTCTTTTTTTTAACTTCATTTATTTATCATAACAAGATTTATTATTTTTATTTCAAGAAAAAATTATAACAATTTTAAATTTTTAAATTTGATTTTTTAATTTATATTGTCTTAAAATTTCATAGTGGAAGTGGATATCATATGAATCCTCATGATCTGACAATTTCAAATACCACATTATGTTTGAATTTTGAAGTGCAAGCAAAAAGATATCGTCGTTTGAAGTTTGGAATTTATAAAAGGAAGATTCTAATTAAATCTCCACCATTGATCAAAAGAGGAATCAAGGCAATCCAATGGCCAAGATTAGGACAAATGACGATAATTGATTAATTTATTTTTAATGAGGTACATATCATGTCACATGCTTCATTAAGGATAAATTAGACTAATTAACAATTTTTTAGAAGGAATTAGAGAAAAGGAAAGTTATGGGAGCAAGTAATATCAAGAAGTTTCCTTTTACACATGAAATTCATCCAACCCTTTTGAAGACTTAGAAAAGGTATTTTGCAAGAGTCCTACATTGAAAACAAAGAGATGAAAAGGTCCCCAAGATCCTATATATATAGCTTTCACACTATTGAAATAACATATACAAGTTTGGAGAGCTATTTAGGAGCTTTTAGGAGGCTTGAATAAAAACAACAAATTTTGGAAGCTTTTTAAGTTCTCTTAAGGGTTTTAAGATTTCTATAGAATTTTATAGAAAAGGCATATATATGGGTTTGTTTGGGAAAAAGGCCATGACTTGGAGAGCTTTTGGAGCTTTTCTTCACTGATATATATTTTTTTTCTTCGCTTATCTCTTTAATTGTAAACATTATTTTTAATAATTATAGATGTTGAATTTATTTTTTCCGTGAACTAATTTTCATAGCTAGGGCTATGATGTAGCCCTAATTATGAAGTTTTAATTACTTTAATATAAATTGAGTTTTATTAAATTACTATTATATTTTTTTAATAAATCATTGGTACGTTTAATGCTTTCATAGGCCGAAAGTAATGAATGACTTTAATAATATTTGAGTTTGGAAAATGAGAATATTATGGATCTACAATGATTTACATGAATGCATAATTGATTGAAAAATAGTTATGTCTCATACCATATTATTTGCTTAATTTATGCTTAATAAATTTGCATGATTTAATTTATAGGCCGGAATGAATAAATTAGGTTATATGAATATTATCAATTATAAGTTAAAACTACTTTTAATTAGTTTTGTGATTAAGTGTGGTTAACAAAGTTACTATTTAATTAAATTCACATATTTAAGTAACTAAAGTGGAATATTTAGTGGTAAAATCAAATGCCCTAATATTCGTAATTATTAAATTCACTCTCTTACTTAAAATTGAATTAATTTTAATTGATTGCCTTTTTTTTTAATTTTAGTTTAATTAATTTTCAATTGTCATTTAAATTGTTAGTTCAAATATTACCAAAACTCAATTATCTTTAGTACTTAACTATTAATCTCTTCAATGTGACAACTCTATTTTTCCACTTTTTTGATTTTATACATCAACTATTGTCAGGACCCATCCAAAATCCCTTACCAAAATCTTAGACAAGCCTTGATTATGGAAAAACCCTATCGAACCCTCCAATTAAAAATCCGACAGCATCTCCCCTAAGGGTTGGACTTACCACAAAATTCTCTGTACAGAAAACACACTTCTAACAATGTCTCCTTATTTCTCCCTCTTTACTACAATTTATTTTACAAGTTTACAGCACTTCAAAGTAATACAGGGAATAAATGCAATATTAATTAAATACATCCAATATAAAATGCAGAGCACCATCGGGTTTTAATTAAGTATGAAATTTAATACAACATAAAATAGAGAGAACAATACAAGATAGAAATAAACGGAAGAACGTGACTTCTTGGACTTCAAAGATCAACAAAGACGTTGAGCTCGCCCCCGGATGGTCAACGTCTACAAACCTGGGCCTAGGGAAATGAATTTAAACTATAAAATGCTAATCATTCCAGTAAGTGACCCAATCTACTAAATAATAATAATAATAATAATAATAGTATAACAATATAATAAACTTGACTAATTAATAATAAATAAATAATAAATAGTTGTAAATAACATTTTATCTCAAAATCCTCACAATTAACTCAGTTGGAAAAGTTTTCCTTTTTAAAACGTTTTCACAAAACCCAATATTTGTATACTCAAAAATCAAGAAAATATTAAAAAATGAAATCCAAATAAAATACAATAAATTTATATTTATATTAAAGAAATTTGACATGAAAGCAAAATTAATTAGAATAAGTAATTTGTATAGCTTTAATTAAACAAGTAGATAAAATAATGAGAAAATGTTAAAATTAATTTAAAACATAAATTTGAAATGAATAATAAATTTTCATAAAAATTATGTTAAAATATTAAATTAAAATAATTTATAAAAACATGTTAAAATGCATTTTCAATCACAACTTTTAAATAATTAATAAAAACACAATTAAATACATTTAAAACTTCAATACGATTTTTAAGACATTATACTTGGAAATCCTGTCGAGAAAACCACTTGATGTACAAAACTATATATCAATGGTGTCCAATGGTACTCAATATCCCGAGTACCGCTTGACGGGAAGGTTAAAGAAAGAAACCGGCATACGGTCGCTTGGTGTCACAACAGTACTGCTGCTATCAACAGTCATCCCGGCCATGGAGGAGGGTGACTGATGCTCACTGTACATTATACCCTGCCTACCTTCTATCCGATGGCAACCACAGGATGACCCTATAAACCTACTCACTAATCATATCCACATATACAATACAGAACATCAGCAACGCATATTACATCTAAAAATCATAAAATCAATATTTCACATAAATACCACCGAATTTATTTTACCCATTTAAACCCCTAAAATGCGACATTTGTTTTTAAGTCATCATCATAAATCCATCACTTAAAATTCATGAATGAAAATCCATCAATTTCACCATAGCTAAATCAAATCCACAAATAATCACATGCATAATATATTCTTTGGGCATAAAAATTTTAAAGTAATATTCCCTCAAATCCTCAAAATTCAATACAAATAAAATTGCATTAAAATCTCATAAAAATCCACAAATGCATAAATTCATATAAATACATTTTTATTCATCATAAATAATCTGCAATTAAATTCATAATTTCTTAAAATCAAAAATATGATTTCTATGCACAGATATTTATATCACCCCAAATTGGACATCAAATTTTTCAAATAGAAATTTAATAATTATTCAACACATAAAATAAAATTTCCAATTAAACAATTAACATTAATATATATATATATATATAATTTAGCGCCCAAAATAAATTTGAAGGTGGATCACTCACCTCAAAGGACGTGAATTAATAAAGATCCTCAATGGGATCGGTCCCACGACCCACACGTGCACCTAGAATATCAATGTTACACAAAATCAAATAAATTAATATTTTAATCAGTTATATCACAAATGGGTACCCGGGGGAGCGAACACAAATATTGTCCACAATTCACAAATAATAAACCAAAACGAACCTTACGATGTGAGGATTATAGATTGAGTCTTACCCTTCGAAGATCAAACCTCTAGCGGCCGGAATCTTGCTGGAAAGGTTTTGGATTTAAAGTTCACGAATCTCATAATCTGTCAAGAATTGGGAAAAAAAGACCACGGATTTGAGTTTAGGGAGGTCAACTTAATGGGAAAAGGCAGGTGGGGTGATCGAAAACTCACCGAAAACAAGTTTCCTGATGAGCCGCCATGTCCAACTAGAAAAAGTCACCATCGATGGCACATCCGGTGGCCAATGCTCTTGATTTTTGGTGGAAAGGTAGATCAGGGAATGGATAAGACAATGGGACTGGCGATGTTGAGAATGAGTGGTTGGTTTGGGTGAAATTAGTCGGTTGGCCATGAGATTTGGGTGGGTGGCCGGTTTTGAGGTGGGTTTGAAGGTGGTTCGGCACGTGTGAGTGGGTCGTGGCCGAAAATGGGTCAACTAGTGATGGCCGATTTTCACACTCTCTCCTCGCTCCCTCACCTCTCATTTAAGCCAATTGAAATGCCACGCGTGGGTGCCACTGTGCACTCATGGTTGGCTAAACAAATGACACGTGGCACAGTGTCGGTGGACACTGTGCACTCATTTTACACAAGCACATGATCAAACATAAAATAATATTGTCTTAGAAAAACTTTACAGATCCATAACTTTTTAACCAAATGTCTAAATTAGGCATGCCGCTAGTCTATGAACTCATCTCGATGAGTACTTTACAATCATATAAGAGTCAAACCAAAATTTTGTAAAAAATAAAAAGTCAAACTCAGCACCCTCGGACATTTCGGACCGCAATTTTTTTCGCTCATAACTTTCAAACCGTAGCTCCGTTTTTGACGTACTACTAGTCTACAGACTCAGGTCAACATGTACTCTACAATGGATCCTTGGTCAATATAGAATTATATTCCAATCAAAAAGTCAAAATGGACACACTTAGTCAATGGCGGTCAAACTTGGTCAACACGAAAAAAAATTCCAGTGTACTTCGGGACGGGATGTTGCAACTGTCACCTATGTAAAACAAATTTGAAACCCAAGAACTTGAAGAGGCAACCTGAGTTCCCTGCAAGGACCCATTTGATATTGCCTTTTTTACTAAATTAAAAGAACCCTATGTAAAAATAAGAAAAGGACAAAGGGGCAAAGGATCCTCTTGTCTCAATCCATGACTAGGTTTAATCGAACATGAGAAACACCATTTATAAGAATACAATAAGATAAAAAAGTTACACCACTCATAATTAAAGAGATCCATTTATCGTCAAATCCCATTTCATGCATCATTCAATCAAGAAAACTCCACTAAACTAAAACGTAAGTCTTACTCATATCCAATTTAAATGCCATCAAACCATAAGAACCATTTCATCGATTACCAATTGGGTGCATTGTCTCAAAGGCAAGCATAATATTTTCAATAATTTGTCTACTCTGAACAAACACATTCTATTCCTCAGCTATAATGTGGGGCAAAGCATCTTTCAACCTATTAATAATAGTCTGGTAATAATTGTATAAATGACATTCCATAAGCGAATAAGTTTGAATTCGGATATCAACAGAGGATCTTTTACTTTTGACACTAAGTTATCAAAGTATGATTAAAATCTCCTAGTACCCTTTCATTATTCAACACATTCAGACAAGCAGCAGTGACATCTAGACCAACCAAAAACCAAAATTTTTATAAAATAAAGTAGGCATTCCATCACATCCTGGAGCCTTTAAAGGAGACATATGAATCTAACTTGAACTACTTCCAATGTAAATGGATGGCACAAACTTTTATTCATATATGGTGTTATCTTATCTTGAATATCGAAAACACACATCTTCATCAAAATCGATTTATAATTGAACAAATCAGCAAATAAATCATTGAATAGAGATGGAAACTCCCTTTGCCAATCCTCCTAAACACTTGTATTTAATGTTATTCCTCCAATTGTATTCCCCTATCTACAAGTACTTACGAATTGATTAAAAAAAAAAAAAAAACAACAAAACAAAACAAAACATGATGATTTTATCACCATCTCGCAGCCATAAAACTGGAGACTGTTGCCTACATTTTACTTCCTCTTTTAACAATAACAAATTTATTTGATTCTAAATTGAATGAGCTTGGGCCAAAATTTTAATGGTGAAAGAGCAAAGCAATCTAAATACATATTATGGATAACATAATTTATCACTAAGCTCTTCAAAATGTTATTTGTTCTAAATACATATTATGGATAACATAATTTATCACTAAGCTCCTCAAAATGTTATTTACCAAAAAAGCTCCTCAAAATGTTTTTAAATTTATAAAAGAAATCGAAACTTTATATTTCTTTTTTCAAGAAAAAATAAAAAAAAGAAAAATCATTTCTTCCCCCTCTCCCTTTATAATTTCTTATCTATTTTGATTTTCTCATATATCATTAACTTATTGTTCAACAATATTATAATTATCAAATTTTAATCTTTTGTATGATTCAATTCTTTAAAAAAAAAATTACAAGAAAAAATTGAATTGGATGATTCAATTCGTTGTTGGGAACAAGATAATCGAATCTTATTATTTTTTGTTATTTTTAAGCATATTTTATCTAAACCCCCTAAAGTTCGAACTAATTACAATTCAACCCTTCATATTTGGAAATTACAATTACCAACTCTTAAAAGGTATGGATGATGTGAATTTAATGAGTGCGAATGAAACAATAAGAGAGGAAGATGATAACTTTTTGAAATTAAAAATGAGATTTATGATATTTTTGAAATTACAGCAACCAAAATGTATTTAAGTTAAATATCATTGGACATGGATGAAACTAAGCTTTTTAAAATTATTATAATGTCTACAAACTTTAAAGTAAAAATAACCGTTTTCAGATTTGCTTTGTTCTTATTTATTGTCACATCCTACAAATCCATATTTAACCAAATAATACAATACCATCTTCAAATATTTAGAGCAACTACAAATTAGGAATATGAATACAAAATTAATACATATAAGTCCACAATTTGATTCGATTTTGTAAAATTCCAACTTAACTTCAAACTCTCCATATGGAACTCCACTTCGACCTTAGGCCGAACAATATATCCACATTACTTGTTGTTAGGGATTAGGAGTGGAGGAGTGAGTATAGGTACCCAATGAATGGGTTTTAGCAAAATAATCAAAATCTCAATATACCAAAATAGCCATGCCTATCTCCCTAAGTGATTAAAATGGAACCATAGAGCGACTTTGTTTCTAGTCCTTATGTTGGTTAGATTAAGTTTAAAGATCATAAAATTAATTCCATAATCAATTTATAATCCATATCCAGAATTCTCAAGTCAACCACCATGTTCCCAAACCTTTTGGAAAACATATCTTTAAAATCAAAGGCCAACATAGTTTCCAAAATCAACTTAGAAAACAATTTTCCTTAAAATAGGTCATTATGATACGCTCAATGCATACTATTTGTGATACAATATATACATATAATCCTAAACATTTTATATATAACATCTAACTACATATTTCCAAAATATTAACACAAACTATGAATTGGAAAGCATAGTCGAAATCAATAGAATTTTATATTCAACTCATTACATGCAATCTCTTGAATGCATGAATGCAACTTCACTTAATCATATCCATATGTATAGGGAAATATATAGGGTTTAGAAAAGTCCCACTACCCTTAATCCGGTACGGTCCTTTGTTCTAGTCTCGTTTCGGCACTCCACTGTCTAAGTTTAAAACTAATACTAAAAGTTAAAACCCAAAGCCATCTATATATAGACAACATAAATACAAAAAAATAATTAAAACACAAAAATAATTCAAAAATAATAAAAAAGGAAAAGATATTCTAATTTCCTAATTAGACTAACTACTAATAAATCAAAATAAATAAGATATACCTCCTAGTTTCCTAATTAATGCTAATATTTAAATTTAAATACTAACAAATGAATTTAAGTGTACACCACATCAAAATAGATTTTTAGCGACAAACATAACATGTTGCTAAAAATGCAAAATTTGTCAACGAATTTTAAAATTATGACAACATTGAGATTTGAGCCTAAATCTATTATAGAATTATTTTATGATAATTAGTCAGCAATTAAGACTGCAAAGAATCAAGTACAACATAACTGACCTAAACATGTGGAGATTCATTGAAATTCAATTTTAAGAAGTTGGATGAAACTTATACAAATGCCTTATGTAAAACTTCTGGACACCTGGAAGATATTTTGACAAAGACAATATTGGGTCAAGCATTGCATGACTCACTTGTCAAGTTGGGCATCAGAGATATCTATATACCAATCTTGAAACCAACCCAAACAGTACACCTCTCATCTATAATTTCTCTTCCGATTTGTATTTTTAAACTATTGATTTTGGTTATTTACCACAAACACCAAAAGGACATACCAATCATCAATCAACAATTAACTTGCTGTCCAAGAATAAAATAGTTAACCATTCATCACGGTTACAAGCCTTCACTCATCTACAAATCAAAGGTTCAATAAGTCATAATAAAATAGTTAACTTACTGTCCAAGAAACATAACTTAACCTCTAAGAGATAAGTAAAAGTCTAGAATACAATAATACAAAAGTCTTAACAAAACTTAACCTCAAGGTTAAATTATTTAAGTTCCAAGATTTAGAAAATGAGTGCACAAGTCATCAATTCAAGAAAAATCAATTTCTTAATCTTTATAATTTGATTCCATTTATTCCAAAATAAAAGAATATTTTAACTTAACCTTGTTTATTCAAAACAACTTTAACTGTCCAAAGTTCTTCCAATTCATTTAGAAATATTAACTTGACCTCAAAATTCAACTCTATCTAAAATAATTAGATCAAAGATCAAAAATCAAAACCAAGTAAATCTCTTTTTTAAAAGTTTTACACAATTGGTCAAGCTTCCCATTAAAGAACCAAAAATTCATTTTTCCACATTCCAACGATCATCATACCTTAACATCCAGCCATCCAAACCAACAATCCTAAACATCAAGTGCAAAACTACAAATCATCATTCAAGTATTCAAACCACGGCCACACATCAACAAGTAACACCACCCTTTGACACCTTAACTTCCAATAATCAAGCTAACTCCAACTACACAAGTCCAAACCTTTACCTTTATCTTCATGGTTCTTCCATAACAACCATCAATTAAACGCTCATGTAACAACCATTCAATTCCAACTCCAAGCTTAACAATACTTAAAAGAATCACTTAGAAAAATTCATTATGATGCTTAGATGTTTCAGTGCTCAACAAAATTCATTAGAACTCTTTCACGCTCAAATAAAGGTTTAGAATGTCTAGGTATTCGTTTGCACGCAAGAAAATAAAAAGAAAATGAAAAAGAATTTAAGGTAAAATTAAGCAAGCTCAAGTATTCCATGAAAATTCAAAAGAAATGTATTTCTGACAAAATGATATTTGGCCCGAACAAAAACCAAGCAAGCTCAACATTAACTATCAAGAGAGCATAACAACTACAAAATTAAACGAAAGACACACTTTTGGACAAAAACAAGGAAGAAAGTTTCACCACCACATGCAAACAAACTCAATTTATTAAACACTTTTCCTCAAAATATAGTGGAAAAATTAATACTAAAATATGAACAAAACAAAAAAAAATAATAATAAAAAAGAATCCACTGCAAAATTAAGACATGGATTTAAGATAAAACAGGGCCAACAAGTCCAAACTCTAAATTCAAAAAATTAAAGAGATTATCACATCATTTTAAGAACAAAGAAATCAAAACAAGCATTGCATTTTTTGAATAACTTGATTTTATTCGAAACCATACATGTTTTTATCATTTTCATTTTCACAAAATATTTTTTTATATATTACTAAACATGTTTTTAAATTTTAAATAAACAAGATCAAATTACCATTTTTATTTTACAAATTGATTTATAAAAAATAGTTTTACAAAACATTATCACACAAACTTTACAGTCCCAGAAAACTAAATCTAAGAATCCATTTCTTTTTCAAGTTTGACACTTTCCAAAGGCTACCTTAGAGTTGTAAATATCTTGAAAAGCTTTCTACTCAAACTCCTATCACCATTGGATATACTTCATAGGATTGTTATCATGTTATAGAAGGATGAATGGGAAGATAGGGTAGATCCGGTAATACTACAACTACTAAATGTTTACCAAATTTATTTATCGAATTACATGTGTTAAAATATTATTAATTGACATATTTATAAAACTTAAATATGGAAAAGTGAACCAATAAGTGAAATAAAAAATAAACAAATTAAATGTTATCATTTGCCAAGTTATTTGATAAATAATTTGGTGAACATTTGATAACTCTAGTATTATTGGATCTTTATATTCATTTATTTTATAAATTTTAAAGATGGAAGATCTGGATACAAGCATTAGCTAAATTAGTATTACATATATATTTTTATTTTTGCTAGAAAAATAAAATGATTTCTAAGAAACCATATAACGTAATCAACATATTCATATATATCAGGATCCATTCTAATAAGTTACGAAAATAAAACATCAATTCTTATACTGATAGAAATGTAATTAATTAGAAATATTAAATTAGAATCCAAACGTTATCAAGCTAATTATTTATACATATAGAATTTTTCGCCAAAAAGAAAGTTTTTCTAAGAAACCACAATATTTAAATATAATTACATATTCATATATTAATTTTTAATGATCAATATAAGTAATTAATTAATTTAAAATATTAAGTAGTACTTCTCAAATAATTTAAATTTTGTAAAAAATTAACAAAACACCTTCTTCTTCTTTTCTTTTTTTTTTTAATTTTTTTTTTCTCTTTTTGGAACCCTAACAGCTTAAATTTCATTTTGGCATACCAAAATTTGTCAGGTCCATGTGGTAGATTGGTCACAAATTGGTAACGAATGAGGTAAGGATGATAAATTTTCCATACATATTCAAGAAAATTATATAGTCCACCAACATGTATAGATAAGCTTAGCATTGAATAGGATAAAGTACTAGACTAAAGAAAAAGAATAAATAAAATAAATAAAAGGAAAAATAAGGAGCTAGATATATCGATTTTTAGGAAACAATAAACTATACAAGCTAGGTTGTTTCAGGTTCCATTCCTATATATTATGTAATTGATTAATTAACAATTATGTTGGAACAATATAACAGCTTAAATTTCATATTGGCATACCAAAATTGTTAGATACACATAGTATAGTAGAATTCGAAAGGAATGACGTAAGGTTGATAAATAATTTCCATATCAACAGTGTTATATAGTCCATCAACATGCATGTATAAATATGAATAGCATTGCAAGGGATTAAGTACTAGACTGAAGAAATAAAAATAAATAAATAAATAAATAAAACAAGATATATGAGTATGGCAGCAGATTCTATAAATGTTTTCATTATCTTCCTTCTCCTTCTCATAACACAGCTGCCTTTTAATAATGTAGTTGAATCAAGAACCCTAAAACACACAAAAATGCAGCCCCAGCCGTTCTTCAAGTCAGTTGTTGGCCTTGAGGGTTCGAGCAAAGGCCAAAAGGTGAAAGGGATCCCTGAGGTTCGACGATATCTGAATCGATTTGGATATCTTCAGTTGAGCGAAACAGAAATTAGAACAATCGATAGCAAAGAGTTCGATGAGGAGTTAAAGCTTGCGGTGAAATTATACCAAAAGTTTTTTAGGTTAAACATCACCGGGATGCTTGATTCTGGTACGCTCCAGCAAATGTCAAAGCCATGATGTGGAGTACCCGATGTGTTTATCGGTCCACTTCCATCATGATAGATAAACATGTATCCTAGCTGATGTGTCACTAGATAATACCATAGGGTAACTCACGTACGTGTAATCTGGTTAGATAAGTGACCCATCATGTTGCACCTATCCTATGTTGATATTAGCTTCATATAAGGATGAGTAGGGGTGTGGTGTTATCAGCTTTCCCGTATATATACTTACACTCCAAGTCAATAAAGCAAGGCCTTTAATATTTTATATCTTTAGTTAATAAAACTTTCATGGTATCAGAGCCTATCCTTTAAGGAGATTTAACCGAGTTCTTTGTTTCGATGTAAATGGCTAGGTCATCCTCCACCTCCTCTGCAGTTGTTCCTTTACTAAATATTCCTTCTTTTTCTGACATTACATTGCCAAACTACTCTTTTCCTTTTCGTCTAGAAACACATAACCACATTATCTGGCGTTCTCAAATCTTACTTGCGATCATAGGATGCAATCTTGAAAATTTTGTAGATGGAAGCCTTCCAATCCCGTCACTCACAACAGTTGCAAATGTCACAAATAATGGTGAACCAGTGCAGACGGTGGTTTCTAATCCAATATATCTGCAGTGGCATAGGATTGATCAAGCACTGGTTGGATGGATTTTCTCTTCTATTTCTCCAGAAATACACACTCAAATAACCAAAGCATCTAATTCCATCACTGCTCATCAGCTTTGGCTCTCACTGGAATGACTTTTTGGCAGTCAATCAAAAGCAACAATAATGCAATTGAAAATTCAATTTCAGACTATGAAAAAGGAATCCTTATCAATTAATTCTTATTTTTCTAAAATGAAAAATATTGCTGATTCTTTAACAATGGCTAGTCTACCTATTTCAGATGACGATTTCATTATGCAAGTCCTTGCTGGGTTACCTCTTGATTATGATGCAGTTGTTGCAAACATAAATTCCAGCCATATTATCACAGTAGAAAAGGTACTCTCACTTCTCTTGAAACAAGAGATTCGTATTCAACAGGCTACACCATCTGAAATTATCTCTGCTCATATTGTAACAAGCACCTGAAGAAAGCAGACTCTTTAACAAGTTCTTATCAATCTCGTCCTTATCAATCTGGTCGAAACAATAATCAAAATCATGGTCCAAACACAACTGGACAGCAACCAGGTTGAGGAAATCAATCTGCCCGAGGACGTGGCTAAGGCCGCGGAAGAATCAGTACTTCTAACAACCAAGTCTATTGTCAAATTTGCAAATTGTAGGCCATACTGCAGATAGATGCTGGTATCGGTTTGATGACACTTACATGAACCAAAATACTCCTAATGCATTTTATGCATCCTCTGATCTTCCTCCCAATCCTGAATGGCTACTTGACAGTGGTGCAACCAATCACATTACCATAGATCCTTCTAACCTGACTAAAAGGAACGAGTATCTCGGTAGTGACAAATTAGTCATTGGTAGTGGCCAAGGTTTGCACGTCTCTCAAATTGGGTGTTCTGTTTTTGATTACCTCCTACTGGAAAAATCAAGTTAAATAATATGCTATATGTCCCAAAAATGACAAAAAATTTATTAAGTATCTTTAAATTGACCAGTTTGTTTTTGTGAAGGACAAGGATACGAAGAGAGTTCTTCTCAGAGGCTTGCTTAAAAATGGACTCTATCAGCTTCTTCTACCAAAAAATTTAAATAATTTTCCTAGGACATTTATTTCATACTTTAATAGTGTTTCTGGGCCTTTTTTATGTTATCATTCGAATTTACCTTTACATAAATTGTGGCACTACCGGTTAGGCCATCCCAATTCTATTATCATGAATAAAGTTGCTTCTCAATGCCACAATTCGTTTACTATCAATCATTCCTGTGAGTTTTTTTGTTCTTCATGTCAACTCATAAAAAATAAAAGATTATATGCTCCTCCATCATCTACTGTTAGTACTGAACCTTTACAATTAATTTTTTCTGATGTGTGAGGACCGACCCCCATTGAATCACTAGAAGGATATAAATACTATTTATTATTTGTTGATGATTTTTTCTAGATTTTCTTGGATCTTCCCTATGAAATTAAAATCTGAAGTTACGAATATTTTTCTCTACTTTAAAAAAAAAGATCGAAAATTTAATGAACAAAAAAAATAAAGAGTTTTCAATCCGACTGGGGAGGTGAATTCCGCCCACTCCGACCTATATTACAAAATTTCGGTATAATCTTTCAACATCCCTATCCTCATATGTAACACCCCGTCTCGAAATACGCCGGAAATTTCTCAAGTTGACCAAAGTTGACCAGGTTTGATCGGATTTGACCATCGTTGACGGAGAAGGGTCAAACTTTGACTTTTTGACTCGACAAGATTTCTAGGTTGACCGAGACACCATCATGAAGTACGTATTGACCCGAGTTCGTAGACTAGTAGCACGATAAAAATAGAGTTATGGTTTGAAAGTTATGGGCAAAACAAGTTGAGGTCTAAATTGTCTGAAGGTGCCGAGTTGACTTTTTATTGTTGTAGAAATGAGCTTTTACTCATATACGGTTGTGAAGTACTCATTGATAAGAGTCCATAGTCTAGTGGCACGCCTGATTTGGACATTTCGGTGAAAAGTTATGGACATGCAAAGTTTTTCAAATACCGTATTATTTTAATATTATTTTTAAACGTATGAACAGTTTGCGCCACATGTAACATTATGAAATATGCCATGTGTCACGAAAAGAAAATGCCATATGTTAGCCATGTTTAAATACTATATTATTTTATATTATATTGTTATTTTAATATTATGTTCTATATATTTATTTTTTTCTTTTTTTTTTCTCCCCCATGTGGGGAAATGCCCCACAGGCTTTTTCTTCCTTCTTCTTCCTTCTTCTTCTTCTTCTTTCTCTCCTCCTCCCTCTCAACCTCACCCTGGTTTCTCCATTTCCGACCACCGGAAGGCCACACGCGCGGGCCACCATCGAAGCCCAGTCGCCGGTGAGCTCGGCTCCGAAGTTTGGTGGCTGGCCGACCGATGACATGCCCAGATCGGCAGTTAAAGCCGGCGGAGGTACAAATTCCATTTTCAACGATTTTTTCATTTTTCGACATACCCAGCCCAAATTTATACTCTATCCCCCCTATTTTAGGTCCTCTAATCTCAAAAATGGCCTTAATTTGTTCAATTTCGAAGCGAATTGTGAGATAGGCGGAGGAAGAGCTCGGCCGAAACTTCCTAGTCAAATTCCGGCCACCACCGATGGGTTTGTGGTCAATGGAGGTTAGAAATGTGTTCTTCATCTTATTAGCTTTCTATAGGCACCTCATTTCTGAATTTTGGTTAACGTTTGTGTTAAATCCTCCTGATAACTGTGTATAATTTATCCGATTAAAAATATCATTTTAATCGGTTTGTATATTGTTGATGCTTTAGGAGTACGTGTGAATTGTGGAATTGATCCTATGGAGGATCTTGGTATAATTGCGTGCTCGAGGTAAGTGACCCACCTTCAAAATTATTTTGGGATGTTAAAATATATATATTTTGTGTTAATTGGTTATTTGAAGAATATGTTTTATGTGTTGAATATTTAGTAAATTTATATTTGGAATTTTGATGCCAAAATTGAATGAATTATAATTATTTCTGCATCAAGAAATATTTTGATTTCAAGAATTTTATGGATATGGGATTTTGTTAATAATTGTTAAATTTTATTGTTGGAATATTGTGTAATTAGAAATGCTTTCATGTGAATTTTAATATATGTTTAATATTTGAAGAAATTTCCATTTAAGTTTACAATGCCGATTTATGACGGTTTTAATATATGTGTTGTTGCCAAAAATATATTTGGGATTTTAAAGGAATTATGGTTTAAGGTTTTTAATTAATTATTGCTGAGTTTGATGTTGATTTTATGATGCATAATAAATGCATTTACATAATTTTAAGAATATATGAATTTCATGTGGTTTTAATATTATTTTTGATATGATTTGATTTTAAAGATTTCAAGAAAAATATTGATTTAAGTTATGGTGCTTTCAAAATATATATTTATGTACTTGAAATATTACCTGGTGGATTTTATGATATGGAAAAAATTATATATTATCGATGGATTTATGCTGGTGATATTAAAGAAAAATGTGAGATTGTGAATTGGAAAAGTGGTATGATTCCCACGGTGAATTTTGGAAAATTTGATATTTTAATAATTAATATAGTAATTGATTTTAGATGCACTCATACAATACTGGTATTCTGTACTGTATATGTGGATAAGTGCGTAAGTTGTAATGTCTCCCGTGAGTTACCATCGGACCGAGGGCAAGCAAGTTTGATATTGGCCATAGCCGCTCTCCTCCATGGTCGGGATGACGGTTTAAGCAGCAGCACTGTCGGGACGCCAAAGCGACCGTATGTAAGTTTCTCCCGTTAACCTCCCGCTAAACGGTGCTCGAGACGCTGGATATCGTAGGGCATCACTGGTATATAGTGTGGTACGTCAAGTATTTTTCATATATAAATTTCAAATCCCAAAGTTTTAAAATCATATTTAAATTAAATATATTTAATTTGTTTTATCACCTATTTCCAATTAGTATTTTTCTAAAATGTGTTTATTCATATTTTATATCAATTATTTTAAAGCAATATTTATAAAATGCATTTTACCTTGATTTTTACTGTTTAAATGGATTTGGTGTTTTAAAATAAATTCTTTTATATTTTTACCCTTTATTTCAAATAGATGATTAATTTGATTTAAGTATTTCCTTTATTAATTAAATAATTTTTTCTACTTATTTTAGATTTATTGTTTAAATATATTTTACCACATTTTATTATTTGTTTTGATTCGAGGTTTTAACATGAATTTTATTTATATTTCATAATCTATTTTAAGTTGAAGTTTAAAATTAATTAAAAGGTTTCTTTGATTATTCCATGGATTTAACTACTAAATTTTATAATTTATATTTTGAGTTTATTTTTGTTTTATGCCAAATTCCTTCAATCCAAGTTTATTTATGATTTTATTTATTTTATCTAATGATATCTTATTCTCAATTTAATATTTGGTTTTTAAAGTGTTTCCAATGCAAACTTTTGAGTTCTACATTAATATTTGTATTTTATGTGCATTCTAAATTATTGCATTCCATTTAATTTAATATTTCCTTGATTATTTTTAATGTAAATTTATTATGATTTTGCTTATTTTATTTATGACATTTTGTGTACAATTTAATAATTGTTATTAAAATTATTCTTGTTTCTTATTATACATTCTAGATCTTTAATTTAATGTATTTTATTTATAATTTATTTAACTAATTATTCCTTGATTTTTGGAGTATAATTATTGGGTTTTGTGAAAATGTTTTAAAAAGGTGAACTTTTCCAATTGAGTGAACTGTGAGGGTTTTGAGAGAAAACAATATTTCAACTACTTATTATTTATTTGATTATTAATTATTATTAATTAATCAAGTTCATTTTATTGTATTATTATTATTATTATTATAAGTGTGTCATAGTTAGAGTCACTCACTGAGATGATTAGCATCTCGTGTTTTTAAATTTCATTCCCCTAGATCCACTGTAGTAGGCATTGATCGTCCGGAGGCAAGCTCGACGTCTTTGTTCGTTGCTGAAAGTCCAAGAAGCTTTCCCTTCTTTTGCTCCCTACCTTGTATTATTCATTTTATCTTTTGTTGTATTAAATTTCATATTTAACTATATCTTGGTAAAGCTCTGTATACTATCTTGGACATTTATTTATTAATTATGCACTGATTTACTGTTATTCTTTTGAAGTGCTGCAAATTTGTGAAATTAAATTGTAGTAAGGTGGGAGGAATAAAGTGGTATATATAGAAATGTATTTTCAGTGCAGGAAATTTGTGGTAAGTCCAATCCTAAAGGGAGGTTTTGCCGGATTTTCTATTGGAGGGTCTGGTAGGGTTTCCTTGGATCAGGGCTTATCTATGGTTCTGGTGAGGGATCTTGGACGGGTCCTGACATCATACCCATAATCAAAATGGTCGTGTAGAGAGAAAATATTGGCATATCACAGAAATTGCTTTGTCTCTTCTTGCTCAAAGTTCCATGGCTTTTCACCACTGGTGGAATGCATGTTCTACTGCCACTTTCTTAATAAACCGCCTACCAACCAAAGTTCTCAATTATCAATTATCAATCCCCTTTTACCAAATTATTTAATCAAACTTTTGATTACTCATTTTTAAAAAGTTTTGGATATGAGTGTTTCCCTTTTTTAAGGCCCTATCATTTTAAAAGTTTAGCTTTCATTCTGAACATTGTATCTTTATAGGCTATAGCTCCTCCCATAAAGGCTACAGGTGTCAAAGCCTCACTACTGGAAAAGTTTACATATCTCCAAATGTCATATTTAATGAGAATTATTATCCTTTTGCTACAAAGGCCGGGCTTCACCCTCATGAAACTATACAAACGTCTTCACCTAACCCATGTTTTATACCTCTGTCTTTTTCTTTTTTGCAGGACAAGAACCGTGTGCTCCCATTAGAGTCCTCTTTAACCTCCTTGAGTAGAACTTCTTCTGACTTGTCTGGGAGCAAAACTACTGATGTGATAGGTTCCTACTCCCACACTCCTTTTCACTTGTTATCACAACCAGTGGATACCCCATCTACACCACGATCCACCACACAATCTCCGGTTCCCAATACCATAGCTCACTCACCAACAAACTCCATAACTCGTGCCTTACGAATGCTTAAAAATACAGCACCCACAATTGACTCGGTTGACAGCCATGCTACTAGTTCTGAAGTCAAATCTAGCCATTCACCATTAGTTCCTTGTTCTGTGCAACCAACACACCCAATGGTCACTCGAGCAAAGGCAGGGATCTTTAAACCCAAGCTTTTTCGACTATAGTACAAGCAGCATCCCTTTTTGTTGAACCAATAACTGCTGCATCAACACTCCTCTACCCAGAATGGAAAACTACCATGGACAAGGAGTTCATGGCTTTACAAGACAATCGCACATGGACCTTAGTTCCTTCACAACCAAGTCAATGGTTAGTAGGAAACAAATGGATTTTCAAAATCAAACGGAATCCTGATGGCTCAATATTATGACATAAGGCTCGACTTGTGGCAAAGGGCTTCCATAAAAGACTAGGGTTGGACTTCAAAGAAACATTTGGTCCAGTGATAAAACCTTCTACTGTTCGGGTTGTGTTGACTATTGCTTTCTCTCGAAACTGGGATATTCGTCAAATTGATGTCAACAATGCATTTCTTAATGGCCTCATTACTGAAGATGTCTATATGAAACACCCTGACGGTTTCATTGATCCGACAAATCCTACCGCTGTTTGCAAGCTACATCGTTCCTTATATGGCCTTCGTTAAGCGCCACAGGCATGGTACGATCAGCTACGTCGCACATTAACTACATGGGGTTTCTCCAACTCCAAAATGGACTCTTCGTTATTTCTCCTTCACCGTTCTATTGGACTTCTGTGGGTGTTGGTGTACGTGGACGACATCATTGTCACAGGTAACAATAAGCAGCTTACCACTCAGTTTATCACTAAGTTGGACAACACCTTCTCTCTCAAAGATTTGGGTTCACTGAGTTATTTTTTGGGCATCGAAGTACATCGGACGAACCTTGGGTTACACCTTTCACAAGCAGCATATATCAATGAAGTGCTTACTCGGACCAACATGGCTAGCTGTAAGTCTAGTCCTTCCTCAGCCAGCTCTTCCACTCGTCTTGGTGCCACAATCGGTCAACCATTTTCTGATGTTTCTCTATATCGCAGTACCATGGCATGCTTTAATATCTAACCATCACAAGACACGAAATCTCCTTTATTGTTAATAAACTTAGTCAATACATGCATAAACCCACAGAGGCACATTGGACTGCCTGTAAAAAAATACTTCGCTATCTGCAGGGCACTAAGCATTTTGGACTTTTACTCCTCCCATCTAACCACTTGACAATATTAGGATTCACTTATGCTGATTGGGTTTCTAACATCGATGACAGGAAGTCAATAGGTGGTTACTGCATATATCTTGGTGACTCGCTCGTCTCTTAGTCATCCAAAAAACAGAATGTAGTTGCTCGATCCAGCACGGAGTCGAAGGATCGTGCCCTTGCCCATGGTGCGGCAGAAGTATCGTGGCTACAATAGCTCCTACATGAGCTCAACATGGTATCTTCAACAACGCCAGTTATTTGGTGTGATAATGTGAGTGTAGGTTCTTTGGCAGCCAATCCAATGTTCCTTAGAGAACAAAACATGTTGAAATCGATGTTCACTTTGTCCATGACAAGGTTCTTCAATGTAGTTTAGATGTTCGTTACGTTCCAACAATTGATCAAGTTGCTGACATTTTAACAAAGACTCTGCTAACTATCCGGTTTCAACAACTTCGAGCCAAGCTTAATGTGGTTCCACCCACGTTCAGCTTGCGAGGGGATGATAGATAAACACGTATCCTAGCTGATATGTCACTAGATAATACCAAAGTGTAACTCACATGTAATCTGGATAGATAAGTGACCCATCCTGTTGTACTTATCCTATGTTGATATTAGCTTAAAATAAGGATGAGTAGGGGTGTGGTGTTATCAGCTTTCCTGTATATATACTTACACTGCAAGTCAATAAAGCAAGGCCTTTAATATTTTATATCTTTAGTTAATAAAACTTTCACACCACCACCTCCAGCTCCACCATCGAAAAGGACTATTCATAGTAGCGAATATGATAGTGGTAATGGTAATGATAATAATACATTTAATTATGCCTACTTTTCATTTTTTAAGGGCGAATCAAGGTGGAGGAGTCATTATCTTTACTACAAAACATATCATATTTCCATTGCGTTTAATTATTCGAACGAAGAATTCGAAAGTGCATTAGAAACTGCAGCAGCAAAGTGGTCGGACAATTTGGTGTTCACACTTGATGCGTCTTCGCTTGGTGATCTGGCGGAGATCATGGCCGGTTTGCATGATGGTTTTCATGGTGATGATGTTCGATTTGACGGAAAATACGGGATTTTCAGACATGCTCATGCTCCATCTGATGGCAGCCTGCATATTGATGGGCCGAGGATTGGAGCAATAGGGACGACCTTGAGCATTATTAGTTCCACATGGAATCGATGATTTTGCATGAATTGGGACACATTCTTGGACTTGGCCATTCTACTGATTCATTTGTCGTCATGTATCCAATATTGAATCCAAGAATTGTACATAATATTTTGCAAAATGATGATCTTGATGCCATTGCATATTTATATCCTACTTATGCATAAGCATGTAGTTCTGATGTATATTACCCAAAATATATATATATATATATAGTTATGATGTTATTTTATTTTATTGTTATGGATGATGGTGAAATTGTAGTTTATTGGCTCTTTAAAATATATTTAAAATTCCTAAATAATTATTAATTAAATTTTGCAAAATTGAATATAATTAATACTTTTATTCTTATTTTTATTTAAAAGAAACATCAAACATATAGACAGGTATTATTTTTTCAAAAAAATCAGTTTATGGGTATATGAATATTTGTATTTTAAGACCCTATAGTTTTATATAGGACTTTAAATTTTCATACCTTGGTTTCAAAGTTCACAGTTACAAATCTTCAATTTCTGATTTGATGCAAGAGAAGTTATTTTAACAATTTTAAACCAACTCTTCATCGTCTCATAAATAATAAAAGGGTAAATATCATTATAATCCCTTTTTTTTAACTATTTTTTTAATATTACTTTTTTATTGTGAAAAATATCATCTCCCTCACTTTTTGTTTTCATTTCAATATAACATTATTTTTAAACTCATTTAGTGAAATTCTTTTATCCATTCTTATAGATAAGGAATAATGAAAATCAATTAATGAAAATAATATGATCAAACCCATAACTAACTTGTAAATTTTTGTCTTTTAATAAAAAAAAAGATAGTTTCAAATGTATTTAATGGGTTTGGAACATTCATAGTTGTTATATATAATTTAATACTTCTTCTTTTTTTCTTTTCTTTTTTTTGTTAAATTGAAAATTGAATAACGAAGAATCAAGCACAAGCATTTTGAAGGTTTAAAAATTTTAAAAGAAGTACGTGTATGTGTGATTAATGATTGAGTCAATACACAATTCCCCAAATAAATGCCAAAAACTTGGATTGTTTGAATCTAGCAAGTGCATAGATTTTTTCAAGTAACTAAAAGAAATGAGTAAGAGATCATTCTTACGAGGATTGATAAAATATTTCAAATTGGCCTATTTAAGACAAATATTAAAGCTTTTCACTAATTAACTTTATTTATGAAATCAACAAGACAATCGAAATTAAACTTTAAACTAAGTTAACAACTAGAATTTATGCAAAATAAAATCTACACCATGCAATGGTTATTGAAATCTATTAATAAAAACTATAGGATCGTGATTCTATGACTACTAATGTGAGTCGGTGCAAGACATTGGCAAGTTACCTATTATCCAATCTCACATCGATCGGATATAGACCAAGGAATAATTCAAATGTAATAATAATCACTCTTATAATATTGAGGCATTTTTAGAGTGGTTGGCTTTAGACTTTAAAAGAACATTAAAGTTAAGTATGTTCCAACGAAAGCAATCCTGGGAAGGTGAACGAGAACAATCGTAGGATATGTGACTTCTTGAAACGCTCTAAACAAAAGTCTCATAGTGAGTGTTGTTGCTAAATTGAGGATAATATCGACAGAGAGTGATAGATCCACTAATGGAGGTGGGGTGTTACAAATGGTAGTAAAGCATGTACCAGGCTTGAAATAAGCCAGCAAGGATACTGAGTACCAAGCGGGGTAGATTGTTACAACTAGTATAGTTCAGTATGGGGCACTAGCAGACTACCTGGTATGTAATCCCACATCGCATGGATATAGATTAAGAGATAATTCAAATATAATAATACTCACCCTTATAGTACTGATGCCTCTTTAGAGCAATTGGCTTTAGGGTTCAAAATAACTCGAAAGATAACCATGCTTAGGCGAGAGAAATAGTAGGATGGGTGACCTCTTCGGAAGCTCTGAACAAAAAATCTCATACTGAGTGTGATGGCTAAATTGATGAGGACAATATTGGCAGAAAGTGATAGGTTCACTACTAGAGGCGGAGTGTTACAAATGATATTAGAGTTTGTACCCGGTCGAAAATATGCCAACAAGGACGCAAGGCCCTAGGAGGGATGAATTGTGACAACCAGTGTAGGTAGGTGTGGAGCATTGGCAAGCTACTTTGTGTCCAATCTCACATTGTCTAGATGTAGAAGAGGAGATGATTCAAATATAATAATAGTCACTTTCATAACGCCAAGGTTTTTTTTAGAGCGGTTGGCCTCAGGGTTCGGAAGAACTCCAAAGTTAAGTGTACTTAGGCAAAAGTGATCCTACAATGGGTGACCTCCTAGAAAACTCTAAACAAAAAACCCACTACCGAGCATGGTGGCTAAATTGGAAACAAAGGCAGAGAGTGATAAGTCTACTGGTGGCTAAATTGGAAACAAAGGTAGAGAGTGATAGGCCTGCTAATGGAGGCGAGGTGTTACAATCTCACTTGGACTAAATATATGATTTCTTAATTTTGTTATTAATGACTAATTCATTCTCCAATTATCAACAAATGTATGATGACTAGTATGGGTGGGTACAGGGTACTAACAGACTACTTGATGTCCAATCCCATGTTGCTCGGGTATAGATTAAGGGATGATTCAAATGTAATAATAGTCACTCTTATAGCACCGATGTCTTTTTAGAGCGGTTGGCTCTAAAGTTCAAAAGAACTATGAAGTTCAGACTAATTCCTTCTCCAATTATCAACACTTGTGACGATCAATATGGGCAGGTGCAAAACATTAACACGCTATCTAATATCGAATCCCATATCATCCTGATATAGATCAAGGGGTGATTTGAATATAATAATAGTCACTCTTATGACACTGAGGCCTTTTCAAAGTGGTTGGCTTTACGATTCAAAAAAACTCCGAAATTAAGTATGCGTAAGGGAAAGCAATTGTAGGATGGATAACCTCCTGGGAAGTTCTATACAAAAAGCACCATATCTGGTACGGTGGCTAAACTAGGGACAATATCGACAGAGAGTGATAGGTTTGCTAGTGGAGGCGAAGATGTTACAAAATGGTTTCTAAATTTATTTACTTCATCTCTCAAGGCAAACAAAATATATGGAAAATTTACTCAAATTGGAATTTCTTTATAATTCTACCAATTAACTATGGAATCAATTCCTCTTCCAATTATCCAGAACTAGCAATATGTTGCATTGAGTGGTGTTCATATCGTGTTTATATTAAATTTAATAAACCCAAACACAACCTGCTAAGCTTTCATGTGGAAATTAATAAACATAAATGTTAAATTATACCCATTACCCGTTTAAATTTGCCGTAGGTTTTAAATGATAAAATGATTTATATTTTTTGAATTTTGCAAATATACTTGTTTGTTTTTAGATTTTAACAAAACAAATTAAAAATAACAAATCAATACATGTTTGAATAATAAATTAAATATTTTTAATATTATAAAACTTGTATACTTACAAAAATATCTCTGTTAAATGGGTTTACCGTGCATTATCATATTTCATCCATTAAGACCCATTAGCTTTCTAGATCTTATTGAATGACACTGATACAGATCTAACATGATATTATCAAGCTGAATCTGCAAATTGTCATGTGGATTCTTGTCGTTTATCATGTCATAAAAGATTTTAATAGGCTTGTAATGATCTAAGCTAAATTGGTTATGAAAAACTCAATTAAAATTAAGATTAAGGTTTTCAACGATCTAAATAGGCTTAGGGTTGTTTAAGATTTATATAGACTTTTTCAAGCTTATAACAGTTTTTAAGTTGTATTTCCTTTTCTCAATCTACCAAATTAAGCTCACCCAAGTACTAATTCTTTAGACAACACCCAATCAATTTCTCAATCTAATTAGATATATTCTTTAATTAATCTAGGGAAAATAAAAAATAATTGGAAAGAATTTATGTCATTAGTAAACCAAATCAATCAATCACCTACATAATCCAAGATCCATTAAAGCTATAGATCAAAGATCTAGCCTCTTATAAAAAGAAAAAACAAAAATAAAAACAAAATAGAATCCCATAGGTTTAATCATTGTCTCAACCAAATACAATAATTTTATTATGAAATATAAAGAAATTTAGAATAGAGATAAAGAGATTTTCAATAGGTCATGGCTCCTTCAACAAATCCTTGAACTCTTTAAGAACTCTAAACCTTATGGCTTAGGTCATGGCTCCTTTAACAAATCCTTGGGCTCTTTAAGAACTCTAAACCTTATTGCTTATGTCATGGCACCTTCAACAAATCCTTGGGCTCTGTAAGACTAAACCTTATGGCTTTTCTCTATAAGAAAATATTTCTCACTCTAAATTGAAGTGTTTATTTCTACAAAATCCTTCCTTTTCAAAACCTCTTTTTATCTAGCCTTTTTAGGTCAATATATAGTCATTTCTCAATAGCTTCTTTCAATCCATATCCTAAACAACTTAATCTTCATCCTTCGATCTTCATTACAAGGCTATTTTCTAAAATTAGTCATATGCAAATCACATGACACATTAATGATCTAGCATTGAGCTTCAAGAGTCATCACTTATTCTCCACAAGAGGCTCCTCATGTGTGGGATGGGATGAATTGGCATGGGCACTAGCTAGAATAGGTTGGCACACTATTCTCTTCCTACTTCCTTGACAAAGTTGGAGTGGGCATTAAATGAAGTGAGTGGTCATGACATAGTCGCTGAATTTTTCCCCTTAGAGACCTATTTATGGCATGTGCACCCCCTCAAATTAAGTGGGTAGGCTGAAATCACTTTCATTGGTTTTTGTGTTCATGCTTCTAATTTAACTCTCAAGAAATCACTTCAAATAAGCTTAAAAACTTCAATAATTAGCCAATAATCTTGAAAAACCATCGTTAAAGCTTTTCCTAAAGAAAGATAACAAAACATATAAAAAAAAAACCAAAAGCTTGGGAAATCAAATAAATAATTATGCTTAAACAGGCTAGATTTGTCAGAACCCATCCAAGATTCCTAAATAATCCCTGACTAGGGAAACCCTACCGGATCTCTGTATGTAAAATCCAGTGACATTTCCCCTAAAGATTGGATATGCTACAAAATTTGCTGCACAAAAAATACACTTCTAAAGAGTACCACATTATTTCTCTCATTTTACTACAAACGATTCCACAAATGCAATGCTCCAAAATAAAACAAAATAGGGAACAGACATAATACTAAATAAATAATAATCTAACACAGTATACAAAGCATACTAAGGTTTACAATAAGTATAGAATTTAATACAACACAGAGATAGAAAGAAGTATTCGAAGGAAAGAAAAAGGTTGGAATTCAGCAACGAAAGAAGATGTTAAGCCTGCCCTAGACAGTCAACACCTATTAACCTAAGCTTAAGGGAATAGATTTAAAAACAAAATAATAAAAGGCTTATCATCCGAGTAAGTGACCCAATTACTATATAAATTATAATAATATAATAACATAAAATAAAGGGGATTAATAATAAATAAACAAATAAATAGGTAGTTAAAATAATAAATAAGTAAAATTAAGAATTTTCTCTCGAAACCCTTACAATTTCACTCAGTTGGAAAAATTCCATTTTTTAAAACTATTTTCATAAAACCCATCATTTTTATGTCCCAAAAAATAAAAAATAAAAATAATTAATATTTAAAATAATTTGATAACAAATTATTAAATTGGAATAAAATATTAAAAGGTAAAACAAAGTCATAAATAAAATTTGTATTAGAAAAAATTTAGCATAAAAACAAAATTGACATAACATATAAAATTTTTATTAAATAAATAAATTAAATAATAAAAGTAATATTTTAATTAATTTAAAACATGAATTTGAAATAATTAATAAAAATAAAATATGATAAATACATTTTAAAACATTAATTTGAAATAAATAATAAAGATATAGTAAAATATATTTTAAAACATTTATTTTGAAAAATTCAACTTGATGCACCACCTTATATACGAAGTGATGTCAGGCGGTATCCCATGTCTTAAGTATCACTCTAATGAGAAGGTTAAAGATAAAAAGTGAAAAATATTTATCAACCCTTAAATCCATAACTTTTATAAGAAAACCACACATACTTGCATATAGAGAATACTAATATTGTATGGTGCATCTAAAATCATAAAATCGTAAATATCATAAATAATAAAAATTTCATAAAATGCCATTGGGTTTAGTACATCTTTTTAAGCCCTTAAAATTCCACATTTTCTTTTAAACCATTATCGTAAGTCCAACAGTTTAAATACATCAATTTTTACCATAATAAAACTAAATCTATAAATATTCAAACGCATAAATATATTTTTGAGCACAATAATTTAATACAAATATTTTTCTCAAATCCTTAAAATTAACTTATACAAAAATTACATAAAATTCACATATAATTAAATTCACATAAATACATTTTATTATGCATAATAAATTTAATAATACTTTAACACCATAATTCTTTAAGATCAAAGATATAAATTTCATGCAACATAGATTTAAATCAACATAAATTGGCATCATAAAATTTTAATGGCAATTTTTCTCAACTATTAAACATATAATATTTTTCAGAAATTCAAATAACACAATATATATATATATATATATATATTTTACCAGCCCCAAAATAGTTTTTGAAAAAGGATCACTCACCTCAAAAGCGTGGATCACTAGAGATCTTCCACAAGATTGGTCTTATGGTTCACACGAGTGCCTAAAATATCAATAATACACAATACCAATTAAAAAAAATATTTTAATCGGGTATAATATACATAGTTTACCTGGGGAAGCTAATACAAAAATTGTCCAAAATACACAAATTATATACAAAAATGAAGCTTGTAACACGAGGATTACAGATTCGGTCTCACCTTTTATACATCAAACCGATGGTAGTCAAAATCTAACTAAAACATTCGAGAACTAACTGTCCCTAAATCTCCTGATCCATTGAGATTTGGATGAAATAGTGTTAGGACCCGTTCAGAATTCTTTCCCCGGAACCCTAGACAAGCCCTGATCCCAGGGAAATACCACCGAAACTTCCAACGGAAAATCCGAAAGCACCTCCCCTAAGGGTAGGACTAACCAAAAATTACCTGCACTGAAACCACACTTCTAAAATTG
Source organism: Ziziphus jujuba (assembly GCF_031755915.1). NCBI lineage: Eukaryota > Viridiplantae > Streptophyta > Magnoliopsida > Rosales > Rhamnaceae > Ziziphus > Ziziphus jujuba. The sequence goes on along the minus strand of NC_083381.1, from coordinate 394,754 downwards.
TCCCCTTATTCCTCCCACAGTACTACAAGTTGGTTCCACAAATTTCAGCACTTCAAAATAAATACAGTAATCCAGTGCATAATAAATACAACAAGAGTGAAAGAAATAGTACAACTGCAATAAAAGAAGAACAGGGTACTTCACGAAGTAAAACAGCGAGGAAGGTCAAGTCCGCTCCGAATAAACACCGACAACCTGGTACCTAGAGGAACGGAATTTAAGAGTGTGAGATGCTAATCATCTCAGTGAGTGACCCTATCTACTATACAATATAATATCACAGTAATAAGTATATAAATAATAATTAATTGGAAATAATAATTTCTCTCAAATCCCTTACAATTCTCTCAGTTGGAAAAGTTCCCCTTTTAAAACCTTTTCACAAAACCCTTTGTTCGTATTCCCCGAAAACCAACACATCAATTAATTCACTAAATATCAAATAGAATATAATAAGTCAAGCATCCGACAATTTTAATTTAAAGGAAATTAATTTATTGAATAATTAAGTAAAGAGAAAATTAAACCAATTTAAGATCCCCAACCAAATAAATACCAGAACAGTAATAATTATATTTCTAGTTCCAATACAGCTTTAAAACATTTTATTTTTAAAACACTGTCCTGAAAATCATTTGATGCACCCACTATATACCAGTGGCGCCAACAGTACCCAGCGTCCCAAGGTACCGCCAGACAGGAGGTTATAGAGAGAAACCGGCATACGGTCGCGTGGCGTCCCACTGCGCCGCTGCTAACCAGGTGTCCCGGCCATGGGGGGTGGCCTACCCTCATCCGATGGCAACCACAGGACAACCTTATAATATCAACCGCGCGCTACTCACACCCACCTGCGCGCTAATCACAACCGCGCGCTACTCACACCCACCTGCGCGCTAATCACAACCGCGTGCACACTAACCATATCACATAAAATCAGAACACCAGTACGTGCACGGTGCATCCAAAAATCATAAAATCCACATATTTAAATTATATAACAAATTTCACATTTTGCATAAACACAGCGGGCATAGTCCATCCGCTTGAACCGGGAAATTCTCCACAATTTCTTTATAGTCAATACCATAAATTTCATGATTTTCAAATCCACCAACTCCCAAATCCATCAATTCAAATATCTACATTTTCCCAATAGCATAAATAATTCTCGAAATGTCATAATCAAATCTCATAATATTCCATGGGCATATTTTATAAAAATTGAAATCACCAACATAACCAAATATTTTCCTTGAAATATTTGAAAATCAAATCATGCCCAATTTAATGTTAAAACCACAAGAAATTTCAAAATTCTCAAACCATAAAATAATTTCACATGGCATAAATTTGTAAAATGCACCTTTTCTTAAATCCAATAAATTCACCAATAAATCCACAATAAATCACATAAATATTTGGCACATGGAAATTAAATTCCAAATATTTAAACCACACATAATATATTTACCAATTAAATTCCCAAATTTAATTTGAAGGTGGGTCACTCACCTGGAGCACGCAATTAAACCACGATCCACTACGGGATCAATTCTACGACTCACCGGTGCTCCTAGAACAAAATTCACGGATAGTCAAATAAATTAATATTTTATTCGGATAAATAATACCCGGTATCCGGGGGGTCAAACACAAACTTTAACCAAAATAGGGGAATGATGTACCGAATCGAAGCTCATGGGATGAGGATCACAAATCCGATCTCCATCGAACCCAATTCCGCCGGAGGTGGCCGGAATTTGGTCGGGAAGCTTCGGCCGGTTTTGATCTTGAGGGATCTTTCAAACGGTGGGGATTTTGGGCAATCTAACCCCGGAAATAGACTCAGAGGGGTCGAAAATGGTGGGATAGGGGTATAGGTCGGGCTGGGTTGGTCGGAAATGGCGAGAATCGCCGGAAAAATTTCACCTCGCCGCCGTGACTTAGCCGGCCCGATCTGGGCGCGTCCGGCGGCGGCTGGCCGGTAAATTTGGTGGCCGAGGTCACGAGGTGGTGGGCTTGGATGGTGGCCGGCGCGTGTACTGTATGGGTGGCCGGAAAAAGAAAACACGGGAGAGAGAGACGGCCGGTGGGAGAGAAAAAAAAAAACTACTGTGCGTGTTTTGGTTGAGCTCGGAGAAGAAGAAGGAAAAAAGGAAAAAAGAAAAGAAAAAGAAAAAAAAAGAAAGAAATGGTGTTTTCCCACGTGGGGAAAAGAAAAGAAAAAGAAAAAGAAAAAGAAAAAGAAAAGGGAAAATAAAACAAATAAATTCAATTTAATTAAATAAAAATATTATTATTTAAAATAATAATAAAAATAATTTGATTTTACACATGGTTGACATGTGGCTTCTCAACATGGTGACACATGGCCACCTTCATTGAGTCACACGTGGCACATCGTTATACGTGTAAAAAATAATATTAAAATAATACAGTATTTGAAAAACTTTACAGGTCCATAACTTTTAAACCACATGTCCAAATCGGACATGCCACTAGTCTACGGACTCGTATCGACGAACACTTCACAATCATGCATGAGTCAACGCTCAACCTTGCATGAATAAAAAGTCAACTCCGGCACCCCTTGGACAGTTTGGACCTCAACTTGTTTTGCTCATAACTTTCAAACCGTAGCTCCGATTTCGACGTGCTACTAGTCTACGAACTCGTGCCAACGTGTACTTTGTAACGGTACCTCAGTCAACCTAGAATTCCAACCGGATCAAAAAGTCAACTTTTGACCCCTGGTCAACGGTCAACAGTCAACCTCGGTCAACGTGCAAAAATTCCGACATGGTTCGGGACGGGGTGTTACAAATAGACCTTGAATTTGGTTTAGGAAGGTCAAAATAAGGAGGAAGGGTCAGTGGACACGTTAGAACCTCGTCGGAACTAAGGATTTTGGTGAACCGCCCCCGTCACTGATAAAATTGCCGATCCCAGTGCATCCAGCGGCCATCGGCAATGAAATTTAGTGGTAAAGTAGATCGGACGGTGAGCTTCATGGTGGTGCGGGCGATATAAAAAATGGGTGGTCAGATTGAGAGAAATCGACCGATAAATTAGGTAGCATCGCCTTCGGAAATCTAGCCAATCCCGATGCATTGCCGACCTATCGGCTATGAAATTTGGCCGACCAACTGGTCTCGAGGTAGCCAACTTGGTGGTCCACTGCGTGCACACCCGCGGTGGCCAAAGCACAGCAAACCAGCAATGGCCAATTCTCTCTCTTCTCTCCTCTTTCTCTCACCTCTCTCTACTCTTTCCCTCTCCTCTCTAACACTTCTCTCAACCAATCAAAAACCACTCGTGAGTACGACTGTCGCTCATAGGATTGGCTAGATTTTTTATACACAGTGTCTCCACACGCACAGATTGGTATACGATAACTTTTTAACCTAATGTCCAATATTAAGTGTGCCAATTCACGACGGATTGAGAGAATCGAAGAGTTGAATCCCGAAAGCTTTCCGGCAAGATTCTGGCCACCACCAGTCCGATCTCCAGGAAGTAAGACCGGATTTGTAATCCTCGTCGCTCAAGCTTCGATTCGGTATATTATTTGACAATTTTGGATAACGTTTGTGTTTGACCCCTCGGGTACCGGGTATTATTTACCCGAATAAAATATTAATTTATTTGACTGTGTGTGAATTGTGTTCTAGGAGCACGGGTGAGTCATGGAATTGATCCCGTGGTGGATCTTGAATTAATTGCGTGCTCCAGGTGAGTGACCCACCTTTAAAAATATTTTTGGGGTAATTAATTATATTTATGTCGTGTTAATTTGATATCTGGAATTTATGCTCATGTGGTGTATTTTAAATATAATCAGGAAAAAAATATTATTTTATATATACTTACCCATTGGTGCTAAATGGAATTTTTGGGTTATTAAGAAATTCCCGATTATTATTTTATTGTGATTAAATGGTATTCATTACACATGAGCAAGTATTTTCAGTAATTAATTGTGTCTGGATTTTATATTATTTTTGGGCATAATTGGTTTGAATATTTTAAGAAAATTATTTGTTTAAATTGGTGGTTTAATTTTATAATTATGCCCGTGGTATATTATTTGTTGAATCTCGTGTTACGAGAAAAATTATTGTTTTATCGTTATCGATGTTTTCGTACCGGGTTTGTTAAAGGAAAATATGTGGGATGGTGGAACTGAAATTTGGTATATTTTCCACGGTAATTTTGGAAAAACGGTACGGTTAAAATTAATTTAATAATTATTTTAGACGCACTCATACAGTATTGGTGTTCTGCTGTATGTATATGTGGTTTAGCGCGCAAGTATTATGTCTCCCGTGAGTTGCCATTGGACCGACGGTAGGCAAGTTTTATATATTGCTCATCAGCTGCCCCCCTCCTTGGCCGGGATGACGGTTTCAGCAGCGGTACTGTCGGGACGCCGAAGTGCCATTTGCGAGTTTCTCTCTTTAATCTCCCTGCCAGTTAGTGCTCGGGATGCTGGGTATCGGAGGACATCACTGGTATATGGTGTGGTGCGTCAAGTACAAATTTTTCGGATAGAAATTTCATACCCCAAGAGTACAAAAATTATTTATTATAATTTATTACATTTTATTTATACTTGGGGTATTTATTTATTTAATTATTGTTTATTAAATTAATTGATCCCTTGGTTTTCGGGAAGTATGAATATTAGGTTTTATGAAAATGTTTCAAAAGGGGAACATTTTCAACGGAGTGAATAGTGAGGGTTTTGAGAGAAAATATTACTTCAATTGTTTATTATTTATTTATCTATTTAATTGCTGGTATTAATTAAATCCCTTTATTTGTTATATTAATAATATTAAAGGTGTTCAGTAGATAGGGTCACTCACTGAGATGATTAGCATCTCATGTTTTTAAATTCCGTTCCCCTATATCCAGGTTGGGAGACGTTGATCGTCCGGGGCGAGCTCAATGTCTCAGTTCGTTGCCGAAAATCCAAGAAGTATTTCTTCCCTTTTTCCTCTTCATCTTGTATTGTTTCCGTATCTGTCATTGTATTAATTCCACATTTATTGTATAATGCTCTGTATACTGTATTGGACGTGTAGTTATTATATAAGCACCGGGTTGCTGTTATTCTTTGAAGTGCTGTAAATTTGTGGAATCAATTTGTAGTATTGTGGGAGGAATAAGGGGATGCTTTTAGAAGTGTGTTTTCAGTGCAGGAAATTTTTGGTAAGTCCTATCCTTAGGGGAGGTGCTGCCGGATTTTCCGTTAGAAGGTTCGGTGGTATTTCCCTGAGATCAGGACTTGTCTAGGGTTCCGGTAAGAAATTCTGAACGGGTCCTGACAATAGATCTTTATAGGCTTGTAATGAATAGAATAAAGGGAAAAAAGCTCAATAAAATAAAAAGAAAAGCAAATAAATTGAGAAAAAAATTTTGCATTAAAGATCAATGAAATGTGCTTAAATAATAAATACACCCTCACAAAGATAAATCACTCAAAACAAAAACATCATTCTAAAATTAACTTATAACCCCCCCCCCCCCCCCCCCCCCCCCCCCCAGCGCCCGCCAAAAAATAAATAAATAAATAAAAAGTTATCCACTAAGTCTCCAAACCAAACATCACTTTCTCGACACTTGTTGAAAACATTCCACCATATCATATATGCTTGAATAAATATAAAGAAATGCCCAAAAAACTTATTAGAAAAATATAATTTTCTTTTTCTAACACATTTTTATCTTTTTTTTATTTTTTAAAGAAATGTACACTCCTAAAATTATTTCTTATTAACATCTTTTCTTTAAAAAGGATGAATTCACTTCTTCTTTTCCTTTTTATAAAGCAAAATAATGAAATTTTTGCTTCATTTTTTTTTTTTTATTCTTGTAAAATGTTTTAAAACAAAGTTTTTGGAATTTATAAGCAACACATGAATGTGATCAATCAAATATTACTAATGCTCAAATTTTTAAACATTGTGTTCAATTATGTCCACAAATATTTAAATTAATTATTTTAGATTATATTCTATTTTTTAAAAAAAATATATGTACAATGATAAATAAATTAATTTTGTTTTGGTATGTCCTTTTCTAGTTTTTTAATCCCTTGCGAAACAAATTTAATTCTTTCTATTATTTTGTGAAAATGTTCACTAAATTTGTATAAAGATTTTTTTAAATTTTTCTTCTTTAAAACTTTTTTTATTTAAATTTCCCATTGCACCATATTTAAAATTTATAAAGTAGTTTTTTTTTTTTTGAGGGAAATTTATAAAGTAGTTAGTTTGGAACAAAAAGATCTATACAATATAAATAAAATTTGTACAAATATTATTTATTTTTTTAATAATTTATTTATTTATTGCAATAAATATTTCTTTTTTTCTTTTTCTAATATTTAAATAGATATTTTAAATAAAATTTAGTAACTAATGAAATCTTATTTAAGTCCCTGTAAATTTATCATTGCTACCTGACTGACATGCACCTACCGTTATCATTCACAAAATGGATGGAAAACAAGACTAATGTTTCATTTTGCAATGCATTTGAGGATGAGATTTAATATATATATATATATATATTAAATCCGAAAAGAAAAAAGAAAAAAGGAAAAGAGAGAGTATATTTTAACAACTATAACATTGATATTTATTACTCAACTATTAAGGAAACTAACACTTTTAAAACTTTTTTTTTTTGTTTTTTGGGGGGGGGGAAGATGAAGTGGGGGGTTTCTAGTGTTTTGGTCTGCCCTTTATTTAATATTTTACCCTTTTGCCCTTTCATTTCTTTTCATTTTGGACGAGCCGGCTTACTTTGAAGAGAGGGAGTGAAGTGTGAGCGGACGTCCCCTTCTTCAGTTCGCCATTTTCATTAATCCAGCTCCACCCGATAAGTATATTTTCACTTTCTTTCGTCTCGCTTCTACTCTTTCACGTCAATTACTTCTCTGGCAATGGTTGCATTTCTTGTTTGTATGTTTTTTTTTTTTTTTCATTTTCTTTTAGTTTATTCACTATCTTCCTCTTTTCTCCTAAGAATTTGAATCTGTGTTGTGAATGTTAGGGCTTCTTATTCATACTTAGATTGTAAATCCGATTTCCAATTATTATACCAATCAAATTTAACCCATCGTTACTTTATTTATTTATTTTTTTCTAGTGAATTTCGATTTCTTATGTCTTTTCAGTTTTAGTTTTCGTTTATCTTCTCTTATTAGCTTTTCATCTTTGTGTTTAAAGAATTTTTCATTCATAAGATAGTTGAAGTTTTCAAGTGCCGGTTTTAGCTTGAATTTGAATTTCTTTTGTTTTTTTGTGGCCGTTTACGTTCTCTTATTAGTAATTATCCTTCGTTGCAAGAGTTTAGCCATTGTGTCATGAATGTCTTTTGTAATGATGTGATATAGGCATCAATTATCTATGAAAAATATTTTATAATATTTTTGAGATATTCAACCTACTTTTACATTGTTTTTGTATGGCACTAATCGATTTCTCTGTAATTCAATTACATATAGATGTACATTGGGCATCGTTTCATGTTAGTATTCACTCATTAATTCTCTGGAGATCATTGTATGGGGTAAGATTATGTTAAAGATGATGCCCCGTAATTCAAATCTCACTAGCATATGTTTACTTTGTAATATCGATCCTTTATAAGGTGCAGCTAGCTAGCCAACCTATTTTTATTCGGAGAGGCCAATCCTCAGCCTAGAAAGCACAAGTTGCGTGGGGCAAAAACAGATTTTAATGATGAGCAAGCTAGCATACACGGGTATAATTGGATTGCTGTTCTTTATTTTCTCTTTCCTTTCAGCAAGTGTCAAGAAAGAATCGTCATACTATCTTGTTCTCATATATGATAGGTTGCTTTTACAATCTTTCTTAATTTTGGTGCACACTTTCTTCTTTTATCTTAAACCCCTGCCCTGGGAAAAGAAGGTTCTTTTTTGGGGGTGGGCCATTTTGTTCTCTATCGAACCAGTCATCCATTATGTGGATTTATGCTGGCACTTTGCTGTTTTATTTTGACACTGTTACTGTTGCACTTTCTTTTCTATAAACAGCGCAAGGAAATTAGGAAGTTTTTTGCATCTTCTTCTAGCCTTGTGCAAGCCTCACTTACTTGGTTTCATATCCAACTATAAGATGATTTTCTTAACAAAATATCTCCTTTTGAGTTTTGTTTCTGAATTTTGGATGTATTTGAAAGAAGAAACCATTTATCATCAGTAAAGCTAGAAGTTGTATTCTTTCTCTCCGCTCTAACTCTCCCCTCTCCCCTCTCCTCTCTTTACTGTTCTGAAGAATTTGAGTTACTCACTTCCATTGAACACAAAAAGAACCATGCTCAATTTGAGTGATATAACCTTGCTGTTTTTCTAAATCATGTTTTCCAGTTTCATTTTGTTTGCTTGTTGACTTGAGTTTTACTTTACCTGGTGTGACAATTTTGTCTTCCCTTTTTGTCAGTTTGAAGATACATTTATGGTTTTGCACTTTTAGTTGCATATTAAATGATTTGGTTATGCTAATCTAGAATTGTATATTTGTTGTGAGCTTATGCTATTTATGTTTAATTTTTTATTTCTTTGTTGGAAGTACCTTTTTTATTTTTTTTAATTATTTTTTATTATTGATACTTTAGTATGCTTTTTTGGTGAACGAAATGAAGGGAAGGCAAACCACTAAAGATAGAGGAAGTAAAAAGTTGTGAGGGACGAGCACCATGACAACCACCAGTACATCATGATTACTAATATATATATATATATATAATTTAAATCTATCTATGTATAAAACACAGCCTTCAATTCCTTTGTTCCTCAAAGTTTGCTCTCTCTTTCAAACCCGCTATTTTCCACCTCAAATCCTCCAACTCCTCAACTCAAACCCTAAGCCAATTTTTCAATTTCCTACCTTACGATTCTTATCAGCTTCTTCCAATCAGTCATGGCTTTCAGTACCTGGTAAACCTGTCATCAATTGGCCTCACCAGCCCTTCACTCCCCCACACCCAGAAACCACCTCGATCCCTAAACCTGACCCGATCCCCAGCTTCTCATACAATGAATTCTCCATCATTGGTGACTTGCTCAGAGACCCCAGCATATCCCCTGGTTCGTCATTCCATAGTGTGTTGGACCAGACTGGAATCGAGCCGGGTCCGGATATGTTACAAGCTGTGTTCGACCACTTTGATTCTTCTCCCAAGTTGCTGCATTCACTCTTTCTTTGGGCTAAAAGGAAACCTAGGTTTCAACCCACTGAGTTGCTCCTCAGCTCCATGATCAATGTCCTTGCTAAATCAAGGGAGTTTGACTCTGCATGGTCTCTAATTCTCGAACATGTCAATAAAGATGAGGAACCCAACTTGGTTTCTGGAGATGCATTTGTGATAATGATCAGGCGATATGCTCGTGCAGGTATATATCGATTGTGATTCTTAAGTATATTTTTCTTAGAGCTAATATTTTGATGTTGTGTAATATATTTTATTGTTTCATTTGAATAGATTTGTATGTAATTTGTGTTTAATTTAAACTCTTTAGTTTGAATATAACTCGACATGCAGATACTTGGGATGTACAGAAATATCGGTCCTGTTTGTTGGTTCAAAGTGAACATTTGAAACTGATGGTATACCAAATGCTATACCAAGTGCTAGAATAGTTGAATATGCTTGTATTTTAATTAGAGTTTCCATTTTTTGTGATTTCCGAATTAGGAGGATTGAATTGGCTTTCATTCCTATTGATGAAACTATGTACATGGTTGTCAAACTGGTTTTTATTTTTTTTTACTTTTTTTATTTTAAAAAATTTATAAATCTTTGATGGTACTTTTGAATGCAGGTATGCCCCAATCTGCAATTCGAACATTTGAATTTGCAAGTGGTTTAACTTCAATTCTCAGTCCCACTTCAGAAATGAGTTTACTAGAGATTTTGTTGGATTCCCTATGCAAGGAAGGCCATATTAGGGTAGCTTCAGAGTACTTAAATAGGAAAAGGGGGTTGGACTCAAACTGGATACCATCAGCGCGGGTCTATAATATACTGTTGAATGGCTGGTTTCGATCAAGGAAGCTCAAACAGGCAGAGCGGTTATGGATTGAGATGAAGAGGGAGAATGTGAGACCTTCAGTTGTAACATATGGTACCCTTGTGGAAGGTTATTGTCGGATGCATCGTGTTGAACGGGCTATTGAATTGGTGAATGAGATGAGAATGGAAGGAATTAAGCCTAATGAAATTGTATACAATCCAATAATTGATGCACTGGGGGAAGCAGGGAGGTTCAAGGAGGCAATGGGAATGATGGAGCGCTTTTTGGTTCTAGAATCAGGTCCTACTGTCTCAACATACAATTCTTTGGTGAAGGGCTATTGTAAGGCTGGAAATCTTGAAGGTGCTAGTAAGATCCTTAAGATGATGATAAGTAGGGGTTTTTTCCCAACTGCAACAACATATAACTACTTCTTTAGGTACTTTTCAAAGTTTGGGAAAATTGAGGAGGGAATGAACCTTTATACTAAGATGATTGAATCTGGGTATACTCCAGATCGGCTTACATACCATCTTTTGTTGAAGATGTTGTGTGAGGAGGAGAGACTTGACTTGGCAATTCAAGTTGGCAAAGAAATGAGATCCAGAGGATGTGATATGGACTTAGCGACAAGCACAATGTTGATCCATTTGCTTTGCAATATGCATGCACTGGAACAGGCTTATGCAGAGTTTCAGGATATGATAAGACGGGGTATAGTTCCTCAGTATCTTACTTTCAAGAGATTGCATCATGAATTAAAGAAAAGAGGAATGACTGAAATGGTTCGTAAACTATCTGATATGATGTCTTCTGTTCCTCATTCTACGAGGCTGCCAAACACATACCTTGGAGATGGAGATGTATCTCATGCTAGGAGAACCTCTATACTGCGGAAAGCTGAAGCAATGGCTGTTATGTTAAAAAATTGTAAAGATCCAAGGGAACTTGTGAAGTATAGAAGGCCATCTGAAAATGCTGTATCAATTGCAAACCAGTTGATAGGTGATATTAAGAAAAAAAGCTAGCACATGATTTATTTTTTCTTTTTTTCTTTTTTGGAATGTGAGGTTTAGTCAGCAAAAAAGTTTTGACTACTATATGCTACTGCCAGCATTGGGTTAAGGACTCAAGATGCATGTGCAAAGAGATAAGTTGATATCCATATGGACATCCTATTGAAAAGCTAGTTTAAAGGGCTTCTTTCTTCCTTAAGAGTTAGATTGTTAAATGTCAGAGGAGATTTTCAGTTTTGTTATATCCAACAACCTGCTGGAAGACGTCTCAAAGGCAGTCAAGAGGTCCAAAAGGAGGTGAATCGGCATGTGAAAATCAGTTACAGATTTACAAGGTGGAGAATCTATGGAATGCAAGTTGGATTTTGAGCTAAATGAATAATTTGTGAGACTATGCTTGGAGTCTAAAACTAGGACTGGGCTTGGAAGGGCTGTTTTTTTTTTTGTGGGTGGGGGGGAAGGAATTTCCTTCTGCTAATTTTTCACAAGGTGTATTGTGTACAAGGTTATTGCAAATGCTGGTATTTTTGAGTCTTGATTTCTGCATAATCAGATGATGTGGCTAATGTTCTTGATAGATGTGCAGCAACCAGCCCTTGAAAGGTGCATTAGTGAGATAAGAGGTATATTACAATTTTAACTGTTACTCCAGAATTTGTTTTATTATGTATGGTGTATCATGTTTGTATGTGTGTCTATGGTTCATATTTGCATAATATAGATGCATGTAAGTATATACATTTATATAATGTATTCTCATTTCTTCTCTCTTTCTGTCAAAATTTTTTGGGCCTGAATTGTTACCCTTTTCATTCAATATCTTGTGTGCATTATGTTCTTAAAGACTGTTAACATTAAAATTAAATAGATCTTGTTATTTAAGAGCTCATTTGGTTACTTATGTTCTTGGTTTTCTGTTTTCTGCTTTTTATTAATGCTTTTGTCTTAGTTGTGTAGAGTTGGTGTTTTCTTTGAGAGATTGTTTGCCAATAACCTAGTTACAAGCAGAGAGAAAACCAGAAACTCAAGATTGAAATGTTCAAACTGTTTATGAAATTTGGTTCATTTTGATAAGCAGTTTTTTTACCGCTACAGAGAATTATTATACTAGTCATTTGACATTAAGTATGCTTAATTCTTTAGGCTATAATTGTAAGTTAGTGTTTGAGGAGGAAAAAGTTAAAAAAAATGGAGTTAATTTGGATTCTGTTGTCTGGTTCTAAAAAAATGTCAAGGAAAAAAGTACAGGGACAATGCAAAAGAAAAATGCAAGGTAATAGGAATTTTAACTGTCCTTTATATTGCTGAGGAAAACTCAAATTCCAACTGGAAAATAAATCAGGCGATACTCTCATCCTCTCCCCAGCCATCTTACACTTTCAAAACTCCTTTGTTCTATTGCACATTGCATGTTTCCTTTTGTTGTCCATTTCCTTCCTTTGGTTTTTCCATGGTCCTCCATGGTTCCATGTTCTGGACAGATTTTTGTCCATTATCAAACTCAAAACACATTAATCAATCAGACATGTAAAACACTGCAAAATCGAGCATTTCTGTAAGACCCAAACAATCCGATCATAGTTTTGACCCCATCATAGTGTCGACCTTGATCATGTTGAGCCTCCAATTGGTTTACCCATTGCATTTTTAGAACTCTATCTTGCTAGATTTGAGGGTGAAGCTTTTTTAATTTATTTTTCCTTTTGTTTAAGTGTACATTATTTTATTTTTTTTATTGATATAATATATATATATATATATTTATATGTATATATATTGAGAGTTTTTTTTTTTTTTTTTTTTTTTTTTTTTTTTTTTTGGTGGAGGATTTCTTATCCTCACCTTTACCTTTTGTATTGATTTCCTTTCATACATTTTGTATTGATTTCCTATCTATGAAAGGTTGTCTCTTATCCCATCAAAAAAAAAAAAAAAAGGGGAAGAAAGAAAAGTAACATTAAGACAATATAAAAGACTTATAAACAGATCAACCACCTGTGACATCTTTGAATTAGACAATCAAGGGAAAAGGGTAATCTTTGAAATTTTTATTTGTAGAGGCCCACAAAGCTGCTAAGTACTTAACATTCCCAGTTTTTTTTTTTTTTTTTTTAAATATTATGTTAAGCACTTTTGTTTTCTTCCTGTTTCTCTCAAAAACCAAGCAAAAAATAATCATTTACTTAGGAATATGATTTTTTTTTTTTTTTTTTAAATATGCTTTCTTGTTTCCTTTGTTACCCAAACAAGATAAAACTTTTACCTTTTTTCCTTCACTTTTTTACCCTTCACACTTTTTTAAAACCAAACAGAGCCTTAATAAAAAAGGAAAACAGAAAAGCAAAAACATAAATGTATGCAAACAAGCGCCAACTTGTTTCTGTTTTTCTTTCTTACTCAAGGATTTTCTCTCTTATCTGACGTAAATGACAACTCTTTTACTTCTTTCAGGACTGCACTCATCTCTAGAATCATATATCTCTTACTTTTTCCTTTCTTTCTCTATATGTGTGTCACATGCCTTTCTTGTGGATACAGTAAATATATTCAATCTCTGTACCTGTATTTTTAGTCATCTTTCTTTCCACTGTTGTCACTTTATGATTGAAACTTTCTGCAAGACAAGGTTATGCTACCTTTTGATTCTTTTATTTTTGAACATTTTCTAAGATTTACAAAATGCATACATGTGTATGCATTTGCATGGTTGATGATTGAGAAAGTGGTGCTAAAGTTGAAACTTTATTGAGAAAATCACCTCAATAATGAGCTTTTTGCATTCTTCTGAATATAGACCTTCTGTTGGTTGTGGGTTGATTTACTTTTAAAAAAAATTAACTGTTTAGGAATTGTTTTAATTTGTAAACAAACATGTCAGACAACAGTTTATGTAATTTTCACATTCTGTATGCATTGTGACTTCAATTTTCTTAACTGTTTAGTATATCCTTCCTCCTTCTGTCTTCTTTTTCATTTCAAATTTGATTTCCATTCAAAGCATTTATTTTTCCTTTGATGATCATTGATTTCTGTTTCTCTTTTACACAACAGGTAGCTTTACAGTATAGCTATTTAGGACAAGGCAGTCTCTCTGGAATCCGGGTACTTATACATTCTTGCTTTATTATATATAGAACAACTGCCCATACTCCTATCATGGAATTATATTTTTTGGGTTTTTTCTACTTATAGAAGATGCTAATTGCTTGAGCGGACATTTGTATTCACCTTTTCTTTTTTTATTTCACTTTGCCATCAAGTAGCAACTAATGCATACTCAGTCTTCTTATCCAATCTTCATTCCTGTAAATAGGCAACCATGCCATACTGAAATCTTTTTCAGTCATTCTTTCATTGAGGATGAATTCAAATCTGTCCTTCTATTTGCTGTGTTGGGACAAAATAAAAAAATAAAAAAAAAAAAACGTGGAACGCTTCAGCCATCGTCTTATTACATGCCATTGGACTTTGAACTAGTTTTCTTTATGTTTAGATTATTATACAATATCCTCTTATTTATTTTTTTGGCGTAAAGATTAATATCTATGCTGCAGTCAATAGTTTCATGAATCATCAGCTCTGTATACTCGTGGTGTACATGATGTTGCATGGATAGGAGAAGGAATGTAGTTCAATGATAGACTTTGAAAAAACTATGGCCCACATGGGGTTATCTGTATTTGAGGGTGCAATAAGCAGCTACTTTATTTCTACTTATTTTTAGCCAGAAAAAAAAAGCTGCTTAATACTTTTAAATTTGTTCCTCATTTGAAGATTGATGGCTACTCGATATTCCTAATCTTTGTAGATAAATGGGGGATGTGTGCACTGAATAGTGTTAGATTAAGTATAAATAAGTTAAATCATGCAAATTTAACAGCTGAAGATGGTTTTCTTTCATAATTCCACCATGAGTTCCTTACGATGTCAGAATTGATAGATATATATATATATATTGTCTGAAACTTGGAATTTTAACTGTAATTTTTTTTTCTTTATTTGGTTTATATATATATATATATATATATACACATATATGTATATGTATATATAAAAACAAACCTATATTTGGCTTGCATACTTGCTTTATGGTGGGCGTCTCATGTCCCTCCATATCTGTTGAGATGTATAATTTCTGTTAATTTTTTTTTTTTTTTTTCTTAAACCATGTCCCACCGTAAGTTAAACATGCAAGTTTACCACAGCATAACTGTGTTAGTGGTTAGTGATGCATTGAATCTGACAGTCACTTTAATAATGACAGAGAACAATACTGCTGATGAAGAATAATGGGGAGATTCGTTGACGATATTGCTGGTAGGCACTGGCCTTTTGTGCATGGGACTAGTCTGTATTGGGCAAAATGCTGCTAGGATGTCTGGGGACTGACAAACTTTTATTACTATTTTTTAAAAAATGCTATTTCTTACTTCAAAATCTTTATAGGTTTTTTTATTATATTCCCTGATGTGGCTTCTTGGCTGTTGACGACATGTTAGGTGATGTAAAATTCTTAATATGTATAAAATATAAATTAATGAGAAAATTCTATGTATTACATTTTGTTATTAAACATTACTTGGTGATATTGCTCGGCAGTTTGAAGATTTGCATTGTCATTTTTTTTTAAAGCGCACTCTTATCATGGTCTATTTTTACATTAGTTGAATTAATGAAAAAATCTAGTTTTACAAGGATGCCTTGTGTTGTTATGGAATTGCAAATAGAAGTGATGTCATTCAATAGTTAGAATGTTGGACTGTAATCAGCATTTTTAATTCAAGTTAAGGTGTTTCCAATAGAGAAATTTCACAAGCTTACCTTGTAGGTGATAACTTTTGCATGTTTGCCCTTTTATTTTTATTATTATTATTTTTTTCTATTTTACACAGAAACTTCCATTGTAGTTTGAATTTTTTGCATACTTCACTTTCTTTACAATTTCTGTGTTAAATAAAATAAAATATAAAATTGGATAATTTTTTTTTTAAGTGGAAAAACATAATAAATTAAAGTAATAAAATTCTATATCCAACTTATAATATCTTTAAAAATTAAAATTTTGAGCCTATAGTTATTATTTTTATTAAATTGAAAATATATATTATACCTTAAATTATATTGTTGTTCCATATATAATCTTGGTTTAATTTCATATTTTTATATTTTATTATTTTAAAAAGGGAGAAATTGCAAAAATGTAAAATTTAAAGGGAAGTTTGTTAAATATGAAAATGCAGGTCCAAGTATGCCCAAAAAAAAGGATTTACTTGAAGGGAAGTTTGTTCAAAAAATGCAAATTGAAAGGTAAGTATGAAAAACTTGTAAATTTAAAGTGAAATCTGTGAAATTGTCCCTTTCAATAAATTGCAAAATATTAACCTCTCGTAGAGATATCCTGTAGCATCCGATTATAATATGGGATGTGATAAATCTAGTTATTCTGCAACTATTTTGTTTGGTGGTATTTCCCAATAGAAAAGACATGTGAATCGTTGATATGCTATTCTCTTTGAATATGCCTTTGACTTTGTATTTTTTAGTCTTTTCTAGCTTTTATGAGGTTCTCCAACATAAAAATTCAATCATCATAGAGTTTCTATGCTTTTCAAGTTCCATAAAATGAATTACTTGTGTTTATTTATTGATAGAATTAAAAAAAAAAAAAAAAGTTGAAAGGACGGTAGAAATTGATCTATTTTTATAATTATAAATGATGGATTCATTATATATATATATATATATATGTCCATAATTTAGTAGTTATCATTAAATTTCCAATCAAAACAATAATGGTATTTAAATTATTGTTCTTTTTGATCAAAATTCAAATTATTTGCCAACCTATCATATTAGTAGTATATAGGTCATGTTGCCACCCATATGTTATTAAAGTGCTTAATTTTTCTTCAGAGTCATCATTCATCACCATCTTCATGGATGTGTTACGGGTTTCTTTTGCTTGAGCATACTAATGCAACTTCTTCTAGCAAATGCGGTGCTGCCGTACTACAAGGTCCTTGATATACTCCATATCACCAACTTAATGGTGATCAATTACCACTGTGGTATACATTTTCTTTTTTTTTTTTCCTTCTTTTTTTGTTATTTTGAGCTGAAAAAATCCTAAGAAATCAGTCAACTCTCTATGTATCGACCCCCATTGATTTTTGTTTTTCTACAGAAAACATTATTTGTTTGGCATACATTCCATCATGGGCGAAACCATGTATAGGCTGGCACCCGCTGCCTGTTCCGATTCCTCAATTTTCTCTCTAAAAAGTATTTATTGTAAGTCTTAAAAGTTAATTGAAAATATATATTTGCCCCACCAATTATAAAATTTCAAATAATTTTTTATGTAATTTAATTCAAGCATTTATTGCATTTACCAATATAGGATGAATATAATTTATATCTTTCATATATAATAAACTCAATCAATAATTTCATATATATATATATATATATTGATAATAATAAAAAGTTATAGAGGAAGGTAAATAAATTTTGTATATATTTAAGTTTTATTTATTACGATTTGTTTGTTTTTTAATTAGAGTTTCAATTTATTAGTTTACTCATTTAGATATAAAATTTTGATTTAATTTAATTTACTTTTCTATTTGATAATAGATATCTTTATTGGTGTTGCTTAGTTAAATATATTCTTCATGATATATAGTTTCACATAATAATTAGTCTAAGAAATAATAAATGATTTTCTTCAACAATCATATGAAAATTTTCTTAAAATGGAACAAGTTTATCTACTATTAAATGTATAGTTTTATCCATTTTCTTTATGTCATATATTTTCTTGGTAATTTATAATTTTTTTTAGAGTTTCTTACTCTTTTTATCATATTAAAATGTTACTCATATAATAATAATTAACAAACCAAAAATTGTTACTCATTTAATATACGTTTCATAATTTGAATTATTATATATCATCTTGTATTTAAATATTATATATGGAAAAAAAATATATATATATATATATACAGAAATATATACTATACTTTATTATTTCACAAGATAAAAATTTCTGCATTAATGTGGCCTCCCAAACAAGGCTTCCTAGTTCCGCCCCTGCCTTCCGTGCTTTTCATTCCTTGTTTCATCTAAATTCATGATTTCACTGTTTACCGTTCTTTATCTAAATTTTTTTGAATGTCACTCCTTATTTGTGAATCTAGAGAGATCTTGGGTGATTTTCTTTTGGAATCACCTAAAATGTTCTAAAATCATAACTACTCATCATTAGTTCTTGAGATTTGTTACATGTTTTTATTGATTTTCCCAAATAAATCAAAGTCTTTCTTTTTTTATTGATTTTTTATGTTTTACTTGGGTTCACACTTGAAATATTTTGATTTGGGCTGAAAATATATATTTTTTTTTACAGAGTTTTTGAAAGTCAAAAATATCTTGAGTTGATTAAATTTGACTACTTTGACATATTGTTCGAATAACATGAGATGTTGTTTGAACATGTGCCACGTATCACAAAGGCACTAGTGGATTCATGGTGTTCACACAATGTGATATTCACTTGTCAATCAGACATTGGTGGACATATGTTGTTCGAATAAGGTTTGTATCTTGTTCGAACATTGTGCCACATGTCAATTTATGATTACTTGATTTGTTGTTGTTCGAACAACATATATATCTTGTTTGAACAACATTTGATATTTGAAAGTTGTTCATTTGATTTTTAACTATAGTTCAAAAAATCTCTTTATGTTGTTCGAACTACCTTTTTGTTTTTTTTGTTTTTTTATTTTTTTATTTTTATAATAAAATCTTGACTTGTCTTTAGCTTGATGAAGTGAGAAAGAGTTAAAAAATTTAAGAGCTATAGGAGACATTGTTAATAGATATTCATTGAGCTTAGAGAGTTAGTGGATTATAGAAAACATCATTTGCATACATTTTTGTGATCATGGATTGACTCTCTCATCGTTATTTTTATTTTTACTTCATATTTCACTACAATTCTCTGAGAGCTAAATCATTTTTACTTAAAGAGAGACTCTTGGGTAAAAGGGTGCGTTAGTTGGTTTCTATCAATTTGATCAATTTTTCACATCGGAAAAATATTGATCGGTAGGTCAATTAATGGACCGAAAGAGTTTTTTCAACCTTTATAACCAATCGGCCAGTTGGCCAATTTTCGATTTGGATGTGCCTTAAATATATGCTTTTAAAAAAAAATAAACAACTTCATGAAAGAAAAAGTTTATTTTTAGCCTGATTTATAATTTATTTACGATTGTATTGTCCAATCAATATCTTGAAAATTCCAATAACTTACATGATTAATTATTAATATAAGAATCCACAAGCTTTAAAAAAAAAATAATAAAAACATCTAGAAAAAATTAAAATAACATCTAACCTAATCAAAAGCCAAATTAAAACAAAAATTAAAACAAAAAACACTTAATTCTCACTAATGGTGAACCACCACCAAAGAACCCCAAAGAAAATGTTTTATAAAATAAAATAAACTAATAGAATTTAATGGGAAATTCATAAAGCAAGATATTGTGAGTGCTATTCCAAGTATAAGTGTTGATTTCATCCTTTTCGTGGCATATTTACACTCCATAATCTTCTTCCACACTGCTTTTCTTCTTCTTTTTTATAGCAACAATTTTTGGAGATGCTAACTCAACACTTACAAATGGGTGGTGGAGTTTTAGAGTCATCCCCTATTTTTTAACACACTTTATTCCAACCTCCATAACAAGTGAAGAGACAAAATTGATAGAAACGAGAGAGAAAGAGAGAGAAAGAGAGAGAGAGAGAGAGAGAGAGAGAGAGAGAAAGCAAATCTAAAAGAAAGATCAAAAGGCAGGGACTAGGAAGTGAGCAACAAGGAGAGAAAGATTGTGCATATCTGTGAACAAAAATGAGAAAGATAAATTTCAGAGGGAGAGGAGATGGGATCTGATGTATTCTTAGAACTAAACATATAAAACCAGTCAATTTCAATGATTGGCAATTTCCAAACAATGGAAACCATCATCGATCGAATCTTCTTGGTAGGCATTGGTTAACCGACTAATGGGATATAAGTCATTAGCAATAGTTGGTTGGTTGGCTCAAGTTAGATGGTTTTCTGCACATCCCTGCTCCCGAGGCTTTTACCTTCTCAAACATCTCAAAAACACATTTTCACATCATATTGGTTGTTACTCTGAGACTTGTTACAATAAAACTTGGAAGAGTGGATCCTTTGCAAGGGAGGTTTTGAAGACGGACCTGTGTGTGTCTTTGAGAGGAACAATGGTTGCAGTGATCGGGGCTTGAGATCATTATGTCTAGAGTTAGAAGTCTAGTCACTATTATAGGGGTGAGGAATTCTCCCAAAAATTTTCTTGCCTCTGTGCCGCCTAGAGCACCAACTCCAGTTAGCCTTCCCATGGGCACACCTTGCACGTCAACGCAGCGGATTGTCATAGCGGAATCAATGTGCAACACGTGCACACTCTGGACCCGAGGCTCCAACCTTGGGCTACCTCACAACACTCGTAGTTCGTCATGAGGTTTTAGTATGCCATTACCAAGCATACTCACACAACCACACAACCCGAGGGTCAAGTATACCTCACCGCACACTCACACGCACACACACAATGTAAAGGCAATCATAAGGGACTCACAGTTTACTGGGTGTCTACCTTACCCCAACCTTTTCATTCACATAAGAAAACAAAGATTACAAAGCCCTATCACACGGATCACCACATACTCTTTCTCTAATGGATTGAATTATGAAGTTGGTGTCTCATCCTCCCATTGGTACTCCTATACATACAAGTAAAGTGCAACTAACATCCCTAGTTAGATGGGATAACAATTAATCATTATCACTAGTTGCATGGGATCACAACTTACTCTCCTAGTTGTGCAGGACTCTTCAAACCAGTGACCTCGCACCACCCAGCTCTGGTAGTTATCCGCCCCATAACCACCTGCCACATGGCATGCATCCATGATGCCACGTGTCCTCTTTGGCCATATCCTTATCCTTTTGAATTTAAATTCATATCCGTTTGAACTTAAATCCATCTCTTTCAAATTCAAACTCACCTTCAAATTCGAACCAAAATAGGGTTGCAACAACCCTTCTTGATATCCACATATCAAAAATTGCAACCACTTTGTGAATTTCCACAAAATCCATATCTTAGGCACACTTCAAAAATGAAGCTTATCCAACAAACTTAATTAACCCTCCCGCATTTTGTGCTTGGCAAATCCTGAAAATCATTGCCCTTATGCCTTTTGCGTGCTCATGTCTTGCAACGTCACCCGTGCCCAACTCAAACAACCATGCGCCCCTTCTCATGTGTGCAACTAGTACCTCCTCTCACCCAGCAGCTTCATGTCTCGCCACGCTTGCCTTGGACCCATTCAAGCATGCCACTGCATGTTGCATCTCGACTCACTGCCTGCACAGTTGCCATTAAGCCATGCACCATGCCCTAACCCTCCTCGGCTTGTCATGCTTGCTTAGTGCACTTGCATGCATGCTCTGCCCATGCACTAGTCTTGGCCATCAGGCACATGTATCTCTGCGCACATGTGTTTGCTGCTCATCCAACCTTTGCCAATGTCCACACGGTCTTAGTCATGTTTTCCCATGATGCACAGTCCATCATGCATCTTCTTACCAACACCTCCTTGTGCCTTCGGTTCGTTTTGCCATGTCTATGCCAATGCCACTTGCCGTGCCACCCACACAGCCTTACACTTTTTGTAGCAATGCCATGTGCTAACCTCCTTAGCACACCAAGGACCTAACCATGTCTCATGGCTTCCATACTTGGTCCCCCATCCGATACTTAAAGGGCTAACAAACCTCCCCCACCTAAGCTTGACGACACCCTCATCGTCAGGTGAAGCTCCAGATGTCCACTCGTCCTGTCTTCGCAAGACCTTCTTTTGGTATTTGGCTCCTAAGATCCCCCAGCCTTAGGAGTAGAAAGTAATTCTTCTGCTACACATCCTTTCCTTCTCTCGCTTTGTCCGTTGAGCAAGCTAGCACCTGCAAATACAAAAGGAATTCTAGACCACCATCTTGGTCCGATCCAAGAACATCACCCATTGGATTAGGAAGTGTCCCATCCACCACCTCCTCCATTGAGTCGATTTCGTCAACTAGTTCTTCCATTAATCGGTCCGATCTCACATCTTCCATAAGCGAAGCCAGGAACAACTCCATTCCATTCCCCAACCCATTCTTAGGTTGCATAGAACTCACCTTCTGTGGCTTCATGAGATGCTCTCCCCTTGTCAAGATGTATCCCACAATATAAGAACATCTCAGCCCATCAGTCACAATGGTTTTATTACGATAAGGGATCAAACTTACCTGAGTTTCGAGGCAGAATTCCAACACAAGTATCATGTCATAGTCTTGCATGGGAACCACCAAGAAACTACTCTCTCCCTCCAACATTTCGACTTTCACATGAGCCTTGGCCAAGCCATCCACCGGCTATGCTTCGGCATTGAAAGGTTTGATGTAGCAAGAGTGAGGCCTAACTCAAGCCCAAATCTTCCACCTTTCTCTGCGCCACTAGTTCTGTATATAATCTGTATCGAGCAAAGCAATCACATCTCTGCCATTTACCCACACTTCAACATAGAACAACCCATGCCGCAAGTCTAGCTTCTTCGCGGTCGCAATGTTCACGAACTGTAATGGTGCCACTTGTAATGGTATATCATCATCTTTCACATTGTCACTCTCCATAGTAGCCAATGTGTTAACATTCTCCCTCCTAGGGCAATTACTAGCAAAATGAGATCCTTTACAAATAAAACACCTTACCCTGGTGTTTTGGCCTTCCATCTTGGGTTTCGAAGACTCCCCTGTCTTGCTTACATTTTTGCCGCCCCTCTTCTTGTTTCCTTTAGATTTCTTGCCATTTTCGATCTTCCCAGAAGACGATCACACTGTCATGTACTTGAAATCCAACAAGCTATCAACAGCACTAATGGCAACCAGCAAGGTTTGCACTTCCTGGCTCTTGAATTCAGCCTGCTCCCCACCTTTGCAGACCTGACATAAAATTCAAAAATTTATCCTCTTCAGACATGTTCTTGATGTCTAACATCAAAGAGCTGAACTATTTCACATACTTTCGGATTGAGCCAGTATGTTTCAACTTCTTCAAGGCCTCTCTTGCCACCCAAGCTATATTGCCTGACCAGAACTGATCTCTCAATTCTTTCTTCAACCTGTCCCACATCTCTATCCTCGAACGGTTAGAGTTCTCATCATCCTGTAGTCAAGTCCTCCACCACAATTTAGCATCATCCACCGAGTACATGCTGGTGACTGTCACTTTCTCATGCTCCAAGCAATGTGCAGCAGCAAAATACTGTTCCATGTCCCATAAGAAATTCTCTAGCTCGTTTGCATTCCTAGCACCATTAAAAAGCTTCAAATCCGGGACTTCGATTTTAGATGGGATTATCTCAATTGATGATGAAAATCCACCTATAGTCGACCTTAGGACAGCCATTAATGTCTCCAAGGATTTTATCTTAGCCTTCATGTTATCGCTAAAGGACATCAAATCCTCGATAACCTTCACAAACTTGTTATTTGCCTCTGCCACAAATGACTCAAGGTTACGTGCTAGAGAGTTCAAACTGTTTGCAGCCACATCTATACGTTCCGATAGACTCACGATTGAATCTGAAGAAGTAGCACCCACCAATTCTTCTAGACGGGTCACACGCTCATGTAGGGCCTCCATTGTTGTACCACCAGCCATATCTACGCAACAAATGTCCAAAAATCTTTCCAAGTATAAACTATTGGTGTTAGTAAGGAAACTATGAACCTACCTTTGGTGCAAAACAGGTTTAAACACCAACTTTGTTGTCTCAATGAGGCTTTGATCACAACTCCTTGGTATCAACCTGGCTCTGATACCAACTATCACGGGGGTGAGAAATTCTCCCAAAATTTTTCTCACCTCCATGCAGCCTAGAGCACAAACTCCAGTCAGCCTTCCCATGTGCACACCTTGCACGTCAATGCAACGGATTGTCACAGCGGAATGAATGTGTAACACATGCACACTCTCAACCTAAGGTCCCAACCTTAGACTACCTCACAACACTCGTAGTCTGTCATAAGGTTTTAGTGTACCACCACCAAGCATACTCACACAACCACACAACTCGAGGGTCAAGTATGCCTCATCGCACACTCACACACACACACACAGAGTGTATAGGCAATCACAAGGGACTCACAGTTTACGGGGTTACTACCTTCCCCAACCTTTTTTCATTCACATAAGAAAACAAGGATTACAAAGCCCTATCACACGGATCACCACAATCTCCTTCTATACTGGGTTGAATTATGAGGTTGATGTCTCATGCTCCCATTTTTACTCTTATACATACAAGTAGAGTTCAACTAACATCCCTATTTGCATGGGATAACAACTAATCATTATCCCTAGTTGTATGGGATCATAACTTACTCTCCTAGTTGTGCAAAACTCTTCAAATCAGTGACCTCGTGCCACCCAGCTTTGGTAGTTATCCACCCCATAACCACCTGCCACATGTCATGTGTCCATCTATGCCACGTGTCCATCAAACTCACCTTCAAATTCGAACCAGGATAGGTTGCAACAACCCTCCTTGATCTCCACATATCAAGGCTTGCAACCACCTTTTGAATTTCAACCAAATCCATATCTTAGGCACATTTAAAAAATGAAGCTTATCCAACAAACTTAACTAACCTTCCCGCATTTTGTGCTTAGCAAATCTCAAAAATCATGGCCCTCGTGCCCCTTGCGTGCTCATGTCCTACAGCCCTAACCCGTGCCTAACTCAAATAACCATGCGCCCCCTCGGATGTGTGCAACTATGCCTCCTTGCACCCAACAGCTTCATGTTTCACCATGCTTGCCTTGGATCCATTTAGGCATGCTGCATGTTGCATCTCGACTCGCTGCCTGCACGGTTGCCACTAAGCCATGCACCATGACCTAACCCTCCTCGGCTTGTCATGCTTGCTTAGTGCACTTGCATGCATGCTCCGCCCATGCACACTAGTCTCGGCCATCTAGCACATGTACCTCGGCGCACATATGTTTGCGCTCATCTAGCATTTGCCAATGTCCACACAGTCTTAGTCATGTTTACCCAAGATTCACAGTCCGTGATGCATCTGCCTACCAACACCTTCTTGTGCCTTAAGTCCGTTTGTCGTGTCTAAGCCAATGCCGTATGCCATGCCACCCACACAACCTCATACTTATTGCAGCAATGCCGTGTGTCAATCTCTTAGGCACACCAAGGACCCAAGTATGTCTCATGGCCTCCATGCTTGGTTCCCCATCCGATGCTTAAGGGGCTAACAGTCACCCATTATCTTGATGACTAGGAATGTTAGTAATATTTCTGTGTGACTATTTATTTGAATACTGACTTAGTAGATTTTTAGATTAGAGGTGGCGAGTGTCACCCATGATTTTCCCATCTAGATTTCCACATAAAAACATGTGTACCTCATTTTTATTTTTCTGTATTTTATATTATTGCATTTTAGTTTTATACTATCTGCTCTAGAAGGACTGAGTCCTCACCTGTTTACTTTTTCTGCAAATTTATTTTTTACTTGTGGAAAGATTGAGTCCTTATTGTTTATCTTATTGGATTTATATTTTAGGTTTATGGGACAATCGAGTCTTGACTACTAAGATATATACAAACTGTGGATATGTAGCTTTAGGTTTAGAGATGCTATGGCATATGACTTTGCAGGTTCCTTTTATTTCAGTCATAAAAAAGAAGCTAAAGTTTTTGAAAAGTTTATTCAACCCCCCTTTTGGTTTCTTTTGGATTTTCAAAGATTGATTTAGTTGGTACAAACTTTGCGATATATATTTAATTTATTTTATTTTATTTTATTTAAAAAAAATCATTTAAAGGTCTTTATCCCAACAATGAGAAAATAAACTAAATGAAACCAAAAGTAGCTTATCAGAAACTATGCCAAATGTTTTTTTGGGAATAACCCAATTAGTAATGACCACTAATGATAATCCTAAGTTCTAGGTTCAAAACTTGATGCTAAAATCTCTCATATTTAATTTATCACAAAAAAAGAAAGGGGGTTGTACTAGATAAGGTCATATTCTTTTTCTTCTTTTATCCTTCATGCGATAGAGGTGTTGATAGGAGTAGTGGCAAAAACCTTTTGGTTGTGTTTGGTACGCAGGATAGGTTCGGATCGGACAGGATTGGACAGGACAGGTCCGGATCGGACAGGATAGAATAGTGCAGTCCTATATTTGGTATAGTTCCGGACTAAATGGTGGACTGGTTGTTCCATATTTGGTGCAGGATTAGACTGGATTGGACTATTTTATAATTTTTTTTAATGAAAATTTATAAAATTCGATTTATAATTATAATAAAAAATAATATATTTAATTAATATTGTAAATTGATATATTTGTATTTACATATAAAATTTCAATTTTTATTACATCCACAAACTATATTAATTTATAATTTTAAAAATAAATTATAATTAAATTATAACATAATATTTTATAAATAATAATTAATAAAAAATAAAGATAATTAATGAAATTTTGTAATTGTAATTGTTTATTTACATTGGAATTAAATTGTAATTTTTTTTTATACCCACAAATTACTTTTAATATATGGTTTTAAAAACCAATTAAATTGATATTATAATATATTAAATCATATGTACAAATAAAAAAACATAACATCATATTTAATTAAGAACTTGTTAATAACTACGATTTCACATACTTGTTTGCATACAAATGTATATATTTGAGTTTACACCGATAATTAGTTATATGCGAAATAAATAAAAACACCCATTGATAATAATCCAAACAAATAGCTGATTATACAACCATTACGCCACTCATTGTTCAAGTTGGCACGTGTATGTGCGGTGATATGTTGTATTGGATTTGCCTCATTTAGATTCCTCATCATTTGTTTTACATACTTAGCATATGCTATTTTAGCTTCTTCGGTTGTATTATAGGTTTGATATAAATTATCCTTAAATCCTTGGACTTGTTGATGACATTCAGGCTAAGAATTATATATCCCTAGTTGTCTACCTTTAAATACAACATAAATTCTTCTCCTTGCCATTGAATATTCCTGCATATTATATTAAATTATAACATAATATAATAATATAATTAAACAAAATGACAATGCATTAAATCAATCAAGTGCATATTAATACACTAAAACATAGCACATGCTTCATAAAAGTGTCTTTACATGCATAATTAGATACCAACATCCATTACCATACCACATATGTCCATAAACAACCATACAACATATGTCCATAAAGTTCAAATATAAGTGTTCCTAATTATCATCCCCTCATACATAGGCTTAAATATATGATCCACAACGATACTTAGTAATTTAAAAATTTCCTAGCAAATTCAATCTTGCCTGCATCCGTCCTAATAATCTTAAACACCTTAACATTCGATGGATCCAATCTCATTGGCTTAGAGATATCGAGATTGTCATCAGCAGAGAAGCCTAACCTGTCAAGCTCCATAGCTAAGTATTGTGGATAATCGGCTTCAGATTTATCTAACTTTGCAGCCAATTTATCAAACAATTTCTCTGCTACATCGCCAAACCCGCTCACAATATCATCATCCTTCAATCCAGATTTTCTCTTACCTTTTGATTTAGGTCGGGTGGACGGTTCACTATGTATTTCATTCATAGACATAGGAGAACACACATCATTAAATTGTTTATTCCCACTATCAAAATTCCAATCATTGACCATATCAATTGGAGTTTGTGCTCCATGTCCTGTTGCCCGATCCTTTCCAAAAATTGTAGCAAACCTCTCATACATCGGAAACGATTTACCTCTCCATGCCTTTGCACTTGGATTACTCTAAAATAAAAAAAAATAATAATAAAAACAAACTTTTAATTGTAAACAATAGAAAAACATACTTCAAGTTAAAAAATTCAATGAAAGAAGATGTCCAATGTTTCAAAACCTGCACATATGCTTTCCAAACTTCGTCACTCTCAACTTCCACAAATTTAAGAGAGTCATTCCATCCAAACCCACTTTTGTTTAGCATATCGTATATTATACCGTATTGCTTCTTCCACTTTTTCAATTTTGACTCAATGTGTGGATTTGCTCGCAACCCTGAATTAGGACATATCTCAGCTAATTGCCTCTCAATCATAGCACTTGTGCCAGGCTTGAATGACCTGTGTCACACCGCTGCCCACTAGCTACAACCTCATCTAAAATAAGCAGCAAAGCATCTTCTTCCCTTTTACTCTATATTCGTCTAGATTCGACCCCTCGGATATCATGACTGCTACCTCCAACCTCCATTTCTATCGAAAATTCACATTTTTATGATTTCAACAATACAATCATAGCAAGCAAATAAGCAACAATCATTGACGGTTGACAACAATGGCACAAAATATATATTGGTTTTCATACAAATGATCCAAGATGTTTAACAAAAAATATAAAATAAAACAATTAGAGAAGCATTAAAGACAACAATCGACCACTAATGACCACGACGACATCTCCACTCATCAAACATTTGCTTAGCTAAATCATCTCTCCAGTGGGTCCATTGGTCCGATGAAGAAATCGATCCTATAAAGTCATCCTCGATATTAACGTCAACATCATCACTCCTATCAAACTCAACTTCCCCAGGATCAATTATCATTTCTCTTCTAATACGATTATGTATAAGGCAACATGCGGTAATTATCTTGATTTGTGTTGCAATAGGATAGAAAGATGGACTTCTTAAAATTGCCCACCACTTTTTAAGAACCCCAAAACATCTTTCAATGACATTCCTAGCAGATGCATGCTTCATGTTGAAATACTCTTCATGATTTATGGGTGCACAACTATCTCTCCACTCAGAAAGGTGATATCTTGTTTCTCTATATGGTGCAAGAAACCCTTCACTATTAGTGTAACCAGCATCCACTAAGTAATAACAACTTAAAAAAAGAAAAAACATATCTCCTATTAGTGTATGCAATGTTGACTACTACAATGTAAAACTTGAGAATTAGTCTTACCGGTTTGTACCCTTAACCCATTTGGCCTACTTAATGCATCTCGGAGTACTAGTGAATCCGAAGCAGAACCTTCCCAACTAGGTACTACAAATATAAATTTCATATTTGGATTACATACACCTAAAACATTTGTGGCTATCTTACCCTTTCTTGTTCGATATCTTGGTTTATCGTTTTCTGGGATATTCACTTTAATATATGTTCCATCTAAAGCTCCCAAACAATTCTACGTCATTAACAAAGTTACTAACATCAGATAATGTTACAAATAATTCAACTATAATATAAATAACCAAACAATTCCACAAACATACCATAAATACTTTCCATCTATCATCCAAACAATTATCTAATACAGGTTCTGGTTGTCTCAATAAAGTCTTATGTAAGCGTAGTACTCCATGCAACACAGAATTAAAATATCTACTAATCATCTCTCCCGATCTAAAAAATCTAGTGATAACTGTACGATTCTTTGTATGATGAGCAATTATGTGTAGAAATATACACACTTGCTCTTCCAATGTAACAATGCCATCACTTTTAACATATCCATCCTCGCATAATAACTGACACAAAGTATCAAATGTTCTCCTATCCATCCTAAGCTGACTAATACAATTAACATCATTGTCTAACAGACTATTTAGAAATGACATACGCAATTTTGCATTTCTAGGTAGTTGATTCCTATAACCTCTAACATGTCACCTTATATACGCCTAGTACATATACATAAACAAAAGCAACATAAATGCCGTACAAAAAGACTCTAATTGTGAATCATTTGGAAGCAAAAAGAATGCAGCAACTTTTCTTCGATCCATATGTACTACAAAAAAAAAAAAAAAAAAAGAACAAATATATCAAAAGCACATTATATTTAAGACACATAATTTATTTTGGATGAAATAGAAACAATTATTTATGGAACTAAGAAAAGATAAAAGAAACATAATCATTCCCAAACTTTTTTGTTTCATTGATTATAGCAATGAGGTAGGATTAAAGATTAAAAAAAAAGAAAAATATGAACTGCATATTTAATATTTATTTACATTTATGTTCTACTAATATTTTTTTTTAACATTTGTTAATTTGTAATCAAATAATATACTTCATAATTGTTATATTTAATACGTATTTTATATATTTTTATTTGTTTATAACATGTTTTAAATAAATAAGGCATCAATTTCATAACCTCATTTCAATAAAATGGATCGGCTCAATAGGGTGTGTTTGATTGTGCCAAAGATATATTTTTAGGTGACATGGAATTAGTTTTATTATGGCAATATATATAGATAGTATATTAATATATAAGGAATTTAATAAGAGTGTTATACAAGGTACAAACAACTAAATCCAATTTCAAATTAATGGCTCGGATAGCATGCCAATGGAAAACTTCAACTGTAGCTAAACATCATCAATAGCAATCCAATGGAAAATACCAAATGAGCAAACATCAGAGATTTTCCTAAACATAAACTGTAGTCAAACATCATCTCAATGAAACGTATAAATGGAATTATTTTCCACATCCAAGAACACGAGATAGATTTTCTTCAACCAAATACAAAGAAAAAAGACCTAGCAGAAAACCAACAAAGAGAAAATTAAAACATTTGATCAACACCACTTTAAATATGCATTTTTCGGCTAACCAAGCTTTTTTGGCTGTCAGGGATCGAAGTTTCTCAACCACTCGTAAGCTGCACTGCCTCGTTGTCCAACCGATCCAAATCACAAGATAAGTCTAAACTACAGAAAAAGAAAGGCATTATTAATAACAGATAAGGTCTAAAGTACACAAAAGAGAAAGGTCCTATGTAACACCAGAAATTTGTCCTAAATAGAACGTGGAACCCATGGAATTAGATTGTGTTGCCTTTGAAATTCTTACATTTACTCATTAAAATTAGTTTTCTTTTGTTTTCTTTTTTGGTTTTTTGTTTTAAATACTTTTATCATTAGCTAATAATTATATTTCTGGGGGCCATGATTAATAAAAATGTTTCTTTCTTCCCTTTTTTTTTGGCAAGCGTTATCACTGCTTTTTTTTTTTTGGAATAGATTTTAAATGTTAACACTATAATATTAATATGATTTGAAGGCGCATAAATGAAAGACATGATATTATGCTACAATGTGTCATGAATACGGTAATTTATATGAATAAATATTGATATAGCATCTGTGTGAAATCTATTGAGTACAACCCGAAAGTATACAACACATACAACAAACCAAAAAAAAAAAAAAAATTCAGTATCAGATACATTATTTTATTATCTATAAATGAAACTGAAACGCAAACGAATTAAAATTCACAAAAAATGTAATTGAGTTCTGAATAGCTACGACAGACAGATATTGCAATTATGCTTTTTCAAAATTCACATACTCAACCTCATGTGACCCAAATATACAACAAATGGAATCATTTTTACACTCCAAGTGATACTACATGATGGTGCCCCTGCAAAAATTTCCTCAATCCACAACTATATATATATATATATATCGAATGGCACAAAATTGTTTTCCACACGGCTTTTGACATGTTAGACATTGTTGGGGTACGTTTACATTTAATAATAATAACAGCAATGACTATTCCATGATATTGGATATAAATTTGTGAAAGCTTAGTACCAGTGTCTTCAACACCATATGCTGATCTATCTATTAGAAGCCTAAAACATAGACACAATGAAGAATGGAAATCTGTGTTGTTATTAAACTGCTACTAACAAAACATATTTTCATATTCCAATCATGTGCATCAATTGGTTCATCATTTTCTTCTTCTTTCTCTAAACCGAAGAACAAAACAGATATGTTAGCACTGCTGGCCTTGAAATCCAAAATTTGGTTGCCTCCAAATAGCCATATACTTAGTAGCTAGAACACCAACACCAGTTTATGCATATTTTCATATAGATTTGTTACCACTGCTACTAGCAATACATATTTTCAAAGTATCATCACAAACAGATTGAAGATCTAATTCTTTGCACAAAGACATGAACCAAATTAGATATAATTCTCAAACCAACATCACAAACAGAATTAGATATGCTAATTCTTAAAGTATCATCTGAACCGACACAAGCAAGTAAAAAATGGTTTATATTAATCTAGCCAACACATCATAAGCAACACATCAACAATAGGCAAAAACAGAACACTTACCTTCCAAATTTGATGCTTTAGCTCTAGTTTAAGCCTCCAAATTAAGCCTTCTTCCTCGTGAATATCAAGCCCTAATTTTGCAGATCAACAAATGACATGAAAACAAAATATAAGCCCTAATTTTGCAGGTAAAAAATGACTTGCAAAAACGAAGAAGAAGATGATGATGGAAGATTGAAGAAGCAGAAGAAGAAGAAGAAGAAAAATGCAGAAGAAGAAGAAGAAGAAGAAGAAAGCAGAAGATGGAAGATCAAAGAAAAACGCAGAAGAAGCGGATGGAAGGTCGAAGAAGAATAGATCGAAGACTATTAGATTGAAGACTGAGAAGAAGAAGAAGAAGAAGAAGAAGAAGAAGAAGTAAAACGAACGGATTGTAGAAGAAGAACTGTACTCACCGGGAGTTTCCACTCCTACGAGAGACGTGAACAGTCCGGCAAAAATGATCTAGCCAGAGACACCAGCGGGAGACACCAGCGAGAGAGACCACAGCCTTCGATGAGCTTGGGACAAATATGACCCGGGGGGGGGGGGGAGGCGACGGGTCAATTGAGTCCCAGTCATTTGGTATTAAATCACTGTTTGGGTTAATTTGTCCCAAACTCAAAATTGCAAACCAAACACCACACTTGGGACACAATCCCATCCAGTCCTGGCCGATCCCATCAACCAAACACACCCTTTGTTGCTGGTTAGAGTGTGCTTATAGTTGAACTTGTGGTGATTAGTGTTTATGCTTTGATTAGTCTGATCTATACACACCCATAGCATCATACTTCCAAGTAAACCAATCCGCACAACCTTTTCCCCTCATCGGAATGTTCTCAAGAATATTAGTTTCCTTAACATAAAAGACAAACCTTACAAAAGACAAGTTCTATTCATCGAAAGCAGACAATAGATCAGCAACACAAGCATTTTCTGCTAAAATTTGATGATACAAACATTGAGAAA
The DNA here is from genome assembly GCF_031755915.1 of Ziziphus jujuba. Taxonomy (NCBI): domain Eukaryota; kingdom Viridiplantae; phylum Streptophyta; class Magnoliopsida; order Rosales; family Rhamnaceae; genus Ziziphus; species Ziziphus jujuba. The sequence continues at coordinate 361,358 of NC_083381.1, read as the reverse complement.
ACTCCATGCCTAGTAATCATGCATCCTTGTATATTTGAATTGATTCCCCATCAACTGCATGCCAAATTGCACCATTTTCTAGTACTTTACGATCTCAATAGATACTTCACTATGAATGAGATAGTTACCTCCCAACCTCTAAAAAAGAAGTAATACAAGATTTGAGCACCTTTTAATTGATCTTAAAAAAATTATATGTATTTCATGGATTGAGCCTTTGTACTGGAATTGTTATAAGTTTTTCAAGAAAACTCATAATCATGAACTGTAAAATTCTTTGAAAAGATAACTTATGTACATTTCCAATTATATGTATCTGTTTGCCCCAAAGGTTAGAAAAACCTTGGTTGGCCAATGATCATATCAACCCTTAAATTAGGTTTCAATTGATAAAGGGCAAAAAAAGGAAAAAAAAAAAATGAAAACTGAAGTTTCAGGGTTTATTTTGAAAATGAGAATAAAATAGAAGGTTCAAGTATTGCGTAATTGTCCTTGGTTAAAAAATGAAAAGAAAATTTACTTACCCTAATTATTTAATATAGATAATCCAAAAGTATTTTATTGATGCCTTTTTACAATAATATGCAATAACTATTAAATATAATAATCAGGTTTTATGTTCAAGATTTAGTAATGAATTTTGTTCCTTTTTTTTTTTTTTCCCATATATTGTAACTCTTTTTGATGATCAGTAGTAAAATATTTTCATTTTTGATTTTTTTTTTCCGATAAAATTAGGAAGTGCAATTTCGATATAACACGACACTATTTTGTAATTTTGCTTTCTAATTTTTATTTACTTTTTTTTTTTAAATTGAAAAAAAGTTGGGGAAAAGAAAAAACGGTTCGTCGTGTTAGAGTCATGCGACTTTGTTGAGTAAACGGCGACGGAGCGAAGAAGCTCCTCTCTTCCCCTCTCTCTCACATTCTCATTCTCATTCTCTCTCTCTCTACAATCCCAGAGATCTCTGCTCTCTCTCTTCCTCTAGGTAAGCTTCTTTTCATCTTTCTTTCTCTCTATCTCTCTATATCTTTCTTATATATTAAGATTACACATTGGTTCTATCAACGATCCGATCACCTTTCGATCATCGATCACTTCTCCGACTCCGATACAAATTGAAAATTCAATTCTTTGTAAATTTTCCTTTTTTTTCTTCAACTGTGATCATTTCGCATTTTTTTCTTCGTTTTATTAATATTTTTTTAAGAAATAATTATTCATGTGTGCGAGATCAAATTCTTATTCTTTTGCAAATTGAATTAAACAAATAATAATTTGCCTGAAATATATGGTTTTTGATATTTGATAGTTTTGGTAGGTAATTGGGATTGCGGGATTGGAATTTTTGACCCGGTCATGGTAATAGTAGAGGGTGAGGAGAAAAGGAGGACGAGAAGAGAGGGGGGTAATGGTGGGCTATGATATGACTTGTGGAGGTGGAGAAGACAAGCTATGGATTTGTGGGAAAACTGGGGCTGCCGTGAATCTCCAGAGGGTGGGTTCTATTGTCCGCGACATTGGCGAGCCGTGCCTTTCGCAATCGCCTATAAAGGTTGTGAATAGCTGTAAGATTCTCATTCACTGTATTAGCTCCTCTATTTGATTTTTCTTGTGGAGGTTTTCTTCAAATTATTATTATTTTTTTTATTTTATCTTCAATTTTTAGGTGCATTTGACCTAAATTGTTTGAATTGGTGCGCCTAACTATTTACTATTTTGTACAAAAGCACACATACACATATCATTTTAGGGATGCATGCAGGCACACATATCTGAACTGTAAGAATGTTAATCTAAATGATGTACGTATAATTATGTGAATTAATTTTTTTTTTTTTTTTTTGCAAGAATAAAAAAAAAATTGTTTCTTTTTCTTTTTTTTTCTTTTTTTTTTTTTTTGGTGAGATTAGCAAGCAGTGGAAAATCTAACTGAAGAGATTGAATCAATGGATAATGAATACGTTCTATTTTGAAAGAGCATCAAACATTGGAATTGAAGATTTTTTTTTTTTTAATTTTCATATACTGATGACATACTCTATTCTCGTTAATAATATGAGAAATGCAACGATCATGATATATTAAAATCAGATGTATTTTGTCTATATTATCAAATGTTTTTGACCAACGAGGGAAAACAGGGAACTTGAAAATCAAGGTATGTGGAAGTTTGTCAACTAGCAAATGGGAAAAAATGAAATACTGTGAGTGACCTAAATAATGCACAAACTTCTTGAAGAAACTTTGTTGGATAGGTTATGAAAAGGTTGAGTTTTCTTAGCTTAATAAAATTAACTTGAAATTGTGAGAGTGTGTGGCAGTGTGCAATGTTTGCTTAGTCTCTATTTGTGTTGTTGTTGGTATGAAAATCCAAGCCACATAACCCCAAGTGTATGGAGCTTAATTGGGTCTTTCATGGGATTTTTGTTGTCTGACTCTTGACTCTTTCTCTCTTTCTCCCTCTCCCTCTCACTCTCTCACTCTTTCCACTACTTTGTTTGTAAGGCTTCTTTATACCAAAAAAAAAAAAAAAGGTAGTGTGAATAATACTCCTTTTAGGTTCTTGCTTCAAAAATTATGAACAAAGCCTAGTTAACTTACATGCAGCCACTGCCTTTACATTTTACTTCTTTTATAGATTCCTATTGTCTAATGTTTTAACATTTGTTTGATTATAATTATAATCTTTGTGTGATTGTAATTATATAACGCTGACAGAAAAATTAGGTGACTTAAAATACATAATCCAACTTTATAGAAACTTCATACTGTTAGTACAAAAGTCTCTAGTATAATGGTTATCATATTTTATACACAGGATCTATATTAAAACGTCAAAGGGACTGCACATATATCTCCAACTTTGAACCACATTATGTTTGATGGAAACTGCTAGTTCCAGTTTAGTTTAATGATCAAGGATTTTGCGTAGCCAGAGATGTTTTACTTATGCTAAGGGCTTGATGCTGTTGTGTTTGGCAGAGGGCTTCATGTGGTTGTGGAGGCTGTGACACATCTAGGAAATGAGCCCTAGCTTTGATACCATGTTAAAGAAGTGAGATAAAGAGAGGAAAAACCAAACTGTATCATTAAGAATTATTAGTTAACACTCAAGATAGATTACTTAAGCTACCCTCATCAGAATATTTATTTTATCATATGTCAACAAATAGGAGGAAAGTTCTTGTAATCTTTCAAATATTTATGGAGTCATGAAGCAGCAATTTTGAATTTCTTTTCGCTGAATTGTTTTTAATGTGAAAATATTCAAGTTTAATTTAGTTATGAAGAAAGGTGTTTATGTTATATGTATATGTGTGTGTGTGTGTGTGTGTGTGTGTGTATTGTTTAATTTAGTTATGAAGAAAGGTGTTAATGTTATATGTATATATGTGTGTGTGTGTGTGTGTGTGTGTGTGTGTGTGTGTCTTCTTCGAGTCTTCATCTTATTCTTAAATGGAGCTAACAAACCTTTTTGCTAACGAACTTTATTTTGTCCCTACTCCTGTCATGCAGGTACACAAAATGCTTAAGCCAGAGAAGTGGCAGGCAACATTTGACAGTGATGGAAAGATTTTTGGTTTTCAGAAGGCACTTAAGTTAATAGTTCTGGGGGTATGTTTTATTCACTGAAAAAAAACAAAAAATTGTGCCTTTTATGTAGTTATTTTCTATCTTTGTAGTTCTCTTTTTAAATTTTCTAATCTTACCTTTTATTTTTTTTCAAAAAAAGAAACTTTTAACAATTTATTATTTTAAGCGACTAGAGCTATCATAATTTTTAAGTTTATTGATAATGATGACCTATGTCAACAATGAAAAATATTGATATTTCTTTCATATTAAGAGTTTTACTAGTCATGACAACCAACTATCCCAATGATGAGAAAACGTTGATGTCTTTATTAATGTATTCATATCAATGACCTGAGGGTACCGTTATGTAATGGAAATACTTATAGGTGGAAATTGGTTAGAAGATGAAGAAATTTGTTGATGTTTATGAATTTACCCTCAAATCTGAGTGGAGATATAAGAAAGTTTGGTAAAAGATAGTTTTAAAAACTAGCCATTGCATCTCCATTGTTATTGTTTTGTTTTGATCAATATTTACCTAGATGGTATTAATACCAACACCAATATCCCTACTGACATAATAGATAGATAGTTTTGTAAATTTGGACGACTGAAATATTAAATCCAATATCCATTGCCATCCGAATTTCTATGGTTGCTTTATCTACTAAAGGTGTCTGTATAATTTCCACCTACCCATATGAAGCACGGATACTGTTTTAAATTTGTTTAAAAATCTTGCATCTAGTTACTGCATTAGTTAGATTTTTGATTGTTGAGAGTTGTTCTTGCCTGAACTATCATTTGACTAATTGGGAGATTCTAAAGGCTGAGAATTGGATTGTTTAATTCTGGCTTATATACAGGAGTTTTCTACTGGGCTTCGTCAGCCAGCTTATGTTAGCGACAAACTCATCCAAGTGTTGGTGGGATGTAAAATAAGAATTTGAACATCCCATCAAAGTTGGTGGTATGTGTCACCCACCTTACTTTGGGGACATTATCCAGTAGAAAAAAATTAGGCATATATATTTACTGCTAGGGTATGATTTTGTGAAGAGACTGTTAATGAACTGAGAAATCATGTCACCTTAGGCGCAGATATATTGTTATTGAAGAAGGTTTAACTTGAATAATGCTATTTTATTCGTCGGAGTGCTAATGACCCATTAAGGGAATAACCGATGGTTGAGTTAGAATGAGGGCAGTGGGGGCAACTGCCTTGATGCTAGTTTCAAAATGTTCTTTTAAGATCTCAGGTTTTTGTACTTTTTCTAGATTTTTATTATCTTCACCCAACAGATTTGGTTTTAAGGAGTAAAAAAAAAGTGTTCTCTACATTAGGTTTTCTATAATTTGATTATATTTATATTTTGAAAGTGCTTATTCCAAATTGTAAATATAATTTGTTAGATCTTAAATTTTATATTTAATTTGGTGTATACCTAATATGTTTTATTTTCCACTTTTTAAATTAAATGATTTAGAATGTAGAAACCATATTTCTGCAGTCAAAATTTTTATTGTCATATAAACAACATACTTAAAAGTAGTATGATTTATCTGAAAAATAAAAAAAGAAAAAGGATATAATTATTAAATTTATTTGATATTAAAAAATTTAAAGGAAAAAAACTTAGATGGGCATTGAAAGAAATAATGTGAGTAACAATATTGATAATCAGTTTATTCACTTTAATTTTGTTTATTGCTTTAGTACGGATGAAACCACTTATTAGGTTGAAGGGACTCAACCTTTTAATGTTTGGATTCGTCACAACTTTCATTTTTCTATCATACATTTTTTCTGGATTTTCTGACTAATTTGTGGAAAAGTATTTTATAATTGTTAGTAAATTAGATACTTTATATTAATGTGAAAATATAAAACATTTACTCTAAGTTATGTGATGTAAAACATTTATGTTAAGTAATAAATTTATTTATATACAAGAAGAGTAATAATTCTACTAATTTTACTAATGCCATGAAATACTAATATAGAGATGGATAATATCATTTATTAATCTTTTTGGGTGGAATCATAATAGGCATGGTTTACTTAATGCCTTGAACATTTTGTAGTCTAGAGAATCTATATATGTTTTAACATATATCTAGAAACATTATCTTTCGTTAAATAAGTATGCTGTATTACAAAATTTGATTTATATAAATCTTATGCATCTCTACAATTGCCCATTTAAATGAAATTCTGGCTCTATTCCTGGGAATAACAAAGGAAAAGAAGAAAATAAAATTTTATAGATATTACCTTTAGCAAAGAAAAAAATACTTGTATCTGATCTCTCAGGAAGATTATTGCTTTCCGATTCATTTTTTTGCTAAATTGCGCATTCAATTGAGGGTTTCTTACTTGTGATTATAATATCTTCTATTTACTTCATGATAGGGCATTGATCCATCTATCAGGGCAGAAGTCTGGGAATTTCTCCTTGGTTGTTATGCTCTTGGAAGCACTTCAGAGTATAGAAAGCAATTAAGGACAGCCCGAAGGTCTATTCATTTCATGCATTTCTATTATATTCTCATGATATTCTCTAACTTGGAAATACTTTCTTGTCTATGCGTACCTTTTTAAGCGTGTAATGCGTGTAGACAATATGGACACCCCAAATCCCATACTATTTGTACTGTTCAGCTTGCTGTTGTTTTTTCTTTTTCATTTTTTCTATTATATTCATGCTTTTTATGTCAAATTGCAATTTTGCAGGGTTTTCTTTGTGGCAAAATTAACTGTATCTGGTTTGCACAACTGCTTTTTTTTTTTTTCCATTTTTTTTTTGTTTTTCATTTGTATGGTGGGGTCCATTCTAAGAACATCACATATTACCACTGATGTGGAATCTTTACAAGGTGATACCTTTAATTGATAGTTGTACTCTTTCTTTCCTGAAAAGGAAACTACTAAATTTTTTAATTAATATCGTAATATGAAAATGATTTAACTGGTAAGATTGTCATATTTAGTATGTTGGTGACTGTACACCATAGTTTTTCAGTCATTGTAAATTGAGGTCCTGTATTATAATGGTTTGGTTCCTAGCCATGGTTTTCGGTGTTATTAGACTACCTATAAGTCTGTATAGTTATGGTTTCTATAAAAGAGCTCTGTCATAGAGAAATGAGAGAAAGTGGAAAAAGGCTAGTAATTGTTCTCAAGCTCCATTTTAGGGAAATGATACACCATGGCTGTAGAAAAAGATAGTAATGCTTCCTGAAGGCAAGTCATGGTTTATTTTCATGACACGTTAGTTTTTTTTCTGGCTACTTTTTTTTTTTTTAATTTTTTTAAATTTTTTTTAAGTTTGAATTGTTATTCGCTTGTGGTTATTCAGTTGTTGAAAATACAAATATTTATAAAAGTGTAGTGAAAATAAAGTTTATGAGTTGTGATATTTAAACAGTAATTTTACACTTATAATGCAGGGAACGATATGAGAACCTGGTTAAGCATTGTCAGATGATGCATTCAAGCATTGGAACTGGTTCACTTGCTTACGTTGTGGGTTCTAGAATTATGGATATGAGAGCATCATCAAAAAATAATGGAAAATGGGAATCTCAGTTGGAAAGTAGACAAGCTTCTGTTTATAATACTAACAGAGTAGAGAATAATTGTGATAGGGGAAATGATTGTACAGATACTTCATATGCACACAAAAGTGAAAGTTCTAGTGATTCAGCCGACCTTATCAGTGCAAGGGGATGCACGGACAGTGCAGCATACGATTCTCCTTGTTTTGTACCTACTTCTAGTTCACACACTGTCAGTACCATTAATCTGGAGAGAGAAGCAGATGGGTCACAATGTGTAACTGAAAGTTTTTTTGATTTTCCTTCTTTACCTGTCACTGATTTGTTTCGAAAGAGTGAAGAAGATAACAGTGAAGGTGACTTGCATAGTGATAAGCTTTCTACTCAACAAAACTTGAGATTTAAAGATGACAAAGTGCATAGTTTTCGAATCAATAATAATGTAGATTTAGTTATGGAATCAATTCGCTCACAATCTAATCAAGTCTCAGATCCCGTCAACTCTGAAATTGAAACAGTTCATACTGATGTACATGAACCAATATTGCAATCCAATAATTTGGATAGCAGAACAGAATTAGTAAACCGATTGAGAATATCAGATGTACCAGGAAAAGAAATTCTAGACAGATCCTCACCTCAAAGAGCGGTTGCGAGTGAAAACAGAGTAGCTGAATGGCGTTGGACTCTCCACCAAATAGGTAATTCAACTTTTCCAGGATTGTCTTTTTCCAACTTTTGTAAAAGGTGATATACTTCTATTGGTTTCATTGTTGGATTTTCATCTTAAACCATTCTTGTTATTCTCAGTTGTGGATGTGGTGAGAACGGATAGTCATCTTGAATTCTATGAGGACACAAGAAATTTGGCAAGGATGTCAGATATTCTTGCTGTTTATGCATGGGTTGATCCGGCAACTGGTTACTGTCAAGGTTGTGCCTTTTTCTTTTCCCCCTTTTAGTAAGTTTCAATCTGAATCTTTTTCCAGGCACATGACCAGTAATACTTAACAATTTTTTTGAAAAAAATTAAGCTGCAACCTTATGATACTTCTTGGATTGAATATGTAATTAGGTATGAGTGACTTGTTGTCTCCTTTTGTTGTTCTCTTTGAGGATGATGCTGATGCATTCTGGTGCTTTGAGATGCTTCTTAGAAGAATGGTATGTCTAAACTTGAAAAGTATCCTTTTCTATGTATTATATTCTTTCTGTGATATTTGCTTTTCAAATTTTCCAGCGTGAAAATTTTCAAATGGAAGGACTAACTGGAGTGATGAAGCAGTTGCAAGCATTGTGGAATATCTTGGAACTGACAGACAGGGAAATGTTTGCTCATTTGTCCCGCATAGGTGCCGAGAGCCTGCATTTTGCCTTTCGAATGTTGTTAGTACTCTTCCGCAGGGAGTTATCATTTAGCGAGGCTCTTTGTATGTGGGAGGTATGTATTCTTCAGTTATTTTCGTACTCTGAATTTGATAGAAGTCCATGTATGGACTGCTATATGGACCAGAAAAACCATTTGCATTAGAGAATTACATAATAAATGGTCTTGATATGATGCTACATTTTCTGTACTCAAATCCTTCAAATGCCTCTGGTTGCATCTTAAGCGCATTTTCAGAGTCTCAAGTAGTATATGGACTAGGACTACACCCAGTACATAAACCAGCTGGGAACTAAAATACCTTCAACTAGCACTTTGGGATGAGGCTTAATTGGAAGTTACAAATTTACAATAATATTCATAATTATATTGAATATTATGTTTCTAAACATATCCAAAATTGTTGGATATGATATTTATTTATCAGTTTTTACAGTACTTGTAGTTTCATTTCAGATGATGTGGGCTGCTGATTTTAATGAATCCTTAGCCTATGATTTGGAGGAGAATTGTCTTGAAGCTTTGATGGTACAACTTCCGAGTGATTCTGGAGCTGGAATGAGGGATGAAAGTGCAGATAGTGGTAGTGGTGAAATAAAGGGTGGCCTACAACAAATTCATGGAAATTTAGATCGCTCCATATCTGACAATGTTGGAATGAAATCAGCATCAAGCCATCACTTTTGTGGGTTGACCCGCAGTTTTTGGTCAAGGAATGATCAGATGCAAAACTGTGCTGCAGTGTCATCAACTAAGAAAGGGGTTGATGAATTACCTGTCTTTTGTGTGGCAGCAGTTCTTATCATGAATCGTCATAAAATCATTCGAGAGACACATTCAATAGATGATATGATAAAGGCAAGTGCATTATGTTTTCATATTCATGCATGGATAGTAATCAAGCTTAATTTGTTGCTTGCATTTCATTTTGTTTTTGTTTTTTGTTTCTTTTCTGATTTTCATTTGCACTTTTACCTAACCTCGTAAAATTATTTAGTCAGCAGAGCGAAACTGGTTGCTTGGATGAAATTAATTCTTATTTCGTATGTTTTGACAATCATTTTGGTTGATAAATGCAATAGATTTTGTTCTGCATGTTTCCTTCGCATAGATGTCTGGATGTACACGGCTAATGTAGGCTATTTCTCATAATTCAGGGTAGGAAAATGTTAAGAAGGCCATCATTCCACCTCAGCCTTACCTTGATTTTGATTACAACTTTGTCTAGACTCAAATATCTTAGTCCTGTTTGAAGACGTTGGGATCTTCTTTTATCATGTTCAAGGATCATATCTAATTTTCAATTTGGTATAAATGTATTTGCATAAAAGATAATGACCTTGCCTCATGCCTAATGGTAGGTTGCAATTTATTGTGTATACTTGCTATGGTTATGAGAACTCTGAGGACCACTTATCTTCCATAAAATTCCTTAATTTCTATGCTCGTTCACTTGCAAGTTATTATCTTTTTGTTTTCTTTCATGAACCACCAAGGATATCTGGATTCTTTCGGACGCATTTGAGATGTCACATGTTTATGTTTTTGCAGTTTGTCTTAGTTGGTTTGCACCTCTAAATAAACTTTTCAAGACCTTTTTCTTTTTTTTGTTGGTTGTGTGTGTGTGTGTGTGTGTGTGTGTGTGTGTGTGTGTGTGTGTGTGCAAGTGCACAGGCATGTGTTTGGAGTGGGGAAAGGCAATATTGGACTTCTTAAAATAGTCTGACACATGTTCGATACATTGTAGATTTTCAATGATAATATGTTGAAGTTTAAGGTAAGGAGATGCATCCGCACTGCAATTAAGCTTCGGAAAAAATACTTCTACAAGGTTTGTTAAGTTTTCTTTAATTTTCGTTTCTCACTTAGTATTAGTGATCAATGGTACTCTAGTTGATTTGGCACTTATTTTAATTTATTTTTTTTGTTAAGTTGATGTGAAATTTTAGCACCAGTCTTTAAAATGGTGAATGCCATTATCGTTTAAATAAAGAATAAAGCATCTTAAATACAGATGCAGTAGATGCTGTTAGAACATTGTTTAAGTTTCTAGTCAGTGTGGCTAACATTATTGTTTTTTAATCCAGAAATTAATTCTAAGAAAATAAATATATTCTTTTCATTAATCAGTTTAGGTATGCTCGTGATCATGGAATTTTCCATGTTAGCATCTAGTTTACCTCATTTAATTGAAAGTGTAAGTTACCCAAACGCCCCTGGTAATTTAACTTTTCATATATATACCATTGATTTTCAGGCAATTAAAGATTCATCCTAGTCCTTGTGGATTGTATTTTATTGTTGCGACTGCCCATTCATAACAGAGGCTAATGACATGAAACCTAACATGTAAAATGACCAGAATTCCCCATATGGCCAATTTTGTTGTCACCACCTTACCCCACATTCCTGATTACACCACGACCCCAACCTGCAGTACCACCAAGCCTGGTCAAATCCCATAGTGCTTAAGATGCTCCTCTTTGCTGATGTACCTTGGGCAAAACATCATAGCTTCCAAGCAATTCTCATTTTCTTCCTCAGATTTTGCGAACCAGACATATGGTGGTGTCCCTCAATTCTTCTCTGAAGTTCCATCTCCTTTGAACTCTCTCTCTCTCTCTCTCTCTCTCTCTCTCTCTCTCTCTCTCTGTGTTGGCTGTACAATTTAATAACTGCTATGTGCTTGTCTCTTGAGCAAATAAAGGAAACAAAAGAAGAAAAGAGATATTATTTAAAAGCTTGAGCTTAGTTATTTTTGAGTTTAGCATGCTAGTGGACTTTGTCATTTGAAGTAATTTTTTATGTGGTTTATTTTAATTAGTTTTGATACATAATAATCATCAAGTCAAATTAGAAAATTTGCCTTTGCAATATAAGTGGAATATCTCTATTTTATTTTATTTATTTTGTTGTAAAAATAAGGTATTTTTGTTGGTTAGAAAAAATTTCACCCCCATTGGTTTGCAAGGTTTAATTGATGGAAGGGTAGTTACAACCAAAACGAAATCTACATCCAACAGGGTGTATTTGTTATTCGAAAATCAATGGTATATATATACAAAAAGGCTAAAATATGAGGGATGTTCTTGTAATTTGACTTTACTGAAATAGTTTAATGATAACCATGCCTAATAACCTAAACAATATGGAAATTAATCTATACTTTTGCTGTGACCAGTCTTTGTTTTATGAAGATGTCTTTTATGAAGCTTAAATTCTGTCTAAACCAGGTTATCAAGAAAAACAGCCATGGGACCACAGATGGTGTCTAAAGTTATCATTCCCGAGTACTATAATGCGGAAAGCATCGTCTATGCACTCAGGAGTTGTAGTAGTATGAAGTTTTTGATCATTTCAGTGCAAATGGAAGAGTTAAAGCTGTAGTGCTGTTGCTGTTTGCATTTCGCTATCCCCTTCATATCTTTCACAAGGTAATTATTTCATGCTTTATGCTCCTTTTAGCTGTATAGACAGATAGGAAAACTGTATGGAATACACAAAAGAGTTATGAGTTCCAATTTTAGCTGAATTGGGAATGCTTTCCATCCATGGGTTTTTTCCTCTTTCTGTTTTGTTTTGTTGGTTTATGTTCGTCCCTTTTACATTTTTTTGTTCCGTCCAATAAATGTATGTGTGCATTACAGATTCCAGTTAAACGGTAAAACATGATTTGAATGAATTTCTATGATCTCTAATAATGTTTCTGTAATTTAAGTCATATGTAGTAATTGTTTAAATGCTTATGTTAATTTAGAAGATTAGTGTTTCAAATTATATACTATCTGATTCAAATGTGAGAGAGCTTGATGATTTTGTGTAGACATCTGGGAGGTTTATCTTTTTCTTACCCGAGTGCAGTGGTTGTAGCTATTGTAAATGGGTTGCAATTTGTGTGCACATTCTTGAATGTGAGGTGCCTTTTTTTTTTTTTTTTTCCTTTTTTAAATAAATAATTTGTATATGAGATATATAATTCAACCGTGGAGGAAAGTATATTCTTAAAATTCTAGGTTAGTATCATTTACCTACCTTAAAATTTAACTGGACTCCATGTTTTTTTGGGAAAAATCTTCATGTACCTTCTCTATTTTTATTTTCACATCCCCTGGTTTTGTATCATTTTTTATCATTTATGCCCCTTATGGGGGTATCATAAATTGACATTTTTAAAGGGAAAACCTCAAGGGGTGTGGGAGTAATTATCCCTAAATTTCTTAATAATGTGATAAAGGCTAACGAATACATAAGATAAACTGTATAATGATGCAACTATTGATCATAATATTTCTATTTAACTTGGTTTTGATTGAAAGTATATATGTTTCGACAAAATGAAGAAGATAATTGCCTAAGATAAAGCATGTTATGTAACAAATGCTTAATATAATTCTCTTATGAAACAAGCCCCCTCAAAATATTTTCTTTTTCCTTGTGCGTTAGTTGTGTGACAGTTAAGGTCGAAATTCTCTTTTTCTTCTAAGTCACTCAATTTTTGATTTGATTCAATTTTTGATTTGCAATGACTTTTTCCTAAGAAGATGATGGTGTATATTGAAGAATGGGTAAAGGGATTAAAATTATGCTCTCTTTCACTTCTGTGACATTATGCATGTGACAGCTAATGGTGTTTTCTCTTTTTCTCTTTTTCTTGAAGCCAGTGGCAAGCATGTAGGCTGGGAAAAGCTTTCCTTTTTATTTTATTTTCAGTGCATCAGGGTGTGATTCGCCGTCATGGATGCCTCACAGGTTTGGCAAACATGATTATTTTCTACTTTGCAATCGTTATTGCATTATATATATTGGAGAGCAATTAGGTATTTCAGAATTTTGGTAACACAGAGGGAGAGGGGGGGAGAGAGAGAGAGAGAGAGATATGTCAAAATATGTGGAAGTTGTGGGAACTTTCATTAATCTAATAGCGATTACTGGAGCCACAATTATTTGAAACTTTGTTAAGATTCCTTATTTTGTGAATAAAACAGCGAACATTTTTTTCCCCCAAATTTTTGTCATTATGGGTTACTTATCTTTATATAGCACAAAACAACACCATCTGAATGATTATATTACCTTGATCTTTTCACTATGAAACCAAACCATCAATGAACAGATGAAATCCCATCTATTTCTAGTATTTCTTATTCACCATGCTGCATTTTCCCCGTATCTCTCCTTGATCTCCAGTTAAAACATTGATATTGCCCATTCGGTTCATCGAAAGAGCAAATGACTTGCGGAAATCTTCGAAGCCATTAGCAAACTCTTCTGTAATTTCCCTGGTGTCATCACCATATGATAGCTGCTGATCGACTCCAAGAACAGCTTGATGTTTTATGATTCTTTGATAGTAAGTTTCTGTGAACATGAAATTACTGCCTGATTCTGGGTTTAGGTATATAAGTGGGTCTCCTTGGCCTTTCTTTGTTCTTGGCGGGCATTGATTTCTCATATCATTTAGGAAGGACTTTTCCATGGTTGGATCTGGCTTTTTGGTTCCATTGAAATTGTATAGCCTGTCTTCTATGAATCTACAGTGTGTTTTTCCCATGCCATGTGTGCCTGAAACAAAGTAGGCGATTTTTTCTTTAGAAAAGTAAGAAAACCAAAGAACATAGCCAATATAAGAGTTTAATAGTTAAGAATCATTTTTGACTCTACAAAGATATAAAAACTTTTTTTATTCAAATTGTGTAAATATTTTAAAATATATATATATATATATATATTGTTAATTAAAAGAACTTTTTATTCTTTAAAAAAGGAAAATAAAAAGTTATCAATTATTTTTTTTATATAAAAATTAAAAAAAAAAAAAGCTAAAAACTTAAAAAACAAAAACCAAAAACATAGGAAAACTTATGTAACAACTTAATCCACTATCAAATGAGAGCTAAGCTATAACTAGTAATTAATATAACTATTAACTTTCCTTTTATCCAAAAAAAATAAAAAATAAAAAAATTGAAGATTAAGTTTTGCTATTTGTTATTATCAGTGACTATTAATTTGTTTGGCAAATGTTAAGCAACATTTAATTTTATTATTTTTTATATCAAAAATTTATAAATGAACTTTTTAATAGTAATGATTTAAATTGATATCTATCATATAGGTTATTACCTATATTGATAATTGTTATTAATAACAACAAATAACATTTTTCATGAGGATTACATTGATAATTCATAATTATTTTATTCAGTAAAACTAATCCTAGTACATTGAGATTGACCGTGTTTACCTAGTAGTGTTGCCATGTCCAGCACATCTAAGCCTTTGGATTTAAAGTATCTGAGAGCTTCTTCCCATGAAATGGATGGTGACGGAAGATCCACAGATGCAGCTGTTGATGTAAAACCGTCCTTTCTTCCAGTCAGAATAGGATAAGATGGTGCACCTGCCTGCAGTTGGTTCATCCCCCCATTATAATTACTATAATTTAAATGACCTACTTAATTTTTAATTTTTAATTTTAATTTTTTTTGGGGATAAACTGGGGAGAATGACCTACTTAATTAGGATCCAAGGTACATTCGGGTTTGAATTGAAATCAACAAAATGAGAAAAAAAATATTCATCTTATCAGTAAATATATATATATATATATATATATATATTAAGAGAACACTTTATTACAAGGATGAAAATGCACGGTTTGTTAGCAAGTAATGTGGCAAATATTGTGTAAATGCATATAATTTAATAGCATTTCCAATATGAATATGAATGATAATCTATGTGTGACATATAAGTTCAAAGAGCATTTATGTGGAAAAGACTTATATTTAATAAACGGTCAAATTGAAAATTAGTTTCTAATAGTTCTCTATGATACTAATGTGTCTATCTAATTTCCTTTTTTTCTTTTAAAAAGATAATATTCTAGTATATGGTTGTAATTGTTTTTATTTTTAATAAAGATTGTTTTTAGTAACATTGAGTCATTTAGTAACATTGAGTCATTTAGTATCATTGAGTCATACTGTTTAGGAGACTTATATCATCTTGACTAAGTCCTCTTACAAATATCTTGGAGAGTATATTTTCAAATGGCTGTTTATATTTTTAAATGTAATTGAAGAATTTGATCATTAAGGGCACTTAAAAAAAAAAAAAAAAAAAAAAAAAGAAAATTCTTGGTTAAAGGTTAAAAAAAAGGGGGAAAAAAAAAAAAGTTCGAGCGTATTAGCTATACATGGTGAATTTGTTAATTTATTTTGGGTGTCGAGCAGAAAAAGAAGAATAAATAAATAAAAAGGGTTGCATATGGTTTGAAAGAAAGAAAAAGTGAAAGCAGAAGGGTACCAAATGAACGGCATCCCTGGTAGCAAGGTTTAGGATATCAGCACAGGAGACGACACCAGGGCAGCGTTTCTCAAGGACCGTCTTGATTCTTTCGATGATCACAAACCCTGCTAGCCCCCGATTCTGTGGTGCCTCTCTTTCTGAATTTGAAACATTCAGCAGAATTGATGCATCACAGCCCTTCATTTTTCACCAAATGTAATTAAACACCATCATTATCACTTTTGTTGTACATAATTACAATAAGCCATTCCTTACAAAATTCTTAATATTCACAATAAATAAATAAATAAAATATGTAGCAAATAGATGGAAATATATTAAATATAGTATGTTTCCTCCTAAAAAAACATTTTGTGCATGTGTATATATAAATATATAGAGTTTTCTTATAATGCGGAAGTTTGGATCTTTTTATTGTGGACACTAATAAAAACAATTGTTTTCATCAATACTATTATATAAAAAATGATGATTTTTTTAAAAATTGTTATTTTTATGAACGTTAGCACAATAAAAAAAAATACAGATGTTCATACCATATAATTGTTCTATATATATATATATATATATACACAGTTATGTAGGTGTGCACCATTAAAAAAACTTATATATATATACATATATAGTTTAAACCACATAGAAAAACTATATATATATATATATATATTAAAACAAATTATATACATATATAATGCATCTTCAATGCACGAATTTTCAATTTTTTTTTTTAAATGTGGATATAATTTTAGATTACGTTTTTTACCACCACATTTGACCAGAGACTCTTCCTGTATGTATATTTCTGTTATGGTTGATTTATACACTTATCTCATTGTGTAATATAAAAAAAAAGGAATTATAAAAATTATACATCTGACCTATTCTATCCTACTAGGTGTGAGGAAAAAAAAGAAAAAAAGAAAATTATGGAAATGATATGTTTCACCAGTTCTATCCCACCATAAGGTAAGCTTGTTTGTGTATGATATATATATATATATATATATATATATAATTGATATGGTAAGGGATTTATAAAAATGGATTGTAAGATACAGCATCTACAATCATTGTCTTTATAATTTTTAAGATTTAATAGTTTTGAATGACTGTTTCTCATAATTATTTTCATAATTTTCATGTCATATCAAAACTATATATTTATATTATTTATAAGTACTTTTTTTTTTTTTAATGGTCAAAATTTATATAAGTACTTGCCTTCAACGCCAAGGCCCTTCGATATTAATGAAAGTTTGGGAAGTGGGAAGTTGAGAGGGTAATAATGTTGGGGATGAAACTCACGCTACACAACTGTTTCGTTGATGCCATACTACCTTTTTTTTGGTGAACTGATGCCATACTACCTCACTAATGAGTAGCGCCTCTCTTTATATATATATATATATATATACGAGTAGTGCCTCTTTCTATATATATATATATATATATATATGTATGTATATGCTTATGTGTGTGTGTATATATATATATATATTTAAATTTCTATCTTTAGGCTTAAACTAGGATATTTAATGTTAAATATCTTTCTAGTTGTATATATCTTTTTAACTATATATATACATATATATATATATATATATATAAGCATATGATATTCGGACCAACTTCTAAAAAACTGATAGATTAAGTTGACTTCATTGATGCATTAATTACCAAATAAAATAAAAAAGATAAGAAGCACTATCTCGCCCAAATAAGAATACAAAACCACATTTTGAATGTATACATATAAAGATTGAGAATCAGTTTCCCACGGATCGAGTTCCCAATCGGAGCTAGAACTCCAAAACTTTTAAAATATATAGTAGCTTTGTGAGACCAATATATTTTTAGTTAAAGCTTTTAGGTTGTCCATAGGGATCATCATAGTACATTTTACTTCTAAAGTAGATATAGAAAGTCATAAAATCTATTTTCATAAAAATTATAACTCATTTTAGTTTGTTCAGGGAAAAAAAAAAAATAACAAAAAGATACTTTGTAGTGCGAAATATGAGAAAACATTAGAAAAAAAAAAGAAAAAAAAACTTATTAATTAGATATTATCAAGGATTAAACTGTCATAAAAAATAAATACTTTGGAACTTGTATACAAAAACTAATTTATATATGTGCATGCAATTGTGTTATGTATAATAATATTATATATAGCAGCTGTAGAAACACTTTCAAGAAATTAATACAGAAAGAGTACATAGGGGCTGAAAAAAAAAAAACACTTACTGTAACAAAACAATCTGAATAAAGCAAACGGAGGAGCTTTGGAGTGATGCTCTTATCCTTATCCCACATCAACTTCACTTGGTAACGGATGTAAGCCTCAGCATCATGACAAGTATTGTGAACCTTGTAATAATTCCGAATCAAATTCGCCGGCTTGGGCAATATTGATGTCGCCGCATCAACAAACCCTAGACAAAAGCTCAGCAGCGCTAGAGCCACCAAAGGGAGGAGCACAACTACTCTTCGCTCTGTCCTCATTTTCTTCTCCACCTTGTGTACTTGCTTGCCCTAACTTCACCAAGCTTGTTTTTCAAGGAGTGATTTAGGGCTTTATATATATAGACTACGTTTTCAGGTTTTGTACACGTGGGATGTGGGCATGACCGACAATGCCAAGCTGGATAAATATTAATATATTGTTTATTTAATGGGAAAACTTTGTTTTATTCAACTTTAATGCTAGTATTACGGTGGGTTTCTTGTGACTGAAGAAAGAGGGAAATTAGGTTGTACACATGCAAACACGGTGTATCTACATTCTTATACGCCATATTACATATATATATTTGTAAAGCAAGTCTTCGTTGGGAAAAGATGTGCACGCATGTGAGCTCTACCTTGGTTTTAGGGTTCTGAATTTAGTCTTACTACGAAAAATTTTGAGATCCAATAATTTTTGGATGATCAATGTACATAATTTTATATAATGGAATATGGTTACTCGATATGTCCAAAATTTAATTAATACCTCGAAATTTAAAAAAGTTTGTTAACAAATAATGAATAATTATATAATCGATTTTGATAATAAAATAATATTTTTCGTTAGACAATGTTAGTTTAATTGCACCTTACACTAACCATTATGGAGGACCATGCTATGGTGCACATATATATATATATATATATATATTTTAAGAATTAGAGAAACAATGCAGTAAAAAAAAAAAAAAAAAGAAAGAATCAGAAAAATAATGTATTATTTCTTATGATTATTATTTCGAACTCCTTAGAGTTGAAAAAGCTAGTTAATTTGACGTGACATTTCGCCTAAGGTGGCTAATATATGGAGTTATTGGCTATGCAAATTGGCTGTTCGTTTCTATCACATTTTTAGCACATAAAGTGCATAAAATTGTAATAAAGTATGGTTTTGGTCTACAATCTTCAATAAGAATACTCAACAAGTTGATGCTAATTTATCGGTGTCAAAAGCATGCTAAGACTTTTGACCCTCAGTTTAATTACCAAAGCCAGCTACTACATGTATAATTCCCACATTGTTAAGTTTGGAGTTTGACAAAATCTTTATTCTGATCAGTTTTGGATAACTAAAATATATATGATCGACAATATTACTTTCTTCTCTCTTCATTTTGCAAATCTCAACTCGCCAAACTTTTTTTGGGAAAAAAAAAAAAAGGTCTAAAATTAACAAAAGGTCAAAATGTCATTTTTCTTTCTTTCTTTTTCCTTTTTTTTTTTTTTTCCAAGTTGAAATAAGTTTGACCCAAAAGGAAGAAATTATTTTTCTTTATAAAATATATAATTTTAGATTTTATTTGTTTGGTCTTGTTGTCATATCTGTATATGACAATTATTATATTTTTATTTAACAGGATTACAGGCAAATTGTCAACCATGCAGATGTGAGACGCATATCACTGGACACATTTTACTTGTCGGTAGTTTAAATAATTAGATTTAAACACATTTTGTGTTTAGTGGTTTTGAAGGATAAGTATAATTAATAATTATTTCAACTAAGTTTGCCAAGACAGCTATAATACAAAGGAAAAAGAGTGGATTCACATTATAGCTTAACGTTCCAATCAGCATAAGCCTTTTTATAAAAATCCCACTTAGGCGAGTGCTTTTCCCTTTTAGCAAAGATTTTAAAATTACTATTATTTTATTATTATTATATTTGGAAGGGTTTGGGTTTGAGTAATAGATGTGACAACCAGTTTCTAATTAATTAATGTCTATGTTGGGTTTTTGTCTTTAGTTTTTCTATTTAACTATGTATAATTTGTTTTAAATATTTGTTAAAGTTAGCAATAATTAAGATTTAATGGAGGGAAAAAAAATAGTAAATGTTGTGGTAAAATTAGCTCAAGGGTACATCCAGCGCAATCATGATCGTTTTTTCTTAATATCTCTACATTTGGTGGTGGAGACTAAAAAATATTGTTTATAACCTATGACTAATATATTTTATGGTGATTACGGATACAATAAGTCAAGTACGGTCAATCGGTTGAGATAGTATCACAATGACTAAGCTATGGTCTCAACTATTAGCACCACGATGATTAAGAATTGGTCACAACTACTACTATCACAATGACTTGGTTTTAGCTACTATAATTGACAAGGAACTGGTCTTAACTATTAGAA
Source organism: Ziziphus jujuba (assembly GCF_031755915.1). NCBI lineage: Eukaryota > Viridiplantae > Streptophyta > Magnoliopsida > Rosales > Rhamnaceae > Ziziphus > Ziziphus jujuba. The sequence goes on along the minus strand of NC_083381.1, from coordinate 340,875 downwards.
TCAACCGGGAACCGGTCTTAGTTACTACTATCATAATGACTAGTATATGATTTAGTTATTAATATTATGAATGTCATGGAGCAAAGTTTTCATACGTTTGAAATTCAAATGATAATAAAATCTACACTTGAATTGACTATCGCCTATTTGAAGCAAATGATATCCACGAGATATTAAATAAAATCCCATAATTTTATCATGGTTTAAACAAGATCTAATAAGATCAAATTTAAATGGCATTGTCATCTTCAAAGCCTAGATACTCGTTATAAATAGACATCAGTTCTCCTACAACCATATGGGTGTAATGATTTGAAATTCTTTCTACTATTTGTACTATTTAAACTCATAAAATCAACTACTGATTTAAGCACTACTAGATTGCTTTTGGTTGACAGTTCACTGATATCCCAAAGGACCAGCTCTGTTTTTATTCACACGCTAGCTGTTGATGAGTTGACTAGTGGTCGCTCAGTTGACTAGTAGTCAATGGACATTTGACTAAACATGTAGTCAACTTGACAAAAAGATTATGTCGATCGTTGAACATGATAGAGTTCTAGTCCACGAAGGATTTGTTCGAAGGAGTTCCAATCAAGCATAAGGAGATATCGATGAGAAAATTTTGTTGCATCAACAGAGACATCAAATCAAATAGAATTTGATAAAATGGTTTTTGGTTGAATTCTTATGTTCTTTTTTTTTTTTTTTTTAAATAATTTATGGTTATTTAAAATGTGTAACTAACAGTAATAAATATTTAAATAAGAAAATTACATATATTTGGACAAAAGCAACCAAAAACCAATGCTTTACTAGAGGACACATAAATTATATATTTTCTTTTCACCATAAAATGATCATATGCATGCTTCGTGAGATGTATTTGGACATTCTTAGAATTATATTTTTTATTAAGACTCATCAACATGATTCTATTAACTCATTATTATTGTTGTTGTGTTGCCCTCTTAAAAATATGTTTTATATATAGATATATAGATATATATATATTGGGTTGATATCAAACACAAAAGAAAGAAACCTAAACTAAGGTGTATTAATGTTTAGTTAATTTGTTTAGTGTCAAGTTCAAGTTAAAAATGAGGTTATATTGTAGTTTGGCGTCCTCTAATTTAGCCAGTTATGTAAAGATGATTTTATTTACACTACGAAATTAAATAACCACATTACATTTTTAGTTATTTTTTTATATTCCAAAATTATTATATACTAAATTGTCATAAATATCCGTAAGTATATAAATAGAATAAAATTTAAACATTAAGTACACCACAATGAAGTTTTGGGAAAAACAATAAACCATAACAATAGAGACAATGAAATTTAGCTATAAAGAGGAAAATGTAAAAAAAATGATTGACAAATCATTCTCTTCAACCTTGAAAAAATAAGTATTTAGTTATTTTTTTTTTTTAACAATTTATTGTTTTCCTTGCATTTTTTAATCTAGTTTTTCTTTCTTTCTTTTTCTTTAACCAAAAAAAAAAAAAAAGGTTCTATTTTCTCTTCGGATAAATTGTTTTAATTTTGTAGTATAGTCTAAAATTGTTCAACATATGTAATCCGGACGATTTCAAATTATGTATACTAAAGAACGTAATTGCTTCTGATTATATACATATTGAATGAAAATGTATAAAACCCAAAGGCTTGAACTTATTTGAGTTATGTATATCAGATGATTCTAATTCTATTCGGATTATATAAGCTGAACAGAAATGTAATGATAGATAACGTCGTCGAGTACATAACCTAGACGATTTGAACCCATCTAGGTTATGTATACAGACAACTCTAATTCTATTCACATTATATAAATTGAATGAAAAAGTAATGATATGCGAACTCATTTGTTTATATACCTATTTTCATTTCTATTCACCTCAAAAGTTCTTTAGAGATTACCAACAGGAACAAAGGCTTTCTCACATCTTAATATATATATAGAGGGCTTATATATATAGTGCGGACAGCCTGCATGCAGGCGCATCCATTCATCCAAAAAAGAGTCGGATTTAGGTGCGATCCATATCATAGAATTCTCCTATATATATATATATATATATATATATATATATATATACAGAGAGAGAGAGAGAGATTTTGTTGAAAGAAATAAAACTTGAACTCAAGCTTTCTCACATCTCGAAATTTTTGTTTTTTATTTAGATGAACTAGTTAGAATATTGTTTGTTACTCTACTTACAAATGGTTGAAGATGAAGTAAGAAAGATTTAGGAATTAGAGAATTTAGAGGGCATCTTTAAATTTGAAAGTGAATTTGGCTTAAAGATATGTAGTATATGTATTTACTTATATAGAAGGGTAAATTAATTATAATTAATTGGTATAAGTAGTAAAAATTGGATTACAAACTAATGTGTGTAAAATCTAGTGTGTTTATTAAATTTTGTAATGTGAATAGAACTATCTTTTACACTTCGTCTGTTTAAAACACACCACAATACAATAAGCAATCAATTTTTTATTTCTTGCAAATTCATTTAGTTTGACTTTCAATTAATGGACCATTAATTGTTTTTATTAATGTGATGATCATATGACTGATCATATATTAAAATGCATTAAATTTCAAACTAGAAAATATTAAAATGTAAAACTTAAAAATTAAAAGGTATTTGAATACATTTGGCACATCTATTATAAAATACAAACAAACATATATATATATATATACAATTTTTGGTTATTACTTAATCTTTTCACAACTTTTTCTCATATTTAAAAAACTTATTTACGATGCATTAATGGATTTTTATAGAGATTATTTTTTTATTAATATATTAATTATATATTTTATATATATTTAATAATGTAAACATTATAATAATAAAAAGGCTAATTGCACTTTAGTAACTTCAATTTTCATGATTTTAGAATTTAGGCACTTAAATTTTTTTTTTTTTTTGGTAGATTGGTCTATTCCTCATTTGATCAAACAAATTAATAACAAATTTGCTCATGCGACTGCTTTCTTCTCTTTCCTCACAAACTCTACTACTTTTAATCACAATGGAAGCAAGTTCGTAAATGGAATAGTTACCCATTTATTTGTCCAAATTGAGAATTGAACCAGTTCGTAATAAATTGAAAAATTGAATGCCTGTATTGCTATTTTTGAAATTGAAACCTTAAATTATATAACTCTCAAGTTAAAAATACCAATGTTAAAAAATCAAAATGTAATTAACCCTAACAAGAAAATGAAAACATAAAAGGAAGTAAGGATTCCATTTTTAGTCTTTATATCTATATATATTTATTATAAGAAAAAAAAATGAAATGAACAGTGAATGATAATGTCATTATGATATCACCTTATCAAAATTTTTCTCTATATGTCTTTGAGCACCAGTTTTAGTACGTTTAAAAAATTAGTTTTAATCAATATGTATAATTTAAAAAAAAAAAATAGAGGATAGGAAATGGATCACTTTTTTATTATTATTTTACTTTTTAATAATGTAAAAATATTATTAAAAATTAAACTAAAAAATGGACCAAGAAAAAAGGATTCTCTTTATAATTTTATATTTTCCATTTTATAAAAAAATTTAATATTTTTTCAACGGATGAGTATTAACGTTTTATTACTCTATAGTTTTAAAATTTGCACTTTAATACCCTTAAAAAACAAACAAAAAAAAAGAAGAAGAGGCATTTTGTTAATCACATGCAACTCATAGGATGATTATCTCCCGTTAGTCACAAGTCTAATCTAATCTAATTTGCAATAAGCAGATATATAATTTAGAGCTCAAGTGGTGATACAAAAACATGTATTAAGTGTCCATTTGTTACATCTGATAAAAAAAAGAAAAGATATTTTGTAAACCACATGCAACTCATAGGATGATTATTTCCTTTTGGTCAAAAGGCTAATCTAATCTAATTTGCAATAAGTAGATATATAATTTAGAGCTCAATGTATGAGCAACTAATTTACCAAAACACATGCTAAACGTCTGTTTGGTATAGTCGATAAAAGTAGAATTTTTGCTTGAAGTACTTTGTATAATACTTTTTTTTGAAAAAAAAAAATTATTAAAAAATTAATAAGTATTTTGTTGTAAATAAAAAAAATACACTAAATTTCCATTGGGTTTTTCACATAAATTAAAAAAAGGGTTTTCGTAAAGAAGTTCAAAATTTGAACTTCTCTATAATAGCTTAAAAATTATTTTCTAGGTCAACATGTGCTTGTTAAATTTTGTCAAACACTCTTATTTTTTGACCAAAAAATTTTTAACCATCAAGTAGAGCTTTCAAGTATTTAAAAAAAAAAAAAAAAAAGGCTTTGCCAAATGGACTTTAAATGCTAAAATAAAGGGGACATAAAATTCAAAATCTTCAAAGTGGAGGATATAAAATGCAAATAACTTAAAAGAATGATATGTAATAATATATATATATATATATATGATACAATGATTACAAATTTAAAGCATATAGATATTTTATGATCCAATTCAACTGGCACATTAGCAGTTGGGCAACTGCCTCATGCAAGTATCTAATTTCTACCATTATATAATTCAATTTTAAAATAATTACTTTCAATTGGTTTTTCATTTTATTTATATATATATTTTTTCTCTTTTAAATTTATAATTAATTGAAATATCTGACGAACTTTAACTAGTATATACTAATATTTGAAATAATTAAGGATTGGAAAAAAGAAAATTATTGAATAGATGGCTTGGTTGTCTAATTTTTAAAGGATTTTTAGGTAAACAAGAAAATTGTTAGATATTTTATAGGTGAACTGTCTAAAATCATGTAATTCACTTACAAAATTTATTTGTGCTAGTAATAAAATTGGTTTGTTTGCTGACTTTTACAATGAAGCCCTTAGGTACACATCTATTGCAATATTTCAGATGATTCATTGGATCGAAGGATAAGTTCTCTTTAGAAGCTCAATCAGTCATTCCCAATTATCATTATTATAATTATCATTTAATAATTAGTGTAGGTGTGCTAAAAAATGGAGAGTAAGACATCTGACTTGCATATGACTTCAATCTATCAAACTGAAGTGTTTTTGCTATGCTTGTTACAATATAGTTGCGATACATACTAATATTTATAGTGTGAGCTTGAGAAGATTCATTTGTTTGTTTAGGAAAGCATGATGGAGAAAGGTTAGAAAAGAGTGCATTGTTAGGCACTAGAATTTTTTATATTGTTTTCTCTTGAAGAGGTAGAAAGGATTTAAGGATTGAAAGGATTAACGACTGCACTTAAAGATTGGTAAAATCTTATCTTTTATGTTACTAAAATACAGTATGCTTATATATGTAGATCTATAGAATTTTCAACTGCTATTATATTATTAGATTGATCTGTTTAATTAAGCATATTGATTGCTTAATTATTAGCACTAACAACTGGTATCGAATCCATAGACATTTTTATAGACTATATTTTTGTGAATGAGTGTCATGGGCTTCACTATCATAATAAATTTAATCTGTATAATTTTTTTGGTGAAAATTACTTTGGATGAAATCAATACCTAGGAATAGTTGTGAAATGTATTTTGTGTAGAATGGTGTATGTTCGAACAACCAATTTGATCTAATCATCTACGATTTTGTTTAAAACCAAGAGATTATGGCCTAAGCATTATAGGTTTCTTTGTGAAACTTGTTTTTGGACCAAATTAATACTTGGGAATTGTTATAAAATGATTTTCTATTTGAATATAGTGATTCTTAAAGTTCAATTTGGTCTAAACCACCTTTAAAATCAACAAAACAGTGGAAAACCATGGCATACATGAATGTTTTTGGATGTTGATTTTCAGGCATGTTTTAACCAAATTTATCTTGAAATCATGTTACCCACTTCAAGACAATATGAAAGGCACCAAAATCAATGAAAATTGTCATCAAAGAAAGGAGTTACCATAAGATGAGACACCGGGTCACGTGACCCATTGATATTGAAACCTGGTCAACTGACGGCCTTATTAGAGGTGAAGAGACACATTAAACGATGTCATTTTGGTTTGTTGGGACGACCTGTCATGTGACTTTAGTATGATAATGTCAAGTCATATGTGGTGTTGATATCATTATGCTAAACTTAGCAATCAATTTTAAAAAAAAAAAATCAAATTTTTTTCCCTTTTTATGGTTTTATTTTGGAAAATTTAAACCATTCCTAAATTAATTTAAATTAAAACGTTCATAGTCAAAATTAAATGTTTTTATTTAAATTATCCATTAAAAGACTTTGTGCCATATTTGACATAGTAATGAGGATTGGTTAAGTGCTTGTCTATAACAAGACTTGGCATTTTCCACATCATGAATTTTCATGATGTCTAATGCTTAATTGGTATAGTGGTGTGAAATTTTAAGTAGTTGCCCATCATGCAACTTAATTTTTCCATATAAATAGTACAATGAAATTATGGTCGACATAGTAAATGAAATTTTAGGCACTCCCCTATTATGAGATTTTATTTGTTCAATTTATAGTTGTCAACATTAAGTTGGCATAATGGGTAGAATATCTAAGCACTTGCCTATAACAAGATTTATCTTGCCTATTTTATGAAATTGCTCATTTAGCTTATTTTCTTCCATTTATGAATTAGAGTCCATATGAATGATTAGACTGCCCTGTTAATGATTTAAAAACTTGTAGAATCTTGAAATAGTAGTGGAAATTAATTGAGTATCATGAATTGCAGATTATGAGTTACCATGTTAATGACTTAATTCAATGTAGTTGGTTTTAGTGTTTCGGTTTATTGTCCTTGGCCCATATGTAGGTATTCTTTGTGCTAAGAAAACCCTAGTGAATTATGTCATTAGATATGGAAAGAGAGGGCTGAGAATATAATATAGTATATGCATAGTTCTTATGATGTAAACTATTTTTGTTTTGCCATTTCCACACCTGAGAGTACGTCTACTTTGTCTATACATGCCATGATGAAATTGGATAGGACTAATCATCAGAAGTAAAAGAAAACTGCAACAACCAGACCCAAGAAAATGCCCCAAATTTGAATTTTTGATCAAGTTTGATTGGGGTTGACCAAGTGGATTCTATGATTGATTTTTTACTGTGGGAGAAATTTCATGTTGTCTGAGGTACCATGGCAAAGTTCTTGTGGACACAAGATTGATTTTTTACTGTGGAAGAAATTTCATGTTGTCTGAGGTACCATGACGAAGTACTTGTGGACACAAGTTTGTAAATTGGTAGTACGCTAAAATCGGAGCCAATAGTAGAAAGTTATAATCAAAACAAGATGTGACTCGAACTGATCAAGGAGTCCGGAGTTGAATTTTTTATTTACGTAGATTTTGATGTTGACCCATCTGTCATGTGATAATGCTCATCATTATGAGCCCGTAGATTGGCAGCACACTTAATTTGGACTTATATTTGAAAAGATATGGGTCTTTAAAGTCGGGTCCGACATTTATGAGTAGTATTATAAACATGTGGAGGAATTTTGAAAAATGTCTAAGAGGTGCCACATGTCACCAATCCATGGGTGCCAAATGGACACTCCTTCTTCTTCTTCTTCTTCTCTTCCCTTACTCTCTGCTCACCCTTACCAAAACAGCTTCTCTCTCTCTCCTTTCTTGGGTTGGTTGGAGTTGATGGATTTCCGACCACCAATTAGGTGCATGTGTTGGCCGTCGGATTAACCCAGTCGCCAGTGAGCTTGGCTGCCAAATTTGGTGGCCGGCTGGTTGGCGATGTGCCCAGATCGAGCGATGGAAGCTAGCATCGACCATTTCCCTTCCTCTAGCTGATTCGCAGCAGTTCCAATAATTGTCGGGTCAATTGTAGCTGGATGCACCCAAATCAAGTTGTGAAGTCGGCAGCGGCGACCCAAATTTTTCCGATGATTTCATTGTTTTCCGGTTATTCTCGACAGTGAGTCCAGTCTTTCCTCTATTTTTGACCCCCTAACCTAAAAAGTGATCTCAGTTTCTCTAATTTCCAAGCCGTTTGTGACATATATGGAAGGAAAATTTGGCTGAAACTTCTTGGCCATTTTTTGACCACCACCAGCGAAATTGAGGTCAATGGTGGTTGGTAACGTACTCCTCATCTCTTTAACTTTCTATTGGTATCTGGGTTGTGAATTATGGTGGTGCATTTAAAAAGATGCTATTTTTGAATAAATTATTATACTAAATGCGAAAAATTGAAAAATTTAGATTGTATATAAATGTTTATGTACACACACACACACACACACACATATATATATATATATATATATGTGTGTGTGTGTGTGTGTGAATGTTTGTAAATATATACGTTTCATATATATGTATATGTATATATATGTGTATAAGTGTGGGTGTACACTATTGTTATGTATTAGGATGACATATATGTTTAAGTACACACACATATATATGTGTATATATATATATGTGTGTGTGTATGTTTGAAGTACATATATTTTGCATATATATATATGTGTGCACTGTGATGTATGAATATTTACATGTATATATATTTGTATAAATATATATATTTATTGAAGCCTTTGTATATATATTTATATATATATATATATATATGTATTTTGAAATATATCATATATGTTTTTAAAAATTAAAGAAATTATTATTTAATTATTATTATGTTGTTTATGTGATTTAAACATATTGTTAATAATATTTATTATATGGGTTGGAGAAATTAATTGTATATATTTATTATTGAATTTATTGTTATATTTATTTTGTATGATAAAATGCATTTAGGTGAAATTAAATTGTATGCGAGTTGTATATAAGTTAGCATAATTTTTGTATAAATAAATTTTAATGATTTAGGAAGAATAATTATTTTTAATGTATAAAATATATGTGCGAATTCGGACATTGTGAGATTGAAAAATTATGAAAAAAATGTATGTGTTCAATATTTAAATAAAATTGTTATTTGAATTTATGATACCAAGTTTATGTTGAACTAAATATATATGGCATAAAATTTATATTTTTGAAATAAAGGAAGCCATAGTTTTAATTGTTGTTAAGTTATTGAAAATTTTATTGTTGAGGTTATGATGTACAATAAAATGTATCCTTATGTATTTAATTATATATGAAATTTTATGCTGTTTTAATGATGCTTTTGTATAAATTGATTTTGAAGGTTTGAGAAAATATTTATATTAAATTATGGTGATAAAAAATATAATTAGGCATTGAATTAATTATTTCTTCCTGGGTTTGGTTTTACGATGGTAAAATTTGAAATATTTAAATTAATGGGTTTATAAAATTTGATAGTTTTTAAATACATCATACAATACTAGTGTTATGTACTGTATAATAGCGAAAATATATATGATCATCCTATAGAAGGTTGTTTACTATGGCTATCCAGTGGGTGCCATAGATCTGAAGGCTGGCAAATACATTTGCACAGTGCATAGTAGTCGTCCGCCTCCTTGGTCGTAGGTGGTTATTATGGATCAGTGTGCAGGCTACATTCATGGTCATCCTTGTGAGGGTAGACAAGTATAATACAGAGTGAGTATCGGCCGTTTCCCCTTTAGCCACAAGATGACTGTCATTGCGGATTAGTATACATATATGTATGGCCATCTTATGGGATCATGGTCGAAGGATGACTTTTCAGCCATAGCAAATTATAAGCAATTAGCACCACGAAATGCCAAGGTGATCGATTGCAAGTTCCCTCTTTAACCTCTCCATTAGGTAGCACTCGAGACGCCAAGTGCTATCTGGCACCATTGGTATATCGTATGGTGCATCAAGTATCTTTTTTATATATACCTATATATGAGTTACAGAGAGAGTATTGACGATGATTTTTTAAAAATAGTTATCAATACTCATGGTCTGCATGCAAACCATCTGCATTGTAGCATACCCTCCTATATATATGTATGTTATGTTATATTATGTTTGTATGAACCTTATCGATCGGGGACAATGATCCGACGCAGTCCATGAGCAGCTTAGCCTCGTGACTCTGTTGTCTACTAGTCTAAAGGGTTGGATGGCCAATATAAGTAACCACCTCAGACAATATTGGTAGCAGGGTACCAGTGACAGTTAATATCATAGATCGCGTAGCATGATAGATAATATCGTACACCTTCGATACGAGTGTATATATTTCGTAATATATTTATAAATTTATAAATTTTATTTTATTCTATACTACCTTATCTATTTAGGACTTGATTTTCCAGTATTATATTTACTTGCCAGTATTATTATTATTTGTTTTATTGTTATTAATATTGTTATTATTATTATTATCATTATTATTAATATATTGTTATGATTATTATTAGTGTTATTGTAATTGTCATTATTATTTATTATGATTATTTTTATTGTTATTTGCATTATTTATTATTATTATTACCTTTTATTTTTATTTTCATTATTATAATTATTATTGTTACTATTTTTATTATCAATGGTATTTACCACTAAAATTGTTGTCAATTACTATCGTAGTTGTTATTATTAATTATTGAAATTATTATAATTGTTATTACTATTGTTATTATTATTATTATTTTTCATTAAGATTATTATAATTGTTATTACTATTATTATTATTATTATTATTATTATTTTCATTATTATTACTTGTTATTATCATTATCATTATCATTACTATTATTATTATTATTATACAGTATCTTTTGGGCAAGTATTATAGCCTATGGGCAGGGATGATAGCCATCGGATAAATATGATAGCCGTTGGACAAGTATATTAGCCTTTCGATAAGTGTGGAAGCCTTCAGGCAAGTATGTTAGCCTTTAGGCAAATGTGGTAGCCTCAAGCAAGTTGTGTTATTATTGTTATTAATTTACTATTACTATTGTTATTTTATTACCCTTCTATCTACATCATGCATTGGTACGTTTGTAAAATAATATGAAATGTAGTATAACACTAAATATGTGGTGTGAGAGGATATGAATATTTAAAGGTATTTTTGTTTATTGAGTTATTTCTAATATATATGTTCTTATATTTTATCAAAGTGTTGCCAATTGTGGAATTATCTATAACAAGGAGGGAGAAATAAGGTGGTATGATATAGGAGTGCGCTTCTGTATAGGTAAGTTTTGGGGCATGCTCTACCTTTAGGGGAGATGCTGTCGGATTTTCCGTTAGATGATTCGGTAGGGTTTCCCTTAGGATCAGGGATTATTTAGGATTTCGGAAAAAGATCTTGGATGGGTCCTAACAAAAACTCTAGTAATGAATTTGGCTTTTATTATATTAAGCTTAATTTTAAAAATTGATCCACCTAAAATATCAAATAATCAAAGTATTTCCCAGACTTAAAGTTTGCATCAAGATTCGAAGCACTTTGTATAAGTGTTGTGTGATCATCATGGATGAATACAGCAAATAAGCTCATGAATGAGTTCTATAAGAAATTTATCAAGTTTGATAAAATCAAAAACACCATTGTTTGGATTTATTGAACTCTATTATGCATGATAGAATTAGTAGTGTAAGGGAGTATATCTTGAAACTTTTCTGTTATTACAACAAGCTCAAGGACCTTGATAAGCTTATTGATGAGGAGTCTCAATACCATAATAAGATGCTTTCTATCTCAATTTTTGACAATATTAGATCAAGCCTTAATAAATCAAGAAGGATAGATGTAGTTTAGAGGTGTTGGCTGCCAATCTCTTCGAAGAAGAGGATGACATCAAACTGACTAGTTTTAGGTCCATTGTTATAATAAATAGTCTAAAGGAAAAATGCTAGAAGATTTCTGCAAAGAAAGGACAAGATTTGAAACCTAAAAGAAGGAGGACTTTGGTACTAAGTTTAATTGGCAAAATGGTGGTTCGTCATCTACAAAGATTAAATTCTTTAATGAATAGTGCAACTTTTGCCACGAATTTGGTTATAAGAAAGTCAACTGTTGGAAGTTTATGGCTCAACAGAAAATGATAAGCAATGTTACCTTAAATGAGACTGACCAATATTGGATTGTATACATATACATATACATATACATAAATATATAATTCTCAAGAGTTAGAATTATATATTTTTGGGACCAATCATGTTAAAGATATAGTATTCTTTTAGAGATAGTTTAGTTTTAATATTTTTTTTTTAAAATTTAAGATTTTATGATTATACCTGGCAATTCGGGTTGGTGGGTCGTGTTCGTGTCAACTCGTTTAATAATCGTGTCAAAAATGCCTAACCCGAACACAACCCATTTATTAATCGTGTCAGGTACCTAAAACACTAACCCGACCTGTTTATAAACAGGTCAACACGACACGACCCGTTTAACACGATTGTTTTAACGGGTCGTGTTGACCTATTAACCCGTTAACCTGAAATTGATCTATTAACCCGAAAACTAACCTATTAATCCGTTAACCCGAAAATTAACCTATTAACCCGAAATTTTTTTTTTATTTTTATTTTTATGTTTTTGTTTTATTAAAGATATATTTTTTGTTTTTAAAAAATTAGTAATAGAAAATTATTTTTATAAAATTTTTAATTTATAATATTTTTTAGTTATTAAATATTATATTAGTGATAAAATATTAATTTAAAATTAAATTTAAATGGGTTGTAATAGGTATATAATCGTGTCGGGTTGAAACTGACACGTTTAATAAATGGGTCGTAACGGGTCAATTTCGAGTTAAACAGGTCAACCCGAAAATGACACGATTAATAATCGTGTTAAACGGGTTGACCCGATTATGACCCGAACCCATTTATAATAAACCCAAACCCATTTATTCCGTGTCGTTTTCGAGTCGTGTCGCCGTGTCATGATCCAAATTGCCAGATCTATTTATGATAACTTAGCTTATAAAATGATGCTTGTTACTTTGTAATTGCATCTGTGTTATTACTCTTGTAATTGCACTTGTATGTGCCAGAATTACTGATAATTATTTTCTATTATTACACTAATGTCTACATGATTTTTTATACCACCTGCTTTGAAAGAATATAGGTATTTTATTACCTATAATGATTACTTATCCAGTTATAAACATATTGAGCTTATTTGTGAAAAATCAGATAAACATATTGAGTTTATCTGTGAAATATTAGACTATTTGGTTGCCTTTAAAAGTTCAAAGTGAATATGTAGCTTTAGATGAATAAAAAATTAAAAGCTGTAAAATTTAACAAAGATGTGAATACTATGGTAGATATTATGATACTAGACAAAAACTAGGGAACGTTCACAATGTATTTGTGAAGTTGTGATATTGATGTTTAGTATGCAATGTCTAGATTAATAGAATTTTCAAATCTTCAAAATGATTTTTGCAAAATCATAAAAAAATAATTTTTGAAAATAGAAAAATAAAAATAAAAAATTTAAAAGTAATTTAAATTTACTAAAAATACAAGAGTAATTTAAATTGTCCCCAGCAAGGTGTAGATGATTTCATAAAAACCTATAAGGTCTTTTTGTCTTTATCCCAAACATTATGGAGTGTAAACAAAATATTCCCAAGATTCAAACAATTAAAAAAAATAATATTCAAAGGTTTTCATAACTCATGTTTTTAAATCATCAAAATTGTTGCGCATTTATAATGCTATTTTAAATCAAAGATAGCTTAAAAACTTATTTAATGATTCACGAAATGGCTCCAAGTATAGTACTAATCGAAATTAGATAAACGTATCAAAAGCTTTTGAACCAAAGTACCAAAATGGTTGGCAAATTTGATTTGACAAATCTCGAAATAGGTTTCCAAAACAAATGGAGATGCTTTAATTTGATAAAAACATAAGCTTATGAATGCATTTCAATCTACAAGGACAAGCAACTAGCTTTATCAAACCTTTATCAATGCATCTACACTAGGCAAAACAAACGATTTGGTATTTAATAAAAATGATGCATTTGATTCTCCAAATAAGATTCATTGTAATGATAGCAACCTTATAGATCATAAGAAGAATGCTTTACAGATAGCACATGGTACTAAAAATGTTTGTATGCTAAACATATAAAAATACACACACACATACACACGTGTGAATATATATATGTATATATAGATATCACCGTTCAACAAAAAAGCCCATGCACAAGCATGGTGCCTTGTAACCTGGTCAACGAACAATTCCCCTTGCCAATCTCTTTGACGAGCTCCCTTAACTAAGAGAAACCACAACATTTGTCAATATGATGAATCATGCAACTTATTTTTATAAAGCCATACACATTTGTTATTCTCTTTAGGGAGAGTGAAGTAACATGCAAAACAAAGATTTAAGCATATGATTCCCCAATACACAACTCATTGGTAACCATACAAAAATTGTTGCCTAGGTTTGATGACAAGGAATCTCATTCACCATCACACCCATGCCAAAACCATTCAAACTCTCTACCAAAACAAAATTTACTTCCAATTCTATTCTAATGCAAAAATGATCAACAAGCTTAGCAAACAAGATAGCTTCACAAATATATCAAATAAAATAAACAAAATCCACTCTTAAACAAAAACATTAATCCCTATAGGAAGCATATAACAATTTCTTTTCTTCCGACTTTTAAGATTTCTAAATAAATCAACAAAAGGTTCCATCCACAAGGAATGTTATCACAAAAATTATAAATTATCCAAGATTCCAACTTATAAATCACCAATTTCAACAAGCATCAAAACAATTTCTTTTCTCAAAAACATAACAAAGCCGATGGCTAGTATGCATATCATTTCCCCAATGTTACATGCAAAAGTTCATGAATTACCATCATCATCGAACTTAACAAACTTAAGACCTATAGTCCAACTATCCAACTTCATGAACCAAAGCTTAGGAATACATACACGTATGCTTCAACCAACTTTTGGACTTCTAATTTAAACATGATAGTTGAAGACCCAATAATAATTCCATATGCAAATTCAAAAACAAAATCTCCACTATGAATCTGTGCCACTTCAACCATGCATGCATCTAGAGTTCAAAAATTCCAAATCAAACCTTCAAAGTTAATCCCAACAACATAGCTTTATAAATACTTTCAAATAAAAGAAACAAAATCCACTCTTAAACAAAAAACATTAATCTTGAAAGCAAGCATATAACAGTTTCTTTTATTCCCACTTTCAAGATTTCCAAATATAAATCAACAAAAGGTTCCATCCACAAAAAAACACCATTCCAAGCATGCATCTAGAGTTCAAAAATTCCCAATCAAACCTTCAAAGCTAATCCCAACAACATAGCTTTATAAATACTTTCAACTAAAAGAAACAAAATCCACTTTTAAATAAAAACATTAATCCAGAGAGCAAGCATATAACAATTTCCTTTATTCCCACTTTTAAGATTTCCAAATAAATCAACAAAAGGTTCCATCCACAAAAAAATGCTATCCCAAAAATTATAAATCATCCAAGATTCTAACTTATACATCACCAATTTCAACAAGCATCTTCTTTTCCCAAAAACATGACAAAACTGATGGCTAGTATGCTTTTCATTTCCAAATTTAACCCCAACACTACATGCAAAAGTTCATGCATTACCATCATCACCAAACTTAACAAACTCAAGACCTATAGTCCAACCATCAAACTTCATGCACCAAAGCTTAGGAATACATATATGCATGCTTCAACCAACATTTGAACTTCCAAATTAAACATGATAATTGTAGACCCAATAATAAATTCCACATGAAAACTCAAAAACAAAATATCCACCATGAATCTATGCCACAGTCAACCATGCATGCTTCGAAAGTTCAAAATTTCCAAATCAAACCATCAAAGTTAATCCCAACAACAAAACCAACTCACAAAACAAAAGAATAAAGAACTTACCAGTAGATTTAACAAAAGCTCAACATGCATGCAAAGAAAATAGGCTTAAACTTCAAAAATTCCTCAAGACCTTCATTTGCATGCAACCGGAAACTTCAAGCTTGCAACTTCAACGGTGATTTTCAATTCTTCAACATGATCACACCTGCAAAGCTACTATGATGTTGAGGAGCTCAAGGGAACCCAAAGATACTAGGATCAAAGAAAGATGCCACAGGAAAAGTGAGCTTCGGCATGGCGGTGGTAGTGACGGTTTAAAAAAACTTAAAAGGTTGGAAAAAGAACTAATTCAAAATGAGCTTCACCAAAAGTTTTTGAACACTCATAAACCTTCGGAAGAACAAATTTGAAGGTTAGGTACCAAGAAATTTGAACAAATATTCACTCTCTCCCTCTTTAGCTCCATCTTGGCCTAGGTGAAGAAGAGATGAAGAATATGAAGTTGGTGGAACTGGTGGTTTAAGTTAAAAGAAGGAGAAGTGGGCATATTTGTATACTACTCAACCTTTAAAACAAGATTACCACTATACCCTGGATGAAAAACCATTCTTAATACAAGATTCAAGGGCAAGATTGTCAAGTATGATACTTAAATTTCCAAAAATTGAAAAAAAAAAACAAATAAAATTTCCACTGGTCCAAAATAAATTTATAGGAATAAAAATAATTCTTGGGGTAAATAAAAAAATATTTCCCCATTCAAGAATATTTTTTAATCCCCAAAATAAACAAAAGAAAATGAAAATTTCAAAATTTTGTATATCAACATATAAATTAAATATCTATAAGTTTAAACACTAGTCTCAAAAGCATCAATTCCAAAAAGAAATCCAATTGACATTATCTCAATATAAATAATTTGGTAATCTTATGTCAACCAAAAATCAATTTGGAAGAGACTTCTACTCCTATTGTGTTATAAACTGGAAGATATATTCAATTTAAATTTTAATATATTTTTATAAATTTTTTAAGTTATTGACTTTTATAGAATTGTATAAATTTTCATGAATTTTTATAAAATTTACAAAATTATGAAACACTTTTATAAGCTTTACTGAAACTTTATAGAGTTAGGAAAGGCTTTTATGGACTTTTATTGACTTTCATTTTTAAAAGATTTGATAGTTTTTTTTTTCTTTTCCCATATCAATAATTATTTTTAAAAAAATGAAAAGTAAATAAATTAGAAATTATTTACGAAAAACTAGCTGTACTGGAAATTAATAATGATTTTATAAATTTTTTATTATATGTTTGACTTACATTTATTTCAATATCTACTTTTTTATTACTAGTTTATTAAAATTTAACATTATTAAAATTTGACAGGTAGTGAAATCATGTGAAATCATGCTATAATAGTAGTAGACCAACACTAATAGGAAATTTTTTTTTTTGGGTAAAAAGAAAAAAGATACCTCATAATAGTATCATAGGCATCAGGTCGTAATTCTGCGCCACATGACATTGCGGTATAGGACCATCCAAGGCAATAACAGGATTTGCCAAAATTCGAACCTCAACTCTCGGATCTATAGGTGTGAAGGCTGAGTGAGTTCCTTCCCCTAAGCTACTATTTTCGGTGGTAAAAGAATTTTTTTTTTCCACTTTATGTAATTATCTTTCACATGAGATAGAGGATAAAAAAAAGAAAAAGAAAAGAAAGGTTGTATATAATTATCAAAGCCCGGATAATAAGGAGTGAGAGAAAGTTTGAAAAATAATATGTAATTAATTTGAATTGAAGTTATTTTATAAAAAATCTTTGAAAGTCAATAAAAGGAAGCGAAGGGTGGAAAAGTTTTAAAGCAATTTTTTTTTTTTAAAACTCAAAAGTTTATAAAAATTCAGTATTAAAAAAAAAAACTATTATCATTTGAATACTTCTTAACTTTTAATAACTACTAAAAATTTATAAAAATCTACATTAAATATCTCAAAATTTTTATGAAATTTTTAAAAATTTAAATTTAATATATCCAAACTTTTCAAATCTGTAAATATTAAATATTTTAAAATTTTAATTTAATGCATACCCCTAATTAAAACTTAATAAGAATATAAAAAATATAATGAAAGATAGAACACAAAAAATAAAAAAGAGATAATGAGAAAATATTCTTATTTTATTGTTTTTATATTATTTTCCACCACAAAGCCACTATATGTAGGCTTATATAGATTACAGATTTTTTTTCCTAGTACATGTATACCATAGATTACAACTATATAAATGATCAATAATGTATAAAATCAATACAATATAGTTACATAGGTTGCAAAATTTATGCATTTATATTAATAGGCATTCATAATATCCGTAATAAAATAGAAAATTTCGGTGAATTTTAATAATAATAAAGATGGCTAAGTCGATTTATACTTGTTAGTAACCGTATTATTGTAGAGAGGGACATAGGCGTCAATTTACATTTTACATGGTCTCGTGTCCTGTTATAATGCGTAGTGAATCAGTGCGGTGCAAGTTGCAGACCAAAAAAGGAAAAAAAGAAGGAAAAAAAAAAAAGAACAAAGAAAAAAAAAAAAAAAAAAAAGAAGGAAAAGGCCAAAAAGGATAAAAGAAAGAGGAAAAAAAAAAAAAAAAAGGCAATTCCCATCTCGCGAAAAGAAAGAATATTTTTTTGTGCTCAACAGCTTCTTTTGTCAAACTCAAAACCCTCCTCTCTCTCTCTCTCTCTCTCTCTCTCTCTGTCTCTCTACCCTTTTGTTTTAATTTTCCGTACAACTATTTCTCTCTCCGCAATTTTCAATCTTTTCCAATTTTTTTTTTTAAATTTTTTTTGTTTCTCGTGGAGCTCCCTTCAGTCACATAATTCATTTATATAGTAAATAATTTATAATATAATTTTTTTTTGTGTATAATCTCTTTCGCTCTCTCTCTTGCCCAAGTTCCCTTTTGATTTTGCAAACAATTTCTCCTCCTGGTTTTGGTTTTGGTTGTTTATTTATTTATTTTTTTGTGGTCTTTCATTATCTTCTATGGTTTTTGGCGGGAACCAACGGAGTTGGATAAGCTGAGAATTTCGTGTTTGGTGTTGGAAATTTTGAATTGGAGGAGTTGCTGATTGGTTTGATGGCGAACCCGTCTGGTAACCATCAAGAGCCGAGCCATGCCGCTTCTTCCTTCAACGGAGGGAACCCCAATAACGGGAATTCGGCGCCGGTGGCGGGGCCGGAGAGTTCCGGTGCGGCCATGACCATGAAGCACAACCCTGGAATCTCCATGGATTGGACCCCGGAAGAACAAGCAATTCTTGAAGAAGGGCTCGCCAAGTGAGTAGCGTCGTGGGGTTTTGTTATTTTATTATTACTATTGTTTTTTAACGTTATTGCAATTTGAATTTCTTTCTTTTTTTTTTTTTGGGGGGGGGGGGTGTTTGAGAAGGAATTCTTGTGTTTTCTTTTGATGGGAGGCTAAAATTTGTTTTGTTGATGGGGTATTTATTTTCAGTTGTTAATTTTTGGTTCTTAGTTTGTGCAAATGAATTGGGTCTTTGTAGCTCTGATTTTGTTTTGGTTATGTGTTTTTACTGTGTTCGTTTACATGAACTTAACTTTAGTCCTTATAAAATGTGGTTCCTTGGAATTATTTTGATAGGAGATTACTTACCTAAATTTATATCTTGCTTCTTAGGACTTCAAGTGGAAAATAAGTTGATTCTGATAGTTGATTAAATTGTGAATTATATCAATTTTTTAGTTTGTACCATTTGCTCACTGTATTTTGTCAAAATCTCCTGGATGGTGGTTATTATTGTTGTTTTGCTAACTTGCAATCCTGAATTTTTCATAATTTTGGCGTTTAATTAACTGATAAAGCTATAGCATGTAATATGTCGATACAAGCTTCCCTGGGGACATTTTCAAGTCAATAGGTTTTCTTCTGGCGATGTCCTTGTGTTCTGTATTCTAGTGTAGTGAAAATTGAGGGACTAAAGATGGTAAAAGTGGGTAATGCTTCTAACTTTTCTATGTGGTGCAGAATTTTCTGTCAATTTGAGTTGATGGTCTGTTAGTGCTAGTGAATATAACTTCTTCTATGTTCAAAATTACATTGCATCTGTATATAATATTGCTTATTAATCTTGTAGATCAATTATGTTTGTTTCAGGTGGTACTTCTGCTTGTTTTGTTTAAATTATATATTTGTAGAGATCCTTTTTTTTTTGGTAAGAATATTTGTAGAGATCTTGTTAAGAAGCAAGAATTTATATTCATTAGGGATAAAATTATGATATTAAATGTCATATGAAGTTTGTCAAATTATGTATAATGGAGTATATTTAAACAATTCATGAAGATTGGCATTAAGGTATTGAGTAAATGAAGCATTTTAATAGGACATAATATGTGGGTAGGTCAACTCAGATGTTATGATGCATGCGTTAAATATCTGTATTTTTACTTTAACTGGGTCTTCTTATGCAACTTTGACGCCACCACTAATCTTTTTGTGTAGGCATATAGTTTTTAATCTAGCTTAAACATATTGAATTGTTGAAACTGGGCATTTGCCTAGAGTTGTTAATTTTGACATCAATTTCTGGACTGCAAATTATTAATCACAGTATATATTGACTTAAGCCTTTGGGGACTTTTTATTGGAAAGGTGAAGAAGAAACATTTCAAAGAAGTTGTATAAGAGTTAGTAATTACAAATGTGTGATTAAATACAATATGATAAAGGGATATTTGTGTATTTTTTCATGTTTAGTGATAACCATAGTGCAGCATTTATTTAATTGCCTTTGTTATTTCATATAGCTTTGTCCTGTCATTTGGATTGTCATTATTGTAGAACAAATGATATCTGATCTGGGGTTCTGTTGATAGTATTTGATTGCTAATAGGCTTGAAAATTTTAGGGTTATTAGGGTCTTTGAGGGGATAAGGATTGGGGTTAGATCACAGGTCTATTTAGGATGGGAATGCTGCTGGATTGTGAAATGCTGCTGAAGAGAGACCAAATAAGATAAAACCTAAAACAAGAGTTATGGGTCATTGATCCAACCGTTTACAAATCACAAATTACCAAATTAAGTAGGCCTTCTGGTATTTTTATTCTCCTTTAGAGGTCTTGTTTGCAAAGTGTCAATCAGTTGAGGGTTTGAGACCCTTAATATGACATCTTTAGAATCCAAGGGATAAAATATTTGTGGGGCTAATTCAATTTTATTTTCACCACAAATTCAGGTAGTCTTATGTAATATTTAGGCATGATTTAAGCTGGTTGGCTATGGAATCATGAATTTTCTTTGCAGCAAGAACATACATGAGCTATTTGTTGCTCTCAAACAACTTGTTCTTTTTGACCAATTTGTTCACTTTCCCCTTATGAAAACCTGTCTTTTCTGGACTGTCCAATATGCTTGTTTTTCCAACATGCTTTTTGTATCTCTCTAATTTATTTTCTAGCTTTTTTGGCTCTGTTATCTGCGCCTTTTTTTTTTACAATGCTCTGCTTCCTTATTTTCTATTAACTCCTCTCCCCTCCTCTCCCCTCCTCTCTCCCCCCCCCCCCCCCGGGCGCTTTATTGGTGGCTTCTTTGTGGAGCTGGATGTAGGGATGCCAGCTTTCAGTTTTCCTCAGATATTGTTTTATGCTTATTAAATGACTTAAAGTTGCTAGTATTGCAAAATAAACATCAAAATTAGGCCTTGATAATTACATTAAAGGGGACCAAGTATATGCTGGTTGGAAATAGTGGTTTTTGAAATATCCTTCTTGTAGCAAGTAGGGCTGTTTGAAAGTCTTTTTAGGAGCCAAGCTTATGGACAGAGAAAACACACACACACATGCACACAAGCACACAAGGGCTTGGGTTTCCAAGAGCTCGTTAACATTTGTAGTTGTTTTGGTTGCTTAAGGAAAGAAATACAACTAGAAAAATTATTTGGCATCTGTTTTTGGGTTTGAGTATTAGGTTCTTGAATAAAAGATGAGGAAGACATGATAGAGTTGAGAGGAAGATGAGGTGGGAGAGGAGAGTGAGAGGGGAGAAAACAAGACAATAGAGAGTAAAGAGAGAAGATAGAGAATTGAGAAAGGAAATTTCATATTTAAGATCATGCCGGAACCATGTATCTCTAATGGCTTACGTGGGAGATTTTTAAAAGTCATAGTAACTGGGGTATTTTTTTTTCCCATACCATATATATCATATTTCTTCATTTGTAGAATTTTATTTTCATATGATACCTTCAATCATACCTCTGTTTTTGAATTCAATGTGGCACTATTATTTTAAGCTAGATGTGACATATCTTCATGGGAGATATGTTGTGTGGGACGGTCATGTGGATTGAACATCTGATATCAACTTTTATTGATGACTTTATGCTCAAGCAATCTGAATCCGGTTAACCATAGTAATTGCTAACCAGATATATGTTTAATAGTTGCTGATGTCTATGAAAATTTAGCAACTAGGTGAGAAAAGAGATAAAAGAAGAAGGAAAGTTTTTTGAAATGCATTTGTATGTTGTGTTGGTTAGAAAGTTTCCTTCAATGATCTCTTTCTGCTGTCAAAGCGTAATACTTATGAATATGTGAATGCTTTGTTGTTTGTATAAGAAGAGTAGTGAATATTTTTGTGGTTTCAGTTGGAATGGCGGTTTTGGTAGGAGAGGTAGGTAAGGCAAAATTGGCTTTTTCATGATAACTATGGTGTATTTGGATGGAGAATGGAATTTTATGTTAAGAAAAAATAGCTTTTGGATGCTGGAGGATTTATTTAACTTCGAATGTATAACAGTCTGCTTCTCTACTACTTTCTTTTAGAATCTTGTAGAGTATGGTGGTTGCGCCATTAATGTATGACTCTTGCATGCCTCTATGGTTATCTCACATGGTATTTTAATTATTTATTAATTTTCTTTTGCTTAAAAGAAAAGAATTGATGAATCAGATAGATTTTGTGTCCCTTTGTGGAATGTTTTATCTTTCATCATTATAGCCCCTGAGTTCTTGCTGAATCATGGAGAAATAAGACTCAACCTCCATCAATTGGAGCCAATATATTGCAAGCTGGTATATGATTAATAATAACCATGAAGATAAGATCTTTCATGAGAATAGATTTGTACTCTGAGGTGTAGAATATTTAATAAAGTGAAAAATATCAGTTTTATCATTGTAACTGCTTTAAACTTTCATAATGGTTATCAAAATCTTTGTTTTTTGTTTTGAACTTCTTGGAGAAGCAAAGAGAAAGAAGTGTGCAGCTCATGGTTAATAATCAAATTCTATTAAATTTTAAGTTAATTTTAATCTAGGGCCATAGCTAGGCACTTGGATGCAACATGGGAATCTCAGACTATTGAGTACAAATGCGTGATTTACTTTTGAGAGTGTTGACATCCAGCAAAGTTTTTGTAGGATGAGATTGCATTGTAATTCTTTCCTCCTCTACCCCACTTTTATGGGACTGACACTGTTCAGAGCCTTTAGTTATGATGTAAAACCTTAAGGGTGCCAAAGTTTTCCATATTAATTCAATCAAAGAGCATGAGGAATTTTTAGGGTATTGGACGAAAGTCAAAATACTGCTGCTTAGTCTTGTGAAGGATAATTTCTGATCAATCACAAAATTTTAGATTTTGAGGCTTCTCACATAATTTGGAAAGCATACGTTCAAAGTTTAAAGTGTTTGGCTTCTCGTGCATTGTAAGATAAATATGACTGATATGTTGGAAATAGAGAACCTTATATTTGTTCTCTCTGTCGTAGTCAGCAATATGAAATAAAAACAGCAAGTCCATTAATCTTTTAGTCCTTCATTATAATGTGGCTGCTAAATTATGGCTTTGGTGGGTGGAGGAAGCTGGTTTTGCATGGGTTATCCCCCAATCTTTATGAGATTTACTGCTTAGTAAATTTGAGGGTTCTGGGGGCACTGAAGAGGGATTTTGGATTTATGTGATGATGGCTTTGTTTTGTTCATAATGTTTAGAAAGAAATGGAAGTATTTTTGAAGATAAGATACAAGATGTGAATAGTTTGTTGGATTTTATCTAGTTTTGGGCTTCTTTATGGGCATCTCCTTCAAAGGAAAAAGAGGGATATCACAATTTCCCTAATTTTGTTGAACTGGAAGGCTGTGATGTAGTTTAATCATTTTGGTTTTTATGGAGGATTTCTCATCCTCTCTAATTTTATGTAATGTGTTCCTTTTATTAATGAAGTAAACTTTTCTATCAAATAATAATAATGATAATAATAAAAAAGATTGCTGTTGTATTTAAAGACTGTAGAATACATTTGTCGGATATGCAGGTTTTATTACCTAAAATTTTTGTTTGAACAAAGAATTATTACTATTGGCTTCCCTCTTTTTCCTTTTACAATGGGCTGGTGGGTGGTTTGATATTTCTGTATTTTAGTCATTGCCTTTGTGGTCCCAAGTCTTTTGAATTAGTGCTTTTCCTTATTGGTATCTCCGCTAGTGTATTTATTCAAGCTTTCTATATATGCCTAGATGCGATATTTAATACCTTCCGATTTCAACTGGCAAATTTATGCGAAAACCAGAGATATAAATCAACATATGTTGGTGAGATTTTTCATACAAACTGATTGTCTTTGTTTTGTTTTTTTTTTTATTTATTTTTAATTTTTAATTTTTTATGTTTTTTGTTTATAAAATTACCTTCATGTTGTATTTTGACACTTAATATTCAGTGTTAAATGTATTTTTCCATTCTTATTGTTTTTCATGTGCAACTTGTTCCTTTAGTAATACAGTTTTGGTACTGGCAGACATTCCTCAGAGTCAAACATAATCCGGTATGCTAAGATAGCTATGCAGCTACAAAATAAGACTGTCCGGGATGTGGCATTGCGTTGCAGATGGATGACTGTAAGCACCTTATTTTTCATTAATTGCTTGATTTGTTTACCTTCATTTTTCTCAAGTAATAAATTATATATTTGAATCTGTACAAATTTGCTTGAGATTTAGGTTTAATAACAGTCGCTGTCCTTGTGTGTAAATTCAACTGGACCCCTCTAGTTTCATAAGTATCATCTAACTCCACACCCATTTTAAAAAATCTTCATTTACAACTCTTGCTTTACATTTACACCCTTGGGTTTAGTCTCAATCTTTATCATTCACATCCCTATAGGAGGTATAAATTGATATTTGCAAAACTGGTGGAGTTTGATTAAATAAGGGCAAATCACTGGTGGGTGAGAGGAATTATCCCTGATATTTATAAGTGGTATTTTGTTTAGCATACTTTAAATATACTTTACAAACTTGTTTGTATGAGACATGCAACGTTCAGTTGAATTGTTTAATTTTGGCTGGGATAAGAATCTTTAAATTCATTTGATGTGTATATCTTCCTCTAAGAATGGGTCTTTCTGGTAAGCAAGTGTATTTGTCTGTGATCTTGAAGTTTGCAAGGTATTAAATTTTTAGCATCCTGTACTACGCCTTTTTGTTGCCCACCAAAGAAGCAACTTCTTTTACAGATTCTTGTTAATAATGTTTTTTGCAATGGCAGTATTTGATTACATCCTTTTGACTAACTTTAATTGGTCTGAATATTAATGAATTTTGGTTTTATTGAGATAATCAAATATTGATTGTTGAGCTCAGGAAAATTTTGGACAACTCAGTATGTTAACATAAAATTCTGTGTCTTCCAGCAGTTTTGCCATTGTGAATGAAATAGAAAAAGGCAGTGTTGTCACCTGCTTTGATACCAAAAAATCAGGGTTATAGTGTTTGGCAATATAGGAAAATTGAGCTTGTTCTAGCCCCTCGCTGGGCGTCTCCTTACTCGACTGTGTATGGATGATACCCAAAAGTTTGATAATTAGACCATAAAATGTTTTTTTGTCATGCTTTCTATGGTAAAGAAAAGTAAGAGTTTTAAAAATATGGGTGGAATTCAAAAATATTTAGTAGTTTTTGAGATATTGTTTTCTAGCTATGAAGCTGCATATTAATGGGTTGAGAATTTTCCAGAAAAAGGAAAACAGCAAGAGAAGGAAGGAGGAACATAATTTGTCAAGGAAAAACAAAGATAAGAAGGTATGACTGTTGTTATCTTATGCTATTTTGTGTGTCAAGTTTTTGATTACATAGATTGTTTCATTAGAAAACAAACTTATTTGCATTCAAATTATGAAACATTATATTATTAAATGTAGAACACTTTTGAGCTTATGTATTTAATGTGTTTGTTCCCCCACCTTCAACTGAATAAAAGCTGGAAATTTTTCAATGTCTTTTTTATGGTCTTTTTTACTCTTTCTTCTTTTCTTTTTTAATAGTATTCTGCTATGCAAATATCTTTTGGTTCCCTACTGGTGATGCTCCTGAATATCTTTCCAATTTATGTCTCAGGAAAGAGTCACTGATTCTTCTACAAAGTCATCTCACTTTGCTCCAAGGTCCAGTGTTCCTCCATATGCTCCACCAATTATCCCTATGGACAGTGATGATGGCATCTCATACAAAGGTAATATCATATTCTTAAATAGTTTGACTTATACAAACATGTCAATGTATGTAGGTGTTTGTATGTTCATTCCTTGCAACTATTGAAACTTAGTTTGTCTTGTCTTCAACATTTGCCAAAGCAGTTTTCATCATTGTTTCATACTGTTTTTGGAATTGGTGGCTTGATATCATCAACTTGTTTTCTAATGGTTGATTTTTTGTTATATATGTTTTGTGGTCATCTGATATTGCCACCCTATAGCTAGATATATCCATCACTAATTAGTTCCCGTATTTCCTTAAGATGCTTATTCTCCTTAAAATCATTTTCATTGTTTGAACAGCTGATGGATGAAAATGTATAGCCTCAACTATCTGATATTTTTGAGCAACTGGCTCTAGGAGTATATTTGACCTAGGATAGGCATGCAGAGCTTATGGATGATGGAGAAATTTAAAAAATTTCAAGGATACCTTGTTAAACCGTTAAAGCACCCTTATTTGTAGAAGATCAAATACATAGGAGGTGGTCAAAGAATGATAAATATATCTCCTAAGTTTTCAAATAACACTGTCTTAAATTGTATTAGGCACTTAGTTTCCTACCAGTAGAAACAATATTATCTTTTGTTAGTATTTTTGCTGTGAAACGACACTTCTTCTGCACTTAAAAAATAGAAATATCATTATTCTGGATCAGGAACTAGGCTTTCAGGTCATTTTGTTCTTATCAAATGCAAAGTGGAAGACTTCCATAAATTTGTGTTATTGATAACAATAGATGCTGAATTTAGACATGAACAAATATCGTTAAGCACATTAATACAGTCGGGTTTTTAATTTTAGCCAGCCAATTTTCTTTATTTTTTATTTTTTATGTAACAGACTCTTAATGATACCCTCTTTATATTGTAAGGTTAAAATGATGAGCAGTATTTCCTGCTCCATATGTGGGAATGAATATTTTAATAATAGTTTTAGGAGTCTTTTTTTATTTAACTTGAAACTAGAAACGACAACTCTCTTTACAAGTTCTGCTTAATGTTATTTTAGAAAATTACTTGGCTTGTACATTGTTAATGAAGGCATTTGATTTATGCTATAAGGTTTATACTTGTATCTAGCTTTGGTGAAGAGTGATTTTTAAGTTCTTCTGCTGACTGTTACTATTTGTCTTCTTCTTTTTTTTTTTTTTTTTGGTTTTGTTTTTTCAATTGTCTATTGTTAACTGCTGATAGGCTGTATTGCTGGTCCCTTTTTGTATTTTTATTTGCTTTAATGAAAGTTTGTCTTTCTTATGTAGACATGTGTGTGTGTGTGTGTGTGTGTGTTATTAATAAAGTTTTCTACCAATGAAAAAAAATTATTGGGATTAGATGGCAGAAATTCTCTGTTCCTCTATCAGAGCATCTCAGTCAGGCTGTGAGTACTCATAGAGGGAATTAAGTGAGCTATGGATCTTGCTACATCTAAAACGTTTTTCGCAAAGTGTTTTATCATATGCTATTCCTCATATGTTGCACAGCTAATGAAATTATCAAATGTTGAATCCTAGTTATGCGCATAGCATGCCATAGAGCTCTCTGCTGGGAGACCAAAAAAAAAAAAAAAAAAAGATTGGATTAATTTTAGAGGCCTTGGTTCAGATTGACTTTATTTAGTGGGCAGCTAGGTCTGGACTTCTTGGATTTTTATTTTGTTTTTGCTAACTTGAGCAGTTGAGCTTCATATTTAGAAGTTTTTGTTTCAAGTTCTTTGTAATGGTAATAAATTGACCATAAGGCTTGGAAATTTTGTTTCCTATGTTAACATAAAGAAAGAGGGATTAGATTGTTACCCAAAAAAAAATAATAATAATTGTTTCATATTAAAGACGTGAAAGAAAAAAGAGAGAGGGTATTTTCCCTAGGAATGGGCCCAGCTTCATGAATACTGTTTTATCTGTTGAGTAATTCCTGTATAAATTTCTCATCATGTGTGGTAATGCTTCTAGATTCTAAAGTTGCCTTATGCTGTTTGCAGCCATTGGTGGTGCTACGGGAGAGCTTCTGGAGCAAAATGCTCAGGCTTTGACTCAAATTTCCGCAAATATTGCTAATTTTCAGGTTACCTCCATATTATATTCTATTTTTCTAGAATTAAACCTGCATAATATATCAATTCTCATTATTCCAGTCATTAATTTGATCCTGAAACTTTATTGTCTGTGAATATATCTAGAGAGAATTGCTTTCTTGGGAAGTATCTCCCAACTTATAATGGGTGGCATAGTGACATGGCAAGTTTGTATGCGTGAGACATTAAGTAATGATTAAAAGCTAAAACCCTATTTGAGGACTTCTCAATCCTTAGGACTTGCTGCATGACCACGTCTCCCATTATAAGTTGGGAAATAATTCTTAGGAGATTAAATGTGTATATATGTATACGTAGATATATGTACAGTTTTGATATGGTTCTTATATATACATATATGTACAGTTTTGTTATGGTAAGAACTCTGAGATGTATGGAGTGAACTTCCTATGTGTCAGCCCCGATATAATGACACACATCATTTAAATATCATTTTCACTTTTTTAAAATAAGACCTATATGGAAAAAGGGTAAGCCATAACATCTGCATATTGGACCCTCCATTAACATCATTTGTGGTAGACATTTTTGAAAGTTGTTTGAACATTTTTTTTCTTATGTGATAGATGACATAGCAAGTTCACTCCATAATGTCCTAATGAGTTTTAATCATATAAAAGAATTCTACATATACATATATATTTTATATATGCGGAAGTTTTCAGCTGCTTAATTGTGAGCAGCAGCTCAACTTATCACCAACTTTCAACTAGATTGTGGGTAGAATGTAGAATTGTAAATTGATAAAGAACGAAAGTGCAGGCTGTAAAAATTATGAATATTTGTCTCTTGCATGTTCATGCATTCCCATGTGTCAGCCCTTCTTTTGACTGCATGTTTCTAATTAATCTTTTTGGTTTTTCTTTTCTCGTCCCATGGGTTAAAACCATATGACAATATATGTTTTAAATAGCTATATTTCTTATGCTTTCCTGTCTTCGTCTCAGTCTTTATTGACCATAATTTCTCTCACTTAACAAGCCTTGTAAGCAGCGGCTATTTCTCGATGGTACCAGTACCAGCACCTGTGCAATTCTTGGTGGTTGACTATTCGCTTATTTTATTTTATTCTTCCTGTTTCCAGATACAGGACAACATCAACCTCTTCTGCCAAGCTCGAGATAGCATCCTTAAGATTATGAATGAGTACGTTTTTAACTGGGGTTACTTTTGTTTTGAAATTTCACAAGTACATTTGAGACATTTTTCTGACTCTTCTGCTACATGTTCATGTTTGTTGTATTTATTTCGTTCAATTACGTGTACTTATTATACATTTACTGATTAAATATGCCATGGTAAGAGCAGTATTCTACACACTTTTATATGTTGTTGGACTTTTCTTGACTAGCTACTGTATGACTATTCTTGTTCATATATTGTTCAGTTATTGCTTTGATATTCAGTTGACTGCAACTAATAATTTATAATATTCCTAGCAAAAACAAAAAGAAAAAATAAAAATAAAAGATTGTAAACATTGTTATGTTGCATACGCAGTTTGAGTTGGCCTTTGTCTTGGTGGGTGTTCATTCAATTGGCCTCCCAGTTCTACATGTATCGAAATGAGATTTTTCATTGCGTAATGGGTCTATGACAAATATTTTCTATTCAACACTTAATATTTATGATTGTGCCTTGGTGTCTTTGTTTTTAAAATTACTATTAATCGTATTGGATTTGCTTGATGCATGTTGTCTAATTGTAAGGCAGAACATTAAAGACAGCAATTTCTTAGGGAGTGGTAGGTCAACATGTAAATTGGTTCATGCAAGTTCTAGATAAGGCATCATAATTCAAACCAACTTAATTGGAATCAGTGGAATTTTTTACTATATCTGAATGTTTGGTTTGTAACTTCTTAAAGTAGAGCTACACATTGTCTTCAGCTGATTTGAGTAGAACTGAGATAGTTTACTAATTGTATAAATGATTAAACACTGTTTTATTTGTCTACTTTTTCCTACACAGCTTGAATGATATGCCAGAAGTAATGAAGCAGATGCCACCACTTCCGGTGAAACTGAATGAAGAGTTAGCTAACACCATCCTTCCCCGTACGAGCCATTCAATGCAATCATGATGCAGCTTCTTCGTCTACTTTGAAGCTATGATTGATTCTCAGAAACATAATCCAACCTCCAATGCAACACCATGATCATTATCCTGGCTGGAACTTCTCAAATTAGATCCCAACCACAGATTAGGAAGGGAAAAAAAAAAAAAAAAAAAAAAAAAATCCTGTCCACAGAGTTGAACCATCACCATTCTCCAGTTCACAAAATTATCTTCATGACCCCCAATTGTTTCATCATACAGATGCCAGCCTTCTTTTCCGTCTCTTATCTTTTTTCTATTTTTCCTCCCTTTTTCTTTTTGTTTTTGGTGGTTTACCTTTCATGTATGCTTTTATCGTTGATTTGCATAGTAGGCAATGGCTTAGCTGTTTTCCGTAGAAAGTAGGCAAGAAAATTTGTTTATATATATATATATATATATATATATTGAATAATAATTAGGGAATGAAGAGTAATTATTATTAATAAGTACTTCAAAACTCATTTCTATAATTATGTTGGTTGTAATTGGTGCTTCTAACCTTAATATGTGAATATTGTAATTTGCAATTAGATGATTGGTTTTAGAATTTTTGAGGTTCTGTTGGTCAAAGATATTCTCCAATTATTTTTCCTCTTTAAATGACTTTGCAGTAGTAATATGGTGCTATTATTGGGCACAGAGCTTTTGCTGTTTCAGGTACAGCGAAAAAAAAAAAAATCACGATGCATGGAGGTCTCAACTGTATTTTTAGTCTTCTTATGATCGGCTATTGTATCTATCGGATTCTTATCCAAGGATATGGCACATTTTTACAGTTTAGGCTTTTTCTCCGGGGCCCGTTTATTGTTTTTTTGGCCGGAATTTTTTATTTGTTTATTATTATTATTTTTTTCTGGATTCAGTTTTTCAAGAATTACTTTCTATTATTGATGCTTAGTTAATGCTCAAAAACGTTTATTCACAAAAAGGGATTTAGAAAGTGCTTTCGATTTAATAAAAATGTCTTTTAAATATAAAGATAACATGAAAATAAATAAAAAGAGGAGTACAGTTTTCTTTAAGATGGCACTGGAATGTTTGATGTGTAATTTAATTTGATTAATCTAAATTTGAAATAGTCTTATCGAGTTAGTCTAGTCTGGTTCAACAAATGGGCTGTAAGGGGTTCAATTTATTTATTTATTTATTTATTCTTAAATCACCCTTATTGATTATTTTGGTTTATTACATAATTTCACTAAAATTTAGGAACGTGCCTCCTCCCTCTCCCTATTTCTTTGATAGGTTTGGCCAATTTCCCTATTTTTATTTAGATTTTCCTTTTTAAGCTTAATGATTTGTTTAATCTAAGAAATATCTTGGATTGCCAACTCTGATAGGAAGAAATAAAATGAAGCATTTCTGAAGTCTAAATAATTAAATATGAAAGAAATTAATAGATTGGAAGGAAAAATTGCTTTGTCGTGTAAGTAAAGATACATTATTGAAGTTAGTGGTTGAAGCTATTCCAAGTTATTCAATGGGATGCTTTAGGATACCTAAATGTTTTATAAACAAGTTAAATGGGCATTGACATGGTTTTGGTGGAGTAAGTCTGGTAATAACAGAGGGGTTTATTGGAAATGTTGGGAATTGATGTGTCAGCCAATAGCCTGTTTTTAACTGTAATAGTTACCAGAGGTTTTAAAAAATGCCATCCAATTCTATTCAATTTTCATGGCCATGTCTAGCAGCAACCGGAACTTTGTAGAATGGGTGCTGGTGCTAGGAAAATAGTTTGGAAATTGCAGGTTCTGATCGAGTAAGGTCAAAATAATATCTTGGGGGGCTTTCTCAAATGCTTTGCCATGTACGTACGCTACCTCCCTATTCAGGAGAAACAATAGGTCTGATAGTGTTTGCAACTTATGTTGAGGAGCTGATGAAACGGTTTTTGCATGCTTTAAGGAGGTGTGGGAATGCATGCTTGGGGTAATATGGAAGAAGGTGGATTTTATGGCTGAATGTTTTCGTAAAAATAAATTTCTTTTCGTTTACGGAGTTATATGGTATGGTGTTTGAATGTCTGTTAGATTTTTATCAAGCAAGATGTGCTTTTTTGAGTTGTTGGGCGATCTAGCATAGGAGAAAATACTACTACTCATGGTGCTCTTGCTAAGTTTGATAAATGTCTTTTAAACTAATTGATATTCATTAATAGAATTATGTGGAGGCTTCTCATTATCGGTGAAACATGGAGATCACAAATAGCTAGTTGGACGCCAGCATCTATGGGTGGCGACAAAATAAATTTAGATGGAGCTATAAATAAAGATGGTAGTGTGGTTGGTGGTGGTGTGCTTGTTCGAGATAGTCTTGGTAATTTTTTGTGAGCTTTGGCTAAACCTATATTTTAATTTAATTTTTTTTACTCCTCTTGCTATAGAATTTTTGGCTATCAAAGAGGTTCTTTCATTTTTGTTAGTCTGGTTTTTTGATGTTTAGATAGTTGGTGACTCCAAGGAAGCGCTATTAATCTTATTCATGATCCTGTAACTTTTTTGGGAAAGAAATGCTTTTTAGTGGAAGATATTAAAGTTTTATTAGTTTAGTTATTCTTTTGTACTCTGAGAGAAACAAATTAATATATAGGGCTGCTCTTTTGTTAGCTCGTCATTTATTTTCTTTATAAGCTTGGATGAAGGAGGCCTACTTTTGAAATATAATAAAATACACATTTTATGGGATCCATATTTTAATTTTATGCGAGAAGGAAAATGTATATACATATATAATATATTGAATAATCTCTCAATTTATTATCATAGATTGTCAGTGTTATTTAAATTGTCTCAAACAATATAATAAATTATTTATAATCAAAAGCATTAATATTGAGCTTGTAAAATTTGTCACGACTTTATTAAAATGTTCGGTAATAATTGATTTGTAATGTCATTTATTTATGTGATATGATTTTCACCTAATGTTGGTCTTAAGTAAGGTGATATATTTGTTGTATATATGAAGACTTTGTGACTTTCTCGGCACGTTTTTTTCCACTCTTTGCAGTTGTTACAATCTAAGAAGAAATATTTTCTCTTCCCCGTCCAATTCAAACTTGACGAAGCTCCTAAATTGGTTAAGCCGACATGCAAAATGACCATTTTACCCATCGCTGAATTTATTGGTTCACTTCTTTGAGCGAGCCCTGCTAGGAAATTAAATCAGGGACGTAAATTTGGTTTTTGGAGGGTAGTGTAGACATTTCAGCTTATTCCTTGGTGATCCGTGACTTTGCGGTTTTGGGTGTAGAAAAGAAAGGCTGCATTATTTGCTGCGGAAAGAAATGGGCATGCTGCCGTAGTCAAATTGGATTAGACATCTTGGAAGTTAAATTATGAATAAAAACTTTTCAACACTACTTTTTTATTGTATCAACTGTGTCTCTTTTTTGGTCCTATAACATTTAGGCTGCGCTTGAAACTTGGACGAAAAGCAGTTATTATTATTATTTTTAATCATCATTGCTAATGAGAGATTGCTTATGTAATTAGCTGATTATCATCCAAGGTGTGACAGTTTAGAGGAAGAAAGTCTTCTCACTTTTACATTTATAGATTGAGAAGTTGAGATTCAAAATTTGGTAAGTCCATTTATTATATATAGGATGGCATATATCACTAATTTGCATAGTGCAGGGCTTTGACCTGATATACGTGATACTATCACAAGATTTTTCCTTTTTTTTTTTCAAGCAAAAAAAAAAAAAATGCAAAAAAAAAAAAATGTTAGTTGGTTACATTTATTATTTTTTTGTTTTTTAAAACTACTAATTTTAAAACTATTAAAATACAACTCAAGAAGGAGGCTTCTAAATCTTAACGTAAATGTAAAAATAAAATTTGCTAATTAAATTATCATGTGGATATATAAATCATTTTAATAATAATTATCTATGGTGAAATAAAATTAATTTTCCACTTAGGTTTTTATTTTTGTTTTTTTTTTTCTTTTGGGTGAATAATTTTCCAACTAGATAGGCATGGAACTCTATTTAATAGAATAATCTATACAGTAGACCATTAAGAATATTTGGTGCAATTATAAGAAAACATTATCATGGTTTGAAAATCTATTAGTTGGCTCCCTTTTTCTGAATGAGTGTCGTCATTCGTCTATTGTTGGTACTACTTTGAATTTAATACGATGATATTTAATTGACTTTATTTAATTTTTTTTATCCTTTTAAAATTAAAAATTCACATGGTAAAAGTAAAGCTATATTATTTTCCTAAATAATATCATATTAGCTACAGGTTCCATGACTGTCATAACCAAAAAAGAAAAAAAAAAAGAAAGAAAACCACATGTTCCACGGATATCAATATCGTTAGTCGCAACGACAGTGTTCATTTTAAGATGAATTGTCTAATTTTGGCGTTTGTGTTATTTTTGTTGTATTGTAACCAATTATAAGTGTATAGTGCCTGATGAATATATATATATATATATATAAACTAATCAACATTTGGTTTTATAATAAAAAAATAATTAAGAAAAAAGAAAGAAAACTTACCAATTGATAAAATTTAAAAATAATTGTGATTTTTTTTTTATATTCAATTCCATATTTTATCAGAGTTCCATGAAATTTTCTTGAAAGTTATATAGCATCTATAATTATAAAAAAAATATGCAATTAAAGGGTGCTAAATCGGGATCAAACCAAATATATGAAAGTTACCGTATGTGGTTACTGTAACTAGATTGTTTCCAGCGGACAATTTCAAAATATATCATATTTTTGTTGTAGTATGTGAAAAGCAAAATTGATGATTTTATTGTGATTATTATAAACATTAATGAGAATGAGACAAACAAATTGCGCTCTTAAAATTCCCGTTTTGGTGGCCGAGCAACCACATTGGAACAACCTTCCTCTACATATATATGTATATATATATTAGCATCTACAGTGGCACTAAAGAATGAAAAATACTTTTAACAAGAAGCTTTCCATTCTCTCTCTCTCTCTCTCTCTCTCTCTCTCTCTTTCCTTTGTTACCCTTTTTCTTTTCTAATTTGCTTAGAAAATTTTGAGTGTATGTACACATATGTATACGTGGAATATGGTCAAAAGTTTGAACCGCTTCTACATCCTTATATGACCAACTTCCATCAATTAAAAGAAAACATGAATATTAATTTCAGCATGAATATTAATTTCAACATCCTTGCACAATCCAATATATGCTTTTCTTAACCTACCAATCCCCCGATTCCACGTGTCAAAAATTTGGAATGGTAGCATGAAATTTACAAGCCATCCAAAAGTAAATATATAAAAGTTTCCGTTCCACCAATTACAAGACAAAAGAACCTTTAAGATCTTTTTGCCTTTCTTTGACTTCATTTTGTTTGACAAAAAATAAGTAACGGAGGAGGAAAAAAAACACTTGAAAAAGGAATTTTCTGTATTTTCTTTTTGAATGTTAATTATATTATTGGATCCATATTCTACTAGATAAATTTTAGGTAAAAATATACTTTAATAGGAAATATATATAAATATATATATATATATAAGTCTTTCATTTAGAATACTCTGTTTAAAATTCATTTGGATGGCGCCTATCCTTAATAAAATGCTTTATAAATTTGTGCATGGTCTCCACAACAAATAGATTTTAGTCTTTGATAATATATAAATCAATATATATATATATATATATTTATATAGCTGAAAATGAAGAGCATATATGTGGCCATGACCGAAAAGGTCATTTCCTTGACCAGAAAAATAAATTGTTGTTTTGACTGAAAAAAAAAAAGAAGAAAAAGAAGAAGATAGATTTGGTTCTTTCAACATAACCCACTTCTTAAATTTCCTATTGCTTTTGTTGCTTTTACCAAAATGTCATACATTTTTAGTGGGTTTGTATGAAATGAATGACACTAAACCAAAACCTCTTTCCCCATAAGAAGTGTTTGACACGGTTTTGTTGGGTCCCATGCATTCAAATGCGCGGATATTATCTATTGTAATATAATATTATTATATTCAAACAAAATGCTATTGAAAATCTAGAGGGTGTTTGAGTTGAAGTTTTTGACTTGAGGGTTTGGCTTTGGGAGGACTAGGAAAAATAGCATTTATTTTGAACAGAGTAATACTCTCATTTTGCTTATATATATATATATATATATAAACATACAAATTTGATTTTCTATAAACTACCGCAAATTAGATTTTAAAACATTTTTACTTGCCATGACATATATGTTTGTACGCTTGTATAACTAATCCACATATATGAGGAATTTATGTTTGTGTCAGAAAGACTTACTGCGGAAATTCATTCATTTTGCGTAATCAGGAAGAAATAATATTCTGGGACTTCGTGTAATTGGCTTGTTCTTTCTTTCACTTTAGTTGAGAAACTTACTCCATTAATATCAGATTGAGAAAGAAAGATTGATTACTTTATATATATATATATATATATATATATGTATACACACATAAAAAGGCAGCCATTGAAGCTTTTTCTTCTTCAAGCTTTTCGTCAGATGAACGTGACTTTTGCAGAAAGTTGAGAAAACTTTTCTTTCCATCTCTGATATCATCATCTGTTTATCAGGTATGTAATTAACTTCATGGAAATACTTTTTCTGAGTTTTTTTTTTTTTTTTTTAATTTTAATTTTTTATGTGTGCATATATATATATATATATATATATGGACGTTATCGCCCACTTTATGTTGGCCTAAGTTCGGATTTTTTACTGGTAAAAAATACCAGGTTTTTAAATAAGAAAGATAGTTATAGATAGTTTCCTATTACTGTTTGAGATTTTGTTGATTAAATGCCTGTTTCATTGCCAAAATTGCTTTTTGTTATGAAACATGTATATATAAAAAAACAACTTTTATCTAATTAATTTTTGCTGACAAATATGGAAATTTGTCTTCTTTTCTTTGGATATTGTTTTTGCTAACGTAAACCTGATAAACTATCAAAATAGTCAGCTTTAACAACAAAAAAACCTCTCTATCTGTTTAAGCTTAAATTTCATGAAGCTTAAATTTCATGAACTGTGAGAGAAACAGAGGGAGACAGAATAGTAGACAATTAGAATATTGTACAGTCTACAGAAAATTGTGATCTTATACAATATTGATCTTATATATATATATATATATATATATATTATATACGTTTAATTGACAGGCTTGAAATGGGCTCCACGCATGGGAATCCACTGCTTCTTTCCCTGATTTTGATGGTGATAATTTTAGCATGGAGGATTCCAGGAATAGCAGGACAGACAAATACAACAAGTAGCTCTGCACCAGAAGGTAAGGTTTGGACAAGCTTTGCTATGGAATTTTCATAGCTTTTTATTTTTTATTTTTTCTTTTAAAGTTTTTCATGTGATTTAATTTTAATGAGACATTCTTTTTATATATATATATATATATATATGTAGATTATGTTCGGATTAAGGATAAGAAAAAACAAAATGCGTAATGGTCCCAAAAAAAAATGAAAAAAAAGACAAGTTTACTCTAATTCCACTCTTTCATTCTTTCTTTCTTGCTTAATTTTTTGATATTTTAAATATATACCAAAATTAAGCTAATTATGATCTTTTTTTTTTTTTTTTGGTTTTAAGGGAGCAATTTGATTCAGGGAAACAATGTCTCTGATTCTTTGAGCAAGTCTGATGATACAGTAAGAGTGGATCCTTTAGATAATTTCAAGAAATATAGAGGAGGATATAACATTACAAACAAGCATTATTGGAGTGTAAGTCCCTTTCTCACCCTCTTCAAACGTATACATATCATATTAATATCATAAATAAAAACTTATCTACTGGATTTGTTGGGCAGCTGTGTTGGACGCCTAATCCACTCATAAGCATCAATAGGCACGCTTGTACGCGGTTAGGCGCCCAACGATACCCAGTAGATAAAAATTAATACATATTATATATATATATATATATATATATATAGTTAAATCCTAAATTGCGACTTGTCATGTGCAGTCAACCATATTCAGTGGAATTTCTGGTTACGCACTTGGGGTGCTCTGGCTTTTGTGTGGAATTCTATATGGAGGCTTTTTTTTAGTAAAAAAGTTGTGTTTCAAAAACAGAAATAATGAAGCACAGAAGAAAATGTCACTTTGTTACAAGCAATGCGACCTCTGGCCTATTCTGCTTGCCATTTTCTTAGCACTTCTTGCAATGTAAGTTATCAGCTTCTAAGCTCAGGTCTTGCTTTTTTAGAGATAAAAAGATTATCCTTATTCATAAGCTTTTCAAATAGGTTTACAAATTTTGCCTCTACATATAGTTATGATCACTGGTGATAACCCCGAGTTCTAATTAGGTTCTATCAAACTCTTTTGTATACTTTTCAAGACTTGTTGATGGTTTAAATACAATAAGACTTTGTATATATGTTTGGTAATTGCTATTTTTATTAGTTTTATTGTTTGGGTGTCAGAAAAAACAATTACTTAAAAAAAATGATACATTTTTGGAATTTTGAGGAATTCATTCATACTCCAAACATAAGGGTAATAATTTTAAGGTGGCTTTGTTTGCTAGAGTAGACCAACTAATTCTCAAAATTGAGTGTATGATCTTGAAAATGTACACAGAGTTGCATCAGGGCTAGTTCTAGGAGGCAATGGGAGATTCCATTCAGAAGCGAAAACTGTGGTGAAAATCATCATGGATACAGCAAATGGAGCATCAGAATCCATATACAACACGACCGGTGCAATGAAAGAGATTAAAGATAACTTGGGAAATTATAGTGGAAGTAGTGAGGCTACTGAATTCCTTACCTCTACAACCGAGGAACTAGATGTCGAAGCTGCTGAGATAGAGAGGCAGGCAGGGAAGAACAGGCGCCTCATTGACAAGGGTCTTAAGATAGTGTATGTAAGGCTTTGTTTCGTCATGTCCTTAAAAAAAATTGTTTCCTAGTTTTGGAAACAATAAAATTGTTCTTCAAATGCACAATCTCGTGCTTTTTGACAGTTTTTCATTCCTTGCAGCTATATAATAACCATAACAACTATTTCACTGAATCTGGCAGCAGTGATTCTCCTGTCAGGTGGGTAATACAGTACTTAAATTCTGAATTTAGCAAATTTTCAATCCAATATCTGTGATCCTGTATTTTTTCAGTTTACCTGTCAAAATCTCCTACTCGACATGAAATTACTTGAACTGAGAATTTCATGGTCGAAAAGTTAAAAAAGTTATAGCATAAAAGAGTAGTAAACATATAATCATTACTGTCGTGTAAAGTATATTTCTTACTGAAATCTAACTTTTTCACTCATTGCAGTCTCTGGGATTCTGAGGTTACGACAAGCACTTCGATTGTAAGTATAGAAATCTATCTTCTGCAACAAACAGATTAATGAAATAAGTGGTTGAAGCCTTATTAGTATCCCAATGCTCGACGAATAATATATATATAAAATTTTTTTTTCTGTTTTCTTTTCTCTTGTAGACTCATTATATTTTGCTGGTTCCTGACTGTTCTGTGCTGGCTATTTTTCGGGATATATTTCTTCCTGGACAAGTAAGCTCGGTTGCTATTCCTCAAGTTTTCTTCATCTATTATTCTTTAGAGTTATTAGAAGCAGATTAGCACTATACAGCATGTATAAATGAGAAAGTGACTTAAGAAGAAGCTAAGGAACAATAATCAGAAAAAGCAAAAATAAAAATAAAAATACATTCTTTGCAGGTTCTCAGGTGACACTTGCACAGCCTTCGAAAATTTCCAACAGAATCCCGAAAACAACAGCTTAAGCTCCATCCTACCCTGTGATGAATTGAACTCAGCAAAATCAATGCTACATGACGTCAGTAAAGTGGTCTACAACCTTGTAAATGAGGTGAGATTGATAAAAAATAATCTACTCTTGAAGTTAGATGGACATATTTATTTGTTAAAGCGGCCTTAGAACCATTACTTTCTCAACAAACTATGATTCTTGAGAAATAAAAGCTAACACATATTCAAATAAATTAAAGTTATTTTAAAAATAAGATTCGATTCTTTCTAAGTAATATTTATTGCTTAGGCTTGATTTCTATAAATAAATAGCTTATATAACATGAAGATTGAAGACTGAAGAGTACCTTTGTAATTAGTAAAATGTAATTACTAAGAGATTTTATATTAATCACAACAGAATTCATTTTTATGAAATTTCATTCCATGACAGTATTTTTCCTCTAGATAAAACAGCATACACTCATTGTATTCATTTTCTAAAGTACTGATATTTCTTCTGTTGGTAAATCAATAGGTGAATGCAAATATATCTTCCATACCGGCAACATCCAATCCGGGTATTGCTCATGTCTGCAATCCTTTCTCAGAACCACCAGAATATCAGTACCAGCAAGAAAACTGTCCATCTAATACGATAAGGATAGGAGACATCCCAAAGGTAAGAAAGTAAGAAATAAAGCAAACTCACATATTAATTCCATGTTGAGGAATCGAAAAGGAAATGAAAATAAATTCCGATACTTGCTTCTATATATATATATATATATATTTATATGTAAATTAACATTTTCTTTTAAAATTTTTCATAAGCAAACAAAAGAAACAGTTTTTTTTTTTTTTTTTTTTTGGGGACAACAAGCAAAGGAATCACTTTGGTCAACATAAATATTTTACATGAATTTGGCAAAAATATGCTTGATTTTGAAACTTACTGATCTATATCTACATTTCATTTTGAAGGTACTGAAGATATTTACTTGCTCGGAAAATGTGACATGTGAAGATGGACAGGTTTCCATCTCCAACAGCAATTACAAAATGGTGGAAGCTTACACAAGCTCCATACAAAATCTGGTAAATGCATATCCGGGTATGGAAAGTCTGGTGGAATGTCAGTCAGTAAAGGATGCCTTTTCCAAAATCCTTTCTAATCACTGCAAACCTTTGAAGAGATTTGTTAAGATGGTTTGGGCAGCAATGCTCTTTCTGTCATTGATCATGGTGTTTTTGGTTGTATTGTGGACAATACAAGTTCATCATGAACAGAACCACCATTTTTCAGATGATTCTGTGAAATCCCATTCTCCAACACCAAATATGCTGGAATTAACCGCAGATAAAACTAAAGATAACCGAAATTATCCTAGTTTAGTCTAAAATTTAGCAAACAACTAGAGGTGGAGTATTTACGCGCAAGCGAATACCCAAAAAGTTTCTAGTTATAGGATAGAGATACAACAGGATAGAGATTCAACAATGTATAGATAGATAAAAGATCAAGGCGGAGATATAAAAAGTGAAAAAAAGAGAAGGAAAAAAAAAGAAAAAAAAGAAAAGAAAAGAAAAATGTCCCTGTCAATTAAAAGAGTTTGGTTTATGTGGGAAATTTGTTTTTGCCAGAAAGCTGGTAGTCAATTTATTCCTTCTCACAAAGCAGGGGAACCAACCCCACAATGATGTGTAAGGAAATTTGTCAAGAAATTAATATATATTTTCCAAATCATTTTCATTGCACCATCTTGCAGCTTCTTATGCATTTTCTTTCAAGTTAAATTCATCTTTATGCTATTTTGTTTTCTTTTCATAAAAAGGTCTATAATATGGTCATTAGTCTTTGTTGGTAGACTCAAAATTTTCCTTTGTCAATCCAATGGGAAGTTAAATTGCATTATCTACTACAGTAAGCTTTATTAATATTATGGTACGCTATATGGATTTATGCTTAAAAATGCGAAACAAGTAGAACCATTGTTAATTGATTGGGAAAGCCAATAAAAAATTATGCATTAACAGTAATTAAGTCATCAAATTTGTTATATATCCTGTTTCCAGTGCTTGCTTTTCGTCTTGCTTTTGCATATGAAGGTCCTTTTTTTCTTTTTCTTTTTTTTTTAATAAAAAAAAATACCTAAGATGTATTGTTTATGTCTTCCATCCAAAAGTGCTTAACTAATATGCTCCTATTTTCAATTAAAGTTGGTGTCGCAACAAAGTTAAAATCACGATGAGCTGGTTTTTGTCCAAGTTAAATTAGCATTTCTCCCAAAAGCATAAAGTGTTAGAAAAAAAGTATAAACAAAATGAAAGCTCACCCTTATTAGCTTAAGCTTTTAAGAGAAACGGTAATTTTAACTTAGTATCAGATGTAGAAATTTAAGAGGTCTTAAGTTTAAAACTCAACAACTCTATACAAAAATGTTAAAACATGTATAAGGACCCAAAATAGACAGGCCTAAAGGAAGTGTTAGAGAAAAAGTATAAAAGAAATGAAAGTCACCTCCTATCAGATTAAACTTTTGGGAGAAATAGTAATTTCAACTGCTCCAAAAGTCAGTTATTCATTATGCTAATTGGGATTAGCCGATTGACATGTGCTGTTCTACTACTTATCATTAAGGTTGGAATGGAAAGATGCTCAACCACATTTGTATATGTTAAACGGCCAGCCTTAAGGCTTTGTTATTTGAATGTATGCTAATAGGTAAACAAATTTGGGTTAGCAAAGTAAGTTATGCATGTGGCCACCACGTTGGAATATAGTGATTGTAAAGTTGGAGTAAACTTCTTAGTCTACCATAGATATATTGAGGTTCACAAGAATAAAGCTTAGAATTGAGGGTTTCCAAATAGCAAAATTCCTCTTTCGATGACTACAATCAAGAAATGATGCAAATGATAGAAGAATTTAACAAAATTATATATGAAGCATTATATCATTTGAAAGCATAAAAAAAAGTCATAACTAGAGCATGCAACAAAGGGGTCTAACTTAAGAACTTTGGGGCAAGTAATTAATCAATAGTAGCAAAGGTTGTACTGCCTCTCTAAGAACAAAGGATCCAAGATTTGTAAAATGATCCACTGATTGAGAAGAAAGATCTTTGTAATTGAAAGGTATTGGATGGGAGAGCTATTAACTGCAAGAAATTAACAGCCAAAAACATTCAAGTTCTATCAATGACAATTTCTTAAAGTGGTATTTATATTACAAGTGACATTCCATTGAGTCAGTAAAACAAGAAGCCATTTTGTTGGTTGAGAAACTCATACAATCCTACTTTATCTTGGAAATAGCATTCTTTGTAGAAGCCCAAGAAACATTGCAATGGGTGATAATTTCTTCGACCAATGATTTCTTCCTTTCCACTTCTTCATAATCATTCAAGGTGTGGACGAGCTTTTTTTTGAAGGATTTGGCTTGATTAGCTATGGCCCTAAGAGATTCTATCTGTTTATTGCAACCGAATTCCAAGATGGACATTTTAGCTCTCAAGTCAACAATCTCTCAATCTATGCGAGACAACTCCTTTGCTCTTGCAAAATGTTGGGAATGCAAAGCTCTCAATGAGTC
Source organism: Ziziphus jujuba (assembly GCF_031755915.1). Lineage (NCBI taxonomy): Eukaryota > Viridiplantae > Streptophyta > Magnoliopsida > Rosales > Rhamnaceae > Ziziphus > Ziziphus jujuba. Next base: position 296,911 of record NC_083381.1, on the reverse strand, counting down.
ACGGAGACTTAAGACTAAGGTGGATATTTTCCCAGCCACTTCAACATCTTGTTGAGTTGATATGAAAAACTTTTGCATCTTGGCCAAAAGAACCATGAAACTTATATACAATGGATTAAACCTCATCCAAGAATACATTTGCTTCGAGAAGATCACCGAATGATTGATGCAAGTGTTTTGGATCTGTAATACCAATAATAGCATCAAACTCACTTTGAAGAAAGCTGTCTATGATTTCCTAGCCAGTTAAACCTTATAAGACAAAAGATTCTCATGGTTGGCCAAGAGAAAGAGGAACTAACATTGGTTAGGACAAGTGGAGTAAACCTAAGCAAGTTATTAATATCAGAAAGGACATATGTTCCAATGTCATATGAGTAAGGGACAAGATACATGGAACAAAAGAAAGTTGCATGCAATGAAAATTAAGCTCAAGGTTATGACTTATGCATGGTATGAGGATAGAGAAGGAAAATACGTAAGAGATGTGTCTTTAGCCTGCATATTACGAGGATTGGATGTAGAAGTGAGCATAACTTAAGTAGGCATCACATGAGAAGGATTGGGATAGACTATGTAAATCGATCTAAGGATGAACTCTCTACACATTTCAATTGAAAGAATGAAACTTTGCATGTCAATTGAGCATGGCTGACCAAGGTTGTTATGGGTAAATTTTGCTCCTACCTATATGGAGGTTTTGACTTATGTGGCATCATCATCTTATCTGGCAATACTACATGGCACTATAGTCCTATGTGGCATCATCAACATTGTTGGATTACTATCTAAATGGTTTACTATTATATCTTATGAGATATGAACTCAAATATCTAACTAATAGAAAATAATCTCTACTAACCTTTTGATAAATATATCTTAAGGTAAAAATATCAAGATAATATGATATCAATGGTTGATCAATCAAAGGATAAATAATTCAGTTATCAAGTATTCCAAAGGCACTATAAATACAATAAACCTTTGCTTCATGCTTATAGCTATTTTTAATTGCCTTACCATAAGGAAGGTCCCCACCAACCAAGAGACTAGACCATATTTCTTTTATATCACTTAGGAACTTATCATTTCTCTCTTGAGCAAGAGTTTGTTTGAATGCATTATTGGACCAATCATGGATGATAGGATAGGTATGCATCATGTAAAAAAGAGATATAGATAGAGATTTAATCAGATAGAAGAAAGAGAAGCAATCCATGGCAGAATAGTTTGTTAGGCCAGAGCGTACTATATAAGTCTTAGGCTGAAGAAAAGGTTAGCCTAGCTATCAAGAGGTGGGTTGGTCTCAAGAAAGTATGGATGGAGCCAAAGTTGGAGTATCTAAATAGCTCCACAGTTTATTGTTTCCATATTTTTCGCTATGTATGAGGTCATATCCTTATATAACTGACCAGGGACTATTAGAGCTAGGACTAAGGGTTCATCAGTAGCAAGAGCTTTAACTATGTGTACATAATGAAGCTAACATGAACTTTCTGAAAATACTTTCTCTCTCTGTCTTCCTCTCTTTTATTCTTCTTTCTCTTTCTCTTCCTTTCCTTTCTGGTTTGTAGCATGGTATTAGAGCTAAGATTGAAAGGTCTGGGGCTTGAATCTATGGCAGACAAAATCATATCTATAATGACAGATTCAAAGGCAAGGTCTTCTTTGATTAGATCTTTGTCTCTATGATTACTGTGTCACCATTTCCAAGTACTATTTTGAAGTTGGATTTTTCTCATCTAAAAGTCACAGATTTTACCTATCCTTCATGGCCACAAGCTTGATATATTTGTTCTATGTCCAGAACCAAATTTCTTGAAGGAATTTCTTACTTTTGACAAAGAAATTATAGAGGATAATCTAACATGTTTTTCTGTTGAACAATAAATTTGGATTCTCCAAGATCAATTTCTTCAAGGATGGTTGATTTTTGCCATCGATGTTCATGAGCTAGGTGATTTGGTTGGTCTTCGCACTTCTCGTCAATTTGGAACTCTATTGAGTAAACTTATGCTTCTCAATCTAAGATTTCAATGTTGCATTTAAGGAATCAACTTCAAACTATGAAAAATGGCAATATGAAAATTGTTGATTTTTGCAAAAAAATGAAAAAGCTAACTGATTAAATGATTCCAGGTGGTTTCTTTATTTCAGAAGAAGAATTGGTCATGTGCATTCTCGCTGGACTGAAACCTGAGTACGAAACATAATTGTTAATTTCACTAGCCGTCCTCCATTCCCAAGTCTTTAAGATGTAAAAAATTATCTCATTCATTATGAGTCTAAGCTTAAGCAAAATCATATTGTTCGATTTAGCCAATCTTGCTTCTGTCTTTAATAGTCAGATTCACTTGAATAACAATTCTAATTCTATGACCACCAATCCTTACCTTGATTCTACATGAATTTTACCTAATTCTCATATCCATTCTCATAATCCTTTCGCTGAGAACTATTCTAATCATGGTGGTTATGAGAGAGGTTATAATGAAAATTTTAGAGGAAGGTACTTTGGTAAAGGCCATGGTAGAGGCAGAAGTGGTAGATCTTGGAAACCTCAATGTCAGATATGTGGTCATATTGGTGACAATGCTAATGTGTGTTACTTCAATTTGGGTAGTGCAATTTTTCACAACTTTGGTTTTCAGAATCATTTTAACTAGAGTACTATGAATTTTGGTTCAAATCATGTAGCCTTTAACAGCATGTCTGCTCAATTTTCTCAATATCCACTATTTGGTTCTAGTCCTTTCATGTTTGGGAATATGCCTGAAGCTCACCTTTTTGATGGAGGATTTGTCTCTCCCCACCCAAGTGGTTTTGGAAATGGGTCTCAAGGTTATCTCAGTGCTATGACATCCTTTGGTGCTGGTCAACCAACTTTGCTTGCTTCTTTGCCTTTATTGCCTGGTTATGTTGGTTATTCCTCCACTGTTGGATCTAATTTTGGACCAATTACTAGCACTTCTGGTACACCATCTAGCATCTTTGACAAACCCCATGGCCAAGCATCAACTAATCTTACAACAACACCTGTTCTTGTTGGTGATCCTAATTGGTATCCTGATAGTGGGGCCACCAATCATGTGGTCTGTAATGGCACAAATCTAATTCCTTGCATATAATGGGGAATAATAAGCTTCTTATTGGTAATGGACAAGGACTTGATATGAAAGGTACAAAAAATACACTTCTCTACTATTTTTTCTGTCCTTAATATATGTTACTGCTTAAAGGTGTTCTAATTGTTCCACATATGGCTAAAAACTTGCTAGGCATATCCAAGTTAACTATGAATAATAATGTAACTGCTGAATTTACTAATTCTCACTGCTTAATAAAGGACAAGCAGATAGGCTAGATTGTTCTACAAGGAGTTCTTGAAGGAGGTTTATACAAATTACAAGTTCATTTTTTTGTGTCTACAAGAAAAAGTTTATGTCTTCAATCTATAATCAATTCAAGAGTACATTCAATTCCTGAGCAAGTTTTTAATGTTGAATAATTCAATAATAGTGATAATCTTGTATTTTGTTTGGTTTTTTAGTTCATTCACCAGTTGATATTGATAATTCAAATAAAAGTTGTAATGTTGGTGGTGTTACTCCTATCATTTCTATACCTACAACTTCTGATGGTGTTGCAGTTGATACTAGTCTTTCTAATACACGCAGTGTTGTTAGGGGTGCTGCTTCTACCAATTCTATAAATAAGAATAATGATGTTGCAGCTGTTCCTTTTAATAATAATACCTTTGATATAGTAAATCTTGTAGTGATATTAGAATGTTATATCGAAGACTTGGTCATGCTTATTCTTTGTTGATCAAAAAAGTCATTTTCTTGTCTAAACCAAGTTTACCAATGAATAAAAGTTTAGATTTTTGTGATGCTTGTCAATATGGCGAAGGACATCTGCGTGTCTTTCCTTTGACCAAATCTAAAGCCTCTGCTCCTTTAGAATTGGTGCATACTAACATTTTGGGACATGCACCTACTATTTCTAAAGAAGGATTTCATTATTACATCCACTTTATTGATGTGTTTTCATTATATACTTGAATTTTCCCACTAAAAGACAAGTTAGAAGCTCTACCAAATTGAAGTGTTTATTTGGTGGTGAATATAGAGCTTTTTTGCCTTATCTAAACTCTCTTAATATTCAATTTAAGCATTCTTGTCCTCATACTCATTAACAAAATGGAAGAGCTGAAAAGAAGCATCGTCATATTTTTGAAATGGGTTTATGTTTATTGTCACGAGTTTCTATGACACTGGTTTATTAATGGGAAGCTATTAATTCAACTATTTATGTCATTAACAGGTTGCCATCTTTTGTTTTGGAGTTTAAAAGTCCTTTCCAAATGTTGTTTCATAAAATTCTTGACTATAAGTTTCTTAAGGTCTTTGGTTGTTCTTTTTTTCCTTTTCTTAGACCTTATGATAATCATAAATTTCAGTTTCATACAGCCAAATGTATTTTTCTTGGCTATAGTAACCATCACAAAGGTTATAAATGCCTAGACAAGCTAGGAAAAAGTCTATTTTTCAAGAAGTGTCATCTTTAATGAAGATGAGTTTCCTTTCTAGATAGGTTTTGGATTCCTCAACTCCAAAATATATGATGCTTCTTAAAATTACTCAGCTACTCATTTTTTCTCTTAAAAATAGCTTCTTAATCTCCTATGTCTCATGAGGCTTCGAAAATCCATAGTTCATCTCAACATACAATTTCTCTTATTCATGATTCTATTTTTGTTTTTGATCAAGTTTCAACTACTCACGTTTCAACCTCACCAACTGATAAGCACAAAGCTGGAAATGATCAGGTTAAATCAGTAACAGCCACTTCTACTCGTCTCATGCAGACATAATTAAAAAGTGGGAGTTTAAAATCTAATCAGCAAAAAATTGGATATGATCAGCTCAAATCTTAACAACACTTCTACTCATCCTATGTAGACATGGTCAAAGAATGGAATTGTTAAGCCTAAATGTTTTTTAGTTCAACATGGTTCTACATAAACTCTTTCTAATTGATTTTACATGTATCTATTTCAGCTGCTTCACAGGATTCCAAGTGTACGGCAGATACAGATTCGGATTATGAAGCTTTGCAAAAGAATGGTACCTAGCCTTCAATCCCTTATACTTCAAATATGAATGTTGTGGGCCATAAATGGGTTTTTCAAGTAAAACAGAATATTGATGGATCTATCGAATGTTATAAGGCTCGTTTGGTTGCTAAGGGCTTTTATCAAAAGCCTGGTTTTGATTTCAATGAGACTTTAACTCCAGTGATTAAACTAACAACAATCAGGTTAGTTTTAATCCCAGTTGTTTCTTTACATTGACCAATTAAACAACTTGACTTTAATAATACCTTTTTGAATGGAGAATTGCAAGAAGTTGTATATATGTCACAGTATCAAGGGTATGCAAATAAACATTTTTTATGAGAATTCACCCGTACCCACACAATCGACAACCCGCTGGGGTGGAGATCCCATACAGTTGAAGACCGAGCCAATTACTAGAGCTCAAGCCAATAGATTTAAGGAAAAACTAGATGGTTTTATACAAAGAATTATCATTTCTCAAAAGGGCTTGTCAATACTCGAAGATTCAAAGTCTGTTTGAAGCATCCAAGTGGTGATGGCCGATATAGACTCGGGTAGTTGTTTTAGTATATTTGTGGACTTTGGGCAGCAAGGAATGGATCCAACACTTCATGAATTCAATGAATATCACTAAGAGGTCATGGAATCAAAACAAGGCAGAAGCTAAAGCAACTAAAATGGTGATTTACGCATGGAAGGACTTTTGGGCCAAAAATGCTACTTTTACCGCTGGCTTTAATGTATTTTACTAATTTGGCATTTTCTCTTTATTCCAATCAAAGGAAACGTGTGAGAATCATCATTAATCCTATTTGACATCATATTGGAAGAGATTTGGAGCTTTTACAAGCTGAAAATTCGTCAAAAATAGTTTAGTAGTCAAACTAGTCAACTAATTTCCTAATTTGATTTTAACTTTTTGTTTTAGGAAGTTTAACTTTTATTTTGGTTTTTATTTATTTATTTTCTGAAAAAATTAACTTAGAAAAGTTATTATTTTATTATTTCAATTGTAAATTAATTAATTTCTAATTCAAAATAAGGAAATTAATTGATCCAAATTAGATTAGGAAAGAGAGTGAGATTAGGCAATTTCCTAATTTGATTCTATGTTGGCCGAAATTTTCTAATCCTTTTAGGGTTTTATTTTGTTCATTCAGAGCGTATTTAAAGGATTATTTTCAATGAGAAATTACCTTCAATATTATTCAGAAAATTAATTGTGAGATAGAATTCTCTTTGTTCTCTTTGAACACCTAAAACATCATTAGAGAATGAGTATTTTAGTTTTGACTTATAAATAGGATATCCATCATCTGTTGTGGCGTCTTAATCATATACTAAGGTTTCTAGTCACAGGTTACTTAGGGATTGAGGTTTCTATTAGAACTTGAACTGAATTTTTAGATTCGGGCTAATATAATACGGGTTTAGGCGCGAGTCGACCTTGGTTTGTATCATTTGGTATCAAAGCCAAGATTTTGTTCAGGTTTGATTTATCTTTATTTGTTTTTTTTTTTTTGTGTTAATCTGAATTTTAGCATTAGGTTAAGATTGCTTCTATCATCATAAATGTTCTGCAGTTAAAAAAAAAAAAAATTTCCTAGTCAAATTAGGTTTTCTTATTTTGCCATATTTTTGTTTCCTAATTTGTTGGTTGTATTTCATCGTTGTTCTTGTCAATTTGGTTTTTTGCTGATTTTTCTTTGCTGTTTTAATCTTAATTAGTTGCATTGATATATTCAAAAAATAAATAAATAAATAAATAAAGGAGAGTTTTGAAGGCATATTGCATAAAATTTAAAAATTGTGCATATTGGAGTGAGGTCACGGGTTTGGGTGGAATGTTGTTGTTGGAATTGCAATTTTGTTATTAATTCTTGTTACTACAGTTGAGTTTATATTTTGTGAAAAAAGAAGAAGAAGAAGAAGAAAAGCGGAATAAAATAAAAAATTGAAAAAGGCCCGTTTGGTTAAAGTTGGAGTTTGAATTTGTTTGCTGGAAATTTATTGGAACTGCTGAGTTGTTGCTTATTTATTCAATATTTGGAGTTGCTGGAAATTCAATTTTGCTATTGGATATTTGAATTTTGAGCGCTAAAATTATTTGGATTAAAATTGGTAAAGGATTTGACATGAAAATTTAAATTACAAGAACAACAATCAACAATTATTCTTTACTTTTGTTCGAATTGATTTTTGTTCCTTATTTGAATCTCTTTTCTATATTTCATCCTTGAATTATTGGCTTATTCATATTCTGGTCAGTCTTTTTTTATTCCAAAAACTTGCTTGTTGATACCTTGTTATAGCTTAGAAAAGCCGAGAATAGGTATTTTCATTCTGCTTGGTATTTGTTTGATTCAGTTGCTATTTTATTGATAAGTTTAAATTAAGGTACACCTGTGATCTAGAAAAGGGGGTTAAAAGTCGAAAACTAGCGTGCAAACATGAGTGACGAGACCTTATTGAGTGAAACACGTGAGGGAGTGATTTTATTGAGGTTTTATTTTATTTTTGTGTTATTTATACTAACATGGCAGATTCAAGGGTGAGAAAAGGAGAAACACCAATGAGAATTAATGAAGAGGAGTTTGTAGGATTCAAGGGTGATTCTCGAGCTACGGGAAGTGGAGTTGAACACACAGACATGATAGTGGTCTTGGAGTAATTACAGCGGATGAATGCTCATTTTGACGACATAGATCAAAGGATGGACAGGATAGAGACTTCACAAGGTGGATCAAATTTGAGGCAAGAATTTCATGGAGGCCGAGATCGAGGTCGAGGTCGAGGTTAAGGTTGAGGAGGCCGAGGGCAACCTAAAGAGGAATTCAAGGAAGGTAATTTTAAAGATAACCCTGATGAAGAAATTTATGATATATTTGCACTCCAAGGAAGACCAATCCGTGGGAGACCAGCAAGGGAAGAGGATGATGATCTTGGAAATATCAAGGTCAACATACCACCTTTCATGGGAAAAAGTGATCTGGAAGCCTACTTAGAATGGGAGGAGCGAATTGAAATGATCTTTGATTGTCACAACTGTTCGGAGGCTAAGAAAGTTAAATTGGTAGCTTTGGAGTTTGGACATTATGCATTCCAATGGTAGACTAATGAGCAAGGTACCCGAAGGAGAGTTAGAGATGAACCTATTACTACTTAGCAACAAATGAAAGAAGCCATGAGAAAGAGGTTTGTACGAAGTCATTACCATAGGTTGTTGCATTAAAGACTCCAATCATTATCACAAGGTAGTAGGTTTGTGGAGGATTACTACAAGGAGATGGAGATGCTCATGATGAGATTAAGCATCAACGACAATAGAGAAGCAACCATGGCATGATTTCTAGGTGGGTTGAATCGAGAGATGGCCAATCAATTGGAACTACAACAATATGTGGAATTAGAAGAGATGTTGCATGTGGGTATCAAACTTGAGAATCAATTCAAGAGGAGGGGTACAAGTACATGGTTTGAAGGAGTATCAAGTAGCGGGAGGTCAAATCCAAGTGTTTGGAGAAGCAATCCCACAGATGACAACAAGCCAAAACCGAAGCTAGGCAATGAAAGCACTAATCGGCTAAAAAGGGAGTCCGAAGTGGAATCTGTCCAAACACCAAAGAATGAAGGTAAATCTAATCTTAAACCTTCTAGAACTCATGATATTGTGTGTTATAAGTGCCTAATGGTGAGTTAGAATCCGAAAGTGAGGAAAGTGAGGGTGAAACCGAGCAAAAAGAGGAAGAAATTGAAGATGAAGCCGAGACCTTAAATGCTTCACATGCCAAATTGAGTTTGGTGTCTAGAAGAGTCTTGACCGTGTACAAAGATGAGAATCAAATTCAAAGAGAGAACATCTTCCACATTCGTTGTGAAATTCAAGGTAAGGTTTGTAGTATGATAATTGATAGTGGAACTTGTACCAATGTAATTAGTAATCTTGTGGTCAAAAAATTAGGCTTAGCAACAATTAAACATCCCAAACCTTATAGATCACAATGGCTTAATGATAATGGTGAAATGAAAGTAAATAAACAAGCCAAAGTAAAATTCAGCATTGATAAATATGTGGATGTTGTTTTGTGTGATGTTGTACCTATGCATGTTAGACATATTTTATTAGGTAGACCATGGCAATTTGATAAAGATACTATACATTATGGTCAAGAGAATGCTATTGTTTTTAGATTTAAAGGTAAAAAGGTTAAGCTGGAACCATTGACTCTCAAAGAGGTATTTAGAGACCAACTTCAAATACAACAAAGGAGAGAAGCTGAAAAGCTCAAAGAAAGAACAAGTCTGGCACTCACAACTTCAACACCAATCCAAAGGGGCAAGGCCGTGCAACAACAACTGGATAAGTGTTCTAAACTCAAAATGAGGGGAAAGAAAGAGAGAAGGCTAAGAGAGAGAAAGAGAGAACAAAGAGGGTGAACCTTGTATCCTCGTACCACGTGCCAAGCCCTCTATATAAAGGAGATGAACCCTCATTTGTAAATCAATCCAAGAATCTAAGAATCCAAAAATCCATGAGTGGAAAAGTGGAAACCCTGAGTGGGAAAGAAAAAGAAAGAAAAGAAAAGAAAAATAAAATTTTTTTATCTTAGCTTAGATGAGATTAAAAAGGCAATAATCAGAAAAAAAAAACCTATGCTGGTCATGGTTTATACAAATGCTTATTTAAATTATCTAACTAATTCTGAAGAGCTTGTATTGCCAAGTTCTATATCTTCTCTTTTACAGGAATTTGATGAACTTGATTTTTGCCAAAATAAACTTGTATTTGTAGGATTTTTTGTGATAGTGTTTGACCCAGGAGATTGGGTTTAGTTTCACCTAAGAAAGGAGAGGTTTCTAAAGCAACAAAAGTCAAAGTTTGTGCCTCGATGGGATGGACCTTTTCAAGTGTTAGAGAGGATTAATGAAAATGTCGACAAACTTGACCTACCAAGTGAGTATAATGTTACTACTACATTCAACATTGCTGATTTATCTCCTTTTGCTACAGATGATGATTTTTATTTGAGGGAAAATCCTTTTTAAGAGGAAGGGAATGATGAGAATTTGCCCGTACCCGCACAACCGACAACACGCTGGGGTGCAGATCCTATATAGTTGAAGATCGAGCCAATCACTAGAGCTCAAGCTAAGAGATTTAAGGACAACCTGGATGGTTTTATACAAAGAGTTATCAATTCTCAAAAAGGATTGTCAACATCCAAAGATTCAAAGTCTGTTTTAAGCATTTAAGTGGTGATGACCAATATGGATTCAGGTAGCTGTTTTAGTGTATTTGTGGACTCCGAGCAGCAAGAAATGGATCCAAAGCTTCATAAATTCAATGAAACTCACTAAGAGCTCATGAAATCAATACAAGGAAGAAGCTAAAGCAACTAAAATGGTGATTTGTGCATGGAAGGACTTTTGGACCGAAAATGCTATTTTTGCCATTGACTTTGTTGTATTTTGTTGATTTGGCCTTTTTCTTTATTCCAATCAAGGCAAAATGTGGGAATCATCATTAATCCTATTTGGCATCCTACATGGCATATTGGAACAGATTTGGAGCCTTTATAAGCTGAAAATTGATCAAAGATAGTTTAGTAGTCAAATTAGTCAACTAGTTTTCTAATTTGATTTTGACTTTTTGTTTTAGGAAATTAGCTTTTATTTTGGTTTTTATTTATTTATTTTCTGGAAAAATTAAATTAATAAATTTATTATTTTATTATTTCAATTGTAAATTAATTAATTCCTAATTCAAAATAAGGGAATTAATTAATCCAAATTAGATTAGGAACGAGTGTGAAATTAGACAATTTCCTAATTTGATTCTATGTTGGCCAAAATTTCCTAATCCTTTTAGGGTTTTATTTTTTTCATTCAAAGCCTATGTAAAGGCTTATTTTCAATGAGAAATCACCTTCAATATTATTCAGAAAATTAATTGTGAGATAGAATTCTCTTTGTTCTGTTTGGACACTTAAAACACTATTAGAGAGTGAGTGTTTTAGTTTTGACTTATCAATAGGATATCCATCACCTATTATGGTGTCTTATCATATACCAGGGTTTCTAATCATAGGTTGATTAGGGGTTGAGGTTTCTATAAGAAGTTGAACTTAATTTTTCGATCTGAGCTAATATAAAACGAGTTTAGGTGCAAGTCGACCTAGGTTTGTATCAATTTTCCTCATCATGTTTGTTATTTATATAAGGCTTTATATGGCCTTAAATAAGCTCCAAGAGCCTAGTTTGATAAGTTGAAGGAGCTTTACTTAAAAAAGGCTTTGTTAATTTTGTAGCTAACTCCTATTTATTTGTGTTATGGCATGGCAACAATTACATGTTGGTGTTAGTGTATGTTGATGATGTCATTGTTACATGTTCAAATTTGGAGGCTATTCAAAAATTAATTGTTAGTTTGCATGATCAATTTTATTTAAAGGATCTTGATGATCTTAGTTTTTTCTTGGGAATTGAAGTTGGAAGAAATTTGAGTATGATGCTTACTCAAACTAAGTATACCAAAGACTTGCATTTTACAACTAAATTGCATGAAGCAACTTGCTATCCTTCTCCTATGATGGCTAACAAACCACTAACAACTGCGATGGGAGATGTTATGCTTTATCTAGATTTGTATAGAAGTACTATTGGTCCTCTTCAGTACTTAATAATCACTAGACTTGATATTTCTTTTACTATTAACAAGCTCAGTCAGTTTGTTACTTCTCCAACCTCAACACATTAGGAAAGCTGTAAAAGATTGCTGTGTTACCTGCAAGGGGTAGTAAATCATGGTTTAAAATTGCAAGTTTCTGCAAACTTGGCCCTTCATGGTTTCACAAACTCTAATTGGGCTAAAAAACCATGATGACGGATGCTCAATAAGTGGTTATTAAATTGTTTCTTGGTCAAAATCTTATTTTATTGAGTTCCAAAAAACAATTGTGGTTGCTAGATCTAGCACAAAGGATGAATACAGTGCCATTGCTCATTTTATAGCTAAGTTATGTTGGTTAAAGAATTTAATTACTAAGTTACAAGTTTGTTTCCCTGCTCAAATTATTTGGACTGACAACCTAAGTACTACTCTGGCTTATAATTCAGTTCTTCATCAACAAGTGAAACATATTGAAATTGATCTTTGTTTTCTCCATGACAAAGTCTTCGAGAATGGAACTCAATATATTCCCATTGGGGAAGGGGTAGCTGATCTCTTTACTAAGCCTCTTAGTACACTGAGATTTTTGCATCTCAAATCAAAGCTGAAGGTTATTAACTCTTTGTCTTAGTTCAATTGATTAAGGGGAATATTTGATATGAGACAAACTCAAGCTTGTCTTTCCTGAAAATCTTCAGTTTGAGGGGGAATGTTAGAAATCAATTGATTATTGTTCCATGTCAGCTTTTGTTAGTTAGCTTTGGTTAGTTTCATTATAACTAATTGTTTTAGTTGTAACCAATTCTGAAATTGTACCAACATTGATACAAATGCAAACAATAGCTTAATAATGAAGCTAACGTAAAACTTTTAGGAAATACTTTCTCATTGTCTCTCTATCTCTCTGTTATCCTCTCTTTTCTTCTTCTTTCTCTTCCTCTTCCTTTCCTTTCTGCTTTATAGCAGAACAAACTCCATGATAATCTTTAATGATGTAGTTCCTAAAATATACATGCATAACCACCTCAATAAAAAGCAATGTGGTCTTATGCAATAAGTAGACCATCACCTTTATGTGCATTTAGGGAATAGCCAAAAAGAGGATATTGGTTTTATAATTTTAGTCTCAAAGGTACATCGAAGTAATGGCAAGGATACAATTGAAAGTATTTGGCCATAAGAATGAAGCCCAATTAAAATTGTGAGGTCAAGAAGAGTGGGTGTCATCATCCCAAATATAAAATTAACTGTTAGTTATATGTGACCAAAAGCACAAAGCTGCAACTACAAGACCTTTGTTACGAGGTATATCATAACGAGAAAGCTCAATGGCATTATATATGCCAAGCAATTTCCAACTACTACTAAAATGGGGCTCTAATTGTTTATACCATGATAATCATTTTGCTGAGGTGATTGACTATGTCCTAATATAGGGGTTTTCCACCAATCCACCTAGATCTATCTAAGTTGGTATATTAAAATGGAAAAAACTCATACTTATAAGATTGATAAATATAATCATCCATAAAATTACTAGGTTTTTCATGAAGATCGAGAAATTACTGATGGTTTCCCAAGTTTTTCACTAATAGGACTTGGTCATCCTCAAAATAATCAATGTAGCCAATAGCTTCAATTTCTAATATCATAGCCAGGCCAAACGTCTTAGGCTCCATTGACAAACATAAACATGTTTTTCTTTTCTTCTTAAAACAAAGTAAGCCTGCAACAAAACAAAAAAAAAATAAAAAATAAAAAATAAAAAAACTCAACAAATTGTGTATTCAAATAAAGATATTCATAGAAATCATGCCTTGGAAGATGGATTTGGTAATGGGTTAGTTGTGGACTACAAGATGGTCAAATATTCATGGGGATAGACGACACCAAGATTGATTATCAATGTTACAACTCTTATTTATTTGCATGTATTTTTTTAAATTCTCAAGTTGACTATACTTCCTAAGTTAAGTTCATTCATGGTCATTGCACCCATGGTCACTTACTTGGATATTCTACTTTCCTTTTATCAAATATGTCATTATGACTCCTCATGCATCATGATGTTTTCTAGTGCTAAGATTATAATGGCTAAATAAGCTCTTTAAAGGTGATGGTAAGTCAGCGAGTGGTTGGGCTGGACTATTAGTATAGGTGAGAGTTTTTGTCACATGCTTGTAACCATTTGAGGGCTCTTTCCATTGAGATAGTAATAAATTACATACATGTCATTTGGTCTCGTTGTTGCTTTTATGCTTGTCCCTTTTCATACTAATTGTTGTTAGTAGCTTTTTTGCTCACTTTGTACTTGTGCTATACAAATATTGTGTAGGTTATTTGCTTGCAAAGGACAGGACATTGATTATTGGCTTACTACTAACAATGGGCTAGTAAGCACCACAAAATTTACTTTTACAAACCTCAAAAGTTGAACCATGACAGTTGGTATCAGAGTGTGGTTACGTGACAAACAACGAGGATGTCAAAGATGACAAATCAATAGTAGTTTGATATCATCGATAGTAACTTAGGGAGCTTGTTGTAGTTGTAGATATGCACGTTAAACACCATGCTTGGCAAGAACTTTTTCAAAAGGTGGAGATGATTGACGATTTCATCGATTGAGTGAAAGCTCTGGAGAAGAACAAAGCATCGTTATTTTGAGCTCTCTTGATGGTGAATGAAAAAGAGCTACAAAATAGACAACAACGAGCTTGTATGCTATTATGAATGATTTGATGAAAGACTTTTAAGCCACAATACAAGTATTCAAAAACGAGCTAGAGGAGATGAATGCTAAGATATAACTCACCACGAGAGATGCTAAAAAGCTTAAAAAATTTCTGTTTAATATGGAACAACACTTTTGAGCACCGAAACCTGATTTAAAAGAGATAAAGATGCATGGCCATAATGTAATAGGAGATACAAAATTGTGGTAGAGATTTGAATACAAAGATAACAAAAACATCATATGTGTTGTTGGTACATAGGAACTACTACAGAAGGAACTCAAAACTAATTCTCCAAGAGAATGTGGACTACATTGCCCTCACAATTTGAGAGAATTGAAGCAAAAGGTTAATGTGAGAGAATATATAAATGCTTTTTAGGGCTCATGCTAGATATTCATGTCATGTCCAAGAATGAAAAACTTTACTTATATTCTTAAAAGCTTAAAACCTTGGCTAAGGATTGAGCTTTAATGGCATAAGGGGTAGGATGTTGCCATTGCTCAAGTGACAGCAAAGCGCCTTATGGGTTAAAGCCTTTGTGTTAAAGCCTAGGCCCATCTCTTGTTTCTTATATAGCAGTCCATAGAGAGTTCTTAAGTGCCCTCAAGATTGCCTTACATGCTTCTATTTGCTCGAAGGAACGGATTAAGGAGCATGTTGCAACAATAAAAGTACAGGAAGATACCGCACAGCGAGTGCATCGAGATTGTTAGGTGCCATGAAAAAGCAAATTGTGCAGACCAAGAAAACCAACAACAAAAGTCTTATGTTTATATCTATGATGACCAATGGTAAGGTCACCAAATGCATTATGATCGATAGGGGTGCCACTCACAACTTTACCTCTAAGGCCGTAGCAAAGAGACTAAGGCTGAGATTGCCTGAAGAAGTGACCAAATGAAGGTGATCAACTCTAAAGCCTTACCTACTATGTGATTACCAAAATAAATGCCTCTCAAGTTGGGATCTTGGTAGGGCCACAGATTTAATTGCAATGCTGATGAACAACTTTGAAGTTATTTTTAAGCATGGAATTCCTTGTAAAGAAGAAGGGGATTCTCATTCCTGCTACCAATAGCTTGTTAGTGATGAGAATACAAATAGGTATAGTTCTTGCAAACATTAAACGACAAAGTGATTCAAAATTTTTTTCTGCACTACAATTTAAGAAAGAATTTAGACATAAAGAACCTTCTTACTTCACACTAGGGAAGGAAAGGAAGACATAAGTGGCAAACCAATTCGTTCGGTGATGATAGAAGCTCTAAAGCCCTTTGAAGATGTAATACCTGACCAACTCCTAAAGGACCTTCCTCCAAAAATAAGTATAGACCATAAAATTGAGTTAATGCCCGTAATGAAGCGCCCAACAAAACCACCATATAGAATTGCACCTCCAGAATTGGCGGAATTACGAAAACAACAAAATGAACTATTGGAAGTAGGGTTCCTCGTACCCTCTAAGGTGTCATACAAAGCTCCAATGCTATTTAAAAAGAAAAAAGATTGAAGTATATGTTTGTGTGTAGACTATGGAACTTTTAAGAAGGTCAGAGTCCGGAACAAATATCTCATCCCCTTAATTGCTGACCTATTCGACCAACTTAGTGGGGCAAAATATTTGACCAAGTTAGATTTAAGATCGGGATATTATCAAGTGAAAATTGCTGAGGGTAATAACCAAAAGACAATGTGTTACTCATTATGGGGTCTTTGAATTTTTGGTGATGTTTTTGGGTTGATAAATGCACTAACAACATTCTGCATGCTAATGAACCAAGTATTCCATGACTATCTTGATAATTTTGTTAATATATGTGGATGACATTATGATTTTTAGTTCCACTTTGGAGGAACGTGTTAAACACATGCAATTGGTATTCCAAAAGCTTTGAGAGAATCAATTTTTTTTTTAAGAAAGAGAAATGCTCATTTGCTTAAAATTGTATCGAATTTCTAGGTAACATTGTAGAAGGTTGTTGCGGGTGTGTAAATTTCTTAAGATGCCCTCTCACCTCTCTCGCTCCCTACTTCCTTATACCACCTCATTCGATTCTTCTTCTCTTCCGGATATTAGAAATTTCATAGCTTCTTCAGTTTTGACTTTATTATTTATTTATTTATCCTATTTATCTCCATGAAAGTTCTCTTTCTACAACTCCACAGTGAAGTGGCCATTGACTCAGTAGCACACCTCTTTCTCCAGTAGATGATCATCAAAGAGGATCTAAACAGAGCTGCCATTGCTAATTGCACTAGAATCCATACATATTTCGTTAAATTCATAGGGGGGCAAAAAATTTAAAAAAGGGTATACATATAAATCATATTATGTTTGATTATAGTTTTGAGAAATATGTGCATATTTAGTAAAACTCATCCGTTTAAATCAGCATTGTTAGTTATTATATAATAAAAAAAAAATTAAAAAAAAAAAAAAAAAAAACAAAAGCAGTTTTAATTGCTTAACATGTTGAACAGGATAAGGAAAGTTTAAAACTGAGGAATTCAATTTTTGTCTTTCTAAAGGTTTAAGGGTAAAACTGGGATTTCAAAAGCAAATATCATGGCAAAGGAGAATATGTCTGCCACTTTTAACAAACATACAATTTATATATAATGAAGTATTAAAAAACCAAAAAAAAAAAAAAATCAATCTGTTACCAAGACTACTGTAAACTATTTTTTCTATTTTAAAATTTTGCAACAATTGATAAGTAAAAGTTTATTTGGACAAACGCTACAGAAGGATTTTTATTTTATCTTCTAAAAAGTAAAAGCATTTCAAAATCATTCCCATATAAATTCTATTGAATGTAGAATCCATTTAGGAATAATCTTTGAGGAATCACTTCTCTTCTAAGAAGTGATTTTTACACAATCATCTAATTGTGTTTTTTCTCAAATTATTGAAAATGTGATATTTTTTTTAACAAAATTATTAAAAATCAATGTTGAATTTCGTTTTTATTTGATATTATAGAAAGTGATTTTATTCCTTTTTAAACGTTTTTAAAACTTTAAAAATCACTTTCAAATACACTGATATTAAAATCACTAATTCTATTCTACCATCATATAGAAAGTGATTTTATTCCTTCTTAAGCGCTTTTAAAACTCTAAAAACTTTCAAATACACTGTTATATATAGCTAATACGAAAATCACTAATTTTATTCCACTATCATATAGAATAGATACCTAGTGCTTTAGCAGGAAAAAAAAAATAAATAAAAAAATAAAAACAACAGATACCTAGTGATGTATACGCTATTTTCTTTTGCTTGCTTTTACTCTTGCTTTTGCATCAACGGCCTCATTTATTTATTTTCATAACTCAGATATCATCACTTCAAGCAAAAATTAAAAAATAAATAAATAAAAACTCAGGTGTCATCACGTGGCATGATACATAAAACTTAGCGGAGTAAGTTGGCACGAAAAAAGCAATTTAACATGCATCTATCGTCCTATAAAATCCAACAAATTCCTAGACAAGTCTACAAACAAAGAAAAACTTGCATGCAATGGTTACACCCCATCATCCTTTAGCACTTCTATTAATCACGTGTTATAATTATATGCAACATCGTATAACAATAAAATAAAATATGTAGACCCTATAAAATATCACGTCACCATATAATAATCATATATGAGATATAAGAGAGACCCATTATTCTATGCTTTACTGTTAATGAAAGTTTTTGTGTTACTTTTCACTGTTCAAGAAGTTATTTAGATTCTCTAGAAAAAAAGATCCATTCAATGGCGCAATGGTAGAATACACAATTCTTTCTTTTTTTTCATTTTTTTTTTTTTCATCATAACATGAAATTATCAACACCGTATTATCCATAACATGAGATTATCATCAGTGATCCGCATAGTACTTCCAAGTACATAATTCCATATTATCTAACAGTTCTCTTATCCCACAAACTAATAAGAGATTCGTAACTATTTACAATTTTTTCTTCTCTTTTCCAAAACTATTTACAATTTTTTCTTTTCTCTTTTCCAATTGTCGTGCATGTTTCAATGCCAATTGATGAGACAATTTTTTCTTGTCTCCTTTCCAATTGTCGTGCATGTTTCCAATTGATGAAACTGTATAAAGAAGGCACCAAAAATAAAATAAAAAGTAACCACAATAAGATAATTTTTATTGGACAGGCCAGAGATCCTTAAAATGTAAACATTTTTGTTTTACACATTTCTAAAAGACAAAAACTTGCAGAAGCGCTCATTCTATGATTGATATTACACTCGCAATAATTGAAAATAACAATACCATGGTCCCTGCAGTGGACAAATTACTGAATCCATACCGCTAAAAACACAACTTCAAGAACACATTACAGACTCCGTACCGCATCAGAACTTCGCATCTCTATAACAGAATATAACAGAATAGAGGACAAATAATTCTCTATAAAGCAAATAACCCCCCCTCATTGGGGAAATTATTTAAATTATGTTGTGGATGACTCTGCTTTCAATCTTAGGAAGTAGGAAATAAGTTCTACTCATTCCAATTATATCATTTGGTTTCTTATTGAATTACCATGTTATATAACTTATCAAATCATAACTATTGTTGCCAACCATACTGCTGATTGCGGTTTCCACCCATCATGTTTGAGCCACGACCAGCAGCAGAACTGCCATATGGACCACTTTGAGAATAGTTTGGACCACCAACTCCATAGCCACTTCCTCCCCCACCCCGGGGACCACCACTGGGAATGCTGGTAGAACCATATGGCGCACCTCTCCCTTGTGAAGGATACGGCCCACTGTTGTAACCACCTCCGCCACCTTGACCTCCACGATTGGGGTGGTATCCCCCACCAGGATTTCCACTTGGAGGGTATCTGCCTGGCCCTCCAGAGGGCCCACGAGGCTTTCCATAGTGATGGCTAGGCCCAGCAGCAACTGGGGGCTGAGAACCATGTATTGGCTGGTTGGGTCCCGGCCTCATTTGAGCATGTGCTTGGCCAGACTGCTGAATAGGTGGGAGGCGAGCATGCTGCTGCGGGTGCTGCAGTTTCTGACGTTTTGCTGTTTCTTCATGTTGACGTTGCTGCTGTCGCTTTTTCTTAGTCTGGAATTCATGTGATGACTCATATTTGGGTAAACTGAATAGCAAAAAACAGGAGCTGTAGTTATGGTCGATAAATTAAGATATAAAAGAAAATGAAAATTGGGTTATCCAAACCTCTTGGGATCACAAGGTAATGGATCAGTCCAGAAATACTCGGCATCAAGCGCATCCTTCGCAGATATTCTCTTTACATTTCATAAAAATATGTAAGAATCTAGTTAGGAATGATGTCATTTATCATAATCAGGAATTCATTTCATATTTACTTCCCATTTCTAATATGAAACCAAATTCAATACAAATATCAAAATATAAAACATTATCATAGCAAGCAATATGAGGCAAGAAAACTAAAAACAAGAGAAGATACAGAAAACCTTTAGAAGTTCTCCTTAAACAGAAATTAAACAGAAAATAAGGATATATACTGGCTGGATCATTAATATTGCAGTTCAACATAAAAAATAATAAAATAATAAAATAAAGGTTGGTTTTTGCTAAGGAAAAATTAACAGTGCAGTCAATTAACTCCAAAGAGGACCTTAGGCCCCGTTGAGAAGTGTCAAAATAAGTGGTAATTTGAAATCCCTTGAGAAAATGAAATTGTCCTGTGTTTTGATGATTTTCAAAATGAGGAAATTATGGATTCAAGAAAAAAATCTTAATTTTTTTCTCAACAATGTCTTTGTCATTTGATCCAATAGCGTTCCGTTAGATAGGAACAGCTTTGATAAATACTGATAACTCTTGGATGGAGTATTAGAACGGAAAAATCCATTAGATAATGAACTATTGGTTCTAAGCCATCTCTGGCGATGAATCAAGAGTGTGGGAAAGTAAGGTGGAAAATGAATCCTCCAAAAACGGTGTCATTTTAAATTTCCCTTGGAGACTAATTTTATGCATTTTACTAAAAGATAATTTTAACTTTCAAAACACAAATTGATTAGTTATGTGTTAAGTCTGAAGTATCCTTATAAAAACCAAACAATCTGAAAAATAATTCATAGGAAATTGAATCCCAAAAAACTAATTTCTGAAAATTAATTTCCTTTAAAATTTTAACACTTTCCAAACATGGCATTGGAGATGATTGGATCTCTAAGCTTTTTATTATTATCACACTCTTTAAGGTCTGCCAACCGAAGCTTATCATACACACACTATATATATATATATACTATATATATATAAGAGCATCTCAAATGGTTGTCTATTGCTAAATTTTTTTTTTTGGTCACATTAGACAAATTCACAACCAATCATAAAAAGACTTCTTAAAAAGTATATTTAAACACCCTGTCAAGCTAATGTGGCAGGGGGGAAAAAAAAAAAAAACACTGTCAAGGTAACCTTCTACTTCACAAAAGTCTGTTAGACATTCTGAGATTTCCTAAAAAACAAAATTTTCCTTAAAAAGTCAATTATTTAAAAAAAAATAAACTAATAAAATATTTAATTAATTAATACCTATAAATAAGTTATATGAACATTACCATTGGAGAACAATTTTAAAATTGATTATACATTGATGTCACATAGATTTAGACAATATCAATTTCTATCCACATAAACAGCAATCCACATTCACCATTAGAGATGTTCTAATTGAGCAAACACAATAATATGCTAGTTACAAAAACGAGATAATATGATGGCATCAAATATAGAAACAAAAACATTATTTCAATTTTCCAATATGCGATTAGACCCAAAAAAGTAAATTAGTAACTTTATCTGATAAGGAGATACCTGTGAAGGATCAAGAGTCAGCATTCTCTCCAACAACTCCAAAGCATGACGATCAAAGCTATAGCAGAAAACGAGTTATAAGCTAAGATACAAAATGTCTTTAGTTTTGGACTTATAATAAACTTCAAAATTATGCCAACTAGATCATAATGAAATACGTGATTAGAAGGGAATCACTTACTGTCTGAAGACCTCCTTGAGACGTCTTTTCATCGGCCTTGTTGGCTTGAAGTTGTTATACCAAGGAATTTTGGAAACCCCAGGCCAAATGACCTCATCTGGAGCTCCGCATAGCTCAAAAATTTTATTTAATTGCTCAGGCTACAATAATTACAGAGCAAAGAAAAATATTATAGTTTTGTCATATGTTATTCGCAGTATTGCTGCAAGTAAAATTTCTATATAAACTATAAAAGATGCTTCAAAAAGTTGCAGTAGAGTAACAGAAGTTGGTTGTACACATGGGAAGGCTGAAAAGTTCTGGAACTCCTAATTAGTGCCACTTGTTCTTGGGTGTTCATCTTGAGGGTTGACCCCGTCCAATTGACATTCTTTATTTTGGGGTAGACTTATAGATAAGTGTTTTATATAAAGTGGAAGTGGATGAAAATGATACTTGGTTTCCGCAACATGAGTAAATAACAAGACAACACAAATGGGTGGTAACCTATTTTAGTATTTAACCATTTAGTTTTTTAATTGAACAACAAAGACAATTATTATCAAGAAATAAACCACTTTGCAGATAAATAGAGGAAGGAGAAATACTTGAAATATAAAAAACCATATCAGAAGAGATAAATACATTAAAACTAGCATCTGCATTATAAAAACATACTTCTAACATAAGTTCAGTATAAAAAGGGGCAACCCTTGAATTCTGTAGAGACCAAATGCACAAAAGAACCCAGAAACTTCAATCAGTCCCATACTTACATACTGTGAAAATTCTAATTAAAAAAAAAAAAAAAAAAAAAAGGTCCTCTTTTGCTTCTTTTCAACCAAATTGCCCAAAAAGTGAACAAAGTTGCAGATCTTAAGAAACATTTCTCTTTCTTGTTACTAAGAAAACCAATTAAACCAACCAATAAATTATAATAGCATTTAGATAGACTTCACATATCCCAACTTGTCAGAACATTAATCTAAAGTCTAAACTGAAGAAAAGCAACCTTACAAATAAAAATAATGACCAATGGTCTCAAAAACCTTGCTATAAATGAAAAACCATGAAGGTAATAGACTAATATATGGTCTACTTTGCAGCAAATCAAAGCAGTTAATCTTTCCATGACATAGTAATCAAAGGAAAACAACTTTCAAATGGTCTTTTATGGCTCAAACACTTACTAAGAAGGGTATGTGATGAATCAGAGGTCGAAGAAAGATGTGCATGAAAAGTACTGGAGGAGTCACAAGAGCATACTCTCTTATCAGATGTATTAGGATTCAGAGACGTCATAAAAAATTAAGAGAGGAGGATTCCAAGGACTTTCGACCCTTAAAATTTCTAAAGAAATTAAAATTCCATGCAGGAGACAAAGTATGATGGAGGCAAAAATACATGACATTATAAAGATGCAAACCAGTAAAAGATAACAAAAAAGGTGGACCATATAGTTTCCAGGAATCCCTAAATTTTGACCATGTCACATTTTCCAAACCTAGTTTTTGTATGCCTCGAGTAATAAGGTTAACCTTGAAAATTAAATTTCCAATGGCTTTTAAAACATTCCTCTAGTCACAATAAATAAATGAAGCACTATATATATATATATATATATATAAATATTTTATTTTTTTTTAAATCTTGGAAGCCCAAAAGGAGACACTTCAGAATAATATAGAAAGACCATTGAATCCTAAGCATTTGAATTAAGCCCATACTCAATTTTAATAACCCTGCCCCACAGCAAATCCTTTTATGGGAATCTCCACCACCACTTTTCAATAAGAGCGAAATTCCTTTGTTGGATGCTTCTAACACTTGAAAACTTCATCCTCGGTCACCTCCTTCCAAAAAACCAAATGACCTTACAATCGTTAACCATAAACACCCAAGAGAACCTCTCCCACAGAAGTTTTTCTCAAACAATCTTCAATATACTTGCAACCCCCTTTGGAAATTTAAAGTATAATCGGTAATAAAATGAGAATACTAGATAAAACAGACCAAACCAGAGTAAGCTGTTTGCCCCTAGATAATAACACTCTTATCCACCAATAAGTCTCTTTAGATACCATTGGCTCCCAAAACTCATCTCTCTAGGATATACCTCTTGGAAAAGCTTGATACTTGAAAATCCATTAACCAAACAACCAATTGCTATTCTCCTCCAGTCCATCATTTACTAATTTTAGCACTGCTTCCACCATAAAAGTGATAACAAGGTAATTGTTGTATTGCAACTACAAAGCACAATTTCACATACAAAAAGCAGAACCTTCAAAGCATAACCACAGCTGTGGAATTTTTTTTTTTTTTTTTTTTTTTCAGTATGTTCATTTATCAACATTTCATTTCATCATTTTCCCTCAAGTTAAAAAAAATGAAACTGCCTCATCTCAACAAATGCTGCAAACCTCATCTTTTCCAGGAAAAATTGGCTTCCCATGGAGAAGTTCAGCAAATATACATCCAACAGACCACATGTCAACAGCTGGACCATACTTTGTTGTTCCAAGTAGCAATTCCGGAGGTCTGCACAAACAAGCAATTGAAAAGCTAATTAATTGCATCTTCTTTACACCTTTTTACTCTTTTTCTTCTTTTAGATTGTAAGAAATGGTGCAAGGCCAGTTGAAAGGCAAGAACTATATCAAATTAAAACAGTAGTCTTCATTCATGAAAAATTTGATTTACCTATACCATAAAGTAATAACACGATTTGTAAGATTAGCATTGTGATCATTTGAGAAAGAACGTGCAAGCCCAAAATCAGCAAGCTTCAAATTACCTTCATTGTCTATAAGAAGATTAGAACCTGTAGCATACACCTAAGGCATTAATGGTTTTCCCATAAAAAAATCTAAATTGAAAAACAAAAAGTTGATCTATAAGAACCTTTAATATCCCGATGAAGCACTTGATTTACATGACAATAGTGAAGCCCTGTCAGTAGTTGTTTCATATAGCACTGCAACAAGATAAAGAGTATTGGAAGATAGCCATTCATATTGAACATTCTCCACATCAAACAGTAATTGATTTAAACCACCAAATCTTTGTCGTTTCTGATACCTTGATCTGAGGAACAGAAAATCTCATCGCAGGCCGATCAGCAAGACCAGTTAAATCATGGTCCATGTATTCAAAAACCATGTAAATGCCACCCTTATACTTATTACCATCTGAAACACCGGGCAACAGAATCAGACTCTCCAACCTCAAACAGAAAGAGATACCAAGCTAAGCCTTCACTTGGTGAAACTATCTTCAGATTAGTAGAATATTGGACAAATTATATATGGGACGCTCTAGAACATTATAGATTATGCTACACATTAAAAGCAAGCTCTTGCCTGGCCTGCCTTGCTCATCCTTTTCAGGTCCTGCAAAACATTTCTAGACTCTATAAATATGGAAACAGTTGAAGGTGTAAAACAACTTATCAAATACGCATTTAGATATTTGTCCAAACACAAATAAATAAATTAGCCAACATAAATATTACAAAAAATACCTGGAGATGTCACAATCTCTTTCAACTTAATTACATTCTCATGATGCAGCTTCTTCAAAATTTTAATTTCACGAATGGCAGTTATTGGGAACTGTAGAAACAATAGAAATTTAAGTATATATCTCAGACAAATTTGCATATCTGTTAACTAATGTAATTATTTTTCAATAAAATATGTATCTCTTTCCGCTTCATACAGCAGATTTTGAGTGCATAGAAAAGTTAAAAGAATATAAAAAAACTTAAAAATTCTGAAGCTGTGAAAAAGGAAGTCATAGGACCTCCCTTTTAGAATGTACTTAAGACCAAGAAAGATCCAACTGTTGAATGAAAGCTAAAACACACCCCTTCTCTCTCATTGTCCATTCGAATTTTCTTCAAAGCAACAATTTCACCTGTCTTAATTTCTCTAGCCATGTAAACTTGACTGCAATCACAAACCAATAGCTTAAGCATAAGGGCATAGATCTATTACAAAATTCAAACAAGGTCCAGACATCAGAATAAATAAATAACAAATATATACAACTACATATATATATATATTCAAACTAAAGTAATCAATATATGTGTTACTGCTGAGCATGCACATGCTTCAACATACATCACAATAGTCAATAATGACAATAGAAATCATTTAGCAACCAATTAGTCTCGGTTTATGGTTATAATTAACCTAATACTTCTTTTAAAATGTGTTATGTTGATAATTCTAATAACATACATGTTTTGCAGATTGCATGGTTCAAAAATCAGCAAACAACGTACACAATTTTCTTCCTTTTTTTTTTTCTCTCTATTATTATGCTAGTGGATAATTAATGCATGCCGCAACAAACTATACAAATTATATGTAATAAAAAACTTAAGTAATCAACAAAAGGAAAGAAAATAAAAAGAATTTAATGGAGAATTATCACTAACCCATAAGTTCCCTCGCCAATTTGTTCCAGTTTCTCAAAGCAGTCAACACTTCTGGATCCCCAGGAAGGTGATTCGTTAAGATTGAGCTGCCCTGGGGCCGCCATTGCCATTATCAACTTTCTTCCACTTTTCCTCCAAGAAATTAAAGTAACTCTGACAGTAAACTTCAATGTCAGAGCACCATAAGGAAAGCTTGATATATTATATAAAGTTTACGGTTTTTTTTTTTTTCCAATAAAATTACCAGATTAAATTATTTTGTTCCACTTGGGAAATGTCAGCGGCCTGGAAAAAACAAAAGGCGTTTGGTACCACCTCCTCTCTCTTCTTCTCCTTGGCTTTATAGACTCCAAGCAATCAGCAGTAGGACTTTTGAAGAATATAGAACCATAAACTTTATGCTCCATTTTGATGCTAAGAAAATATAGGAATATAAATGGAAAAAAGAAATCTTTAATGTCTAAATTATCACTGATGAAGACCTCAAGAAACAAAACATCTCTCTCTGCCTAATACAACCATTTGGAGAGGTTGGGTTTTCATCATTGTTACACCCAATAACTGATAGAGAATTTTAAAATTCCTTTCACTTCCGCTCTTCAATTACCCACCAACTAAATCACAAACTATCAATAAGTTGAAAACCTTAATAATCCCAATGGAAAATAAATAAATAAAGATCAGAACCAATAAATCTAAAGCTTGAGAAAAATCAAAAGGAATCCTCATAAGTACCCCAAAAAAAAAATAGAATTATTCAGACTTGCAAGAAGCAGCAGAATAAAGGCATAAGAAACTAAATCATGAAAGGAATATTTTGATTTCTACCATTCCTCAATTTTTTCTTTTCCCAGTTTTCCAGGAAACAAAACAAAATATAGACCAACTCTATTATTTGAAGTATACAGTAAAACAACAACTAGATTTTCTAAGATTTACAAACGAAATACGCCATTTGAATTGATAAGAAGACGACCCACATGGATTTATGCTCGCGCCGTAGAGCTGATCCAACATCCAAGGCCGATCGATTGAGGTCTGCCTCTCGACAAACAACCCTAGTTTCGGCTGATGAGGGAGGACTGCAAAGAGGACGACGCAAGGTTAAAGAAGAGACATCATAAAGGCCTCCTTGTGGACGGTGGAGATTGATTGGTTGGTGAAATATAAAATCTTTATTTACTCTCCTTTTATGATCTTCAAAATCCTTGCAATATTTATTTTTGTTTTTTGTTTTTTTGCTGGATGGAAAAAGAGTTTTGTGCTTAATAATTACAAAATTCCGAAAGCATATACGAGAGTATATACATACACAAATACATAACTTTTCATGCTTCTATTTCATATTGTTTAAAATCGTCAAATAAAAAGTTAAAGTAGTTTTAAGAAATTATTAAATATTTCAAATTTTGTTTTATCTTTTGTCATGGTTTTCAGTTATTTATTTTTATTTTTGTTTTCAAAAAGAACAACAATCCTTTCGGTAATTATTCTTTGTTTATAAAACATCAAAAAACAATTTTTGTTTTCCTTTTCGGTCAAAAAAACACCTTTTTTGTTGGGTCAGGAAACACCTTGTTTGTTTGATAATTGATTTTGATTTTTTCCCACAAAAAAAAAAAAAAAAACCTTGTTTGTTTGAGAATTGATTATCATTTTTTAAAATTTTAATAATTGATTTTTCTTTAGAATTTGAATAATTATATATTTCTAAAGAAAAAAAATTACATATAGAGCTCAAATTTGAGTTCGATAATATATGCATAGAATATAAATTTAGATATTTGATCTCAGATTTTGATGAGATTCCGCTTGAATTTATTCAACCGACTACCCGCTAGGGTGAAGACCAGGTCAATCACTAGGACTCAAGCCAAGTGATTTAAGAACAATCTGATTGGGTTTATATAGAGAGTTATCAATTCTCAAAAGGGCTTGTCCATACCCGAAGATACAAAGCTTGTTTTAAGCATCCATGTAATGGAGACCGATATGGACCTAGATAGCTGTTTTCATACAAATATGTATTTCAGGCAGCATGGAATGGATCAACATTTTATGGATTCAATGAATATCATTAAAAGGTCATGGAATCAATTGAAGCCAGAATCAAAAGCAACCACAATGGGCATTTGCGCATAGAATGAATAGTTGGCCGGTTTTGCTGTATTTGTTGCTAGCTTTACTGTATTTTATTGATTTGATATTTTCTCTTTATTCCAAGCAAGGGCAACGTGTGAGACTCATAAATAATCCTATTTGGCACCCTACATGGCATATGGGAGCTAATTTGGAGCCACTGCAAGCTGAAATTTGATCAAAGATAGCTTAGTGGTCAAACAAGTCAACTAGTTTCTTAATTTGATTTTGACTTTTTGATTTAGAAAATTAGTCTTTTATTTGGTTTCTATTTATTTATTTACTGGACAAATCAACTTAGGAAAGTTATTATTTTATTATTTTCATTGTAAATTAATTAATTCCTAATTCAAAATAAAGGAATTAATTAATCAAAATTAGAATTAAGAAAATAATGGAATTTCAGCCACATTAAGAAATTGACATTATATGATCGGTTTTCTCTTAGATTTTTTAGAATTTATTGCTTTGTGACTTTAACCAATTAAGGGTTATTTTTCAATGAGAATGCACCTTCAATAATATTCAGAAAATTAATTGTGAGATAGAATTATTTTAGTTCTCTTTGAACACTTAAAAAACTATTAGAGAGTGAGTGTATTAATTTTGACTTATCAATCGAGGTTCAATAACCTATTATGGCGTCTTCATTATATCAAGGTTTCTAATCATATGTTGGTTAGGAGTTAAGGTTTTTCTATAAGAACTTGAACTTAATTGAGATCCGAGCTAATATAATATGGATTTAGGCGTGAGTTGACCTAGGTTCGTATAATTTGGTATCAGAGCCAAATTTTGATCATGTTTGATTTATCTTATTTGCCTTATTTTGTTTTATGTTAATCTGCAATTTTAACATTAGGTTAAGATTGCTTCTATCATCATACACGTTCTGCATAATCAAAAAAAATAAAAATTCATAGCCGAAATTAGGTTTCTCTGTTTTACGACATTTTTGCTTCCTAGTTTATTGGTTATCTTTTATTATTGTTCTTGTTAATTTAGTTTATTGTCGATTTTTCTTTGCTATTTTAATCTTAATTAGTTGCATTCATATATTCAAAAAAAAAAAAAAAGAGTTTTGAAGGCATATTGCATAAAATCTAAAAATTGTGCAATTTGATTTTGTTTTCGATGGTCACGGGTTTGAATCTTGTTAGATTGAAGTTTAATATTTGAGTTGATTTTCTACTACTAGACATTGTGTTGCATCCTCATATTTGTGATTAAAAAAAAAAAAAAAAGCCAAAACCGAGTATTAGAAAAAAAAAAAAAAAAACTACACAAAAGTCTAGCTTGTTTAATTTAGAGTTTGAAATTTGTTTGCTGGAAAATTGTGATATTTGAAGTTGCTGGAATTTTATATTGCTGCTGGAAATTGTATTTTTGAGTGCAAAAATTAATTGGATTAAAATTAGTTAAAGGATTTGGTACAAAAACTTGAATTACAAAGAACAACAATCAACAACTATCTTATATTTTTGTTCAATTTGATTCTTATTCGTGTTTGAATTTCTTTCTCTATATTTATTCCTTGAATTATTGCTTCATTAATATTATGGGCAGCTTTTAATTCATTCCCAAAATTTGCTTGTTAATTTACCTTGTTTATGCTTAGAAAAGCCGAGAAAGGTATTTTCATTTCACTCAGTATTTGTTTGATTTGGTTATTGTTTTATTGATAAGTTTAAATTAAGGTACACTTGTGATCTAGTTGCCATTTAAGTGTATTTTAATTGAAACTTTGAAATAATTCTTTGAGTGGAAAAAGGCAAGAGCGTGTGAGCTTAAAAGAGGGTAAAAGCCGAAATTAGTGTGCAAACATTAGTGTCAGGACCTTATTTGAGTGAAACACGTGAAGGAGTGAATTTGGTGAGGATTTATTTTATTCTTGCAATATATTTACTAACATGGCAGATTCAAGGATGAGAAGAGGAGTAGGAGATGGCTTATTGAGAATTAATGAAGAGGAATCCATACAATTCAAGGGTGAATCCTGAGCCAGAGGGAGTGGAAATGAGCACATGGACATAATGGTGGTCTTAGAGCAATTACAGCGGATGAATGCTTATTTTGACCATATAGATCAAAGGATGGGTAGGTTAGAGACTTCAGAAGGTAGGCCAAACTTGAGGGAAGAATTTAATGGAGACTGAGGTCGAGGTCGAGGAGGTGCGGACGTCATAGAGAGGATTTTGAAAGAGGTAATTATGGAGATAATTTAGAGGAGGATTTTGAAGACATCTATGCTCTCCAAGGTAGGCAAAACCATGGGAGACCAGCAAGGGAAGAGGATAATGATCTTGGAAATATTAAGGTTAACATGCCACCTTTCATGGGAAAAAGTGATCTAGAGGTTTACTTAGAGTGGGAGAAGCGTATGGAGATGATCTTTGATTATCACAACTATTTGGAGGCTAAGAAAGTTAAATTGGCAGCTTTAGAATTTGGACATTATGCACTCCAATGGTGGACAAATGAGCAAAGTACCTGAAAGAGAGTAGATGATGAATTGATTACTACTTGATGACAAATAAAGGGAGCCATGAGGAAGCGATTTGTACTGACTCATTATCATAAATTGCTACATCAAAGGTTACAATCTTTATCACAAGGTAATAGGTTTGTGGAGGATTATTACAACGAGATTGAGATGCTCATGATGAGATTGAGCATGAATGAGGATAAAGAAGCAACCATGGCATGGTTTTTGGATGGTTTGAATTGAGAGATAGCCAATCAATTGGAATTACAACAATATGTGAAATCAGAAGAGATGTTGCATGTGGCTATTAAACTTGAGAATCAATTCGAGAGGAGGGGCACAAGTACACGGTTTGGAGGAGTATCAAACAGCGGGAGGTCAAATCCAAGTGTTTGGATAAACAATCTCACATATGACAACAAGCCAAAACCAAAGCTAGATGATGAAAGCACCAATCTGCCAAAAAGGGAGGCTAAAATCGAATATGTCCAAGTACCAAGGAATGAAGGTAAATCTAATCCTAAACCTTCTAGAACTCATGATATTGTGTTTTTTAAGTACCAAGGACAATGACACATTGCTAGCCAATGCCCGAATAGGAGAATCATGGTGCTGACATGTAATGGTGAGCTAGAATCCGAAAATGAAGAAAGTAGGGGTGAAACCAAGCAAGAAGACGAAAAACTTGAAGATGAAGTCGAGACCTTAAATGCTTCAAATTCCGAATTAAGCTTGGTGAGTAGGAGAGTCTTGACCGTGTATAAAGATGAGGATCAAATTTAAAGAGAGAACATCTTCCACACTGATTGTGAAATCCAAGGTAAAATTTGTAGTATGATAATTGATAGTGGAAATTGTGCAAATGTAATTAGTAATGTTATGGTTGAAAAATTAGGCTTAGCAATAATTAAACATCCTGAACCATATAGATTACAATGGCTTAATGATAGTGGTGAAATGAAAGTAAATAAACAAGGCAAGTAAAATTCAGCATTGATAAATATGCAGATGTTGTTGTGTGTGATGTTGTGCCTATGCATGCCGGACCTATTTTATTAGGTATACCATGGCAATTTAATAAATATACTATGCATTATGGTCAAGAATGCTATTTCTTTTAGATTTAAAGATAAAAATGTCAAGTTGGAACCACTGACTCCTGGTGAGGTATTTAGAGACCAACTTCAAATACAATAAAGGAGAGAGGCCGAAAAGTTTAAAGAAAGAACTAGTGTGGCACCCACAGCTTCGACTCCAATCCAAAGGGGCAAGGCTAAACTAGACCAACCAGGTAAGTATTCTAAAACCCAAATTGATTGGAAAAATGAAGTTAAAGCTAAGACTGAGAAAAGGGAGGAAAAGCCGAGAATGAGGTGAAAGTAGTGGAATCCGTGAGTGAGAAAGAAAAAGAAAGAAAAGAGAGAAAAAATAAAAACTTTTATCTTAGCTTTGGTGATATTAATAAAGTAATTTTGAATAAGAAACCATTGATGGTTATAATTTATAAATATGCTTTTGTAGTATAGAACTTTCTCTGCATTGTTAAGAGCTCCATTTAGTGGAAATTTGAAAA
Source organism: Ziziphus jujuba (assembly GCF_031755915.1). Classification (NCBI taxonomy): domain Eukaryota; kingdom Viridiplantae; phylum Streptophyta; class Magnoliopsida; order Rosales; family Rhamnaceae; genus Ziziphus; species Ziziphus jujuba. Next base: position 264,719 of record NC_083381.1, on the reverse strand, counting down.
TTTGGGAGGGATTATTTGCTAACTTTAAAAAATGTGATTTCTATAAAGATAAATTGGTATTTTTAGGATTTTTTGTGATAATGTTTGACCCAGGAGATTATGTTTGGTTACATTTAAAGGAGAGGTTTTCCGAACAAAGAAAGTCGAAGCTTATGCCGCGTGGGCATGGACCATTTTAAGTCTTGGATGGGGTCAATGAAAATGCCTACAAACTTGACCTACCGGGTAAGTATAATATTAGTGCTACATTTAATGTTATTGACCTAACTCCTTTTGTTGCAGGTGATGATTTTGATTTGAGGGCAAATCCATCCGAACTCGTTCAACCGACTACCCTCTAGGGTACAGATCCAATACAAATGAAGATTAGGCCAATCACTAGGGCTCAAGGCAAGAGATTTAAGGAAAAATTGGCTGGGTTTATATAGGGAGTTATCAATTCTCAAAAGGGCTTGTCCATACCCAAAGATACAAAGCTTGTTTTAAGCATCAAAGTGATGGAGGCCGATACGGACCCGGATAGCTGTTTTCGTGCAAATATGGATTTCGGGCAGCATGGAATGGATCCAACACGTCATGGATTCAATGAATATCATTAAAATATCATAGAATCAAGCCAAGATAGAATCAAACGCAACCACAATGGGCATTTGCACATAAAGGGAATAGTTGGCCGTTTTTTCTATATTTGTTGTTGGCTTTACTATATTTTGTTGATTTGACATTTTTTCTTTATTCCAAGCAAGGGCAATGTGCGAGACTCATAAATAACCTATTTGGCATCCTACATCAGATACGGGAGCTGATTTGGAGCTTTTGCAAGCTGAAATTTAGTCAAAGATAGCTTAGTGGTCAAACTAGTCAACTAGTTTTCTAATTTGATTTTGACTTTTTGATTTAGGAAATTAATCTTTTATTTGGTTTCTATTTATTTATTTGCTGGACAAATCAACTTAAAAAATTTATTATTTTATTATTTTCCTTGTAAATTAATTAATTCCTAATTCAAAATAAATGAATTAATTGATCAAAATTAGAATTAGGAAAGGAATGGAATTTCGGCCACATAGGAAATTGACATTGTATGGCCGGTTTTCTCTTAGATTTTTTAGGGTTTATTGCTTTATGACTTTAACGTATTTAAAGGTTATTTTTCAATGAGAATGAACCTTCAATAATATTCAGAAAATTAATTGTGAGATAGAATTCTCTTAGTTCTCTTTGAACACCTAAAACACAATTAAAGAGTGAGTGTTTTAGTTTTGACTTATCAATAGAGCTTCCATAACCTATTGTGGCATCTTCATTATACCAAGGTTTCTAATTACAGGTTGGTTAAGGTTTAAAATTTTTCCATAAAAACTTGAACTTAACTGAAATCCGGACTAATATAATACAGGCTTAGGTGTGAGTCGATCTAGGTTCGTATCAGATTTAAATCTAGCAAAAGTTTAGATAGCATGTTAAACTTACTTTTACTATATTAGATCCATAATAATACCAATATGATAAAACATATTTACTGTTGATTTGTTAATGATAAAATACATTAATAATCCATTACCATGTCAATGTTGATAAATATATAGGTAAATTACACAAAACTCTTTTTTCTCAAGAGAAAAAATGGACAAATCCTCTTAGACTTCAAACTTACAGAATGCTTTGGCTAAAATAATAAATAAAAAAGGAAGAATAATTATGTATAATGAATGCTCCCGACAAGCCAATAAAATGCTAAAAATTATTTTAAGTTGATAAAAATATTATTTTGGCATACCCATTAAAATATTTTTCCAAATAATTTAATCTGATGTTTAAAAAAATAATAATTTGACCCTTTACGTTACCTAATATTAAAAATAATATTTTTTTAAAAAATCCTAAAATAATAATTTCTAAAAAAAATTAAAAACAGAAATTTTAAAAAATATATATATATTAAACATGATATTTTCTTGGAAAAATATCAAAAATAATATTTTTCTTCAAAAAATAAAAATAATATTTTCTTCAAAAAATAAAAATAATATTTTCTTCAAAAAATAAAAATAAAAATTCTTTAAAAAAATATTAAAGATAATATTTATTCAAGAGTAAAAATAAAAAAATAAAAAAATTCTTTACACAAATATTAAAATTAATATTTCATTTAAAAGAAACTTTAAAAATAATATTTTCTTCAAAAGTAAAATATAATTAATATTTTATTCAAAATTAAAATATTAAAAATAATAATATTATTAATTAAATGAATTTATTCATTATGAGCATTAAAATGGCTTTAAATTTTAATTTTTTATATGGTTAATTTTGTCTTGATGTATAATTGTACTGTGACTTGAAAGTTTTTAAGGTCGATTATAGGATTATGAATTACATTAGTGTTTGGTGATATAAAATTTCAGTCGGATTTAATGTGATAGATTAGTCTAAAATATGGAATAATGAAGAATTTGCAGGGCTAATCTAACCCACCATCATTGCAGGGTCACAAATCACAGTATTTCGTCTTCTCTCTCTCAACTCAACTACACCTCTCTCGATGAAGACCTCTCTCAAATCTGACCTCTCTTTCATCGAAGATCTCACTCATAGCATGTGTTACATCTTTGATATTTGCACTTACCTCTCTTACATCTCTTTCGACTCTTTATCTTTGTCAGATGAAAGATTAGGGCAAGGTTTACCTAAAGAGTTGTTGGAAATTGCTTTTGGAAGTGTTTTGGAGTGCTCGGCATTAAAGCTTATGAAGAAGGTGCTGAATTCTCAACAAGGCTGGATTGGATGTTTCTTTTGTTTCAAAGGGAAAACTAAGGTGTTTTAACAATACCAAATTCCATTCATTCATTATAATGTTATACATATATATAACTTGTAAAAGTAGTGTGAAAGCATGCCATGGCCGAACCTAAGCACCAATGAATTCTAAGTGCTTCATTGTGAAGCAAGTGTAAGTGTGAATGCAACTTCATCACATGCTTTTTAAAATCTTGACAAGTATTGCTGCCTTATTGAGTACTTCAAGTTGAAGTATTTCCTTATGCATGACGCCATGTGTCTTCTCATGCATTGGAGGAGAGGTAAGTCGAATGATTAGGCGCTATGTCATCAAGCAGTTGTCCATGTCATCATCCTTGTCACCAAGGTGCTTCCATATTATCAAGGTGCTTAAGTTTTCTTAAACCATAGTTTAGCTAATACACTTTAATTAAATCATTTTGGTACCTTTATTCACCAACTTAGATTGTACAAAATTTGGCTAGAACCAAGTCCAAGATAAAATTTAAAAACAAACTTGATTAGCAACCTTTTGGCCTAAGTAACTAGGTCTTTGGTTTGCTCATTATTATGGCTAACAATACCATGATTCTCAAGCATCACAAATTCTCTCTCACCTTAAATTATCAAAAACCTCTCTTTCTCGATTAGCAAATGGTGATTGTTGTTTTAGGTTTAATATGCTTCTATTGATTCGTGTTTCTTCTTCTTCTTAGTTTTACTTTCATTTTTTTTAAATGTATGAAATTAGGTTGGTCTAATATGATTGTTCTCTCAGATTGTCTAAGATCTTCACACCCACAACACCTCTCTCTTAAATTTGTAGATAGCAATTAGTTTCCAAGTTTGATTTGCTTCGTCATTTTTTAAATTTTTTATGTTTTGGTTGTTCTAATGCATGGGTGTTGTGAATTATTATGTTTTGGGTTTTGCCATTGAAATTTGGCTTAGTTCTTAAAATTAATGAGGGTAACTCACAAAGTGTCAATTATTCAGTTTCGAAAAAGGAATGACATTGCTATAACAATACTGGTCGCAAAAGTGTTTTACTTCAATTAAACTCATTTATGAAAACTTTTCCTCATATGCAGAGACTTGTGTTACTGGGAGGTTTATTTTGTGCATCATTACATAGGAAATCTTGTTCTTTGTTTGTAATTCCACTTGATGTAGTATGTTCATGAAGTTCATTGGTGATTGAAATTTTTGTGGTTGGATTCCTTTTTCATTTTAATTTTTGTGGATGGGTTCTTTTTTCAATTTTTTTTTTTTACGCACGATAGAAGCCTTAATCTGCTAGGATAGTTTGGTTACATGAAACCATCCATTAAGGAGAGTTCAAAAGCCTTAACTGTGATGAAACACTTTATTAGTATCTTTTGGCTTGTTATGAAACAAGAAATAAAATACCAGCAGGTAATGTCCACTTCTCCAATTGAAGCAACAAAACAAAATCGTTGATGCAGTGTGTACACCAAAGAAGATTGGCATCTTATATAATTATGCATGCAAAGCCTGCTAGCTTTCACTAAGCATCTAGTAAAGGCCTATATATTCCTTTTGTAATATGTGTATCCAATATCCAAATTTATAAAAATGAATGTAAGAATAAACTGTGAAAAATCAAGAGGGCTAAATTTCTAGGATAGTTTACATTTTCAAACATCACTCAACTTTATGTAATGTAGGTTATTCTACATATTGCTTTTCCAATTTGAAGTTACATGTATTTGTTTTCCACTAGTCTTAATAATAATTTTAAGTTTGTCCATTCCATTCCAGCCTTAACCCTAAACTTAGCTGCCTGATTTGCTTATTTTAAAAGATAGAGATCATGCTTGGTTTGATTTTCGTTTTAGTAAAACCATGCTTAGTTTCATGGTCTAATGAAGTTATGCTCCCACAACAAGTAGCATCGACATTTTTTTTTTATGTCCACAAATGAGTTGTTTTAAATTAAATGTCTCTTTTTATTATTTGACTCTTTTATTGAAAAGAAAATGTTTGTATTAAAACTTTGGCAGAGGGACAACCTGGAGCTAAGATTGAGAATGTTAGCCAGCATATGATGGAAATTAGGCAACTGAGAATGAGAATGTCCCAGAACCCGATGGAGGCAATGGTGCAAACTGTTGGTGGGGAATTGTGAAGGAGATTCAGATTATTGTTTTTGGCTTCATCACTTCTCTTCTCCTAGGTTTCCATAACATTGATCAGAGTATACTCAGCTAGAATGTGATTTTCGGGCCTACTTGAAAATCTTTTTATTGCCTCTTCTCTTTGTGTTTTGAATAAATATTAAAAGTATAATTACCTTGAGATGTAGCTTAATACACATTTTATGTGGTGTGATTATAGCCTCACTTTAATAGTTCTTTTTTATTCATGTAGTAGACAGGCTCTATCTTTTAGAATTTTTTTCTTTTTCTTTTAATTTTTTTTTTGTTTCATTAAGATTATAAAAAATGTACAAATTCCTTTTCTTAGGAACATATTCCAAGATTCATCACTACAAAAAGGATAATGGTAACCCCACCACTTCATTTATGAATTTCATAGTAATAGAAATATATGTCCTATCGAGCAAGAATTTGTAACTTACTATCCTCTTACTTAGCAGGTAAAGATTTTCCTCCATGGAGAGTATGATTCATTTGGAGAATTAGAATTCTGAACTCCTAAATTCAGTCCAGAAAGATTTGCTCGTTGTTTTATTGTCTTTCGAATGCCAAAAAGTCCACTGTTCGGTTGAAGCGAGAGCTTACACTTGGATTAGCACTTTCTTAACAAATAAAGTGGTTAAAAGCTCTAGCTTCCTAGATTCTTTTAGCTCTTTTCCGAATACCAAGCTTTAAGCGCTTGGCATGTGTCTCAACTTGACCTTATCAAAGAAAAGACTCAACCAGCAAAAATAAGACTTTTCTCTCTTTCGCTAAATGTTTTTTTTTTTAAAAGATTTGCCACATTTCTGCTCATACGTAGTGACCTTCAACAAAAGGTTACCTGTACCGAAATTGACATAGGTGGGTAGGTAGAGAATAACTAGGGGCATGATTTAATTTACTTTAAAGAAATTAGCAAAATAACCCTGTAACTTCGAGAAAAGGGTGCCTCTTCACAAAGAGGGTCGCAATGACCAAGCTCGAGAGATTGTTTACCCAAAACACAAGTTTTGCAAAGTTGTAAGAACCTAGCCTCCTCCATCTTTTAGGACCAATAAGGGGTAGTACAAGAATATTCACCTATTATCCATCAACTATACCTTTCAGCCTGATCTTAGGCCCTGACTCACCTTTCGTGGACGAACCTTGCTGAGGACCATTCTCACATCCGTTTTGTCTACCACTACTTGACTGGGTGCTCCCAAAAGCACTCAGTTAGTGAGCTATTACGCACTCTTTAAAGGGTGGCTACTTCTAGGCAAATATCCTAGCTATTCCTGCACCCTTACCTACTTTATCACTGGGTGGTCATTTAGGGTCCTTAGTTGGTGATCAGGGCTGTATCCCTTTTAAAATGAAGCTTATCCTCCATCATGTCATAGGGCAACCTTAACATCTATTTATCTAGTATTCAGGGCTTGCTTCGATTTGGTACTACTCTTGTGGCCCGCATGAAATAGTTTTTTTATGCTTAAATGTTTAGTCAATTGTTGCACCTTAATGCATTTCAGGAAGAACCAGTAAACTATGGGTTCAAGTGGCATTTCACCTCTAACCACTGATTTTTCAACATTAGTTGGTTCAGATCTCCAATTAGTTTCACCCAAACTTTATCTTGGTCATGGATAAATCACCTAGGCTCAGGTTTATAAGCAATGGCAGTTGCCCTAAGAATTGCTTTCGCTACGATTTTGGTGGATTCCTTTGACCAATCCACTACTTATTAGTCATTGGCTCATTCTTCAATAAGCATGTGGTCAGAAATCTGGCTCCCATTCTTATGGTTTCATGTTCTATTTCACTCCCCAATGGGGGTTCTGTTCACCCTTTTCTCACGATACTACTTCATTATTGGTCAGCTAGGAGTATTTAGCATTGCAAGGTGGTTTTTATTGATTCACATGAGATTCCACGTGTTTTTTTTAGCAAGGTATAGAATGTATCATCAAATATTCAATATGATTCCCCAATATCCAACTTTATCCAAGTAATTGATTCTAGCCAATTGAAAAGATCTTCTACTTGATCTAGAGATCATTTAAATTCCATTAGTAATGAAGATTCAAAAAATTTCACATGATCAATCAAAGAGAGATTCAACAACTAGAAGAAAGATTGATTCTTTAGGAGCCTTCCTTTTTTCAAATGAAATGAATAGAGATAGAATCAGATCGACTCCCTAAATGCCTTTTTGGATATTCCTCAATGTCGTGGCTATTCATGGAACATGAGAAGCAAATGAATAATCATCTGCTTCCTGAAAAAATCAAAGAATTTCTTAGGAATCCTACAAAATCCATTTGTTCTTTAAAAAATTCAAACATCACTAAGATACATAGAGAGGTAGGAATTTATTAACCGAACTACACTCCTTTGTATATGTTAAGAGTCCATTGATAAGAAGGGGCTCATACCTTAACCGCAAAGAAAGGGATGCCAAAGGCAAGGCTAGTGACTAGAGTGAAGTCATAATAAGGTAACTTTACTAGAAAGTGTGGGCGGATTGTCTCCTTTTCAGGGAGAGCTAATGCTTGTTGAGTTTCATATCTGAAACGAGTTTTTAAGAAATCGTTTGTCTTTTAGCAAAAGTTCTCTATGTGGCCGTATCGATTGGTTGAAAGGTCTGAGAAAGAACGTTGTTATGGAAGTATGATACCCATTGGGATCGGATTTAAAGGATCAGTGCACCATTCAAGGCAACATCACAACATTTCTTTGGAAATGAAAAAGAAGTATTTATTTAAGTGGGAAATGAAAGACATTTTGTTGGACCTAGGGAAGCTCGCAACATTGGTCTTGATAAACCCTAATTTACTATTTCCTTTATACCAATAATGTTTACTTCTTCAACTCATTTTATCCAGTAGTGGGGAATTTTCTACAATGGGAGAAAGCTTGATTTAGCAATTCCACATAGACGTAGAAGGCCTATAGGTTGTTAACTTCTTTTCCCAGATAAAAAACAATGACAATACATGGGGAATAAGCATTGGTTAACTCTATGCCAAAAATCACAGTAATACAGAGGATACAAGTGTTTTTCGCAGTGATTAGGCATAAAGCATCTATAGGTGGCTTTTTAAGTCCCCCGTCAAATCCCATGGCTAGACCTCGAATAGGCGTTTGAAACTACCAAGTTGGAGTACAGTAGGGGTAGAGGGAATTTGATACGAACCTAGGTCGACCTGTGTCTAAACCCGTATTATATTAGCTCGGATCTAATTATATTAAAGTTCTAATGGTCACCTTAACCCTAACCAACCTGTGATTAGAAACCTTGATATAATGAGGATGCCATAATAGGTGATGGATATCCTATTGATAAGTCAACTAAAACACTCATTCACTAATGATGTTTTAGGTGTTTAAAGAGAACAAAGAGAATTCAATCTCACAAATAATTTTCTGCATGAATAATATATTGAATATTATTAATAAAATAAGGCCTTAAATAGGCTAAAAAGTTACAAAATAAAATCCTAATTAACTAGGTAAAATCGACCACCAAAAGAAAAGGAAATCTAGCTTGGCCAAAATTCACCTCCATTCCTAATCTAATTTGAATTAATTAATTTCTTTATTTTAAATTAGGAATTAATTAATTTACAATGAAAATAATAAAATAATAACTTTCCTAAGTTGATTTTTCCAGCAAATAATTAAATAGAAACCAAATAAAAAACTAATTTCCTAAAATAAAAAGTTAAAATCAAATTAGGAAACTAGTTGATTGGTTTGACTACTAAGGTATCTTTGACCAATCTCTAGCTTGTTTGGACTCCAAATTATCTTCCATATGCCATTTAGGATGCCAAATATGATTAATAATGATTCCCACACGTTGCCTCTTGATTGGAATAAGTCAAATAAGAAGAAAAGTCAAAGCCAGCGGCTAAACAACACATTATTGGCCAAATAGAGATGCTGTCCATTCAAGTCCTTCTTAGATGCTTTTGATTATGCCTTGGATGGATTCCATGTCCTCTTAATAATATTCATTGAGTTCATGAAGTGTTGCAACCATTCCTTGCTGCCTGGATTCCAAATTTGCACGAAAACAACTACCCGGGTCCCTATCGGCTTCCACTATTTGGATGCTTAGAATAGGCTTTGTATCTTCGAGTATGGACAACTTCTTTTGAGAATTAACTACTCCCTATATAAATGCTCTTAGGTTATCCTTAAACCTCTTGGCTTGAGCTCTAGTGATCGGCCCGATCTTCATTTGTATCGGGTCAGCACCCGAGCGGGTTATCGATTGTGCGGGCTCGGGTGGATTCTCATCATTCCCTTACTCTTGAAAAGGTCCATCCATACTTGGCATAAGCTTTGACTTTCTTTGTTTTGGAAACCTCTCCTTTTGTAACTGAGGCCAAACCAAATCTCCTGGGTCAAACACTATCATAAAAAAAATCTAGAAATACATACTCATTATGGCAAAAATTACACTTTTTAAAGTTAGCAACTAATCTCTTCCAAATTTTCAAATTTCCACTAAGTAAAGCTCTCAACAAAGCAGAAAAAGTTCTATACAACAAAAATATCTTTAAAGAAGCATCTTTATGAATCATAACCAGTACAGGTTTATTACTCACAAATGCCTTTTTAAGCTCACCTAAGCTAAGATAAATTTTTTTTTTCTTTTCTTTCCTCTCTTTTTCTTTCACACTCACGGGTTCCATTTGTTTTCTCTCACTTTCGACTTTTTCAAGTTTCTTCTCACTCTCAGCTTTATCATTGTTTTTCCCCTCACCATTGAGTTTAAGACACTTACCTAGTTATTCTTGCATGACCATGTTCCCTTGAATAGTTGTTGAAGCCGTGGGTGCCATACTAGCTTTTTCTTTAAACTTTTTGGCCTCCTTTCTTTGTTGCATTTGAAGTTGATCTCTAAATACTTCTTTTGGAGTTAATGGCTCCCGCTTAACCTTTGTCCCTTTAAATTTAAAAACAATACAATTCTGTCAACCATAATGAGTAGCATCTTTATCAAATTGCCATGGTCTACCTAATAAAATATGTCCGGCATGCATAGGCACAACATCACACAAAACAACATCTACATATTTATCTATGCTAAATTTACCTTGACTTATTTATTCACTTTCATCTCACCACTATTATTAAGCCATTGTAATCTATATGGTTCGGGATGTTTAATAGTTGTTAAGCCTAATTTATCAACCACAATGTTACTAATTACATGTGTACAACTTCCACTATCAATTACCATACTATGAATCTTACCTTGGATTTCACAATGGGTGTGGAAGATGTTTTCCCTTTGAATTTGATCATAATCGGTGTGTACAGAAAGTATTCTCCTAAAACCAAGTTTAATTTGACATTGGATGCATGTAGTATCTCGGCTTCATCTTTAAGTTCTTCCTTTCCTTGTTTGGTTTCACACTCACTTTCTTCATTTTCCGATTCTAGCTCACCATTACCCTTTAACACCATGATTCTTCTGTTCGGGCATTGGCTAGCGATGTGTCCTCGTCCCTAGAACTTAAAACAAACAATTTCTCTTGATCTTGAAGGTTTAGGACCAGATTTTATCTCATTCTTTAGTGCTTGGACAAATTCGGCTTTCACATCCTTCCTTGGCCGATTAGAGCTCTCTTCACCTAGCTTCGGTTTTTGTCTTGCTTTAAAGGTGGGATTACTTCTCCAAGCCCTTAGATTTGACCTCCCACTATTTGAAACTCCTCCAAACCATGAGCTTACACCCCTCCTGTTAAATTGATGTTCAAGTTTAATAGCCACATGCAACATCACCTCTAATTCCGTATATTGTTGCAATTCTAGTTTATTGGCTATCTCACAATTCAAAACACCTAAAAACCTTGCCATGGTTACTTCCCTATCTTCATTCATGCTTAACCTCATCATAAGCATCTCCATCTCCTTGTAGTAATCTTCCACAAACCTATTTCCTTGAGATAAAGATTGAAGCCTTTGATACAGCAACCTATGATCATGTGATGGTACAAATCGCTTCCTCATGGCTCCTTTTATTTGTCGCCATGTAGTGATCAATTCATCACCTACTCTCCTTTGGGTGTTTTACTCATTAGTCCACCATTGAAGTGCATAATGGCCAAATTTCATTGCTACTAATTTAACTTTCTTAGCCTCCGAATAGTTGTGACAATAAAAAATCATCTCCATTTACTTCTCCCATTCCAAATAAGCCTCCGGTTCACTTTTTCCCATGAAATGTGGAATGTTTACCTTAATATTCCCAAGATCATCATCTTCATTCCTTGCTGGTCTCCCACGATTTTTCCTTCCTTGGAGTGCAAAATTTTCATCAAACTCCTCCTCTAAGTCATCTTCAAAGTTACCTTCCCAAAATTCCTCTTTAGGTCGCTCTCGGCCTCCATGAGCATCAAACCTTGTATTCGGCATTCCTTGGGATGTTTCAAATCTATCTATCCTTTGATTTACATGGTTAAATTGAGTATTCATCTGCTGTAATTGCTCCAAGATAGCCTTCATGTTTGTTTGCTCACCACTCCCCGTAGCTCAGGAATCGCCTTTAAATCCTATGGGCTCTTTTTCATTAATTCTCAAAGGTGGATCTTCTCTTCTCACCATTGAATCTGCCATGTTAGTATGAATATCATAAAAATAAAATAAATTCTCACCAACAGTCACTCCCTCACGTGTTTCACTCAATCAAGGTCTTGACACTTATGTTTCCACACTAGTTTCAGCTTTTACTCTCTTTTAAGCTCATACACTCTTGCCTTTTTCCACTCAAAGAATTATCTAAAAGGTCTAATTAAAACACCCACAAAACATCAATTATATCATAAGTATATTTTAATTAAACGTATCAACAAAACAGTAGCAAAAAGCAAGTAATACCGAATGAATTTAAAATACCTAAACTTAAGCTTTTATAGGCAAAAATAAGGCAAATTACAAGAAAATTTTTGGAATCAATAAGAACTGGACTAGATGGTAAGAAATTAAGAATCCATGAATAAAAATTTAGAAAAAGAAATTCAAACACGAACAAGAATCAATTTGGACAAAAATAAGGAATAGTTGTTGGTTGTTGTCCTTTGTAAATCAAGTTTTTGTATCAAATCCTTTAACCAATTTTAATCCAATATTTTTAGCACCCAAAATTCAAATATCCAGCAGCAAAAATAAATCTCCAAAAACTCCAAATATTGAATAAGTAGTCAACAATTCAGCAGGTCAAAGAAATTTCCAGCAAATACCAAATTCAAAAAACTTATTTCTTTTTTTTTTTTTTTTTTTATATTCGGCTTTTCTTCTTCTCTTTTTTTTTTTCTTTTTTTTAACTCACAGAATGTAAAACAATTCCAATAGCAAAGATCAACACCAATAAGAGCAATTCCACACCAAAAATCCACCAAATCCGTGACCACCAATGACAAAAATACAAATTTGCAATTTTTTTGTAAATTTATATATGTTGCCGCAAACACTCTTCTTTTTTTTTTACTTTTATTATTTTTTTTTTGAATATATGATTGCAAATATTTAAGATCAAAAACAGCAAAGAAAAATCAACAATAAACTAAACTACTAAGAACAAGGATGAAAAACAACCAACAAAGTAAGAAACAAAGAAATATGGTTAAACTAGGAAAACCTAATTTAACTAGGAATGAGTTTTTTTTTTTTTTTTTTTTAATAAGCAGAACATGTATGCTGGTAGCAGCAACCTTAACCTTATGCTAAAATTGTAGATTAACACAAATAAATAAAGCAAATAAAGATAGATCAAACCTGAACATAATTTGGCTCTGATACCAAATGATACGAACCTAGGTCGATCGGTGCCTAAACCCATATTATATTAGTCCAGTCTAATTATGTTCAAGTTCTAATGGTCACCTTAATCCCTAACCAACCTATGATTAGAAACCTTGGTATAATGAGGATGCCATAATAGGTGATGGATATACTATTGATAAGTCAAACTAAAACTCATTCACTGATGGTGTTTTAGGTGTTCAAAGAAACAAAGAGAATTCAATCTCACAAATAATTTTCAATGAAAATAATAAATAATAACTTTCCTAAGTTGATTTTTCTAGCAAATAATTAAATAGAAACCATATAAAAGACTAATTTCCTAAAACAAAAAGTTAAAATCAAATTAGGAAACTAGTTGACTGGTTTGACTACTAAGTTATCTTTGACCAACCTTTGTATTTTTTATTAGAGAGATCAAATCCAAGTGCTTGGAAAAGCAATCCAACATATGACTACAAGCCAAAACTGAAACTAGATGAAGAAAGTTACAATCGACCAAAAAAGGAGTCCAAAGCCAAATCTGTCCAAGCACCAAAGAAAGAAGGTAAATCTGATCCTAAACCTTCAAGATCTAGAGAAATTATTTGTTTTAAGTGTCAATTCTCGAATAGAAGAATCATGGTGTTAAAAGGCAATGGTGAGCTAGAATTGGAAAATGAAGAAAGTGAGTGTGAGACCAAACAAGGAGAGGAAGAACTTGAAGATAAAGCCAAGACACTCCATGCATCCAATGCCGAATTAAACTTGGTTTCTAGGAGAGTACTTGCTGTATACAAGGATGAGGATCAAGTTCAAAGGGAAAATATCTTCCACACTCGATGTGAAATCCAAGGTAAGATTTGTAGTATGATTATTGATAGTGCAAGTTGTACAAATGTGATTAGTAACATTGTCGTTGATAAATTAGGCTTAACAAATAATAAATATCCAGAATATTATAGATTATAATGGCTTAATGATAGTGGTGAGATGAAAGTGAATAAACAAGCCAATGTAAAATTTAGCATAGATAAATATGTGGATATTTTTTTGTGTGATGTTGTACCTATGCATGCCGGATATATTTTATTAGATAGACCTTGGCAATTTGATAAAAATGCTACTCATTATGGTTGAGAGAATTGTATTGTTTTTATATATAAAGGTAAGAAGATTAAGTTGGAGTCATTGACCTCGAAGGAGCTTTTTGGAGATCAATTACAAATGCAACAAAGGAGAGAAGCCGAGAGGCTCAAAGAGAATACTAGTATGGCACCAACGGTTTCACCATCCATTCAAGAGGGAAAATATGAGCTTGTTGTCCAAGGTAAGTCCTCTAAAACCCAAGTTGAGTGGAAAAATTATAGTAAACCCCAGAGTGAGAAATTTGGTGCAAAAGCCAAGAGTGATGTAAAACCCATTGAATCAGTGAATGGGAAGGAAAGAGAGAAGAAAGAAAAGAAGAAAAAGAATTTTTATCTAAGCTTGGGTGAGGTTAAAAAAGCATTTTTTAGTGATAAATCTTTGCTGGTTATGATTTATAAAAATGCTTATTTAAAGATGCTTTTGTTGTATAGAACTTTATCTACATTGTTGAGAGCTTTACTTTGTGGAAATTTGAAAATTTGGAAGAGATTATTTGCTAGCTTTAAAAAGTATAATTTTTGCCATAATGAGCATGTGTTTTTAGATTTTGTTGTGATAGTGTTTGACCCAGGAGATTTGGTTTGGTTGCACTTATGAAAGGGGAGGTTTCCAAAACAAAGAAAGTCAAAGCTTATGTTGCGTGTGGATGGACATTTTCAAGTTTTGGAGCGAATTAACGAGAATGCCTACAAACTTAATTTAATAGGTGGATACAATGTTAGTGCCACATTTAATGTTGCTGATTTATCTCCTTTTGCTATAGGTGATGATCTTGATTTGACGACAAATCCTTTTCAAGAGGAGGGGAATGATAAGAATTTGTCTAAGCCCACACAACCGACAACCCGATGGGGTGCTGTCCTTATACAGATGAAGACCGGGCTGATCACTAGGGCTCAAACTAAGAGATTTAAGGACAAAATGGATGCTTGTATATAGGGAGTAATTAATTCTCAGAAGGGCTTGACAATACCTGAAGATACAAGATCCATTTTAAGCATCCAAGTGGTGGAAGCTGGTACGGATCCGGGTAGCTATTTTCGTGCAAATTTCGACTCTGCGCAGCAAGGAATGGTTCCAACACTTCATGAAATCAATGAATATTATTAAGAGGACATGGAATCCAGCCAAGACAGAATCAAAAGCATTTGAAAAGGACTTGCACGGACATCATCTCAATTTGGCCGAAAATGTTCTGTTTAGCCGCTGGCTTTTACTTTTCTTCTTGTGTGACTTATTCCAATCAAGAGGCAATGTGTAGAAATTATTATTAATCATATTTGGCATCCTACATGGCATATGGAAGCTGATTTGTAGCCTAAACAAGCTAAAGATTGGTCAAAGATACCTTAGTGGTCAAACTAGTCAACTAGTTTCCTAATTTGATTTTGACTTTTTGTTTTAGGAAATTAGTCTTTTATATGGTTTCTATTTATTTATTTGCTGGAAAAATCAACTTAGAAAAGTTATTATTTTATTATTTTCATTGTAAATTAATTAATTCCTAATTCAAAATAAAGGAATTAATTAATCCAAATTAAATTAGGAAAGGAGGTGAATTTCGGCCAAGCTAGGTTTCCTATTCTTTGGTGGCCGGTTTTACCTAGATAATTAGAATTTTATTTTGTAACTTTTTAGCCTATTTAAGGGCTTATTTTATCAGTAATATTCAGTACATTATTCATACAGAAAATTATTTGTGAGATTGAATTCTCTTTGTTTTCTTTGAACGCCTAAAACACTATTAGTGAATGAGTGTTTTGGTTTGACTTATCAATAGTATATCCATCACCTATTATGGCATCTTCATTATACCAAGGTTTCTAATTATAGGTTTGTTAGGGGTTGAGGTGACCATTAGAACTTGAACATAATTAGATCCGGGCTAATATAATCGGGTATAGGCGCAGGTTGTCCTAGGTTCTTATCATAAATGCTCCTAAATTTTCCTTAAATCTCTTGGCTTAAGCTCTAGTGATCGGCCTGGTCTTCATCCATATCGGGTCAACACCTCAGCGGGCTCGGGCGGATTCTTACCAGAATTCATGCCTTTTTCTTGGATTTTCAGTCCACAACCCTACCCTATAGAATGAATGAGGAAAGGCCTATTGATCTTCAAGCCACTCTTATATTACTCCATAGTTTACCTTCCTTGTTTGTCACTTAAAGTGTGAAGTCGCTGCAGTGAGTCTAAAGGCCAAAGCGTGATCTTTGAACACTATACACATCCTTACTAATAGCATAGTGTGAGTAAGGTAGGTTTAAATATAGATGGACTTGAACGTGTGACCATTAGGTTAAAAGCCCAATGCTCTGCCAATTGAACTATACAACCCCAAAAAGATATAATACTAAATAAGGATTGGTGAAAGAGTATAAATTCATCAACGGTAGGTTCTATTATGTATATCAAGTCAAAATACAACAAACATGTCATATTCATACAATAATTTAACATATATTTTTTCATATAATGTCATGTTTCTTACTCTGCAATAACGTGCCAGGCAAAAGCATTATGTTACTTGATTTTGGTTTGCCACAATGTCTAACTTCATTCAGTTTTTTCTTATGTTTTTTAAACGAATTCGAACTTCAAAATTGCCAAATCTTGAATGGTATGGTACAGATGCTAAAACCTCATTGCTAAAATCAAATTTCTATAACACATTAGTATAGAACTTCATCTCATCAGACATTTAAATTCATATTACATAAACTCATATTTACATATTTGGTCTCTATAGCATAGTGCTACTACCAAAACTTTGGATTTATATATTTGAACAAGATGGAGCCAAGAGGAGAAGCCAAATAACAACAAATTTATTTTATTTTTATTTGTGGCTTACAATATTATAATTTAACTTTATTTGAGCTTTTAAAATAATATATTAACATGTTTTATGGATGTAAATATTAATTAATTTTTTTTGGTAAATATAAATATGTAATTTAATTTTTTTTTTAAATTTTAGAAGCATTTATTTTAAATAATTATAGAATTGTCTATTTCAGTCTGAGGCTACACTAAACACAAGATAATTAATATTGGATTTTATCTTAGATTGCGCCAAACATATGACAGGACTATATGTTTCCTATCGAATCCTCTCTTGTCCAATCCAAAGCTGACATGTTAAGTCCGATCCGAACTTATATGGCAGCGTTCATCTTATCTTTTATGTTTTGCCCTTTAGACGAAGTTGCCACCTTCAAAACCCACGAATCCTTTGCCTTTAGAGCCAATTTCGGTGGCACCCACTATCTAGAAATAGCTTGGAAACTCCAGCACAATGCTTCATTTATAATCTTGAAAAAGACCCATATCCCATTTCAACTTCTCAATGGGAGTCAAGGGCATTTTTTTTTAACTCTATAAAGCATTCAAAAGCTTCAAAAGCCTACTGCTTGTAAGTTTTTCTCCGATACATCAACTACCCTTCGGAATCAAGATTGAGGACAACTCATGTGTAAAATTAATTTGTTTATTTAATATTTAATTTTGTACATATAAGTAACCTTCTATTACTAATTTTCTTACCACTAACTATTAATCTAGGTTCAAAATTTCAGTATGGATGGAACATCGTGGGTTTAAAATACGAAAATTTTCATGAAAATATTGGAACGTATCCTATATCGATAAAAATTTATAAAAATAATGGGAATTAATATAATTTTATTTTAAAAAATAAAAATTTTCATTGAAATTTTAGGATTCGCATATTAATCAATTAATTTTCAAATTAACTATAAAAATTGCTAAAATATTGAATGGATATTATATTTCTCTTAATTAATTAATTTATAGTAAAAATAATAATCATAAATAAATTATTATTTATAAAAATATGCAATATATATACAGATACATATTTGATAAAATTATTTATTAATCAAAATATATAAAACAATTATTATTATAACATTATATTTGATAAACGCCATCTCAATACCTTATAGGATTTTTGGACGGTTGAAAATTATTGGTTTTTTCCTCATTTTCATTTTAAGATGACAAATTTGAAAAGTAATTATTAAAAGATGTATCTCTTTGATAATTTTCCATACAATTATTAACATACCAACCATTTGAATCTTATAACAAATATGCTTGTCTTAATATTAAGTATAATATATTTCATCATTTTTTTATTTTTATTTTCTTACTATTATTAATTTAAATACTATCAACACTAATTCTTTATAATATTGTATTTCCATATTATTATTTTTTATTTTTACACAGTTCATTATTAACTTGTAATTATGGAATTCTAATGAATGATTTCCATATAAATTATATAGCAAAGTATATATATATATACTTTATCAATGAATAGAACCTCTCAATGTTATTCAATTCAATTTATTTTGTTTTATTTATATAACTAAATATTTGAAAGATAAGTAAAAAGTTTTAAAAAAATATATAACTAAATATCAATAATATTTATCAATTTTTTGATAAAAAATTAAAAAATAAATAAAATTTATAGGTATTTTCAAAATTTTTATGGAAATTATGGATTTTTTAACTAAACTGTTAAGTATTTAATGTGGATATTTTGATAGAAATTTTCATGGAATAGTGAAATTTAAAAATTTCGATAAATCTTATCGAAATTCTCCCTGATTGTATTGGTAACATAAATTTCCTTTCCATCCTTTAAAAAAACCAAAATTTTGGTAAAAATATCAATTTTTGAAACCTTGCTATCAATTAAGTATAACTTTGCATTGATTATATTCATTTTAATATCTGTGCTATATTTTTTATTTTTTTTAAAAATACATTTTATATATGAATTAACTTAGATTAAGGTATACATTACACAATAATTTAATGCGATAATAAAACAAATATTCAACAATTAGAGATGAATTGCACATATAAACATAGTCAAAAAGTGAATATTGATTGAGTCTTTTTTTTTGTTTTAAATAAGAATATTGATTGAGTCGTGAGTTTGGGTTATATCTTCCAATATAAAAAACTGAACGAGTTATATTTAGCTAAAATTTTTTTTAACACAATCACAATATGACAAAAACACAAATGTTGTAATATTTATAGACCCATCTTGAATTTTGGTTTCACCATGACGAATCGTTTCCCTTAATATATTGTACTTTGTAAAGAAAACAATTATCTCAATTAAGACAAATTTCTAAAGAGTTATAGCTCTTACATGAACTTCATAATTATTCTAAAAATTTATCAAACAAACATAGAGAGTGATAAGCTATAAAGTACATATCATACAAGAAATGGGGGATATTCAAGCTTGAAGCAATCCAGTAACTCCAGAAATGTTTTTACTGTAGTTATATATAAAAGCCAAAATGTTTAAGAATGCTACCTACTTTTGGAAACCCCCTAGGAAAAGACAATTATATCACTCTATTTCTTTTGTTTTCTTCTTGGTTTGGATTTCACATTATTGTGGAAAATAAAAAAAAGGTTAGAATGGGTATTTGCTCTTTTTCGCGGTTCAATTACATTTTTACCAAAATGTATGTTTGATTGTGAGAGGATAAAATTGGTAATTGCTAAAGACTTTTTTTTTTTTATTTGAGAAAGAGAGAGATAGATCATTAGTTAGGTAACAAAGGGAAGGTTGAGGAAAGTTGAACATAGAGGTATAGATTCTACTGAGATAGATCTACCTGCTATCATGAAATTTTGAAATTTCATTTTTACTTATGGTTTCAATTTAAAATTATTTTTTGTTGGTTACATTAGGTGTCCTTTCAACATATATATATATATATACAGGCTGTATATGGTGCAAACGTCCGCATCTCGTTATAGTGTAGACCTCCTCAAAGACAACGATTTTTGAAGAAACTATTGTCAATACTATACACAAAGATGATGATTTCCTCAAAATGGTTGTCAATACTATATATAATGACAACGGTTTATTCAAAAACCATCATCTTTGAGGAGGTCCACATCATATATAACAAGATGCAGACGTTTGCACCATAGAATTTCATTATATATATATATATATATATTATGTTATGTTATGTGTCAAGTGTACCGTATCGTACCGAGGCACATGAATGGTTTAATATTGTACTTCTATTGCCTACGAGACCAATGGATTGGATGACTATTCTAGGTATTTACCACCTGGCCGTGTTGGCCATGCATTATCTCTTGTCACTAGTATGCAAGTTATGTAATATATTTATCAGTTTTAATTTTATTTTACTTGATTATGGTGATGATTACTATTAATATTATTTTTATTTTTATTATTGTCAACTGAACAATTGTTATATTAGCTTTCAAACAAGTATTACAGTCTTTAAGTAGGGGTACGAGCTTTTAGGTAGGTACTTTAGCCTTCGGACAGATATCTTAGCCTTCGAGCTTGTGTATTAGCCTTCGGATAGTTGTATTCGACTTTGAGTTGGTATTGCAGCCTTAGTGTAGGAGTACTAGTCTTCGGGCAGGTATTTCAATCTTTGAGAGGCTATTGTAGCCTTCGGGCAGATACATTAGCCTTTGGACAGGTATATTAGCTTACAGATAGGGTATCCAAATTTTTCGAGAGATTGTGTTCATATTTATATTTTTGGAGAAAATATATATATTTATATTGTTTCTGAATAGTTTAAGACAACTATTCAATTTAAAATATTGTTTTAAATGGAATTTATTTTATTAAAGGTTTTCTTACAATTTATCAATTACTAACGGTACGATTTGTATTTGTATATTTCCTATATGTAAAGAGGTAGATTGTGTGATTTAGGGTATGGGACTCAGGTTGTCTTTATCTCTCATTATTATTATTATTATTATCATCATCATCATCATCATCTATTTGTATTTGTGTGTTGAGTATAGTAATGAGTAATGTAAAAGTGTGAAATTCTTGCAAGCAGGTGGTGCTGACGATCCATGAGTTTACAGAAGTACATATTTCCTATGCTAAATAAAAACTTGATAAGAGTCGAGGCAATCTTGGGGTTCAGATAGTAAGCTTCAGAAGAGATTGCAATAGATATAAAGGTATCTACAGTTTATTAACTAATACTTATATTTGCATTCCGAAGCTATTGTTATCGAATTCCTATAAATTTATAGAAACTTATAGTAAGGTGGGAAGGAATAAGGTGGATATATAATTTCAAAGTCAATTTTCTATGCAGGGTATATTTTGGAAGCCAATTTTATAGAGGAAATACTATTAGATTTTTTATAGAAATTCCGATGTGGTTTCCCATAGTTGGGACCATTCTAGGGTTTTGTTAGGTAACCTTGGAGGGTCTTGATAATTTGGAATCAGAGCTTTAGTTTCCATTACCCTTTGAGGTTTTGGTATATATGGTGCCAAGTTGTTACCCAATGCCATATAGTTATGTTTAGAAGCTGTTACCCATTATGGTTGGTTAAGGGATAACATCACTGGCGGTTCGATTAGTGGGTACAAGTCATTTTCAGTTCCTGTCTTAATTGGATGTGCAAAAATTAAAGGATGAAATTTTATAAGAATGTAGATTATAACAACCCGACCTAAGAAAATACTTCAAACTTGAGCTTTTGACCAAGTTTGACTGGAGTTGATGAGAGTTCACCAAGTGGGTCACACGGATGACTTTTGTTGTGAGGAGAATTTCATTTTGATTGAGACACCATTGTAAAGTATGCGTCGATCCAAGTTCGTAGGCTAGTAGTATGCCAAACTTAGAGCTGTGATTAAAAAGTTATGGTCGAAACATATTATGGTCCTGACTGATCAAGCATGCCCCGAGTTTGACTTCTTATTTTTATGAGTTTTGGTTTTGACTTTTGTATTATTGTATAGTACTCATAGATACGAGTTCATGGACTAGCGACTCACTTAATTTTAGATTTATGGTTGAAAAGTTATGGACCTTTTAAGTTTTAATTAGTTTTTTAGAGACTAACTCTATCGGGGAGTTTGTATCAAAAGAGTGTAAGGAGATTTTGAAAAATGTCCCGAAGGCACCATATGTCACCAATCTACGTGTGCCACAGACATATTTATCTTTTTTCCTTTTTCTTTCTCTTTTCTCTTTCCTTCACCACGAAAAACCCCTTTCTCTCTCTCTCTCTCTCTCTCTCTCTCTCTCTCTCTCTCTCTCTCTCTTTCTACTTTTCTATTGCGTTGGTGAGAATTGACCATTTTTTGACCACTCGTTCATGCCATCTATTGGTTGCTAGTGAAGCCCAATTGCTAGTGACCCAGTCCCTAAATCTCCCAGTTGACGATGCGCCTAGATTAGGCTACTGAAGCTGTCGATGGCCATTTTTAGTTCTCTGACTGATCGACCATTTTCTAGCCTACCCACTTCGATCTATACCTCTATCCCCCTATTTTATACCTTCTGATTCCAAATATAGCCTTCATTCCAAATTCCAAGTCATTTGAGAGATATAAAGGTTTGAAGTTTGGCCAAAATATTTCAGCCACTTTTCGACCATCGACAGTAAGTTTTAGTCGTTTAAGCTAAGTATCCTTAATCCTTATTTTATAAGCTTTCATTTGGTATATGGTTTGCTAATTATAGTTGACTGTTTAAAATTTTACCATTTTTGAGTTAATTTAGAAATTGCTGTAAAAATTGGATTGTGTTGGAAATTCCCCTTAGAAAATTATTGCATATAGGTTTACGGTGGCTAAAAGAAGTTAATGGAATTTCAATTTCATAAAATTGAGTGTAATTAGAAGAAAACCCAAATTTCGAACAATAGGCCAATCGAGATTACTGTATAGCTGAAGTCCCTTAGAGTTTAACTTTGGGAACCCGAAGTAGTAGAAGTGAATTTTTAATTTATTTAGTACATTCTGTTACCCTGGAAGAATGTTGATTCGAACCTAGATCGACTCGCACCTAAACTCGTATTATATTAGCCCGGATCTTAATTAAGTTCAAATTCTTATGGAAAAAACCTTAATCTTTAACCAACTTGCAATTAGAAACCTTGGTATAATGAAGATACCACAACAGATGATAGATATCCTATTGATAAGTCAAAACTAAAACACACACTCTCTAATGGTGTTTTAGGTGTTCAAAGAGAATAAAGAGAAATTCAATCTCACAAAATAATTTCTGAATATTATTAAAGGTTGTGTTCTTCTTTAAAATCAAGTCCTTAAATAGGCTAAAGTCACAAAACAATAAACTCTAAAAATTTAGGTTAAAACCAACCACCAAAAAGAAAAGGAAACATGTCGGCCGAAATTCACCTACTTTCCTAAACTAATTTGAATTAATTAATTCATTTATTTTGAATTAGCAATTAATTAATTTACAATGAAAATAATAAAATAATAACTTTGCTAAGTTGATTTTTCTAGCAAATAAATAAATAGAAACCAAATATAAGACTAATTTTTTAAAACAAAAAGTCAAAATCAAATTAGGAAACTAGTTGACTGGTTTGACTACTAAAGTATCTTTGATCAATGTCTAGCTTGTTTAAGCTCCAAATCAGCTTCCACATGCCACTTAGGATGCCAAATATGACTAATAATGATTCCCACATGTTACCCCTTGATTGGAATAAGTCAAACTTGCTTTAATAAGAAGAAAAGTTAAAGCCAGTGACTAAACAACACATTTTTGGCCAATTTGAGATGCTGTCCGTAAAAGCTAATTTTAGATGCTTTTGATTATGCCTTTTCATGATTCCATGGCCTTTTGGTGATATCCATTGAATCCAAAAAGTGTTGGATCCATTCGTGGTTTCTCGGAGTCCATATTTGCACTAAAATAGCTACCTGAGGTCTATAACAGCTTCCACCACTTTGATGCTCCAAACAGGCTTTGTATGTTGTTAGCTTGAGTCCGAGTGATCAGTCTGGTTTTTATCCATATTGGGTTAGCACCCCAGTGGATTGTCAATTAAGGCGGATTCTCATTATTCCCCTCCCTTTAAAATGATTTGCAATCAAATCAAAGTCATCACCTACAGCAAAAGGAGACAAGTCAGCAACATTATATGTAGCACTAACATTATACTCACACGGTAAATCAAGTTTGTAAGCATTTTCATTAATCCTCTTCCAAACTTGAAAGGGTCCATCTCCATGCGGTATAAGCTTAGACTTCTTTTGTTCGGAAAACCTCTCCTTCCTTAAGTGCAACCAAACCTAATCTCTAGGTTCAAAGACAACATGTTTTTAGCCTTGACTAGCATTCCTTGCAAATTGCTCGATCCTCCTCTCAATATTTGTCTTTGTTTTCTCGTAAATCTGCTTTCCAAAATTAGCTTTTTGTTTGTCATCTAGATTAGTACATTCACTTAAAGGTAAATGTGTTAAATCTAATGGAGTCAAACGATTAAAACCATAAACAATATCAAATGGTGACTATTTAGTGGCTGAATGCAAAGATCTATTATAAGCAAATTAAACATATAGCAAACATTCTTCCCATGTTCTTAAGTTTCTACTAATTAAAACTCATAACAATGTAGACAAAGTCTTATTTACTAGTGATGAGAATCCGCCCATGCCCGTACAACAACAACCCGCTGGGGTGCTGACCCGATATGGATGAAGATCGGGCCAATGACTATAGCTCAAGCTAAGAGATTCAAGGACAACCTGGCTGCCTTTATATAGGGACTAATTAATTCTCAAAAGGGCTTGTCAATATCCGAAGATACAAAGCCCATTTTAAGCATCCGAGTAATGGAGGACTATATGGACCCCAGAAGCTGTTTTCATGCAAATACATACTCCGAGCAGCAAAAAGTGGTTCCAACACTTTATGGGTTCAATGAATATCATTAAGAGGTCATGGAATCAAGTCAAGGTAGCTGCAAAGGCAATCAAAAAAGACTTGTGTGCATGAGAGAGAAAGTTGGCTGATTTACTGTATATATGCTGGCTTTATTGTATTTTGCTGAGTTGGCATTTTCTCTTTGTTCCAATCAAAGGCAACATGTGGGACTCAACAATAATCCTATTTGGAAACTATAAGGCATATGGAAGCTGATTTGGAGCTTAAATTGGTCAAAGATTGGTTAAAGACAGCTTAGTTAAAAAGATAGTTATTTAGTTTCCTAATTTGATTTTGACTTTTTGTTTTAGGAAATTAGTCTTTTATTTGGATTCTATTTATTTATTTGCTGTCAACTTACAAAAGCTATTATTTTATTATTTTTACTATAAATTAATTAATTCCTAATTCAAAATAAAGGAATTAATTAATCTAATTAGAATTAGGAAATGAGTGAAAATCGGCCAACATTAGGTTTCCTATTCTTTGGTGGCTAGTTTCGTCCTATCTTTTTAGGGTTTTTCTTTTGTTTCATATTTTCAACCTATTTAAGGGTTATGTTTCAATAAGAATGTAGCTTGAATAATATTCAAAAAATATTCTCTTTCAACACCTAAAACACTATTAGAGAGTGTGTGTTCGTCCTATCTTTTTAGGGTGTTTTTTTTTTTGTTTCATATTTTCAACCTATTTAAGGGTTATTTTTCAATAAGAATGTAGCTTGAATAATATTCAAAAAATTAATTGTAAGATTGAATTTCTCTTTATTCTCTTTGAACACCTAAAATACTATTAGAGAGTATGTGTTTTAGTTTTGACTTATCAATAGGGCATCCATAATCTATTGTGGTGTCTTCATTATACTAAAGTTTCTAATCAGGTTGGTTAGGGCTTGAGATCAATCCACTAAAATATGAACTTAATTGAGATCTGGGCTCATGTAATACGGGTTTAGGCGCGAGTTGACCTATGTTCGTATCATTTGGTATCAGAGCCAAGGTTTTGTTCAGGTTTGATCTATCTTATTTACTTTATTTTGTTTATGTTAATTTGTAATTTTAGCATTAGGAGTTAAGGTTTATTCCATAAGAACTTGAACTTAATTGAGATCCGGGCTAATATAATACGGGGTTTGGGCGTGAGTCGACCTAGGTTCGTATCATTTGGTATCAGAGCCAAGATTTTGTTCAGGTTTGATCTATCTTTATTTGTTTTATATTAATATGCAATTTTAGCATAGGTTAAGATTGCTTCTATCATCATACACGTTTTGCATATCAAACAAAAAAAAAAATTATTCTTAGTCAAATTAGGATTTTCTTATTTTACTGTATTTTTGTTCTTAATTTGTTGGTTGTTTTTCATCTTTGTTCTTAGTAATTTAGTTTATCATTGATTTTTCTTTGCTGTTTTTGATCTTAATTATTTGAATTCCTATATTCCCAAAAAAAAAAAAAGAGAGAGAGAGTTTTGAAAGCATATTGCATAAAAACCTAAAATTGTGCAATTGTTTTTCTTTTTGTTGGAGAATCGGGTTTGCTGTATTTGGCATTGAAGTTTGTGGATTGTATTGTTTTTGGTACTTCTGGGATTTGTGTTTGCCTTATTCTATTTGTGATTAAAAAAAAAATAAAGAACAAAAAAGGGGTTTGCGGAACAAAAAAATTACAAAATTTGCAAGTTGGATTTTGGAGGTCTCGGGTTTGGTAGTTTTTAGTGTTAGAATTGCAAATTTATTTTTTATTTTTTCTATTGGAGTTGTGTTTGAATTTTTGTGAGTGAATATTTTAAAAAAAAAAGATGGAAAAGTCAAATTTAAAAAACAAAAACTACAATTTGTTGAATTTGGTGTTGGAATTTGTTTGCTGGAAATTTTCTTTGAACTGCTGAGTTGTTGACTATTTGTTCATTATCTAGAGTTGTTGGAGATTTATTTTTATTTGGATGCTAAATTAATTGGATTAAAAATTACTTAAAGGATTTGAAACATAAAACTTGAATTACAAAGGACAACAACCAACAACTATTTTATATTTTTGTTCAATTTGATTCTTTTTCGTGTTTGAATTTTTTTTTCTATAATTTTATTCTTGAATTCTTAATTTCTTACCATCTGATTCAGTTCTTATTCTTTCTGAAATTTTCTTTGTTAAATTGCCTTACTTTTGCTTAGAAAAGTGAAGAATTATGTGTTTAAATTCACTCGATATTTGTTCTTATTAGTTGCTGTTTTATTGATAAGTTTAAATTGGGAACACTTGTGATCTAGTTGTTGTTTAAGTGTGTTTAATTAGAACTTTAGAATAATTCATTGAGTGGGAAAAGGCAAGAGCGTGTGAGATTAAAAGAGGGTAACAGCCGAAACTAGTATGCAAACACGAGTGTCGAGACCTTGTTGAGTGAAATATGCAAGGGAGTGAATTTGGTGAGGTCCTATTTTATTTTTGTGTTATTCATACAACATGGTAGATTCAAGGGTAAGAAGAGGAGATCCAATATTGAGAATTAATGAAGAAGAGTCTGTAGGATTCAAAGGAGATTCTCGAGCTACGGGAGTGGAGATGAGAACACGGACATGAGGGCCATCTTGGAACAATTACAGCAGATAAATGGTCAATTTGATCACATAAATCAAAGGATGGACAGGTTAGAAATATCACAAGGAGTTTCGAATACAAGGTTTGATGTTCATGGAGGTTAAGGTCAAGGTCGAGGAGGCCGTGGGCGATTTAGAGAAGAATTCGAGGAAGGCAATTTTGGAGATGACTTGGATGAGGGGTTTGATGAAATTTTTGAACCTCAAGGAAGGCCAATTCTTGGGAGACAAACAAGGAATGAAGATGATGATCTTGGAATTATCTAGGTCAACATACCACCTTTCATG
This sequence comes from Ziziphus jujuba, assembly GCF_031755915.1. Classification (NCBI taxonomy): domain Eukaryota; kingdom Viridiplantae; phylum Streptophyta; class Magnoliopsida; order Rosales; family Rhamnaceae; genus Ziziphus; species Ziziphus jujuba. The sequence continues at coordinate 237,188 of NC_083381.1, read as the reverse complement.
GGAAAAAGTGATCCGGAGGCTTACTTGGAATGGGAGGAGCGTGTGGAGATGATCTTTGATTGCCATAACTATTCGAAGGCTAAGAAAGTTAAGTTGGCAGCAATAGAATTTGGACATTATGCACTCCAATTGATGAGGACATGACCAAGAGCCCTTTAAGATGGAGCCCAGATCCACTTCAAATGTCTACAGGACCCATAACCTGAGCACGATCAACGAGATTGAAAGAGGCACTAATTGGTTTAATTCAAAAGGTGTTTTCAACCCAAGGAAGCAAGTTCATTAGTGAAGATGAACTAGAATTGGTCCATATGATTGGGGTGGTGGATGCCAACGTGAAAGAGAGTTTAACGCATGGACTTTTACAATATGGTGATGTGGCAATTTGATAGAGATACTAATCATCATGGTCGAACTAATAAGGTTGTCTTCAATTTCAAAGGTAAACGAGTGGTGCTTATGTCGATGACTCCTAAACAAGTTTTTGATGATCAATTGGCTTTACAAAGGCAGAGAGAAGCTGAAAAACAACACAATCAAATTGTATCCAACCACCAAGAGAAGAAAAAGAGTGGTGAGGATGAGAGTGTGAGTGAAAAGGAAAAGAAAAAGAGTGGAAAGAAAAAAGAGAATTTTTATGCAAAACAGAGTGAGATGAAGAAGATTTTTTGTTGTAGAAGGCCTATGATTGTAATGATGTACAAAGAAGCATATATGAATTATTTAACTAACCCTGATGCATCTGTTTTGCCCAGTTCTATTGTTTCTCTTTTGCAGCAGTTCGATGATGTCTTTCCCGAAGAGATTCCAAATGGGTTACCACTGATTAGAGGGATCGAACAACAAATTGATTTGTGCCAGGATCAACAATTCCAAACCGGCCGGCTTATAGGAGTAATCCAGAGGAGACAAAGGAACTTCAAAGGCAGGTAAGTGAATTGCTTGAAAAGGGGTATGTTAGAGAGAGCATGAGTCCATGTGCTGTACCTGTGTTATTAGCCCCTAAGAAAGATGGAACATGGAGAATGTGTGTAGATTGTACGGCTATTAACAATATAACTGTCAAATATCGTCACCCTATTCCTAGGTTAGATGATATGCTTGATGAATTGTATGGTGCATGCATGTTTTCAAAAATTGATCTTAAAAGTGGTTATCATCAAATTCGCATGAAGGAAGGTGATGAACGGAAAACAGCATTTAAAACAAAGCATGGTTTGTATGAGTGGTTGGTTATGCCATTTGGGTTAACTAATGCCCCTGGTACTTTCTTGAGACTTATGAATCATGTTTTGTGTACATTGATAACTTGTAATTAGACGGTCCTAATTCAATCTTTGTTACGGGGTTTAGAGGCAGGTCGCTCTAGGTTCGTATCAATTTGGTATCAGAGCTAGTTTCTAATTACAAGTTTGATCTATCTATTTCTTTTCTTTTGTTTCATTGTTTTCTTGGTTTTTTTTTTATTCTGCAATCTTAGCATTAGGTTGAGGTTGCTTCTATCATCATACACATTCTGCATCTTAAAAAAAAAAAAAAATGGCACTTTTGTTTTCGTTGGAGGCCACGTGTTTGGTGGATTTTTGGTGTGGAATTGTAATTTTTGGTGTTGGTCTTTGCTACTACAGTTGTTTTATGTTGTGTGAGTGAAAAAAAAAAACAAAAAAAAAAATTTGTTCTTGTGGTTTGTGGCATTGAATTATTGAGATTTCAAGAGAAACCAGATAGTGAAATTTTTTTAGCTGATTTGAGGAGCACCAAAAACAAGCCAAAATCAATACCGAAGATAAGGTTTGTTGAATATTCACTAATTCCATTTTGCAAATCTCATTCCAATTTGTTCCTCACATTCTAATGTTTTTTTTGTTTTTGCTAAATTTCTTGTTGAGCTTTCATCGTTGCCTTTTTCTTGTTACTTTTCATTCTATTTTCTTGTAGCTTTATTTTCATAACTGTTTGGTAGGTCTATTTTGATTATTACTTGCTAGTTTGTTTTAGTTTGAAATTAGTTTACAAAGAACCAAATAGAATTACTAGAGTGGTAAAAGGCAAGAAAGGTGAGAATTATAGAGGGTAAAAGCCGAACTATAACTAGAGTACAAACACGAGTGACCTTGAATTTGAGCGAGACACATGAGGGAGTGTTGTGAGACCTTTCTTTTTTATTAGCAAATTTTGCAGAAAAATCATGTCACAAGACAAAAGCAAAGAAAGCATGGATGAATAAAGGAGAGATTACAATTTTGATTTAAAGTGAGAGTGATTCTCTTGGTTCTCTAAGAAGTATATCGAACTTTTTCAAGCTTTGTTTGTGGAGTTCAAATTTGACTTATCAATGGGTTAGTGCGCACCCTATTGTGGCGTCTTCACTATACCAAGGTTCTTACCTCAAATATAGGTAACGGGTCGAGGTCTTCCATTGATAACTTGTAATTAGATGGTCTAATTCAATCTTTGTTACAGGTTTAGAGGCAGGTTGCTCTAGGTTTGTATCACCAATGGTGGACTAATGAGCAAAATACCCAAAGGAGAGTAGGTGATGAATTGATTACTATTTGGTGACAAATGAAAGGAGCTATGAGGAAGCGATTTATACCGACTCACTACCATATGTTGCTGCATCAACGACTCCAATCATTATCACAAGGTAGTAGATCCGTGGAGGATTATTACAAGGAGATGGAGATGCTCATGATGAGACTAAGCATGAATGAGGATCGTGAGGCAACCATGGCAAGGTTTTTGGGTTGTTTGAGCTGTGGTAGAGCCAACCAAGTGGAGCTTCAACAATATGAACCAATTGGCCAAGGAGAAATGATAGGCCCGAACTTACTTAAGCACACAAAAGTGAAGGTAAATCTAATCTGAAACCTTCAAGAACTAGGGATATTGTTTGCTTTAAGTGCCAAGGCCAAGGACATATTGCCAACCAATACCCAAACTAAAGAATCATGGTGTTGAAGGAAGGACAATGGGGAGTTGGAATCCAATAGTGATGAAGTTGAAATTGAGATCGAGCATTAAGAGGAAGAATTTAAAGATGAGGCAGAGACTTTAAAAGCTTCAAATGCTAAATTAAGCTTGGTGGCAAGGAGAGTGTTGAGTGTATACAAGGATGAGGCTCAAGTTCAAAGGAAAAACATTTTCCACACCCGATGTGAAATCCAAGTAAGATTTGTAGTACAATAATTAATAGTGGACGTTATACAAATGTAATTAGTAACATTGTGGTTGATAAATTAAGCTTAGCTATAATTAAACATCCCGAACCTTATAGATTACAATGGCTTAATAATAGTGGTGAGATGAAAGTGAATAAACAAGCCAAGGTAAAATTTAGCATAGATAAATATGTGGATGTTATTTTGTGTGATGTTGTGCCTATGCATGCCAGACATATTCTATTAGGTAGACCATGGCAATTTGATAAAGATGCTATTCATTATGGTCGAGAAAATTCCATTGTTTTTAAGTTTAAGGGAAAGAAGGTTAAGCTTGAACCATTGACTCCCAAGGAGGTATATAGAGATCAATTACAAATACAACAAAGTAAAGAGGCCGAAAAGCTTAAAGAAATGACTAGTATGGCACCCACGGCAACAACACCAATCCAAGGGGGCAAGGCCAAACAAAACCAAACAAGTAAGTGTCTTAAACTCAAAATTGAAGGGAAAGAAAGAGAGAAAGCCAAGAGAGAGAAAGAGTGAGCAAAACCTGAGAGTGAGAGTGGAAAAAGTGACACCGTGAGTGGGAAGGAAAAAGAAAGGAAAGAAAAGGAAAAATAAATTTTTTTATCTTAGCTTTGGTGATATTAATAAAGCAATTTTAAGTAAGAAACCATTGCTAGTTATGATTTATAAATATGCTTATTTAAATATTTTTTATTGTATAGGACTTTATCTGCATTGTTGAGAGCTTTACTTATTGGAAATTTGAAAATTTGGAAGAGATTATTTGCTAACATTAAAAAGTGTAATTTTTACCATTATGAGCATGTATTTCTAGATTTTGTTGTGTTAGTGTTTGACCCAGGAGATTTGGTTTAGTTGCACCTAAGAAATGAGAGGTTTCCAGAACAAAAAAAGTCAGAGCTTATGCCGTGTGGGGATGGACCTTTTCAAGTTTTGAAGCAGATCAATGAACATGCTTACAAACTTGACTTAAAGGGTGAGTATAATGTTAGTGCCACATTTAATGTTGTTGACTTATCTCCTTTTGCTGCAGGTGATGACTTTGATTTGAGGGCAAATCCTTTTCAAGAGGAGGGGAATGATGAGAATCCGCCCGTGCTCGCACAACTGATAACCTGCTGGAGTGCTGACCCAATACGGATGAAGACTAGGCCAATCACTAGAGCTCAATCTAAGAGATTCAATAACAACTTGGCTACCTTTATATAAGGAGTAAGTAATTCTCAAAATTTCTTGTCAATGTCCGAAGATACAAAACCCGTTGTAAGCATCCGAGTGGTGGAGGCCTATACAGACCCGGGAAGCAGTTTTCATGCAAATATGGACTCCGAGCAGCAAGAAATGGTTCCGACAATTTATGGGTTCAATGAATATCATTAAGAGGTCATGGAATCAAGTCAAGGCAGCTTCAAAGGCAATCAAAAAGGGCTTGTGTGCATGAGAGAGAAAGTTGGCCGATTTTGCTGTATTATGTACTGACTTTATTGTAGTTTGCTGAGTTGGCATTTTCTCTTTGTTCCAATCAAGGGCAATGTGTGGGACTCAAAAGTAATCATATTTGGCAACCTAAAAGGCATATGTAAGCTGATTTGGAGCTTAAATTGGTCAAAGACAGCTTAGTCAAAAAGATAGTTATTTAGTTTCCCAATTTGATTTTGACTTTTTGTTTTAGGAAGTTAGTCTTTTATTTGGTTTATATTTATTTATTTGCTGGAAAAATCAACTTAGGAAAGTTATTATTTTATTATTTTCATTGTAAATTATTTAATTCCTAACTCAAAGTAAAAGAATTAATTAATCCAAATTAGAATTAGGAAAGGAGTGAGAATCGACCAACATTAAGTTTCCTATTCTTTCGTGGATGGTTTTGTCCTATCTTTTTAGGGTTTTTTCGTTTCATGTTTTGAACCTATTTAAGGGTTATTTTTCAACAAGAATGTAACTTGAATAATATTTAGAAAATTAATTGTGAGATTGAATTTCTCTTTGTTCTCTTTGAACACCTAAAACACCATTAGAGAGTGTGTGTTTTAGTTTTGACTTATCAATAGGGCATCCATAACCTATTATGGCATCTTTATTATACCAAGGTTTCTAATCATAGGTTGGTTAGGGTTTGAGCTCAATCCATTAAAATTTTAACTTAATGGAGATTCAGGCTAATAAAATATGGGTTTAGGAGCGAGTCGACCTATGTTCGTATCAACTACTTTGGTTTATCCATCAGTTTGTGGATGACAAGTAGTTGAAAACAAAAGTTTAGTTCCTAATTTAGCCCACAAATTTTTTCAAAAATAACTTAAAAACTTAGCATTCCTATTCGAAACAATTGTTCTAGGCATACCATGCAACCTAACAATTTCCTTAAAGAATAAATTAGCAACAGTAGATGCATCATCAGTTTTATTACATATAATAAAATGTGCCATCTTAGAAAATCTATTCACAACAACAAAAATAAAATCCTTACCTGTCATTGACCTAGGTAAACCAAGAATAAATCCGTAGAGAAGTGGTAATAAGTTTCAATTTTTAGGAAACTTAGAGAAGAACAAATGACAAATTACATTGATTTTGAGGACTTCCTTTTTAAGTTCCATGAAGAATTCCATTAGGAGAGGATTTGTTGGGCTGTTTTTTCTTCTTAGCTTTCTCATTGTTTTCTTGAATATTTTGAGCTTTTGTTTTGGAAGAGATATCTTTGTTCCTTAAAGTGGCATAGGATTCATCATTTTCTTTCTTCTTAGCTTCCTTAGAAGCTACTTTTGCCTTCAATTTGGTCAAATTTTCTTTCAATTCAACTGTTTCTTTATCCATTGCAATTGGTTCCTCTTTCTTTCTGGAAATCTAGGTGATTACATCTTTCATCATATTTTTTTATTGATTAAATCTTTCATTGAGTTTCTAAGTCCTCAATTGATGCTCTATTATCTAAGTGTTCATCCATGTGTTCTTCCAAGTTTCCCTCCGATTCTTCATTCACATAATGGGTTTCTTCATTTTGGTTGCTTAGAGAATGAGTGGTAGAAGCATACTAATCTAGGTTTAGGGAGCACAAGGTTTCTTTTACAAAACCCAATAAAAGGTAAGAGGCAATTGACTAGAAAATGAGATGGCAAGTAGAAATTCTCACATGAATGATGGATTTGATCCAAGGTGCATATTTTCCTTTCTTTGAAGTTCTACTCATGGATGGACCTACTCAGAGGTGGTCACAGCATGTAAAACACCTATAAAAATAAGTGTTAATATTCCAGCCAAATAGTAGAAAATTTGTTAAGTTTTGAAGTTCAAATAGTGTACCTATATTGGATAATTTTGTTTGAAGATTGTTGTTTGAGCAAGCAAATTTTGGACATTTGAGCTTTGGTGGTGAAGACACTAGTTTTAAAATTTTCATTTGGCACTTCATTTGCAATGTGCTTGAAAGTAGCACATGTCTTGGTAATCCACCACTGCTCAACATCATCAATGGAATAAGGATGAGACGAAAAGTCATACAATTTGAATAAAATTCACTAGTATCACATTATTTAATGCATTCTTATAAGGCTTTATAAGTAATTGGATTGCATGAAGAACATGAATGGCTTGGCAATATGTCAAGACCCATCCAAGATCCCTCATCGGAAATCTAGACAAGCCTTGTTTTTAAAAAAACCTTACTGGACCCTTGAATGGAAAATCCGATAGCATCTTCTTTCAGGGTTGGACTTACCACAAAATTTTCTGCACAGAAAATACATTTCTAACAATATCTCCTTGTTCCTCCCAGCTTACTACAAATTATTACCACAAGTTTAAAGCACTTCAAGATAATATACAGGGAATCAGTGCAATATTAATGAAATACATCCAATATACTATACGTAGCATTTTAAAGTCACCACTAGGTATAAAATCTAATACAACAAAAGATAAAAGAAAAATTATAAGATAGGAAGGAAAAAAAAGGAAAGCTTCTTGGACTTTTAGTAATGAACAAAGACATTGAGCTTGCCTCCGGACGATCAACGTCTACTAACCTGGGCCTAGGGGAACGGATTTAAAAATATGATATGCTAATCATCTCAATGAGTGACCCAATCTACTATACAATAATAATAATAATAATATAACAATACAATAAACTTGATTAATTAATAATAAATATATAAATAAATAATAATTAGTTAAAAATAATATTTTCCCCCAAAATCCTCACAATTCACTCAATTGGCAAGGTTTCCTTTTTAAACCATTTTCATGAAAACCAATATTTTTATATCCCAAAATCAATGAAGTAAATAACATATAAAGCGCAAATAATTTAAAATTTAAAATATGCCCTTGAGAATAATTTAATAACAAATAATTGAATTTATAATAAAATAAAATCATAAATAAACTTGTAGTAGAGAAATTTGGCATAAAACAAAATTAAACTCAATATATGATTTATAAAATTTCAATTAACTAAATCAATGAACTAATAAATAATAAAAGGAATATTTTAATTAGTTTAAAACCTCAATTTGCTCAGGCAATAAAATACAATAAATTTCATGTTAAAATCCCACATTGAAACAATAATGAAAACATCAATAAATGCATTTAAATAAGTAGAATAAATCAATTAAATAATAATAAAAATTATTTAAATCAATTTAAAATATCCATTTGAAATAAATGGTAAAAATATAATAGAAATTATTTTAAAACACCAACTCAATTTAAATAGTAAAACCATGGTAAAATGAATTGTGAAAACATCAATGGAAATAAATAATAAAAACACGATTAAATACATTTTAGTTTTAAATACTCTTTTAAAACATTATTATTTTGGGAATCGTATCAAGAAAAATATTTGATGCACCAAACTATATACCAGTGGTGCTCGACGGCACCTAATGTCCCAAGCACCACCTAACGGAGAGGTTAAAAAGAGAAACCAGCATACGAGTGGTTTGGGATCCCACAGCGCCGCTACTATTAACAGTCATCCCAGCTATGGATGGCAGCTATTGCTCACCACGCATAATTCCTGCCAACCCTCAAGTCCTCAATATCCCATGGGACGACTCTATATACATGCACGCTAATCATATCTACATATACAATATAGAACACCAGTACTGCATGGTGTATCTAAAAACCAGTAAAAGCATATATTTTCCAAATCTCAAAATCTCATAAATATCACTTTTCAAATCCATTAATCCACATCACCTTTAAACCCGTAAAATTTCCACATTTCTTTTTAAATCATCATCACAAATCCATCACTTAAAAATCCATGAATGTAAATCCATCAATTTCAATCCATCAATATAAATACACCAAATTTCCAATGGCATAAAACGAAACCCTTAATATTTAAATGCATAAATATATTTTTGAAACATAATAATTTAAAACAATATTTTTTTCAAATCCTCAAAATCAATTTAAATCAAACATATCATTAAAACCATGAAAAATTCATACATAATTAAATTCCACAATTCATCAATACCATAAAATAAATCCCAAAATTATTCCAATGCATAATAGATTTAAATAAATATTTTCCTACAAATCCTTAAAATCAATCTGTACCAGAAATAATATTAAAACCTCATGAAATTTATATATTCTTAAAATCATGTAAACAAATTTATTATGCGTCATAAATTCATAATTAAACTTAACAATAATTAATTAAAAACTTTAAACCATAATTTCTTAAAAATCAAGATATAATTTTTAGGCAACATATATTTTTATTTCATCCAAATTGGCATCATATATTCAATAGAAGTTTTTATCGAAAGTCCAACAGATAAAAACATATTTTTTCAATAATCAATTAACACAAAATATATATAATTTAACATCGCAAAATAATCTTGAAGATGGGTCACTTACCTTGAGCACGTGTATCTATCAAGACCCTCAATAGGATCGCTCCCACGACTCACATGTGCTCCTAAAATATCAATATCACACAAAATTGATTAAATTAACAATTTAATCGGGTAAATTATACATGATTACTCGTGAGAGCTAACACAAACAATATACCAAGAAGAAGCTTACGATGCAAGGATTACAAATCAGGTGAGATCAAACCTGTGGTGGCCGGAATCTCACCAGAAAGGTCTCGGACTTAATGTCCACAAATCTCACAGAGGGAAAAGGATTGATATGGACTCAGGGGGGTCAAATTAATGGGAAAAGGTAGGTGGGGTCATCGGAAACTCAACGAAATCAAGTTTTCCGGTGAGACACCATGCCCGCTGGTAAAGCCCACCGTCGGCAGTGTATCCGATGGGCAATGACCGTGATTTTTGGTGGAGAGGTAGATCGGAGGATGGGTGTCTCAATGGTATTGGCGGTGTCAAAATTGGGTGGCTGGTTTGGGAGAAACCGACTGAAGAAAGAAAACAAATCCTCTTCAAAAAATGACCGATCTGGGCGCGTGGGTGGCTGGTTAGCCATGAAATTTGGGTGGCCGACTAGAAATGAAATGGTGGTGGTGGTGTTAGGTCGTGTAGCAAGGTGGTGGCTGGAAAATGAGTAAGTGATTGTGGCCGGTTTCTCACTCTCACCTTTTTCTCTCTCCTTCTCTTTCTTTCTCTTCTTTCCCTGCCACCTCACTCAATTTTCCACCAATTGAAACAACACTCATGGGTGCCACTGTGCATTCATGGGTTGGTTAGATTTTTGACGCATGGCACAATGTCATTGGACACTGTGCACACATACAGATCGATGTATTATATATGATGTCTTAGAAAAAATTTCTAGGCCCATAACTTTTTAACCAAATGTCCAAATTAGGTGTGCTACTAATCTATGAACTTGTATTGATGAGTATTTTACAACCATACATTAGTCAAAGCGACATTAAAAAAAAATTAAAAAGTCAAATTCGGCATCCTTGGACAGTTCAGACTGCATCTTATTTCACTCATAACTTTCAAACCGCAGCTCCATTTTTGACGTTCTACTAGTCTACAAACTTGGATCAATGTGTACTCCACAATGATGCCTCGGTCAACATGAAATTTCATTCGGAGAAAAAAGTCAAAATTTGATCCCACTTGGTCAACGGTGGTTAAATCCAGTTACTATGTCAACACGAGAAAATTTCCTGTGTATTTCAAGACAGGGTGTTACACAATATCTAAATTGTCATGCCACTAAATGGAGGCAATCGACTTCTACTCCATTATTGTAATTCTTTGAGTTCCCAATCATACCACCAAAAAAGAAGGTCTCAACATATTAAGACACTAACCAAAAATCATAAAGAATATTTAAGTTACTAATTTGGATTTGGAAATGACATTTGGATAGCTTGGATGATCAAGTATCCTAGAGAAACTAGATGGTTCTCATTCCATAGTTGAGAAGAAAAGTTGAAAGAAAAGTTGAAGCAATCTCAACGTTGAAAAGAAAAGTTGAAGCAATCTCTTGCAGAATGGCCTAAGATATTGGATTTAATGATTGATAGGCCAAGACTTCTATGAGGTTGAAGTTGATGAGGTGGGGCAAGCTTATGGTAATAAATATGGAGTCAAAGCAAAAGTATCCAAAATTAGCTTTGGATGCTTAGAAGACACTTGGTAGACTATCATAGTGATGCTCCTAAAAAGATGGTTGAGAACAATTAGACCAAGAGAAATTATTTGGCCAAAAGCAAGTTTCTTAGTAATATGAACAAATTCCTTAGTTATTTTGTTGGAAGCAAGATCGAATATGATCTTGTAAAGCCATATAAGAAGATATTTTATGTTTTCTTGAATAGTAGAGTGGTGTTGTCTTTAACTTTGTGAAGAGATATGTAGATGCCCTAAGATGTCTATTCCTTAAGGAATGAAGTACCAATGGAGGTGGTCCCAGGAAACTCAAAAGCAATAGTAGATTTAAAAATCATGGGGTTAAAGAGTTTGAGTCATCATCCAAAACTTGAAGTTGAAAGGTTGACCAAAAACACAACACAACAATAATGATAGTTTTGTCACATGGATGTCATAGCAAAAGCTTTCAAGAGCATCATATATTCCTGTTGATTTCTAGGCTTCACAAAAGTGGATTTTAGGTCTTTCATGCCATGTATCCATTAAGAAGTTGAGCAGGCCATTGTGATACGAACCTAGGTTGACTTGCACCTAAACCCGTATTATATAAGTCCGGATCTCAATTAAGTTCAAGTTCTTATGGAAAAGCTTTAACCCCTAACCAACATGTGATTATGAACCTTGGTATAATGAAGACACGACAATAGGTTATGGATGCCCTATTGATAAGTCAAAACTAAAACGCACACTCTCTAATGATGTTTTAGGTGTTCAAAGAGAACAAAAAGAATTATATCTCACAAAATAATTTCTAAATATTATTCAGGGTGTGTTCTTCCTCAAAATTAAGCCCTTAAATAGGCTAGAGTCACATAACAATAAACCCTAAAAATTTAGGTTAAAACCGCCTACCAAAGAGAAAAGGAAACATGTTGGTTGAAATTCATCTACTTTCCTAAACTAATTTGGATTAATTAATTCCTTTATTTTGAATTAGGAATTAATTAAATTACAATGAAAATAATAAAATAATAAATTTCCTAAGTTGATTTTCCAGCAAATAAATAAATAGAAACCAATTATAAGACTAATTTCCTAAAACAAAAAGTCAAAATCAAATTCAGAAACTAGTTGACTAGTTTGACTACTAAGGTATCTTTGACCAATTTCAAGCTTGTTTGAGCTCCAAATCAGCTTCCATATGCCATGTAGGATGTGAAATATGATTAATAATGATTCCCATATGTTGCCCCTTGATTGGAATAAGTCAAACGTGCTTGAACAAGAAGAAAAGTTAAAGTCAGAGGCTAAATAGCACATTTTAGGCCAAATTGAGATGTTGTCCGTACAAGCTGGTTTTAGATGCTTTTAATTCTGCCTTGACATTATTTCATGACCTCTTAGAGATATTATTGAATCCATGAAGTTTTGGAACCATTTCTTGCTACGCGAAGTCCATATTTGCACCAAAATAGCTACCCAGGTCCGTAACGGCTTCCACCACTTGGATGCTAAAAACAGGCTTTGTGATACGAACCTAGGACGACCTGCTCCTAAACCCGTATTATATTAGCCCGGATCTTTAATTAAGTTCAAGTTCTAATGGAATGGACCTCAACCCCTAACCAACCTGTGGTTAGAAACCTTGGTATAATGTAGACGCCACAATAGGGGATGGAAAACCTATTGATAAGTCAAGCTAAAACAACCAATTCTCTAATGGTGTTTTAGGTGTTCTCAAAGAACAAAGAGATAATTAATCTCACAAGTATTTTCTTAATCAAATCAAAGTTTAAAGTTTTAAAGTTTTCTTATTAATGAAAAATAAGCCTTTAAATAGGCTTTGAAAGAAACAACATAAACCCTAAAAACCCTAGGAAAAACCGGCCACACAATGGAGAATCCTACCTTGGCCGAAACTTTCCTAATCCTAAACTAATTTGGATTAATTAATTCCTTTATTTTGAATTTAGGAATTAATTAATTTACAATGAAAATAATAAAATAAAAACTTTCCTAAACTTATTTATCCAGAAAATAAAACTTAAAAAGTAAAGGTAGTTTCCTAAAACAAAAAGTAGAATAAAATTAGGAAACTAAAATACTAGCTTTTTGACTAATTTGACTTTGACTATTCTTTGACCAAATTGATCTCCAAATCAGCTTCAATATGCTTTGTAGGATGCCAAATAAGCTTATTGTGAAGTTCCCCACGTTGCCCTTGCTTGGAAGTATGAAAAAAGGTCAATACAGTAAAATACAGTAAAACCCGCGGAGAATACAGCAAATCCGGCCCTTTCCTTCTCCTTGTGCGCAAACCACCTTGTTGGTCGGCTTTGAAGCTGCTTTGGCTGGTTTCTATGACTCATCCTCCATATGAATTGATCCCATAAAGATGGGCTTCCAATTCATACAACCCGGCCTCCTTATTAGCACCAAAAACGTCACCCGGCCCTGTTTTGGCTTCTATTGCTTGTATGAGTAAAACAGGCCTTGGTTCTTTAGATGTGGCCAACCCCTCTTGGCTATGACTTATTCCTTGTATGAAGACAGCAAGATTGTCCTTGAAACTCTTGGCTTGGGCCCTAGTGATCGGTCCCACCTTCATTTGTATTGGGTCAGCACCCCAGCGGGTTGTTGGTCGAGCAGTCTCGGGTGGATTCGCATCATTCCCCTCCTCTTGAAAAGGATTTGTCCTCAAATCGAAGTCATCACCTGCAGCAAAAGGAGATAAATCAGCAACATTAAAGGAGGCACTAACATTATACTCACCCGGTAGATCAAGTTTGTAGGCATTGTCGTTTATCCTCTCCAAAACTTGAAAAGGTCCATCACCCCTCGGCATGAGTTTTGATTTCCTTTGTTCGGGAAATCTTTCTTTCCTTAAGTGCAGCCATACCCAATCTCCAGGTTCAAACACCAATGATTTTCGGCCTTGATTAGCCACCCTTGCATATTGCTCAGTCCTTCTCTCAATGTTTGCTCGAGTCTTCTCATGAATCTGCTTTACAAAATCAGCTTTTTGTTTTCCATCTAGATTAGCACGCTCACTTAAAGGCAAAGGTGTTAAATCTAATGGAGTCAAAGGATTAAAACCATAAACAATTTCAAATGGAGTAAATTTAGTTGCTGAATGTAAAGACCTATTATATGCAAATTCAACATGTGGCAAACATTCTTCCCAAGTCCTTAAATTTCTACTAATTAATGCTCTCAACAATGCAGACAAGGTTCTATTTACTACTTCGGTTTGTCCATCAGTTTCTGGATGACAAGTAGTTGAAAATAAAAGCTTAGTACCTAATTTAGCCCACAATGTTTTTCCAAAAATAGCTTAAGAACTTAGCATCCCTATCCGACACAATAGTTTTTGGCATACCATGTAATCTCACAATTTCCTTGAAAAATAAATTAGCAATGTTGGATGCATCATCAGTTTTATTACATGCAATAAAATGTGCCATCTTTGAAAACCTATCTACTACAACAAATATTGAATCCTTACCTGTCCTTGACCTAGGCAACCCAAGAATAAAATCCATAGACAAATCTATCCAAGGATAGGTAGGAATCGGCAAAGGCTTATACAATCCATGCGGTTTCAATGTTGATTTTGTTTTTCGGCACTTCACACATCTTTCACAAATTCTCTCAACATCTCTCCTCATGTTAGGCCAATAAAAATGTTCTTGCAGCAAGGATAAAGTCTTTAAAATACCAAAATGACCCATTAAACCACCCCCATGTCCTTCCCGAACCAATAATTCCCTAATACTACAATTAGGCACACAAAGTTTGTTTTCCTTAAACAAATATCCCTCAAATATGTAAAATTTATTAAATCCATGTTTCAAACAGGTTCTAAAAATTTCTCCAAAGTCACTATCATGCTCATAAAGTTCTTTTAATTGTTCAAATCCAAGCAATCTAGCATCTAAGGTAGAAAAGAGCACATACCTTCGGGATAATGCATCGGCAACCACATTTTCCTTACCTTTTTTGTAGCGGATCACATATGGAAATGTTTCAATAAATTCAATCCACTTAGCATGCCTTCGGTTGAGCTTTCCTTGACCCTTGATATGCTTCAAAGACTCATGATCCGTATGAATCACAAACTCCTTTGGCATGAGATAATGCTGCCACGTCTCCAAAGCCCTCACCAAAGCATACATCTCCTTGTCATAAGTCGGGTAGTTTAGGGCAGCTCCATTCAATTTTTCACTAAAGTAGGCTATGGGCCTTCCTTCTTGCATTAAAACAGCTCCAATACCTACACCCGAAGCATCACACTCAATTTCAAAAGTCTTAGAAAAATTTGGCAAAACTAACAAAGGTGCATTACACAATTTTTCTTTCAACAAATTAAAAGATTTTTCTTGTACTTCCCCCCATTTGAAGCCAACATTCTTCTTGACAACTTCATTCAATGGTGCTGCTATGGTACTAAAATCCTTGACAAATCTTCGGTAAAAGCTTGCCAAGCCATGAAAGCTCCTCACTTGGGTAATGGATGTAGGAACCGGCCACTCTTGGATTGCCTTCACTTTAGCTTGGTCAACTTTGATTCCTGCAGCACTTACTACAAAACCTAGAAATACAAGTTCTTCTTTGCAAAAGTCACATTTTTTAATGTTAGAAAATAATCTTTCCTTTCTAAGAACTTGCAAAACTTGCCTAAGTTGATCCACATGGTCATCCAAATTTCGGCTATATATTAAAATGTCATCAAAATAAACAACCACAAATTTACCAATAAATGGACGCATTACATGATTCATAAGCCTCATGAAAGTACTAGGTGCATTAGATAATCCAAAAGGCATAACTAACCATTCATACAGCCCATATTTAGTTTTGAATGCGGTTTTCCATTCATCACCTTCTTTCATCCTAATTTGGTGATAACCACTCCTAAGATCAATTTTTGTAAACATGCAAGCACCATGCAATTCATCAAGCATATCATCTAATCTAGGAATGGGATGTCTATATTTGATGGTAATATTATTTATAGCCCTACAATCAACACACATTCTCCAAGAACCATCCTTTTTAGGTACCAACAAAACAGGAACAGCACATGGACTTAAACTCTCACGAATATATCCTTTATCAAGCAAATCACTTACCTGTTTTTGCAGCTCCTTTGTTTCTTCGGGATTGCTCCTATAAGCTGGTCTATTTGGTATGGCAGCCCCCGGAACAAAGTCAATTTGATGTTCTATCCCTCGAATAGGTGGTAAACCACTTGGAATCTCATTTGGGAAGACATCTCCAAATTCCTTCAAAAGAGAAATCATTGAACTTGGCAATTCAAGTTCTTCAAAGTTAGTTTGATCATTTAAATAATTTTCTTTGTAAAGCATGACCAGCAAAGGTTTCTTACACTCAATAACCTTGTTAATATCCCCTAAACTCAAATAAAAATTCTGGTTTTTCCTCTCTTTTCTTTCTTTTCTTTTTCTTCCCTCGGTTTGGCTCTCATTGGCGGAAATTTCCGGATTTTGTATGCTCTCGGGTTTGTTCTCTTTCCTCACCTCTCTCTCGGCTTTTCCTTGGTCTTTCCACTCAATATGAACCTTAGAAACCTTACCTTGGTCAGCAACCTCAACCTTACCTTCTTGAATGGATGGTGAGGCCATTGGTGCCATACTTGCTTTTTCTTTGAGCTTCTCGGCTTCTCTCCTTTGTTGCATTTGTAATTGATCTTTGTAAACCTCTTTAGGAGATAATGGTTCCAGCTTGATCTTCTTCCCTTTAAACCTGAAAACAATACTATTTTCTCGACCAAAATGAGTAGCATCTTTATCAAATTGCCATGGTCTACCTAATAGTATATGTCCGGCAATCATAGGCACAATATCACATAAAACTACATCCTCATATCTACCTATATTGAATTTTACTTTGGCTTGTTTGTTTACTTTCATCTCACCACTATCATTAAGCCATTG
Organism: Ziziphus jujuba; assembly: GCF_031755915.1. NCBI lineage: Eukaryota > Viridiplantae > Streptophyta > Magnoliopsida > Rosales > Rhamnaceae > Ziziphus > Ziziphus jujuba. The sequence continues at coordinate 220,493 of NC_083381.1, read as the reverse complement.
TAATCTATAAGGTTCTGGATGTTTAATTGTTTTCAAGCCTAATTTATCAACTACAAGATTACTTATCACATTAGTACAACTCCCACTATCTATAATCATGCTACAAATTTTACCTTGTATTTCGCAGCGAGTGTGGAAGATGTTTTCTCTTTGTATCTGCTCTTCATCCTTGTAGACAGCAAGTACTCTCCTTGAAACCAAGCTCAACTCGACATTAGATGTATCCACAGGTTCGGATTCATCTTCATTGCGATCCTCCTCTTGCTCGGTTTCAGCTCCACTTTCTTCACTTGCGGATTCCAGCTCACCATCACCCTTTAATACCATGATTCTTCTATTTGGGCATTGGCTGGATATGTGTCCTCTTCCTTGGCACTTAAAACAAATTATTTCTCTAGATTTTTGAGGTTTAGGATCAGATTTTATCTCACCTCTAAGTGCTTGGACAGATTCGGTCTTGACCTCCCTTCTTGGCCGGTTGGTTGATTCTTCTCCTAATTTCGGCCTCAACTTGTTCTCATAAGTGGAATTGTTTTTCCAGCCACTTGAACTTGTCCTTCCACTGCTAGAAACTCCTCCAAACCGTGTACTAACACCCCTTCTCTTGAATTGGTTCTCAAGCTTAATGGCTACATGCAACATCTCCTCCAATTCCAAGTATTGTTGTAATTCAAGTTGGTTGGCAATGTCACGGTTTAACCCTCCAAGAAATCTTGCCATTGTTGCCTCTCTATCCTCCCTCATGTTTAACCTCATCATTAGCATCTCCATCTCTTTGTAATAATCCTCCACGGACCTACTCCCTTGAGACAAAGATTGAAGCCTTTGATGCAGCAACCTTTGGTAATGGGATGGCACAAACCGCTTCCTCATGACTCCTTTCATTTGTCGCCATGTTGTAATTAAGTCTTCACCAACCCTCCTTCGGGTGCTTTGCTCATTTATCCACCATTGGAGTGCATAATGGCCAAACTCCATTGCTGCCATCTTCACCTTCTTACCTTCCGAATAGTTGTGGCAGTCAAAAATCATCTCCATTTTCTCTTCCCACTCCAAATAAGCTTCAGGATCACTTTTACCCATAAAAGGTGGGATATTAACCTTCATATTTCCCAAATCTTCATCTGTATCCTCCCTCCTATATCTCCCACGGCCAGCTCTATCTTGGACAGCAAAGGTTTCGTCCATACCTTCCTCAAAGTCACCGTCCAATGGCTCCTCATCAAATTCCTCTCTCGGCCTCTCGCGACCTTCTCGTCCTCGGCCTCGTCCTCCATGGAATTCTTGCCTATTTCTTGTATTCGGCCTTCCTTGTGAGGCTTCTAATCTTCCCACTCTTTGATTTACATGCTCAAATTGAGCACTCATCCGCTGTATTGATTCCAAAATAGTTCCCAAGTCCACTTGATCTCCACTTCCGGTAGCTCGGTCATCGCCATGAAATGCTACGGACTCTTCCTCATTGATCCTCAAGGGTGGATCTCCTCTTCTTATTCTAGAATCTGCCATATTAGTAAAATACTGCAAAAATAAAATAAATCCTCACAATATTCACTCCCTCACGTGTTTCACTCACACAAGGTCGCAACACTCGTGTTTGCACACTAGTTTCGACTTTTACCCTCTTTTAAGCTCACACACTCTTGCCTTTTTCCACTCAATGAATTATCTCAAAGTTCTAATTAAAACACCCACAAACAGCAATTAGATCACTAGTATGTTTTAATTAAACTTATCAACAAAACAGAAGCAAAAAGTAGGCAATACCGAAAGAATCCAACAAATCCTAATTTTTCGGCTTTCTAGACAAGAAAACGCAAAATAATGGGAAAACGTTGGAATTTTTGAAAACTGCACCAGATGGTAGTAGATTATGAGTTCAAGAATAAAATTCCAGAAAAAGAAATTCAAATACGAACAAGAATCAAAGAGAACAAAAATAAAGAAAACTGTTGGTTGTTGTTCTTGTAATTCAAGTTTTGTATCAATTCCTTTAACTAATTTTAATCCAAAAAATTTAAGCACCCAAAATCCAAATATCCAGCAGCAAAAAATAATTCTCCAGCAACTCAAATATTGAATAAATAATAAAAAACCAGCAGCTCCAACAAATTTCCAGCGAACAAATCAAACTCCAACAAACCGAAATATTTTTTCTTCTTTTTTTTTTTTAAAAATTTTTTTTTTTTTTTTATATTCGGCTTTACCTTTTTTTTTTTTTTTTTTTTTCACTCACAGAACATAAACAACTGCAGTAGCAAGAATAATTACCAAAATTGCAATTCCAACTCCAAAACAAACACCAAACCCGTGACCTCCAAATAAACAAAATGTGCAGTTTTTTTTTTTTTAAATGTTGCCGCAAACTTTTTTTTTTTCCTGTTTTTTTTTTTTTTTTTTTTGAATATATGAATGCAAATATTTAAGACTAAAACAGCAAAGAAAAATCAACAAAAACCAAAATTATCAAGAACAATGATAAAAGACAACCAACAAATTAGGAAACAAAAATACGATAAAACTAGGAAACCTAATTCAACTAGGAATGAATTTTTTTTATTTTTTTTTTTTAAAGATATGCTGAACGTGTATGGAACAGATGCAACCTTAACCTAATGCTAAAATTGCAGAATAACACAAAAACAAATAAAGCAAATAAAGATAGATCAAACCTGAACAAAACTTAGCTCTGATACCAAATGATACGAACCTAGGACGACCTGCTCCTAAACCCGTATTATATTAGCCCGGATCTTTAATTAAGTTCAAGTTCTAATGGAATGGACCTCAACCCCTAACCAACCTGTGGTTAGAAACCTTGGTATAATGTAGACGCCACAATAGGGGATGGAAAACCTATTGATAAGTCAAGCTAAAACAACCAATTCTCTAATGGTGTTTTAGGTGTTCTCAAAGAACAAAGAGATAATTAATCTCACAAGTATTTTCTTAATCAAATCAAAGTTTAAAGTTTTAAAGTTTTCTTATTAATGAAAAATAAGCCTTTAAATAGGCTTTGAAAGAAACAACATAAACCCTAAAAACCCTAGGAAAAACCGGCCACACAATGGAGAATCCTACCTTGGCCGAAACTTTCCTAATCCTAAACTAATTTGGATTAATTAATTCCTTTATTTTGAATTTAGGAATTAATTAATTTACAATGAAAATAATAAAATAAAAACTTTCCTAAACTTATTTATCCAGAAAATAAAACTTAAAAAGTAAAGGTAGTTTCCTAAAACAAAAAGTAGAATAAAATTAGGAAACTAAAATACTAGCTTTTTGACTAATTTGACTTTGACTATTCTTTGACCAAATTGATCTCCAAATCAGCTTCAATATGCTTTGTAGGATGCCAAATAAGCTTATTGTGAAGTTCCCCACGTTGCCCTTGCTTGGAAGTATGAAAAAAGGTCAATACAGTAAAATACAGTAAAACCCGCGGAGAATACAGCAAATCCGGCCCTTTCCTTCTCCTTGTGCGCAAACCACCTTGTTGGTCGGCTTTGAAGCTGCTTTGGCTGGTTTCTATGACTCATCCTCCATATGAATTGATCCCATAAAGATGGGCTTCCAATTCATACAACCCGGCCTCCTTATTAGCACCAAAAACGTCACCCGGCCCTGTTTTGGCTTCTATTGCTTGTATGAGTAAAACAGGCCTTGGTTCTTTAGATGTGGCCAACCCCTCTTGGCTATGACTTATTCCTTGTATGAAGACAGCAATATTGTCCTTGAACCTCTTGGCTTGGGCCCTAGTGATCGGTCCCACCTTCATTTGTATTGGGTCAGCACCCCAGCGGGTTGTTGGTCGAGCAGTCTCGGGTGGATTCGCGTCACTTTGTATCTTTAGGTATTGACAAGCCTTTTAAGAATTAATTACTCCCTGTATAAAATCATCCAGTTTATCCTTAAATCTCTTGGCTTAAGCTTTAGTGATTGGCCCAGTCTTCATCCGTATCGGGTTAACACCCCAGCAGGTTGTCGGTTGTGCGGGCATGAGCAGATTTTCATCACGTTGTAAATAGATTTGAGTTCATTTGAGATAGTCTTCAATAATCTTGGACCAAGAAAATATTCTCTTTTTTCTTTACCGCTAAGAGTTAAAGGTTAGTTGGATATATCTTCAAGAGAATTGATAATTGCAAGCTTCATGTCATCTGCAAAAGACCTAGGCCAATTAGGTTTGAAGATAATCTTCATTTGTTTAGAATTTTTGAATTTTTTTGAGAAGTTTTAGGAGCCATGATCTGCAAAAATATCTATTAATGAGTTCTTTGCAAATTCTTTGGCCAAAATATTGGTCTGAAGGATGAAATTCTTGGCCATGGACATTAAAATGTTCACCTTATAGTAGATTTTGGTCATATAGGAAGAAGGCTTTTGGGTTGTTAATACAAATGGTTGACCTAAAGGAAAATTTTTGGTTTAGTGGAGGAATTAAGATTTTAAATTAAGAAAAAAAATATCATAACGCCAATCAAAGGAAAATTAAAATTATAATGACCATGATTTCAAAGTAACTTCAACCCAATTAGAAGAAATTTTTGGACCATTAACCTCAAATTATTCGGTCATATATATACATAAAGTGTGATAGGTGTTTGTTACTTGAGTAAAATGAATGGATAAGATATTTATCATTTATTGTGTGGGAAAATTTATTTTTGGTCGAAAGAAAGGAAAGTCCAAATGTTGTATGGGAGTTTCTTGTTCATGAATAATAGTAGAGGACAAAAATCAATTATTATGTGGAATATTTTTACTTAATTAGGGTGTGGGACATTTTAGTGATTTAGGAAATATTAATTAAAGAATTGAATGAGCTTTTACTTTTTTGCTACGTGGTGGATTTTTAAATAGTGTGCAAATTCAAAATTAAATGGATTTTTATTTGTGGATCACTTGCTGCATATGTGAAACATGTGTGGATCAAAAGCTTTAAAGTAAAATAGATTAAAGGTCTATTTGGTATAGCTGATGAAAGTAGAACTTGAGCCTGTAGAATTTTGTATAATAGATCTTTTTAAAAAATAATTTGTATTAAAAAGATAATATGTGTTTGGTTGTAAATAAAAAAGCTACATTAAATGCTCATTAAGCTTCATTAAATGTTTATTTGGTTTCCATATAAGTTTAAAAAAAAAAGTTTTTTAGAAAAACACAAAATTTAAGCTTCTCTAAAACAATTTAAAAAATGCTGTTTTTTGGTCAACAAGTGCTTATTGACTCTTGCCAAACATCTTTATTTTTTAACAAAAGAGTTTTTGGCCTTTAAGTAGAGCTTTTAACCTAAAAAAAAAGCTCTACCAAATAGACACTAAAATTAAATGCTTTTTTTCTTTTTCATGGATGAGATTGGTGAAATCAAGTATGTGCCACTTTTTACAATTTTTTACTTTATTTTATTTGTTTAAAAAAAACTTTCTTGAGTTTTCACATATTTACCAGTGTATATCCAAATCAAAATTTTCAACTAATTGGTCAAGGACAAGAGATTTACCAAAAAAAAAAAACAAAAAAAAAAAAAGGAAAAAGAAAAATAGTCAAAGACAAAAGAAGTGAATGATATATATTCTACATTTGGAAGCAGTATTGGAAATTTTTTTTATATTTTTTTTAGGTAATTGGCTATAATTGTTTGTCCAAGGTCTAATGGTTATGCATTTTGTATTTTTGTTAAAATATATGTTTGCTTATGGTTATGTTAATTATCTCCTTTAGTTTGCTTTGTTTGAGAGAGAGAGAGAGCATAATTTAATCAATAATGGAGGATCAACAATCACCAAAATCAAAGCTAGTAGCTATTTTTTTTTTCTTTTTTCTTTTCTTGTGTTTTGGTTAGTAGATGAAGGAATTTTAATTTATTTTTTTTATTTTTTTTTTTGTACTTGAAAGAAGAAGTGTTGGTGAAGAAAGAAATGGAAATCACAAAGTATGAAGCAAAGATTAGAGGAAGGAGAAGAAAGAAGAAACATGAGGAGAGAGAAATACATAAATATTTATATAATAATGAGAAAAAATAATGTAAATTAGTTTGGATCAATTTTTTGATATTGTAAAAAGATCAAAATGCCCCTCGTCTGTTAGTTTTAACAATAAAAAAATAACAGTAGGGGAGGTACTTACAATTCTATGTGGGGGTCCAGCCCTTTTCTCCTAAAACCCGACCCATTAGGGTTTTTTAAACCCTGGAGAGCATTATAAATAGATGCTGAATTTCAATCTTATATCATACATAATACATAATAAAGATAACACAGGCTTTTCAGACTCAAAGAGAGAGTTTTAGAGAAGTTTTTTTGTATATAAATTTCATAGCAAATAATACTTCTTTTTCTTCTCAATTTTTGTGCTTTTTTGTCTCTCTTTGTTTTTGTGTTTGTTTTGTGTGTTTTTTCATGATCAAAGGATCACAACAAGTGGTATCAAAGCCTGGTTTAGAAATAGGGTTCACCGTCCAAAAGCTCAAACAAATGATTTAAGCATACCAGGAGGTAGATCCCGTTGAGCCACATGCACGGGTCAAATTTTTATGCAAGTTTTCACGTGTCGCTCAATGCACACGCACTGTCCATGCCCCCTCCAAGCCTAGTCGGGCCATAAGCTGTGCCCCCAAGCCAAGCTGAGCTACCAGTCGCTCTGCAAACCCAGTCCCTGAGCCGAGCCGTGCTGCATCACCCTGACATGTCATCTACCATGTACTTTGACCTAGTATCTACCACATCATCTACCGCCAGTCATTTTGATCTGGTATTTACAGGTTGTCCTAGAAGTTTTGATATTTGCAGCTTCACCTAGAACTTTTGGAAACTGTACTTTGACCCTAACTTGTGGAGATTCAGATTTTAACCCAAAAGGAAACAAACTGAATGTTTTTGACCTTTCAAACACATTTGTGGACTTTTTACCAAACTTAGCTCCAATTTTTTGCAGGACAAGATATCAATAGACGAGTCATACTCGGGAGCTATGATCAAGCCTATTGCCACCAACTATGCACTTTGGAGACATCGAGTGGAAGATCTTATAAATTACAAGGACTTATTTGTCCCCTTGGATGTTGAAGGAATGAATCCTTATCCCACCAAAGAAGCAGAATGGAAGAAGATGAGCAGAAAAACGACTGGTCAAATCTGACAATAGATTGACCATAGTGTCTTCCATCATGTTGCATAGGAGATAAATGCATACACCCTTTGAAAGAAATTGGAGGACATATACCAAGCCAAGACTGCTCAGAATAAAGCCTTGTTGATGAGGCGTTTGGTGAATTTGAAGTTGAAGAATGGAACTTCTGTAGTCGAGCATACCAGTATGCTTCAGAGCTTGGTAAACCAATTGTCTGCGGTGGAGTTACAACTAAGGGATGAGGAACAAGCACTTTTACTTACGAGCTCTCTTCCAGACAACTAGGAGACACTAGCAGTCTCTCTCAACAATTTAGCCCCTAACGACAAACTTACCATGGCTATGGTGACAGATGCCCCATTTAATGAGAAGGTCAGGAGAAAGGGCATTAGCAATGATCAAACATATGCCCTTATCACAAAGAAAATGGAGAGACAGCAAGAAGGTACTCATAATAGGGGGAGAGGCAGGAGCCAGAGCAGAGGTAGATCCACAGATGGAAGAAAGCCAGCATATAAGTGTCATTATTGTGGCCAAGAAGAACACTTGAAGAAGTACTGTCGGAAGATGCTACGAGAGAAAGACAAAAAAGCAATCTGTTAAAGAAAGATGGTAAAACTTTAGTCACTGTCAGAGGAGAAGTGGTATATTGTTCCACACATGAAGAATCATGCCTTCACACTTCAAGCCAAGAAGTCGAGTGGGTAGTTGGTACTACAGCATCCTACCACATTACTCCACACATAGAGTTTTTCAAAACATATAAAGCAGGAGACTTTGGCACAGTGAAGATGGAAAATGACAGTTTCGCTAAGATCATTGGAACCGGTGATGTACAGATAAAGATCAACGTTGGACATATAATTATTTCGAAGAATGTCCGACATGTTCCAGACCTTTGGCTCAATCTGCTTTCAGGAATAGCCTTTGATAAGGAAGGCTTCGACAACCACTTTTATAATGGTACATGGAAAATGACAAAAGGAGCTATGGTTGTCGCTCGAGGACATATTTGTGGAGCACTTTACTAGACTCATGTGAAAATTTGTGCAAATAGCCTTAACATTACCATTCGAGAGGTATCTCAAAATCTATGGCACTAAAGACTCGGTTACATGAGTGAGAAAAGATTATCTATCTTGATGAATAAAAAGCTTATCAATATTTCCAAGGATGCTGTGCTAGATCCTTATAATCATTGTTTGTATGGTAAGCAACACAGAGTCTCATTTAAATCCTCTTTAACCAGAAGATCAGAACTGCATAGTCTAGTGCATTATGATGTTTGTGGACCTTTGGAAGAGGAATCTCTAGGGAGCAATAGATATTTCCTGACCTTTATAGATGATGATTCTCGAAAGGTGTGGGTTTATTTTCTAAAGATGAAAGATCAAATTTTAGATCAATTCAAAAAGTTTCATGCCATGGTAGAGTGTGAAACAAGAAAGACGCTGAAGTGTCTTCGCTCAGACAATGGAGGTGAGTATACTACTCGAGAATTTAATGCCTACTTTAGAGAACAAGGCATTCAGCATGAGAAGATGATCCCTCACACCCCACAACATAATGGTGTAACTGAGAAAATGAACTAGACAAGTATGGAGAAGGTTAGAAATATGATCAGTATGGCTAAGCTAACAAAGTCATTCTAGGGAAAAGCTGTTCATGTCACCTGCTATTTGATTAACAGATCGCCATAAGTACCATTAAATTTTGAATTTTCAAAAAAAGTGTGGTCTGGTAAGAATCCCTCATACTTTCATTTAAGAGTATTTGGATGTTTAGCCTTTACACATGTATCCAAAGAGCTTAGACAGAAGCTTGACGCAAGGACTAGTCCATGCATCTTTATTGGATATGGAGACGAAGAAGTTAAATACAGATTATGGTTTCCAAAAGCAAAGAAGGTTATCAGAAGCATGGTTGTAGTATTCCAAGAAAACCAGACTATAGAAGACATTGAGAAGTAGTTGAAATATTCTAGTACCAGTACCCATGATTTTGTTCCTGATCCTGCACCAGCATAACCCGCCACACATGATGACGAGGTGCATAAAGAATTACCATGAGCAGAACAGAAGAGAGAAGAGGATATTGAGCAAGGAGATGCTCAAACACCCAGCAGCTGCAGGACCATTACAACAGTTAAATGATGGTACACCTCTTCGAAGATCTGAATGAGGTTGTATTCCATCAAAGAGATATCCAAAATTTCAATATATTATGCTTATTCAAGAGGGGGAGCTAGAGAATTTCCAAGAAGATAATTCTCATCAAGGCAAAGAAAATTGGCTACATGCAATGCAAGATAAGATGGAGTCTTTGTAGAAGAACCATACCTATAAGTTGGTTAAGCTTCCAAAGGGAAAGAAGGTACTGAAGAACAAATGGGTATTCATGCTCAAGAAAGATGGCAGCAAACGTATGGTGAAGCACAAAGCTTGATTGGTCGTCAAAGGTTTCCTTGAGAAGAAAGAAATTGATTTTGATGAGATTTCTCACTAGTGGTAAAGATGACTTCGATACGAGTTATTCTCTGTTTAGTAGCCTATCTAGACCTAGAGCTTGAAGAGATGGATGTGAAAACAACATTCCTTCATGGTGATTTACATGAGGAGATTTATATGGAGTAGCCAAAATGTTTTGAGGTTTCAATGAAAGAGAACCTCGTTTACAAACTAAAGAAGAGCTTGTATGGCCTCAAGCAAGCACCTACGCAGTGGTACAAAAAGTTTGACTCTTTTATGGTGAGTCAAGGATACAAAAGACGGATGCAGACAAGTGTCTTTATATTCAAAAATTTCCAGATGGAAAATTCATTGCACTTTTGTTGTATGTCGACAACATGTTGATCGTTGGATAAGATGCAATAAAACTTAGCCAGCTAAAGATGGAACTTTCCGAGTCATTTGATATGAAGGATTTGGGACCAGTTCAACAGATTTTAGGAATGCAAATAGCTTGAGATAAGAAGAATCATAAGTTATGGTTATCTTAAGAGAAGTATGTTGAATGAGTGATAAAGAGATTTGGCATGGAGAATGCCAAACCAGTCAGCATTCCATAAGCAAACCATTTCAAGTTGAGTAAGAGATCGTGCCCCTTATCCAAAGGAGAGATAGAGAAGATGGCTTCAGAGTCTTATTCTTCAGTGGTGGGAAGTCTAATGTATGCAATGGTGTGTACTAGACTGGACATTGCTCATATAGTTGGTACCATGAGCAGATTTCTTTCAAATCCTAAAAAGGAGGAGGTGATCCAGTTCTACATGGATATACAGATGCAGATATGGCAGAAGATCTTGATAGCAGGAAATCTACTTTAAGTTATATTTACACTTTTGCTGGAGGAGCTGTGTCATGACAGTCATGTTTGAAAAATTGTGTAGCTTTATCCACGATAGAAGCATAATACATTGTTGCAACAGAAGCCGGTAAAGAGATGATGTGGTTAAAGCATTTACTCCATAAACTGAGCATCAAGTAGAAGGACTAAAAGATACATTGTGACAGCCAGAATGCTATGGATTTGAACAAGAACTCATTGTATCATTGTTGAGCAAAGCATATTGATATCCATTATCATTGGATATGCGATGTGACTGAGCATAAATTGTTCAAGTTGGTGAAGATTCACACAAAAGAGAATCCAGCAAATATGCTTACAAATGTTGTCACACCAGAGAAGTTGAGACTGTGTAGAAACATAGCTGGTTTAGATGGTGGATGACCATTGAGTTTTTGAAATGTGGTTGGAGGAGGAGAATTGTGGGGGTCCAGCACTTTTCTCCTAAAGCCCGGTCCATTAAGGTTTTTTCAACCCTAAAGAGCATTAGAAATGGATGCTTAATTTTAGTCGTGCATCATACATAACACACCTTAGAGATAACACAGGTTTTTGAGACCCCAAGAGAGAGTTTTAGAGAAGTCTTTTTGTGTATAAATTTCATAGCAAATAATACATATTTTTCTTCTCAATTTTTGTGTTTTTTTGTCTCTCTTTGTTTTTGTGTTAGTTTTATGTGTTATTTTGTAATCAAAGGATCACAACATTCTCTAACCTCATAACGTATTTTTATTTTTCCTAAACCTCAAGGGAGGAGGATGTAATTTACCCTATTTTTATTTTAACCTTCATTTGCATTATGTCGTTGACTTAGTAATATACAGAAGAAACCTCATCTTCTCTCTACTTCAGAGTCAAACATTTCAATCACTTTTTGGCATGATAAAGGGATCGTTCAACCAAATGATGCTTCAGCTGGACAACTTGATGATGCATTAATTATCGAGATCATTGAGATAATTGAAATCAACCATCTTACCTAGTCATTACTAATTCAGCTTATAATTGTAATGAACTCAAATATCCTTAAAGAAGATTTATCAAGCAAATACTCATTATGAAATCATTCACGCTACTGATGTTAAGGTAAAATAATCCAACATTTATTGAAATTAAAAGGTATGGACGTTTTCTAGGCTCCTAATATAATTTATTTATTGTAGGCAACTTTACCACATCACTTAACTAGTTTATCTTCCCATCAGCAAACTAAAAATAACCATGATTTGTATATCGATGTTGGTGATTTTCTTGACTTCTCTCTTAAATTACCTTGTGTTGACTCTCCCTAGCCTAATTTGGAGACATTATTAGGTAAAGTTGGTAAAAACAAAGAATTTTTATGTGACTTTATTAACAAGGATTTTCACTTTATTGTTGATGCTAATGTTTGAGATAAGTTTTCTCAAGCATTCAATGATTTGATAGAAGCTAGGGTACTTATATATAATCTTCGATATGTTTTTCATAAGTCTTAGAACTTTTTTGAATGAGATGTTGAGTCATATCTTTCAACTTCATATGATATTGAAGCACATCAAAAGTTGGTTAGCTTGATTGAAATATCAAGCTAAACAATCAACTTTGCAAACACTCAAAATTTGAGCAAAAGACTCATGACTCGGGACCATAAAATATTTGCGCTCAGACCAAGAAGAAAATTTTGGGACACAAGTTAAGTCGAATAAAAGCATGCTTGTCCAAACTTTGGCCACAAAAGATATACCTGCCTAAGCTGAGGAAGAGTTTATGGAAATTGGAAAGAAAAAGAAACTTGGTAATAAAATCCTCTCATAGATCAGACAAACTAGATTTCATTTAACTCAAGCTTAGCTCCATTTCTTTAGTTTATTCATTTATGTTTTAAAGACAATAACTATTAGCCGAACTATTTATAGTGGCCTTTAGGCCAACATACCTTTTAATTTAAATTATGTGAATCTTATTTCTTTTATTTCCTTAATTCAAAATTTATGAAGATAACAAAATAAAAGGGAAATTTTCATTTACACCCCCTTTCAATCTAGCTTTTGATGCTTACGAAAAATCATCATTATTTTCTTCTCTTTAGTTTTCTAAAATTATCAAAAGGACTAATCTGCTAGTTTTTGCAATTTTTACCAATTAATTTCAATAATTAAAGGCCAAAATTGAATTTTTCTATATTATTCGATCAAAAAGTATAGATTTTTAACTCCATTTTGGCCTTTAACTGTTAAGATTAACTAATAAAAATAGATAAATGTGTTTGATTTGATAGATATATAAAACTAAAGGATATTAATGGTGATTTTTCAAAAGTATAGGGTCTAAGTGAAATAATACCAAAACTAAAAAAAGTGTAGGTGAAATTTGCTCAAAATAAAAAGGATAAATGGTATGCTAATATTATAGCGTCCTAATGTTATTAATTCAAAAATAATAAAAATAGGGTTTGGCTAGCCTGCATTTACAAATAGCTATTCCAACCTAATTTCAAAATTATTATTTTTGCTATTCCTTTCTAATTGATTCCTAGATTGAATGATAATATCTCTTTAACAATCAACCATTAATAGGATTTGAGTGTCATTAGTCATTAATATCTTGAAGCTGGTTTGTCCCATATCCAACAATCAAAAATGATAAATACTCTTTCCCAATTAGGAGATCACCTGCCAAATTTAGGGTCCTTAGAGCTAAAAGGTAAAATCACTTTCCAAACTAGGTCTCTTTCTCCAAAATCCTTGAATTTTATCCATTTATTATAAGGCCGAGCTACTACATTCTTCATCTAATTCTTTAAGTTCTTGTATAATGGCTTGAGTGTAGTCAACTAGACTGAGGTTACATTGCTATGCAAACTTTAATAATTTGACATGTACTTCCATTACGAGAATAATATCATGACTATAAGTTAAAGCAAAAGGTGTAGCACATGTACCTGATCTCTTTGATGTCCAGTATGCTCATAGAGTTTCTAAAAGTATATTGTGTCAACCTCTTGGATTGTCTTGTATCATCTTCTTTAAAATTCCTTTAAGAACTTTATGACTTTGCCTGACCATTAGACTATGCAAAGTATTGGGTTAAGTGTGTAAGCTTAAATCCACTTTCTTTGGCAAATTATTGGATTGCATCATCATTAAACACAGTTTCCCGACTAGTCTTAATTAATTATAGAGAAGGCCAAACCTATGAATACTATCTTCCTTTAAAAACTTGATCATATTAGCTTGATTAATTGACTAGGCTTTGCTTCAATCTATTTTATAAAGTAATTCATAGCCATGACTATAAATGTATGTTTCTTGATTGAAAATGCATACACTTCACCAATTGAGCCTATAGTCCATATTCGAAAAGGTTAGGGCTTAGTTATAGGATTGAGATATATGACTATGATATGCTAGATTAAGCCATGCTTTAGATAAAGTTGATATCCTTTGGCATAGTTGATGCAGTGGCATAAAATAGTTGGCTAATAAAAACCATGTCTTCATATCATCCATATATCATCTTGACCTTTCTTATACAACTATTGTCAAAGAAGATATAATTAATTTCCCTCAGCCGAGTTTTTCAATTAGCTGACCTACTTGGATTCTTTAAGTATTGAATTAATTAATATTTCCAATGGCTTTCCTTCAAATCTAGATAGATTAATCTCATTCACTATCCTTCTTTAAATTCTTTTAGAAAATTCAACCTAATTCGTTTTTACTTAAACTTAAGGATCAAAATGAGTTTAAATGGGATAATGAACATCAAGAAGTATTTAATCAAACAAAGGAGTGCTCGATAAAGCCACTGGCCTTAATGCCACCAAGAAAGAATAAGCCACTTAAGTTGTACACTTCAGCCATAGAGAATTTTGTTGAGAGTTTACTAGCCCAAGACAATGAGTTTGGAAAAGACATGTTTGTTTACTACCTAAGCAGAACGCTGAATCCAAACAAGTTGAATTATTCTCCAATTTAAAAGCTATGTATGGCACTATATTTTGCTACTAACAAGTTGAGACAATTGTGGTCTTTATCGTTTCAAAAACTGGCTTGATAAAGTATATACTCTCGAGAACAATTATAAGAGGAGGGATCGGTAGATGGACAATGTTATTATTTGACTTCTTTTTCGATATCAGAAGCTGTTAAGGGGCAAGTTTTGGCTGCTTTCTTAGCTGACCATCCTTGTATAAATGTCGAAAGGGAATTGGATACTATTGAGATAACTTATATTTCTCTCAGCCCATGGAAGTTAGTTTTGATGGGTTAAGTACTCAAGATTTGGCATAGTGAGAATCGGAATCGTGATAAAATCTCCAATGTTCGAAAACTCAATTTGCATTTCAACTTGAGTTTAGATGTTCCAACAACCAAACCAAATATGAAGCTATAATCATTAGAGGAACGAAGAGCTGTAATTAAGAAGTACAACATTAGTGAGATGCAGAACACAACACTTGTTATTTTTAATCACCTTACAACATTAATGAGATTCAGAATATAGCACTTGTTATTTTAAATCATTACAAATCTAAAACATACTTAATCATTACAAATCTAACACATACTTACTGCATTCCTCCCATGTTTATGATCATAACTCTATTAGATTTTCTACTTCCAACTTTCTTATAAAAAATACAACTATATAATATGCTTAGTGCTTGTAATTAAAAATGTTATTCGTAATTTGTTATTAAGAATCAATATAAGAAACATGAATTATGTGTCTCTTTTTTTTTTATATATAATTTTTTGGTTAGCCGTTGACGTTATAACTACTTTATTTTGTCATTTGATTATTTGTGGAACATTTACCTATGTGTCCTAGTTTATCTTAATTTTTTTAGTAGGTTGTTCCTAGATTTGGATATGTTGTTTTGCATAAAACATACCTAAGGTATATGTGTTAGAGGGAATTTGCATTGAAGCATTTTCCATTGTTACGTGCTATAGTGGTGATTGAAATAAAAGACTAAAGTCAAGGTCAGAAGCTACTATATGTATATATATATATATAAGCCTCATTCATCAAACAATGCTATTCAATCTGTTTTAAAGCTAACCCACCAAGAAAATTGACTTGGCAAGAAAGCTGACTCAGAAAGAATTAGTTTTATATGTTGGAGGCTTATAAAAGAAACACGATTGTAGAAACAGAGGGACTGCAACAGAATCTTCTATTTTTCAATCAAGGGCCATTCTTCTTCTCATTTTTCCCTTTCTTCCTGTAACCTCTTATTAGGTGTTTTTATCTTTCTCTTGGTACTAATTAGAATTATTCTGGGTGAGTGATTTGTAAAATATCTAAACTTAGAAGTTGTAAAAGGGGTTTCTAGGTTTAGAGAATATGTATAAACCAAGAGGAATTGCTTAAATAGTATATCGATCTTTGTTTATAGTGCAAGAATTTCTTGGATGGAGTTTTAGGATGTAGGTCAATTCTGAACCAAACCTCATAAATTTGTGTGTTTTTCTTTCTTTATTTCTGTTGTAAGTTAGATTAGTATTGAATTAAGTTTCAATAATACACTGTCCCAGCTGGTACTCCCTCGTGTCCTGATCCTATGGCATGTGCCTTTTTAACACAAATAAGAATTTTTGTCTATGTAATTGATTTCTCCTTAAGCTAACATGGTGATTTAGATTTTAGCCAAGAAACCTAACATTATGTAGGCACAACAGTAATATCTCAAGCTAGAAAACCAATAACATACATTTTTTTGGAAACTCATAATTATATCACAAATGAGACTATGAGGGAGGCTTTGAACTCTGCATCTGATGAGAAAGTATTTGCTGATCCTATAGTTTTTTTGATGGGTGAAAAGATTGGAAGATATGATAGATTTTATTTTTGATTGGAAGATATGATAGATTTTATTTTTAACCTCTGCTCTTTTTTGCTATTATGCTCTATTTTTTGCACATGCAAGTTGGGGAATATGAAGATGCCTATAGGTTAGACTAATTGAATTATAATTTTCTACATTCTTCAAAGGCACTATGAAACATATAAATTTGTCTGAGAGTTTGCTTTTATCATCCATCCTATATAGACGCCTAAAAGAGTTTTTGGAGAAATATCCCTAAGGGGATTCTAAATACACCAATTATAGAGGTTATACTCATGAATTGAAATGTTCATGTTAGTTTTCTAGTTCCTTTATTTACTTCTTTATTGTCATGTATATTATTACCTCCCGATGACTTGATTAATGGTCTGTTACTATACTAAACTTGTTATTGGAGAGGAAGAAAATGATGTTATACTTGCTTGTTAAATTTGGTAACAATTGTGCATAACCTCACATGTTTTGCATACTCCATACAGGCTGGGTTGGCTGGGATAGGAGTTGGTACTGTAAGCAATTTGCCACATCATTAATTATGCTTTAAAATCAAACTATATATGTAACAATTGTCTTCATTGGACCAAATGGGGCTGTGCTCGTCATCATTGTCAAGTATTACTCTACCCACTGCTATTAGTTGCCTATTTATTTATGCACATGCCCTGTGTAAGAGTTACACAGGCCTCCGTATTTTGACTATAATTACCAAGCCAAGTTCATCCACGATCATTAGTCAAGCCCATGGTCATTTGCTTGAATTTTTAGTTTCTATTGTAAGAAATAGTGTCATTATGATTCCTCGTATAGTTTGATGTATATTCCTATCGGAATCAAAATAGCTCAATAAGCTCTTTAGAAGGGGATGGCTATTCGGTGAGTTGTTGGGCTAGACCACTGGCATAGATGAGAACTCTTAATAGTATGCTTGTAAACCTCTCTGTTATTCTCTCCATTGAGATCGAATAAAATGAATGCATTTCCATTCAATTGTGTTGTTGCCTTGTTTGCTGACCCTTTTTTAACAATTGTGATTACATGCTTTATTTTATTGCTTCCTTGATGCTTGCACAATACTAATATCGTGTGTGTTATTTGCTTGCGACAGAATTAATGGTTGGCTTACTACCCACGAGGGCGAATAAGCACTGCACGGCCCGGTTGCACACCTAGAACAATAGGACTGTGACATCCTGCATGTATATGCCAATATACTGTCGACTATTTGACCCGTAAGAGTTTTCTTGGATTTTCATCCTTTTTAATTATTTTCATGCTTGTTTTGTAGGTTGTGAAGTTGGACATGGAGAGCTTTTATCTGTGTTTTTTTCCTTTGGTTTTTAATTTTATTTATTTATTTATTTTTGAAAAAATATATTAGTTCACATTTAGGTCATGAAGTTTTCTGTAATTAGTTCATTGTATTGGACTTGTAGAATTGTAAATTTTTTTTTATTCCGAGTTTTGCAATTTATTTCTCTTATTATAGATTATGTGAATTTGATTCATAATTAATGAAACTTATGTTTGATTAACTTTGGATTTCGTTCATACACTATAACAACTTATTGATAAAATTTTAAAATTATTATATATACTACATTAAATAATAATTATTAATTATATAAATTTTAATATGTAATAAACTTTTAATCATAGTATAAATGGTTGTCAAAGATCCTTTTTTTTTTTTTTCACTTGTATCTTAACTTAACTTCTTTTAATTGATTTTATTTTTGTTTATTTTTCCATCTAAACACGTAATATAAGATTTTTTTATGTATTCCAAAAAGTTAGAAATTTTTGCTTTTATCTTAACTAAAAATGTCTTACGTATTTTTTTTAGTCCAAAATTATCTTTCCCAAGCCTGTAAATCTAAACTCGCCTCCATCAAAGCCTCTCTCTTTCTCTCTCCTCCCTCTCTGGCTGATTCCTCTCTCTCTCTCTCTCTCTCTCTCTCTCTCTCTCTCCTCTGGTGTATTCCTCTCTGTCTCTCTCTTTCTCTCTCCTCTGGATTATTCCTCTCTCTGTCTCTTTCTCTCTCTCATATCCCTCTCTCTCTCTCTCTCTCTCTCTCTTTTTAATTATTAGGAAGGGACTTTGGTTAATCAGATGCTAAAATTTGAATAACTTTATAAATTTAAATATAATATTTATAAATATGTACCATATTTTATTAATTATGGATAATTAAGTCTTTAAATATAAATTACACCATAATACAACTTATGTCTTAAAAAAAATAAACCAAAAAAATAAGAGTTAATTATTTATATATAATTAGATCTTCACTCGTATTTTAATAGATATAAGTGAAAAAGACAAAAACCACCCAAATCATATTCAACCACACATTAAATAGTCACTAATATAATAAAGAAATTGTGACATATTGTGTTTTTTTTTTTTTTTTTTTTTTTTGGGATAAAAGTCGTATGAAGCAAGTTGTGAATAGTATACTTTGATTATAAAATAAGTTGTAACCATAAAACATGTTGATTAATTGTTGTATTTTGGTTTTAATTTCTAGTTACGGAGTTGGTTTATGACAAAATATGTTTGGTCACAAATATTTTTTTAATGGTGACTGAAGCTTTTAATCGTGGGGCTTTTTCGACATGACTTGTTAAAAACCCATCTTTGTGATTAAAACCACATATCAATTTTATTAAATAAGTTGTTATGCCCTAAAAATCTATATAACAATAATCATTGATTGAAAATCCATAAATCCTTTGTTCAAAACCTGATGCTAAAATCTCTTTTATTCAATTTTTAAAAAAAAGTCAAATTACTCACTTTTAAAATATTTTGTTTAAATTTAATGAAATTGAGTATCTAAAGATGTTTATACATAAAAATTGGATAAGTTGCAACTTTGAAAAAATAATTTTCGTGTTACCTTTCAATATTAACTCAAAGCAGGTTATAATTTACACAAATATGTTTATATAATTAACAAATTTAAATTTAGATGGTTAATTTTGACGTTATATATGCTAGGGTTAATTTACCAATAAGTAACACTTTTTTTTTTCTTTTTTAGATGAGCAATTTGACGTTATGCTATATAGTCTAGTGGAAAATTAGTTGAAAAAAAAATGAAAAAAATGAAAAGAAAAGAAAAAAGTCTGGAGAGCAAATTGAAAAATGGTTGAAAGTTGAAGCAGTGTGTAGTAATTTTGCCTGATATAAATCACTATTTCAAGCACATATGATAAACTCTTAAATATAAAGCATGACCACAGATTCAAGATAAGCCCATTTATTAGACTAACTGCTAAATTTACATTCCAAGATCTTAAATCTTGACGGACTGGTTAAAATTTATTTTGAATATAAAAAACCTGGTTTGAATATTTTTCTTGTTCTTAACTTGGTACGAATATTTTGAAATATAATATATAGAATCTATATCTTATTGTATAGTATATCAAATAAAAAAATTGCATACCACCTATTGAATATCCATACAGGACCGCCCAAAAAGTTGGAGAGTATGTTTTTGTCGCTTGATACAACGGCCGCCCAAAAAGTTGGAGAGTATGTTTTTGTCGCTTGATACAACGGCCAAAAAAAAAAAAAAAAAAAAAGGAAGCAATCAATGGCCTAAATTCCATTGAATGATTTCGTGAGAATTTATGTTTGTGGATGGGTCAAAATCTTCAAAGGCACCAGCCACGTCAAAATGGCAAGTGGGCCCATGAATAGGAACATGTCTAAAGTCAATAGCAACTAGTCTAAAGAAAATACGAGGTTGAAAAAAGGGCATTGTAGGTTGAAAAAAGGGAATAGTAATCTGCTTCATCAAGCTTATAAATTGCTCCTCCAAGTACGGCGAAAAGAAGGCTAACCCCTAGTAAGTTATAAAATCTAATTAAAGCAATGAGAAAGCCATGAAAGAGGTTGGCTAAATTTCAGTACCAACAATATTCATGCAATATCTTCAAAAGTTCATGTCCTGTGATCCCATAAATTTATATATTTACATGGCTTGCTAGCTGGTTTAGGAAATAATTAATTACCCCAGTCCTAGATGCATTACATAAAAATATAACAATAATTTACCCATATATATGTTTGGTTCTGTTATGAGTACTGAAATTTGAAACTCCTAGTTATATTGGAAGTTATATAAATTAACCACATTAGCAAATAAACAACCATTACGTTAAAAACCAGCAAACACTAGATTGTGTAGCTTCCATTCCCTTCTGTTGGAACCTTTTCACCATCAATCTCTACACTTTGGATAAATTTGATCTTGCTCCAGTCTTCACCTTCTTCCACAGCACATCGTAGTTTTAGAAGATCACATTCCATAATGATCAAATTCTCAAGAGAAGTTGGCAGTCCTTCATCTGGAAATGATTGAAGCATTGGACAGCGATTGATCTCCAAAAATTTTAGAGAAGCAAGCCAGTGAAGTGAAGGTAGAGTGCGAAATTCAGGACAATCTATAACAGTAAGCCGACGGAGCTGGGGCATGACATTGTAACCTATTCCACTCCAAATCTGTAGATTAGGCATGTCTTGAAATGTAAGTGACTCTAGACAAGGAAAACTTACCCCATGCAACCCACAAAAATGAGAATCTATAGATTCCAAATCATGCATCTTCTCGATGTAGATAGATTTGAGGATTGGAAGCTGACCTAAAGCAGGTAGTATTCTGCAATTTAGGCTGTTTTGTATATCAATCGTCTCAAGTTTACAAAATGATGCATCACTTAACCAACTTGGAAACATTATTCCTCCGTAATTTTTTATCTGCAATTCTCTCAATCCAAAATGAGGTTGAAGGCCTCCAAGAACTTCTTCATACCTTTGCACTCGGTTCGTCTCATGTGTGTACCATTCTAATTCCAGTTTGTCCAAGTACTTCTTGTTATCCAACATTGCTGCTTTGGCCTCTCCATAATTTGCAACATTCTCAAGATTCGTGATGCTAATGGATCCGCAAAGCTTGTTCATGTTTTGCAGCTCTTCAATACGATGCCCTTCATTTTTACCAACTATAAAAGCTTGAAGCCTTTGTAGATTAGTCAGTTTCCCAAGTCCAAAAGGCATACAACTGATTTGGCGTTTTACATCCAACTCGAGATGTCGTAGCTTACTTAGATTCTTCATGTATTTGGGTAATCGGAGAAGTCTGAAACAATTATTTAGCTTAAGTGTTTCAAGAGCATATAAATTAGCAACTGATTCTGGCAACTTCTTGATACGGGTACAAGAGACATTCAAGTAACGAAGAACTTTTAGTTTCTCAATTGAATCGGGAAGCTCATACATTCCAGTAGAACTCAAATTCAATACCCTTAAGCGTCTTATATTCAAAAAGAAATCATAAGGAACTTCTTCAATATGCGATGTTGACATGAATGTGCTTAGGCTTTTGTATCGATAAAAAGTCCTCAAGTCTGATGGCCGAAAATTTTGACAAAGTAAGGATAAATGGCAAACACTTGTACATTTAGGCGACAAGCACGATGTTGTATCCTCCACTCGAAGGCATAAGTCCCTTGAAACCAGTTGAGCCAAATCATTTACCAGTGCATGCATTTTATAGGTGGGAGTATTAGATGATGAAGGTTGAAAGAAAGACTTACACAACAACTCATCAAAATAGTCTCGGCCAACATCTTCAGTATTTCTCGTTCCTCCTGCTTTAATGAACCCCTCAGCTATCCATATTTGGACCAAATCATCCTCTATGAACTCGAAATCATAAGGAAAAATGGAACAATAAGCAAAGCATCTTTTCAGACAAGCAGACAAATCATCGTAGCTTACTTTTAGAGATGGATAGATTTCATTTCTATTCCCAGCCATGTCCCGAAGTTCAACTTTTAACATGTCCTCCCATTGCTCCCCTGATTTGAAACAGAGAACATTTCCTACCATCTTAGCAGCCAACGGTAACCCTTTGCACTTTTTTGCTATCTTTGAGCCAATTATCTCTAACTTTTGATTGATCTGCATACTTTTATTTTTGAGTACTATCTTTTTTATCAATTCCCAACAATCTTCATCGGACAAAATTTGTACATGGTAAGCAAATCGACTCCCTAAAACTGTCGAAACTCTTTGACTACGAGTGGTCACCAAAATCTTGCTCCCCATTGCAGCAACCTTGAAAGGTAGTCGTAAGATGTCCCAATCACTAGGACTTTCATCCCACATATTATCAAGGACAAGTAAAAACCTTTTTCCCAGAAGGGTTTTCTGAAGTTCAATTTGGATGTGATTCAGATCTGAAAAGTGCATAATCTTCTTGGTAACATATTCAAAAATAGATTTTGTAATCCTTAGTACATCATATTGTACAGAAACAGAAACCCAAATTCTCAAGTCAAAATTCCTTGCTATTTCATCATCATTGTAAACAAGCTGAGCAAGCGTTGTCTTACCAATACCACCGATACCCTCTATTGAAATTACTGAAGGTGTTTGCCCATCCACAAGCCCACTACTTAATAGCCTTAAAATTTCCTCCTTGTCCTTGTCTCTTCCAACAGTAAATGACTCATCGACTAATGAAGTGGAATGTTTTATGTTCAAAACCTTGGCCCGCCTTAATTTCAAAACATCCATCATGAAGTAACTTTGCATTTCACCTAGCAAAGCATTAAGCTTTCTCTGCATTTCCTGTATTTGAGACGGAATACTGAACTGAAATGATGACGATACCATATGGCGCACATGATTGGTGCTGCTGAGCCTTCCATCATCATAGTTCCATCTCTCAAGCTCCAGAGCTATTTCGTCAAGCAAGTACTCTGCATCGTTCAAAACGCTTTTTAGATCTAGAAGCCAAAGCCCACTTGCATTGTTAGAAAGTTGGTCGATTTCTGAATCGTCCACCAAAGCTTGGATCTTAACAATTGTTCTTTCCAAGTTCTTAAGTTTTTCATCTACACCCAAAATCAGGCCAAACCTTTTTTGTGCAAAGTTTGTAAATTTATCAAGAACAACCTCCAAAAAAGCAGCTGTAAGGCCTGACTGAAGAACGATAGACTCCATGAATGTTCGGAAATGAAGAGAAACAAATTTTCTTTACACCCCACGACTTGTTCACTTTCTTGGACAGGGCAAGCTGAATTTATCTTTAATCTTTGAACCTATTTCTACTTTTTTCTTGGTTCTCATTCTAACATGTTTTCGGAGTGCTGTAACCTGCAAGACAGAACAATCATAACACATTTTCAGTCAAACTTTCCCTTTAGGGGGACTATGGGTGAACAAGAGTAATGCAAATGATCAATATATATATATATATATATAAATAATAACGCTAATGGTTATAAACAATGCTTTTAATTTTCTATTGAATAAGATTAATTCATACCAATAATTCATAGAATTATATTATTTTTTTCATTCTTCCATTCCAAAAAGATTATACTTTTAATTTGAAGCACGTTCAATGTGTATGTTTTTTGCTAGGCTCTTTATACCCTTTTTTTTTATTTTTTATTTTTTGGAAGGAATAAACTTGGCTAAAAACTATATGCTGAACTTTGAGAATGAATATACTTACCTATTATAAGCCCCGTCTCCTTTTGACATTTAAATATTATATGATATTTTTGAATTACAGGAAATGAAAATAGGCAACATGTACTTAAACAATAAAAATCATATAAATAATCGAAACAATCCATTTTTTCCCCCTTTTTTAATGTAACGCAAGCGTAGTAAAAGACGGTAAAGGAATAAATGAGAGTTAATTTGTTAGAATTACCTTTTTTGCAATATTTGAATTTTGAGAGGATAATCAGATTAGTTTCTGTGAGTATAAAAGCACTACAATTATAACAATAATAATAACGATGATTTAATGAAAGCAGAGCTCACAAAATATGAAAGATGGATGGCAATTCTAACTCACCAACTCATTGAGTTATGGCCTAACTCGTTGTAGGACGACTCAGTAGACGATCAGCAATGACTATTCAACTGTCTAACTTTGATGTCACCCAAAAAAAAAAAACCTCTGCAAAAGACTTTTCCGTTTTATGAAGGAAGAAAGGAGAGATCTTGAGTGAGGGTCGCCGGTGAGATGATTGGAACCAAGTCAACAGATAAAAGTGTTGGAGAAGACTTGTTTGTGATGAAGAAGACTCTACAGCTTCTCTCTAACAGGGACTCTTTTGAAAACAGGGATAAATTCTCTCATGCCCCTTGAGGTTTTCCTTATTTAAACGAGACCCTTTTATGTTTTGAAAATATCAATTATACTTCTATGAGGTAGTGCGAAAAATATTGGTAAGAAATTCAACAGGGTGTAAATGAGACAGTAAGAATGATAAATGAATTTCTTTTTGAAAAAATTTGGAGACAGAAGATACACTTGAAACTAAAGAGACAGGATTGAATTTATGTCGATCCTCAAAGAATGATTTCAACCTTTTTTTTTTTTGGGTGGTAATCAAAGTTATACTAAACCCTTTTTTTTTTTTTTATGAATAAAAAATTATATTAAGTCATTAACTCTTGAAAATATAAGTAGGGGAATTAAATTTCTAATGGACTTTTGCATTAATACCCCCTCAAATTTGGCCTTTTTTGCATTTTATCCCATAATATATTAAATTACCATTATAATTCCTCAACTATTTAAACTATGCATTATGCATGCTAGTTATTCAAAAAGGTTGCCTTTTCTCTTATTTCTTCTTAGAAAATTTCTAGTTGTTCTACCAAACTGTTAAACTGTATATGATTCATAATAGAATTTCACTTTCATCCAAATAAAATTTATAAGCATGTTGGTAGTGTTTGGAGCTCTAATAATTTTTGCCATATAAAATTAAAACTAAAAACACATGATAACATGTTGGCAAAAAAATAGAAAATGTTTTTTTAATTAAAACAAAAAAAAAAAGCATTTAAGATACCTTTAATAAAAGCATCAAAATTTATATTTTTTTCAAATAAGTGTTGCCCGAAGAGCAAAAAATAATAGCCATTGCATTAATTAAAATATCAAAATAAAATAGATAACTAAGTGCAACTTTTTTTTTATAGCCAGACATTCACTATTTTTTTTTTAACAAAACTATTATGGAAAATAAATTCTAGTGAAAAAGTACTTCCAAATATGCTATCTAACTTTTTAGAATTTAAAAGGTATCAAATGCATAAAAAATAAATATATAAATACAAACAAATTAGAAACCCAAAAATAAAATATTGTCCAATTAATGTGTTTATCCCAATCCTTTTTTTTTTTTTTTTTTTTTTTTTGGGAAAAAACAATAGGAAGGCAATTTAACCCAATCTATAGCATAGAGAGAAGAATAGTTGTAGTTGGTTAAACTTGGTGGCTTGATAGTGCAGTGAGAAACTGGGGGGGTGGGAGAGACTTTAAAGCTTTCCAACATGCTGGTTTTTGAAGTTTCAAGGCAACCTATGGAGGTCGGACTTGGGGGCTCTATGGTGCGACTTTACTGACACATAAAAATATATATATATATATATATATATACAGACAGTCTACTATAAGGTCGGACCGTATGCTATCCATCCGGATCAAAAACGTTTTTAAATCCACAGCCTTTGGATTTTAACACTTGGAATGGACGGCTGAGATTGAAGGAATGGCTCACGTGTGAAAACTTTGCCCAAATGAATAAAAATCTATGATTCGAGCCATTTTGATGATGATAATGGTGATAACATAATTACAGAGTCTAAAATAATCAAAATCAAAATGCAGGTGGTAACATAATTACGAAGTCTAAAACACACACACACACATTCTGTGATCCTAATTGGGGTACGAAAATCCTCCATTTGAATGGAAAATCAAAGATCAGAGACATTGAACTTATCTAAGAAAAAAATGACTACTTATCGTAATCGGAAGAGAACACACTAGAACACACTCTGAGAGGGAGGGGCGGGCGGTGGGGAATTAAAAATCCAAGCCATAAAGAAATTTGGACATTAAAAAATCATTTAAGCTTTGGTAATGATGGATTGTTTTGATATCATTTTTTTCTCTTTTTTTTTTTGGTTATTTACTTTTGAACTTGTTCTGGGTTCTTGAATGAATTCCGATTCGTGAAGTTCTGCGCGCGCGCGCGCACACACACACACACACACGCACACACATATGTATGAGAATTTATTCGTGTCCAATATGTTATGACCCACATGATTTTCCTCAACAGCTTCAGCTCAAAACACCATCCAAATCCCACTTCTGAGTTCAAGGGAAACTTTTGAGTGCTGCTGTGTTTGTCTTTTCACAGATAGATATAGATATGCTAAACAGCTATATTAGCTCAGCTGTATACTCTTTTGGAAGCAATGGATCTCTTCCTTTTTCCTAGTGATTACTCATACTGCTTGAATGAGAGATATGAGAGAAACCCAATTCATAAATCATCATCATGTTGTTGTCACTGTTGTGCTAGCTGTGCATTTCCAATCCAGAGTATCCATAAACCCTGGGGAAGAAGAAAGGGAAGATGCTGTTGTATGGTTGAACAAGGGAGTAATGAAATCTATGATTCGAGCCATTTTGATGATGCTGAGGCAGAGGTCTGGCACGCATGGTGATAACCCTTTCTGGTTCCGATCGACTGGCCAGTTGAGCTGGATTTTGGTGGACGGAATGGTGGGGCTGAATTTTGGGTGGCTGGAATGGTGGGGCTTGATTTCGGTACAAGCAGAGGAGAAGAGGAGAAGAGGAGAAGAAAAAAGTTGCTGTGCGAATGGAAAAGGGAGATTTGGGCAAAGTTTTCACGCGTGAGCCATTTTTTCAATCTCAGTCGTCCATTCCGAGTGTTAAAATCCAAAGGCTGTGGATTGGAAAACGTTTTTGGTCCGATAGATAACATGCGGTCCGACCTGATAGTAGATGGTCTGTGTATATATATATATATATATAATTTGTGGGTTCTACAACATTCTGCTTCATTCATTAAAGCAAAAAAAAATTCTATTTTTGCTTCATATACTCATAGTTGAACGGTAAAAAATTCAAAAGAAAGACTATTAAATGATGGGAGTGATTTATGGGACTTTAGTTTTCCCATTTAAATCACTCTTTATCTGATATTTTATCTGGAGAGATAAGGATATTTGAAATTTATCAAAAATCAAAAATTGAATTTCAAATGATAAACCAAACTGAAATTCAAAGTTATTCTAGCTATCTGGAGTCTCCCACTTCTATACATGGAGGGAAAAGAGCAAAGGAGGTTGGGAAAGGAAGGAAAAAAAGAAAAAAAAAAAGAAAAGGGAACTCACAGTGAAAAAGAAAAGAAAACAAAAAGAAAGCAACAAATAGGAAAAAAGAGAAAAGGTAATGGAGGCAGTTTAAGTTTTATTGTATTTTTCTCTTCTTCTCTTCATTTAACCCAAAGATGAAATTACTTTAGGAGAGTACTGGTTTATTTCTTTTTCTAAAACTATACATTTTTCTCTATTAGCAACTTAATCCACCCTAAAATATTCGTATAAAAGTCAAATGATCTGGAAATTACCTTATGCTTACGTGGGTGCTGATGGATTAAAAAAAGTAATAAACTAAATCTAACATCCAAAAATATTCAAGTTTTTGAAATTACCAAATAATTCTCATGATCCTCAAAATATTTATCTTCAAATATAACATAACCAAAAAATTAACCAAAATTATTATAAAATTATTTGTTTTGGCAGATTAATTGGGTCATTTTTTCATGCAGAAAAAAAAAAAGATTAATGGTAATTGAAAGGGAAAAAAAAAATGAAAGGAAGATTTGAAGGGAAAAGTGGTAGACAAAGAAATAAGGTGATAAAATACGAAGAAACAAAAGAGTAGAAAAGAGAAAAATAACACAGAGGATTCAATGTGGTTCGGTAATATTGATCTACATCCATAAAACAAAAAATTAAAAGAGAACATTTCATCGTACTCTCTTCCTTGCTTATAATATATGAACAAATACCAATATTTATAAGTGTATAAATATGTAATCAAGAAAAGAAACTCTCTTATTTGCTTATAATATATGAACAAATATCAATATTTATAAGCGTGTAAATATGTAATCAAGAAAAGAAAATAGAGAATATATAATAAATGAAATAATCA
Source organism: Ziziphus jujuba (assembly GCF_031755915.1). NCBI lineage: Eukaryota > Viridiplantae > Streptophyta > Magnoliopsida > Rosales > Rhamnaceae > Ziziphus > Ziziphus jujuba. Next base: position 192,086 of record NC_083381.1, on the reverse strand, counting down.
ATTAAATTTAATATTTTTATTATTTTTATTTTATTTTATGGGGTTAATTCATTGTAGTTAATTATGTTGATCCTTAAATCTTGGCTTTAATATGGCTAATCTTCAATACTCCCCTTCAAGATGGCACACTGAAAAGTTGACTGGAAGTGGCCAACTTAAACAAGATGTTGTTGGGCTGTACATTTAGATCTCCAATATTGCAAATCTTCAACTTTTAAGAGAAAACTCTAATTTGAAAATGAAAGATAATGTACACAAAATGGTGCGAACATGAAAGGAAAAAAATAAAAAATAAAAAAAAATGAGGGACATGCGGAATGAACACCGTGCCAATGTGAAGAACAAAAATGCATGAGTAGAACGAACATCGTGGAAATAAAAAGTATAAAAACATAATTGACTAAGGTCCCATTGACATGCTTTCTACCATGATAAAATATCAAGAAGCGAAGAGTAGAATAAAGAAAAAATAACACAAAATGATGAGGATCATCATGGAAGCACTCAAAGATGGAGTTCTGAGCCATTGAAGTTGCCAACTGGACTAATTACAAGAGTTCATGGAAAGAGGTTTAATGAAACATTGAATAGTTTTATCCAGAAGGTGTTTATCAATCAAGAGTATAAGAGTTTTGTTAGGAAAGAATCAAAATTGGTAACAATATTGAGCATGAAGGCTACAGATATGAAGGCATGAAGGAGGACAATATTAGGGATAATTTGGTCATTTCTCAAGAGCATAATTATGTGGCACTTTGATGACATAGAATCTTTGGACATGTTGCATTTAAGTGGCTATCCAACGTGGTTTGAAAAGAAAGAAATCAACTTGTTTCCTTTTTAGATTGAATTATATGTCTTACTTGATCACCAAGTTACTTGTTCTCTAAGTTTTACAATTTTAGTTTTATTTTGATTTTAAGAAGCCTTTAATTTTTATTATATTTTTAATTATTTTTATTTGAACAATTAATTGTTAACTAGTTTTCTAATCTTAATCTGTCATGTAATTAGTCATTTTCCTAAACTATAAAGAAATTTACTGGTAAAATTTAAATTAGAAAATGAAGTAGAATTTAAGGCTTAGCATTTAGGAAATAATTTTGGATGAATTTTTGATCTTTTTTGCATGTACTTTTGTCTATAAAATGGCTTCAATTTCATTAATACAATAACTTTTGATCTTTAGTAAAATGTAATAGTTGTGAGAGTTAAACCTTTTGGTTCTCTAGCAACTATCCTTTGAACTTTTCTAATTTAAGAATTAAAGCTCTAACCTTGACTTATCAATAGGATGGTTCTGCAACTCTTTTGTGGTATCATTCATTCCATAGAACCTAAATAAATTAGATGATCTAGCATTAGTTTGTATGAATTTAGGTTGGATTGCTTAAGCTCGTATCAATTTGGTATCAAAGCAAGGTTCTAATTTTCAGGTTTGATTATCGTTTAAGTTGATTTTTGTGTTTTTGCTGCAATTTAGTATTAGGTTAGATTGCATTCTAATATATTTGTGTTATTTCTTCATCATCAGCATCCAAAAAAAAAAATCCAAAAAAAAAAAATTATTCTTCTTGCATTAGGTTTTGCTTGAGTTCGAATCTTGTTTAGGTTTTCTTGAGTATCAAACTTTGTTTAGGTCTAAAACTTTTGGTGTCCTTTTGTCCATTTACTTTAAAAAAAAAATTAATTTGTTGTTTCCTAATCTTGAATTTTGGCCAAAATTGCATCAATTGTTCTCTTTGAAGAATTTGATTTTTGTGTGCTCTTTTCTTGCTGAATTCGAGTTATTAATTTTACATTATCATCATAGTATATCGATAAAAAAAAAAAATTGCATTAGATTGCATCCTAGTCGAAATATATTAGTGGAACTTAATTGAATCCAACTTTATCCATTGGTGTAATTTGTGAGCTATGTTGAATTACCTTGATTGAGTTTGATATTTGGTCAAATTGTTGCTTCTGCTTTATTACCAAAAAAAAAAAGGTAAAAATAAGGTGAAAGCCGAAGTATATTGTGAAGATTAAAATATATATGTATATATATATTACAAATTGAGTGATTTAGAATTGGCTAGAAAAAAGAACACTAAGCCTTAAGATTCAAAGAAACAGTTAAGGCTGATTCAAGGTATTGTTTTCTTACTCTTTGATTCTTGGGTTTAATTGATTCTTTGTCATCTTAAATTGTCTTTTAGCTATCTAAATTACTTATTATTTCCAGATTTGCTATTGTGGTCATTTTTTTTTTCAATTCTTTGGTCAATTTTTTTCATTGGCTAAAATTAGTTATTTTGTTTTTGCTTACTTCTTGGTTTTGTAAGTTAGTTAATCTTGTTGATAAGTTAATTGAACCTAATTTTTAGGTTAGTATTGTTTGGGATTTGGTTTGCAAAGAACCAATATATTTGACTAAAAGTGGAAAAGGCAAGAGGGTATGAGCTCTTAGAGGATAAAAGTCAACATTAGTGCACAAACACGATTGTTGAGTTCTTAATTGAGTGAAACACATGAGGGAGTAAAATTGTGAGGATCTTTTATATTATTGTACTTTTATTTCTAATTTTTTTTCTAGAATAAATGGCATAAAAAACATATTTTGATTCAAAACTTTTACAAGCTCTAATTAATGACATAACGGAGAAGCTCAAGACGGAATTCAAGACTAAATTAAAGGTGGAAATAAAAGAGTTTAGGGGAGAAATTAATGGAGTCAAATCAAGGATGAATGCTTCCGTACAAAAAAAAAGCCACACAAGTTGGAGGAAATAGGGGAAAAGGTGTGCAAATAGATGAATTCACTAGTAGAACTGAAGGAGATGGCTTGGAAGATGAAGAGGCTGGTTCAACTAGTATAAGAAGGAGGAACTGTGGGGAAGACAATGGGGGTATCAAGCTTAAAATACCTTCATTCCATGGAAAAATGGATCCTAATGCTTAACTTGAATAGGAGTAAAATGTTGAGATGATTTTTGACTGTCATGATTACTCAGAATCTAAAAAAGGTCAAGCTACTAAGTGTGGAGCTTCTTAACTATACTTTAAAGGGGTGGGATAAGGAATGCACTACTAGGAAGAGAGCTGGCCAAGCCTAAATTTCTACATGGGAAGAGTTGAAAACTTTAATGAGAAAGAGCTTTGTACCTAGTCATTATTATCATGGTATTTATCAAAAATTATAAACTTGTTCTCAAGTTTCAAGGAATGTAGAGGAGTACCATGAAGAGATGGAGTCTTTAATGCTTAGAGTTGATATGGTGGAGGACGAAGAATCCCTAATGGCTTATTTTCTTACCGGTTTGAACCAGAACATTGCTAACCAAATATATTTGCACCAATACATGGATCTTGAGGAGATGTTGCATATGGCAATTCAACAACTTAAGAGAAGGGATACCACACGTGTATCTAGTGCACCAAGCCCTTGGAAATCAACAACCAATCTATGGATCACCAACAAAGCCAAACCAAATTTCAAAACAACTTCAAGGCCAAAAATAGAAGCTAAGGTCGAAAGTTCTAAGCCACTACAATCAAGAACATTGCTGACAAAATAGATTTGCACCAATACATGGATCTTGAGGAGATGTTGCATATGGCAATTCAACAACTCAAAAGGAGGGATACCACACGTGTATCTAGTGCACCAAGCCCTTGAAAATCAACAACCAATCTATGGAGCACCAACAAAGCCAAACCATATTTTAAAACAACTTCAAGGCCAAAAATAGAAACTAAGGTCAAAAGTTCTAAGCCACTACAATCAAGTAAGTCCAATCCAACCCCTTCTCATAATCGTAATATAATGTGTTACAAGTGTTAAGGCAGGGGACATATAGCTAGCCAATTTCCAAATTGAAGGACAATTGTAACAACCCGTACCAAAATACACATATTTTAACAAGTTTGACTAAGTTTGACCAAGTGAACAATATGTGGGTCCAAGTTGACTTTTTCAATGGTCAATATTTTTGGTTTGACTAAGGTACCATTGTGTAGATTTTGTCGATATGAGTTCATAGATTGGCGGCATGCCAAATTTCGAGTTATGAATAAAACGTTATGGTTCTAAGAAATTTTAAACATAAGTTTTGTATCAGTGTCCAAACCAGTCCCAAGCATTTGTCTGTTAGTGACCCAAGGCTCTATATAAGCCTCATTAAGTGTGCCAAACAGAAAAGCAAACCCCAAAATACCCATTTCATCCCCAAAACCCGAGAAATCCTCCCCCAACTCGTGGGTCCGAACTGGGTCGTTTGACCCATTTAATGATGAACAGGATCATCACCATTTTTTCCCACTCTGGCCACCAACCTTGTATACACGTCATCTAGGGAGGAAACTCACATCGAGATGAGCTTGGCCATGAAATTTCACAGCGAACAGCGGCCGAACGCGCTCGGATCTGGCCAGTGAAGGCGGCAACGATCGATGAGGTAGGTCACCAGATTTTCATGTTTTTCAGCCATTTTAGCCCAGCCCATAGACCTTTCCCATCATTTTTGGACCCTCTGAACTCATTTCTATGGTCCTTTTGCCAAGATTCCTCACCATTTGAGAGATACATCAATGTGGAGTTCGACCGAGTATTGGGATGAGTTTTTGGGCCACGAATGACACCTTTAGATCATGGTGAGCATACTGATGGGTTCCTTGTATCTTGAGCACTGATGGGTTCCTTGTCTCTTGAGAACTGATGGGTTCCTTGTCTCTTGAGCTTTCCGTTGATATAAAATTTATGAATTTTGGAGGTCGTTTGATAATTTTTCTATTTTTGGATCGATTAGTTAATTATCGGGTAATTTTAGACTGTATTTGGACAAAATTGATCAAATTGGTTGAAATTGGAGTTGGATTAATGAATTTGGATATTATTAGGACCCATTAGGAGATTAAATTTCGAAAGATTAAGCTTCGGGTGAAAATTTCCAATTTTGGGTATCGGATCCTAAGGGTACGCGGTATAATTGGACTATTTGGTGTCCAATATATTGTAATTTTATAATACCATAAATTATTTTAAGAAATTTGGGTCATAAATGTGTCTTTGGTTTAGTTATTTGGAGCCTAAGAAATATTTTATGATAGTACAAATACTTGAGTTAAGCTTCGAGGCGATCCTGCAAAGGAGCAAGAGTGAACATCTGTAGTACTGTTAGTGGTTATTATTTTTAAAATGTTTTGGGCATATAGAATAATATATATGTGTGTTTTGGATATTTTACGTATATATGAATTGATTGAAATGGTTGCTTTATGCATATAAAATATCTGCTTTCACGTACACGAGTTATCATTTTATGCAGACTTTAATAAGATTTTTAATGATTTCTAATTTTGATGAGTTTATAGTGAACTTGATAATTATGTTAATTAAGTATTCTGGTATTTGAATTTAGAATTTTAGAGAATTTTGGAAAATATTTTATCTGGGAGCAGATTGATAAATATTAAATTATGATTTATGATACAGTATCGTTTGGAAAAAGTATATATTATCTTACAAGATTGTTTTAAGAATATTTTATTGGTTATTTTTAAATTGATGTACCATGTAGTGCCAATATCTTGGATCAGTATTATATTATATAATGTTACAGTGCCCTGGGTTTTGCCACGGTACCGTGAGGTTGGGTTCAGCCCACAGGATATTATTGTCACGGACCATGAGGTTGGGTATACCCCACAGGTTATTATTGCCATGGTACCATGAAGTTGGGTTCAGCCCACAGGATATTATTGCCACAGTACTGTGGGTTAGGTTCAACCCATAGGATATTATTGCCATGGACCATGAGGTTGGGTACGTCCCGATGGTTTACTATTTCCACCATACATTTCGAATATTAAGGATCGTGAGGTGGGTGTATCCCATGGTTTACAGATTGGTACATCGAATGGTACATGGTATACGTTTGAATATATTGTTGGTTCAAATATTGTGGTTATTTCTGCATTTTCATATTTATTTCGTGAAAATATATTTATAAGATTTTATGCTCAATATTTATATCTTGTTTAAGATATTTTGTGATATTATATTGATCATTCATTTTTTTTTTTTTAACTTTGAGCATCGATTTTATGATATTAAATTGGGATACAAGATCGGGTTTTATGAGATAATTTTTAAACAGGGAACTTTTATAACGAGTGGAACGAGAAGTCTTAAGAGAAAGATTTTTACGAAAATAAATTAATATTTTTCTATTATACCATTCCACTCACTGAGATTTTTTTATTTCATGTTTTATTTGTTTTAAATCCATTCCCCTAGGTCCCAGGCAATTAGTAGTAGTCTACCTCGCACACTGTCTGTCGCTTTGTTCCTTCCACGACAACAGCCATATTTATCCTTTCTTCATTTATCATTATCTTTTGGATGTATTTATTACTTATTTGTACTCCTAAACTTCGTTGACACTCTTAGAATGTTCTGATTTTAAACATGGAACTCAGTAGAGACCATGGTACTTGTATGTGTAGTTATTGATGCGAATCTACCCATGCCCGCATAGCTGACAACCCGCTGAGGTGCTGACTCGATAGGATAAAGACCGGGCGATCACTAGGGCTCAAACTAAGAGATTTAAGGACAAAATTGCTGCCTTTATCCATGGAGTAACTCATTCTCAAGAGGGCTTATCCGTATCCAAAGATACAAAGCCTGTTTTGAGCATACAAGTGGTGGAAGCCGATATAGACCAAGCCGTTTTGGTACATTTATGGATTCCGGGCAGTGGAAAATGGGGTCAATTCTTCTTGAATTCACTTGATATCACTAAGAAGTCATGAGAATTGGTCAAGGCCGAAGCTAAGCTGGTCATTTAAGTGGTGTTCGCATGAGAGAGAAATTGGCCGGGTTTTGTTGTATTTTCCACTGGCTTTACTGTATTTTGCTGAGTTGGCTCTTTCTCTTTCGTCCAAGCAAGGAAAGTATGTGGGACTCCATAATAATCTTATTTGGCATCCTAAATAGCATATAGAAGTCGATTTGGAGCTCAAATTGGTCAAATATTGGTCAAAGTCAACTTAGTTAAAAAGCTAGTATTCTAGTTTTCTAATTTGATTTCTACTTTTTGTTTTAGGAAATTACCTTTACTTTTGGTTTTTATTTATTTATTTGCTAGAAAAATAAGTTTAGGAAAGTTATTATTTTATTATTTTCATTGTAAATTAATTAATCTAAATTAGATTAGGAAAGGGTGTGAAATTAGGCAATTTCCTAATTGGATTCTGTGTTGGCCAAAATTTCCTAATCCTTTTAGGGTTTTATTTTGTTTATTCAAAGCCTATTTAAAGGCTTATTTTCAATGAGAAATCAAGCTTGAATTTTATATAGAAAATTATTTGTGAGATTGAATTCTCTTTGTTCTCTTTGAACACCTAAACACCATTAGTGAATGAGTGTTTTAGTTTTGACTTATCAATAGGATATCCATCACCTATTGTGGCGTGTTCATTATATACCAAGGTTTCTAATCACAGGTTGGTTACGGGTCAAGGTGACCATTAGAACTTGAACTTAATTAAATCCGGGCTAATATAATACGGGTTTAGGTGCAGGTTGTCCTAGGTTCGTATCAGTTATGGCTTATTGTACAGTAGGCCAGTTACGGACTTTATGCTGTTGTGGATATGTATATATATATATTGAGGTATTATTGATATCGCTTGTGTTTGTTGTTCATGTTTTAAGGTGAGGTTCCATTGGATATTCTCCAGGGATTGTCCGGTGGAACTTCAATAGGCGGGACCACTCGGGAGATCCTGGGAGGGTTCCCGAGGTGGGTCCTGTCATAATGGTCATACAAGAGAGTGGAGAAGTAGAGTCCGAGGAGGAGGATTTAAGTGACAATGAGATGCCACCTTTGGAAGATTGCAATGATTATGAAGACAAGGAAGAACTGCCATATCATGAAAAATTTAATTTGGTAGCGAGGTGAGCATTGGCATTGTATAAAGATGAGGAGAATATATAACGTGAGACCATCTTTCACAATAGATGTAAAATCTAAGGCAGGGCACGTAGTGTGATAATTGATGGTGGTAGTTGTGAAAATGTTGCTAGTACTTTGCTTGTTGAAAAACTAGGTTTACCTACCTTTAAATATCCAAATTTCTATAGGTTACACTGGTTGAATGATAGTGGTGATGTAAAAGTGACTAGACAAATTAATGTTACTTCTATCATCAAGAAATACACTGATGAAGTTTTATCTGATGCAGTTCCTATGGAGGCTGAAAACTTGTTATTAAGCCGTCCTTGGCTATATGAAAAGGATGCTTTGCAGCATAGCCGAACTAACAACTATGAGTTTAATGATAAAGGTAAAAGAGTTGTAGTTGCACCATTATCTCCTAGATAGGCACTGGAAAATCAAATAGTCATAGAAAAGTCAATGGGCAAGCAAATTGCAAGAGAGGCCAAAAATCAAAAATGAGAGAAAATGATTCCACCTTTGGCCAACAAGAAAACATAAAGGAGGAGAAATCACGTGAGGTCGAGCTGCATTCCAAGAAAGAGAGTGTCAACTTTGTGGGTGAAAATGAGATGAAAGAAAAAGACAAATAAAAGGGAAAGAGGGGAAAGAAAATAGAGGCATTTTATGCAAAACAGAGTGAAATTAAGAAAGATTTCTTGGGCAAGAAGCCAATGGTTGTAATGGTGTATAAAGAATGTCATTTGAATTATTTGGATAACCTTGATTACCCTGTTTTGTCTAATTCTGTGATGTATCTTTTGCTAGAATATGAAGATGTCTTTTCAAAAAAGATTCCTTAAGGATTACCTCTATTAAAAGGAATTAAACATTAAATAGATTTCATTCCTGGAGCTTCAATTCCTAGTAAGCCTGCATATAAAACCAATCCAGAGAAAACAAAGGAATTGCAGTGTCAGGTAAGTGAGCTTCTTGATAAATGCTATGTTAGAGAAAGTATGAGTCCTTTTGTTGTGCTTGTGTTATTAATGCCTAAAAAAAATGGAACATGGAGAATGTGTGTTGATTGTAGGGCCATTAATAACATAACTATTAAAGTATAGACATCCAATACCTAGGTTAGATGATATGCTTAATGAATTGCGTAATGCTTGTATTTTCTCTAAAATTGATTTTATGGGCTAAACTTGGTACTAGATGATACGAACCTAGGTTGACTTGCTCTTAAATTCGTATTATACTAGCCCAGATCAAAATTAAGTTCAGATTCTTATGGTCAACTTGACCCCTAATCAAATTGTGATTAGAAACCTTGGTATATGAAGAAGACACCACAATAGGTGATGAATGTCCTATTGATAAGTCAAACTAAAACACTCTATTTCTATTCGATATTTTAAGTGTTCAAAGAGAACAAAGAGAATTTTTTCTCACAATAATTTTTGAATAATAATCTAAGATGCTGTTCCATTGAAAAATAAGCCTTTAAATAGGCTAAAGTTATAAAAAATCGAACCCTAAAACAACTAGGTTAATTTCGGCCAACATAGAAAGATATTAGGAAAGTGCCTAATTTTTCCAAGTTTCTTAAACTAATTTGTATTAATTAATTTCTTAATTTTGAAATAGGAATTAATTAATTTACAATCAAAATAATAAAATATCAACTTCCTAAATTAATTTATCAAGCAAATAATAAAATAAAAACTAAAATACAAAGCCTATTTCCTAAAACAAAAAGTCAAATTTCAGATTTGAAAAGTAGTTGACTAACTTTCTAAACAAGCTGTCTTTCTCTAATCACCAACTAGTGTAGGCTCCAAATTAGCTCTAATATGCCATGTAAGATTCCAAATAAGATTAGAACTAGTTCCCATATGTTTCTCTTGATTGGAATGATCAAAGCTTACTTGAAATGCAAGTAAAGTCCTTCTCAGTGCCTAAACCACCGAAATCGGCCACGTTGAAGGCTTGTGCCCAAATGATGATCTTAGATACCTTTTCTTATGCATTGACATGATTCCATGGCCCCTTAGTGAGCTCAATCATGTTCATAGGCTAATAAACTAGTCCTTTGTTGCTCGGAGTCCATAGATATTCCAAAATAGCATCCCAGATCCATTTCTGCCTTTATAACTTGGATGCACAGTACAGGCTTTGAATCTTCAAGTATTATCATGCCTTCTTGAGATTTAATAACACCTTGTATGAAGTTAACCAAATTTTCCTTAAACCTCTTAGCTTGTGCCCTAGTAATTGGTCCCGTCTTCAGTTACACAGGATCAGCACTCCAGCGTGTAGTTGATTGCACGAGTACAAGCGGATTCTCATCATTCCCTCCTCTTGAAAATGATTTACCATCAAATTAAAATCATCACCTATAGAAAGTGGAGATAAATTAGCAACATTAAAGGTAGCACTCACATTATACTCACTTGGTAGGTCAATCTTATAGCCGTTTTCATTAACCCTTGACAAAACTTGAAAAAGTCTATTTCCTTGAGTCATAAACTTTGACTTTCATTGTTTTGGAAACCTCTCCTTTCTTAAGTGCAACCAAACCCAATCTTCGGGTTCAAGCACTACCTTTATTCGGCCTTAGTTAGCAATCTTGGCATATTGCTCAGTCCTCCTTTCAATGTTTATTTTTGTCTTCCCATGAATCTACTTAACAAATTCAGCTTTTTGTTTTGCATCTAGATTAGCACTTTCACTTAAAGGAAAAGGTATTAAACCGAATGGATTTAAATGATTAAAACCATAAACAATTTCAAATGGAGAATATTTAGTAGCTAAATATATGGTTCTATTATAAGCAAACTCTACATATGGAAAACATTCCTCCCAAGTTCTTAAATTTCTATTAATTAATGCTCTTAACAATGCAGACAAAGTTCTATTCACTATTCAGTTTTTCCGTCAGTTTGTGGATGACAAGTAGTTGAAAATAAAAGTTTAGTGCCTAACTTAGCCCACGATGTTTTCCAAAAATAGCTTAAGAACTTAGCATCCCTATTAGTAATAATTGGCTTAGGCATACCATGAAGTCTTACTACTTCCCTAAAGAACAATTTAGCTATATGAGATGCATCATCAGTTTTATTACATGCAATGAAATATGCCATATTAGAAAATCTATCAACAACCATAAAAATTGAATCTTTTTCCTCCTAGACCTAAGTAAACCAAGTACAAAATCCATAGATAAATCAACCCATGGAGGAGAAGGAATTGGCAATGGCATGTACAAGCCGTGCGGCATAAGCTTGAATTTGGACTTTTTACACGTTAAACGCATTTCACACATCCTCTATACATCACTCCTCATGTTTGGCAAAAAGAAATGTTCTTACAACATGGACAAAGTTCTTGGAACACCAAACTATCCCATTAAGCCCGCACCATGTCCTTCCCTGATTAACAATTATCTAATACTACAACTAGGCACATAAAGTTGACTTTCCTGAAACAAATACCCCTCAAAGATATATAATTTATTATTGTCATGTTTAGTACAATTTCTATATATTTAACCAAAATCACTATCATGCTTATAAATTTCTTTTAATTGTTCAAAACCAAGCAATCTAGCATCTAAGGTTGAAAACAATACATGCCTTTGGGACAATGCATCGGCAACTATGTTTTCCTTACCTTTCTTTTAATTGTTCAAAACCAAGCAATCTAGCATCTCAATGAATTCAATCCATCTTCCATGCCTTCGGTTGAGCTTCCCTTGGCCTTTGATGTGCTTCAATGATTCATGATCCGTGTGAATCACAAACTCCTTCAGCATTAAGTAATGTTGCCATGTCCCCAAAGTTCAAACCATAGCATACATCTCTTTGTTATAGGTTGGATACTTCAATGCCACTCCATTCAACTTCTCACTAAAGTAGGCTATAAGTCTTCCTTCTTGCATCAATACAGGTCCAATACCTACCTCTGAAGCATCCCATTCAATTTCAAAAGTTTTAGAAAAATTTGGTAAAACTAATAAATGAATATTAGTTAATTTATCTTTTAACAAATTAAAAGACTTCTCTTGTGCTTCTCCTCATTGGAATCCAACATTCTTCTTGACAATTTTAGTTAATGGTGCTGCAATAGTGCTAAAATCTTTGGCAAATCTCCTGTAAAAGCTAGCCAAACCATGAAAACTCCTTATCTATGTGGTACTCATAGGTTTTGGCCACTCTTGTATGGTCTTAACCTTGGATTGGTCAACTTTAATCCTTGCAGCACTTATAACAAATCCTAAAAATGCAAGCTCATTTGGCAAACTCACACTTTTTAATATCAGCAAACAATTTTGCCTTCCTAAGCACTTCAAAAACTAACCTAAGATGTCCTACATGATCATCTAAATTTTGGCTATATACCAGAATATCATCAAAGTAAACAACTATAAATTTTTCAATGAATGGATGCATAACATGGTTTATTAAAGTATTCGGTGCATTAGTTAAACCAAAAGACATTACTAACCACTCACACAAACCATACATATTTCAAATGCGATTTTCCACTGATCTCCCTCTTTCATTCTAATTTGATGATGCCCATTCCTAGTATCAATTTTAGAAAACATGTATGCACCATATAATTCATGAAGCATGTCATCTAATTTAGGAATATGATGCCTACACTTAACGGTTATATTATTAATGGCCCTACAATCTATATATATGCGCCATGATCCATCTTTATTAGCTACTAACAAAATAAGGATGGCACATGGACTCGTGCTTTCTCTAATGTATCATTTTTTAAGCAATTCACTTACCTGGCTTCGAAGTTCCTTTGTCTCTTTAGAATTACTTCTATATGTAGGCCTCTTAGGAATTACAGCTCCAGGAATAAAATCTATTTGATGCTTGATCCCTCGAATAGGTGGTAAACCACTAGGAATCTCCTCTGGAAAGACATCATCAAATTTCTGCAAAAGAGAAGATATAGAACTTAGCAATACAAGCTCTTCAGAGTTAGCTAGATGATTTAAATAAGCGTCTTTAAACATCAAGATCAACATAGGTTTATTACTCAAAAATGCCTTTTTAATCTCACTTTGGCTAAGATATATATTTTTCTTTTTCTTTTCTTTATTCTCTTTCTCACTTTAGCTTCCTCTCTCTTTTTATCACTCTCGACTTCCTCTCTTTTCTTATCACTCTCAGCTTTCTATCTCTTTTTCTTCTCACTCTTGGTTTTAGAAAACTTACCTTGGTTGTGTGGTTCGACCTTACTCTCTTGTTTGGTAGATGAACTCATGGGTGGCATACTTGTTTTCTCCTTTTGCTGTTCGGTCTCCCTCCTTTGTTGCATTTGCAATTGATCTCTAAATACCTCTTTTGGAGTGAATGACTTTAGTTTAATCTTCTTTCCTTTAAATCGGAACACAATGGCATTTTCTCAACCATAATATAAGGTATCCTTATCAAATTTCCATAGCCTTCCCAACAAAATATGACCAACATGCATAGTTACAACATCACACAAAACCATATCCACATATTTATCAATACTAAACTTTACTTTGGCCTGTTTATTTTCCTTCATCTCTCCACTATATTAAGCCATTGAAGTTTATATGGTTCGGGATGTTTGATTGTTGTTAAACCTAATTTCTCCACCATAACATTACTAATAACATTGGTACAACTTCCACTATCAATAATCATCTTACAAATATTACCTTGAATGTTACATCTAGTATGGAAGATGTTTTCCTTTTGCACTTGATCTTTATCCTTGTACATGATCAATACTCTTCTTACAACCAAGCTTAATTTGGCCCTTGAAGCTTGTTGTGTCTTGGGTTCACCATGTACTTCTTCTTCTTCAATTTCTTCTGCAACAAGTTTGGTTTCAGCTTTAGATCCCTCACTTTCCGATTCCAACTCTCCATTGCATTTTGGCACCATAATTCTTCTATTTGGGCATTAGTTGGCAATATGTCCATGACCCTGACACTTAAAACACACAATATCACTAGTTTTAGATGGTTTAAGTTCATCTTTACCCTTCGGTTTTGGTGCTTGCACATGTTCGATTTGGTTGTCTCTCCTTGGCCAATTGGTGCTTCCTTCCTCCAATTTTAGTTTTGGTTTTGATTCCAATGAGGGATTACTTCTCCAAACACTTGAACTTGACCTCTCGCTGCTAGAAACACCTCCAAACTGTGAGCTACTACCTCTCATTTTGAGTTGGTTCTCAATTTTAATGGCCATATGTAGCATCTCTTCGAACTCCACATCTTATTGTGATTCCACTTGGTTAGCAATATCTCGATTTAAACTTCCCAAAAACCACGCCATTGTTGCCTCATGGTCTTCACTCATGCTCAACCTTATCATGAGCATCTCCATATCCTTGTAGTAGTTCTCCACCGACCTACTTTTTTGAGATAAAGATTGTAATCTTTGATGCTTCCTCATGGCTCCTTTCATTTGTCACCAAGTGGTTATTAGCTCATTACTAACTCTCCTTCAGGTGCTTTACTCATTATTCCACCATTGAAGATATTTTATTTGATAAGTTTAATTAGGACATACTTGTGATCTAGTTGCTGTTTAAGTGTGTTTAAAAAGAACTTTTAGAAATTCTTGTGAGTGAAAAAAGACAAGAGAGTGTTAGCTTAAAAGAGGGTCAAAAGCCAAACCTAGTACGAAAACACAAGTGATGAGAACTTGTTTGAGTGATACATGTGAGGGAGTCAATTTGGTGAGGTTTTCTTTGTTTTGTAAACCTTAGCCTATTTAAAGGCTTATTTTTCAATCAAAGGACAGTTTGGATCATTCAAAAATTATTTGTGAAAAGAATTATCTTTGTTCTCTTTGAACACCTAAAACACTTAATAGAGATCAAGTGTTTTAGTTTGACTTATCAATAGGACATCCATCACCTATTGTGGTGTCTTCATCATATACTAAGGTTTCCAATCATAAATTGATTAGGCATTAAGGTGACCGTTAGAATTTGAACTTAATTTTGATTCGGGTAATATAATGCAGGTTTAGGAGCGTGTCGACTTAGGTTCATATCATTTGGTATCAAAGCCGAATTTTGTTTAGGTTTGATCTATCTTATTTGCTTTATTTTGTTTTGTGTTAATCTGCCATTTTAACATTAGGTTAAGGTTGTTTCCTATCTATTCATAGCTTGCATATATATATATATAATAAAAAAATTTATTCATAGCCAAAATTAGGTTCTTTTTTTTAGCCGAATTTTTGCTTTCTAGTTTGTTGGTTGTTTTGAATAAATTTTCTTAGTAATTTGGTTTATTTTTTATTTGTATTTACTGTTTTAATCTTAATTAGTTGCATTTTCATATTCAAAGGGAAAAAGAAAAAGAGAGAGTTTTGAAAGCATATTGCATAAAACCCTAAAATTTGTGCAATTGTTTTTGTTTGAAAGTGTGGATCGGGTTTGGTAAAATTTTGGCATTAAAATTGTGATTTTGGGTGGTGATAATTGCTACTTTATATTGTGTTTATATTATGTGAGTGATTAAAAAAAAAGAAAAAAAAAGAAAGCCGAATATAAAAAAAAAAATAGTAAAAAGGCCGGTTTTTAAGGATTGAAGAATTCAGGTTGTTTCTTGTGGAATTTCAATTGTGATTATTTGGAGTTGTTGTTATTCAATCTATATTGCTGCTGGAGATTTCAATTTTGAGTGGTAAAATTGTTTGGATTAAAATTGGTTAAAGTATTTGATACAAAGACTTAAATTACAAGAACTACAACCAACAACTATTCCATATTTGTTCGAATTGTGTTCTTGTTAATTGCTTGGATCCTTTTCTATCTTTAATCTTTGAATTTTTAGTCCTTAATAATTCTGGTTTATTCCTTTTCTAATTCAAAAAATTTGCATTGTTATTTTACCTTGTTTTTGGTTAGTAAGGTCAAGACGAGGTTTTATCAATTCATTCAGTATTTGCTTGCTTTTTGTTGCTGTTTTATTGATAAGTTTAATTAGGGCATACTTGTGATCTAATTGCTATTTTGAGTGTGTTTTAATAGAATTTTGAGATATTTTTGTGAGTGGAAAAAAAAAGGCAAGAGAGTATGAGCTTAAAAGAGGGTTAAAAGCCAAAACTAGTTTGCAAACACGAGTGTCGAGATCTTATTTGAGTGATACACATGAGAATGTGAATTTATAAGGATTTTTACATTATTTTTATTAACATGGCAGACCCAAAAATGAGAAGAGGAGATGGTTCGTTAAGAAACCTTGAAGAGCAATCCATGGGATTCAAAGGCGAATCAAGAGCAATGGGACTTGGAGGTGAACCTACCGACATGTGGCGGTTTTGAAACAAATTCAAAGGATGGATACTCGCCTCAATCAACTTGATCAAAGGATGGACAGGTTTGAAACATCACAAGATGTATTGAATCCAAGGCATGAACCATGTGGAGGCCGAGGTCTAGGTCGAGGAAGCCGTGGATGTTTTAGGGAGGAATCTGAAGGAGGTAATTATGGAGATAACCTTGAGGAGGATTTTGAAGACATTTTTGCACTCCAACAAAGGCAAAACTGTGGAAGGTAAACCCGTAAGAAAGACGATGATCTTGGAAATATTAAGGTCAATATACCACCATTCATGCGAAGGAGTGATCAAGGGCTTACCTATAGTGGGAAGAGTGCATGGAGATGATATTTGATTACCATAACTATTCTGAGGCAAAGAAGATAAAATTAGCTGCTTTGGAATTTAGTTATTGTGCACTCCAATGGTGGAATAATGAACAAGGTACCCGAAGGACAGTTGATGATGAACTAATTACCATTTGGCAGCCAATGAAGGGAGCCATGAGGAAGAGATCTGTGCCGAATCATTACCATAGGTTGCTACATCAAAGGATTCAATCATTATCACAAGGAAGTACGACCATGGAGGACTAATACAAAGAGATGAGATGCTCATGATGAGGTTGAATGTAACACCCTGTCCCGAAGTACATCGAAAATTTCTCAAATTTGACCAAGGTTGACCGGGTTTGACCATCGTTGACCGAGAATGGGTCAAATGTTGACTTTTTACTCCTAATGGAATTTCACATTGATCGAGGCACCATTAAAAAGTACACTTTAGCACGAGTTCATAGACTTGTAGCACGTCAAAAATGGAGCTATCGTTTGTAAGTTATGAGCAAAGCAAGTTGAGGTCCAAACTGTCCAAGGGGTGCAAGTTGAGGTCCAAACTGTCCAAGGGGTGTCGAAGTTGACTTTTTGTTCATACAAAGTTAAGCTTTGACTCATGTATGGTTGTGAAATACTCATCGATATGAGTTCATAGACTAGTGGCACGCTTAAATTGGACATCTGGTTAAAAAGTTATGGACATGCAAAATTTTCCGAATACCGTAATATTTTAATATATTTTGACTTGAGTGAACAGTGTGTGCCACGTGTCGTATTTTCAGCCAATCCCGTGAGTGAACAGTATCACCCACGGGTGGCTTTTATTTTGGCAAAACACGGAAGCCGGGGAGAGGAGAGAGAAAGAGAGCTAGAGAGAGAAACACAACCGGCCAACCATCGTTCACCCATTTCCGACCACCAGAACAGTACACATGCCACCCCACCTTGAAGCCCACCTGAAAACCGGCCGGCCAACCGACCGTCGATGCACCCGAATCGAGACTTTTTTCGGCGGCGGCGCCGATTGCTTCAAACCCAGATTTCTCCCTATTCCGGCCACCGTTTGCCTCACCGTCGGTCCCATTGAGTTACCCATCTCCAGATCCACCTTCCACCAAAAATCACGGCCAGTGGCCACTGGACGCACCACCGGCGGTGGCAGATTCCTGTGACCACGGCGGCTCGTTGGGAAATCGACTTTCCGGCGAGTTTCTAGTTGCACCGCCCCTCCTTTCCCACTAATTCCGACCCTCTGAACCCAAATCCTGTGTCCATTTTCCCCAATTCTTAACGAATTGAGAGAATCGAGGACTTGAATTCCAAAAGCTTTCCGCCGAGATTCTGGCCACCTCGGGTCCGATCTCTAGGAAGTAAGACCAGATTCGTAATCCTCGTTCCATAAGCTTCATTTCGGTATATTACTCATAAATTTTGGTTAACGTTTGTGTTAGTCCCCCCGGGTACCGGATATTATTTATCCGAATAAAATATTAATATATTTGAGTTGTGCAATATTGTTGTTCTAGGAGCACGTGTGCGTCGTGGAATTGATCCCATGAAGGATCTTGGGTTAATTGCGTGCTCGAGGTGAGTGACCCACCTTCAAAATTGTTTTGGGATGTTAAAATATATATATTTTGTGTTAATTGGTTATTTGAAAAATATGTTTGATGTGTTGAATATTTAGTAAATTTATATTTGGAATTTTGATGCCAAAATTGAATGGAATTAAATATTTGTACATTATAAAATATTTTCGTTTTAAGAAATTTGAGATTTTGGTAATTATTATCAAATTTCATTGTTGGAATATTTCATAATTGAATATTTCCAAAAAATGTTTATGTGTTCGATATTATGAGAATTTCTATCTAGAATTGTATTGCCAATTTATAATGTTTTCAATATATGTTTTGGTGCCAAAAGAATATATTTGGGAATTTAAAGAATTTATGGTTTTGATTTTATTTTAATTATTGCTATGGTTATTATTCAATTATTGTGCACAATTATGTGAATTAAATTATATATGAAATTCATGTGGTTTTAATATTATTTTTGGTATGATTTGATTTTAAAGATTTCAAGAAAAATATTGATTTAAGTTATGGTGCTCTCAAAATTTATATTTATGCATCTGAAATATTATCTAGTTGATTTTATGATATGAGAAAAATTATATATTATTGATGGATTTATGCTGGTGTTATTTAAGAAAAATGTGGGAATGTGAATTTGAAAAATGGTATAATTCCCACGGTGAATTTTGGAAAAATTGCATATTTTAATAATAAATTTGGTTATCTGTTTTAGACGCACTCATACAGTACTAGTGTTCTATACTAAATATGTGGATGAGCACGCAAGTTATAATGTCTCCAGTGAGTTACCATTGGACCGAGGGTAGGCAAGTTTGATATTGGCCATAAACCGCCTCCCTCCATGGCCGAGATGACGGTTTAAGCAGCGACGCTGTCGAGACGCTGAAGCGACCGTATGCAAGTTTCTCTCTTTAACCTCCCATTACACGGTACTTGGGACGCTGGGTATTGTGGGACATCACTGGTATATAGTGTGGCACGTCAAATAGCTTTTGATATTATTTCCAAATAATAATGTTTTTAAAGAGTATCTAAAATAAAAATGTATCTAATGGAATTTTTACAATTTATTTAATCAATGTTTCTAAAATGCATTTTACCTTGATTATTTTACTATTTAAATGGATTGGATTCTTTTATATTTTTATCATTTACTTCAAATAGATTATTAAATTGATTTAAGTATTTCTTTTATTAATTAAATGATTTATTTTACTATTTATATTGATTTGCTGATTTTAAAGCGATTTTACTATATTCTTACCATTAATTTTAAATGGAGGTTTTAATTTGATTTAATTATTCATTTATTTAATTGTTCAATTAATTGATTCATTCTAATTATTTTATTATTTCCTGAATTGTCTTAATGTAGGTTTCATTAATATTTTTGTATTATTTGTTTATGACATTTATTAATCATTTAGTAATTGTTACGAAATTATTTTTATTTCTATTCCTATTTTATTTTCATTATAAATTTTGGATGCTTGATTTATTATATTTTATTTGATATTTAGTTGACTAATTGATTCCTTGGTTTTCGGGGAATACAAATAACGGGTTTTGTGAAAATGTTTTGAAAGGGAAACTTTTCCAACGGAGTGAATGGTGAGGGTTTTGAGAGAAAATATTATTTTCAATTAATTATTATTTATTTACTTACTTATTCTTAATTAATCAAATGTACTATAATTGTCGTTATTATTATAATTATACAGTAAATAGGGTCACTCACTGAGATGATTAGCATATCATATTTCTAATTTTGTTCCCTTAGGTACAAGGATTCGAAGACGTTGATCAACCGAGGCGAGCCCGACGTCTCAGTTCATTGCCGAAAGTCCAAGAAGCATTTCCTCTTCATCTTGTATTGCTTCTTTATCTGACATTGTATTAATTTCATATTTATTTGTATAATGCTCT
The DNA here is from genome assembly GCF_031755915.1 of Ziziphus jujuba. NCBI lineage: Eukaryota > Viridiplantae > Streptophyta > Magnoliopsida > Rosales > Rhamnaceae > Ziziphus > Ziziphus jujuba. Next base: position 171,960 of record NC_083381.1, on the reverse strand, counting down.
GTATACTGTATTGGACACATTGTATTAAATACTGCATTAATTCCCTGTTAGTATTTTGGAGTGCTGTAAATTTGTGGAAACAAATTGTATTAAGATGGGAGGAATGAGATGGTATTTATAGAAGTGTGTTTTCAGTGCAGCAAATTTGTGGTAAGTCTAACCCTTAGGGGAAGTTCTGCCGGATTTTCCATTGTAAGGTCCGGTAGGGTTTCCTTGGGATCAGGACTTGTCTAGGGTTCCAGTGAGGAATTTTGGATGGGTCCTAACATTTAACATGAATGAGGACCGTGAGGTAACCATGACACGGTTTTTGGGATGTTTGAACCGAGAGAGAGCCAACCAAGTGGAATTGGAAGAGATATTGCATGTGGCCATCAAAATTAAGAACCAATTCAAGAGGAGGGGTACAAGCTCACGGTTTGGAGGGGTTTTAAACAGTGGGAGGTCAAGTTCAAGTGTTTGGAGAAGCAATCCCACCTTTGATTCAAGAAAAAAACCAAAGCTAGAAGGTGAAAGCTCCAATCAGCCACGGAGAGATACAAGGCCGGATTCCACTCAAGTACCCAAGTTGGAAGGTAAATCTGATCCTAAATCCTTAAGAACTAGAGATATTGTTTATTTTAAGTACCAAGGATGAGGACATATTGCCAACCAATGCCTATATAGAATAATCATGGTGCTAAAAGGTAATGAAGACTTGGAATCTGAAAGTGAGGGATCTGAAGTTAAAATTGAATTGTAGATGAAGAAATTGAGGATGAAGAATAAGATGAAGTCGAGACTCTCAAAGCTTTAAAGGCTGAATTGAGTTTGGTGGCAAGGAGGGTCTTAACCGTGTATAAAGATGAGGATCAAGTCCAAAGAGAAAATATCTTCCATACCCAATGTAAAATTCAAGGTAATATTTGTAGTATGATAATTGATAATGGAAATTGTGCTAATGTCATTGGTAATGTTGTGGTTGAAAAATTAGGGTTAACAACAGTTAAACATCCCAAACCATATAGACTACAATGGCTTAATGATAGTGGTGAGATGAAGGTAAATAAGCAAGTCAAGGTAAAGTTTAGCATTGATAAATATGTGGATGTTGTTTTTGCAATGTTGTACTTATGCGTGCCGGACATATTTTATTAGGAAGATCATGACAATTTAATAAGGATACTATACATTATGGTCAGGAAAATGCTATTATTTTTAAATTTAAGGAAAGGAAGATTAAGCTTGAGTCGTTGACTCCAAGAGAAGTGTTTAGAGACCAACTACAAATGCAACAAAGGAAGGAGGCCAAACGGCTAAAGGAGAGAGCAAATGCAACAAAGGAAGGAGGCCAAACAGCTAAAGAAGAGAGCAAGTGTGGTACCCATGGCTTCACCCAGTGTAAAAGAAGGTAAGGCCAATCCACTCATCCAAGGTAAGTCTTCTAAAACTAAATTTGAGGGGAAAAAGAGAGATGAACTCGAGAGAGAGAAAAATGGTAAGAAAGCCGAGAGTGAGGGAAAAATAGAGGTGGTCGAGAGAAGCAAAGACAAAGGGAGGAAAGAGAAGAAAAATAAAAAACTAGAAGGAAAGAGAAGAAAAATAAAAAACTAGGAGGAAAGAGAAGAAAAATAAAAAAATTTATCTTTGTTTAGGTGATATTAATAAAGCATTTTTTAGTAAGAAACCTATGCTGGTTATGATTTATAAAGATGCTTGTTTAAATCATCAAGCTAACCTTGAAGAACTTGAATTGTCAAGTTCTATTTCATCTCTTTTGTAGGAATTTGAAGATGTCTTTTCGGAGGAAAGTCCTAGTGGTTTACCACCTAGTCAAGGGATTGAACATCAAATTGATTTTATTCCTGAAGCTGCAATTCCTAATAGTTTTGCATATAGAAGTAATCCCGATGAGACAAAAGAACTACAAAGCTAGGTAAGTGAATTGCTTGAAAAAGGATATATTCATGAAAGCATGAGTCCATGTGCTATTCCTATTTTATTAGTACCTAAGAGAGATTGATCTTGGTGTAAATGTGCAAATTGTAGAGCCATAAATAATATAACCATTAAGTATAGGCATCCTATTCCTAGATTAGATGATATGCTTGAAAAATTATATGGTGCATATATGTTTTCTAAAATTGATCTTAGGAGTGGGTATCATCAAATTAGGATGAAAGAGGGGGATGAATGGAAAACAAAGTATGGATTGTATGAGTGGTTAGTAATGCCTTTTGGTTTAATTAATGCACCTAACACTTTTGTGAGGTCAATGAATCATGTCATGTGTTTTCCAAAAGTCCTATTTACTACTTCAATTTGTGGATCACAAATATTTGAAAATAAAAGTTTAGTCCTTAGCTTAGCGCACAAAGTTTTCCAAAACTAACTTAAGAACTTAGCATCTCTATCCGAAATAATAGTTCTAGGCATACCATGCAACCTCACAATATCCTTAAAGAATAAATTAGCAACATTATATGTATCATTAGTTTTATTACATGCAATGAAATGTGCCATTTTAGAAAATCTATCCATAACAACAAAAATTGAATCCTTACCTGTCCTAGATCTAGGTAAACCAAAAATAAAATCCATAGACAAATCCACCCAAGGAATAGATGGAATCGGCAATGGAAGATACAAACCGTGTGATTTCAATCTAGATTTAGATTTTTGGCATTTTCAACATCTTTCACAATTTCTTTCCACATCTCTCTTCATATTAGGCCAATAAAAGTGCTCTTGCAGTAAGGATAAAGTTTTTAAGATACCAAAATAACCCATGAAACCACTACCATGACCTTCTCTCACTAACAATTCCCTAATGCTACAATTAGGCACACAAAGTTGATTTTTCCAAAAATGTAAAATTTATTAAAACCATATTTTGTACAGTTCTTAAATATTTCTCCAAAGTCACTATCATGCTCATAAATTTCTTTCAATTGTTTCAAATATAAGCAATCTAGCATCTAAGGTAGAAAATAATACATACCTTCGAGATAATGCATCAGCAACTACATTTTCCTTACCTTTCTTGTAGTAGATGACATAACAAAAAGTCTCAATGAACTCAATCCATTTAGCATGCTGTCAATTAAGCTTTCATTGACCTTTGATGTGCTTCAATGATTCATGATCTGTATGAATCACAAACTCCTTCAGCATTAAGTAATGCTTCCATGTCTCCAAAGTCCTCACCAACGCATACATTTCTTGGGTTTTCCTTTTTGCATTAAGGCAGCTCCAATACCTACACCTGAAGTATCACATTCAATTTCAAAAATTTTATCAAAATTCGGCAATACTAATAAAGGTGCATTAGACAATTTTTCTTTCAACAAATTAAAAGACTTTTCTTGTGCTTCGCCTCATTTGAACCCAACATTCTTCTTTACAACTTTGGTCAACGTTGCTGCGATTATGCTAAAATCCTTGATAAATCTTCAATGGAAACTAGCCAAACCATGAAAGCTCCTCACTTGGGTAATGGAGGTCAGTTTTGGCCATTCTTGAATTGCTTGGACTTTAGATTGGTCAACTTTAATTCTTGTAGCACTTACAAAATATCCTAGGAAAACAAGTTCATCTTTACAAAAATCACACTTTTTCATGTTAGCAAATAATCTTTCCTTCCTAAGAATATTTAAAACTTGCCTAAGATGTCCTACATGCTCATCTAAATTTCTACTATATACAAGAATATTATCAAAGTAAACAACCACAAATTTTCCAATGAATGGGTGCATAACATAATTCATTAATCTCATGAAAGTGCTAAGTGCATTAGTTAAACCAAATGGCATTACTAACCACTCATACAAACCATATTTAGTTTTAAATGTGATTTTTCATTCATCACCCTCTTTCATCCTAGTTATGCACTCCTAAGATCAATTTTAGTAAATATGCATACTCCATGTAATTCATCTGACATATCATCTAACTTAGGAATTGGATGCCTATATTTAATTGTTATATTATTAGTAGCTCTACAATCCACACACATATTCCATGAACCATTTTTCTTAGGCACTAATAAAATAAGAACAGCACATAGACTCATGCTCTCACGAATATAACATTTGTCTAATAACTCACTATCCTGCCTTTGTAGCTCCTTTGTCTCCTCAAGATTACTCCTATATGTAGGCCTATTAGAAATTGCAGTTCCCATAATAAAATCAATTTGATGTTAAATCCCTTGAATAGGTGGTAAACCATTAGGAATCTCCTCCAAAAAAGCATATTCAAAATCCTGTAAAATAGAAGAGATAGAACTTGGCAATTCAAGTTCTTGGGGATTAGCTTGATCATTTAAATAAACATCTTTATCAATCATGACCAGCAAGGGTTTATAACTCAAAAATGCCTTTTTAACTTTCCCAAAACTAAGATAAAAATTATTCTTTTTCTTCTCTTTCCTTTCTCTTTCTTGGTGGCTCACGGATTCCCCCTTTCTTCCTTCACTCTCAGCTTTTACTAGATTTTTTTTACTCTCGAGTTTGTCATGCTTTTTAGAAGTCTTACCTTGGACAGCAAGTTGGACTTACCTTCTTAGATGGATGGTGAAACCGTGGGTGCCATGCTTGCTTTCTCCTTCGGCCTCCCTCCTTTGTTGCATTTGAAGTTGATCTCTAAACATTTCCCTTGAAGTTAACAGCTCCAACTTAACCCTTTTTTCCCTTAAATATAAAAACAATGGAATTCTCTCTTCCATAGTGTATGGCATCCTTATCAAATTTCCATGGCCTCCCTAATAAAATATGATCAACATGCATGGGAACAACATTGCACAATACAACATCCACATATTTAGCAATGCTAAATTTTACTTTGGCTTGTTTGTTTACTTTCATCTCGCCACTATCATCAGTCCATTGTATTCTATATGGTTCAAGATGTTTAATGGTTGCTAACCCTAATTTATCAACTACCACATTACTAATTACATTAGCACAACTTCCACTATCAACTATCATACTACATATGTTACCTTGAATTTCACATCAAGTGTGGAAGATGTTCTCTCTTTGAATTTGATCCTTATCTTGGTACACGATTAGAACCCTTCTTGCCACCAAGCTCAATTTAGCCCTTGAAGCCTTGAGTATTTTCAATTCCTCATGTTCTTCATCTCTAATTTCTTCATCAACAATTTCGGTCTCTCACTCGGATTCCTTACTTTCGGATTCCAAGTCTCCATTACCTTTCAGCACCTTGATTCTCCTATTAGGACATTTATTGGCAATGTGTCATCATCCCTAGCACTTAAAACACACAATTTCATGAGTTTTAGAAGGTTTTGGATCAGTTTTACCTTCAAAATTAGGTGCTTGGACAGATTCGGCTTTTAATTCCTTCCTTGGCCGATTAGGACTTTCTTCACCATGCTTCGATTTTGGCCTTATGTCATATGTGGGATTGCTTCTCCAAACACTTGGATTTGATCTCTCGCTGTTTGATGCTCCTCCAAACTGTGAGCTTGTACCCGTCTTCTTGAATTGATTTTCTATCTTGATGGCCACATGAAGCATCTCTTCTAATTCTACATATTGTTGAAGCTCCACTTGGTTGGCTATCTTGCAATTCAAACCACCCAAAAACCGTGCCATAGTTGCCTCACGATCCTCATTCATGCTCCACCTCATCATGAGCATCTCCATCTCCTTGTAATAGTCCTCCACGGTCCTAATTCCTTGAGTTAATGATTGAAGTCGTTGATGCAGTAAGCTATGATAGTGGGCCGGTACAAATCTCTTCCTCATAGCTCCTTTCAATTGTCTCCAAGTAGTAATCAATTCATCACCAACTCTTCTTCAGGTACTTTGCTCATTTGTCCACCATTAGAGTGCATAATGTCCAAACTCCAAAGCTACCAATTTAACCTTCTTAGCCTTTGAATAGTTATGACAATAACAAATCATCTCAATTCGCTCCTCCCACTCTAGGTAAGCTTCTGGATCACTCTTTCCCATAAATGGCGGGATGTTGACTTTAATATTTCCAAGATCATCATCTTATTCTCTAGCTTGTCTCCCATGGGTTGGCCTTTCTTGGAGTGCAAAAACATCATCGATTTCCTCCTCAAGATTATCTCCAAAATTTCCATCCCCAAATTCTTCTCTAGGTCATCCATGGCCGCCTCGACCTCGACCTCGAAGTCAGCCTCCATGTGCATCAAACCTTGTATTCCACCCACCTTGAGAATTTTCCACTCTTTCCAATCTTTAATCTAGGTGATCAAAATGAGCAATCATTCTTTGAAGTTTTTCCAAGATCGCCATCATGTCGGTAGGTTCACGTCCACCTCCTGTTGCTTGAGAATCTCCCTTGAACCAACGGATTCCTCTTCATTAATTCTAAATGAACCATCTCCTCTTCTCATCATTTAATCTTCCATGTTACTATAAATAACAAAAATTCTTACCAAAATCACTCCCTCACGTGTTTCACTCAAATAATGTCTTGATACTCGTGTTTGCACACTAGTTTCAGCTTTTATCCTCTTTTAAGCTCACACTCTCTTGCCTTTTTCCACTCACAAGAATATCTTAAAGTTCTAATTAAAACACACATAAAACATAAACTAGATCACAAGTTTTCCTTATTTAAACTTATCAACAAAACAGCAACTAAAACAAACAAATATCGAGTAAATTAACAAAATTTAGTGTCGGCCTAACTAACCAAAAATAAGGAAAAATTTAGCAAGATAATTTTGATTTATCAAGAAACAAACCAGAATAATAAGAACAAAAAATTTCAAGGATAAAATTTAGAAAAGAGATTCAAACAATGAACAAGAAGCAATTTGAACAAAAACTTGGAATAGTTGTTGGTTGTTGTTCTCGTAATTTAAGTCTTTGTATCAAATCCTTCAACTAACTTTAATCCAAGTAATTTTAGCACCCAAAATTCAATTTTCCAGCAACAATATGGAACTAATAAACAGCAGCTCCAAATATCTCAATTTCAATCTTTCCCACTAAAACAAATTCAAACCCCAATTTGTTTTCAACAAACTGGCCTTTTGTGCAGTTGTTTTTTTTTTTTAATTCTTGGCTTTTTTTTTTCTTTTTTTTTTTCACAAATAGAATAATGCAAGGACAACTTCCAACAGTGAACAACACAAACCGCGATTTAAAGTTCAACAAAGATCAAACCGTGACTACAAATTACAAATTTGTAAATTTGTTGTATGTTGCCTCAAATCCCCTTTTTTTCTTTTTTTCTTTTTTTTCTTTCTTGAATATATGAATGCAAATACTTTAAGATTAAAATAGCAAAGAAAAATAAAAAATAAACCAAAATAGCAAGAAAAATGATGAAAAACAACCAACAAACTAGGAAGCAAAATATGGTAAAAAAAAGGAAACCTAATGTGACAAGGAAAAAAAATTATTTTGAATTTTTTTTTTATGCAAAACGTGTATGAACTAAGAAAAATCTTAACCTAATGCTAAAATTGTAGAATAACATAAAAATAAATAAAACCATTAAGATAGATCAAACCTGTACAAAATCTTGTCTCTGATACCAAATGATACGAACCTAGGTCAACTTGCGCCCAAACTCTTATTATATTAGCCCGGATCACAATTAAGTTCAGGTTCTAATAGTCACCTTAACCCTTAATTAACTTGTGATTAGAAACCTTGGTATATGATGAAGATGCCACAATAGGTCATGGATGTCCTATTGATAAGTCGAACTAAAACACTCACTCTCTAATGGTGTTTTAGTGTTCAAAAAGAACAAAGAGAATTCTTTTTCACAAGTATTTTTCTGTATAAATAATGTACTGAATTTTATTGAGAAAATAAGCCTTTAAATAGGTTTGAAAACACAAAATAAAACCCTAAACAATTAGGTCAAAACCGGCCATTGAAAATAGGAAACTATGCTTGGCCGAATTTCACCTTCCTTTCCTAAACTAATTTGTATTAATTAATTCCTTCATTTTGAATCAGGAATTGATTAATTTACAATCAAAATACTAAAATTCTAACTTTCTGAATTTGATTTTTCCAGCAAATAAACAAATAAAAACCAAAATAAAATATAGTTTCCTAAAATAAAAGGTCAAACTCAAACTCAAATTAGGAGACTAGTTGACTAGTTTGACAACTAAGCTAACTTTAACCAATTTTCAGCTTGTAAATGATCCAAATCAGCTCCAATATACCATTTAGGATGCTAAATAGGATTAATTATGATTCCCATATGTTGTCCTTGATTGGAACAAAGAGAAAGAACTAAATCATCAATATATGTCAATCCCAGCGGCAAAAGGTGCATTTTCGGCCAAAAATGTCCTCAATGCTCAAGGTGACAAACCAACTCCTTAGGTAATGATAGAAGCTCTAAAGCCTTTTGAAGATGTGATGCCAGACTAACTCCTAAAGTGCCTTCCTCCAAGAATAAGTATAAATCATAAAATTAAACCAATGCCTAAAACAAAGCTCCTTCATGAGTGCCATACAAAGCTTTAATGTTATTTTAAAAGAAGAAAAATGGAAGTATACCTTTGTGTGTAAACTTTCGATCTCTCAACAAGGTCATAGTGCTAGACAAGTACCCCATTCTTTTCATTGTGGACCTATTTTACTAGCTTAGTTGGGCCAAGTACTTCACTAAGTTAGACTTGAGATCGAGGTATTATCAAATGAGAATCGTTGAGGGAACTGAGCAAAAGACAATGTGTGTTACTCTTTATGAAGCCTTCAAATTTTTGGTAATACCTTTTGGGTTGAAAAATGCACTGTTAACGTTTTTTACACTAATGAATCAAGTATTCCGTAGCTATCTTGACAAATTTGCTGTAGTATACTTGGATGGCATTGTGATTTTTATTTCAACCTTGAAGGAACATGTTCAACACATACAACTAGTGTTCCAAAAGAATTAGGAGAATCAATTATTTGTGAAGAAGGAGAAATGCTCATTTGCTTAAGATTGTATCAAATTTTTAGGTCACATTGTAGAACAAGGCAAAATCCCAATGGACATGGAAAAAGTGAAAGCAATCCAAGAGTGGAAAACCCCCATTAATATCAAAGAGCTGAGATCCTTCTTAGGATTGATGAATAACTATTGTCAGTTTGTTCAAGGATATTCAAAAAGACCACACCTCTTATACATTTGTTGAAGAAAGAGGTAACATGGGGGTGGAAAGATAAATGTAAAGAAGCATTTGAAAATAAAAAATGAACAATGATGAAAGACCTAATTTTAGCATTTCCTAACATCACAAAACCATTTAAAGTGCAAACTAATGCTTTGGATTTTACTTTGGGAGTAGTCTTACTTTAGGAAGGTCACTTAATCACATATGAAAGTCAAAAGTTATCAAAAACATAAAGGAACTATAATACCTAAGACAAGGAGATGCTTGCAGTAATTCATTATTTGAGAATATGGAGGCTTTATTTGCTTAGGACAAAGCTAATTATGAAGGCAAAAAACTCGGCTTTGAGTTACTTCCTAAGATAGTGGATTAACCTAAAAACAAGCTCATTGGTACAAATTTATGGTCAAGTTCAACTTCCAAATTGAACATAAAATAGGGCGTAATAACCAAGCACAAATGCTTTAAGTCGCAAGGTGAAACTTGCAGCTTTGAGAATGAAGCGCATATGTTTGCCAGCACCATAAACTCATCAATGCAAGAGCGCATAAAAGACTACTTGAGGAAAGAGCCAATTGCTCATAATCTTTTTAAATTAACAAATGAAGGAAAAACATGGCAATTGTGGAGAGAAACAGACCTAATATGGAGAAAAGGAAATAAAATGTTTGTCCCAAAGTCTGATAATTTGAGGAAGATACTCTTACAAGAGTAGCACAATATTCTGTGGGCATGACATCCAAAATGGCAAAGAACATATGCGCTAATCAAGCAGCACTATTATTGGCCATAATTGTGTGAAGACGTTATAGACTATAGTTGCACCTATTTCATCTTCTAATAAGATGGAGGCAACCAACATTGTTAGAACTGCTCCCTACACCCATTAACCCATGGGAGAGTGTGTTACTAGACTTCATTTCTAGTCTTCCAAAGATCGAGGATCTTTCAAACATACTAATAATTGCAGATAGATTTTCAAATTATGTAACATTTATTTCGACTTCCAAATATTGCACTATAAAGGAGACAACTTATTTATTCATTTAAGTTTATGGTGAAATATTTGAGAAAGCTTAATATGTTATGAGTGATCGAGATGCAAGATTCATAGGAACCTTTTGGTCGAAACATTTCAAGCTTCTTGGATCACAGTTTAATATTTCTCTAAGTTTTCATCCTCAAACTAATAAGCAAACAGAAAAGCTCAATGGCATTTGGTGGAATAGTTGCGGCATATTGTCAATGCCAAAAAAAAAAGAATTGGACACAAGCTCTGACATAGTCTAATTTTGCTTTAACTTTTAAAAGAGTTCTTCCACCAATAAAAATCCTTTCAAGATTACCAATGTCCAAAACCCCTTATTTCCTCATATAATAACTAGATATTGTCATAAGAAATCTAGAGCTTTCAACTTCACAAACAAATGGAGGGGCAATGTGGAAATAGCCAGATCTTACTTGGAAAAGGCAGGAAATCGAATGAAGAAGAGGGTAAGTCAAGGTTGGAGACCATTAAAGTTCCAAGTTGAAAACTTGGTGCTGGTGAAGCTTGCTTCAAAATAATTTTGTTTCCTGTGCAACCGAGATAGAAGATTGGCGAGGAAGTATGAAGGTCCACTCCCAATTATAGCTAAAGTTGGGAAAGCTAGGTGCATTCAATATTCCATGTTAGCAACTTGAAGATATACAATTTAGACAATGAGGATCCAACATGCAACCAGTCAGCCAGAGTCGGTGTCAACATCAAGCTGTAGAAGAAAAAAGAAGTCAATGCAATCCTTACCAAAAAAAAAAAAATACTATTGTAGCATGGCATCCACATTAGAAGTATCTAGTTAAGTTGAAAAACTTAAGAGATGAAGAAACCAGCTGGAAGCAAAAAGAAAACTTAACATCGTACAAGTAGATAATCGAAGAATTTGAAGCAGCCAAGTCATGAAAGATGGTAGGCATAAAATACTCATAATTTTATGTCATTTTATTAGCTTATTATTTATTATTTTATACTTAATTGTTATGAAAAGTCATTAATTCTTGTGCTTTTCTAAATGTAGGACAAAAAGAAAGAAATTGTTAAAAATAATGCTAAATTTGAATTCCTTAGGTCGAATTATGATGGGTATTAAGACTTGAGCTTAGTCAAACCAAGATTCAAAAGATTCTAGAAGATTCCAAAAGAGTCCATAAAGATTCTCAAGACATTCTCAAATGGATCGACATCTCAAAAGATTCTTCAAGATTTCCGATTCCAAAAATCATGTGTAAAAAGACACAAGCATTTGAAGTTGTAATCTTATAGGAAGAGTATTCTTCAAGATGAAGATTCCTTTAATATCTAACATTGATCAAGAAAGACAAATTGATTAACCAAGCATATCCTAATTAATCCAAGTAGCGGCAATTGGTTAATTTATCTTTAGTGACACATATATCATATCATATTTTCAGTATGGATAAAATGGACTAATTAGCAATCTTTCTAGAAGGAATTGGAGAAAATGAAAGTTTCGAGGAGCAACTAAACTCAAAAAGCCTCTTTTTACACATGAAATTCGTCCAACCTCTTTGATGGATTAAAAAAATGTGTCTTGCAACCGTTCCACATTGAAAATAAAAGCGAGAAAAATGTTCCTAAAATTCTATATATATTTATATAGCTCTCACCTCATTGAAAGAAGATCTAGAAAGTTTAGAGTATTACTTACGAGCTTTTAAGATGCTCTAATAGAAACATATCAATTTTTTGGAGTTTCTCAAATTGTCTTAAGGTTTTAGGATGCCAACTTTGGAAAGAAATTATTTTGGGGGTTTAGAGAGAATTAAGGATGTTTGGGTTGCTTCCTTGGTTGAGTGACACAACCTAGGTTATTTTCACTTCTTTTTCCATCCTTGGAGCTCCTTTTAGCATGGAAACATATTTGGTTATTGGAGAAGACATTGAAGACTTGGCAGCCACTTTTCTTGGTCAACCTTGAGACTTCTTTTTGGTTTTTATTGTTGTTGTTCCTTGTTTCAATTGTTGAACTAGTTTAATAATGATGCTTTTGGTTTCAATTATGGACTAAATCATAATTAGGGTTATGAATTTAGCCTTTATTTATTATCATGTTTTAATTTTTATGGAAAAATATGTATGCGTTTGAATAACTTAATCAATTAGTTCTTAATGCTTCATGATTGGCCTCTTTCATGTATGATTTAAGCAATATAATTATATAGAAATTTAGGTTATATTATAGTTTAATTATTGATTTACATGCTTACGCTCCTCAAGTTAGTAAGGATGCCATGATACTTGGTTTTGTGCTAAATAGAAATGCATGATCTTTAATCTTAATTAGATGTCTTGTTTTTAGTATGTTAGAATTACTAAACATCTTGTGTGTTTACATTCATATAGTTGTCAAAACAATATGCAATGACATTATAATCAAGCATAGTTAAGTTATCGAAAATTTATTTCTATTGTTTGAATGATAATTGATAAATTGGATTAACTGGTGGTGAAGTTTACAGTTCTTATCTCATCATCATTAAATTAAATCTTAGTTTAATTTGTTTTCTTTTTATTTACTTACTTTTAATTTTATTATTTAGTTTTAATAATTAGATAATTACTATTTATTTTTTATTTAAATTTTTATGTTCGTTTAATATTAATAATTAACTTGGTTTAATTAATACAAATATTTCCTTGGGTTCAATAATTTAATTTATTCGAACCATTTTACTACTTGGTTTTGTGTCTTTGCAAGCATTTTTACAATAGAGGATGCCAACAAATTAAGTAGGGGTATATATTACAACCTCTATATATTTGCATGGATTTTTTGTACTTTCTAATTTATGCCCATACTATTCAAAGTAAATTCATCCAAAATCATTAGTTAAATCCATCGTCACTTAATTGAACTTTCTATTTTCCTTTTCAAAAAATGTGATTATGACTCCTTGCTCGTCATGATGTTTTCTTATGCCTAGGAGGGTAATGACTACATAAGCTCTTTAAGAAGGCTTGGTAAGTCGGCAAGTGGTTAGGCTTTGACCACCATCATAAGTGAGAGCTTTTGTTGCATGCTTGTAACCCTTGCAGGCTCTTTCTCGTGAGATATTAATAAAAGGAATGCATTTCACTTAGTCCCTTTATTGATTTATGTTCTTGTCATTTTTCATATTAATCTTTGTTAATTTTTTTTTTTCTTTGCTTGCTTTGTACTTGCATTATACTAATACTGTATGAGTTATTTACTTGTAATGAATATTTACGATTGGCTTACCACTCACGAGGGATTAGTAAGCACCGTACAATCTACTTGTATGTGCATCAAAAGTTGGATCATAGAGAGATGGATTATTCACAGTAAAATGTGTTAGGTGCATATTTCAAAATCTAAGAAATTAAATTTAAAGTATGGTGAACCTCAAAGGATTTATAAAGGACATTCTTGAAAAAATAAATAAAAAATAAACAAATGGATGACAATGCCACGAAATTGATATGTTGTAATTTCACTGTAATTTTTTAAGAATACAAAGATAGGTCGTAAAATTTGCCAAAATACATAAGATGTTAGTATATATTTTTCTAAAATAGAATGAATATTTAATGAGAAAAGGAATTTAAGCTCTCCTTATACTGTTACCAAGAAGATTTGTTAAAACAGCTTCATTTTTTATGGCTGTATATGTAAAAAAAATAAAAATAAAAAAAGCACTTTTAGAGAAATCAAAACGACTTTAAAGAAGCTGTAGTTCTTAGTAATATTTTTAAAAAGCTGTAGTTTTTAGTAATACTTTTAAGTAGGAGGTGGACATGGATTGGGTTAGTTCGGTTTTGGACTGAAATACAACCCAATGCATATTCATCAGTTTTTCTAATATGCAATCCAAACCAAACCATTAAAATGTTAAATCCAAACTAAATCAAACCATTTATGATCGGTTTGATTTGGATTGGTTGATTAATTTGAAACTTATTAATTTATAAATATATAATACAAATAAAAAAAATTTCAAATATAAAATATAAATAATAAATTATAATTATCCAAACATAAAATACAATTAGAATAATACAACATAGTTTACAATGTAAAATAAAAAAGAAAATGTAGCAAATAATACACATCTTACACTTATCAAGTAGCAAACATTAATGTCATCATCTACTCCTACAACATTAAATTAAAATTATTAGAACAAATAATGTAAAATAATACATTCATCAAAATTCATTCACTCAAAAATCGATTTCGGATATGGGGATGTAAAAAAAAAATATATATATATATATATTAAAAATTAATATATAAAAATGGAAAAAAAAATAAAAATTAATATATAAAAAATATATATATATATATATAATTTTTTAATTATATAATATATTATTTGGATTAGATTGAATTTATATTTCCAATTCATAATCAATCCAATCCATATAATTTATAATATTTTGAATCCAATCCAATTCAATTAATATAAAAATTTAATCCAAACTATTAAAAATATATTAAATTGGACGGATTAAACGAATTGAATTGGATTTTATCCGGCCCTACTTTTAAGAGTATTCAATTAATTCAACCGTATAAAAGTACCTATTACATTCAAAATTTCAAATTGTTTTTTAAGAAAAAGTACCGCGTCTCAGTTAATACAGCGTAATAAAAATAATTTTACATTTAAAGATGTTAAAAAATTGAATATTTTCTTAGTCAGCTGTTGAATTGACTAATGGAAGAAAAGTGTATTTTATCAAAAATGGAAGAAAAGTGAAAATTCCAACGCAATAATTTTCCGTTGATAGGAGGTTAATTTAATAATTTCCTGTGCAAATTCTCAGTCAACCTTATCCTCTGAAAAAGCAGCGGTCGCATCCGAGCTGGCTACGGCCTGGCTTCTTTAATATCCCAGCCTAAGTTCGAGTGGCCGAGCGGCAAGGCCGCTAGCTACCTTCTCTGCCCAGGTTAAAGTGGCAGACTACCGTTAAAAAAACAAAAAAAAACAAAAAAAAAAAAAAAAAAAAAAAAAAAACACGAAAAGCCATTAACTTTTCTACAATTCCACAGATGCGCAAAGAGCCTTTCCTTTTGTAACTCATTAATGTTTTTTTCTTCTACAATTGGAACCCGGAGATTAATTTTTTTTTTTTTTTAAAACAATTTCAATGTAAGAGACAAAACAATGAAGATGAAAAAATGTAAGAGACAGAGCGAACAGATGATAGAGGAAAGAGCAAACAAGAATTTTGATTAAGTTGCAGAATTTTTATACAAAATAGATTGATTGTAAGTCTGTGGAGAACAAGACTTTGTAAAACTCTATTAAATTTATCGAAGACTTCAGCAAGACCAACAAAAAGGTCATATTGTTTAATTTTTGAAATTTTCTTTCGCTTAAAAGTTTAAGTGGCAAGATAGATATACGATGCAGATGTGGAATTCCCTTCGTATAGGACTGTCTCTCTCACCATGGTAAGACACAATTGGACTATTTGCAAAATGATACATGACCACCTAAAGTATCGCTAATCCGAAGAAACGGAGAAGAATTAAATATCTAAATTGAGGATTTATTTTACAAAGTTCTATTTCAAAATATTAAAAAATAAAGAGTCTCGACCAAAGTCTTCAGGCGGTACACGAAATATATGTGTATATATGTATAAACGAAGAAGAATTAAATATCTAAATCGGGGGTCTCTTTTATAAAGTTCTATTTTAAAATAGAAAATAAAAAAATATGACCAAAGTCTCCAGACTATACACGAAATATATGTATCTAGCTGTACATGAAATATATGTATCTATATAGTTAGTCTCTTATTAGTACATGATTGAAATTTAAATATATATGAATCCATATAGTTAGTCTCTTATTAATAAATGATTAAAACTTAAATATATATTTAAAATTTATATGAATTATTATGTGATTTATTTGCCCTATTAAAATTTTAATACTTCATTATATTTACATAAAATTTTAAATATAAATATATTTTTAAATTTCAGTTGATCTGATGGTTGGTAAGTTGGACAATGGTGGAAAATGGATCAGGTGCATTTATATATATATATATACACACACATTTGATATTTGCACAAGGCTAGGCATTAAAAGATTCACCAAAAACGTTTACCAAATAACACGTAAATATGAATGAATAAATTAATCAAAAAAATTAGATTATTTGAAATAAATTTGATGTATATTTTGGTGACTTTAGTTTTATTGTACTTGTATAAGGAGTTGTTTCTCTTTCATAAATATCTCATTTATTTGTGTGGTACGATTAGGACTTGCGGCTTTACCAACACGGCCGCTTCTCCTTTCTTCCCAGCCGGTGCTAAAATTCCCCAACCAATTCATCTACAAAAATATCTCCTTTATCCATATCGAAATGAATTCTTAGGAGTCCATTTAAAATGCAAAATGAACTATTATAAATTTAAAATTTTGATATACTGGCAGTGTCGTCCAGCATAATCCGGCACCCAATTACATATAATCGGAGGCCAGACCCATCAGAAAATTTTTATTTTAATTTAATTCAATTAAGTTGAACCAGATGGAAATGGTTATCATAATCAACTAAATAAAAAACAAAGACCAAAAAGACGACCACAATCTAGTTGAACTAGATAAACGCACTAACATGACTTCAATCCACGATTAAAATATAGACAATCACAAATGAGCCAGACCATTCCAACATTTAAAAACAAAGCCTCAAATAGTACAAAGATCCTGGAATTCATAATCCAACACTTGAAAACAAAGCATCAAACAGTACAGCGATCCTGGAATTCATTTTGCAGACATAATTGAAAAAATCAACTTACCTCCTATTTTATTATAAACCAATGTTGCTACTCCTCACTCCATATTCAAAGAATTTAGCATGTAAAAAATTGAGGTTAAGTTAATATCCTAACATAAAACTAGTTTTTCAAAACCTATAACATTGATATACATCTTCATTTCGAAAAGTGAACAAGTTTATATGAATTCTTTCTAACAATACCAGCCCTTCCATAAAATCCTTACTTGGCTTAGTTATCTATTCAAAATTCTAGCACTGATACCCCTGGAAAAGATTGCCTCAACCCCTATTGCCATTTGTAAGTTTTTCGATTCACTTCTATTTCATTACATACACAAACCATTATAACAGAACTTCTAAAGTACTATATCATTCATAAGGTAACAGGGAAACTCATCAAGCTACATCACAACTGTGTTAACCATTGTAAATACATATCTACACAATGCAGTTAATCAATTTTAGAAAAAAAAAGCATAAATATATATATGCATACATAAAACCATTATAACAAAACTTCTAAAATAAACTATATCATTCATAAGGTAACAGGAAAACTCATGAAGCTACATACACACACATACTGTTGTTTCAGAACGCCCAATATAGGTAGTTATATAAACTAGCATGGTCATTTTATGGGAGTTGGCAGTATTTAACTTCCAAAAATGTGAACAACTTTTTTTTTTCTCTTCACTCATTCTTGTGTAAGCGTGAAATATAACAACAGAGAAAACTAAGAGACAGCAATATAGAATTTTCTGTGAGAATTGAGAGTCAAGACAAAAGGAGTGGGAAAACTATATTTTGAACAGAAGGGAGCTTCCATAATTATGATTTTCTTCCAAGACTCTAGTGCTATAACATTTATCATTTTCTGAACTTCAGTGAGTTTAGAATATTTGATTCCCTTTTTTAGTAATCAACACATAAATACACGCATACATGCATAAAGACACACATACATATATATATATATACATGTACAATATTGAATTATATATTGACTGGAGATCACGTACTAAACACTGTCATAACAGTTTTTGATGATCAATCCATATGCTAGTCACGTGAGCTATCTTGCCCCAATCTTGGCCTTCCTCCTTGCTGCAACGTTCCTTTAATCCAGGGCAATCATTTATCAGTAGAAACTCAAGTGAAGCTGACAGTCCTTCTTCGGGCAAGGAATGCAGCTTTGGACAGTGCTTAATTTCTAAATGCTCGAGGGAACTGAGATTTGAAAGAGATGGAAGAGCAACAAATTTTGAGCAAGACTCCATTACGAGTTTACGTAGGGATGGAAAGTCACCTATTTCTACTCCTGTCCACTCTTCCAAATTGTGCATGGCATCAACTGCAAATTTCTCCAACTTGGGAAATGCATGCAATCGTTGAGGTGACCCATTTCGGAGAAATTGACTATTTATTACTTTCACATCATTCATTTCACTAATATGAAGAAACTTAAGAGCAGGTAATACCCCAAGGGATGGGAGAATTTGGCAATTTTTGCACTTGTAAAGAGTAATACCAATTAGGAGATCAAATTTTGGATTGCTAATCCAACTTGGAAGGTTCAACCCACCATAACATAGTATTCTCAACTCTTTCAGGCCAAAATGTGGTCGAAGACATTCCAAATTTTCTTCTTCCTCCTCTGCTTTCTCAATCCGCATGTCACTCCAACGTAGTTCCAATTCATAGAGGTGTCTTTTTTCAGCCAAAGCAGCATCCTCAGCCTCTTCTGTACTCATTACATTTTCAAGTCTTGAAATGACGAGTACGCCACTAAGATTATTCAGATTCTTTAACTCTCTAATTTGGAACCCATCATCTCTGCCAACAAGAAATGCAGACAAATTCTGAAGATTAGTTAAGTTCCCAATCTTGGCAGGCATTGAAACCAACTGACGAACAATATCAAGTTCAAGATGTCGTAGGTTGATCAGTTTCTTCATGCCCTTAGGTAACCCAACTAAGTTTAAGCACCCTTTGAGATTTAAAGTCTGTAGGTTGTGAAGACAATCAACTGATTCTGGCAATCGCTTAATGAGTGTATGGGAGACATCAAGATATCGCAAAGATTTTACATTCCCAATGGAACTTGGCAATTCAGAAATGAGTGTTTCACTCAAATCCAGTGTCCTCAAGAGCTTTAGGCTCAAAAATAGTTCACGACGAACTTGTTTGATAGAAGATCCACAACTAGATAGCAGAAGCAAGGTTCGCAACTGCTTAAAATTTTCAAGTGATGTCAAAGTTGCTTCATTAGTGTCCTTGCAATTTAAAGACAAATGCAATGTCTTATCAGTAACTCCATGTAAACCATGATTCGCAACTCTAGTATAATCACCCCTAAAACATGAATCTTCAAGACACTGCATCTTGGCATCATTTAATCTGTACAATGAATTACAGTCATCGCGATCAAATACAAAATTATCATCTGATGTATGGACAAAATCCACACTGTTATCATATCTAGAGGGAAGAATGAACCCCATGGCTACCAATGAATTAAAATAAACTCTGCCTGTGTCCTCCAAACTCTGAAATGAACTGTCCCGAATATAGCCCTCGGCGACCCACAACTTTACTAACTTATCCTTTCTAAATTCATAACTTGATGGGAATAGGAGACAATATTGAAGCAACCACTTCAAATGTTCAGGCAAATTCTCATATTCATCCTCATTTACATTATCTACTACTGCTGACCCAGAACCTTCCGAAGGTTTTGTTGCCTGGCCCTTGATGCTCTGATCCTTTTCTTTTAAACCAGTGAATTTAATCACCAAATCTCTGAATTGACTCTGGAATGAATAGAAGTGATTAAGTAGGGGCAAAACTGTGTATATATCACCAATCACGGACATACAAAGAGGGGTACTAACCGGATCAACGTTGATAGTTTTGGTAGCCCTTACATGTTTCCGTTTCTTGAATCCAAAGCCTGAAGAAAATAATTATAAAAAAAATGAAAAAATAGAACCGATTCAAGTTCTAAAAGCTAAGGAGATAAAGAGTTGCATTGGCACTGAATTCTTATGACATATTGGGTATAAAGAGAGCATCATACAAGCAGTAGTAACCAGAATTCTTATGTACATAGAGGAAATCTGACCTGGGGTTTCACGCTTCCCTATATCCATTTCACTCACTGTATCTTCAGACTCGTCAAACTTAGACATTTTAGGACTCAACGACAGCAAAGGGATTCCTGATTGTAGAAAGACGGAATATAAATTCAAATAATTATAAAAAAAATGAAAAAACAGAACCCATTCAATTTCTAAAAGCTAAGGAGATTAAAAAGTTGCATTGGCACTGAATTCTTATGACATATTGGGTATAAAGAGAGCATCATACAAGCAGTAGTAACCAGAATTCTTATGTACATAGAGGAAATCTGACCTGGGGTTTCGGGCTTCCCTGTATCCATTTCACTCACTGTATCTTGAGACTCGTCAAAGTTAGACATTTTAGGACTCAACGACAGCAAACGGATTCCTGATTGTAGAAAGACGGAGTACAGATTCAAATAATTATAAAGATAAATATTAAAAGAAAAAAAAAAAAATATATATATATATATATATATAAAGAGTTCTTAAAGATTTGAAGCTAAGGAGATTCAAAAGCTTCATTTGCAATTAATTCTTGTGTAGATAAAGAATATCTGACCTGGGGTTTCAAGCTTCTTTATATTGAGACTCGTCAATGTTAGACATCGTAGAAGGCGAAGGGAGTTATGAAGAAGAGATACAAATTCAAAGAAGTCCAATCCTCTTTTATTGCAAATGAAGGCAAATTTTATTTAGAGGCTTCGGGCTTGCCATTATTTATATTTTAACCCCGGTTTCTCTACTTTAAAACGTCTCCCTGGGTTGTTTTCTTTTTTTTATTACAATATAGGGAGGAGAATTTTTTTGCACAGATCAAATTCTTTTCTTTTGATAAAAAGAGATCAAATTCTTCTCGATGGTACAACCATTAAGTCGAGTGTATGAGTATAAAAGAAGATACCTCTCTACATTGTTAATCTTTATTAATTTTCCCTAATTTTCTTTTTTTTGCTATAAAGTCCTTGCAACTTTATTGCTAGTGATATTTAAACTATTTTAGGTTCTTAAACTACTTTTTATTTTTGACAGATTGATCATTGAATTTGTTAATTTTTTACATCGTTAATCCTTAGTTAATTTTTCATCTAAAATATCATTATCAAAAGAGATCAAAATGAAATAAATGAAATTTTTATATAATATTCATTACAAGAAAATTATCAATTACCAACAAAACAATATTGTCGGCAAAATTGGCATATTCATCGGTAAAGGATTTACTGAGGAAACTAAATTTTTTGGCACCTTCATCGTGCATGCTTCCTTTGGGATTGTATTTGCCAAGGAATTTTTACGTTTCTCGATAAGGCCCTTTACCGACGACTACAAAATTCTCTCGCCAAATACTATTTCCGTCAACCCTAGAATTCTTGGTAAAGGGCTTTGTAGACAAAAAAGAAGCTGCTGAAAAAACAATTCTGAAAATTTTTAAAACCATTAGCGACGATAAGCTGTTGTTGGCAAATGGACCTTTAGCGACGAATGTTTATTTTGTCGGTAAATAATTCTTTAAGGACGAATTTAGTGTTGGTCGGCAGCGAGTTCTCTAGCAACAATACTATAATTTGTCGGCGAAGGATCCATTAAGGACGAAATTATGGTCTGTCGACAAATGTATCATTTTCGACGAAATGTATTTTTGTCGGCAAATATTTTTTAATGAGGAAAATGGTCGTCGGCACTGGTTTTTTGGGACAAATATGCTATTGTCGATAAAATGTTTTAGCAGCAAAACTCTAAATATTCAATCATTTACCAAGGAAATTTGTGGTCGGTAATCATATATCCCGACGAAAGGTGATTTTTGTCAGCAAAAGTATTTCTAATTTTTTTTAATTTTTACAAAATATTGTAAATTATTTATTTTTGCAAATTTTGTCAACCTGAGAGTTTTATCGACACAAATATTATACAAATATTCATATTGTACAAAAGTAAGTGAACAAAAGAGATAATTCATTAATATTATGAACATACACTTGAATAAAAATCCAAAAGCTACCACAATAAAATAAAAATAAAAATAAAATGTTAACAAGCAGCTAATGGAGGGGGTGGAGGTGGTGGAGGAAAACGAAAAGATGTACCATGACCAGAGCAAGAGTTCTGTACCATAATTTGTCGTATAAACTCTCTCATTTGGCTTATATCATCTTCATATTTTGACATCCATTCTTCATTTTGTTGCCTATATGAGTCATATTCTTCTTTTAAAATTGACATCCGTTCTTCACTTTGTTGCCTATATGAGTCATATTCGTCTTTCAAACTTGACAATCGCTCATGCAAAGCAGTTGTACCGAGTGAGGGTTGTCTTTTACAAGAATATGAGACTGGTTTTGGACCATATCCCATGCTGAGTATATATCTTGCTCTAGTTCCCAATACTTCATCAGCAATCACATTCTCATCCACTGATTCCAATCCTTCCTCAAGTAGTTGTGAACGTCTTTAATGCATGTCCTCCTGCAAGAAACAAAAATTCATATGAATGTATTTTTCACTTAGAATATTGAGAATATAACAATAATTGCCATATGCACAATTCCACAATTCCTGTAACAATAATTTCCTCATCCTCTTCATTTGAAGAGGTCTCATATTTTCCAACACATCATCTCATCCTCAATACATATCCTAGGGAGGCAAAGTAAGTAAGGCGTTTCTTAGTTTGGGAGGAGAAATATAGAAAATTATTTACATACATATCTTTGTCGAGCTGTCTTATTGATCCAACCTTTTTAATCATGATAATGCATATCATGAAAAAAATCCACCCGTCCTTGTATTTGTCCTTCAAGAAAATTATGTTTGTTCATAAAAATTTTATGTACAAAAAATTAATAAACAAGCAAATTGCCAATTTTAAATGTTATACAGAGTTTTTGGACAAAAATATACATGTATATATATACCTTTGATTTGTCCTAAAGATGATACACAAAGGGTTTCGATCCTCCATAATGAATATAAGGCACATTTTCATGATTTTTTTTGTTTACTTGTGAACGATCTGCACATGAAATAGTATCTTTAATTAATTTGAAAGTATAATATAATATCCATAAATATAATAAAAATTAATCACATATACCAGATATTTTCATTGGTGCCAAATAAATCACATAGATGATGCCAATCCACTTCCTTTACGCCTACGGGAGGACTAAATTGTTTAGCTTCTTCGATAGTCTCAAACTCCAAAAAGCGAATATGAAGTCTATGACCAAAAATCACTATATGCTTTGCCCATTAAAGTATTGACATAGTTAACATATCTCTCATCTTCTAGGTCAATATCAAACTTAAACTCCAAAAAGAATAATAGAAGTATAGATGCTTAGAAATATCCAATAGCACTTAGCACTAGCAAAAATCTTGGAAAATCCAATAGCACTAAGAACCAACAACAAGCTTAGAATAAATATCTATATGTAGACATTTCAATATATATATATATACACATACATTTCCAACAGAACAAATATAAATTAGTTAGCAATTAATATTAGCATAAAGATGAAGTATATTTTGAGTTAAAGAAAAAAAATCCACATCATATAATTAAGATAGCAACTATTTGCAAGCTAGTAATGTAGAAAGAGAAGATTTTAAAATGCATATAGAAGAATAGTTAAGGAAATAGGTACTAGCAGCCCTAGCATATCACCTCATAGATGAGTAGCCTTCATAGTTAGAAAACATAGAGGAAAATCCAGAATGGTTATGAACTTGTAAAAGATCTCTGATTTGTTTTCTTTCATTCTCATCGATCTTCATCCATACTTCAACGTGTAGAGGAGCATGCTTTCTTACTAAATAACCGCGTTCACTTGTTAATTTACTTGAAATCTTGTTGTTCATGGGCCTCCCAATGTCATAATTCAGTTCCACCATTAGCCTCCCCATAGTTGCAACATAGCTACAGTTCCTTTGCCAATCGTCCCTCCTCTAACATTTTTCCTTTGCAAATGGGGTGCTGAAAATATGCAACATCAAAACAAGACATTTATGTAAATGATATAGACTTATTAATACTAGTTTAAGCAATTATTTATAGTCACTAATATTGAACTAATACTGCAGGAAATTGATTTCAAGTTTCGGGCCCAAACAGATAGAATTGAACAACTGTAGGAGCCTTGAGGGTGGTAGTTGGTCTAGCTAAGGAATAAGGTGGTGGCAGGTGTGGTGGGGGAAGAGGTGGCAGAGGAGATGTTAAGGCTTGGTCCTTCCTATCTAAGTTAGTAACTTTGGAACTTCTATCACCTGTTGGTGGTTGTCATGGTGGTGGCAGCAGGGAAAGGGAGGATCTTAAAGGTATTGTTTGCTCCATTGATTTCCTCAGTAGTCATTACAATAGGTGATAAGCTAAGACAATCAGAACCAAATTTCTCAACAAGACAGCTGCTGTTTCCCATTTCTCCTTTTTTTCCCTTGTCCGAAACTAACATTTTTTGTTTTCAACATCCAACAGACAAGGCAGCACAAACATTTGTTGGTTCACTATGCACAAATACAACTTGGATAATAATATATGTAATCATTTTTTTTCAGGAATTTAAGGACCAAAGGTAACATTAATTGAACTTTATTTGCACCAAAGTCAAGGATTATAAGTAAGCACTGCACTATGCACAAATACAATGTAACAGTATATATATATATATGTATGTATACATAATGCATCCCTTATATTGCAATTATCATGAGTCATAGCAAGCGTAGCTTGTTTCATCCCCAACTTTAGTCAATAAGATAGGACCACCCTTCTTTCTATTTGTCACAAATTATTATGCATTTTAGCAAAAATAGTAAGTTTTTTAAGCTACGGTTTCTGTTGCTTGTACAAATGGGATTATTTTTTCAGGGACTCACAATTTTTGGTACTATAGTGTGTAGCCTAGCCTAAAAAGCCAAAAAAATTGTGTTGCTGATAACAATTGTAGTGGTAATATCTTGAGTCTCAAAATCTGTTCACTTCATAACATTACAAAAATTTTTGGTTTGGTATTACCCAGAATGTGATTTCAAAAAAATTCTTGCCAAACAAACATTTAAAAGAAGCATAGTTTAGAAAAGCAGGGTTGGGAATGTTCACTGGGGAGCTAAAGCTACATTGTTTTTTAGGAAAATTAAGGTTTACTAACCAATTTTTAAATGTTGCCAATCAACAGTCTTGTTAGCTGTTCATCAAGCCCTATAACTTGCAGGCCAACTCACATCAATTAAATAGGATTACCATTAAGTGTGACTGATATTTTGCAAATCAATTGTCTGAAACTAGTTCTCTATTACAAGGAGAGAATACAACTATGTTATTATGTTCATGTTAGGGCACTATGTAAACAGTACAAAATAGAAATGAAAATAAAATAAAATAAAAAAATCCAATCAGCCAACCAACTATTATGATTCTTTGGGAAGATTACCCATGTTTTTTTCTTGATGGGTCTCTTTTCATACAGAAATACCTCTCAGGACTTGTTACTTTCAAACATCTAACAGACTTATAATTTCCAAGCCAAGCCTCTATCCTCTTCTAGTTTGTCCTATTGCAGGGTTTAACTACAGTGTAGGCAATTTTTTAGGCCCCTCTCAACTTTTGAAATAGAAACCCGAGTATATAATATGCTTATTAGATTACTAGGAGGATATACAATATACGAACTTTATGGTTATGTGAAATAGCTATATCTCATTATTTCACATTACTGGCTTTGCTTCCAGTCCTCTAATCATAACTACTAATTACAATTGTCCAAATGCAATCTGTAATTATAATTTTCATACAGCATGACACTATTTAGACTTAACAACATTGAAATTTGAATAGTACGACATAATGTTAATGTTTTTCCATGTAATAAGCTATGGAAACCTAAAGAGTAAATTAACATAGATAAAGCACAAGGCTCATGTGCTCTACAATATGAATCCCAGAATTCAAGGCTTAGAGGACTGTTCAAAGGTCGTACATGAATAGGACAAGATATTTCCAGTACCTAAACTTAGCTAAACATGAGCAAGAAGGAACTTTCCAGAAAGTAGCTACATTTTACCCTATTTATCATCAATGATTGAAACTTACAAATGAAAAAGTTTTGTTGTGCTTCTGAAACATAACCGATGCATACACAGACTCAAATTTTTGGTTTTTCTATATCATGAAACTGTAGGCAATGACTCTTCATGACTGGCAGCTTGGCAGCAAAAAGATGACACATTTTCATTTATATATATATATATATATATGTATATAGTCTCAATTTGGAAGATGGTGATGGTGAAGAAGTTGTTCCCAATGAGGTTAAGGATGATGACAATATGAAAGCTAAGGGTGTGGAAGAGAGTTCTGGTGAGACGAAAAATGGGAGCGAACGAGAATTTGAACAATGAGTTTGGGGATATTCTTGAGAAGATGATACTTGGAGAGTTGTTTGATTACATTGAAGTTAACTTTGCTAGATATTCCTGTCTTAACGTATTAGTGTACTGAATGCTGGATAATGGTATTATAACATGGATTACAAATTTGTCACTACTATTTCTATGATGACTCAATTTGCTTGCTTGCTAAGTAAACATGAAAGATAAACATATACTAAATTTTAGGTATACCTGTGCTACTATGAAGACTAAGAGATGTAGTGGATGAAATAGACAGAGCGGATGGAGCAAAAGGAGTAGATGGAGGGGATGGAATCGATGAGCTCGGATCTAGTATGCTAGTGTCAGAATGATCAGAGTCGAAGGAGCTGCACTAATATCCACTGATTCGCCACAACCACGACCACATCACTGGCAGATTTCTCTCAATCCGGCCATCCCTTTTCAACACCGCCAATCCTGTTGAGACACCCATTCCCCGATCTACCTCCCCACCAATTTTCATGGCCATTGGCCACCGATGGTAAGCTTTTCCAGTGGAGCACGGTGCCTCGTCGGAAAACACAGTTCCGGTGAGTTCCTGGTGATCCCACCTACCTTTCCCCGCTAATTCGACCTCCCTAAAGCCAAATTCGAGGTCGGTTTCCTCCAATTCAGAATGGGTTCTGAAATTTGAGGACTTGAATTCCGAGAGCTTTCCGGCGAGATTCCGACCGCCATGGGTCCGTTCTGCGGGAGGAGCATGTGTGAATTGTGGAATCGATCCCGTGGAGGATCTTGATTGAATTGCGTGCTCGAGGTGAGGGATTCACCTTTAATTCTATTTTCGGGTATTAAATTATGAATATTTGTGTTAACTAAATATTTAAAAATTATATTTAATGTGTTGAATATTTAGTAAATTTATATTTGGAATTTTGATGTCAAAATTGAATGAATTAAAAATATTTGTGCATTATAAAATATTGTGATTTTAATAATTTTATGGATTTGGGATGTTGTTAATAATTACTGAATTTTATTATGGGAATATTGCATAATTAAATATTTGATAAATATGTTTATATATTTGATATTTAAGAGGAATTTCCATCTAGAATTATATTGCCAATTTCTGATAATTTTTAATATATGTTTTGATGCCAAAAATATATTTGGGGATTTAAAGAATTGTGGATTTAAATTCTTATTAATTATTGTTATGTTTATTATTGAAGTTATGATGTACGATATAGGTAATTACATGATTTTAATAACATATGAAATTATGTGATTTAACATTATTTTTGGTATGGCTTGATTGTATGGATTTGAATGAAATTATTTATTTTAAATTTATTATATACTGACAAATTATGGAATTTAATTATATTTTGATTTTTGAGGAAATTTGGAAATTAATTGTTATTAAACCATTATTGAGAAAATTTTTGGGAATTTGATGCATAATAAATTTGTTTGCATGGTTTTAAGAATTTATAAATTTCATGGGACTTAAACATTATTCTTGAGCGGATTGATTTCATGGATTTGAAGAAAAATAAATAAATAAATTTATTATGCATTGAGATGAATTTCATAAATTATTTTATGGTGTTGGAATATTTTGGATATATATATATATACCATTTGATTTTGAGATGATGGATTAATTGATGAATTGGAATTGATAGGTGTTAGTCCTTGTTTTATAAAAATTTGAAATGGTATATATATATATATATATAAATGGTTTTTAAGACGCACTATGCAGTACCTGTCAGGACCCGTCCAAAATTTCTCACCGGAACCCTAGACAAGCCCTGATCCTAGGGAAACCCTACCGGACCCTCCAATGGAAAATCCGACAGGGTTTCCCTGGGATCAGGGCTTGTCTAGGGTTCCGGTGAGGAGTTTTGGAAGGGTCCTGACAGTTGGTATCAGAGCCAGTACCCAGATCGGTGTGCCAGCGAGGACGCTGGGCCTCAAGGGGGGAGGATTGTAACATCCCACATCGGTTGGAGAGGGGCACGAAGCGGTCTTTATAAGGCTGTGGACACCTCTCCCTTCAAGACGCATTTTGACAAAACCTTGAGACCAGGGGGGAGATAGGGAGTGAACCCTCGGCTAAAGAGGACAATATCTTGATGCGGGTGGACTGGGCCGTTACAGTGGTATCAAAGCCAGTACCCGGATCGGTGTGCCAGGGAGGACGCTGGGTCCCAAGGGGGGAGGATTGTAACATCCCACATCGGTTGGAGAGGGGCACAAAGCGGTCTTTATAAGGCTGTGGACACCTCTCCCTTCAAGACGCGTTTTGACAAAACCTTGAGACCAGGGGGGAGAGAGGGAGTGAACCCTGGGCCAAAGAGGACAATATCTTGATGCGGGTGGACTGGGCCGTTACAGAGGGTCCGGTAGTGTTTCCCTAGGATCAGGGCTTGTCTAGGGTTCCGGTGAGGAATTTTGGACGGGTCCTGACAGTTGGTATCAGAGCCAGTACCCGAATCGGTGTGCCAGCGAGGACGTTGGGCCCCAAGGGGGAAGGATTGTAACATCCCACATCGGTTGGAGAGGGGCACGAAGCGGTCTTTATAAGGCTGTGGACACCTTTCCCTTCAAGACGCGTTTTGACAAAACCTTGAGACCAGGGGGGGAGAGAGGGAGTGAACCCTCGGCCAAAGAGGACAATATCTTGATGCGGGTGGATTGGGCCGTTACAGTGGTATCAGAGCCAGTACCCGGATCGGTGTGCCAGGGAGGACGCTGGGTCCCAAGGGGGGAGGATTGTAACATCCCACATCGGTTGGAGAGGGGCACAAAGCGGTCTTTATAAGGCTGTGGACACCTCTCCCTTCAAGACGCGTTTTGACAAAACCTTGAGGCCATGGGGGAGAGAGGGAGTGAACCCTAGGCCAAAGAGGACAATATCTTGATGCGGGTGGACTAGGCCGTTACAGTACCAATGTTCTGTAGTTGTGGATGTGATTAGCGTATGGGCAGAATGTGATGAGCGCGCAAGTTTATGCTCTCCTATGGTTGTCATCGGGCCAAGGACAGGTAAGTTGATATTGGTCATAGCTGCCCCCCTCCATGGCCGGGATTAAGGTTTATAGCATCGACGCTGCTAGGACGCCAGGGCTCCCGGATGCAGGTTTCTCTCTATAACCTCCCTGGCATCATTGGTATATAGTGTGTGCATCAAGTTATTTTCTCGATCCGATTTTCAAAAATTAATTTTTTTTTTCAAAATTGTATTTGAAATTAAAAGTATTTAAATGGAAATTTTATTATTTATTTAAATTGTGTCCAAAAATATATTTTACCATGTTTTCAAGGCTCACATAAATTTAAAATTTATCAAAAAGATTTTCTACGGCATCTCGTATTATTTTATTAAATTATTGAGCATAATTTTTATAATTTATTTAGTGGAATCAATTTGGCATTACATTAAATTTTATCATTATTAAATCAATTTATTGCATATTAAATTGCATTGTGTTTATTATTAATTCTTTGATTATTTCATGGATTGATTAATAAATTTTATAATTATATATTGAGTTTAAGTTGTTTGGTTAATTGAACTTGTGCTATTCTTCTAGTATGAATTCTACCATTTATTTGTGAACTTATTTTATTTAATGATATTTTGTTATAGATTCAATTATTTGTAATTAAATTACCTGCATGGTTACATTGTAAGCTTGAACTTATTTGTATTTTATTTATTATTTACTTCATTCATTTTAGGATATAATAATATGGGGTTTTGTGAAACGTTTAAAAAAGAAGGACTTTTCCAATTGAGTGGAATATTGAGGATTTTGAGAGAAAAATGTAAATTTTACTTATTTACAATTATATAATTATTTATCTATTTATTAATAATTAATCAATTTTATTATAGTATTATTACTATTATTATTATTACTGTATCGTAGTGTATAGCAGATTAGGTTACTCACAGAGATTATTAGCATCTCACATTTTTAAATCCGTTTCTCTAGATCCAGGTTAGTAGATGTTGATTGTCCGAGACGAGCTCGACGTGTTGGTTTGTTGCCGAAGTCCAAGAAGTCATTCTTTCTTTTCCTTCCATCTTGTATTATTTTCCTTCCAGCTTTTATTATATTAATTTTATATTTAAATGTATTTTATAATACTCTGTATACTATGTTGGACATTTATTTATAATATTGCTTCTGGTTCCCTGTTATTTTTGAAGTGTTGTAAATTTGTGGAAAATAAATTGTAGTAAAGTGGGAGGAATAAGGAGATGTTGTTAGAAGTGTGTTTTCTATGCAGGAAATTTTGTAGTAAGTCCTACCCTTAAGAGAGATGCTGCTGGATTTTTCATTGGAAGGTTCGGTGGTCTTTTTCTTGGAATCAGAGCTTGTCTAAGGTTCCGGTGAGGGATCTTGGATGGGTCCTGACAATTCTACTCTCTCTTGTCATGTTAATTTGTATTTTGCATGTGACTTTACGTACCTTTGGTCACCACATTTTACTAAATGCAGCTCTTTTCTTATTCTCATGTCTTCCAAATCTTTTCGAGCTTTATCAGTATCCTTTGTTTTGGTATCAATGTCCAACAGGGTTCCAACTATATTATCACATATATTTTTCTTAATGTGCATAACATCAAAAGTTTGTCTTATTTTCAAAGAGGACCAATATTCTAACTCAAAAAATATACTCCTTTTGGTACATTTCAACTCTGCTGGTGTACGCTTTTGTTTCAGACTTGGATGCTTTCCCAATTTCATCGTTTCTACATATTGTTGCAACTGCCTCACTATATCCTTACCAGATAATTCCTTTGGTGCAAGTCGAGTCTCATATTGACCATCATGTCGACGACTTCGTCTCCAGCAATGGTCAGAAGGTAAATACCGAAGATCACCCATGTAACATATTTTACTTCTCAACTTTAATGATGATGTTTCCTTGTTGCACACAGGACAAGCCATATAACCTTTTGTGCTCCAACCTGATAGAAGTCCATATGCTGGAAAATCATTAATAGTCCACAACACTACAGCATGCATTTGAAAGATTTTACCAGTTAAGTAGTTATATGTTGCCATCCCATTCCACAACTCTTTAAGTTCTTCAACCAATGGTCGTAAATATACATCAATTTCTCTACCAGGAGATTTTAGGCCGGATATCAATAAAGACATCATTAAATATGGTTGTTTCATACATTTCCATGGTGGTAAATTATATGGGGTAAAAATAACCGACCACATGCTATATGAACTACTCATATTTCCAAAAGGATTAAACCCATCTGATGCAAGACCAAGATATACATTGCTTGCATCATTTGAAAACGATGGATACATTGTGTTAAATTCTTTCCAAGCTTCACAATCAGCTGGATGTTAAAGCACACCATCATTAACTTGCTTCTCACTATGCCACCGTATATCCCTTGACGTATGACTCAACATATATAATCTTTACAATCTCGGTTTTAGTGGAAAATATCTAAGTACTTTGTGTGGAATGTTTTTAACTTTATAACGATTTTCATCACATACTAGACATCTTCCTAGATCGGCATTCTCTTTCCAAAACAAAACACAATCATTTCGACATGCATGAATCTTCTCATGCCCTAATCCAAGTGCACGTAACATCTTCTTCATGGAATATGTATCTTTGGGGATATTTGCACCTTCTGGAAAGGCATCACCTAATATTTGAAGCAACATGTCAAGTGATTTATTACTCCAATGGTTTAGAATCTTGAGATGCATTAACTTAACCACAAAAGTTAATGTCGAGAGCTTACAACCTAGATATAGTTTTCTTCCAGCCTCAACAAAAAGATTGTCAAATCCATTGTTATCATTTCTGATTTCCTCATTGAAAATACTTGGCTCGAGATTTTCCATATCATCTGCTTCATAAGATTGATACACATCATTCAAAATGTCCAACATATCATCATCATAATATTCATCCATATCTCTTGTTTCTTGCTCTCCAACACTCGAATTATTCGATCCAGCATTGCTCGTGGATGCCACGTGTTCTTATCCATGGAACACCCAATGTACATATAATTTAGAGAACCCATACCCATAAATATGTTTATGTACAACCTTAATAGGTTTCCAATAGGCATTAAGTCAATTACGACCCAGGCAACGTGTCTTCCCCTCATCATCCAAATGTTGTTTGGCAACTTCAATAAATGATGCTACCCCATTAACATATTCTCTAGAATGTCGATTCGAACGACCAATCCAACTTTTATCCATCTATTTTATACATCAAAAGATAATAAACAATCTATCCCATTTGGACATAGACATAATCAAATCTAGTTAATGCATACATATACACATAGGTATGCTCACTATTATCAACATATTATGGCTCAGTAGCATCTTTCTTAAGATTTAGTAAATGTGAGATTTACTAAAGTAAATCTCATTAAGTTCATAACACTTCTTATCAAACATCTACCACTAACTTTGATTTATCTATATTATGTTAAAATCTAACACAATACACAATTCAATCTAAAATCTCTTTCTCGCCCTTTCTTCCTTCCAATTATATGTTTCAATATAAAACCTACGTAGGAACCAAACAATTATTTTTGTTTTCTAAACTTTAAATTTGTAATCTTGTAATTTTGCTGTCAATATTTTTATTATATTATTTTCTTTTATTAAAACATTTTCTTTCTTGTTTTCATTTGTAAGAAAAATCTCATTTATCAAATATATGTATGTGGATGTAGATGGGATTTATTTGCTTTGATTTTCTCTTGGAAGGATCTTAAAGTCTTTGGCAGAGACCCTACATCTTGGATAATAATTTTGTTGAGGCAATTAGAGGCAGATTACGAAACATCTTGGAAAGTAATTTTGTTAAGGCAATTAGAGGTAGATTAAGAGATATATGTCTTCTTGGTGAATAGTTCCTCAAGGTGTTAAGATTAAAATTGTATATTAGCTAGCTATTATAGCAATAAAGCCTATTCTGATTAATTAGGAGGATAAAAAAGCTAAAATTTCTTATCACGGTCAATGTGTTTTAGTTATATGGGTATTATTCGTCCTTTCGTTTGTTAATTTAAGATCAAATTATAAATTTTACATTGAAAATAAATTATTTGAAATGAAAAAGAATCTAAGAGGAAGTATATGAAAAAAATTAGTGTCCAAGAATAAAAGTGAAAAACGTTCAAAATATGAGATAACCACTGCAGAGGAAAAAGCTACAAAATGGTAATATGATTCCACATTGGATTCTCCAACCAATGGTGGTAGCTTAGTAAGTCTAATACTATCACTCTCCATCTAATTCGATCCAAACACCTATTTTTATATTTTTACTATTTTAACCGCTTTTCACAAAATTAAAAAAACAAAGAAGGGGCGATGTATTAATACATAACAAAGTCGCCTAACATATTTGGCGACCTTTAATTTGCTATTTTTAGTAATTCATATATTTAGCGATGCTTTAAAAAAAGTCGCTAATACATTTTTAGCGACAGTGTGGTGAAGTGTCGCTAAATAATGCGTCGCTATAAGTGGATTGTTAGCATGCATCGCTAAAAGTCAATATGCGTCGCTAACAACTCAATGATAGGCGACTCTCCTGGTGTGTTGCTAAAAATCTATCTGAGTCGCTAAAATCTCAAAGATAAGTGACTCTTATGATGCACTGCTAAAAATCAATCTAAGTCGCTAAAAACTTAAAGACAGGTGACTCTCATAATGCATTGCTTATTGTTTTATGGCTTTAGTGACATGATGTTAGGCGACTCCATGCGAAACGTCATTATTTATTTTGTGCGATACATTTATTGCATCATTTATCAATGCAATTCTAGTAATGTATGCGTGTAAAATAATTAGACGTGTAATATAACAAACCTTTATATAAGCTGACTTTTATTTAGGATTTTTATAAGGATAAAAACATTATAATATAATTAGGATCCCCAATCATATACATAATTATACGGTAATAAAAATTTTGGTTACTCTGATTATTTTAATAATGTTAAAGAATCATGGCAATTGTCAGCCATGAACAACCTAAACTCGAGACCAAAACAAGCAAAACCTGAGACCAAACAAAGGTGCCTTGGCCGATGGGTCACTTTCTTAGTTTGTTTTTGTACTTTGTTTTGTAATTTGTTAAAGCCAATTTGGTCATTAAAATACCAAAAGGTACAATTTTAATCATCAATGTCTTGAATGTACTAGATCTATCCGAAAATTTGTTAAGTGTGCCACAACTTATAAAGAAAGGATACACTTTGAAGTTCTTAAATATTTGTGAAATATCTAAGGATAGAAAAATTGTATTACTTATCCATATGAAAGAAAGATAACAGCCTTGTAATTGATTTCAATCAACAAAATCAATTGGCTATGAGAAGTAAAGTCCATGAAGATTCGAAATTGTGGCATAGGATGCTTGACTACTACAACTATGCTACCATCAAACAAATGCAATCTCAACAAATAGTTGATCACTTACCACAAATCCAAGAAGTTGAAGTTGTTTGCCAAACATGTTAACTTGGCAAAATCAAAAGATAACCATTTCCTTTGACAACACTTGGCAAAGCAAAGGAAAAACTACAAATGGTGCATTCGGATTTGTGTGGACCAATGAATGAAGTAACTCATGCATGGAGGAGGTATTTTATCATCTTTATTGATGATTGTTCAAGAAAATGCTAGATATACTTCTTCAAAGAAAAATCAGAAGCAGCAGCGATATTTGGAGAGTTCAAAACACTCGTGGAAAATGAAGCTTGAACAACCATCAAGGTGATCCGAACCGACAATGGTGATGAATACATTTCTAAAGCTTTTCAAGATATTTGCAAGTAAAATAGCATTATACATCAACTCACAACTACATATACACCACAACAAAATGGAGTTAGTGTTACTCCATCATGGAGATGTCAAGATGCTTGCTATTTGAGAAGTGTTTGCCAAAGAAATTTTGGACCGAAGCTGCCAACATAAGTGTATATCTCCTAAATCGACTTCCAAATAAGTCAATTAAGTCCAAAACTCCAAATGAATTATGGTGTGGTTTTAAACCTTTGATTTCTCACTTAAAAGTCTTTGGAAGTATTTGTTATATGCATATACATGACACCAAAGATCCAAACTAGACAAAAAAGCAAATATTAGCATGCTTGTTGGCTATAGCTCGATTTCAAATGGCTATAGAATATATGATGTATCTAAAATGTAGGTTGTTGTTTTTAGAGATGTTGTCATAGATAAGAACTCATATTGGAGTTGGAAAGAGCATAAGGTGAAAGAAAACACTTATATTCAATCAAGAACTCCTTCCATGAATCAAAGTGACTTTGATGTTATCAGATGATGATGATGATCCGGCCAATGAAGATTATGTGGGGAAGAGAGGCACAAAATCAATTGCTGAACTTTATGCAAGAGCAAGGATGGCAACACTTGATCTTACAACATATAGTGAGGCTTCACAACACAAAGAATGGAAAGCTACAATGAAGGAGAAGCTTCACATGATAGAAAAGAACAAAACATGGAGCTTGGTGCCGAGACCAAAAAAAGAACATATTATAGGTGTTAAATGGGTGTTTAGATCCAAACCAAACCCTGATGGTACCTTAAATAAACATAAAGCAAGGCTGGTTGTAAAGAGATACGTTCAACAATATGGAATAGACTACATGGAAACCTTTGCACCGGTAGCAAGACATGAAATTATTCAGCTTTTACTTTTATATGCAGCCAACTATTCATGGGAAATACATCATTTGGATGTGAAATCAACTTTTTTGAATGGTATATTAGAAGAAGAAGTAAAGTAGAGCAACCTAAAGGCTTTGTTAAAGAAGGAGAGAAGGAGAAAGTATAGAAGCTTCATAAAGCTTTGTATGGACTCAAACAAGCTCCAAGAGCTTGGTATCAAGAATTGGTGATTATCTCACTCATAAAGGTTTTGTAAGAAATGATAATGAGCCTACACTCTATATCAAAGCCAACTCACAT
Organism: Ziziphus jujuba; assembly: GCF_031755915.1. Lineage (NCBI taxonomy): Eukaryota > Viridiplantae > Streptophyta > Magnoliopsida > Rosales > Rhamnaceae > Ziziphus > Ziziphus jujuba. The sequence continues at coordinate 135,477 of NC_083381.1, read as the reverse complement.
GAAGATGAAATGGTAATCTCACTTTATGTTGATGATTTGCTTATAATATGTTGCAACATCAAAGCCATCTAAAAATTCAAAGACAAGGTGAAAGAAACCTTTGAAATGTCCGATATTGGCTTAATGAATTACTTTCTTGATTTGGAAATCAAGCAAAAAAATAAAGGTATATTTCTATCCCCAAAAAAATATATTCTGAATTTGCTTGATAAGTTTCAATCAGAAATTGCCAAGTTTGTTGAAACACCAATGATTCAAAATGCTGAGTTTGAATTAAATGGTGGCAGTTAAAAAGTGAATGCTTCGGTTTATAGAAGCCAAATAGAAAGCTTGCTTTATTTGTGTGCTTCAAGACCTGATATTATGTATACTGTAAGTGTGCTATCGAGGTTTATGAGTGCACCATCTCAGAACCATTACCCAGCTGGAAAAAGAGTCTTTAGATACGTGAAAGGCACGACTAACTATGGAATTCTATATAAGCATGGAAAAATTTGTAAGCTACTTGGCTATTGTAATAGTGATTGGACAAGGAGCTTGGAAGACACAAAGAGCACCTTTGAATACTTGTTTATGCTTGATTCAGGACCATTTTCATAGAGTTCACACAAGCAAGGAACCACAGCACAATCAACAGCAGAAGCTAAACACATCTCGGCGGTAGCAGCATCAAACCAAGCAATTTGGATTAGGAAATTGCTTGATGACTTAGGTTGCAAACAAACTAATGCAAACACCATTAATTGTGATAATATTTCAGCCATTGCAATCACCCAAAATCCAGTATAACACAAAAGAACAAAGCACATTCCTATGAAATACCATAGTATCCAAGAAGCTGAAAGAAACAAAGAAACCAATTGGGTGCATTGTAACACTCAAGATTAGCTGGCCGACATTTTTACAAAACCATTGCCAAAAGAAAGACTTCAAATACTTAGGAGTCTTCTTCACGTCATACCTAATGTTGCCAAGGAGGAATGTTAGAGAATCATGGCAATTATTAGCCATGAACAACCTGAACCCAAGACCAAAACAAGCCAAACTCGAAAGCAAGCAAAGGTGCCTTAGCCGAGGGGTCACTTTCTTAGCTTGTTTTTGCACTTCGTTTTCTAATTCCTTAAAGCCAATTTTTGTGTAATCTAGGTTTGTTAAGTTGGTGCACAAAGACACCAAAGCATATTAAATAATATATATTAGCCAAATTAGGGTCTTAAGAAATCTAAGCACCTAGATGACATGGAAAGCACTTTTGGTGACAAGGATGGTGACATGGAAGCTATTTACATGGAGCTCAACCATTCAGCCTCTCCCTCATCCAATGCATGTGAGGACATGTATCATTATGCATGAGGACTACTTCAACATGAAGCACTCAATGAGACAGCAATAGTTGTCAAAAACCGAAGAAGCATGTGATGAAGTTACTTTACATATGTGTTTTACTTCATCATGAAGGACTTGTAAAACATTGGACTATATGATCAGCTATGGTGTGCTTTCACACCTCTTTTGTATGCTATAAATATGTATAATATTTTAATGAATAAAGTGTGTTGATTTTTGGTGAAAAATACCTTAGTTTCCATTTGAAACCAAGAGAAAAACAGAACCGGTTTTGCTGGAAAATTTTCCAGCAACTTGATCAAAAAAAGCTGAGTATAACACCACCCAAAAATCAATTTCCAACAACTTATAAACTTTGTTCTCTTTAGTTTAACTTTGCCCTAACTTTTCAAATAAAACAAAAAAGTTTCTCTAATTATTATTATTGCTTGATTGCTGAAAAAAAAGATGGTGACATGAAAGCTACTTCCATGGAACTTAACCATTCAGCCTCTCTCTCATCCAATGCATGTGAGAATATGTATCATTATGCATGAGAACTACTGCAACATGAAGCACTCAATGAGGCAGCAATACTTGTCAACAACCGAAGAAACATGTGATGAAATTACTTTACACGTGTTTTACTTCACCATGAAAGACTTGTAAAACATTGGACTATATGACCACCCATAGTGTGCTTTCACACCTCTTTTGTATGCTATAAATATGTATAACATTTAATGAATAAAGTATGTTGATTTTTTTGTGAAAAATACCTTAGTTTCCATTTGAAACCAAGAGAAAAACATAACCGGTTTTGCTGGAAAATTTTCCAGCAGCTTAATCAAAAAAAGCTGAGTATAACACCACCCAAAAATCAATTTCCAACAACTTATAAACTTTGTTCTCTTTAGTTTAACTTTGCCCTAACTTTTCAAATAAAACAAAAAAGTTTCTCTAATTATTATTATTGTTTGATTGTTGAAAAAAAAAATTGTAAAATAGTTGGTACGGTTTGAATTTCTATATGGAAATTTTTATAAATTTCATATAAAAATTATGACTGTGAAAAACTAAAATAAATTATTAATGCATCTTATCAATCTAATATTAAATCAATTTTATTTTCAACAAAAATCAAATGGAAAATTAAATTAAATTTTAAAATATGAATTAATTTTTTTGTAAGTAAAAAAATATTGCAAATATATATATATATATATATTAAGTTTTAGAAAACATCAGAGCCAAAAAAAAATTTTGGTATAGCTCTTAATTTTATTAGTACCACATAAAAAAAATATGCCAGTAAAAAACCTAAAATAAATGGTTAATATATTGTATAGATTAAACATTAAATAGATTTTTTTCCTAATTTTTTTAAGTAAGACATATTGCATATTGCATGTATATATATATATATATATATAATTGTTTTATATTATTTATTAATTTGTTAAAATATCATAAAGAAGAAATTATTGCTTGGGCATTGGTGCATAGTTTACCTTGCTTCGCACTCATAGCTCAAAGACGCCCCACACATCCAAAATACTCTAAAGCTCAAAATCTCCAATCACAAAAATAAAAAACCAAATTTAATATTGTTATATTTAGTGAACAGCTAAAAAATTAAAATTACAAATAATTAAATGTAATATTATATAATAAATTAAAAATAAATATATATTTTAAAATAATTTTAAAATTTTTCTCATTAACAATAACACATTCATAAATGACACATTCATAAATGAAAATAATTTTTTTATATATATTTTTTTATATCAATGGAAATCTAATTTTTTAAGTTCATATTTTTCTACTTTCCAAAAGATAAATTATTATTGTTTTAAAAAAATCAAATCTCCACTAACATTATTACCATATATAAATATCTTTTTTGCATTTCAATCTCTCTTTATATCTTTTTTGCTTAATTTCCTGACTAAGTTTCCAAGGAATTAGATTACGAGGAATAAATATCTTTTTTGCTTTTCTCTCCCTCTTTATATCTTTTTTGCTTTTCTCTCCTTTGCTTCTCTCTTTATATCTTTTTCGGCCTTTCCCTCGCTTTTTATATCTCTTTTGCTTTTCCTAGTCTCTTGCAAAACCTTACTACTACTTTGTACAGTCTCTCTCATTGCCCAAGAACCCTGGATTTTCCACCGAGATCCCATCCATGGCTGACCATCCGGCGGTAGCAGCATCACCAGCTTCTTCTTCTATGTCATCCTCAGCTGCGCCGCTAGGCAACTCTGTGATCCCGATAGTGAATAAGCTTCAAGACATATTCGCACAGCTCGGCAGCCAATCCACAATCGAGCTTCCTCAAGTTGCTGTTGTTGGCAGTCAGAGTAGCGGCAAGTCAAGCGTGCTTGAGGCCCTCGTCGGACGGGACTTCTTGCCGAGGGGTTCCGATATCTGTACACGGCAGCCGCTGGTCCTTCAGCTCCTTCAGACCAAGAGAAATCCCGATGGGACCGACAAGGAGTTCGGCGAGTTCCTCCACTTGCCAGGGAAGAGATTCTACGATTTCTCTGAGATTCGGAGGGAAATTCAGGTGAGCTTTCGGTCCCAATGTGTGTTTTATTGGATTTACTTTTAGCTTTTATAACTTTGGAATTTCACAAAGAGCAAGAGACTTTTGTTGCGTGATCTTACAATTTATCTCTGTTCAATCTTTGTTTTAGTGTTTCAGTTCTTCACGGCCAAGAGTTTTAGTTAGTTATGAGTCTACTGTTTTAGCACAAGTCTAAAACATCACAAATAATGAAGTCTGTATATTATGCTTTAATGAGATCAAAGTCTTTGGCTCAGAATAGTGAAGAAAGTAGACGTAAGCAGCTCTTGGAATCGATGAAATTCTCCCTGAAATAAGTTTAGATTCGTAACGAAGTCGATATGGAGAACGAAGGGAGACGAAAAATGCTTTGCTTCTTGTCTGCATTTTCTTAATCTAGATATAGGAAGAAATGTGAAGCATAAAACCTCTATATATACATATATACATATATACATATATATATATATATATAGTTTTATTTTATTTTATTTTATTTCTTTCTTGTGGGCAATGGACTGAACGGCGTGTAAAGGAGATAACGTTTTGATTTCTCATGTTTGTATTATTTTTAGTCGCTACTTCACTCGGCCTAGAAGGAAACACTTTGTGGTAATATTATCTATTTATCTGTTTGCTGTCCGTACGAGTTCCTAACGATTTTAACAAATTTGAGAACCAGTTGATTAGATATGTGATTATTTGTTTCTTTTATTGTATACTAATTTAGCCCAACATATTTATTGAAATTGACACAGGCTGAGACAGATAGGAAAGCAGGAGGAAATAAAGGTGTATCAGACAAGCAGATTCGCTTAAAGATATTTTCACCAAATGTTCTTGATATCACTTTGGTGGATTTGCCTGGTATAACAAAAGTTCCTGTTGGCGACCAGCCCTCTGATATCGAAGCACGGATCAGAACAATGATCATGTCTCACATTAAAGTTCCGAGCTGTTTAATTCTGGCTGTTACACCAGCAAATTCTGATTTAGCAAACTCTGATGCTCTTCAGATTGCAGGAAATGCCGATCCTGATGGTAAGTTGTACTCTCAATATTCTTGGTGAATTGATATTGGGCAAAGTTAATAATGAGGGTAAATTTCTTTTTCCCAGGTATGAGAACCATTGGCGTAATCACGAAGGTGTAATATTTTTTTTTCCACCCTTGGATTCTTTTCCAAGTTTTAGAATATCGGTAATTTTAAAAGTTATACGAATCCTGATGAGGTTTGCCTTTCTTTTTTTTTTTTTTTAAATTTTTGTGTGTGTGTGGAGGCCAGTTAGATATCATGGACAGAGGTACAGATGCTCGGAATCTGTTGCTTGGGAAAGTGATTCCCCTGCGACTTGGTTATATAGCTGTTGTGAATCGCAGCCAGGAGGTAAGCTTGCGTATGTGAGAATGAAATTTAGAAGAAGATAGGCAATGGAGTTTGCTTTTCTTTGAGCAGGTTGATTTTTCTGCATGCTGTAGAGTAAATGTTGGCTTATAGAGTTTGTATCGCATAAATGCAAGATGAACTGTAGCCTTAGGTTTTATTGGTTATGCTTGATACATGTGGATATAATTTTGTTGCTCATTTAATAAGTGTACACCACTCAGATATATGAAATTTCTCAGTATTAACAACATTTAAGAAAAAACACCATGTATGTAGACATTTATAGAAAAGTGATTTGGTTTAAATCTGGATTGTTTAATAGTATGTTATAAAAAAAAGAAAAAAAGAAAATTCATTTAGTAACAGTTTTATGCTGAGATTTTGCTTTTCTGGGTACATATTTTTTTTTTCTTCTCTTCCCGAGCTTAATCAAATACTAGTTATGGAGTTTACTAGTAATCCAATATGTAATCAGCATTTAATCATGTTAAAGTGGCTTTCAAAGTTTTTATGGACCTTTCCGTTGTTATCCGTAAACAGGATATTATTCTCAACAGGAGCATCAAGGATGCACTTGTGGCAGAAGAAAAATTTTTCCGCAGCCGTCCTGTATGATTTCTCTTTTCATAGATTTCTTTACATCCCTTCGCATGTTAAAAATTTTTTTTCATTTGTTGTTTCTTCTTCTGTTATGTAGGTATATAATGGACTAGCTGAGTGTTGTGGTGTTCCTCAATTGGCTAAGAAGTTGAATCAGGTACAACACCTGTAGGATCTAGTCTTTAAATCTCTGGCAAGAGGGTAAATTACTATCATATATCCATTTACCCAAGTGCCCGCAATGCTATGCCATAAATTCATACAGTTTTATCTTTGAATTAGGATTATTGAGATAGTTTGGCAAACTTATCGATAACGTGGCATCATAAATGAAAACTGGTTATGCATATGTTTTGCAGATACTAGTACAACATATTAAGGCAGTACTTCCTGGGCTCAAGTCACATATAAGTACTGCATTGGTTTCTGTTGCCAAGGAGCATGCCAGTTATGGGGAAATCACAGAATCAAAGGTTTGTAAGTTAGCTGATTCCTATGTTATTCATTGGAGTTATTTCAGAATAAAATAATATATTTTCCACGAGTTATGATGTGGGATTTTTTCACTTGTCGCTGCGTACTTTTATTTGTCTTCACTTATGCTGGAGGCTTCATTCTGTTACAGTTTTAGGTTGTACATGTTGGCTGATACTCAGAGATCTGATTGTCTGCTTTCCTGGTTGATATTTTCTTTGATTGCACATATTTATCAAACTTCTGCTGTGGACAGGCCGGTCAGGGAGCTCTTCTTCTTAACATTCTTTCAAAGTACTCCGAAGGTAAATACGGAGTACTATCTTTGTCATCATAGTGAATGTTCTAATTCATTTGCACTTCTTATGTTGAGCTGTGTTTTGTCCATCTCAAGTGGATGAATGGTATTCCAATTTTTTTTTGTTGGAACAGCATTTTCATCAATGGTGGAAGGGAAAAATGAAAAAATGTTGACATCTGAGCTCTCTGGTGGAGCAAGAATTCACTACATCTTTCAATCAATCTTTGTGAAGAGTTTAGAGGTTAGGACTGATGAGACTCTACCTGCCTTGTTCTTGAAGTATTTTTCAAACTTGTTTGACATTCTATATTATTGGAAATGCTTATCAGTGATACATATATTTTATGCTTCCTTTCATTATTACTTAAATTGAAAGTAGTTTCATAAATTGAAGAATAGTTGATTTTGTCTTTGAGCAATGTTATCCTACGCCTTCATTTTTCCATCGACTCTGTGCCTTGTAGGCTAGTGGTCAATTTGATTTCTAGTGGAGACAATTGTAAGATTTGGAAATTTACTCATCTTTTTTGGCTGACGTTTGGGAAAATGATACAAGATGAAGCCTGTAAAATAAAAATGTTAAAAGGGAAAAGTCCCTTTTTAGGTATAGTTACAACCTTAATATTGTACATGGATATGGTGGATGTAGCGTTATAGTTGGCTTTCAATTGGTTTATCAGAAATTGGCTTTTTCCGTTGGTTTGCATCTGCATGTATGCAAAATATAGGGTATATCAGTTCTGAAACCATTGGAAAGGTCCAAGTTTCTCTAATCATAGCATCCTTGAATATACCTTAAACATGGATGTACTTTTCTCTAAACACTCAAACAATTTCTTGATGTTTGTCTTGGTTGGAGGTGCTAAGATGCTCTGGTTGACTGAAAAATAAAAGTTGAAGAGGAAAACGTCTGAGAAGGTTATGTGGGTGCCAAGACACTAGTTGTCCTGCCCGATAATACTATATATTTTTTTTAATGTAACATATGATTCAGGCTCCAATGATTGATTTGATTATGGGTAATTTAGACTGGAGACAGCAGTGATTTTGGATTTTCCGTTGATGGATTATATTTAATTCAATTTAATGTCATGCAGGAGGTAGATCCTTGTGAGGACTTGACAGATGATGATATTCGAACTGCCATTCAGAATGCAACTGGCCTTAAATCTGCATTATTTGTACCTGAAGTAGGTCTTAATGTATTCTTTTTCAATTGGTTTTTCCCGGCAACATATACTTGAAGAATGTAAATTGTTTCATTGCATTATCGTGTCATTCATTTTCTTCTCAATGAGGTTAGTCATACTAAAATTTCATGCCTAATGTTACTTATGCTGACATTGGCGTGTAGGTGCCATTTGAAGTTCTTATTCGAAGACAAATATCTCGTTTGTTAGATCCAAGCCTTCAGTGTGCTAGATTCATATATGATGAGTTGATAAATGTAAGAAAGGTCTTGGGCATTTTTTGTGTTCATATTGCTCTCATACGCTTAGTCTAGTTTTCTAATAATTCTTGTCTGTTCAGATTAGCCATCAGTGCCTAGCAAATGAATTGCAGCGTTTTCCTGTCCTGCAAAAGCGTATGGATGAAGTTACAAGAAACTTCTTGCGGGAGGGTCTTGAACCCTTGGAGACGATGATTGGCCACCTAGTCGAAATGGAGGTATGTATAAACACAAAGACGATTGAATTATATTGTTGTTATTCATTACACCATGTAATTGGCTCAAACGTCATGTCGAAACCATATTTCACTCATAATATCTTGTAAAATAGTAGTAAAATTATTTTTGAATTATCAGATGTTGTTCTTGCTGTTTGGACTTCTTTCCATTAGTGTTTTTAGGTTGCGCTTCTTGCCTACCGTATTGTCTTGAGCAATCTTTCATCCTTTCTGCTTTTCTTACACTCATGTGTTACAGACTGCCTTCTTCTTTCAGCATTTTGCATCTTCCATTGTGATTATCATGTAAATAATAAATTGAAATATACCACGCATATGTTTTGGTATTACTATGGATTTTGATGAAATTATTGTAATCAATTTTAATATGACAGTAATTAGAAACTTGGACAAAGTTCATTGTTTGTTCTCTTCTATCAATTAACAGTTGTCATGAACTCCTAATCATTGCTAGAACAGAGTTATTTATATTGCCTCCAGTCTGACTAATTTCCCGCTCTATGGGGTTTCTTACCATTTTACTACCATGTGAACTTCTTTTTGTAAGTTGTTAGAGCAAATCATTGTTTGATTCTGATCTGTGTTTTGAAATTGGCTGTCTAGCTTCATTAACGACTTGATTTGCAGATGGACTACATAAATACTTCACATCCAAATTTTGTCGGTGGGAGTAAGGCTGTTGAAGTTGCATTGCAAGAAGTCAAGTCCTCTCGGGTTCGTCCACCTGTTTCCAAGCAGAAGGTATGTGCGTCCTGTACCCAACTTTGATCAGTTTAGTATTTATTGCTTACTTTTACAATCAGTTATGTTCCTCAATTTTAATTTTCCTTTTTCACATCTGGATCAATTAGGATGGTGGAGAGCCTGACAAGGCCCCAACATCTGAAAGAAGTTCGAAATCTCGAGGAATTTTTGCTAGACAAGCAAATGGAACGGCGACTGATCAGGTAATGGAAGTTATTTTTCATGCTGGGTGCTTAGGCTATCTGTTAAATAAAGCAGCTCATGTTCAGTTATTGACATAATGTCTGTAGTTTCATTTTGCAATTGTTATAGGATCAAACAAGTTTAAATTTGCAATTATTGATTGCTACTAATCCTAGTCTAATTCCCGTCTATTTATTCTCCTTGGATAACTATCAGGCTGTTCGACCTGTGGCAGATGGTGAAAAAGTTACATGCTCTGGTAAAGCATTACGTAATAAGTTAAATAATTTTAACTTATCATGCATTATCGATACTATATCTAAATTAACATTATTTGGAATACAATTTGCTGATTCTTACTCACCTAGGGCATCATTGAAAGAACTGCAATGCTTGATAACCTGCGCATATTGATAGTACTAGTTCTAATACTTAATCTTTTTTCATTGGTTTTTTTTTTTTTGTTTTTTTGGGTCGTCGGGGGTGGGGTTGGGTACCTTGCTGAGGGTGGTATAATCTGACCTCATTCCATTTAAAAATAAAAAATAAAAAATATAATAATAAAAGAAATCTTTCTTCAGGCGATAAATAAGTTATGCCAACTCTTTTCTTCTTCTTCAAACGAATTTAATTTAATTTTATTTAAATATATTTGCATTAGTTGTTTGTGATTGAATATATTCAGACTAGACATACTTATATTTGTGCTTGTTCATCGATAATCAGGCAACACCAGCAGCTCAATTTGGGGGATTTCATCAATTTTTGGTGGGGGTGACCGTACGACTGTTAAAGAGGGCTCAACAAACAAGGCATATAATGAACATATCAACAATGTGGAGCAATCCTTTTCTATGATCCATTTGAGAGAGGTCAAATCTGGGTTTTGGTTTCGCTTGTCTAATCTCTAATATAATTAATTATTTCTTAATTCTTACCTTTAACATCTTTTTTTTAAAGCCCCCACCTATCTTGAGGCCGTCAGAAAGCCATTCCCAGCAGGAAGCAATTGAAATTGCAGTTACTAAACTGCTACTGAGGTCATACTATGATATTGTCAGGAAGAATATTGAGGACTCTGTCCCTAAAGCAATTATGCATTTCGTGGTAATGTCGAATCCTTGTAATATCCATTATCCTGTTATTCATTTGTTTATTCATCTTTTCTTTATCATATTATTGGAATTTGCAAAAATCACGAAGTATCACAGCATAAAATGGCCGTGTTAATTGCATAGCAACTGCAAATATGAAACATTATTCGAGTCACAACCTTCAATTACCTCATGCAGTACATTCTTCTGTCAAATTATGAAACTGGATTTATGTTGTAATATTTTATTAATCAAGGTAGTACGATTCTTGGAGCTGTGGAGGCATATTAAACGGTTAAATTCCATCACGTACCACGCATGTACACGTATGTTTTTGCTTAATGAAAGATTGTTCAATTCATGTTTAACTTGCACATCAAAACTTTTAAATCAGTACCTTTGTCGCTTTCTTTTACCTCTCTACAACGCTTATATATGTGTAGGCTGTTGTTTTAATCACTGTCTTTCCAACGATATAATAATTATACGGACCTGAAACTTTTGCATTTCATTTTTTTAAACGTTAACTTTTATAAATGACATGTCTCATCCAGGTGAACAACACGAAGCGTGAGTTGCACAATGTTTTCATTAAGAAGCTTTATAGGTAAGAAAAAGGCAGTCTTTTTATTGCTGATTTTCCAAGACATTCTGCATGCATTTTTGTCTGTTATTTTGTACTCCTCGTCAACATTTGGTTATGCTAATTATTTATATATATATATTCCTTGTTAATATTTATATATTCCTGAACAGAGAGAATCTTTTCGAACAAATGTTGCAAGAACCTGATGAGGTAACAATGAAGAGAAAGCGCACTGGGGAAACACTCCGAGTTCTCCAACAGGCTTTTCGAGTAAGTTTTTTTGATTTCATAATAGGTACAGTTGCTTGAATCACTTATTAGTACTACCTCACCTCGCAATTATCCACTTGGATCTAAATTAAGAATTGATCCATGTCCTCTGCGCATGTGGTCCACGGATGAGTAAATGTATCGAGTGCATAGATTGGCTGGTATCGCTTGGATATTTTCGATCAAATGACATTAGGACTTAAAACCATTTCTGGCACGTCTAAGCTATCTGTACGAACATTTTTTGCACATAGGTCCTGAGTATTGATTTGCATGTGCACCGCATTATGCTTTTCTAGTACTTAAAGATTAACAAGAAAGTGGTTTATAAGGAATCACCTAAGAGGTGCTTCTTCCATAATCATGCCAAATAGGTAATTTCTTAGAACAAATATCCATAAAAAGTACTTTCATGTTTTTAAGCAAACGCTACATAAAGCGCGCGCATTTATCTTCTGGCAGGCGGTTTTAGACATTTCTAAATCACTCCAAACGAACATCAAGTAGATTTTCATTTGTGTAATTCATTATTTTTACTATTTTCATTGTGTTGCTAGACATTGGATGAATTGCCTTTGGAAGCTGAAACAGTCGAGAAAGGTTACAACTTGGGAGTTGCTGATACAACAGGGTTGCCAAAAATCCATGGACTACCTACATCATCAGTGTATTCCGATACGGATTACCTCTAAAGCTTTTCATGATTATATCATCCAATATGGATTATTAACGCAACTCCCCGTAAGAGTATAAAACAGGTGCAGAGATCATAGACGATATTCCTCTCTGCATGGGGGGAAAAAAAAAGTAAAAAAAAAAGAAAAAAAGAAAAAATAGTTGCTTAGGCACTCAACATGCCACTAGAATTCTTTTTGCACTCAGAGAGCATGTCCATGTAGATTTGGCACTTGCCGATTTCGTTCCCATAGTTGTTCAAGCAGTGAAAGAAACCACAGGCATATAATATAAACATTACTGCACCTGGTTTTCGTTTTTGCATGGTTATAGAGCTCAGAAAGTAAAAGATGTATGCATCAAAAAACATTATATACAATTCATAGAAAGATGGAAAAATAAAATATTTGGAAGACTTTGAATGATTAAACCAACATGAGAATAAGAACACAATCTAACAGGGAACCACATCAAGAAAATTGGTGCCCGTTTGGAAGTGATTTTGAAAAGGCCAAAATCAATTCCAAATGGATAAAAGCACTTCATATAATGTTTGGTTAAAAAATGTAAAATCACTTTCTAGTGATTTTGTTATTGGAAAATCACCTATTTGTTGATTCCAGAAGAAGCACCAATTATAAGATTCTTGAAAACTCAGTTGAAGTGATTCTTAAGAATCATTCCCAAACGCACACTTAAAACTGGACCCATTATTAGAACAATTTGCTTTGAAAACCTTAATCCCACCTCATACGAACAGAAACAAGATTAAGTTAAAAAGCACTTAGGTGTAAAAGAAGAAAAGTAGAAAACGATTAAGTTGAAAAGCACTTAGGTGTAAAAGAAGAAAAGTAGAAAACCACGGCTCAATATCTAGAGATTATTTAATTATTCTAAGTCAAAAGTGTCCTGAGAACCACCCATCATGCATGGTAAGCAAAAAGGAAAACATTGTAGATTTGTAAGAAAGCACTAACAAAATGTGAAAACAAGTTATCAAGAGAGAATTTTGCTTACATCTTGGAACGCCTTCATGTGGACATTACAGAACCACCAAAATTGCTTGCAGTAGGTGCAGCAGCAGCTTCAGAGACCACAGTTACATGCTGAATGGTGCGAGGACCCAACACACCATCCACAGCCCTGTGCGCCATCGCACTTCCAGTACCAAAGGCCATTCCTGCAATAATAGAGAAGAAAACATGAATTCCCATCTAGACATAGATGCATCAATCATTAACCATCATAGCATAAACAAACATTAGATATCTCCACGTTAAAAGTAATACTGCGTGACATACCCTGAGCTATGGTCGATCCAATTCCTCCTAGCATAGATCCACCACTTCCACCTTGTGCAGGAGCTGGAGGAGTATGGTTAACTGCATAATCATCACTGAGCAAAAGCTTGCACGGGCAGACCAAAATTAAATAAATACTAGAATAACAGCATAATATCAACCTTCTTACAATCAATCTAATTATGTAAACAAGATGCTTATAAATCATATATTAGAGAAGCCAAAATATTTTTTACATTATATAGATAAGGTGGAAAAAAGAAGTTCACAAATATCAAATTTTATCAATTTCATTCAACAAAATAATTAAATCGATACCATAAATGATTAAAAAAAAAAAAAAACGAAAAACATATTCAAAGATGTAGGCATATAACCATTAAACCCAGTTTACATACATACAAGCAAAATCCCTTTCATTCGAGCACGAAGCATGAAAGCAAAAACAAAGACACGAGAAGTACAAGCAAAAAAATTCGCTAACAATACACAAAAAAGATATCATTCTCTCCACCATGTTTTCAATTTCTCGAGGTTTCTCAGCCACACGAACAAAAAAAAAAAAAAAAAAAAAGGGCAGACACAAAACCCTAGAAAATCGACGACAATACATGGAAATTAGAGGAAAAAAAAAAAAAAAAAAAAAAAAAAAAACCAACAAAATTCATAGAAATCTATGAGACAAGGAAGCGACATGAGTCAGGAAAAGCCATGAAATTCTAACCTCCTGAGCTTCGGCGAGGCATGGTTTAGGCGGCGAATGAGATTTGAGACGGTGATGAAAGGAGATATAAAGGATAATTACAGACGATGAAGGCGAGATGTAGAGGAGGAGACGTTGGCTCTTCGAAGCCGTCGGGATCTATATTTATAATCTAAAGGGTTGGTATTCCGTAGTGGTACTAGTTGCGACTGAATACGTGTCGTTAGGTGATTCGTTAGAAAAAATGAATATATTGACTTTCTTGCTAGAGTGGCTAGTCCTTGTCTATGATGGTATTTAGGGTGTATAGAAATTATTGTATTGGATCATTGCTGTGTGAACGGTGGCCAGTTCAGATTGACTTCAAGTGTTCTAGAATATGTCAATAGTTGTCGATTTATAAATTAACAAATTTAGGCGGTGAATTATAAAATACTATACCGTCAAAACTATTAGATTTTTTTTTTTTTAATAAGTATTTTTTTTGTGTTTTTTATAAGTACTCATATATACGGAAATTCTATGGTGAGGACGATTGTGAGGTCTAAAATATTGATGATTTTATGCCATATTTATAGCTTAATATTTGTTAGTTTGTGTTAATTTGTTATGGAAAGATACTTATTTATGTATTTTTCTTAATCTAGGTGAAAGAGGAAGAATTTTAAGAAAACAACCATAAAAATGGATTCTTTGGGTTGAATTATGGTGGGAAGCAAGATTTGAGCTCGAACGGACTAAACATTAAAAAGATTCCAAAAAGATATCTTGAAGATTCCATAAAGATTCTATCGGGAATTTCATGATGGAAGTGGATGTCATATGAATCATCACGATCTAAGGATTTCACATGTCTCGTTATTTTTGGATTTCGAGGTGCGAGCAAAGAGTTATCATCATTTAAAGTTTGGAATTTATAAAAAGGAATATTCTAGTTAAATCTCCACCATTGATTAAAAGAGGGAATCTAGGCAACTTGAGGGCCAAGATAAAAACAAGTGGCAATAATTGGTTAATTTATCATTAATAAGGCACATGTCATGTCACATGCTTTATTAAGGGTAAATTAGACTAATTAACTATTTTTTTTAGGAGGAATTAGATAAAAGGAAAGTAGTAGAGAGCAAGTAATATACAGTTTCCTTTTTACATATGAAATTCGTCCAACCCTCTTCATTGCCTAAAAAAGGTATCTTCCAAGACTCCCACATTGAAAATAAAGAGAGAGAAAAATTCCCAAGGTCCTATATATATAGCCCCCACCACATTGAAGGAAGAACGATCCGCATGAGGATCGCAGTATTAGTGACGGTTTTTCATAGTATTAACGACGGTTTTTTAGAAAATCGTAACCAATACTATGAAAAACCGTTACTAATACTGTGCTCCGTATGAGAACCATCCACACCATAGATGGACTGCTCATATATATATATATACACAATGAGTCTAGGATAGGGACCGATCTCACACAAACCATGCGAATAAAAAATATGATAAAAATGACACCCGTTGGATGTGCACATCTGCAGAAACGTCCAGATTGAAGCTGGCTTTCACGTGTGAATTTTTGCCCTTCTTCTTTCCTTCCCACTCGTGAGCAAACTGGATTCTGTATATATATATATATATATAAACACCTAAAATTTATATGCTACCTTCTGCTTTTGTATTTTATAAATTAAAAAAAAAATTATTTTAAAGTGTAAGGGTCTCAATCTCTGTAATTTTTTTCACTAAATTTCAAGATAGGGGAACGTAGAGTAACAGGTCACGCCCCACATTTAAAAAAGAAAAAAATAATAATCAAATTAAAAATTAAAATGAGCAAAAACTTCAAACTTAAAATTTCGTCAGTGGGTGAGGTAAAAGTGCTCTTTAACGCATTGGAATTATTAAACAGCTTTCCTTAGGAGAGAAAGGGGAAGAAAAATGGAGGTGAAACCTGACTGGTACAGCGCATAGCAGCAGCCTCGTATCATTTTGAAAGATTGGCAGTGAATCAAAACCTAATCTTGGAAATGGTGGAAAATAAGCTGGTGCGAGCTAGTCCAAGATGGTGCAATTTGGAATTTTGGCAAAGTTATTTTGGAATTTTGGCAAGCCTAGTGCGAGCTGGGTGGAAGTGGGAATCCAGTTTGGTCACGAGCGGGAAAGGAAGAACGGGGGCAAAAATTCACACATGAAGGACAGCTTCAATCTGGGCCATTCTTGCCATATGTGCACATCCAACGGGTGCCATTTTTATCACATTTTTTGTCAACATGGCTTGTGTGAGGTCAGCTCCTATCCTAGACTCACTGTATATATATATATATATAATATTTAAACTTGGTATTGTAGACTATTTTACCAACATTGAAGATTGTTATCAACCTTATGAATCGAACAATGGTTAATATCCCAATTTTATATATGTGAAGTTGAAATGTATTAATTTTACATAAAAAAGAAAAAAAAATTTGTTTATATCTAGGAAACTAAAAAAAAAAAGAAGAAAAAAAGAAAAAAAAAAAAACAAAACAAAACAGCAACAACAACAACAGCAACAATAGAATTAACTCTTTGTCTGCTCTCTTTTTTTTTTTTTGTACATCATTTGGCGCATGCGCGTCGCATATAGAAAACACTTGTAAAACTGAAGCCATACCTCATGTTGGTTTTTTTTTTATGCTTAGTCTTGTTTGACATTACCTCATTTTTGTTTTTGTTTTTTTTTTTAAATTTTTTATTGGTGAATCACTTTTGTTTTCCTCGTGTAACTATTGATGGAAAAAAAATCAATAGTAAAGATTGTGCAGCCTTATTCATCAAAAAAGAATTTTGTGGGAGTGCTTTTTGTCATCACCAAAGAATGGGGATAATATCTTTCATTATTAAAAAATATATGTGATATATTAAATCATTATCCATGATCATAGAAAATTAGAGTTTTAGTAACAAATTGGGAAAAAAAATAAAGAGAAAATATACATGTAAAATAATTGGACGTGTAATATTACGGGCCTTTAAATAAAGTGACTTTTATTTAGGATTTTCATAAGAATAAAGACACTATAATATAATTAGGATTCCCAGTCATATACAAAATTCTACTGCAACAAAAAATTTGGTTACTCTGGTTATTTTAATAAAACAAAAAGTTTCTTTAGTTATTATTGCTTCTTGATTGCTGAAAGCTATATTCTATTAATTCGGATCAAGAAATTAAGTTCAAGTTCTTATGGAAACCTCAACCCCTAATCAATCTATGACTGAAAATATTGGTATATGATAAAGACGCCACAATAGATGATGAATAACCTATTCATAAGTCAAAATAAAACACTCCCTTTCTAATTATATTTTAGATGTTCAAAAAGAACTAAGAGAATTTTATCTCACAAATAAATTTCTGAATAATATATAAGCTGATTTTTCATTAAAAATATGCCTTTAAATAGGTTTGAAAGAACAAAATAAAAACCCTAAAAACTAAGACAAAACCGGCCATACATTAACACATTCCTAATGTGAGATACCACATCGGTTGAAAAGGGGAACGAAGCATGGCTTATAAGCGTGTGGATACTTTTCCCTTACGAAGCTTTTTAAAACCTTAAGGGCTGGGTTGTAAGAGGATTCCCCAGGCCCAAAGAGGATAATATCACATGCGGGTGGTCTGAGCTATCACAGATGGTATCAAAGCCGGATCCGGATCGGTGTGCCGGTAAGTACGCTGGGCCCCAAGATGGGAGGATTGTAAGATCCCACATTGGTTGGAAAGGGGAATGACCTTTCCCTTACGAGGCCTTTTAAAACCTTGAAGGCTGGATTGTAAAAGGATTCCCCAGGCCCAAAGAGGACAATATCGCATGCGGGTGGTCTGGGCTGTCACACCTAATGTGGCCGAAAATTCCATTCCTTTCCTAATATAATTTTGATTAATTAATTTACAATTGAAATAATAAAATAATAACTTTCCTAAGTTAATTTGTTCATAAAAATAATTAAATAAAACCAAAATAAAAGTTAGTTTTCTAAAACAAAAAATCAAAATCAAATTAGGAAACTAGTTGACTAGTTTGACTACTAAGCTAACTTTAACTAATTTCCAGCTTGTAAAGGTACCCAATCTGATCCAATGCGCCATGTAGAATGTCAAATAGAATTTATGATGATTCCCACAAGTTGCCCTTGATTGAAACAAAGAAAAAATGTCAAATCAACAAAATACATTAAAAATAGCAATTTCGGACAAAACTCTTCCTTTGCGCAAATGCCTTCTTTGATTGCTTTTACTTCTACCTTGACTTGTTCCCATGAACTTTTAGTTATATGAATTGAGTTCAAAAAGTGGTGAACCCATTCCTTGCTGTCTGAAGTCCAAAAATACACAAAAACAGTTACCCAGGTCCATATCAGCCTTCTCTACAT
The DNA here is from genome assembly GCF_031755915.1 of Ziziphus jujuba. Taxonomy (NCBI): domain Eukaryota; kingdom Viridiplantae; phylum Streptophyta; class Magnoliopsida; order Rosales; family Rhamnaceae; genus Ziziphus; species Ziziphus jujuba. The sequence goes on along the minus strand of NC_083381.1, from coordinate 117,162 downwards.
GGATGCATAAAACTGGATCTTGTATTTTCTGATGTGGTTAAACTTTTTTAAGAATTGATAACTCCCTATATGAATCTAGCTAGATTGTCTCTAAATCTCGTGGCTTGTGCTCTAATGATTGGTCCGGTCTTCATCTATATTGGATCAGCATCCTAACGGGTAGTCAGTTGTATGAGTTTGAGCGGATCCTCATCAATACCTTTTGACTTTTAAAATATTTTAAAATCCATTAAATTTCTATTCGAATACACCCGTAAATAGTATTTTAAAATAAAATAAATATTTAAAATCTTAAAAAATTATTTTTAATACAAAATTGTGAAAATAAAATGGGAAAGTATTTTATCTTTTGCAATATTTTTTTTAAAAAGATAAAAGTTTTAAAATATATAAAAATTATTTGTTAATAATTTTGTTCTCAAAATCAAATGTCATTTACTAAAATTTCTTTTTAGTTTCCTTCATTTATTTATTATAAATTCTTTTTTATAATTTATGGAAATAATTTACAAACATTTTAAAATTTCCATATTGGTTTTTTTTATTTTATGTTCTGTTAAAAGCTTTCAAACATTTAGTACTAATTCAATTTTTAAATATGGTTTTGTATTAAAAATATAATTTTAGATTTTTATGAGCCATAAAGATCCTTTAAATTTAAAATTATCTTTGAAAAGAATCTTTTCAAAATATTTTCCTCTTACATTTTTTAATTATTGGCATATATGATTTAGAAATTTTAATAATTCAAAAATAAATTATTTTTTTTTATAATAAATGAATGAAGTATATAAAAAGAAACTTAACTAAATGCCAGTAAATTTTAATAATAGTTTTTTTTTTTGACAATAACTTAACATAGTTTAAAATTTTAATCTTTTTAAGAATATTTCAAATGATAAAGCACTTTCCAATTATTTTCTTGATTTTCTATGCAAAATAATTTTTTAAGATTTTTAAATAATTATTGATAAAAATATTTATTTTATTAAAAAAATATATTTAAAAATACTATGTAGGACCTTTTTAGCGTTTATTGCAGGCATGGTCTCTAAACTATAAAAGTTTCATTTTGATCTCTTATGAAATTATAATAACGGCATTTTTAGATGCAAACATATTCAATTCAAGAAGAAACGATCCAATTACCTTTTGTTTTTCTTTTCTTCTTCTTCTTTTTTTTTTTTTCTTCATATCCACACTCTTAACGTTTCAATCAAATTTTAGATAACTTTCGTAGTATGTTTGATAAACCAGAGCCGAACAAAGTTAGATCTTTCTTACTATCCAACTGATCATCCTTTACAACCAAACATATCTAGGTTGTTCAATAATATGAAATTAACAATTTAAGAATGTTTGACCAATGAAACCGAATATCGTTCTAACAATTTGACTTCAGTTTTTCATCCCTTGTAAACGGAGGTCCTACCTTTCTTTTTTTTCTTTTTTCTTTTTTTTTTTTTTTTTTTTTTTTTGGTGGGGAAGGAACGGAGGTCCTTCTTTAATATCTGAAATTCTCGTCAACACCCAAAATTCATTTAAACACAGAATAATATTAAATCGAAAATAAACGAATATTCTAGAACAAATCAAATAGAAATATGTTCTTCTGTATGTTGTGTTTTTATATTTAGTAAAGCGTATGTACATGGGGTAGATTAGGAATGAAATAAATGTATTTAGATATTTTTTAAATGAAGATTTATTTTACCGTAATGTAAAAAAGTTAAAACGGCCAGAGTGGACGTTTTGGTCGTGTAAAAAGAATACTCCTTTAACCTACGTTTTTACAATTCACCACTAAAACGATTTATTCAATTAAGAATTCTAATAAAGTTTAAAATTTTAGGGATATTCATTATTCAATATAAATTTTAACCACCTGCAAAAATCCATTAAAATTATAGATATTTAGTTATAAACATTTGACCTAAGGTGCATAATCCTTAAAAAAACACATAACCTCTCACATGTTACGAACACTGGGTATTGAGCCCAGATAGGCTAGACTGTACGACAAAAATGTAAATTAAGACACCTTTCATTTGCTTTACCTCATTTAAACATGGAAAATTTGGGCATTGCTCATCTAAACAAGGGCTTAACGGTGGATGCTCTCTCCACGTAAACATTTTTTGTTTTGTCTATTTATTTCCAAATTGCCCTCATTTAATATGAAATCAGAAAAAATAAAACAAAATTCTTTTTTTTTTTTCGATGAAACTCATCTTTTTCTCTCCTTCTTCCACTTCTTATCTTTGACTTACTTGCAAAACTTGGGTTTTGGCAAGATGCAACAAACTAATTGACAAGAAGAGAAGATGAAGAAAAAAACATTATCCAAACACAAATCCTAACCCCATAGAATTCCAACTAAAATTTAAAGGCAAGTCAATAGAGGGCACCACTCTTAATGACCCTGTCGTGAAGAGGCCAATTGCTATTATAAATGATTTTTAGGTATGCTTTCTTCTTCTTCGTTGGTCTAAAAATATAAGACTGGTAGAATGATTCCCACATGACAATCCCTTAGAAAATATGTTCATAGTCTCATGAGAGAAAGAAAGAAGTTGAAAATCCCTCATCTACTCCTTTTCTTTTCTTGGTCCGCTTTGTTTCTCTTTTTCTTTCTTCTTTGTCTTGCCAGAGAGAGAGAGAGAGAAATCATTTTTTTTATACTTTGTTTACTTCATTTGGTTGTTATTCCTGGTTTTTAGCTATAATTTTTTAATGTTTTATGAAATTAATGATAATGATTGTTAACTACATATAAATAATGATAGTTATAATTATTCAAATTTATATAGTATTATAGTATAAAAATTGTTATATAGTTTATAGTCAATGTGATGTATTACTATATTTTTTTATAGCTAAATAATATAATTTGAGTGATATGTTTTTGCCCAAAAGTTGAACATATAGTTATATATTTGTATAGTACCCAAAAGAGAAAAAACTTAGAAAGTAAACATAACAAGATATAGGTCAACTTGAAAATCATAAATGGATATATAATAAATTAGTTTGATTATAGTCAAAGATGAAAACTTCTGTAAGCAATTAGTTATATGATCAAGTGGTACTTATCATGATTTTCTTTTAGTATAATTATAAGGTTTTTATAAATTATACTATTTCTTTAATAAAGAAAAATTATGATTACTACTCACTACTATATTATTTTAAATGTACTAATCAATGAACTCTATGCCACAGACTTTGTTAGAAACTAATTCTATAATGTTAATTAAGAATTTAAATTTTGAAACAGAGAAAAATACATTTTTTATTTTATTTTCGCCAACTTTTTTCCGATTACTTTTGGATAAAGTAGGAAAATTTAATTGGAGAATCCTCAAGCAAAATAAGTTATTCACTAAATTCAAATGGATATTTAGCAACAGAAAATATCTAAAGATTCAATTAAAATCTCTACACTAGTTAACTCTATTTATAATTGTTTGTGTAAATAATGAATTTCATTATATTAGTATAATTGTGTAATTGTGTAAATAATGAATTTCATTATATTAGTTTAATTTAACTTTTGCACACATTAATTTTTAAACCACTCTCTCTTCTAGATGGAATGACATTTATGCTGATATAAGAAAGGTAGAAAGTTAAGATATAACGAAGTGTATAATTTTTTAGAGAAGTGAGAGATTAGAGTGCTCACAAAGAGGCGAAGAATTGAGAAAAGGTAGAGATAAAAAATATTTATGCCCATTTGGGATGATTACTTTATTATTTGGTTTTAATACATTTATTATCATGTTACTATTTTGAGAATGTATTGATATAAATTGAGGCTATAAAATGTCCTGAGTTTCTTTTTCTTTAATTATTATATTTATTAAGGATTTACAATTAAATATGTTGTGGATTTAATTTTTATACTCAATGGTGGTAAATCTTATCAGCCACTACTTTTGGGTCATTGATGAGAAGTTTAATGTTTTATTTTTATTTTTCCCTTCCACTAATCTGTTTAATACTAGTTGAATGCACCGATTGTAGCTTAATAGAGATTCAAGAATTTCTCAACATGTGTTAATTTCATCATTTAGGAAACACACTATATGTTTATACATGTATACAAGTAGGTACAATAATCTCAACTGCTTTGAATCTGTGAGCTCCATTCAATGAGATGATTGCATTTGGATATTTGGCTCCTTTATACGTGACATTGAACCAACACTTTCGTTTATAGGAAGTTTGCAACTTAATTTGATAATCTCACTTTTGACTTTCTATTAATTAAAGCATTTCTTTTGCGATAAGCTCTTTGTTGGTCATTTTGTTTATGTATGAATTTCTCCAAATGTAATACTAAAGCTCTAACTTGAAAATTTCTTTTACTTGTTTGTTTTTTTATTTTATTTTATTTTTTATTCTTTCTCTTTTTGTCCCTAGTATTACGTTGTTGTTGAGATAGTAATACTTAAGCTATAATATTATGTTGTTATTTGGTTCCGTTAGATATGATATTGAAGCACTTTAGAATGACACCAAAGAAGAACATGCGATCTTATTCAAAGAAGAAAAATATAAAGCTGCAAGCCATGAAGCACAGCGAAAGCACATCACCACCTTCTTCAAAACGTCAATGAATTTGTAAACTACAATCCGAATCCAAAAAAATAAAATAAAATAAAATAAATACTAAGCTACAATTCCAATCCAAAAAGGAAAGCACTAAGCTGCAACCTCAACTGAAACACTATGAAAGCATGCCACCACCTTCCTTGGAAAGTCAACAAACTTCTGAGCACCTTATTTCTCCAACTAAGCTCCCAACTAATGTATCAATGTCCTCTAGGTAAGTTTGATTCTCGATGCTTTGAATATGTGAACAACTGTTTGTTGAATGTGTGATTTAATTCAAGGCTTAGCTCATACATGTTATGCTATATTTATTATACATATGCAAAATTATGAGAATTTTATATTCATTTATGAATTTCGTGCTAGTTATATCATTTTTATTGATAAGGTGTCTTTAATTATCTATCTTTTAGTCACAAAAAAAATTTCTCCAGATGGTCTTCAATAATTGCCGATAAGCCTTCAAAAATTTTTTTTAGTTTAATGTGACTTGATTACCGAAGACTTCATTGGTAATATGACTCATTTTATACTAATATGTTGGATTGCTTTGAAAATATTAATATCAACTTGAGGTTGGAAAATAGTGTGTGAGCAAATTATTGACTTTCATTCAATTTATATGCACATTATTTTGCAGGCCACTAAAGCTCTTAGATGGAAGGAACCTATTTTCAAAGGTTTTGATATATTTAAAGCTAGGGTGCATTCCTTTGCAAATCCAATGGAAGCAAACATAGTAGTAAAAAATGTGCTTATACTTGATCTGTGACGACCAGTGTGAATGGGTGCGAGGTATTGGCAAGCTACTTGGTATCCAATTTTACATCTCCCAAGTGTAGATCAGGATGATTCAAATGTAACAATAGTTACTCACATAACACAGAAGCCTTTTTAGAGCAGTTAACTTCAATATTCGAAAGCACTCCAAAGTTAAGAGTGTTCAGGTAAGAGTAATACTGGGATAGATGATCTACTGGGAAGCTTCAAATAAAAAGCTCCATACTAAATGCGGTGGCTAAACTGGAGACAATATCAGCAAAGAGTGACAGGTCTACCAGTGGAGATGGGGTATTACAAATGGTATCATAATCTGTACTCGACCGGAAGTATACTGGTGAGGACACACTGGGCCCCCAAAGCGGGTGGATTGTGAGAACCAATGTGTGCGGGTGCAGGGCACTAGCTTGCTATCAAGTGTTCAATCCACATTGTCAGGATGTAGATCAGGGGATAATTCAAATATAATAATAGTCACTCTCATAACATTAAGGCTTTTTCAAAGTGGTTGGCTTTCGAAAGAACTCCCAAGTTAACTGTGCTCAGGTGTGAGCAATTCTAAGATGGGTCATCTTTTGGGAAGCTCCAAATAAAAAATCCTATATCAAATGCGGTGGCTAAATTGGAGACAATATCGGCAGAGAGTGATAGGTCCAATGTAGATGCCCTATTGATAATTGTAATAGCATCTGTTGGTAATTTTTCTAGAGAGTAATATACTTTATAGCAAAATTACCATGGCACCTGTCAATGTTACCAATAGCATATCGGTAATTTCTTTACTAATTTATGCATGTGATATATATATATATATATATATTTTTTACTCCCTATGGTATTAAAATTATTTATGTTGTGTAACCATAATAGAAATTACACTGAAGAAAAAGAAAAAGAAATTAAAAAAAAATTGATTCATTAACAAAAAATAAAATAAAATAAAACAAAATAAAATTGCATAACATAATTACCAATGGCTTTTTAGCAATTGCGACAACAGCAATTGGTAATATTTCCTGAGACTCAAACGGAATGGAAAATAATAAATTTCCTTTTACATATCAATAACCATTACATCCCACTAATTCCATTTAAATCCAATTATCAATTGTATCATTGTCTTACCTATTAAACTCAAAATACCCATTAACCATTCACGGGAACCATTTGTACTAACCATTCTAATAACCAAATAATTTCATCCTATAGCCAACACCATTAATTTCATTTTCTTTTTTTTTTTCAGTACAATTTCTATTATGGCTATACAACATAAGTAATTGTAATACTACACGAAGTATTATAAATAAAAAAATATTACCACATACACAAATTAGCAAAGAAATTACCGAAAGGCGCACCAATAATATTGATAGTGTCATAAGTAATTTCTTTTTCAAGAATTATGTTATTCTATGGAAAAATCGCTTATCCTTCTTTTGTATCTTATTTTGCAGCTTACCAAAAATAAAAAATAAAAACCTTATTTTGCTTTATAACCTTTGTCTTCTTCCAGCTTGTCTCCAAGCGCGTCTCTCTGACCATCTCACAGTTTGCGCACGTCTCACTCAATGCCCATTGTTTTCGTTTTCTTGAGTTTGAAGAATCTAGGTTAGCATGTTATTTTATTATTCAATTTGATTTTTAATTGAGTATGGGTCTGGTTTCTACGTTCATCTTCTATCTCAATTGTACTCTTAATTTCTATGATGGTTAGTTTTGATAGACATTCAATGGAAATTTAGTTGTAGTTCATATCCGTCTTTGAATTTTGCAGCTGTAGATTTAGTTAATATGCATCTTCATCACTTGTTTTACTTTTGATCTGAATTTTGTTTCCATTACTTTTGATGGAAAATTAATTCATATTATCTAGTGCTTTTTTCTTTCTCTGTTCAGCTGTAGGGGAGAGAGAGAGAGAAAAAAAAAATTATTATAATAAAGCTTATTCAAATCTACTTGAAGTTGTTCAAGTTCTTATAAACCTGAAACTTCCATGGACCCTTCTTGAACAAAATCTTAAATTGGTTTCAGAAGTTTTACTACCATATACCAAAAACTTCAAAAATTTTAGTGCCAAAATATCAGTAAGATAATTAAAAAAAAAAAAAAAAAAAAAAAAAAAAGAGACCATTTCTTTAAGTACCTATTCACACTGCAATTGTTAAAACCGGAGTCGAAGTTCTTCAAGCTTTTCTTGCTACATAGATAGTTTTGCAACATCCTTTCGAGATTGATCCAAGAGTAAAGCTTTTCTTTTGTGTTTGTCAACCCCAAAACCCACCCTGTCTCAAGTCCTTTATCTTTTTTGCAATCACCTTTGCCTGTCTGTGCATATATTAAGTAAGAATCCACCAAAAAAAATAAAAATAAAAATAAAAAAAGATAAAAGACTATAACATAAAGAGAGTATAGTAATTACAAAGCATTTTCTATTGGATATGGTTTTTAATAATTAATTCCAAGCCTTACCAATAACTCAAGATCACAAATTCCAACTCTACTTTATCAAAGACTAAATCTCAAATGGATGGTAGCCATGGAAAAAAAGTGTAACATTGGTTATTACCTTATATAGTAGATATAATCCAAAGACTGATACAAAACACAAATAAGAAAAATATGCCCAAAGCTTGTGCCATTAACAATAAATTAACTCAGTCACAAAATTAAATTAACTCAGTCACAAAATTAAGTTCTAAAACCAGTAATTATATATATATATATATATATATATTGAGTAAAATACCTGTTAGACCCACTTTTAATGCTAGATATAGCAAAAGAATCCATGTAATGATTGGTCCCAGAATATTATTCGTGACCATTATTACTAGTTAGAAGGAGTATTAAAATTCCAACTACAAAGCAAACCGCAAAGAATTTGACACTACAAATTAATTAAGCACGTTCTTCAAATTAATGAAAACAATTTCCAGAAAACACATTCGAAAAACAAAACAAAATAAACCCATTTGAGAAATTTGACAACAAAAAATAAATAAATAAATAAAAATGAGACTAACCTTCAACCATGCAAATAATGTGAAATGTATTATCTTCCATTCAAAAAGTAATGTTTTGTTGCCTTTTCTCTTCTCTCTAATGGTTGTCGAAAACTTTGATTACAAGCATAATAAACAAAAAGTGAAACCATAAAATTATAATGTGAAATACATTTTACCTTTGAAGTAGGTTTGAAAACCTTTCTTAACCCTATATCATGCTCTTGTAAACTTATGCTCTCATGTTGTCACTACATGTTTAAAGAAAAAAAAAGTTATTAATGATGGGGGAAGCTCTAAAAAATAGTAAACAGAAAGTCAGACACTCCACTTTGACACTACAATTATGATATAGACATTTAGTTATTTAACTATGCTTAATGCAAAACTTTAATAATAAACAGATAAACAGTAAGTTAATTACTTAATATTCTTTCATACTTAACATAGTAGCGGTTTAGTCTTTCATTTGTGCCTTAATTATCTTACTTCTTGGTTGAGTTGAGTTGTACTTGCCTCACCTAAAACTTGAGCCCCAGGTCCTAGTATTTTTTATACATCATATTTTATAAATGTGACATTATCTAAAATAGGCAATTGAGAAACAACTTTTATTTCTTTCTATATGGAACTAGATATAATTAGATAAAAGAATTAGTGGCACAATCTTTGTAGTTAACGGAATAATAATAAATAAATAAAATACCTACTATCTTCTTTCCAATGAATTTATTCACTGGTTTTCCATCCTTTTGGTATGTGTATTATTTCTAATCATTTTTTTTTTCTTTTTAGCATTTTGGTTGTTTGTGATCTTGAAGATTAGCTTATCATTAAAGAGTGTTGTTATCAATATTTTCAGTTTGTCTTCTACCTAATGGTTCTAATATTTTGCATACATTAATTACATACCATACTTTAGAATAGCACCAATTAAAAAGAACCTATGATGTTCATTCATTGGGAACTGCATTTCAGCTTCAGGAATATATATTATTGACTCTAGAACCTCACCTAGTGAGGCGATAGATATTCATCTTTTAACGGTTGCAACAGAATATGATCCACTATTTAAAGCAAATGTACTTCCATGCACATTTGGAGGTTTCAATGCAAATTGCGATCTTTGTAACTGTTAAATTGTGGACTTTGAATGATACATTAACAATAAGTGGACATTTATCTTGAACTCTATGTGAAGTATATTCATCTATAAAACCTTGCACATTATCATCATTGTTCACTAAATACAGCTTGCATGACAAACATACATGGTATATAAGCTTTAAGATTAAGTGATATTACATAGAATTTAAATTGAGAGTATTGTAGACAACATTTTGAAGTTCCGTCAATGTGGAATTCGTTTTTATATATGGAATCTTCATTTTTGAATTTTGGTATTTTCACATACCTTCTTTACTTAAATTCCAAATTCTATCATAAAATTGTATCACTGAAATTGTGTCATTGAAATTTGTGAATACAAAATGTGTCTTTTTTTGGTACCACCTTCAATTACTTAGTAAGATCATAAGACTTAAAATATTTTCCATAACAAAAATTCAACTTAAATGGAATTTCCATCCTAAAGATAATGAATGAATAATATTAAATGCATTTTCATAAAAAGCAAAAACAAAAAATGTATATTTAATGATAATGAAATTTATTACAATTTAAGAGTAATTACCCCCAACAAAATAACTACTAGCTATTAACAATTATACACGATCAAGGTGAATAAGATATTAAACTTATAATTCAAAATCAAACTACAACATAATAATTGCCATATTGGAATATCGTGCTCCCTATGCCTAGGCATGTGGACTATACATGTAGATCCTATATCGATGGCATCTATTAGAATTTTCAATACAACTTTCGGTAATTGTTTTGCTAATTTGTGGATGTAATAATTGTTTTTTCTTTTTTTTAGAGTATTTCATGTGGTATTACAATTATTTGTTTTGTATATGCCATCATAGAAGTTGTATTGATATACAAAATCACAAGTTAAGGAATGAATAAAAAAAATGAAATTAAAAAAACCAAATTAACCCTTTTTTTTTTTAAAAAAAAAAAGTTAATTGTATAACCGAAATTACCAATATTTTATTGGTAATTACGGTAGTATCCATTGGTAATTTTTTTAGGGAAAAACATACTTTTGAAAAAATTAACCATGACAGGTATCGGTATTATTGATATACCTTATGATAATTTTATTTTTTTTACTAATTTGTGCATGTGGTAATTTTTTTTTTGTAATTTTTTTATTTTATTTTTTGTCAAATTTTTTTTTTAATTTCATCTTCTTTTTCTTCGGTATAAATTATATTAGGGCTACACAATGTAAATAATTGTAATACCACATAGAATATTATTAAAAAAAAATTACCTCATGCACAAATTAATAAAGAAATTACCAAAAGGCAGATCAATACTACGGATAGGCACCGTCAATAATTTTTCTAGAAAATGTATTACTCTCTAGAAAAATTAGGGCGTTAGTAATTTTGACTACACAATTAGTCATTTGGGTTGTCCAATTTTATTTTATTTTTTGTTAATGGGTCAATTTCTTTTTTAATTTTTTTTTCTTCAATACAACTGCTATTATAGCTACACAACATAAATAATTAGAATATAATATGGAGTATTATAAAAAAAAATTACCACATACACAAATTAACTAAGAAATTACTGAAATGCATATCGGTATTCCTAATAGGTGCCATTGGTAATTTTTCCAAAAAGTATATTATTTTTTGAAAAATTTACCAATGGATGCTTACCAATAGAGCATTAATAATTTCGACTACGCAATTCTTTTTTTTAAAAAAGGGGTTAATTTTTTTTTTAACTTTCCTTTTATTTATTTTTTAAATTCATTTCTTAAGTTGTAATTCAATATATCAGTATAACTTTTATAATAGCATATGCAACATAAATAATTGTAATACCATTTTCTTTGATATTAAGCACCAGAAATTTCTAAAAAATTGAATAATAATGTAAGAATGAAAAATGCATTCTTTCTAACATAAAAGATAATTTATTATTCATCACACAACAAAAAATCAATCAAAGATCATTAACAAACCCAAATACATTCCATTGACATCAAACACCAAAATTTCTGAAAAAAAATTGAATATATATTATAATAACAAACATCCACAATATCAAATCAAGTAACTTACTCATTACCCACAAAATTCAACAAATTGCAATTGAATTTAGTAATTAGCATTACTATACGAAGAAAGCATGTATAAATTCTAAAGCATTGTTACACAATTGACCACTAAATTATTCATTAGCAAGAAAATTCGACAATTTACCTTTTCTAAAGCTTTGGTACACAATTTCAGTACCTTTCCCCCTCCTTTCTTATAAATGAAAATTGAAATCAGAGAGAAGAGAGACCTAAAAAATTCAATGAAATTAATTTATCTAAAAATTAATAAGCTAATTTGATGAAATGGCAAGAATAAATCCTTGTTCCTAGGTATTGAATTGAATTAAAGAAATAGAAAAAGGAAAAACTTAGAAGACAAAGTTTGTAGTGCAAACAACTGATCCGAGCGGTGAATCGAAGGAAGCAAAGCAATGACCAGAGCGTTGAATCTGCAAAGATGCAACCAGAGCATTGAGTCGACAACGAAAAAGAGGAAAACTCTTCTAATTGCCTCAGATACTATTAGCGGCCAAGGAAAGCATTGATGGAGTCCTAAAGATCGGAGTTGAAGATGGAGTTCCGAGGCAGTAATGGAGGATAGAATGCTGAATGCTCAGGAGCCGATGCTCACGATGGAAGATAGAGCTCTGAACATTGTGCCCTATTTTCCCACTCTATGTTTCATTTTTTAAGAGAGTGCTATTTGAAAAGGCTACGGCTACGAGCAACTTGTTTGGCATTTTTAGGTTTGAAAAGAATGATCTTTGCCTAGGTTTCTTTTTTCGAATAACATAGATGTTGGTTTGGTGAAAGGAAAATTGAAAGAGATGGTAAAGTAGTAAAGAGCGGGAGAAAGAGAAATAGAAATTGAATGTGGTGGATGGGTTGTTGAAAAGGGTATAGTTGAAATAATAAAAAGAATATAGATACATAAATATATATATATATATATATATATATATATCAAACAGAGGAGGGTGTCTACTATCAAACACCTATTCCCGTGGCCAATAAACCAAATTCCCGTTAAATATCAACACTACAACCTACATTAGAACCTTCTGAGTTCATGTGGCCGGACTTAATATCATTTAACAGGATAGCCTTACTTAATATCAATCATGGGCCCAACCAATTATACTGGGTCATTTTATTAAATAGGGCATGCTAAATCTTAGACTCAATATAATCCACTCTAAAACATAAACACTCTCTTTACCAATAGATATTGACCCATACATAATCTCTTTTCCAATAAATAACTAATGTGGATAAATTTAGTGTTATTTTGTTGGTTTGTGTTGAATTATTTATCTATTCAAAATTTTTACTTTTCCGTGGCGTAAATTGGTAAATGAGCTCACAAGCAAACTTTTGTACTCATGGCATCCCTGTTTAGGCCGAATGAAATATAATATTTGTGCTAGTGATAAATTTTTCGTAGAAAAATGTACTTGACAAGCTTTAATTTTTAAATATTTTTAATACATATTCTTGTGTTCTTTAAGAAAAAGCTATTTGAAATTGTATCACCTGCAAGACATCTTAGTTTTTATTTTTCAATATTTTATAATCCAATGTTATTTTTTAAACAAACAAAAATAGTACTTCGCGAAGATTACAATGTTTCGAAAATTGATCGTATATATACCCGGAAAAAAAAAAATATATATATATATATATATATATGAAAAAAGATGTTTGTATATTTGTCCAAGCCGGGCTGAAACTGTGAACTCAAAAAAAATTAAAAAAAAAAGGACTATAAGTACTGGTGTTGATTTCACAGATGAATTGGATCTTTCTCCTATACACAAGAAATAACACGACCTAGAAAATATCAAAAATTGTCCTTTGCTTGGCGGATCACACCCAAAGCTTCTGCATCATCTGCCGTGACCGGAATGTTTAACGTCCGTCGTATCTCTGTACTTGAAGTACGAAGAAATGGATTACATGCCTTTTCCAATTTGAGCGTAGTTGGAATCTGATAACCACAATATTAGTTCGCAATGCTCTAGAAAAACTAGTATATAAAGAAAAATGTTGGCGAAAACGAGCTCTTGCTAAATGAAGGGGGAAAAAAAAAAAAAAAAAAGAATGAAGCAAAAATTTGCATATTTCATGAACATTACGGATTACTCATGTTATGGACAAAATACAGATCCAATAGCCACTAAAAGAAAGAAGAAAAAAACAAAAATTTATCTAATTCAAGACTGCCAAATTCAAAAGGATTTCAGAGTTTCACAGTTCAAGCAAAGTCCTAGGAAGTACCGTAGGCAAGCCCTTGCTGCGAAGATGAGATACATGTGCTGCATAGGATTGTAATGCCCTGTTTTCAGGCTCTATGGACAATGCAAACTTCGAATTACTCTGTCAAAAACTGTCTGCAGTTAGCACATAGCATTGAGTAAAATAGAATTGATAAGGTATACAAGCATGAAAGAGAGAGGAACAGACCAATGTATATTCATGACCGCAATAAATATTTGTGACATCTGGCAAAGACATTATCTTTCTAAGAGAACATAGCATCTGCAACGTAGATAACCACACGTTATACATATACAAATAACAGAACATCTAAAGGATGCATTTCTTGTGGAAACATCAACATATATCTACGACAATTAAAGAGAACATTTTAGGACATTTTACTTAAAGTTGTATATTTTCAATATTTTATTTAACCAAATATGAGAACTACATATATAAAGTCATTAGACTTCCTAAATATGCCTCATTTCATTTTTTTCAAATGATTTTTATAAAAATGATGATATATAACATCATAAAGTCTTCCGAAATTAACATTGTAAATATTGAAAAAAGTCTTTCAAACATTTAAATTACAGAGATTTGAAAATATATCTTTTCATAAGACAAAAATATCTACAATGTTAATTCACATTGCTGTATTTTAGAGGTCACAAATGAAAACAAGGTCTACAAGCATATTTAGAAGCACAAACCACGGTAAGTGTACCAAGCTAACATGGCTTAAAAATGTAACATAAATGCAACCAAAACTGCAAGCTGAGACATACCTGTTCAGGGGTTCCTTCAAATAGTTTTCCACATGATAAGCTGAACAAAGTGTCTCCAGTAAAAATTGCTCCAGATCCAGGAAAGTAGAAACTAATGTGACCTGATTGCAAAAAAAAACTCATGGATATTAGAAAACCATTAAAGGTGTTTGGGGTAGAGGAAAGAAACCATATACAATAATATCCAAAATATGATATAACTTATATAGAATAGAAATATCATTATGTTTTTTTTTAAAAAAAACCTTACTGGTTTTTATGTGTGATTAAATCACAACAAATAGCTAGCTATTTTGATTGTTTAATGATCCAAATTTATCTAGCATTTGGCAGAGGTTAAACTCTTCATATCTCTGTAATTTAAACAAGGAACATGAACTAGAATAATAAAAATAGGAAAGGGATTAAACAATATCATATTTAGTCCTACATTGCCTGCATTTTGAGTATACACACGTAATGAATTGTATTTTCTTCTAACTTGAGTAAGTGGGGTAAAGTAGCAAGTTGCAAAATATTCAGTTTGATGCATTAGTAAAATAGTTCAATCAGGGATGAAATGGGATTTACATCCAAAGTGGCTCCTTACCTCCATTCCATCCCCATCATTACAAATGTTAACATGGCATTTTTATTTTTACTTTTATCATTCTAACATTTTACTTTCACCTGTCTTCATTATCTACAATAGTGAAACAGTGCATGAATATCATGTAACATACAAATTATAAAATCTGAGGGATTGTCAAACTTGTAGGGCAAACTGGCTTACTAGGACATATCATCAAGAGGTGTGGTCAGTAGAGAGAGATGGCCACGTCCATAAACAAATATCAAGAGCATTCATTTGATTGCCATAAGATCATAAAGACACACACACAAAACCCAAAAAAAAAAAAAAAAAAAAAAAAAAAAGAGGATTACCTTACAGTAACAGCGAAGGAAAAGATGATGTTAGTGGCAGCTACCACCATCTACTCTATCAATCATTTATTTTACCCTCTTATGCATTTTTAATTTTCAAAATTTACCGTGTCAAAAAACATAAATCATTTCCCATCAATTAAGACTAACACACTAAGGAGGATCGAAAGAAGTGTAAAATGCATTATGAATAAAGCTGCAATTTAAAATTGCTAATCTTCAAATAAACAATAAATATATAGCAACAAGGATAAATATCATGAAATGCTTGTTCAATAACATTTATATTACTAGTTTGCTGTTTCCAGGTTTTTATTAAAGGATTTACTTAAGTTTTAATCGTCTTATATTTTAAATTGTAGTTAGCTGTATCACCTGGCTGCAAGATTATTTTAAGAAAATAAATAGATTGAAAAACATTTCGAAGTGCTTATAAAATGAAACTTATTACCATAGCAGTTTTCCTTTTGCGATTATAAATGTTTAACATAGTAGTGATTTATCATTTATGCATGCTTAATCTCTTAACAAAAAAGAAAAACAGAAAACCAAGAAACATAACCATTGCCAAACAACCTAAAAGGATTTGAAGTTAATTTCATACATAACAAGTGAAGGCAGACTAGTAACAGCAAAAAATATGGTGTTTGAAATATTTTGTTTCAGAAGAAACCACATTTAGAAGACTTTCAAATTTAGTATGGTAATGAATTATAACCTCTAGTATGACCAGGAGTGTCAATAACATGCACCTCATGACCTGCAAACATCCACTTGTCTCCATCATTCAACACAATATCAATGCCAGGAATTCGTTCCCTGTCTAATCCTGAGCCAATCACCTAAAACCAATAAAATAGGTATCAACACTTGCATAAATTATTAGCATGAAACCAATTGGAACCTCAAATGAAAAAATTATTGCAAAAGACTTTGCACCCTCAAATTTCTAACTTTTATTTCTTTTCTTCTATTAAAAGATTAAAATACTAAATTACATTAACAAAGCGCATAACTAATTTATATGGAGACTGGTTTCAGACAAAGCACCTGCAAAACCAATATCAGTAAAATGCTGCAACATTTTCCTATATTCAATTTTATAATTACAACTACATTACAATTCCTAACGTTACTAAGTGTTACAAGTGTTAGAAGTTAAAAAAAATTTAATGTATTTGGTCATTACAAGTGTTAGAAGTTAAAAAAATTAATGTATTTGGTCAGGTAACATTAAATCCAACATGAGCAAATTTATATGCTGGATAGCAAGTTTGAGATAACTATCCTAGATAAACAATACCAGCATACTGTTGGTAAGTAAAATATAATTTCTCCACTATATGATATATTGGTTAGGGTAATATAATGCAAAGTTTATGCAATTTGTTTTAGGACAACAAATTTCTTTCCAGCCTAATCTCACATAAACTACCTATATAACAGTTGGGGTGTGTAGCCACACCATTTTCAGAATTGCAGAATCATTCAATATAATTAGACCATGGCTACAACATTACAAAATTCGACAGACTTTAGGCTTGGACTGAACAATTCTGCAACAGCTATGTAATGCCACTGTTTAATGATGATGGAAGATCCCCATCCTATATTACTAGTTTTAGGCTGCTAGTTAAAAGGTAATCTCAATTTATGACAAACAATAAAATAGTAAAGGAAACCCAAAAAAAAAAAAAAAAAAAAAAAAAAAAGAAAGAAAGAAATCTAATGGTTGCTCTTCTTCATTTGATGCAATTTTAATAGTAAATAAAATTTATTTTAAAAAAAAAAAAAAAAAGGAAAGCAACAACAGAACAAAACAAAACCAAATCATTAAAACTATCAAAGAGGATGAAATTCCTCATATAGTGAAAAACTAAAGTAAAATTCTACATCACATCCCTCCAATTCAACAAAATCAATGAATTTGCAATATCCTCGAACTGTTTAGAAGTGGATGACCATAAAGGAGCCTGAAACTTGATACGATCCTGTAAGATTCTCATATCTTGATTCCTCTCTTTAGAAATCCTAGAATTTCTGTCCAACCATATTATCCAAACAAAGCCAACATAGCCCAATCCAAAGCACTTTCCCTTGTTTGCCACCCCTGAAACTTATTATTAATGCTGAACAGTTATGAATTGTGTAAATACCCATAAGACCCAGTGTCCACCAACCAAGACAAGAATACTCACAATGAAGGAACAAATGCTCAATGGACTCATCGTCATCACGAAGCAAGGGAATAAACAAGCATGAGGTCTTCTTTTTTGTAACATATCCCAAGTAAGCTTACCATGCACCGGGAAGCAAACAAACACTTAAACCTTTCTTGGTAAATATCAAATTATATGAGAAAGCTCCAAAACTATGAGAGAAGACTCATCAATCAAAAAATGGGACTTAGAGGAAAATTCTTTTGAGGGATATGATTTCCATTCTCTCCTATCATGCATCTGGTTGATTTGATGCTTTGCTCAGCTGTTGTTAATATATTAGTTTTACATTAAATCTATAAGCCAGAGCGGGCAAGGGTGGCAGAAAAGTAAAGGAGGAGCTCATGAAGACAAGTGGACAGCACTTCTAGAGCTTATCAGCGAAATCTTTCTATATCGACACAAAAGTTTACTTCACTACAAGACAAGTTCAACTCTTGTTTGTTTCATGCTATTTGTC
The DNA here is from genome assembly GCF_031755915.1 of Ziziphus jujuba. Classification (NCBI taxonomy): domain Eukaryota; kingdom Viridiplantae; phylum Streptophyta; class Magnoliopsida; order Rosales; family Rhamnaceae; genus Ziziphus; species Ziziphus jujuba. The sequence continues at coordinate 98,920 of NC_083381.1, read as the reverse complement.
AGATTCACAACCCTACGTATATGGTAATTGGAAGTGTTAGAAGGTTTTAGAATATATATATATATATATGTCATTACCTACTAGTACATAGGTTTAGATGCTTTCTCTTATGTTCTCAACCTCGAAATCCAAGACCTTAAATGCTTGCTAACTTCATGAGTGATGTCCATTGCAAAGTTAACCAAATGGTACAGATGCTTAAAGGATATTGTAAAGTTACTTTCAAGAAATGATATTAACTATAAGTTATCGTTATCATACCTTAGCACCATACCTTGCCTTTAACTCTACATTCCCACCAGTGTGATCATGATGGTGATGAGTATTCAGTATGTATGTTAAATTTCTATTTTTCTTCGTCAACACATCTATAACAGGTAACGCTTCAGAAGGATCAACAACACCAACTGTGCCAGTATCCACATCATGTAAAAGATATGCATAGTTATCACTAAGACATGGTACCTGAGAAGGAAAAGATATATAAGATTCATATTCATAATGAAGAAAAAATAAAACAGCTAGGGAGATTTAACTTATAAGATTGTATACCTTAAAAACATAAAAATAAAACAGCTAGGGAGATTTAACTTATAAGCTTGTATACCTTAAAAACATAGTAAACTACTCTCTAGAGTCTAGTCTCTATCATATTTTAGGCAATGATACAGTTTTCATACTACAAACTCATATCAAAATTAAGAATCATACACTTGATTGTTGCCTAGGAAAGAATATATAAATGCATACTGGTAATAATCCAAGATAAGCACCATAACAATCATCAATAGATTAAAAGCAATCAACATCAAGAGATCAGCTCACCAATTCAATTTGCAATGACGATGACATATTAACGACACTGCAAAACTGAGCAACCTTGAGAGAACGACTAGCTCCACGCAAGGTTTTTAGCGGTGTAGAAAAGAGCCGCATGAACCCATACAAAAGGCCCTTTCTGAGGCAAAGTTGTCTCATGCCTGGCCATACACAGAGGCCGCTCCTCATCTGAAACATGGGAAAGGTTTTCAGATCTAATTGGGAAAAAGTGCCGACTTTGAAAGTACAAAGAAAAATATTTGATAAACATCGTTCAAGAAACACATTTCATAAATATTCTTCAATAGATAGACCTTCACATCAAAATATACATCAAGGTCGCATAATCCAAAACGCAATTGCCTCGTAGAAGTGCCACCTTGAAATTCACATTCCAGATCCCAAAGGTAGAGTCAAGATATCTCCAATTTAGTATTAAGTGGACCATTCATATGGTTAGTAAAAGTGGTGAAATTGACAGATTTATTGCACAAAATGAAAAATAAAAGCCTATTGGGTTGTTTTGGAAAACCCAGCCAAGCTTACAACATGCAGATTGGTTCCTTCCAAAATCGTGCTTTTCTTTTCAATGCTCCATATCTTCTTACCCAGAAAAGAGGAGCTTGAAAACAATGGTATACTGGCGCCCAATTAAAAAATCAGGTCAAAAAGTTTCTTTCCGGAAATGAATTATAACCTGTTTATTGCTAAAACAAAAAATCCACCAAAATAATTCACTTTATCCACTATTTTCCTTTAGAAAGAAAGAAAAATAGTCCAAATTCAGTAACTTCCGGAAATAAAGGACTTAAGAACGACACGCAACAACTAACAAGATGGAGAAATAGAAACGAAAAACCAAATCACCCAAACCCCAAAAAAAAAAAAAAATTACAATGCCTAACAGAAAAGAATTTTTTTAGAAAAAAGTAAAAAATCAAACAGATTAAAAGTTATTTTAATTACAGCAGAGAAAAGCAATTCCCTTCCCTGATCTGCCAATTCTCAACCAAAAAAATAAAATAAAATAAAAAAGAAAAAAAAAGTTAAAACAATCGCAATCTCCCAAAGAAATGAAGGAAACAAAAAGAAATTGGAAAATGAATGTATAATAGCAACACAAAAGAGACACAGAAGAGAGAGAGAGAGAGAGAGAGAGAGAGAGAGAGAGAGAGAGAGAGAGAGAGAAACAAACCCTAGAGCAAGGCAGGGAGGCCATTGCAGAGGAAGCCTTCGAGATCATCAGCATTCCTTCCCTCCCCACCCCCTTTTCCTTTTCAACAGAGAGAGAGAGAGTGTTTGTGGGTGTGTGGGCTGGCACTTTTGGCAGTTGAGCACTCAATATTTTTCCTCTGTCTCTCCTTTTTCTACATTTTTATTTATTTATTTTTAATAATTATTTTCTTTATTTATGTTTTTTTAATGAAATAATTATTTTACTTATATATATATATATATATATTATATCTTATTTAAAATAGAAATTGATAATTTCATTCTTATTTTAAATTTATTTTTAACCAAAAAAATAGTGAAAAAGAATTTTGGCCATCTTTTTCCCACCGCGCCGCACTGAGTCTCTGACACCATGCGTTTTAAGTTAATTTCGCTCAATTAATTTTCTCGATGGATGATAAAACCGCCTGCTGCTCACAGACGTTGGCTCCATGGATCGTACGTGTGGATTTGAGGTTTGGTGACACAGCACGTGGAGGTGGGAAACCTCATACGTATTAGACAACGATTATGTCACCTATGTGGGATCCACCTTTTTGCAAAGCACATCTCCCACCAAACAAATATTTATATATATATATATATATATACATATATGTATTGCAATTTAATTTTAAGACCACATGCCTTTCCAGGTTCAAATTCTTTTTCCGCATATTGGGTGTTTGGCTCTTCATTTGTCTCCTCATTTGGTCCACTGATTTTCTTATTTCGCTGAGAGGTTCACTTAATTTACACAAATATATAAATAAAAATGTTTGATATGGAAAACTATTCGTCTCTTCTCTAGGGGAGGTTTCTTCCAATGGATGTGCGCGTATCCGGTTCATGTTGAATTAAATTAATATTTGTGGATTTGGTATAATCAATTACTCATTTACAGAGTCTATTTATGTCATTAATGGGACTGACTTATTTTATTATTTTGTAGTAGGATCCTTGGTCACACACTCTTTATAAGACTCCAGTTGGTCCATTGGACTGGAGGACCAGCTCTCTTTATAAGCCCATTGACTTATCCATATTTTTCCTAATATAATTATATTATCAAATTATTATTATTTTATGTGTGTCAAAATTAATGGATAAGTCTAACTTGCAGAGACTATTTCATGATGATTGGGTGTTAAAATTTCTGGGTATTTAGGCCAAATTGATCCATGAATAATATTCTCCACACTGAAAGGAATCTATAGACACCGGAATTGAAGAAAACGGTGGGCATTTTGTGGTTTTCCGGCCGGGTTGGGGAAGCGGGTCGTGCGACCCGTTAACCAGGAGGTGCGACCCGGCTCAGTGAAGAAGACGCTGACGTCAGCGTCCCTCTTGCTGACGTCAGCAACCTAAATTACAAAAAAAAAAAAAACTTATTTATTTTTATTCTATTTTATTTTTATTATTATTATTGATTTATTTGTTGTTTATTTAGTAATTAATTTAATGATTCAATTGTTCAATTTATTTATTTATTGTTTATTTATTTGTTTAATTATCACATTCTCAATTTTATTAAAATAAATTAAATATTTGTGATTGGAAAATTGGATTGTGTGAGCTTACCCAAAGAGACTTTGTGCCTAGTTGGTATAGTAGTGTGGGATTTTAGGTACTCACCTGTCGTGAGACTTATTTTATCTGCATTATGTGTACCAATGTAATGTATATTGGCATAGTGGATGGGATGTTTTATATTTGCCTATTTCATGAAATTGCCAATATGTTATTTTTCTCCCACTTATTAACCAGGGTCTATGCGGGTAATTAAGCTACCATGTCGGTAGTTTTAGTTGCTTTGTATGATGCCTGGAATGGCAGTGAAAGTTAATTAAATGCCATGTATTGTAGGTTCTGAGTTGCCCTGTCGGTGATTTAGTTCAATGCATTTGATTATGGTTATTTGGTTGACTGTCCCTGGCCCGCGTAAGGGTATCTTTAGTGCTACAAAGACCCTAAGCGATATTTATGTTTTATGTTTTTTGGTGTTGAGGGGCTGGAAAATAGTAATTGAATTGTCTTAAATTTTTTGAATGTCTTGTTGTTTACTATCTTTACACCTAGTAGCACCCCAAATCTTATGCCCATGATGAAATTGGATGGGACAAATTATCAGAAATGGAAGAAAACCTTAGTTATGAATTTGACTTTCATGAAATTGGATTTGGCTTTGGAGATAGATCCACCAGAGATACCGACTAATGAGAGTACTGCAGCAGCTAAGAAACTTTATGAGGATTGGAAACACTCTAATAAGTGTTGTATGATGATGATGGATAATTACATGGATGAGGCCATATATGCTAGTATTCCTAAAGTGGATACTACAAAGAGACTTCTTGAAGAGAGAGGAAAGAAGTTTATCAAGTTTGATATGAATGAGAAGCATCATTATTTGGACCTATTGAATAATACCAAGTATGATGGTATTAAAGGAGTAAGGAATCATATTATGCTACTTTCTTCCTATTATAATAAGCTGAAGGATCTTAAGATGGACATTGGAGAGGAGTTCTTGACCTATTCTATAATGAGGAGTCTTCCATCACAGTTTGATAATATAAGGTCGAGTTTGAATACTAAGAAAGAAGGTTGTAGTTTGGAGGAATTGACTACTATCCTTGTCAAGGAAGAGGATGATATTAAATTAAGTAAGTCTAGGTCTGTTGTTATGGTTTCACATCAGGTAGATAAGTCCAAGAAGTTTTTCCAAAAGAAGGGACAAGGATTCAAGCCAGGACAAGGTTTCAAGCCTGGGCAGGGTTTTAACCCCAATAGGAAGAAGTTTTCTGGTATAAAGCCTAAAGGGCCGAAGGATGGTGGTTTTCAAATTAAAGAAAGGAAAGAGTACTTCAATGGAAGGTGTGGATACTGTAATAAAGTTGGACACAAGAAGATAGACTGTTGGACCTTAAAGGGAAAGCAAGAGAAGAAAGGTAATATTTTAATGATTGAGACCAATATTATCGATGTGCCTATGAATTCTTGGTGGTTAGATACTGGAGCTACAATTCATGTTACTAATTCATTGCAGGGGATGATAAGCCGAAGGGGCCCAACCAATCTTAAACAACATGTTTATATGGGAGATAGCTCAAAAGTGAAGGTGGACATTGTGGGAACAATAAAGTTAAAGCTTGCCACTGGATATGTTTTGGAGTTGCAAGAAGTTTCTTATGTACCTTCAATAAGAAGAAACTTGTTATCTATTTCTGTTTTGGATAGTCAAGGTTATAGTTTTTTATTTGGAAATAACAAAGTTGAATTATTTAAGAATGGTAAAGTTATTGGTTTTGGAACTTTATGTGGCAATTTATATAAGCTTGATTTATTTAATAATGGTCTCAATTTCTATGTTAATTCTATTGTTGCTTCCAAACGCCCAAGAGTTAATGACAATTCCTCAATGTTATGGCATAAACGTTTAGGACATATTTCTAAGCACAGAATGGAAAGGTTAGTGAAGGATGGGATACTTCCTAATCTTGATTTCTCTGATCTGTTGACTTGTGTTGAATGTGTGAAAGGGAAGTTAACTGTCAAGGTAAGAAAGGATAAGTTAGCTATGTGTGGAGATGTTTTGGAGTTAATCCACACTGACATATGTGGACCTTTTACACCAACTGCTTTGGGTGGTTATAAATATTTTATTACCTTCATTAACGATTACTCTCGTTATGGACATGTTGAGCTTATTCGTGAGAAGTCAGATTCTTTAGTTGCCTTTAAAGAGTTTAAGGTAAAGATGGAGCTTCAAAAGAATAAGAAAATAAAAGCTGGTCTGATAGAGGTGGTGAGTTTTATGGTAGATATGATGAGACTGGAAGGAACCCAGAACCTTTTGCTATTTATTTGCATGAGTGTGGCATTGATGCGCAATATACGATGCCTGGTACACCTCAGCAAAATGGCATAGCTGAGAGAAGGAATAGAACTTTGTTGGATATGGTGCGGTCTATGTTGGCAAATTCTAGGTTGCCAGATTATTTGTAAGGAGAGGCTTTAAGGACAGCGGCTTATATTTTAAATCAAGTTCCAAGTAAGTCCGTTCCTAAGACACCTTTTGAGTTGTGGTCAGGAAGAAAGCCTACTTTGCATCATTTTCGAATATGGGGTTGCAAAGCTGAAGTAAGGATTTATAATCCCCAAATTAAGAAGTTGGATCCTAAAACCATTAGTGGATATTTTGTTGGCTATTGAATAGGATCTAGGGGTTCAAGATTCTTTTGTCCTTCTCACACCACCAGGATCGTGGAATCAGACAGGGCCATTTATTTTGAAGATGATTTTGGGTTTGGTGATAGTAATGGTCCAAGGGAATCTCAATTTAGAGAAGAAAGTGTTTTCATTCCCAGTATAGTTGTTCCTGATAGAGATATTGTTGATCCAGTAGTTGATAAACCAGTAGTTGGTAAGAATGAACTCATTGTTGAAGAGCAGGATATTCCAGCTATTGCAGATGCTGATGTACCCTTGAGGAGGTCACAAAGGACTAGGAGATCAGCTATTCCTGATGACTATGAGGTTTACTTGCAGGAGCATGAGTTTGACATAAGTGATGATTCAGATCCAGTCACTTATGAGGAAGCCATAAGCAGTTCAAATTCAAATTTTTGGTTGGATGCAATGGAAGATGAAATGAAATCCATGGCATCAAATGGAGTTTGGGATTTGGTTGAGTTACCAGAGGGTAGCAAGCCTATTGGGTGCAAATGGGTCTTTAAGACTAAAAAGAACTCCAATGGTCAAGTGGAGAGGTATAAGGCTAGACTTGTAGCTAAAGGGTTTAGCCAGAAGGAAGGAATTGATTATACAGAGACTTTCTCTCCTGTATCCACAAAGAATTCTTTTAGAATCATTATGGCGATTGTGGCGCATTATGACCTGGAGTTGCATCAGATGGATGTCAGAACTGCTTTTCTGAATGGTGATTTATATGAGGATGTATATATGGTTCAATCAGTTGATTTTCAACAAATGGGGAATGGTAATTTGATTTGTAAGCTTAAGAAATTTATTTATGGTCTTAAGCAAGCTTTAAGACAATGGTATCTTAAGTTTGATGAGGTTGTCACCCAAAATGGCTTTAAGGAGAATGTTGTTGATAGATGGATATATATGAAGGTCAGTGGGAGTAGTTTTATATTTCTGGTGTTGTATGTTGATGACATACTTTTGGCTACTAATGACACTGACCTATTAGCTGAGACAAAGCAGATGTTGTGCAACCATTTTGATATGAAAGATCTTGGTGAGGCTTCTTTTGTTTTAGGCATCAAGATTGTTCGAGATAGGACTAATTATGTAGTGCAATTGTCTTAGAGAGCTTATATTGATAGAATTTTTAAGAGATTTGATATGCATAATTGTTCTCCTGGAAGTGTACCTGTTACGAAAGGTGAAAAGTTTTCTAAAGATCAGTGTCCCAAGAATGATAGAGAAAGGATGGCAATGAAGAATGTTCGCTATTCTTCAGCAGTAGGTAGTTTGATGTATGCTCAAGTTTGTTCACGGCCTGATATAGCCTTTGCTGTGGGTGTGCTTGGTAGATTTATGAGCAATCCTGGTCCTATTCATTACCAAGCAGTTAAGAAGGTCTTTAGGTATCTTCAGGGTACTAAAGATCATATGTTGACATATCGTCGCACCAACTCTCTTGAAGTAGTGGGTTATAGTGATGCAGATTATAAAGGTTGTGTGGATGATAAGAAATCTACCACTGGTTATATATTTATCATGGCAGGAGGTGCTGTGTCTTGGCGGAGTGCCAAGCAGTCAGTGACAGCATCCTTGACTATGGAGGCAAAATATGTGGCGTGTTATGAGGCTACCCGTCATGCAGTTTGGCTGCAGAATTTTATCTGTGATTTAGGAGTAGTTGACTCCATTGAGAGGCCTATTATGATGTATTGTGATAATATTGCAGTGGTGTCTTTCTCCAATAAAGGTACTCCTGGTGCAAAGTACATTGATGTGAAATATTTTGTGGTAAAGGAGAAAGTTGAAGAGGGCCTCATTACTGTTGTTCACACGCCGACTTATAGTATAGTGGCAGATCCACTGACCAAGGCTTTACTGGTAGGCATATTTGAGGAGCATGTGTCCCGTATGGGATTGTTAGGCAGTTGAGACTGCTGTGGGTCAGTGGGAGTTTTTTATGTTTTCTGTAGTAATATCCATGTTGAGTATTATTTATTTCTTTGAATATTTTAATACATTGATGTATGTGGATCATTATTTATGTATGAGATGATTTATTACACATATTATTACTCCTTATATTTACAGGCCTGTTGAGACTATTAGTCTATGTATATGTGTATGGTGATCCACAGGTGCCACGGTGAATCCCTACTACCTAGTTTGGGTATATTGTTGTATCCTGTCGATACGCAATGTGCTTAAATGAAATGGTTTTGTGTGTTGGGGGATTGCACATGGTTAGGTAAATCTCTACTACCTAAACTGAGTTTATGGCATGCAAAGTACTCGGTTGAAATGGTATAATGTTTTGGGAGATTTACTGAGAGAATCTCTACTGCCTAGTCTAGTATATTGTTGTGCCCTGTCGGTATACTATATATTTGGATGAAATGGCATTATGGTTCGGGAGATTCTATAGTAAGTGAGTTTGGATTTTATATGATGATGATTATGCAGTCCAAGTGGGAGAATGTTGAATTAAATTAATATTTGTGGACTTGGCATAATCAATTACTCACTTACAGGGCCTATTTATGCCATTAATGGGACTGGCTTATTTTATTATTTTGTAGTAGGGCCCTTGGTCACACACTCTCTATAAGACTCCAGTTGGCCCATTGGACTGGAGGACCAGCTCTCTTTATAAGCCCATTGACTTATCCATATTTTTCCTAGTATAATTATATTATCAAATTATTATTATTTTATGTGTGTCAAAATTAATGGATAAGTCTGACTTGTAGAAACTATTTAAAGGGTCTAGGGCAAGCAGATAATAAGATACTATACAATATTTGGAGATTAGGGTTTTCAGAAATCTGAGAGTGGTTTGAGAGTAGTGTGTCCATAGGCACTACTTTACGTTATTTCTATTTTGCAGGATTAAAGATCTAATTTATCAATGGCTACGTTTGGAGGTTAGTAATTTATGATTTATGGAATTTATTATGTATATTTAGATCCATAAAATTTCTAACAGTCCAGTCTTCTTCTTTTGAAAGAGTGATGGATGACACTCAACGTTTGTTCAATCATAATTTACAGCTAATATCAGTTGAGAATGATTCTACTCTTATCACAAAATCATTTACAACACTATGAGGAGGAATTATCATTATATTTGTTGGCTCAAGTTTTAACCTTCAGTCGTTTCAATAAGCAGGCTTTCAGTGACATGATGAATTAATGGATTATCGTGTCTGTCTTCGCCAGTTAATTTTCGAGATTTATGTGAAAATGGATTCATAAGTCAATTTAGCAGTAAATAGGATAAAGAAAAAGTTTTGCAGGGGGAGCCATGGCATTTCGACAAGGCCCAAGTGTCATTATAGGGAGTGGCTGATAACACTATTCCACAGTCTTTGCTTTTGTCTAAAGCTACATTTTGGATCCAAGTACAAAATATACCAATATTAATATTGTGGATGACTGAGGCAATTGTTGAAGTTATAGGGGGACGGTGGGGGCCGTTAATCTCTATTGATTCGGGTGAAGATGGTAAATATTGGGGTCCGTATATGCGGTTGTGGGGTTCGCATTGATGTTTAAGTTTGTAACCATTACGTCGATGTATGTGTGAAAGACTTCCTGATTTCTCTATTTCATTTGTGGTTATCTTGGTCATCTCCAAAAGGATTGTGCTGTTCAAGCCATTGGTTCTGAGCGGTAGTATGATTAATGGTTGAGGGCAGGACCATTAAACATTGTCTCAAAGGTCAAAGGATCTCTTACCCTTAATGCGACACCTTGTTTTGTTGAAAGTCATTCCACTATGAATCTGTAAGTCAAGTCAGACGGCTGAAACAAGGTGGTGGAATCTAGTCATGACAACAGCGGCAATTCTACGATAAGGCAGTTACAAATGCGGATGGTGTATATTGCCGACGTTGCACAAAATGGAATAGTTGCTGACAAAACGGTTCCAGGACTCCTAAGTTATATGCAACAATCTAATGACAAAGATGGTTTGGGTGATGTGGAAGCTGACGTAGTGGCTGATAATGACTATACTAGTCATCCATCAACTATGGTGGTGGTGAATGATGAGAAACGGACTACCAATACACATGGGCCTTCTAATGATTACCAGTAGAATGCGATTCCGATGAATACTATGTCCTATGAGAAGAAAGCCACAGGTGTTATTTCCAAGTCAAATAAGAAGGTCCTTCATAAGTGACTGCATCTAGGAAGCTAGTACTGTCTGCATCTAGTTTTAAGGAGGATATGGATTTGGTTTTATCTAAGCGTAGAAGAAAGGGGATTGTCTTTCATGAAAATGTGGTGTGGGTCTAACGATTAGCCACACCATAAGCCATGAAACTTTTAAATTGGAATGTCCAAAGAAATGGAAATCTTGGAGCATTCTGAGCATTTCTACAAATGCTCAAAATTGAAGATCTTGATGTGGTGTTTTTAATGGACACAAAGGTAGATTGTAAGTTGGCTTTCTAATGTCAAATGGAGGTCAGGTTTATATGATTTGATTGTTTTGGTGTAGATTGTCAAGGTTTAAAGGGTGGGTGTAATCAACATGATTAAATTAATAATATAATATATAAATATGTAATTAAAGATAAATTTGAGCTATTTATGAGCTCCTTTCTATTTATAAGCTATTTATGAGTTACTCAAAATCTGCTTGTATATTATTTGAGTTTCACTTTTTGATCAAGATTGACTCAAATTTTTTACCAACCGAGTTTGAGTGAGCTAAATCTGAATTGGTCATAAGTTAATCTTGAACCGTTTGAGCGTATTTACGACTTTATAAAAAATAGTGAATATCTCAAATAAAAAAGGAAAAAAAAATAACTATACATGAATAATCCATAATTTTCACATCTTCATATCAATAAAATTCTCATAATTAGCAAAATCCATCTCCATATTAGTCATATTCAATTGATCAAAAGAATCCTTATATTTAGCAAAATTCATCTCTGAATCTTTATTTTTGTGAGCAACAAAATTTAGTTCTGCTTCATTTCCTTTTGTCTTAACCAAGGCTTGATAAATGTCCGCCAAATGTTTAAGTGTACAACAAGTACAAGATTAGTGGTCTTTTACTCCTCATCTATAGCAAAATCTTGTTCCTTCTTGAACAGTTTAGTGGTCTAATTTTGCTTTCTTATTTTGAGAATTATTCTTATGATTACCATGTTGATTAAAACGACTATAACCATTACCGAACCCACATCTATGGCTACAACCATGCCGTGGTAAATTCGGTATCCTCAATGACAATTACAAGAAGCAACATTCATTTCAGGAAATGGTGTTAAGCAAGTTAGGTGAGCTGGGTGAGTTTTCATTAAAAGCTCATTCTTTTGTTTAGGAACAAGAAGATAATAAATCTATTCAAAATATTTTTTGAATCTACGCTCTCAATGTTGCTACTGCAAGAGCATATTCAAGGCATGAAAAGTAAAGAATGTGTTCTCTAGCACGTCTTCTTCAATTGTTTTTTCATCAATAACTGTAATTGGGAGCTAATTTAAATAGTGCTTAATTATATTCTTTTCTACAATCTTGCAAATGCAAGTGAATTCAATCATATTGAGTTTCTTAGCAAAATTACAGTTTTTTGGTGATCATATATTTCATTTAGATTTTTTCAAAGTTCATAAGGATCTTTTATAATAAGTTATTTTGTTTTCAATCCTTCATGGATATGATATCGTAAGAAGATTATAACTTTTGGACGTTCTTATGCTCATACCTTATTTCATTCTTTTATAGTATATCCAAGGTTCATAGCATCTAAATATATTTTAACATCAAGAATCCATGATCGATAATTCTTGCTTGAAATTTCAAATATAGAAAACTCAAGTTTCGTGAAGTTTGCCATACCTAAAAATATAATCAAATTAGTAAAACCAAAATATTATATCTTCTAACAAAACATATATATATATATATATATATACTCATAAAACATAGAGTAAATGTTTGGTCCAAATAAACAATTTAACACAATAATAATTGCATAATTAAATGGATATAAGAAGAACATATTAATGCATAAATTTACATAAATTGCTAAAAGAACAAAGTAATAAAAACATATAGAAGTATTTATAGAGTACAATTTTAACAAAACTATATATATATATATATATATATATATCTAAGGATTACAAAAATAAGTATTTTTAATAGTAAACTTACTTGTATATAGAAAAATAATCAATACATAAATCGTATACCTATATATACAAAAATAATATAAAAATAGATAATATAAAAAGATAGAAATTTGTTTATACTTAATTATATACAAAAAACGTTTTGAAAGGAAAAATATGTATATGGTCAAATAATAAGAAACAAAATATTGAACATGAGTTAAGACAATATATATGATATCAAAAAGTTAAATATGTAAATAAGCCGAGCTAAGCCGGGTATTACAATTCTTAAGCAGCTCACATGGTTTTTCGAATGGTCAAGCTCAACTCCAGCTCATTAGATTTTGAAATTCATTATTCAAAATTGGCTCGATTTATTTATAAAAAAACTCGAACTTCGTATAACTCGATTTGTTTTAAGATAAAAGTTTTAGAAAAAAAAATTGAATATTATTTTTCATCATTAAATTATTAATACATTCTATTTGTTTTATTAAATTTATTTTATAAAATTAAATAATTATTGTATTATTTATATATTATAAGTATTTTACATTATTCAATTAATATTATATGCATTCAACATGAACAATTTAATAATATAATATATAAATATGTATAAAAATATAAACTCCAGCTAGTTGCAAGTTACTCATGATTTATTTAAGATCTATTCGTATATTATTTTAGTTTCATTTGTTGTTCAAGATTAGCTTATATTTTTTTACAAGTCAATTTCAAGCGAGCTAAATTCGAGTTGATCTCGAACATTTAAGTTTATTTACAACCTTATAAAAAATAATGAACACCTCAAATAACAAAAAGTAAAGTAAATAACCATATATGAGTAAATAAATAAAGTGAATATATAAATATACATAAAACTACAAATACAGCATATGCAAAAACAATTCCAACCATAACATTCATACACACATTAAAACATAATGAGCATAGCAAGACAAAAATTATAAATATTACATAAATAAATACACATATATAATTTACATATATCAATATATAGCCATAAATAATATGAACCAATTATATAATCACATACATATAAAAGATATATATCAATCAAACAAAGCAATAAGAAATTTTTTACATATTATGACATGGTTTGTACTCTAATAAAATAGAAGATATATATATATATATATAACCTCTCTAGAGTCATAAAATTGGAACCGTACTGATTTTATAACTATAAGGAGACTATAATTTAGTAGAGATGTTAAAAATTTATTGTATAGCACAACATATTCAATCCTCAGTCAATCAAGTATTACATTTCCTTTATTAGGAAAAAAAAAATACAAATAGTTTAATTTGACTTTTGAATATTTTGGTTTCAACAAGAAGATTTCCGTTCGGCTGGTCACTATATATCCACAAGTTCATAAATGCTAACAGCTCAAAAAAATAATTCTCAAACAACTTTACATAAATATTTCATGTCACTAGTTATAATATATCGTAAGTTCATAAATGTTTAACAAGTTTAAATTGAACAATTTTACATAAATATTTCATGTCATTTCAAACATTTAATATAATATAATATGTACTTTTTTGCAATATATATAAATATTATTTTGTAGAGGCAAAGTTATTTAAGACGAGACATAAAAAAATAGAAACTTATTATAATATGGAGTTTACTCTTATTTTATAACTAGTCCAAATTGAGATCAAAAAAATTTTTGACTAGATAAAGATTAGTCCAATATAGATATCACTAAAAAGATGTTTTACTATGTATATATATATATATATATCCATAATTGACTTCATATAAAAATAAATAACAATAACAATTCATGTTGCATCATTATCAACTAGAATTTAAATTAGATCAAAATATTATACATGCTAAAATACGCACTAAAAATATTTAACCAAAATATAAAATTGATATTGTAGTTCTAGTATAAATACAAGCATGCTCATATTTACTAACATTAACACGTATAGATATACAAATAATATAATATTGTATCATATAAAATTCAACTAAGGCATACCTAAGATTGGTAGAACTTCGTGCTAATAACGTATTAAAAAGTAAGAACAAAATTATAAAATAAAAACACTAGAAGATTAGTAAGAATATAAGGAAGGAAGAAGAAAACAAATAATAATCTCAATTATTGCTTGTGTTTCTCTTATGACAATTAGGCTTATATAGAGATTACAAATACTTAATATCCAAATGAATGATAGTAAAAGGGGTGCTACATATTATAAAACCTATCATCAATATTGAAGGTTATATCTTTTAAAATGATATCCATATTCATAATAGAGTGATAAATAATATGACAAGTATATTTGAAAAATGGAGAGAGAAATTAATTAAAAAATGGAAAGGTACTTTGATAATTTAATTATATGGATAGTAAAAATGGAAAGATGCTTTTATAAATTAATTATATGCATAGTCTAATCTATATATCTATATAATATATAAAAGAAGAAGCGTATGCGCCACGTGCCAGCATGTATTTCTTCTAAATTCCCTCCAAAAGCATCGTTTTTTATTTTTATGTTATTTATTATTATTTATTATTCATTATCTTATCTTTTATAGATATAACCAAATATATATAAAATTAATTTTTAATATAACTATCCATAACTATCAAACAATTGATAAAATTACATATGGTAACAATTTTGAAATAAATTTAAACTAAATAAAAATTTGTTTTTATTTTATTTACCAAATATATATTTTTACCCTTTTTAAATTATATTATATTATTATTATTAAATAATATTATATTATATTATATAATTTAAAAAATGTCACCTATATAATATATAAAAGTAAAAGAGTTAGTAAAAATTTTTGCTATGTTTTATTCTCATGTTCATTCTGTTCCCTACAAAATCATTAAAAAAATTAAAATTCAAAAATAAAATTACCTTAAAAATTCTAAGATCTTAAAATCATTGTCATATTTTTTTTAATTCATTTTATTTCCTTTTAAAAGCATTATAAATAACTAAAATTCAAAAATAAAATTGTTTAAACAATTTCACAATATTAATAAAACTTGAAAGAAATAATTTGATTTTGATTTTTTGAAAATTTCGTTAATGAATAGGCATTACCATGATTTGACTCTAAATCTTTACAATAACATGTCACCGGTTTTAGCATAATTTATATAAATAATATTTTCACAAATAATTTATATAAATAATATTTCCAAAAATAAAATTTTACAATCTTCTTAAAACTTGGAATAAAAAAATCGATCTCAATTTTTGAAGATTTCCATAATATGTGGGTATGAAGATATTATTTTTGGTGATGGAATAAAACTTGGCAAGAGAAACAGATATTTGTTTCTCTCCTTATTTGCTTACTTTTTGAATTTTTTAAAGATTAGGTTAAAAAAAAAACATATATATAATAAAAGATATTTTTATTATTAAATATATTTCACACAAAAACCCTATACACATACATATTTATATATGGATATGAAATAAATTAAATTTTATTATAAAATAATAAAATTAATATATAGTAATTACTAATGAAATCGATCTGTTTATCAGAAATTTAAAATGAATAAGATATTTTTTTTCAATACTTTTCAAAAATTGCTCAAAATATACCTATATATATATATATATATATATCTATATATATGTACACATGACAATATTTAATTAATATGGAGCAATATAAAATCAATTTTATATACAAGATTATATAGTAATTACTAATGAAATTAATCTCTTTATCAGTAATTTAAAATGGATAAGACATTTTTTTCAATACTTTTCAAAAATTGCTCAAAATATACTTATATATATTTATATATATATATATATATAGATATATGTACATACATGATAAGATTTAATTAATATGGAGCAATATAAAATCAATTTTATATAAAAGGTAGATTTCGTATTTAAAAGTATAACTGAATACTTACAATATAATAAAAATTGTAAAAGATTAATGATTATTAATTTGATTTGTAATTATGACTGAGTTGATTTTTGTGATCTTATTTAATCTCGAATTTTAATGACTATCTCATGCTGATTTTATTTTATTAACAAGAATGATAATATTATGAGATAATTATTTTTCTATTTAATTATTTTTTATAATTATATTATTATATTCTTGAATATAAAAAATGGATAAATTTGATCTAGAAAGATAATTATTAAATTTAAATTTAATTAAAAATTAACAATATCTATATTTTTAATATTTAATAGTCGACATTAAATTATTTAATATATAATATTTAATATCAAACAAAATTAAAGATTTTTCAAGAATATGTTTTTATTAATCATAAATATATATATATATATATATATATATATTTGTACAGGGTTTGATTAATATTGATAAGATAAAATATTCTATATATGGTATAAATAATTGTAAACATAAACAATAAATTATAAAATTTAATGAAAATAATTATTTACCATAAACATTTAAAAATATATATGAAAGGAAAGATCCCTAAAATTAATATATATATATATATATATATTAGATAATGGAAGAGATGTAGAGGATAATATTACTTCATTTAAATTGAATTATTTATCTAATCATATAAATACATTTGGATTTAGATTTGAATTTATATTTTATAGATGAAAAAATTAAATAAGTAAATATTTTTTAATTGAATTCCATAAATAATTTACTTGATAAATGTAAAAATATATTTATAGGATAAATAACAATAATAATAATAATAATAATAATAATAATAATAATAATAAATAATTAAATTATATTATTAATATTTAATATATGAAAATTAATTATTTGCAAGGAACGAAAAAAAATATACATTTCAATTGAAATTTGAAGAAAATATTATTTAAATACAATTTAATTTAAATTAAATTATACAATTGCATTTGAATTTGAATTAAATTCCATAGATGGAAAACTTAAATAAAAAAAGTTCATGATAAAAAAAATTATATAGGTAATTTATATGGATAATTTTTGAATTTGAATTCCATAATTGAATAATATTATTTATAAAAGTCAAATTTATAGTTCTCATAATATAGATTAAAAAAAAAAAGATCTAAATATATTTATTAGCAATAAAAATTTTAAATAAATTTTCAAATATAATTAAATATTATAGATTATATTTGACATGATTTATTATGTTTACATTCTTTATTATGATTATACATACTATGTGATACACGAGGATGAATCTAGTTAATTTAATTATATATATATATATATATAAAATATTCTCTAATGAGAGAATACTTGATTTAGCAATTTTTGATTTTAAAAAATATGGAATCCTTATGTAGTAAATATTAAAAGTGGTCATATCTCATTTTAGTTTTTTATATTTAAATTCAAATAGTAACCAATAATACAATCGACTAATAAGTATTTCCCACATAAACATTATGAATTTAATTAAATCAATATTCCCATGTTCAAATGTATTTTATCAAAAATGTATGTATATATATATATGTAGGAAAATTTTCAGATATCCTGATTTTAAAATCCAAATTTCAACATAAGGCAACATGTTACCTACTATGTACCCTTATTTTATTAAAGTCAAATTATTCTAGTGAGAAAATAATTACATTTTTCCATTGTTGCTAAGTTAAAATTCATTTTACCCTCTTCCTTATTCAACCAACCAAACATCACCTCAAGTCTTAACGTTTTGACACATGATATTTCTTTATTTATGTATTTTTTGGTAAATGTTTTGACATAATCTCTTATGATTCAAGGCAAGGATGCAAATTGGCAAGACCACTTCTAGGATCCTTTCTGATATCCAAGATAGTCCTAATATAAAAGAGAAAAGTCAATGCTTTTAACAGAAATTTTGAAATCATAGTTATAACTATCAATGATTCCAACTCAAAAAAAGAAAAATAGAAAATAAGTATATATATTAGGTTAATCCATTAGAGCATATTAAAGGGAGTAATTGAGTCTAAACATAAATAAGATAGAATAAACAGTCGTCTCATAGAAAAGTAGAAAAGATAAGATATATCAACATATGAGAACAACGAAGGTGAAAATGTGATAAGGACGAAATATATGAGGCTGATAACAAAACGTTGCCCAAATATAGTATGTATTAACTACCAGCCGAAGTGTAGGCGAATAATTTAAAAATACAAAATTATGAAACGAACTCAACAGGTGAACAAGTACAATATTATTAAAATAAATATTATTCTTAAAAATCATTTCCCTTAAGACCTAACTTTCGCTTTTTGAAAGTTCCCTTATTTTGCTAAATAGTTTTTACAAAATCCTTATTTACCCTGAATTAACAATTTTATGAAATATAGAATTAAAAACTTAAAACTAGACAACATTCATCACCTGACAATTAAAATAATATTTTTACAAGTTATAATTCATAAATGTCGATAACAAAAATATGTATATATATATATTTATCCATAGTATAATATAATAACCCTGTGTATCATATTCACTACCTTAATCTGTTGCATGACCACATTAGCATCTTAGTGTGCCCACGCCTACTAGAGGAGGAAGAAACTATCAATGCGACTGTCAATGTTTCAGAGACGAGTAGATTGGGATCTCCTATCTAGCTTAAAAAATCATGTGATCAAATAGGAAATAATCAATAAGTGTGTGAAATCATTATTTAACAAATTCATATCTATGGTATAGTATGGTACACAATTATCCATAACACAATATCTAACTCACAACCCAAAATATTTATAAACTTTATCAAATACTAACCATAATTATCATATCAATATATCCTTACAATATCTAACATAAACATATATACATACTTGTATAGCCATATATCAAAAATTTTTTTATGTCAAATCATTCATTTTTAATATACTATATTATGATAAATCAAGTGATTCATAGCATAAAATAAAACATATGACTTAAACAATTCCATAAATAATAATAGTAAGCTTATTTATATATCCTATAAAATCAAACATATAATTCACAAAATCATTTCAAAAAAATAAAGTTTACTCACAGATTATAGCTCAAACTAACTCCTCTATCTAATCGCATTTAATACGAATTTTAGTGCCAATAATAATAATAAAATATTATTTATACTCCAAAAATTAAACCAAACACATTGGGTGCATACCAATGTCCCAAAATAACTTTAATAACTTTAAAAATTTTAAAATTAAACACCAAATAATCTAATTATATTGTAAGTCTCAAATATCTTATATCCAAAATTGAGGTTTTTCACTCGAAAACCAATGTAATGAAATTAAACCTTTTAATTTGTCCCATTAACATTTAATTACACTAATGCAATTTTAATTTTGTCCAATTGTCCAACAAATGTCCAAACAAAATTCAAATTCATCCCGTATTAAAGTAATTGATTTATCACATGACATCCAAAATATATAAACATTATATTGACAGAAAGCTCATGAGATGGGGAATACAATGTTTTACTCACCTTGATCCAAAAGCCTTGCTTATGGCCCAAAAGCCTTCCCAAATTTTTACCCAACTTGATGTTATTGGATCATGTAAATGGTGGGGAATCTCAAAAAATGAAGATCAGGAATGATTCAAAGAGGTCCAAAATAGAGAGAAGGGCATATATGGCCGCCTGAAATGATTAGACAATGACCAAACTCTGGCCAAACTCACGGGCCTCTGTTGCCAGCATCGAGCGAGCGACCCTTACACATCCAACTTTAGGATTTGGCTGTTTTGGTCTCCGCTGTCCTAGTGGCCAACGCATGTCATCATTCGATGGTCAAAGGTGGCTTAAATTGGCATTGACCCGGTTTAATGTTAAATGGGTTTTGAGTCGGATCCGGACCGGTTTGTGGGTTTGGAAGTTTTTTTTAGACTTTTTGAGTATTTTCTGATTTGTATAATGCATCCCCATGTGAAGGAATGAAACATAGAATATTTTGTATATTTAATATCTGTGATATACAGCTTATTTTATATCTGTGATATACAGCTCTATATATACAAAGATGTGAGGTACACGATAAAGATAGAAAGCTAACGAACAAGGTGATGACAGCAAGACTTATCTATATCACAGTCAAGAAGGCTTATCTATATGACACTGAATATCTACTTATCAACAACAACATGAAGTTATCATAACAAATAAGTCCTTATGCTATCATCCCCCTTCAAGTGAAACAGGGATGGAACAACGTTGAGCTTGGATTGAAGCCACAAAAATCTTGTTGTAGGAAGAATCTTTGTGAGAATATCAGCAACTTGGTCACAGTTAGAAATATATCGAACGTCCAACTGTTGTTGAAGTATTTTATTTCGAACAAAGTGGACCTCAATTTCAATGTGTTTTGTGCATTGATGTGCAACCGGATTTTGAGCAAGACAGCTAGCACCTACATTATCACACCATAGAATTGGAGGTCTTGGAATGAATATTTGCAACTCTTTAAGCAATGATTGGATCCATGTGATCTGTACTCAGACTCGGTGTTGGACCTGGCAACTACCTATTGCTTCTTGGATGACCAAGAGATGAGATTGTGGCCAAAGTAAACACAATAGCTACTTATGGAATGACAGTCATCCACATATGCAGCCCAGTCAGCATCAGTATAAATAGATAATGAGTCAAGAGGTGAGATTTTCAAGTGGAGCCCATGATAACGTGTTCCCTTCAAGTACCTAAGGATACGTTTACAAGCTGCCTAATGGAAGTCAGTAGGTGCATGCATATATTGGCTTAGTTTGTTAACTATAAATGTCAACTCAGTTCTTGTAACAATTATGTATTGTGAAGCACCAATGGTGCTACGATGTAGGAAAACATTATGAAAAGGTGACCCAGCAGCCTTACAAAGTTGTACCCCGGTGCTTGCAGGAGTGGGACTTGTGCTGCATTCACTCATCTCAGTTTTATGTACGAGATCTTCCACATATTTGGTTTGAGGATAAGTGAAGACCATCTTTGTTTCGAATGACGTCTATGCCCAAAAAGAAGAAAAGTGGTCCAAGATCTTTTAAACAAAATCTCTTATGAAGCTGCTCAATAAATTTGTCAATAAGTTTGAGAGAAGTACCTATCACCAATATATAATCTACATAGATGAACACCCAAATAAAGCCAGCTTTGCTATGGAGTGTGAAAAGAGAGGAGTCCATAGTAGAATTCGAAAAACCCCAATGAAGCAATGTAGATTTCAATTGATCAAACCAAGCACGAGGTGCTTGTTTTAAGCCATGCAAAAGACCTGTGAAGCATGCATATGTGGTTCGGTTTTGAAAGATCTTTGAAGCCATCAGGTTGCCGCATGTAGACTGTCTCATGAAGAAGACCATTAAGGAAGGCGTTGTTAATGTCAATTTGTCGAAAAGGCCAACCTTTCGATACTGTAATTGATAGAATAAGGTGAATGATGGTGGGCTTTATTACCTGACTAAAAGGGTCTAAATAATCTATCCCTGCTGTTTGGTGAAATCCTTTAGCCACAAGTCTGGCTTTGTACTTGTGAGTAGACCCATTGGACCGTCGCTTTATCCTGAAAACCCACATGTTGCCAAGAACATGCATTTGAGGATGAAAAGGAACTAACGTCCATGTCTGATTTCTAGCAAGAGCAGCAAGTTCTTTCTGCATAGCAGACTTCAGTGAGGGGCAGTAAGAGCTTGAGAAACAGAGATAGGTTCTGTATCTTTATATGTGTCATTGGAGCAGAGTAATGCTTTCTTTTTTGATATACTAGATTTGGACCTTGTCATCATGGGATGGATGGACTTCGGCTTAAGTGGAGGATGAGTAGAGGCTTGCAAACAAGGTTGGTCAGTTTCTTGGACAAGTGACTGGCATTCCAGAGATTCATGGTTCCTTGAAATACCATGATTCCATATATTCCAAAATTTGAAAGTAAAATTTGTAATGGTCGATATTCACCACCCCAGTCAGATTGAAATTTTTTTATTGAAGTTTGAAAAATATTTTCTATCAATTTTTTAAATTGTAAAAAATTTTTAGAAACTTCAAATTTTAATTTCGTAGGATAGACCCAAGAAAAACGTGAAAATCATCCTCAAAAATTACATAATATCTATAACCCTCATTTGATAATTCAGGAGCCGGACCCTATACATTGGGCTGACATGAGGAACAAAATTCATTCTTATTATTAGAGAATGAGAAAAGTTTACACTGAGATGCAATATTTCTAATAATTGATGAAGATGGATGTCCTAAGTGATAATGTCACTTTTTATTTTCAAATAAGGATGAAGAAAAACAATTAAAAAAATTACTACGTCCTAACATGGATAGAAATGCCGATCTTGACTTATTGAATTCAGGAAGGACAACTTGATATAATCTTAAGTACCCCTTGCAGTAGCACCTTTTTCGTAACCTGATCCTTAACAAACACAAAACGAGAGTCAACTTCTATGATTGCATTGTTATCGATAGTCAAACATGCAATACTCAATAGATTCTTTTTAATTTTAGGCACATACATAATATCTTTCAACAAAATATTATTTGATGATTTTAAAAGAGTTGAACCAGTACTAATAATGGGCAAACCTTTCCCCTTTCCAACAATCAGTTTTGCTAAACCACCACATTCTGATTTTTGATTAATGTTGGATTGATCTGCCATCACATGGTTAGTTGCCCCACTGTCTAATAACCATTTAGGATTGGTTGAAATATCAGAGGAAGAATAATAGACAGAATTATTATTTGTATTGTTATTTGGTTGAAATTCACAGTCAAACCTATGCCAACACTTTAAGGCTACATGTCCATGCAAACCAAACAACTGGCAGATGATCCGATTTCCTCCTAAAAAATCTCCAGAACCGCGACCTCGACCTCTACCAACATGGCCTCCACGATCTATGAATCCTCCACCACGACCACCACTATTTTCTATCCAATTTCTTCTGTTTTGTGGAGATTGGTCTTTCTTGCTTCTGTCTGCAATATTTGCAGCTGGTGTAACATCTAAGGTGTTTTGCTGAATTCGGATTTCCTGACTTAAGAGCATTGCTTGAACCTCTTCTATCTTAACAGATTCACGGCTTGAATTTATATTTGCTATCACAGCATCATATTTAATTGGTAAGCCTTGAAATAAATACATCACAAAATCATCATCACTAACTGTGTATCCTGCCATGGCCAAGTTGTCTGAAATCTCTTTCATCTTTGAAAAATAAGCATTCAAGGTGAGTCCTCCTTTCTTTGTGGATTGCATCTGAAGCTTCAGTTGCATCAACTCTGCCCTGGATTGACTTCCAAAGAGATTTGCAAGAGAATCCCAAAGTTGAAGAGTTGTTTGGGATTTAGTAATTTGAATAATTACCTCTTTAGAGATTGAAAACAGCATCCATCTTAAGAGAGCTGAATTTAAACACCTCCACAATAGGTAATCTAGATTTATTTGGACTCCAGTGTTGCTGCCTTCCTTAGCTGATATTTCTATTGGTGGTTCTTTTATTGCACCTGAGATAAAACCTTGAAGGTTGCTTCCTATAATTGCAAGTAGCATCTACGTTTTCCAAAGAGCATAATTATCATTTTGCAATTGAAAGGGAAAATTATAATTTGGTAGTGTTTCTTCACTAAGTGAAGGAAGCTTGGATGAAGAAAGAATTAGTTAGAGACATTTTTGATGATTTTGATGGCTCTGATACCATGAAAGAATGAAACATGAATATTTTGTATATTTTATATCTATGATATACAGCTCTATATATACAGAGATAAGAGATATACGATAAAGATAGAAAGCTAACTAACAAGGTGATGACAGCAAGACTTATCTATATGACAGTCAAGATGACTTATCTATATGGGAGTGAATATCTACTTATCGATAACAATATGAAGTTATCATAACAACTAAATCCTTATGCTATCACCATGAATATTTATAAGCCTAGACTCTACTAAATGACAAAATACAAGACCGGATTGAATATAAATAAATATTAATATTTAAAAACTTTTCAAAATCAAAATTTTTTAATTGTAATTTAAAATTAAGAATGTCATCAATTTATAAATTTGTATCAACAAACTCTGTACCATGGTATATTGATTAAGTCAAAATCTTTTACTAATAAAAAATTAAATTGAGATTCATTTTCAATCCGACAAATTTAAATCATAATTTATATATTGGAACGCTAGCCACACAAACCGAAAAAAATAATTTTCTATCGGGTGAAAAGTCATTTTCAAACTTTTTCTTTTATTTATTTATTTTTTTTTGTATATATATATATATATATTTTTTTTTTTTTCCCTCGATACCACTCATTTTCAAACTTGCTAAACCTTATACAGGCCAACAACAATTGCCAAAAGAAACTATGATATCGGAAATACCCATAACATAATTAATACTAGAGAATTATAACAAAATTATAAATAACAAAAACAAAACACGTAAATAACAACCCAGATAACCAGCACATTATAAATAAGAAATCCGAAATATAGAAATACTTCAAAAGACGTGCTGCAACATTTTCCTGAAGCAAAAGATCATTTGTCAGACAAACTACCCAATTCACATATTATTTCAATTTTCAATTGCCGTAGCGAAAATCCATAACTCCAAAATCGAGTCAAAGTTAAATAATAATAATAATAAATAAATAATACAAGGTGCAGCAAAAAAGAAGTTCCTTCGTTCCATTGACCCAGCTTTAGGTTCTGAGATATTAGTAAGATATCACATTAATAACGTATTAATGTTACAACAGCAGTTATACAACACAAATCTCCACGAGCAGAGAGCAATGCTTCTTTAGCATTGTAGATCCTATTCCTTTCAGTTTTCATTATAGCTGTTCTGATACATGAGGTAAAAGCCTCGGATGCCCTCAAATCATAGTTCATCCTGCAAAATCAATAAGGATAATAATTGAAAAACACCGAGTAATGGGAAAGTTTTCATCTTGGGTAGATTTTAGCTCATATTTGACTTTTTAAAGTGATGACTATTGTTTTCAACATAATGGAGTTGGTGAAGGGGCCCAAACACCTAATTACAATATGAAATGCAGCAATGGCAAAACCACATCTAATAAAACAGGCAAGGCTCTTGCTCAATATTTTTCAAAATTTAACATATAATCCCATTAAATAATGCTGCCAAACTGAGTTACAATGAAGTGGCTGATAAGAATTTTCTTCTTTTGGCTCTAAATGAAAATTTGGTTTTCTATATTTTGGCCATTCAATCATTAGATCAGTATGGTATGAGATTAATTTTAAGTTTATGATCATGACATGGAAAGGAGTAGGAAATTAACAGGAATAAATAACTTACCCAAATATAAAAAAGGAATAAACAATAACAATAATAATAACAACAAAAACAACGAGGAAGGAGGAGAGTTTTGTCCTTACATGGTAGTCATCCAAGTAATCGTGGGGATCATGCTGCAAAACAGAATTATCCTATTAGTAATGTACTATTTTGTGTGTCGGTTTGTGTATGAGAAAATGAGAATTAAAAATATGGTATTCAGCATCCTCATTCCGACATAAATCCATTTAAAAGGTCATTGAAAGAGACATTAATCAATGCATTAATTGCTTTGCCATATCCACATTCAACCTACGCTTTTTGAATTTCTTCTTCACAACACACACACACACACACATATATATATATATATATATATATTCTATGGATAATCAAAACCAATTACTTGATTACTTAATCAAAAACCAAACTATCTATCAAGACACTCCCATCTAACTCCATTCATATGTACATTTTCATAAACTACAATATCTTGTCAGAGCCTCAAAACTTAAACAATGTTCAATGCATCTAATCAATAATTTTAAAACTGAAGTATTTATGATGAGAAGAACCTAAGATTTTTCTATAAGCAATTATTTATAATTTGGCTTGCTAAAACCAAATATAAACAAAATGAAGGCATCCAAAATAATTTAATTTTGAGACAAATTAAAAGATTTACAGTAACTCTGAATTAGAGAAATTAACAGATAAATACCCTTCTGTGACGTCTCCTATCTCCATAGCGACGATCCCGCTCCCTCTTCCTCCTTTCACCCTCCTCTCTCGCTCTTCTAGAATCCTATGTAACAGTCAAATAGCATCATTAGCAATCAAGATTATAATATAGCTGTGAGTCTGTGACCTGATGTCCAAAATTGTAGAAGTCAGTAACTTCTTGTTAATTACCTCTTCTTCCCTAGCTCTTCTCTCCTTCTCTGCTTCCTCAAAGGCATCTTTTTCGACCTGAAATTTCCCACATTGTTAACATTCCAGAGGAGCAATCTAGTCACCAGTTTGTGGATAAAAGTGTTGAAGAGAAATAGCTAACCTCCCGACTGGCAAATATATCATCTACCACTTGTTTTGCATACTGTGGGTCATCACAAATCAAAATATTGTCGAAAACTGAACCAGCTTTTACCTGCAGTTCAAGATCAGTGCATTGATTCCATTGAAGATAACAAACTTCCCACAGCAGCCCAACATTTAGATGGTGAATAGGGCTTGGAACAATTTCAAAACATCTCCAATAAAATAAAAGGAATAGTGTTACACATATCAAAAGAGGGGAAGAAAAACGCATGTGAAAAAGAAGTATAAACAAATCTAAGAAGTGATTATATACATGTTCAAGAAATTAAATAAATATGCTAGATTTGTCACAAGAGAATATAGGCAAAAAGTTTCCATATTAGGGAAAAAAATGCATAATCAACAATAAGATGATCAACATGGACAACAAAATAGTATTGACATAGAGATAAAATGCATAACTTATCAACACTGGAACTAATCAACATTACAGGAATTTATGTGAAGACATGTATATGTGATATTCGATATTAACTAGGTATATATGAATTAAAGATATATCTAAATTGCCCTACTATTGTGTTGTGAATTTAGACAGGGATTCCAATATTTAGATAGCGATTCCAATATAAGTCCTTCCATTTTGACTGTAATATTTTTTTTTCTTTTTTTTTTTTGTTTTGGGATATTGAATGAATTAAATCAGTATATAACTTGACCTCATTGTACCCGCATATAAAATATTTGGTTACATATATGGGTATGATTACTGGACACTCCAATACAAGGAAACGCGTTGAAAAACAAACAAATCCAACACTTGGACAGCTACCCACACCATTCCCAAGAAATATAAGTTTGCATAGATAAATATAACTAATAACAGAGAGTTCTTCTGGAAAATTGAGTGTAAGTGCTGTACTATATTATCCTTCATATTACTTAAAATCAGTATATAACTTTCTGTTAAAAATCAAACTCATGAAAACCCTACCTGCCAAACTTCAATGCCCACATACTTTATTGGCTTCAGCACATAAATATCGGGATCGTCTTCAAACTCTGCACATAATATGAGAAAATAAAAGTAAATAAATAAATAAGCAATGTTTGAAAATCAGAGCAGACAAGTGATTCTTGGCTCATCCATCCAGTTTGCTGGACTTCCTATCATGTCACGTTCACTCAAAAATTTGTGTCCTTTCTATTTATCAATACTTGATTCAAAAGATCCGCACTTAAACTGCATCTTAAAGCTTTGAATGATAAATATATAGATCACAAAACAGCATTCCAATATTGCTAAATTTCAACCATACCCAAAAGCTTAAGTTTTTAGGATGTGATCCAACTAGATGGTTTTAACACTCCCATCCATATCTAGGTGGCTTTTAACAGAGGAATACATTGGGCCTTTATGTGCAGAACAATTAATTAACAAAAAATGCAGTTAAGCATGTATCGGTCACAAGACATTATAGATAACCAGGCATAGATACCATGATTTTACCCCTACACCCAAATGCTAACATTTTAGGATAATGGCCAACTATGTAAATCAAAGAGCTTACTTGCAATTTCTTAGTCAATGTCTCCACTCATAACTAAAGGAAAGTTGTTTCTTCACCTCAACCAGCAGCCAACACCATATGGTAAAGCCTAAGTTTTTAGAAGCTACCACTGATCTACAAATGTTCCATGCTGAAGTAATTTATTTCAGAGCAAAGTAGTCCACCATCATCAACCCCGAACTTACTCCTTTTGTCTTTTTTTTTTTTTTTGGGGGGGGGGGGGCGTGCGGTGGTTCCCTTTTTATCTTTATTTTTTAATGCCAAATCCATCTTTATATTATTATTGACATAGAAATTTCAAACTTAATCACTGGAAAAAGTAAGAAATATTATCTGATATTCCTAATGGTTAAATTCCAATAAAGAAACCAATTAAGCTTACAACCTTTAAACAAAAAAGGTATGCAAAAATCAGTCAGTCCTCACGAAGAAAATGCTTTCAATTCAAGCTATAAAATGCAGCATGTTGTGTAACTTCTGACATTTCTAAACTAAGTCTCACTAATCAAAATTATGTCACTCCATCAAGTTTTTAAACAAGAACTGTGTAATAGATATTAATCAAAACACCATTTCCTTGCCAAACAATAGCTTCCTACACCATCTTCTGCATCAATTATGGATTGCTCATTTGCGCTTGGAAGATTTTATACATGGGGTGACAGCCACAAGTATATTTGTTCCTTTAGATCTTGCTATCTTGCAGTCTTAAGTGAGAAGAAAGAAGGGTGTAATTCTAGCAAAAGAGGTTGAGATATTTTTATGCCTACAATTTTCTTTGTTAGTGGACATGATCTCCCTCTCCCAAGGATGTAGGCATTCTTCCTAAATCACATAACTTCTTTCACAACATTTAGACACCCTATGTTTGTCAAGGGAACCAGATATTAAATCACGCACCAGTATAAGTTGATTTTTTCAATTGCTTGACCCATCCTGGAGTAACAGTTGCCAGTATAAGTTGATTTTTTCAATTGCTTGAACCATACTTACAGGTACCAGTTGGGACACATTCAACAGGTGTTTCTTAAAACATATTTCTTTTTCTTTTCATCATTCCTTTTTCTCAAGTGAATGATAAAACGTAGCTGCTGAGACCTGTAATTACATAAACATACCTGGATTATCAATCCATGGAATCTTCCACTTTCCCTTATAGTTGGGGTTCTTGATTTTCTGCAATATAACATAAAATATAAAAAATTGGAAACTTTAATGAAAGATTAGTTCTTAATTTCTAATGACTCGTATAAATGCACCTTGCGCTTCCATGGCCCTTTGTATGCAGGATTTGGGATCTTTGGTGCCCTCCATATTCCATTCTCTTCATCATCCCAGTCATCAGGCTATCCAAAATGTCAGCAAAACAAGTTGTAAAACTTGGAACAAAAATCATTTCTAAGAAATTTATATGCCAATAAAGCAAGATCACCATACAAGAAGGCATATAATTAAGAGGTAATTCCTATCATGTGCCTGGATATAAACATAACATAAGTTCATGTAGTGCTCAGTTAGCAGGGCTAGTATAGTGCTTAGTTCATATCTTACCAATGAAACGTGCTAAATGTTTCCATATGACATACATGATAAAAGAGAATTCTTGTATGTCACGTAATCTGCTAAACTAACTATTATAAAATATATATATATATATATATATATATCAGGAAAGTAACAAACCTCTTTGGTC
Organism: Ziziphus jujuba; assembly: GCF_031755915.1. Lineage (NCBI taxonomy): Eukaryota > Viridiplantae > Streptophyta > Magnoliopsida > Rosales > Rhamnaceae > Ziziphus > Ziziphus jujuba. The sequence goes on along the minus strand of NC_083381.1, from coordinate 68,894 downwards.
TTTGGATCAGGAATTTCAGCTGGGATCGAATCATATCCCTAAAATGTTGACAAAATTTTGGGTTAAGAATATGCAGCAACTTTCCACCAACCAAGTAGAAAACAGAAATAAGATACCTCTGGTTTGACATCATCAGGGTCATCAATGTATTCTCTGTCATCCCATTCTGCTGGCTGTGAAGAGAAGGCAAGTTAATATGTATCCGATTTTTTGAGAAGGCAAGGTAATAAAGCAACAAAGATATACATCGAACAATCCTAAACAGTTTCCTCAACCTGAATACTTCATATATAACCTTTTTAGCTTTTACATCCTTGATTTTTGGTGGAGGAAGGATATCCCAATCTGTATAAATGCTTCCAGAATCTCTTTCTCGATTGTCAACAAGGACAGTGTAAGTTTTATCAGGCCTTAGAATAAATGTATAGAAATGAGTTAACTTGTCTGTTTCGCATTGAAGGTCCTTTTTGATGGGATAATTTTGTCCCTGGTATGAAAGTATAACATGGAGCCTTTTTGTCTGTGAGCCACATAAATCTGGTCCAAACATCAAACTGCAAAAATTTAATTAGAAACATTAGAGAAGTTGTTCTTTCATGTACTGCAAAATCTAAAATGACGCATATCATCCAAATACAGCAAACATTTAAAATTTATAAAAAAATTAGGCATTTCAACTTGTAGCATGCAAACCCATGGACAATTGAAAAATGAACTTAAACCCACAACAGGATACATGATAATTTTTATTTTATTTTACTATTTTCCTCTTCTAATAGGACACTGAACTTGATCCAATAAAACGATACCAAAACAGGAAAAGCAGTAATATCAATACATAAAAACAAGAATGTGTTCAGTTTTCTGATTAATTCTTAACTTATTCCACCCCAATTGAGTGAGTTTTCTCTAATCCAGTCCAGGCCAAAACATGAAGCAAAATAGAAGCAAAACAAGGAATTTACAAATCCTAAAGAAACCCTTGATTAATTAAAAAAATAATAAAAAAAAGAAAAAAAAAAACCCATAATTTGAACACTTAATTTGTATAAATGACTTCAAATAAGAGCAATCATCATAGAAATTCAAATTGGGAACAGCCCAAAGTGAATCAAGGTATTTTCATTTTCAGCAAAAATAGGTAACTACTTTACTAAACAGATGTTGGATCAACATATCTCACAATTTCGCATAAAAATATAGACTAGAAAACACCTGACAAACCTGTAAGGCGTATCACCACCAAATTTTTTCTGATTGACATAGCCAGATAGAAGTTTGATGTAACCACCACCACATTCTATGTCTTGTTCAAATTTAATAGAATACTGGACTACTAGAGTTCTATTTTTGTTGCTGAATTCTGGTATCTTTGCAGATATGGCATAATGCTTGGCATCATTATATGTCTGAATGCCTGCATTTTCAGGGAATTATTATCATATCAATCTCTAAATTCAGGTAACTTCAGTGCACATAAGCAGTAATATTAAGAATTAAAATTGGCAACTGTTGAATTGTAGGAGGCCTCTTGCTAAAACCAACACATTGCCATTGCAGGCAAAATTACGTAGCATTCCTCACCAATTGATTTTAAAATTTATTTTGCGTAAAACACAGGTTTTGACATTTATCATTCCAAAGCTTTCTTGTTTTAATATGTGTTCGTCGTCCATCAAGGAACATCTCAGTGGCAATGGTAATCCTGTCTTTCAGTCCAAATTCCTATGTCTGGTCAGGACTTATATCCCCACTCCTCTAAGTTAATATCATTATAGTTATTATTATTATTATTATTACTATTTTTTTACGTTCAACAATGCAAATTAAAATTTGGAACAAAGCTTTAGAATCACAATTAGGGGCATCCAAATTATAAAAAGATTTGACGGGTTTGGCTACAGGAAAACCATGGTAAAAATGTGGTAAGAAACATGACATGAACACAAAATGCAGAACCTTTATTACAAATTTTACATTTGAATACCTTTACACCCTTCGTACTTTGGCCTTGCGATAATATTAACCTCTTTCTAAAGGATTTTACTTACTGTCAAGCATGGGCTAAAGGGAAGTTCCTTAAATAAAATCTTGAAGCTTACATAACCATAGGGTTGCAACCAAAGGTGCAAGACACACATAAAAACAACACTCAAAAACACTAAGAGTTTTTTATGTGCATAACAGTCTAAGTAATAAGCCAAATTGACAACCAAGTACAAAATTCTTTTTTTCCTAGAAAACATCCTTCAACATCCAACAACTAAATTATAGGATAATAGGGAACAGAATTTAACACATAAGATTGATATTTTAGATATGCTTATGCACCGACAACATACCATACTTAGATATCAAATTTGACAAGAATTTAACAATTAAACTAATGCAGATACATAAGTTGAGAAACAGAAAGGTGCCCATTTAATGTATATTCAAATTATTTGCCATGTAGAATCTATGTTAAAAAAGTATTACCACAAAAAAGGAAAAAAAAAAAAAAAAAGAAACCCATGACAAAAATCATCATTAACAACCACCACATCAGCATTTTAAAAGCCTAGATCATTTGTAAGCAGAAGAAACATTGTGAAAAACCTCATCATCATTGTAATCAGATTTATTTATTTATTTTGGCATTGGGGATTGGGGATTGGGGATCATTGAGGTAAATACAAAGTCATTGATATACCTTTATCATCAGGATCCGCAGACCACTTTCCTGCCGTGTGCTTAAATGTCCCTGCTTTTCCTTCACTCCTTTTCCAGTCTGACAAGATCCACCGGCTCTTCCATCCATCTTCTCAACAAAAATCAAAGAAGTATACCACAAATTAAATCCAAAAAGAAAAACTTAAAAGACTCAAAGTTAAACCAACGACAACAAACAGAGACAAAAGGTCATGGCGTCTACTGCGGGAAAAATTTTCTGGACAGCCAAATAACATGTCTTAGCTTGAGCAGACCAAATTATTCACAACATGCAAAGAAATTGGGAAAAAATTTTCTGAGCAAGCAAATAACATATAAAAATTATAGCTTGACCAGAAATCATTCAAAATACGCAAAGAAACTTTGCAACAAAAACAAGAGAACGATAAAAGCAGATAATCTTCTTCTAGAAAAGTTTAGGTACCAACCCACTGCTTCAGTAATTTATAAAGATATACACCATAATAACGTTTTCCAGATCGATTCTAAAACAGGTAAAGTTCCTGAGCTGTTTGGTTGGAGCGAAAATGTGAGAAAACAAAAATAGGTATTGTATTGTTTCATTTTGTAGTATACAAACCTTCAAATCGCTCTTCGAAGAAGATTTCCGAAAAAACTGAGTGAAAGAGAAAGAGAAAGTTAAGGGTAAGTAGTAGAAGCTGAAGCCGAATCGGAAGCTTTGGCTTCCTCATTTCCATGCGCGACCTCTGGACACTAACGGGGTAACTACTGAGTAAATTCAGTGAGATTACTTGTATTGACTTTTTATATTTGTTTATCATTGACTTATTTTCAACCACTGTAAATGATTAAACAACTTTTTAACATTAAAAAAACAAAAACAAAAACAAAAAAAAAAAAAAAAAAAAAAAAAAACCCAACGAGATGTTTTATTTGGCATCATGTCACAATTTAGGTTTGATATTTTTTTAAAATAAATATTTCGAGATTAGTTTAACCTACAGTTTAAAATATATCATCATAATTATATATCTATTGAATCAATCGTGGAATTCTCATTAAAAAAAAAAAAAAATCAATTGTGGAATATTTCCACAAGATAGTGGGACAGTGGATTTTGAAGAACATACTAGAAGAACGCTTCTTACCTCCATTTTAATTATTATTATCGTAGACTTACACTAAGCTGCTTGCGTAGGGTCAACTTGGAAATGATTCCGTAAAAATTGCTTCTTCTTTTAAACCCGTGCTCACTCACCAGGGATTTCAAAATAGCAAAATATTTGAAGAAATGCAGCCACTTTGTATTTTATTTGACAAAATATATATGTAATGTCCATAAATTATGTTAAGTAAAATTAATTTAGTTGATAAATTATTCATTTTATGGTATAAAAACTATAGATTTGAAATATGAAGGTAAAAGAAATTTTATAATTGATAAAAAAAAATAAAAGATATTCAAGAATTTTTTTTTCTTTAATTTGACCAATAAACTTTGCTTCCTAGTTCTTCAAAACAAAATTACTCTTTTTAAAATCTATATAAATTTAAAATCTAAAATTACTTAGAGCTAAATAAATTAATTTAATTAATAATATATTATTTTTTAATTTTTTTAAAAAATAATTGTTTTAATATTTTTAAAGAAAATATTATTTTTGATTTTTTTTGGGAAGAAAATACTATTTTTGATATAGATTTTTTGTTTTTGAAGAAAATACTAATGTTAAAGTAATTATCATTAAATTTAGATAATAAAAAAAAATGAGATTCAATTATTTGGAAAATGGTATAATGGGTATGCCAAAAAGGTATTGTTATCCAATTAAAATAATTTTTAACATTTAACTGATTTGAAGGATATCATGTGTTATACATTATCATAATTAGTGGTTTATTCATTATTTTAATAGTTTAAAGAGGTTATTTATAAGTGTTAAATTGTTTAGAATTTATGAGTATAGTTCTATTAATATATGCAATTCAATAACCATATAAAATTTATAAGAGCCGTTCTATCGACATACAGTATGTTAGATACAAACCAATGTTTAAAATATTCGATATTTCTTCGAAATTTTTTTGATATTTTTATTTTTTTAAAGGGGTCGAAATAAAATTTAGGTTCGAAATGGAAATGGATAAAACTTCCACTAAAATTTCCATGGAAATTTTAGTAAAATATCCACATCAAATTCTTAACGATTTGGTTAAAATATCTATAATTTACATAGAAATTTTGAAAATATCTAGGGAATTTTTTATTTTTTTAAAAAAATTCATAAATATTATTGATATTTAGTAAAAAAATTTATCAAATTAACTTCATGGATAAGTTTTTACCCTTTAATTGATTTTTAGACATTTCGTTATATAATGAATAATATTCATAAGTTCTACTTATTGCAAGACCAACAGCAATGGCTTCTAGAAAAAAGATGTCTCCTAGTAAGTTTAAATATTGTAGTATGTGAATATCAATTAATGTAATAGTACAAATATATAATTATATAATAATTATTTGTAACAATTGAATGGCGAATCATGTATGATGATAGTGCACCTATGTTAAGAAAATTGGCATTGAAAGTTTTGTTACAAACAGCATCATTCTGTGCCTGTGAAAAAAATTGGAACACTCGTGCACTAATACATACAAAACAAAGAAATAGATTGGCATATAGTATAATTGAAAAACTAGTATATTGTTATGATAATATGAAACTCAAGTTGAGGGATATGGAAGCTGAAGAAGAAAATCATCAAGACTTAGATCCAACAATAATATTTGAAACTATAATAGAAGATGATAATGAAGAGGGCAACCAAATGTATCAATGGATTAGAGATGTTCATTTAGATGATCATGGAGGGAATGCTGATCCAAAGATTGCTCAATAAGCTAGAAAAAAAGAAATAATTGTTCAAAAAGTGATTGCTGAAGAAGTAAATTCAAGTAGTGGTGATTCATTTTAAAGGCTTATGAAAGAGCCAACTAGAACTACTAGTGCTTCAGCTCTATCAGGTGGTACACATTTACAATTTGAGACTCTTAGTAGTCACTCTAGCTCCAATGGTGATGAAGATAACTCCAATAAATTATTTGAATTAGAAGTTAGAAGAAGAGATAGCCAAAAGGAATAATCAAGTTAAGAAGTTAGATTAAGCCCATTTACTGGTGAACAATATTACACATATGCAATATAATATGAAGATCATGGGAGTAGAGATGTAGGTCAAGGATTCGGTACTGTTGAAAAAGACTATATACATTAAAAAAAAAAAAATCTATAATAGAGATGTTACAACAAGAAGAATATCCGACTTTTATGAATTTTGGATTTATGAGGGTTGGAAGTCATTTTTATAACCCTTATTCAATAGATATTTATGGAATGTCATCAAGTAGTAACTCATGGGAACCATCTGAAACTCAACCATCAGAGAGTAGTAGTTATACAGATAGTCAAGTAATAATATAAGATCCATATGGTTGGCATATTAATAATTATATGCAAAAATATATTTTTTCATAATTACTTCTCACATTTCACATTTCAAAATCAAAATGAGGAAGAAACCAATGATTTTTAACCATCCAAAAGTTCTATATGGTATTAAGATGACATTTATGAACTATAATGTAATTGTAATAATTATTTTATATATTTTAGTTAATAAATAATTTTATCATACATATATTTTTTGATATATTTTTATTAATAATAACTCATCTATGGTCATTAATACTTATTATAAATCAATTTACTGAGAAGAATATAACATCCATTCAATTTTTTAATAAATTTTATAATTAATTTGATAATTGATGGATTAAATAAGGTAATTCTAAAGTTTCAATAAAATTTTTTATTTTTTAAAACAAATTTCCATAATTTTTATCGATATTTGATATTTTTTAATATTTTCATGAAAATTTTCATATTTTAAACTCTCGATATTTCCATCGATATCGATTTTTTAGACGTTGATACAAACTACAATTTAATAATTTTTTAATATTCTACTTGAATAAAATATCTTAAATAGCCTTAAATATTAAAAAAATTATTAGATAGTATCGATTATCTCACTTCTCACTCCATTTCTCTCCATGTGGGTCTCATTTCGAATTGTTTTCTCCCTCTCTCTCTCTCTCTCTCTCTCTCTCTCTCTCTCTCTCTCTCTCTCTCTCTCTCTCTCTCTCTCTCTCTCTCTCTCTTTCCCCCATCTCATTTCAATTGTGGTCCCCTCCTCTCTCTTCTCACTTCTTTTCCATCTCTCTTCTCTCACTCACCTCTCTATAGCTCTATGTCATAATTTTTCTCATATCCTTTTTTCACTTTTCTATCTCTCTTTTGTAACTCTCTATTCTTTCTTCTTTGTAACTCTTTAACTCTTGTCAATCTTTTTTCTCTCTCTCCTCTCTCTCTCTCTCTCTCTCTCTCTCTCTCTCTCTTTATTTCTCTCTCTCTCTCTTTCTCTCTCTTACAAACTTCTAAACCAAATATAAGAACTTCTATTTTTTTTCCTTTCATATTTTTCCTCTATTTTTTTTTTCTTTTATTCTTCTTGCATCCAAACAAAGCCTAATGGTATGTTTGTGTAATGATAAAGTTAGTGGGAATCTAATTCTTTTGAAAAAGTAATAACTTTCTTTTATTTGGATATTTATTGTGAGATGGAAAAGTGTAGGCCTAGAGAATTAAATTTCCACCAATGTAGGAAAATATATGAGAAAGTTGTTCCCACCTATAAATGTGTCATTTTGAGAATTTCAGAAAAAATAGTTTTAAATTTTTTTTTAAAATTCATATTTATCCTTAGTTTATTATACAATATTAAATTTAATTACTTACAAGTCTCAACTTTCCCATTAGTTACCAAACATACCAAGAGAAAAATTAACTATTAGGAAACTAAATCTCGGAAATCAATTCCTTTATCAACTTGTACACTTCCCAAATGGGCCCTAAAGGTATGAAGGGAAATTATAGATTGTGGAGTATGTAGGTTTAGTTTTAAGTCTAAAAACGAAATGGGTATGAATTATTAGTGTAACTAGCAGGAATAAATTTTAAAATAAGTATGTATAGATTGTAATGTAGATGGACTTACCCAATTTTAATCACTTCTTAGTATTAAAAAAATATCCTTTATTAAGAGGTCATAAATATCCTTAATAACATAAAAATAAATTACCTCATACATTATAATGGACTTTTAGGAAAGTTAATACATCCTAATAATAAAGATAATGAACTTTAAAATAAAGATGAAAACAAAGATAATTAACAAATCATTTCTTCCAATCTTGAAAATGTATAAAAGTATTTAACTTTCTTTTATGATTTATTTGTTTTCTTTTCATATTTTGTTTTTCTAACTGTTTTTTCTTTTAATTTGTGTTCTATTTAGGGCTAGGCACAGTTTGGTTGGATCAATTTCAACCAAATCACTCAATCGGTTACGTTCAAATTTTAACCCGAACCAATCCGATGGAAAGTGGAAACTCGACATTCAACCGAATCAAACGGGTTAGTTTTGTTTGGATAGGTTGGTTTGGGCTATATTTTGGGCCTTCAATTTTGGACCTATTTTCGGGTTGATTAGTTTGGGCTAGTCTTTGTAATTTTTAATTTTTTTTTTGAATTTGTAATTTTAAAATCATCATTCAGAATTATCAAATTCAAACTTACCAAAAAACATAAAAATGGAGAGCAAAGACAATGTTTTTCAAACAAAAGCGTCGGCTTTTGTAATTTTTTTATTAAAAAAAAATGATGCTTTTCTTGAAAAAGCGTCGTCTTTGCTTCTTTTTTTTTTTTGGGTAAGTTTGATTAGGTAATTTTGAATGATGCTTTCAAAATTACAAATTAAAAGAAAAAAAAAATTACAAAAATATTAAAAAAATTACAAAAGCCGACGCTTTTGTTGAAAAAGTGCTCACTTTGCTCCCTTTTTTTTTGGTAAGTTTGGATTTGTTAATTTTGAATGATACTTTTAAAATTATAAATTCAAAAAACTTCAAAATTAAAAAAATTACAAAAAAATTAAAAGAATTTTACCAAACCGACGCTTTTGTTGAAAAAGCACAAGCTTTGTCCTCCCCCCACCCCTCCTTCTTTTATCTGGGTTAGTTTGAATTTAGTAATTTTGAATAATGCTTTTAAAAGTACAAAAAAATTACCTTAAAAACGAAAAAGAAAAAGAATTATAAAAGAAGTACAGAAAATAAAAAATAAAAAATTACAAAGACCGACGCTTTTGTTGAAAAAGCGTAGACTTTTCTCCTCTTTTTTTTTGGTAAGTTAGAATTTGATAATTTTGTATTATGCTTTCCAAAGTTAAAAAAAAAAAAATTAGAAAAAAAGAAATACAAAAAAGGTTTAAAAAAAATTTACAAAACAATGCTTTTGTTGAAAAAGCTTCGGCTTTGCTCAATTTTTTTTTTTTGATAAGATTGAATTTGGTAATTCTGATTGATGCTTATAAAAGTATAAATTCAAAAAAATTTAAAAAGTACAAAAAAATAAAAAAATTACAAAAGCATAAGCTTTTGTTGGAAAAGTGTTGGCTTTGCTCTTTTTTTTTTTTTTTTTTTTGGTAAGTTTGAATTTGGGAATTTTGAATGATGCTTTTTAGAAGTTCCCCAAAAAAAAAAAAAAAAGAAAAAGGAAAAAAGAAAAAAATAATTACAAAAAAAGATTAAAAAAACTTTAAAAAAATTACAAAAGCCAATGTCTTTGTGGAAAAAGTGTCAGTTTGCTCCTTCTTTTTTTTTTTGGGGATAATTTTGAATGATACTTTTAAAATTTAAAAAAAAAATTAAAAAAATAATTACAAAAAAAAAATTACAAAATTTATAAAAAAATTACGATAAAAAATTTCAAAAATTACAAGAGCCAACTTTTTTGTTTAAAAAGCTTCGGCTTTGCCTTTTTTTGGGGGATAAGTTTGAATTTGGTAATTTTGAATGATGCTTTTAAAATTACAAATTCAAAAAAAATTAAAAACTACAAAGTTAATTACAAAAAAATTTAAAAAAATTACAAAAGCCAATGCTTTTGTTGGAAAGGTGTCGGCTTTGCTCTTTTTTTTTGGGGTAAGTTTGAATTTGGTAATTTTATATGATATTTTTAAAAATATAAAAAAATTACAAAAGAAGAATTTTAAAAGAGTTTAAAAAAATTAAAAAAAATTTACAAAAGCTTGCGCTTTAATTTTACTTACAGTTCTTGCATTAGTTTTTTTTTTTTTCCTAATTTTCAATTTTTTTTCAAGCAATATTATTTATGTTTAAGTTATATATATATATAGATATATATAAATTTGCAATCAACCTATTATGATATCATATTTAACTAGATCATTGAAAACATATTTTTGCTAAAAAAGATTTGAGAAAAAATTACTTTAATTTAAAGACTATTCTTCTTACTTTGAGTACAAGCAATGAAAATGTTGCATTTTGTACCTTAGAAAAGCAAAAATTAGAAAACAACTATATGCTATTTTATAAAGGTTTCCTTTTGAAAAATTTTTCGAATCCGCCACTAATAATAATAATGGTATTAAGCTGATTAAAATATTTGTTCAAGATTGATTTCGAATTTGATGGTAAAAATTAATAGTATATAGTAACTAACATATGTAAATTGTATATTATTAACTTTTTTTTGTTAATTTTTGTTTTTTGTAATTCTTTTGTAATTGTTTCTTTGAAGTTGTAATTTTAAAAGCATCATTCAAAATTATCAAATTTAAACTTACCCAAAAAAAAGAAGAAGAAGAGCAAAGCCGATGCTTTTCCAACAAAAGTGTCAGCTTTTGTAATTTTTTTAATTTTTTTTGTAATTTTATAATTTTTTTGAAGTTGTAATTTTAAAAGCATTATTCAAAATTACCAAAATCAAACAAAACCAATACTTTTTCAACAAAAACGTCAACTTTTGTATTTTTTTTTTTTGTAATTTTTAATTTTTTTGAATTTGTAATTTTAAAAACATCATTTAAAATTATGAAATTCAAACTTACCAATAAAAGGAGAGCAAAGCTATAGCTTTTCAAACAAAAGCGTCGGCTTTTGCAATTTTTTAATTTTTTTTTTGTTGTTAATTTTTTTTTATAATTCTTTTATTATTATTATTATTATTATTATTATTTACTCTTTTAAAAGTATAACTCAAAATTATCGAATTCGAACTTACCAAAAATAAAAGGGGAGCAAAGCCGATACTTTTTTTGAAAAAACATCAGCTTTCATATATATATTTTTTTAAAATGTACAAATGATCTTATACATAAAAAAATACATTTCTACTTGCTGCTGCATCTCAAGCATAATAAATTACAAATAATCAATTAAAAATTTTAGATACTAATGTTTAATAATACAAATATCAATTGATCAAGAATTCAACATATACCGAAGGGAAAATTGAGAAATGCAGTGCCACTGCGATTGCTAAAATTGAAAAATGCAGATACAAATATCAATTGAGAATGACAAATTACAATTCCAAAGTGCCGCTGCCACTGCCACTGCCATTCCAACAGACATAGATTTATAAATACTACTATCATTCTCCTACTACCATTGCCAATGCCTCCAAAGGTACAAATCCAAATGCCCCTTTAATACTCAAAGTTCAAACTTGAAAACCACAATGATAAAATTACAAAGGAAACCAAAATAAATTAAACTAATAATGTGATGATTAGTAAGAAATAAAAAATAAAACAAAAAGAGTTACCTTCATCATTATCAAAAGTTTTCAAGGCCATCCATTCCACAATGCATAGTCAATCCTTTTTATTGCTGCTATTCGAAGTTGTTGTTGCTGCTGTTTGGATTTGGTATACGTATTGGAGTAACACCAAACAGAAGCAAATATTATAAAAACATTAAAAAATAATATGATTTGGATATAATCAAAATAGAATCTTAGTTGCAAATTACATTATCTGCATCTAAACTTTCATAATACTCTATCTCTTTAAAAAAAAAAAAAAACTGCCTAATGCCAGGTGGTGATATGGCTCATTTTCCTCAATCATTTAAGCCGAATGGAGAAGCATTAAAGCAATTTTGACAACATATCAAAGCCTCCATCATTTTAGTAGTCAAAGAGCTCCTAAAAGGATAAAGTATCCTGCCTCTAATGCTAAAAGCACTCTCGGAAGTCACAGTAGAGACTCGAATGGCATAGACATCCTTTGCAATCTTCTCTAACACAGCGTATTTCTCTCCATTGGCCCTTCACCAATTTAAGATATCAAAATCTTTATTTAAACGAGATTCATAAGAGTCGGCCAAATACCTATCGACATCATTTTTAACCTCCTTACATTTGCTTTGTTCTCTCTTTTTCAAATAAGCAATTCAGACCTGGTTAGCATAGTTGGCTTGCTTTAATCTACTGCTATTAGTATCCAAAGTTGTTCCATAAGACTCAACACGAGTAGAAGATTGGCAACTAATATCTAAATCCATTGCTTTCTCATTATACTAATTATACAGCCTCATTAAAGTTGTTTTCAAATCATTAGTCAATTTAATAACCATGCTTTCATTATTGTCATAAAGCATTCCATAGCTAAATTACACATAACTCAACTTCTATCTTGGATCAAACACTACTGCAATTAGAAGCAATTTATTGACATTTCCCATGGAATCCCAATACTTACCATACTTTTCTCTCATTCTCTTTGCGATAACACAACCGGTTATCCTCATTAACACACAAGTCATTCAATTGTTTTTATATGGAAAAGACTTAATGGAAGTATATATTGGAGGTAACATGTAGAGAGGCACTAGATTTAAGAGTCATATAATAAAAGCCCTTAAGAAATTAGACTAAAACTTTGGCATCATCCCAATGCCTAGCTATAGGAGGTCCAACCTTCTTTCTACCACTATCATCCTCTCCAAAATAGGAAGCATAATGTCCATCTTCCTCCTTCATTCTCTCAAATGGCTTTCAAATGTTAAAGCTAACTGTAACATTAAGTATATGGAGTTTTTCTAGTTGGAACATCCAAACATACTAAAGCTTTACTATCAATTTTCTCTTGACTTATACACTCCTTAAATTTTTGCAATCAAGAAGGAGATGATCTAACATATCTCACAACATTATGAATGTTAGCAATTGAGTTATCTAATTCTTTCAACCCTCACATACAATCAAGTTCGCAATGTGTGCACTACATCGCATATGCAAAAAAGCAGCATCTAATACACAAAATTTCCAATGTACCATTTTCCTCTTAAGATATGCAATTACATTATTATTTACACTTGCATTATCAAGGGTTATTGTGAACACTTTTTTAATACCCCATCACACAAACAAATCTCAATTAGCTTTCCAATTGCCTCTCATTTATGATTAGGAACCACATAAAAACTTAAAATTCTTTTATGCAACATCTAATCATCATCAATATAATAGGCAGTCAATGAAATATAACAAACATTTTGAATAGATGTCCATGTATCAATTGTGAGACAAATTTTTTGTTGCTTTGCAACAAACATTAATCTTAAAGTTAACTTCTCATCCAAGTACAATTGATAAATGTCCCTTACAATGGTTCTTCTAGATGGAGGATCAAACTTAAGACATGTAACACTACAAAAGTGTTTACGACCTTCTACAAAATTGAAAGGAAACTCATCCAATATTATCATTTTGTTACATGCCATCCTACATGCCTCTTTGTTGAAAACGGTAGCTACCAAATTACTACCACTACCATTGAACTTCCTATCAAAAGTTAAAGTCCTTTGCTTCTTTTCATATACTTTATAAAGGATTTCTTACATTGCTTCAAATGGTTCCTTAGGGTACCAGTTCCACATTTCTTTGATTCACATGCATAATCCTTATGGCAGTAAATGCATTCACATCTAGGGTCATCAGTATCACTATCCTCTATTTTGACAAAGTGATTCCACACATCATTTACTGGCCTAAAAGTTTTTTTTTCCCCCTTAATGGAGGTCGTGAAGGTAATATCGATTTGACATAAGACGGTATGGGTTTTGACAGTGGTGGTGATGATGGACTTTGGCCTATTTGGGGTTTGAGAAGAAGGTGCATTAACTGATGATGGGAAATCTTAGTCCATACCAAACATATCTAGGACACTGCCTACAAAGAGACAGAAGGAGTGAAGACAGAAATGGAGATCGAGAGGGTGAAATGGTGAGAGATTGGGAGTAAGAGAATGAAAGAAAGAGATAAAGGAGATTACTATCATCGGAGAGATGGTGGAGGACTAGAGGAGCTGCTTATGTGTAGTGGTTGGTGAGTGGTGATCGAGGGTTTCACAATTAGGGTTTCCCTTTCTCTCCAAAGACAAAGAGTGAGACTGAGAGAGGAGGGGCAGACAATGAGACCGATCGAGAGGCTGAGAGTGAGAGATTTTTTTTTTTAATTTTTTTAAATCAAATATAAATATATTATATGTATAAAAATGTAATTATATATATATATTTTATAACATTTTAAGTAATGCGGTTCAGTTTGGATAGTTTGATAATATCTCAAAATAGAAATGAAAAAATGAACCAAACCACTGCTTTCTCTGCCTCAAACGAACCGAACTGGCCAATCGAATTCAACCAATCCAATCCGTTCCGAAAATGGTTGGTTCGATCAGTTTTGCCGGTCCGGTTTGATTTTACTGGTTATTTTCCCACCCCTAATTCTTTCTATTATTCTTCAAACACTTTAAACATGTTCAAATTGTGTTAAAAATTTATATAAAAATATAATATTCATGATAAATAAAAGGATAGTGGACATAAATAGAATCTTACAAATATTATATATAGAAAGCTTTATAATAATTTGGACAAAATAAATAATAAAAAAATATATTAATAAAAAATAAATATTAATTATAAAACTTGTTAGGATATTGGATTTGAACTTTTTTGGTTCAAGATGTATGTTCCACACGTTGTTTTTAAAATACATTCGCTTTTCACCTGTGCTAGTGAATCTAGATGTGTCTATCTTCCATGATAGAACGGACTATATAACTTCAAATATTACACCTTGAGCTTCTCTCATCGAATTTGAAATTGTTTTTCTTTTATTACACCGAAAGACCTTAGACAAATCTAAAAAAATTTCATAAGGATATGAAAAGAGAGCTACATAGCTTCTTCATTTGCAATCCTAATGTTTTGTCTCAATTCCATGTTTCAAATTGTAAGAAGGTTAGGCTATTTATAGGTCTCAACCAAGTAGGATATTGAATATGGTATATAATATGGTTTTTAAACCATTTAATAATGTTCACCACTAAATTCCCATATTTGATTAGCTATTACAAACATTTTTCAATGATATTATTGTAACTTGATTATCTGTTACAAATTCATTCAAAACTTGTAACCTCCATATTAAAATACTAATCAACAAGTTATTAAAATGGCCGCTATAGCCATTAAATTGGTTTTTTAATATCAAAATTTTCCAACAATCCTCCACATGAATGAATTTGACATGATGACTCAAAATAAGTTTAAGATCCAAAAACAAAACAAAAAAACTATAGTGGTAAGGTTCTAAGGTAGGAACCTAAATATGATAGGTGGGTACCACTCTTTAAACCTTTCATAATAGGTAGAATATATTTACTTTACTGACTAAACATATATGTAATATCCTTGAACTTTTTGTCATTTGTCCAAATGATAATATACTTTACATAGAAATCCTTTCTGACACATTTCATTCATCACTATTATGTTCATTTTGGTCATGAATATCTTTCTTGTTTTGCAAGATTTTCTAAAGAATTGAACCCCATACAATTTTCCTTCAAAGTAGCCCCACTTCACTCTCAAATAGGTGATTTCTTATTTAAGAGTAACCTCTATTACTCTGCTTGGATTCTCCCTATGCATAAGAAACATTAAAAGCATATAACTTAATATTTCCTAGTGGACATCACTGTTTCAGTTTAGGAATAGATAATTGATAACCCCTACAATGATCCAACTCAATTTTTAAATCTTAGTTGGCCCAACACCAGTTGAACCTAGATCTTAAGTTCTTCAGTCAACTAGGTTAGTTATCTATAGTATCGATTAATTACTTCATGGGCTTCAATCCATTCCCCTTGATGATATTTCAATTAATCTCTATTTAACCTTTTCAGCTAATGGATCAGTGAAGTTTTCATTTGACTTACACAGTCAACAAAGATAACTTTAATTGAGATTAGTTGTTTCACGGTATTGTGTCTACAACTTATGTGTCTAAAACTCATCACTCAGCCTCTTCACCATATTTATCAAAAACAATGAACTCATTGTAGATTGGGCTTGCCACCCATGTATCTAAGTACTCTTACAAATTCCTTTCCAATAATCATCCTTGTGTATATACTCAGTTTGCTAATTGTATAGGCTATGTTTGGTTTTATCAAAATCATCATACTTCCAACCCATTTGAATATTCCATTTGAGATAATCTTTCATCTTTATTGCATTTCTGTATATGTTTAAGATTTTAGACACATGCACAAGAAACCAATAAACATTACTGTTATGTGAATATCCAATGATGTTGCAACCAATGGTTTCAGAACTTATTTTCATCTTTTATGGTATAGGTATGACCTTTTTGGTAAGACACCACCATATTGACAAGAATTTCTAGTAAGGTTGTCTTATTTTCCGTAGTTTGTATGGTGTTCACCCCCGCATAACCTTTGTATCCATTATTTCTTTCATATATTTTACGTTTGCTTTTAGTAAATACACATAATAGTAATCAACATCATAGTTCTAAAAATGAATTAATCAAATTCCAACAAACTAGAGCAAATTGGATGCACCAAAAAATAGTAAATAACATTAGCTTAAAAGCAAATAAATAAAACAAAATTTATTTACCTCCATTTGCTTCATAAGACAGATTATTATTATTTTAAATTTATAGCATAGGTTGTTTCATGGTCTTAATATTAGGATCCAATTTCTTATTGTAATTCTATACTATAGCAAATATTTCTATCCTTAACCATGGACCTTTGAAGCGTTTTGAGTCCATTCGACTTGCAAACCTCAAATTGACAACGCTTCACCATACTCTTCTAAGTATGCATAATTTTTTCAATAGCTCTATCTTGAATCACTTGCATGAATCATGAGCTAGAAAATTGGAATTAATGCTCGTAATAAGAAAATTGGAATTTGAAATGTCAAAACTCTCCTAGAGCTACCTTCCAAAACACTAGGATAGCCCAAATTAGGGGAAACTGTATTGAAAATTCTATAGAAAGTCTAGTAACATTTCCACTGTAAATTAGACTATCCCAAAACATTCTCTGCATAAAAAACTTATTCCAAAAGTATACATGCACTTTATTCTCCTCTCCTTACTACAAATTTCATAAATTTATAAGACTTTGATAATAACAATGTAAAAATATAAATAATAAATCATAAATACCTTTTCATGTGTCAGGTTCCTTCCCGAAGTTTCCACCGGAACCCTGAATGGCCCCAACTCTTTCTTAAATTTTAACTCAGTATAGGAAATATTTTTATAAATTCATAGCCATCCAAACCTTCCACTTACTATAATTCTATCAATTTATCACACTTCATAAATATACCAGAACATAAATTTAAATAACAAGATAATAGTAATAATAATACAGGCTATCCCAGCTCATAATATCTAGTAAGGGGGACCATAACAATATTCATAATAATAATAATGACAGTAAATGAAAAGAACCTGGATCACAGACCCTAAATCATACAACCCTAATCTCAAAATCTAAGAAATCTAAATATACGAGTTTGAGCCATTAAAAAACAATAAATTGTAAGATATCTTTTAGTAAAATAATTAAAAGAAACATGTAGAAATAATATATTAGATTGAATAATTGAGGTCATAACAATAATTTTGATAACATCACCATTATCCAGAACCAACATAATTTTATATATACATAAATATGAACATGTATTAGTCCCTTGAAAGTTCTAAATAACATGCCTGTAAACTAATACACTTGTTCAAAGGTTGAATTATTTGTCCGAAAGGTAACCTGGATTTCTAATACCGGTACTGTTGGAACTTCCTCACTACTTAATTAGATTATACAAGCACTTTCAAATCCATAAAAAAATCACTAATTAGAATACACACAACGTTGATGCAAATATTAATAATAATACTAATAATATGATAGTAATAATAACAATAATATTAATAATAATATAATAATAATGATTTCATAGTAAAATAGTAAAATAAAATAAATAAACTCTGATTTTAAGTTTATTTAAATAAAAACATTAATTAAGAGTATAAAAAAGTTTATAAATATATAATGTTTAAACCATTTATAATTCATGTAGAAATATATCAATCAAAATTAAACATTACCCGATGTACCATATGATGTGCCAATGCACAATTCTAGAATATCAATTGCTCGTAGATATACTATTACTACTAGGACGGTTGGCGTGGTTAGCTATAATGGCCATCCAACCTAATATAGTAATAGACGACTTGTTAGCATAGCCCATATCTAATCACCTATTGACATAACCGGGTCACTGTCATGGTATTGTATGGTACACCTAATACAAATATATCAAAAAAACACTTGATGCACCATTCAATATATCAGTGTTGTCATGTGATATTTGATATCCAAACACCATTTGACAGAAGGGGGAGGGAGAAGAGAAACCTGCACAAGGTCCTTTTAGCATCCTAAAGACATCAGTACTAGATAATTTGTCATCCTACATCTAAGGAGAAGGTGATCAATGTCATTACTGCAAAAATACCTATATAACCTCATTCACCTTAGCTCCCATAGGATGACTAAATATAACCTGTTACGCTCTGGTTGTGGGGAGAGTGGCTATTGCCATCATTGCAAGATACTTGTCATCCCCCTCTCCACAGCTCACAAAGGATGACTAAATATAACATATATGCTGAAATCAGTAACATATATGTTCCAAGAACACCGATACTATATAGTACATCTAAAAACCAAAGTGTTACGTATAAATGTACCATTATGGAAGCATTGATTTTTCATAATTACTGAAATTCTAAACCAACAAAAAGTCAAACTTAGAACCACTCACAATCTAACTAGTCATTTCTTGTCAAACTAAATAAAATTTTAATTTTAATTTTTAATCTTGGAATAGATCGTCCCATAAATAAATATCTATATTTCTTACAAAGACATATAGACTTAGAAAATCTAATATTACTTTGTTTCTATTATTCTCTTGTATAAAAGGACCAATTGATTTGTTATTTGTTGTGGGTGGATTTTCATTCATCTCACCTAAGCAAGCTTGAAAAAAGAATAACCTTGAAAGGAGAATAAATGACTTAGGTTGCAATTGCAAAGTGATATAGGTTGCAAAACAACCCAACTGACCTTAGGTTGTAGAACAACCTGAGGAATGAATAGGATGGTTTTATCTTCCAATACGACCTCGATGAGTTTGACAACTTCATAAGCTCGTATTTCTAATGGTTCACAACCTCAAAGGACTATAAGGCTAATCCCATATAAAGCGGCTCAAGACAAATGACCTAAGAGCTCCTTGACATCAAAAGTACATCATCATGCAAGTTCATCCTCACTCTAAATTAAACTTGAAGCCGAAAGAAAGGATGAACAGTTAAGACACAGTTGAACATGCGAAGGCATGTGCTGTTTCCACTTACTCAACCAATCCAAAGATGCCACCTGTTATATGCTTATTGAAGACCCTCAAGACCATGCTCAGTTGGCAACTCGTGAAAGGTCTAAAGCTATTCCATATGGGGGAAAAAAAACTTCTTGAACTAGAGAGAAGAAACATGTAACACCCTAACCCGAGAAAATGCTCAGAATTTGAATATTTGACCAAGTTTGACCAAGGTTAATTGAGTGGATGCCATAGTTGACTTTTTGGTGTAGTTAGAATTTCACTTTAACTAGGGCAGTATTGTGACATGTTATCTGAAGTTTATAGACTAGTAGCGTGTCTAATTCTGAGCTAGGATTAAGGAGTTATGGTCAGAATAAGATTTGATCAATTTAACCAAATAGGATCCAATATTGACTTTTTCTTGGGACAAGATTCGGCGTTGACCAGCTATCATCACATAGAGCTTGTTAATACACGTTCATAGCTAGGCAGCAAATCTCATGTTGAGCTACAATTCAAAAGAACTTCAAGGGTATTTTAGTAATTCTTCAAATAGTCCATTTATTCTTGAGAATCTGAGTTTTAAAATCAAATTACTTTATTTAATTATTCTATATGCATATATGTACATCGAGTTGTATTTTTAAATATATATATATATATATTATCTTATTATTATTTATATTATTTACTATTATTGTTATTACTAAGTTTTAATATTAGTTTGTTATATTTTAACATATGTTTTAAGTGGGAAATGTGTTGATTTGTCAAATTGGAAAACCCACATCCACGGTGGGGATTTTTAAATTTCATATGTAATATTATTTTATGTCATTTGTTATTATTGTTACCATCATCATCATCATCATATTATTATTATTATTATTATTATTATTATTATTTTGTTTTTGTTTTGGTTTGAAAATAACCCCTTTTTTTTTTCCTATGCTTCTTCCACGTGATAAACACACTCTCTCTCACACTCTCTTTTCCTTGTGTGACCGAAACTTCAAATAGGAATTTTCTTTTACTATAGTTGATCCAACCCTCATCGCCATCGCCATTTGAAGACCCACCATCTAGCAACATCATGATTTCAGCAGCCCATAAAAGAATCCATGAGCGACCAAGTTTTGGTTGCTAAATATATGGTAGCTAATGTAGGGAAAACAATGGTCAACCACTTTTAGTGATCAAAATTTGGTCACTGATGGCCATCTTTTATGATCAATGAATATTTGGTCACTAAAGGCAAGGGCGGGAATTTGTTCCTACTTTTTTTGTGGTGGGAAGAGAATCTTTCACTGACCAAAATATATGTGGTCACTGATAGTTTTCATCAATGACCAATGGTTTGGTCGGTGATAGTCTAAGAAATATTAACGTTTGACTTATAGTAGCTAATGATTTCTGGTCATTGAAACTAAATATCAGTGACCAAGTAGATGGTTACTAATATTTTAAATAATAGAAATTTTGAAAAAGAAAACATATGGGTAAAAATCTTTAACGACTATTTAAAGTTGGTCACTGAAAAACTATATCAGTGACCAAACATTGGTGGTTGAACCTTCCAACTACTAAAATAATAAATACGAAAAAAAAAATTAAAAGATGGAAAATTAGAGAAAAATATTAATAGATATTATAATATTCAATAACTTTTAGTTTTTACTAGTTGTATTTAAAATTATAATTGTAATTAGATATAAATCATAATCAAATAAGGTATTATAATAGTAACTATTTATAAATAAATAGTCTTGGTTCTATTAAACCATTATAATTGTAGAAAAGTTTTTTTTAAAAAAAAAACAAATAAGAAAATTGAAAAAGCTAATGGGAGGGAGAGAAATTGAGGAGCACACTTAATCTTTTATGAGTAAAATAATAAATAGATTAAACAAAAATTGAAAGGTAAAAAAAGTTGACCCATGTGGGTCTGCTATTAATATATATATATATATATACACATATATTTTTGTTAGAATTACAATAATATTATATAAACTAAAGGAATAGAAGAGGTTAACTGTAACTTCAAACTACAATTTTAAGAGAAATATATCGAGGTGACAATGTAGAAAAGTAACAATATAATTAAAAAATTATATGTATAAAAAAATCCTCATTTATTGATAATATATCTTATTTTATAACAAAAAAATATTGAAGTAAATAATTAGAATGGTTCCACTAGTTAAAAAGTAAAAATTAAAATTCTATTTAAAAAATATAAACATAAAACTAAAAATTAAAATTTTATAAGTGGAATACGATTTAACATACTTATCATTTTATTATGGTTATTATTATAAATGTACACAAACTAATATATATATATATATATGTATATGTATATTTAGTTTTGCTATGGATAGGATCAAATTCACTTCATATTGGTGAAAAAACTAATGTTAAATATCATTTTGGGAGGATCAATTTTGTGTCAAAGTGGATAGATTTACTATGTAGGATTGTTGTATGACAAAGTATTCATTTTGGCACAAAATTTACCCTTTGAAATAATATCTGACATTAAATTCTCATTTTATAAAATTAATCGGTCTATGGCAAAACTGTATATATTAGTATATATATGTGTTTTATAATATATATTTTTTGCAATATATATTTATAACATTTAGTATATTTTTATTAAAGAAAATTTATGTCAGATGTTCATTTATCCACCACAATTGTTTATTGATATTTAAAAATATATAGTTCTCTAAATCTCTACAAGGTTCCCTGTTATGTAAAAAAAAAAAAAAAAAATTATTTTCATATGTTACTAAATCTATATTAGTCTATATATTATTTTTAAAAATTAAATTTTGAAACAATCTATGAATTTTCTTTTTCAAATAAGTTTTATTTTTTGAATAAACGATCTAAAGTTAAAAAAAAAAAACCTAACTTGACTATAAAATTATCAATAATGCTAGAAATACTAAGTCTAACAATCTATGAGTTTCTTTCTTTTTTTTTTCTTTTTCTTTTTTTTTTTTTTTTGGCTCAGAACTTGTTTCATTTAACTGAATCTTCATCTTCGCATATATATATATATATATATATATCTATTATTTTTGTCATTTATCTACTTTTTATTTTTTATATCTCATTTATCTAAATATATTTGTAATAAACATTGGCAATTTTTTAGTTATATTATACTTCATATAAAAAATCTATATATATATATATATAGTATATCATGCTTATTGATTTATTATCTAAACAATATAATATTTATTTAATTACTTTTTGATTTATTAAACATGGAAATTTATATAAACTTTTTTATTTTAATGACAAATTTCTTTTATTATTTTTTCATTTATTTTTGTGGTTAATTTTATATAATTTAAAATATATGTTAAATTTAAAACAACTATGGATAGATACTTATAAATAAAACATTCATTTCATCATCATTAAAACTTAATATTCTAAAAGGGTTTTCTGAGCATTTCAATCCGCTTATATTTTTTTTTTGAAAAATAATTGCGTAATTATCCTATATTATCTATATTAGTATTTCTTTAAAATAAAAAAAAAATAAAAACCATTAGAAAACAATTTGATATTTAATTTTGTAATGATGCCCCTCACAAATAAATTATACAATTTTTCATGCTGTTGTTGTTATTATTATATAAATTATACATTATGTATATGTATTCGTATATATGGGTTAATTACACTAGGCACCCTCAAGATTTCTCTTAATTACAACAAGGTACCTTCAATCTTTCCATAATTACATTGCACATCCTCGAGGTTTTATTTAATTACAACCAAATATTTTTATGTTTTCATAATTACATTGCACACCCTTAAGGTTTTTCCCTTAATTACAACCGGTTATAATTAAGGGAAACCTCGAGGATATGCAATGTAATTATGGAAACATTGAAAGTATCCGATTATAATTAAGGAAAACCTCGATGGTGCCTAGTGTAATTAATCTAATATTATATTTATTAGTTCTCAAATCATAGTTGTTGTGATGAAAAATTGTTAAAGACTTTTCTATCAACTTTTGAATTATTTCAAAATCTAAAATTTAAATGTATTTGAAATTTAAATAAATCCATATGTGATTTACTTTATTAGCATAGAGTTTTAGTATGTTAATCGACTGATATAGTTTAACATTACAATTTTAAAGCTTTTGAATTAACTCAAGAATCAAGATAATAAAGTTTTTGAAGCATTGTTAGGAAAATGTAAAAATTTTGGAATTTAGTTTGAAAATAATTAATTTTCTTCATACAATATGTGTTATAAATTAAAGATAAAGATAAATTTATATGTTCAGAAAATTCTAATAAAAAGATGATTTTATTTATATTTTTATAATAGTTAGTATATGCATATACATATTTATACACATATATGTACAAATATTTTTTTGAAAAGACGGAACTTGTTTTAGAAAGACAGATAGTTACATTCTTTATGTGCATATTTGATATTTACAAAATAAATTCTTATACTTAATTATTTTGTGAGTAACTAATAATACACTTATTGATTAATTACATTGTCCATATTAATTAACTATTTATATTATCTTAGGAATTAAAACTCATATTAAATTTGTTATAATTTTGATGAAGTGGGTAGCCTCAGTGGTTTAGCACCCCTATTTATACTTATCAATGCATGGTTCAAGTCATAAGAGATAAAAGGAGTTTGGGTCGAGTCATAAGAGATAAAGGAGATAAATGGGTTTGGGCTATTTGCAATGTTTAGAAAAAAAAAAATTGTTATAATTTTAATTTTCCTTTATTTTTGGTAAATGAAAATTTTAATTTTGCATTGGTGGGAAATTTGCCACTATCATTTTTCACCTCATAGGACTAGTCCCGGAAACCCTCCCAATATCTCCTAAATGGTCGTACTTAGTGAAGTCCCACTAGATAATCTGTAAGGATAACCAATGGAACCTCACTTAAAACGTGAACAACGAACATATGCATTATTAATAATAACTCAATATATAAATATAATTAAATCCACAAGAACACAGTCCACAACCGGCCTATTGTATCACAGACCATAACTACATACACAAGTAATGTAGTCTCCACTAAGTCCAATATTTAGATCAGAACATTCTAAGAGTATTTACAAAGTTTAGAAGTACAAATAAATAATAAATAAGTCTAGAAAGATAAGGATGGATAAAGAAAGATAGGTACTCCTGCTGCTGTGAAAAGAACGAAGTGGCAAGCGATGTGCGAGGTAGACTACTACTAACTACCTGGGCCTAAAAGAACGAATTTAAAACAAATAAAATGTGAGATAAAGAAATCTCATTGAGTGGCATAATATAATAGAAAAATAATAATTTATTTTCATAAAAATATTTCTCTAAAGACCTCTCGTTCCACTCGTTTGAAAAGTTTCCATTTAAAAATCATTTCACAAAACCCGAACTTGTACCCCAATTTAATATCATAAAATCGATGTTCAAAAGTATAAAGTGAACAATCATTGTAATATTATAAAATGTCTTAATCAAGATATAAATATTACGCATAAAATATTATAAAAGCAGTTCCACAAAATAAATATGAAAGCGCAATAATAACCACAATATTTGAAAACCAATAATATACTCAAACGTATACAATGTACCATACGATATATCAATCTGTAAACCATGGGATACACCCACCTCACGACCCTCAATATACGAAATGTGTCGTGGAAATAATAAATCCTACCCATGGCAATAATAATCCATTGGATGAAACCAACCTCACAGCACCATGGCAATAATAAACCGTCGGATAAATCTAACCTCACGGTCCGTGGAAATAATAAACCATTGGGTGAAACCAACCTCACCGCACAGTAGCAATACTAAACCGTTGGTTAAACCCGACCTCAAAGTCCATAGCAATAATAAACCGTTGAGTGAAACCAACCTCACAGCACTGCGGCAATACTAAACTGTCGGTTAAACTCAACCTCACAGTCCATCGTAATAATAAACCGTTGTGTGAAACTAACCTCACGGTACCGTGACAAACCCAGCACACTGTACTATAATACTGAACTAAAACTCTGATACTATATGGTACATCAATTAAAAATAACCAATACAGTACCCTTAAAATAATTTTATAAGATCATAAATATTTTTCCAACAATACTGTATCATAAATAATACTTTAATATTCAAATTTAACCGCTTAGTCCATTTATGAACTCATGAGAATTAAAAGCCGATTTAAAATATTGTCAAACGTCACATAAAATGATAACACATATATGAAAAATCAAATATTTGTATATCCATAAACCAAACATATCAATAAAATGGTATATACGTAAAATATTCGAAGCATGTATATACTATACTATATGCCCAAAACATTTAAAAAATGATATAACCACTCATAGTACTGCATATGCTCACTACTGACCCCTGTAGGATTGCCTCCAAACTTAATACGAGTGTCTGTAATATAAATAAAATATTTCTCATGCTCCAATTACTAAACTAAATACACTTGTATGAACCAAATGTCTTAAAATAATTTATACCACAAAAAAAAATTTGATAAATTGGATATCGAATGGTCCAATTATACTACGTACCCTTAGGACCCGGTACCTAAAATTGGGGCTTTTCACCCAAAGGCTAATCTATCAAAATTAAACCTTCTAATGGGTTCTAATAATATCTAATTTCACTAATCCAACTCCAATTTTAACCAATTTTGTCCAAATACAATCTGAATTTATCCGAAATTTAACTAATTGATCCAAAAATAGAAAAATTATCAAACGACCTCCAAAATTTACAAACTTTATATCAAGGGAAAGCCCAAGAGACAAGAAACCCATCAATATGCTCACCTTGGTCCAAAGGTTCCTCCGGTGGATGGAAAACTCATTGCAATACTTGACCAAAATCTACATTGATGTATCTCTCAAACGGTGAGGAATCTTGGCAAAAGGACCATGGAAATGAGTTCAAAGGGTTCAAAAATGATAGGATAGGTGTATGGGTTGGCCTGAAACAGCCAAAAAATGCAAAAATCTGGCAACCCACCTCGCCAACTGCCGCCATGTTCGCCAGCTAGATCCGGGTGCGTCCGACCGCCGTTTGCCGTGAAATTTCAAGACCGAGCTCGCCTTCATGTGTGCTTCCTCCCTGGCTAGTGTGTGTAATTGGTGGTTGGCCATAATGGACAAAAACGGCAATCACCTGGTATGACATTAAACGGGTCGAAACGACCTAGTTCGGACCCACGAGTTTGGAGGGAGAATTTATTAGGTTTTGGGGATGAAATGGGTATTTTGGGGTTTGCTTCCTATTTGGCATGCTTACCGAGGCTTATATAGAGCCTTGGGTCACTAACGGACAAAAAATTGGGGACTGGTTTGGACACTGATATAAAACTTATGCTTAAAACTTCTCAAAACCATAACTTTTTATCCGTAACTCGGAATTTGGCATGCCGCCAATCTATGAACTCGTATCGACGAGATCTACACAATAGTATCTCAGTCAAACCAAAAATATTGACCATTGAAACAGTCAACTTGGACCCACATATTGTTCACTTGGTCAAACTTATTAAAACATGTGTATTTTGGTACGGGTTGTTACATGACCCCTTTCTATTCTAATTAAACCTAGCCCCTGTAAAAAGCAGTTGTAAAGATCCAAAGGAATACCGTTAGACCAACAGTGCTTGATCTTTGCAAGAAAGCAACTAGAAGATGGAAGATAGAAGAAGGAGCCAGCTCTTCTCGTTTGTTGACAACTATGATTGGTTCCTCATAATATCTGGAGCCAACATCCATGGTTATTTTATGCCTCTATTTGCTTGTTTTTTCTTTTTTTCCTTTGAAATTGTAATGGGGTTTGGCAAAAACCAATCGAATTTGGGGAAAATGGTAAAGGAAGTAGTAAGGTACTTGGCAACCTAGTTTTTAATTCGATATATATATATATATATATATATCCTATAGTCTATACTATAAATGAGAAGTGCTCCCAGTTTTGGTCATGTTTTACTATTCAAAATGGTAAAAAATAGCTGCTTCTCGTGCGTTTTGCCTTTTCTTTTCCCATTTTTAAAATTTTTTTTTTTTTTTACAATTTCATATATCCAAATTTACCCCTTTTTTTGGTTTTTTGCTTCAGAAAGTACCAAAACCCATGGGGTCTTTAAAGGCTTCACTGATCTACAACAACGGGGACAGTAGCATCTTTTGGATTTGTCTTTGAGCATGAAAGAGATGAGAATAAAAAAGCTACGGATTATAAACTTCTTTGATGGGATTTTGCAGAGATAGAAAGTTAAAAACCAAAACCCTCTTAGGGGGAGCACCTTCTTTTTCCTTCCTTTTCTTTTACTATATCTGTGTATTAGGGTTTGTTTTTGTGGAAGAGAAGGTAGGAAGAAAGAAAGAAGAAAAAAAAAGAGAAATAGAAAAAAAAAGAAAAAGAAAAGAAAATGGCATGGGGTTGGTCTCTTAGTCTCTCTCTTCTCTCTCTCTCTCTCTCTCTCTCTCTCTCCTAGCCTTTTTTATTTTTCTCTTTCTACTTGCCCATTAGAGATAGAGAAACAGAAAAGGTTTTTAAGCGGTCAAAGTATGTGAGAGATGTGGTTTTGATTCGCCAGTGTGAAAGTAAAGAAATAAATAATAATAATAATAATAATAATTATTAAGATAATATGGTTTTTCTAACTAAAAAAAAAGTTTTTTCAAAGCTTTAAATATTATATATAATATATCTTTAGTCTATAATATAAATATTACATAAATGAGAAGTACTCTCCAGTTTTAGTCATATTTTATTGTTTAAAATGGTAAAAAACGACTGTTTATCTTTTTTTGTTTCTTTCTATGATTGTATGCCAAAGATAAAATAAGTATTTCATTTCTATTAAATACAAAGTTTCTAACCAATAATTTTGAAATCACACTAATACGGCTTCTCATGCACTTAGTTTTACGGAGAAGCTATATATATATAATATATTATGTCGTAATTGCCTAAAATTTTTAGGTTTATCTAAGATTATAAAATTAACCTTTTAATTTTGATTTCAATGGTATATAAAAAAAAAAAAGTTAAAATCGGTAGTTTATAATTTTATATCTTTGCAAGGTTAAAATGTATGGTTTTATATTTACCTTGTTTTTCATTTTTTAGCCCTTTTTTTTTTTGTTTTTTGGGGCTCAATTTGACCTCTCAATAGCACACATCACACAAGACAGCAAGAATTTTTTTTTTTTCTTTTTCAAACAACAACAAATAAGTTATATATATTTTTTATTTAAATTTTCGTATTACAATATACTTTCATTATTTTCTTATAGAATTGATATTTCTCTACTAAAATTATATTGATTGAAATGAGCTTTCGTTTTGGTAAATTAAAAAAAAATTACTTTTTAATTTTGATTTTATCCTTCTATAATATTAGTTATGTAATTTTAAAAATTAAATGCAATGCCAATGTGTGTCAACAAATAAAATATTTTGAAATTAAATTTTTTATTATAAAATTTTTAAACTAATAGTTTTCAATAGATGTGCATGTGGTTTTATATTATTTGTTAAAAAATATATTGATTAGTTAACACTAATAAATAAAAAAAATTTACTTTATCTTATATAAAGTAATTGTTTTTGAAGGTGTAAATGTAACATCCCACATCGGTTGGAGAGGAGCACGAAGCGGTCTTTATAAGGCTGTGGATACCTCTCCCTTCAGGACGCGTTTTGTGAGCAAAACCTTGAGGCCAGGGGGGAGAGAGGGTGTGAACCCTGGGCCAAAGAGGACAATATCCTGATGCGGGTGGTCTGGGCTGTTACAGTGGTATCAGAGCCAGTACCCGGATCGGTGTGCCAGCGAGGACGCTGGGCCCCAAGGGGGGAGGATTGTAACATCCCACATCGGTTGGAGAGGAGCACGAAGCGGTCTTTATAAGGCTGTGGATACCTCTCCCTTCAGGACGCGTTTTGTGAGCAAAACCTTGAGGCCAGGGGGGAGAGAGGGTGTGAACCCTGGGCCAAAGAGGACAATATCCTGATGCGGGTGGTCTGGGCTGTTACACATATGTATATGTTATGGATTTTAGCATGTAGGTTATATTTAGTCGTTTTTTTATGAACTATGGTATGGGACATAACAAGTATTTTACAAGGATGGTAACCCTTTCCATGGTTCAAGACGGCAGGTGCTATTTAACCATTCATATGTGAGCTAAGGTAAGTGAGGGTCAATAGGTATGTTGCAATAATAGCATTATCCATCTTTCTTTTAGCCATAAGATGATAGGTTATTTATCATCGATATTTTTGGGATGCTGAAGATGCCGCATACAGGTTCTTTACTCTTCCTCCCTCCCCCCTCTCCCTTTATCAAGTGGTGCTTGATATACAATACTAGTATATCAGGTAACTTTTTAGTTTTATTTGATAAATTTTTGCATAGGTTTTATATGGGTTTCAATACTTTGTATTGATGATTTATTTCTGTTTTTAATTAATATTTTAAAATAATTTTAGATGTCAGATCATAATTATTTGATTATATTGATATTAATCTTATTTTTACTCACTAGTAGTATTTTCATTTTATTCTTTAATTGTCTTACTTTCATTTTCCCTAGATCCAGTTATAAACCTATTATATCTATATATATATAAATATATATATGTATTTACATGCCCATGTTTTTCGATTCTATTGGCATCATGTGAGGATAGTGAATTCATGTATTGGATATGAAAGTTTGTTTTGGACAAATTAGCCTACTGGCAGTTACAAAGAGCCTTCGAAAAGTTATATACATTAATATGAATATATATGTATGTTTGTATATGTGTGTATTTATGTTAGTGCTGGACATTAATATGTTATTGGAACTTTATTCATGATTTTAGTTATTTAATTAAAGTATTAAGTTTATATGTTTATCTCTCTTTCACTACCCTACTCTTAACATACTCTAGGGTTGATTGATGACTTCAACGTGTTATTCTATATCTGTGTTGGATTTTATTTGTGAAGTGCTGAAAATTTGTGGGTTTATAGGAAGTGCAAGGTATAATATGAATGAGTATATAGAAGTATATTTTGTATGCTAGGTAAAAATTTGAAAAAATCCATATTTTAAAAGAAATTCAAACAAATTTTTTATAAAATTTTTAATAGGGTTTTCCTAGTTCTTGAGGGATTCTGGGATGGGCCCAACAACCATGTGGCATGACATCACAGTACAAATGCTAGGTATTGCAAATCTGCCCTGCAACCTTTTATATAAAAGGAATAGGTCCATTCTCTTGCAGGGTCTTTTCACCTCACCTCCTTCTCTCTCTACTTTCTCTCTTTGGCAAGCTGCTTTAGAGGCACTCCCTGAAACTCGAACTACTTGTTCATCAGTGACTTGACCACTCCTACTCTTTCTACTTTCTCTCTTTAGCAAGTTGCTTTAGAGGCACTCTCTAAAGCTCGACCTACTTGTTCATCAATGACTTGACCGTCAAAGGGTTTTTGTTGACATCACTGCCACACGCTTCATAACAGCTTTCTCTGGTTTTCAAGTCATTAAGCCAGCCACGTCCTCAGCTCGAAAGTCATTTTGGTAGGGTCCCATGATGGAATCAACTTGGGTTGAGGCCATCGCAGGTCAGTTAGGTTAGGTCTAGCAGCGAAATCAAGTTGAAACAACACCGTTTCAGGACAGGTTGGCCCGGATTAGAATGTGGAGCTTGGGGTCAGACGAGATAAGCATCGACGAAATCAACACACCAAAATCTGATTACAACAGTCAATATTTATATAAAACTTAATCGTAATGTTTAGCAAAATGACATAATATATAGTAACTATACATGTCTTCAATTGAACACAATTATTCAATTGAAATCACACATCTATTCAATTGAAACAACATTCCTATTAAATTGAAACAACACATCTACTCTGTTAGAAAATGATAACAGAGAAGGGAGTTTTGTCAAGTTGAAAAATGGGCTTGCGACCAGTGAGCTGGAATCAAGGTGTCACCATGGCCCATGGGCCAAACGAACTATCATTTAGAGCATGCTCACATCATTTTTATATTAAAAATTAAGAAGGATTTTTAGAGCCCCATCTACAAGACGATTTTGTTGTTTGCAAATGTAGGGGTAAAAATTTTCTTTTCAGTATACATGTCTTTTGAATTTAGTCCATTTTATTTATGAAAAATGAGGTATGACAAATAGTAGAAAATTAAATTGCAATTGATATGTGGAACTTGTAGATTTTATGCAATTTTATTTAAATGGGCAAAGATGATATTCTACATGATGCATATTACCGTCTAAATACAAAAAAGAGTTGAGAATAATTTAATATATATATATATATATATATGTATGTATAATCTGTGCGTTTATTACAGAATAGAAGATTTTGGATCAACAAATTTGTAGTTGGCAAATTTTATAGATTTCAAAATATAATTGATAACAAATTTATTTTCAATTAAGTTTAAGATCTTCAAATTATTATTCAAGAAATACATCTTGAAGGAATGAATACGAGTGAGTCGTTAAATGGGCTAGACACCTCTTCAAATTCATCTTTTAATCTTTTTGTGCTTCTAAATCTTGTGTATTTTCATTCATAGGAGGGATTGTTGATTTTTTTTTTAAATATTTATGAATGAAAATATTATTTAGATAATTGACTAGGTGTGTTGTTTCAATTGAATATTGTTACAATTGAAGAGTTTTAATAGTTACTATACATTGTGTCATTTCATTAAACATTACAATTGGATTTAATATAAATCCTAATTCAATTAGTCGTTTATTACAGAAGAATAATAGAAGCAGAATAATATTAGAGTTTCTAAGTCTATGTGTCATCTGTAAGAGCGCATAGATATTTATTTGGTCTGCCAAAATGAGCATGTAATGCTACAACTTTGAATTATTGATTCTTGTATCCTAGAAGACAGACATTTGAAAAACTTGAAGCTAAAGAGTAAAATCGATCATCAGTAATGGCTCAGATTAATTTATATTTTCTTAAGTTGACATCTTTTTTATTTATACTTCTGATATATGTAAATATATTTGTTTCATTATTATTTTAATTATGTATTCAATTGTTCCATTTAATGTATGAATGTAAAGCCAAAGAAGTTAGATATTCGTTTCTAAATACTAACGGAAGGCAAATGTCGATCTTGAAATCAGTAAAATCCGACTAAACTTAGGTTAGAATTTTAAAAGAAGCTAATAATATGAACTCCTATTAATTAATATTAAAAAAAGCAAAAAGAAAACTCATATTCGCAGCCATCGTTTGCCACAGGCCCAAAGGAAATAAGAAAACTATAATTGCACCATTGCATTAATGATATAAGAAACATATCCACTTTCCAAATTGTTTTGTCTGTATGATTTTAGTATTTAACTTCAAACAAATCCCTCCCATAAACAAATTCTAGAATTTCAAATCTTTTTTTTTTTTTTGACATCCAATAATTTGACCACTCCATCTATACCTCAAACCCCATATAAATTTTATGTACATAAATTAACACATTGACGACCTGGGACCGAGTGGCAGTGACGGGCACAGCTCCATTATTCATGTGCAGCCACTGGATATCACACATCGAAGACTACTTTGACTTCTTTACATTCATGGTCTCCTATTGTGACAATTGCAATTCACCATTGGACTACAAGATAACCAAATCACTTCCTTACTTTCATCTCCATTGTTCGTATCTGCGGCGATGATTGGGATCCACCACCAAGTGCAGCTGCAGCAGACTCGACATGTGTGAGAAGATATTCGTATATTTTCTTCCTCAGCCTGTCAATAGTTTCTGCTGATACATTTGGTGATTCTCCTTCATCTTTACTTGAACCAATGTCATCCAACCAGTCATTCACACTCTTCAGCTGAGTCAACATCCCAGCTATTTGACCATTATCTGACAAAGCAGAGGTGTCCACATCAGCATCCAAGAACCTCTCAACAAATCCCAAAAACCAATCCTGCGACTGCAGTCTCAGCATTTCAGCCAAGTCAACAGCCTCATCAAGGCCATTTCCTCTAATCCACTCAGGTGGAGGTTGAGCCTGCAGCTTTTGGCTGATGGCTGATCCATCCCCTAGCCGACGAGGAGTTCCTGGAGCAGTAAGCTTGGAGCCAACTGACTGTCGGATTTTCCCCTGGGCTTTTGAGGCATTCTTCATTGAGTTTTCTAGAACTAATATGGGTTGATTTGCAGAGACAATCTTCTGGTTTTGAGAGGAAGCCAAAGAAGGAGCCAATGTGGAAGAAAGATCTTTACTAAATACAGAGAATGATGATAAATTAGTGGCTAGTGCAGCTTGCACCCAAGAGGCTGCCTGTCTCCGTCTGTCTGATGTGATCTTTAGTGTTTCTTCTGAAGGGTTCTGTTCATGATCTGGAGATGAATAAGTTGGCATAGTTTTAGATAACGAATCAGCAATTGAACGAGCATTGTTCAAGTTAGAATGGAGGCTCAAAAACTGCTCTACTGCAGGCTGTGGGTTATCTTCCTTGGCAGAGGTAGTTAACTCAGAATATATGCTGCAGGAAGGAAAGAAAAAATAGATTAATGTCCGATAACAAAGAGAAGTCAGGCCAAAATTTAAGAACATAAAATATTTTAAGCATCATATTGCAAAAGGAACAACATTGAAGAAGGAAAAAAGAAAAAGCAGCAATTAATTCACATTTCACATATATGCAACATCAATCTTAATGGCAATTAAAGACATAACTTTAGCATTTTAGTAGAATAACTAAATCCATCATCTATCTTCATCAATCAATAGATACTCAAATTTCTCAACAGTAACCCACAATTTATGAAATTTTCTATCTTGTGTATAAATTCCAAATTTTCTGACAAAGCAAGTTACATGCAGGTAATTTTTTATTGCCACAGGGGAGACAAAAATATATTATAGAATATTGTTTTCATCACTTAACAGGGATAATTAAAATATATACTTCTGTCTAAACTTATATATAATGAATTGAATTCTTTTTGTATATGATAAAAAAATTTTTAGATAAAAAACTGAAATAATAAAATAACTCTAATTAAATAAGGAAATTAAATTAGACTAAGTCTACTGGGATCTTTAAAAGGCAAATAACCCCATTTTCATCCTAAATCATTCCAAATCAAAGTTTGGATTTTAGAATCTGATTTTCCTCTCCTTTGATAAGTTTTCAAAAGTTGTTTTCAATTTGCAACAATTTTTTGTTTCCATCTTGCATCAAACAGGCCGTGTCTAGAATTCAAATGACACCATGT
This sequence comes from Ziziphus jujuba, assembly GCF_031755915.1. Taxonomy (NCBI): domain Eukaryota; kingdom Viridiplantae; phylum Streptophyta; class Magnoliopsida; order Rosales; family Rhamnaceae; genus Ziziphus; species Ziziphus jujuba. The sequence goes on along the minus strand of NC_083381.1, from coordinate 34,141 downwards.
AATTTCACACTGGCTTGACCCTGCATCTAGGTAGAGACAGCTTGTCTCTTATGAGTTCATAGACCGAGATCATCTTTCCCAATTTAATTAATGGCTTAAAGAATACTGGAGAAAGGCACATGGTATCTAATGGGTGTAGAAAGAATGTATAAGAAAGAAGGAAAGAAGATAATGCATCAATTATATAAACTCAAACTAAATAATAATAAGAAGAAGAATCACCAAGACCACAACATATAAGAATTCAATTGAACAAATTTAAATTAAGAAAAACAATCCAATATACCTTTACTGGTGAAATTATGTAGACAAAACGATGATAGTTTTCACATTCATTTTTACATAAGAATAAAAGAATACCAACTTTTTGGGTCTAAATATCTAATTAAATAAGACCAAATCAGAAGAACATAGCAGCTGATACTTGGAATTCAGATTTTAACTCCACAATTCCGATTACAATCTTAATTGAGTTTGGATAACCCATCGCAAATATAGTTTTTGAAAGCTTGCCTACTTAACCTCACACTACATGGGCCTTGTCTCACTCAGATAAGGCCACTAATTGTGTTTTGACTTGTTGATCCCACTAATGCAAGTTCCTGAGGGAGCCAGGGGAGGTGACTTAGGCATGGCTCATCATTCAGCACAAAATCACATAGTGGCCGCATCTCAAGGTCTGAATCCACTCTAAAACCTCCAAACATTGGTATAATCTACAACTGCACTACACAATTGTTGTCTGACCATTTGCAAGCCCATCTGAAGCAGCTAAAGCTTGGATTGCTCAGCAATTTAACAGTTAAGCTAGATTTTTGAGCATGCCTTATTAACAAACCAAGAACCTAATGCATAATTCACTAATCAAGCGGCTGTCAAGGTGCTTGCAAGCAACTCAGTTGTACAGGCACACTGTGAACTATGTCCCTTGAAAAACCCAACAAAATATTGATAGAACAGAAAAGAGCGACATGGTTGCAACGCGCATCTCAAGATCTGAATGATCTGAATCCACACTAAAACCTCCAAACATGGTTATAATCTACAACTGCACAACACAAATGTTGTCTGACCATTTGCAAGCCCATCAGAAGCAGCTAAAGCTTGGAGTGCTCAGCAATTTAACAGTTAAGCTAGATTTTTTAGCATGGCTTCTTAACAAACCAAGAACCTAATGCATAATTCACTATGTTCATCAAGCGGCTGTCAAGGTGCTTGCAAGCAACTCTTGCAATGAACTATGTCCCTCGAAAAAACCAACTAAATATTGACAGAACAGAAATGAGCAACTTAGTTGCTGGTACTGTCTAAACAGTATCCATTATCCAACAAGTAGTGGTATAACCACAGTTGGCATATAATGGATAGGTTTGAATTATTTTAACAGGCCTCAACTATGTCAACCACATCAACCTAAAAAGCTGTTAATGCAACAACTGAAGCCTTCAACTCTTCATTTCTCGAGCAAATATAGCAATATTTTCCTACATTTCCATCCATAATAACCTCTGCAATGCCCATTAAATTCAATATACCCTTATGAATTGTTGCCATCAATATTATAGCTGTGAAATTTTAGTATAAATTTTCCTTAATTTGTTGATGACACGACAAACAGTTGGTTTACAATTTCGAGAACACTCCTGCATTGCCATTAATTCTCCAACTAATATGGTGTTCTGCGTCCATGATAATGCAATGCATTGCATCCACGCATCAACACATTTACCACTAATCCTTTGTTGAATTTAATTTATAAATAATATATATAGATATGAGATTAAATTTGTTACCAATATTTCACTCAGTCCAAAAATAAAAATAAAACAGGTTGGAATAACAAACTCATTGAATAAAAAGTTCTTGTTTGTTTTCTTCGTCTTATTAATCATCAAATATTTACAGGAGAGAAAATAAGGATGTATTCAGTTGTTGGAATGGAATTTGATTAGGTAATCAAATCCATCGTTTGGTCAAATTATAGAATCGATGGGTGGATAAATGGTTGAGTTTATTATGATACTTGGTTTATATGATTAAATACTTATTGAGAGATAAGATAAGATATTAGACAAAGAAATAGAGGTGGGGAACACAAAAGTAAATAGAAAAAGAAGACAGAGAACGTAGAGGAAAAAAATTAGATCGTGACAATAGAAAAAAAAATTGCAAATATTTCATAAATTATGGTAGGAATGCCTATTCCTATATATTATTAGCCAACCAAACAATGGAATCAACATTGAAATGGCACATCTATACAATTTCAAGGTTGATTCCATTAACCAAACACTAAGAGAAATCATCTGAATAGATTAGGAAAATATGAGAGAGACTAACAGATGCTAACGAAGGATCAATAAACATAAAGACGATTATAAAGACCTAAAATGTTAAAGAGGAAATCCTAGCCTTGCTTGGCACCTCGTAAGACCCCCACCACAGAGGATCCTAACAAGTGTAACCAGATAGCATCAAGGGGTTATATTTGTGTGTGTGTGTGTGCGTGTGTGTGTGTGTGTGTGTGTGTGTGTGCATGCGCATGTATGCGTGTGTGATTTATGCATCAATATAAAAGAGAATGAATCATTAAATTTTAAATTTGTTTTGCGATGTCAGCATTCCCAAAGATTCCAATTCATCTATTATTACATATGAGGCACTAACTAACCAGATTGAGATCTAATTGAACATAAGACCACATTTATTTGTAAGACCCAACCTATCATTTGCTAAGAGATAACATTGTTCTGTTTAGGCTATGCCAGGGATTATTTTGGGAACCTATATAAAGAATTTCCATCCCAAAGGATAACTCCAAGTCTAAAAGATAACATAGGTACATCCATGTTACTTCCAGTGAGACGTAGACATACCTTAAACATCGAAGCAAGCTCTCTGCAGCAGAAGCCTCCTGAACAGCCTCTATTGCTGCTGTCTGAGCAGCATCTCTGTGCTTGATAACTTGCTATAATACCAATTGTAAACATAATATAAGAAACAAAAATATTAAACCACCAACTAAATCAAAATAGGCATCTCTAAATATTAGATCATTATGAACAAAAAGCCAGCTTTTCTGACCAAAGAGACCAGAAAATATAAAAAATAAGAAGAGAGAAAAAACTTTAAAAAATTGAGTCACACATGCAGACTGAAAACTGGTCATTCTTTTTTACAAGAGAAAACATGTTATTCACGCAAAGGAAATGATTCACAAATATCAGAACAGAAGGCTTAAGTAACCAAGACTAATGCTCTAAATTGACAACTTTTCAGAAATCTAGGACATTTAATAGTTGTTTCCACCAAAAGACCCCTTAATTCTGGCAAACAAATCACTATTACAGGCACCTTGCAGCATACTGATGGAATGAACATAATAAGAACAGTTAACCTAATATGGTCATAGATCAGTCAAGGTTAGTCCTTCTTTCTGCTCAGGGAAGACTCATTGGGTCATTCGGTCACTAAGTCATATGCTTTTCATGTAATTTTAGTAAAAATCAATTTTTTTTAATTTTAAGTACTTTATTCTAAATGTAAGTCACAGACAGAAAGAAACTTAGTCAGTTGGTGGTATATTCAGTACAAAGAACCCTCAGAAGAGCTGTTACTAAATCCTATAAAGCTATTAAGGTCTATGCTATAAAGGCTTGGGAGAAGTATGCAGTTACATATCTAGGGGGAGAGACTTCTAATTTTAACATTCCTTTAACTTTTAAGATATGAGAAGCAGCCAAAAAAAGGGGCTAAATATTTCAAATTGGATACATACAAAAATACCAGTACTAGAGAAATCCTATCAACAACTACATTATTTATTGCTAACAATTTATAATTTTCAGCTAATATGCATGTATTTAATGATTAAAAAAAAAAAAAAAAAAAGGCTGGCACATATCTGTACGGCACTTAAAATAGACATTTTAAGTGCATTAAATAGACTGGTTGCACTTTTCTTTTTAAATGATTGAATGTCATGGATTTTGATTTATTCCTTCTTAGCTTAGTGCTGTTGGAATACAGAAACCTTTTTATTTCTGTATTTATGCATTCTGGTAAGGATCCAATACAAGTATAATACTAATACTTCAGACCAAATGAAGAGTCCAAGCACACAGGTCAGGATCCAAGAAGAAGTAGAACATATACCTTTCCAAGCTTTGCAAGTGATGATGGGAGTGAAGCCCATGAAACACTTCCCTCTGTCAGTTTTTTATTATTTAAAGGAACCTTGACCAAGTTTCCAGGGACTCCAGAATTGACTAGGTCACCTGATGATTTCTTTCCAACAGATATTCTTTGCTTGTTGGACCTGTCTTGATCATTCATGGTTCCATTTACAGTAACTTTCTTTGAAGATATCTGAACCTTATTCTCCTCTTTAGAAGACTTTGCAGATATCCGGAACTTGTTTTCTTCTTTAGATGGTAACCTCTCACTTGATGTACTTTTTCTAGGAGTCTGCAAAATGCATGTTTATTTAGATAATAACTATAATTATTTGACTAGAATAACAGAAAATGAAAAAGACTTGGCAATAAGCAATTTCAAGGAAAAAACAAGCCATGTTTAAAACCTTTTGGAAATTGTTAGAAGATCAAAATATAAAAGAATTTAGAAAATAAAAAAGAAAAAATGAAAAAATAAAAAAAAGAAAAGAAAAGGGTGAGGCAGAGATTTGAAGATGTGAGGTAATGAACTCAAGACAAAAATTTCCCAAACCAAACAATTCAGCACTTGCAGTGAAACAATGATTCAGTTGCTAACCCCAATTTCCGGAAGTGCAATCCTAGACCCGTTATTTGAACAAAAAGTTTAAACACACGATAACCCATGAAGAGGAACCGAAATCAATTCAAACAAGCCCCATAGACTGTGAAAATATAACAACAATATTTCAGATAAAATCTCTACAAATCATAAGTGCTAGAACTTACAGAAGCGCGAATATCAGGCTTGGGATCATGTTTAGCGGCCCTCAATTTCGATGTTTCTTTACTCTTGACATCCATATTTCCTTCCCAGCTCTTCCTCAAAGCCTTGGCCCCCATCTCGATCCCCTGAACCAAATTCCTGATTGGGTTTGCAGCTACTTTCTTCGAACCGGGACTAGCCGAGCGAACAGAACTCCCATTCTCCACCACTCCCACCTTAGATGCTCCCTTAACCTTTGCCTGCTGCTTTATACCATTTGCAAATTTCTCAAAAGAAGTTGGCAAGGAATAGCAGCTAGTTGGAGAAGAAGGGATCGACCGCGAATTCAGTGATTTCAATCTGCTCAAAGACTCCTTCTTCACATCTAAAGTCAATGCCTGCTTTGAGAGCTGAGACTTTGTTCTACTTAAAGAAGACATTTTCTTGTCCACTTTGTCCTCCTCCTTAAGGCTGCCATTCAATCTCAGCGGCCCAAATTTGTCCTTCTCCCCAACTTGACAATTGCCCAATACTTTGGAATCCGATTTCACTTTCTCTCCAGTTTTTGAACCCGGAGACAAATTGTTGTTCAGAAAACCAAGAGAGTGAGTTGCTACAATGTCTTCTGGGCTTCCCACACAGGGGTGCCGTCCAGGAACCGGCCTAACCCCGCGAAGAATGGGCACCGGCGAGGCGGATTCGAGGCGTTCGACATGAATGAATTGACCCAATTGGATCTTATCACTAAGAATGAGATCGTCATGTTCATCAGGGAGAGAAACATAGGTGGCATGAGAAGAATCTGAAACCTTGAGGTAAAAACCTTGGTTTGGAAAAAGCTCACCACCGGCAAGTGCTGGAACAATGCTCACAACTTGCAATAGAGAAGACCTATGCTCGCCTGCAACTTTGACATCGGTATTCATGTGCTGTAGAAGCTTCAGAAGGACACCCGGGACAAGATTCGCCATTGTTGGACACCTTCAGCAGGCATCGGTCCACCCAAATCCTAAAACCCAGGTTGAAAAAAAATAATAATAAATATCAATATTCTACTCAGAATCACAGTTATCTTTGTTCGAGAGCTACTTAAACAAACAAAAAAAAAAAAAAAAGCATCTTTATTTATTTATTTTTATTCAAAGAACCAAAATAAAAAAGTTCAAGATCTCATGTGGGAACACAAAAATTCTCGCTCAAGAGGGCTATAGACGAAGGTTTTCAACAATACCGAGATGGGAAAAGAGCGTTTTTCACTTTTAGTTCCTAGAATGAAACAAAGAGTTCTAATCTAGGACTTCCATGTGCTGCGGAGAAGATGGAAAAAAGGGGATTTTGCTTCCTGCGTAGATAAAAATTGTGTTACCAAATAATTTTTCCAAACATAAATAGACGAGATGCAATGTACAAGATTCAGATTTGAAGGGTTTGAGCTATTTTTTGGAGGAAAGAAAAAAACTAGAAATTCGGGCCCAACTAGAACAGATGAGATTTACCATCAAAAACTGTATTAATTATAGAAATAGACAGACCTAGAAAATAAAACAGGGAGTTTCTCAACAAAATAGTATAAAAGAAGGGTGTGCAGGTTTTAGAAAGAAATAGAGAGAAAAGCAAAGCAAACACTCACCAACCCAGAAGAGAAAAGGACTGTAAAACTGATATAATAAAGGCTTTGGCATTTTATGCAAAATCACAAAATAAATACTATTCTCCATGCAGCATAACCCAAATTTTTTAGTGGCATTACCCAAATTTGGATAGCAAAATTTTTCGGAAACTTGGTTGGATTTTTCTCTTGCTTTCACTTATTTTTGCTTTTTTGGACACAAGAAAACAATTTTGGTTTTGGTTAAAACTTAAAATCCAGATGGGCAAAAGAGCCTAAAAGGTAACTTTTTCAAGAAGATGACATTGAGAGAAAGAAAGTGTCTTCTGCACTGAACATGGGACGGGATGGTACTGAAAATTTGAGGCAAACCAAAAAATAATAAATAAATAAAATGAAATAAAAAGGTGAAGGGAATAATTGAGTGCCAGGCTTATTTGTATATGATTGAATTACAAAAGAGCTGTCAGTGTCTGACACACGCATTCATACATGTACTTCATTATAAAATTGCACAAAATTACAAATATATGAAAGCCTGACCCACCCACTTTGGCTTTCGATTATTGGGTTTCACCGTTTCAGATGTAAAGAAGGTGAAAGAGAATTTCTGCGAGTCCAGGAAAGAAGGATAATGGGTCTCAAGAAATTCCTGCAGAAGCTGTATGGTATGGATTGGGAATCTTGGAAGTTGAAAAAGTAAGGGCGGGTATGGATTGGATTGGTTCGGTTTTGAACCAAAATTCAATCCAATCCATACATTCGATTTTTCTAATTTACAATCTAAATTAAATTATTAAAATATTAAATCTAAATCAAATCAAATTATTTATGATCGGTTTGATTTGAATTGGTTGATCGGTTTGAAATTTATTAATTTATAAATATATAATACAAATATAAAATTTTTCAAATATAAAATATAAATAATAAATTATAATTATTCAAACATAAAATATAATTAGAATAATACAACATAGTTTACAATGGAAAATAAAGAAGAAAATTTAGCAAATGATATACATCATGCACTTATTAAATAGCAAACATTAATGTCATCATCCCACTCCTATAAAATCAAATTAAAATTGTTAGAATAAATAATGTAAAATAATACATTCGTTAAAATTCATTTACTGAAGAATCAACGCATAATTTTTTTTTTTTAATCTTAAAACTTTGGTAAATCATAAGTCAATCAACGTTGACAGATTCATTAATTTTAGTTGATTCTGTAAGCTCTACAAAGATCAAAACAATAAAATTAGCAATAAATTATATTTAAACATTTATATATATATATATATAACAATTGGATACAATATATGTAGATATATATATATATATATATATGATCAGGATGTAAAAAAAAAATATATATATATATTATGATGATGGTGATGGACTGGTGGTGGGTGGCAACAAAGGTAAATGTTTAATTTAGGGTTACAACTTACAATTTAATTTGGGATTTGGTATGTGGGGATGTAAAAGGAAAAAAAAATATATATATATATATATATTAAAAATCAATATATAAAAATGGAAAAAAAATTAAAAATTAATATATAAAAATGAAAAAAATATACTAAAATTAATATATAAAAATGAAAAAACAAAAATATATAATTTTTTAGTTATATAATATATTATTTGGATTGGATTGTATTGGATTGGATTTATATTTCCAATCCATAACCAATCGAATACATACAATTTATAATATTTTGAACCCAATCTAATTAAATTGATGTAAAAATCCAATTCAAACCGTTAAAAATGAATTGGATTGAACGGGTTAAACGGATTAGATTGGATTTTGTCCACCCTAATTGAAAGGAGAAAATAAAAACTACATATTTTCAATTGCAAAATTCTATGTAAGGTGGAGATCTATTTTTAATTGCCATTTTATTGTTATTATTATTATTTTAAATGAGGCGCATGTGGTAGGCATTGGCGTGCTAGAACAGGGTTTTGGAGTGTCGGCTACATGAAAAGCTGTCACATCCCCAGGATTTTTTTTCCCTTCCTTTTTCGTGAATATAAATGCATGCCCCAGGGTAATTGCCGTAACCGCAAGTGCATCTTTTATATGTTTTTCATTTTTTTAGTTTTGTTTTGTTTTTTCTTGTTTGCTTAAAGTTTTTTTATTTTTTATTTTTATTTTTTAATAAATTGGAGAGGGGTGTTTCACTTGTTTTTTGTTAGAGCTTTGTAATAAAAAATTTAAAAATATATTTATAAAGATATAATTTTAAATTAATTTTTGGTTAGGATATTATATATATATATATAGAGTTTTTCTATAGTCATGATCGATCTGACAAAAATAATACGGTCCAAAAATATGAAAGAATAACCAACCATTAGATTTCAATTTATCCAATAAACGGTTCAAATATTTTTCTATCACACGTAAGAAAATTACAACTTTAAAAAAATTTTCTTCAATATTTCTGCTTCAAAATATTATTTTCTTTCCCGCTACACAACCGTTTCACACAGACTTTACCATTTCAAAATTTTCAAATAAAATTCATCATCTATTACCGTTTCAAAATTTCCAAATAAAATCCACCATATTCACCGTTCTAGTCTCAGATATTCTTCTATTGCTTCCACCATCCAGGCCTTTTCCTGACAATCCAAAATCCATTTAGAACTTGGTTTAAAGGTTAGTATTTGAGAGCCATTGTTTTTTTTGTTTTTTTTTTAAGTGTGACCAAAAAATCCAAAAAAAAAAAAAAAACAATGACATCGATGACCTACAAAACGTCATCAGCTTAGGCACCAAACAAATGGGCATTTTCCTCCAAATTAATGGCTGCTCTTTCTTGGTGGTCCAGAGTAGTTTTGACGTGGCCAAAAGCAAAGTCCCGATAGTGACTGTATCACTGTCCAGGGCAAAAAAGGCATCTATGGCCTTGATAATTGAGTCTCGCTTGGTTGGGTTCTTTTGAGTCTTGAGGCCCGATCTTGATCGGATATGAGATTGAAGAGTTCTTATTTGGAAAGTTTTGATTGAGTTGTGAGGGACGGGCAGGCAATCATAGAGAAGTTAGAATCGTGGGGTTTCAGAGAACAAGAATTGAAATGGTGGTATTGTGAGTTGAATTGAATATTGGAAAAAAGGAGATTTGATGACGTAACGTTCTAGAAGCTTTAAAGCTTTTGTAAATTTTGTAAATTTTTTTGTTATTTTTATTTTTTTAACTTCTTTGTAATTTTTTTTTTATATTTTTACAAGTATTATTCAAAATAATAAAATTCAAACTTAAGAAAAAAAAATTAAGCACCAATTAAAAATTACAAAATTGAAAAGATAACGAAAAAAAAATTTGGGGACCAAAGCCAACGTTTTTATATCCCAACAGCATTGGCTTTAGTCCTCCAATTTTTTAAAATTCTTTATTATTTTCTTTCTTACTTTCTTTTTTTTTAATTCCTTTGTAATTTTTTTATATTTTTGTAAGCATTATTCAAAACAATAAAATTCAAACTTAACCAAAAAAAAATGAGGACCAATTGAAAATTACAAAATTGATAAGATAATAAATAAAAAAAATTGGGGGACCATAGCCAACCCTATTACATCCCAGCAGCGTTGGTTTTGGTTCCTCAATTTCTTAAAATTTTTTATTATTATTTTTTAATTCCTCTGTAATTTTTTTATATTTTTGCAAGTATAATTTAAAATAATAAAATTCAAACAAAAAAAAATTGAGGACCAATTGAAAATTACAAAATTGAAAAGATAATAAAAAAAAAAATTGGGGGACCAAAGCCAACGCTATTGCATCCCAACAGCATTGGCTTTGGTCCCCCTATTTTTTAAATTTTTTATTATTTTCTTTTTTAATTCCTTTATAATTTTTTTATATTTTTACAAGTATCATTCAAACTAATAAAATTTAAACATAAAAAAAAAAACTGAAGACAAATTGAAAATTACAAAATTAAAAAGATAATAAAAAAAAATTGGGGGACCAAAGCCAACGCTATTACATCCCAGTAACGTTGGCTTTGTTCCTTCAATTTTTTAAATTTTTTTATTATTATTTTATTATTATTTTTAATTCCTTTGTAATTTTTTTGTATATTTTTACAAGTATCATTCAAAATAATAAAATTAAAATTTAACAAAAAAAATTGAGGACCAATTGAAAATTACAAAATTAAAAAGATAATAAAAAAATTGGAGGACTAAAGCCAACGCTGCTCGGATGTAATAGCGTTGGCTTTGGTTCCCCGATTTTTTAAAATTTTTTATTATTTTCTTTTTTATTTTTTTAATTCCTTTGTAATTTTTTTTATATTTTACAAGTATCATTTAAAATAATAAAATTTAAACGTAACAAAAAAATTAAGAGCCAATTGAAAATTACAAAATTGAAAAGATAACAAAAAAAAATTGGAGGACCAAAGCCAATACTTTTAAATCCTAAAATCCTTAACTTTGATCGTCAATTTTTAAAATTTTTTTTATTATTATTTTTTTAAATTCCTTTGATGAAAATTGGACCCAAAAAAAAAAGAGAAAAAAACTTTTGATGAAAATATGATAATAAACAAAAAAAAGAGAGGGTTTATCTTTAAAATTAGACCCAAAAAAAGAGAAATTTTTTTTTTGATGAAAATATGATAGTGAACAAAAAAAAGAGGGTTTATACTTAAAATTGGACTAGAAAAGAAGAAAAAAAAAAGGAAAGCAAAAAAAACTGTCACAAAAGGAGGCAAAGTCGACGTTATTTTTAGAACAAGTGTTGACTTTGTATAGGTTTTAGCGACTCTATTTTAAAATAGTATTGCTAAAAACCAAGTATATAAAGCTTGTACAAAGCTTGGTTTTTAGCGACGCTATTTTAAAATAGTATCGCTAAAACTTATACAAAGGTGACGTTTGTTCTGAAAATAGCGTCGGTTTTGCTTCCTTTTGTGATAATTTGTTTTCTCCCTCTTTTTTTCTTATTTTCTAGTCAAATTTTAAACACAAACCCTCTTTTTTTTTGTTCATTATCATATTTTCATCAAAATTTTTTTTTTGTCCAATTTTAAAGACAAATTCTTTCTTTTTTTTGTTTATTATCATATTTTCATCAAAAGTTTTTTTTTCTTTTTTTTTGGGTCCAATTCTAAACACAAATCCTTTTTTTTTTTGTTCATTATTATATTTTCAATAAAGAAATTAAAAACAAAAAATAGTAATAAAAAATTTAAAAAATTGAAGGACCAAAGCTAAGGTTTTTTGGATGTAAAAACATTGGCTTTGGTCCCTCAATTTTATTTTTGTTATTCTTTCAATTTTGTAATTTTAAATTAATACTTAATTTTTTTTGTAAAGTTTGAACTTTATTATTTTAAATGATACATGCAAAAATATAAAAAAAATTATAAAGGAATTAGAAAAAAGAAAATAATAAAAAAATTTTAAAAATTGAGATACCAAAGCCAACGCTGCTGGGATGTAATAGCATTGGCTTTGGTCCCCAAAATTTTTTTTATTAGGTTTAAATTTTATTATTTTAAATGATACTTGTAAAAATATAAAAAGATTAAAGGAATTTAAAAAAAAAGAATATAACAAAAAAATTTAAAAAATTGGGGCACCAAAGCCAACGCTATTACATCCAAGCAGCGTTGGCTTTGATCCCACCAATTTTTTTTATTATATTTTTAATATTGTAATTTTCAATTGGTCCTCACTTTTTTTTGTTAAGTTTGAATTTTATTATTCTGAATAATACTTGTAAAAATATAAAAAAAAATTACAAAGGAATTAAAAAAAGAAAATAATAAAAAATTTTAAAAAATTGGGGGAACAAAGCCAACGTTGCTGGAATGTAATAGCATTAGCTTTGGTCCCTCAATTTTTTTTTATTTATTATCTTTTCGATTTTGTAATTTTTAATTGGTTTTTAATTTTTTTTTGTTAAGTTTGAATTTTATTATTTTGAATAATACTTACAAAAATATAAAAAAATTATAAAGGAATTAAAAAAAAAATAATAAAAATTTTTAAAAATTTGAGGGACCAAAGCCAATGTTGCTGAGATGTAATAGTTTTGGCTTTGATCCTCCAATTTTTTTTTAATTATCTTTTCAATTTTGTAATTTTCAATTGGTCCTTAATTTTTTTTTTAAGTTTGAATTTTATTAGTTTGAATGATACTTAGAAAAATATAAAAAAATTAAGAAAAATTTTTAAAACAATAATAATAAAAAATTTTAAAAAATGGAAGACTAAAGCCAACACTGCTGGGATGTAATAGCGTTGACTTTGGACCCCCAATTTTTTTTATTATCTTTTTAATTTTGTAATTTTCAATTGGTCGTCAATTTTTTTTGTTAAGTTTGAATTTTATTATTTTGAATAATACTTGCAAAAATATAAAAAAAATTTCAAAGTAATTAAAAAAAGAAAGTAAAAAAAATAATAAAAAATTGGGGGACCGAAGCCAATTCTATTGGGATGTAAAAGCGTTGGTTTTGGTTCCCTAATTTTTTTTGTTATCTTTTCAATTTTGTAATTTTCAATTGGTGCTTAATTTTTTTTGTTAAGTTTGAAGTTTATTATTTTGAATAATACTTCTAAAAATATAAAAAAAATTACAAAGGAATTAAAAAAAAATTTACAAAAGCGTTAAACCTTCCAGAACTGTACGTCCTCAAGCCTCCTTCTTTCCAATATTCAATTTAACCCACAATACCACCATTTCAATTTTTGTTCTTTGAAAACCGACCACTCTAACTCCTTTATGATCACCTGCTCATCCCTCACAGCTCAATCGAAGCTCTCCAAGTAGGAACTCCTTAACCTCATATTCAATCAAAATCAGGGCCTTAAGACTCAAAAGAACCCAGCCAAACGAGATTCGATTATCAAGGTAATAGATGCCCTTTCTACTCTGGACAGTGATATAGTCACCACTGAGACTTCGCTCTGTGCCACTTCGAGACTACTATGGACCATCGAGAAAAAGCAGCTTTTAATCTGAAGGAAAAGGCCCACTTGTTTGGTACATAAGCTGGTGGCATTTTGCAAGTTATTGATGTCATTGTTTTTTTTTTCTTTTTTATGGTGTTTTGTTCACACTTAAAAAAAAAAAAAAAAAAACCAAAGCGCAGCCCAAAAAAAAAAAAAAAGGCCCGGGCGGTGGAAGCAATAGAAGGATATCTGGGGTTGGAACGATGGAGATGGTGGATTTTATTTGGAAATTTTGAAACGGTGGGAGATGGTGGATTTTATTTGGAAATTTTGAAATGATAAAATTTGTGTGAAACAGTGGTGCAAGCAGGAAATGAAATGATATTTTCAAGCAGGTCGGTTGAAGGAAATTTTTTTGAAGTTGCAATTTTTTCACGTGTGACAAGAAAGTATCTGAGCCATCCATTGGATAAGTTGAAATCTAGTGGTTGGTCATTTTTTTACCTTTTTGGACCACACCATTTTGGTTAGGTCGGACCTGACTATAGAATCTCTCGCTTTGTATATATATATGTAAAGTTTGAGATTTATCGTTCAGTTTCAAGCATGTTTTAATTACACATTTTATGCATACTTATATTAAGTTTTATTTTTTACTTTTTATGTTAATAAAATATATCAATTTTACCTTTGAAAACATAGTATATATAAACTAGACAATACCAAGCTGTATACATTCTTTTTGTGTCTATAATATAAGCTTATGTTTTTATATTTCTTTAAGTACAAGATGTTTAACTTAGACGATATTGGTCTACTATATAGATCTATACCTGTGTGCGTCCTTCAGTTTGTACAACGTGACTTATATTTTCATGTACTATTAAGAGTGCAGTATACTTAATATGACGAGATTGATCCATCAAATATATGTATCGTGGACCATATTTGTTTGAGAGCTTAACAATATTTTTGACCTTTTATTATTGGGTATTATTGGAATCTAAAAAAATCATTAAAGATGTAATGTATCTAGCAAGTTTTGTAGTATAAATAGAATTATCCTTCAACTTTAATTATTGAATTTTTTAAATTGCATCCAATACAATATCTTTATTGATAGTGTGATGATCAGTGTATATGGGTGCAAAAAATACTAATAGACTATTTGGTGTCCAATCTAACATTATCCAGATATGGTACAAGAAATGATTCAAATATAATGATAATTATTTTGATAACATCTAGGCCTTTTTAGAGCGGTTGGCTTTAGGTAGCTTAATTGGGAAGAATATTTGCAAAAGTGATAGGTTTACCATTAGAGGTAGATGTTAAAAATGATATCACAGCTTGTACCCGATCAAAAATGTACTAGTAAGGATGTTGTATTCCAAGGGGATGGACTGCAATGACCAGTGTAAGTAGATACAAAAGACATTAACAAACTATCTAGTGTCTAATCCCACATCACATGGGTATCTAATAGGAGATGATTCAAATGAATAACTCTAAAGTTAAGCATGTTTAGGTGAGAGTAGTTTAAAAATGGATGATTACCTAATAAAGTCTGAGCACAAAATCTCATACCCAACACGATGACTAATTGGGGACAATATCGTTAGAGATTGACAAATTCTCTAATGGAGGCAAGGTGTTATAGATAGAATCCATCCATGCAACTATTTTTCTTTCCTATATTGCAAGTTAAATGACAAATATACCTTTCAATAGCTCTCTAGCTCCCTTAATTAAAAATTAGGCTTAAAGTTAAATGACAAATATACCTTTTAATAGCTCTCTAGCTCCCTTGATTGAAATTAGGTTTAGATAAAAATCAAGTGCATATATATGTTACAAAATATTTTCCATAATACTATTGTTGTTGGTTAATTTTAAGAAAACTAAAATCTTTTGGGCCTAATAAGTTCGAGTATGCCTTCTGTATAACATATTTATCTTAATGACAAGTAATCCTAGGATACTATATGGGGTCAATAAAAAGAGATAGAATTGATTTGCATAATATTATTGTAAAAACTCAAATTGATTTATTTTCATGCAAAAAAGAGATAGAATTAATTTGCATAATATCATGTAAAAACTCAAATTATTTATTTTCATGTGAAGGGTTATTCTCTTGGGCATCCCTAACCTACGCTTATAAAATAAATTAAATTGACTCAAGAGTAGTATACATTTCAAAGCCCAATTTTCTAAAACGCAAAAATTATTTTCAAGGTAATAGTAGGCTCATTTTACATGCAAAGCTCATTTTTACCATTCATCCTAAAGGTCCAATCCATCCTTCACTCTTAAATTTATTTTAAATGTTTCTTTTGGTCCAAGAAGTAAATAAGTTGCCACATTACCCTCTTATATTTAATCAATGCTGTCCTTTGCTTCTCAACTTTTTAAACATTTGTCTTTTGTAGGAGTGAATAGTAGATTATGTAGACATTTAAATTGATCCTGCAAGAGTTTTCCTTTTTTGGTCTTTTGCAAGAGTGAACAATAAATCCTGTATATATTTAGGTCAATCTTACAAAGGTTTCCTTTTAGAGTAAATACAAATCTCTTTTAACCTCTGAAAGGTAAAGTTAGTAAATATCTAGTTTCTTTGGAAAAGTAATGATTTTTTTTGTTTGAATGTTTATTATAAGGTGGAAAAGTGTGGGGTTTAGGAAATTAGATTCTTACTAATGTAGGAAAATATGGGGGAAAGTTCTTCATACCCATATAAGTGTCGTTTTGAGAATTATAGAAAAAATAGTTTTAAATTTTTTTTAAAATATATATTTGTCCTTAATTTATTATACAATATTAAATTTAATTATCTATAAATCCCAACTTTTCTATTATTTACTAAACAGACCAAGAGAAAAATTAATTCTAAAGAAACTAAATCCCAAAAATAAATTTTCCTCTTAATTTTAACACTTCCCAAACAGAGCCTTAAGAAAAGAAATTCTCATGAGATCAAAGAAAATAGTTTTCAACCACTCTTGCAACCCGACATAATCATGAATTAAATATTCAATGCTTTATTCTTTGTACTCAATTTTTTTCTCTTGGATTTTGACCATAACTCTTTCCTTCTACATATGAGCACATTTTCTCTTTTGAGACCTTAAATTCTTTTTTCATTCTTAGATTTTTAGAATCCCTAGAAGTTATAAATCTTCTCCTTTGAAACACAAAAATATATTCTTGCAAAGTAAGCCTCCTTATAAAAATCCCATGAAAGTAAATCTTGCAAGCGTTAATCTTGCAATATTCACTTTTGTAGTAGTAAGATCCTTTAGTTATCAAACTAATCTCAACAAAGAACCTACCAATTTGGGTAAAGCATGAGACTATATTTTAATCATAAAAGCAACATAACAAAGTTTTATAACTCACCATGATACTACTCTCCCGCTTTCCTCCCTTTGTTTTTCTTATTGCTATTATTTGGCTTACATGATTTGAAGCATGTTCGGATCATACTGAATTTCTGAAAATTTTCAATTTAATGTTTAATTATTCAAATATTATTTTGATTTATATGTTAAATAGCATCTTCCCATATGGTTTAGAAATGAAAAAAGCATATGAAATTTCTCAAGTATAAATGAGTGGCATGAAAAATGATAATGTGCATTATTCACAATGGAAGTGCAAGAAGCATACTTGAGAGCTACTCACTTATATACTGAAGCTTCATTTAACACTAAAGACATGTCTATATACAAATCATAGGAGACTATTTAGTTAATTCTCTTTAGAATCTACAGTAGTTAGTACTCAAGTATTCTTTGTTGCTCTTAATTAAAATTTTATTTTTAAAATCTTTTGATCTTAAAGGCAATAGTATTTTATTTATTATTGCATTCTTCATAATTAATACTAATTGCTTTAGTCATTTTAATTTGTTTGGCATTCATTTTATTTTTTTTAAACTGTTAAAGGTTTAAAATGGCATATTCTTACATTAATAGACAGCAAATTATTGGAATATTTTCCTAACATATCCTTTTTGGCACACGTGATGGACTACAATTTCAATTGAGGACATGGTGTAGACTTGACCGATGACTTAACGGTTTAAGGCCCACAACATTAGTAGCAAAAAATTATCGCACGAAACTAGTTAGAAAGAGGGAGCTAACAAGACTTCAAACATGATGGAGATGTCCACCCATGAATCGGTCCACCAAACATCATATTTTTGTGAATGTATTTCTCAATTTGCACGTATACGAATCAAATGATATGATAGTGAGTAAAATGACCATAAGGAATAAGAATAAGCTTGCATTGATTTAATTATTATATTAATCAAATTTTAAAGGAATTGTCTATTGTAGGCAATTAGAATTGAAGTAATTAAAATTAAAGAAATTAAAAAATAAGAAAACAATTGAATTGACCAAGAAGAAAGATGATGATGATGAAAATACCAGGACTTAGGAATCACCACTAACTAATATGATTTTAGATACTAAGCGTACATGATTGGAAATTATTACAAAATAATTTTACCACAGATAATCCACAAATATCTAGAAATAGCTTTCATATAAATCTAGAAGTAATGACACAAGGAAATTAGTAGCTTTCACATATTAATAAGTCCTAAATGATACTAAAAGTCATGGAATCCCATAAAAAGAAGACTAGGATTCACATAGTAAATCATTCATCAAATATCAAAATAATATGTAATTGATCAAAATTGAACTACCTAATAACCGACTTTCTACATAGAATTAAAAGTCATTAATCATACATTCAAAATATCAAGAATGATGCATTAAACTTATTTATCAACTATAAACCTTCATTACATAATAAAAATAAATTCCAATAAATTATCTAAACTTTCATAGTGTAGTCATAGTTTTGAGATTAAGTTCATAATTAAACTAGAAAACATATCCACAATCATAAATATTAATTTCGGTTCTTTATTTTTCTATTGATTCTTTTCTGATTGAGATGTATGGATCCATGGGTCTATGTGTCTACATAGATACCGTTCATGGACTAACGAAAATGTGCAAAAGCTCTATTTGCCTCCGCCATTCTACTAGGGTTTAGGGTTTAGGGTTTAGGGTTTAGGGTTTAGGGTTTAGGGTTTAGGGTTTAGGGTTTAGGGTTTAGGGTTTAGGGTTTAGGGTTTAGGGTTTAGGGTTTAGGGTTTAGGGTTTAGGGTTTAGGGTTTAGGGTTTAGGGTTTAGGGTTTAGGGTTTAGGGTTTAGGGTTTAGGGTTTAGGGTTTAGGGTTTAGGGTTTAGGGTTTAGGGTTTAGGGTTTAGGGTTTAGGGTTTAGGGTTTAGGGTTTAGGGTTTAGGGTTAGGGTTTAGGGTTTAGGGTTTAGGGTTTAGGGTTTAGGGTTTAGGGTTTAGGGTTTAGGGTTTAGGGTTTAGGGTTTAGGGTTAGGGTTTAGGGTTTAGGGTTTAGGGTTTAGGGTTTAGGGTTTAGGGTTTAGGGTTTAGGGTTTAGGGTTTAGGGTTTAGGGTTTAGGGTTTAGGGTTTAGGGTTTAGGGTTTAGGGTTTAGGGTTTAGGGTTTAGGGTTTAGGGTTTAGGGTTTAGGGTTTAGGGTTTAGGGTTTAGGGTTTAGGGTTTAGGGTTTAGGGTTTAGGGTTTAGGGTTTAGGGTTTAGGGTTTAGGGTTTAGGGTTTAGGGTTTAGGGTTTAGGGTTTAGGGTTTAGGGTTTAGGGTTTAGGGTTTAGGGTTTAGGGTTTAGGGTTTAGGGTTTAGGGTTTAGGGTTTAGGGTTTAGGGTTTAGGGTTTAGGGTTTAGGGTTTAGGGTTTAGGGTTTAGGGTTTAGGGTTTAGGGTTTAGGGTTTAGGGTTTAGGGTTTAGGGTTTAGGGTTTAGGGTTTAGGGTTTAGGGTTTAGGGTTTAGGGTTTAGGGTTTAGGGTTTAGGGTTTAGGGTTTAGGGTTTAGGGTTTAGGGTTTAGGGTTTAGGGTTTAGGGTTTAGGGTTTAGGGTTTAGGGTTTAGGGTTTAGGGTTTAGGGTTTAGGGTTTAGGGTTTAGGGTTTAGGGTTTAGGGTTTAGGGTTTAGGGTTTAGGGTTTAGGGTTTAGGGTTTAGGGTTTAGGGTTTAGGGTTTAGGGTTTAGGGTTTAGGGTTTAGGGTTTAGGGTTTAGGGTTTAGGGTTTAGGGTTTAGGGTTTAGGGTTTAGGGTTTAGGGTTTAGGGTTTAGGGTTTAGGGTTTAGGGTTTAGGGTTTAGGGTTTAGGGTTTAGGGTTTAGGGTTTAGGGTTTAGGGTTTAGGGTTTAGGGTTTAGGGTTTAGGGTTTAGGGTTTAGGGTTTAGGGTTTAGGGTTTAGGGTTTAGGGTTTAGGGTTTAGGGTTTAGGGTTTAGGGTTTAGGGTTTAGGGTTTAGGGTTTAGGGTTTAGGGTTTAGGGTTTAGGGTTTAGGGTTTAGGGTTTAGGGTTTAGGGTTTAGGGTTTAGGGTTTAGGGTTTAGGGTTTAGGGTTTAGGGTTTAGGGTTTAGGGTTTAGGGTTTAGGGTTTAGGGTTTAGGGTTTAGGGTTTAGGGTTTAGGGTTTAGGGTTTAGGGTTTAGGGTTTAGGGTTTAGGGTTTAGGGTTTAGGGTTTAGGGTTTAGGGTTTAGGGTTTAGGGTTTAGGGTTTAGGGTTTAGGGTTTAGGGTTTAGGGTTTAGGGTTTAGGGTTTAGGGTTTAGGGTTTAGGGTTTAGGGTTTAGGGTTTAGGGTTTAGGGTTTAGGGTTTAGGGTTTAGGGTTTAGGGTTTAGGGTTTAGGGTTTAGGGTTTAGGGTTTAGGGTTTAGGGTTTAGGGTTTAGGGTTTAGGGTTTAGGGTTTAGGGTTTAGGGTTTAGGGTTTAGGGTTTAGGGTTTAGGGTTTAGGGTTTAGGGTTTAGGGTTTAGGGTTTAGGGTTTAGGGTTTAGGGTTTAGGGTTTAGGGTTTAGGGTTTAGGGTTTAGGGTTTAGGGTTTAGGGTTTAGGGTTTAGGGTTTAGGGTTTAGGGTTTAGGGTTTAGGGTTTAGGGTTTAGGGTTTAGGGTTTAGGGTTTAGGGTTTAGGGTTTAGGGTTTAGGGTTTAGGGTTTAGGGTTTAGGGTTTAGGGTTTAGGGTTTAGGGTTTAGGGTTTAGGGTTTAGGGTTTAGGGTTTAGGGTTTAGGGTTTAGGGTTTAGGGTTTAGGGTTTAGGGTTTAGGGTTTAGGGTTTAGGGTTTAGGGTTTAGGGTTTAGGGTTTAGGGTTTAGGGTTTAGGGTTTAGGGTTTAGGGTTTAGGGTTTAGGGTTTAGGGTTTAGGGTTTAGGGTTTAGGGTTTAGGGTTTAGGGTTTAGGGTTTAGGGTTTAGGGTTTAGGGTTTAGGGTTTAGGGTTTAGGGTTTAGGGTTTAGGGTTTAGGGTTTAGGGTTTAGGGTTTAGGGTTTAGGGTTTAGGGTTTAGGGTTTAGGGTTTAGGGTTTAGGGTTTAGGGTTTAGGGTTTAGGGTTTAGGGTTTAGGGTTTAGGGTTTAGGGTTTAGGGTTTAGGGTTTAGGGTTTAGGGTTTAGGGTTTAGGGTTTAGGGTTTAGGGTTTAGGGTTTAGGGTTTAGGGTTTAGGGTTTAGGGTTTAGGGTTTAGGGTTTAGGGTTTAGGGTTTAGGGTTTAGGGTTTAGGGTTTAGGGTTTAGGGTTTAGGGTTTAGGGTTTAGGGTTTAGGGTTTAGGGTTTAGGGTTTAGGGTTTAGGGTTTAGGGTTTAGGGTTTAGGGTTTAGGGTTTAGGGTTTAGGGTTTAGGGTTTAGGGTTTAGGGTTTAGGGTTTAGGGTTTAGGGTTTAGGGTTTAGGGTTTAGGGTTTAGGGTTTAGGGTTTAGGGTTTAGGGTTTAGGGTTTAGGGTTTAGGGTTTAGGGTTTAGGGTTTAGGGTTTAGGGTTTAGGGTTTAGGGTTTAGGGTTTAGGGTTTAGGGTTTAGGGTTTAGGGTTTAGGGTTTAGGGTTTAGGGTTTAGGGTTTAGGGTTTAGGGTTTAGGGTTTAGGGTTTAGGGTTTAGGGTTTAGGGTTTAGGGTTTAGGGTTTAGGGTTTAGGGTTTAGGGTTTAGGGTTTAGGGTTTAGGGTTTAGGGTTTAGGGTTTAGGGTTTAGGGTTTAGGGTTTAGGGTTTAGGGTTTAGGGTTTAGGGTTTAGGGTTTAGGGTTTAGGGTTTAGGGTTTAGGGTTTAGGGTTTAGGGTTTAGGGTTTAGGGTTTAGGGTTTA